>NC_133531.1:48127974-50985804 GCF_048544455.1 Silene latifolia
ATTGTAAAATATGAACAATAAAAATCGTAAATTAACCAAAATATCCTAAAAACATTTTAGGACCAGAAATTTTAACATGCATAAATTAATTTCGTGATATATCATAATAATACAAATTATTCAAGTTTTATATGTTATTCTTATAACTCGGAAAAACTTTTAACCGATTTGCATGCAAACAACCATGGCTCTTGATACCGATTGAAGGAAAAGTAGATCTATATACTTACATATTCATATATGTTATGATTTAATTTGTCATAAAATTAACTAATGATCTTATGCATGCAAACAAATAAACAAAATAAGGAAGAAACATCCATTCTTACATTGGATTTTCGGTTTATAGGGCACAAGAGAGATCACCTTTCTCTCTTGTTCTTGAGCTTTCCTTTTGGATGAACAAAGACCCAAGTGTAGGATCTCTCCCAAGGATTTATACCCAAGGCTCACTCTTAATTAAAATCAATATTATAAATACTAGTACAATATTAATTTTGTAAAGAAAAATGACCCAAAATAATTTTGGTCTTAGCTCCTAAAACCGGGTAGGAGAAAGGGAAGGAAGGAGAAAATAATTTTTATCTCTCTAAAAATTATTTGATAAGATGAATGAATAATTTCTAATGCACACAAAAACAAGTAATGTGTTGGACAAATTATAGAGAAAACCCTTGGTCTTTTCTTTTGCCAAAACCGGGTAAGGGGGGAGGTTCTTAGGGCCAATGCATGAGTGTGTTGTTCTTTACAATGCAAACTAGGGTTGCATGGCTAGGCTATTAGTGAATGATTATGTTTTCCACTAATTTAAACAACACAATATTAGCCTAAACCTCCCCTTAATTTTGGTACATACATAAAATGGAATCCATTTTAATTTTGTCAATTTTGTCTTATGTCACATGTCATATGTTACATAAATTTGTTATGTATTTTTAACATATTAAAAATCAACGTATTAATAAAAATACGTCATATACAAAAAATCGACTTAGTAATTCATAATTACTTGTACCAAAATATGTTACCAATTTACAAATCACAATAAATTGTATTTATAATAATTCATTCAATTTTAATTGTTTCTTTAAACAATAATTTCATCTGAATAATGATACAATTCAATTACTCAGACCGTATCTCATTTAATCAAATTTCAATGAGATACGTAAATTTTACTTCCAAAATCGTCCGTCAATTTTTTAAGTAATTTAATTAACTCATAACATTATACGATTAATTAAATGATCAATTAAGAGTGTTGCCCTATAGGTATGACCTAGGGGGTCAATCGATCACCACCGTCGCACGACATGATAATGTCAAACTCTAGTCGGCCAATCATTACCGATATATGTTGACAGGTTGATGATAAAATATCACTTCCCAATTGTATTCTTTATAATGAGACTTAAACATGTGATCATCATGATCAACAGTCGTGATCGCATTATTGTCGGAGGACACATATTCCAACAATTAGTCCATGTGACTCGTTGTGTGAACCATTTGTCCTTGTTCATTAGTCCTTGTGACTCGTTGTGTGAACCATTTGTCCTTGTTCTTTAGTCCTTGTGACTCGTTGTGTAAACTATTTGTCCTTGTGACTCGTTGTGTCAACCATTTGTACTTGTTCATTAGTCCTTGTGCCTCGTTGTGTGAACCATTTGTCCTTGTTCTTTAGTCCTTGGTCCTTGTTGTGTGAACCATTTGTCCTTGTTTATTAGTCCTTGTGACTCGTTGTGTAAACCATTTGTCCTTGTTGTTGAGACTTGATGTGTGAAGGATTTTTCCTTGTTCATTAGTCCTTTTGACTCGTTGTGTAAACTATTTATCCTTGTTCATAAGTCCTTGTTACTCGTTGTGTGAACCATTTGTCTTTGTGACTCGTTGTTTAAACCATTTGTCCTGGTTTATTAATCCTTGTGACTCGTTGTGTAAACCATTTGCCCTTGTGATTGTGACTTGTTGTGTGAACCATTTTTCCTTGTTCATTAGTCCTTGTGACTCGTTGTGTGAACCATTTGTCCTTGTTCATTTGTCCTTGTGACTCGTTGTGTAAACTATTTAACCTTGTTCATTAGTCCTTGTGACTCGTTGTGTGAACCATTTGTCCTTGTTCATTAGTCATTGTGACTCGTTGTGTAAACTATTTGTCCTTGTGACTCGTTGTGTCAACCATTTGTCCTTGTTCATTAGTCCTTGTGCCTCGTTGTGTGAACCATTTGTCCTTGTTCTTTAGTCCTTGGTCCTTGTTGTGTGAACCATTTGTCCTTGTTTATTAGTCCTTGTGACTCGTTGTGTAAACCATTTGCCCTTGTTGTTGTGACTTGATGTGTGAAGCATTTTTCCTTGTTCATTAGTCTTTTTGACTCGTTGTGTAAACTATTTATCCTTGTTCATTAGTCCTTGTGACTCGTTGTGTGAACCATTTGTCTTTGTGACTCGTTGTTTAAACCATTTGTCCTGGTTTATTAGTCCTTGTGACTCGTTGTGTAAACCATTTGTCCTTGTGATTGTGACTTGTTGTGTGAACCATTTTTCCTTGTTCATTAGTCCTTGTGACTCGTTGTGTGAATCATTTGTCCTTGTTCATTAGTCCTTGTGACTCGTTGTCTAAACTATTTGTCCTTCTTTATTAGTCCTTGTGACTTATTGTGTGAACCATTTATCCTTGTTCATTAGTCCTTGTAACTCGTTATGTTAACCATTTTTCCTTGTTTATTAGTCCTTCTAACTCATTGGGTAAACCATTTGCCCTTGTTCATTAGTCCATGTGACTCGTTGTGTGAACCATTTGTCCTTGTTCATTAGTCCTTGTGACTCGTTGTGTGAACCATTTGTCCTCGTTTACTAGTCCTTGTGACTCGTTGTGTAAACCATGTGTCCTTGTTATTGTGACTTGTTGTGTGAACCATTTTTCATTGTTCATTAGTCCTTGTGACTCGTTGTGTGAACCATTTGTCCTTATTCATTTGTCCTTGTGACTCGTTGTGTAAACTATTTGACCTTGTTCATTAGTCCTTGTGACTCGTTGTGTGAACCATTTGTCCTTGTTCATTAGTCATTGTGACTCGTTGTGTAAACTATTTGTCCTTGTGACTCGTTGTGTGAACCATTTGTCCTTGTTCATTATTCTTTGTGGCTCGTTGTGTGAACCATTTGTCCTTGGTCTTTAGTCCTTGGTCCTTGTTGTGTGAACCATTTGTCCTTATTTATTAGTCCTTGTGACTCGTTATGTAAACCATTTGTCCTTGTTGTTGTGACTTGTTGTGTGAAGCATTTTTCCTTGTTCATTAGTCCTTTTCACTCGTTGTGTAAACTATTTATCCTTGTTCATTAGTCCTTGTGACTCGTTGTGTGAACCATTTGTCTTTGTGACTCGTTGTTTAAACCATTTGTCCTGGTTTATTAGTCCTTGTGACTCGTTGTGTAAACCATTTGTCCTTGTGATTGTGACTTGTTGTGTGAACCATTTTGTCCTTGTTCATTAGTCCTTGTGACTCGTTGTGTGAACCATTTGTCCTTGTTAATTAGTCCATGTGACTCGTTGTGTGAACCATTTGTTCTTGTTCATTAGTACTTGTGACTCGTTGTTTAAATCATTTGTAACAAGGACTCATTGTGTAAATCCTTTGTCCTTTTTCTTTAGTCCTTGTGACTCGTTGTGTAAATCATTTGTCCTTGTTCATTAGTCTTTGTGACTCCTTGTGTTAACTTTTTTTCCTTGTTCTTTAGTCCTTGTGACTCGTTGTGTGAACCATTTGTCCTTATTCATTAGTCCTTGTGACTCGTTGTGTGAACCATTTGTCCTTGTTCATTAGTCCATATGACTGGTTGTGTGAACCATTTGTCCTTGTTCTTTAGTCCTTGTGACTCGTTGTATAAAACATTTGTCCTTGTTTATTAGTCCTTGTGACTCGTTGTGTAAATTATTTCTCCTTGTTCATTAGTCCTTGTGACTCGTTGTGTGAACCATTTATCCTTGTTCATTAGTCCTAGTATCTCGTTATGTTAACCATGTGTCCTTGTTTATTAGTCCTTGTGACTCATTGGGTAAACCATTTGTCCTTGTTATTGTGACTTGTTGTGTGAACCATTTTTCATTGTTCATTAGTCCTTGTGACTCGTTGTGTGAACCATTTGTCCTTGTTCATTTGTCCTTGTGACTCGTTATGTAAACTATTTGACCTTGTTCATTAGTCCTTGTGACTCGTTGTGTGAACCATTTGTCCTTGTTCATTAGTCATTGTGACTCGTTGTGTGAACTATTTGTCCTTGTGACTCGTTGTGTGAACCATTTGTCCTTGTTCATTAGTCCTTGTGGCTCGTTGTGTGAACCATTTGTCCTTGTTCTTTAGTCCTTGGTCCTTGTTGTGTGAAACATTTGTCCTTGTTTATTAGTCCTTGTGACTCGTTGTGTAAACCATTTGTCCTTGTTGTTGTGACTTGTTGTGTGAAGCATTTTTCCTTGTTCATTAGTCCTTTTGACTCGTTGTGTAAACTATTTATCCTTGTTCATAAGTCCTTGTGACTCGTTGTGTGAACCATTTGTCTTTGTGACTCGTTGTTTAAACCATTTGTCCTGGTTTATTAATCCTTGTGACTCGTTGTGTAAACCATTTGTCCTTGTGATTGTGACTTGTTGTGTGTACCATTTTTCCTTGTTCATTAGTCCTTGTGACTCGTTGTGTGAACCATTTGTCCTTGTTCATTAGTCCATATGACTGGTTGTGTGAACCATTTGTCCTTGTTCTTTAGTCCTTGTGACTCGTTGTATAAAACATTTGTCCTTGTTTATTAGTCCTTGTGACTCGTTGTGTAAATTATTTCTCCTTGTTCATTAGTCCTTGTGACTCGTTGTGTAAACCATTTATCCTTGTTCATTAGTCCTAGTAACTCGTTATGTTAACCATGTGTCCTTGTTTATTAGTCCTTGTGACTCATTGGGTAAACCATTTGTCCTTGTTATTGTGACTTGTTGTGTGAACCATTTTTCATTGTTCATTAGTCCTTGTGACTCGTTGTGTGAACCATTTGTCCTTGTTCATTTGTCCTTGTGACTCGTTGTGTAAACTATTTGACCTTGTTCATTAGTCCTTGTGACTCGTTGTGTGAACCATTTGTCCTTGTTCATTAGTCATTGTGACTCGTTGTGTGAACTATTTGTCCTTGTGACTCGTTGTGTGAACCATTTGTCCTTGTTCATTAGTCCTTGTGGCTCGTTGTGTGAACCATTTGTCCTTGTTCTTTAGTCCTTGGTCCTGGTTGTGTGAACCATTTGTCCTTGTTTATTAGTCCTTGTGACTCGTTGTGTAAACCATTTGTCCTTGTTGTTGTGACTTGTTGTGTGAAGCATTTTTCCTTGTTCATTAGTCCTTTTGACTCGTTGCGTAAACTATTTATCCTTGTTCATTAGTCCTTGTGACTCGTTGTGTGAACCATTTGTCTTTGTGACTCGGTTTTTAAACCATTTGTCCTGGTTTATTAGTCCTTGTGACTCGTTGTGTAAACCATTTGTCCTTGTGATTGTGACATATTGTGTGAACCATTTTTCCTTGTTCATTAGTCCTTGTGACTCGTTGTGTGAACCATTTATCCTTGTTCATTAGTCCTTGTGACTCGTTGTCTAAACTGTTTGTCCTTCTTTATTAGTCCTTGTGACTTGTTGTGTGAACCATTTATCCTTGTTCATTAGTCCTTGTAACTCGTTATGTTAACCATTTGTCCTTATTTATTAGTCCTTCTGACTCATTGGGTAAACCATTTGTCCTTGTTCATTAGTCCATGTGACTTGTTGTGTGAACCATTTGTCCTTGTTCATTAGTCCTTGTGACTCGTTGTGTGAACCATTTGTCCTTGTTCTTTAGTCCTTGTGACTCGTTGTGTAAACTATTTGTCCTTGTGACTCGTTGTGTCAACCATTTGTACTTGTTCATTAGTCCTTGTGCCTCGTTGTGTGAACCATTTGTCCTTGTTCTTTAGTCCTTGGTCCTTGTTGTGTAAACCATTTGTCCTTGTTTATTAGTCCTTGTGACTCGTTGTGTAAACCATTTGTCCTTGTTGTTGTGACTTGATGTGTGAAACATTTTTCCTTGTTCATTAGTCCTTTTGACTCGTTGTGTAAACTATTTATCCTTGTTCATAAGTCCTTGTGACTCGTTGTGTGAACCATTTGTCTTTGTGACTCGTTATTTAAACCATTTGTCCTGTTTTATTAATCCTTGTGACTCGTTGTGTAAACCATTTGTCCTTGTGATTGTGACTTCTTGTGTGTACCATTTTTCCTTGTTCATTAGTCCTTGTGACTCGTTGTGTGAACCATTTGTCCTTGTTCATTTGTCCTTGTGATTCGTTGTGTAAACTATTTAACCTTGTTCATTAGTCCTTGTGACTCGTTGTGTGAACCATTTGTCCTTGTTCATTAGTCATTGTGACTCGTTGTGTAAACTATTTGTCCTTGTGACTCGTTGTGTCAACCATTTGTCCTTGTTCATTAGTCCTTGTGCCTCGTTGTGTGAACCATTTGTCCTTGTTCTTTAGTCCTTGGTCCTTGTTGTGTGAACCATTTGTCCTTGTTTATTAGTCCTTGTGACTCGTTGTGTAAACCATTTGCCCTTGTTGTTGTGACTTGATGTGTGAAGCATTTTTCCTTGTTCATTAGTCTTTTTGACTCGTTGTGTAAACTATTTATCCTTGTTCATTAGTCCTTGTGACTCGTTGTGTGAACCATTTGTCTTTGTGACTCGTTGTTTAAACCATTTGTCCTGGTTTATTACTCCTTGTGACTCGTTGTGTAAACCATTTGTCCTTGTGATTGTGACTTGTTGTGTGAACCATTTTTCCTTATTCATTAGTCCTTGTGACTCGTTGTGTGAATCATTTGTCCTTGTTCATTAGTCCTTGTGACTCGTTGTCTAAACTATTTGTCCTTCTTTATTAGTCCTTGTGACTTGTTGTTTGAACCATTTATCCTTGTTCATTAGTCCTTGTAACTCGTTATGTTAACCATTTGTCCTTGTTTATTAGTCCTTCTGACTCATTGGGTAAACCATTTGCCCTTGTTCATTAGTCCATGTGACTCGTTGTGTGAACCATTTGTCCTTGTTCATTAGTCCTTGTGACTCGTTGTGTGAACCATTTGTCATTGTTCTTTAGTCCTTGTGACTCGTTGTTTAAACCATTTGTCCTTGTTTACTAGTCCTTGTGACTCGTTGTGTAAACCATTTGTCCTTGTTATTGTAACTTGTTGTGTGAACCATTTTTCATTGTTCATTAGTCCTTGTGACTCGTTGTGTGAACCATTTATCCTTGTTCATTAGTCCTAGTAACTCGTTATGTTAACCATGTGTCCTTGTTTATTAGTCCTTGTGACTCATTGGGTAAACCATTTGTCCTTGTTATTGTGACTTGTTGTGTGAACCATTTTTCATTGTTCATTAGTCCTTGTGACTCGTTGTGTGAACCATTTGTCCTTGTTCATTTGTCCTTGTGACTCGTTGTGTAAACTATTTGACCTTGTTCATTAGTCCTTGTGACTCGTTGTGTGAACCATTTGTCCTTGTTCATTAGTCATTGTGACTCGTTGTGTGAACTATTTGTCCTTGTGACTCGTTGTGTGAACCATTTGTCCTTGTTCATTAGTTCTTGTGGCTCGTTGTGTGAACCATTTGTCCTTGTTCTTTAGTCCTTGGTCCTTGTTGTGTGAACCATTTGTCCTTGTTTATTAGTCCTTGTGACTCGTTGTGTAAACCATTTGTCCTTGTTGTTGTGACTTGTTGTGTGAAGCATTTTTCCTTGTTCATTAGTCCTTTTGACTCGTTGCGTAAACTATTTATCCTTGTTCATTAGTCCTTGTGACTCGTTGTGTGAACCATTTGTCTTTGTGACTCGTTGTTTAAACCATTTGTCCTGGTTTATTAGTCCTTGTGACTCGTTGTGTAAACCATTTGTCCTTGTGATTGTGACATATTGTGTGAACCATTTTTCCTTGTTCATTAGTCCTTGTGACTCGTTGTGTGAACCATTTATCCTTGTTCATTAGTCCTTGTGACTCGTTGTCTAAACTATTTGTCCTTCTTTATTAGTCCTTGTGACTTGTTGTGTGAACCATTTATCCTTGTTCATTAGTCCTTGTAACTTGTTATGTTAACCATTTGTCCTTGTTTATTAGTCCTTCTGACTCATTGGGTAAACCATTTGTCCTTGTTCATTAGTCCATGTGACTTGTTGTGTGAACCATTTGTCCTTGTTCATTAGTCCTTGTGACTCGTTGTGTGAACCATTTGTCCTTGTTCTTTAGTCCTTGTGACTCGTTGTGTAAACTATTTGTCCTTGTGACTCGTTGTGTCAACCATTTGTACTTGTTCATTAGTCCTTGTGCCTCGTTGTGTGAACCATTTGTCCTTGTTCTTTAGTCCTTGGTCCTTGTTGTGTAAACCATTTGTCCTTGTTTATTAGTCCTTGTGACTCGTTGTGTAAACCATTTGTCCTTGTTGTTGTAACTTGATGTGTGAAGCATTTTTCCTTGTTCATTAGTCCTTTTGACTCGTTGTGTAAACTATTTATCCTTGTTCATAAGTCCTTGTGACTCGTTGTGTGAACCATTTGTCTTTGTGACTCGTTGTTTAAACCATTTGTCCTGGTTTATTAATCCTTGTGACTCGTTGTGTAAACCATTTGTCCTTGTGATTGTGACTTGTTGTGTGTACCATTTTTCCTTGTTCATTAGTCCTTGTGACTCGTTGTGTGAACCATTTGTCCTTGTTCATTAGTCCATATGACTGGTTGTGTGAACCATTTGTCCTTGTTCTTTAGTCCTTGTGACTCGTTGTATAAAACATTTGTCCTTGTTTATTAGTCCTTGTGACTCGTTGTGTAAATTATTTCTCCTTGTTCATTAGTCCTTGTGACTCGTTGTGTGAACCATTTATCCTTGTTCATTAGTCCTAGTAACTCGTTATGTTAACCATGTGTCCTTGTTTATTAGTCCTTGTGACTCATTGGGTAAACCATTTGTCCTTGTTATTGTGACTTGTTGTGTGAACCATTTTTCATTGTTCATTAGTCCTTGTGACTCGTTGTGTGAACCATTTGTCCTTGTTCATTTGTCCTTGTGACTCGTTGTGTAAACTATTTGACCTTGTTCATTAGTCCTTGTGACTCGTTGTGTGAACCATTTGTCCTTGTTCATTAGTCATTGTGACTCGTTGTGTGAACTATTTGTCCTTGTGACTCGTTGTGTGAACCATTTGTCCTTGTTCATTAGTCCTTGTGGCTCGTTGTGTGAACCATTTGTCCTTGTTCTTTAGTCTTTGGTCCTTGTTGTGTGAACCATTTGTCCTTGTTTATTAGTCCTTGTGACTCGTTGTGTAAACCATTTGTCCTTGTTGTTGTGACTTGTTGTGTGAAGCATTTTTCCTTGTTCATTAGTCCTTTTGACTCGTTGCGTAAACTATTTATCCTTGTTCATTAGTCCTTGTGACTCGTTGTGTGAACCATTTGTCTTTGTGACTCGTTGTTTAAACCATTTGTCCTGGTTTATTAGTCCTTGTGACTCGTTGTGTAAACCATTTGTCCTTGTGATTGTGACATATTGTGTGAACCATTTTTCCTTGTTCATTAGTCCTTGTGACTCGTTGTGTGAACCATTTATCCTTGTTCATTAGTCCTTGTGACTCGTTGTCTAAACTGTTTGTCCTTCTTTATTAGTCCTTGTGACTTGTTGTGTGAACCATTTATCCTTGTTCATTAGTCCTTGTAACTCGTTATGTTAACCATTTGTCCTTATTTATTAGTCCTTCTGACTCATTGGGTAAACCATTTGTCCTTGTTCATTAGTCCATGTGACTTGTTGTGTGAACCATTTGTCCTTGTTCATTAGTCCTTGTGACTCGTTGTGTGAACCATTTGTCCTTGTTCTTTAGTCCTTGTGACTCGTTGTGTAAACTATTTGTCCTTGTGACTCGTTGTGTCAACCATTTGTACTTGTTCATTAGTCCTTGTGCCTCGTTGTGTGAACCATTTGTCCTTGTTCTTTAGTCCTTGGTCCTTGTTGTGTAAACCATTTGTCCTTGTTTATTAGTCCTTATGACTCGTTGTGTAAACCATTTGTCCTTGTTGTTGTGACTTGATGTGTGAAGCATTTTTCCTTGTTCATTAGTCCTTTTGACTCGTTGTGTAAACTATTTATCCTTGTTCATAAGTCCTTGTGACTCGTTGTGTGAACCATTTGTCTTTGTGACTCGTTATTTAAACCATTTGTCCTGGTTTATTAATCCTTGTGACTCGTTGTGTAAACCATTTGTCCTTGTGATTGTGACTTGTTGTGTGTACCATTTTTCCTTGTTCATTAGTCCTTGTGACTCGTTGTGTGAACCATTTGTCCTTGTTCATTTGTCCTTGTGATTCGTTGTGTAAACTATTTAACCTTGTTCATTAGTCCTTGTGACTCGTTGTGTGAACCATTTGTCCTTATTCATTAGTCATTGTGACTCGTTGTGTAAACTATTTGTCCTTGTGACTCGTTGTGTCAACCATTTGTCCTTGTTCATTAGTCCTTGTGCCTCGTTGTGTGAACCATTTGTCATTGTTCTTTAGTCCTTGGTCCTTGTTGTGTGAACCATTTGTCCTTGTTTATTAGTCCTTGTGACTCGTTGTGTAAACCATTTGCCCTTGTTGTTGTGACTTGATGTGTGAAGCATTTTTCCTTGTTCATTAGTCTTTTTGACTCGTTGTGTAAACTATTTATCCTTGTTCATTAGTCCTTGTGACTCGTTGTGTGAACCATTTGTCTTTGTGACTCGTTGTTTAAACCATTTGTCCTGGTTTATTACTCCTTGTGACTCGTTGTGTAAACCATTTGTCCTTGTGATTGTGACTTGTTGTGTGAACCATTTTTCCTTATTCATTAGTCCTTGTGACTCGTTGTGTGAATCATTTGTCCTTGTTCATTAGTCCTTGTGACTCGTTGTCTAAACTATTTGTCCTTCTTTATTAGTCCTTGTGACTTGTTGTTTGAACCATTTATCCTTGTTCATTAGTCCTTGTAAGTCGTTATGTTAACCATTTGTCCTTGTTTATTAGTCCTTCTGACTCATTGGGTAAACCATTTGCCCTTGTTCATTAGTCCATGTGACTCGTTGTGTGAACCATTTGTCCTTGTTCATTAGTCCTTGTGACTCGTTGTGTGAACCATTTGTCATTGTTCTTTAGTCCTTGTGACTCGTTGTTTAAACCATTTGTCCTTGTTTACTAGTCCTTGTGACTCGTTGTGTAAACCATTTGTCCTTGTTATTGTGACTTGTTGTGTGAACCATTTTTCATTGTTCATTAGTCCTTGTGACTCGTTGTGTGAACCATTTGTCCTTATTCATTTGTCCTTGTGACTCGTTGTGTAAACTATTTGACTTTGTTCATTAGTCCTTGTGACTCGTTGTGTGAACCATTTGTCCTTGTTCATTAGTCATTGTGACTCGTTGTGTAAACTATTTGTCCTTGTGACTCGTTGTGTGAACCATTTGTCCTTGTTCATTAGTCCTTGTGGCTCGTTGTGTGAACCATTTGTCCTTGGTCCTTGTTGTGTGAACCATTTGTCCTTGTTTATTAGTCCTTGTGACTCGTTGTGTAAACCATTTGTCCTTGTGATTGTGACTTGTTGTGTGAACCATTTTTCCTTATTCATTAGTGCTTGTGACTCGTTGTGTGAATCATTTGTCCTTGTTCTTTAGTCCTTGGTCCTTGTTGTGTAAACCATTTGTCCTTGTTTATTAGTCCTTGTGACTCGTTGTGTAAACCATTTGTCCTTGTTGTTGTGACTTGATGTGTGAAGCATTTTTCCTTGTTCATTAGTCCTTTTGACTCGTTGCGTAAACTATTTATCCTTGTTCATTAGTCCTTGTGACTCCTTGTGTGAACCATTTGTCTTTGTGACTCGTTGTTTAAACCATTTGTCCTGGTTTATTAGTCCTTGTGACTCGTTGTGTAAACCATTTTATCCTTGTGATTGTGACATATTGTGTGAACCATTTTTCCTTGTTCATTAGTCCTTGTGACTCGTTGTGTGAACCATTTATCCTTGTTCATTAGTCCTTGTGACTCGTTGTCTAAACTGTTTGTCCTTCTTTATTAGTCTATGTGACTTGTTGTGTGAACCATTTATCCTTGTTCATTAGTCCTTGTAACTCGTTATGTTAACCATTTGTCCTTGTTTATTAGTCCTTCTGACTCATTGGGTAAACCATTTGTCCTTGTTCATTAGTCCATGTGACTTGTTGTGTGAACCATTTGTCCTTGTTCATTAGTCCTTGTGACTCGTTGTGTGAACCATTTGTCCTTGTTCTTTAGTCCTTGTGACTCGTTGTGTAAACTATTTGTCCTTGTGACTCGTTGTGTCAACCATTTGTACTTGTTCATTAGTCCTTGTGCCTCGTTGTGTGAACCATTTGTCCTTGTTCTTTAGTCCTTGGTCCTTGTTGTGTAAACCATTTGTCCTTGTTTATTAGTCCTTGTGACTCGTTGTGTAAACCATTTGTCCTTGTTGTTGTGACTTGATGTGTGAAGCATTTTTCCTTGTTCATTAGTCCTTTTGACTCGTTGTGTAAACTATTTATCCTTGTTCATAAGTCCTTGTGACTCGTTGTGTGAACCATTTGTCTTTGTGAGTCGTTATTTAAACCATTTGTCCTGGTTTATTAATCCTTGTGACTCGTTGTGTAAACCATTTGTCCTTGTGATTGTGACTTGTTGTGTGTACCATTTTTCCTTGTTCATTAGTCCTTGTGACTCGTTGTGTGAACCATTTGTCCTTGTTCATTTGTCCTTGTGATTCGTTGTGTAAACTATTTAACCTTGTTCATTAGTCCTTGTGACTCGTTGTGTGAACCATTTGTCCTTGTTCATTAGTCATTGTGACTCGTTGTGTAAACTATTTGTCCTTGTGACTCGTTGTGTCAACCATTTGTCCTTGTTCATTAGTCCTTGTGCCTCGTTGTGTGAACCATTTGTCCTTGTTCTTTAGTCCTTGGTCCTTGTTGTGTGAACCATTTGTCCTTGTTTATTAGTCCTTGTGACTCGTTGTGTAAACCATTTGCCCTTGTTGTTGTGACTTGATGTGTGAAGCATTTTTCCTTGTTCATTAGTCCTTTTGACTCGTTGTGTAAACTATTTATCCTTGTTCATTAGTCCTTGTGAATCGTTGTGTGAACCATTTGTCTTTGTGACTCGTTGTTTAAACCATTTATCCTGGTTTATTACTCCTTGTGACTCGTTGTGTAAACCATTTGTCCTTGTGATTGTGACTTGTTGTGTGAACCATTTTTCCTTATTCATTAGTCCTTGTGACTCGTTGTGTGAATCATTTGTCCTTGTTCATTAGTCCTTGTGACTCGTTGTCTAAACTATTTGTCCTTCTTTATTAGTCCTTGTGACTTGTTGTTTGAACCAATCATCCTTGTTCATTAGTCCTTGTAACTCGTTATGTTAACCATTTGTCCTTGTTTATTAGTCCTTCTGACTCATTGGGTAAACCATTTGCCCTTGTTCATTAGTCCATGTGACTCGTTGTGTGAACCATTTGTCCTTGTTCATTAGTCCTTGTGACTCGTTGTGTGAACCATTTGTCATTGTTCTTTAGTCCTTGTGACTCGTTGTTTAAACCATTTGTCCTTGTTTACTAGTCCTTGTGACTCGTTGTGTAAACCATTTGTCCTTGTTATTGTGACTTGTTGTGTGAACCATTTTTCATTGTTCATTAGTCCTTGTGACTCGTTGTGTGAACCATTTGTCCTTATTCATTTGTCCTTGTGACTCGTTGTGTAAACTATTTGACCTTGTTCATTAGTCCTTGTGACTCGTTGTGTGAACCATTTGTCCTTGTTCATTAGTCATTGTGACTCGTTGTGTAAACTATTTGTCCTTGTGACTCGTTGTGTGAACCATTTGTCCTTGTTCATTAGTCCTTGTGGCTCGTTGTGTGAACCATTTGTCCTTGTTCTTTAGTCCTTGGTCCTTGTTGTGTGAACCATTTGTCCTTGTTTATTAGTCCTTGTGACTCGTTGTGTAAACCATTTGTCCTTGTGATTGTGACTTGTTGTGTGAACCATTTTTCCTTATTCATTAGTCCTTGTGACTCGTTGTGTGAATCATTTGTCCTTGTTCATTAGTCCTTGTGACTCGTTGTCTAAACTATTTGTCCTTCTTTATTAGTCCTTGTGACTTGTTGTGTGAACCATTTATCCTTGTTCATTAGTCCTTGTAACTCGTTATGTTAACCATTTGTCCTTGTTTATTAGTCCTTCTGACTCATTGGGTAAACCATTTGTCCTTGTTGTTGTGACTTGATGTGTGAAGCATTTTTCCTTGTTCATTAGTCCTTTTGACTCGTTGCGTAGACTATTTATCCTTGTTCATTAGTCCTTGTGACTCGTTGTGTGAACCATTTGTCCTTGTTCATTAGTCATTGTGACTCGTTGTGTAAACTATTTGTCTTTGTGACTCGTTGTGTGAACCATTTGTCCTTGTTCATTAGTCCTTGTGGCTCGTTGTGTGAACCATTTGTCCTTGTTCTTTAGTCCTTGGTCCTTGTTGTGTGAACCATTTGTCATTGTTCTTTAGTCCTTGTGACTCGTTGTTTAAACCATTTGTCCTTGTTTACTAGTCCTTGTGACTCGTTGTGTAAACCATTTGTCCTTGTTATTGTGACTTGTTGTGTGAACCATTTTTCATTGTTCATTAGTCCTTGTGACTCGTTGTGTGAACCATTTGTCCTTATTCATTTGTCCTTGTGACTCGTTGTGTAAACTATTTGACCTTGTTCATTAGTCCTTGTGACTCGTTGTGTGAACCATTTGTCCTTGTTCATTAGTCATTGTGACTCGTTGTGTAAACTATTTGTCCTTGTGACTCGTTGTGTGAACCATTTGTCCTTGTTCATTAGTCCTTGTGGCTCGTTGTGTGAACCATTTGTCCTTGTTCTTTAGTCCTTGGTCCTTGTTGTGTGAACCATTTGTCCTTGTTTATTAGTCCTTGTGACTCGTTGTGTAAACCATTTGTCCTTGTGATTGTGACTTGTTGTGTGAACCATTTTTCCTTATTCATTAGTCCTTGTGACTCGTTGTGTGAATCATTTGTCCTTGTTCATTAGTCCTTGTGACTCGTTGTCTAAACTATTTGTCCTTCTTTATTAGTCCTTGTGACTTGTTGTGTGAACCATTTATCCTTGTTCATTAGTCCTTGTAACTCGTTATGTTAACCATTTGTCCTTGTTTATTAGTCCTTCTGACTCATTGGGTAAACCATTTGTCCTTGTTGTTGTGACTTGATGTGTGAAGCATTTTTCCTTGTTCATTAGTCCTTTTGACTCGTTGCGTAGACTATTTATCCTTGTTCATTAGTCCTTGTGACTCGTTGTGTGAACCATTTGTCTTTGTGACTCGTTGTTTAAACCATTTGTCCTGGTTTATTAGTCCTTGTGACTCGTTGTGTAAACCATTTGTCCTTGTGATTGTGACTTATTGTGTGAACCATTTTTCCTTGTTCATTAGTCCTTGTGACTCGTTGTGTGAACCATTTATCCTTGTTCATTAGTCCTTGTGACTCGTTGTGTGAACCATTTGTTCTTGTTCATTAGTACTTGTGACTCGTTGTTTAAATCATTTGTAACAAGGACTCATTGTGTAAATCATTTGTCCTTTTTCTTTAGTCCTTGTGACTCGTTGTGTAAATCATTTGTCCTAGTTCATTAGTCATTGTGACTCCTTGTGTTAACTTTTTTTCCTTGTTCTTTAGTCCTTGTGACTCGTTGTGTGAACCATTTGTCCCTGTTCATTAGTCCTTCTGACTCGTTGTGTGAACCATTTGTCATTGTTCTTTAGTCCTTGTGACTCGTTGTTTAAACCATTTGTCCTTGTTTACTAGTCCTTGTGAATCGTTGTGTAAACCATTTGTCCTTGTTTTTGTGACTTGTTGTGTGAACCATTTTTCATTGTTCATTAGTCCTTGTGACTCGTTGTGTGAACCATTTGTCCTTATTCATTTGTCCTTGTGACTCGTTGTGTAAACTATTTGACCTTGTTCATTAGTCCTTGTGACTCGTTGTGTGAACCATTTGTCCTTGTTCATTTGTCATTGTGACTCGTTGTGTAAACTATTTGTCCTTGTGACTCGTTGTGTGAACCATTTGTCCTTGTTCATTAGTCTCGTTGTGTGAACCATTTGTCCTTGTTCATTAGTCCTTGTGGCTCGTTGT
The DNA here is from genome assembly GCF_048544455.1 of Silene latifolia. NCBI lineage: Eukaryota > Viridiplantae > Streptophyta > Magnoliopsida > Caryophyllales > Caryophyllaceae > Silene > Silene latifolia. Next base: position 48,144,221 of record NC_133531.1, read on the forward strand.
GTGAATCATTTGTCCTTGTTCATTAGTCCTTGTGGCTCGTTGTGTGAACCATTTGTCCTTGTTTATTAGTCCTTGTGACTCGTTGTCTAAACCATTTGTCCTTGTTGTTGTGACTTGTTGTGTGAAGCATTTTTCCTTGTTCATTAGTCCTTGTGACTCGTTGTGTGAACCATTTGTCCTTGTTCATTAGTCATTGTGACTCGTTGTGTAAACTATTTGTCCTTGTGACTCGTTGTGTCAACCATTTGTCCTTGTTCATTAGTCCTTGTGCCTCGTTGTGTGAACCATTTGTCCTTGTTCTTTAGTCCTTGGTCCTTGTTGTGTGAACCATTTGTCCTTGTTTATTAGTCCTTGTGACTCGTTGTGTAAACCATTTGCCCTTGTTGTTGTGACTTGATGTGTGAAGCATTTTTCCTTGTTCATTAGTCTTTTTGACTCGTTGTGTAAACTATTTATCCTTGTTCATTAGTCCTTGTGAATCGTTGTGTGAACCATTTGTCTTTGTGACTCGTTGTTTAAACCATTTGTCCTGGTTTATTACTCCTTGTGACTCGTTGTGTAAACCATTTGTCCTTGTGATTGTGACTTGTTGTGTGAACCATTTTTCCTTATTCATTAGTCCTTGTGACTCGTTGTGTGAATCATTTGTCCTTGTTCATTAGTCCTTGTGACTCGTTGTCTAAACTATTTGTCCTTCTTTATTAGTCCTTGTGACTTGTTGTTTGAACCATTTATCCTTGTTCATTAGTCCTTGTAACTCGTTATGTTAACCATTTGTCCTTGTTTATTAGTCCTTCTGACTCATTGGGTAAACCATTTGCCCTTGTTCATTAGTCCATGTGACTCGTTGTGTGAACCATTTGCCCTTGTTCATTAGTCCTTGTGGCTCGTTGTGTGAACCATTTGTCCTTGTTTATTAGTCCTTGTGACTCGTTGTGTAAACCATTTGTCCTTGTTGTTGTGACTTGTTGTGTGAAGCATTTTTCCTTGTTCATTAGTCCTTTTGACTCGTTGTGTAAACTATTTCTCCTTGTTCATAAGTCCTTGTGACTCGTTGTGTGAACTATTTGTCCTTGTGACTCGTTGTGTGAACCATTTGTCCTTGTTCATTAGTCCTTGTGGCTCGTTGTGTGAACCATTTGTCCTTGTTCTTTAGTCCTTGGTCCTTGTTGTGTGAACCATTTGTCCTTGTTTATTAGTCCTTGTGACTCGTTGTGTAAACCATTTGTCCTTGTTATTGTGACTTGTTGTGTGAACCATTTTTCATTGTTCATTAGTCCTTGTGACTCGTTGTGTGAACCATTTGTCCTTATTCATTTGTCCTTGTGACTCGTTGTGTAAACTATTTGACCTTGTTCATTAGTCCTTGTGACTCGTTGTGTGAACCATTTGTCCTTGTTCATTAGTCATTGTGACTCGTTGTGTAAACTATTTGTCCTTGTGACTCGTTGTGTGAACCATTTGTCCTTGTTCATTAGTCCTTGTGGCTCGTTGTGTAAACCATTTGTCCTTGTTCTTTAGTCCTTGGTCCTTGTTGTGTGAACCATTTGTCCTTGTTTATTAGTCCTTGTGACTCGTTGTGTAAACCATTTGTCCTTGTTGTTGTGACTTGTTGTGTGAAGCATTTTTCCTTGTTCATTAGTCCTTTTGACTCGTTGCGTAGACTATTTATCCTTGTTCATTAGTCCTTGTGACTCGTTGTGTGAACCATTTGTCTTTGTGACTCGTTGTTTAAACCATTTGTCCTGGTTTATTAGTCCTTGTGACTCGTTGTGTAAACCATTTGTCCTTGTGATTGTGACTTATTGTGTGAACCATTTTTCCTTGTTCATTAGTCCTTGTGACTCGTTGTGTGAACCATTTGTCCTTATTCATTTGTCCTTGTGACTCGTTGTGTAAACTATTTGTCTTTGTGACTCGTTGTTTAAACCATTTGTCCTGGTTTATTAGTCCTTGTGACTCGTTGTGTAAACCATTTGTCCTTGTTCATTAGTCCTTGTGGCTCGTTGTGTGAACCATTTGTCCTTGTTCTTTAGTCCTTGGTCCTTGTTGTGTGAACCATTTGTCCTTGTTTATTAGTCCTTGTGACTCGTTGTGTAAACCATTTGTCCTTGTTGTTGTGACTTGTTGTGTGAAGCATTTTTCCTTGTTCATTTGTCCTTTTGACTCGTTGCGTAGACTATTTATCCTTGTTCATTAGTCCTTGTGACTCGTTGTGTGAACCATTTGTCTTTGTGACTCGTTGTTTAAACCATTTGTCCTGGTTTATTAGTCCTTGTGACTCGTTGTGTAAACCATTTGTCCTTGTGATTGTGACTTATTGTGTGAACCATTTTTCATTGTTCATTAGTCCTTGTGACTCGTTGTGTGAACCATTTGTCCTTATTCATTTGTCCTTGTGACTCGTTGTGTAAACTATTTGACCTTGTTCATTAGTCCTTGTGACTCGTTGTGTGAACCATTTGTCCTTGTTCATTAGTCATTGTGACTCGTTGTGTAAACTATTTGTCCTTGTGACTCGTTGTGTCAACCATTTGTCCTTGTTCATTAGTCCTTGTGCCTCGTTGTGTGAACCATTTGTCCTTGTTCTTTAGTCCTTGGTCCTTGTTGTGTGAACCATTTGTCCTTGTTTATTAGTCCTTGTGACTCGTTGTGTAAACCATTTGCCCTTGTTGTTGTGACTTGATGTGTGAAGCATTTTTCCTTGTTCATTAGTCTTTTTGACTCGTTGTGTAAACTATTTATCCTTGTTCATTAGTCCTTGTGAATCGTTGTGTGAACCATTTGTCTTTGTGACTCGTTGTTTAAACCATTTGTCCTGGTTTATTACTCCTTGTGACTCGTTGTGTAAACCATTTGTCCTTGTGATTGTGACTTGTTGTGTGAACCATTTTTCCTTATTCATTAGTCCTTGTGACTCGTTGTGTGAATCATTTGTCCTTGTTCATTAGTCCTTGTGACTCGTTGTCTAAACTATTTGTCCTTCTTTATTAGTCCTTGTGACTTGTTGTTTGAACCATTTATCCTTGTTCATTAGTCCTTGTAACTCGTTATGTTAACCATTTGTCCTTGTTTATTAGTCCTTCTGACTCATTGGGTAAACCATTTGCCCTTGTTCATTAGTCCATGTGACTCGTTGTGTGAACCATTTGCCCTTGTTCATTAGTCCTTGTGGCTCGTTGTGTGAACCATTTGTCCTTGTTTATTAGTCCTTGTGACTCGTTGTGTAAACCATTTGTCCTTGTTGTTGTGACTTGTTGTGTGAAGCATTTTTCCTTGTTCATTAGTCCTTTTGACTCGTTGTGTAAACTATTTCTCCTTGTTCATAAGTCCTTGTGACTCGTTGTGTGAACTATTTGTCCTTGTGACTCGTTGTGTGAACCATTTGTCCTTGTTCATTAGTCCTTGTGGCTCGTTGTGTGAACCATTTGTCCTTGTTCTTTAGTCCTTGGTCCTTGTTGTGTGAACCATTTGTCCTTGTTTATTAGTCCTTGTGACTCGTTGTGTAAACCATTTGTCCTTGTTCATTAGTCCTTGTGGCTCGTTGTGTGAACCATTTGTCCTTGTTCTTTAGTCCTTGGTCCTTGTTGTGTGAACCATTTGTCCTTGTTTATTAGTCCTTGTGACTCGTTGTGTAAACCATTTGTCCTTGTTATTGTGACTTGTTGTGTGAACCATTTTTCATTGTTCATTAGTCCTTGTGACTCGTTGTGTGAACCATTTGTCCTTATTCATTTGTCCTTGTGACTCGTTGTGTAAACTATTTGACCTTGTTCATTAGTCCTTGTGACTCGTTGTGTGAACCATTTGTCCTTGTTCATTAGTCATTGTGACTCGTTGTGTAAACTATTTGTCCTTGTGACTCGTTGTGTGAACCATTTGTCCTTGTTCATTAGTCCTTGTGGCTCGTTGTGTAAACCATTTGTCCTTGTTCTTTAGTCCTTGGTCCTTGTTGTGTGAACCATTTGTCCTTGTTTATTAGTCCTTGTGACTCGTTGTGTAAACCATTTGTCCTTGTTGTTGTGACTTGTTGTGTGAAGCATTTTTCCTTGTTCATTAGTCCTTTTGACTCGTTGCGTAGACTATTTATCCTTGTTCATTAGTCCTTGTGACTCGTTGTGTGAACCATTTGTCTTTGTGACTCGTTGTTTAAACCATTTGTCCTGGTTTATTAGTCCTTGTGACTCGTTGTGTAAACCATTTGTCCTTGTGATTGTGACTTATTGTGTGAACCATTTTTCCTTGTTCATTAGTCCTTGTGACTCGTTGTGTGAACCATTTGTCCTTATTCATTTGTCCTTGTGACTCGTTGTGTAAACTATTTGTCTTTGTGACTCGTTGTTTAAACCATTTGTCCTGGTTTATTAGTCCTTGTGACTCGTTGTGTAAACCATTTGTCCTTGTTCATTAGTCCTTGTGGCTCGTTGTGTGAACCATTTGTCCTTGTTCTTTAGTCCTTGGTCCTTGTTGTGTGAACCATTTGTCCTTGTTTATTAGTCCTTGTGACTCGTTGTGTAAACCATTTGTCCTTGTTGTTGTGACTTGTTGTGTGAAGCATTTTTCCTTGTTCATTTGTCCTTTTGACTCGTTGCGTAGACTATTTATCCTTGTTCATTAGTCCTTGTGACTCGTTGTGTGAACCATTTGTCTTTGTGACTCGTTGTTTAAACCATTTGTCCTGGTTTATTAGTCCTTGTGACTCGTTGTGTAAACCATTTGTCCTTGTGATTGTGACTTATTGTGTGAACCATTTTTCATTGTTCATTAGTCCTTGTGACTCGTTGTGTGAACCATTTGTCCTTATTCATTTGTCCTTGTGACTCGTTGTGTAAACTATTTGACCTTGTTCATTAGTCCTTGTGACTCGTTGTGTGAACCATTTGTCCTTGTTCATTAGTCATTGTGACTCGTTGTGTAAACTATTTGTCCTTGTGACTCGTTGTGTCAACCATTTGTCCTTGTTCATTAGTCCTTGTGCCTCGTTGTGTGAACCATTTGTCCTTGTTCTTTAGTCCTTGGTCCTTGTTGTGTGAACCATTTGTCCTTGTTTATTAGTCCTTGTGACTCGTTGTGTAAACCATTTGCCCTTGTTGTTGTGACTTGATGTGTGAAGCATTTTTCCTTGTTCATTAGTCTTTTTGACTCGTTGTGTAAACTATTTATCCTTGTTCATTAGTCCTTGTGAATCGTTGTGTGAACCATTTGTCTTTGTGACTCGTTGTTTAAACCATTTGTCCTGGTTTATTACTCCTTGTGACTCGTTGTGTAAACCATTTGTCCTTGTGATTGTGACTTGTTGTGTGAACCATTTTTCCTTATTCATTAGTCCTTGTGACTCGTTGTGTGAATCATTTGTCCTTGTTCATTAGTCCTTGTGACTCGTTGTCTAAACTATTTGTCCTTCTTTATTAGTCCTTGTGACTTGTTGTTTGAACCATTTATCCTTGTTCATTAGTCCTTGTAACTCGTTATGTTAACCATTTGTCCTTGTTTATTAGTCCTTCTGACTCATTGGGTAAACCATTTGCCCTTGTTCATTAGTCCATGTGACTCGTTGTGTGAACCATTTGCCCTTGTTCATTAGTCCTTGTGGCTCGTTGTGTGAACCATTTGTCCTTGTTTATTAGTCCTTGTGACTCGTTGTGTAAACCATTTGTCCTTGTTGTTGTGACTTGTTGTGTGAAGCATTTTTCCTTGTTCATTAGTCCTTTTGACTCGTTGTGTAAACTATTTCTCCTTGTTCATAAGTCCTTGTGACTCGTTGTGTGAACTATTTGTCCTTGTGACTCGTTGTGTGAACCATTTGTCCTTGTTCATTAGTCCTTGTGGCTCGTTGTGTGAACCATTTGTCCTTGTTCTTTAGTCCTTGGTCCTTGTTGTGTGAACCATTTGTCCTTGTTTATTAGTCCTTGTGACTCGTTGTGTAAACCATTTGTCCTTGTTATTGTGACTTGTTGTGTGAACCATTTTTCATTGTTCATTAGTCCTTGTGACTCGTTGTGTGAACCATTTGTCCTTATTCATTTGTCCTTGTGACTCGTTGTGTAAACTATTTGACCTTGTTCATTAGTCCTTGTGACTCGTTGTGTGAACCATTTGTCCTTGTTCATTAGTCATTGTGACTCGTTGTGTAAACTATTTGTCCTTGTGACTCGTTGTGTGAACCATTTGTCCTTGTTCATTAGTCCTTGTGGCTCGTTGTGTGAACCATTTGTCCTTGTTCTTTAGTCCTTGGTCCTTGTTGTGTGAACCATTTGTCCTTGTTTATTAGTCCTTGTGACTCGTTGTGTAAACCATTTGTCCTTGTTGTTGTGACTTGTTGTGTGAAGCATTTTTCCTTGTTCATTAGTCCTTTTGACTCGTTGCGTAGACTATTTATCCTTGTTCATTAGTCCTTGTGACTCGTTGTGTGAACCATTTGTCTTTGTGACTCGTTGTTTAAACCATTTGTCCTGGTTTATTAGTCCTTGTGACTCGTTGTGTAAACCATTTGTCCTTGTGATTGTGACTTATTGTGTGAACCATTTTTCCTTGTTCATTAGTCCTTGTGACTCGTTGTGTGAACCATTTGTCCTTATTCATTTGTCCTTGTGACTCGTTGTGTAAACTATTTGTCTTTGTGACTCGTTGTTTAAACCATTTGTCCTGGTTTATTAGTCCTTGTGACTCGTTGTGTAAACCATTTGTCCTTGTTCATTAGTCCTTGTGGCTCGTTGTGTGAACCATTTGTCCTTGTTCTTTAGTCCTTGGTCCTTGTTGTGTGAACCATTTGTCCTTGTTTATTAGTCCTTGTGACTCGTTGTGTAAACCATTTGTCCTTGTTGTTGTGACTTGTTGTGTGAAGCATTTTTCCTTGTTCATTTGTCCTTTTGACTCGTTGCGTAGACTATTTATCCTTGTTCATTAGTCCTTGTGACTCGTTGTGTGAACCATTTGTCTTTGTGACTCGTTGTTTAAACCATTTGTCCTGGTTTATTAGTCCTTGTGACTCGTTGTGTAAACCATTTGTCCTTGTGATTGTGACTTATTGTGTGAACCATTTTTCATTGTTCATTAGTCCTTGTGACTCGTTGTGTGAACCATTTGTCCTTATTCATTTGTCCTTGTGACTCGTTGTGTAAACTATTTGACCTTGTTCATTAGTCCTTGTGACTCGTTGTGTGAACCATTTGTCCTTGTTCATTAGTCATTGTGACTCGTTGTGTAAACTATTTGTCCTTGTGACTCGTTGTGTCAACCATTTGTCCTTGTTCATTAGTCCTTGTGCCTCGTTGTGTGAACCATTTGTCCTTGTTCTTTAGTCCTTGGTCCTTGTTGTGTGAACCATTTGTCCTTGTTTATTAGTCCTTGTGACTCGTTGTGTAAACCATTTGCCCTTGTTGTTGTGACTTGATGTGTGAAGCATTTTTCCTTGTTCATTAGTCTTTTTGACTCGTTGTGTAAACTATTTATCCTTGTTCATTAGTCCTTGTGAATCGTTGTGTGAACCATTTGTCTTTGTGACTCGTTGTTTAAACCATTTGTCCTGGTTTATTACTCCTTGTGACTCGTTGTGTAAACCATTTGTCCTTGTGATTGTGACTTGTTGTGTGAACCATTTTTCCTTATTCATTAGTCCTTGTGACTCGTTGTGTGAATCATTTGTCCTTGTTCATTAGTCCTTGTGACTCGTTGTCTAAACTATTTGTCCTTCTTTATTAGTCCTTGTGACTTGTTGTTTGAACCATTTATCCTTGTTCATTAGTCCTTGTAACTCGTTATGTTAACCATTTGTCCTTGTTTATTAGTCCTTCTGACTCATTGGGTAAACCATTTGCCCTTGTTCATTAGTCCATGTGACTCGTTGTGTGAACCATTTGCCCTTGTTCATTAGTCCTTGTGGCTCGTTGTGTGAACCATTTGTCCTTGTTTATTAGTCCTTGTGACTCGTTGTGTAAACCATTTGTCCTTGTTGTTGTGACTTGTTGTGTGAAGCATTTTTCCTTGTTCATTAGTCCTTTTGACTCGTTGTGTAAACTATTTCTCCTTGTTCATAAGTCCTTGTGACTCGTTGTGTGAACTATTTGTCCTTGTGACTCGTTGTGTGAACCATTTGTCCTTGTTCATTAGTCCTTGTGGCTCGTTGTGTGAACCATTTGTCCTTGTTCTTTAGTCCTTGGTCCTTGTTGTGTGAACCATTTGTCCTTGTTTATTAGTCCTTGTGACTCGTTGTGTAAACCATTTGTCCTTGTTATTGTGACTTGTTGTGTGAACCATTTTTCATTGTTCATTAGTCCTTGTGACTCGTTGTGTGAACCATTTGTCCTTATTCATTTGTCCTTGTGACTCGTTGTGTAAACTATTTGACCTTGTTCATTAGTCCTTGTGACTCGTTGTGTGAACCATTTGTCCTTGTTCATTAGTCATTGTGACTCGTTGTGTAAACTATTTGTCCTTGTGACTCGTTGTGTGAACCATTTGTCCTTGTTCATTAGTCCTTGTGGCTCGTTGTGTGAACCATTTGTCCTTGTTCTTTAGTCCTTGGTCCTTGTTGTGTGAACCATTTGTCCTTGTTTATTAGTCCTTGTGACTCGTTGTGTAAACCATTTGTCCTTGTTGTTGTGACTTGTTGTGTGAAGCATTTTTCCTTGTTCATTAGTCCTTTTGACTCGTTGCGTAGACTATTTATCCTTGTTCATTAGTCCTTGTGACTCGTTGTGTGAACCATTTGTCTTTGTGACTCGTTGTTTAAACCATTTGTCCTGGTTTATTAGTCCTTGTGACTCGTTGTGTAAACCATTTGTCCTTGTGATTGTGACTTATTGTGTGAACCATTTTTCCTTGTTCATTAGTCCTTGTGACTCGTTGTGTGAACCATTTATCCTTGTTCATTAGTCCTTGTGACTCGTTGTGTGAACCATTTGTTCTTGTTCATTAGTACTTGTGACTCGTTGTTTAAATCATTTGTAACAAGGACTCATTGTGTAAATCATTTGTCCTTTTTCTTTAGTCCTTGTGACTCGTTGTGTAAATCATTTGTCCTAGTTCATTAGTCATTGTGACTCCTTGTGTTAACTTTTTTTCCTTGTTCTTTAGTCCTTGTGACTCGTTGTGTGAACCATTTGTCCCTGTTCATTAGTCCTTCTGACTCGTTGTGTGAACCATTTGTCATTGTTCTTTAGTCCTTGTGACTCGTTGTTTAAACCATTTGTCCTTGTTTACTAGTCCTTGTGAATCGTTGTGTAAACCATTTGTCCTTGTTTTTGTGACTTGTTGTGTGAACCATTTTTCATTGTTCATTAGTCCTTGTGACTCGTTGTGTGAACCATTTGTCCTTATTCATTTGTCCTTGTGACTCGTTGTGTAAACTATTTGACCTTGTTCATTAGTCCTTGTGACTCGTTGTGTGAACCATTTGTCCTTGTTCATTTGTCATTGTGACTCGTTGTGTAAACTATTTGTCCTTGTGACTCGTTGTGTGAACCATTTGTCCTTGTTCATTAGTCTCGTTGTGTGAACCATTTGTCCTTGTTCATTAGTCCTTGTGGCTCGTTGTGTGAATCATTTGTCCTTGTTCATTAGTCCTTGTGGCTCGTTGTGTGAACCATTTGTCCTTGTTTATTAGTCCTTGTGACTCGTTGTCTAAACCATTTGTCCTTGTTGTTGTGACTTGTTGTGTGAAGCATTTTTCCTTGTTCATTAGTCCTTGTGACTCGTTGTGTGAACCATTTGTCCTTGTTCATTAGTCATTGTGACTCGTTGTGTAAACTATTTGTCCTTGTGACTCGTTGTGTCAACCATTTGTCCTTGTTCATTAGTCCTTGTGCCTCGTTGTGTGAACCATTTGTCCTTGTTCTTTAGTCCTTGGTCCTTGTTGTGTGAACCATTTGTCCTTGTTTATTAGTCCTTGTGACTCGTTGTGTAAACCATTTGCCCTTGTTGTTGTGACTTGATGTGTGAAGCATTTTTCCTTGTTCATTAGTCTTTTTGACTCGTTGTGTAAACTATTTATCCTTGTTCATTAGTCCTTGTGAATCGTTGTGTGAACCATTTGTCTTTGTGACTCGTTGTTTAAACCATTTGTCCTGGTTTATTACTCCTTGTGACTCGTTGTGTAAACCATTTGTCCTTGTGATTGTGACTTGTTGTGTGAACCATTTTTCCTTATTCATTAGTCCTTGTGACTCGTTGTGTGAATCATTTGTCCTTGTTCATTAGTCCTTGTGACTCGTTGTCTAAACTATTTGTCCTTCTTTATTAGTCCTTGTGACTTGTTGTTTGAACCATTTATCCTTGTTCATTAGTCCTTGTAACTCGTTATGTTAACCATTTGTCCTTGTTTATTAGTCCTTCTGACTCATTGGGTAAACCATTTGCCCTTGTTCATTAGTCCATGTGACTCGTTGTGTGAACCATTTGCCCTTGTTCATTAGTCCTTGTGGCTCGTTGTGTGAACCATTTGTCCTTGTTTATTAGTCCTTGTGACTCGTTGTGTAAACCATTTGTCCTTGTTGTTGTGACTTGTTGTGTGAAGCATTTTTCCTTGTTCATTAGTCCTTTTGACTCGTTGTGTAAACTATTTCTCCTTGTTCATAAGTCCTTGTGACTCGTTGTGTGAACTATTTGTCCTTGTGACTCGTTGTGTGAACCATTTGTCCTTGTTCATTAGTCCTTGTGGCTCGTTGTGTGAACCATTTGTCCTTGTTCTTTAGTCCTTGGTCCTTGTTGTGTGAACCATTTGTCCTTGTTTATTAGTCCTTGTGACTCGTTGTGTAAACCATTTGTCCTTGTTATTGTGACTTGTTGTGTGAACCATTTTTCATTGTTCATTAGTCCTTGTGACTCGTTGTGTGAACCATTTGTCCTTATTCATTTGTCCTTGTGACTCGTTGTGTAAACTATTTGACCTTGTTCATTAGTCCTTGTGACTCGTTGTGTGAACCATTTGTCCTTGTTCATTAGTCATTGTGACTCGTTGTGTAAACTATTTGTCCTTGTGACTCGTTGTGTGAACCATTTGTCCTTGTTCATTAGTCCTTGTGGCTCGTTGTGTGAACCATTTGTCCTTGTTCTTTAGTCCTTGGTCCTTGTTGTGTGAACCATTTGTCCTTGTTTATTAGTCCTTGTGACTCGTTGTGTAAACCATTTGTCCTTGTTGTTGTGACTTGTTGTGTGAAGCATTTTTCCTTGTTCATTAGTCCTTTTGACTCGTTGTGTAAACTATTTATCCTTCTTCATTAGTCCTTGTGACTCGTTGTGTGAACCATTTGTCTTTGTGACTCGTTGTTTAAACCATTTGTCCTGGTTTATTAGTCCTTGTGACTCGTTGTGTAAACCATTTGTCCTTGTGATTGTGACTTGTTGTGTGAACCATTTTGTCCTTGTTCATTAGTCCTCGTGACTCGTTGTGTGAACCATTTGTCCTTGTTCATTAGTCCATGTGACTCGTTGTGTGAACCATTTGTTCTTGTTCATTAGTACTTGTGACTCGTTGTTTAAATCATTTGTAACAAGGACTCATTGTGTAAATCATTTGTCCTTTTTCTTTAGTCCTTGTGACTCGTTGTGTAAATCATTTGTCCTTGTTCATTAGTCCTTGTGACTCCTTGTGTTAACTTTTTTTTCCTTGTTCTTTAGTCCTTGTGACTCGTTGTGTGAACCATTTGTCCTTGTTCATTAGTCCTTGTGACTCGTTGTGTGAACCATTTGTCCTTGTTCATTAGTACATATGACTGGTTGTGTGAACCATTTGTCCTTGTTTTTTAGTCCTTGTGACTCGTTGTTTAAAACATTTGTCCTTGTTTATAAGTCCTTGTGACTCGTTGTGTAAACTATTTCTCCTTGTTCATTAGTCCTTGTGACTCGTTGTGTGAACCATTTATCCTTGTTCATTAGTCCTAGTAACTCGTTATGTTAACCATGTGTCCTTGTTTATTAGTCCTTGTGACTCATTGGGTAAACCATTTGTCTTTGTTATTGTGACTTGTTGTGTGAACCATTTTTCATTGTTCATTAGTCCTTGTGACTCGTTGTGTGAACCATTTGTCCTTGTTCATTTGTCCTTGTGACTCGTTGTGTAAACTATTTAACCTTGTTCATTAATCCTTGTGACTCGTTGTGTGAACCATTTGTCCTTGTTCATTAGTCATTGTGACTCGTTGTGTGAACTATTTGTCCTTGTGACTCGTTGTGTGAACCTTCGTCCTTGTTCATTCGTCCTTGTGGCTCGTTGTGTGAACCATTTGTCCTTGTTCTTTAGTCCTTGGTCCTTGTTGTGTGAACCATTTGTCCTTGTTTATTAGTCCTTGTGACTCGTTGTGTAAACCATTTGTCCTTGTTGTTGTGACTTGTTGTGTGAAGCATTTTTCTTTGTTCATTAGTCATTTTGACTCGTTGTGTAAACTATTTATCCTTGTTCATTTGTCCTTGTGACTCGTTGTGTGAACCATTTGTCTTTGTGACTCGTTGTTTAAACCATTTGTCCTGGTTTATTAGTCCTTGTGACTCGTTGTGTAAACCATTTGTCCTTGTGATTGTGACTTATTGTGTGAACCATTTTTCCTTGTTCATTAGTCCTTGTGACTCGTTGTGTGAACCATTTATCCTTGTTCATTAGACCTTGTGACTCGTTGTCTAAACTATTTGTCCTTCTTTATTGATGTAGGAACGGCCTAGGAGTCTATCAATTTTTATGCCCAAGAATATCCATGAGTTTATGGCAAAGGACAACAAGCTTTGGTGCCCTTATTTTGATCAAGAAATGGGTTTGAGAAACCTGAAATGCTCCAACAGTCTCAGAATTTCAGTTCTGAATTCAACTCCTCATATCTAGAGATCTACTTGCTTAAAATTTATGTTCTTTATATGGATAAAATCTTGAAGAAGTCTACTTTCCTATGGAGTTGGAATCAACAGAAGTTAATGTGTAGATTTCTCAGAATGAAGCTTCAAAGACTGTCACGCAGGAATGCAATGCTGTTTTCTGAAATGACCTGTTATCACTCAAACCTGCATAACTCAAGTTTTAGCCGTTCTTTTTGAGTAATTATTTTTTGAGGTGAAAGCTAACTTCATTAGCTTTCATTTGAGCTATCATGGGTATTTTTACTCCAACTGAGCTGAGAGCCATGAATTTTCAAAGTTCATGCTGTTGCACATGAAGATTGTTGTACATTCTGGAGTGACTGATATCACTTAAACCTGGATATCTGGAGTTATAGACCACAACTTGAAGTGATTCTTTTTGTATATGATAGAGAACTTCTGTAGCTTCAAAATGAGCTATCATGTGTCTTAAAATTCATCTTAAGCAAGGAGTTGTGTCGTCTGCAAGAAGGGCTTGTTTCCTGCATGCTGTCAAAGGACCTGTTCTTAACATCTGTTCTTGGCAAGGATAATTTAATCCTCTAAGGTGCCTTAAAATAGTTCGTCCAAGCTGTCATATGATCTCAAAATTGTCCTCATATCAAGGGATATGCAATGACAAACTTCTAGAGTACAAAACCCAACTCACATGCCTCAACAAACCAGAAAAGGAAGAAAAGCAAACTTTCTTTTTATGGCAAAACAAGAGCATGTTTTACTAAAGCACTTTAAAGGATGTTGGAGCTTTAAGCAGATGAAACCTTGATATTTTGGGTGCCTACTGAGGAAGAAGCCAATGGACAATTAATGCCTTTTTGTCCTCAAACTCCAAGCCAACACACACTGCCCCAAGCAATGCAAGCTGTCACTATCATCTGAAATTGTTGTTTATTTTTCAGCTGTTTTTCCCTCATTATTTCGTACTCTATTTGTAAGATAAGTCAATGTAGTTTGTTTGTTTCCTAAGATTAATCTTGGCCATAGATAATTGCTTTAGTTTAAGGGCCAAGATCTGATCAAAGGCCCTATATAAGGAGCCTCTTATGCATTGTATTAGGCAGACTTTGATTAAATGAAAAAAAAACCAGAGAATGCTTTCTCCAAATTGAAATCTTCTTAACTTGTGCATTGCATTAGTTGAAAGTCAGGCTTAATAACATTCTGTGCTTGCTTGAATGTTGATTAATCACATGTGGCAAGTTTCAGAGTAATCCTGTGCATTGACTGTGGGTTATTTTGATCTTGTTGTCCCAAATTAAATTAGATCTCTCTGTGCTTGCTGTGAGGATTTAATCTAATTTGCCCCCAAATTACTAGTCTAATTTCTTGTGCTTGCTGTGGGAATTAAATTAGCAATTATATCCTTTATTTATTTGCAATTCAAACCAGAAAATCAATCACAAAAACATTTCTTTTATCCTTGTTCTGAAACTGTCTCAAGTTCATTTGGTGACTGTCTTAAGTAATCTATTTATCATAACTTGAGTCCTTGTTTAATCTTGAAACTTTTATCAGTATCACATTAAGTCTCAATCTTAATTGTGACCAAGTTTCAGAATTTGTGAGGTTTATTTGCTATTTTATCCACAAATTAAAAGTTCTTTGCATTCATCAGAATTTCTGAATGTGTCCCATTTTCACGCAAACTTTGTTAAACTCTGATTTATTGTGAACCCCTGGTGTTTACACATCATTTATTAGTCCTTGTGACTTGTTGTGTGAACCATTTATCCTTGTTCATTAGTCCTTGTAACTCGTTATGTTAACCATTTGTCCTTGTTTATTAGTCCTTCTGACTCATTGGGTAAACCATTTGTCCTTGTTCATTAGTCCATGTGACTCGTTGTGTGAACCATTTGTCCTTGTTCATTAGTCCTTATGACTCGATGTGTGAACCATTTGTCCTTGTTCTTTAGTCCTTGTGACTCATTGTTTAAACCATTTGTGCTTGTTTATTAGTCCTTGTGACTTGTTGTGTAAACCATTTGTCCTTGTTATTGTGACTTGTTGTGTGAACCATTTTTCATTGTTCATTAGTCCTTCTGACTCGTTGTGTGAACCATTTGTCCTTGTTCATTAGTCCATGTGACTCGTTGTGCGAACCATTTGTCCAAGGTTAATAGTACTTGTGACTCGTTGTTTAAATCATTTGTAACAAGGACTCATTGTGTAAATCATTTGTCCTTTTTCTTTAGTCCTTGTGACTCGTTGTGTAAATCATTTGTCCTTGTACATTAGTCCTTGTGACTCCTTGTGTTAACTATTTTTCCTTGTTCTTTAGTCCTTGTGACTCGTTGTGTGAACCATTTGTCCTTATTCATTAGTCCTTGTGGCTCGTTGTTTAAAACATTTGTCCTTGTTTATTAATCCTTGTGACTCGTTGTGTAAACTATTTCTCCTTGTTCATTAGTCCTTCTGACTCGTTGTGTGAACCATTTATCCATGTTCATTAGTCCTAGTAACTCGTTATGTTAACCATTTGTCCTTGTTTATTAGTCCTTGTGACTCATTGGGTAAACCATTTGTCCTTGTTATTGTGACTTGTTGTGTGAATCATTTTTCATTGTTCATTAGTCCTTGTGACTCGTTGTGTAAACCATTTGTCCTTGTCGTTGTGACTTGATGTGTGAAGCATTTTTCCTTGTTCATTAGTCCTTTTGACTCGTTGTGTAAACTATTTATCCTTGTTCATTAGTCCTTGTGACTCCTTGTGTGAACCATTTGTCTTTGTGACTCGTTGTTTAAACCATTTGTCCTGGTTTATTAATCCTTGTGACTCGTTGTGTAAACCATTTGTCCTTGTGATTGTGACTTGTTGTGTGAACCATTTTTCCTTGTTCATTAGTCCTTGTGACTCGTTGTGTGAACCATTTGTCCTTGTTCATTTGTCCTTGTGACTCGTTGTGTAAACTATTTAACCTTGTTCATTAGTCCTTGTGACTCGTTGTGTGAACCATTTGTCCATGTTCATTAGTCATTGTGACTCGTTGTGTAAACTATTTATCCTTGTTACTCGTTGTGTCAACCATTTGTACTTGTTCATTAGTCCTTGTGCCTCGTTGTGTGAACCATTTGTCCTTGTTCTTTAGTCCTTGGTCCTTGTTGTGTGAACCATTTGTCCTTGTTTATTAGTCCTTGTGACTCGTTGTGTAAACCATTTGTCCTTGTTGTTGTGACTTGATGTGTGAAGCATTTTTCCTTGTTGTTGTGACTTGATGTGTGAAGCATTTTTCCTTGTTCATTAGTCCTTTTGACTCGTTGTGTAAACTATTTATCCTTGTTCATTAGTCGTTGTGACTCCTTGTGTGAACCATTTGTCTTTGTGACTCGTTGTTTAAACCATTTGTCCTGGTTTATTAATCCTTGTGACTCGTTGTGTAAACCATTTGTCCTTGTGATTGTGACTTGTTGTGTGAACCATTTTTCCTTGTTCATTAGTCCTTGTGACTCGTTGTGTGAACCATTTGTCCTTGTTCATTTGTCCTTGTGACTCGTTGTGTAAACTATTTAACCTTGTTCATTAGTCCTTGTGACTCGTTGTGTGAACCATTTGTCCATGTTCATTAGTCATTGTGACTCGTTGTGTAAACTATTTATCCTTGTGACTCGTTGTGTCAACCATTTGTACTTGTTCTGAAACAAATCAAACCGAGAAAGGCCACATTTCACCCGGTTTTGGACCTTGCACTAGATTGAGGTCTAACATGAATTTCGTCTAAGAAGTCGTGCCATTTTCCAGCATGGGATTAATCTTTGGTGAGTTTGGGACGTTTTTGTGTAGGAACTTATATCCCAAAGCCGTTCCTATCATAGAGTTTGCCAAGCTTTTAAAACCGTGCGCAATCAGGACCATGGCTGGAACAAGCTTAGTTTTTTGTGCATTATGTCGCTATCAACCTTCCTCTTTTGAACCAACAAAGCTCAAGGGACTTTATGGCTGCAGCA
This sequence comes from Silene latifolia, assembly GCF_048544455.1. Lineage (NCBI taxonomy): Eukaryota > Viridiplantae > Streptophyta > Magnoliopsida > Caryophyllales > Caryophyllaceae > Silene > Silene latifolia. The sequence continues at coordinate 48,161,009 of NC_133531.1, forward strand.
AGGACTCTTACACGGTTTCCTCAAGCCCCATTTCAGTCCATATAATCATAAATAAGAAGTTGAGCTACAAACAAGGAAGTTTGGACTATTAGTTTACTTTCTTTACTTTATGTCCTTTTCATTTCAGATTTGTCATAGCCTAGGCTGCCGTTTTCTTGGTTGTTAGCTGCTATTTTTGTGACCTTTAGATGTACTTAGTAATCAAGGGTCAAGATTGTAAGCCTTGGTCTATATAAACCAAGCTAAACACTTGAGAACTTCAGATTTGAGTGAATTAAAATATGAGTTTGAAAACTGAGTTTTCTACTTCTTTTCTTCTTGCTTAGTGCAGAAAACCCCTCATTACTTAGTGTTTGAGGCGGGATTAAGCTCTTGCTTCGTGATCTTGAGTTTGATTCCAAGGCTTAAACCTGCTTCGTGATCTAGTTTAAGTCATATCTCGGTTACTTGTTCTTGTTTTCGTGTCAAAACAGTCCCAAACTTTCTGTTTTCTTTGCTTTGAGTCCTTGAGAAGATTGTTATTTGAATGTTTACTTCATAAGCATTTAAGTTACAAACCTATTTTCCATTGTTGTCATTCAAGCTAATCGTTTCAATTGTGTTGTTTGTCATGTCCCAAATCAGATTAGTTGAGTCTTAAATCGTACATACTTGAGTCTTTTATCTTCTTAATCCTTAAACCATTTAGTTAGTCTTTGTTTGAGTCCAAAACAGTCCATTTGTTGAGTCTAATTCCAACCAATTCAGATTCTGTTTTCGAGTCCTTTTCGTCCAAAAATCGAGTCCTAAGAGTTTTATTCCAAATTGGTTATCAGAGCTTTGGTTAAACAACAAAATCCTTTCTTTGTGAGTTCATTATACCCTAACCACATTAAAAACACAAAAAACAACCATGAGTGAAGAAAGGATTGCTGGAATTGAAACACAAGTTACTCAACTTTCTGAAAAATGTGATTTGTTGCTAGAATCTCTCAATGTTATCATGGCTAATATTCCAACACCACCACCAAGAGGAGGACAACCACCTAGAGGCAGGGGTAGAGGCCGTGGCTTCATGGGTAGAGGACGAGCTCATGGTGGCCGTGAGGAGGAGGAGCTTTCTGATTCGGAGGAGTCCATGGCCGAGGCCTTTCATGGAGAGCCCAACAAAGACTTAAAGGTAGAAATTCCTGATTTTCATGGTAGTTTAAACCCTGAGGATTTGTTAGATTGGTTTAGGACCATTGAAAGAGTCTTTGAGTTTAAAGGTTATTCTGATGGCAAAGCTTTTAAAGTTGCAATCTTGAAACTCAAAGGCTATGCTTCCCTTTGGTATGAGAACTTAAAAAATCAGAGAAGAAGGGATGGTAAGGAACCTATTAAGTCTTGGTTAAAACTGAAAAAGAAGCTTAATGAGAAGTTTATACCTAAAGAGTACACTCAAGACATTTTCATTAAGCTCACACAACTTAAACAAGACCAACAACCACTTGAGTCATATCTTAGGGACTTTGAACAACTTACCTTGCAATGTGAACTCAATGAGAAGCCCGAACAGAAAATTGCTAGATTTGTTGAAGGTTTAGATACCAAGATTGCTCATAGGGTTAGAATGCAACAAGTATGGTCCTTTGATGAAGCCGTTAATTTGGCTTTAAGGGTTGAGAAATTGGGAAAGGGGAGAGCTGCCACCACAAAAACAGCCGCCAAAACAGCCCCATACTCCACCCAAACCGAGACCAAGGTTGATGAACCAACCCCTCAAAACAAAACACCTACTCTTGACAAAGGCAAGGCACCCATGATTCCAACCAAAAGCACCACATCTCTGAAAAAATGTTACCAATGTCAAGGGTTCGGTCACTATGCTAAAGAGTGTCCAACCAAGAGAGCCCTTAGCACATTTGAGGTAGTTCATTGGGGTGAGGATGAGATCCTTGTTTGTGATGATAGTAAGGAAGAAACGGTGCAAGAGGAGGCTGCCATGGTGGTAGAACCGGATGAGGGAATGAGTTTGGTCATTTGGAGAGCATTGAGTACCCAACCTATGGAAGTAAACCAAAGACAACAACTCTTTAGGTCTAGGTGCACCATTCAAGGGAAAGTGTGCAACCTTATCATTGATGGAGGAAGTTGTACTAATGTGGCTTCTAATACTCTCATTGAGAAGCTCTCTTTGCCTACACAAGATCATCCTAATCCTTACAAGTTGAGGTGGCTCAACAAAGGGGCTGAAATTAAGGTGGATAAGCAATGCCTAGTGTCTTTCTCCATTGGCAAGAACTATGTTGATGAGGTTCTTTGTGATGTTCTACCTATGGATGCTTGCCATCTTCTACTTGGAAGACCATGGGAGTTTGATAAAGATTCAATGCATAATGGTCAAGACAACACCTATACTTTCAAGCTTGGTTCAAAGAAAGTTGTGCTAGCACCCCTACCACCCGAGTCCTTGTTTGAACCACCCAAGAAAGTATTATTGATCAATGAAGACAAAGTGAGTCAAGGGGAGGACGGCATGGGGACTGACCATGTTGTCCATGCCAAAGATGAGTTCAAGGAGCCAAGGGTTCAAGCATTACTCAAATGGAAAGATCAAACCGAGGGTTTCTTTGAAGGCTTGCAATGTGAGCCTACTTCATTTCCTAATCCAAGTTTAACTAACTCATTTGAATTCAAGTGCAAGGCTAGTGATGGCAATGGCCACGGCAATGAGGCTGCCCAAGTGCAAAATTTCGAACCAATTGTTGAGGAATGGAAAGGAGTCAAGAAACGGGTTGAAAGAGATCCTCCCATCCATGCTAAGGCCATGAAATGCAAGGAAATGTCTATGGCTCCTAAGCAAGCTCGCATATTCAGGCCCGGGGACCTTGTGTGGGTTAAAATCAACAAGCAAAGAGTCCTTAAGAAAGGAAAAAACAAGTCCATAGCAAGTGAAGAAGGTCCTTTCAAAGTCATCAAGCAAATTGGGTTCAATAAGTACAAAGTTGATCTCTTGGGAATTCATGTAACATTTGATGTTGGGGACTTGAGTCCAAGCTATGTGGAGAATGAGGATGATGATTTCCAGGACTTGAGGGCAAGTCCTTTTGAAGAAGGGGAGATTGAAACAAATCAAACCGAGAAAGGCCACATTTCACCCGGTTTTGGACCTTGCACTAGATTGAGGTCTAACATGAATTCCGTCTAAGAAGTCGTGCCATTTTCCAGCATGGGATTAATCTTTGGTGAGTTTGGGACGTTTTTGTGTAGGAACTTATATCCCAAAGCCGTTCCTATCATAGAGTTTGCCAAGCTTTTAAAACCGTGCGCAATCAGGACCATGGCTGGAACAAGCTTAGTTTTTTGTGCATTATGTCGCTATCAACCTTCCTCTTTTGAACCAACAAAGCTCAAGGGACTTTATGGCTGCAGCAAGGACTCTTACACGGTTTCCTCAAGCCCCATTTCAGTCCATATAATCATAAATAAGAAGTTGAGCTACAAACAAGGAAGTTTGGACTATTAGTTTACTTTCTTTACTTTATGTCCTTTTCATTTCAGATTTGTCATAGCCTAGGCTGCCGTTTTCTTGGTTGTTAGCTACTATTTTTGTGACCTTTAGATGTACTTAGTAATCAAGGGTCAAGATTGTAAGCCTTGGTCTATATAAACCAAGCTAAACACTTGAGAACTTCAGATTTGAGTGAATTAAAATATGAGTTTGAAAACTGAGTTTTCTACTTCTTTTCTTCTTGCTTAGTGCAGAAAACCCCTCATTACTTAGTGTTTGAGGCGGGATTAAGCTCTTGCTTCGTGATCTTGAGTTTGATTCCAAGGCTTAAACCTGCTTCGTGATCTAGTTTAAGTCATATCTCGGTTACTTGTTCTTGTTTTCGTGTCAAAACAGTCCCAAACTTTCTGTTTTCTTTGCTTTGAGTCCTTGAGAAGATTGTTATTTGAATGTTTACTTCATAAGCATTTAAGTTACAAACCTATTTTCCATTGTTGTCATTCAAGCTAATCGTTTCAATTGTGTTGTTTGTCATGTCCCAAATCAGATTAGTTGAGTCTTAAATCGTACATACTTGAGTCTTTTATCTTCTTAATCCTTAAACCATTTAGTTAGTCTTTGTTTGAGTCCAAAACAGTCCATTTGTTGAGTCTAATTCCAACCAATTCAGATTCTGTTTTCGAGTCCTTTTCGTCCAAAAACCGAGTCCTAAGAGTTTTATTCCATGTTCATTAGTCCTTGTGCCTCGTTGTGTGAACCATTTGTCCTTGTTCTTTAGTCCTTGGTCCTTGTTGTGTGAACCATTTGTCCTTGTTTATTAGTCCTTGTGACTCGTTGTGTAAACCATTTGTCCTTGTTGTTGTGACTTGATCTGTGAAGCATTTTTCCTTGTTCATTAGTCCTTTTGACTCGTTGTGTAAACTATTTATCCTTGTTCATAAGTCCTTGTGACTCGTTGTGTGAACCATTTGTCTTTGTGACTCGTTGTTTAAACCATTTGTCCTGGTTTATTAATCCTTGTGACTCGTTGTGTAAACCATTTGTCCTTGTGATTGTGACTTGTTGTGTGAACCATTTTTCCTTGTTCATTAGTCCTTGTGACTCATTGTGTGAACCATTTGTTCTTGTTCATTAGTCCTTGTGACTCGTTGTGTGAACCATTTATCCTTGTTCATTAGTCCTTGTGACTCGTTGTGTGAACCATTTGTCCTTGTTCATAAGTCATTGTGACTCGTTGTGTAAACTATTTGTCCTTGTGACTCGTTGTGTGAACCATTTGTCCTTGTTCATTAGTCCTTGTGGCTCGTTGTGTGAACCATTTGTCCTTGTTCTTTAGTCCTTGGTCCTTGTTGTGTGAACCATTTGTCCTTGTTTATTAGTCCTTGTGACTCGTTGTGTAAACCATTTGTCCTTGTTGTTGTGACTTGTTGTGTGAAGCATTTTTCCTTGTTCATTGGTCCTTTTGACTCGTTGTGTAAACTATTTATCCTTGTTCATTAGTCCTTGTGACTCGTTGTGTGAACCATTTGTCTTTTTAACTCGTTGTTTAAACCATTTGTCCTGGTTTATTAGTCCTTGTGACTCATTGTGTAAACCATTTGTCCTTGTGATTGTGACTTGTTGTGTGAACCATTTTTCCTTGTTCATTAGTCCTTGTGACTCGTTGTGTGAACCATTTGTCCTTGTTCATTTGTCCTTGTGACTCGTTGTGTAAACTATTTAACCTTGTTCATTAGTCCTTGTGACTCGTTGTGTGAACCACTTGTCCTTGTTCATTAGTCCTTGTAACTCGTTATCTTAACCATTTGTCCTTGTTTATTAGTCCTTCTGACTCATTGGGTAAACCATTTGCCCTTGTTCATTAGTCCTTGTGACTCGTTGTGTGAACCATTTGTCCTTGTTCATTAGTCCTTGTGACTCGTTGTGTAAACTATTTAACCTTGTTCATTAGTCCTTGTGACTCGTTGTGTGAACCATTTGTCCTTATTCATTAGTCCTTGTGCCTCGTTGTGTGAACCATTTGTCCTTGTTCTTTAGTCCTTGGTCCTTGTTGTGTGAACCATTTGTCCTTGTTTATTAGTCCTTGTGACTCGTTGTGTAAACCATTTGTCCTTGTTGTTGTGACTTGATGTGTGAAGCATTTTTCCTTGTTCATTAGTCCTTTTGACTCGTTGTGTAAACTATTTATCCTTCTTCATTAGTCCTTGTGACTCGTTGTGTGAACCATTTGTCTTTGTGACTCGTTGTTTAAACCATTTGTCCTGATTTATTAGTCCTTGTGACTCATTGTGTAAACCATTTGTCCTTGTGATTGTGACTTGTTGTGTGAACCATTTTTCCTTGTTCATTAGTCCTTGTGACTCGTTGTGTGAATCATTTATCCTTGTTCATTAGTTCTTGTGACTCGTTGTCTAAACTATTTGTCCTTCTTTATTAGTCCTTGTGACTTGTTGTGTGAACCATTTATCCTTGTTCATTAGTCCTTGAAACTCGTTATGTTAACCATTTGTCCTTGTTTATTAGTCCTTCTGACTCATTGGGTAAACCATTTGCCCTTGTTCATTAGTCCATGTGACTCGTTGTGTGAACCATTTGTCCTTGCTCATTAGTCCTTGTGACACGTTGTGTGAACCATTTGTCCTTGTTCTTTAGTCCTTGTGACTCGTTGTTTAAACCATTTGTCCTTGTTTACAAGTCCTTGTGACTCGTTGTGTAAACCATTTGTCCTTGTTATTGTGACTTGTTGTGTGAACCATTTTTCATTGTTCATTAGTCCTTGTGACTCGTTGTGTGAACCATTTGTCCTTATTCATTTGTCCTTGTGACTCGTTGTGTAAACTATTTGACCTTGTTCATTAGTCCTTGTGACTCGTTGTGTGAACCATTTGTCCTTGTTCATTAGTCATTGTGACTCGTTGTGTAAACTATTTGTCCTTGTGACTCGTTGTGTGAACCATTTGTCCTTGTTCATTAGTCCTTGTGGCTCGTTGTGTGAACCATTTGTCCTTGTTTTTAGTTCTTTGTCCTTGTTGTGTGAACCATTTGTCCTTGTTTATTAGTCCTTGTGACTCGTTGTGTAAACCATTTGTCCTTGTTGTTGTGACTTGTTGTGTGAAGCATTTTTCCTTGTTCATTAGTCCTTTTGACTCGTTGTGTAAACTATTTATCCTTGTTCATTAGTCCTTGTGACTCGTTGTGCGAACCATTTGTCTTTGTGACTCGTTGTTTAAACCATTTGTCCTGGTTTATTAGTCCTTGTGACTCGTTGTGTAAACCATTTGTCCTTGTGATTGTGACTTGTTGTGTGAACCATTTTTCCTTGTTCATTAGTCCTTCTGACTCGTTGTGTGAATCATTTGTCCTTGTTCATTAGTCCTTGTGACTCATTGTCTAAACTATTTGTCCTTCTTTATTAGTCCTTGTGACTTGTTGTGTGAACCATTTATCCTTGTTCATTAGTCCTTGTAACTCGTTATGTTAACCATTTGTCCTTGTTTATTAGTCCTTCTGACTCATTGGGTAAACCATTTGCCCTTGTTCATTAGTCCATGTGACTCGTTGTGTGAACCATTTGTCCTTGTTCATTAGTCCTTGTGACTCGTTGTGTGAACCATTTGTCCTTGTTCTTTAGTTCTTGTGACTCGTTGTTTAAACCATTTGTCCTTGTTTATTAGTCCTTGTGACTCGTTGTGTAAACCATTTATCCTTGTAATTGTGACTTGTTGTGTGAACCATTTTTCATTGTTCATTAGTCCTTGTGACTCGTTGTGTAAACCATTTGTCCTTGTTGTTGTGACTTGTTGTGTGAAGCATTTTTCCTTGTTCATTAGTCCTTTTGACTCGTTGTGTAAACTATTTATCCTTGTTCATTAGTCCTTGTGACTCGTTGTGCGAACCATTTGTCTTTGTGACTCGTTGTTTAAACCATTTGTCCTGGTTTATTAGTCCTTGTGACTCGTTGTGTAAACCATTTGTCCTTGTGATTGTGACTTGTTATGTGAACCATTTTTCCTTGTTCATTAGTCCTTGTGACTCGTTGTGTGAATCATTTGTCCTTGTTTATTAGTCCTTGTGACTCATTGTCTAAACTATTTGTCCTTCTTTATTAGTCCTTGTGACTTGTTGTGTGAACCATTTATCCTTGTTCATTAGTCCTTGTAACTCGTTATGTTAACCATTTGTCCTTGTTTATTAGTCCTTCTGACTCATTGGGTAAACCATTTGCCCTTGTTCATTAGTCCATGTGACTCGTTGTGTGAACCATTTGTCCTTGTTCATTAGTCCTTGTGACTCGTTGTGTGAACCATTTGTCCTTGTTCTTTAGTCCTTGTGACTCGTTGTTTAAACCATTTGTCCTTGTTTACTAGTCCTTGTGACTCGTTGTGTAAACCATTTGTCCTTGTTATTGTGACCTGTTGTGTGAACCATTTTTCATTGTTCATTAGTCCTTGTGACTCGTTGTGTGAACCATTTGTCTTTATTCATTTATCCTTGTGACTCGCTGTGTAAACTATTTGACCTTGTTCATTAGTCCTTGTGACTCGTTGTGTGAACCATTTGTCCTTGTTCATTAGTCATTGTGACTCGTTGTGTAAACTATTTGTCCTTGTGACTCGTTGTGTGAACCATTTGTCCTTGTTCATTTGTCCTTGTGACTCGTTGTGTAAACTATTTAACCTTGTTCATTAGTCCTTGTGACTCGTTGTGTGAACCACTTGTCCTTGTTCATTAGTCCTTGTAACTCGTTATATTAACCATTTGTCCTTGTTTATTAGTCCTTCTGACTCATTGGGTAAACCATTTGCCCTTGTTCATTAGTCCTTGTGACTCGTTGTGTGAACCATTTGTCCTTGTTCATTAGTCCTTGTGACTCGTTGTGTAAACTATTTAACCTTGTTCATTAGTCCTTGTGACTCGTTGTGTGAACCATTTGACCTTATTCATTAGTCCTTGTGCCTCGTTGTGTGAACCATTTGTCCTTGTTCTTTAGTCCTTGGTCCTTGTTGTGTGAACCATTTGTCCTTGTTTATTAGTCCTTGTGACTCGTTGTGTAAACCATTTGTCCTTGTTGTTGTGACTTGATGTGTGAAGCATTTTTCTTTGTTCATTAGTCCTTTTGACTCGTTGTGTAAACTATTTATCCTTCTTCATTAGTCCTTGTGACTCGTTGTGTGAACCATTTGTCTTTGTGACTCGTTGTTTAAACCATTTGTCCTGATTTATTAGTCCTTGTGACTCATTGTGTAAACCATTTGTCCTTGTGATTGTGACTTGTTGTGTGAACCATTTTTCCTTGTTCATTAGTCCTTGTGACTCGTTGTGTGAATCATTTGTCCTTGTTCATTAGTTCTTGTGACTCGTTGTCTAAACTATTTGTCCTTCTTTATTAGTCCTTGTGACTTGTTGTGTGAACCATTTATCCTTGTTCATTAGTCCTTGAAACTCGTTATGTTAACCATTTGTCCTTGTTTATTAGTCCTTCTGACTCATTGGGTAAACCATTTGCCCTTGTTCATTAGTCCATGTGACTCGTTGTGTGAACCATTTGTCCTTGTTCATTAGTCCTTGTGACACGTTGTGTGAACCATTTGTCCTTGTTCTTTAGTCCTTGTGACTCGTTGTTTAAACCATTTGTCCTTGTGTACTAGTCCTTGTGACTCGTTGTGTAAACCATTTGTCCTTGTTATTGTGACTTGTTGTGTGAACCATTTTTCATTGTTCATTAGTCCTTGTGACTCGTTGTGTGAACCATTTGTCCTTATTCATTTGTCCTTGTGACTCGTTGTGTAAACTATTTGACCTTGTTCATTAGTCCTTGTGACTCGTTGTGTGAACCATTTGTCCTTGTTCATTAGTCATTGTGACTCGTTGTGTAAACTATTTGTCCTTGTGACTCGTTGTGTGAACCATTTGTCCTTGTTCATTAGTCCTTGTGGCTCGTTGTGTGAACCATTTGTCCTTGTTCTTTAGTCCTTGGTCCTTGTTGTGTGAACCATTTGTCCTTGTTTATTAGTCCTTGTGACTCGTTGTGTAAACCATTTGTCCTTGTTGTTGTGACTTGTTGTGTGAAGCATTTTTCCTTGTTCATTAGTCCTTTTGACTCGTTGTGTAAACTATTTATCCTTATTCATTAGTCCTTGTGACTCGTTGTGTGAACCATTTGTCTTTGTGACTCGTTGTTTAAACCATTTGTCATGGTTTATTAGTCCTTGTGACTCGTTGTGTAAACCATTTGTCCTTGTGATTGTGACTTGTTGTGTGAACCATTTTTCCTTGTTCATTAGTCCTTGTGACTCGTTGTGTGAATCATTTGTCCTTGTTCATTAGTCCTTGTGACTCGTTGTCTAAACTATTTGTCCTTCTTTATTAGTCCTTGTGACTTGTTGTGTGAACCATTTATCCTTGTTCATTAGTCCTTGTAACTCGTTATGTTAACCATTTGTCCTTGTTTATTAGTCCTTCTGACTCATTGGGTAAACCATTTGCCCTTGTTCATTAGTCCATGTGACTCGTTGTGTGAACCATTTGTCCTTGTTCATTAGTCCTTGTGACTCGTTGTGTGAACCATTTGTCCTTGTTCTTTAGTTCTTGTGACTCGTTGTTTAAACCATTTGTCCTTGTTTATTAGTCCTTGTGACTCGTTGTGTAAACCATTTGTCGTTGTTATTGTGACTTGTTGTGTGAACCATTTTTCATTGTTCATTAGTCCTTGTGACTCGTTGTGTAAACCATTTGTCCTTGTTGTTGTGACTTGTTGTGTGAAGCATTTTTCCTTGTTCATTAGTCCTTTTGACTCGTTGTGTAAACTATTTATCCTTGTTCATTAGTCCTTGTGACTCGTTGTGCGAACCATTTGTCTTTGTGACTCGTTGTTTAAACCATTTGTCCTGGTTTATTAGTCCTTGTGACTCGTTGTGTAAACCATTTGTCCTTGTGATTGTGACTTGTTGTGTGAACCATTTTTCCTTGTTCATTAGTCCTTGTGACTCGTTGTGTGAATCATTTGTCCTTGTTCATTAGTCCTTGTGACTCATTGTCTAAACTATTTGTCCTTCTTTATTAGTCCTTGTGACTTGTTGTGTGAACCATTTATCCTTGTTCATTAGTCCTTGTAACTCGTTATGTTAACCATTTGTCCTTGTTTATTAGTCCTTCTGACTCATTGGGTAAACCATTTGCCCTTGTTCATTAGTCCATGTGACTCGTTGTGTGAACCAATTGTCCTTGTTCATTAGTCCTTGTGACTCGTTGTGTGAACCATTTGTCCTTGTTCTTTAGTCCTTGTGACTCGTTGTTTAAACCATTTGTCCTTGTTTACTAGTCCTTGTGACTCGTTGTGTAAACCATTTGTCCTTGTTATTGTGACCTGTTGTGTGAACCATTTTTCATTGTTCATTAGTCCTTGTGACTCGTTGTGTGAACCATTTGTCCTTATTCATTTATCCTTGTGACTCGTTGTGTAAACTATTTGACCTTGTTCATTAGTCCTTGTGACTCGTTGTGTGAACCATTTGTCCTTGTTCATTAGTCATTGTGACTCGTTGTGTAAACTATTTGTCCTTGTGACTCGTTGTGTGAACCATTTGTCCTTGTTCATTAGTCCTTGTGGCTCGTTGTGTGAACCATTTGTCCTTGTTCTTTAGTCCTTGGTCCTTGTTGTGTGAACCATTTGTCCTTGTTTATTAGTCCTTGTGACTCGTTGTGTAAACCATTTGTCCTTGTTGTTGTGACTTGTTGTGTGAAGCATTTTTCCTTGTTCATTAGTCCTTTTGACTCGTTGTGTAAACTATTTATCCTTATTCATTAGTCCTTGTGACTCGTTGTGTGAACCATTTGTCTTTGTGACTCGTTGTTTAAACCATTTGTCCTGGTTTATTAGTCCTTGTGACTCGTTGTGTAAACCATTTGTCCTTGTGATTGTGACTTGTTGTGTGAACCATTTTTCCTTGTTCATTAGTCCTTGTGACTCGTTGTGTGAATCATTTGTCCTTGTTCATTAGTCCTTGTGACTCGTTGTCTAAACTATTTGTCCTTCTTTATTAGTCCTTGTGACTTGTTGTGTGAACCATTTATCCTTGTTCATTAGTCCTTGTAACTCGTTATGTTAACCATTTGTCCTTGTTTATTAGTCCTTCTGACTCATTGGGTAAACCATTTGCCCTTGTTCATTAGTCCATGTGACTCGTTGTGTGAACCATTTGTCCTTGTTCATTAGTCCTTGTGACTCGTTGTGTGAACCATTTGTCCTTGTTCTTTAGTTCTTGTGACTCGTTGTTTAAACCATTTGTCCTTGTTTATTAGTCCTTGTGACTCGTTGTGTAAACCATTTATCCTTGTTATTGTGACTTGTTGTGTGAACCATTTTTCATTGTTCATTAGTCCTTGTGACTCGTTGTGTGAACCATTTGTCCTTGTTATTGTGACTTGTTGTGTGAACTATTTTCATTGTTCATTAGTCCTTGTGACTCGTTGTGTGAACCATTTGTCCTTATTCATTTGTCCTTGTGACTCGTTGTGTAAACTATTTGACCTTGTTCATTAGTCCTTGTGACTCGTTGTTTAAATCATTTGTAACAAGGACTCATTGTGTAAATCATTTGTCCTTTTTCTTTAGTCCTTGTGACTCGTTGTGTAAATCATTTGTCCTTGTTCATTAGTCCTTGTGACTCGTTGTCTAAACTATTTGTCCTTCTTTATTAGTCCTTGTGACTTGTTGTGTGTACCATTTATCCTTGTTCATTAGTCCTTGTAACTCGTTATCTTCACCATTTGTCCTTGTTTATTAGTCCTTCTGACTCATTGGGTAAACCATTTGCCCTTGTTCATTAGTCCATGTGACTCGTTGTGTGAACCATTTGTCCTTGTTCATTAGTCCTTGTGACTCGTTGTGTGAACCATTTGTCCTTGTTCTTTAGTTCTTGTGACTCGTTGTTTAAACCATTTGTCCTTGTTTATTAGTCCTTGTGACTCGTTGTGTAAACCATTTGTCCTTGTTATTGTGACTTGTTGTGTGAACCATTTTTCATTGTTCATTAGTCCTTGTGACTCGTTGTGTGAACCATTTGTCCTTGTTCTTTAGTCCTTGTGACTCGTTGTTTAAACCATTTGTCCTTGTTTATTAGTCCTTGTGACTCGTTGTGTAAACCATTTGTCCTTGTTATTGTGACTTGTTGTGTGAACCATTTTTCATTGTTAAATAGTCCTTGTGACTCGTTGTGTGAACCATTTGTTCTTATTCATTTGTCCTTGTGACTCGTTGTGTAAACTATTTGACCTTGTTCATTAGTCCTTGTGACTCGTTGTTTAAATCATTTGTAACAAGGACTCATTGTGTAAATCATTTGTCCTTTTTCTTTAGTCCTTGTGACTCGCTGTGTGAACCATTTGTCCTTGTTCATTAGTCCTAGTAACTCGTTATGTTAACCATTTGTCCTTGTTTATTAGTCCATGTGACTCATTGGGTAAACCATTTGTCCTTGTTATTGTGACTTGTTGTGTGAACCATTTTTCATTGTTCATTAGTCCTTGTGACTCGTTGTGTGAATCATTTGTCCTTGTTCATTAGTCCTTGTGACTCGTTGTCTAAACTATTTGTCCTTCTTTATTAGTCCTTGTGACTTGTTGTGTGAACCATTTATCCTTGTGACTCGTTGTGTGAATCATTTGTCCTTGTTCATTAGTCCTTTTGACTCGTTGTCTAAACTATTTGTCCTTCTTCATTAGTCCTTGTGACTCGTTGTGTGAACCATTTGTCTTTGTGACTCGTTGTTTAAACCATTTGTCCTGGTTTATTAGTCCTTGTGACTCGTTGTGTAAACCATTTGTCCTTGTGATTGTGACTTGTTGTGTGAACCATTTTTCCTTGTTCATTAGTCCTTGTGACTCGTTGTGTGAATCATTTGTCCTTGTTCATTAGTCCTTGTGACTCGTTGTCTAAACTATTTGTCCTTCTTTATTAGTCCTTGTGACTTGTTGTGTGAACCATTTATCCTTGTTCATTAGTCCTTGTAACTCGTTGTGTGAACCATTTGTCCTTGTTCTTTAGTTCTTGTGACTCGTTGTTTAAACCATTTGTCCTTGTTTATTAGTCCTTATGACTCGTTGTGTAAACCATTTATCCTTGTTATTGTGACTTGTTGTGTGAACCATTTTTCATTGTTCATTAGTCCTTGTGACTCGTTGTGTGAACCATTTGTCCTTGTTCTTTAGTCCTTGTGACTCGTTGTTTAAACCATTTGTCCTTGTTTATTAGTCCTTGTGACTCGTTGTGTAAACCATTTGTCCTTGTTATTGTGACTTGTTGTGTGAACCATTTTCATTGTTCATTAGTCCTTGTGACTCGTTGTGTGAACCATTTGTCCTTATTCATTTGTCCTTGTGACTCGTTGTGTAAACTATTTGACCTTGTTCATTAGTCCATGTGACTCGTTGTGTGAACCATTTGTCCTTGTTCATTAGTCCTTGTGACTCGTTGTGTGAACCATTTGTCCTTGTTCTTTAGTTCTTGTGACTCGTTGTTTAAACCATTTGTCCTTGTTTATTAGTCCTTGTGACTCGTTGTGTAAACCATTTATCCTTGTTATTGTGACTTGTTGTGTGAATCATTTTTCATTGTTCATTAGTCCTTGTGACTCGTTGTGTGAACCATTTGTCCTTGTTCTTTAGTCCTTGTGACTCGTTGTTTAAACCATTTGTCCTTGTTTATTAGTCCTTGTGACTCGTTGTGTAAACCATTTGTCCTTGTTATTGTGACTTGTTGTGTGAACCATTTTCATTGTTCATTAGTCCTTGTGACTCGTTGTGTGAACCATTTGTCCTTATTCATTTGTCCTTGTGACTCGTTGTGTAAACTATTTGACCTTGTTCATTAGTCCTTGTGACTCGTTGTTTAAATCATTTGTAACAAGGACTCATTGTGTAAATCATTTGTCCTTTTTCTTTAGTCCTTGTGACTCGTTGTGTAAATCATTTGTCCTTGTTCATTAGTCCTTCTGACTCGTTGTCTAAACTATTTGTCCTTCTTTATTAGTCCTTGTGACTTGTTGTGTGTACCATTTATCCTTGTTCATTAGTCCTTGTAACTCGTTATCTTCACCATTTAACCTTGTTTATTAGTCCTTCTGACTCATTGGGTAAACCATTTGCCCTTGTTCATTAGTCCATGTGACTCGTTGTGTGAACCATTTGTCCTTGTTCATTAGTCCTTGTGACTCGTTGTGTGAACCATTTGTCCTTGTTCTTTAGTTCTTGTGACTCGTTGTTTAAACCATTTGTCCTTGTTTATTAGTCCTTGTGACTCGTTGTGTAAACCATTTGTCCTTGTTATTGTGACTTGTTGTGTGAACCATTTTTCATTGTTCATTAGTCCTTGTGACTCGTTGTGTGAACCATTTGTCCTTGTTCTTTAGTCCTTGTGACTCGTTGTTTAAACCATTTGTCCTTATTCATTTGTCCTTGTGACTCGTTGTGTAAACTATTTGACCTTGATCATTAGTCCTTGTGACTCGTTGTTTAAATCATTTGTAACAAGGACTCATTGTGTAAATCATTTGTCCTTTTTCTTTAGTCCTTGTGACTCGCTGTGTGAACCATTTGTCCTTTTTCATTAGTCCTAGTAACTCGTTATGTTAACCATTTGTCCTTGTTTATTAGTCCATGTGACTCATTGGGTAAACCATTTGTCCTTGTTATTGTGACTTGTTGTGTGAACCATTTTTCATTGTTCATTAGTCCTTGTGACTCGTTGTGTAAACCATTAGTCCTTGTGACTCGTTGTGTGAACCATTTGTCTTTGTGACTCGTTGTTTAAACCATTTGTCCTGGTTTATTAATCCTTGTGACTCGTTGTGTAAACCATTTGTCCTTGTGATTGTGACTTGTTGTGTAAACCATTTTTCCTTGTTCATTAGTCCTTGTGACTCGTTGTGTGAACCATTTGTCCTTGTTCATTTGTCCTTGTGACTCGTTGTGTAAACTATTTAACCTTGTTCATTAGTCCTTGTGACTCGTTGTGTGAACCATTTGTCCTTGTTCATTAGTCATTGTGACTCGTTGTGTAAACTATTTGTCCTTGTGACTCGTTGTGTCGACCATTTGTCCTTGTTCATTAGTCCTTGTGCCTCGTTACGTGAACCATTTGTCCTTGTTCTTTAGTCCTTGGTCCTTGTTGTGTGAACCATTTGTCCTTGTTTATTAGTCCTAGTGACTCGTTGTGTAAACCATTTGTCCTTGTTGTTGTGACTTGATGTGTGAAGCATTTTTCCTTGTTCATTAGTCCTTTTGACTCGTTGTGTAAACTATTTATCCTTGTTGATTAGTCCTTGTGACTCGTTGTGTGAACCATTTGTCTTTGTGACTCGTTGTTTAACCCATTTGTCCTGGTTTATTAATCCTTGTGACTCGTTGTGTAAACCATTTGTCTTTGTGATTATGACTTGTTGTGTGAACCATTTGTCCTTGTTCATTAGTCCTTGTGACTCGTTGTGTGAACCATTTGTCCTTGTTCTTTAGTTCTTGTGACTCGTTGTTTAAACCATTTGTCCTTGTTTATTAGTCCTTGTGACTCGTTGTGTAAACCATTTGTCCTTGTTATTGTGACTTGTTGTGTGAACCATTTTCATTGTTCATTAGTCCTTGTCACTCGTTGTGTGAACCATTTGTCCTTATTCATTTGTCCTTGTGACTCGTTGTGTAAACTATTTGACCTTGTTCATTAGTCCTTGTGACTCGTTGTTTAAATCTATTGTAACAAGGACTCATTGTGTAAATCATTTGTCCTTTTTCTTTAGTCCTTGTGACTCGTTGTCTAAACTATTTGTCCTTCTTTATTGATGTAGGAACGGCCTAGGAGTCTATCAATTTTTATGCCCAAGAATATCCATGAGTTTATGGCAAAGGACAACAAGCTTTGGTGCCCTTATTTTGATCAAGAAATGGGTTTGAGAAACCTGAAATGCTCCAACAGTCTCAGAATTTCAGTTCTGAATTCAACTCCTCATATCTAGAGATCTACTTGCTTAAAATTTATGTTCTTTATATGGATAAAATCTTGAAGAAGTCTACTTTCCTATGGAGTTGGAATCAACAGAAGTTAATGTGTAGATTTCTCAGAATGGAGCTTCAAAGACTGTCACGCAGGAATGCAATGCTGTTTTCTGAAATGACCTGTTATCACTCAAACCTGCATAATTCAAGTTTTAGCCGTTCTTTTTGAGTAATTCTTTTTTGAGGTGAAAGCTAACTTCATTAGCTTTCATTTGAGCTATCATGGGTATTTTTACTCCAACTGAGCTGAGAGCCATGAATTTTCAAAGTTCATCTTGCTGCACATGAAGATTTCTTTGTACATTCTGGAGTGACCTGATATCACTTAAACCTGGATATCTGGAGTTATAGACCACAACTTGAAGTGATTCTTTTTGTATATGATAGAGAACTTCTGTAGCTTCAAAATGAGCTATCATGTGTCTTAAAATTCATCTTAAGCAAGGAGTTGTGTCGTCTGCAAGAAGGGCTTGTTTTCGCATGTCTTTGTCAAAGGACTGTTCTTAACATCTGTTCTTGGCAAGGATAATTTAATCCTCTAAGGTGCCTTAAAATAGTTCGTCCAAGCTGTCATATGATCTCAAAATTGTCCTCATATCAAGGGATATGCAATGACAAACTTCTAGAGTACAAAACCCAACTCACATGCCTCAACAAACCAGAAAAGGAAGAAAAGCAAACTTTCTTTTTATGGCAAAACAAGAGCATGTTTTACTAAAGCACTTTAAAGGATGTTGGAGCTTTAAGCAGATGAAACCTTGATATTTTGGGTGCCTACTGAGGAAGAAGCCAATGGACAATTAATGCCTTTTTGTCCTCAAACTCCAAGCCAACACACACTGCCCCAAGCAATGCTGTCATTATCACTATCATCCGAAATTGTTGTTTATTTTTCAGCTGTTTTTCCCTCATTATTTCGTACTCTATTTGTAAGATAAGTCAATGTAGTTTGTTTGTTTCCTAAGATTAATCTTGGCCATAGATAATTGCTTTAGTTTAAGGGCCAAGATCTGATCAAAGGCCCTATATAAGGAGCCTCTTATGCATTGTATTAGGCAGACTTTGATTAAATGAAAAAAAAACCAAAGAATGCTTTCTCCAAATTGAAATCTTCTTAACTTGTGCATTGCATTAGTTGAAAGTCAGGCTTAATAACATTCTGTGCTTGCTTGAATGTTGATTAATCACATGTGGCAAGTTTCAGAGTAATCCTGTGCATTGACTGTGGGTTATTTTGATCTTGTTGTCCCAAATTAAATTAGATCTCTCTGTGCTTGCTGTGAGGATTTAATCTAATTTGCCCCCAAATTACTAGTCTAATTTTCCGTGCTTCTTTGTGGGAATTAAATTAGCAATTATATCCTTTATTTATTTGCAATTCAAACCAGAAAATCAATCACAAAAACATTTCTTTTATCCTTGTTCTGAAACTGTCTCAAGTTCATTTGGTGACTGTCTTAAGTAATCTATTTATCATAACTTGAGTCCTTGTTTAATCTTGAAACTTTTATCAGTATCACATTAAGTCTCAATCTTAATTGTGACCAAGTTTCAGAATTTGTGAGGTTTATTTGCTATTTTATCCACAAATTAAAAGTTCTTTGCATTCATCGAATTTCGAATGTGTCCCATTTTCGCCGCAAACTTTGTTAAACTCGATTTATTGTGAACCCCTGGTGTTTACACATCATTTATTAGTCCTTGTGACTTGTTGTGTGAACCATTTATCCTTGTTCATTAGTCCTTGTAACTCGTTATGTTAACCATTTGTCCTTGTTTATTAGTCCTTCTGACTCATTGGGTAAACCATTTGTCCTTGTTCATTAGTCCATGTGACTCGTTGTGTGAACCATTTGTCCTTGTTCATTAGTCCTTATGACTCGATGTGTGAACCATTTGTCCTTGTTCTTTAGTCCTTGTGACTCATTGTTTAAACCATTTGTGCTTGTTTATTAGTCCTTGTGACTTGTTGTGTAAACCATTTGTCCTTGTTATTGTGACTTGTTGTGTGAACCATTTTTCATTGTTCATTAGTCCTTCTGACTCGTTGTGTGAACCATTTGTCCTTGTTCATTAGTCCATGTGACTCGTTATGTGAACCATTTGTCCAAGGTTAATAGTACTTGTGACTCGTTGTTTAAATCATTTGTAACAAGGACTCATTGTGTAAATCATTTGTCCTTTTTCTTTAGTCCTTGTGACTCGTTGTGTAAATCATTTGTCCTTGTACATTAGTCCTTGTGACTCCTTGTGTTAACTATTTTTCCTTGTTCTTTAGTCCTTGTGACTCGTTGTGTGAACCATTTGTCCTTATTCATTAGTCCTTGTGGCTCGTTGTTTAAAACATTTGTCCTTGTTTATTAATCCTTGTGACTCGTTGTGTAAACTATTTCTCCTTGTTCATTAGTCCTTCTGACTCGTTGTGTGAACCATTTATCCATGTTCATTAGTCCTAGTAACTCGTTATGTTAACCATTTGTCCTTGTTTATTAGTCCTTGTGACTCATTGGGTAAACCATTTGTCCTTGTTATTGTGACTTGTTGTGTGAATCATTTTTCATTGTTCATTAGTCCTTGTGACTCGTTGTGTAAACCATTTGTCCTTGTCGTTGTGACTTGATGTGTGAAGCATTTTTCCTTGTTCATTAGTCCTTTTGACTCGTTGTGTAAACTATTTATCCTTGTTCATTAGTCCTTGTGACTCCTTGTGTGAACCATTTGTCTTTGTGACTCGTTGTTTAAACCATTTGTCCTGGTTTATTAATCCTTGTGACTCGTTGTGTAAACCATTTGTCCTTGTGATTGTGACTTGTTGTGTGAACCATTTTTCCTTGTTCATTAGTCCTTGTGACTCGTTGTGTGAACCATTTGTCCTTGTTCATTTGTCCTTGTGACTCGTTGTGTAAACTATTTAACCTTGTTCATTAGTCCTTGTGACTCGTTGTGTGAACCATTTGTCCATGTTCATTAGTCATTGTGACTCGTTGTGTAAACTATTTATCCTTGTTACTCGTTGTGTCAACCATTTGTACTTGTTCATTAGTCCTTGTGCCTCGTTGTGTGAACCATTTGTCCTTGTTCTTTAGTCCTTGGTCCTTGTTGTGTGAACCATTTGTCCTTGTTTATTAGTCCTTGTGACTCGTTGTGTAAACCATTTGTCCTTGTTGTTGTGACTTGATGTGTGAAGCATTTTTCCTTGTTGTTGTGACTTGATGTGTGAAGCATTTTTCCTTGTTCATTAGTCCTTTTGACTCGTTGTGTAAACTATTTATCCTTGTTCATTAGTCGTTGTGACTCCTTGTGTGAACCATTTGTCTTTGTGACTCGTTGTTTAAACCATTTGTCCTGGTTTATTAATCCTTGTGACTCGTTGTGTAAACCATTTGTCCTTGTGATTGTGACTTGTTGTGTGAACCATTTTTCCTTGTTCATTAGTCCTTGTGACTCGTTGTGTGAACCATTTGTCCTTGTTCATTTGTCCTTGTGACTCGTTGTGTAAACTATTTAACCTTGTTCATTAGTCCTTGTGACTCGTTGTGTGAACCATTTGTCCATGTTCATTAGTCATTGTGACTCGTTGTGTAAACTATTTATCCTTGTGACTCGTTGTGTCAACCATTTGTACTTGTTCTGAAACAAATCAAACCGAGAAAGGCCACATTTCACCCGGTTTTGGACCTTGCACTAGATTGAGGTCTAACATGAATTCCGTCTAAGAAGTCGTGCCATTTTCCAGCATGGGATTAATCTTTGGTGAGTTTGGGACGTTTTTGTGTAGGAACTTATATCCCAAAGCCGTTCCTATCATAGAGTTTGCCAAGCTTTTAAAACCGTGCGCAATCAGGACCATGGCTGGAACAAGCTTAGTTTTTTGTGCATTATGTCGCTATCAACCTTCCTCTTTTGAACCAACAAAGCTCAAGGGACTTTATGGCTGCAGCAAGGACTCTTACACGGTTTCCTCAAGCCCCATTTCAGTCCATATAATCATAAATAAGAAGTTGAGCTACAAACAAGGAAGTTTGGACTATTAGTTTACTTTCTTTACTTTATGTCCTTTTCATTTCAGATTTGTCATAGCCTAGGCTGCCGTTTTCTTGGTTGTTAGCTGCTATTTTTGTGACCTTTAGATGTACTTAGTAATCAAGGGTCAAGATTGTAAGCCTTGGTCTATATAAACCAAGCTAAACACTTGAGAACTTCAGATTTGAGTGAATTAAAATATGAGTTTGAAAACTGAGTTTTCTACTTCTTTTCTTCTTGCTTAGTGCAGAAAACCCCTCATTACTTAGTGTTTGAGGCGGGATTAAGCTCTTGCTTCGTGATCTTGAGTTTGATTCCAAGGCTTAAACCTGCTTCGTGATCTAGTTTAAGTCATATCTCGGTTACTTGTTCTTGTTTTCGTGTCAAAACAGTCCCAAACTTTCTGTTTTCTTTGCTTTGAGTCCTTGAGAAGATTGTTATTTGAATGTTTACTTCATAAGCATTTAAGTTACAAACCTATTTTCCATTGTTGTCATTCAAGCTAATCGTTTCAATTGTGTTGTTTGTCATGTCCCAAATCAGATTAGTTGAGTCTTAAATCGTACATACTTGAGTCTTTTATCTTCTTAATCCTTAAACCATTTAGTTAGTCTTTGTTTGAGTCCAAAACAGTCCATTTGTTAAGTCTAATTCCAACCAATTCAGATTCTGTTTTCGAGTCCTTTTCGTCCAAAAATCGAGTCCTAAGAGTTTTATTCCAAATTGGTTATCAGAGCTTTGGTTAAACAACAAAATCCTTTCTTTGTGAGTTCATTATACCCTAACCACATTAAAAACACAAAAAACAACCATGAGTGAAGAAAGGATTGCTGGAATTGAAACACAAGTTACTCAACTTTCTGAAAAATGTGATTTGTTGCTAGAATCTCTCAATGTTATCATGGCTAATATTCCAACACCACCACCAAGAGGAGGACAACCACCTAGAGGCAGGGGTAGAGGCCGTGGCTTCATGGGTAGAGGACGAGCTCATGGTGGCCGTGAGGAGGAGGAGCTTTCTGATTCGGAGGAGTCCATGGCCGAGGCCTTTCATGGAGAGCCCAACAAAGACTTTAAGGTAGAAATTCCTGATTTTCATGGTAGTTTAAACCCCGGGGATTTGTTAGATTGGTTTAGGACCATTGAAAGAGTCTTTGAGTTTAAAGGTTATTCTGATGGCAAAGCTTTTAAAGTTGCAATCTTGAAACTCAAAGGCTATGCTTCCCTTTGGTATGAGAACTTAAAAAATCAGAGAAGAAGGGATGGTAAGGAACCTATTAAGTCTTGGTTAAAACTGAAAAAGAAGCTTAATGAGAAGTTTATACCTAAAGAGTACACTCAAGACATTTTCATTAAGCTCACACAACTTAAACAAGACCAACAACCACTTGAGTCATATCTTAGGGACTTTGAACAACTTACCTTGCAATGTGAACTCAATGAGAAGCCCGAACAGAAAATTGCTAGATTTGTTGAAGGTTTAGATACCAAGATTGCTCATAGGGTTAGAATGCAACAAGTATGGTCCTTTGATGAAGCCGTTAATTTGGCTTTAAGGGTTGAGAAATTGGGAAAGGGGAGAGCTGCCACCACAAAAACAGCCGCCAAAACAGCCCCATACTCCACCCAAACCGAGACCAAGGTTGATGAACCAACCCCTCAAAACAAAACACCTACTCTTGACAAAGGCAAGGCACCCATGATTCCAACCAAAAGCACCACATCTCTGAAAAAATGTTACCAATGTCAAGGGTTCGGTCACTATGCTAAAGAGTGTCCAACCAAGAGAGCCCTTAGCACATTTGAGGTAGTTCATTGGGGTGAGGATGAGATCCTTGTTTGTGATGATAGTAAGGAAGAAACGGTGCAAGAGGAGGCTGCCATGGTGGTAGAACCGGATGAGGGAATGAGTTTGGTCATTTGGAGAGCATTGAGTACCCAACCTATGGAAGTAAACCAAAGACAACAACTCTTTAGGTCTAGGTGCACCATTCAAGGGAAAGTGTGCAACCTTATCATTGATGGAGGAAGTTGTACTAATGTGGCTTCTAATACTCTCATTGAGAAGCTCTCTTTGCCTACACAAGATCATCCTAATCCTTACAAGTTGAGGTGGCTCAACAAAGGGGCTGAAATTAAGGTGGATAAGCAATGCCTAGTGTCTTTCTCCATTGGCAAGAACTATGTTGATGAGGTTCTTTGTGATGTTCTACCTATGGATGCTTGCCATCTTCTACTTGGAAGACCATGGGAGTTTGATAAAGATTCAATGCATAATGGTCAAGACAACACCTATACTTTCAAGCTTGGTTCAAAGAAAGTTGTGCTAGCACCCCTACCACCCGAGTCCTTGTTTGAACCACCCAAGAAAGTATTATTGATCAATGAAGACAAAGTGAGTCAAGGGGAGGACGGCATGGGGACTGACCATGTTGTCCATGCCAAAGATGAGTTCAAGGAGCCAAGGGTTCAAGCATTACTCAAATGGAAAGATCAAACCGAGGGTTTCTTTGAAGGCTTGCAATGTGAGCCTACTTCATTTCCTAATCCAAGTTTAACTAACTCATTTGAATTCAAGTGCAAGGCTAGTGATGGCAATGGCCACGGCAATGAGGCTGCCCAAGTGCAAAATTTCGAACCAATTGTTGAGGAATGGAAAGGAGTCAAGAAACGGGTTGAAAGAGATCCTCCCATCCATGCTAAGGCCATGAAATGCAAGGAAATGTCTATGGCTCCTAAGCAAGCTCGCATATTCAGGCCCGGGGACCTTGTGTGGGTTAAAATCAACAAGCAAAGAGTCCTTAAGAAAGGAAAAAACAAGTCCATAGCAAGTGAAGAAGGTCCTTTCAAAGTCATCAAGCAAATTGGGTTCAATAAGTACAAAGTTGATCTCTTGGGAATTCATGTAACATTTGATGTTGGGGACTTGAGTCCAAGCTATGTGGAGAATGAGGATGATGATTTTCAGGACTTGAGGGCAAGTCCTTTTGAAGAAGGGGAGATTGAAACAAATCAAACCGAGAAAGGCCACATTTCACCCGGTTTTGGACCTTGCACTAGATTGAGGTCTAACATGAATTCCGTCTAAGAAGTCGTGCCATTTTCCAGCATGGGATTAATCTTTGGTGAGTTTGGGACGTTTTTGTGTAGGAACTTATATCCCAAAGCCGTTCCTATCATAGAGTTTGCCAAGCTTTTAAAACCGTGCGCAATCAGGACCATGGCTGGAACAAGCTTAGTTTTTTGTGCATTATGTCGCTATCAACCTTCCTCTTTTGAACCAACAAAGCTCAAGGGACTTTATGGCTGCAGCAAGGACTCTTACACGGTTTCCTCAAGCCCCATTTCAGTCCATATAATCATAAATAAGAAGTTGAGCTACAAACAAGGAAGTTTGGACTATTAGTTTACTTTCTTTACTTTATGTCCTTTTCATTTCAGATTTGTCATAGCCTAGGCTGCCGTTTTCTTGGTTGTTAGCTGCTATTTTTGTGACCTTTAGATGTACTTAGTAATCAAGGGTCAAGATTGTAAGCCTTGGTCTATATAAACCAAGCTAAACACTTGAGAACTTCAGATTTGAGTGAATTAAAATATGAGTTTGAAAACTGAGTTTTCTACTTCTTTTCTTCTTGCTTAGTGCAGAAAACCCCTCATTACTTAGTGTTTGAGGCGGGATTAAGCTCTTGCTTCGTGATCTTGAGTTTGATTCCAAGGCTTAAACCTGCTTCGTGATCTAGTTTAAGTCATATCTCGGTTACTTGTTCTTGTTTTCGTGTCAAAACAGTCCCAAACTTTCTGTTTTCTTTGCTTTGAGTCCTTGAGAAGATTGTTATTTGAATGTTTACTTCATAAGCATTTAAGTTACAAACCTATTTTCCATTGTTGTCATTCAAGCTAATCGTTTCAATTGTGTTGTTTGTCATGTCCCAAATCAGATTAGTTGAGTCTTAAATCGTACATACTTGAGTCTTTTATCTTCTTAATCCTTAAACCATTTAGTTAGTCTTTGTTTGAGTCCAAAACAGTCCATTTGTTGAGTCTAATTCCAACCAATTCAGATTCTGTTTTCGAGTCCTTTTCGTCCAAAAATCGAGTCCTAAGAGTTTTATTCCAGTTCATTAGTCCTTGTGACTCGTTGTTTAAATCATTTGTAACAAGGACTCATTGTGTAAATCATTTGTCCTTTTTCTTTTGTCCTTGTGACTCGTTGTGTAAATCATTTGTCCTTGTTCATTAGTCCTTGTGACTCGTTGTCTAAACTATTTGTCCTTCTTTATTAGTCCTTGTGACTTGTTGTGTGTACCATTTATCCTTGTTCATTAGTCCTTGTAACTCGTTATCTTAACCATTTGTCCTTGTTTATTAGTCCTTCTGACTCATTGGGTAAACCATTTGCCCTTGTTCATTAGTCCATGTGACTCGTTGTGTGAACCATTTGTCCTTGTTCATTAGTCCTTGTGACTCGTTGTGTGAACCATTTGTCCTTGTTCTTTAGTTCTTGTGACTCGTTGTTTAAACCATTTGTCCTTGTTTATTAGTCCTTGTGACTCGTTGTGTAAACCATTTGTCCTTGTTATTGTGACTTGTTGTGTGAACCATTTTTCATTGTTCATTAGTCCTTGTGACTCGTTGTGTGAACCATTTGTCCTTGTTCTTTAGTCCTTGTGACTCGTTGTTTAAACCATTTGTCCTTGTTTATTAGTCCTTGTGACTCGTTGTGTAAACCATTTGTCCTTGTTATTGTGACTTGTTGTGTGAACCATTTTTCATTGTTAATTAGTCCTTGTGACTCGTTGTGTGAACCATTTGTCCTTATTCATTTGTCCTTGTGACTCGTTGTGTAAACTATTTGACCTTGTTCATTAGTCCTTGTGACTCGTTGTTTAAATCATTTGTAACAAGGACTCATTGTGTAAATCATTTGTCCTTTTTCTTTAGTCCTTGTGACTCGTTGTGTGAACCATTTGTCCTTGTTCATTAGTGCAGTGTAATGTCCAAGGGTTTAGACAAAAACAGCAAACAAACCAGCAGAAACTAGACAAGTTCTCAGGAATGCAATAAACTTGTGCTATTTAATAAAATTATGAATTGACCTCCTAAAATCATGAAACTTGGCAGTAAATTACTTTGATATGAGAACTAACTCTGAGTAAATTTCCAGGATTTTTTGAGGATTCAAAGTATTTTTAAGACTCAACTGAACGGTGTGCAGACAAAATTTGTGGTGAGACAGTTCGGGATTTGGTGAAAGGAGGGAACTTTGGATATAATTATCAACCATAAAACCCACAGAATTCTCACAGGGAATTAAGCTAACAATTTGGGGTGTTAGAGTTAAGAGATTCCACAGATTAACACAGGAAAGACTCAATGAAACAAACAAGTAAAGCTAAACTAACCACGGTCTCAAAGACACGGGAAAGTTTATACTCTACTAACAGGTACTTAATCAATAACCACAGTCTAAGCACGGGTTATTATCAAGCCCGACTCTAATCTACTGAGACTAAGCACAAGATTAAGAGGTTTAAATTTGAGAGAATTCTCAGGTTTCATTCATAAATCGGTTTGTGTTACAACGGATCGAGTTGAGGTCCTTATATAGGCCTTTTTAGGTTACAAACTTGAAAGAAAACTACATCCAAGGGTCAGGATCCCTCCTCACATGCTGGTAAGAGTCCAAGTACAATATTACAACGGTTTAAAAGCTCTTAATTGTAAACTGGAATGAAAACAAAAGAGAAATGCGGTGTGATGACGGGTTGTGGTCCTTTCTTTGCATTTCTTTGGCTTTTCGTTGAATGTAGGCACTTGAGGACGAAATGATTGAGTCCTTGGCATTAAAATTGGCTCTAGGTTGTATCTGGTATATGGGAAGACAAGCCAAAAGTTCTTTGTGTGCTTTTTCCTCATGGTTTAGCCAGAAATGGAAAGTTTGCTTTTGTTGTTTGTCATTTCTTTGCGATTCTGTCAGCTTGGTTTTCTAGGACTTGCATTGTGATTTTCCCTTGGACCCCTAGGACTTTTCTGAGCCTAGTTTAGTGACCAACCAGCTGGCCATGGTGGCAGCTGGTGGTTGGGCTTGTACTCGTACCTATTAGCCTCTAAACTTAGCCCAGTTTGGTTGCTTCCTGGAATGGGTGTGGTGTTGTTTTGGCCTGCTTGCATTTGTGGGGTGTCCTGGTCTGTGGCTCCTGCTGCAACCTCCCCTGGTTGAACAGGGCTTGTCCTCAAGCCTGATGACTCCTCCCCTCAAAGCATCCTCATAATAGGGACTTAGGTCACCTACATTAAAAGTGCCATGCACCTCATACTCTCTGGAGATCCACTTTGTAGGCATTTGGACCAATCCTCTCAATAATTTCAAAGGGGCCATCAGCTCTTGGCATTAACTTGTTCTTTCTTCTTTTTGGAAATCTCTCCTTTCTTAAGTGAACCCAGACCAAATCCCCTGGAACAAATTCTTTCCTTTTCTGATGTACCTTGGATTGTTTCATGTACTTCTCATTGGTCTTCTCAATTTCCCTTTTCACAGTGTCATGGAGTTTCAGCAGTTTGTTCGCCCTGGCCTTAGCATCATGATTCATCTCTTTTCTTGTACAGATGACAAGTCTACAGGCATTAGTGGATTAATCCCATAGACAACCTCAAAAGGACTATGACCGTAGTAGATTGATGGTGATACGTTGAAGGCAAATTCTGCTGCTGCTAACTTGATGTCCCAGTCTTTTAGGCTCTTGCTTACAAGACATCTCAGAATCCTACCCAAGGTTTTGTTGGTGACCTCAGTTTGGCCATCTGTTTGGGGGTGGTGAGAAATCTTGAACAACGGTCTTGTCTTGAGCAGACTTCCATAGAGTTTTCCAAAAGTAACTCATGAACTTTGTATCTCTATCTGAGACAATTGTCTTTGGAACTCCATGAAGCCTTACAATTTCTTTTAGGTATAGCTCAGCAACACTGGCAGCATCTTCTGTTTTCTTGCAAGCTATAAAATGGGCCATCTTTTGAACTGTCAACAACAACCATGATTGAATCCTTTCCTCTCTGTGTCCTTGGTAATGCAACAATAAAATCCATGCTCACATCCTCCCATGGCTTACTTGGTACTGGTAATGGGATATATGGGCCAGTTTGGAAGGAACTCTTAGCCATTTGACACACTGAACATCTTCTGAGAACATTTTGGACATCCCCCATCATTTTTGGCCAATGGAACTGTTCCTGTAGTATGTCCATTGTTTTCTGAACACCAAAATGCCCTCCCAAACCTCCTGAATGGACTTCCCTGATTAGGAGGTCCCTGTATGAACCCCTTGGAACACAGAGCTTGTTCCCTTGGAATAGAAACCCATCTTGCAACAAGTATTTGTTCCCTGGAACCCTATGCCCTTCAAACTGTGTGACCCACTCCTCAGAGAAGTCAGGGTCTTCCTTGTACATCTCTTTCATGAACTCAAAACCAAGGACCCTGGTTCCCATAGTTGATAGTAAGGAGTGCCTCCTTGATAGTGCATCTGCCACTACATTTTGTTTTCCTTCTTTATACTTGCTGGAAAAGGTGAATGATTGCAAGTACTCCACCCATTTAGCATGTCTGTGACTCAATTTGTGTTGACCATTGATATATTTCAAAGCTTCATGATCAGAGTGTAACACAAATGGCTTTGGCTTCAAGTAGTGACTCCAATGCATGACTGCCCTGATAATTGCATAAAATTCCTTGTCATAGGTAGAATACTTTAATTTAGCTCCATTCAGTTTCTCACTGAAGTAAGCTACAGGTTTCTGAGCTTGGATCAGGACTGCACCAATGCCTACCCCACTGGCATCACACTCTACTTCAAAGAGTTGATCAAAGTCTGGCAATTTCAGAATAGGGGTCTCACACATCAACTTCTTAATCCTTTCAAAGGATCTTGAGCACTCTCGGTCCGGTGGAACTCTCCTTTCTTCATACACTCAGTAATTGGAGCAACAACTGAACTGAAGTTCTTGATAAATCTCCTATAAAAGGAAGCCAATCCATGGAACCCCCTTACCCCAGTGATGGTTTTAGGAGTTGGCCATGACTGAATGGCTGCAACTTTGTCCTGATCAACTGTAATCCCTCTCCCAGAGACAATGTACCCTAGGAATGCCACTTCTTTAACCATAAAAGTGCATTTTTCTAGTTTGCCAAATAGTTTCTGTTCTTTGAGGATCCTGAACACAGTTTCAAGATGTTTCAGGTGTTCTCTTTCACTGCTGCTGTAAACCAAGATATCATCAAAGTAGACCACTGCAAATTTGCCTAAACATGGCCTTAGCACCTCAGTCATCAGTCTCATAAAGGTGCTTGGTGCATTAGAAAGACCAAATGGCATCACAAGCCACTCATATAGTCCATGTTTAGTTTTGAAGGCAGTCTTCCACTCATCTCCTTCCCTTATCCTGACTTGATGGTACCCTTGCCTGAGATCAATCTTAGAAAATATCATGGCACCACTGAGCTCATCTAACATGTCATCCAACCTTGGTATTGGGAACCTGTACTTGACAGTGATGTTGTTAATGGCTCTCTTTGTCAGTACACATCCTCCATGTTCCATCTTTCTTTGGAACAAGTAGAGCGAGGACCGCACAAGGATCGAGAGATTCCGACAAATCCTTTGCTCATAAGTTCCTCAATTTGGCTTTGCAATTCTTTGGTAGAAATTTGGATCACTTCTATAAGCTGGCCTGTTGGGAAGCACTGAGCCTGGAACAAGGTCTATGTGGTGCTCAATGCCTCTCAATGGTGGCAACCCACTAGGCAACTCTTTTGGAAATACTTCCTTATACCTCTGAATTAATGGCTTAACTTCAGCAGTATCTCGGGACTCCCTTCCTTGCTTACTTCTTTGGATAGTAACACCCAGACAGGTTGTTCTTGCTTCATTTCTTTGATCATGGCTGCTTCAGAAAGAAATAGCACACCATTGCTCTCTCCTCGGCATACTTGGACCTCCATAGTTTCTCTGGTTGGGTGGTAATGGGGTCAGAGTGACCTTCTTGCCTTCATGTTTGAAACTATAGATGTTATCCTTCCCATGGTGAGTGGTATTCCTGTCATACTCCCATGGCCTTCCCAGGAGTAGGTGGCAGGCATCCATTGGGACAATATCACACAAGACTTCATCTTTATACACTTTCCCAATAGAAAATGGAACCAAGCATTGTTTGTCCACCCTTACTTCTGCTCCCTTGTTCAACCATCTCAACTTGTAAGGGTTTGGGTGCTCTTGAGTTGTCAAGTTGAGTTTACTAACCATGGCATTTGATGCCACATTTGTACAACTTCCCCCATCTATGATTAGGTTACAAACCCTCCCCTGGACTGTGCATTTGGTTCTGAATATCAGGGATCTTTGATCGCTTCAGAGGTGAGTGTTGGGAATGCATGACCCTCCACAAGACTAAGTTGTGACTGTATCGGGGGGGGCCACAACTGCGCATCTTGTTCTGGTTCTCCTTCAGTCTCCACTTCCTTCATTATCAGGGTCTCATCTTCCTCATACTGAACCAAACCTTCCCTCTCCCACTGTTCTACTTCCATTCTTTGTCAAGGTTCTCTTAGAAGGACAGTCCTTCCTAAAATGGCCATACCCTTGGCACTTGAAGCATTTAATTTTCCCATCAATCACAGGTGTGTTGGTTCTAGGATTCACATGACTCTTCCCCTTGTCTGGTGTTGGTTGGGTTGCAAGTTTTGGAGTTTCTCCAATCCTAACCCTAGAAAAAGGTTTGAAAGTGGATCTGGTAAGGGGTTTGGAAGCAGTGACCTTGGCTTTTCCCATCTTTTCAATCCTCAATGCAAGGTTGACTGCCTCATCAAAGGACCAGACTTGTTGCATTCCGACTCTTATAGCAATCTTAGGATCTAAGCCCTCAACAAACCTAGCAATTTTGTTCATTCGAGGCTTTTCAAGTAATCTCACATTGCGGGGTAAGTTGTTCAAAGCTTCTAAGATAAGACTCAACAGATTGTTGGTCTTGTTTAATTTGGAGTTAACTTGATAAACATATCCTGTGTGTAATCTTTAGCTATAAACTTATCCTTCAATTTCTTTTTAAGTTTTAGCCAAGATTTAATGGGTTCCTTGCCTTCTTTCATTCTCGGCTTTTCGGGTTTCATACCAAAGTGAGGCATAACCTTTGAATTTAAGGATAGAAACTTTGAAAGCTTTCTGTCAAGTATATCCCTTAAATTCAAAGACTCTCTCAACAGATTCTAATCCATCTAACAAATCTTCGTGGTTTAAACTACCATGGAAATCGGGAATTTCTACCTTTATATCTTTGTCTCTCTCCATGTAGATGCCCTCTGCCATAGATTCATCGATATCGACATGTCTTCTCCATATTCCTGGTGGTGTGGTTGTCCTCTTCCTGCTCCAACAAAGCCTCTACCCCTGCCTCGCTCTCGTAGGGTGGCCTGTTAGGAACTCCTTCTGCAAGAGTGTTGACAATATTTACCAGTTCATTGATTCTCCCCGCTATCTCGATCCACCCTGGTCTCAATACCAGTAAATCTCTCTTCACTCATGGGTTATTTTTGTAGTTTTGTTGTAGTTAGGGTAAAAATGAACTCACTTTCCTTCCCAAGACTAACACAAGATAGAATCGTGTTAAAACCTTGCTACGATATACCAATTTGCGAGTGTAATGTCCAAGGGTTTAGACAAAAAAGCAAACAAACCAGTGAGAAACTAGACAAGTTCTCGGGAATGCAATAAACTTGTGCTATTTAATAAAATTATGAATTGACCTCCTAAAATCATGAAACTTGGCAGTAAATTACTTTGATATGAGAACTAACTCTGAGTAAATTTCCAGGATTTTTAGAGGACTCAAAGTATTTTTAAGACTCAATTGAACCGACTGATCGACACAAAGGATGTAATTGAGACAGTTCGGGATTTTGAAAGGAGGGAACTTTGGATATAATTATCAACCATAAAACCCACAGAATTCTCACAGGGAATTAAGCTAACAATTTGGGGTGTTAGAGTTAAGAGATTCCACTGATTAACACAGGGAAAGACTCAATGAAACAAACAAGTAAAGCTAAACTAACCACGGTCTCGCCCAAGACAGGGAAAGTTTATACTCTACTAACTGGTACTTAATCAATAACCACAGTCTAAGCACAGGTTATTATCAAGCCCGACTCTAATCTACAGACTAAGCACAAGATTAAGAGGTTTAAATTTGAGAGAATTCTCGGGTTTCATTCATAAATCAGTTGTGTTACAACATCGAGTTGAGGTCCTTATATAGGCCTTTTTAGGTTACAAACTTGAAAGAAAACTACATCCAAGGGTCAGGATCCCTCCTCACATCTTTGGTAAGAGTCCAAGTACAATATTACAACGGTTTAAAAGCTCTTAATTGTAAATTGGAATGAAAACAAAAGAGAAATACGGTGTGGTGTGAGGTTGTGGTCCTTTCTTTGCATTGCTGGCTTTTTCGTTGAATGTAGGCACTTGAGGACGAAATGATTGAGTCCTTGGCATTAAAATTGGCTCTAGGTTGTATCTGGTATATGGGAAGACAAGCCAAAAGTTCTTTGTGTGCTTTTTCCTCATGGTTTAGCCAGAAATGGAAAGTTTGCTTTTGTTGTTTGTCATTTTTCAGATTCTGTCCACTTGGTTTTCTAGGACTTGCATTGTGATTTTCCCTTGGACCCCTAGGACTTTTCTGAGCCTAGTTTAGTGACCAACCAGCTGGCCATGGTGGCAGCTGGTGGTTGGGCTTGTACTCGTACCTATTAGCCTCTAAACTTAGCCCCCGGTTTGGTTGCTTCTGGAATGGGTGTGGTGTTGTTTTGGCTGCTTGCATTTGTGGGGTGTCCCTGGTCCGTGGCTCCTGCTGCAACCTCCCTGGTTGAACAGGGCTTGTCCTCAAGCCCGATGACTCCTCCCCTCAAAGCATCCTCATAATAGGGACTTAGGTCACCTACATTAAAAGTGCCATGCACCTCATACTCTCTGGCGGATCCACTTTGTAGGCATTTGGACCAATCCTCTCAATAATTTCAAAGGGGCCATCAGCTCTTGGCATTAACTTGTTCTTTCTTCTTCTTTGAAATCTCTCCTTTCTTAAGTGAACCGGACCAAATCCCCTGGAACAAATTCTTTCCTTTTCTCGATGTACCTTGGACTGTTTCATGTACTTCTCATTGGTCTTCTCAATTTCCCTTTTCACAGTGTCATGGAGTTTCAGCACTGTTTCGCCCTGGCCTTAGCATCATGATTCATCTCTTTTCTTTGTACAGATGACAAGTCTACAGGCATTAGTGGATTAATCCCATAGACAACCTCAAAAGGACTATGACGATGCGAGTTGATGGTGATACGTTGAAGGCAAATTCTTCTGCTTTGCTAACTTGATGTCCCAGTCTTTTAGGCTCTTGCTTACAAGACATCTCAGAATCCTACCCAAGGTTTTGTTGGTGACCTCAGTTTGGCCATCTGTTTGGGGGTGGTGAGAATCTTGAACAACGATCTTGTCTTGAGCGACTTCCATAGAGTTTTCCAAAAGTAACTCATGAACTTTGTATCTCTATACGAGACAATTGTCTTTGGAACTCCATGAAGCCTTACAATTTCTTTTAGGTATAGCTCAAAGAACATCAAAAAGCATCTTCTATTTTCTTGCAAGCTATAAAATGGGCCATCTTATGAACTGTCAACAACAACCATGATTGAATCCTTTCCTCTCTGTGTCCTTGGTAATGCAACAATAAAATCCATGCTCACATCCTCCCATGGCTTACTTGGTATCGGTAATGGGATATATGGGGCAGTTTGGAAGGAACTCTTAGCCATTTGACACACCGAACATCTTCTCGAGAACATTTTGGACATCCCCCATCATTTTTGGCCAATGGAACATTTCT
The DNA here is from genome assembly GCF_048544455.1 of Silene latifolia. Taxonomy (NCBI): domain Eukaryota; kingdom Viridiplantae; phylum Streptophyta; class Magnoliopsida; order Caryophyllales; family Caryophyllaceae; genus Silene; species Silene latifolia. The sequence goes on from NC_133531.1 coordinate 48,194,473, forward strand.
GTAGTATGTCCATTGTTTTACGAACACCAAAATGCCCTCCCAAACCTCCCGAATGGACTTCCCCGATTAGGAGGTCCCTGTATGAACCCCTTGGAACACAGAGCTTGTTCCCTTGGAATAGAAACCCATCTTGCAGCAAGTATTTGTTCCCTGGAACCCTATGCCCTTCAAACTGTGTGACCCACTCCTCAGAGAAGTCAGGGTCTTCCTTGTACATCTCTTTCATGAACTCAAAACCAAGGACCCTGGTTCCCATAGTTGACAGTAAGGAGTGCCTCCTTGATAGTGCATCTGCCACTACATTTTGTTTTCCTTCTTTATACTTGCTGGAAAAGGTGAATGATTGCAAGTACTCCACCCATTTAGCATGTCTGTGACTCAATTTGTGTTGACCATTGATATATTTCAAAGCTTCATGATCAGAGTGTAACACAAATGGCTTTGGCTTCAAGTAGTGACTCCAATGCATGACTGCCCTGATAATTGCATAAAATTCCTTGTCATAGGTAGAATACTTTAATTTAGCTCCATTCAGTTTCTCACTGAAGTAAGCTACAGGTTTCTGAGCTTGGATCAGGACTGCACCAATGCCTACCCCACTGGCATCACACTCTACTTCAAAGAGTTGATCAAAGTCTGGCAATTTCAGAATAGGGGTCTCACACATCAACTTCTTAGTCCTTTCAAAGGACTGCTGAGCACTCTCAGTCCAGTGGAACTCTCCTTTCTTCATACACTCAGTAATTGGAGCAACAACTGAACTGAAGTTCTTGATAAATCTCCTATAAAAGGAAGCCAATCCATGGAACCCCCTTACCCCAGTGATGGTTTTAGGAGTTGGCCATGATCGAATCATTTTGCAACTTTGTCCTGATCAACTGTAATCCCTCTCCCAGAGACAATGTACCCTAGGAATGCCACTTCTTTAACCATAAAAGTGCATTTCTCTAGTTTGCCAAATAGTTTCTGTTCTTTGAGGATCCTGAACACAGTTTCAAGATGTTTCAGGTGTTCTCTTTCCTTCTTCTTTGTAAACCAAGATATCATCAAAGTAGACCACTGCAAATTTGCCTAAACATGGCCTTAGCACCTCAGTCATCAGTCTCATAAAGGTGCTTGGTGCATTAGAAAGACCAAATGGCATCACAAGCCACTCATATAGTCCATGTTTAGTTTTGAAGGCAGTCTTCCACTCATCTCCTTCCCTTATCCTGACTTGATGGTACCCTTGCCTGAGATCAATCTTAGAAAATATCATGGCACCACTGAGCTCATCTAACATGTCATCCAACCTTGGTATTGGGAACCTGTACTTGACAGTGATGTTGTTAATGGCTCTGCTGTCAGTACACATCCTCCATGTTCCATCTTTCTTTGGAACAAGTAGAGCAGGGACTGCACAAGGACTGAGAGATTCCCTGACAAATCCTTTGCTCATAAGTTCCTCAATTTGGCTTTGCAATTCTTTGGTAGCAGCTGGATCACTTCTATAAGCTGGCCTGTTGGGAAGCACTGAGCCTGGAACAAGGTCTATGTGGTGCTCAATGCCTCTCAATGGTGGCAACCCACTAGGCAACTCTTTTGAAATACTTCTTATACCTCGAGTTAATGGCTTAACTTCAGCAGGTATCTCGGGACTCCCTTCCTTGCTTACTTCTTTGGATAGTAACACCCAGACAGGTTGTTCTTGCTTCATTTCTTTGATCATGGCTGCTTCAGAAAGAAATAGCACACCATTGCTCTCCTCTGGCATACTTGGACCTCCATAGTTTCTCTGGTTGGGTGGTAATGGGGTCAGAGTGACCTTCTTGCCTTCATGTTTGAAACTATAGATGTTATCCTTCCCATGGTGAGTGGTATTCCTGTCATACTCCCATGGCCTTCCCAGGAGTAGGTGGCAGGCATCCATTGGGACAATATCACACAAGACTTCATCTTTATACACTTTCCCAATAGAAAATGGAACCAAGCATTGTTTGTCCACCCTTACTTCTGCTCCCTTGTTCAACCATCTCAACTTGTAAGGGTTTGGGTGCTCTTGAGTTGTCAAGTTGAGTTTACTAACCATGGCATTTGATGCCACATTTGTACAACTTCCCCCATCTATGATTAGGTTACAAACCCTCCCCTGGATTGTGCATCGGTTCGAATATCGGGGATCTTTGATCAGCTTCCCAGAGGTGAGTGTTGGGAATGCATGACCCTCCACAAGACTAAGTTGTGACTGTATCGGGGGGCCACAAGCGCATCTTGTTACGGTTCTCCTTCAGTCTCCACTTCCTTCATTATCGTGGTCTCATCTTCCTCATCTGAACCAAACCTTCCCTCTCCCACTGTTCTACTTCCATTCTTTGTCAAGGTTCTCTTAGAAGGACAGTCCTTCCTAAAATGGCCATACCCTTGGCACTGGAAGCATTTAATTTTCCCATCAATCACAGGTGTGTTGGTTCTAGGATTCACATGACTCTTCCCCTTGTCTGGTGTTGGTTGGTGATGTAAAACAGTATGGAAAAACGAGAATGAACAGATCGTTGAACTGTTCGTTTGAGTTTGTTAATTCTGTGATTGTGTATGTCGTGATAATTAGTAAATTTGCAGCGGAAATTGATTTGTTTGGACTGATTATTTCGTGATTAAGGATGTAACCTGGATAGTATGGTGAATTCCTAGTCCTAACCTCGCAAGGTGTCAAACGCAGATTCACGCAATCAACCTCGCAAGGAAGATCTAAATATTAAGCTCGCAAACCTAATCAGAATAATGCTCACAAATGTAAACAATTTTATTGCTGGAAATTCGATGGTGTTTCTCTGATCATACACGGCCTAATATACTCCTAAACGAGGTCACAATTCGACCCAAACCCTAGCTTGGAAATTAAGCTATCTTTCCTTTTCCTAAACTAACTAGGAAAATTATTCCCCTTTCCTAAACTAACTAGGAAAGTAATTAAAATACTAAAAACTAGAATACAATCAGATTTAGGGTATTCTAATTTGACTAGGATTAGGAAAATCTAGCTTTCCTAACTTTATTAGAAATAGTAATTAACTAACTTATTATTCTACACGATTTAGGAAACCGTGTATCCTAATCATCCTAGGAGCCGTGATATGCAACTCCGCAGCCGTGTTATGCAGCTCCCATACCTTCCCATTTTAGCATCAACACATTACTCGATCCAAGCTCAAATCCTTTTACTAGTTGAGTTACATTTCGACTAATAAGGATCTCATTTGCTTGTTCGAACATGCTCCGCATCATTCTCTCCTTCTTTTTTGAGAATTTGCCCTCAAATCCTCGTCTTCTAGATATGGTGATAGGTCGCCTACATTGAATGTCGTGCTCACCCCACCATATTCACTCGGCAACTCCAGCTTGTATGCGTTAGAACCATAACATTCGAGGATCTTGAATGGACCATCTGCTCGCGGCATCAACTTATTCTTCCTTTTGGACGGAAATCGTTCCTTTCTCAAATGTAACCACACAAGATCACCTTCTTTGAAAACAGGCTGCTTTCGATGTTTATTAGCCTTCTCTTTGTATTTAGCATTTGCCTTCTCAATTTGAGCTCGAACTTGTTCACATACTCGGAGAAATGCCGCTTGTCTTTCTTTGGCTTCAAAACTTAACACATCTTTCTTTGGAATGGGCACTAAATCGATTGGCAGGTATGGATTCACGCCATAGACAATCTCGAATGGAGCTCGTCCTGTCGTCATTGATGGTGTACGATTATAAGCGAATTCAGCATGCGCCAATTTGATATCCCAATCCTTTGTGCTTTTACTAACCAATCCTCGCAATAGACTCCCTAGAGTACGGTTGGTTACCTCGGTCTGACCATCTGTTTGTGGATGGTGTGATGTCTTGAAAAGAAGCTTAGTCCCCATCAAACGCCATAACGTTTTCCAGAAGTAACTAAGAAACTTCACATCTCTATCTGAAACAATAGTAAGAGGTATTCCATGTAATCGAACGATCTCTCTATAGTACAAATCAGCCACTTTAGTTGCATCATCAGTCTTGTGACACGGAATAAAATGCGCCATCTTCGAGAATCGATCAACTACCACCATAATCGAGTCCTTACCCCTCCGAGTTCTCGGCAAACCAAGGATAAAATCCATGCTTACCTCATTCCATGGCTGCAGTACAGCAGTGCAGGCAGGTGTATACAAGCCCTTGGTGAACGTGCTTTTAGCCTTTTGACATACCACGCATTTCGCCACAATCTCTTGCACGTCCTTATTCATTCTCGGCCAGTAGAAGTGCTCACTTAGGATGTCACTCGTCTTATTAACTCCAAAGTGTCCAAAGAATAGCCCCGCCATGAGCTTCTCGTACCAACAACTCCCTAATCGACCCATTCGGAATGGATAGCCGATTACCCTTGAAGAGATAGCCATCACGAACAAGTATACAAAACTGTCGGATCAATGATTTCCTTTGAAAATTCTGGATCGGACTTGTACAGTTCCTTGATATGTTCGAAACCAAGAATCCTTGCATCCAACTCAATCAACAATGAATGCCTTCGTGATAATGCATCAGCCACGATATTAGAACTTCCCGTCTTATATTTTGAAGAAAACGTGAATGATTGCAAGAATTCTACCCATTTGGCATGTCTTTGATTTAACTTTTGTTGTCCATGGATGTGTTTAAGAGCCTCGTGATCAGAATGTAAAATAAACGGCTTTGGACGCAGATAATGACTCCAATGATCCAATGCTCTCACGATTGCATAAAACTCCTTGTCATAGGTTGAATAGTTCAACCTTGCACCGTTTAATTTCTCATTTGAAATATGCAATAGGCCTCTTTTCTTGTATTAACACGGCACCAATCCCAACACCACTTGCATCACACTCGACTTCAAACAATTTATTAAAATCGGGTAGTGCTAAAAAACAGTCCGGAGCATAGCTTGCGTTTTACTTCTTCAAACGCCTTTTTGGTATTTGTTAGTCCACACGAACTCTCCCTTCTTGGTTAGCTCTGTAATTGGAGCCACAATCGAGCTAAAACCCTGGATGAACCGTCTATAAAATGATGCTAAACCATGAAAGCTTCGCACCTCTGTAGTTGATTTCGGAACTGGCCAGGCTTGAATAGCATCGACCTTGGATGGGTCCATACTTACCCCGTCTTTTCCCACAATATAACCAAGAAAGACAACACTTGAGACCATAAAAGTACATTTTTCCAACTTACCATAAAGCTTCTGATCTCGCAAAACTTCAAACGCAGCTCGCAAATGTCGTTTGTGCGACTCTTCATCTTTGCTATAAATCAGGATGTCGTCAAGATAGACCACCACAAATTTGTTAAGGAACGGCCTTAACACTTCATTCATCAACCTCATAAACGAACTAGGAGCATTGCACAATCCAAACGGCATCACAAGCCATTCATATAACCCTTGCTTCGTTTTAAACGCGGTCTTCCACTCATCCCCTTCTCGAATCCTCATTTGATGGTAGCCACTCCTCAAATCCAGTTTAGAAAAGACACTCGAACCAGAAAGTTCGTCAAGCATATCATCAAGTCTTGGCATAGGAAAGCGATATTTGATTGTAATGTTATTTACCGCTCTACTATCAATGCACATTCTCCAAGTCCCTTCCTTCTTTGGTACTAATAACGCAGGCACCGCACATGGACTTAAGCTCTCTTGAACATATCCCCTATCTATCAATTCTTGGACTTGTCTCTGTAACTCCTTTGCTTCCTCTGGATTACAGCGATAGGCCGGCTTATTAGGCAATGCCGCCCCTGGAATCAGATCTATTTGGTGTTCAATACCACGTAAAGGAGGTAACCCATCCGGTAATTCATCCGGAAACACATCCCGGAACTCTTCTAACAACTCCTGTACCTCACGGTCATCACACACACCAACGGACCCCAATTCACGAACCAGCAGCACATAAGTTCGTTCTCCACGAGCTAAAGCTTCCTCAACCTCCCGAGCCTCCATAAACATACTCCCCTTCTTTGTTTTGGACTCTTTAATCTTATTAGGTGACATAGGTTTCAGATTATATCTCACATTACCCTTCATCACGCTATACGCATTAGCTCTCCCGTCATGTTCAACCTTTCTATCGAATTGCCAAGGCCTACCCAACAGAATGTGGCATGCATTCATAGGAATTATATCGCACCACACCTCATCAGCATAGGGTCCTAAACTCAACGAAACTAAGGCTTGTTTCTTAACTTGAATCCCATTCTCCCCATTCAGCCAATGTAATTTATATGGTTTAACTCGGTCTTTAGTTTGCAATTTCAGTTCATCAACAAGGTCCCTCGCTACTACATTAGCACATGATCCACTATCAATAATAAGATTGCAAATTTTACGGTTTACCTTGCACCGAGTATGGAAGATTTGCTCCCGTTGTTCATTCTCGGTGAACCCGTTCCATATGTAAATTACGCAGACACTAAACACTCCTCTTCACTCAATGGATCCAAATCGTAGACTTTTCCTTCACCATCAGTTTCAACATTCCCTTGAACTGTTTCTTCTTCTGGCGTGACAAATACGGGGATCATATCACATAATTCTTGAGCTGTTAGGGCTCGTTTCTGAGGACATTCGTTTGCTATATGCCCATAGCCTTGACACTTGAAGCAACGCCTCAAAGAACCCCCCTTTGGCTCGGCAACACCCTTTCCTTTGTCCTTGGGTTCTTCTTTCGGGATTTCTTTAGCCTTGCTAGGAGCTGGCCTGGAATATGAGTTGGTTCCCGAACTTTGTCCCTTGGAATAAGCATAAGGTTTACGTGCCTTATCATGTTTTTCAAATTTTAACGCCAATCTGCAAACATCACTAAACCCGTCATAATTCTGGATTTCTACCTTTGTTGCAATCGCGGGTGTTAGGCCCTTGATGAATCTCGCCACTCTTAGCTCTTCTTTCTCCTCAAGATCGCACACGATTGACATCTTTTCGAATTCTTTGATGTAATCAGTCACGGACATGCTTCCTTGCTCTAAAGATTGGAGCTTTAAGTAGTTATCTTGCTCATAATCCCTTGGCAGGAATCGCCTCATCAAGTGCTTCTTTAATTTGATCCAAGATTCGATCTTGTCTTTGCCTTCCTTTCTCCTCTGTTTTTTCAGATTTTCGTACCATAAAGATGCATACTTTGTAAGCTTTAAGATTGCAACTTTAAATTGCTTCTTGTCATCGTATTCTTTATATTCGAAAACCCTCTCAGCTTGTCTTACCCAATCCAGAAATTTTTCCGGATCCATCTCGCCATCAAAGTCTGGAATATCGAGTTTTAAACCCCGATCATCATCGTTCTTATTTTTTGACTTCCTCTTTGGCTGCTCGTCCTCTTCTTCAGATTCGGATGGGGTGTCCGATTCTTTTTTCTTCTCTTTAGCCTTCAACATGCTTGCTATATTTTTTAACACATAAGCCATCTGAGCCATCTCCAACTTCAGCTCGTTATGACCATCTTCCCATGTTTTCGGACCTTCTTCACCGTCTTTAACCATGATTAGCAACGTCCCAAGACAGATCTATTAAGGAATAAATCTGAACTTAGCTCTGGTAACCAATTTGATGTAAAACAGTATGGAAAAACGAGAATGAACAGATCGTTGAACTGTTCGTTTGAGTTTGTTAATTTTGTGATTGTGTATGTCGTGATAATTAGTAAATTTGCAGCGGAAATTGATTTGTTTGGACTGATTATTTCGTGATTAAGGATGTAACCTGGATAGTATGGTGAATTCCTAGTCCTAACCTCGCAAGGTGTCAAACCTTGATTCACGCAATCAACCTCGCAAGGAAGATCTAAAGATTAAGCTCGCAAACCTAATCAGAATAATGCTCACAAATGTAAACAATTTTATTGCTGGAAATTCGATGGTGTTTTCTGACGATCATACACGGCCTAATATACTCCTAAACGAGGTCACAATTCGACCCAAACCCTAGCTTGGAAATTAAGCTATCTTTCCTTTTCCTAAACTAACTAGGAAAATTATTCCCCTTTCCTAAACTAACTAGGAAAGTAATTAAAATACTAAAAACTAGAATACAATCAGATTTAGGGTATTCTAATTTGACTAGGATTAGGAAAATCTAGCTTTCCTAACTTTATTAGAAATAGTAATTAACTAACTTATTATTCTACACGATTTAGGAAACCGTGTATCCTAATCATCCTAGGAGCCGTGATATGCAACTCCAGAGCCGTGTTATGCAGCTCCCATACCTTCCCATTTTAGCATCAACACATTACTCGATCCAAGCTCAAATCCTTTTACTAGTTGAGTTACATTTCGACTAATAAGGATCTCATTTGCTTGTTCCGAACATGCTCCTGCATCAGTTGGGTTGCAAGTTTTGGAGTTTCTCCAATCCTAACCCCAGAAAAAGGTTTGAAAGTGGATCTGGTAAGGGGTTTGGAAGCAGTGACCTTGGCTTTTCCCATCTTTTCAATCCTCAATGCAAGGTTGACTGCCTCATCAAAGGACCAGACTTGTTGCATTCTGACTCTTATAGCAATCTTAGGATCTAAGCCCTCAACAAACCTAGCAATTTTTATTCAGGCTTTTCAAGTAATCTCACATTGCGGGGTAAGTTGTTCAAAGCTTCTAAGATAAGACTCAACAGATTGTTGGTCTTGTTTCAAATTTGGGTTAACTTGATAAACATATCTGTGTGTAATCTTTAGCTATAAACTTATCCTTCAATTTCTTTTTAAGTTTTAGCCAAGATTTAATGGGTTCCTTGCCTTCTTTCATTCTACGGCTTTTCGGGGTTTCATACCAAAGTGAGGCATAACCTTTGAATTTAAGGATAGAAACTTTGAAAGCTTTCTCGTATATCCCTTAAATTCAAAGACTCTCTCAATGAGTTCTAATCCGGTCTAACAAATCTTGAGGGTTTAAACTACCATGGAAATCAGGAATTTCTACCTTTATATCTTTGTCTCTCTCCATGTAGATGCCCTCTGCCATAGATTCATCAGTATCTGACATGTCTTCTCCATATTCCTGGTGGTGTGGTTGTCCTCTTCCTGCTCCAACAAAGCCTCTACCCCCGCCTCCGCCTCGTAGGGTGGCTGTTAGGAACTCCTTCGCAAGAGTGTTGACAATATTTACCAGTTCATTGATTCTCCCTATCCGATCCACCCTGGTCTCAATACCAGTAAATCTCTCTTCACTCATGGGTTATTTTTTGTAGTTTTGTTGTAGTTAGGGTAAAAATGAACTCACTTTCCTTCCCAAGACTAACACAAGATAGAATCGTGTTAAAACCTTGCTCTGATATACCAATTTGCAGTGTAATGTCCAAGGGTTTAGACAAAAACAAGCAAACAAACCCGAGAAACTAGACAAGTTCTCAGGAATGCAATAAACTTGTGCTATTTAATAAAATTATGAATTGACCTCCTAAAATCATGAAACTTGGCAGTAAATTACTTTGATATGAGAACTAACTCTGAGTAAATTTCCAGGATTTTTAGAGGACTCAAAGTATTTTTAAGACTCAATGAATGACGTGACAGGACACAAAGGACTGTAATTGAGACAGTTCGGGATTTGATTGAAAGGAGGGAACTTTGGATATAATTATCAACCATAAAACCCACAGAATTCTCACAGGGAATTAAGCTAACAATTTGGGGTGTTAGAGTTAAGAGATTCCACAGATTAACACAGGAAAGACTCAACTGAAACAAACAGTAAAGCTAAACTAACCACAGTCTCAGCACAGGAAAGTTTATACTCTACTAACAGGTACTTAATCAATAACCACAGTCTAAGCACAGGTTATTATCAAGCCTGACTCTAATCTACAGACTAAGCACAAGATTAAGAGGTTTAAATTTGAGAGAATTCTCAGGTTTCATTCATAAATCATTTGTGTTACAACGATCGAGTTGAGGTCCTTATATAGGCCTTTTAGGTTACAAACTTGAAAGAAAACTACATCCAAGGGTCAGGATCCCTCCTCACATGCTGGTAAGAGTCCAAGTACAATATTACAACGGTTTAAAAGCTCTTAATTGTAAACTGGAATGAAAACAAAAGAGAAATGCGGTGTGGTGACAGGTTGTGGTCCTTTGCTACATTGCTGGCTTTTCTGTTGAATGTAGGCACTTGAGGACGAAATGATTGAGTCCTTGGCATTAAAATTGGCTCTAGGTTGTATCTGGTATATGGGAAGACAAGCCAAAAGTTCTTTGTGTGCTTTTTCCTCATGGTTTTTAGAGAAATGGAAAGTTTGCTTTTGTTGTTTGTCATTTTTGCGATTCTGTCCAGCTTGGTTTTCTAGGACTTGCATTGTGATTTTCCCTTGGACCCCTAGGACTTTTCTGAGCCTAGTTTAGTGACCAACCAGCTGGCCATGGTGGCAGCTGGTGGTTGGGCTTGTACTCGTACCTATTAGCCTCTAAACTTAGCCCAGTTTGGTTGCTTCCTGGAATGGGTGTGGTGTTTTTTTGGCCTGCTTGCATTTGTGGGGTGTCCTGGTCTGTGGCTCCTGCTGCAATTAGTCCTAGTAACTCGTTATGTTAACCATTTGTCCTTGTTTATTAGTCCATGTGACTCATTGGGTAAACCATTTGTCCTTGTTATTGTGACTTGTTGTGTGAACCATTTTTCATTGTTCATTAGTCCTTGTGACTCGTTGTGTAAACCATTAGTCCTTGTGACTCGTTGTGTGAACCATTTGTCTTTGTGACTCGTTGTTTAAACCATTTGTCCTGGTTTATTAATCCTTGTGACTCGTTGTGTAAACCATTTGTCCTTATGACTGTGACTTGTTGTGTAAACCATTTTTCCTTGTTCATTAGTCCTTGTGACTCGTTGTGTGAACCATTTGTCCTTGTTCATTAGTTCTAACAACTCGTTATGTTAACCATTTGTCCTTGTTTATTAGTCCATGTGACTCATTGGGTAAACCATTTGTCCTTGTTATTGTGACTTGTTGTGTGAACCATTTTTCATTATTCATTAGTCCTTGTGACTCGTTGTGTGAACCATTTGTCCTTATTCATTTGTCCTTGTGACTCGTTGTGTAAACTATTTGACCTTGTTCATTAGTCCTTGTGACTCGTTGTGTGAACCATTTGTCCTTGTTCATTAGTCATTGTGACTCGTTGTGTAAACTATTTGTCCTTGTGAGTCGTTGTGTGAACCATTTGTCCTTGTTCATTAGTCATTGTGGCTCGTTGTGTGATCCATTTGTCCTTGCTCTTTAGTCCTTGGTCCTTGTTGTGTGAACCATTTGTCCTTGTTTATTAGTCCTTGTGACTCGTTGTGTAAACCATTTGTCCTTGTTGTTGTGACTTGTTGTGTGAAGCATTTTTCATTGTTCATTAGTCCTTTTGACTCATTGTGTAAACTATTTATCCTTGTTCATTAGTCCTTGTGACTCGTTGTGTGAACCATTTGTCTTTGTGACTCGTTGTTTAACCCATTTGTCCTGGTTTATTAATCCTTGTGACTCGTTGTGTAAACCATTTGTCCTTGTGATTGTGACTTGTTGTGTGAACCATTTTTCCTTGTTCATTAGTCCTTGTGACTCGTTGTGTGAATCATTTGTCCTTGTTCATTAGTCCTTGTGACTCGTTGTCTAAACTATTTGTCCTTCTTTATTAGTCCTTGTGACTTGTTGTGTGAACCATTTATCCTTGTTCATTAGTCCTTCTAACTCGTTATGTTAACAATTTGTCCTTGTTTATTAGTCCTTCTGACTCATTGGGTAAACCATTTGCCCTTGTTCATTAGTCCATGTGACTCGTTGTGTGAACCATTTGTCCTTGTTCATTAGTTCTTGTGACTCGTTGTGTGAACCATTTGTCCTTGTTCTTTAGTCCTTGTGCTCGTTGTTTAAACCATTTGTCCTTGTTTATTAGTCCTTGCGAAACGTTGTGTAAACCATTTGTCCTTGTTATTGTGACTTGTTGTGTTAACCATTTTTCATTGTTCATTAGTCCTTGTGACTCGTTGTGTGAACCATTTGTCCTTATTCATTTGTCCTTGTGACTCGTTGTGTAAACTATTTTACCTTGTTCATTAGTCCTTGTGAGTCGTTGTGTGAACCATTTGTCCTTGTTCATTAGTCATTGTGACTCGTTGTGTAAACTATTTGTCCTTGTGACTCGTTGTGTAAACCATTTGTGGGTTCATTAGTCATTGTGGCTCGTTGTGTGATCCATTTGTCCTTGTTCTTTAGTGTCCTTGTTTATTAGTCCTTGTGACTCGTTGTGTAAACCATTTGTCCTTGTTGTTGTGACTTGTTGTGTGAAGCATTTTTCCTTGTTCATTAGTCCTTTTGACTCGTTGTAGAACTATTTATCCTTGTTCATTAGTCCTTGTGACTCGTTGTGTGAACCATTTATCTTTGTGACTCGTTGTTTAAACCATTTGTCCTGGTTTATTAATCCTTGTGACTCGTTGTGTAAACCATTTGTCCTTGTGATTGTGACTTGTTCTGTGAACCATTTTTCCTTGTTCATTAGTCCTTGTGACTCGTTGTGTGAACCATTTGTCCTTGTTCATTAGTCCTTGTGACTCGTTGTGTAAACCATTTGTCCTTGTGACTCCTTGTGTTAACTATTTTTCCTTGTTCTTTAGTCCTTGTGACTCGTTGTGTGAACCATTTGTCCTTGTTCATTTGTCCTTGTGACTCGTTGTGTAAACTATTTAGCCTTGTTCATTAGTCCTTGTGACTCGTTGTGTGAACCATTTGTCCTTGTTCATTAGTCATTGTGACTCGTTGTGTAAACTATTTGTCCTTGTGACTCGTTGTGTCAACCATTTGTCCTTGTTCATTAGTCCTTGTGCCTCGTTGTGTTAACCATTTGTCCTTGTTCTTTAGTCCTTGGTCCTTGTTATGTGAACCCTTTGTCCTTGTTTATTAGTCCTTGTGACTCGTTGTGTAAACCATTTGTCCTTGTTGTTGTGACTTGATGTGTGAAGCATTTTTCCTTGTTCATTAGTCTTTTTGACTCGTTGTGTAAACTATTTATCCTTGTTCATTAGTCCTTGTGACTCGTTGTGTGAACCATTTGTCCTTATTCATTTGTCCTTGTTACTCGTTGTGTAAACTATTTGACCTTGTTCATTAGTCCTTGTGACTCGTTGTGTGAACCATTTGTCCTTGTTCATTAGTCATTGTGACTCGTTGTGTAAACTATTTATCCTTGTGAGTCGTTGTGTGAACCATTTGTCCTTGTTCATTAGTCATTGTGGCTCGTTGTGTGATCCATTTGTCCTTGTTCTTTAGTCCTTGGTCCTTGTTGTGTGAACCATTTGTCCTTGTTTATTATTCCTTGTGACTCGTTGTGTAAACCATTTGTCCTTGTTGTTGTGACTTGTTGTGTGAAGCATTTTTCATTGTTCATTAGTCCTTTTGACTCGTTGTGTAAACTATTTATCCTTCTTCATTAGTCCTTGTGACTCGTTGTGTGAGCCATTTGTCTTTGTGACTCGTTGTTTAAACCATTTGTCCTGGTTTATTAGTCCTTGTGACTCGTTGTGTAAACCATTTGTCCTTGTGATTGTGACTTGTTGTGTGAACCATTTTTCCCTGTTCATTAGTCCTTGTGACTCGTTGTGTGAATCATTTGTCCTTGTTCATTAGTCCTTGTGACTCGTTGTCTAAACTATTTGTCCTTCTTTATTAGTCCTTGTGATTTGTTGTGTGAACCATTTATCCTTGTTCATTAGTCCTTCTAACTCGTTATGTTAACAATTTGTCCTTGTTTATTAGTCCTTCTGACTCATTGGGTAAACCATTTGCCCTTGTTCATTAGTCCATGTGACTCGTTGTGTGAACCATTTGTCCTTGTTCATTAGTTCTTGTGACTCGTTGTGTGAACCATTTGTCCTTGTTCTTTAGTCCTTGTGCTCGTTGTTTAAACCATTTGTCCTTGTTTATTAGTCCTTGTGAAACGTTGTGTAAACCATTTGTCCTTGTTATTGTGACTTGTTGTGTTAACCATTTTTCATTGTTCATTAGTCCTTGTGACTCGTTGTGTGAACCATTTGTCCTTATTCATTTGTCCTTGTGACTCGTTGTGTAAACTATTTTACCTTGTTCATTAGTCCTTGTGACTCGTTGTGTGAACCATTTGTCCTTGTTCATTAGTCATTGTGACTCGTTGTGTAAACTATTTATCCTTGTGACTCGTTGTGTGAACCATTTGTCCTTGTTCATTAGTCATTGTGGCTCGTTGTGTGATCCATTTGTCCTTGTTCTTTAGTGTCCTTGTTTATTAGTCCTTGTGACTCGTTGTGTAAACCATTTGTCCTTGTTGTTGTGACTTGTTGTGTGAAGCATTTTTCCTTGTTCATTAGTCCTTTTGACTCGTTGTAGAACTATTTATCCTTGTTCATTAGTCCTTGTGACTCGTTGTGTGAACCATTTATCTTTGTGACTCGTTGTTTAAACCATTTGTCCTGGTTTATTAATCCTTGTGACTCGTTGTGTAAACCATTTGTCCTTGTGATTGTGACTTGTTCTGTGAACCATTTTTCCTTGTTCATTAGTCCTTGTGACTCGTTGTGTGAACCATTTGTCCTTGTTCATTAGTCCTTGTGACTCGTTGTGTAAACCATTTGTTCTTGTGACTCCTTGTGTTAACTATTTTTCCTTGTTCTTTAGTCCTTGTGACTCGTTGTGTGAACCATTTGTCCTTGTTCATTTGTCCTTGTGACTCGTTGTGTAAACTATTTAGCCTTGTTCATTAGTCCTTGTGACTCGTTGTGTGAACCATTTGTCCTTGTTCATTAGTCATTGTGACTCGTTGTGTAAACTATTTGTCCTTGTGACTCGTTGTGTCTACCATTTGTCCTTGTTCATTAGTCCTTGTGCCTCGTTGTGTTAACCATTTGTCCTTGTTCTTTAGTCCTTGGTCCTTGTTGTGTGAACCCTTTGTCCTTGTTTATTAGTCCTTGTGACTCGTTGTGTAAACCATTTGTCCTTGTTGTTGTGACTTGATGTGTGAAGCATTTTTCCTTGTTCATTAGTCTTTTTGACTCGTTGTGTAAACTATTTATCCTTGTTCATTAGTCCTTGTGACTCGTTGTGTGAACCATTTGTCTTTGTGACTCGTTGTTTAAACCATTTGTCCTGGTTTATTAGTCCTTGTGACTCGTTGTGTAAACCATTTGTCCTTGTGATTGTGACTTGTTGTGTGCACCATTTTTCCTTGTTCATTAGTCCTTGTGACTCGTTGTGTGAATCATTTGTCCTTGTTCATTAGTCCTTGTGACTCGTTGTCTAAACTATTTGTCCTTCTTTATTAGTCCTTGTGACTTGTTGTGTGAACTATTTATCCTTGTTCATTAGTCCTTGTAACTCGTTATGTTAACCATTTGTCCTTGTTTATTAGTCCTTCTGACTCATTGGGTAAACCATTTGCCCTTGTTCATTAGTCCATGTGACTCGTTGTGTGAACCATTTGTCCTTGTTCATTAGTTCTTGTGACTCGTTGTGTGAACCATTTGTCCTTGTTCTTTAGTCCTTGTGACTCGTTGTTTAAACCATTTGTCCATGTTTATTAGTCCTTGTGACTCGTTGTGTAAACCATTTGTCCTTGTTATTGTGACTTGTTGTGTGAACCATTTTTCATTGTTCATTAGTCCTTGTGACTCGTTGTGTGAACCATTTGTCCTTATTCATTTGTCCTTTTGACTCGTTGTGTAAACTATTTGACCTTGTTCATTAGTCCTTGTGACTCGTTGTGTGAACCATTTGTCCTTGTTCATTAGTCATTGTGACTCGTTGTGTAAACTATTTGTCCTTGTGACTCGTTGTGTGAACCATTTGTCCTTGTTCATTAGTCATTGTGGCTCGTTGTGTGATCCATTTGTCCTTGTTCTTTAGTCCTTGGTCCTTGTTGTGTGAACCATTTGTCCTTGTTTATTAGTCCTTGTGACTCGTTGTGTAAACCATTTGTCCTTGTTGTTGTGACTTGTTGTGTGAAGCATTTTTCCTTGTTCATTAGTCCTTTTGACTCGTTGTGTAAACTATTTATCCTTGTTCATTAGTCCTTGTGACTCGTTGTGTGAACCATTTATCTTTGTGAATCGTTGTTTAAACCATTTGTCCTGGTTTATTAATCCTTTTGACTCGTTGTGTAAACCATTTGTCCTTGTGATTGTGACTTGTTCTGTGAACCATTTTTCCTTGTTCATTAGTCCTTGTGACTCGTTGTGTGAACCATTTGTCCTTGTTCATTAGTCATTGTGACTCGTTGTGTAAACTATTTGTCCTTGTGACTCGTTGTGTCAACCATTTGTCCTTGTTCATTAGTCCTTGTGCCTCGTTGTGTGAACCATTTGTCCTTGTTCTTTAGTCCTTGGTCCTTGTTGTGTGAACCATTTGTCCTTGTTTATTAGTCCTAGTGACTCGTTGTGTAAACCATTTGTCCTTGTTGTTGTGACTTGATGTGTGAAGCATTTTTCCTTGTTCATTAGTCCTTTTGACTCGTTGTGTAAACTATTTATCCTTGTTCATTAGTCCTTGTGACTCGTTGTGTGAATCATTTGTCTTTGTGACTCGTTGTTTAACCCATTTGTCCTGGTTTATTAATCGTTGTGACTCGTTGTGTAAACCATTTGTGCTTGTGATTGTGACTTGTTGTGTGAACCATTTTTCCTTGTTCATTAGTCCTTGTGACTCGTTGTGTGAACCATTTGTCCTTGTTCATTTGTCCTTGTGACTCGTTGTGTGAACTATTTAACCTTGTTCATTAGTCCTTGTGACTCGTTGTGTGAACCATTTGTCCTTGTTCATTAGTCATTGTGACTCGTTGTGTAAACTATTTGTCCTTGTGACTCGTTGTGTCAACCATTTGTCCTTGTTAATTAGTCCTTGTGCCTCGTTGTGTTAACCATTTGTCCTTGTTCTTTAGTCCTTGGTCCTTGTTGTGTGAACCATTTGTCCTTGTTTATTAGTACTTGTGACTCGTTGTGTAAACCATTTGTCCTTGTTGTTGTGACTTGATGTGTGAAGCATTTTTCCTTGTTCATTAGTCTTTTTAACTCGTTGTGTAAACTATTTATCCTTGTTCATTTGTCCTTGTGACTCGTTGTGTGAACCATTTGTCTTTGTGACTCGTTGTTTAAACCATTTGTCCTGGTTTATTAGTCCTTGTGACTCGTTGTGTAAACCATTTGTCCTTGTGATTGTGACTTGTTGTGTGAACCATTTTTCCTTGTTCATTAGTCCTTGTGACTCGTTGTGTGAATCATTTGTCCTTGTTCATTAGTCCTTGTGACTCGTTGTCTAAACTATTTGTCCTTCTTTATTAGTCCTTGTGACTTGTTGAAGCGTAATGGTGGAGGTGTCTTATGTTTTGAGAGACTAAAAGATGAAACCAACAACCTATAGGGCTGTTTAGAATCAGAGTAGCAACACTTTAAAACAAGGACTAAATTCTTGGACAAACAAAGGAAATTAAGGCTATTTTTGTGAGGTAATTTTCTGAAATAAGATGCAACAAAGCAAAGGGATATAATTATCAAACTAATAACCACAGCAAGCACAGGAGATTAGCTTAACAATTTGGATAATTTAAACTGAAGTTACCACAGTCTAAGCACAGGCAACTACACTTTAAATCAACAACAAGGAGCAAATAATCCACGGCAAGCACAGGATTATTCAAGCCTTGCCACAGGTTAATGATCAATACCTACTGACCTAGCACAAGGTATCACCATGCACGACTCTAACTACTGACAAAATGCACAAGTTAAGAGATTTAAATTTGAGAGAAAACTCAACTTTTTTCATTCAACATATTCTGAATATTACAATAGAGAATGGCTCTTTATATAGAGCTTACAAGGGTGCAAAATAAAACCCTAAGAAGAAATCTAACCATTGATGGAAAACTACTTTAATCTAAGGGTTGATTTTGAATTAAGTAAGAGGACAAATTGATAGGATCTGAATGTCAACTATTAAGGACAATTAGGAGCTACATTGTATTGCCTTCTTATATGGCCCAAATCTGGTCCTTGCGGTAGAGAAGCAGAAAAAGAGGAGACAAGGAGAAGAAGAGGACAATTTGTCACTTTCATTGTGTCTCCTCAAAAGTAATCTGCTTTTGATCACATGTGAGGGTCTCCTTTTCTTGTTTTCTGATGCTCACATACTTGGAATCATTTAGAGATCATTTGGCATCCCTGGACGTGCCACTCAAGCCATGTAATTGGACAATAATGCCTCTGCTGCACACATAATGCAAAACAGACAACTTAGTAACATTCAGAAATCAGGCCTTCCTTGCAGGAGCCATAACTTTCTGTTCAGGATGAACTAGGGTGTCTCCCTTATATCATTTGAAAGCTAAATGAGTTAGATTCCTCCTCCAATTGGAATTATTCAAGAATCATGTCTGGATCGTCGGTTATGAGCCTTTGAGTGAGTTCAGGTCAGGATTGAATCATGAAACAACTTTCACATATATGTGTTGTATTCAAAAAATCATATCTCTTGCCTTAGGATGAAATAAAATGCCTCACAGGTGCCAAATGAAAGCTACAGAAGTTAGCTTTCATGTCCAAAAGGAATCATCTAAAAATATGGCCTGGAACTTGAGATATAGATTTTTGAGTAAGAACAGGTCAGGAATGAATGTTCAGCGATTTTCCTCTGACATCAGAAACTTTAAAATTCATATCTTGCAACTCAGATTGGCTAAAAATACCCATGATAGCTCAAATGAAAGCTAAGGGAGTTAGCTTTCACCTCCAAAAAGAATCAACCAAGAATAGCCAGTAGATTTTGAGTTATTAAAGTTTTAACACTGACAGGTCATTTCAGAAAACTGAATTGCATTCCTGCGTGACAGTCTTTGAAGCTTGATTGTGAAAAATCTGCTCGATGAATATTGCTGATGCAGGAGCAATGTGTAAAACGAAGTATTGGAAATGATTCTGCCGAAATGAAGATTATTGAACACTCGACAGGACTGTTCAGAATGCTCAAGTATGATTCAGGCAAGTTCACGTGTTTACTTGGCATCCAAGGTAGTGATGTCGAGACTTCTTACCAAAAGGAGTCATATCCTAGTTTAATTATATTAGGTAATAAGTATTTTGTATTCAAATAGGATTATCTTAGTTTCCTAAATCGTGTGGAATTAGGTTAGCTTATATCATAATTCTAGTCAAGTTAGGAAAACTTGTTATTTCCTAATCCTAGTTTAATTAGAATACCCTAAAATCTGATTGTATTCTAGTTATTAGTATTTTAATTACTTTCCTAGTTAGTTTAGGAAAGGGGAATAATTTTCCTAGTTAGTTTAGGGAAGGAGTAGATAGCTTGAGGATCAAGCTAAGGAATTAGATCTCGAGTCGGATTTCTGACATCGAGTAGGATTAGGGAAGATAGCTTATTAGTCAAGCTAGGTAGGAGTATAAATAGGACTTCGTTGTAACCCTATTTTTCAGATTATGAGTTTTAATAAAAATCGTTCCCTGTGTGAGAACAATTGAGTTCAAGGCTTGCGAGTTTTGGCTTTAAGATCTTCTTTGCGAGGTTGATCATTTGAGTGTTTCGAGTTCGTACCTTGCGAGGCGGAGAGCGAGATTCACAATACTATCCCGGTTAATTTGTTACTTTTCACGTTTTACAACAATTTCAATTAATATTCCGCTGCGTTAATCCTAAAATACTTAGACGAACAGACAAACAAACAGTCAAATTGTCAAGTTTTCATCCTAAACAGACGGTCGATCTGTTCAATCTAATTCGTCCAAGTTATTTTACATCACAAGGACTAATAAAACGAAGTATTGGAAATGATTCTGCCGAAATGAAGATTATTGAACACTCGACAGGACTGTTCAGAATGCTCAAGTATGATTCAGGCAAGTTCACGTGTTTACTTGGCATCCAAGGTAGTGATGTCGAGACTTCTTACCAAAAGGAGTCATATCCTAGTTTAATTATATTAGGTAATAAGTATTTTGTATTCAAATAGGATTATCTTAGTTTCCTAAATCGTGTGGAATTAGGTTAGCTTATATCATAATTCTAGTCAAGTTAGGAAAACTTGTTATTTCCTAATCCTAGTTTAATTAGAATACCCTAAAATCTGATTGTATTCTAGTTATTAGTATTTTAATTACTTTCCTAGTTAGTTTAGGAAAGGGGAATAATTTTCCTAGTTAGTTTAGGGAAGGAGTAGATAGCTTGAGGAGCAAGCTAAGGAATTAGATCTCGAGTCGGATTTCTGACATCGAGTAGAATTAGGAAAGATAGCTTATTAGTCAAGCTAGGTAGGAGTATAAATAGGGCCTCTTGTAACCCTATTTTTCAGATTATGATTTTTAATTAAAAAACGTTCCCTGTGTGAGAACAATCGAGTTTTAAAGCTTGCGAGCTTTGGCTTTCAGATCTTCTTTGCGAGGTTGATCATTTGAGTGTTTCGAGTTCGTACCTTGCGAGGCGGAGAGCGAGATTCACCATACTATCCCGGTTACTTTGTTACTTTTCACGTTTTTACAACAGTTTCAGTTAAATTCCGCTGCGTTAATCCTAAAATACTTAGACGAACAGACCAACAAACTGTCAGATTTACACGATTTTATCCTATTCTGCATCCGAACAGTCCGTCAATCTGTTCAACCTAATTCGTCCAAGTTATTTTACATCAAATTGGTATCAGAGCTTCGGCTCTTGATTTCCTTAAATCCAAGACGGTCCTAGGGTTTTTTATCGTTTGTTACCAGCGCTACCATGTCTCGAAAAAAACTCAGGCAAGCATTGAAGGTGTTGGAGGAATATGAGGAAGAATTGTTATGGGAGGACATAACAAGGAGAATTGATAAGCTATCATCCAAATACGAGAAGTGGGAGCGTGAACTTAATCAATCTTGTGGATCGAAGGAAGAAGAGATAAAGATTGAACCAGATCCGAAGTCATTCGAAGTAGTCAATGAAGAAGAGGAAGAAAACCAAGCTGATCCGATTAGACAAGAAAAGATCGAGTCTTTTGATGTTGCTATTAAAGAAGACGAGCCAGAGGTTGAAGAGGGCCTGGTTTATAATCCAAATCTGTCCAAGGGAGAAACAAGCGTTGCTAATCGATTTGAGTAAGGAATTACTACTGGTCAACGATTGCTCAAATTTTCGTGGTAGGAAAACTTATCGTTCACCACTCGATGAATCCATTGACAAGAAACTCTACGGTGGGGGTTGTCAAATCTGTTTGTTTGTTGTTGAATTCGGTTCATGTGGGAGCTGATCACGGTGGTTTTACTAGCACCTATTTCGAATATTCTGGTTTTGTGCAAGGAGGGAGGTGGGGTGGAAGGCACAAGCAAAGATTGTTTAAAAGCTACAAAAGAAGTAGACGCAAAAACCGATGGTTCAAGGGGACTAGGTTTAAGAACAAAAGAAAGAGTCATATAAGCTGCATAAGAATCACTACTATCATGATTAAGATGAGATGGTTCATATTTGATCCGGGAGGTCGATGGTCCAAGAATCGGGTCGATTCTTTTTTTGAAGAAAGGGAGAATGATGCAGGAGCAATGTGTAAAACGAAGTATTGGAAATGATTCTGCCGAAATGAAGATTATTGAACACTCGACAGACTGTTGGAATGCTCAAGTATGATTCGAGGCAAGTTCACGTGTTTACTTGGCATCCAAGGTAGTGATGTCGAGACTTCTTACCAAAAGGAGTCATATCCTAGTTTAATTATATTAGGTAATAAGTATTTTGTATTCAAATAGGATTATCTTAGTTTCCTAAATCGTGTGGAATTAGGTTAGCTTATATCATAATTCTAGTCAAGTTAGGAAAACTTGTTATTTCCTAATCCTAGTTTAATTAGAATACCCTAAAATCTGATTGTATTCTAGTTATTAGTATTTTAATTACTTTCCTAGTTAGTTTAGGAAAGGGGAATAATTTTCCTAGTTAGTTTAGGGAAGGAGTAGATAGCTTGAGGAGCAAGCTAAGGAATTAGATCTCGAGTCGGATTTCTGACATCGAGTAGAATTAGGAAAGATAGCTTATTAGTCAAGCTAGGTAGGAGTATAAATAGGGCCTCTTGTAACCCTATTTTTCAGATTATGATTTTTAATAAAAAAACGTTCCCTGTGTGAGAACAATCGAGTTTTAAAGCTTGCGAGCTTTGGCTTTCAGATCTTCTTTGCGAGGTTGATCATTTGAGTGTTTCGAGTTCATACCTTGCGAGGCGGAGAGCGAGATTCACCATACTATCCCGGTTACTTTGTTACTTTTCACGTTTTTACAACAGTTTCAGTTAAATTCCGCTGCGTTAATCCTAATATACTTAGACGAACAGACCAACAAACTGTCAGATTTACACGATTTTATCCTATTCTGCATCCGAACAGTCCGTCAATCTGTTCAACCTAATTCGTCCAAGTTATTTTACATCAATTGCTGATTCCAAAGCCATTAGAAAGTAGACTTCTTCAAGATTTTATACATATAAAGAACATGAATTTTAAGCAAGTAAAACTCCTGATATGATCATCTGAAGTTAGACCTGAAATTCTGAGACTGTTGTGAGTATTTTAGGTTTCCTAAGCTTCATTTGATCAAAAGAAAATGCTTCCAAATTTGTCATTGCCTTGCACAAATTCATGAAATGTATTCTTGGCTTGAAAAATGAAGGACCCTCATCCCTAGCTCCTGCTGCAACCTCCCTAGGTTCAAAAAAATTTGACCTCAAATTTCGAATGCATAAAAATCATTTACTCAACATGAGTTCACCCTTTATTGAAAAGAAGTAAATCCTAATTAGATTGAAGGCATCCCAATGAAGTTTCAGAAGATTCAAACCCTTTCAAGCTTGAATGCTACTCCAAGAGAATAAATATTATGACCTCCACCGGGATCATAAATCAGAATTGTGAATGGCAAGAATTGTGTTACACCCTTCCCAAACTGATCCTTAAGGGCTTCACTTCCTTGATTTGATCTTCTTGGGGGTTGGCCACAACCACAAGCATTGATTCCTGGATCATGTACCCAAAGAGTGCGTTTTGGCCTATTAAGGAGATCAAACCATTGCTGATATTTCAGGCCACTATTTTCAGAATTCTCACAAGCACACTTAGGACACAAGAGGACTTGTTGATGCATACTTTCACCCTCATTAAGAAACTCTCTTATAACAGTAGGAGGGGATGTCTTTCCTGGATCAAAGACCATGATAACTTGCCTTGGACTTATAAGAGCAACACCCTTAAGTTCAAAGAACAAGAATGGAGAATTGGACATTCAAGCTTGAAGTAAGTGCACTCTCATTGCCTCTATTTGTGCCCATTCCTGTTTTCCTTTCAATTGAGTCCATGTATCCTTTAACAGAAGGCCAAGGTGGCTCTACTCCAAGCTTAACAACAACAATATCACATGCTAACTCACTCAAGCTCAGACCATAATGAGCATCAACCCAACTAGTAGAGCACAATAATACAATTAAGGGCCTGCTACTGTTTTTGTGCATTATTCTCAACATAAGCATCGGCAAAAGTGCTGAAAATCCTTCAAGACCATGTAGAGAACTTGCACTTGATATCCCAGACATTTCCAACAAACCCTTACAATGAATTTGCACAATATTCACCTCAAAATAGAGCAATTTCAGAACTGGCCAGCAGGGTTTTAATTGATCCATTTCACTATTAAAAAAGTAATTTCCACTTTGAATGAAGAAGAATAAAGATTTCAGAAATGGACATCCTACTTAGCAGCATAGATAACACCCAAGAATGATATCTCAAACCTCTAAACTTCCCAAAACAGTTTACAACATCACCCCATGGCAATATGTAAATGTTACAGTTCATATCACCAATTTTCATGCTTAACATATATGGAATTGTACCCAAATGGTCAAGACTAACTTGTAACCTCACCAACATGTAAAAATGAAAGTGTGGGGTTAAAAGAGTACAAGCTATACCTCCCAAGATGTTGGTTTTGA
The DNA here is from genome assembly GCF_048544455.1 of Silene latifolia. Lineage (NCBI taxonomy): Eukaryota > Viridiplantae > Streptophyta > Magnoliopsida > Caryophyllales > Caryophyllaceae > Silene > Silene latifolia. Next base: position 48,218,448 of record NC_133531.1, read on the forward strand.
AGCAAATATCGGTCCAGTGCGGGGGGTCGATTTGGCATATTTGAGCATGGAACATTCCAAGACTCTCCCCTTGCTTCACCCTTGATGGAATACCTACAACCTCTGCTACTGAACATCATCATGGACTGTCCGGACTTCAAAGTTTGAAGGTGAGGCAGCCCTTGCTTCGACCAACTCTAAAGGACCCAAATTAGTAACTTGGTCTTTGCTTGCATTATGAAGAAGGTCAAGGTTGGTGTAGGCTTGCTCCTCCTCTTGATTGGTAGTCTCAAATGTGGTGTTGAGTATGGATTTAACCTCAAAACACTGGCTTTCCAAAACAGTAGTACAAGAGCTTTTCATCTCAGTACAAGCAACCATAACTTTTGGCTCAATGCATTTAGACTCATGGTGAACAATATCCAAGCATGACTTAGTAACCATTTGGTCTAAACCCTTTTCCTTCCCAACTGTTTTGATGGCCCTTAAACTCTCTGTTTCATCTAACACCTCAAGCTTCCTAGGCCTTGCTAAGCTCTCCTCAACATACAAAGCCAACTCAAGCAATTCACTATATGAATGCATCATATCAAAGTTAATTCTCCTAGCAATTTCAGATTTCAAGCCAAGATAAAATCTGATTACTCCTTGGACAGAATCAACTTCTTTGTCACACACAAAGTGTAACTCCTCAAACAACTTAGCATATTCAATAACACTTAAAGAATTTTGCTTAAGGGTTTTAAGTTCAGCCCATAATTTATCCAAGATAGAACAAGGTAAGAACTTCAATCTCATGTTCATTTCAAGTTTAAACCAAGATCTTATCCTACTCTTCCCTTTCATTCTCCTTGAAAAATTAAGAGTGTTATACCACAACAAAGCAACATCCTTTAAACAAGACACAACCAGTTCACACTTCTCTTTATCAGAAAAACACTTGTTCTCGAAATAGCATTCAACATCATATAACCAAGACACAAATGTCCTACTGTTTTCACCATTAAAAGAAGGAAGTAATGGTGTCATACCTCTGCCTTTAAGGGCAGGAGATGAGTTAGAACACTCAAGGAGCAGGTGGTGCTCTCCTTGGTACAAATCAGGCGGCTTTGGTTCCCTTGGAATTCCATGACTGCTGGTTTCTTTCCTTGTATGCACAACACCTTCTTGTCCTCTTGTTAAGGCTTGTAACTTCTTCATAGCTGCTGCCATGGACTTGGTACGAGTGCCAAGTTCATGAGCTTTCATCTTAGGACATGGAACATAAGGGATAACACCCTTGGCAACTGATTTACCCATACAAAATCAGAATGCAACACTTTCAAAAAAACCAGAATGTTTTGTGATAGGATTATCCCAAGACTAACACAAAGGTGGAATTGTGTTATAACCTCTCTCTGATTACCAATTTGAAGCGTAATGGTGGAGGTGTCTTATGTTTTGAGAGACTAAAAGATGAAACCAACAACCTATAGGGCTGTTTAGAATCAGAGTAGCAACACTTTAAAACAAGGACTAAATTCTTGGACAAACAAAGGAAATTAAGGCTATTTTTGTGAGGTAATTTTCTGAAATAAGATGCAACAAAGCAAAGGGATATAATTATCAAACTAATAACCACAGCAAGCACAGGAGATTAGCTTAACAATTTGGATAATTTAAACTGAAGTTACCACAGTCTAAGCACAGGCAACTACACTTTAAATCAACAACAAGGAGCAAATAATCCACGGCAAGCACAGGATTATTCAAGCCTTGCCACAGGTTAATGATCAATACCTACTGACCTAGCACAAGGTATCACCATGCACGACTCTAACTACGACAAAATGCACAAGTTAAGAGATTTAAATTTGAGAGAAAACTCAACTTTTTTCATTCAACATATTCTGAATATTACAATAGAGAATGGCTCTTTATATAGAGCTTACAAGGGTGCAAAATAAAACCCTAAGAAGAAATCTAACCATTGATGGAAAACTACTTTAATCTAAGGGTTGATTTTGAATTAAGTAAGAGGACAAATTGATAGGATCTGAATGTCAACTATTAAGGACAATTAGGAGCTGTTGTATTGCCTTCTTATATGGCCCAAATCTGGTCCTTGCAGTAGAGAACAGAAAAGAGGAGACAAGGAGAAGAAGAGGACAAGCTGTCACTTTCATTGTGTCTCCTCAAAAGTAATCTGCTTTTGATCACATGTGAGGGTCTCCTTTTCTTGTTTTCTGATGCTCACATACTTGGAATCATTTAGAGATCATTTGGCATCCCTGGACGTGCCACTCAAGCCATGTAATTGGACAATAATGCCTCTGCTGCACACATAATGCAAAACAGACAACTTAGTAACATTCAGAAATCAGGCCTTCCTTGCAGGAGCCATAACTTTCTGTTCAGGATGAACTAAGGTGTCTCCCTTATATCATTTGAAAGCTAAATGAGTTAGCTTCCTCCTCCAATTGGAATTATTCAAGAATCATGTCTGGATCGTCGGTTATGAGCCTTTGAGTGAGTTCAGGTCATTTCAGAAAACTGAATTGCATTCCTGCGTGACAGTCTTTGAAGCTTGATTGTGAAAAATCTGCTCGATGAATATTGCTGATTCCAAAGCCATTAGAAAGTAGACTTCTTCAAGATTTTATACATATAAAGAACATGAATTTTAAGCAAGTAAAACTCCTGATATGATCATCGAAGTTAGACTGAAATTCTGAGATCTGTTGTGAGTATTTTAGGTTTCCTAAGCTTCATTTGATCAAAAGAAAATGCTTCCAAATTTGTCATTGCCTTGCACAAATTCATGAAATGTATTCTTGGCTTGAAAAATGAAGGACCCTCATCCCTAGCTCCTGCTGCACTTGTTGTGTGAACCATTTATCCTTGTTCATTAGTCCTTGTAACTCGTTATGTTAACCATTTGTCCTTGTTTATTAGTCCTTCTGACTCATTGGGTAAACCATTTGCCCTTGTTCATTAGTCCATGTGACTCGTTTTGTGAACCATTTGTCCTTGTTCATTAGTTCTTGTGACTCGTTGTGTGAACCATTTGTCCTTGTTCTTTAGTCCTTGTGCTCGTTGTTTAAACCATTTGTCCTGGTTTATTAATCCTTGTGACTCGTTGTGTAAACCATTTGTCCTTGTGATTGTGACTTGTTGTGTGAACCATTTTTCCTTGTTCATTAGTCCTTGTGACTCGTTGTGTGAACCATTTGTCCTTGTTCATTTGTCCTTGTGACTCGTTGTGTGAACTATTTAACCTTGTTCATTAGTCCTTGTGACTCGTTGTGTGAACCATTTGTCCTTGTTCATTAGTCATTGTGACTCGTTGTGTAAACTATTTGTCCTTGTGACTCGTTGTGTCAACCATTTGTCCTTGTTAATTAGTCCTTGTGCCTCGTTGTGTTAACCATTTGTCCTTGTTCTTTAGTCCTTGGTCCTTGTTGTGTGAACCATTTGTCCTTGTTTATTAGTCCTTGTGACTCGTTGTGTAAACCACTTGTCCTTGTTGTTGTGACTTGATGTGTGAAGCATTTTTCCTTGTTCATTAGTCTTTTTGACTCGTTGTGTAAACTATTTATCCTTGTTCATTAGTCCTTGTGACTCGTTGTGTGAACCATTTATCTTTGTGACTCGTTGTTTAAACCATTTGTCCTGGTTTATTAATCATTGTGACTCGTTGTGTAAACCATTTGTCCTTGTGATTGTGACTTGTTCTGTGAACCATTTTTCCTTGTTCATTAGTCCTTGTGACTCGTTGTGTGAACCATTTGTCCTTGTTCATTAGTCATTGTGACTCGTTGTGTAAACTATTTGTCCTTGTGACTCGTTGTGTCAACCATTTGTCCTTGTTCATTAGTCCTTGTGCCTCGTTGTGTGAACCATTTGTCCTTGTTCTTTAGTCCTTGGTCCTTGTTGTGTGAACCATTTGTCCTTGTTTATTAGTCCTAGTGACTCGTTGTGTAAACCATTTGTCCTTGTTGTTGTGACTTGATGTGTGAAGCATTTTTCCTTGTTCATTAGTCCTTTTGACTCGTTGTGTAAACTATTTATCCTTGTTCATTAGTCCTTGTGACTCGTTGTGTGAACCATTTGTCCTTGTAACTCGTTATGTTAACCATTTGTCCTTGTTTATTAGTCCTTCTGACTCATTGGGTAAACCATTTGCCCTTGTTCATTAGTCCATGTGACTCGTTGTGTGAACCATTTGTCCTTGTTCATTAGTTCTTGTGACTCGTTGTGTGAACCATTTGTCCTTGTTCTTTAGTCCTTGTGACTCGTTGTTTAAACCATTTGTCCATGTTTATTAGTCCTTGTGACTCGGTGTGTAAACCATTTGTCCTTGTTATTGTGACTTGTTGTGTGAACCATTTTTCATTGTTCATTAGTCCTTGTGACTCGTTGTGTGAACCATTTGTCCTTATTCATTTGTCCTTTTGACTCGTTGTGTAAACTATTTGACCTTGTTCATTAGTCCTTGTGACTCGTTGTGTGAACCATTTGTCCTTGTTCATTAGTCATTGTGACTCGTTGTGTAAACTATTTGTCCTTGTGACTCGTTGTGTGAACCATTTGTCCTTGTTCATTAGTCATTGTGGCTCGTTGTGTGATCCATTTGTCCTTGTTCTTTAGTCCTTGGTCCTTGTTGTGTGAACCATTTGTCCTTGTTTATTAGTCCTTGTGACTCGTTGTGTAAACCATTTGTCCTTGTTGTTGTGACTTGTTGTGTGAAGCATTTTTCCTTGTTCATTAGTCCTTTTGACTCGTTGTGTAAACTATTTATCCTTGTTCATTAGTCCTTGTGACTCGTTGTGTGAACCATTTATCTTTGTGAATCGTTGTTTAAACCATTTGTCCTGGTTTATTAATCCTTCTGACTCGTTGTGTAAACCATTTGTCCTTGTGATTGTGACTTGTTCTGTGAACCATTTTTCCTTGTTCATTAGTCCTTGTGACTCGTTGTGTGAACCATTTGTCCTTGTTCATTAGTCATTGTGACTCGTTGTGTAAACTATTTGTCCTTGTGACTCGTTGTGTCAACCATTTGTCCTTGTTCATTAGTCCTTGTGCCTCGTTGTGTGAACCATTTGTCCTTGTTCTTTAGTCCTTGGTCCTTGTTGTGTGAACCATTTTTCCTTGTTTATTAGTCCTAGTGACTCGTTGTGTAAACCATTTGTCCTTGTTGTTGTGACTTGATGTGTGAAGCATTTTTCCTTGTTCATTAGTCCTTTTGACTCGTTGTGTAAACTATTTATCCTTGTTCATTAGTCCTTGTGACTCGTTGTATGAATCATTTGTCTTTGTGACTCGTTGTTTAACCCATTTGTCCTGGTTTATTAATCGTTGTGAGTCGTTGTGTAAACCATTTGTCCTTGTGATTGTGACTTGTTGTGTGAACCATTTTTCCTTGTTCATTAGTCCTTGTGACTCGTTGTGTGAACCATTTGTCCTTGTTCATTTGTCCTTGTGACTCGTTGTGTGAACTATTTAACCTTGTTCATTAGTCCTTGTGACTCGTTGTGTGAACCATTTGTCCTTGTTCATTAGTCATTGTGACTCGTTGTGTAAACTATTTGTCCTTGTGACTCGTTGTGTCAACCATTTGTCCTTGTTAATTAGTCCTTGTGCCTCGTTGTGTTAACCATTTGTCCTAGTTCTTTAGTCCTTGGTCCTTGTTGTGTGAACCATTTGTCCTTGTTTATTAGTACTTGTGACTCGTTGTGTAAACCATTTGTCCTTGTTGTTGTGACTTGATGTGTGAAGCATTTTTCCTTGTTCATTAGTCTTTTTAACTCGTTGTGTAAACTATTTATCCTTGTTCATTTGTCCTTGTGACTCGTTGTGTGAACCATTTGTCTTTGTGACTCGTTGTTTAAACCATTTGTCCTGGTTTATTAGTCCTTGTGACTCGTTGTGTAAACCATTTGTCCTTGTGATTGTGACTTGTTGTGTGAACCATTTTTCCTTGTTCATTAGTCCTTGTGACTCGTTGTGTGAATCATTTGTCCTTGTTCATTAGTCCTTGTGACTCGTTGTCTAAACTATTTGTCCTTCTTTATTAGTCCTTGTGACTTGTTGTGTGAACCATTTATCCTTGTTCATTAGTCCTTGTAACTCGTTATGTTAACCATTTGTCCTTGTTTATTAGTCCTTCTGACTCATTGGGTAAACCATTTGCCCTTGTTCATTAGTCCATGTGACTCGTTGTGTGAACCATTTGTCCTTGTTCATTAGTTCTTGTGACTCGTTGTGTGAACCATTTGTCCTTGTTCTTTAGTCCTTGTGCTCGTTGTTTAAAACATTTGTCCTGGTTTATTAATCCTTGTGACTCGTTGTGTAAACCATTTGTCCTTGTGATTGTGACTTGTTGTGTGAACCATTTTTCCTTGTTCATTAGTCCTTGTGACTCGTTGTGTGAACCATTTGTCCTTGTTCATTTGTCCTTGTGACTCGTTGTGTGAACTATTTAACCTTGTTCATTAGTCCTTGTGACTCGTTGTGTGAACCATTTGTCCTTGTTCATTAGTCATTGTGACTCGTTGTGTAAACTATTTGTCCTTGTGACTCGTTGTGTCAACCATTTGTCCTTGTTAATTAGTCCTTGTGCCTCGTTGTGTTAACCATTTGTCCTTGTTCTTTAGTCCTTGGTCCTTGTTGTGTGAACCATTTGTCCTTGTTTATTAGTCCTTGTGACTCGTTGTGTAAACCATTTGTCCTTGTTGTTGTGACTTGATGTGTGAAGCATTTTTCCTTGTTCATTAGTCTTTTTGACTCGTTGTGTAAACTTTTTATCCTTGTTCATTAGTCCTTGTGACTCGTTGTGTGAACCATTTATCTTTGTGACTCGTTGTTTAAACCATTTGTCCTGGTTTATTAATCCTTGTGACTCGTTGTGTAAACCATTTGTCCTTGTGATTGTGACTTGTTCTGTGAACCATTTTTCCTTGTTCATTAGTCCTTGTGACTCGTTGTGTGAACCATTTGTCCTTGTTCATTAGTCATTGTGACTCGTAGTGTAAACTATTTGTCCTTGTGACTCGTTGTGTCAACCATTTGTCCTTGTTCATTAGTCCTTGTGCCTCGTTGTGTGAACCATTTGTCCTTGTTCTTTAGTCCTTGGTCCTTGTTGTGTGAACCATTTGTCCTTGTTTATTAGTCCTAGTGACTCGTTGTGTAAACCATTTGTCCTTGTTGTTGTGACTTGATGTGTGAAGCATTTTTCCTTGTTCATTAGTCCTTTTGACTCGTTGTGTAAACTATTTATCCTTGTTCATTAGTCCTTGTGACTCGTTGTGTGAACCATTTGTCTTTGTGACTCGTTGTTTAACCCATTTGTCCTGGTTTATTAATCCTTGTGACTCATTGTGTAAACCATTTGTCCTTGTGATTGTGACTTGTTGTGTGAACCATTTTTCCTTGTTCATTAGTCCTTGTGACTCGTTGTGTGAACCATTTGTCCTTGTTCATTTGTCCTTGTGACTCGTTGTGTGAACTATTTAACCTTGTTCATTAGTCCTTGTGACTCGTTGTGTAAACCATTTGTCCTTGTTCATTAGTCATTGTGACTCGTTGTGTAAACTATTTGTCCTTGTCACTCGTTGTGTCAACCATTTGTCCTTGTTAATTAGTCCTTGTGCCTCGTTGTGTTAACCATTTGTCCTTGTTCTTTAGTCCTTGGTCCTTGTTGTGTGAACCATTTGTCCTTGTTTATTAGTCCTTGTGACTCATTGTGTAAACCATTTGTCCTTGTTGTTGTGACTTGATGTGTGAAGCATTTTTCCTTGTTCATTAGTCTTTTTGACTCGTTGTGTAAACTATTTATCCTTGTTCATTAGTCCTTGTGACTCGTTGTGTGAACCATTTGTCTTTGTGACTCGTTGTTTAAACCATTTGTCCTGGTTTATTAGTCCTTGTGACTCGTTGTGTAAACCATTTATCCTTGTGATTGTGACTTGTTGTGTGAACCATTTTTCCTTGTTCATTAGTCCTTGTGACTCGTTGTGTGAATCATTTGTCCTTGTTCATTAGTCCTTGTGACTCGTTGTCTAAACTATTTGTCCTTCTTTATTAGTCCTTGTGACTTGTTGTGTGAACTATTTATCCTTGTTCATTAGTCCTTGTAACTCGTTATGTTAACCATTTGTCCTTGTTTATTAGTCCTTCTGACTCATTGGGTAAACCATTTGCCCTTGTTCATTAGTCCATGTGACTCGTTGTGTGAACCATTTGTCCTTGTTCATTAGTTCTTGTGACTCGTTGTGTGAACCATTTGTCCTTGTTCTTTAGTCCTTGTGACTCGTTGTTTAAACCATTTGTCCATGTTTATTAGTCCTTGTGACTCGTTGTGTAAACCATTTGTCCTTGTTATTGTGACTTGTTGTGTGAACCATTTTTCATTGTTCATTAGTCCTTGTGACTCGTTGTGTGAACCATTTGTCCTTATTCATTTGTCCTTGTGACTCGTTGTGTAAACTATTTGACCTTGTTCATTAGTCCTTGTGACTCGTTGTGTGAACCATTTGTCCTTGTTCATTAGTCATTGTGACTCGTTGTGTAAACTATTTATCCTTGTGAGTCGTTGTGTGAACCATTTGTCCTTGTTCATTAGTCATTGTGGCTCGTTGTGTGATCCATTTGTCCTTGTCCTTTAGTCCTTGGTCTTTGTTGTGTGAACCATTTGTCCTTGTTTATTAGTCCTTGTGACTCGTTGTGTAAACCATTTGTCCTTGTTGTTGTGACTTGTTGTGTGAAGCATTTTTCCTTGTTCATTAGTCCTTTTGACTCTTTGTGTAAACTATTTATCCTTGTTCATTAGTCCTTGTGACTCGTTGTGTGAACCATTTGTCTTTGTGACTCATTGTTTAAACCATTTGTCCTGGTTTATTAGTCCTTGTGACTCGTCGTGTAAAACATTTGTCCTTGTGATTGTGACTTGTTGTGTGAACCATTTTTCCTTGTTCATTAGTCCTTGTGACTCGTTGTGTGAATCATTTGTCCTTGTTCATTAGTCCTTGTGACTCGTTGTGTGAATCATTTGTCCTTGTTCATTAGTCCTTGTGACTCGTTGTCTAAACTATTTGTCCTTCTTTATTAGTCCTTGTGACTTGTTGTGTGAACCATTTATCCTTGTTCATTAGTCCTTGTAACTCGTTATGTTAACAATTTGTCCTTGTTTATTAGTCCTTCTGACTCATTGGGTAAACCATTTGCCCTTGTTCATTAGTCCATGTGACTCATTGTGTGAACCATTTGTCCTTGTTCATTAGTTCTTGTGACTCGTTGTGTGAACCATTTGTCCTTGTTCTTTAGTCCTTGTGCTCGTTGTTTAAACCATTTGTCCTTGTTTATTAGTCCTTGTGAAACGTTGTGTAAACCATTTGTCCTTGTTGTGTGAACCATTTTTCATTGTTCATTAGTCCTTGTGACTCGTTGTGTGAACCATTTGTCCTTATTCATTTGTCCTTGTGACTCGTTGTGTAAACTATTTTACCTTGTTCATTAGTCCTTGTGACTCGTTGTGTGAACCATTTGTCCTTGTTCATTAGTCATTGTGACTCGTTGTGTAAACTATTTGTCCTTGTGACTCGTTGTGTGAACCATTTGTCCTTGTTCATTAGTCATTGTGGCTCGTTGTGTGATCCATTTGTCCTTGTTTTTTAGTCCTTGGTCCTTGTTGTGTGAACCATTTGTCCTTGTTTATTAGTCCTTGTGACTCGTTGTGTAAACCATTTGTCCTTGTTGTTGTGACTTGTTGTGTGAAGCATTTTTCCTTGTTCATTAGTCCTTTTGACTCGTTGTGTAAACTATTTATCCTTGTTCATTAGTCCTTGTGACTCGTTGTGTGAACCATTTATCTTTGTGACTCGTTGTTTAAACCATTTGTCCTGGTTTATTAATCCTTGTGACTCGTTGTGTAAACCATTTGTCCTTGTGATTGTGACTTGTTGTGTGAACCATTTTTCCTTGTTCATTAGTCCTTGTGACTCGTTGTGTGAACCATTTGTCCTTGTTCATTAGTCCTTGTGACTCGTTGTCTAAACTATTTGTCCTTCTTTATTAGTCCTTGTGACTTGTTGCGTGAACTATTTATCCTTGTTCATTAGTCCTTGTAACTCGTTATGTTAACCATTTGTCCTTGTTTATTAGTCCTTCTGACTCATTGGGTAAACCATTTGCCCTTGTTCATTAGTCCATGTGACTCGTTGTGTGAACCATTTGTCCTTGTTCATTAGTTCTTGTGACTCGTTGTGTGAACCATTTGTCCTTGTTCTTTAGTCCTTGTGACTCGTTGTTTAAACCATTTGTCCATGTTTATTAGTCCTTGTGACTCGTTGTGTAAACCATTTGTCCTTGTTATTGTGACTTGTTGTGTGAACCATTTTTCATTGTTCATTAGTCCTTGTGACTCGTTGTGTGAACCATTTGTCCTTATTCATTTGTCCTTGTGACTCGTTGTGTAAACTATTTGACCTTGTTCATTAGTCCTTGTGACTCGTTGTGTGAACCATTTGTCCTTGTTCATTAGTCATTGTGACTCGTTGTGTAAACTATTTGTCCTTGTGAGTCGTTGTGTGAACCATTTGTCCTTGTTCATTAGTCATTGTGGCTCGTTGTGTGATCCATTTGTCCTTGTTCTTTAGTCCTTGGTCTTTGTTGTGTGAACCATTTGTCCTTGTTTATTAGTCCTTGTGACTCGTTGTGTAAACCATTTGTCCTTGTTGTTGTGACTTGTTGTGTGAAGCATTTTTCCTTGTTCATTAGTCCTTTTGACTCGTTGTGTAAACTATTTATCCTTGTTCATTAGTCCTTGTGACTCGTTGTGTGAACCATTTATCTTTGTGACTCGTTGTTTAAACCATTTGTCCTGGTTTATTAATCCTTGTGACTCGTTGTGTAAACCATTTGTCCTTGTGATTGTGACTTGTTCTGTGAACCATTTTTCCTTGTTCATTAGTCCTTGTGACTCATTGTGTGAACCATTTGTCATTGTTCATTAGTCCTTGTGACTCGTTGTCTAAACTATTTGTCCTTCTTTATTAGTCCTTGTGACGTGTTGTGTGAACTATTTATCCTTGTTCATTAGTCCTTGTAACTCGTTATGTTAACCATTTGTCCTTGTTTATTAGTCCTTCTGACTCATTGGGTAAACCATTTGCCCTTGTTCATTAGTCCATGTGACTCGTTGTGTGAACCATTTGTCCTTGTTCATTAGTTCTTGTGACTCGTTGTGTGAACCATTTGTCCTTGTTCTTTAGTCCTTGTGACTCGTTGTTTAAACCATTTGTCCATGTTTATTAGTCCTTGTGACTCGTTGTGTAAACCATTTGTCCTTGTTATTGTGACTTGTTGTGTGAACCATTTTTCATTGTTCATTAGTCCTTGTGACTCGTTGTCTGAACCATTTGTCCTTATTCATTTGTCCTCGTGACTCGTTGTGTAAACTATTTGACCTTGTTCATTAGTCCTTGTGACTCGTTGTGTGAACCATTTGTCCTTGTTCATTAGTCATTGTGACTCGTTGTGTAAACTATTTGTCCTTGTGAGTCGTTGTGTGAACCATTTGTCCTTGTTCATTAGTCATTGTGGCTCGTTGTGTGATCCATTTGTCCTTGTTCTTTAGTCCTTGGTCTTTGTTGTGTGAACCATTTGTCCTTGTTTATTAGTCCTTGTGACTCGTTGTGTAAAGCATTTGTCCTTGTTGTTGTGACTTGTTGTGTGAAGCATTTTTCCTTGTTCATTAGTCCTTTTGACTCGTTGTGTAAACTATTTATCCTTGTTCATTAGTCCTTGTGACTCGTTGTGTGAACCATTTATCTTTGTGAATCGTTGTTTAAACCATTTGTCCTGGTTTATTAATCCTTGTGACTCGTTGTGTAAACCATTTGTCCTTGTGATTGTGACTTGTTCTGTGAACCATTTTTCCTTGTTCATTAGTCCTTGTGACTCGTTGTGTGAACCATTTGTCCTTGTTCATTAGTCATTGTGACTCGTTGTGTAAACTATTTGTCCTTGTGACTCGTTGTGTCAACCATTTGTCCTTGTTCATTAGTCCTTGTGCCTCGTTGTGTGAACCATTTGTCCTTGTTCTTTAGTCCTTGGTCCTTGTTGTGTGAACCATTTGTCCTTGTTTATTAGTCCTAGTGACTCGTTGTGTAAACCATTTGTCCTTGTTGTTGTGACTTGATGTGTGAAGCATTTTTCCTTGTTCATTAGTCCTTTTGACTCGTTGTGTAAACTATTTATCCTTGTTCATTAGTCCTTGTGACTCGTTGTGTGAATCATTAGTCTTTGTGACTCGTTGTTTAACCCATTTGTCCTGGTTTATTAATCGTTGTGACTCGTTGTGTAAACCATTTGTCCTTGTGATTGTGACTTGTTGTGTGAACCATTTTTCCTTGTTCATTAGTCCTTGTGACTCGTTGTGTGAACCATTTGTCCTTGTTCATTTGTCCTTGTGACTCGTTGTGTGAACTATTTAACCTTGTTCATTAGTCCTTGTGACTCGTTGTGTGAACCATTTGTCCTTGTTCATTAGTCATTGTGACTCGTTGTGTAAACTATTTGTCCTTGTGACTCGTTGTGTCAACCATTTGTCCTTGTTAATTAGTCCTTGTGTCTCGTTGTGTTAACCATTTGTCCTAGTTCTTTAGTCCTTGGTCCTTGTTGTGTGAACCATTTGTCCTTGTTTATTAGTACTTGTGACTCGTTGTGTAAACCATTTGTCCTTGTTGTTGTGACTTGATGTGTGAAGCATTTTTCCTTGTTCATTAGTCTTTTTAACTCGTTGTGTAAACTATTTATCCTTGTTCATTTGTCCTTGTGACTCGTTGTGTGAACCATTTGTCTTTGTGACTCGTTGTTTAAACCATTTGTCCTGGTTTATTAGTCCTTGTGACTCGTTGTGTAAACCATTTGTCCTTGTGATTGTGACTTGTTGTGTGAACCATTTTTCCTTGTTCATTAGTCCTTGTGACTCGTTGTGTGAATCATTTGTCCTTGTTCATTAGTCCTTGTGACTCGTTGTCTAAACTATTTGTCCTTCTTTATTAGTCCTTGTGACTTGTTGTGTGAACCATTTATCCTTGTTCATTAGTCCTTGTAACTCGTTATGTTAACCATTTGTCCTTGTTTATTAGTCCTTCTGACTCATTGGGTAAACCATTTGCCCTTGTTCATTAGTCCATGTGACTCGTTGTGTGAACCATTTGTCCTTGTTCATTAGTTCTTGTGACTCGTTGTGTGAACCATTTGTCCTTGTTCTTTAGTCCTTGTGCTCGTTGTTTAAAACATTTGTCCTGGTTTATTAATCCTTGTGACTCGTTGTGTAAACCATTTGTCCTTGTGATTGTGACTTGTTGTGTGAACCATTTTTCCTTGTTCATTAGTCCTTGTGACTCGTTGTGTGAACCATTTGTCCTTGTTCATTTGTCCTTGTGACTCGTTGTGTGAACTATTTAACCTTGTTCATTAGTCCTTGTGACTCGTTGTGTGAACCATTTATCCTTGTTCATTAGTCATTGTGACTCGTTGTGTAAACTATTTGTCCTTGTGACTCGTTGTGTCAACCATTTGTCCTTGTTAATTAGTCCTTGTGCCTCGTTGTGTTAACCATTTGTCCTTGTTCTTTAGTCCTTGGTCCTTGTTGTGTGAACCATTTGTCCTTGTTTATTAGTCCTTGTGACTCGTTGTGTAAACCATTTGTCCTTGTTGTTGTGACTTGATGTGTGAAGCATTTTTCCTTGTTCATTAGTCTTTTTGACTCGTTGTGTAAACTATTTATCCTTGTTCATTAGTCCTTGTGACTCGTTGTGTGAACCATTTATCTTTGTGACTCGTTGTTTAAACCATTTGTCCTGGTTTATTAATCCTTGTGACTCGTTGTGTAAACCATTTGTCCTTGTGATTGTGACTTGTTCTGTGAACCATTTTTCCTTGTTCATTAGTCCTTGTGACTCGTTGTGTGAACCATTTGTCCTTGTTCATTAGTCATTGTGACTCGTTGTGTAAACTATTTGTCCTTGTGACTCGTTGTGTCAACCATTTGTCCTTGTTCATTAGTCCTTGTGCCTCGTTGTGTGAACCATTTGTCCTTGTTCTTTAGTCCTTGGTCCTTGTTGTGTGAACCATTTGTCCTTGTTTATTAGTCCTAGTGACTCGTTGTGTAAACCATTTGTCCTTGTTGTTGTGACTTGATGTGTGAAGCATTTTTCCTTGTTCATTAGTCCTTTTGACTCGTTGTGTAAACTATTTATCCTTGTTCATTAGTCCTTGTGACTCGTTGTGTGAACCATTTGTCTTTGTGACTCGTTGTTTAACCCATTTGTCCTGGTTTATTAATCCTTGTGACTCGTTGTGTAAACCATTTGTCCTTGTGATTGTGACTTGTTGTGTGAACCATTTTTCCTTGTTCATTAGTCCTTGTGACTCGTTGTGTGAACCATTTGTCCTTGTTCATTTGTCCTTGTGACTCGTTGTGTGAACTATTTAACCTTGTTCATTAGTCCTTGTGACTCATTGTGTGAACCATTTGTCCTTGTTCATTAGTCATTGTGACTCGTTGTGTAAACTATTTGTCCTTGTGACTCGTTGTGTCAACCATTTGTCCTTGTTAATTAGTCCTTGTGCCTCGTTGTGTTAACCATTTGTCCTTGTTCTTTAGTCCTTGGTCCTTGTTGTGTGAACCATTTGTCCTTGTTTATTAGTCCTTGTGACTCATTGTGTAAACCATTTGTCCTTGTTGTTGTGACTTGATGTGTGAAGCATTTTTCCTTGTTCATTAGTCTTTTTGACTCGTTGTGTAAACTATTTATCCTTGTTCATTAGTCCTTGTGACTCGTTGTGTGAACCATTTGTCTTTGTGACTCGTTGTTTAAACCATTTGTCCTGGTTTATTAGTCCTTGTGACTCGTTGTGTAAACCATTTGTCCTTGTGATTGTGACTTGTTGTGTGAACCATTTTTCCTTGTTCATTAGTCCTTGTGACTCGTTGTGTGAATCATTTGTCCTTGTTCATTAGTCCTTGTGACTCGTTGTCTAAACTATTTGTCCTTCTTTATTAGTCCTTGTGACTTGTTGTGTGAACTATTTATCCTTGTTCATTAGTCCTTGTAACTCGTTATGTTAACCATTTGTCCTTGTTTATTAGTCCTTCTGACTCATTGGGTAAACCATTTGCCCTTGTTCATTAGTCCATGTGACTCGTTGTGTGAACCATTTGTCCTTGTTCATTAGTTCTTGTGACTCGTTGTGTGAACCATTTGTCCTTGTTCTTTAGTCCTTGTGACTCGTTGTTTAAACCATTTGTCCATGTTTATTAGTCCTTGTGACTCGTTGTGTAAACCATTTGTCCTTGTTATTGTGACTTGTTGTGTGAACCATTTTTCATTGTTCATTAGTCCTTGTGACTCGTTGTGTGAACCATTTGTCCTTATTCATTTGTCCTTGTGACTCGTTGTGTAAACTATTTGACCTTGTTCATTAGTCCTTGTGACTCGTTGTGTGAACCATTTGTCCTTGTTCATTAGTCATTGTGACTCGTTGTGTAAACTATTTGTCCTTGTGAGTCGTTGTGTGAACCATTTGTCCTTGTTCATTAGTCATTGTGGCTCGTTGTGTGATCCATTTGTCCGTGTCCTTTAGTCCTTGGTCTTTGTTGTGTGAACCATTTGTCCTTGTTTATTAGTCCTTGTGACTCGTTGTGTAAACCATTTGTCCTTGTTGTTGTGACTTGTTGTGTGAAGCATTTTTCCTTGTTCATTAGTCCTTTTGACTCTTTGTGTAAACTATTTATCCTTGTTCATTAGTCCTTGTGACTCGTTGTGTGAACCATTTGTCTTTGTGACTCATTGTTTAAACCATTTGTCCTGGTTTATTAGTCCTTGTGACTCGTTGTGTAAAACATTTGTCCTTGTGATTGTGACTTGTTGTGTGAACCATTTATCCTTGTTCATTAGTCCTTGTAACTCGTTATGTTAACAATTTGTCCTTGTTTATTAGTCCTTCTGACTCATTGGGTAAACCATTTGCCCTTGTTCATTAGTCCATGTGACTCATTGTGTGAACCATTTGGCCTTGTTCATTAGTTCTTGTGACTCGTTGTGTGAACCATTTGTCCTTGTTCTTTAGTCCTTGTGCTCGTTGTTTAAACCATTTGTCCTTGTTTATTAGTCCTTGTGAAACGTTGTGTAAACCATTTGTCCTTGTTGTGTGAACCATTTTTCATTGTTCATTAGTCCTTGTGACTCGTTGTGTGAACCATTTGTCCTTATTCATTTGTCCTTGTGACTCGTTGTGTAAACTATTTTACCTTGTTCATTAGTCCTTCTGACTCGTTGTGTGAACCATTTGTCCTTGTTCATTAGTCATTGTGACTCGTTGTGTAAACAATTTGTCCTTGTGACTCGTTGTGTGAACCATTTGTCCTTGTTCATTAGTCATTGTGGCTCGTTGTGTGATCCATTTGTCCTTGTTCTTTAGTCCTTGGTCCTTGTTGTGTGAACCATTTGTCCTTGTTTATTAGTCCTTGTGACTCGTTGTGTAAACCATTTGTCCTTGTTGTTGTGACTTGTTGTGTGAAGCATTTTTCCTTGTTCATTAGTCCTTTTGACTCGTTGTGTAAACTATTTATCCTTGTTCATTAGTCCTTGTGACTCGTTGTGTGAACCATTTATCTTTGTGACTCGTTGTTTAAACCATTTGTCCTGGTTTATTAATCCTTGTGACTCGTTGTGTAAACCATTTGTCCTTGTGATTGTGACTTGTTCTGTGAACCATTTTTCCTTGTTCATTAGTCCTTGTGACTCGTTGTGTGAACCATTTGTCCTTGTTCATTAGTCCTTGTGACTCGTTGTCTAAACTATTTGTCCTTCTTTATTAGTCCTTGTGACTTGTTGCGTGAACTATTTATCCTTGTTCATTAGTCCTTGTAACTCGTTATGTTAACCATTTGTCCTTGTTTATTAGTCCTTCTGACTCATTGGGTAAACCATTTGCCCTTGTTCATTAGTCCATGTGACTCGTTGTGTGAACCATTTGTCCTTGTTCATTAGTTCTTGTGACTCGTTGTGTGAACCATTTGTCCTTGTTCTTTAGTCCTTGTGACTCGTTGTTTAAACCATTTGTCCATGTTTATTAGTCCTTGTGACTCGTTGTGTAAACCATTTGTCCTTGTTATTGTGACTTGTTGTGTGAACCATTTTTCATTGTTCATTAGTCCTTGTGACTCGTTGTGTGAACCATTTGTCCTTATTCATTTGTCCTTGTGACTCGTTGTGTAAACTATTTGACCTTGTTCATTAGTCCTTGTGACTCGTTGTGTGAACCATTTGTCCTTGTTCATTAGTCATTGTGACTCGTTGTGTAAACTATTTGTCCTTGTGAGTCGTTGTGTGAACCATTTGTCCTTGTTCATTAGTCATTGTGGCTCGTTGTGTGATCCATTTGTCCTTGTTCTTTAGTCCTTGGTCTTTGTTGTGTGAACCATTTGTCCTTGTTTATTAGTCCTTGTGACTCGTTGTGTAAACCATTTGTCCTTGTTGTTGTGACTTGTTGTGTGAAGCATTTTTCCTTGTTCATTAGTCCTTTTGACTCGTTGTGTAAACTATTTATTCTTGTTCATTAGTCCTTGTGACTCGTTGTGTGAACCATTTATCTTTGTGACTCGTTGTTTAAACCATTTGTCCTGGTTTATTAATCCTTGTGACTCGTTGTGTAAACCATTTGTCCTTGTGATTGTGACTTGTTCTGTGAACCATTTTTCCTTGTTCATTAGTCCTTGTGACTCGTTGTGTGAACCATTTGTCATTGTTCATTAGTCCTTGTGACTCTGCAGCAGGAGCCACAGACCAGGACACCCCACAAATGCAAGCAGGCCAAAACAACACCACACCCATTCCAGGAAGCAACCAAACTGGGCTAAGTTTAGAGGCTAATAGGTACGAGTACAAGCCCAACCACCAGCTGCCACCATGGCCAGCTGGTTGGTCACTAAACTAGGCTCAGAAAAGTCCTAGGGGTCCAAGGGAAAATCACAATGCAAGTCCTAGAAAACCAAGCTGGACAGAACTGCAGCAAATGACAAACAACAAAAGCAAACTTTCCATTTCTGGCTAAACCATGAGGAAAAAGCACACAAAGAACTTTTGGTTTGTCTTCCCATATACCAGATACAACCTAGAGCCAATTTTAATGCCAAGGACTCAATCATTTCGTCCTCAAGTGCCTACATTCAACAGAAAAGCCAGCAATGCAGCAAAGGACCACAAACATCTTTGTCTCACTGCATTTCTCTATTGTTTTCATTCCAGTTTACAATTAAGAGCTTTTAAACCGTTGTAATATTGTACTTGGACTCTTACCAGCATGTGAGGAGGGATCCTGACCCTTGGATGTAGTTTTCTTTCAAGTTTGTAACCTAAAAAGGCCTATATAAGGACCTCAACTCGGTTTGTTGTAACACGGTGATTTATGAATGAAACCTGAGAATTCTCTCAAATTTAAACCTCTTAATCTTGTGCTTAGTCTGTAGATTAGAGTCGGGCTTGATAATAACTTTGTGCTTAGACGTGGTTATTGATTAAGTACTGTTAGTAGAGTATAAACTTTCTGTCTTTGAGACTGTGGTTAGTTTAGCTTTCTTTGTTTGTTTCGATTGAGTCTTTCTGTGTTAATCTGTGGAATCTCTTAACTCTAACACCCCAAATTGTTAGCTTAATTCCCTGTGAGAATTCTGTGGGTTTTATAGTTGATAATTATATCCAAAGTTCCCTCCTTTCAGCCAAATCCCAGAACTGTCTCAATTACAGTCCTTTGTGTCATCGGTCATTCGATTGAGTCTTAAAAATACTTTGAGTCCTCTAAAAATCCTGGAAATTTACTCAGAGTTAGTTCTCACATCAAAGTAATTTCTTGCCAAGTTTCATGATTTTAGGAGGTCAATTCATAATTTTATTAAATAGCACAAGTTTATTGCATTCCTGAGAACTTGTCTTGTTTGTTTGTTGTTTTTGTCTAAACCCTTGGACATTACACTGCAAATTGGTATATCAGAGCAAGGTTTTAACACGATTCTATCTTGTGTTAGTCTTGGGAAGGAAAGTGAGTTCATTTTTACCCTAACTACAACAAAACTACAAAAAATAACCCATGAGTGAAAGAGATTTCTTGGTATTGAGACCGGGGTGGATCGGAAAGCGGGAAGAATCAATGAACTGGTAAATATTGTCAACACTCTTGCAGAAGGAGTTCCTAACAGGCCACCCCTACGGAGGCGGAGGCGGGGTAGAGGCTTTGTTGGAGCGGGAAGAGGACAACCATACCACCAGGAATATGGAGAAGACATGTCGAGATCTTGATGAATCTATGGCAGAGGGCATCTACATGGAAAGAGACAAAGATATAAAGGTAGAAATTCTTGATTTCCATGGTAGTTTAAACCCTGAAGATTTGTTAGACTGGATTAGAACTGTTGAGAGAGTCTTTGAATTTAAGGGATATCTTGTGACAGAAAGCTTTCAAAGTTTCTATCCTTAAATTCAAAGGTTATGCCTCACTTTGGTATGAAACCCTGAAAAGCCAGAGAATGAGAGAAGGCAAGGAACCCATTAAATCTTGGCTAAAACTTAAAAAGAAATTGAAGGATAAGTTTATAGCTAAAGATTACACACAGGATATGTTTATCAAGTTAACCCAAGTGAAACAAGACCAACAATCTGTTGAGTCTTATCTTAGGAGCTTTGAACAACTTACCCTGCAATGTGAGATTCTTGAAAAGCCTGAACAGAAAATTGCTAGGTTTGTTGAGGGCTTAGATCCTAAGATTGCTATAAGAGTCAGAATGCAACAAGTCTGGTCCTTTGATGAGGCAGTCAACCTTGCATTGAGGATTGAAAAGATGGGAAAAGCCAAGGTCACTGCTTCCAAACCCCTTACGGATCCACTTTCAAACCTTTTTCTGGGGTTAGGATTGGAGAAACTCCAAAACTTGCAACCCAACCAACACCAGACAAGGGGAAGAGTCATGTGAATCCTAGAACCAACACACTGTGATGATGGGAAAATTAAATGCTTCAGTACCAAGGGTATGGCCATTTTAGGAAGGACTGTCCTTCTAAGAGAACCTTAATGACAATGGAAGTAGAACAGTGGGAGAGGGAAGGTTTGGTTCAGTATGAGGAAGATGAGACCATGATAATGGAGGAAGTGGGGCGAAGGAGAACCAGAACAAGATGCGGTTGTGGCCCCCCGATACAGGTCACAACTTAGTCTTGTGGAGGGTTATGCATTCCCAACACTCACCTCTCGGAAGCGATCAAAGATCACGATATTCAGAACCGGATGCACGATCCAGGGGAGGGTTTGTAACCTAATCATAGATGGGGAAGTTGTACAAATGTGGCATCAAATGCCATGGTTAGTAAACTCAACTTGACAACTCAAGAGCACCCAAACCCTTACAAGTTGAGATGGTTGAACAAGGGAGCAGAAGTGAGGGTGGACAAACAATGCTTGGTTCCATTTTCTATTGGGAAGGTGTATAAAGATGAAGTCTTGTGTGATATTGTCCCAATGGATGCCCGCCACCTACTCTGGGAAGGCCATGGGAGTATGACAGGAATACCACTCACCATGGGAAAGATAACATCTATAGTTTCAAACATGAAGGCAAGAAGGTCACCGTGACCCCATTACCACCCAACCAGAGAAACTATGGAGGTCAAGTATGCCAGGAGGAGAACAATGGTGTGCTATTTCTTTCTGAGAAGCAGCCATGATCAAAGAAATGAAGCAAGAACAACAATCGGGTGTTACTATCCAAAGAAGTAAGCAAGGAAGGAATCCGAGATACTGCTGAAGTTAGACCATTAATTCAGAGGTATAAGGAAGTGTTTCCAAGAGAGCTGCCTAGTGGGTTGCCACCATTGAGAGGCATTGAGCACCACATAGACCTTGTTCCAGGCTCAGTGCTTCCCAACAAGCCAGCTTATAGAAGTGATCCGGCTGCTACCAAAGAATTGCAAAGCCAAATTGAGGAACTTATGAGCAAAGGATTTGTCGGGAATCTCTCGGTCCTTGTGCGAGTCCCTGCTCTACTTGTTCCAAAGAAAGATGGAACATGGAGGATGTCTTGTGACAATGCAGAGCCATTAACAACATCTTGTCAAGTACATGTTCCCAATACCAAGGTTGGATGACATGTTAGATGAGCTCAGTGGTGCCATGATATTTTCTAAGATTGATCTCAGGCAAGGGTACCATCAAGTCAGGATAAGGGAAGGAGATGAGTGGAAGACTGCCTTCAAAACTAAACATGGACTATATGAGTGGCTTGTGATGCCATTTGGTCTTTTTAATGCACCAAGCACCTTTATGAGACTGATGACTGAGGTGCTAAGGCCATGTTTAGGCAAATTTGCAGTGGTCTATTTTGATGATATCTTGGTTTACAGCAGCAGTGAAAAAGAACACCTGAAACATCTTGAAACTGTGTTCAGGATCCTCAAAGAACAGAAACTATTTGGCAAACTAGGAAAATGCACTTTTATGGTTAAAGAAGTGGCATTCCTAGGGTACATTGTCTCTGGGAGAGGGATTACAGTTGATCAGGACAAAGTTGCGACCATTCGATCATGGCCAACTCCTAAAACCATCACTGAGGTAAGGGGGTTCCATGGATTGGCTTCCTTTTATAGGAGATTTATCAAGAACTTCAGTTCAGTTGTTGCTCCAATTACTGAGTGTATGAAGAAAGGAGAGTTCCACTGGACTGAGAGTGCTCAGCAGTCCTTTGAAAGGATTAAGAAGTTGATGTGTGAGACCCCTATTTGAAATTGCCGGACTTTGATCAACTCTTTGAAGTAGAGTGTGATGCCAGTGGGGTAGGCATTGGTGCGGTCTGATCCAAGCTCGAAACCTGTAGCTTACTTTGTGAGAAGCGAATGGAGCTAAATTAAAGTATTCTACCTATGACAAGGAATTTTATGCAATTATCAGGGCAGTCATGCATTGGAGTCACTACTTGAAGCCAAAGCCATTTGTGTTACACTCTGATCATGAAGCTTTGAAATATATCAATGGTCAACACAAATTGAGTCACAGACATGCTAAATGGGTGGAGTACTTGCAATCATTCACCTTTTCCAGCAAGTATAAAGAAGGAAAACAAAATGTAGTGGCAGATGCACTATCAAGGAGGCACTCCTTACTGTCAACTATGGGAACCAGGGTCCTTGGTTTTGAGTTCATGAAAGAGATGTACCAGGAAGACCCTGACTTCTCTGAGGAGTGGGTCACACAGTTTGAAGGGCATAGGGTTCCAGGGAACAAATACTTGCTGCAACATGGGTTTCTATTCCAAGGAAACAAGCTCTGTGTTCCAAGGGGTTCATACAGGGACCTCCTAATCAGGGAAGTCCATTCAGGAGGTTTGGGAGGGCATTTTGGTGTTCGAAAAAACAATGGACATACTACGAGAACAGTTCCATTGGCCAAGAATGATGGGGATGTCCAAAATGTTCTCGAGAAGATGTTGATGTGTCAAATGGCTAAGAGTTCCTTGAAATGGCCCATATATCCCATTACCAGTACCAAGTAAGCCATGGGAGGATGTGAGCATGGATTTTATTGTTGCATTACCAAGGACACAGAGAGGAAAGGATTCAATCATGGTTGTTGTTGACAGGTTCAGTAAGATGGCCCATTTTATAGCTTGCAAGAAAACGAGAAGATGCTTTGCCGGTGTTTTTGAGCTATACCTAAAAGAAATTGTAAGGCTTCATGGAGTTCCAAAGACAATTGTCTCAGATAGAGATACAAAGTTCATGAGTTACTTTTGGAAAACTCTATGGAAGTCTGCTCAAGACAAGATGTTGTTCAAGACTTCTCACCACCCCCAAACAAATGGCCAAACGAGGTCACCAACAAAACCTTGGGTAGGATTCTCGAGATGTCTTGTAAGCAAGAGTCTAAAAGATTGGGACATCAAGTTAGCGGCAGAATTTGCCTTCAACGAGATCACCATCAATCGCATGGTCATAGTCCTTTTGAGGTTGTCTATGGGATTAATCCACTAATGCTTGTAGACTTGTCATCTGTACCAAGAAAAGGGATGAGTCATGATGCTAAGGCCAGGGCAGAACAGCTGCTGAAACTCCATGACACTGTGAAAAGGGAAATTGAGAAGACCAATGAGAAGTACATGAAACAGTCCAAGGAACATCAGAAAAAGAAAGAATTTGTTCCAGGGGATTTGGTCTGGGTTCACTTAAGAAAGGAGAGATTTCCAGCAAGAAGAAAGAACAAGTTAATGCCAAGAGCTGATGGCCCCTTTGAAATTATTGAGAGGATTGGTCCAAATGCCTACAAAGTGGATCTGCCAGGAGAGTATGAGGTGCATGGCACTTTTAATGTAGGTGACCTAAGTCCCTATTATGAGGATCTTTGAGGGGGAGGAGTCATCAGGCTTGAGGACAAGCCCTCTTCAACCAGGGGAGGTTGCGGCGGGAGCCACGGACCAGGACACCCCACAAATGCAAGCAGCCAAAACAACACCACACCCATTCCAGGAAGCAACCAAACTGGGCTAAGTTTAGAGGCTAATAGGTACGAGTACAAGCCCAACCACCAGCTGCCACCATGGCCAGCTGGTTGGTCACTAAACTAGGCTCAGAAAAGTCCTAGGGGTCCAAGGGAAAATCACAATGCAAGTCCTAGAAAACCAAGTGGACGAGGCTGCAAAGCAAATGACAAACAACAAAAGCAAACTTTCCATTTTTCTGGCTAAACCATGAGGAAAAAGCACACAAAGAACTTTTGGTTTGTCTTCCCATATACCAGATACAACCTAGAGCCAATTTTAATGCCAAGGACTCAATCATTTCGTCCTCAAGTGCCTACATTCACATGAGAAAAGCCAGCAATGAATGCAAAGAAAGGACCACAACTTTATCACATGTCACTGCGCATTTCTCTTTTGTTTTCATTCCAGTTTACAATTAAGAGCTTTTAAACCGTTGTAATATTGTACTTTGACTCTTACCAGCATGTGAGGAGGGATCCTGACCCTTGGATGTAGTTTTCTTTCAAGTTTGTAACCTAAAAAGGCCTATATAAGGACCTCAACTCAGATTGTTGTAACACTGGTGATTTATGAATGAAACTGAGAATTCTCTCAAATTTAAACCTCTTAATCTTGTGCTTAGTCTGTAGATTAGAGTCAGGCTTGATAATAACTTGTGCTTAGACTGTGGTTATTGATTAAGTACTTGTTAGTAGAGTATAAACTTTTTCGTGCTTTGAGACTGTGGTTAGTTTAGCTTTCTTGTTTGTTTTGATTGAGTCTTTCTGTGTTAATCTGTGGAATCTCTTAACTCTAACACCCCAAATTGTTAGCTTAATTCCCTGTGAGAATTCTGTGGGTTTTATAGTTGATAATTATATCCAAAGTTCCCTCCTTTCAGCCAAATCCTTAACTGTCTCAATTACGGTCCTTTGTGTCTGTCGGTCGGTTGAGTTGAGTCTTAAAAATACTTTGAGTCCTCTAAAAATCCTGGAAATTTACTCAGAGTTAGTTCTCACATCAAAGTAATTTACTGCCAAGTTTCATGATTTTAGGAGGTCAATTCATAATTTTATTAAATAGCACAAGTTTATTGCATTCCTGAGAACTTGTCTTGTTTGTTTGTTGTTTTTGTCTAAACCCTTGGACATTACACTGCAGACTCGTTGTCTAAACTATTTGTCCTTCTTTATTAGTCCTTGTGACGTGTTGTGTGAACTATTTATCCTTGTTCATTAGTCCTTGTAACTCGTTATGTTAACCATTTGTCCTTGTTTATTAGTCCTTCTGACTCATTGGGTAAACCATTTGCCCTTGTTCATTAGTCCATGTGACTCGTTGTGTGAACCATTTGTCCTTGTTCATTAGTTCTTGTGACTCGTTGTGTGAACCATTTGTCCTTGTTCTTTAGTCCTTGTGACTCGTTGTTTAAACCATTTGTCCATGTTTATTAGTCCTTGTGACTCGTTGTGTAAACCATTTGTCCTTGTTATTGTGACTTGTTGTGTGAACCATTTTTCATTGTTCATTAGTCCTTGTGACTCGTTGTGTGAACCATTTGTCCTTATTCATTTGTCCTTGTGACTCGTTGTGTAAACTATTTGACCTTGTTCATTAGTCCTTGTGACTCGTTGTGTGAACCATTTGTCCTTGTTCATTAGTCATTGTGACTCGTTGTGTAAACTATTTGTCCTTTTGAGTCGTTGTGTGAACCATTTGTCCTTGTTCATTAGTCATTGTGGCTCGTTGTGTGATCCATTTGTCCTTGTTCTTTAGTCCTTGGTCTTTGTTGTGTGAACCATTTGTCCTTGTTTATTAGTCCTTGTGACTCGTTGTGTAAACCATTTGTCCTTGTTGTTGTGACTTGTTGTGTGAAGCATTTTTCCTTGTTCATTAGTCCTTTTGACTCGTTGTGTAAACTATTTATCCTTGTTCATTAGTCCTTGTGACTCGTTGTGTGAACCATTTGTCTTTGTGACTCGTTGTTTAAACCATTTGTCCTGGTTTATTAGTCCTTGTGACTCGTTGTGTAAACCATTTGTCCTTGTGATTGTGACTTGTTGTGTGAACCATTTTTCCTTGTTCATTAGTCCTTGTGACTCGTTGTGTGAATCATTTGTCCTTGTTCATTAGTCCTTGTGACTCGTTGTCTAAACTATTTGTCCTTCTTTATTAGTCCTTGTGACTTGTTGTGTGAACCATTTATCCTTGTTCATTAGTCCTTGTAACTCGTTATGCAATTTGTCCTTGTTTATTAGTCCTTCTGACTCATTGGGTAAACCATTTGCCCTTGTTCATTAGTCCATGTGACTCGTTGTGTGAACCATTTGTCCTTGTTCATTAGTTTTTGTGACTCGTTTTGTGAACCATTTGTCCTTGTTCTTTAGTCCTTGTGCTCGTTGTTTAAACCATTTGTCCTTGTTTATTAGTCCTTGTGAAACGTTGTGTAAACCATTTGTCCTTGTTATTGTGACTTGTTGTGTGAACCATTTTTCATTGTTCATTAGTCCTTGTGACTCGTTGTGTGAACCATTTGTCCTTATTCATTTGTCCTTGTGACTCGTTGTGTAAACTATTTTACCTTGTTCATTAGTCCTTGTGACTCGTTGTGTGAACCATTTGTCCTTGTTCATTAGTCATTGTGACTCGTTGTGTAAACTATTTGTCCTTGTGACTCGTTGTGTGAAC
This sequence comes from Silene latifolia, assembly GCF_048544455.1. Classification (NCBI taxonomy): domain Eukaryota; kingdom Viridiplantae; phylum Streptophyta; class Magnoliopsida; order Caryophyllales; family Caryophyllaceae; genus Silene; species Silene latifolia. The sequence continues at coordinate 48,244,666 of NC_133531.1, forward strand.
CATTTGTCCTTGTTCATTAGTCATTGTGGCTCGTTGTGTGATCCATTTGTCCTTGTTTTTTAGTCCTTGGTCCTTGTTGTGTGAACCATTTGTCCTTGTTTATTAGTCCTTGTGACTCGTTGTGTAAACCATTTGTCCTTGTTGTTGTGACTTGTTGTGTGAAGCATTTTTCCTTGTTCATTAGTCCTTTTGACTCGTTGTGTAAACTATTTATCCTTGTTCATTAGTCCTTGTGACTCGTTGTGTGAACCATTTATCTTTGTGACTCGTTGTTTAAACCATTTGTCCTGGTTTATTAATCCTTGTGACTCGTTGTGTAAACCATTTGTCCTTGTGATTGTGACTTGTTCTGTGAACCATTTTTCCTTGTTCATTAGTCCTTGTGACTCGTTGTGTGAACCATTTGTCCTTATTCATTTGTCCTTGTGACTCGTTGTGTAAACTATTTGTCCTTGTTCAGTAGTCCTTGTGACTCGTTGTGTGAACCATTTGTCCTTGTGACTCCTTGTGTTAACTATTTTTCCTTGTTCTTTAGTCCTTGTGACTCGTTGTGTGAACCATTTGTCCTTGTTCATTTGTCCTTGTGACTCGTTGTGTAAACTATTTAGCCTTGTTCATTAGTCCTTGTGACTCGTTGTGTGAACCATTTGTCCTTGTTCATTAGTCATTGTGACTCGTTGTGTAAACTATTTGTCCTTGTGACTCGTTGTGTCAACCATTTGTCCTTGTTCATTAGTCCTTGTGCCTCGTTGTGTTAACCATTTGTCCTTGTTCTTTAGTCCTTGGTCCTTGTTGTGTGAACCCTTTGTCCTTGTTTATTAGTCCTTGTGACTCGTTGTGTAAACCATTTGTCCTTGTTGTTGTGACTTGATGTGTGAAGCATTTTTCCTTGTTCATTAGTCTTTTTGACTCGTTGTGTAAACTATTTATCCTTCTTCATTAGTCCTTGTGACTCGTTGTGTGAACCATTTGTCTTTGTGACTCGTTGTTTAAACCATTTGTCCTGGTTTATTAGTCCTTGTGACTCGTTGTGTAAACCATTTGTCCTTGTGATTGTGACTTGTTGTGTGAACCATTTTTCCTTGTTCATTAGTCCTTGTGACTCGTTGTGTCAATCATTTGTCCTTGTTCATTAGTCCTTGTGACTCGTTGTCTAAACTATTTGTCCTTCTTTATTAGTCCTTGTGACTTGTTGTGTGAACTATTTATCCTTGTTCATTAGTCCTTGTAACTCGTTATGTTAACCATTTGTCCTTGTTTATTAGTCCTTCTGACTCATTGGGTAAACCATTTGCCCTTGTTCATTAGTCCATGTGACTCGTTGTGTGAACCATTTGTCCTTGTTCATTAGTTTTTGTGACTCGTTGTGTGAACCATTTGTCCTTGTTCTTTAGTCCTTGTGACTCGTTGTTTAAACCATTTGTCCATGTTTATTAGTCCTTGTGACTCGTTGTGTAAACCATTTGTCCTTGTTATTGTGACTTGTTGTGTGAACCATTTTTCATTGTTCATTAGTCCTTGTGACTCGTTGTGTGAACCATTTGTCCTTATTCATTTGTCCTTGTGACTCGTTGTGTAAACTATTTGACCTTGTTCATTAGTCCTTGTGACTCGTTGTGTGAACCATTTGTCCTTGTTCATTAGTCATTGGGACTCGTTGTGTAAACTATTTGTCCTTGTGACTCGTTGTGTCAACCATTTGTCCTTGTTCATTAGTCCTTGTGCCTCGTTGTGTTAACCATTTGTCCTTGTTCTTTAGTCCTTGGTCCTTGTTGTGTGAACCCTTTGTCCTTGTTTATTAGTCCTTCTGACTCGTTGTGTAAACCATTTGTCCTTGTTGTTGTGACATGATGTGTGAAGCATTTTTCCTTGTTCATTAGTCTTTTTGACTCGTTGTGTAAACTATTTATCCTTGTTCATTAGTCCTTGTGACTCGTTGTGTGAACCATTTGTCTTTGTGACTCGTTGTTTAAACCATTTGTCCTGGTTTATTAGTCCTTGTGACTCGTTGTTTAAACCATTTGTCCTTGTGATTGTGACTTGTTGTGTGAACCATTTTTCCTTGTTCATTAGTCCTTGTGACTCGTTGTGTCAATCATTTGTCCTTGTTCATTAGTCCTTGTGACTCGTTGTCTAAACTATTTGTCCTTCTTTATTAGTCCTTGTGATTTGTTGTGTGAACTATTTATCCTTGTTCATTAGTCCTTGTAACTCGTTATGTTAACCATTTGTCCTTGTTTATTAGTCCTTCTGACTCATTGGGTAAACCATTTGCCCTTGTTCATTAGTCCATGTGACTCGTTGTGTGAACCATTTGTCCTTGTTCATTAGTTCTTGTGACTCGTTGTGTGAACCATTTGTCCTTGTTCTTTAGTCCTTGTGACTCGTTGTGTAAACCATTTGTCCTTGTTATTGTGACTTGTTGTGTGAACCATTTTTCATTGTTCATTAGTCCTTGTGACTCGTTGTGTGAACCATTTGTCCTTATTCATTTGTCCTTTTGACTCGTGTGTAAACTATTTTACCTTGTTCATTAGTCCTTGTGACTCGTTGTGTGAACCATTTGTCCTTGTTCATTAGTCATTGTGACTCGTTGTGTAAACTATTTGTCCTTGTGACTCGTTGTGTGAACCATTTGTCCTTGTTCATTAGTCATTGTGGCTCGTTGTGTGATCCATTTGTCCTTGTTTTTTAGTCCTTGGTCCTTGTTGTGTGAACCATTTGTCCTTGTTTATTAGTCCTTGTGACTCGTTGTGTAAACCATTTGTCCTTGTTGTTGTGACTTGTTGTGTGAAGCATTTTTCCTTGTTCATTAGTCCTTTTGACTCGTTGTGTAAACTATTTATCCTTGTTCATTAGTCCTTGTGACTCGTTGTGTGAACCATTTATCTTTGTGACTCGTTGTTTAAACCATTTGTCCTGGTTTATTAATCCTTGTGACTCGTTGTGTAAACCATTTGTCCTTGTGATTGTGACTTGTTGCGTGAACCATTTTTCCTTGTTCATTAGTCCTTGTGACTCATTGTGTGAACCATTTGTCCTTGTTCATTTGTCCTTGTGACTCGTTGTGTAAACTATTTAACCTTGTTCATTAGTCCTTGTGACTCGTTGTGTGAACCATTTGTCCTTGTTCATTAGTCCTTGTAACTCGTTATCTTAACCATTTGTCCTTGTTTATTAGTCCTTCTGACTCATTGGGTGAACCATTTGCCCTTGTTCATTAGTCCTTGTGACTCGTTGTGTGAACCATTTGTCCTTGTTCATTAGTCCTTGTGAATCGTTGTGTAAACTATTTAACCTTGTTCATTAGTCCGTGTGAGTCGTTGTGTGAACCATTTGTCCTTATTCATTAGTCCTTGTGCCTCGTTGTGTGAACCATTTTTCCTTGTTCTTTAGTCCTTGGTCCTTGTTGTGTGAACCATTTGTCCTTGTTTATTAGTCCTTGTGACTCGTTGTGTAAACCATTTGTCCTTGTTGTTGTGTCTTGATGTGTGAAGCATTTTTCCTTGTTCATTAGTCCTTTTGACTCGTTGTGTAAACTATTTATCCTTGTTCATTAGTCCTTGTGACTCGTTGTGTGAACCATTTATCTTTGTGACTCGTTGTTTAAACCATTTGTCTTGGTTTATTAGTCCTTGTGACTCGTTGTGTAAACCATTTGTCCTTGTGATTATGACTTGTTGTGTGAACCATTTTTCCTTGTTCATTAGTCCTTTTGACTCGTTGTGTAAACTATTTATCCTTGTTCATTAGTCCTTGTGACTCGTTGTGTGAACCATTTATCTTTGTGACTCGTTGTTTAAACCATTTGTCCTGGTTTATTAGTCCTTGTGACTCGTTGTGTAAACCATTTGTCCTTGTGATTGTGACTTGTTGTGTGAACCATTTTTCCTTGTTCATTAGTCCTTGTGACTCGTTGTGTGAATCATTTGTCCTTGTTCATTGGTCCTTGTGACTCGTTGTCTAAACTATTTGTCCTTCTTTATTAGTCCTTGTGACTTGTTGTGTGGACCATTTATCCTTGTTCATTAGTCCTTGTAACTCGTTATGTTAACCATTTGTCCTTGTTTATTAGTCCTTCTGACTCATTGGGTAAACCATTTGCCCTTGTTCATTAGTCCATGTGACTCGTTGTGTGAACCATTTGTCCTTGTTCATTAGTTCTTGTGACTCGTTGTGTGAACCATTTGTCCATGTTCTTTAGTCCTTGTGCTCGTTGTTTAAACCATTTGTCCTTGTTTATTAGTCCTTGTGACTCGTTGTGTAAACCATTTGTCCTTGTTATTGTGACTTGTTGTGTGAACCATTTTTCATTGTTCATTAGTCCTTGTGACTCGTTGTGTGAACCATTTGTCCTTATTTTATTTGTCCTTGTGACTCGTTGTGTAAACTATTTGACCTTGTTCATTAGTCCTTGTGACTCGTTGTGTGAACCATTTGTCCTTGTTCATTAGTCATTGTGACTCGTTGTGTAAACTATTTGTCCTTGTGACTCGTTGTGTGAACCATTTGTCCTTGTTCATTAGTCATTGTGGCTCGTTGTGTGATCCATTTGTCCTTGTTCTTTAGTCCTTGGTCCTTGTTGTGTGAACCATTTGTCCTTGTTTATTAGTCCTTGTGACTCGTGGTGTAAACCATTTGTCCTTGTTGTTGTGACTTTTTGTGTGAAGCATTTTTCCTTGTTCATTAGTCCTTTTGACTCGTTGTGTAAACTATTTATCCTTGTTCATTAGTCCTTGTGACTCGTTGTGTTAACCATTTATCTTTGTGACTCGTTGTTTAAACCATTTGTCCTGGTTTATTAATCCTTGTGACTCGTTGTGTAAACCATTTGTCCTTGTGATTGTGACTTGTTCTGTGAACCATTTTTCCTTGTTCATTAGTCCTTGTGACTCGTTGTGTGAACCATTTGTCCTTGTTCATTAGTCCTTGTGACTCATTGTGTAAACTATTTGTCCTTGTTCATTAGTCCTTGTGACTCGTTGTGTGAACCATTTGTCCTTGTGACTCCTTGTGTTAACTATTTTTCCTTGTTCTTTAGTCCTTGTGACTCGTTGTGTGAACCATTTGTCCTTGTTCATTTGTCCTTGTGACTCGTTGTGTAAACTATTTAACCTTGTTCATTAGTCCTTGTGACTCGTTGTGTGAACCATTTGTCCTTGTTCATTAGTCATTGTGACTCGTTGTGTAAACTATTTGTCCTTGTGACTCGTTGTGTCAACCATTTGTCCTTGTTCATTAGTCCTTGTGCCTCATTGTGTTAACCATTTGTCCTTGTTCTTTAGTCCTTGGTCCTTGTTGTGTGAACCATTTGTCCTTGTTTATTAGTCCTTGTGACTCGTTGTGTAAACCATTTGTCCTTGAGAAAGTTTGTGCCTAGAAACTACACCCGAAACATGTCTACCACCACAAAATGGTCGTCCAAAATAGTCCCTCATAAACCCCGACCCAAAACCGAAATGAATGAGCCTATCACCACAAAATTGTCCTCCAAAACAGTCCCCCACAAGGTTCAAACCGTGACCAAGGTTGTTAAACCAAACCCTCTAACCGAAATCACAACTCTTGACAAGGGTAAGGCAACCGAAACCTCACAAAAAAAGGTCACCACCCTAAAAAAATGTTATCAATGTCAAGGCTTTGGTCACTTTGTTAAAGAATGCCCAACAAAGAAAGCCCTTAACACATTTGAGTTAGTGCATTGGGGTGATGATGAGATCCTTGTGATTAATAAGGATGTGGACGAAATGGGTCATGAGGAAATGGGTGATGATTTGGCGGAAACGGGTATGGGTCTTGGCTTGGTTACTTGGAAAGCATCTACTAATCATATTGAGGTGCTAAATCAAGAGGTGGTTGGTATGAAGAGTGTCCATGCTCTCCCTACCAATGATATGTCCAAAGAACAAGAGGAACCATTCCCTACCAAAGTTCAAGGATTGATTAAACTCTATGAAGATGTCTCCCCAAGTACCACCATGGAGTTGATGACCGAGGTCCCTAAACCTCATTTGGGCAGCCGTGATATATTTAACTCCGATGGCAAGGTAGGAGAATGCCCACTTAAACAAAGCAAGCTCAAGTGGAATGATTCCAAGGGACGAGTTAAAGGGAAGCCGATCACCAATGATCAAACCGAGGGAACTTTCAATGGTTTGCAATGTGATTATCCTACTTTCTCTATTCCAAATTTCATTAATTCGTTTGAGATTGAAAGTGACGCTAGTAGCAATGACAAGGTGGCTGTCCTAATGCAAGAAATCATGCTAAATGTTTGCTCTAGCAAATGATGTCATGTTGGTAAAGAGCAAGTCAAGGAGAGCTTCTCAATCCATGATCAAACCGAGAAGGACAATGGGACTTGCGAGGAAAGGTCCAAGAGTCCTTTGCAAACCAAAGTATTTGATCCCGGAGATCCCATGTGGACACATTTCAACAAGGGAAGGGTCGTCAAGCAAAGAAAAGAATGGTCCATGGCAAGTGGAAGAGGTCCTCTCAAGCTCACCGAACTCAAGCAAATTGTTTTCATGTTAGAGTTCTCTGCAAGAATTAAACAGTCCTGTCGACGGTTTAATTCTCCCTTGTCCGTCCAAAGTTTCAGTCCTTATATCACAAACAGACAGTCCATTGCGCTGTTCAGTTTCGAGTCCTTGTCCGAAAACCCGAGTCCTAGTTCAATTGGGTTGGTTCTCTTGGGCATACATGTCATCTTTAATGTTGAGGACTTAAGTCAATACTATGAGAAGGTCAAGGATGGTGATGTCGAGGACTTGAGGACAAGTCCTTTTCAAGAGGGAGAGTTTGAAGCAAAAGGAGCCACGCCTAAACTATGCTTCCACCCGATTTTGATCCTTCACGCAAAACGAGGTCCAAACTCCAAAATCCGTCTAAGAAGGCACGGTAATTTTTGTCATGTCTCAATTCTTTAATGAATTTGGAGACTTTTTGGCTAGGGACTTTTATTTAAATAAGGATCCGAACTAAGATAAAGTCATGAGACAAAACCGAGTAACGAGTTTATCGGTTTTCAACAATCGACCTTATTTCGCTTCCAAATGGTCCTATTCTTTCTAGTTAAATAAATCAAGACAATCCTAGGCTAAATAAGAGTTGGTTGGTCATCCAAGAGAGTCCAAGAGGGCTGTTTTATCATTTTCAAATGAAGATCAAATGTCGCTTTCAAGGAAGGTCCGAATGTCGCTTTCACTCTTACATTTGTGTAAGGCTTGTGTAAGGGCTTTTGTTTGACTCTATGATGGCTACTCCAAGGCTCTTTTTCGGCTGGTATGAGGACCATTTGAAGCTTCCAAGGAGTCCAAATAATCATTGTCCTTATTAGTTTACTTTTCTTGTTTTTAGCATTTGTTTTTCAACTTGTGTAAGAACTTTGTGTAAGGCCTTGGGCCACTTTTGTACCGGTTTTCCTAGGTGCTTTTGAGCCGTTAGATGCTAGGATTAGATGGATGGATAGGATTGCTTGGCTTGGCCTATAAAAGCAAGGCATACCCTAGTGTAAAAATCAGATTTGAGTGAATTAAAGAATGAGTAAGAAACCAAGTGTTTTCTTCATCAAAACCTATTCTTTCTTTGAGTGCTTGAATAGTCCTCTTTGCTTAGTGCTTGAGGTTTGAGTAATTTCTTTGCTTAGTGCTTGAAATTTCCCTTAGGCTTAATCTAGTGGCTTTGTGCTTGGATTAAGTCATATCCCAATCACATCCTTTACTCTATTCGATTGTAGAGTTAAGGAACCGTGGTTATAAACGGTTAACCATTTGTTCGATTGCGTCTTGAGTTTTGTTGAGTTTTTACTCGTTTTTATCACGATTAAACAGTCCAAAACACTGTCCAAATCGAGTCAGTTTTAACCAAATTCTGAGTCTTGAGCGTTTCACTTCAAATTGGTATCGAGCTTGGCTCTTGCGTTTTCTTAAACCAAGACGATCTTGGGAAATGGTGGTCCTTGGTGTTTTAGGGTGTGACCTCTCAAATCTGGGCGCGGCTTGATTTGTGAGTGCTAGCTTTGGTTCGAGCATTTGTGTGTTGCTCGGATCGAGTTGGCTAACAAGAGGGTTCGGTCTTTGCTAAGTGCTTGACTAGAATGGGCTCTTGTTGTCTCCCTCTTTAAAATCTATACTACATTTTTTTCTGAAATCGTATTTGTTTTTGAAATCGTCTTTTGTTATACCATGTTCTTAACCGCGAAAGTTTGAGGACAAACTTTTCTCAACAAAGGGAGTTTGAAGCAAATGTGGCAACCGAGATTTTTGAGCCAAAAAAAAAGTAGGTTTCCAAGGTGAAGAGATAAGCACAAATTGCAAAGATTCCATTCGAAAGCGACATCAAATGGTCCCCTTTTTTGTACAAGCAAAATGCCAAGCAAGGAAGGAACATTAAGCATCAATATGGCAGCCCTTTGTCACGGTTTTTAACAGTCCAAGGAGCTGTCCAATAGCCTTGTTCTTTGTATTTTGTCAACTTTGTATCTTTTGTTTTGTTCCTCTTTAATTTGTAGCCTTTAGATTAAGTCTTAGATGGATGGCTAGGATTTAGTTGTTTCTCTTTAATTTATGGCCTTAGGATCTATTGTTAGATGGATGGCCTAGATGATTTGTGAGTCTCTATAAAAGGAGCTCATTTCCCTTGTAACAAATCAGATTTTTGAGAATGAAAATATGAGAGGTTTTGAAAACCCTTAAGTCCTTTGCTTAGTGCTTGGACAATCCCATCTTTGCTTAGTGTGAGAGAACCTCCATTTGCTTAGTGCTTTGGAGCGGAGTTGAGCCCTTGCTTCGTGATCTCGGGCAAAACTACTCCTAGGCCTAAACTTGCTTTGTGATCTCGTTTAGGTCATATCTTGTTCATCTCATGCCCATCAAACGGTATTTGTTGAATGCAAAACCGGGCTCATAGTGAGATGTTTTTATTGTTCATTTCACGCCCATCAAACGGGTTTTGTTGAATGCAAAACCGGGCTCATAGTGAAATGTTTTCTTTTAGTCTTTCATTTTATGTCAAAATAAATCCTCACAAAACAACCCAAAACCGAAACAATACAAATACACGAAAACAGCCTATTTCAACGAAGTTTAAACAGTCCGTCTGACTGTTCGTTTTGTTATTCTGATCCTGTTTTGTGTCGTATGTTGGGTTTCTTGTGTTTGGTCGTGGCTCTTCATCCCTTTCTCATTTGCTCATGCTAATGTGACTATGTGAGGGTGATGATAACCCATACGGTTTCCGGGACCGTCCTATCCCTAGCCCGGTTTTTTAGGTCTTTTTTATGTTAATTTTGGGGTCATTTTTAAAGGTCTTAAATTTCTTTGCAATTGTTGTCGCTTTTGCTGCGTTTTTTTGGCCTATTTTGGGCTGATTAAGGACCACACTCTCGTTTTAATTCAGTACTGCCCAAGGGAATGCCACATTTGAAAGCAATTTAGAGGAAGAAAAACAAGTTTCTACATTGCACTCTAAACATCAAATCCAACAGACCTGACTTTGAAGCTCAATATCTAAAGTTCTACTCATGCAAAACCTTTGATTCTGGGGTCATTGGAAAGTTTAAGGTGTTAACTAGCTATGAGCTTTGGAATAGGACCAAAAGCTATTTTATCTTGAGAGAAATGCATTTTTGAAATGAATCAGACAGATCTGAAATACTCCAGCAGTTTCAGAATATCAGGTCTGAATTCAAATGGCCATATCTCAGGATTTAGACGGTGAAAATTTTTGTTCCTTACATGGATAAAATCTTGAAGAAGTCTACTTTCCTATGGAGTTGGAATCAACAAGATTCAATGTGTGGATTTTTCACAATAAGCTTTCAAAGACTGTCACGATTGAATGCAATGCTGTTTTTGAAACTGACATGTCTGTGTTCAGACTTGAATAACTCAAAATCTACGGGGTATTTCTGGGTAATTCTTTTTGGCAGGAAACGCTAACTTCATTAGCTTTCGTTTGATGTATGTTGGGCATTTTTAACCTTCCTAAACTATGAGCTATGATTTTTCTAAGTCACTGCAGTTGTTCAAGAGGAATGCTGAATGTTGGTTTCTGACCTGCTCTTAGTAAGAAAATCATATCTCAAGTTCTAGGCCACTTCAAGGGCTAATTCCTTCCGGGAATGGAAGCTAAAATCCTTAGCTTTCATTCAAGCTATCACAAGCCATTTATTTCAACCTGGATCAAGAGATACGAATTTTTGAAGACAAGGTTGAATCCTGAAATGTTATGTTTCTGAACCATCAAGAAAATGACCTGAGTTCTCAAGGCAATTGCTCAAATTAAGTCTCCATCTTATTTTCCATCAATCCTAATATCCTAAGCCACAAGAAAGTCCAAGAAAGCAAACAGCAAAGAAGTCCAACACAAGCCTGAAGATACCAAAGTTGTTTTGCCATTTCAGGAAAGGGACAAGACTACTTTAATGTTGCTTTTTCAAGTTTTAAACTGTTTTTGCATCAGTTTTACTTGTTCTTATTAGAAGACTTTCTGAAATTTTTAACTTCTTTTTGCAAGGCTTTCGAGCCCTTAGATGTTGCTTTATTTTAAGGGTAGAGATTAGTTGTAGAGCTCTATATAATGAGCCTTATTCCCATTGTAAAAAGCAGATTATGTTGAATGAAAAAAGTTGAGATTTCTCTCAAAATTTAAATCTTAACAACTTGTGCAAACTGCTGTAGTTGTGAGTCAGGCTTGGTGACAACCTGTGCTAGGCTGTGGTTGTTGATCAATAACTTTGTGGCAAAGCTTATTCAATCCGTGCATCGACCGTGGGTTGTCGATCTTTGTTGTTGATTTGAGTTGTGAATTGCCTGTGCTTAGTATGTGGTAATCCTCAATTTGAGTCGTCCCAAATTGTTAAGCTAATTTCCGTGCTTGCTTTGTGGTTATTAGTTTGATAATTATATCCCTTTTATTTGTTGCATCTTATTTCAGAAAATTATCTCACAAAAATAGCATCAAATTTCTTTGCTTGTCCAAGAATTTAGTCCTTATCTTAAGGTGTTGCTACTTTGATTCGAACAGACCCTATAGGTTGTTGGTTTTCAGATCTTGAGTCTCTCAAAACATAAGAGACCCTCACCATTACGCTGCACCTTGTGACTCGTTGTGTGAACCATTTGTCCTTGTTCATTAGTCCATATGACTGGTTGTGTGAACCATTTATCCTTGTTCTTTAGTCCTTGTGACTTGTTGTTTAAAACATTTGTCCTTATGACTCGTTGTGTAAACTATTTCTCAATGTTCATTAGTCCTTGTGACTCGTTGTGTGAACCATTTATCCTTGTTCATTAGTCCTAGTAACTCGTTATGTTAACCATGTGTCCTTGTTTATTAGTCCTTGTGACTCATTGGGTAAACCATTTGTCTTTGTTATTGTGACTTGTTGTGTGAACCATTTTTCATTATTCAGTAGTCCTTGTGACTCGTTGTGCGAACCATTTGTCCTTGTTCATTTGTCCTTGTGACTCGTTGTGTAAACTATTTGACCTTGTTCATTAGTCCTTGTGACTCGTTGTGTGAACCATTTGTCCTTGTTCATTAGTCATTGTGACTCGTTGTGTAAACTATTTGTCCTTGTGACTCGTTGTGTGAACCATTTGTCCTTGTTCATTAGTCCTTGTGGCTCGTTGTGTGAACCATTTGTCCTTGTTCTTTAGTCCTTGGTCCTTGTTGTGTGAACCATTTGTCCTTGTTTATTAGTCCTTGTGACTCGTTGTGTAAACCATTTGTCCTTGTTGTTGTGACTTGTTGTGTGAAGCATTTTTCCCTGTTCATTAGTCCTTTTGACTCGTTGTGTAAATTATTTATCCTTGTTCATTTGTCCTTGTGACTCGTTGTGTGAACCATTTGTCTTTGTGACTCGTTGTTTAAACCATTTGTCCTGGTTTATTAGTCCTTGTGACTCGTCGTGTAAACCATTTGTCCTTATGATTGTGACTTGTTGTGTGAACCATTTTTCCTTGTTCATTAGTCCTTGTGATTCGTTGTGTGAACCATTTGTCCTTGTTCATTAGTCCTTGTGACTCGTTGTCTAAACTATTTGTCCTTCTTTATTAGTCCTTGTGACTTGTTGTGTGAACCATTTATCCTTGTTCATTAGTCCTTGTAACTCGTTATGTTAACCATTTGTCCTTGTTTATTAGCCCTTCTGACTCATTGGGTAAACCATTTGTCCTTGTTCATTAGTCCATGTGACTCGTAGTGTGAACCATTTGTCCTTGTTCATTAGTCTTTGTGACTCGTTGTGTGAACCATTTGTCCTTGTTCATTAGTCCTTGTGACTCGTTGTTTAAACCATTTGTCCTTGTTTATTAGTCCTTGTGACTCGTTGTATAAACCATTTGTCCTTGTTATTGTGACTTGTTATGTGAACCATTTTTCATTGTTCATTAGTACGTGTGACTCGTTGTGTGAACCATTTGTCCTTGTTCATTAGTCCATGTGACTCGTTGTGTGAACCATTTGTCCTTGTTCATTAGTACTTGTGACTCGTTGTTTAAATCATTTGTAACAAGGACTCATTGTGTAAATCATTTGTCCTTTTTCTTTAGTCCTTGTGACTCGTTGTGAAAATCATTTGTCCTTGTTCATTAGTCCTTGTGACTTCTTGTGTTAACTATTTTTCCTTGTTCTTTAGTCCTTGTGACTCGTTGTGTGAACCATTTGTCCTTATTCATTAGTCCTTGTGACTCGTTGTGTGAACCATTTATCCTTGTTCATTAGTCCATATGACTGGTTGTGTGAACCATTTGTCCTTGTTCTTTAGTCCTTGTGGCTCGTTGTTTAAAACATTTGTCCTTGTTTATTAGTCCTTGTGACTCGTTGTGCAAACTATTTCTCCTTGTTCATTAGTCCTTCTGATTCGTTGTGTGAACCATTTATCCTTGTTCATTAGTCCTAGTAACTCGTTATGTTAACCATTTGTCCTTGTTTATTAGTCCTTGTGACTCATTGGGTAAACCATTTGTCCTTGTTATTGTGACATGTTGTGTGAACCATTTTTCATTGTTCATTAGTCCTTTTGACTCGTTGTGTGAACCATTTGTCCTTATTCATTTGTCCTTGTGACTCGTTGTGTAAACTATTTGACCTAGTTCATTAGTCCTTGTGACTCGTTGTGTGAACCATTTGTCCTTGTTCATTAGTCATTGTGACTCGTTGTGTAAACTATTTGTCCTTGTGACTCGTTGTGTGAACCATTTGTCCTTGTTCATTAGTCCTTGTGGCTCGTTGTGTGAACCATTTGTCCTTGTTCTTTAGTCCTTGGTCCTTGTTGTGTGAACCATTTGTCCTTGTTTATTAGTCCTTGTGACTCGTTGTGTAAACCATTTGTCCTTGTTGTTGTGACTTGTTGTGTGAAGCATTTTTCCCTGTTCATTAGTCATTTTGACTCGTTGTGTAAATTATTTATCCTTGTTCATTTGTCCTTGTGACTCGTTGTGTGAACCATTTGTCTTTGTGACTCGTTGTTTAAACCATTTGTCCTGGTTTATTAGTCCGTGTGACTCGTCGTGTAAACCATTTGTCCTTGTGATTGTGACTTGTTGTGTGAACCATTTTTCCTTGTTCATTAGTCCTTGTGATTCGTTGTGTGAACCATTTGTCCTTGTTCATTAGTCCTTGTGACTCGTTGTCTAAACTATTTGTTCTTCTTTATTAGTCCTTGTGACTTGTTGTGTGAACCATTTATCCTTGTTCATTAGTCCTTGTAACTCGTTATGTTAACCATTTGTCCTTGTTTATTAGTCCTTCTGACTCATTGGGTAAACCATTTGTCCTTGTTCATTAGTCCATGTGACTCGTAGTGTGAACCATTTGTCCTTGTTCATTAGTCCTTGTGACTCGTTGTGTGAACCATTTGTTCTTGTTCATTAGTCCTTGTGACTCGTTGTTTAAACCATTTGTCCTTGTTTATTAGTCCTTGTGACTCGTTGTATAAACCATTTGTCCTTGTTATTGTGACTTGTTATGTGAACCATTTTTCATTGTTCATTAGTACGTGTGACTCGTTGTGTGAACCATTTGTCCTTGTTCATTAGTCCATGTGACTCGTTGTGTGAACCATTTGTCCTTGTTCATTAGTACTTGTGACTCGTTGTTTAAATCATTTGTAACAAGGACTCATTGTGTAAATCATTTGTCCTTTTTCTTTAGTCCTTGTGATCGTTGTGAAAATCATTTGTCCTTGTTCATTAGTCCTTGTGACTTCTTGTGTTAACTATTTTTCCTTGTTCTTTAGTCCTTGTGACTCGTTGTGTGAACCATTTGTCCTTATTCATTAGTCTTTGTGAATCGTTGTGTGAACCATTTATCCTTGTTCATTAGTCCATATGACTGGTTGTGTGAACCATTTGTCCTTGTTCTTTAGTCCTTGTGGCTCGTCGTTTAAAACATTTGTCCTTGTTTATTAGTCCTTGTGACTCGTTGTGCAAACTATTTCTCCGTGTTCATTAGTCCTTCTGATTCGTTGTGTGAACCATTTATCCTTGTTCATTAGTCCTGGTAACTCGTTATGTTAACCATTTGTCCTTGTTTATTAGTCCTTGTGACTCATTGGGTAAACCATTTGTCCTTGTTATTGTGACATGTTGTGTGAACCATTTTTCATTGTTCATTAGTCCTTTTGACTCGTTGTGTGAACCATTTGTCCTTATTCATTTGTCCTTGTGACTCGTTGTGTAAACTATTTGACCTAGTTCATTAGTCCTTGTGACTCGTTGTGTGAACCATTTGTCCTTGTTCATTAGTCATTGTGACTCGTTGTGTAAACTATTTGTCCTTGTGACTCGTTGTGTGAACCATTTGTCCTTGTTCATTAGTCCTTGTGGCTCGTTGTGTGAACCATTTGTCCTTGTTCTTTAGTCTTTGGTCCTTGTTGTGTGAACCATTTGTCCTTGTTTATTAGTCCTTGTGACTCGTTGTGTAAACCATTTGTCCTTGTTGTTGTGACTTGTTGTGTGAAGCATTTTTCCCTGTTCATTAGTCCTTTTGACTCGTTATGTAAATTATTTATCCTTGTTCATTTGTCCTTGTGACTCGTTGTGTGAACCATTTTTCTTTGTAATTCGTTGTTTAAACCATTTGTCCTGGTTTATTAGTCCTTGTGACTCGTCGTGTAAACCATTTGTCCTTGTGATTGTGACTTGTTGTGTTAACCATTTTTCCTTGTTCATTAGTCCTTGTGATTCGTTGTGTGAACCATTTGTCCTTGTTCATTAGTCCTTGTGACTCGTTGTCTAAACTATTTGTCCTTCTTTATTAGTCCTTGTGACTTGTTGTGTGAACCATTTATCCTTGTTCATTAGTCCTTGTAACTCGTTATGTTAACCATTTGTCCTTGTTTATTAGTCCTTCTGACTCATTGGGTAAACCATTTGTCCTTGTTCATTAGTCCATGTGACTCGTAGTGTGAACCATTTGTCGTTGTTCATTAGTCCTTGTGACTCGTTGTGTGAACCATTTGTCCTTGTTCATTAGTCCTTGTGACTCGTTGTTTAAATCATTTGTCCTTGTTTATTAGTCCTTATGACTCGTTGTATAAACCATTTGTCCTTGTTATTGTGACTTGTTATGTGAACCATTTTTCATTGTTCATAACGTGTGACTCGTTGTGTGAACCATTTATCCTTGTTCATTAGTCCTAGTAACTCGTTTTGTTAACCATGTGTCCTTGTTTATTAGTCCTTGTGACTCATTGGGTAAACCATTTGTCTTTGTTATTGTGACTTGTTGTGTGAACCATTTTTCATTATTCAGTAGTCCTTGTGACTCGTTGTGTGAACCATTTGTCCTTGTTCATTTGTCCTTGTGACTCGTTGTGTAAACTATTTGACCTTGTTCATTAGTCCTTGTGACTCGTTGTGTGAACCATTTGTCCTTGTTCATTAGTCATTGTGACTCGTTGTGTAAACTATTTGTCCTTGTGACTCGTTGTGTGAACCATTTGTCCTTGTTCATTAGCCTTGTGGCTCGTTGTGTGAACCATTTGTCCTTGTTCTTTAGTCCTTGGTCCTTGTTGTGTGAACCATTTGTCCTTGTTTATTAGTCCTTGTGACTCGTTGTGTAAACCGTTTGTCCTTGTTGTTGTGACTTGTTGTGTGAAGCATTTTTCCCTGTTCATTAGTCCTTTTGACTCGTTGTGTAAATTATTTATCCTTGTTCATTTGTCCTTGTGACTCGTTGTGTGAACCATTTGTCTTTGTGACTCGTTGTTTAAACCATTTGTCCTGGTTTATTAGTCCTTGTGACTCGTCGTGTAAACCATTTGTCCTTGTGATTGTGACTTGTTGTGTGAACCATTTTTCCTTGTTCATTAGTCCTTGTGATTCGTTGTGTGAACCATTTGTCCTTGTTCATTAGTCCTTGTGACTCGTTGTCTAAACTATTTGTCCTTCTTTATTAGTCCTTGTGACTTGTTGTGTGAACCATTTATCCTTGTTCATTAGTCCTTGTAACTCATTATGTTAACCATTTGTCCTTGTTTATTAGTCCTTCTGACTCATTGGGTAAACCATTTGTCCTTGTTCATTAGTCCATGTGAGTCGTAGTGTGAACCATTTGTCCTTGTTCATTAGTCTTTGTGACTCGTTGTGTGAACCATTTGTCCTTGTTCATTAGTCCTTGTGACTCGTTGTTTAAACCATTTGTCCTTGTTTATTAGTCCTTGTGACTCGTTGTATAAACCATTTGTCCTTGTTATTGTGACTTGTTATGTGAACCATTTTTCATTGTTCATTAGTACATGTGACTCGTTGTGTGAACCATTTGTCCTTGTTCATTAGTCCATGTGACTCGTTGTGTGAACCATTTGTCCTTGTTCATTAGTACTTGTGACTCGTTGTTTAAATCATTTGTAACAAGGACTCATTGTGTAAATCATTTGTCCTTTTTCTTTAGTCCTTGTGACTCGTTGTGAAAATCATTTGTCCTTGTTCATTAGTCCTTGTGACTTCTTGTGTTAACTATTTTTCCTTGTTCTTTAGTCCTTGTGACTCGTTGTGTGAACCATTTGTCCTTATTCATTAGTCCTTGTGACTCGTTGTGTGAACCATTTATCCTTGTTCATTAGTCCATATGACTGGTTGTGTGAACCATTTGTCCTTGTTCTTTAGTCCTTGTGGCTCGTTGTTTAAAACATTTGTCCTTGTTTATTAGTCCTTGTGACTCGTTGTGCAAACTATTTCTCCTTGTTCATTAGTCCTTCTGATTCGTTGTGTGAACCATTTATCCTTGTTCATTAGTCCTAGTAACTCGTTATGTTAACCATTTGTCCTTGCTTATTAGTCCTTGTGACTCATTGGGTAAACCATTTGTCCTTGTTATTGTGACATGTTGTGTGAACCATTTTTCATTGTTCATTAGTCCTTTTGACTCGTTGTGTGAACCATTTGTCCTTATTCATTTGTCCTTGTGACTCGTTGTGTAAACTATTTGACCTAGTTCATTAGTCCTTGTGACTCGTTGTGTGAACCATTTGTCCTTGTTCATTAGTCATTGTGACTCGTTGTGTAAACTATTTGTCCTTGTGACTCGTTGTGTGAACCATTTGTCCTTGTTCATTAGTCCTTGTGGCTCGTTGTGTGAACCATTTGTCCTTGTTCTTTAGTCTTTGGTCCTTGTTGTGTGAACCATTTGTCCTTGTTTATTAGTCCTTGTGACTCGTTGTGTAAACCATTTGTCCTTGTTGTTGTGACTTGTTGTGTGAAGCATTTTTCCCTGTTCATTAGTCCTTTTGACTCGTTGTGTAAATTATTTATCCTTGTTCATTTGTCCTTGTGACTCGTTGTGTGAACCATTTGTCTTTGTGACTCGTTGTTTAAACCATTTGTCCTGGTTTATTAGTCCTTGTGACTCGTCGTGTAAACCATTTGTCCTTGTGATTGTGACTTGTTGTGTGAACCATTTTTCCTTGTTCATTAGTCCTTGTGATTCGTTGTGTGAACCATTTGTCCTTGTTCATTAGTCCTTGTGACTCGTTGTCTAAACTATTTGTCCTTCTTTATTAGTCCTTGTGACTTGTTGTGTGAACCATTTATCCTTGTTCATTAGTCCTTGTAACTCATTATGTTAACCATTTGTCCTTGTTTATTAGTCCTTCTGACTCATTGGGTAAACCATTTGTCCTTGTTCATTAGTCCATGTGACTCGTAGTGTGAACCATTTGTCCTTGTTCATTAGTCTTTGTGACTCGTTGTGTGAACCATTTGTCCTTGTTCATTAGTCCTTGTGACTCGTTGTTTAAACCATTTGTCCTTGTTTATTAGTCCTTGTGACTCGTTGTATAAACCATTTGTCCTTGTTATTGTGACTTGTTATGTGAACCATTTTTCATTGTTCATTAGTACATGTGACTCGTTGTGTGAACCATTTGTCCTTGTTCATTAGTCCATGTGACTCGTTGTGTGAACCATTTGTCCTTGTTCATTAGTACTTGTGACTCGTTGTTTAAATCATTTGTAACAAGGACTCATTGTGTAAATCATTTGTCCTTTTTCTTTAGTCCTTGTGACTCGTTGTGAAAATCATTTGTCCTTGTTCATTAGTCCTTGTGACTTCTTGTGTTAACTATTTTTCCTTGTTCTTTAGTCCTTGTGACTCGTTGTGTGAACCATTTGTCCTTATTCATTAGTCCTTGTGACTCGTTGTGTGAACCATTTATCCTTGTTCATTAGTCCATATGACTGGTTGTGTGAACCATTTGTCCTTGTTCTTTAGTCCTTGTGGCTCGTTGTTTAAAACATTTGTCCTTGTTTATTAGTCCTTGTGACTCGTTGTGCAAACTATTTCTCCTTGTTCATTAGTCCTCGATTCGTTGTGTGAACCATTTATCCTTGTTCATTAGTCCTAGTAACTCGTTATGTTAACCATTTGTCCTTGCTTATTAGTCCTTGTGACTCATTGGGTAAACCATTTGTCCTTGTTATTGTGACATGTTGTGTGAACCATTTTTCATTGTTCATTAGTCCTTTTGACTCGTTGTGTGAACCATTTGTCCTTATTCATTTGTCCTTGTGACTCGTTGTGTAAACTATTTGACCTAGTTCATTAGTCCTTGTGACTCGTTGTGTGAACCATTTGTCCTTGTTCATTAGTCATTGTGACTCGTTGTGTAAACTATTTGTCCTTGTGACTCGTTGTGTGAACCATTTGTCCTTGTTCATTAGTCCTTGTGGCTCGTTGTGTGAACCATTTGTCCTTGTTCTTTAGTCTTTGGTCCTTGTTGTGTGAACCATTTGTCCTTGTTTATTAGTCCTTGTGACTCGTTGTGTAAACCATTTGTCCTTGTTGTTGTGACTTGTTGTGTGAAGCATTTTTCCCTGTTCATTAGTCCTTTTGACTCGTTGTGTAAATTATTTATCCTTGTTCATTTGTCCTTGTGACTCGTTGTGTGAACCATTTGTCTTTGTGACTCGTTGTTTAAACCATTTGTCCTGGTTTATTAGTCCTTGTGACTCGTCGTGTAAACCATTTGTCCTTGTGATTGTGACTTGTTGTGTGAACCATTTTTCCTTGTTCATTAGTCCTTGTGATTCGTTGTGTGAACCATTTGTCCTTGTTCATTAGTCCTTGTGACTCGTTGTCTAAACTATTTGTCCTTCTTTATTAGTCCTTGTGACTTGTTGTGTGAACCATTTATCCTTGTTCATTAGTCCTTGTAACTCATTATGTTAACCATTTGTCCTTGTTTATTAGTCCTTCTGACTCATTGGGTAAACCATTTGTCCTTGTTCATTAGTCCATGTGACTCGTAGTGTGAACCATTTGTCCTTGTTCATTAGTCTTTGTGACTCGTTGTGTGAACCATTTGTCCTTGTTCATTAGTCCTTGTGACTCGTTGTTTAAACCATTTGTCCTTGTTTATTAGTCCTTGTGACTCGTTGTATAAACCATTTGTCCTTGTTATTGTGACTTGTTATGTGAACCATTTTTCATTGTTCATTAGTACATGTGACTCGTTGTGTGAACCATTTGTCCTTGTTCATTAGTCCATGTGACTCGTTGTGTGAACCATTTGTCCTTGTTCATTAGTACTTGTGACTCGTTGTTTAAATCATTTGTAACAAGGACTCATTGTGTAAATCATTTGTCCTTTTTCTTTAGTCCTTGTGACTCGTTGTGAAAATCATTTGTCCTTGTTCATTAGTCCTTGTGACTTCTTGTGTTAACTATTTTTCCTTGTTCTTTAGTCCTTGTGACTCGTTGTGTGAACCATTTGTCCTTATTCATTAGTCCTTGTGACTCGTTGTGTGAACCATTTATCCTTGTTCATTAGTCCATATGACTGGTTGTGTGAACCATTTGTCCTTGTTCTTTAGTCCTTGTGGCTCGTTGTTTAAAACATTTGTCCTTGTTTATTAGTCCTTGTGACTCGTTGTGCAAACTATTTCTCCTTGTTCATTAGTCCTTCTGATTCGTTGTGTGAACCATTTATCCTTGTTCATTAGTCCTAGTAACTCGTTATGTTAACCATTTGTCCTTGTTTATTAGTCCTTGTGACTCATTGGGTAAACCATTTGTCCTTGTTATTGTGACATGTTGTGTGAACCATTTTTCATTGTTCATTAGTCCTTTTGACTCGTTGTGTGAACCATTTGTCCTTATTCATTTGTCCTTGTGACTCGTTGTGTAAACTATTTGACCTAGTTCATTAGTCCTTGTGACTCGTTGTGTGAACCATTTGTCCTTGTTCATTAGTCATTGTGAACCGAAATGGTCCAAGGGCTGTCCGTTTTTGTTCAAATCTGGACAGGAATTTGCAAAGCATTTTGGTGAGTATAATTGCAAGATTTTTAAGAGAAAATGACAACAAATGGTCCCCTTTATTGTCTCCAAAAGAAGCCAAAGGAATTGAAGAGCAAAACCAACAAAATGGCCAGCAGCTTTACACGCCTAAACAGGCTGCCAAGCTTGTTTATTTTGGACCCATTTGTAGTGTTTTTGTGTGTAAAATATCTACTTTAACTTTTGTCCATTTATGCTTTCAATTGTAGCCTTTAGATTTACTTTTAGATGGATGGTTTGGATGTAATTTGAGCCTCTATTTAAAGAGCACCTATCCCTTGTAATAATTTCAGATTTGAAGTTTATGAGAATGAGAATATGAGGTTTTTGAAAACCCTTTCATTAGTTCATTGCTTTGTGCTTGAACAACCTCCATTACTTAGTGTTTGGAGATGAACTCTTTTCATTTGCTTAGTGCTTTGGAAGAGTATTATCCTAGGCTTAAACATGCTTTGTGATCTTGTTTAAGTCATATCTTTCATTTTATGTTTCAAATAAAACCTCCCAAAACAGCCCCCTCCCAAAACCGAGAAAATACTACTCCAAAACAGCCCATTTTCGAGTTAATTTTTGTAGTATGGTTGCTGCGTTTTTGGCCTAGAATGGGCTGATTAAGGACCACCTCGCCGTTTTACTCCAAAGTGGTATCAGAGCTTCGGCTCTTGCGTTTTCTTAAACCAAGACGATCTTGGGAAATGGTGGTCCTTGGTGTTCTAGGGTGTGACACCGCAAATCTGTGCGTGGCTTGATTTGTGGGTGTTGGCTTTGGTTCGAGCACTTGTGTGTTGCTCGGATCGAGTTGGCTAACAAGAGGGTTCGGTCTTTGCTAAGTGCTTGACTAGAATGGGCTCTTGTTGTTTCCCTCTTTAACATCTATACTACATTTTTCTGAAATTGTATTTGTTTTTGAAATCGTCTTTTGCTATACCATGTTCTTAACCGCGAAAGTTTGAGGACAAACTTTTCTCAACAAAGGGAGTTTGAACCGAAATGGTCCAAGGGCTGTCCGTTTTTGTTCAAATCTGGACAGGAATTTGCAAAGCATTTTGGTGAGTATAATTGCAAGATTTTTAAGAGAAAATGACAACAAATGGTCCCCTTTATTGTCTCCAAAAGAAGCCAAAGGAATTGAAGAGCAAAACCAACAAAATGGCCAGCAGCTTTACACGCCTAAACAGGCTGCCAAGCTTGTTTATTTTGGACCCATTTGTAGTGTTTTTGTGTGTAAAATATCTACTTTAACTTTTGTCCATTTATGCTTTCAATTGTAGCCTTTAGATTTACTTTTAGATGGATGGTTTGGATGTAATTTGAGCCTCTATTTAAAGAGCACCTATCCCTTGTAATAATTTCAGATTTGAAGTTTATGAGAATGAGAATATGAGGTTTTTGAAAACCCTTTCATTAGTTCATTGCTTTGTGCTTGAACAACCTCCATTACTTAGTGTTTGGAGATGAACTCTTTTCATTTGCTTAGTGCTTTGGAAGAGTATTATCCTAGGCTTAAACATGCTTTGTGATCTTGTTTAAGTCATATCTTTCATTTTATGTTTCAAATAAAACCTCCCAAAACAGCCCCCTCCCAAAACCGAGAAAATACTACTCCAAAACAGCCCATTTTCGAGTTAATTTTTGTAGTATGGTTGCTGCGTTTTTGGCCTAGAATGGGCTGATTAAGGACCACCTCGCCGTTTTACTCCAAAGTGGTATCAGAGCTTCGGCTCTTGCGTTTTCTTAAACCAAGACGATCTTGGGAAATGGTGGTCCTTGGTGTTCTAGGGTGTGACACCGCAAATCTGTGCGTGGCTTGATTTGTGGGTGTTGGCTTTGGTTCGAGCACTTGTGTGTTGCTCGGATCGAGTTGGCTAACAAGAGGGTTCGGTCTTTGCTAAGTGCTTGACTAGAATGGGCTCTTGTTGTTTCCCTCTTTAACATCTATACTACATTTTTCTGAAATTGTATTTGTTTTTGAAATCGTCTTTTGCTATACCATGTTCTTAACCGCGAAAGTTTGAGGACAAACTTTTCTCAACAAAGGGAGTTTGAACCGAAATGGTCCAAGGGCTGTCCGTTTTTGTTCAAATCTGGACAGGAATTTGCAAAGCATTTTGGTGAGTATAATTGCAAGATTTTTAAGAGAAAATGACAACAAATGGTCCCCTTTATTGTCTCCAAAAGAAGCCAAAGGAATTGAAGAGCAAAACCAACAAAATGGCCAGCAGCTTTACACGCCTAAACAGGCTGCCAAGCTTGTTTATTTTGGACCCATTTGTAGTGTTTTTGTGTGTAAAATATCTACTTTAACTTTTGTCCATTTATGCTTTCAATTGTAGCCTTTAGATTTACTTTTAGATGGATGGTTTGGATGTAATTTGAGCCTCTATTTAAAGAGCACCTATCCCTTGTAATAATTTCAGATTTGAAGTTTATGAGAATGAGAATATGAGGTTTTTGAAAACCCTTTCATTAGTTCATTGCTTTGTGCTTGAACAACCTCCATTACTTAGTGTTTGGAGATGAACTCTTTTCATTTGCTTAGTGCTTTGGAAGAGTATTATCCTAGGCTTAAACATGCTTTGTGATCTTGTTTAAGTCATATCTTTCATTTTATGTTTCAAATAAAACCTCCCAAAACAGCCCCCTCCCAAAACCGAGAAAATACTACTCCAAAACAGCCCATTTTCGAGTTAATTTTTGTAGTATGGTTGCTGCGTTTTTGGCCTAGAATGGGCTGATTAAGGACCACCTCGCCGTTTTACTCCACATTGTGACTCGTTGTGTAAACTATTTGTCCTTGTGACTCGTTGTGTGAACCATTTGTCCTTGTTCATTAGTCCTTGTGGCTCGTTGTGTGAACCATTAGTCCTTGTTCTTTAGTCTTTGGTCCTTGTTGTGTGAACCATTTGTCCTTGTTTATTAGTCCTTGTGACTCGTTGTGTAAACCATTTGTCCTTGTTGTTGTGACTTGTTGTGTGAAGCATTTTTCCCTGTTCATTAGTCCTTTTGACTCGTTGTGTAAATTATTTATCCTTGTTCATTTGTCCTTGTGACTCGTTGTGTGAACCATTTTTCTTTGTGACTCGTTGTTTAAACCATTTGTCCTGGTTTATTAGTCCTTGTGACTCGTCGTGTAAACCATTTGTCCTTGTGATTGTGACTTGTTGTGTGAACCATTTTTCCTTGTTCATTAGTCCTTGTGATTCGTTGTGTGAACCATTTGTCCTTGTTCATTAGTGCTTGTGACTCGTTGTCTAAACTATTTGTCCTTCTTTATTAGTCCTTGTGACTTGTTGTGTGAACCATTTATCCTTGTTCATTAGTCCTTGTAACTCGTTATGTTAACCATTTGTCCTTGTTTATTAGTCCTTCTGACTCATTGGGTAAACCATTTGTCCTTGTTCATTAGTCCATGTGACTCGTAGTGTGAACCATTTGTCCTTGTTCATTAGTCCTTGTGACTCGTTGTGTGAACCATTTGTCCTTGTTAATTAGTCCTTGTGACTCGTTGTTTAAATCATTTGTCCTTGTTTATTAGTCCTTATGACTCGTTGTATAAACCATTTGTCCTTGTTATTGTGACTTATTATGTGAACCATTTTTCATTGTTCATAACGTGTGACTCGTTGTGTGAACCATTTATCCTTGTTCATTAGTCCTAGTAACTCGTTTTGTTAACCATGTGTCCTTGTTTATTAGTCCTTGTGACTCATTGGGTAAACCATTTGTCTTTGTTATTGTGACTTGTTGTGTGAACCATTTTTCATTATTCAGTAGTCCTTGTGACTCGTTGTGTGAACCATTTGTCCTTGTTCATTTGTCCTTGTGACTCGTTGTGTAAACTATTTGACCTTGTTCATTAGTCCTTGTGACTCGTTGTGTGAACCATTTGTCCTTGTTCATTAGTCATTGTGACTCGTTGTGTAAACTATTTGTCCTTGTGACTCGTTGTGTGAACCATTTGTCCTTGTTCATTAGCCTTGTGGCTCGTTGTGTGAACCATTTGTCCTTGTTCTTTAGTCCTTGGTCCTTGTTGTGTGAACCATTTGTCCTTGTTCTTTAGTCCTTGGTCCTTGTTGTGTGAACCATTTGTCCTTGTTTATTAGTCCTTGTGACTCGTTGTGTAAACCATTTGTCCTTGTTGTTGTGACTTGTTGTGTGAAGCATTTTTCCCTGTTCATTAGTCCTTTTGACTCGTTGTGTAAATTATTTATCCTTGTTCATTTGTCCTTGTGACTCGTTGTGTGAACCATTTGTCTTTGTGACTCGTTGTTTAAACCATTTGTCCTGGTTTATTAGTCCTTGTGACTCGTCGTGTAAACCATTTGTCCTTGTGATTGTGACTTGTTGTGTGAACCATTTTTCCTTGTTCATTAGTCCTTGTGATTCGTTGTGTGAACCATTTGTCCTTGTTCATTAGTCCTTGTGACTCGTTGTCTAAACTATTTGTCCTTCTTTATTAGTCCTTGTGACTTGTTGTGTGAACCATTTATCCTTGTTCATTAGTCCTTGTAACTCATTATATTAACCATTTGTCCTTGTTTATTAGTCCTTCTGACTCATTGGGTAAACCATTTGTCCTTGTTCATTTGTCCATGTGATTCGTAGTGTGAACCATTTGTCCTTGTTCATTAGTCTTTGTGACTCGTTGTGTGAACCATTTGTCCTTGTTCATTAGTCCTTGTCACTCGTTGTTTAAACCATTTGTCCTTGTTTATTAGTCCTTGTGACTCGTTGTATAAACCATTTGTCCTTGTTATTGTGACTTGTTATGTGAACCATTTTTCATTGTTCATTAGTACATGTGACTCGTTGTGTGAACCATTTGTCCTTGTTCATTAGTCCATGTGACTCGTTGTGTGAACCATTTGTCCTTGTTCATTAGTACTTGTGACTCGTTGTTT
The DNA here is from genome assembly GCF_048544455.1 of Silene latifolia. Lineage (NCBI taxonomy): Eukaryota > Viridiplantae > Streptophyta > Magnoliopsida > Caryophyllales > Caryophyllaceae > Silene > Silene latifolia. The sequence continues at coordinate 48,270,354 of NC_133531.1, forward strand.
AAATCATTTGTAACAAGGACTCATTGTGTAAATCATTTGTCCTTTTTCTTTAGTCCTTGTGACTCGTTGTGAAAATCATTTGTCCTTGTTCATTAGTCCTTGTGACTTCTTGTGTTAACTATTTTTCCTTGTTCTTTAGTCCTTGTGACTCGTTGTGTGAACCATTTGTCCTTATTCATTAGTCCTTGTGACTCGTTGTGTGAACCATTTATCCTTGTTCATTAGTCCATATGACTGGTTGTGTGAACCATTTGTCCTTGTTCTTTAGTCCTTGTGGCTCGTTGTTTAAAACATTTGTCCTTGTTTATTAGTCCTTGTGACTCGTTGTGCAAACTATTTCTCCTTGTTCATTAGTCCTTCTGATTCGTTGTGTGAACCATTTATCCTTGTTCATTAGTCCTAGTAACTCGTTATGTTAACCATTTGTCCTTGTTTATTAGTCCTTGTGACTCATTGGGTAAACCATTTGTCCTTGTTATTGTGACATGTTGTGTGAACCATTTTTCATTGTTCATTAGTCCTTTTGACTCGTTGTGTGAACCATTTGTCCTTATTCATTTGTCCTTGTGACTCGTTGTGTAAACTATTTGACCTAGTTCATTAGTCCTTGTGACTCGTTGTGTGAACCATTTGTCCTTGTTCATTAGTCATTGTGACTCGTTGTGTAAACTATTTGTCCTTGTGACTCGTTGTGTGAACCATTTGTCCTTGTTCATTAGTCCTTGTGGCTCGTTGTGTGAACCATTTGTCCTTGTTCTTTAGTCTTTGGTCCTTGTTGTGTGAACCATTTGTCCTTGTTTATTAGTCCTTGTGACTCGTTGTGTAAACCATTTGTCCTTGTTGTTGTGACTTGTTGTGTGAAGCATTTTTCCCTGTTCATTAGTCCTTTTGACTCGTTGTGTAAATTATTTATCCTTGTTCATTTGTCCTTGTGACTCGTTGTGTGAACCATTTGTCTTTGTGACTCGTTGTTTAAACCATTTGTCCTGGTTTATTAGTCCTTGTGACTCGTCGTGTAAACCATTTGTCCTTGTGATTGTGACTTGTTGTGTGAACCATTTTTCCTTGTTCATTAGTCCTTGTGATTCGTTGTGTGAACCATTTGTCCTTGTTCATTAGTCCTTGTGACTCGTTGTCTAAACTATTTGTCCTTCTTTATTAGTCCTTGTGACTTGTTGTGTGAACCATTTATCCTTGTTCATTAGTCCTTGTAACTCATTATGTTAACCATTTGTCCTTGTTTATTAGTCCTTCTGACTCATTGGGTAAACCATTTGTCCTTGTTCATTAGTCCATGTGACTCGTAGTGTGAACCATTTGTCCTTGTTCATTAGTCTTTGTGACTCGTTGTGTGAACCATTTGTCCTTGTTCATTAGTCCTTGTGACTCGTTGTTTAAACCATTTGTCCTTGTTTATTAGTCCTTGTGACTCGTTGTATAAACCATTTGTCCTTGTTATTGTGACTTGTTATGTGAACCATTTTTCATTGTTCATTAGTACATGTGACTCGTTGTGTGAACCATTTGTCCTTGTTCATTAGTCCATGTGACTCGTTGTGTGAACCATTTGTCCTTGTTCATTAGTACTTGTGACTCGTTGTTTAAATCATTTGTAACAAGGACTCATTGTGTAAATCATTTGTCCTTTTTCTTTAGTCCTTGTGACTCGTTGTGAAAATCATTTGTCCTTGTTCATTAGTCCTTGTGACTTCTTGTGTTAACTATTTTTCCTTGTTCTTTAGTCCTTGTGACTCGTTGTGTGAACCATTTGTCCTTATTCATTAGTCCTTGTGACTCGTTGTGTGAACCATTTATCCTTGTTCATTAGTCCATATGACTGGTTGTGTGAACCATTTGTCCTTGTTCTTTAGTCCTTGTGGCTCGTTGTTTAAAACATTTGTCCTTGTTTATTAGTCCTTGTGACTCGTTGTGCAAACTATTTCTCCTTGTTCATTAGTCCTTCTGATTCGTTGTGTGAACCATTTATCCTTGTTCATTAGTCCTAGTAACTCGTTATGTTAACCATTTGTCCTTGTTTATTAGTCCTTGTGACTCATTGGGTAAACCATTTGTCCTTGTTATTGTGACATGTTGTGTGAACCATTTTTCATTGTTCATTAGTCCTTTTGACTCGTTGTGTGAACCATTTGTCCTTATTCATTTGTCCTTGTGACTCGTTGTGTAAACTATTTGACCTAGTTCATTAGTCCTTGTGACTCGTTGTGTGAACCATTTGTCCTTGTTCATTAGTCATTGTGACTCGTTGTGTAAACTATTTGTCCTTGTGACTCGTTGTGTGAACCATTTGTCCTTGTTCATTAGTCCTTGTGGCTCGTTGTGTGAACCATTTGTCCTTGTTCTTTAGTCTTTGGTCCTTGTTGTGTGAACCATTTGTCCTTGTTTATTAGTCCTTGTGACTCGTTGTGTAAACCATTTGTCCTTGTTGTTGTGACTTGTTGTGTGAAGCATTTTTCCCTGTTCATTAGTCCTTTTGACTCGTTGTGTAAATTATTTATCCTTGTTCATTTGTCCTTGTGACTCGTTGTGTGAACCATTTGTCTTTGTGACTCGTTGTTTAAACCATTTGTCCTGGTTTATTAGTCCTTGTGACTCGTTGTGTAAACCATTTGTCCTTGTGATTGTGACTTGTTGTATGAACCACTTTTCCTTGTTCATTAGCCCTTGTGACTCGTTGTGTGAACCATTTGTCCTTGTTCATTAGTCCTTGTGACTCGTTGTCTAAACTATTTGTCCTTCTTTATTAGTTCTTGTGACTTGTTGTGTGAACCATTTATCCTTGTTCACTAGTCCTTGTAACTCGTTATGTTAACCATTTGTCCTTGTTTATTAGTCCTTCTGATTCATTAGGTAAACCATTTGTCCGTGTTCATTAGTCCATTTGACTCGTTGTGTGAACCATTTGTCCTTGTTCATTAGTCCTTGTGACTCGTTGTGTGAACCATTTATCCTTGTTCTTTAGTCCTTGTGACTCGTTGTTTAAACCATTTGTCCTTGTTTATTAGTCCTTGTGACTCGTTATTTAAACCATTTGTCCTTGTTTATTAGTCCTTATGACTCGTTGTGTAAACCATTTGTCCTTGTTATTGTGACTTGTTGTGTGAACCATTTTTCATTGTTCATTAGTCCTTGTGACTCGTTGTGTGAACCATTTGTCCTTGTTCTTTAGTCCTTGTGACTCGTTGTTTAAACCATTTGTCCTTGATTATTAGTCCTTGTGACTCGTTGTGTAAACCATTTGTCCTTGTTATTGTGACTTGTTATGTGAACCATTTTTCATTGTTCATTAGTACGTGTGACTCGTTGTGTGAACCATTTGTCCTTGTTCATTAGTCCATGTGACTCGTTGTGTGAACCATTTGTCCTTGTTCATTAGTACTTGTGACTCGTTGTTTAAATCATTTGTAACAAGGACTCATTGTGTAAATCATTTGTCCTTTTTCTTTAGTCCTTGTGACTCGTTGTGAAAATCATTTGTCCTTGTTCATTAGTCCTTGTGACTTCTTGTGTTAACTATTTTTCCTTGTTCTTTAGTCCTTGTGACTCGTTGTGTGAACCATTTGTCCTTATTCATTAGTCCTTGTGACTCGTTGTGTGAACCATTTATCCTTGTTCATTAGTCCATATGACTGGTTGTGTGAACCATTTGTCCTTGTTCTTTAGTCCTTGTGGCTCGTTGTTTAAAACATTTGTCCTTGTTTATTAGTCCTTGTGACTCGTTGTGCAAACTATTTCTCCTTGTTCATTAGTCCTTCTGATTCGTTGTGTGAACCATTTATCCTTGTTCATTAGTCCTAGTAACTCGTTATGTTAACCATTTGTCCTTGTTTATTAGTCCTTGTGACTCGTTGTGCAAACTATTTCTCCTTGTTCATTAGTCCTTCTGATTCGTTGTGTGAACCATTTATCCTTGTTCATTAGTCCTAGTAACTCGTTATGTTAACCATTTGTCCTTGTTTATTAGTCCTTGTGACTCATTGGGTAAACCATTTGTCCTTGTTATTGTGACATGTTGTGTGAACCATTTTTCATTGTTCATTAGTCCTTTTGACTCGTTGTGTGAACCATTTGTCCTTATTCATTTGTCCTTGTGACTCGTTGTGTAAACTATTTGACCTAGTTCATTAGTCCTTGTGACTCGTTGTGTGAACCATTTGTCCTTGTTCATTAGTCATTGTGACTCGTTGTGTAAACTATTTGTCCTTGTGACTCGTTGTGTGAACCATTTGTCCTTGTTCATTAGTCCTTGTGGCTCGTTGTGTGAACCATTTGTCCTTGTTCTTTAGTCCTTGGTCCTTGTTGTGTGAACCATTTGTCCTTGTTTATTAGTCCTTGTGACTCGTTGTGTAAACCATTTGTCCTTGTTGTTGTGACTTGTTGTGTGAAGCATTTTTCCTTGTTCATTAGTCCTTTTGACTCGTTGTGTAAACTATTTATACTTGTTCATTAGTCCTTGTGACTCGTTGTGTGAACCATTTGTCTTTGTGACTCGTTGTTTAAACCATTTGTCCTGGTTTATTAGTCCTTGTGACTCGTTGTCTAAACCATTTGTCCTTGTGATTGTGACTTGTTGTGTGAACCACTTTTCCTTGTTCATTAGCCCTTGTGACTCGTTGTGTGAACCATTTGTCCTTGTTCATTTGTCCTTGTGACTCGTTGTCTAATCTATTTGTCCTTCTTTATTAGTTCTTGTGACTTGTTGTGTGAACCATTTATCCTTGTTCACTAGTCCTTGTAACTCGTTATGTTAACCATTTGTCCTTGTTTATTAGTCCTTCAGACTCATTAGGTAAACCATTTGTCCTTGTTCATTAGTCCATGTGACTCGTTGTGTGAACCATTTGTCCTTGTTCATTAGTCCTTGTGACTCGTTGTGTGAACCAATTATCCTTGTTCTTTAGTCCTTGTGACTCGTTGTTTAAACCATTTGTCCTTGTTTATTAGTCCTTGTGACTCGTTGTGTAAACCATTTGTCCTTGTTATTGTGACTTGTTATGTGAACCATTTTTCATTGTTCATTAGTCCTTGTGACTCGCTGTGTGAACCATTTGTCCTTGTTCATTAGTCCATGTGACTCGTTGTGTGAACCATTTGTCCTTGTTCATTAGTACTTGTGACTCGTTGTTTAAATCATTTGTAACAAGGACTCATTGTGTAAATCATTTGTCCCTTTTCTTTAGTCCTTGTGACTCGTTGTGTAAATAATTTGTCCTTGTTCATTAATCCTTGTGACTCGTTGTGTGAACCAGTTGTCCTTATTCATTAGTCCTTGTGACTCCTTGTGTGAACCGTTTGTCCTTGTTCATTAGTCCATATGACTGGTTGTGTGAACCATTTGTCCTTGTTCGTTAGTCTTTGTGGCTCGTTGTTTAAAACATTTGTCCTTGTGACTCGTTGTGTTTCTCCTTGTTCATTAGTCCTTGTGACTCGTTGTGTGAACCATTTGTCCTTGTTGTTGTGACTTGTTGTGTGAAGCATTTTTCCTTGTTCATTAGTCCTTTTGACTCGTTGTGTAAACTATTTATCCTTGTTCATTAGTCCTTGTGACTCGTTGTGTGAACCATTTGTCTTTGTGACTCGTTGTTTAAACCATTTGTCCTGGTTTATTAGTCCTTGTGACTCGTTGTGTAAACCATTTGTCCTTGTGATTGTGACTTGTTGTGTGAACCATTTTGTCCTTGTTCATTAGTCCTTGTGACTCGTTGTGTGAACCATTTGTCCTTGTTCATTAGTCCATGTGACTCGTTGTGTGAACCATTTGTTCTTGTTCATTAGTACTTGTGACTCGTTGTTTAAATCATTTGTAACAAGGACTCATTGTGTAAATCATTTGTCCTTTTTCTTTAGTCCTTGTGACTCGTTGTGTAAATCATTTGTCCTTGTTCATTAGTCCTTGTGGCTCGTTGTGTGAACCATTTGTCCTTGTTCTTTAGTCCTTGGTCCTTGTTGTGTGAACCATTTGTCCTTATTTATTAGTCCTTGTGACTCGTTGTGTAAACCATTTGTCCTTGTTGTTGTGACTTGTTGTGTGAAGCATTTTTCCTTGTTCATTAGTCCTTTTGACTCGTTGTGTAAACTATTTATACTTGTTCATTAGTCCTTGTGACTCGTTGTGTGAACCATTTGTCTTTGTGACTCGTTGTTTAAACCATTTGTCCTTGTGATTGTGACTTGTTGTGTGAACCACTTTTCCTTGTTCATTAGCCCTGGTGACTCGTTGTGTGAACCATTTGTCCTTGCTCATTAGTCCTTGTGACTCGTTGTCTAAACTATTTGTCCTTCTTTATTAGTCCTTGTGACTTGTTGTGTGAACCATTTATCCTTGTTCACTAGTCCTTGTAACTCGTTATGTTAACCATTTGTCCTTGTTTATTAGTCCTTTTGACTCATTAGGTAAACCATTTGTCCTTGTTCATTAGTCCATGTGACTCGTTGTGTGAACCATTTGTCCTTGTTCATTAGTCCTTGTGGCTCGTTGTGTGAACCATTTGTCCTTGTTCTTTAGTCCTTGGTCCTTGTTGTGTGAACCATTTGTCCTTGTTTATTAGTCCTTGTGACTCGTATTGTAAACCATTTGTCCTTGTTGTTGTGACTTGTTGTGTGAAGCATTTTTCCTTGTTCATTAGTCCTTTTGACTCGTTGTGCAAACTATTTATACTTGTTCATTAGCCCTTGTGACTCGTTGTGTGAACCATTTGTCTTTGTGACTCGTTGTTTAAACCATTTGTCCTGGTTTATTAGTCCTTGTGACTCGTTGTGTAAACCATTTGTCCTTGTGATTGTGACTTGTTGTGTGAACCACTTTTCCTTGTTCATTAGCCCTTGTGACTCGTTGTGTGAACCATTTGTCCTTGTTCATTAGTCCTTGTGACTCGTTGTCTAAACTATTTGTCCTTCTTTATTAGTTCTTGTGACTTGTTGTGTGAACCATTTATCCTTGTTCACTAGTCCTTGTAACTCGTTATGTTAACCATTTGTCCTTGTTTATTAGTCCTTCTGACTCATTAGGTAAACCATTTGTCCTTGTTCATTAGTCCATGTGACTTGTTGTGTGAACCATTTTGTCCTTGTTCATTAGTCCTTGTGACTCGTTGTGTGAACCAATTATCCTTGTTCTTTAGTCCTTGTGACTCGTTGTTTAAATCATTTGTTACAAGGACTCATTGTGTAAATCATTTGTCCTTTTTCTTTAGTCCTTGTGACTCGTTGTGTAAATCATTTGTCCTTGTTCATTAGTCCTTGTGGCTCGTTGTGTGAACCATTTGTCCTTGTTCTTTAGTCTTTGGTCCTTGTTGTGTGAACCATTTGTCCTTGTTTATTAGTCCTTGTGACTCGTTGTGTAAACCATTTGTCCTTGTTGTTGTGACTTGTTGTGTGAAGCATTTTTCCTTGTTCATTAGTCCTTTTGACTCGTTGTGTAAACTATTTATACTTGTTCATTAGCCCTTGTGACTCGTTGTGTGAACCATTTGTCTTTGTGACTCGTTGTTTAAACCATTTGTCCTGGTTTATTAGTCCTTGTGACTCGTTGTGTAAACCATTTGTCCTTGTGATTGTGACTTGTTGTGTGAACCACTTTTCCTTGTTCATTAGCCCTTGTGACTCGTTGTGTGAACCATTTGTCCTTGTTCATTAGTCCTTGTGACTCGTTGTCTAAACTATTTGTCCTTCTTTATTAGTTCTTGTGACTTGTTGTGTGAACCATTTATCCTTGTTCACTAGTCCTTGTAACTCGTTATGTTAACCATTTGTCCGTGTTTATTAGTCCTTCTGACTCATTAGGTAAACCATTTGTCCTTGTTCATTAGTCCATGTGACTCGGTGTGTGAACCAATTGTCCTTGTTTATTAGTCCTTGTGACTCGTTGTGTGAACCAATTGTCCTTGTTCATTAGTCCTTGTGACTCGTTGTGTGAACCATTTATCCTTGTTCTTTAGTCCTTGTGACTCGTTGTTTAAACCATTTGTCCTTGTTTATTAGTCCTTCTGACTCATTAGGTAAACCATTTGTCCTTGTTCATTAGTCCATGTGACTCGTTGTGTGAACCATTTATCCTTGTGCTTTAGTCCTTGTGACTCGTTATTTAAACCATTTGTCCTTGTTTATTAGTCCTTGTGACTCGTTGTGTAAACCATTTGTCCTTGTTATTGTGACTTGTTATGTGAACCATTTTTCATTGTTCATTAGTCCTTGTGACTCGTTGTGTGAACCATTTGTCCTTGTTCATTAGTCCATGTGACTCGTTGTGTGAACCATTTGTCCTTGTTCATTAGTACTTGTGACTCGTTGTTTAAATCATTTGTAACAAGGACTCATTGTGTAAATCATTTGTCGTTGTTCTTTAGTCCTTGTAACTCCTTGTGAGAACCATTTGTCCTTATTCATTAGTCCTTGTGACTCCTTGTGTGAACCATTTGTCCTTGTTCATTAGTCCATATGACTGGCTGTGTGAACCATTTGTCCTTGTTCGTTAGTCCTTGTGGCTCGTTGTTTAAAACATTTGTCCTTGTTTATTAGTCCTTGTGACTCGTTGTGTTTCTCCTTGTTCATTAGTCCTTGTGACTCGTTGTGTGAACCATTTGTCCTTGTTGTTGTGACTTGTTGTGTGAAGCATTTTTCCTTGTTCATTAGTCCTTTTGACTCGTTGTGTAAACTATTTATCCTTGTTCATTAGTCCTTGTGACTCGTTGTGTGAACCATTTATCTTTGTGACTCGTTGTTTAAACCATTTGTCCTGGTTTATTAGTCCTTGTGACTCGTTGTGTAAACCATTTGTCCTTGTGATTGTGACTTGTTGTGTGAACCACTTTTCCTTGTTCATTAGCCCTTGTGACTCGTTGTGTGAACCATTTGTCCTTGTTCATTAGTCCTTGTGACTCGTTGTCTAAACTATTTGTCCTTCTTTATTAGTTCTTGTGACTTGTTGTGTGAACCATTTATCCTTGTTCACTAGTCCTTGTAACTCGTTATGTTAACCATTTGTCCTTGTTTATTAGTCCTTCTGACTCATTAGGTAAACCATTTGTCCTTGTTCATTAGTCCATGTGACTCGTTGTGTGAACCAATTGTCCTTGTTCATTAGTCCTTGTGACTCGTTGTGTGAACCAATTGTCCTTGTTCATTAGTCCTTGTGACTCGTTGTGTGAACCATTTATCCTTGTTCTTTAGTCCTTGTGACTCGTTGTTTAAACCATTTGTCCTTGTTTATTAGACCTTGTGACTCGTTGTGTAAACCATTTGTCCTTGTTATTGTGACTTGTTATGTGAACCATTTTTCATTGTTCATTAGTCCTTAAGACTCGTTGTGTGAACCATTTGTCCTTGTTCATTAGTCCATGTGACTCGTTGTGTGAACCATTTGTCCTTGTTCATTAGTACTTGTGACTCGTTGTTTAAATCATTTGTAACAAGGACTCATTGTGTAAATCATTTGTCCTTGTTCTTTAGTCCTTGTGACTCCTTGTGTGAACCATTTGTCCTTATTCATTAGTCCTTGTGACTCCTTGTGTGAACCATTTGTCCTTGTTCATTAGTCCATATGACTGGTTGTGTGAACCATTTGTCCTTGTTCGTTAGTCCTTGTGGCTCGTTGTTTAAAACATTTGTCCTTGTTTATTAGTCCTTGTGACTCGTTGTGTTTCTCCTTGTTCATTAGTCCTTGTGACTCGTTGTGTGAACCATTTGTCCTTGTTGTTGTGACTTGTTGTGTGAAGCATTTTTCCTTGTTCATTAGTCCTTTTGACTCGTTGTGTAAACTATTTATCCTTGTTCATTAGTCCTTGTGACTCGTTGTGTGAACCATTTGTCTTTGTGACTCGTTGTTTAAACCATTTGTCCTGGTTTATTAGTCCTTGTGACTCGTTGTGTAAACAATTTGTCCTTGTGATTGTGACTTGTTGTGTGAACCATTTTGTCCTTGTTCATTAGTCCTTGTGACTCGTTGTGTGAACCATTTGTCCTTGTTCATTAGTCCATGTGACTCGTTGTGTGAACCATTTGTTCTTCTTCATTAGTACTTGTGACTCGTTTTTTAAATCATTTGTAACAAGGACTCATTGTGTAAATCATTATTCCTTTTTCTTTAGTCCTTGTGACTCGTTGTGTAAATCATTTGTCCTTGTTCATTAGTCCTTGTGGCTCGTTGTGTGAACCATTTGTCCTTGTTCTTTAGTCCTTGGTTCTTGTTGTGTGAACCATTTGTCCTTGTTTATTAGTCCTTGTGACTCGTTGTGTAAACCATTTGTCTTGTTGTTGTGACTTGTTGTGTGAAGCATTTTTCCTTGTTCATTAGTCCTTTTGACTCTTTGTGTAAACTATTTATACTTGTTCATTAGTCCTTGTGAGTCGTTGTGTGAACCATTTGTCTTTGTGACTCGTTGTTTAAACCATTTGTCCTTGTGATTGTGACTTGTTGTGTGAACCACATTTCCTTGTTCATTAGCCCTTGTGACTCGTTGTGTGAACCATTTGTCCTTGTTCATTAGTCCTTGTGGCTCGTTGTGTGAACCATTTGTCCTTGTTCTTTAGTCCTTGGTCCTTGTTGTGTGAACCATTTGTCCTTGTTTATTAGTCCTTGTGACTCGTTGTGTAAACCATTTGTCCTTGTTATTGTGACTTGTTGTGTGAATCATTTTTCATTGTTCATTAGTCCTTGTGACTTGTCGTGTAAACCATTTGTCCTTGTTGTTGTGACTTGATGTGTGAAGCATTTGTCCTTGTTCATTAGTCCTTTTGACTCGTTGTGTAAACTATTTATCCTTGTTCATTAGTCCTTGTGACTCGTTGTGTGAACCATTTGTCTTTGTGACTCGTTGTTTAAACCATTTGTCCTGGTTTATTAGTCCTTGTGACTCGTTGTCTAAACCATTTGTCCTTGTGATTGTGACTTGTTGTGTGAACCATTTTGTCCTTGTTCATTAGTCCTTGTGACTCGTTGTGTGAACGATTTGTCCTTGTTCATTAGTCCATGTGACTCGTTGTGTGAACCATTTGTTCTTGTTCATTAGTACTTGTGACTCGTTGTTTAAATCATTGGTAACAAGGACTCATTGTGTAAATCATTTGTCCTTTTTCTTTAGTCCTTGTGACTCGTTGTGTAAATCATTTGTCCTTGTTCATTAGTCCTTGTGGCTCGTTGTGTGAACCATTTGTCCTTGTTCTTTAGTCCTTGGTCCTTGTTGTGTGAACCATTTGTCCTTGTTTATTAGTCCTTGTGACTCGTTGTGTAAACCATTTGTCCTTGTTGTTGTGACTTGTTGTGTGAAGGATTTTTCCTTGTTCATTAGTCCTTTTGACTCGTTGTGTAAACTATTTATACTTGTTCATTAGTCCTTGTGACTCGTTGTGTGAACCATTTGTCTTTGTGACTCGTTGTTTAAACCATTTGTCCTTGTGATTGTGACTTGTTGTGTGAACAACTTTTCCTTGTTCATTAGCCCTGGTGACTTGTTGTGTGAAGCATTTTTCCTTGTTCATTAGTCCTTTTGACTCGTTGTGTAAACTATTTATACTTGTTCATTAGCCCTTGTGACTCGTTGTGTGAACCATTTGTCTTTGTGACTCGTTGTTTAAACCATTTGTCCTGGTTTATTAGTCCTTGTGACTCGTTGTGTAAACCATTTGTCCTTGTGATTGTGACTTGTTGTGTGAACCACTTTTCCTTGTTCATTAGCCCTTGTGACTCGTTGTGTGAACCATTTGTCCTTGTTCATTAGTCCTTGTGACTCGTTGTCTAAACTATTTGTCCTTCTTTATTAGTTCTTGTGACTTGTTGTGTGAACCATTTATCCTTGTTCACTAGTCCTTGTAACTCGTTATGTTAACCATTTGTCCTTGTTTATTAGTCATTCTGACTCATTAGGTAAACCATTTGTCCTTGTTCATTAGTCCATGTGACTTGGTGTGTGAACCATTTTGTCCTTGTTTATTAGTCCTTGTGACTCGTTGTGTGAACCATTTGTCCTTGTTCATTAGTCCATGTGACTCGTTGTGTGAACCATTTGTTCTTGTTCATTAGTCCTTGTGACTCGTTGTTTAAACCATTTGTCCTTGTTTATTAGTCCTTGTGACTCGTTGTGTAAACCATTTGTCCTTGTTATTGTGACTTGTTATGTGAACCATTTTTCATTGTTCATTAGTCCTTGTGACTCGTTGTGTGAACCATTTGTCCTTGTTCATTAGTCCATGTGACTCGTTGTGTGAACCATTTGTCCTTGTTCATTAGTACTTGTGACTCGTTGTTTAAATCATTTGTAACAAGGACTCATTGTGTAAATCATTTGTCCTTGTTCTTTAGTCCTTGTGACTCCTTGTGTGAACCATTTGTCCTTATTCATTAGTCTTTGTGACCCCTTGTGTGAACCATTTGTCCTTGTTCATTAGTTCATATGACTGGTTGTGTGAACCATTTGTCCTTGTTCGTTAGTCCTTGTGGCTCGTTGTTTAAAACATTTGTCCTTGTTTATTAGTCCTTGTGACTCGTTGTGTTTCTCCTTGTTCATTAGTCCTTGTGACTCGTTGTGTGAACCATTTGTCCTTGTTGTTGTGACTTGTTGTGTGAAGCATTTTTCCTTGTTCATTAGTCCTTTTGACTCGTTGTGTAAACTATTTATCCTTGTTCATTAGTCCTTGTGACTCGTTGTGCCATTTGTCTTTGTGACTCGTTGTTTAAACCATTTGTCCTGGTTTATTAGTCCTTGTGACTCGTTGTGTAAACAATTTGTCCTTGTGATTGTGACTTGTTGTGTGAACCATTTTGTCCTTGTTCATTAGTGTTGGGAAATGTGTCCTCAACAATAGTGCGATCACATGATTTAAATATCATTACTAAATCTCATTTTAAGAATACAATTGGGAAGTAATATTGTTACTGTCAACTGGTCAACATATATCGGTAATGATTGGCTGACTAGAGTTTGACATTACTGTCGTGTGACGGTGGTGATCAGTTGACCCCCTAGGTCATACCTAAAGGGCAATACACTTAATTGATTATTTAATTAATCGTATAACGTTACGAGTTGATTAAATTACTTGAAAATTGACGGGCGATTTTGGAAGTAAAATTTACGTATCAAATTGAAATATGATTAAATGAGATACGGTCCAAGTAATTGAATTGTATCATTACTCGGATGAAATAATTGTAACAATTGAATTGAATGAATTATTATAAATACAAACTGTTGTGATTTATAAAGTGGTAAAATATTTTGGTACAAGTAATTGTGAAATTACTAAGTCAATTTTTGTATGTGACGTATTTTTGATAATACGTTGATTTTTAATATGTTAAAAATTACATAACAAATATATGTGACACGTGACATGTAACATATAGACAATTGACAAAAATAATATGGACACCATGTTATGTAAAGTGCCGAAAATAAGAGGGGAATGGACTTAATATTGTGTTTATATTTTAAATAAGAAAACATAATGATTATAAAGTAATCTAGCCATGCAAGCCTATGAACATTGTTAAGAGCAACAATTTCATGCATTGGCTCTTTCCTTCCTCCACTCCCACCGGTTTTGGGAAGTAAAAACACTTGAGTTTGTTTTTCTTATTTTGCCTAATATTCACTAAGAGGTAGTGGATGCTTATTCATTCTTTTACTCATAAAATATAAGATTTCTAGAGAGACAAAAACTCTCTCTTCTTCTTCTCTCCCATATAGCCGAAATTATTAAGTATGTATAATAATTTTGGGTCATTTTTCTACTAGATTAATATTATACTAGTATTCATAATATTAATTAGATTAAGTGTTAAGCCTTGGGTATAAAGCTTGGGGAGAGATCTTATTCTTAGATCTTGTTCATCCATTGGAATAGCTCAAGAACAAGAAGAGAAAGGTGATCTCTCTTGTGCCCAATATAGCCGAAATATTGAATGTAAGGACATTATTTCTCTTCTTTTATATTATTGTTTGCATGCATAAAATCCGTTTTAATTTTATGACAAATTATTTTAGACATATATGAATATGTTAGTATGTATATGAATCTACATTTCCTTCAATTGGTATCAGAGCCACGGTTGTTTGCATGCAAATTGGTTAAAAGTTTTTCCGAGTTATATGAATAACAAAATAAAACTTGTAAAATTTGTGTTATTATGATATATCACGAAATTATTACATGCATGTTAATATTTCTGGTCCTAAAGTGTTTTAGGATATTTTGGTTAATTTTTCGGATTTTTATTGTTCATATTTTATAATAATGACATTTAAATGTGATTTTATGAATAAAAATGTCATTTTTAGTCTAAAATTAGCTATACTTCGAATTTTCACTTGGTTTTTGGATATGTTGTCACATATATTATTTTGAGATAACCTGTAAATTTTCATAATTTTTGGACTTGTTATGCTCGAAAAATGAATTTTTCATTATTAAATTCGGATTTAAGAGAAAAATAGGTTAATATGAGTTAAATTTCGAATCTGGTCATAAAAAATTAATATGTTGTCACATGCAATTTTACAAGATGTGTGTAAAATAATTGGCTATAAAGAAGTCTTTTAGCATGATTTATGAATTTTTGAAGAAAAATGACATAAATAGTGACATTATTAGTGAAAATTAATAAAATATAATCTATGACTTAGGAAAAACGTCTAATGTTGCATTTTAGTCACTTTTTCAGATCTAAAATTGAAAAGTTAGTAAAAATAATTTTTCCATGTTTTTATGATTATTTTATTAAATATCGATAAACCGCAACATTGTTTTTCCGGAAAATTTTCGAAATTTTTAACCTAAGATTTTGAACATTATGAGTGCCATGGAATTTTTCCAGAATGTTCATGAATTTAAATTTCAAATTTTGAATTTATTTGAAATTTTGTGATTTATTTGAAGTTTAATAGCTTATTTTTGTAATTTTGGTCCATTTATGAACAATTTTGTAAATAAAAGTTAATTATGGTCAAATTATTAGTGAAGACTATATTTTGAGTCCTAAGAGGTTAGGGTAATTAACTTATGCATAAATATGAGTTTATGTATTTTTGTGATTATAAAATGTTGAAATCACGCAAATCGTAAAAAACCGAGTAATATACGATATTGGCTAATTAAAAGGCGATTTAGCATAAAAATTGAGCATGTTCATACATATTATAATGCTGCATTTTCTTTATGATTGTCATAATTTTAATTTATGTAATTTTGAATTATGTAATTTTACTTAGTATGGCCTTAGATTTTTAATTGGTATTTCCCGAAATGTATGGGAATATCGATTCGGTTGTAATTTTTATTGTGATCTCGTATCACCGTTTTGTAATTTAATAGATTTATTTTATTTTAGTTACAAATGTATAATAGGAAATTATGTAATTTATTATGTAATTTTATTCATTCCGGAGTTCCAAAAGACGGATTTCTTCAAGAATGGCGATACATAAAGACGGTGTTACCTCGAGATGTGTGCCACAACCCAAGTTCAAGGGACCAATGGAGTTGGTTTCCGAATATGTAATAGATTAATAGTTTTTCTATTTTAGGAAAGGCCATACTAGGATTTTTATCTTTATGCTTGCATTTTATTTTATGTCGCATGCATCGCTAAATCGCCATAACTAAACATGCATTGTTATTTTATCGAGTTCATCGACCGTGTCAATTCGAATTATCGCAGTTCACCGCTTTAGTTCACTTAAAACGTGATAGATAATAAATTGACATGACCTCTCGCTAAAACAACTAATTGAGACATAGCCTTACCAAATAGTAGAAACCATGAAAACCTATTTCGCGAGGGAGTGCACTCGGCTACCCCGGGTACAAACCTTGTTACGTAGGGGAAGTGGGTGATAAATGTTAATCCACCGAATTCATGTTGATGAGGGTTTCATCGGCTACCCCGTGCCTAAGTTAATGTGGGTTTGGATAATGGACACATTTATTCGAAATTTGGATTGAACTCAACAAAAGTAATTGATAAGGGTTTCATCGGCTACCCCGTGCCCTTGTTGATGTGTTTTGGGCTATAGATAAATATTAGAGTAAATTTATCGACCGAGAGTTCTAAAAGTAGAATCGATTAAAGAGTTAATCCACCGAGTTATATTGATAAGGGTTTCATCGGCTACCCCGTGCCCAAGTTAATATGAATTTGGATCTTGGAATCATTTATCATAGTTGGGTAGAGGTCACTATGTAAATGCTATACTTGTTTACAAGTATTAATATGACGATGAATGTTTTGTTTTCCACTATTCCGTTTTTATATTGTTCTATTTCTTTACCACAATTCATATACGATATCATTTCGATTTTGATTCAAAACTCCATTAAAACATCGTAACTAAAGACAAAATATGAATTTTCTTCTAAAGACCTCGTATGAACCATTGCTAAGGATCTCTTGTAAAGAGTATAGATTAAAGTTATTCATTATCAAACAGGTTTTTGATTCTTGACTAACACTTCTACTTACAATGGATTGTTATTCATATACTTAATTGAATTAAGTACCTTGAAGCGATAAATTATTTTGGTAATTAGTTTTGTCAAGAATTCGTAATTGACCAAAATAACGCAACCACCTCAATGAAAGTTTTTAAGACTAAAACGAACAAATGAAGAGTGTTCTTCATGAATTCAATTTTGCTTCTCAAAGCAAAGACTCATTGAAATGAGTGGGAGCATTCTCTTAACCTGTTAAGATGAGGACGAGGTTCAAGAAGTAAAGATTATAATGGAATTGATACAAGGTAATGTTAAAAGTAAAGTTGTTGAGAATAACGATACTAAACCTATCAATCCCGACCGATAAAGTTTACATTGTCTTAAATGTTGGACACGAGAAAGGAAACTACCCCAAATTATTGAAGAATCAACAAGTTAGTTGTGGGACATCTAATGGGACCTTCTTCGTTAAATGTTTATTTGATTAAACATAAATTTTGCTAGTATTACTTCGTCAATATTAGAAACCAATGGAGGTTTTCATCATTGTACTTGATACATAGGATGATTAGAATATGACGACTAGCAACAATAATGTCGAGAGATAGAGTAATTGTGTACTCAATCTAGTTTTGGATTTAAAGTTATACTTAATTATGACTATTAAGTGCATAAACTCTAAATAAGAATACATACTTGTTAAGATACAAAAGAGGTTTCACTTTGTGACCCTTTACACCACGATTTGATGTATGGCTAGCCCATTATCAAGGTGATTATATTCTAAACCAAACTAGAATGATATATCATGAAGATGATGTAAGACTCAAATTGGTAACCCAAGATTAAACCTTAAAATTTTGGAATGATGAACGCAAAGAGTTATCGAGTACTCTTGAAACCATTAGATTGTTAATGGTATATGCGTATCTTGTATTCAAAGCAAGATGTCTCGTGCCTTTTGGTTGAAAAGGAGATCGAGGTTGTATATCATCGATCCAAAATAGGTTGATCATTATCTTTTACCAACGATTTAAGTTGACACTAATATGTTCACTTAATAAGGTAAATAGAGAAATCTTTGAAGAATTTCAAAGAATTCAAGGAATCACGATTTAGTCGTGATGGGATTATCAAAGTGAAGACTTTGATATAAGCCAAAGTAATGTGATATAGTATCACATGTTAATCTCTCTTAGCACGCATCATGGCATAATGTGTGATTAGATAAGAAATCAAACGCTATTCGATATGGTTTGGATTTCAATCAAGTTACTTTGAGTTACTTGATCCTTTTGGGGATTTTATCTTTTGTCTAAATTATTTTTCCACTAAATCGAATCATATGAGATATGAAATGGTAAGGGTACCATGGTTGTAAGTTTTTCACAAGAAACAAATGCTCATTTTTCCCTTTCTTTTATCACGAGTACGACGGGTTTGTGGCTCGTGAAGCTGTCTTTCTAAAATACAAGTTTATTTTTAGAAGACAGAGTGGGAGAAATTATTCAAGAGCCACAAAGAATGCCACAGAGAATGTTATGTCGCAAGAAACTGGTCTTTCTTGGTACATAAGACGTTTTGTGTAAGGTGTTGTTTCTTTAAAACCTAGGAGGTTAAATTCGTCACTTGTTAAAAATGATGAATTCATGCTACTTTTAAGAAAGTAAAGAGCTTATAACTTACAAAAGAAATTGTTTGATTCAAGTTGATTACTTCTGGAAAGTAATCGACAAAGGACTTACATAAGAGTGTTTAAGTCACAACTCAATACAAGGCTTAGAGCCATGAAAATCCGAAATAAAAGGCTTGATTAGTGACAAAGGGTTTTGCACTAATAAAGAGATATTTCAAAGTAAGATTGGTTGCAAAGGGTTTTGCACTAGTTGAAATGCTTAAGTCTATTAGGATCTTCTCAGGGATTGTGTTTCATTATGAGGTTATGAAATACATAGCGAGTAAATCTAAAACCCACTTCTTCAATAGAAGGAATGTATTCAATACATGTCTTGAGTTTAGTAGATTCTTGCAATCCTAAGATAGTGTAAAACTTAAGAGAGGGTCTTAAGTAGGACATCAATGAGTTAGAATCAACATTTTTGATCATGTGATAAAACATTTCTCGATAAGTCGAGAAGTTGTGTTTATACATGGAGTTTAGTGGGAGTTACGGAAATTTTAATTAGTCCGATATGTGGATGACATATTGATCATTGAGAATGATTTAAGACTTTTGGAGTATTATAATACATCTTGAATATCCGGATTTATGAAGATAAATCCACATGATATTGGCGTCAATAAGAAGTCTTATGTTGATAAGATTCATGACTAGTTCAATTAATTTGAACATATTTGATTGATTCCATTTGCTTCCGCTGTCAAATCAATTAAATAGGAAATGATGTATAACACTTCATATGCTTTGAGTATGATGAACTGTTTTCAAAATCGAATTTAAGTAATCTTTACCAAGTAAGCTATAAAGATTACCCTTAAGTGCTTGCAGAAGCATTAAGGCTATGATGCAAAGTGTTTATGATGCAATATTGTGTAAGGGTGTTACACAAGTGACAATTGACAATTGAGATTGCGCATGGTTTCCGACAAAACCATAATCAAAACACATAAGGATGGTTAAGATACCATTGTGGTTATGTTAATTAAGAAGTAGATTTTCTAGAATCGTTCTAGGCAATAAAGAACAATGAGAGATATTTATAACGGAAATTGAGTACACTTGCGATCATGATGGGATGTGCAAGAAAGATGAGTCCCGCACAATCGTGAAAACAGTGGGAGCTATTCTTAGGCTAGAGGGACTATGTCTTGATTGGATCTCGACACGTACTCGTAAAGTATTGTAATGCAAATGTATACATTACAAAGGAAAACGAGTATGTAGTGAGGTTGAGTAAGGTACAAGAAATTGATAAAACCTACTAACCAAAGCCTTCTCAAAGGCTAAACATGATGAGTCATGTCAATTGAAATGAACAACTATGTACAAGATCAGATTAGATTATAGAACATGAAATAGTAATCAAGCATTGACTATTCATGTGTGATAATCGCATTTGTCGTTCGAGTTTTATTTTAAAACTCTTTTTATTATACTTTGTTACATCCAAACGGGTTGTAGAGACAATTGAACCCCGTTAAAGTGAACACGGATTAGCATAGTATTCGCCCATAGTCGCTTGTATGAGGTGACGTCTCGAAGTGACTAGAGTGTGATGCGATTGATGGCAAGTTCAAGTGCCATACAGTCATGTGAGATGACTAGTCGATCACATAGGCAGATGTTAGGAACACCTTGTCGGGCCTTATGACCGCTTATAGAGTTCTGGCAAATTTATATAGCCTGGTCGTGGCGAGAGCTGCTATAGTATTCTAATGAGTCGATTCTTTTGACTAAAGACTATTCACCTAAGATGGCACAGTTTCAGATTAACTTTGATTTGTGTTACTACGACCTTCGTAAATGGGGTCAAATGGGCATATTTTGGGTTATGTTGGCTGTGGCTAGTCGAAGGGAATGAGTGCGATAGGAATTGTCCATCCCCTTGTCAGGGTTAAAACAATATCTCAGGGCCACTCGAGGAGTAATGAACTGGAAATGCGTGGCCACGCTCGGAAGGTATCCAGAGTGGATAAATCCGGTCAATCAGTTATTCTCCAGATCGAGGAAACCACTCTCGATATGATCACTTGCAAGTACGACCGAAAGACACCTTGCATTGAGTGGGAGATAGTAATAGGACAAGAGAATTGGTGACGCACACTTGTCGAGGACAAGTGGGAGATTGTTGGGAAATGTGTCCTCAACAATAGTGCGATCACATGATTTAAATATCATTACTAAATCTCATTTTAAGAATACAATTGGGAAGTAATATTGTTACTGTCAACTGGTCAACATATATCGGTAATGATTGGCTGACTAGAGTTTGACATTACTGTCGTGTGACGGTGGTGATCAGTTGACCCCCTAGGTCATACCTAAAGGGCAATACACTTAATTGATTATTTAATTAATCGTATAACGTTACGAGTTGATTAAATTACTTGAAAATTGACGGGCGATTTTGGAAGTAAAATTTACGTATCAAATTGAAATATGATTAAATGAGATACGGTCCAAGTAATTGAATTGTATCATTACTCGGATGAAATAATTGTAACAATTGAATTGAATGAATTATTATAAATACAAACTGTTGTGATTTATAAAGTGGTAAAATATTTTGGTACAAGTAATTGTGAAATTACTAAGTCAATTTTTGTATGTGACGTATTTTTGATAATACGTTGATTTTTAATATGTTAAAAATTACATAACAAATATATGTGACATGTGACATGTAACATATAGACAATTGACAAAAATAATATGGACACCATGTTATGTAAAGTGCCGAAAATAAGAGGGGAATGGACTTAATATTGTGTTTATATTTTAAATAAGAAAACATAATGATTATAAAGTAATCTAGCCATGCAAGCCTATGAACATTGTTAAGAGCAACAATTTCATGCATTGGCTCTTTCCTTCCTCCACTCCCACCGGTTTTGGGAAGTAAAAACACTTGAGTTTGTTTTTCTTATTTTGCCTAATATTCACTAAGAGGTAGTGGATGCTTATTCATTCTTTTACTCATAAAATATAAGATTTCTAGAGAGACAAAAACTCTCTCTTCTTCTTCTCTCCCATATAGCCGAAATTATTAAGTATGTATAATAATTTTGGGTCATTTTTCTACTAGATTAATATTATACTAGTATTCATAATATTAATTAGATTAAGTGTTAAGCCTTGGGTATAAAGCTTGGGGAGAGATCTTATTCTTAGATCTTGTTCATCCATTGGAATAGCTCAAGAACAAGAAGAGAAAGGTGATCTCTCTTGTGCCCAATATAGCCGAAATATTGAATGTAAGGACATTATTTCTCTTCTTTTATATTATTGTTTGCATGCATAAAATCCGTTTTAATTTTATGACAAATTATTTTAGACATATATGAATATGTTAGTATGTATATGAATCTACATTTCCTTCAATTAGTCCTTGTGACTCGTTGTGTGAACCATTTGTCCTTGTTCATTAGTCCATGTGACTCGTTGTGTGAACCATTTGTTCTTGTTCATTAGTACTTGTGACTCGTTGTTTAAATCATTTGTAACAAGGACTCATTGTGTAAATCATTATTCCTTTTTCTTTAGTCCTTGTGACTCGTTGTGTAAATCATTTGTCCTTGTTCATTAGTCCTTGTGGCTCGTTGTGTGAACCATTTGTCCTTGTTCTTTAGTCCTTGGTTCTTGTTGTGTGAACCATTTGTCCTTGTTTATTAGTCCTTGTGACTCGTTGTGTAAACCATTTGTCCTTGTTGTTGTGACTTGTTGTGTGAAGCATTTTTCCTTGTTCATTAGTCCTTTTGACTCGTTGTGTAAACTATTTATACTTGTTCATTAGTCCTTGTGAGTCGTTGTGTGAACCATTTGTCTTTTTGACTCGTTGTTTAAACCATTTGTCCTTGTGATTGTGACTTGTTGTGTGAACCACTTTTCCTTGTTCATTAGCCCTTGTGACTCGTTGTGTGAACCATTTGTCCTTGTTCATTAGTCCTTGTGGCTCGTTGTGTGAACCATTTGTCCTTGTTCTTTAGTCCTTGGTCCTTGTTGTGTGAACCATTTGTCCTTGTTTATTAGTCCTTGTGACTCGTTGTGTAAACCATTTGTCCTTGTTATTGTGACTTGTTGTGTGAATCATTTTTCATTGTTCATTAGTCCTTGTGACTCGTCGTGTAAACCATTTGTCCTTGTTGTTGTGACTTGATGTGTGAAGCATTTTTCCTTGTTCATTAGTCCTTTTGACTCGTTGTGTAAACTATTTATCCTTGTTCATTAGTCCTTGTGACTCGTTGTGTGAACCATTTGTCTTTGTGACTCGTTGTTTAAACCATTTGTCCTGGTTTATTAGTCCTTGTGACTCGTTGTGTGAACCATTTGTCCTTGTTCATTAGTACTTGTGACTCGTTGTTTAAATCATTTGTAACAAGGACTCATTGTGTAAATCATTTGTCCTTGTTCTTTAGTCCTTGTGACTCCTTGTGTGAACCATTTGTCCTTATTCATTAGTCCTTGTGACTCCTTGTGTGAACCATTTGTCCTTGTTCATTAGTCCATATGACTGGTTGTGTGAACCATTTGTCCTTGTTCGTTAGTCCTTGTGGCTCGTTGTTTAAAGCATTTGTCCTTGTTTATTAGTCCTTGTGACTCATTGTGTTTCTCCTTGTTCATTAGTCCTTGTGACTCGTTGTGTGAACCATTTATCCTTGTTGTTGTGACTTGTTGTGTGAAGCATTTTTCCTTGTTCATTAGTCCTTTTGACTCGTTGTGTAAACTATTTATCCTTGTTCATTAGTCCTTGTGACTCGTTGTGTGAACCATTTGTCTTTGTGACTCGTTGTTTAAACCATTTGTCCTGGTTTATTAGTCCTTGTGACTCGTTGTGTAAACAATTTGTCCTTGTGATTGTGACTTGTTGTGTGAACCATTTTGTCCTTGTTCATTAGTCCTTGTGACTCGTTGTGTGAACCATTTGTCCTTGTTCATTAGTCCATGTGACTCGTTGTGTGAACCATTTGTTCTTGTTCATTAGTACTTGTGACTCGTTGTTTAAATCATTTGTAACAAGGACTCATTGTGTAAATCATTATTCCTTTTCCTTTAGTCCTTGTGACTCGTTGTGTAAATCATTTGTCCTTGTTCATTAGTCCTTGTGGCTCGTTGTTTAAATCATTTGTAACAAGGACTCATTGTGTAAATCATTTGTCCTTGTTCTTTAGTCCTTGTGACTCCTTGTGTGAACCATTTGTCCTTATTCATTAGTCTTTGTGACTCCTTGTGTGAACCATTTGTCCTTGTTCATTAGTTCATATGACTGGTTGTGTGAACCATTTGTCCTTGTTCGTTAGTCCTTGTGGCTCGTTGTTTAAAACATTTGTCCTTGTTTATTAGTCCTTGTGACTCGTTGTGTTTCTCCTTGTTCATTAGTCCTTGTGACTCGTTGTGTGAACCATTTGTCCTTGTTGTTGTGACTTGTTGTGTGAAGCATTTTTCCTTGTTCATTAGTCCTTTTGACTCGTTGTGTAAACTATTTATCCTTGTTCATTAGTCCTTGTGACTCGTTGTGTGAACCATTTGTCTTTGTAACTCGTTGTTTAAACCATTTGTCCTGGTTTATTAGTCCTTGTGACTCGTTGTGTAAACAATTTGTCCTTGTGATTGTGACTTGTTGTGTGAACCATTTTGTCCTTGTTCATTAGTCCTTGTGACTCGTTGTGTGAACCATTTGTCCTTGTTCATTAGTCCATGTGACTCGTTGTGTGAACCATTTGTTCTTGTTCATTAGTACTTGTGACTCGTTGTTTAAATCATTTGTAACAAGGACTCATTGTGTAAATCATTATTCCTTTTTCTTTAGTCCTTGTGACTCGTTGTGTAAATCATTTGTCCTTGTTCATTAGTCCTTGTGGCTCGTTGTGTGAACCATTTGTCCTTGTTCTTTAGTCCTTGGTTCTTGTTGTGTGAACCATTTGTCCTTGTTTATTAGTCCTTGTGACTCGTTGTGTAAACCATTTGTCCTTGTTGTTGTGACTTGTTGTGTGAAGCATTTTTCCTTGTTCATTAGTCCTTTTGACTCGTTGTGTAAACTATTTATACTTGTTCATTAGTCCTTGTGAGTCGTTGTGTGAACCATTTGTCTTTTTGACTCGTTGTTTAAACCATTTGTTTTTGTGATTGTGACTTGTTGTGTGAACCACTTTTCCTTGTTCATTAGCCCTTGTGACTCGTTGTGTGAACCATTTGTCCTTGTTCATTAGTCCTTGTGGCTCGTTGTGTGAACCATTTGTCCTTGTTTTTTAGTCCTTGGTCCTTGTTGTGTGAACCATTTGTCCTTGTTTATTAGTCCTTGTGACTCGTTGTGTAAACCATTTGTCCTTGTTATTGTGACTTGTTGTGTGAATCATTTTTCATTGTTCATTAGTCCTTGTGACTCGTCGTGTAAACCATTTGTCCTTGTTGTTGTGACTTGATGTGTGAAGCATTTTTCCTTGTTCATTAGTCCTTTTGACTCGTTGTGTAAACTATTTATCCTTGTTCATTAGTCCTTGTGACTCGTTGTGTGAACCATTTGTCTTTGTGACTCGTTGTTTAAACCATTTGTCCTGGTTTATTAGTCCTTGTGACTCGTTGTGTGAACCATTTGTCCTTGTTCATTAGTACTTGTGACTCGTTGTTTAAATCATTTGTAACAAGGACTCATTGTGTAAATCATTTGTCCTTGTTCTTTAGTCCTTGTGACTCCTTGTGTGAACCATTTGTCCTTATTCATTAGTCCTTGTGACTCCTTGTGTGAACCATTTGTCCTTGTTCATTAGTCCATATGAGTGGTTGTGTGAACCATTTGTCCTTGTTCGTTAGTCCTTGTGGCTCGTTGTTTAAAGCATTTGTCCTTGTTTATTAGTCCTTGTGACTCGTTGTGTTTCTCCTTGTTCATTAGTCCTTGTGACTCGTTGTGTGAACCATTTATCCTTGTTGTTGTGACTTGTTGTGTGAAGCATTTTTCCTTGTTCATTAGTCCTTTTGACTCGTTGTGTAAACTATTTATCCTTGTTCATTAGTCCTTGTGACTCGTTGTGTGAACCATTTGTCTTTGTGACTCGTTGTTTAAACCATTTGTCCAGGTTTATTAGTCCTTGTGACTCGTTGTGTAAACAATTTGTCCTTGTGATTGTGACTTGTTGTGTGAACCATTTTGTCCTTGTTCATTAGTCCTTGTGACTCGTTGTGTGAACCATTTGTCCTTGTTCATTAGTCCATGTGACTCGTTGTGTGAACCATTTGTTCTTGTTCATTAGTACTTGTGACTCGTTGTTTAAATCATTTGTAACAAGGACTCATTGTGTAAATCATTATTCCTTTTCCTTTAGTCCTTGTGACTCGTTGTGTAAATCATTTGTCCTTGTTCATTAGTATTTGTGGCTCGTTGTGTGAACCATTTGTCCTTGTTCTTTGGTCCTTGGTTCTTGTTGTGTGAACCATTTGTCCTTGTTTATTAGTCCTTGTGACTCGTTGTGTAAACCATTTGTCCTTGTTGTTGTGACTTGTTGTGTGAAGCATTTTTCCTTGTTCATTAGTCCTTTTGACTCGTTGTGTAAACTATTTATACTTGTTCATTAGTCCTTGTGAGTCGTTGTGTGAACCATTTGTCTTTGTGACTCGTTGTTTAAACCATTTGTCCTTGTGATTGTGACTTGTTGTGTGAACCACTTTTCCTTGTTCATTAGCCCTTGTGACTCGTTGTGTGAACCATTTGTCCTTGTTCATTAGTCCTTGTGACTCGTTGTCTAAACTATTTGTCCTTCTTTATTAGTCCTTGTGACTTGTTGTGTGAACCATTTATCCTTGTTCACTAGTCCTTGTAACTCGTTATGTTAACCATTTGTCCTTGTTTATTAGTCCTTCTGACTCATTAGGTAAATCATTTGTCCTTGTTCATTAGTCCATGTGACTCGTTGTGTGAACCATTTATCCTTGTGCTTTAGTCCTTGTGACTCGTTGTTTAAACCATTTGTCCTGGTTTATTAGTCCTTGTGACTCGTTGTGTAAACCATTTGTCCTTGTTATTGTGACTTGTTATGTGAACCATTGTTCATTGTTCATTAGTCCTTGTGACTCGTTGTGTGAACCATTTGTCCTTGTTCATTAGTCCATGTGACTCGTTGTGTGAACCATTTGTCCTTGTTTATTAGTACTTGTGACTCGTTGTTTAAATCATTTGTAACAAGGACTCATTGTGTAAATCATTTGTCCTTGTTCTTTAGTCCTTGTGACTCGTTGTGTGAACCATTTGTCCTTATTCATTAGTCCTTGTGACTCCTTGTGTGAACCATTTGTCCTTGTTAATTAGTCCATATGACTGGTTGTGTGAACCATTTGTCCTTGTTCTTTAGTCCTTGTGGCTCGTTGTTTAAAACATTTGTCCTTGTTTATTAGTCCTTGTGACTCGTTGTGTTTCTCCTTGTTCATTAGTCCTTGTGACTCGTTGTGTGAACCATTTGTCCTTGTTGTTGTGACTTGTTGTGTGAAGCATTTTTCCTTGTTCATTAGTCCTTTTGACTCGTTGTGTAAACTATTTATCCTTGTTCATTAGTCCTTGTGACTCGTTGTGTGAACCATTTGTCTTTGTGACTCGTTGTTAAACCATTTGTCCTGGTTTATTAGTCCTTGTGACTCGTTGTGTAAACAATTTGTCCTTGTGATTGTGACTTGTTGTGTGAACCATTTTGTCCTTGTTCATTAGTCCTTGTGACTCGTTGTGTGAACCATTTGTCCTTGTTCATTAGTCCATGTGACTCGTTGTGTGAACCATTTGTCCTTGTTCGTTAGTACTTGTGACTCGTTGTTTAAATCATTTGTAACAAGGACTCATTGTGTAAATCATTATTCCTTTTTCTTTAGTCCTTGTGACTCGTTGTGTAAATCATTTGTCCTTGTTCATTAGTCCTTGTGGCTCGTTGTGTGAACCATTTGTCCTTGTTCTTTAGTCCTTGGTTCTTGTTGTGTGAACCATTTGTCCTTGTTTATTAGTCCTTGTGACTCGTTGTGTAAACCATTTGTCCTTGTTGTTGTGACTTGTTGTGTGAAGCATTTTTCCTTGTTCATTAGTCCTTTTGACTCGTTGTGTAAACTATTTATACTTGTTCATTAGTCCTTGTGAGTCGTTGTGTGAACCATTTGTCTTTGTGACTCGTTGTTTAAACCATTTGTCCTTGTGATTGTGACTTGTTGTGTGAACCACTTTTCCTTGTTCATTAGCCCTTGTGACTCGTTGTGTGAACCATTTGTCCTTGTTCATTAGTCCTTGTGGCTCGTTGTGTGAACCATTTGTCCTTGTTCTTTAGTCCTTGGTCCTTGTTGTGTGAACCATTTGTCCTTGTTTATTAGTCCTTGTGACTCGTTGTGTAAACCATTTGTCCTTGTTATTGTGACTTGTTGTGTGAATCATTTTTCATTGTTCATTAGTCCTTGTGACTCGTCGTGTAAACCATTTGTCCTTGTTGTTGTGACTTGATGTGTGAAGCATTTTTCCTTGTTCATTAGTCCTTTTGACTCGTTGTGTAAACTATTTATCCTTGTTCATTAGTCCTTGTGACTCGTTGTGTGAACCATTTGTCTTTGTGACTCGTTGTTTAAACCATTTGTCCTGGTTTATTAGTCCTTGTGACTCGTTGTGTGAACCATTTGTCCTTGTTCATTAGTACTTGTGACTCGTTGTTTAAATCATTTGTAACAAGGACTCATTGTGTAAATCATTTGTCCTTGTTCTTTAGTCCTTGTGACTCCTTGTGTGAACCATTTGTCCTTATTCATTAGTCCTTGTGACTCCTTGTGTGAACCATTTGTCCTTGTTCATTAGTCCATATGACTGGTTGTGTGAACCATTTGTCCTTGTTCGTTAGTCCTTGTGGCTCGTTGTTTAAAGCATTTGTCCTTGTTTATTAGTCCTTGTGACTCGTTGTGTTTCTCCTTGTTCATTAGTCCTTGTGACTCGTTGTGTGAACCATTTATCCTTGTTGTTGTGACTTGTTGTGTGAAGCATTTTTCCTTGTTCATTAGTCCTTTTGACTCGTTGTGTAAACTATTTATCCTTGTTCATTAGTCCTTGTGACTCGTTGTGTTAACCATTTGTCTTTGTGACTCGTTGTTTAAACCATTTGTCCTGGTTTATTAGTCCTTGTGACTCGTTGTGTAAACAATTTGTCCTTGTGATTGTGACTTGTTGTGTGAACCATTTTGTCCTTGTTCATTAGTCCTTGTGACTCGTTGTGTGAACCATTTGTCCTTGTTCATTAGTCCATGTGACTCGTTGTGTGAACCATTTGTTCTTGTTCATTAGTACTTGTGACTCGTTGTTTAAATCATTTGTAACAAGGACTCATTGTGTAAATCATTATTCCTTTTCCTTTAGTCCTTGTGACTCGTTGTGTAAATCATTTGTCCTTGTTCATTAGTCCTTGTGGCTCGTTGTGTGAACCATTTGTCCTTGTTCTTTAGTCCTTGGTTCTTGTTGTGTGAACCATTTGTCCTTGTTTATTAGTCCTTGTGACTCGTTGTGTAAACCATTTGTTCTTGTTGTTGTGACTTGTTGTGTGAAGCATTTTTCCTTGTTCATTAGTCCTTTTGACTCGTTGTGTAAACTATTTATACTTGTTCATTAGTCCTTGTGAGTCGTTGTGTGAACCATTTGTCTTTGTGACTCGTTGTTTAAACCATTTGTCCTTGTGATTGTGACTTGTTGTGTGAACCACTTTTCCTTGTTCATTAGCCCTTGTGACTCGTTGTGTGAACCATTTGTCCTTGTTCATTAGTCCTTGTGACTCGTTGTCTAAACTATTTGTCCTTCTTTATTAGTCCTTGTGACTTGTTGTGTGAACCATTTATCCTTGTTCACTAGTCCTTGTAACTCGTTATGTTAACCATTTGTCCTTGTTTATTAGTCCTTCTGACTCATTAGGTAAACCATTTGTCCTTGTTCATTAGTCCATGTGACTCGTTGTGTGAACCATTTATCCTTGTGCTTTAGTCCTTGTGACTCGTTGTTTAAACCATTTGTCCTTGTTTATTAGTCCTTGTGACTCGTTGTGTAAACCATTTGTCCTTGTTATTGTGACTTGTTATGTGAACCATTTTCATTGTTCATTAGTCCTTGTGACTCGTTGTGTGAACCATTTGTCCTTGTTCATTAGTCCATGTGACTCGTTGTGTGAACCATTTGTCCTTGTTTATTAGTACTTGTGACTCGTTGTTTAAATCATTTGTAACAAGGACTCATTGTGTAAATCATTTGTCCTTGTTCTTTAGTCCTTGTGACTCGTTGTGTGAACCATTTGTCCTTATTCATTAGTCCTTGTGACTCCTTGTGTGAACCATTTGTCCTTGTTAATTAGTCCATATGACTGGTTGTGTGAACCATTTGTCCTTGTTCTTTAGTCCTTGTGGCTCGTTGTTTAAAACATTTGTCCTTGTTTATTAGTCCTTGTGACTCGTTGTGTTTCTCCTTTTTCATTAGTCCTTGTAACTCGTTGTGTGAACCATTTGTCCTTGTTGTTGTGACTTGTTGTGTGAAGCATTTTTCCTTGTTCATTAGTCCTTTTGACTCGTTGTGTAAACTATTTATCCTTGTTCATTAGTCCTTGTGACTCGTTGTGTGAACCATTTGTCTTTGTGACTCGTTGTTTAAACCATTTGTCCTGGTTTATTAGTCCTTGTGACTCGTTGTGTAAACAATTTGTCCTTGTGATTGTGACTTGTTGTGTGAACCATTTTGTCCTTGTTCATTAGTCCTTGTGACTCGTTGTGTGAACCATTTGTCCTTGTTCATTAGTCCATGTGACTCGTTGTGTGAACCATTTGTCCTTGTTCGTTAGTACTTGTGACTCGTTGTTTAAATCATTTGTAACAAGGGCTCATTGTGTAAATCATTATTCCTTTTTCTTTAGTCCTTGTGACTCGTTGTGTAAATCATTTGTCCTTGTTCATTAGTCCTTGTGGCTCGTTGTGTGAACCATTTGTCCTTGTTCTTTAGTCCTTGGTTCTTGTTGTGTGAACCATTTGTCCTTGTTTATTAGTCCTTGTGACTCGTTGTGTAAACCATTTGTCCTTGTTGTTGTGACTTGTTGTGTGAAGCATTTTTCCTTGTTCATTAGTCCTTTTGACTCGTTGTGTAAACTATTTATACTTGTTCATTAGTCCTTGTGAGTCGTTGTGTGAACCATTTGTCTTTGTGACTCGTTGTTTAAACCATTTGTCCTTGTGATTGTGACTTGTTGTGTGAACCACTTTTCCTTGTTCATTAGCCCTTGTGACTCGTTGTGTGAACCATTTGTCCTTGTTCATTAGTCCTTGTGGCTCGTTGTGTGAACCATTTGTCCTTGTTCTTTAGTCCTTGGTCCTTGTTGTGTGAACCATTTGTCCTTGTTTATTAGTCCTTGTGACTCGTTGTGTAAACCATTTGTCCTTGTTATTGTGACTTGTTGTGTGAATCATTTTTCATTGTTCATTAGTCCTTGTGACTCGTCGTGTAAACCATTTGTCCTTGTTGTTGTGACTTGATGTGTGAAGCATTTTTCCTTGTTCATTAGTATAGACCAAGGCTTACAATCTTGACCCTTGATTACTAAGTACATCTAAAGGTCACAAAAATAGCAGCTAACAACCAAGAAAACGGCAGCCTAGGCTATGACAAATCTGAAATGAAAAGGACATAAAGTAAAGAAAGTAAACTAATAGTCCAAACTTCCTTGTTTGTAGCTCAACTTCTTATTTATGATTATATGGACTGAAATGGGGCTTGAGGAAACCGTGTAAGAGTCCTTGCTGCAGCCATAAAGTCCCTTGAGCTTTGTTGGTTCAAAAGAGGAAGGTTGATAGCGACATAATGCACAAAAAACTAAGCTTGTTCCAGCCATGGTCCTGATTGCGCACGGTTTTAAAAGCTTGGCAAACTCTATGATAGGAACGGCTTTGGGATATAAGTTCCTACACAAAAACGTCCCAAACTCACCAAAGATTAATCCCATGCTGGAAAATGGCACGACTTCTTAGACGGAATTCATGTTAGACCTCAATCTAGTGCAAGGTCCAAAACCGGGTGAAATGTGGCCTTTCTCGGTTTGATTTGTTTCAATCTCCCCTTCTTCAAAAGGACTTGCCCTCAAGTCCTGGAAATCATCATCCTCATTCTCCACATAGCTTGGACTCAAGTCCCCAACATCAAATGTTACATGAATTCCCAAGAGATCAACTTTGTACTTATTGAACCCAATTTGCTTGATGACTTTGAAAGGACCTTCTTCACTTGCTATGGACTTGTTTTTTCCTTTCTTAAGGACTCTTTGCTTGTTGATTTTAACCCACACAAGGTCCCCGGGCCTGAATATGCGAGCTTGCTTAGGAGCCATAGACATTTCCTTGCATTTCATGGCCTTAGCATGGATGGGAGGATCTCTTTCAACCCGTTTCTTGACTCCTTTCCATTCCTCAACAATTGGTTCGAAATTTTGCACTTGGGCAGCCTCATTGCCGTGGCCATTGCCATCACTAGCCTTGCACTTGAATTCAAATGAGTTAGTTAAACTTGGATTAGGAAATGAAGTAGGCTCACATTGCAAGCCTTCAAAGAAACCCTCGGTTTGATCTTTCCATTTGAGTAATGCTTGAACCCTTGGCTCCTTGAACTCATCTTTGGCATGGACAACATGGTCAGTCCCCATGCCGTCCTCCCCTTGACTCACTTTGTCTTCATTGATCAATAATACTTTCTTGGGTGGTTCAAACAAGGACTCGGGTGGTAGGGGTGCTAGCACAACTTTCTTTGAACCAAGCTTGAAAGTATAGGTGTTGTCTTGATCATTATGCATTGAATCTTTATCAAACTCCCATGGTCTTCCAAGTAGAAGATGGCAAGCATCCATAGGTAGAACATCACAAAGAACCTCATCAACATAGTTCTTGCCAATGGAGAAAGACACTAGGCATTGCTTATCCACCTTAATTTCAGCCCCTTTGTTGAGCCACCTCAACTTGTAAGGATTAGGATGATCTTGTGTAGGCAAAGAGAGCTTCTCAATGAGAGTATTAGAAGCCACATTAGTACAACTTCCTCCATCAATGATAAGGTTGCACACTTTCCCTTGAATGGTGCACCTAGACCTAAAGAGTTGTTGTCTTTGGTTTACTTCCATAGGTTGGGTACTCAATGCTCTCCAAATGACCAAACTCATTCCCTCATCCGGTTCTACCACCATGGCAGCTTCCTCTTGCACCGTTTCTTCCTTACTATCATCACAAACAAGGATCTCATCCTCACCCCAATGAACTACCTCAAATGTGCTAAGGGCTCTCTTGGTTGGACACTCTTTAGCATAGTGACCGAACCCTTGACATTGGTAACATTTTTTCAGAGATGTGGTGCTTTTGGTTGGAATCATGGGTGCCTTGCCTTTGTCAAGAGTAGGTGTTTTGTTTTGAGGGGTTGGTTCATCAACCTTGGTCTCGGTTTGGGTGGAGTAGGGGGCTGTTTTGGCGGCTGTTTTTGTGGTGGCAGCTCTCCCCTTTCCCAATTTCTCAACCCTTAAAGCCAAATTAACGGCTTCATCAAAGGACCATACTTGTTGCATTCTAACCCTATGAGCAATCTTGGTATCTAAACCTTCAACAAATCTAGCAATTTTCTGTTCGGGCTTCTCATTGAGTTCACATTGCAAGGTAAGTTGTTCAAAGTCCCTAAGATATGACTCAAGTGGTTGTTGGTCTTGTTTAAGTTGTGTGAGCTTAATGAAAATGTCTTGAGTGTACTCTTTAGGTATAAACTTCTCATTAAGCTTCTTTTTCAGTTTTAACCAAGACTTAATAGGTTCCTTACCATCCCTTCTTCTCTGATTTTTTAAGTTCTCATACCAAAGGGAAGCATAGCCTTTGAGTTTCAAGATTGCAACTTTAAAAGCTTTGCCATCAGAATAACCTTTAAACTCAAAGACTCTTTCAATGGTCCTAAACCAATCTAACAAATCCTCGGGGTTTAAACTACCATGAAAATCAGGAATTTCTACCTTTAAGTCTTTGTTGGGCTCTCCATGAAAGGCCTCGGCCATGGACTCCTCCGAATCAGAAAGCTCCTCCTCCTCACGGCCACCATGAGATCGTCCTCTACCCATGAAGCCACGGCCTCTACCCCTGCCTCTAGGTGGTTGTCCTCCTCTTGGTGGTGGTGTTGGAATATTAGCCATGATAACATTGAGAGATTCTAGCAACAAATCACATTTTTCAGAAAGTTGAGTAACTTGTGTTTCAATTCCAGCAATCCTTTCTTCACTCATGGTTGTTTTTTGTGTTTTTAATGTGGTTAGGGTATAATGAACTCACAAAGAAAGGATTTTGTTGTTTAACCAAAGCTCTGATAACCAATTTGGAATAAAACTCTTAGGACTCGATTTTTGACTAAAAGGACTCGAAAACAGAATCTGAATTGGTTGGAATTAGACTCAACAAATGGACTGTTTTGGACTCAAACAAAGACTAACTAAATGGTTTAAGGATTAAGAAGATAAAAGACTCAAGTATGTACGATTTAAGACTCAACTAATCTGATTTGGGACATGACAAACAACACAATTGAAACGATTAGCTTGAATGACAACAATGGAAAATAGGTTTGTAACTTAAATGCTTATGAAGTAAACATTCAAATAACAATCTTCTCAAGGACTCAAAGCAAAGAAAACAGAAAGTTTGGGACTGTTTTGACACGAAAACAAGAACAAGTAACCGAGATATGACTTAAACTAGATCACGAAGCAGGTTTAAGCCTTGGAATCAAACTCAAGATCACGAAGCAAGAGCTTAATCCCGCCTCAAACACTAAGTAATGAGGGGTTTTCTGTACTAAGCAAGAAGAAAAGAAGTAGAAAACTCAGTTTTCAAACTCATATTTTAATTCACTCAAATCTGAAGTTCTCAAGTGTTTAGCTTGGTTTATATAGACCAAGGCTTACAATCTTGACCCTTGATTACTAAGTACATCTAAAGGTCACAAAAATAGCAGCTAACAACCAAGAAAACGGCAGCCTAGGCTATGACAAATCTGAAATGAAAAGGACATAAAGTAAAGAAAGTAAACTAATAGTCCAAACTTCCTTGTTTG
This sequence comes from Silene latifolia, assembly GCF_048544455.1. Lineage (NCBI taxonomy): Eukaryota > Viridiplantae > Streptophyta > Magnoliopsida > Caryophyllales > Caryophyllaceae > Silene > Silene latifolia. The sequence goes on from NC_133531.1 coordinate 48,304,568, forward strand.
TAGCTCAACTTCTTATTTATGATTATATGGACTGAAATGGGGCTTGAGGAAACCGTGTAAGAGTCCTTGCTGCAGCCATAAAGTCCCTTGAGCTTTGTTGGTTCAAAAGAGGAAGGTTGATAGCGAGACATTGCAGCAGGAGCAAGGCCTAGGGGTCTCTCATTTTTAATGCCAAGGAATGACCATGGGTTGATGCCAAAGGACAACAAACTTTGGTGCCCTTATTTTGATCAAGAAATGGATTTAAGAAACCTGAAATGCTCCAACGGTCTCAGAATTTCAGTTCTGAATTCAACTGTTCATATCTAGAGTTCTACTTGCTTAAAATTTATGTTCTTTATATGGATAAAATCTTGAAGAAGTCTACTTTCCTATGGAGTTGGAATCAACAGAAGTCAATGTGTAGATTTCTCAGAATGAAGCTTCAAAGACTGTCACGCAGGAATGCAATGCTGTTTTCTGAAATGACCTGTTGTCACTCAAACCTGCATAACTCAAGATTTAACCGTTCTTTTTGAGTAATTCTTTTTTGAGGTGAAAGCTAACTTCATTAGCTTTCATTTGAGCTATCATGGGTATTTTTATCCAACTTGAGCAAGGAGATACAATTTTTACAAGAACAAGCTGCTGCACAGGAGAATGCTATGCATTTCTGAATTGACCTGTCCTCACTCAAACTTCAATAATTCAAGTTCTAGGGCATTATTTTCAGTAATTCCAGTTGCAGAGGATAGCTAAGTCATGTATCCTTCTTTTGGTATAAGGGAGGGAAGCTAATTCAACCTAAGCAAGGAGTTGCGCCGTCTGCAAGAAGGGTATGTTTCCTGCATGCTGTCAAAGGGCCTGTTCTTAACATCTGTTCTTGGCAAGGATAATTTAATCCTCTAAGGTGCCTTAAAATAATTCGTCCAAGCTGTCATATGATCTCAACATTGTCCTCATATCAAGGGATAGGCAATGACAAACTTCTAGAGTACAAAACCCAACTCACATGCTCATCAACAAACCAGAAAAGGAAGAAAAGCAAACTTTCTTTTTATGGCAAAACAAGAGCCTGTTTTACTAAAGCACTTTAAAGAATGTTGGAGCTTTTAAGCAGATGAAACCTTGATGTTTTGGGTGCCTACTGAGGAAGAAGCCAAAGACAATTAAAACCTTTTTGTCCTCAACTCCAAGCCAACACACACTGTCCCAAGCAATGCAAGCTGTCACTATCATCTGAAATTGTTGTTTATTTTTCAGTTGTTTTCCCTTATTATTTCGTACTCTATTTGTAAGATAAGTCAATGAAGTTTGTTTGTTTCCTAAGGTTAATCTTGGCCTTAGATAATTGCTTTAGTTTAAGGGCCAAGATCTGACCAAAGGCCCTATATAAGGAGCCTCTTATGCATTGTAATATTCAGACTTTGATGAAATGAAAAACAAAACCAGAGAATACTTTCTCCAGTTTAAATCTTCTTAGCTTGAGCATTGCTTCTTGTTAACAAGTCAGGCTTAATAACACTTCTCTAAGTGTTGATTAATCACACGTGGCAAAGCATAAACAATTTTGTGCTAGGCTGTGAATTGTTTACTTCTTTGTTGTTCATTTAGATTGATATTTACCTGTGCATAGACTGTGGTATTTGTCAACTAAATTCCCTAAATTACTGATCTAATTTCCTGTGCTTGGACTGTGGAAATTGAGTCTTTAATTATATCCTTTATTTGTTGCAAACTTAAACCGTAAAATCAACCACAAAATCATTTCTTTTATCCTTGTTATGAATCGTATTAAGTTCATGTCTTTGGTCGCCGTGAGTAGTCTGTTTATCATAGCTTGAGTCCTTGTTTGATCTTGAAACTTTTATCAGTATCACATTAAGTCTCAATCTTAATTGTGACCAAGTTTCAGAATTTGTGAGGTTTATTTGCTATTTTATCCACAAATTAGAAGTTTATTGCATTCATCGAATTTTGAATGTGTCCCATTTCTCGCAAACTTTGTTAAACTCGATTTATTGTGAACCCCTGGTGTTTACACCGCAAATTGGCATCGAGCCAAGGTTCTAACACAGTTCTTACTTGTGTTAGTCTTGGGGAGACATTAGCCAAACAAAAATCAAACTTTTGTCCAAACAAAACCTGTCCAGAGATAACTTTCCAAACTGTTTGTGCTTGCAGACGTTCAGTGTCTTAGTTGATGCTCATACTGATTTGTCATGGAGAAATCGGTGGCCAAAGCATCTTCCATTGATGCTTCTTACCAAAGAAAGAGTCTTGGGGAGCATGCCCTCACCATGAAGAAACCAGGAACTACACCAATGAAACATCGGTTGATGTAGCGTATTGGGGTATCGCTGTATATGGGGATCATTCAAACCCACCTCTGTACTTAACACCAAAGGTATAACACCCATACTTCCTACTTTTGATGGTCAATCCAGTAGAAGTTTTGTCTTATGGTTGTGTGAAATCAAATGTTATTTTTTGAACCAATACATACCTGAGTCAATGAAATTTGAACTGGTTGTGTCATGCTTGAAAGAAGCTGCTTTACTTTGGTATGCCACTCTTAATCTCAAAAGAAAAATGGAAGGGAAGGGAAAGATTAGATCTTGGCATAAACTAGAATCCCACATGAGAAAGGAGTTTACTCTTTCTCCCACAATGAGTGAACTACAATACAGGGGAGAGAACTTAAAACAGCAACTCTTAAACATCAATAAAATTGCCAAACCTTGTACCAAACCCCGCCTAACATGAAATCCAAATTGACAAACATCCAAGCCTGTCATGAACCAGAAACAAAAACCATAAAACAGACCAGTTTGAAGATGATTTGTCCACACAACAAAATGAACCCACCTGTGTGCAAGAAGAACTTAACCAGGGAGAAAGTGAAATGTTTTCACTGTCAAGGAGTTGGTCACCTAAGGAAGGACTGTCCTTCCACCAAAACCTCCTTAGAAGCCACCTGTTCACTTGACAAAACACACCGAGCCCACTGCTTGTGTTGAAAAGAGCATAGCCAACACCACTGAGAGTGAAGGCCTATTGATTGAGAGCAGCTTAGTGAATGAGGAGACTGTTGTGAGGGGAAACAATGAGGATCAAATTTTTATGGAACCTTATCTTCTTTGTCATGGTGAAAGACAATGTGTGTGTCCTACCCGACCACCCAAAACACCTTGTTGAGAGTCCCTGTGAGGAAGTGAGCCAAGTAAATGATGCTCATATAGATAAGGATTTGGATCCCACTGAAATTGAGTCAGTGAGTGATGTTTATGCAGAAGATCCCTTGGACACCATTGGTTTTGAGTCCATGGATACTCAATACCCTGACAAGGAGGGTGTGACTCCTGTTCTTACACACTCAACAGGAGAAGAGCATATTAACACCAGCATGGTTCAAATTAATGTAGCACAGAACAATCCTGCTGTCAAAGTGGAGTGTAATGTCCAAGGGTTTAGACAAATACAGCAATCGAACCAGCAAACTAAAGACAGTTTCTCAGGAATGTAATAAACTTGTGCTAATTAATAAAGTTATGTATTGACCTCCTAAAATCATGAAACTTGGCAGTAAATAACTTTGATATAAGAACTATTTCTGAGCAAAAGACCAGGATTTTTAGAGGACTCAAGGTAATTTTAAGACTCAACTGAACTGACCGACAGACACAAAGGACTGTAATTGAGACAGTTTGGGATAATGCTTGAAAGGAGGGAACTTGGATATAATTATCAACTAAAAAACCCACAGAATACTCACAGGGAATTAAGCTAATAATTTAGGGTGTTAGAGTTAAGAAATTCCACAGATTAACACAGGAAAGACTCAACTGAAACAAACAGCAAAGCTAAACTATCCACAGTCTAAGCACAGGAAAGTTTATACTTCACTAACAGGTACTTAATCAATAACCACAGTCTAAGCACAGGTTATTATCAAGCCTGACTCTAACCTACAGACTAAGCACAAGATTAAGAGGTTTAAATTTGAGAGAAATCTCAGGTTTCATTCATCAATCAGCTGTGTTACAACAGTCTGAGCTAAGGTCCTTATATAGGCCCTTTTAGGTTACAAACTTGAAAGAAAAACAACATCCAAGGGTCAGGATCTCTCCTCACATGCTGGTAAGAGTCCAAGTACAATATTACAACGGTTTAAAAGCTCTTAATTGTAAACTGGAATGAAAACAAAAGAGAAATGCAGGTGACAGTGACATGTTGTGGTCCTTTGCTGCATTGCTGGCTTTTCTGTTGAATGTAGGCACTTGAGGACGAAATGATTGAGTCCTTGGCATTAAAATTGGCTCTAGGTTGTATCTGGTATATGGGAAGACAAGCCAAAAGTTCCTTGCATGCTTTTTCCTCATGGTTTAGCCAGAAATGGAAAGATTGCTTTTGTTGTTTGTCAATTGCTGCAGTTCTGTCCAGCTTGGATTTCTAGGACTTGCATTGTGATTCTGCCTTGGACCCCTAGGACTTTTCTGAGCTTAGTTTAATGGCCAACCAGCTGGCCATGGTGGCAGCTGGTGGTTAGGCTTGTACTGTACTCCATTAGCCACTAAACCTAGCCCATTTCTGGTTGCTTCCCAAGTGGTTGTGGTGTTGTTTTGGCCTGCTTGCTTTTGTGGAGTGTCCTGGTCGTAGCTCCTGCGCAACCTCCCCTGGTTGAACAGGGCTTGTCCTCAAGCCTGGTGACTCCTCCCCCTCAGCATCCTCATAATATGGACTTAGGTCACCTACATTGAAAGTGCCATGCACCTCATACTCTCCTGGTAGGTCCACTTTGTAGGCATTTGGACCAATCCTCTCAATAATTTCAAAGGGGCCATCAGCTCTTGGCATTAACTTGTTCTTTCTTCTTGATGGGAACCTCTCTTTTCTTAAATGAACCCAGACTAAATCCCCTGGAACAAATTCTTTCCTTTTCTGAGGTACCTTGGACTGTTTCCTGTATTTCTCATTGGTCTTCTCAATCTCTCTTTTCACAGTTTCATGGAGTTTCAGCAGCTGTTCTGCCCTGGCCTTAGCATCATGATTCATCTCATTTCTTGGTACAGATGATAAGTCTACAGGCATTAGGGGGTTAATCCCATAGACAACCTCAAAAGGACTATGACCAGTAGCAGTTGATGGTGATCTGTTGAAGGCAAATTTCAGCTGCCGCTAACTTGATGTCCCAATCTTTTAGACTCTTGCAACAATACATCTCGTAATCCTACCCAGGGTTTTGTTGGTGACCTCAGTTTGGCCATCTGTTTGGGGGTGGTGAGATGTCTTGAACAACAGATTTGGTCTTGAGTAGCTTCCATAGAGTTTTCCAAAAGTAACTCATGAACTTTGTATCCCTATCTGATACAATTGTCTTTGGAATCCCATGAAGCCTTACAATTTCTTTCAGGTATAGCTCAAAGAACACTAGCAAGCATCCTCTGTCTTCTTGCAAGCTATGAAATGGGCCATTTTATCGAACCTATCAACAACAACCATGATCGAATCCTTTCCTCTCTCGTGTTCTTGGCGTGCAACAATAAAATCCATGCTCACATCTTCCCATGGCCTGCTTGGTACTGGTAATGGGATATATGGACCAGTTTGGAAGGAACTCTTAGCCATTTGACATACTCGAACATCTCCCGAGAACACTTTGGACATCCCCCATCATTTTTGGCCAATGGAACTGTTCTTGTAGTATGTCCAATGTTTTTCGAACACCAAAATGCCCTCCCAAGCCTCCCGAATGGACTTCCCGATTAGAAGGTCTCTGTATGAACCTCTTGGAACACAGAGCTTGTTTCCTTGGAATAGAAACCCATCTTGCAGCAAGTATTTGTTCCCTGGAACCCTATGCCCTTCAAACTGTGTGATCCACTCTCGAGAAGTCGGGTCTTCCTTGTACATCTCTTTCATGAACTCAAAACCAAGGACCCCTGGTTCCCATAGTTGTGAGTAAGGAGTGCCTCCTTGATAGTGCATCTCGCCACTACATTTTGTTTTCCTTCTTTATACTTGCTGGAAAAGGTGAATGATTGTAAGTACTCCACCCATTTAGCATGCCTGTGACTCAACTTGTGCTGGCCATTGATATATTTCAATGCTTCATGATCAGAGTGCAACACAAATGGCTTTGGTTTCAAATAGTGACTCCAATGCATGATCGCCCGATAATTGCATAAAATTCTTTGTCATATAGGTAGAATACTTTAACTTAGCTCCATTCAACTTCTCACTGAAGTAAGCTACAGGTTTCTGAGCTTGGATCAGACGCACCAATGCCTACCCCACTGGCATCACACTCTACTTCAAAGAGTTGATCAAAGTCCGGCAATTTCGAATAGGAGTCTCACACATCAATTTCTTAATCTTCTCAAAGGACTGTTGAGCATTCTCAGTCCAGTGGAATTCTCCTTTTTCATACACTCGTAATTGAGCAACAACTGAACTGAAGTTCTTGATAAATCTCCGTAAAAGGAGGCCAATCCATGGAACCCCTCACCTCAGTGATTGTTTTAGGAGTAGGCCATGATTGAATGGCCACAATTTTGCCCCGATCAATCGTAATCCCTCTTCCAGAGATAATGTACCCTAGGAATGCCACTTCTTCAACCATAAAAGTGCATTTCTCTATTTTGCCAAATAGTTTTTGTTCCTTGAGGATCCCGAACACGCCTTCAAGATGTTTCAGGTGTTCCCTTTCACCGCCGCTATAAACCAAGATGTCATCAAAGTAGACCACCGCAAATTTGCCTAAACATGGCCTTAGCACCTCAGTCATCAGTCTCATAAAGGTGCTTGGTGCATTAGAAAGACCAAATGGCATCACAAGCCACTCATACAGTCCATGTTTAGTTTTGAAGGCGGTCTTCCACTCATCTCCTTCCCTTATCCTGACTTGATGGTACCCTTGCCTGAGATCAATTTTAGAAAATACCATGGCACCACTGAGCTCATCTAACATGTCATCCAACCTTGGTATTGGGAACCTGTACTTGACAATGATGTTGTTAATGGCCCCCGTTGTCAAGACACATCCTCCATGTTCCATCTTTCTTGGGAACAAGTAGGGCAGGTGGACCGCACAAGGACCGAGAGATTCCCCGACAAATCCTTTACTCATAAGTTCCTCAACTGGTTTTGCAACTCTTTGGTAGCAGTTGGATCACTTCTATAAGCTGGCCTATTGGGAAGCACAACCGAGCCTGGAACAAGGTCAATGTGGTGCTCAATGCCCCTCAATGGTGGCAATCCACTAGGCAGTTCTCTTGGGAATACCTCTTTATACCTCTGAATTAATGGTCTAACTTCAAAGCAGGTATCTCGGGCTCCCTTCCTTGCTTACTTCTTTGGATAGTAACATCCAGACAGGTTGTTCTTGCTTCATTTCTTTGATCATGGTGCTTGAGAAAGAAATAGCACACCATTGTTCTCCTCTGGCATACTTGGACCTCCATAGTTTCTCTGGTTGGGTGGTAATGGGGTCAGAGTAACTTTCTTGCCTTCATGCTTGAAACTATAGATGTTATCCTTCCCATGGTGAGTGGTATTCCTGTCATACTCCCATGGTCTTCCTAAGAGTAGGTGGCAGGCATCCATTGGAACAATGTCACACAAGACTTCATCTTTATACACCTTCCCAATAGAAAATGGAACCAAGCATTGCTTGTCCACCCTTACTTCTGCTCCCTTGTTCAACCATCTCAACTTGTAAGGGTTTGGGTGCTCTTGAGTTGTCAGGTTGAGTTTACTAACCATGGCATTTGATGCCACATTTGTACAACTTCCCCATCTATGATCAAAGTTACAAACCCTCCCCCGGATCGTGCATCCGGTTCTGAATATCGGGATCTTTGATCGCTTCCAGAGGTGAGTGTTGGGAATGCATAACCCTCCACAAGACTAAGTTGTGACCTGTATCAGGGGGCCACAATCGCATCTTGTTCTGGTTCTCCTTCGTCTCCACTTCCTCCATTATCGTGGTCTCATCTTCCTCATACTCGAACCAAACCTTCTCTCTCCCACTGCTCTACTTCCATTGCTGTCAAGGTTCTCTTAGAAGGACAGTCCTTCCTAAAATGGCCATACCCTTGGCACTGGAAGCATTTAATTTTCCCATCAGTCACAGATGTGTTGGTTCTAGGATTCACATGACTCTTCCCTTTGTCTGGTGTTGGTTGGGTTGCAATTTTTGGAGTTTCTCCAATCCTAACCCCAGAGAGGGGGAGGAGTCATCAGGCTTGAGGACAAGCCCTGTTCAACCAGGGGAGGTTGCAGCAGGAGCCACAGACCAGGACACCCCACAAATGCAAGCAGGCCAAAACAACACCACACCCATTCCAGGAAGCAACCAAACTGGGCTAAGTTTAGAGGCTAATAGGTACGAGTACAAGCCCAACCACCAGCTGCCACCATGGCCAGCTGGTTGGTCACTAAACTAGGCTCAGAAAAGTCCTAGGGGTCCAAGGGAAAATCACAATGCAAGTCCTAGAAAACCAAGTCGACAGAATCGCAAAGAAATGACAAACAACAAAAGCAAACTTTCCATTTCTCGGCTAAACCATGAGGAAAAAGCACACAAAGAACTTTTGGCTTGTCTTCCCATATACCAGATACAACCTAGAGCCAATTTTAATGCCAAGGACTCAATCATTTCGTCCTCAAGTGCCTACATTCAATAGAAAAGCCAGCAATGCAAAGAAAGGACCACAAACCGTCACCTGTCACCGCATTTCTCTTTTGTTTTCATTCCAGTTTACAATTAAGAGCTTTTAAACCGTTGTAATATTGTACTTGGACTCTTACCAGCATGTGAGGAGGGATCCCGACCCTTGGATGTAGTTTTCTTTCAAGTTTGTAACCTAAAAGGGCCGATATAAGGACCTCAACTCGGATCGTTGTAACACAAACCTGATTTATGAATGAAACCCGAGAATTCTCTCAAATTTAAACCTCTTAATCTTGTGCTTAGTCTGTAGATTAGAGTCAGGCTTGATAATAACCTGTGCTTAGACTGTGGTTATTGATTAAGTACTTGTTAGTAGAGTATAAACTTTCCGTGCCGAGACCGTGGTTAGTTTAGCTTTACCGTTTGTTTGATTGAGTCTTTCTGTGTCAACTGTGGAATCTCTTAACTCTAACACCCCAAATTGTTAGCTTAATTCCCTGTGAGAATTCTGTGGGTTTTATAGTTGATAATTATATCCAAAGTTCCCTCCTTTCAGTCAAATCCCAGAACTGTCTCAATTACAGTCCTTTGTGTCTGTCAATCAGTTCAGTTGAGTCTTAAAAATACTTTGAGTCCTCTAAAAATCCTGGAAATTTACTCAGAGTTAGTTCTCATATCAAAGTAATTTACTGCCAAGTTTCATGATTTTAGGAGGTCAATTCATAATTTTATTAAATAGCACAAGTTTATTGCATTCCTGAGAACTTGTCTTGTTTCTGCTGGTTTGTTTGTTGTTTTTGTCTAAACCCTTGGACATTACACTGCATCCTTGGTCCTTGTTGTGTGAACCATTTGTCCTTGTTTATTAGTCCTTGTGACTCGTTGTGTAAACCATTTGCCCTTGTTGTTGTGACTTGATGTGTGAAGCATTTTTCCTTGTTCATTAGTCTTTTTGACTCGTTGTGTAAACTATTTATCCTTGTTCATTAGTCCTTGTGACTCGTTGTGTGAACCATTTGTCTTTGTGACTCATTGTTTAAACCATTTGTCTTGGTTTATTAGTCCTTGTGACTCGTTGTGTAAACCATTTGTCCTTGTGATTGTGACTTGTTGTGTGAACCATTTTTCCTTGTTCATTAGTCCTTGTGACTCGTTGTGTGAATCATTTGTCCTTGTTCATTAGTCCTTGTGACTCGTTGTCTAAACTATTTGTCCTTCGTTATTAGTCTTTGTGACTTGTTGTGTGAACCATTTATCCTTGTTCATTAGTCCTTGTAACTCATTATGTTAACCATTTGTCCTTGTTTATTAGTCCTTCTGACTCATTGGGTAAACCATTTGCCCTTGTTCATTACTCCATGTGACTCATTGTGTGAACAATTTGTCCTTCTTCATTAGTCCTTGTGACTCGTTGTGTGAACCATTTGTCCTTGTTCTTTAGTCCGTGTGACTCGTTGTGTAAACCTTTTGTCCTTGTTATTGTGACTTGTTGTGTGAACCATTTTTCATTGTTCATTAGTCCTTGTGACTCGTTGTGTGAACCATTTGTCCTTATTCATTTGTCCTTGTGACTCGTTGTGTAAACTATTTGACCTTGTTCATTAGTCCTTGTGACTCGTTGTGTAAACCATTTGTCCTTGTTCATTAGTCATTGTGACTCGTTGTGTAAACTATTTGTCCTTGTGACTCGTTGTGTGAACCATTTGTCCTTGTTCATCAGTCCTTGTGGCTCCTTGTGTGAACCATTTGTCCTTGTTCTTTAGTCCTTGGTCCTTGTTGTGTGAACCATTTGTCCTTGTTTATTAGTCCTTGTGACTCGTTGTGTAAACCATTTGTCCTTGTTGTTGTGACTTGTTGTGTGAAGCATTTTTCCTTGTTCATTAGTCCTTTTCACTCGTTGTGTAAACTATTTATCCTTGTTCATTAGTCCTTGTGACTCGTTGTGTGAACCATTTGTCTTTGTGACTCGTTGTTTAAACCATTTGTCCTGGTTTATTAGTCCTTGTGACTCGTTGTGTAAACCATTTGTCCTTGTGATTGTGACTTGTTGTGTGAACCATTTTGTCCTTGTTCTTTAGTCCTTGTGACTCGTTATGTGAACCATTTGTCCTTGTTAATTAGTCCATGTGACTCGTTGTGTGAACCATTGGTTCTTGTTCATTTGTACTTGTGACTCCTTGAGTTAACTTTTTTTCCTTGTTCTTTAGTCCTTGTGACTCGTTGTGTGAAACATTTGTCCTTATTCATTAGTCTTTGTGACTCGTTGTGTGAACCATTTGTCCTTGTTCATTAGTCCATATGACTGGTTGTGTGAACCATTTGTCCTTGTTCTTTAGTCCTTGTGACTCGTTGTTTAAAACATTTGTCCTTGTTTATTAGTCCTTGTGACTCGTTGTGTAAACTATTTCTCCTTGTTCATTAGTCCTTGTGACTCGTTGTGTGAACCATTTATCCTTGTTCATTAGTCCTAGTAACTCGTTATGTTAACCATGTGGCCTTGTTTATTAGTCCTTGTGACTCATTGGGTAAACCATTTGTCCTTGTTATTGTGACATGTTCATTAGTAATTGTGACTTGTTCATTAGTACTTGTGACTCGTTGTTTAAATCATTTGTAACAAGGACTCATTGTGTAAATCATTTGTCCTTTTTCTTTAGTTCTTGTGACTCGTTGTGTAAATCATTTGTCCTTGTTCATTAGTCCTTGTGACTCCTTGTGTTAACTTTTTTTCCTTGTTCTTTAGTCCTTGTGACTCGTTGTGTGAAACATTTGTCCTTATTCATTAGTCCTTGTGACTCGTTGTGTGAACCATTTGTCCTTGTTCATTAGTCCATATGACTGGTTGTGTGAACCATTTGTCCTTGTTCTTTAGTCCTTGTGACTCGTTGTTTAAAACATTTGTCCTTGTTTATTAGTCCTTGTGACTCGTTGTGTAAACTATTTCTCCTTGTTCATTAGTCCTTGTGACTCGTTGTGTGAACCATTTATCCTTGTTCATTAGTCCTAGTAACTCGTTATGTTAACCATGTGGCCTTGTTTATTAGTCATTGTGACTCCTTGTGTAAACTATTTGTCCTTGTGACTCGTTGTGTCAACCATTTGTACTTGTTCATTAGTCCTTGTGCCTCGTTGTGTGAACCATTTGTCCTTGTTATTTAGTCCTTGGTCCTTGTTGTGTGAACCATTTGTCCTTGTTTATTAGTCCTTGTGACTCGTTGTGTAAACCATTTGTCCTTGTTGTTGTGATTTGATGTGTGAAGCATTTTTCCTTGTTCATTAGTCCTTTTGACTCGTTGTGTAAACTATTTATCCTTGTTCATAAGTCCTTGTGACTTGTTGTGCGAACCATTTGTCTTTGTGACTCGTTGTTTAAACCATTTGTCCTGGTTTATTAATCCTTGTGACTCGTTGTGTAAACCATTTGTCCTTGTGATTGTGACTTGTTGTGTGAACCATTTTTCCTTGTTCATTAGTCCTTGTGACTCGTTGTGTGAACCATTTGTCCTTGTTCATTTGTCCTTGTGACTCGTTGTGTAAACTATTTAACCTTGTTCATTAGTCCTTGTGACTCGTTGTGTGAACCATTTGTCCTTGTTCATTAGTCATTGTGACTCGTTGTGTAAACTATTTGTCCTTGTGACTCGTTGTGTCAACCATTTGTCCTTGTTCATTAGTCCTTGTGCCTCGTTGTGTGAACCATTTGTCCTTGTTCTTTAGTCCTTGGTCCTTGCTGGGTGAACCATTTGTCCTTGTTTATTAGTCCTTGTGACTCGTTGTGTAAACCATTTGCCCTTGTTGTTGTGACTTGATGTGTGAAGCATTTTTCCATGTTCATTAGTCTTTTTGACTCGTTGTGTAAACTATTTATCATTGTTCATTAGTCCTTGTGACTCATTGTGTGAACCATTTGTCTTTGTGACTCATTGTTTAAACCATTTGTCCTGGTTTATTAGTCCTTGTGACTCGTTGTGTAAACCATTTGTCCTTGTGATTGTGACTTGTTGTGTGAACCATTTTTCCTTGTTCATTAGTCCTTGTGACTCGTTGTGTGAATCATTTGTCCTTATTCATTAGTCCTTGTGACTCGTTGTCTAAACTATTTGTCCTTCTTTATTAGTCCTTGTGACTTGTTGTGTGAACCATTTATCCTTGTTCATTAGTCCTTGTAACTCGTTATGTTAACCATTTGTCCTTGTTTATTAGTCCTTCTGACTCATTGGGTAAACCATTTGCCCTTGTTCATTACTCCATGTGACTCGTTGTGTGAACAATTTGTCCTTGTTCATTAGTCCTTGTGACTCGTTGTGTGAACCATTTGTCCTTGTTCTTTAGTCCGTGTGACTCGTTGTTTAAACCATTTGTCCTCGTTTACTAGTCCTTGTGACTCGTTGTGTAAACCATTTGTCCTTGTTATTGTGACTTGTTGTGTGAACCATTTTTCATTGTTCATTAGTCCTTGTGACTCGTTGTGTGAACCATTTGTCTTTGTGACTCGTTGTTTAAACCATTTGTCCTGGTTTATTAGTCCTTGTGACTCGTTGTGTAAACCATTTGTCCTTGTGATTGTGACTTGTTGTGTGAACCATTTTGTCCTTGTTCTTTAGTCCTTGTGACTCGTTATGTGAACCATTTGTCCTTGTTAATTAGTCCATGTGACTCGTTGTGTGAACCATTGGTTCTTGTTCATTTGTACTTGTGACTCCTTGAGTTAACTTTTTTTCCTTGTTCTTTAGTCCTTGTGACTCGTTGTGTGAAACATTAGTCCTTATTCATTAGTCTTTGTGACTCGTTGTGTGAACCATTTGTCCTTGTTCATTAGTCCATATGACTGGTTGTGTGAACCATTTGTCCTTGTTCTTTAGTCCTTGTGACTCGTTGTTTAAAACATTTGTCCTTGTTTATTAGTCCTTGTGACTCGTTGTGTAAACTATTTCTCCTTGTTCATTAGTCCTTGTGACTCGTTGTGTGAACCATTTATCCTTGTTCATTAGTCCTAGTAACTCGTTATGTTAACCATGTGGCCTTGTTTATTAGTCCTTGTGACTCATTGGGTAAACCATTTGTCCTTGTTATTGTGACATGTTCATTAGTAATTGTGACTTGTTCATTAGTACTTGTGACTCGTTGTTTAAATCATTTGTAACAAGGACTCATTGTGTAAATCATTTGTCCTTTTTCTTTAGTTCTTGTGACTCGTTGTGTAAATCATTTGTCCTTGTTCATTAGTCCTTGTGACTCCTTGTGTTAACTTTTTTTCCTTGTTCTTTAGTCCTTGTGACTCGTTGTGTGAAACATTTGTCCTTATTCATTAGTCCTTGTGACTCATTGTGTGAACCATTTGTCCTTGTTCATTAGTCCATATGTCTGATTGTGTGAACCATTTGTCCTTGTTCTTTAGTCCTTGTGACTCGTTGTTTAAAACATTTGTCCTTGTTTATTAGTCCTTGTGACTCGTTGTGTAAACTATTTCTCCTTGTTCATTAGTCCTTGTGACTCGTTGTGTGAACCATTTATCCTTGTTCATTAGTCCTAGTAACTCGTTATGTTAACCATGTGGCCTTGTTTATTAGTCATTGTGACTCATTGGGTAAACCATTTGTCCTTGTTATTGTGACATGTTCATTAGTAATTGTGACTTGTTCATTAGTACTTGTGACTCGTTGTTTAAATCATTTGTAACAAGGACTCATTGTGTAAATCATTTGTCCTTTTTCTTTAGTTCTTGTGACTCGTTGTGTAAATCATTTGTCCTTGTTCATTAGTCCTTGTGACTCCTTGTGTTAACTTTTTTCCTTGTTCTTTAGTCCTTGTGACTCGTTGTGTGAAACATTTGTCCTTATTCATTAGTCCTTGTGACTCGTTGTGTGAACCATTTGTCCTTGTTCATTAGTCCATATGACTCGTTGTGTGAACCATTTGTCCTTGTTCTTTAGTCCTTGTGACTCGTTGTTTAAAACATTTGTCCTTGTTTATTAGTCCTTGTGACTCGTTGTGTAAACTATTTCTCCTTGTTCATTAGTCCTTGTGACTCGTTGTGTGAACCATTTATCCTTGTTCATTAGTCCTAGTAACTCGTTATGTTAACCATGTGGCCTTGTTTATTAGTCATTGTGACTCCTTGTGTAAACTATTTGTCCTTGTGACTCGTTGTGTCAACCATTTGTACTTGTTCATTAGTCCTTGTGCCTCGTTGTGTGAACCATTTGTCCTTGTTATTTAGTCCTTGGTCCTTGTTGTGTGAACCATTTGTCCTTGTTTATTAGTCCTTGTGACTCGTTGTGTAAACCATTTGTCCTTGTTGTTGTGACTTGATGTGTGAAGCATTTTTCCTTGTTCATTAGTCCTTTTGACTCGTTGTGTAAACTATTTATCCTTGTTCATAAGTCCTTGTGACTTGTTGTGCGAACCATTTGTCTTTGTGACTCGTTGTTTAAACCATTTGTCCTGGTTTATTAATCCTTGTGACTCGTTGTGTAAACCATTTGTCCTTGTGATTGTGACTTGTTGTGTGAACCATTTTTCCTTGTTCATTAGTCCTTGTGACTCGTTGTGTGAACCATTTGTCCTTGTTCATTTGTCCTTGTGACTCGTTGTGTAAACTATTTAACCTTGTTCATTAGTCCTTGTGACTCGTTGTGTGAACCATTTGTCCTTGTTCATTAGTCATTGTGACTCGTTGTGTAAACTATTTGTCCTTGTGACTCGTTGTGTCAACCATTTGTCCTTGTTCATTAGTCCTTGTGCCTCGTTGTGTGAACCATTTGTCCTTGTTCTTTAGTCCTTGGTCCTTGTTGGGTGAACCATTTGTCCTTGTTTATTAGTCCTTGTGACTCGTTGTGTAAACCATTTGCCCTTGTTGTTGTGACTTGATGTGTGAAGCATTTTTCCTTGTTCATTAGTCTTTTTGACTCGTTGTGTAAACTATTTATCATTGTTCATTAGTCCTTGTGACTCATTGTGTGAACCATTTGTCTTTGTGACTCATTGTTTAAACCATTTGTCCTGGTTTATTAGTCCTTGTGACTCGTTGTGTAAACCATTAAACCATTGTCCTTGTGATTGTGACTTGTTGTGTGAACCATTTTTCCTTGTTCATTAGTCCTTGTGACTCGTTGTGTGAATCATTTGTCCTTATTCATTAGTCCTTGTGACTCGTTGTCTAAACTATTTGTCCTTCTTTATTAGTCCTTGTGACTTGTTGTGTGAACCATTTATCCTTGTTCATTAGTCCTTGTAACTCGTTATGTTAACCATTTGTCCTTGTTTATTAGTCCTTCTGACTCATTGGGTAAACCATTTGCCCTTGTTCATTACTCCATGTGACTCGTTGTGTGAACAATTTGTCCTTGTTCATTAGTCCTTGTGACTCGTTGTGTGAACCATTTGTCCTTGTTCTTTAGTCCGTGTGACTCGTTGTTTAAACCATTTGTCCTCGTTTACTAGTCCTTGTGACTCGTTGTGTAAACCATTTGTCCTTGTTATTGTGACTTGTTGTGTGAACCATTTTTCATTGTTCATTAGTCCTTGTGACTCGTTGTGTGAACCATTTGTCCTTATTCATTTGTCCTTGTGACTCGTTGTGTAAACTATTTGACCTTGTTCATTAGTCCTTGTGACTCGTTGTGTAAACCATTTGTCCTTGTTCATTAGTCATTGTGACTCGTTGTGTAAACTATTTGTCCTTGTGACTCGTTGTGTGAACCATTTGTCCTTGTTCATCCGTCCTTGTGGCTCCTTGTGTGAACCATTTGTCATTGTTCTTTAGTCCTTGGTCCTTGTTGTGTGAACCATTTGTCCTTGTTTATTAGTCCTTGTGACTCGTTGTGTAAACCATTTGTCCTTGTTGTTGTGACTTGTTGTGTGAAGCATTTTTCCTTGTTCATTAGTCCTTTTCACTCGTTGTGTAAACTATTTATCCTTGTTCATTAGTCCTTGTGACTCGTTGTGTGAACCATTTGTCTTTGTGACTCGTTGTTTAAACCATTTGTCCTGGTTTATTAGTCCTTGTGACTCGTTGTGTAAACCATTTGTCCTTGTGATTGTGACTTGTTGTGTGAACAATTTTGTCCTTGTTCTTTAGTCCTTGTGACACGTTGTGTGAACCATTTGTCCTTGTTAATTAGTCCATGTGACTCGTTGTGTGAACCATTGGTTCTTGTTCATTTGTACTTGTGACTCCTTGAGTTAACTTTTTTTCCTTGTTCTTTAGTCCTTGTGACTCGTTGTGTGAAACATTTGTCCTTATTCATTAGTCTTTGTGACTCGTTGTGTGAACCATTTGTCCTTGTTCATTAGTCCATATGACTGGTTGTGTGAACCATTTGTCCTTGTTCTTTAGTCCTTGTGACTCGTTGTTTAAAACATTTGGCCTTGTTTATTAGTCCTTGTGACTCGTTGTGTAAACTATTTCTCCTTGTTCATTAGTCCTTGTGACTCGTTGTGTGAACCATTTATCCTTGTTCATTAGTCCTAGTAACTCGTTATGTTAACCATGTGGCCTTGTTTATTAGTCCTTGTGACTCATTGGGTAAACCATTTGTCCTTGTTATTGTGACATGTTCATTAGTAATTGTTACTTGTTCATTAGTACTTGTGACTCGTTGTTTAAATCATTTGTAACAAGGACTCATTGTGTAAATCATTTGTCCTTTTTCTTTAGTTCTTGTGACTCGTTGTGTAAATCATTTGTCCTTGTTCATTAGTCCTTGTGACTCCTTGTGTTAACTTTTTTTCCTTGTTCTTTAGTCCTTGTTGTGTGAAACATTTGTCCTTATTCATTAGTCCTTGTGACTCGTTGTGTGAACCATTTGTCCTTGTTCATTAGTCCATATGACTGGTTGTGTGAACCATTTGTCCTTGTTCTTTAGTCCTTGTGACTCGTTGTTTAAAACATTTGTCCTTGTTTATTAGTCCTTGTGACTCGTTGTGTAAACTATTTCTCCTTGTTCATTAGTCCTTGTGACTCGTTGTGTGAACCATTTATCCTTGTTCATTAGTCCTAGTAACTCGTTATGTTAACCATGTGGCCTTGTTTATTAGTCCTTGTGACTCATTGGGTAAACCATTTGTCCTTGTTATTGTGACATGTTCATTAGTACTTGTGACTTGTTCATTAGTACTTGTGACTCGTTGTTTAAATCATTTGTAACAAGGACTCATTGTGTAAATCATTTGTCCTTTTTCTTTAGTCCTTGTGACTCGTTGTGTAAATCATTTGTCCTTGTTCATTAGTCCTTGTGACTCCTTGTGCTAACTTTTTTTCCTTGTTCTTTAGTCCTTGTGACTCGTTGTGTGAAACATTTGTCCTTATTCATTAGTCCTTGTGACTCGTTGTGTGAACCATTTGTCCTTGTTCATTAGTCCATATGACTGGTTGTGTGAACCATTTGTCCTTGTTCTTTAGTCCTTGTGACTCGTTGTTTAAAACATTTGTCCTTGTTTATTAGTCCTTGTGACTCGTTGTGTAAACTATTTCTCCTTGTTCATTAGTCCTTGTGACTCGTTGTGTGAACCATTTATCCTTGTTCATTAGTCCTAGTAACTCGTTATGTTAACCATGTGTCCTTGTTTATTAGTCCTTGTGACTCATTGGGTAAACCATTTGTCCTTGTTATTGTGACTTGTTGTGTGAACCATTTTTCATTGTTCATTAGTCCTTGTGACTCGTTGTGTGAACCATTTGTCCTTGTTCATTTGTCCTTGTGACTCGTTGTGTAAACTATTTGACCTTGTTCATTAGTTCTTGTGACTCGTTGTGTGAACCATTTGTCCTTTTCATTAGTCATTGTGACTCGTTGTGTGAACTATTTGTCCTTGTGACTCGTTGTGTGAACCATTTGTCCTTGTTCTTTAGTCCTTGGTCCTTGTTGTGTGAACCATTTGTCCTTGTTTATTAGTCCTTGTGACTCGTTGTGTAAACCATTTGTCCTTGTTGTTGTGACTTGTTGTGTGAAGTATTTTTCCTTGTTCATTAGTCCTTTTGACTCGTTGTGTAAACTATTTATCCTTGTTCATTAGTCCTTGTGACTCGTTGTGTGAACCATTTGTCTTTGTGACTCGTTGTTTAAACCATTTGTCCTGGTTTATTAGTCATTGTGACTCGTTGTGTAAACCATTTGTCCTTGTGATTGTGACTTATTGTGTGAACCATTTTTCCTTGTTCATTAGTCCTTGTGACTCGTTGTGTGAACCATTTATCCTTGTTCATTAGTCCTTGTGACTCGTTGTCTAAACTATTTGTCCTTCTTTATTAGTCCTTGTGACTTGTTGTGTGAACCATTTATCCTTGTTCATTAGTCCTTGTAACTCGTTATGTTAACCATTTGTCCTTGTTTATTAGTCCTTCTGACTCATTGGGTAAACCATTTGTCCTTGTTCATTAGTGAAGGAAAAGTAGATCTATATACTTACATATTCATATATGTTATGATTTAATTTGTCATAAAATTAACTTATGATCTTATGCATGCAAACAAATAAACAAAATAAGGAAGAAACATCCATTCTTACATTGGATTTTCGGTTTATAGGGCACAAGAGAGATCACCTTTCTCTCTTGTTCTTGAGCTTTCCTTTTGGATGAACAAAGACCCAAGTGTAGGATCTCTCCCAAGGATTTATACCCAAGGCTCACTCTTAATTAAAATCAATATTATAAATACTAGTACAATATTAATTTTGTAAAGAAAAATGACCCAAAATAATTTTGGTCTTAGCTCCTAAAACCGGGTAGGAGAAAGGGAAGGAAGGAGAAAATAATTTTTATCTCTCTAAAAATTATTTGATAAGTTGAAAGAATAATTTCTAATGCACACAAAAACAAGTAATGTGTTGGACAAATTATAGAGAAAACCCTTGGTCTTTTCTTTTGCCAAAACCGGGTAAGGGGGAGGTTCTTAGGGCCAATGCATGAGTGTGTTGTTCTTTACAATGCAAACTAGGGTTGCATGGCTAGGCTATTAGTGAATGATTATGTTTTCCACTAATTTAAACAACACAATATTAGCCTAAACCTCCCCCTTAATTTCGGTACATACATAAAATGGAATCCATTTTATTTTTGTCAATTTTGTCTTATGTCACATGTCATATGTTACATAAATTTGTTATGTATTTTTAACATATTAAAAATCAACGTATTAATAAAAATACGTCATATAAAAAAAATCGACTTAGTAATTCATAATTACTTGTACCAAAATATTTTACCAATTTACAAATCACAATAAATTGTATTTATGATAATTCATTCAATTTTAATTGTTTCTTTAAACAATAATTTCATCTCAGTATCGATACAATTCAATTACTCAGACCGTATCTCATTTAATCAAATTTCAATGAGATACGTAAATTTTACTTCCAAAATCGTCCGTCAATTTTTCAAGTAATTTCATTAACTCGTAACGTTATACGATTAATTAAATGATCAATTAAGAGTGTTGCCCTATAGGTATGAGCTAGGGGGTCAACTGATCACCACCGTCGCACGACAGTAATGTCAAACTCTAGTCAGCCAATCATTACCGATATATGTTGACCAGTTGACAGTAAAATATTACTTCCCAATTGTATTCTTTATAATGAGACTTAAACATGTGATCATCATGATCAACAGTCGTGATCGCATTATTGTCGGAGGACACATATTCCAACAATCTCCCACTTGTCCTCGACAAGTGTGCGTCACCAATTCTCTTGTCCTATTACTATCTCCCACTCAATGCAAGGTGTCTTTCAGGTCGTACTTGCAAGTGATCATATCGAGAGTGGTTTCCTCGATCGGAGAATAACTGATTGACCGGATTTATCTATCATAGATACATTCCGAGCGTGGCCACGCATTTCCAATTCATTACTCCTCGAGTGGCCCTGAGATATTGTTATAACCCTGACTAGGGGTGGACAATTCCTATCGCACTCATTCCCTTCGACTAGCCACAACCATCATAACCCAAAATATGCCCATTTGACCCCATTTACGAAGGTCGTAGTAACACAAATCAAAGTTAATCAAATCGTGCCATCTTAGGCGAATAGTCTTTAGTCAAAAGAATCGACTCATTTGAATACTATAGTAGCTCTCGCCACGACCAGGCTATATAAATTTGCCAGAACTCTATAAGCGGTCATAAGGCCCGACAAAATGTTCCTAACAGTCTGCCTATGTGATCGACTAGTCATCTCACATGACTCTATGGCACTTGAACTTGCCATCAATCGCATCACACTCTAGTCACTTCGAGACGTCACCTCATGTAAGTAACTATGGGCAAATACAATGTTAATCCATGTTCACTTTAACGGGATTCAATTGTCTCCACAACCCGTTTGGATGTAACAAAGTGTACGGTGAGTTAATAATAACTCAAACGACAAATGTCGACATCACACTCGGGTAGTCAATACCATATTTCAACCTTGTGATGTATATCGTAAGTGTAAACACTTATTGATTGCAATAGAAGTTTAACATGCCATGTGTCCATGTGTTCAAACTTCTAATACGTGCATTTTCCTTTACATTCATGTTCTCTCTCATAGCATGAACCTTACCAAGTACACATCAAGGTTCCCGACCTTGGTTTCGGTTCTTTAACTTGAAAGAACTTCCTTATCGATTATCATATAACGAACGAATTTGTGATGAATGATATAACTTGTACTGATCAAGTACTCCATCCACACACAATGTACTAGGTATATGTTTTGTAGAATCTTGCAACAATTTGTCAAGATGATTGACCTAGCACTTTTCACAAGTCCTATCATATTAGGAAAGATTAGTCTTGAGCAACTTATTCTCAAACTAAGTACCTTTCCAAAACTTCTTATTTCTCTTTCTAGCTTGAAAGGTTTAGGATTCTCATAAATCCTTACATGTGCTCGAATTTTCTATAATATGTGCAACCTCTTGACACACAATAGAGCATTCCGTCAAACACCGAAATCGCTCATCGGATTCTCCTCGAGAATTCATGACGTTTCTATTATGGCTTAACAATGATCCATCATGCTCTTATGCATATGATTCATAATTGGACATGTGCATGATTATTCTAATGGCGGAAACATTAGTAACTAATAATCATGAGATCAACCGTTCTTAGGTTCAATGAACGACCATGACTGCTAATGGTAATTCCATTTTCATTCACATGAATAACCTATGTGTATGTTGATACGATGTGTATCTCTTAATACTAATCCAATATTTCTTGATGTAATTGGATTCATCGTAGTCCATATTCATCCAGAATTGAAAACTCAAATACTTCTTTGTGAAAGAAGATATTAGCTCGTCATTCCTAATGAGTATTAGTTGTAAACATTCAAAAGGATGATAGCTCCCACTAAATTCCATGTCTTCACATGATAATTTCTAAACTCCCACTCAATTCCACATATTTCGAAATTGACTTCTCAATCGAAACTTTTCAAGAATTGAAATATAAATTGCATTGCCAAGTTATTAAGATAAAACCATATATGTTCCCATCATATCCTTTCAAAATTCCTATTTCGAAGAGGTCTCATCTTAACCTTATGGAAAGAGATTTTAAATCTCTAACACACACATATCATAATGATGTGTAGCAATGTCATCATTCAAATAATATCCTTTTGGAAGGAGGTTTAACCATTTCATTTTCATAATGAGGTTAAGAAATGACATTTGCGTGGTTAATGCATAACTTAGCTATTGAGGATATCGGTATATCAATCCTTGCAACTCGATCATAACTAGTATGTTACTTTGATTCATTTAGGCTCTTAAGTAAATCTCGGTTGAAACTATAGGTCAAAATTTATCACAAAATAGTCTAAACTTAGTCAAAACTCTTATTAAGACTTTACATTAGTCATTTCTTCCAAAACTTTCTTTTGGTGTCCTCACGTAGTTATCTTAAGAATATACTCTTATGATTACTTCACTTGGTCTCTTTAGTCATATAGAACTTACTTGAGACCATAGATCTCATCTATTGGGTATACTATATAAATAGATATACCTCCATTCAAATCATTCTTCCTTGCATAGATCTCATTTACACAAGTACACAAGTTTAATCTTGTCTCGTGTGTTGTGTCCTCATTTTTCTCCCACTTTATCTTTAGAATAAATACACTATAGATTCAAAGATAGCATATGAGACACAAATAATGATGTTGAAGTATAAGGAGAACTATCTCATAGATAGACTAATAGTTATAGATTTCGTAAGTTTACTTGGTGATTGACATTCCTTTAAGAGAGTTCATAGACTCAACACCACTTTATAAATGATCATACACAAGCCTTAAGCATGTGGACATATAATGAAACCCGTCATTATATTTGTCTATTAGATCACTTTAAGTTATATGTTTCTAAGAGTAAGCATTTAAACATGAATTTTAGAACAAAAGGATAAAATGATAAAACGGGTGACTTGGGTTGCAAACCAAGTCACCATTATCCAAAATACAACCCATTATCCAAAATACCTTTCCATGTCAAACACGGAAATTTAAGGTTCTAAAATCCAAAACATGAATAAAATAAGACAATAAAAAGCAAAGCTCCATGAAAGCTATTCCTAGCTTCTTGATGGTATCTTATGCTTGCTTTTCCTTTCCCTTGTCTTTGCTTGGTGGAGGCCCTATTTACAATAAAAAGGGAGATACATTATCACAACTTTGTATCATAATACCATAGTTGAATTAGAAACATAAAAGAAAGGATAGTCATTTACCTACTGGAGTGATCTTTCCAGCCTTAATATCACCAAGGTATTTGGAACAATTTCTTTTCCAATGTCCCATACCATTACAATAATGGCATTTATCAAGAGGACCCTTCTTGATTTTTGAAGCGCTAGCTTCACAAGTCTTAGCTTTGGTGAATGTGGGAGCTTGTTTCTTACCCTTCCTCCCATTCTTCTTGAACTTCCCCTTACTCTTAGTGCTTATGTTAAGCACATCCTTTGGTGGGTTCACATTTAACCCCATGTCCCTCTCGGCTTGCACAAGTAACTTGTGCAATTCTTCAAGAGACACATCCTTATCTTGCATGTTAAAATTCACCCGGAATTGAACATACGCTTTGACTTTGGACAAGGAGTGTAGAATCCTATCTACAATGAGTTCTTTGGGGATTTCAACCTTTTGAATTTTCAAGGTCTCGACAAGCTCCATGAGTTTGAGCACATGAGGGCTAACCTTTTGGCCCTCTTTGAAGTCGAGATCAAAGAATGCCGCGGCCGCCTCATATTGGACGATCCGCGGAGTTTGTGAAAACATTGTCACAAGCTTGGAGTAAATCTCATTAGCATTGCCCATTTTAAAGGCTCTCCTTTGGAGATCCGCCTCCATTGCAAATATCAAGACATTTTTCATTGCGGCGGACTCCTTTTGGTAAGCCTCATATGCTTCCCTAGTGGCGGCGGTCGACCTAGTAGTAGGTTCGGGTGGAGAGGCCTCGGTAAGGTAACGAAGCTTGTCGTCACCTTGGGCGGCTAGTTTGAGTTGGGCATCCCAATCGGAGAAATTTGACCCATTCTTTTCAAGTTTACATCGATCCATGAAGGATCGGAGCCATGATGAACTAGCGAGAGGCGTGGCATTAGGGGTTGGTGTAGCCATTTGTTATGAGAAAAAGAAGTGGCCTACAAAACAAAATATAAGGAGTAAAACAAATGTCGTTTTAATAATAATACTCGTAAAAATTTATAATTTAAACAAGTTTTATGCATTTTTTTAGTGACCTCTACCCAACTAGATAAATGATTCCAAGACCCAAATTCATATTAACTTGGGCACGGTGTGGCCGATGAAACCCTTATCAATATAACTCGGTGGATTAACGTTTAATCGATTCTACTTTTAGAACTCTTGGTCGATAATATTACAATTAACATATATCTTTAGCCCAAAACACATTCAACAAGGGGACGGTGTGGCCGATAAAACCCTTATCGAAAAACTTTTGTTGAGTTCAATCCAAATTTCGAATAAATGTGTCCATGATCCAAACCCATATTTAACTTGGGCACGGTGTGGCCGATGAAACCCTTATCAACATGAATTCGGTGGATAGACATTTATCACCCACTTCCCCTACGTAACAAGGTTTGTACCCCGGTGTGGCCGAGTGCACTCCCTCACGAAATAGGTTTTCATGGTTTCTACTATTTGGTAAGGCTATATCTCAATTAATTGTTTTAGCGAGAGGTCATGTCAATTTATTATCTATCACGTTTTAAGTGAACTAAAGCGGTGAACTACGATAATTCTAATTGGCACGGTCGATAAACTCGATGAAAGAAGATGCATGTTTTAGTTATGGCGATTTAGCGATGCATGTGACATATAAATAAAATGCAAAGCATAAAATAAATCCTAGTATGGCCTTTCCTAAAATAGAAAAACTATTTAACTATTACATATTCGGAAACCAACTCCATTGGTCCCTTGAACTTCGGTTGTGGCACGCATCTCGAGGTAACACCATCTTTATGTATCGCCATCTTGAAGAAATCGATCTTGGGGAACTCCGAGATAAATTAAATTACATAGCAAATTACATAATTTCCTATTATACATTTGTAACTAAAATAAAATAAATCTATTAAATTACAAAACGGTGATACGAGATCACAATAAATTACAACCGAATCGATATTCCCATACATTTCGGGAAATACCAATTAAAACTAAGGCCATACTAAGTAAAATTACATAATTCAAAAATTACATAAATAAAATTATGACAATCATAAAGAAAATGCAGCATTATAATATGTATGAACATGCCCAATTTAATGCTAAATCGCCTTTAATTAGCCAATATCGTATATTACTCGGTTTTTACGGATTTGCGTGATTTCAACATTTTACAATCACAAAAAAATTACATAAATTCATATTTATGCATAAGTTAATTACTCTAACCTCTTAGGACTCAAAATTTAGTCTTCACTAATAATTTGACCATAATTAACTCATATTTCTAAAATTGTTCATTAATGGACCAAAAATTACAAAAATAAGCTATAAACTTCAAATAAATCACAAAATTTCAAATAAATTTGAAATTTGAAATTTAAACTCATGAACATTCTGGAAAAATACCATGACACTCATAATGTTCAAAAACTTAGGTTAAAAATTTCAAAATTTTTCCGGAAAAACAATGTTGCGGTTTTAACGGTTTTTAACAAAATAATCATAAAAACATGAGAAAAATTATATTCATTAACTTTTTATTTTAGATCTGAAAAAGATAATAAAATGCAACATATGATGTTTTTCTTTAGTCATAGAGTATGTATTATTAATTTTGCACTAATAAAGTCACTATTCATGCTATTTTTCTTAAAAAATCCATAAATCATGCAAAAAGACTTCACTATAGCCCATTATTTTACACACATCTTGTAAAATTGCATGTGACAACATACTAAATTTCTATGACCAGATTCGAAATTTATCTCATATTAACCTATTTATCACCTAAAATCGATTTTAATAATGAAAAATCCATTTTTCAAGCATAAAAAGTCCAAAAATTATGAAAATTTACAGGTTATCTCAAAATAATATAGGTGACAACATATCCAAAAATCACTAGAAAATTCAAAGTTTAGCTAATTTTAGTCCGAAAATGACATTTTTACTCATAAAATCATATTTAAATGCCATTATTGTAAAATATGAACAATAAAAATCCGTAAATTAACCAAAATATCCTAAAAACATTTTAGGACCAGAAATTTTAACATGCATAAATTAATTTCGTGATATATCATAATAATACAAATTATTCAAGTTTTATATGTTATTCTTATAACTCGGAAAAACTTTTAACCGATTTGCATGCAAACAACCACGGCTCTTGATACCGATTGAAGGAAAAGTAGATCTATATACTTACATATTCATATATGTTATGATTTAATTTGTTATAAAATTAACTAATGATCTTATGCATGCAAACAAATAAACAAAATAAGGAAGAAACATCCATTCTTACATTGGATTTTCGGTTTATAGGGCACAAGAGAGATCACCTTTCACTCTTGTTCTTGAGCTTTCCTTTTGGATGAACAAAGACCCAAGTGTAGGATCTCTCCCAAGGATTTATACCCAAGGCTCACTCTTAATTAAAATCAATATTATAAATACTAGTACAATATTAATTTTGTAAAGAAAAATGACCCAAAATAATTTTGGTCTTAGCTCCTAAAACCGGGTAGGAGAAAGGGAAGGAAGGAGAAAATAATTTTTATCTCTCTAAAAATTATTTGATAAGATGAATGAATAATTTCTAATGCACACAAAAACAAGTAATGTGTTGGACAAATTATAGAGAAAACCCTTGGTCTTTTCTTTTGCCAAAACCGGGTAAGGGGGGAGGTTCTTAGGGCCAATGCATGAGTGTGTTGTTCTTTACAATGCAAACTAGGGTTGCATGGCTAGGCTATTAGTGAATGATTATGTTTTCCACTAATTTAAACAACACAATATTAGCCTAAACCTCCCCCTTAATTTCGGTACATACATAAAATGGAATCCATTTTATTTTTGTCAATTTTGTCTTATGTCACATGTCATATGTTACATAAATTTGTTATGTATTTTTAACATATTAAAAATCAACGTATTAATAAAAATACGTCATATACAAAAAATCGACTTAGTAATTCATAATTACTTGTACCAAAATATGTTACCAATTTACAAATCACAATAAATTGTATTTATAATAATTCATTCAATTTTAATTGTTTCTTTAAACAATAATTTCATCTGAATAATGATACAATTCAATTACTTAGACCGTATCTCATTTAATCAAATTTCAATGAGATACGTAAATTTTACTTCCAAAATCGTCCGTCAATTTTTCATGTAATTTAATTAACTCGTAACGTTATACGATTAATTAAATGATCAATTAAGAGTGTTGCCCTATAGGTATAACCTAGGGGGTCAACTGATCACCACCGTCGCACGACAGTAATGTCCAACTCTAGTCAGCCAATCATTACCGATATATGTTGACCAGTTGACAGTAAAATATTACTTCCCAATTGTATTCTTTATAATGAGATTTAAACATGTGATCATCATGATCAACAGTCGTGATCGCATTATTGTCGGAGGACACATATTCCAACAATTAGTCCATGTGACTCGTTGTGTGAACCATTTGTCCTTGTTCATTAGTCCTTGTGACTCGTTGTGTGAACCATTTGTCCTTGTTCTTTAGTCCTTGTGACTCGTTGTGTAAACTATTTGTCCTTGTGACTCGTTGTGTCAACCATTTGTACTTGTTCATTAGTCCTTGTGCCTCGTTGTGTGAACCATTTGCCCTTGTTCTTTAGTCCTTGGTCCTTGTTGTGTGAACCATTTGTCCTTGTTTATTAGTCCTTGTGACTCGTTGTGTAAACCATTTGTCCTTGTTGTTGTGACTTGATGTGTGAAGGATTTTTCCTTGTTCATTAGTCCTTTTGACTCGTTGTGTAAACTATTTATCCTTGTTCATAAGTCCTTGTGACTCGTTGTGTGAACCATTTGTCTTTGTGACTCGTTGTTTAAACCATTTGTCCTGGTTTATTAATCCTTGTGACTCGTTGTGTAAACCATTTGCCCTTGTGATTGTGACTTGTTGTGTGAACCATTTTTGCTTGTTCATTAGTCCTTGTGACTCGTTGTGTGAACCATTTGTCCTTGTTCATTTGTCCTTGTGACTCATTGTGTAAACTATTTAACCTTGTTCATTAGTCCTTGTGACTCGTTGTGTGAACCATTTGTCCTTGTTCATTAGTCATTGTGACTTGTTGTGTAAACTATTTGTCCTTGTGACTCGTTGTGTCAACCATTTGTCCTTGTTCATTAGTCCTTGTGCCTCGTTGTGTGAACCATTTGTCCTTGTTCTTTAGTCCTTGGTCCTTGTTGTGTGAACCATTTGTCCTTGTTTATTAGTCCTTGTGACTCGTTGTGTAAACCATTTGCCCTTGTTGTTGTGACTTGATGTGTGAAGCATTTTTCCTTGTTCATTAGTCTTTTTGACTCGTTGTGTAAACTATTTATCCTTGTTCATTAGTCCTTGTGACTCGTTGTGTGAACCATTTGTCTTTGTGACTCGTTGTTTAAACCATTTGTCCTGGTTTATTAGTCCTTGTGACTCGTTGTGTAAACCATTTGTCCTTGTGATTGTGACTTGTTGTGTGAACCATTTTTCCTTATTCATTAGTCCTTGTGACTCGTTGTGTGAATCATTTGTCCTTGTTCATTAGTCCTTGTGACTCGTTGTCTAAACTATTTGTCCTTCTTTATTAGTCCTTGTGACTTGTTGTGTGAACCATTTATCCTTGTTCATTAGTCCTTGTAACTCGTTATGTTAACCATTTGTCCTTGTTTATTAGTCCTTCTTACTCATTGGGTAAACCATTTGCCCTTGTTCATTAGTCCATGTGACTCGTTGTGTGAACCATTTGTCCTTGTTCATTAGTCCTTGTGACTCGTTGTGTGAACCATTTGTCCTTGTTTACTAGTCCTTGTGACTCGTTGTGTAAACCATGTGTCCTTGTTATTGTGACTTGTTGTGTGAACCATTTTTCATTGTTCATTAGTCCTTGTGACTCGTTGTGTGAACCATTTGTCCTTATTCATTTGTCCTTGTGACTCGTTGTGTAAACTATTTGACCTTGTTCATTAGTCCTTGTGACTCGTTGTGTGAACCATTTGTCCTTGTTCATTAGTCATTGTGACTCGTTGTGTAAACTATTTGTGTGACACCCTTAAATCTAGTCTTAATTATATACGTAAATTCTACAGAAAAACTGGTAGGATATGTTTGTAAATGGTTCAACTAGTCCAAAAACCTGCAATTTCAAAAAATTTTCTAACTAAACCATTCACAACCAATTCCAACTCAAGAAGAGTGTCATAACCCCTGTGGTGATAAACTAACTTACATTTATAACTAAAGACGCGGAAATATATGGATACAAACCAAAAATAGAAAGGGAGACATATGTCCCTTCAAATTATATACAAACCAAAAGTGTAAAAGGTTTACTAATAAAATAGCCGAAACTAGGTCCAAGGTTCCTTGCTCACTAGCCGTCTGTGACCCCCAACAAAGCATCAACAACCTGTCAATCGCATTTTATACAAACACAAAAGCCACAATTCAGTGGGGAGTAACTTCGAGTCCTCCCAGCCACGAATCGTCAAAATTAATGTAACATGTACTGTAACATGTAAACAATTTGATAAACCATTTACTTTTCATGTATTCTAACAAATGACCCCTAAACTGACCAAACTAACTATCATGTGAATCATATAACAAATTGTAATCCAAACTCTATCAACCATAGCCGGCTTGCATCTCACCCTCTATGATTCATAGAATCATCAAACAAGAAAGGGCAATATATCAAAGACAGGCATAAGTTCTTAGTCCCGTCAATAGTCACTTTGTAACTCAAGTCTATACCACGAGGTAGGGAAGGTAATCGAACCGGTATCTTGGCTCAGCGGTTACTATTAAGAAAACATGGCCAAGAGACAACACAACCCTAGCCTAAAATCTGCGCAGACCTAGACATGCGGATACACACCACCGCACCCAAGACTCACAACCTTTTTTTAAAACAAAGTGAAGTGAGTACCCTAAGGACACCACCGAAGGGTCGGCTAGTACTTAAGCTGACCCCATACTATCAAAATTAGTACCTGAGGTCATGCCCCAACTTGGATAAACATCCACTAGTCAGGAACACAAAGGCTATCAAGCAGTGAACATATACTCGTCAGAGACTATAAAGACCTATCTATGATGAAGGCCGAAATACTCACCTAGGACCTAGTCACAGCTAGTCCCAGCTTGAATATTTTAGCCCACACCACCCAAAACTCACCACATAAGTCAAGTAAGACACCCACTTAACCTTAAGAGGGCAAAAAGTCCTACTTACCAACATAAATTCTAACATTCTATCATGTGAAAGCTATATAAATGTCTATTTACAGCATACAATCCCAACAGTTTCTCAATAAGAATTCAATACTAATTTCCAATCCTAGCAATTATAACAATATAAAAGGCTTTAGGGGAAACTAGGGCCATTACTACAAAATAAGAAGCTATTTATATTCAACTAACTAAATAAGAAACTATTTAAATTCAACTAATTACACATGTGAAATAGAAATATAATAAATGGCCTAAAACAAGAAAAAGGCCGATTATCTAATTCATTCAACCGAATTTTTACCCGCAACCTGACCTGCGACATGTACGGGTCAAATTGCGGTGACCAATCACTCAATTAATCGACATCGCATCGGTCAAAGGGACTAAGGCTCGGTTTTTAGACAATCAACAAAACATTTCAATTATAGCTATAAAATTCATTTTGAGCCTATTAATTACCATTTCATTTTGTAAATTATCCTAACATGTGATAATTGTCAATATAACATAATTTTTCTACCATTAGCATAACTTTTAGCTACTTTTATGACTCTCTTAACAAATTTAACCATGTAAACTCATTCTAATTATATCCATGACGAACCTAAAATGACGGACAAAGCATGGAAAACCGCGAAACAAGCAACGGACCGACCCGGCTAACCCAAGACCGGCCGGGCTGCCCGTGGGCCTGCCGCTGCTGCCGGGCCCGCTGCCGCACCATTTCTTCTTTTTTTTTTTTCAATTTTATACATTATAAGACCGTCTGAAAATTAATTAATCGTCCCCAATTCAACTTTGATAATTTAAACTACCAAAAGGCACAAATTAAGCTTGCATGCAACTAAGTTTAACATGTGAAAATTACTACCCAAACAAAAATTCACCAAACATACAAAAATCAAAAACATGTGACGATCTTTCATCGAGTAACTCGAAATATGTTACCTTAAGCTAGAAAAAAGAGCAATTAGCACCTCAAACCCAAACCCTAACTAGCAACTATCCGCTATCTTCAATAATATACGAGTCCCCAAACTCGTCTTCCAATCCTTCACCTAATTAAACAATAAAAACACAAAAATTAAACACAAATACCGAATTTCCGAAAATTAGTCTTAAAAAAACTTAATGAAAACTGAAATTAGAACATACTAAGTTGTAGATCGTGGCGAGGGGATTCCGGAAAGGTAAATTTCGCGAAAAACGGACAAGAAACGAAGGAGTTGTGACGATTTCTAGCTTTAAATGATGAAAATGGTGTTTCTTAAGAAAGTAGGAGATAAAGATGGAGGAAAACCAGAAAAAAAAGAAAGAGAGAAGGGCTGGTCACGCGGGGAAGGGAAGAGGAAAGGAGAAAAGTACGTACGGGATTTTTAGTCGGGATTTTTACGAGTCGGTTTTGACTCGTTTCAATAATAATTAAATCCGTAAGTCAAACGCAAATTCCGTCAAGTCCAAAGTCTTTAAACACGAGATTACAATAAAATTGAGTATTCACACGACCCATTTCCAAATTCGTTTACCCAACGTTCAAACGAATTGTCATTTTCCCCCCGATACGCCCTTATTTCGAAATAAAAGATTTTACACGGTTTAAACTATTTTTAAACATTTCAAAACTATCAAAATAAATACTTTTCCTCAAAATATAATAAAATTATATTTCTTTGAATTATTTTTACTTTAATTACCTGAAATATCAAATTTTATTTGATTAATAAATTATTTCCGAAATATATTAACGGTCCGAAATTTACGGGCGTTATAATCACCCTCCTTTTAAAAAGTTTCCCTCGAAACTTAGAAGGAGAAATTATAGTTATAAGAAAATATAGGTATCTTTTCAATGAAACGGTGATACTCTTGTTGATCAGACAAGAACATCCATATTCATATCAAGATATAAAAATTATCTCTACACCAATAAATGAGAAAACCCATTATTGGGACGTCACCAACAACGAGATTCAACATTCACTAATGTTAAAACCATTGAAAATCATAAAAGTATTTTCAAAATTTCAGTTTAAAATTCTATAGTAAGAACGATATCTTACTAAGTTATGATTAACTAAGGCTTAGTAACTCGGAACAAAAGTAAGAAAAAGGAATACCTTACGGAAATAAATCAAAATTTCATTTTCAAATCCTTAAAAATAGGTTAGGTTTGCAGAAGTGACATAAACTTTCAAGAATGAATCGAACCTGGTAGCTTGAAATATTTAGAAATTCCCCGAAGTGAAAAGTAACTTAGACATCATAGGAGCAGGTATGCTAAAAGGATTCAAGCTTAACTAATCAAGAAGAGCTATGATGAATTTTATGGGGTAAGAATTGAAGTCATAATTACAAGGATGTCAAAAATAGAGTTTCATAGGTTACCAACATCAAACTTACGAGAGGAGTATGATGATGTAAGGAAGAGAGATATGAGCGGTAACGCTCATGATCAAGGAAGAAGGGAGATTAGACACTAAGGAAACGCCCGGACACTCATATCTCCAATAACAACATCACTCCCAAGAGTCTCCTCAATCGCTTATGTTACTTCTTCCTAACATATTCCCTGGAACAAGATATTTCACTATAAGTGTGATCTCAACGCTCCAAATTCTCAAACATCCCGAAACGACTTTCACAAGCCTAAGGTCAAGACTTCCAACAAAGCTGTATTTGTATCCCACTAGTGTCAACTATGGTTTCCTCAAAAAGCAAACCTTCAATCAAGAGTCCCAATACCATGCTCTAAACTCCAAGAGAAGGTTCCTCAAAAATTCCACAAGGTTCTCATTTCAAAACAAGGTAGTAACATACCAACCTCAAATTATGAAAAATCAATAGGATATCAAGTTTCTCTATCCTTTTACTTATTAAGGATTCTCAAAAGCAGAACTACACCCAGCTCCAACATTGTCTCATCATCTCAAGCACTCAATGCGACCTCAAGGTCTATAAAACTATAGGATTAACAAATTCTTCTCAACACTAAGTCTCTCTAAACTCAAGGACTCACAAGAGCCAACTAATACCAAATTACACCACCAATCCATTCTGGTCATCAACATCCCCAAGGTGTATTCTTTCAAATTTGATATCCTAAACTTACTTACCATCAAATTCTCAAGGAACAAGGTCTTAA
This sequence comes from Silene latifolia, assembly GCF_048544455.1. Classification (NCBI taxonomy): domain Eukaryota; kingdom Viridiplantae; phylum Streptophyta; class Magnoliopsida; order Caryophyllales; family Caryophyllaceae; genus Silene; species Silene latifolia. The sequence goes on from NC_133531.1 coordinate 48,338,333, forward strand.
TTGTAACCACACTTTATCTCCTCAGAATTCCTAAAACCATAAATTGAAATTATGTTCCTTAGCCTAACAATTGGTGTCATCCATACCATTACCCTTTCTAGTTACCAAAACAAGTGCTAAAACTTCCCAACAATGTAGCTTACTCTCACTCTCATAACATACTTCAAGTAGTAATCAATATCACCCTCTAAAACTAACTAAATAATCCCACCTTTAACATTTCTCACACGGTAACATATACATTATCAAACCTTCATTTCCAAAGTGATTATAGAAGCCAAACACAAGCTTGACTACTTAGCCAATCCTATATCCTCAAGTCACATCTCCCTAACTCCGTAAACATGGTCAACAAGGTACCAACTATACTAAGGAGGTAAGGAGTGATAACGGAATAGAGAAACAGTAAAACATTTCTGAAGGGTGCATGCATTTGACAAGTTAGGAAACTAAGGAGTCAGACCGTAAAGATAACGATTGACAAAAATAAGAGGTATTCGAGTTAAGAAGATATCTCGGGAAAGAAGAAGATACGTAAAATTTAGCATAAAGACAAGGTTCAACGATCGTTAAAGAGAAGGAAAGGAGAATAGAAGCGGCACAATGAAAGGGTTACCGCTTACCAAACACTCATCAAAGCTTAAGATTGATATGATAAGGTTACATCACTAAGGTGTTCAACAAAGCCTCAAAAGTCTACCAAATCATAGGACTAACAAGGACTCCACAATGGTAGGTATTCCTCAACTCAATTGGTTCTAAGAGCCAAAATCAATTCACCACACAAATTCATTTGTTACCACCCATGTCCCAAAGTATCTTCTTTACAATTCTCGTCCTTGAGCTTCACTTACTATGTCATCCCCAAGTATATCATCTCACCACTTAATACTTCTAGTCTCCGATACCATAAATTGGAATCACATCCTTGAACTCACGAACTACATTGAACAACATTCCACCATAATTCCCTAATCCAGATATGATTACTAAGATCAACCACGTGTTCTCAAATTTCGAAAGGTCAACAAGGGCTACTCTATACTAGATTTGGTCAACTTAAAAGGTTTAACAAACTAACTAATTCCAAAGTACAATACCAATCCATCAATCAACATCAATGTCCTATTGTATTCTTTTCAAGGCCCACAAGGATTAGGGCTAACTATCATACCTTTAATTCCCCACAAGAACTATCGAGACTCTCAAATGAAGTAGCTTAGGTTCATTCCATCCTATGTGCTAAGGTAGTACCCATGCTTAATCATCTATAACAAGCAAGCTCTCTATAGACATAAATCCCAAGGTATTTCTCAATTCACTAAATTCTCATATCAAGCACAACTAACAAGACTAACCAAAGGATCCCAAATTATATTCTCCGATACAACTCAAACCTTAAACAATCAATTTCTCCACTCGTTCACGCCCTCCAATGATACACTCTCTCAAAACTGGGTTCTCTTGAACAAGGGAACTATCCTGCGGTATAAAAGGAAGGTGTCCACATGGACTTTATTATAAGAAGAAAACGAACCTAAGATGAAACGGAAGAAAGAATTGAAAGGTAGTTACCTAGGCGAGATAAGAGGAATTTGAAAGACGAATGACCAACGAAAATGGAAGATTAAGGTAAGATACATGAATACGAAAAGAAATATCAAGAAAGTGGAAGCATTCTACATTTGGCATAACCAACCTTTAGTGGCACCAAAACTAATAACTAACAATCAACAACCCTAACAATTAGCAATCACAAACAGACTACCACATAAAATCCTAATTCTACCCATCCTACCCTTCTCTCAAGTTTATTATTTTAAGGTCAAGTGATTTCTAAGTGGGGTGCACAAACGTGCGTCGAGAGCAATAGGCTCGATACCAAATCGTGACACCCTTAAATCTAGTCTTAATTATATACGTAAATTCTCTGTAAAAAGCTGGTAGGATATGTTTGTAAATGGTTCAACTAGTCCAAAAACCTGCAATTTCAAAAAATTTTCTAACTAAACCATTCACAACCAATTCCAACTCAAGAAGAGTGCCATAACCCTGCAACAGCTGATAAACTAACTTACATTTATAACTAAAGACGCGGAAATATATGGATACAAACCAAAAATAGAAAGGGAGACATATGTCCCTTCAAATTATATACAAACCAAAAGTGTAAAAGGTTTACTAATAAAATAGCCGAAACTAGGTCCAAGGTTCCTTGCTCACTAGCCGTCTGTGACCCCCAACAAAGCATCAACAACATGTCAATCGCATTTTATACAAACACGAAAGCCACAATTCAGTGGGTAGTAACTTCGAGTCCTCCCGACCACGAATCGTCAAAATTAATGTAACATGTCTTGTAACATGTAAACAATTTGATAAACCATTTACTTTTCATGTATTCTAACAAATGACCCCTAAACTGACCAAACTAACTATCATGTGAATCATATAACAAATTGTAATCCAAACTCTATCAACCATAGCCGGCTTGCATCTCACTCTCTATGATTCATAGAATCATCAAACAAGAAAGGGCAATATATCAAAGACAGGCATAAGTTCTTAGTCCCGTCAATAGTCACTTTGTAACTCAAGTCTATACCACGAGGTAGGGAAGGTAATCGAACCGGTATCTTGGCTCAACGGTTACTATTAAGAAAACATGGCCAAGAGACAACACAACCCTAGCCTAAAATGCTGCAGACCTAGACATGCGGATACACACCACCGCACCCAAGACTCACAACCTTTTTTTAAAACAAAGTGAAGTGAGTACCCTAAGGACACCACCGAAGGGTCGGCTAGTACTTGTTTGACCCCATACTATCAAAATTAGTACCGAGGTCATGCCCCAACTTGGATAAACATCCACTAGTCAGGAACACAAAGGCTATCAAGCGGTGAACATATACTCGTCAGAGACTATAAAGACCTATCTATGATGAAGGCCGAAATACTCACCTAGGACCTAGTCACGCCTAGTCCCACTTGAATATTTTAGCCCACACCACCCAAAATCGACCACATAAGTCAAGTAAGACACCCACTTAACCTTAAGAGGGCAAAAAGTCCTACTTACCAACATAAATTCTAACATTCTATCATGTGAAAGCTATATAAATGTCTATTTACAAAGATACAATCCCAACAGTTTCTCAATAAGAATTCAATACTAATTTCCAATCCTAGCAATTATAACAATATAAAAGGCTTTAGGGGAAACTAGGGCCATTACTACAAAATAAGAAGCTATTTATATTCAACTAACTAAATAAGAAACTATTTAAATTCAACTAATTACACATGTGAAATAGAAATATAATAAATGGCCTAAAACAAGAAAAAGGCCGATTATCTAATTCATTCAACCGAATTTTTACCCGCAACCCCACCTGCGGCAGTGCGGGTCAAATTGCGGTGACCAATCACTCAATTAATCGACATCGCATCGGTCAAAGGGACTAAGGCTCGGTTTTGCAGACAATCAACAAAACATTTCAATTATAGCTATAAAATTCATTTTGAGCCTATTAATTACCATTTCATTTTGTAAATTATCCTAACATGTGATAATTGTCAATATAACATAATTTTTCTACCATTAGCATAACTTTTAGCTACTTTTATGACTCTCTTAACAAATTTAACCATGTAAACTCATTCTAATTATATCCATGACGAACCTAAAATGACGGACAAAGCATGGAAAACCGCGAAACAAGCAACGGACCGACCCGGGCCAACCCCAAGACCAGCCGGGCTGCCGTGGGCCTGCCGGCTGCTGCCCGCCATTTGCCGCACCATTTCATTTCTTTTTTTTTCATTTTTATACATTATAAGACCGTCTGAAAATTAATTAATCGTCCCCAATTCAACTTTGATAATTTAAACTACCAAAAGGCACAAATTAAGCTTGCATGCAACTAAGTTTAACATGTGAAAATTACTACCCAAACAAAAATTCACCAAACATACAAAAATCAAAAACATGTGACGATCTTTCATCGAGTAACTCGAAATATGTTACCTTAAGCTAGAAAAAAGAGCAATTAGCACCTCAAACCCAAACCCTAACTAGCAACTATCCACTATCTTCAATAATATACGAGTCCCCAAACTCGTCTTCCAATCCTTCACCTAATTAAACAATAAAAACACAAAAATTAAACACAAATACCGAATTTCCGAAAATTAGTCTTAAAAAAACTTAATGAAAACTGAAATTAGAACATACTAAGTTGTAGATCGTGGCGAGGGGATTAGGAAAGGTAAATTTCGCGAAAAAACGGACAAGAAACGAAGGAGTTGTGACGATTTCTAGCTCTAAATGATGAAAATGGTGTTTCTTAAGAAAGTAGGAGATAAAGATGGAGGAAAACCAGAAAAAAAAAGAAAAGAGAAGGGCTGGTCACGCGGGGGAAGGGAAGAGGAAAGGAGAAAAGAAACGTACGGGATTTTTAGTCGGATTTTTACGAGTCGGTTTTGACTCGTTTCAATAATAATTAAATCCGTAAGTCAAACGCAAATTCCGTCAAGTCCAAAGTCTTTAAACACGAGATTACAATAAAATTGAGTATTCACACGACCCATTTCCAAATTCGTTTACCCAACGTTCAAACGAATTGTCATTTTCCCCCCGATACGCCCTTATTTCGAAATAAAAGATTTTACACGGTTTAAACTATTTTAAAACATTTCAAAACTATCAAAATAAATACTTTTCCTCAAAATATAATAAAATTATATTTCTTTGAATTATTTTTACTTTAATTACCTGAAATATCAAATTTTATTTGATTAATAAATTATTTCCGAAATATATTAACGGTCCGAAATTTACGGGGCGTTACAATTTGTCCTTGTGACTCGTTGTGTGAACCATTTGTCCTCGTTCATTAGTCTTTGTGGCTCGTTGTGTGAACCATTTGTCCTTGTTCTTTAGTCCTTGGTCCTTGTTGTGTGAACCATTTGTCCTTATTTATTAGTCCTTGTGACTCGTTGTGTAAACCATTTGTCCTTGTTGTTGTGACTTGTTGTGTGAAGCATTTTTCCGTGTTCATTAGTCCTTTTCACTCGTTGTGTAAACTATTTATCATTGTTCATTAGTCCTTGTGACTCGTTGTGTGAACCATTTGTCTTTGTGACTCGTTGTTTAAACCATTTGTCCTGGTTTATTAGTCCTTGTGACTCGTTGTGTAAACCATTTGTCCTTGTGATTGTGACTTGTTGTGTGAACCATTTTGTCCTTGTTCATTAGTCCTTGTGACTCGTTGTGTGAACCATTTGTCCTTGTTAATTAGTCCATGTGACTCGTTGTGTGAACCATTTGTTCTTGTTCATTAGTACTTGTGACTCGTTGTTTAAATCATTTGTAACAAGGACTCATTGTGTAAATCCTTTGTCCTTTTTCTTTAGTCCTTGTGACTCGTTGTGTAAATCATTTGTCCTTGTTCATTAGTCTTTGTGACTCCTTGTGTTAATTTTTTTCCTTGTTCTTTAGTCCTTGTGACTCGTTGTGTGAACCATTTGTCCTTATTCATTAGTCCTTGTGACTCGTTGTGTGAACCATTTGTCCTTGTTCATTAGTCCATATGACTGGTTGTGTGAACCATTTGTCCTTGTTCTTTAGTCCTTGTGACTCGTTGTTTAAAACATTTGTCCTTGTTTATTAGTCCTTGTGACTCGTTGTGTAAATTATTTCTCCTTGTTCATTAGTCCTTGTGACTCGTTGTGTGAACCATTTATCCTTGTTCATTAGTCCTAGTAACTCGTTATGTTAACCATGTGTCCTTGTTTATTAGTCCTTGTGACTCATTGGGTAAACCATTTATCCTTGTTATTGTGACTTGTTGTGTGAACCATTTTTCATTGTTCATTAGTCCTTGTGACTCGTTGTGTGAACCATTTGTCCTTGTTCATTTGTCCTTGTGACTCGTTGTGTAAACTATTTGACCTTGTTCATTAGTCCTTGTGACTCGTTGTGTGAACCATTTGTCCTTGTTCATTAGTCATTGTGACTCGTTGTATGAACTATTTGTCCTTGTGACTCGTTGTGTGAACCATTTGTCCTTGTTCATTAGTCCTTGTGGCTCGTTGTGTGAACCATTTGTCCTTGTTCTTTAGTCCTTGGTCCTTGTTGTGTGAACCATTTGTCCTTGTTTATTAGTCCTTGTGACTCGTTGTGTAAACCATTTGTCCTTGTTGTTGTGACTTGTTGTGTGAAACATTTTTCCTTGTTCATTAGTCCTTTTGACTCGTTGCGTAAACTATTTATCCTTGTTCATTAGTCCTTGTGACTCGTTGTGTGAACCATTTGTCTTTGTGACTCGTTGTTTAAACCATTTGTCCTGGTTTATTAGTCCTTGTGACTCGTTGTGTAAACCATTTGTCCTTGTGATTGTGACTTATTGTGTGAACCATTTTTCCTTGTTCATTAGTCCTTGTGACTCGTTGTGTGAACCATTTATCCTTGTTCATTAGTCCTTGTGACTCGTTGTCTAAACTATTTGTCCTTCTTTATTAGTCCTTGTGACTTGTTGGGTGAACCATTTATCCTTGTTCATTAGTCCTTGTAACTCGTTATGTTAACCATTTGTCCTTGTTTATTAGTCCTTCTGACTCATTGGGTAAACCATTTGTCCTTGTTCATTAGTCCTTGTGACTCGTTGTGTGAACCATTTGTCCTTGTTCTTTAGTCCTTGTGACTCGTTGTGTAAACTATTTGTCCTTGTGACTCGTTGTGTCAACCATTTGTACTTGTTCATTAGTCCTTGTGCCTCGTTGTGTGAACCATTTGTCCTTGTTCTTTAGTCCTTGGTCCTTGTTGTGTAAACCATTTGTCCTTGTTTATTAGTCCTTGTGACTCGTTGTGTAAACCATTTGTCCTTGTTGTTGTGACTTGATGTGTGAAGCATTTTTCCTTGTTCATTAGTCCTTTTGACTCGTTGTGTAAACTATTTATCCTTGTTCATAAGTCCTTGTGACTCGTTGTGTGAACCATTTGTCTTTGTGACTCGTTGTTTAAACCATTTGTCCTGGTTTATTAATCCTTGTGACTCGTTGTGTAAACCATTTGTCCTTGTGATTGTGACTTGTTGTGTGTACCATTTTTCCTTGTTCATTAGTTCTTGTGACTCGTTGTGTGAACCATTTGTCCTTGTTCATTTGTCCTTGTGATTCGTTGTGTAAACTATTTAACCTTGTTCATTAGTCCTTGTGACTCGTTGTGTGAACCATTTGTCCTTGTTCATTAGTCATTGTGACTCGTTGTGTAAACTATTTATCCTTGTGACTCGTTGTGTCAACCATTTGTCCTTGTTCATTAGTCCTTGTGCCTCGTTGTGTGAACCATTTGTCCTTGTTCTTTAGTCCTTGGTCCTTGTTGTGTGAACCATTTGTCCTTGTTTATTAGTCCTTGTGACTCGTTGTGTAAACCATTTGCCCTTGTTGTTGTGACTTAATGTGTGAAGCATTTTTCCTTGTTCATTAGTCTTTTTGACTCGTTGTGTAAACTATTTATCCTTGTTCATTAGTCCTTGTGACTCGTTGTGTGAACCATTTGTCTTTGTGACTCGTTGTTTAAACCATTTGTCCTGGTTTATTACTCCTTGTGACTCGTTGTGTAAACCATTTGTCCTTGTGATTGTGACTTGTTGTGTGAACCATTTTTCCTTGTTCATTAGTCCTTGTGACTCGTTGTGTGAATCATTTGTCCTTGTTCATTAGTCCTTGTGACTCGTTCCTATCTGTGCTGAACCTGCCATGTCCTGAACATGAGACTGCCAATTATGTTATACCAAGGCAGTTCATGTTAATCTTTGATCCAGGAGGATTCAACCACATTCAATACTTGAGAATGCAGAAGTGTTTTGCTCCCTCACTGAGAATGAGCATGAATGGCTATGAGGCAAAAGAGATGTCTTCTTTTATCCATCAGAATTTGAGGACAAATTCTTTTGAACCAGGGGAGTTTGATGTAGGAACATGGCCTAGGAGTCTATCACTTTTTATGCCCAAAAATATCCATGTGTTTATGGCAAAGGACAACAAGCTTTGGTGCCCTTATTTTGATCAAGAAATGGGTTTGAGAAACCTGAAATGCTCCAACAGTCTCAGAATTTCAGTTCTGAATTTAACTCCTCATATCTAGAGATCTACTTGCTTAAAATTTATGTTCTTTATATGGATAAAATCTTGAAGAAATCTACTTTCCTATGGAGTTGGAATCAACAGAAGTTAATGTGTAGATTTCTCAGAATGAAGCTTCAAAGATTGTCACGCAGGAATGCAATGCTGTTTTCTGAAATGACCTGTTGTCACTCAAACCTGCATAACTCAAGTTTTAGCCGTTCTTTTTGAGTAATTCTTTTTTGAGGTGAAAGCTAACTTCATTAGCTTTCATTTGAGCTATCATGGGTATTTTTACTCCAACTGAGCTGAGAGCCATGAATTTTCAAAGTTCATGCTGCTGCACATGAAGATTGCTGTACATTCCTGGAGTGACCTGATATCACTTAAACCTGGATATCTGGAGTTATAGACCACAACTTGAAGTGATTCTTTTTGTATATGATAGAGAACTTCTGTAGCTTCAAAATGAGCTATCATGTGTCTTAAAATTCATCTTAAGCAAGGAGTTGTGTCGTCTGCAAGAAGGGCTTGTTTCCTGCATGCTGTCAAAGGACCTGTTCTTAACATCTGTTCTTGGCAAGGATAATTTAATCCTCTAAGGTGCCTTAAAATAGTTCGTCCAAGCTGTCATATGATCTCAAAATTGTCCTCATATCAAGGGATATGCAATGACAAACTTCTAGAGTACAAAACCCAACTCACATGCCTCAACAAACCAGAAAAGGAAGAAAAGCAAACTTTCTTTTTATGGCAAAACAAGAGCATGTTTTACTAAAGCACTTTAAAGGATGTTGGAGCTTTAAGCAGATGAAACCTTGATATTTTGGGTGCCTACTGAGGAAGAAGCCAATGGACAATTAATGCCTTTTTGTCCTCAAACTCCAAGCCAACACACACTGCCCCAAGCAATGCAAGCTGTCACTATCATCTGAAATTGTTGTTTATTTTTCAGCTGTTTTTCCCTCATTATTTCGTACTCTATTTGTAAGATAAGTCAATGTAGTTTGTTTGTTTCCTAAGATTAATCTTGGCCATAGATAATTGCTTTAGTTTAAGGGCCAAGATCTGATCAATGGCCCTATATAAGGAGCCTCTTATGCATTGTATTAGGCAGACTTTGATTAAATGAAAAAAACCAGAGAATGCTTTCTCCAAATTGAAATCTTCTTAACTTGTGCATTGCATTAGTTGAAAGTCAGGCTTAATAACATTCTGTGCTTGCTTGAATGTTGATTAATCACATGTGGCAAGTTTCAGAGTAATCCTGTGCATTGACTGTGGGTTATTTTGATCTTGTTGTCCCAAATTAAATTAGATCTCTCTGTGCTTGCTTTGTGAGTTAATCTAATTTGCCCCCAAATTACTAGTCTAATTTCTTGTGCTTGCTGTGGGAATTAAATTAGCAATTATATCCTTTATTTATTTGCAATTCAAACCAGAAAATCAATCACAAAAACATTTCTTTTATCCTTGTTCTGAAACTGTCTCAAGTTCATTTGGTGACTGTCTTAAGTAATCTATTTATCATAACTTGAGTCCTTGTTTAATCTTGAAACTTTTATCAGTATCACATTAAGTCTCAATCTTAATTGTGACCAAGTTTCAGAATTTGTGAGGTTTATTTGCTATTTTATCCACAAATTAAAAGTTCTTTGCATTCATCAGAATTTCTGAATGTGTCCCATTTCTGCTGCAAACTTTGTTAAACTCTGATTTATTGTGAACCCCTGGTGTTTACACATCATTTATTAGTCCTTGTGACTTGTTGTGTGAACCATTTATCCTTGTTCATTAGTCCTTGTAACTCGTTATGTTAAACATTTGTCCTTGTTTATTAGTCCTTCTGACTCATTGGGTAAACCATTTGTCCTTGTTCATAAGTCCATGTGACTCGTTGTGTGAACCATTTGTCCTTGTTCATTAGTCCTTATGACTCGTTGTGTGAACCATTTGTCCTTGTTCTTTAGTCCTTGTGACTCATTGTTTAAACCATTTGTGCTTGTTTATTAGTCCTTGTGACTTGTTGTGTAAACCATTTGTCCTTGTTATTGTGACTTGTTGTGTGAACCATTTTTCATTGTTCATTAGTCCTTCTCACTCGTTGTGTGAACCATTTGTCCTTGTTCATTAGTCCATGTGACTCGTTGTGTGAACCATTTGTCCAAGGTTAATAGTACTTGTGACTCGTTATTTAAATCATTTGTAACAAGGACTCATTGTGTAAATCATTTGTCCTTTTTCTTTAGTCCTTGTGACTCGTTGTGTATATCATTTGTCCTTGTACATTAGTCCTTGTGACTCCTTGTGTTAACTATTTTTCCTTGTTCTTTAGTCCTTGTGACTCGTTGTGTGAACCATTTGTCCTTATTCATTAGTCCTTGTGACTCGTTGTGTGAACCATTTGTCCTTGTTCATTAGTCCATATGACTGGTTGTGTGAACCATTTGTCCTTGTTCTTTAGTCCTTGTGGCTCGTTGTTTAAAACATTTGTCCTTGTTTATTAATCCTTGTGACTCGTTGTGTAAACTATTTCTCCTTGTTCATTAGTCCTTCTGACTCGTTGTGTGAACCATTTATCCATGTTCATTAGTCCTAGTAACTCGTTATGTTAACCATTTGTCCTTGTTTATTAGTTCTTGTGACTCATTGGGTAAACCATTTGTCCTTGTTATTGTGACTTGTTGTGTGAGTCATTTTTCATTGTTCATTAGTCCTTGTGACTCGTTGTGCAAACCATTTGTCCTTGTTGTTGTGACTTGATGTGTGAAGCATTTTTCCTTGTTCATTAGTCCTTTTGACTCGTTGTGTAAACTATTTATCCTTGTTCATTAGTCCTTGTGACTCCTTGTGTGAACCATTTGTCTTTGTGACTCGTTGTTTAAACCATTTGTCCTGGTTTATTAATCCTTGTGACTCGTTGTGTAAACCATTTGTCCTTGTGATTGTGACTTGTTGTTTGAACCATTTTTCCTTGTTCATTAGTCCTTGTGACTCGTTGTGTGAACCATTTGTCCTTGTTCATTTGTCCTTGTGACTCGTTGTGTAAACTATTTAACCTTGTTCATTAGTCCTTGTGACTCGTTGTGTGAACCATTTGTCCATGTTCATTAGTCATTGTGACTCGTTGTGTAAACTATTTATCCTTGTGACTCGTTGTGTCAACCATTTGTACTTGTTCATTAGTCCTTGTGCCTCGTTGTGTGAACCATTTGTCCTTGTTCTTTAGTCCTTGGTCCTTCTTGTGTGAACCATTTGTCCTTGTTTATTAGTCCTTGTGACTCGTTGTGTAAACCATTTGTCCTTGTTGTTGTGACTCGATGTGTGAAGCATTTTTCCTTGTTGTTGTGACTTGATGTGTGAAGCATTTTTCCGTGTTCATTAGTCCTTTTGACTCGTTGTGTAAACTATATATCCTTGTTCATTAGTCGTTGTGACTCCTTGTGTGAACCATTTGTCTTTGTGACTCGTTGTTTAAACCATTTGTCCTGGTTTATTAATCCTTGTGACTCGTTGTGTAAACCATTTGTCCTTGTAATTGTGACTTGTTGTGTGAACCATTTTTCCTTGTTCATTAGTCCTTGTGACTCGTTGTGTGAACCATTTGTCCTTGTTCATTTGTCCTTGTGACTAGTTGTGTAAACTAGTTAACCTTGTCCATTAGTCCTTGTGACTTGTTGTGTGAACCATTTGTCCATGTTCATTAGTCATTGTGACTCGTTGTGTAAACTATTTATCCTTGTAACTCGTTGTGTCAACCATTTGTACTTGTTCATTAGTCCTTGTGCCTCGTTGTGTGAACCATTTGTCCTTGTTCTTTAGTCCCTGGTCCTTGTTGTGTGAACCATTTGTCCTTGTTTATTAGTCCTTGTGACTCGTTGTGTAAACCATTTGTCCTTGTTGTTGTGACTTGATCTGTGAAGCATTTTTCCTTGTTCATTAGTCCTTTTGACTCGTTGTGTAAACTATTTATCCTTGTTCATAAGTCCTTGTGACTCGTTGTGTGAACCATTTGTCTTTGTGACTCGTTGTTTAAACCATTTGTCCTGGTTTATTAATCCTTGTGACTCGTTGTGTAAACCATTTGTCCTTGTGATTGTGACTTGTTGTGTGAACCATTTTTCCTTGTTCTTTAGTCCTTGTGACTCGTTGTGTGAACCATTTGTTCTTGTTCATTAGTCCTTGTGACTCGTTGTGTGAACCATTTATCCTTGTTCATTAGTCCTTGTGACTCGTTGTGTGAACCATTTGTCCTTGTTCATTAGTCATTGTGACTCGTTGTGTAAACTATTTGTCCTTGTGACTCGTTGTGTGAACCATTTGTCCTTGTTCATTAGTCCTTGTGGCTCGTTGTGTGAACCATTTGTCCTTGTTCTTTAGTCCTTGGTCCTTGTTATGTGAACCATTTGTCCTTGTTTATTAGTCCTTGTGACTCGTTGTGTAAACCATTTGTCCTTGTTGTTGTGACTTGTTGTGTGAAGCATTTTTCCTTGTTCATTAGTCCTTTTGACTCGTTGTGTAAACTATTTATCCTTGTTCATTAGTTCTTGTGACTCGTTGTGTGAACCATTTGTCTTTGTGACTCGTTGTTTAAACCATTTGTCCTGGTTTATTAATCCTTGTGACTCGCTGTGTAAACCATGTGTCCTTGTGATTGTGACTTGTTGTGTGAACCATTTTTCCTTGTTCATTAGTCCATGTGACTCGTTTTGTGAACCATATGTCCTTGTTCATTTGTCCTTGTGACTCGTTGTGTAAACTATTTAACCTTGTTCATTAGTCCTTGTGACTCGTTGTGTGAACCACTTGTCCTTGTTCATTAGTCCTTGTAACTCGTTATCTTAACCATTTGTCCTTGTTTATTAGTCCTTCTGACTCATTGGGTAAACCATTTGCCCTTGTTCATTAGTCCTTGTGACTCGTTGTGTGAACCATTTGTCCTTGTTCATTAGTCCTTGTGACTCGTTGTGTAAACTATTTAACCTTGTTCATTAGTCCTTGTGACTCGTTGTGTGAACCATTTGTCCTTATTCATTAGTCCTTGTGCCTCATTGTGTGAACCATTTGTCCTTGTTCTTTAGTCCTTGGTCCTTGTTGTGTGAACCATTTGTCCTTGTTTATTAGTCCTTGTAACTCGTTGTGTAAACCATTTGTCCTTGTTGTTGTGACTTGATGTGTGAAGCATTTTTCCTTGTTCATTAGTCCTTTTGACTCGTTGTGTAAACTATTTATCCTTGTTCATTAGTCCTTGTGACTCGTTGTGTGAACCATTTGTCTTTGTGACTCGTTGTTTAAACCATTTGTCCTGGTTTATTAGTCCTTGTGACTCATTGTGTAAACCATTTGTCCTTGTGATTGTGACTTGTTGTGTGAACCATTTTTCCTTGTTCATTAGTCCTGGTGACTCGTTGTGTGAGTCATTTGTCCTTGTTCATTAGTCCTTGTGACTCGTTGTCTAAACTATTTGTCCTTATTTATTAGTCCTTGTGACTTGTTGTGTGAACCATTTATCCTTGTTCATTAGTCCTTGAAACTCGTTATGTTAACCATTTGTCCTTGTTTATTAGTCCTTCTGACTCATTGGGTAAACCATTTGCCCTTGTTCATTAGTCCATGTGACTCGTTGTGTGAACCATTTGTCCTTGTTCATTAGTCCTTGTGACTCGTTGTGTGAACCATTTGTCCTTGTTCTTTAGTCCTTGTGACTCGTTGTTTAAACCATTTGTCCTTGTTTACTAGTCCTTGTGACTCGTTGTGTAAACCATTTGTCCTTGTTATTGTGACTTGTTGTGTGAACCATTTTTCATTGTTCATTAGTCCTTGTGACTCGTTGTGTGAACCATTTATCCTTATTCATTTGTCCTTGTGACCCGTTGTGTAAACTATTTGACCTTGTTCATTAGTCCTTGTGACTCGTTGTGTGAACCATTTGTCCTTGTTCATTAGTCATTGTGACTCGTCGTGTAAACTATTTGTCCTTGTGACTCGTTGTGTGAACCATTTGTCCTTGTTCATTAGTCCTTGTGGCTCGTTGTGTGAACCATTTGTCCTTGTTTTTAGTCCTTTGTCCTTGTTGTGTGAACCATTTGTCCTTGTTTATTAGTCCTTGTGACTCGTTGTGTAAACCATTTGTCCTTGTTGTTGTGACTCGATGTGTGAAGCATTTTTCCTTGTTGTTGTGACTTGATGTGTGAAGCATTTTTCCGTGTTCATTAGTCCTTTTGACTCGTTGTGTAAACTATATATCCTTGTTCATTAGTCGTTGTGACTCCTTGTGTGAACCATTTGTCTTTGTGACTCGTTGTTTAAACCATTTGTCCTGGTTTATTAATCCTTGTGACTCGTTGTGTAAACCATTTGTCCTTGTAATTGTGACTTGTTGTGTGAACCATTTTTCCTTGTTCATTAGTCCTTGTGACTCGTTGTGTGAACCATTTGTCCTTGTTCATTTGTCCTTGTGACTAGTTGTGTAAACTATTTAACCTTGTCCATTAGTCCTTGTGACTCGTTGTGTGAACCATTTGTCCATGTTCATTAGTCATTGTGACTCGTTGTGTAAACTATTTATCCTTGTAACTCGTTGTGTCAACCATTTGTACTTGTTCATTAGTCCTTGTGCCTCGTTGTGTGAACCATTTGTCCTTGTTCTTTAGTCCCTGGTCCTTGTTGTGTGAACCATTTGTCCTTGTTTATTAGTCCTTGTGACTCGTTGTGTAAACCATTTGTCCTTGTTGTTGTGACTTGATCTGTGAAGCATTTTTCCTTGTTCATTAGTCCTTTTGACTCGTTGTGTAAACTATTTATCCTTGTTCATAAGTCCTTGTGACTCGTTGTGTGAACCATTTGTCTTTGTGACTCGTTGTTTAAACCATTTGTCCTGGTTTATTAATCCTTGTGACTCGTTGTGTAAACCATTTGTCCTTGTGATTGTGACTTGTTGTGTGAACCATTTTTCCTTGTTCATTAGTCCTTGTGACTCGTTGTGTGAACCATTTGTTCTTGTTCATTAGTCCTTGTGACTCGTTGTGTGAACCATTTATCCTTGTTCATTAGTCCTTGTGACTCGTTGTGTGAACCATTTGTCCTTGTTCATTAGTCATTGTGACTCGTTGTGTAAACTATTTGTCCTTGTGACTCGTTGTGTGAACCATTTGTCCTTGTTCATTAGTCCTTGTGGCTCGTTGTGTGAACCATTTGTCCTTGTTCTTTAGTCCTTGGTCCTTGTTATGTGAACCATTTGTCCTTGTTTATTAGTCCTTGTGACTCGTTGTGTAAACCATTTGTCCTTGTTGTTGTGACTTGTTGTGTGAAGCATTTTTCCTTGTTCATTAGTCCTTTTGACTCGTTGTGTAAACTATTTATCCTTGTTCATTAGTTCTTGTGACTCGTTGTGTGAACCATTTGTCTTTGTGACTCGTTGTTTAAACCATTTGTCCTGGTTTATTAATCCTTGTGACTCGCTGTGTAAACCATGTGTCCTTGTGATTGTGACTTGTTGTGTGAACCATTTTTCCTTGTTCATTAGTCCATGTGACTCGTTGTGTGAACCATATGTCCTTGTTCATTTGTCCTTGTGACTCGTTGTGTAAACTATTTAACCTTGTTCATTAGTCCTTGTGACTCGTTGTGTGAACCACTTGTCCTTGTTCATTAGTCCTTGTAACTCGTTATCTTAACCATTTGTCCTTGTTTATTAGTCCTTCTGACTCATTGGGTAAACCATTTGCCCTTGTTCATTAGTCCTTGTGACTCGTTGTGTGAACCATTTGTCCTTGTTCATTAGTCCTTGTGACTCGTTGTGTAAACTATTTAACCTTGTTCATTAGTCCTTGTGACTCGTTGTGTGAACCATTTGTCCTTATTCATTAGTCCTTGTGCCTCATTGTGTGAACCATTTGTCCTTGTTCTTTAGTCCTTGGTCCTTGTTGTGTGAACCATTTGTCCTTGTTTATTAGTCCTTGTAACTCGTTGTGTAAACCATTTGTCCTTGTTGTTGTGACTTGATGTGTGAAGCATTTTTCCTTGTTCATTAGTCCTTTTGACTCGTTGTGTAAACTATTTATCCTTGTTCATTAGTCCTTGTGACTCGTTGTGTGAACCATTTGTCTTTGTGACTCGTTGTTTAAACCATTTGTCCTGGTTTATTAGTCCTTGTGACTCATTGTGTAAACCATTTGTCCTTGTGATTGTGACTTGTTGTGTGAACCATTTTTCCTTGTTCATTAGTCCTGGTGACTCGTTGTGTGAATCATTTGTCCTTGTTCATTAGTCCTTGTGACTCGTTGTCTAAACTATTTGTCCTTCTTTATTAGTCCTTGTGACTTGTTGTGTGAACCATTTATCCTTGTTCATTAGTCCTTGAAACTCGTTATGTTAACCATTTGTCCTTGTTTATTAGTCCTTTCGACTCATTGGGTAAACCATTTGCCCTTGTTCATTAGTCCATGTGACTCGTTGTGTGAACCATTTGTCCTTGTTCATTAGTCCTTGTGACTCGTTGTGTGAACCATTTGTCCTTGTTCTTTAGTCCTTGTGACTCGTTGTTTAAACCATTTGTCCTTGTTTACTAGTCCTTGTGACTCGTTGTGTAAACCATTTGTCCTTGTTATTGTGACTTGTTGTGTGAACCATTTTTCATTGTTCATTAGTCCTTGTGACTCGTTGTGTGAACCATTTGTCCTTATTCATTTGTCCTTGTGACCCGTTGTGTAAACTATTTGACCTTGTTCATTAGTCCTTGTGACTCGTTGTGTGAACCATTTGTCCTTGTTCATTAGTCATTGTGACTCGTCGTGTAAACTATTTGTCCTTGTGACTCGTTGTGTGAACCATTTGTCCTTGTTCATTAGTCCTTGTGGCTCGTTGTGTGAACCATTTGTCCTTGTTTTTAGTCCTTTGTCCTTGTTGTGTGAACCATTTGTCCTTGTTTATTAGTCCTTGTGACTCGTTGTGTAAACCATTTGTCCTTGTTGTTGTGACTTGTTGTGTGAAGCATTTTTCCTTGTTCATTAGTCCTTTTGACTCGTTGTGTCAACTATTTATCCTTGTTCATTAGTCCTTGTGACTCGTTGTGTGAACCATTTGTCTTTGTGACTCGTTGTTTAAACCATTTGTCCTGGTTTATTAGTCCGTGTGACTCGTTGTGTAAACCATTTGTCCTTGTGATTTTGACTTGTTGTGTGAACCATTTTTCCTTGTTCATTAGTCCTTCTGACTCGTTGTGTGAATCATTTGTCCTTGTTCATTAGTCCTTGTGACTCATTGTCTAAACTATTTGTCCTTCTTTATTAGTCCTTGTGACTTGTTGTGTGAACCATTTATCCTTGTTCATTAGTCCGTGTAACTCGTTATGTTAACCATTTATCCTTGTTTATTAGTCCTTCTGACTCATTGGGTAAATCATTTGCCCTTGTTCATTAGTCCATGTGACTCGTTGTGTGAACCATTTGTCCTTGTTCATTAGTCCTTGTGACTCGTTGTGTGAACCATTTGTCCTTGTTCTTTAGTCCTTGTGACTCGTTGTTTAACCCATTTGTCCTGGTTTATTAATCCTTGTGACTCGTTGTGTAAACCATTTGTCCTTGTGATTGTGACTTGTTGTGTGAACCATTTTTCCTTGTTCATTAGTCCTTGTGACTCGTTGTGTGAACCATTTGTCCTTGTTCATTTGTCCTTGTGACTCGTTGTGTGAACTATTTAACCTTGTTCATTAGTCCTTGTGACTCGTTGTGTGAACCATTTGTCCTTGTTCATTAGTCATTGTGACTCGTTGTGTAAACTATTTGTCCTTGTGACTCGTTGTGTCAACCATTTGTCCTTGTTAATTAGTCCTTGTGCCTCGTTGAGTTAACCATTTGTCCTTGTTCTTTAGGCCTTGGTCCTTGTTGTGTGAACCATTTGTCCTTGTTTATTAGTCCTTGTGACTCGTTGTGTAAACCATTTGTCCTTGTTGTTGTGACTTGATGTGTGAAGCATTTTTCCTTGTTCATTAGTCTTTTTGACTCGTTGTGTAAACTATTTATCCTTGTTCATTAGTCCTTGTGACTCGTTGTGTGAACCATTTGTCTTTGTGACTCGTTGTTTAAACCATTTGTCCTGGTTTATTAGTCCTTGTGACTCGTTGTGTAAACCATTTGTCCTTGTGATTGTGACTTGTTGTGTGAACCATTTTTCCTTGTTCATTAGTCCTTGTGACTCGTTGTGTGAATCATTTGTCCTTGTTCATTAGTCCTTGTGACTCGTTGTCTAAACTATTTGTCCTTCTTTATTAGTCCTTGTGACTTGTTGTGTGAACCATTTATCCTTGTTCATTAGTCCTTGTAACTCGTTATGTTAACCATTTGTCCTTGTTTATTAGTCCTTCTGACTCATTGGGTAAACCATTTGCCCTTGTTCATTAGTCCATGTGACTCGTTGTGTGAACCATTTGTCCTTGTTCATTAGTCCTTGTGACTCGTTGTGTGAACCATTTGTCCTTGTTCTTTAGTCCTTGTGACTCGTTGTTTAAACCATTTGTCCTTGTTTACTAGTCCTTGTGACTCGTTGTGTAAACCATTTGTCCTTGTTATTGTGACTTGTTGTGTGAACCATTTTTCATTGTTCATTAGTCCTTGTGACTCGTTGTGTGAACCATTTATCCTTATTCATTTGTCCTTGTGACCCGTTGTGTAAACTATTTGACCTTGTTCATTAGTCCTTGTGACTCGTTGTGTGAACCATTTGTCCTTGTTCATTAGTCATTGTGACTCGTCGTGTAAACTATTTGTCCTTGTGACTCGTTGTGTGAACCATTTGTCCTTGTTCATTAGTCCTTGTGGCTCGTTGTGTGAACCATTTGTCCTTGTTTTTAGTCCTTTGTCCTTGTTGTGTGAACCATTTGTCCTTGTTTATTAGTCCTTGTGACTCGTTGTGTAAACCATTTGTCCTTGTTGTTGTGACTCGATGTGTGAAGCATTTTTCCTTGTTGTTGTGACTTGATGTGTGAAGCATTTTTCCGTGTTCATTAGTCCTTTTGACTCGTTGTGTAAACTATATATCCTTGTTCATTAGTCCTTGTGACTCCTTGTGTGAACCATTTGTCTTTGTGACTCGTTGTTTAAACCATTTGTCCTGGTTTATTAATCCTTGTGACTCGTTGTGTAAACCATTTGTCCTTGTAATTGTGACTCGTTGTGTGAACCATTTTTCCTTGTTCATTAGTCCTTGTGACTCGTTGTGTGAACCATTTGTCCTTGTTCATTTGTCCTTGTGACTAGTTGTGTAAACTATTTAACCTTGTCCATTAGTCCTTGTGACTCGTTGTGTGAACCATTTGTCCATGTTCATTAGTCATTGTGACTCGTTGTGTAAACTATTTATCCTTGTAACTCGTTGTGTCAACCATTTGTACTTGTTCATTAGTCCTTGTGCCTCGTTGTGTGAACCATTTGTCCTTGTTCTTTAGTCCCTGGTCCTTGTTGTGTGAACCATTTGTCCTTGTTTATTAGTCCTTGTGACTCGTTGTGTAAACCATTTGTCCTTGTTGTTGTGACTTGATCTGTGAAGCATTTTTCCTTGTTCATTAGTCCTTTTGACTCGTTGTGTAAACTATTTATCCTTGTTCATAAGTCCTTGTGACTCGTTGTGTGAACCATTTGTCTTTGTGACTCGTTGTTTAAACCATTTGTCCTGGTTTATTAATCCTTGTGACTCGTTGTGTAATCCATTTGTCCTTGTGATTGTGACTTGTTGTGTGAACCATTTTTCCTTGTTCATTAGTCCTTGTGACTCGTTGTGTGAACCATTTGTTCTTGTTCATTAGTCCTTGTGACTCGTTGTGTGAACCATTTATCCTTGTTCATTAGTCCTTGTGACTCGTTGTGTGAACCATTTGTCCTTGTTCATTAGTCATTGTGACTCGTTGTGTAAACTATTTGTCCTTGTGACTCGTTGTGTGAACCATTTGTCCTTGTTCATTAGTCCTTGTGGCTCGTTGTGTGAACCATTTGTCCTTGTTCTTTAGTCCTTGGTCCTTGTTATGTGAACCATTTGTCCTTGTTTATTAGTCCTTGTGACTCGTTGTGTAAACCATTTGTCCTTGTTGTTGTGACTTGTTGTGTGAAGCATTTTTCCTTGTTCATTAGTCCTTTTGACTCGTTGTGTAAACTATTTATCCTTGTTCATTAGTTCTTGTGACTCGTTGTGTGAACCATTTGTCTTTGTGACTCGTTGTTTAAACCATTTGTCCTGGTTTATTAATCCTTGTGACTCGCTGTGTAAACCATGTGTCCTTGTGATTGTGACTTGTTGTGTGAACCATTTTTCCTTGTTCATTAGTCCATGTGACTCGTTGTGTGAACCATATGTCCTTGTTCATTTGTCCTTGTGACTCGTTGTGTAAACTATTTAACCTTGTTCATTAGTCCTTGTGACTCGTTGTGTGAACCACTTGTCCTTGTTCATTAGTCCTTGTAACTCGTTATCTTAACCATTTGTCCTTGTTTATTAGTCCTTCTGACTCATTGGGTAAACCATTTGCCCTTGTTCATTAGTCCTTGTGACTCGTTGTGTGAACCATTTGTCCTTGTTCATTAGTCCTTGTGACTCGTTGTGTAAACTATTTAACCTTGTTCATTAGTCCTTGTGACTCGTTGTGTGAACCATTTGTCCTTATTCATTAGTCCTTGTGCCTCATTGTGTGAACCATTTGTCCTTGTTCTTTAGTCCTTGGTCCTTGTTGTGTGAACCATTTGTCCTTGTTTATTAGTCCTTGTAACTCGTTGTGTAAACCATTTGTCCTTGTTGTTGTGACTTGATGTGTGAAGCATTTTTCCTTGTTCATTAGTCCTTTTGACTCGTTGTGTAAACTATTTATCCTTGTTCATTAGTCCTTGTGACTCGTTGTGTGAACCATTTGTCTTTGTGACTCGTTGTTTAAACCATTTGTCCTGGTTTATTAGTCCTTGTGACTCATTGTGTAAACCATTTGTCCTTGTGATTGTGACTTGTTGTGTGAACCATTTTTCCTTGTTCATTAGTCCTGGTGACTCGTTGTGTGAATCATTTGTCCTTGTTCATTAGTCCTTGTGACTCGTTGTCTAAACTATTTGTCCTTCTTTATTAGTCCTTGTGACTTGTTGTGTGAACCATTTATCCTTGTTCATTAGTCCTTGAAACTCGTTATGTTAACCATTTGTCCTTGTTTATTAGTCCTTCTGACTCATTGGGTAAACCATTTGCCCTTGTTCATTAGTCCATGTGACTCGTTGTGTGAACCATTTGTCCTTGTTCATTAGTCCTTGTGACTCGTTGTGTGAACCATTTGTCCTTGTTCTTTAGTCCTTGTGACTCGTTGTTTAAACCATTTGTCCTTGTTTACTAGTCCTTGTGACTCGTTGTGTAAACCATTTGTCCTTGTTATTGTGACTTGTTGTGTGAACCATTTTTCATTGTTCATTAGTCCTTGTGACTCGTTGTGTGAACCATTTGTCCTTATTCATTTGTCCTTGTGACCCGTTGTGTAAACTATTTGACCTTGTTCATTAGTCCTTGTGACTCGTTGTGTGAACCATTTGTCCTTGTTCATTAGTCATTGTGACTCGTCGTGTAAACTATTTGTCCTTGTGACTCGTTGTGTGAACCATTTGTCCTTGTTCATTAGTCCTTGTGGCTCGTTGTGTGAACCATTTGTCCTTGTTTTTAGTCCTTTGTCCTTGTTGTGTGAACCATTTGTCCTTGTTTATTAGTCCTTGTGACTCGTTGTGTAAACCATTTGTCCTTGTTGTTGTGACTTGTTGTGTGAAGCATTTTTCCTTGTTCATTAGTCCTTTTGACTCGTTGTGTCAACTATTTATCCTTGTTCATTAGTCCTTGTGACTCGTTGTGTGAACCATTTGTCTTTGTGACTCGTTGTTTAAACCATTTGTCCTGGTTTATTAGTCCGTGTGACTCGTTGTGTAAACCATTTGTCCTTGTGATTTTGACTTGTTGTGTGAACCATTTTTCCTTGTTCATTAGTCCTTCTGACTCGTTGTGTGAATCATTTGTCCTTGTTCATTAGTCCTTGTGACTCATTGTCTAAACTATTTGTCCTTCTTTATTAGTCCTTGTGACTTGTTGTGTGAACCATTTATCCTTGTTCATTAGTCCGTGTAACTCGTTATGTTAACCATTTATCCTTGTTTATTAGTCCTTCTGACTCATTGGGTAAATCATTTGCCCTTGTTCATTAGTCCATGTGACTCGTTGTGTGAACCATTTGTCCTTGTTCATTAGTCCTTGTGACTCGTTGTGTGAACCATTTGTCCTTGTTCTTTAGTCCTTGTGACTCGTTGTTTAACCCATTTGTCCTGGTTTATTAATCCTTGTGACTCGTTGTGTAAACCATTTGTCCTTGTGATTGTGACTTGTTGTGTGAACCATTTTTCCTTGTTCATTAGTCCTTGTGACTCGTTGTGTGAACCATTTGTCCTTGTTCATTTGTCCTTGTGACTCGTTGTGTGAACTATTTAACCTTGTTCATTAGTCCTTGTGACTCGTTGTGTGAACCATTTGTCCTTGTTCATTAGTCATTGTGACTCGTTGTGTAAACTATTTGTCCTTGTGACTCGTTGTGTCAACCATTTGTCCTTGTTAATTAGTCCTTGTGCCTCGTTGAGTTAACCATTTGTCCTTGTTCTTTAGGCCTTGGTCCTTGTTGTGTGAACCATTTGTCCTTGTTTATTAGTCCTTGTGACTCGTTGTGTAAACCATTTTTCCTTGTTGTTGTGACTTGATGTGTGAAGCATTTTTCCTTGTTCATTAGTCTTTTTGACTCGTTGTGTAAACTATTTATCCTTGTTCATTAGTCCTTGTGACTCGTTGTGTGAACCATTTGTCTTTGTGACTCGTTGTTTAAACCATTTGTCCTGGTTTATTAGTCCTTGTGACTCGTTGTGTAAACCATTTGTCCTTGTGATTGTGACTTGTTGTGTGAACCATTTTTCCTTGTTCATTAGTCCTTGTGACTCGTTGTGTGAATCATTTGTCCTTGTTCATTAGTCCTTGTGACTCGTTGTCTAAACTATTTGTCCTTCTTTATTAGTCCTTGTGACTTGTTGTGTGAACCATTTATCCTTGTTCATTAGTCCTTGTAACTCGTTATGTTAACCATTTGTCCTTGTTTATTAGTCCTTCCACTCATTGGGTAAACCATTTGCCCTTGTTCATTAGTCCATGTGACTCGTTGTGTGAACCATTTGTCCTTGTTCATTAGTTCTTGTGACTCGTTGTGTGAACCATTTGTCCTTGTTCTTTAGTCCTTGTGCTCGTTGTTTAAACCATTTGTCCTTGTTTATTGGTCCTTGTGACTCGTTGTGTAAACCATTTGTCCTTGTTATTGTGACTTGTTGTGTGAACCATTTTTCATTGTTCATTAGTCCTTGTGACTCGTTGTGTGAACCATTTGTCCTTATTCATTTGTCCTTGTGACTCGTTGTGTAAACTATTTGACCTTGTTCATTAGTCCTTGTGACTCGTTGTGTGAACCATTTGTCCTTGTTCATTAGTCATTGTGACTCGTTGTGTAAACTATTTGTCCTTGTGACTCGTTGTGTCAACCATTTGTCCTTGTTCATTAGTCCTTGTGCCTCGTTGTGTTAACCATTTGTCCTTGTTCTATAGTCCTTGGTCCTTGTTGTGTGAACCCTTTGTCCTTGTTTATTAGTCCTTGTGACTCGTTGTGTAAACCATTTGTCCTTGTTGTTGTGACTTGATGTGAGAAGCATTTTTCCTTGTTCATTAGTCTTTTTGACTCGTTGTGTAAACTATTTATCCTTGTTCATTAGTCCTTGTGACTCGTTGTGTGAACCATTTGTCTTTGTGACTCGTTGTTTAAACCATTTGTCCTGGTTTATTAGTCCTTGTGACTCGTTGTGTAAACCATTTGTCCTTGTGATTGTGACTTGTTGTGTGAACCATTTTTTCTTGTTCATTAGTCCTTGTGACTCGTTGTGTTAATCATTTGTCCTTGTTCATTAGTCCTTGTGACTCGTTGTCTAAACTATTTGTCCTTCTTTATTAGTCCTTGTGACTTGTTGTGTGAACTATTTATCCTTGTTCATTAGTCCTTGTAACTCGTTATGTTAACCATTTGTCCTTGTTTATTAGTCCTTCTGACTCATTGGGTAAACCATTTGCCCTTGTTCATTAGTCCATGTGACTCGTTGTGTGAACCATTTGTCCTTGTTCATTAGTTCTTGTGACTCGTTGTGTGAACCATTTGTCCTTGTTCTTTAGTCCTTGTGACTCGTTGTTTAAACCATTTGTCCATGTTTATTAGTCCTTGTGACTCGTTGTGTAAACCATTTGTCCTTGTTATTGTGACTTGTTGTGTGAACCATTTTTCATTATTCATTAGTCCTTGTGACTCGTTGTGTGAACCATTTGTCCTTATTCATTTGTCCTTGTGACTCGTTGTGTAAACTATTTGACCTTGTTCATTAGTCCTTGTGAATCGTTGTGTGAACCATATGTCCTTGTTCATTAGTCATTGTGACTCGTTGTGTAAACTATTTGTCCTTGTGAGTCGTTGTGTGAACCATTTGTCCTTGTTCATTAGTCATTGTGCCTCGTTGTGTGATCCATTTGTCCTTGTTCTTTAGTCCTTGGTCCTTGTTTTGTGAACCATTTGTCCTTGTTTATTAGTCCTTGTGACTCGTTGTGTAAACCATTTGTCCTTGTTGTTGTGACTTGTTGTGTGAAGTATTTTTCCTTGTTCATTAGTCCTTTTGACTCGTTGTGTAAACTATTTATCCTTGTTCATTAGTCCTTGTGACTCGTTGTGTGAACCATTTGTCTTTGTGACTCGTTGTTTAAACCATTTGTCCTGGTTTATTAGTCCTTGTGACTCGTTGTGTAAACCATTTGTCCTTGTGATTGTGACTTGTTGTGTGAACCATTTTTCCTTGTTCATTAGTCCTTGTGACTCGTTGTGTGAATCATTTGTCCTTGTTCATTAGTCCTTGTGACTCGTTGTCTAAACTATTTGTCCTTCTTTATTAGTCCTTGTGACTTGTTGTGTGAACCATTTATCCTTGTTCATTAGTCCTTGTAACTCGTTATGTTAACAATTTGTCCTTGTTTATTAGTCCTTCTGACTCATTGGGTAAACCATTTGCCCTTGTTCATTAGTCCATGTGACTCGTTGTGTGAACCATTTGTCCTTGTTCATTAGTTCTTGTGACTCGTTGTGTGAACCATTTGTCCTTGTTCTTTAGTCCTTGTGCTCGTTGTTTAAACCATTTGTCCTTGTTTATTAGTCCTTGTGAAACGTTGTGTTAACCATTTTTCATTGTTCATTAGTCCTTGTGACTCGTTGTGTGAACCATTTGTCCTTGTTCATTAGTCGTTGTGACTCGTTGTGTAAACTATTTGTCCTTGTGACTCGTTGTGTGAACCATTTGTCCTTGTTCATTAGTCATTGTGGCTCGTTGTGTGATCCATTTGTCCTTGTTCTTTAGTGTCCTTGTTTATTAGTCCTTGTGACTCGTTGTGTAAACCATTTGTCCTTTTTGTTGTGACTTGTTGTGTGAAGCATTTTTCCTTGTTCATTAGTCCTTTTGACTCGTTGTGTAAACTATTTATCCTTGTTCATTAGTCCTTGTGACTCGTTGTGTGAACCATTTATCTTTGTGACTCGTTGTTTAAACCATTTGTCCTGGTTTATTAATCCTTGTGACTCGTTGTGTAAACCATTTGTCCTTGTGATTGTGACTTGTTTCGTGAACCATTTTTCCTTGTACATTAGTCCTTGTGACTCGTTGTGTGAACCATTTGTCCTTGTTCATTAGTCCTTGTGACTCGTTGTGTAAACTATTTGTCCTTGTTCAGTAGTTCTTGTGACTCGTTGTGTGAACCATTTGTCCTTGTGACTCCTTGTGTTAACTATTTTTCCTTGTTCTTTAGTCCTTGTGACTCGTTGTGTGAACCATTTGTCCTTGTTCATTTGTCCTTGTGACTCGTTGTGTAAACAAATTAGCCTTGTTCATTAGTCCTTGTGACTCGTTGTGTGAACCATTTGTCCTTGTTCATTAGTCATTGTGACTCGTTGTGTAAACTATTTGTCCTTGTGACTCGTTGTGTCAACCATTTGTCCTTGTTAATTAGTCCTTGTGCCTCGTTGAGTTAACCATTTGTCCTTGTTCTTTAGGCCTTGGTCCTTGTTGTGTGAACCATTTGTCCTTGTTTATTAGTCCTTGTGACTCGTTGTGTAAACCATTTGTCCTTGTTGTTGTGACTTGATGTGTGAAGCATTTTTCCTTGTTCATTAGTCTTTTTGACTCGTTGTGTAAACTATTTATCCTTGTTCATTAGTCCTTGTGACTCGTTGTGTGAACCATTTGTCTTTGTGACTCGTTGTTTAAACCATTTGTCCTGGTTTATTAGTCCTTGTGACTCGTTGTGTAAACCATTTGTCCTTGTGATTGTGACTTGTTGTGTGAACCATTTTTCCTTGTTCATTAGTCCTTGTGACTCGTTGTGTGAATCATTTGTCCTTGTTCATTAGTCCTTGTGACTCGTTGTCTAAACTATTTGTCCTTCTTTATTAGTCCTTGTGACTTGTTGTGTGAACCATTTATCCTTGTTCATTAGTCCTTGTAACTCGTTATGTTAACCATTTGTCCTTGTTTATTAGTCCTTCTGACTCATTGGGTAAACCATTTGCCCTTGTTCATTAGTCCATGTGACTCGTTGTGTGAACCATTTGTCCTTGTTCATTAGTTCTTGTGACTCGTTGTGTGAACCATTTGTCCTTGTTCTTTAGTCCTTGTGCTCGTTGTTTAAACCATTTGTCCTTGTTTATTGGTCCTTGTGACTCGTTGTGTAAACCATTTGTCCTTGTTATTGTGACTTGTTGTGTGAACCATTTTTCATTGTTCATTAGTCCTTGTGACTCGTTGTGTGAACCATTTGTCCTTATTCATTTGTCCTTGTGACTCGTTGTGTAAACTATTTGACCTTGTTCATTAGTCCTTGTGACTCGTTGTGTGAACCATTTGTCCTTGTTCATTAGTCATTGTGACTCGTTGTGTAAACTATTTGTCCTTGTGACTCGTTGTGTCAACCATTTGTCCTTGTTCATTAGTCCTTGTGCCTCGTTGTGTTAACCATTTGTCCTTGTTCTATAGTCCTTGGTCCTTGTTGTGTGAACCCTTTGTCCTTGTTTATTAGTCCTTGTGACTCGTTGTGTAAACCATTTGTCCTTGTTGTTGTGACTTGATGTGAGAAGCATTTTTCCTTGTTCATTAGTCTTTTTGACTCGTTGTGTAAACTATTTATCCTTGTTCATTAGTCCTTGTGACTCGTTGTGTGAACCATTTGTCTTTGTGACTCGTTGTTTAAACCATTTGTCCTGGTTTATTAGTCCTTGTGACTCGTTGTGTAAACCATTTGTCCTTGTGATTGTGACTTGTTGTGTGAACCATTTTTTCTTGTTCATTAGTCCTTGTGACTCGTTGTGTTAATCATTTGTCCTTGTTCATTAGTCCTTGTGACTCGTTGTCTAAACTATTTGTCCTTCTTTATTAGTCCTTGTGACTTGTTGTGTGAACTATTTATCCTTGTTCATTAGTCCTTGTAACTCGTTATGTTAACCATTTGTCCTTGTTTATTAGTCCTTCTGACTCATTGGGTAAACCATTTGCCCTTGTTCATTAGTCCATGTGACTCGTTGTGTGAACCATTTGTCCTTGTTCATTAGTTCTTGTGACTCGTTGTGTGAACCATTTGTCCTTGTTCTTTAGTCTTTGTGACTCGTTGTTTAAACCATTTGTCCATGTTTATTAGTCCTTGTGACTCGTTGTGTAAACCATTTGTCCTTGTTATTGTGACTTGTTGTGTGAACCATTTTTCATTATTCATTAGTCCTTGTGACTCGTTGTGTGAACCATTTGTCCTTATTCATTTGTCCTTGTGACTCGTTGTGTAAACTATTTGACCTTGTTCATTAGTCCTTGTGAATCGTTGTGTGAACCATATGTCCTTGTTCATTAGTCATTGTGACTCGTTGTGTAAACTATTTGTCCTTGTGAGTCGTTGTGTGAACCATTTGTCCTTGTTCATTAGTCATTGTGCCTCGTTGTGTGATCCATTTGTCCTTGTTCTTTAGTCCTTGGTCCTTGTTTTGTGAACCATTTGTCCTTGTTTATTAGTCCTTGTGACTCGTTGTGTAAACCATTTGTCCTTGTTGTTGTGACTTGTTGTGTGAAGCATTTTTCCTTGTTCATTAGTCCTTTTGACTCGTTGTGTAAACTATTTATCCTTGTTCATTAGTCCTTGTGACTCGTTGTGTGAACCATTTGTCTTTGTGACTCGTTGTTTAAACCATTTGTCCTGGTTTATTAGTCCTTGTGACTCGTTGTGTAAACCATTTGTCCTTGTGATTGTGACTTGTTGTGTGAACCATTTTTCCTTGTTCATTAGTCCTTGTGACTCGTTGTGTGAATCATTTGTCCTTGTTCATTAGTCCTTGTGACTCGTTGTCTAAACTATTTGTCCTTCTTTATTAGTCCTTGTGACTTGTTGTGTGAACCATTTATCCTTGTTCATTAGTCCTTGTAACTCGTTATGTTAACAATTTGTCCTTGTTTATTAGTCCTTCTGACTCATTGGGTAAACCATTTGCCCTTGTTCATTAGTCCATGTGACTCGTTGTGTGAACCATTTGTCCTTGTTCATTAGTTCTTGTGACTCGTTGTGTGAACCATTTGTCCTTGTTCTTTAGTCCTTGTGCTCGTTGTTTAAACCATTTGTCCTTGTTTATTAGTCCTTGTGAAACGTTGTGTTAACCATTTTTCATTGTTCATTAGTCCTTGTGACTCGTTGTGTGAACCATTTGTCCTTGTTCATTAGTCGTTGTGACTCGTTGTGTAAACTATTTGTCCTTGTGACTCGTTGTGTGAACCATTTGTCCTTGTTCATTAGTCATTGTGGCTCGTTGTGTGATCCATTTGTCCTTGTTCTTTAGTGTCCTTGTTTATTAGTCCTTGTGACTCGTTGTGTAAACCATTTGTCCTTTTTGTTGTGACTTGTTGTGTGAAGCATTTTTCCTTGTTCATTAGTCCTTTTGACTCGTTGTGTAAACTATTTATCCTTGTTCATTAGTCCTTGTGACTCGTTGTGTGAACCATTTATCTTTGTGACTCGTTGTTTAAACCATTTGTCCTGGTTTATTAATCCTTGTGACTCGTTGTGTAAACCATTTGTCCTTGTGATTGTGACTTGTTCTGTGAACCATTTTTCCTTGTACATTAGTCCTTGTGACTCGTTGTGTGAACCATTTGTCCTTGTTCATTAGTCCTTGTGACTCGTTGTGTAAACTATTTGTCCTTGTTCAGTAGTTCTTGTGACTCGTTGTGTGAACCATTTGTCCTTGTGACTCCTTGTGTTAACTATTTTTCCTTGTTCTTTAGTCCTTGTGACTCGTTGTGTGAACCATTTGTCCTTGTTCATTTGTCCTTGTGACTCGTTGTGTAAACAAATTAGCCTTGTTCATTAGTCCTTGTGACTCGTTGTGTGAACCATTTGTCCTTGTTCATTAGTCATTGTGACTCGTTGTGTAAACTATTTGTCCTTGTGACTCGTTGTGTCAACCATTTGTCCTTGTTCATTAGTCCTTGTGCCTCGTTGTGTTAACCATTTGTCCTTATTCTTTAGTCCTTGGTCCTTGTTGTGTGAACCCTTTGTCCTTGTTTATTAGTCCTTGTGACTCGTTGTGTAAACCATTTGTCCTTGTTGTTGTGACTTGATGTGTGAAGCATTTTTCCTTGTTCATTAGTCTTTTTGACTCGTTGTGTAAACTATTTATCCTTGTTCATTAGTCCTTGTGACTCGTTGTGTGAACCATTTGTCTTTGTGACTCGTTGTTTAAACCATTTGTCCTGGTTTATTAGTCCTTGTGACTCGTTGTGTAAACCATTTGTCCTTGTGATTGTGACTTGTTGTGTGAACCATTTTTTCTTGTTCATTAGTCCTTGTGACTCGTTGTGTTAATCATTTGTCCTTGTTCATTAGTCCTTGTGACTCGTTGTCTAAACTATTTGTCCTTCTTTATTAGTCCTTGTGACTTGTTGTGTGAACTATTTATCCTTGTTCATTAGTCCTTGTAACTCGTTATGTTAACCATTTGTCCTTGTTTATTAGTCCTTCTGACTCATTGGGTAAACCATTTGCCCTTGTTCATTAGTCCATGTGACTCGTTGTGTGAACCATTTGTCCTTGTTCATTAGTTCTTGTGACTCGTTGTGTGAACCATTTGTCCTTGTTCTTTAGTCCTTGTGACTCGTTGTTTAAACCATTTGTCCATGTTTATTAGTCCTTGTGACTCGTTGTGTAAACCATTTGTCCTTGTTATTGTGACTTGTTGTGTGAACCATTTTTCATTATTCATTAGTCCTTGTGACTCGTTGTGTAAACCATTTGTCCTTATTCATTTGTCCTTGTGACTCGTTGTGTAAACTATTTGACCTTGTTCATTAGTCCTTGTGACTCGTTGTGTGAACCATATGTCCTTGTTCATTAGTCATTGTGACTCGTTGTGTAAACTATTTGTCCTTGTGAGTCGTTGTGTGAACCATTTGTCCTTGTTCATTAGTCATTGTGCCTCGTTGTGTGATCCATTTGTCCTTGTTCTTTAGTCCTTGGTCCTTGTTGTGTGAACCATTTGTCCTTGTTTATTAGTCCTTGTGACTCGTTGTGTAAACCATTTGTCCTTGTTGTTGTGACTTGTTGTGTGAAGCATTTTTCCTTGTTCAGTAGTCCTTTTGACTCGTTGTGTAAACTATTTATCCTTGTTCATTAGTCCTTGTGACTCGTTGTGTGAACCATTTGTCTTTGTGACTCGTTGTTTAAACCATTTGTCCTGGTTTATTAGTCCTTGTGACTCGTTGTGTAAACCATTTGTCCTTGTGATTGTGACTTGTTGTGTGAACCATTTTTCCTTGTTCATTAGTCCTTGTGTGAATCATTTGTCCTTGTTCATTAGTCCTTGTGACTCGTTGTCTAAACTATTTGTCCTTCTTTATTAGTCCTTGTGACTTGTTGTGTGAACCATTTATCCTTGTTCATTAGTCCTTGTAACTCGTTATGTTAACAATTTGTCCTTGTTTATTAGTCCTTCTGACTCATTGGGTAAACCATTTGCCCTTGTTCATTAGTCCATGTGACTCGTTGTGTGAACCATTTGTCCTTGTTCATTAGTTCTTGTGACTCGTTGTGTGAACCATTTGTCCTTGTTCTTTAGTCCTTGTGCTCGTTGTTTAAACCATTACTCCTTATTCATTTGTCCTTGTGACTCGTTGTGTAAACTATTTTACCTTGTTCATTAGTCCTTGTGACTCGTTGTGTGAACCATTTGTCCTTGTTCATTAGTCATTGTGACTCGTTGTGTAAACTATTTGTCCTTGTGACTCGTTGTGTGAACCATTTGTCCTTGTTCATTAGTCATTGTGGCTCGTTGTGTGATCCATTTGTCCTTGTTCTTTAGTGTCCTTGTTTATTAGTCCTTGTGACTCGTTGTGTGAACCATTTGTCCTTGTGACTCCTTGTGTTAACTATTTTTCCTTGTTCTTTAGTCCTTGTGACTCGTTGTGTGAACCATTTGTCCTTGTTCATTTGTCCTTGTGACTCGTTGTGTAAACAAATTAGCCTTGTTCATTAGTCCTTGTGACTCGTTGTCTAAACTATTTGTCCTTCTTTATTAGTCCTTGTGACTTGTTGTGTGAACCATTTATCCTTGTTCATTAGTCCTTGTAACTCGTTATGTTAGCAATTTGTCCTTGTTTATTAGTCCTTCTGACTCATTGGGTAAACCATTTGCCCTTGTTCATTAGTCCATGTGACTCGTTGTGTGAACCATTTGTCCTTGTTCATTAGTTCTTGTGACTCGTTGTGTGAACCATTTGTCCTTGTTCTTTAGTCCTTGTGCTCGTTGTTTAAACCATTTGTCCTTGTTTATTAGTCCTTGTGAAACGTTGTGTTAACCATTTTTCATTGTTCATTAGTCCTTGTGACTCGTTGTGTGAACCATTTGTCCTTATTCATTTGTCCTTGTGACTCGTTGTGTAAACTATTTTGCCTTGTTCATTAGTCCTTGTGACTCGTTGTGTGAACCATTTGTCCTTGTTCATTAGTCATTGTGACTCGTTGTGTAAACTATTTGTCCTTGTGACTCGTTGTGTGAACCATTTGTCCTTGTTCATTAGTCATTGTGGCTCGTTGTGTGATCCATTTGTCCTTGTTCTTTAGTGTCCTTGTTTATTAGTCCTTGTGACTCGTTGTGTGAACCATTTGTCCTTGTGACTCCTTGTGTTAACTATTTTTCCTTGTTCTTTAGTCCTTGTGACTCGTTGTGTGAACCATTTGTCCTTGTTCATTTGTCCTTGTGACTCGTTGTGTAAACAAATTAGCCTTGTTCATTAGTCCTTGTGACTCGTTGTGTGAACCATTTGTCCTTGTTCATTAGTCATTGTGACTCGTTGTGTAAACTATTTGTCCTTGTGACTCGTTGTGTCAACCATTTGTCCTTGTTCATTAGTCCTTGTGCCTCGTTGTGTTAACCATTTGTCCTTATTCTTTAGTCCTTGGTCCTTGTTGTGTGAACCCTTTGTCCTTGTTTATTAGTCCTTGTGACTCGTTGTGTAAACCATTTGTCCTTGTTGTTGTGACTTGATGTGTGAAGCATTTTTCCTTGTTCATTAGTCTTTTTGACTCGTTGTGTAAACTATTTATCCTTGTTCATTAGTCCTTGTGACTCGTTGTGTGAACCATTTGTCTTTGTGACTCGTTGTTTAAACCATTTGTCCTGGTTTATTAGTCCTTGTGACTCGTTGTGTAAACCATTTGTCCTTGTGATTGTGACTTGTTGTGTGAACCATTTTTTCTTGTTCATTAGTCCTTGTGACTCGTTGTGTTAATCATTTGTCCTTGTTCATTAGTCCTTGTGACTCGTTGTCTAAACTATTTCTCCTTCTTTATTAGTCCTTGTGACTTGTTGTGTGAACTATTTATCCTTGTTCATTAGTCCTTGTAACTCGTTATGTTAACCATTTGTCCTTGTTTATTAGTCCTTCTGACTCATTGGGTAAACCATTTGCCCTTGTTCATTAGTCCATGTGACTCGTTGTGTGAACCATTTGTCCTTGTTCATTAGTTCTTGTGACTCGTTGTGTGAACCATTTGTCCTTGTTCTTTAGTCCTTGTGACTCGTTGTTTAAACCATTTGTCCATGTTTATTAGTCCTTGTGACTCGTTGTGTAAACCATTTGTCCTTGTTATTGTGACTTGTTGTGTGAACCATTTTTCATTATTCATTAGTCCTTGTGACTCGTTGTGTGAACCATTTGTCCTTATTCATTTGTCCTTGTGACTCGTTGTGTAAACTATTTGATCTTGTTCATTAGTCCTTGTGACTCGTTGTGTGAACCATATGTCCTTGTTCATTAGTAATTGTGACTCGTTGTGTAAACTATTTGTCCTTGTGAGCCGTTGTGTGAACCATTTGTCCTTGTTCATTAGTCATTGTGCCTCGTTGTGTGATCCATTTGTCCTTGTTCTTTAGTCCTTGGTCCTTGTTGTGTGAACCATTTGTCCTTGTTTATTAGTCCTTGTGACTCGTTGTGTAAACCATTTGTCCTTGTTGTTGTGACTTGTTGTGTGAAGCATTTTTCCTTGTTCATTAGTCCTTTTGACTCGTTGTGTAAACTATTTATCCTTGTTCATTAGTCCTTGTGACTCGTTGTGTGAACCATTTGTCTTTGTGACTCGTTGTTTAAACCATTTGTCCTGGTTTATTAGTCCTTGTGACTCGTTGTGTAAACCATTTGTCCTTGTAATTGTGACTTGTGGTGTGAACCATTTTTCCTTGTTCATTAGTCCTTGTGTGAATCATTTGTCCTTGTTCATTAGTCCTTGTGACTCGTTGTCTAAACTATTTGTCCTTCTTTATTAGTCCTTGTGACTTGTTGTGTGAACCATTTATCCTTGTTCATTAGTCCTTGTAACTCGTTATGTTAACAATTTGTCCTTGTTTATTAGTCCTTCTGACTCATTGGGTAAACCATTTGCCCTTGTTCATTAGTCCATGTGACTCGTTGTGTGAACCATTTGTCTTTGTGACTCGTTGTTTAAACCATTTGTCCTGGTTTATTAGTCCTTGTGACTCGTTGTGTAAACCATTTGTCCTTGTAATTGTGACTTGTTGTGTGAACCATTTTTCCTTGTTCATTAGTCCTTGTGACTCGTTGTGTGAATCATTTGTCCTTGTTCATTAGTCCTTGTGACTCGTTGTGTAAACTATTTGTCCTTGTTCAGTAGTCCTTGTGACTCGTTGTGTGAACCATTTATCCTTGTTCATTAGTCCTTGTAACTCGTTATATTAGCAATTTGTCCTTGTTTATTAGTCCTTCTGACTCATTGGGTAAACCATTTGCCCTTGTTCATTAGTCCATGTGACTCGTTGTGTGAACCATTTGTCCTTGTTCATTAGTTCTTGTGACTCGTTGTGTGAACCATTTGTCCTTGTTCTTTAGTCCTTGTGACTCGTTGTTTAAACCATTTGTCCATGTTTATTAGTCCTTGTGACTCGTTGTGTAAACCATTTGTCCTTGTTATTGTGACTTGTTGTGTGAACCATTTTTCATTATTCATTAGTCCTTGTGACTCGTTGTGTGAACCATTTGTCCTTATTCATTTGTCCTTGTGACTCGTTGTGTAAACTATTTGATCTTGTTCATTAGTCCTTGTGACTCGTTGTGTGAACCATATGTCCTTGTTCATTAGTAATTGTGACTCGTTGTGTAAACTATTTGTCCTTGTGAGCCGTTGTGTGAACCATTTGTCCTTGTTCATTAGTCATTGTGCCTCGTTGTGTGATCCATTTGTCCTTGTTCTTTAGTCCTTGGTCCTTGTTGTGTGAACCATTTGTCCTTGTTTATTAGTCCTTGTGACTCGTTGTGTAAACCATTTGTCCTTGTTGTTGTGACTTGTTGTGTGAAGCATTTTTCCTTGTTCATTAGTCCTTTTGACTCGTTGTGTAAACTATTTATCCTTGTTCATTAGTCCTTGTGACTCGTTGTGTGAACCATTTGTCTTTGTGACTCGTTGTTTAAACCATTTGTCCTGGTTTATTAGTCCTTGTGACTCGTTGTGTAAACCATTTGTCCTTGTGATTGTGACTTGTGGTGTGAACCATTTTTCCTTGTTCATTAGTCCTTGTGTGAATCATTTGTCCTTGTTCATTAGTCCTTGTGACTCGTTGTCTAAACTATTTGTCCTTCTTTATTAGTCCTTGTGACTTGTTGTGTGAACCATTTATCCTTGTTCATTAGTCCTTGTAACTCGTTATGTTAACAATTTGTCCTTGTTTATTAGTCCTTCTGACTCATTGGGTAAACCATTTGCCCTTGTTCATTAGTCCATGTGACTCGTTGTGTGAACCATTTGTCTTTGTGACTCGTTGTTTAAACCATTTGTCCTGGTTTATTAGTCCTTGTGACTCGTTGTGTAAACCATTTGTCCTTGTAATTGTGACTTGTTGTGTGAACCATTTTTCCTTGTTCATTAGTCCTTGTGACTCGTTGTGTGAATCATTTGTCCTTGTTCATTAGTCCTTGTGACTCGTTGTGTAAACTATTTGTCCTTGTTCAGTAGTCCTTGTGACTCGTTGTGTGAACCATTTATCCTTGTTCATTAGTCCTTGTAACTCGTTATGTTAGCAATTTGTCCTTGTTTATTAGTCCTTCTGACTCATTGGGTAAACCATTTGCCCTTGTTCATTAGTCCATGTGACTCGTTGTGTGAACCATTTGTCCTTGTTCATTAGTTCTTGTGACTCGTTGTGTGAACCATTTGTCCTTGTTCTTTAGTCCTTGTGCTCGTTGTTTAAACCATTTGTCCTTGTTTATTAGTCCTTGTGAAACGTTGTGTTAACCATATTTCATTGTTCATTAGTCCTTGTGACTCGTTGTGTGAACCATTTGTCCTTATTCATTTGTCCTTGTGACTCGTTGTGTAAACTATTTTACCTTGTTCATTAGTCCTTGTGACTCGTTGTGTGAACCATTTGTCCTTGTTCATTAGTCATTGTGACTCGTTGTGTAAACTATTTGTCCTTGTGACTCGTTGTGTGAACCATTTGTCCTTGTTCATTAGTCATTGTGGCTCGTTGTGTGATCCATTTATCCTTGTTCTTTAGTGTCCTTGTTTATTAGTCCTTGTGACTCGTTGTGTAAACCATTTGTCCTTGTTGTTGTGACTTGTTGTGTGAAGCATTTTTCCTTGTTCATTAGTCCTTTTGACTCGTTGTGTAAACTATTTATCCTTGTTCATTAGTCCTTGTGACTCGTTGTGTGAACCATTTATCTTTGTGACTCGTTGTTTAAACCATTTGTCCTGGTTATTTAATCCTTGTGACTCGTTGTGTAAACCATTTGTCCTTGTGATTGTGACTTATTCTGTGAACCATTTTTCCTTGTTCATTAGTCCTTGTGACTCGTTGTGTGAACCATTTGTCCTTGTTCATTAGTCCTTGTGACTCGTTGTGTAAACTATTTGTCCTTGTTCAAGAGTCCTTGTGACTCGTTGTGTGAACCATTTGTCCTTGTGACTCCTTGTGTTAACTATTTTTCCTTGTTCTTTAGTCCTTGTGACTCGTTGTGTGAACCATTTGTCCTTGTTCATTTGTCCTTGTGACTCGTTGTGTAAACAAATTAGCCTTGTTCATTAGTCCTTGTGACTCGTTGTGTGAACCATTTGTCCTTGTTCATTAGTCATTGTGACTCGTTGTGTAAACTATTTGTCCTTGTGACTCGTTGTGTCAACCATTTGTCCTTGTTCATTAGTCCTTGTGCCTCGTTGTGTTAACCATTTGTCCTTGTTCTTTAGTCCTTGGTCCTTGTTGTGTGAACCCTTTGTCCTTGTTTATTAGTCCTTGTGACTCGTTGTGTAAACCATTTGTCCTTGTTGTTGTGACTTGATGTGTGAAGCATTTTTCCTTGTTCATTAGTCTTTTTGACTCGTTGTGTAAACTATTTATCCTTGTTCATTAGTCCTTGTGACTCGTTGTGTGAACCATTTGTCTTTGTGACTCGTTGTTTAAACCATTTGTCCTGGTTTATTAGTCCTTGTGACTCGTTGTGTAAACCATTTGTCCTTGTGATTGTGACTTGTTGTGTGAACCATTTTTCCTTGTTCATTAGTCCTTGTGACTCGTTGTGTGAATCATTTGTCCTTGTTCATTAGTCCTTGTGACTCGTTGTCTAAACTATTTGTCCTTCTTTATTAGTCCTTGTGACTTGTTGTGTGAACCATTTATCCTTGTTCATTAGTCCTTGTAACTCGTTATGTTAACAATTTGTCCTTGTTTATTAGTCCTTCTGACTCATTGGGTAAACCATTTGCCCTTGTTCATTAGTCCATGTGACTCGTTGTGTGAACCATTTGTCCTTGTTCATTAGTTCTTGTGACTCGTTGTGTGAACCATTTGTCCTTGTTCTTTAGTCCTTGTGCTCGTTGTTTAAACCATTTGTCCTTGTTTATTAGTCCTTGTGAAACGTTGTGTTAACCATTTTTCATTGTTCATTAGTCCTTGTGACTCGTTGTGTGAACCATTTGTCCTTATTCATTTGTCCTTGTGACTCGTTGTGTAAACTATTTTACCTTGTTCATTAGTCCTTGTGACTCGTTGTGTGAACCATTTGTCCTTGTTCATTAGTCATTGTGACTCGTTGTGTAAACTATTTGTCCTTGTGACTCGTTGTGTGAACCATTTGTCCTTGTTCATTAGTCATTGTGGCTCGTTGTGTGATCCATTTGTCCTTGTTCTTTAGTGTCCTTGTTTATTAGTCCTTGTGACTCGTTGTGTGAACCATTTGTCCTTGTGACTCCTTGTGTTAACTATTTTTCCTTGTTCTTTAGTCCTTGTGACTCGTTGTGTGAACCATTTGTCCTTGTTCATTTGTCCTTGTGACTCGTTGTGTAAACAAATTAGCCTTGTTCATTAGTCCTTGTGACTCGTTGTGTGAACCATTTGTCCTTGTTCATTAGTCATTGTGACTCGTTGTGTAAACTATTTGTCCTTGTGACTCGTTGTGTCAACCATTTGTCCTTGTTCATTAGTCCTTGTGCCTCGTTGTGTTAACCATTTGTCCTTGTTCTTTAGTCCTTGGTCCTTGTTGTGTGAACCCTTTGTCCTTGTTTATTAGTCCTTGTGACTCGTTGTGTAAACCATTTGTCCTTGTTGTTGTGACTTGATGTGTGAAGCATTTTTCCTTGTTCATTAGTCTTTTTGACTCGTTGTGTAAACTATTTATCCTTGTTCATTAGTCCTTGTGACTCGTTGTGTGAACCATTTGTCTTTGTGACTCGTTGTTTAAACCATTTGTCCTGGTTTATTAGTCCTTGTGACTCGTTGTGTAAACCATTTGTCCTTGTGATTGTGACTTGTTGTGTGAACCATTTTTTCTTGTTCATTAGTCCTTGTGACTCGTTGTGTTAATCATTTGTCCTTGTTCATTAGTCCTTGTGACTCGTTGTCTAAACTATTTCTCCTTCTTTATTAGTCCTTGTGACTTGTTGTGTGAACTATTTATCCTTGTTCATTAGTCCTTGTAACTCGTTATGTTAACCATTTGTCCTTGTTTATTAGTCCTTCTGACTCATTGGGTAAACCATTTGCCCTTGTTCATTAGTCCATGTGACTCGTTGTGTGAACCATTTGTCCTTGTTCATTAGTTCTTGTGACTCGTTGTGTGAACCATTTGTCCTTGTTCTTTAGTCCTTGTGACTCGTTGTTTAAACCATTTGTCCATGTTTATTAGTCCTTGTGACTCGTTGTGTAAACCATTTGTCCTTGTTATTGTGACTTGTTGTGTGAACCATTTTTCATTATTCATTAGTCCTTGTGACTCGTTGTGTGAACCATTTGTCCTTATTCATTTGTCCTTGTGACTCGTTGTGTAAACTATTTGATCTTGTTCATTAGTCCTTGTAACTCGTTGTGTGAACCATATGTCCTTGTTCATTAGTAATTGTGACTCGTTGTGTAAACTATTTGTCCTTGTGAGTCGTTGTGTGAACCATTTGTCCTTGTTCATTAGTCATTGTGCCTCGTTGTGTGATCCATTTGTCCTTGTTCTTTAGTCCTTGGTCCTTGTTGTGTGAACCATTTGTCCTTGTTTATTAGTCCTTGTGACTCGTTGTGTAAACCATTTGTCCTTGTTGTTGTGACTTGTTGTGTGAAGCATTTTTCCTTGTTCATTAGTCCTTTTGACTCGTTGTGTAAACTATTTATCCTTGTTCATTAGTCCTTGTGACTCGTTGTGTGAACCATTTATCCTTGTTCATTAGTCCTTGTAACTCGTTATGTTAGCAATTTGTCCTTGTTTATTAGTCCTTCTGACTCATTGGGTAAACCATTTGCCCTTGTTCATTAGTCCATGTGACTCGTTGTGTGAACCATTTGTCCTTGTTCATTAGTTCTTGTGACTCGTTGTGTGAACCATTTGTCCTTGTTCTTTAGTCCTTGTGCTCGTTGTTTAAACCATTTGTCCTTGTTTATTAGTCCTTGTGAAACGTTGTGTTAACCATTTTTCATTGTTCATTAGTCCTTGTGACTCGTTGTGTGAACCATTTGTCCTTATTCATTTGTCCTTGTGACTCGTTGTGTAAACTATTTTACCTGGTTCATTAGTCCTTGTGACTCGTTGTGTGAACCATTTGTCCTTGTTCATTAGTCATTGTGACTCGTTGTGTAAACTATTTGTCCTTGTGACTCGTTGTGTGAACCATTTGTCCTTGTTCATTAGTCATTGTGGCTCGTTGTGTGATCCATTTGTCCTTGTTCTTTAGTGTCCTTGTTTATTAGTCCTTGTGACTCGTAGTGTAAACCATTTGTCCTTGTTGTTGTGACTTGTTGTGTGAAGCATTTTTCCTTGTTCATTAGTCCTTTTGACTCGTTGTGTAAACTATTTATCCTTGTTCATTAGTCCTTGTGACTCGTTGTGTGAACCATTTATCTTTGTGACTCATTTTTTAAACCATTTGTCCTGGTTTATTAATCCTTGTGACTCGCTGTGTAAACCATTTGTCCTTGTGATTGTGACTTGTTCTGTGAACCATTTTTCCTTGTTCATTAGTCCTTGTGACTCGTTGTGTGAACCATTTGTCCTTGTTCATTAGTCCTTGTGACTCGTTGTGTAAACTATTTGTCCTTGTTCAGTAGTCCTTGTGACTCGTTGTGTGAACCATTTGTCCTTGTGACTACTTGTGTTAACTATTTTTCCTTGTTCTTTAGTCCTTGTGACTCGTTGTGTGAACCATTTGTCCTTGTTCATTTGTCCTTGTGACTCGTTGTGTAAACTATTTAGCCTTGTTCATTAGTGTTGTGACTCGTTGTGTGAACCATTTGTCCTTGTTCATTAGTCATTGTGACTCGTTGTGTAAACTATTTGTCCTTGTGACTCGTTGTGTCAACCATTTGTCCTTGTTCATTAGTCCTTGTGCCTCGTTGTGTTAACCATTTGTCCTTGTTCTTTAGTCCTTGGTCCTTGTTGTGTGAACCCTTTGTCCTTGTTGTTGTGACTTGATGTGTGAAGCATTTTTCCTTGTTCATTAGTCTTTTTGACTCGTTGTGTAAACTATTTATCCTTGTTCATTAGTCCTTGTGACTCGTTGTGTGAACCATTTGTCTTTGTGACTCGTTGTTTAAACCATTTGTCCTGGTTTATTAGTCCTTGTGACTCGGTGTGTAAACCATTTGTCCTTGTGATTGTGACTTGTTGTGTGAACCATTTTTCCTTGTTCATTAGTCCTTGTGACTCGTTGTGTGAATCATTTGTCCTTGTTCATTAGTCCTTGTGACTCGTTGTCTAAACTATTTGTCCTTCTTTATTAGTCCTTGTGACTTGTTGTGTGAACTATTTATCCTTGTTCATTAGTCCTTGTAACTCGTTATGTTAACCATTTGTCCTTGTTTATTAGTCCTTCTGACTCATTGGGTAAACCATTTGCCCTTGTTCATTAGTCCATGTGACTCGTTGTGTGAACCATTTGTCCTTGTTCATTAGTTCTTGTGACTCGTTGTGTGAACCATTTGTCCTTGTTCTTTAGTCCTTGTGACTCGTTGTTTAAACCATTTGTCCATGTTTATTACTCCTTGTGACTCGTTGTGTAAACCATTTGTCCTTGTTATTGTGACTTGTTGTGTGAACCATTTTTCATTGTTCATTAGTCCTTGTGACTCGTTGTGTGAACCATTTGTCCTTATTCATTTGTCCTTTTAACTCGTTGTGTAAACTATTTGACCTTGTTCATTAGTCCTTGTGACTCGTTGTGTGAACCATTTGTCCTTGTTCATTAGTCATTGTGACTCGTTGTGTAAACTATTTGTCCTTGTGACTCGTTGTGTGAACCATTTGTCCTTGTTCATTAGTCATTGTGGCTCGTTGTGTGATCCATTTGTCCTTGTTCTTTAGTCCTTGGTCCTTGTTGTGTGAACCATTTGTCCTTGTTTATTAGTCCTTGTGACTCGTTTTGTAAACCATTTGTCCTTGTTGTTGTGACTTGTTGTGTGAAGCATTTTTCCTTGTTCATTAGTCCTTTTGACTCGTTGTGTAAACTATTTATCCTTGTTCATTAGTCCTTGTGACTCGTTGTGTGAACCATTTATCTTTGTGACTCGTTGTTTAAACCATTTGTCCTGGTTTATTAATCCTTGTGACTCGTTGTGTAAACCATTTGTCGTTGTGATTGTGACTTGTTCTGTGAACCATTTTTCCTTGTTCATTAGTCCTTGTGACTCGTTGTGTGAACCATTTGTCCTTGTTCATTAGTCATTGTGACTCGTTGTGTAAACTATTTGTCCTTGTGACTCGTTGTGTCAACCATTTGTCCTTGTTCATTAGTCCTTGTGCCTCGTTGTGTGAACCATTTGTCCTTGTTCTTTAGTCCTTGGTCCTTGTTGTGTGAACCATTTGTCCTTGTTTATTAGTCCTAGTGACTCGTTGTGTAAACCATTTGTCCTTGTTGTT
The DNA here is from genome assembly GCF_048544455.1 of Silene latifolia. Classification (NCBI taxonomy): domain Eukaryota; kingdom Viridiplantae; phylum Streptophyta; class Magnoliopsida; order Caryophyllales; family Caryophyllaceae; genus Silene; species Silene latifolia. The sequence continues at coordinate 48,380,503 of NC_133531.1, forward strand.
GTGACTTGATGTGTGAAGCATTTTTCCTTGTTCATTAGTCCTTTTGACTCGTTGTGTAAACTATTTATCCTTGTTCATTAGTCCTTGTGAATCGTTGTGTGAACCATTTGTCTTTGTGACTCGTTGTTTAACCCATTTGTCCTGGTTTATTAATCCTTGTGACTCGTTGTGTAAACCATTTGTCCTTGTGATTGTGACTTGTTGTGTGAACCAGTTTTCCTTGTTCATTAGTCCTTGTGACTCGTTGTGTGAACCATTTGTCCTTGTTCATTTGTCCTTGTGACTCGTTGTGTGAACTATTTAACTTTGTTCATTAGTCCTTGTGACTCGTTGTGTGAACCATTTGTCCTTGTTCATTAGTCATTGTGACTCGTTGTGTAAACTATTTGTCCTTGTGACTCGTTGTGTCAACCATTTGTCCTTGTTAATTAGTCCTTGTGCCTCGTTGTGTTAACCATTTGTCCTTGTTCTTTAGTCCTTGGTCCTTGTTGTGTGAACCATTTGTCCTTGTTTATTAGTCCTTGTGACTCGTTGTGTAAACCATTTGTCCTTGTTGTTGTGACTTGATGTGTGAAGCATTTTTCCTTGTTCATTAGTCTTTTTGACTCGTTGTGTAATCTATTTATCCTTGTTCATTAGTCCTTGTGACTCGTTGTGTGAACCATTTGTCTTTGGGACTCGTTGTTTAAACCATTTGTCCTTGTTTATTAGTCCTTGTGACTCGTTGTGTAAACCATTTGTCCTTGTTATTGTGACTTGTTGTGTGAACCATTTTTCATTGTTCATTAGTCCTTGTGACTCGTTGTGTGAACCATTTGTCCTTATTCATTTGTCCTTGTGACTCGTTGTGTAAACTATTTGACCTTGTTCATTAGTCCTTGTGACTCGTTGTGTGAACCATTTGTCCTTGTTCATTAGTCATTGTGACTCGTTGTGTAAACTATTTGTCCTTGTGACTCGTTGTGTCAACCATTTGTCCTTGTTCATTAGTCCTTGTGCCTCGTTGTGTTAACCATTTGTCCTTGTTGTTTAGTCGTTGGTCCTTGTTGTGTGAACCATTTGTCCTTGTTTATTAGTCCTTGTGACTCGTTTTGTAAACCATTTGTCCTTGTTGTTGTGACTTGTTGTGTGAAGCATTTTTCCTTGTTCATTAGTCCTTTTGACTCGTTGTGTAAACTATTTATCCTTGTTCATTAGTCCTTGTGACTCGTTGTGTGAACCATTTATCTTTGTGACTCGTTGTTTAAACCATTTGTCCTGGTTTATTAATCCTTGTGACTCGTTGTGTAAACCATTTATCCTTGTGATTGTGACTTGTTCTGTGAACCATTTTTCCTTGTTCATTAGTCCTTGTGACTCGTTGTGTGAACCATTTGTCCTTGTTCATTAGTCATTGTGACTCGTTGTGTAAACTATTTGTCCTTGTGACTCGTTGTGTCAACCATTTGTCCTTGTTTATTAGTCCTAGTGACTCGTTGTGTAAACCATTTGTTCTTGTTGTTGTGACTTGATGTGTGAAGCATTTTTCCTTGTTCATTAGTCCTTTTGACTCGTTGTGTAAACTATTTATCCTTGTTCATTAGTCCTTGTGACTCGTTGTGTGAACCATTTGTCTTTGTGACTCGTTGTTTAACCCATTTGTCCTGGTTTATTAATCCTTGTGACTCGTTGTGTAAACCATTTGTCCTTGTGATTGTGACTTGTTGTGTGAACCATTTTTCCTTGTTCATTAGTCCTTTTGACTCGTTGTGTAAACTATTTATCCTTGTTCATTAGTCCTTGTGACTCGTTGTGTGAACCATTTATCTTTGTGACTCGTTGTTTAAACCATTTGTCCTGGTTTATTAATCATTGTGACTCGTTGTGTAAACCATTTGTCCTTGTGATTGTGACTTGTTCTGTGAACCATTTTTCCTTGTTCATTAGTCCTTATGACTCGTTGTGTGAACCATTTGTCCTTATTCATTTGTCCTTTTGACTCGTTGTGTAAACTATTTGACCTTGTTCATTAGTCCTTGTGACTCGTTGTGTGAACCATTTGTCCTTGTTCATTAGTCATTGTGACTCGTTGTGTAAACTATTTGTCCTTGTGACTCGTTGTGTGAACCATTTGTCCTTGTTCATTAGTCATTGTGGCTCGTTGTGTGATCCATTTGTCCTTGTTCTTTAGTCCTTGGTCCTTGTTGTGTGAACCATTTGTCCTTGTTTATTAGTCCTAGTGACTCGTTGTGTAAACCATTTGTCCTTGTTGTTGTGACTTGATGTGTGAAGCATTTTTCCTTGTTCATTAGTCCTTTTGCCTCGTTGTGTAAACTATTTATCCTTGTTCATTAGTCCTTGTGACTCGTTGTGTGAACCATTTGTCTTTGTGACTCGTTGTTTAACCCATTTGTCCTGGTTTATTAATCCTTGTGACTCGTTGTGTAAACCATTTGTCCTTGTGATTGTGACTTGTTGTGTGAAGCATTTTTCCTTGTTCATTAGTCCTTTTGACTCGTTGTGTAAACTATTTATCCTTGTTCATTAGTCCTTGTGACTCGTTGTGTGAACCATTTATCTTTGTGACTCGTTGTTTAAACCATTTGTCCTGGTTTATTAATCCTTGTGACTCGTTGTGTAAACCATTTGTCCTTGTGATTGTGACTTGTTGTGTGAACCATTTTTCCTTGTTCATTAGTCCTTGTGACTCGTTGTGTGAACCATTTGTCCTTGTTCATTAGTCATTGTGACTCGTTGTGTAAACTATTTGTCCTTGTGACTCGTTGTATCAACCATTTGTCCTAGTTCATTAGTCCTTGTGCCTCGTTGTGTGAACCATTTGTCCTTGTTCTTTAGTCCTTGGTCCTTGTTGTGTGAACCATTTGTCCTTGTTTATTAGTCCTAGTGACTCGTTGTGTAAACCATTTGTCCTTGTTGTTGTGACTTGATGTGTGAAGCATTTTTCCTTGTTCATTAGTCCTTTTGACTCGTTGTGTAAACTATTTATCCATGTTCATTAGTCCTTGTGACTCGTTGTGTGAACCATTTGTCTTTGTGACTCGTTGTTTAACCCATTTGTCCTGGTTTATTAATCCTTGTGACTCGTTGTGTAAACCATTTGTCCTTGTGATTGTGACTTGTTGTGTGAACCATTTTTCATTGTTCATTAGTCCTTGTGACTCGTTGTGTGAACCATTTGTCCTTGTTCATTTGTCCTTGTGACTCGTTGTGTGAACTATTTAACCTTGTTCATTAGTCCTTGTAACTCGTTGTGTGAACCATTTGTCCTTGTTCATTAGTCATTGTGACTCGTTGTGTAAACTATTTATCCTTGTTCATTAGTCCTTGTAACTCGTTATGTTAACCATTTGTCCTTGTTTATTAGTCCTTCTGACTCATTGGGTAAACCATTTGCCCTTGTTCATTAGTCCATGTGACTCGTTGTGTGAACCATTTGTCCTTGTTCATTAGTTCTTGTGACTCGTTGTGTGAACCATTTGTCCTTGTTCTTTAGTCCTTGTGACTCGTTGTTTAAACCATTTGTCCATGTTTATTAGTCCTTGTGACTCGTTGTGTAAACCATTTGTCCTTGTTATTGTGACTTGTTGTGTGAACCATTTTTCATTGTTCATTAGTCCTTGTGACTCGTTGTGTGAACCATTTGTCCTTATTCATTTGTCCTTGTGACTCGTTGTGTAAACTATTTGACCTTGTTCATTAGTCCTTGTGACTCGTTGTGTGAACCATTTGTCCTTGTTCATTAGTCATTGTGACTCGTTGTGTAAACTATTTGTCCTTGTGACTCGTTGTGTCAACCATTTGTCCTTGTTCATTAGTCCTTGTGCCTCGTTGTGTTAACCATTTGTCCTTGTTGTTTAGTCGTTGGTCCTTGTTGTGTGAACCATTTGTCCTTGTTTATTAGTCCTTGTGACTCGTTTTGTAAACCATTTGTCCTTGTTGTTGTGACTTGTTGTGTGAAGCATTTTTCCTTGTTCATTAGTCCTTTTGACTCGTTGTGTAAACTATTTATCCTTGTTCATTAGTCCTTGTGACTCGTTGTGTGAACCATTTATCTTTGTGACTCGTTGTTTAAACCATTTGTCCTGGTTTATTAATCCTTGTGACTCGTTGTGTAAACCATTTATCCTTGTGATTGTGACTTGTTCTGTGAACCATTTTTCCTTGTTCATTAGTCCTTGTGACTCGTTGTGTGAACCATTTGTCCTTGTTCATTAGTCATTGTGACTCGTTGTGTAAACTATTTGTCCTTGTGACTCGTTGTGTCAACCATTTGTCCTTGTTTATTAGTCCTAGTGACTCGTTGTGTAAACCATTTGTTCTTGTTGTTGTGACTTGATGTGTGAAGCATTTTTCCTTGTTCATTAGTCCTTTTGACTCGTTGTGTAAACTATTTATCCTTGTTCATTAGTCCTTGTGACTCGTTGTGTGAACCATTTGTCTTTGTGACTCGTTGTTTAACCCATTTGTCCTGGTTTATTAATCCTTGTGACTCGTTGTGTAAACCATTTGTCCTTGTGATTGTGACTTGTTGTGTGAACCATTTTTCCTTGTTCATTAGTCCTTTTGACTCGTTGTGTAAACTATTTATCCTTGTTCATTAGTCCTTGTGACTCGTTGTGTGAACCATTTATCTTTGTGACTCGTTGTTTAAACCATTTGTCCTGGTTTATTAATCATTGTGACTCGTTGTGTAAACCATTTGTCCTTGTGATTGTGACTTGTTATGTGAACCATTTTTCCTTGTTCATTAGTCCTTATGACTCGTTGTGTGAACCATTTGTCCTTATTCATTTGTCCTTTTGACTCGTTGTGTAAACTATTTGACCTTGTTCATTAGTCCTTGTGACTCGTTGTGTGAACCATTTGTCCTTGTTCATTAGTCATTGTGACTCGTTGTGTAAACTATTTGTCCTTGTGACTCGTTGTGTGAACCATTTGTCCTTGTTCATTAGTCATTGTGGCTCGTTGTGTGATCCATTTGTCCTTGTTCTTTAGTCCTTGGTCCTTGTTGTGTGAACCATTTGTCCTTGTTTATTAGTCCTAGTGACTCGTTGTGTAAACCATTTGTCCTTGTTGTTGTGACTTGATGTGTGAAGCATTTTTCCTTGTTCATTAGTCCTTTTGACTCGTTGTGTAAACTATTTATCCTTGTTCATTAGTCCTTGTGACTCGTTGTGTGAACCATTTGTCTTTGTGACTCGTTGTTTAACCCATTTGTCCTGGTTTATTAATCCTTGTGACTCGTTGTGTAAACCATTTGTCCTTGTGATTGTGACTTGTTGTGTGAAGCATTTTTCCTTGTTCATTAGTCCTTTTGACTCGTTGTGTAAACTATTTATCCTTGTTCATTAGTCCTTGTGACTCGTTGTGTGAACCATTTATCTTTGTGACTCGTTGTTTAAACCATTTGTCCTGGTTTATTAATCCTTGTGACTCGTTGTGTAAACCATTTGTCCTTGTGATTGTGACTTGTTCTGTGAACCATTTTTCCTTGTTCATTAGTCCTTGTGACTCGTTGTGTGAACCATTTGTCCTTGTTCATTAGTCATTGTGACTCGTTGTGTAAACTATTTGTCCTTGTGACTCGTTGTATCAACCATTTGTCCTAGTTCATTAGTCCTTGTGCCTCGTTGTGTGAACCATTTGTCCTTGTTCTTTAGTCCTTGGTCCTTGTTGTGTGAACCATTTGTCCTTGTTTATTAGTCCTAGTGACTCGTTGTGTAAACCATTTGTCCTTGTTGTTGTGACTTGATGTGTGAAGCATTTTTCCTTGTTCATTAGTCCTTTTGACTCGTTGTGTAAACTATTTATCCATGTTCATTAGTCCTTGTGACTCGTTGTGTGAACCATTTGTCTTTGTGACTCGTTGTTTAACCCATTTGTCCTGGTTTATTAATCCTTGTGACTCGTTGTGTAAACCATTTGTCCTTGTGATTGTGACTTGTTGTGTGAACCATTTTTCATTGTTCATTAGTCCTTGTGACTCGTTGTGTGAACCATTTGTCCTTGTTCATTTGTCCTTGTGACTCGTTGTGTGAACTATTTAACCTTGTTCATTAGTCCTTGTAACTCGTTGTGTGAACCATTTGTCCTTGTTCATTAGTCATTGTGACTCGTTGTGTAAACTATTTATCCTTGTTCATTAGTCCTTGTAACTCGTTATGTTAACCATTTGTCCTTGTTTATTAGTCCTTCTGACTCATTGGGTAAACCATTTGCCCTTGTTCATTAGTCCATGTGACTCGTTGTGTGAACCATTTGTCCTTGTTCATTAGTTCTTGTGACTCGTTGTGTGAACCATTTGTCCTTGTTCTTTAGTCCTTGTGACTCGTTGTTTAAACCATTTGTCCATGTTTATTAGTCCTTGTGACTCGTTGTGTAAACCATTTGTCCTTGTTATTGTGACTTGTTGTGTGAACCATTTTTCATTGTTCATTAGTCCTTGTGACTCGTTGTGTGAACCATTTGTCCTTATTCATTTGTCCTTGTGACTCGTTGTGTAAACTATTTGACCTTGTTCATTAGTCCTTGTGACTCGTTGTGTGAACCATTTGTCCTTGTTCATTAGTCATTGTGACTCGTTGTGTAAACTATTTGTCCTTGTGACTCGTTGTGTCAACCATTTGTCCTTGTTCATTAGTCCTTGTGCCTCGTTGTGTTAACCATTTGTCCTTGTTGTTTAGTCGTTGGTCCTTGTTGTGTGAACCATTTGTCCTTGTTTATTAGTCCTTATGACTCGTTTTGTAAACCATTTGTCCTTGTTGTTGTGACTTGTTGTGTGAAGCATTTTTCCTTGTTCATTAGTCCTTTTGACTCGTTGTGTAAACTATTTATCCTTGTTCATTAGTCCTTGTGACTCGTTTTGTGAACCATTTATCTTTGTGACTCGTTGTTTAAACCATTTGTCCTGGTTTATTAATCCTTGTGACTCGTTGTGTAAACCATTTATCCTTGTGATTGTGACTTGTTCTGTGAACCATTTTTCCTTGTTCATTAGTCCTTGTGACTCGTTGTGTGAACCATTTGTCCTTGTTCATTAGTCATTGTGACTCGTTGTGTAAACTATTTGTCCTTGTGACTCGTTGTGTCAACCATTTGTCCTTGTTTATTAGTCCTAGTGACTCGTTGTGTAAACCATTTGTTCTTGTTGTTGTGACTTGATGTGTGAAGCATTTTTCCTTGTTCATTAGTCCTTTTGACTCGTTGTGTAAACTATTTATCCTTGTTCATTAGTCCTTGTGACTCGTTGTGTGAACCATTTGTCTTTGTGACTCGTTGTTTAACCCATTTGTCCTGGTTTATTAATCCTTGTGACTCGTTGTGTAAACCATTTGTCCTTGTGATTGTGACTTGTTGTGTGAACCATTTTTCCTTGTTCATTAGTCCTTTTGACTCGTTGTGTAAACTATTTATCCTTGTTCATTAGTCCTTGTGACTCGTTGTGTGAACCATTTATCTTTGTGACTCGTTGTTTAAACCATTTGTCCTGGTTTATTAATCATTGTGACTCGTTGTGTAAACCATTTGTCCTTGTGATTGTGACTTGTTCTGTGAACCATTTTTCCTTGTTCATTAGTCCTTATGACTCGTTGTGTGAACCATTTGTCCTTATTCATTTGTCCTTTTGACTCGTTGTGTAAACTATTTGACCTTGTTCATTAGTCCTTGTGACTCGTTGTGTGAACCATTTGTCCTTGTTCATTAGTCATTGTGACTCGTTGTGTAAACTATTTGTCCTTGTGACTCGTTGTGTGAACCATTTGTCCTTGTTCATTAGTCATTGTGGCTCGTTGTGTGATCCATTTGTCCTTGTTCTTTAGTCCTTGGTCCTTGTTGTGTGAACCATTTGTCCTTGTTTATTAGTCCTAGTGACTCGTTGTGTAAACCATTTGTCCTTGTTGTTGTGACTTGATGTGTGAAGCATTTTTCCTTGTTCATTAGTCCTTTTGACTCGTTGTGTAAACTATTTATCCTTGTTCATTAGTCCTTGTGACTCGTTGTGTGAACCATTTGTCTTTGTGACTCGTTGTTTAACCCATTTGTCCTGGTTTATTAATCCTTGTGACTCGTTGTGTAAACCATTTGTCCTTGTGATTGTGACTTGTTGTGTGAAGCATTTTTCCTTGTTCATTAGTCCTTTTGACTCGTTGTGTAAACTATTTATCCTTGTTCATTAGTCCTTGTGACTCGTTGTGTGAACCATTTATCTTTGTGACTCGTTGTTTAAACCATTTGTCCTGGTTTATTAATCCTTGTGACTCGTTGTGTAAACCATTTGTCCTTGTGATTGTGACTTGTTCTGTGAACCATTTTTCCTTGTTCATTAGTCCTTGTGACTCGTTGTGTGAACCATTTGTCCTTGTTCATTAGTCATTGTGACTCGTTGTGTAAACTATTTGTCCTTGTGACTCGTTGTATCAACCATTTGTCCTAGTTCATTAGTCCTTGTGCCTCGTTGTGTGAACCATTTGTCCTTGTTCTTTAGTCCTTGGTCCTTGTTGTGTGAACCATTTGTCCTTGTTTATTAGTCCTAGTGACTCGTTGTGTAAACCATTTGTCCTTGTTGTTGTGACTTGATGTGTGAAGCATTTTTCCTTGTTCATTAGTCCTTTTGACTCGTTGTGTAAACTATTTATCCATGTTCATTAGTCCTTGTGACTCGTTGTGTGAACCATTTGTCTTTGTGACTCGTTGTTTAACCCATTTGTCCTGGTTTATTAATCCTTGTGACTCGTTGTGTAAACCATTTGTCCTTGTGATTGTGACTTGTTGTGTGAACCATTTTTCATTGTTCATTAGTCCTTGTGACTCGTTGTGTGAACCATTTGTCCTTGTTCATTTGTCCTTGTGACTCGTTGTGTGAACTATTTAACCTTGTTCATTAGTCCTTGTAACTCGTTGTGTGAACCATTTGTCCTTGTTCATTAGTCATTGTGACTCGTTGTGTAAACTATTTATCCTTGTTCATTAGTCCTTGTAACTCGTTATGTTAACCATTTGTCCTTGTTTATTAGTCCTTCTGACTCATTGGGTAAACCATTTGCCCTTGTTCATTAGTCCATGTGACTCGTTGTGTGAACCATTTGTCCTTGTTCATTAGTTCTTGTGACTCGTTGTGTGAACCATTTGTCCTTGTTCTTTAGTCCTTGTGACTCGTTGTTTAAACCATTTGTCCATGTTTATTAGACCTTGTGACTCGTTGTGTAAACCATTTGTCCTTGTTATTGTGACTTGTTGTGTGAACCATTTTTCATTGTTCATTAGTCCTTGTGACTCGTTGTGTGAACCATTTGTCCTTATTCATTTGTCCTTGTGACTCGTTGTGTAAACTATTTGACCTTGTTCATTAGTCCTTGTGACTCGTTGTGTGAACCATTTGTCCTTGTACATTAGTCATTGTGACTCGTTGTGTAAACTATTTGTCCTTGTGAGTCGTTGTGTGAACCATTTGTCCTTGTTCATTAGTCATTGTGGCTCGTTGTGTGATCCATTTGTCCTTGTTCTTTAGTCCTTGGTCTTTGTTGTGTGAACCATTTGTCCTTGTTTATTAGTCCTTGTGACTCGTTGTGTAAACCATTTGTCCTTGTTGTTGTGGCTTGTTGTGTGAAGCATTTTTCCTTGTTCATTAGTCCTTTTGACTCGTTGTGTAAACTATTTATCCTTGTTCATTAGTCCTTGTGACTCGTTGTGTGAACCATTTGTCTTTGTGACTCGTTGTTTAAACCATTTGTCCTGGTTTATTAGTCCTTGTGACTCGTTGTGTAAACCATTTGTCCTTGTGATTGTGACTCGTTGTGTGAACCATTTTTCATTGTTCATTAGTCCTTGTGACTCGTTGTGTGAATCATTTGTCCTTGTTCATTAGTCCTTGTGACTCGTTGTCTAAACTATTTGTCCTTCTTTATTAGTCCTTGTGACTTGTTGTGTGAACTATTTATCCTTGTTCATTAGTCCTTGTAACTCGTTATGTTAACCATTTGTCCTTGTTTATTAGTCCTTCTGACTCATTGGGTAAACCATTTGCCCTTGTTCATTAGTCCATGTGACTCGTTGTGTGAACCATTTGTCCTTGTTCATTAGTTCTTGTGACTCGTTGTGTGAACCATTTGTCCTTGTTCTTTAGTCCTTGTGACTCGTTGTTTAAACCATTTGTCCATGTTTATTAGTCCTTGTGACTCGTTGTGTAAACCATTTGTCCTTGTTATTGTGACTTGTTGTGTGAACCAGTTTTCATTGTTCATTAGTCCTTGTGACTCGTTGTGTGAACCATTTGTCCTTATTCATTTGTCCTTGTGACTCGTTGTGTAAACTATTTGACCTTGTTCATTAGTCCTTGTGACTCGTTGTGTGAACCATTTGTCCTTGTACATTAGTCATTGTGACTCGTTGTGTAAACTATTTGTCCTTGTGAGTCGTTGTGTGAACCATTTGTCCTTGTTCATTAGTCATTGTGGCTCGTTGTGTGATCCATTTGTCCTTGTTCTTTAGTCCTTGGTCTTTGTTGTGTGAACCATTTGTCCTTGTTTATTAGTCCTTGTGACTCGTTGTGTAAACCATTTGTCCTTGTTGTTGTGACTTGTTGTGTGAAGCATTTTTCCTTGTTCATTAGTCCTTTTGACTCGTTGTGTAAACTATTTATCCTTGTTCATTAGTCCTTGTGACTCGTTGTGTGAACCATTTGTCTTTGTGACTCGTTGTTTAAACCATTTGTCCTGGTTTATTAGTCCTTGTGACTCGTTGTGTAAACCATTTGTCCTTGTGATTGTGACTTGTTGTGTGAACCATTTTTCCTTGTTCATTAGTCCTTGTGACTCGTTGTGTGAATCATTTGTCCTTGTTCATTAGTCCTTGTGACTCGTTGTCTAAACTATTTGTCCTTCTTTATTAGTCCTTGTGACTTGTTGTGTGAACCATTTATCCTTGTTCATTAGTCCTTGTAACTCGTTATGTTAACCATTTGTCCTTGTTTATTAGTCCTTCTGACTCATTGGGTAAACCATTTGCCCTTGTTCATTAGTCCATGTGACTCGTTGTGTGAACCATTTGTCCTTGTTCATTAGTTCTTGTGACTCGTTGTGTGAACCATTTGTCCTTGTTCTTTAGTCCTTGTGCTCGTTGTTTGAACCATTTGTCCTTGTTTATTAGTCCTTGTGACTCGTTGTGTAAACCATTTGTCCTTGTTATTGTGACTTGTTGTGTGAACCATTTTTCATTGTTCATTAGTCCTTGTGACTCGTTGTGTGAACCATTTGTCCTTATTCATTTGTCCTTGTGACTCGTTGTGTAAACTATTTGACCTTGTTCATTAGTCCTTGTGACTCGTTGTGTGAACCATTTGTCCTTGTTCATTAGTCATTGTGACTCGTTGTGTAAACTATTTGTCCTTGTGAGTCGTTGTGTGAACCATTTGTCCTTGTTCATTAGTCATTGTGGCTCGTTGTGTGATCCATTTGTCCTTGTTCTTTAGTCCTTGGTCTTTGTTGTGTGAACCATTTGTCCTTGTTTATTAGTCCTTGTGACTCGTTGTGTAAACCATTTGTCCTTGTTGTTGTGACTTGTTGTGTGAAGCATTTTTCCTTGTTCATTAGTCCTTTTGACTCGTTGTGTAAACTATTTATCCTTGTTCATTAGTCCTTGTGACTCGTTGTGTGAACCATTTGTCTTTGTGACTCGTTGTTTAAACCATTTGTCCTGGTTTATTAGTCCTTGTGACTCGTTGTGTAAACCATTTGTCCTTGTGATTGTGACTTGTTGTGTGAACCATTTTTCATTGTTCATTAGTCCTTGTGACTCGTTGTGTGAATCATTTGTCCTTGTTCATTAGTCCTTGTGACTCGTTGTCTAAACTATTTGTCCTTCTTTATTAGTCCTTGTGACTTGTTGTGTGAACTATTTATCCTTGTTCATTAGTCCTTGTAACTCGTTATGTTAACCATTTGTCCTTGTTTATTAGTCCTTCTGACTCATTGGGTAAACCATTTGCCCTTGTTCATTAGTCCATGTGACTCGTTGTGTGAACCATTTGTCCTTGTTCATTAGTTCTTGTGACTTGTTGTGTGAACCATTTGTCCTTGTTCTTTAGTCCTTGTGACTCGTTGTTTAAACCATTTGTCCATGTTTATTAGTCCTTGTGAGTCGTTGTGATGCAGGAGCACTTGAAGAAAATGAAAATGAAGTCTTAATTAGTCGAAATGTAACTCACATTTCTGAAGGTTTCAAAATGGGCTCAAGTATCGTGAATATGATAGCATGGAGAAGTCAAGGTGACGGGTTGGAGTCCGTCTAAGTCAACACGCCAACCAAGGAGGGTCAAGGTCGGGTCTTTGATGAAGGTGTTTAAGATTATTAGTTTCCTTATTTTTGCTTTCCTAATTCTAGTCAATAAATTTAAGGTAGTGTTGTTATTTCCTTATAGTTTCTTTCCTAATCTTAGTAAGATTGTAATAAGGCAATTTGCCATAATATGGGTCGGATTTCCTAATCAGTTTAGGACAAGTTAAGGAAGTTTAGGGAAGGGAGGTCGGTTTCCTTATAGTATAAATAGGGACTTTTGTATTCAGTTTTATTAAAAAATTCAAGTTTAGAGATTAATACAAGTTTTCTTGTTGCTTATTGCTTGCGAGCTTTGAGAGTCTTATTTCTTTCTTGCGAGGGAGAGATTAGAGTGTGGTTGATCCTTGCGAGGTGAGAGTCACAAAAACCCCAGTCGTGTGTGAGTTCGAGTTCCTTGCGAGGGAGGAGAGTTTATTCACGTCATATCCTCTTAATTTTCGTTCAAAAACATATAAAAATCAAATAAAAAGTCTAATATTTCGCTGCGTGTTTTACAACAAAATCGAACAGTCCAAACGTACTGTTTAAATCCATAAAATCGACTAGATTTTACATCAATTTGGTATCAGAGCAAGGTTATTAATTTGTTTCTTAACAAGTTAATCTTGGGAAGTAAAGATGCCGGGAGAAGCCGATTCCAGCAAGGGCACCGGTGACGGTTCAGGCACGATTCAAGAACAACTAGATGAGATGAAACAAGCTATGGCCGAGCTAAAGTATATGATGAAGAACCTTCCAATTGGACGAGGTAGAGAACGAAGTCCAAGTCGTAGTAGGTCTCGTGGATCATATTCTGATGATGCGGATTCCAAGTCCAAAAAGGAGAACAAGAACGATGATGATCGAGGTCTAAAACTTGACATACCTGATTTTAATGGAGATTTAGATCCCGAAAAGTTTTTGGATTGGATTAGGCAAGCAGAACGAGTTTTCGAATACAAGGAATACGATGAGCATAAGCAATTCAAGGTAGCTATTCTAAAACTTACTAAATATGCATCGTTGTGGTATGAAAACTTGAAAAAACAGAGAAAGCGTGATAAGAAGAGCAAGATTGATACTTGGGAGAAACTTAAGAAGCACCTTATGAGGAGATTCTTACCAAGAGATTATGAGCAAGAAAATTACCTAAAATTGCAATCTTTATCACAAGAAAATCTGTCCGTGGCCGAGTACATTAAAGAATTCGAAAGGTTGATGATTGTTTGTGATCTTGAAGAAAAGGAAGAGCTTAGAGTTGCAAGATTCATCAAGGGTCTAATACCATCACTTGCGTCCAAAGTTGAAGTTCAGATTTACAATGGATTTGACGATGTGTGTCGCTTGGCTCTAAAATTCGAAAAGCAAGACAAAACAAAGAAGTCCTATACCTATTCGAGAGGAGCAAGTTCTGGCTCGAGTTCTTATTCTAAACCAACAACGAGCAAGCAAAAGGAAGTTGTGACAGAAGAAGTAAAGGACAAGGGTAAGGGTGTCGTGGAACCTAAGGGTAACTCATTAAGACGCTGTTTTAAATGCCAAGGCTATGGTCACATAGCTAATGAATGTCCACAAAAGAGAGCACTCACCGCTCAAGAATTGCGCAACATAGTTCCAGCATTCGTTCAAACTGAACAGTCCACAGAACTGTCTGATATTGAGGAGGACGAAGAAGAAGGTGTCGCCTATGATGTTGATCCGTTGAGTGAAGAAGAGTGTTTGGTAATTCGTAATCTTCATGTAGAAACAACTCCGGATGAAGCTGAACAAAGGGAGCAAATATTTCACACTCGTTGCAAGGTACATTCTAAAATTTGCAATCTAATCATTGATAGTGGATCATGTACCAATGTTGTGTCAAAGGAGTTAGTTGATGAGCTGAAATTACAAACCAAGAATCATAATAAGCCATATAAATTGCATTGGTTGAATGGGGATAATGGAATTCAAGTAAGGAAGCAAGCATTAGTTTCTTTGAGTTTGGGACCTTATAATGATGATATTTGGTGCGACGTGATTCCTATGAGTGCGTGCCATATTCTATTGGGACGACCATGGCAGTTTGATCGAAAGGTTGAACATGATGGAAGAACTAACATATATAGCGTGACCAAGGGCAGAACTACATTCAATTTGAAGCCTTTATCACCTAGTAAAATCAAGGGGCTGAAATCAAAGAAGGGGAGCTTATTTATGGAAGCTCGTGAGGTTGAAGAGGTTCTAGCTCGTGGAGAACCAGCCTATGTTCTTATGGTTCGTGAATTAGAAGCCAATGGTGAAGGAAGCAGCCGTGAAGTTCAAGGGCTATTAAAAGAGTTTTGCGATGTATTTCCGAAGAATTACGGTTGGATTACCTCCTTTAAGAGGTATTGAACATCAAATTGACTTAATTCCAGGAGCTCAATTGCCAAATAAACCAGCCTATCGTTGTAATCCCGAAGAAGCGAAAGAATTTCAAAGGCAAGTGCAAGAGTTAATTGATAGGGGTTATGTTCAAGAAAGTTTGAGTCCTTGTGCCGTACCAGCTCTATTGGTTCCAAAGAAAGATGGGACTTGGAGGATGTGTATTGATAGTAGGGCCGTTAACAATATCACAATCAAATATCGATTTCCTATGCCGAGGTTGGATGATATGTTAGACGAGTTGAGTGGGTCACGAGTATTTTCGAAGCTAGATTTACGAAGTGGCTATCATCAAATGAGAATTCGTGAAGGTGACGAATGGAAGACAGCGTTCAAGACTAAGCAAGGTTTGTATGAGTGGCTCGTTATGCCATTTGGTCTTTGCAATGCTCCTAGTTCGTTTATGAGGTTGATGAATGAAGTATTGAGGCCGTTCTTAAACAAGTTTGTTGTGGTGTATCTCGATGACATTCTTATTTATAGCAAGAGCAAAGAGGAACATATTGAACATCTCCGTGAAGTGTTTAAAATGCTACGAAAACAGAAACTATATGGCAAAATGGAGAAGTGTACATTCATGATGCCAAGCGTGGTGTTCCTAGGATATATTGTTGGTGAGAATGGTGTAAGCATGGATCCGTCCAAGGTGGAGGCAATCAAGGCATGGCCGGTTCCTAAATCAACAACTGAGGTTCGTAGTTTCCATGGTTTGGCTTCGTTTTATCGAAGATTTATTCAGAATTTCAGTACAATCATGGCGCCTATAACCGAGTTGACGAAGAAGGGTGAATTTGTATGGACTCCTAGTGCAGAGAAGGCATTCGAAGAGGTAAAATCTAAACTAAGCTCCGCACCTGTTTTAACGCTTCCTAATTTTGACAAATTGTTCGAAGTTGAGTGTGATGCGAGTGGAGTTGGGATTGGGGCTGTTTTGGTGCAAGATAAACGGCCAGTAGCTTACTTTAGTGAAAAGTTGGGTGGTGCGCGATTGAATTACTCGACTTATGATAAGGAGTTCTATGCAATTGTGAGAGCATTGGATCATTGGGGTCATTATTTGCGACCTAAACCATTTGTGTTACATTCGGATCATGAAGCATTGAAGCATATTCATGGACAACAGAAGCTAAATCAAAGACATGCCAAGTGGGTTGAGTTTCTACAATCTTTTACTTTCTCATCAAAGTATAAGACGGTAGCTTCTAATGTTGTTCTTTGATGCATTGTCTCGAAGACATACTTTATTGATCGAGTTAGATGCGAGAATGCTTGGGTTTGAACATATCAAAGAGCTGTACAAAACTGATCCAGATTTTGCTAAGGAGATTATTGAGCCAACGGGGTTATATACTGTTCAAGACGGTTATCTGTTCAAAGGTAATCGATTATGTATTCCCAACGGTTCAATTCGAGAGCTTTTGATTCGTGAAGCTCATGGTGGTGCAATAGCTGGACACTTTGGAGTAAACAAGACTAATGATGTTTTGAGTGAGCATTTTTATTGGCCAAAGATGAGCAAAGATGTGCAAGAGATCGTGGCTAAGTGTGTGGTGTGTCAAAAAGCAAAGAGTACGTTCAATAAGGGACTTTATACGCCCTGCCCCGTACCTACACAACCATGGAATGAGGTAAGTATGGACTTTATACTTGGTTTACCTAGAACTCAAAGAGGAAAGGATTCAATTATGGTTGTTGTGGATCGATTTTCAAAGATGGCGCATTTCATCCCATGTCATAAAACCGATGACGCTACTAATATTCTTTGAACTTTATTACAAAGAGATTGTTCGATTACATGGTATTCCGCTTACTATTGTGTCGGATCGAGATGTTAAGTTTTTAAGCTACTTTTGGAAGACATTATGGAGATTGGTTGGAACGAAGTTGTTATTTAGTACTTCTCATCATCCACAAACAGATGGACAAACCGAGGTGACTAATAGAACTTTGGGAAGCTTGTTACGAGGTTTGGTTAGCAAGAGTACGAAAGATTGGGATGTTAAGTTAGCTCATGCTGAGTTTGCATATAACCGGACGCCGTCAATAACTACGGGAAGATCACCATTCGAGATTGTTTATGGGGTGAATCCGTATCTTCCTATTGATTTGGTTCCTATACCAAAGAAAGATGTGTTGAGTTTCGAAGCAAAGGAAAGACAAGCTGCATTTTTTCGAGTTTGTGAGCAAGTTAAAGCACAAATCGAGAAAGCCAATGCTAGATACAAGGAGAAAGCAAATAAACATCGAAGGCAACCTGTTTTCAAAGCTGGGGATTTAGTATGGTTACACTTAAGGAAGGAACGTTTTCCATCCAAGAGGAAGAATAAGTTGATGCCAAGAGCCGATGGACCATTCAAGATACTTGAAAGCTATGGGACTAATGCCTACAAGTTAGAATTGCCAAGTGAGTATGGAGGTGTAAGTGCGACATTCAATGTTGGAGATTTGTCACCATACTTAGATGACGAAAATTTGAGGTCAAATTCTCAAAAAGAAGGGGAGAATGATGCAGGAGCACTTGAAGAAAATGAAAATGAAGTCTTAATTAGTCGAAATGTAACTCACATTTCTGAAGGTTTCAAAATGGGCTCAAGTATCGTGAATATGATAGCATGGAGAAGTCAAGGTGACGGGTTGGAGTCCGTCTAAGTCAACACGCCAACCAAGGAGGGTCAAGGTCGGTGCTGATGAAGGTGTTTAAGATTATTAGTTTCCTTATTTTTGCTTTCCTAATTCTAGTCAATAAATTTAAGGTAGTGTTGTTATTTCCTTATAGTTTCTTTCCTAATCTTAGTAAGATTGTAATAAGGCAATTTGCCATAATATGGGTCGGATTTCCTAATCAGTTTAGGACAAGTTAAGGAAGTTTAGGGAAGGGAGGTCGGTTTCCTTATAGTATAAATAGGGACTTTTGTATTCAGTTTTATTAAAAAATTCAAGTTTAGAGATTAATACAAGTTTTCTTGTTGCTTATTGCTTGCGAGCTTTGAGAGTCTTATTTCTTTCTTGCGAGGGAGAGATTAGAGTGTGGTTGATCCTTGCGAGGTGAGAGTCACAAAAACCCCAGTCGTGTGTGAGTTCGAGTTCCTTGCGAGGGAGGAGAGTTTATTCACGTCATATCCTCTTAATTTTCGTTCAAAAACATATAAAAATCAAATAAAAAGTCTAATATTTCGCTGCGTGTTTTACAACAAAATCGAACAGTCCAAACGTACTGTTTAAATCCATAAAATCGACTAGATTTTACATCACGTTGTGTAAACCATTTGTCCTTGTTATTGTGACTTGTTGTGTGAACCATTTTTCATTGTTCATTAGTCCCTGTGACTCGTTGTGTGAACCATTTGTCCTTATTCATTTGTCCTTGTGACTCGTTGTGTAAACTATTTGACCTTGTTCATTGATCCTTGTGACTCGTTGTGTGAACCATTTGTCCTTGTACATTAGTCATTGTGACTCGTTGTGTAAACTATTTGTCCTTGTGAGTCGTTGTGTGAACCATTTGTCCTTGTTCATTAGTCATTGTGGCTCGTTGTGTGATTCATTTGTCCTTGTTCTTTAGTCCTTGGTCTTTGTTGTGTGAACCATTTGTCCTTGTTTATTAGTCCTTGTGACTCGTTGTGCAAACCATTTGTCCTTGTTGTTGTGACTTGTTGTGTGAAGCATTTTTCCTTGTTCATTAGTCCTTTTGACTCGTTGTGTAAACTATTTATCCTTGTTCATTAGTCCTTGTGACTCGTTGTGTGAACCATTTGTCTTTGTGACTCGTTGTTTAAACCATTTGTCCTGGTTTATTAGTCCTTGTGACTCGTTGTGTAAACCATTTGTCCTTGTGATTGTGACTTGTTGTGTGAACCATTTTTCCTTGTTCATTAGTCCTTGTGACTCGTTGTGTGAATCATTTGTCCTTGTTCATTAGTCCTTGTGACTCGTTGTCTAAACTATTTGTCCTTCTTTATTAGTCCTTGTGACTTGTTGTGTGAATCATTTATCCTTGTTCATTAGTCCTTGTAACTCGTTATGTTAACCATTTGTCCTTGTTTATTAGTCCTTCTGAATCATTGGGTAAACCATTTGCCCTTGTTCATTAGTCCATGTGACTCATTGTGTGAACCATTTGTCCTTGTTCATTAGTTCTTGTGACTCGTTGTGTGAACCATTTGTCCTTGTTCTTTAGTCCTTGTGCTCGTTGTTTGAACCATTTGTCCTTGTTTATTAGTCCTTGTGACTCGTTGTGTAAACCATTTGTCCTTGTTATTGTGACTTGTTGTGTGAACCATTTTTCATTGTTCATTAGTCCTTGTGACTCATTGTGTGAACCATTTGTCCTTATTCATTTGTCCTTGTGACTCGTTGTGTAAACTATTTGACCTTGTTCATTAGTCCTTGTGACTCGTTGTGTGAACCATTTGTCCTTGTTCATTAGTCATTGTGACTCGTTGTGTAAACTATTTGTCCTTGTGACTCATTGTGTCAACCATTTGTCCTTGTTCATTAGTCCTTGTGCCTCGTTGTGTTAACCATTTGTCCTTGTTCTTTAGTCCTTGGTCCTTGTTGTGTGAACCCTTTGTCCTTGTTTATTAGTCCTTGTGACTCGTTGTGTAAACCATTTGTCCTTGTTGTTGTGACTTGATGTGTGAAGCATTTTTCCTTGTTCATTAGTCTTTTTGACTCGTTGTGTAAACTATTTATCCTTGTTCATTAGTCCTTGTGACTCGTTGTGTGAACCATTTGTCTTTGTGACTCGTTGTTTAAACCATTTGTCCTGGTTTATTAATCCTCGTGACTCGTTGTGTAAACCATTTGTCCTTGTGATTGTGACTTGTTGTGTGAACCATTTTTCCTTGTTCATTAGTCCTTGTGACTCGTTGTGTGAACCATTTGTCCTTGTTCATTAGTCATTGTGACTCGTTGTGTAAACTATTTGTCCTTGTGACTCGTTGTGTCAACCATTTGTCCTTGTTCATTAGTCCTTGTGCCTCGTTGTGTGAACCATTTGTCCTTGTTCTTTAGTCCTTGGTCCTTGTTGTGTGAACCATTTGTCCTTGTTTATTAGTCCTAGTGACTCGTTGTGTAAACCATTTGTCCTTGTTGTTGTGACTTGATGTGTGAAGCATTTTTCCTTGTTCATTAGTACTTTTGACTCGTTGTGTAAACTATTTATCCTTGTTCATTAGTCCTTGTGACTCGTTGTGTGAACCATTTGTCTTTGTGACTCGTTGTTTAACCCATTTGTCCTGGTTTATTAATCCTTGTGACTCGTTGTGTAAACCATTTGTCCTTGTGATTGTGACTTGTTGTGTGAACCATTTTTCCTTGTTCATTAGTCCTTTTGACTCGTTGTGTAAACTATTTATCCTTGTTCATTAGTCCTTGTGACTCGTTGTGTGAACCATTTATCTTTGTGACTCGTTGTTTAAACCATTTGTCCTGGTTTATTAATCATTGTGACTCGTTGTGTAAACCATTTGTCCTTGTGATTGTGACTTGTTCTGTGAACCATTTTTCCTTGTTCATTAGTCCTTGTGACTCGTTGTGTGAACCATTTGTCCTTATTCATTTGTCCTTTTGACTCGTTGTGTAAACTATTTGACCTTGTTCATTAGTCCTTGTGACTCGTTGTGTGAAGCATTTGTCCTTGTTCATTAGTCATTGTGACTCGTTGTGTAAACTATTTGTCCTTGTGACTCGTTGTGTGAACCATTTGTCCTTGTTCATTAGTCATTGTGGCTCGTTGTGTGATCCATTTGTCCTTGTTCTTTAGTCCTTGGTCCTTGTTGTGTGAACCATTTGTCCTTGTTTATTAGTCCTTGTGACTCGTTTTGTAAACCATTTGTCCTTGTTGTTGTGACTTGTTGTGTGAAGCATTTTTCCTTGTTCATTAGTCCTTTTGACTCGTTGTGTAAACTATTTATCCGTGTTCATTAGTCCTTGTGACTCGTTGTGTGAACCATTTATCTTTGTGACTCGTTGTTTAAACCATTTGTCCTGGTTTATTAATCCTTGTGACTCGTTGTGTAAACCATTTGTCCTTGTGATTGTGACTTGTTCTGTGAACCATTTTTCCTTGTTCATTAGTCCTTGTGACTCGTTGTGTGAACCATTTGTCCTTATTCATTAGTCATTGTGACTCGTTGTGTAAACTATTTGTCCTTGTGACTCGTTGTGTCAACCATTTGTCCTTGTTCATTAGTCCTTGTGCCTCGTTGTGTGAACCATTTGTCCTTTTTCTTTAGTCTTTGGTCCTTGTTGTGTGAACCATTTGTCCTTGTTTATTAGTCCTAGTGACTCGTTGTGTAAACCATTTGTCCTTGTTGTTGTGACTTGATGTGTGAAGCATTTTTCCTTGTTCATTAGTCCTTTTGACTCGTTGTGTAAACTATTTATCCTTGTTCATTAGTCCTTGTGACTCGTTGTGTGAACCATTTGTCTTTGTGACTCGTTGTTTAACCCATTTGTCCTGGTTTATTAATCCTTGTGACTCGTTGTGTAAACCCTTTGTCCTTGTGATTGTGACTTGTTGTGTGAACCATTTTTCCTTGTTCATTAGTCCTTGTGACTCGTTGTGTGAACCATTTGTCCTTGTTCATTTGTCCTTGTGACTCGTTGTGTGAATCATTTGTCCTTGTTCATTAGTCCTTGTGACTCGTTGTCTAAACTATTTGTCCTTCTTTATTAGTCCTTGTGACTTGTTGTGTGAACTATTTATCCTTGTTCATTAGTCCTTGTAACTCGTTATGTTAACCATTTGTCCTTGTTTATTAGTCCTTCTGACTCATTGGGTAAACCATTTGCCCTTGTTCATTAGTCCATGTGACTCGTTGTGTGAACCATTTGTCCTTGTTCATTAGTTCTTGTGACTCGTTGTGTGAACCATTTGTCCTTGTTCTTTAGTCCTTGTGACTCGTTGTTTAAACCATTTGTCCATGTTTATTAGTCCTTGTGACTCGTTGTGTAAACCATTTGTCCTTGTTATTGTGACTTGTTGTGTGAACCATTTTTCATTGTTCATTAGTCCTTGTGACTCGTTGTGTGAACCATTTGTCCTTATTCATTTGTCCTTGTGACTCGTTGTGTAAACTATTTGACCTTGTTCATTAGTCCTTGTGACTCGTTGTGTGAACCATTTGTCCTTGTTCATTAGTCATTGTGACTCGTTGTGTAAACTATTTGTCCTTGTGAGTCGTTGTGTGAACCATTTGTCCTTGTTCATTAGTCATTGTGGCTCGTTGTGTGATCCATTTGTCCTTGTTCTTTAGTCCTTGGTCTTTGTTGTGTGAACCATTTGTCCTTGTTTATTAGTCCTTGTGACTCGTTGTGTAAACCATTTGTCCTTGTTGTTGTGACTTGTTGTGTGAAGCATTTTTCCTTGTTCATTAGTCCTTTTGACTCGTTGTGTAAACTATTTATCCTTGTTCATTAGTCCTTGTGACTCGTTGTGTGAACCATTTGTCTTTGTGACTCGTTGTTTAAACCATTTGTCCTGGTTTATTAGTCCTTGTGACTCGTTGTGTAAACCATTTGTCCTTGTGATTGTGACTTGTTGTGTGAACCATTTTTCATTGTTCATTAGTCCTTGTGACTCGTTGTGTGAATCATTTGTCCTTGTTCATTAGTCCTTGTGACTCGTTGTCTAAACTATTTGTCCTTCTTTATTAGTCCTTGTGACTTGTTGTGTGAACTATTTATCCTTGTTCATTAGTCCTTGTAACTCGTTATGTTAACCATTTGTCCTTGTTTATTAGTCCTTCTGACTCATTGGGTAAACCATTTGCCCTTGTTCATTAGTCCATGTGACTCGTTGTGTGAACCATTTGTCCTTGTTCATTAGTTCTTGTGACTCGTTGTGTGAACCATTTGTCCTTGTTCTTTAGTCCTTGTGACTCGTTGTTTAAACCATTTGTCCATGTTTATTAGTCCTTGTGACTCGTTGTGTAAACCATTTGTCCTTGTTATTGTGACTTGTTGTGTGAACCATTTTTCATTGTTCATTAGTCCTTGTGACTCGTTGTGTGAACCATTTGTCCTTATTCATTTGTCCTTGTGACTCGTTGTGTAAACTATTTGACCTTGTTCATTAGTCCTTGTGACTCGTTGTGTGAACCATTTGTCCTTGTACATTAGTCATTGTGACTCGTTGTGTAAACTATTTGTCCTTGTGAGTCGTTGTGTGAACCATTTGTCCTTGTTCATTAGTCATTGTGGCTCGTTGTGTGATCCATTTGTCCTTGTTCTTTAGTCCTTGGTCTTTGTTGTGTGAACCATTTGTCCTTGTTTATTAGTCCTTGTGACTCGTTGTGTAAACCATTTGTCCTTGTTGTTGTGACTTGTTGTGTGAAGCATTTTTCCTTGTTCATTAGTCCTTTTGACTCGTTGTGTAAACTATTTATCCTTGTTCATTAGTCCTTGTGACTCGTTGTGTGAACCATTTGTCTTTGTGACTCGTTGTTTAAACCATTTGTCCTGGTTTATTAGTCCTTGTGACTCGTTGTGTAAACCATTTGTCCTTGTGATTGTGACTTGTTGTGTGAACCATTTTTCCTTGTTCATTAGTCCTTGTGACTCGTTGTGTGAATCATTTGTCCTTGTTCATTAGTCCTTGTGACTCGTTGTCTAAACTATTTGTCCTTCTTTATTAGTCCTTGTGACTTGTTGTGTGAACCATTTATCCTTGTTCATTAGTCCTTGTAACTCGTTATGTTAACCATTTGTCCTTGTTTATTAGTCCTTCTGAATCATTGGGTAAACCATTTGCCCTTGTTCATTAGTCCATGTGACTCGTTGTGTGAACCATTTGTCCTTGTTAATTAGTTCTTGTGACTCGTTGTGTGAACCATTTGTCCTTGTTCTTTAGTCCTTGTGCTCGTTGTTTGAACCATTTGTCCTTGTTTATTAGTCCTTGTGACTCGTTGTGTAAACCATTTGTCCTTGTTATTGTGACTTGTTGTGTGAACCATTTTTCATTGTTCATTAGTCCTTGTGACTCGTTGTGTGAACCATTTGTCCTTATTCATTTGTCCTTGTGACTCGTTGTGTAAACTATTTGACCTTGTTCATTAGTCCTTGTGACTCGTTGTGTGAACCATTTGTCCTTGTTCATTAGTCATTGTGACTCGTTGTGTAAACTATTTGTCCTTGTGACTCATTGTGTCAACCATTTGTCCTTGTTCATTAGTCCTTGTGCCTCGTTGTGTTAACCATTTGTCCTTGTTCTTTAGTCCTTGGTCCTTGTTGTGTGAACCCTTTGTCCTTGTTTATTAGTCCTTGTGACTCGTTGTGTAAACCATTTGTCCTTGTTGTTGTGACTTGATGTGTGAAGCATTTTTCCTTGTTCATTAGTCTTTTTGACTCGTTGTGTAAACTATTTATCCTTGTTCATTAGTCTTTGTGACTCGTTGTGTGAACCATTTGTCTTTGTGACTCGTTGTTTAAACCATTTGTCCTGGTTTATTAGTCCTTGTGACTCGTTGTGTAAACCATTTGTCCTTGTGATTGTGACTTGTTGTGTGAACCATTTTTCCTTGTTCATTAGTCCTTGTGACTCGTTGTGTGAATTATTTGTCCTTGTTCATTAGTCGTTGTGACTCGTTGTCTAAACTATTTGTCCTTCTTTATTAGTCCTTGTGACTTGTTGTGTGAACTATTTATCCTTGTTCATTAGTCCTTGTAACTCGTTATGTTAACCATTTGTCCTTGTTTATTAGTCCTTCTGACTCATTGGGTAAACCATTTGCCCTTGTTCATTAGTCCATGTGACTCGTTGTGTGAACCATTTGTCCTTGTTCATTAGTTCTTGTGACTCGTTGTGTGAACCATTTGTCCTTGTTCTTTAGTCCTTGTGACTCGTTGTTTAAACCATTTGTCCATGTTTATTAGTCCTTGTGACTCGTTGTGTAAACCATTTGTCCTTGTTATTGTGACTTGTTGTGTGAACCATTTTTCATTGTTCATTAGTCCTTGTGACTCGTTGTGTGAACCATTTGTCCTTATTCATTTGTCCTTGTGACTCGTTGTGTAAACTATTTGACCTTGTTCATTAGTCCTTGTGACTCGTTGTGTGAACCATTTGTCCTTGTTCATTAGTCATTGTGACTCGTTGTGTAAACTATTTGTCCTTGTGACTCGTTGTGTCAACCATTTGTCCTTGTTCGTTAGTCCTTGTGCCTCGTTGTGTTAACCATTTGTCCTTGTTCTTTAGTCCTTGGTCCTTCTTGTGTGAACCTTTTGTCCTTGTTTATTAGTCCTTGTGACTCGTTGTGTAAACCATTTGTCCTTGTTGTTGTGACTTGATGTGTGAAGCATTTTTCCTTGTTCATTAGTCTTTTTGACTCGTTGTGTAAACTATTTATCCTTGTTCATTAGTCCTTGTGACTCGTTGTGTGAACCATTTGTCTTTGTGACTCGTTGTTTAATCCATTTGTCCTGGTTTATTAGTCCTTGTGACTCGTTGTGTAAACCATTTGTCCTTGTGATTGTGACTTATTGTGTGAACCATTTTTCCTTGTTCATTAGTCCTTGTGACTCGTTGTGTGAATCATTTGTCCTTGTTCATTAGTCCTTGTGACTCGTTGTCTAAACTATTTGTCCTTCTTTATTAGTCCTTGTGACTTGTTGTGTGAACTATTTATCCTTGTTCATTAGTCCTTGTAACTCGTTATGTTAACCATTTGTCCTTGTTTATTAGTCCTTCTGACTCATTGGGTAAACCATTTGCCCTTGTTCATTAGTCCATGTGACTCGTTGTGTGAACCATTTGTCCTTGTTCATTAGTTCTTGTGACTCGTTGTGTGAACCATTTGTCCTTGTTCTTTAGTCCTTGTGACTCGTTGTTTAAACCATTTGTCCATGTTTATTAGTCCTTGTGACTCGTTGTGTAAAACATTTGTCCTTGTTATTGTGACTTGTTGTGTGAACCATTTTTCATTGTTCATTAGTCCTTGTGACTCGTTGTGTGAACCATTTGTCCTTATTCATTTGTCCTTGTGACTCGTTGTGTAAACTATTTGACCTTGTTCATTAGTCCTTGTGACTCGTTGTGTGAACCATTTGTCCTTGTACATTAGTCATTGTGACTCGTTGTGTAAACTATTTGTCCTTGTGAGTCGTTGTGTGAACCATTTGTCCTTGTTCATTAGTCATTGTGGCTCGTTGTGTGATCCATTTGTCCTTGTTCTTTAGTCCTTGGTCTTTGTTGTGTGAACCATTTGTCCTTGTTTATTAGTCCTTGTGACTCGTTGTGTAAACCATTTGTCCTTGTTGTTGTGACTTGTTGTGTGAAGCATTTTTCCTTGTTCATTAGTCCTTTTGACTCGTTGTGTAAACTATTTATCCTTGTTCATTAGTCCTTGTGACTCGTTGTGTGAACCATTTGTCTTTGTGACTCGTTGTTTAAACCATTTGTCCTGGTTTATTAGTCCTTGTGACTCGTTGTGTAAACCATTTGTCCTTGTGATTGTGACTCGTTGTGTAAACTATTTGACCTTGTTCATTAGTCCTTGTGACTCGTTGTGTGAACCATTTGTCCTTGTTCATTAGTCATTGTGACTCGTTGTGTAAACTATTTGTCCTTGTGACTCATTGTGTCAACCATTTGTCCTTGTTCATTAGTCCTTGTGCCTCGTTGTGTTAACCATTTGTCCTTGTTCTTTAGTCCTTGGTCCTTGTTGTGTGAACCCTTTGTCCTTGTTTATTAGTCCTTGTGACTCGTTGTGTAAACCATTTGTCCTTGTTGTTGTGACTTGATGTGTGAAGCATTTTTCGTTGTTCATTAGTCTTTTTGACTCGTTGTGTAAACTATTTATCCTTGTTCATTAGTCCTTGTGACTCGTTGTGTGAACCATTTGTCTTTGTGACTCGTTGTTTAAACCATTTGTCCTGGTTTATTAGTCCTTGTGACTCGTTGTGTAAACCATTTGTCCTTGTGATTGTGACTTGTTGTGTGAACCATTTTTCCTTGTTCATTAGTCCTTGTGACTCGTTGTGTGAATTATTTGTCCTTGTTCATTAGTCGTTGTGACTCGTTGTCTAAACTATTTGTCCTTCTTTATTAGTCCTTGTGACTTGTTGTGTGAACTATTTATCCTTGTTCATTAGTCCTTGTAACTCGTTATGTTAACCATTTGTCCTTGTTTATTAGTCCTTCTGACTCATTGGGTAAACCATTTGCCCTTGTTCATTAGTCCATGTGACTCGTTGTGTGAACCATTTGTCCTTGTTCATTAGTTCTTGTGACTCGTTGTGTGAACCATTTGTCCTTGTTCTTTAGTCCTTGTGACTCGTTGTTTAAACCATTTGTCCATGTTTATTAGTCCTTGTGACTCGTTGTGTAAACCATTTGTCCTTGTTATTGTGACTTGTTGTGTGAACCATTTTTCATTGTTCATTAGTCCTTGTGACTCGTTGTGTGAACCATTTGTCCTTATTCATTTGTCCTTGTGACTCGTTGTGTAAACTATTTGACCTTGTTCATTAGTCCTTGTGACTCGTTGTGTGAACCATTTGTCCTTGTACATTAGTCATTGTGACTCGTTGTGTAAACTATTTGTCCTTGTGAGTCGTTGTGTGAACCATTTGTCCTTGTTCATTAGTCATTGTGGCTCGTTGTGTGATCCATTTGTCCTTGTTCTTTAGTCCTTGGTCTTTGTTGTGTGAACCATTTGTCCTTGTTTATTAGTCCTTGTGACTCGTTGTGTAAACCATTTGTCCTTGTTGTTGTGACTTGTTGTGTGAAGCATTTTTCCTTGTTCATTAGTCCTTTTGACTCGTTGTGTAAACTATTTATCCTTGTTCATTAGTCCTTGTGACTCGTTGTGTGAACCATTTGTCTTTGTGACTCGTTGTTTAAACCATTTGTCCTGGTTTATTAGTCCTTGTGACTCGTTGTGTAAACCATTTGTCCTTGTGATTGTGACTCGTTGTGTAAACTATTTGACCTTGTTCCTTAGTCCTTGTGACTCGTTGTGTGAACCATTTGTCCTTGTTCATTAGTCATTGTGACTCGTTGTGTAAACTATTTGTCCTTGTGACTCATTGTGTCAACCATTTGTCCTTGTTCATTAGTCCTTGTGCCTCGTTGTGTTAACCATTTGTCCTTGTTCTTTAGTCCTTGGTCCTTGTTGTGTGAACCCTTTGTCCTTGTTTATTAGTCCTTGTGACTCGTTGTGTAAACCATTTGTCCTTGTTGTTGTGACTTGATGTGTGAAGCATTTTTCCTTGTTCATTAGTCTTTTTGACTCGTTGTGTAAACTATTTATCCTTGTTCATTAGTCCTTGTGACTCGTTGTGTGAACCATTTGTCTTTGTGACTCGTTGTTTAAACCATTTGTCCTGGTTTATTAGTCCTTGTGACTCGTTGTGTAAACCATTTGTCCTTGTGATTGTGACTTGTTGTGTGAACCATTTTTCCTTGTTCATTAGTCCTTGTGACTCGTTGTGTGAATTATTTGTCCTTGTTCATTAGTCGTTGTGACTCGTTGTCTAAACTATTTGTCCTTCTTTATTAGTCCTTGTGACTTGTTGTGTGAACTATTTATCCTTGTTCATTAGTCCTTGTAACTCGTTATGTTAACCATTTGTCCTTGTTTATTAGTCCTTCTGACTCATTGGGTAAACCATTTGCCCTTGTTCATTAGTCCATGTGACTCGTTGTGTGAACCATTTGTCCTTGTTCATTAGTTCTTGTGACTCGTTGTGTGAACCATTTGTCCTTGTTCTTTAGTCCTTGTGACTCGTTGTTTAAACCATTTGTCCATGTTTATTAGTCCTTGTGACTCGTTGTGTAAACCATTTGTCCTTGTTATTGTGACTTGTTGTGTGAACCATTTTTCATTGTTCATTAGTCCTTGTGACTCGTTGTGTGAACCATTTGTCCTTATTCATTTGTCCTTGTGACTCGTTGTGTAAACTATTTGACCTTGTTCATTAGTCCTTGTGACTCGTTGTGTGAACCATTTGTCCTTATTCATTTGTCCTTGTGACTCGTTGTGTAAACTATTTGACCTTGTTCATTAGTCCTTGTGACTCGTTGTGTGAACCATTTGTCCTTGTTCATTAGTCATTGTGACTCGTTGTGTAAACTATTTGTCCTTGTGACTCGTTGTGTCAACCATTTGTCCTTGTTCGTTAGTCCTTGTGCCTCGTTGTGTTAACCATTTGTCCTTGTTCTTTAGTCCTTGGTCCTTGTTGTGTGAACCTTTTGTCCTTGTTTATTAGTCCTTGTGACTCGTTGTGTAAACCATTTGTCCTTGTTGTTGTGACTTGATGTGTGAAGCATTTTTCCTTGTTCATTAGTCTTTTTGACTCGTTGTGTAAACTATTTATCCTTGTTCATTAGTCCTTGTGACTCGTTGTGTGAACCATTTGTCTTTGTGACTCGTTGTTTAAACCATTTGTCTTGGTTTATTAGTCCTTGTGACTCGTTGTGTAAACCATTTGTTCTTGTGATTGTGACTTGTTGTGTGAACCATTTTTCCTTGTTCATTAGTCCTTGTGACTCGTTGTGTGAATCATTTGTCCTTGTTCATTAGTCCTTGTGACTCGTTGTCTAAACTATTTGTCCTTCTTTATTAGTCCTTGTGACTTGTTGTGTGAACTATTTATCCTTGTTCATTAGTCCTTGTAACTCGTTATGTTAACCATTTGTCCTTGTTTATTAGTCCTTCTGACTCATTGGGTAAACCATTTGCCCTTGTTCATTAGTCCATGTGACTCGTTGTGTGAACCATTTGTCCTTGTTCATTAGTTCTTGTGACTCGTTGTGTGAACCATTAGTCCTTGTTCTTTAGTCCTTGTGACTCGTTGTTTAAACCATTTGTCCATGTTTATTAGTCCTTGTGACTCGTTGTGTAAACCATTTGTCCTTGTTATTGTGACTTGTTGTGTGAACCATTTTTCATTGTTCATTAGTCCTTGTGACTCGTTGTGTGAACCATTTGTCCTTATTCATTTGTCCTTGTGACTCGTTGTGTAAACTATTTGACCTTGTTCATTAGTCCTTGTGACTCGTTGTGTGAACCATTTGTCCTTGTTCATTAGTCATTGTGACTCTTTTTGTGTAAACTATTTGTCCTTGTGAGTCGTTGTGTGAACCATTTGTCCTTGTTCATTAGTCATTGTGGCTCGTTGTGTGATCCATTTGTCCTTGTTCTTTATTCCTTGGTCTTTGTTGTGTGAACCATTTGTCCTTGTTTATTAGTCCTTGTGACTCGTTGTGTAAACCATTTGTCCTTGTTGTTGTGACTTGTTGTGTGAAGCATTTTTCCTTGTTCATTAGTCCTTTTGACTCGTTGTGTAAACTATTTATCCTTGTTCATTAGTCCTTGTGACTCGTTGTGTGAACAATTTGTCTTTGTGACTCGTTGTTTAAACCATTTGTCCTGGTTTATTAGTCCTTGTGACTCGTTGTGTAAACCATTTGTCCTTGTGATTGTGACTTGTTGTGTGAACCATTTTTCCTTGTTCATTAGTCCTTGTGACTCGTTGTGTGAATCATTTGTCCTTGTTCATTAGTCCTTGTGACTCGTTGTCTAAACTATTTGTCCTTCTTTATTAGTCCTTGTGACTTGTTGTGTGAACTATTTATCCTTGTTCATTAGTCCTTGTAACTCGTTATGTTAACCATTTGTCCTTGTTTATTAGTCCTTACGGCTCATTGGGTAAACCATTTGCCCTTGTTCATTAGTCCATGTGACTCGTTGTGTGAACCATTTGTCCTTGTTCATTAGTTCTTGTGACTCGTTGTGTGAACCATTTGTCCTTGTTCTTTAGTCCTTGTGACTCGTTGTTTAAACCATTTGTCCATGTTTATTAGTCCTTGTGACTCGTTGTGTAAACCATTTGTCCTTGTTATTGTGACTTGTTGTGTGAACCATTTTTCATTGTTCATTAGTCCTTGTGACTCGTTGTGTGAACCATTTGTCCTTATTCATTTGTCCTTGTGACTCGTTGTGTAAACTATTTGACCTTGTTCATTAGTCCTTGTGACTCGTTGTGTGAACCATTTGTCCTTGTTCATTAGTCATTGTGACTCGTTGTGTAAACTATTTGTCCTTGTGACTCGTTGTGTCAACCATTTGTCCTTGTTCGTTAGTCCTTGTGCCTCGTTGTGTTAACCATTTGTCCTTGTTCTTTAGTCCTTGGTCCTTGTTGTGTGAACCTTTTGTCCTTGTTTATTAGTCCTTGTGACTCGTTGTGTAAACCATTTGTCCTTGTTGTTGTGACTTGATGTGTGAAGCATTTTTCCTTGTTCATTAGTCTTTTTGACTCGTTGTGTAAACTATTTATCCTTGTTCATTAGTCCTTGTGACTCGTTGTGTGAACCATTTGTCTTTGTGACTCGTTGTTTAAACCATTTGTCCTGGTTTATTAGTCCTTGTGACTCGTTGTGTAAACCATTTGTTCTTGTGATTGTGACTTGTTGTGTGAACCATTTTTCCTTGTTCATTAGTCCTTGTGACTCGTTGTGTGAATCATTTGTCCTTGTTCATTAGTCCTTGTGACTCGTTGTCTAAACTATTTGTCCTTCTTTATTAGTCCTTGTGACTTGTTGTGTGAACTATTTATCCTTGTTCATTAGTCCTTGTAACTCGTTATGTTAACCATTTGTCCTTGTTTATTAGTCCTTCTGACTCATTGGGTAAACCATTTGCCCTTGTTCATTAGTCCATGTGACTCGTTGTGTGAACCATTTGTCCTTGTTCATTAGTTCTTGTGACTCGTTGTGTGAACCATTTGTCCTTGTTCTTTAGTCCTTGTGACTCGTTGTTTAAACCATTTGTCCATGTTTATTAGTCCTTGTGACTCGTTGTGTAAACCATTTGTCCTTGTTATTGTGACTTGTTGTGTGAACCATTTTTCATTGTTCATTAGTCCTTGTGACTCGTTGTGTGAACCATTTGTCCTTATTCATTTGTCCTTGTGACTCGTTGTGTAAACTATTTGACCTTGTTCATTAGTCCTTGTGACTCGTTGTGTGAACCATTTGTCCTTGTTCATTAGTCATTGTGACTCTTTTTGTGTAAACTATTTGTCCTTGTGAGTCGTTGTGTGAACCATTTGTCCTTGTTCATTAGTCATTGTGGCTCGTTGTGTGATCCATTTGTCCTTGTTCTTTATTCCTTGGTCTTTGTTGTGTGAACCATTTGTCCTTGTTTATTAGTCCTTGTGACTCGTTGTGTAAACCATTTGTCCTTGTTGTTGTGACTTGTTGTGTGAAGCATTTTTCCTTGTTCATTAGTCCTTTTGACTCGTTGTGTAAACTATTTATCCTTGTTCATTAGTCCTTGTGACTCGTTGTGTGAACAATTTGTCTTTGTGACTCGTTGTTTAAACCATTTGTCCTGGTTTATTAGTCCTTGTGACTCGTTGTGTAAACCATTTGTCCTTGTGATTGTGACTTGTTGTGTGAACCATTTTTCCTTGTTCATTAGTCCTTGTGACTCGTTGTGTGAATCATTTGTCCTTGTTCATTAGTCCTTGTGACTCGTTGTCTAAACTATTTGTCCTTCTTTATTAGTCCTTGTGACTTGTTGTGTGAACTATTTATCCTTGTTCATTAGTCCTTGTAACTCGTTATGTTAACCATTTGTCCTTGTTTATTAGTCCTTCTGACTCATTGGGTAAACCATTTGCCCTTGTTCATTAGTCCATGTGACTCGTTGTGTGAACCATTTGTCCTTGTTCATTAGTTCTTGTGACTCGTTGTGTGAACCATTTGTCCTTGTTCTTTAGTCCTTGTGACTCGTTGTTTAAACCATTTGTCCATGTTTATTAGTCCTTGTGACTCGTTGTGTAAACCATTTGTCCTTGTTATTGTGACTTGTTGTGTGAACCATTTTTCATTGTTCATTAGTCCTTGTGACTCGTTGTGTGAACCATTTGTCCTTATTCATTTGTCCTTGTGACTCGTTGTGTAAACTATTTGACCTTGTTCATTAGTCCTTGTGACTCGTTGTGTGAACCATTTGTCCTTGTACATTAGTCATTGTGACTCGTTGTGTAAACTATTTGTCCTTGTGAGTCGTTGTGT
Source organism: Silene latifolia (assembly GCF_048544455.1). Taxonomy (NCBI): domain Eukaryota; kingdom Viridiplantae; phylum Streptophyta; class Magnoliopsida; order Caryophyllales; family Caryophyllaceae; genus Silene; species Silene latifolia. The sequence goes on from NC_133531.1 coordinate 48,413,243, forward strand.
GAACCATTTGTCCTTGTTCATTAGTCATTGTGGCTCGTTGTGTGATCCATTTGTCCTTGTTCTTTAGTCCTTGGTCTTTGTTGTGTGAACCATTTGTCCTTGTTTATTAGTCCTTGTGATTCGTTGTGTAATCCATTTGTCCTTGTTGTTGTGACTTGTTGTGTGAAGCATTTTTCCTTGTTCATTAGTCCTTTTGACTCGTTGTGTAAACTATTTATCCTTGATCATTAGTCCTTGTGACTCGTTGTGTGAACCATTTGTCTTTGTGACTCGTTGTTTAAACCATTTGTCCTGGTTTATTAGTCCTTGTGACTCGTTGTGTAAACCATTTGTCCTTGTGATTGTGACTTGTTGTGTGAACCATTTTTCCTTGTTCATTAGTCCTTGTGACTCGTTGTGTGAATCATTTGTCCTTGTTCATTAGTCCTTGTGACTCGTTGTCTAAACTATTTGTCCTTCTTTATTAGTCCTTGTGACTTGTTTTGTGAACCACTTATCCTTGTTCATTAGTCCTTGTAACTCGTTATGTTAACCATTTGTCCTTGTTTATTAGTCCTTCTGACTCATTGGGTAAACCATTTGCCCTTGTTCATTAGTCCATGTGACTCGTTGTGTGAACCATTTGTCCTTGTTCATTAGTTCTTGTGACTCGTTGTGTGAACCATTTGTCCTTGTTCTTTAGTCCTTGTGCTCGTTGTTTGAACCATTTGTCCTTGTTTATTAGTCCTTGTGACTCGTTGTGTAAACCATTTGCCTTGTTATTGTGACTTGTTGTGTGAACCATTTTTCATTGTTCATTAGTCCTTGTGACTCGTTGTGTGAACCATTTGTCCTTATTCATTTGTCCTTGTGACTCGTTGTGTAAACTATTTGACCTTGTTCATTAGTCCTTGTGACTCGTTGTGTGAACCATTTGTCCTTGTTCATTAGTCATTGTGACTCGTTGTGTAAACTATTTTTCCTTGTGTCTCATTGTGTCAACCATTTGTCCTTGTTCATTAGTCCTTGTGTCTCGTTGTGTTAACCATTTGTCCTTGTTCTTTAGTCCTTGGTCCTTGTTGTGTGAACCCTTTGTCCTTGTTTATTAGTCCTTGTGACTCGTTGTGTAAACCATTTGTCCTTGTTGTTGTGACTTGATGTGTGAAGCATTTTTCCTTGTTCATTAGTCTTTTTGACTCGTTGTGTAAACTATTTATCCTTGTTCATTAGTCCTTGTGACTCGTTGTGTGAACCATTTGTCTTTGTGACTCGTTGTTTAAACCATTTGTCCTGGTTTATTAGTCCTTGTGACTCGTTGTGTAAACCATTTGTCCTTGTGATTGTGACTTGTTGTGTGAACCATTTTTCCTTGTTCATTAGTCCTTGTGACTCGTTGTGTGAATTATTTGTCCTTGTTCATTAGTCCTTGTGACTCGTTGTCTAAACTATTTGTCCTTCTTTATTAGTCCTTGTGACTTGTTGTGTGAACTATTTATCCTTGTTCATTAGTCCTTGTAACTCGTTATGTTAACCATTTGTCCTTGTTTATTAGTCCTTCTGACTCATTGGGTAAACCATTTGCCCTTGTTCATTAGTCCATGTGACTCGTTGTGTGAACCATTTGTCCTTGTTCATTAGTTCTTGTGACTCGTTGTGTGAACCATTTGTCCTTGTTCTTTAGTCCTTGTGACTCGTTGTTTAAACCATTTGTCCATGTTTATTAGTCCTTGTGACTCGTTGTGTAAACCATTTGTCCTTGTTATTGTGACTTGTTGTGTGAACCATTTTTCATTGTTCATTAGTCCTTGTGACTCGTTGTGTGAACCATTTGTCCTTATTCATTTGTCCTTGTGACTCGTTGTGTAAACTATTTGACCTTGTTCATTAGTCCTTGTGACTCGTTGTGTGAACCATTTGTCCTTGTACATTAGTCATTGTGACTCGTTGTGTAAACTATTTGTCCTTGTGAGTCGTTGTGTGAACCATTTGTCCTTGTTCGTTAGTCATTGTGCCTCGTTGTGTGATCCATTTGTCCTTGTTCTTTAGTCCTTGGTCCTTGTTGTGTGAACCCTTTGTCCTTGTTTATTAGTCCTTGTGACTCGTTGTGTAAACCATTTGTCCTTGTTGTTGTGACTTGTTGTGTGAAGCATTTTTCCTTGTTCATTAGTCCTTTTGACTCGTTGTGTAAACTATTTATCCTTGTTCATTAGTCCTTGTGACTCGTTGTGTGAACAATTTGTCTTTGTGACTCGTTGTTTAAACCATTTGTCCTGGTTTATTAGTCCTTGTGACTCGTTGTGTAAACCATTTGTCCTTGTGATTGTGACTTGTTGTGTGAACCATTTTTCCTTGTTCATTAGGCCTTGTGACTCGTTGTGTGAATCATTTGTCCTTGTTCATTAGTCCTTGTGACTCGTTGTCTAAACTATTTGTCCTTCTTTATTGGTCCTTGTGACTTTTTGTGTGAACCATTTATCCTTGTTCATTAGTCCTTGTAACTCGTTATGTTAACCATTTGTCCTTGTTTATTAGTCCTTCTGACTCATTGGGTAAACCATTTGCCCTTGTTCATTAGTCCATGTGACTCGTTGTGTGAACCATTTGTCCTTGTTCATTAGTTCTTGTGACTCGTTGTGTGAACCATTTGTCCTTTTTCTTTAGTCCTTGTGCTCTTTGTTTAAACCATTTGTCCTTGTTTATTAGTCCTTGTGACTCGTTGTGTAAACCATTTGTCCTTGTTATTGTGACTTGTTGTGTGAACCATTTTTCATTGTTCATTAGTCCTTGTGACTCGTTGTGTGAACCATTTGTCCTTATTCATTTGTCCTTGTGACTCGTTGTGTAAACTATTTGACCTTGTTCATTAGTCCTTTTGACTCGTTGTGTGAACCATTTGTGCTTGTTCATTAGTCATTGTGACTCGTTGTGTAAACTATTTGTCCTTGTGACTCGTTGTGTCAACCATTTGTCCTTGTTCATTAGTCCTTGTGCCTCGTTGTGTTAACCATTTGTCCTTGTTCTTTAGTCCTTGGTCCTTGTTGTGTGAACCCTTTGTCCTTGTTTATTAGTCCTTGTGACTCGTTGTGTAAACCATTTGTCCTTATTGTTGTGACTTGATGTGTGAAGCATTTTTCCTTGTTCATTAGTCTTTTTGACTCGTTGTGTTAACTATTTATCCTTGTTCATTAGTCCTTGTGACTCGTTGTGTGAACAATTTGTCTTTGTGACTCGTTGTTTAAACCATTTGTCCTGGTTTATTAGTCCTTGTGACTCGTTGTGTAAACCATTTGTCCTTGTGATTGTGACTTGTTGTGTGAACCATTTTTCCTTGTTCATTAGTCCTTGTGACTCGTTGTGTGAATCATTTGTCCTTGTTCATTAGTCCTTGTGACTCGTTGTCTAAACTATTTGTCCTTCTTTATTGGTCCTTGTGACTTTTTGTGTGAACCATTTATCCTTGTTCATTAGTCCTTGTAACTCGTTATGTTAACCATTTGTCCTTGTTTATTAGTCCTTCTGACTCATTGGGTAAACCATTTGCCCTTGTTCATTAGTCCATGTGACTCGTTGTGTGAACCATTTGTCCTTGTTCATTAGTTCTTGTGACTCGTTGTGTGAACCATTTGTCCTTGTTCTTTAGTCCTTGTGCTCTTTGTTTAAACCATTTGTCCTTGTTTATTAGTCCTTGTGACTCGTTGTGTAAACCATTTGTCCTTGTTATTGTGACTTGTTGTGTGAACCATTTTTCATTGTTCATTAGTCCTTGTGACTCGTTGTGTGAACCATTTGTCCTTGTTCATTAGTCATTGTGACTCGTTGTGTAAACTATTTGTCCTTGTGTCTCATTGTGTCAACCATTTGTCCTTGTTCATTAGTCCTTGTGCCTCGTTGTGTTAACCATTTGTCCTTGTTCTTTAGTCCTTGGTCCTTGTTGTGTGAACCCTTTGTCCTTGTTTATTAGTCCTTGTGACTCGTTGTGTAAACCATTTGTCCTTGTTGTTGTGACTTGATGTGTGAAGCATTTTTCCTTGTTCATTAGTCTTTTTGACTCGTTGTGTAAACTATTTATCCTTGTTCATTAGTCCTTGTGACTCGTTGTGTGAACCATTTGTCTTTGTGACTCGTTGTTTAAACCATTTGTCCTGGTTTATTAGTCCTTGTGACTCGTTGTGTAAACCATTTGTCCTTGTGATTGTGACTTGTTGTGTGAACCATTTTTCCTTGTTCATTAGTCCTTGTGACTCGTTGTGTGAATTATTTGTCCTTGTTCATTAGTCCTTGTGACTCGTTGTCTAAACTATTTGTCCTTCTTTATTAGTCCTTGTGACTTGTTGTGTGAACTATTTATCCTTGTTCATTAGTCCTTGTAACTCGTTATGTTAACCATTTGTCCTTGTTTATTAGTCCTTCTGACTCATTGGGTAAACCATTTGCCCTTGTTCATTAGTCCATGTGACTCGTTGTGTGAACCATTTGTCCTTGTTCATTAGTTCTTGTGACTCGTTGTGTGAACCATTTGTCCTTGTTCTTTAGTCCTTGTGACTCGTTGTTTAAACCATTTGTCCATGTTTATTAGTCCTTGTGACTCGTTGTGTAAACCATTTGTCCTTGTTATTGTGACTTGTTGTGTGAACCATTTTTCATTGTTCATTAGTCCTTGTGACTCGTTGTGTGAACCATTTGTCCTTATTCATTTGTCCTTGTGACTCGTTGTGTAAACTATTTGACCTTGTTCATTAGTCCTTGTGACTCGTTGTGTGAACCATTTGTCCTTGTACATTAGTCATTGTGACTCGTTGTGTAAACTATTTGTCCTTGTGAGTCGTTGTGTGAACCATTTGTCCTTGTTTGTTAGTCATTGTGCCTCGTTGTGTGATCCATTTGTCCTTGTTCTTTAGTCCTTGGTCCTTGTTGTGTGAACCCTTTGTCCTTGTTTATTAGTCCTTGTGACTCGTTGTGTAAACCATTTGTCCTTGTTGTTGTGACTTGTTGTGTGAAGCATTTTTCCTTGTTCATTAGTCCTTTTGACTCGTTGTGTAAACTATTTATCCTTGTTCATTAGTCCTTGTGACTCGTTGTGTGAACAATTTGTCTTTGTGACTCGTTGTTTAAACCATTTGTCCTGGTTTATTAGTCCTTGTGACTCGTTGTGTAAACCATTTGTCCTTGTGATTGTGACTTGTTGTGTGAACCATTTTTCCTTGTTCATTAGTCCTTGTGACTCGTTGTGTGAATCATTTGTCCTTGTTCATTAGTCCTTGTGACTCGTTGTCTAAACTATTTGTCCTTCTTTATTGGTCCTTGTGACTTTTTGTGTGAACCATTTATCCTTGTTCATTAGTCCTTGTAACTCGTTATGTTAACCATTTGTCCTTGTTTATTAGTCCTTCTGACTCATTGGGTAAACCATTTGCCCTTGTTCATTAGTCCATGTGACTCGTTGTGTGAACCATTTGTCCTTGTTCATTAGTTCTTGTGACTCGTTGTGTGAACCATTTGTCCTTGTTCTTTAGTCCTTGTGCTCTTTGTTTAAACCATTTGTCCTTGTTTATTAGTCCTTGTGACTCGTTGTGTAAACCATTTGTCCTTGTTATTGTGACTTGTTGTGTGAACCATTTTTCATTGTTCATTAGTCCTTGTGACTCGTTGTGTGAACCATTTGTCCTTATTCATTTGTCCTTGTGACTCGTTGTGTAAACTATTTGACCTTGTTCATTAGTCCTTGTGACTCGTTGTGTGAACCATTTGTCCTTGTACATTAGTCATTGTGACTCGTTGTGTAAACTATTTGTCCTTGTGACTCGTTGTGTCAACCATTTGTCCTTGTTCATTAGTCATTGTGCCTCGTTGTGTTAACCATTTGTCCTTGTTCTTTAGTCCTTGGTCCTTGTTGTGTGAACCCTTTGTCCTTGTTTATTAGTCCTTGTGACTCGTTGTGTAAACCATTTGTCCTTGTTGTTGTGACTTGTTGTGTGAAGCATTTTTCCTTGTTCATTAGTCCTTTTGACTCGTTGTGTAAACTATTTATCCTTGTTCATTAGTCCTTGTGACTCGTTGTGTGAACAATTTGTCTTTGTGACTCGTTGTTTAAACCATTTGTCCTGGTTTATTAGTCCTTGTGACTCGTTGTGTAAACCATTTGTCCTTGTGATAGTGACTTGTTGTGTGAACCATTTTTCCTTGTTCATTAGTCCTTGTGACTCGTTGTGTGAATCATTTGTCCTTGTTCATTAGTCCTTGTGACTCGTTGTCTAAACTATTTGTCCTTCTTTATTGGTCCTTGTGACTTTTTGTGTGAACCATTTATCCTTGTTCATTAGTCCTTGTAACTCGTTATGTTAACCATTTGTCCTTGTTTATTAGTCCTTCTGACTCATTGGGTAATTCATTTGCCCTTGTTCATTAGTCCATGTGACTCGTTGTGTGAACCATTTGTCCTTGTTCATTAGTTCTTGTGACTCGTTGTGTGAACCATTTGTCCTTGTTCTTTAGTCCTTGTGCTCTTTGTTTAAACCATTTGTCCTTGTTTATTAGTCCTTGTGACTCGTTGTGTAAACCATTTGTCCTTGTTATTGTGACTTGTTGTGTGAACCATTTTTCATTGTTCATTAGCCTCTGTGACTCGTTGTGTGAACCATTTGTCCTTATTCATTTGTCCTTGTGACTCGTTGTGTAAACTATTTGACCTTGTTCATTAGTCCTTGTGACTCGTTGTGTAAACCATTTGTCCTTGTTATTGTGACTTGTTGTGTGAACCATTTTTCATTGTTCATTAGTCCTTGTGACTCGTTGTGTGAACCATTTGTCCTTATTCATTTGTCCTTGTGACTCGTTGTGTAAACTATTTGACCTTGTTCATTAGTCCTTGTGACTCGTTGTGTGAACCATTTGTCCTTGTACATTAGTCATTGTGACTCGTTGTGTAAACTATTTGTCCTTGTGAGTCGTTGTGTGAACCATTTGTCCTTGTTCGTTAGTCATTGTGCCTCGTTGTGTGATCCATTTGTCCTTGTTCTTTAGTCCTTGGTCCTTGTTGTGTGAACCCTTTGTCCTTGTTTATTAGTCCTTGTGACTCGTTGTGTAAACCATTTGTCCTTGTTGTTGTGACTTGTTGTGTGAAGCATTTTTCCTTGTTCATTAGTCCTTTTGACTCGTTGTGTAAACTATTTATCCTTGTTCATTAGTCCTTGTGACTCGTTGTGTGAACAATTTGTCTTTGTGACTCGTTGTTTAAACCATTTGTCCTGGTTTATTAGTCCTTGTGACTCGTTGTGTAAACCATTTGTCCTTGTGATTGTGACTTGTTGTGTGAACCATTTTTCCTTGTTCATTAGGCCTTGTGACTCGTTGTGTGAATCATTTGTCCTTGTTCATTAGTCCTTGTGACTCGTTGTCTAAACTATTTGTCCTTCTTTATTGGTCCTTGTGACTTTTTGTGTGAACCATTTATCCTTGTTCATTAGTCCTTGTAACTCGTTATGTTAACCATTTGTCCTTGTTTATTAGTCCTTCTGACTCATTGGGTAAACCATTTGCCCTTGTTCATTAGTCCATGTGACTCGTTGTGTGAACCATTTGTCCTTGTTCATTAGTTCTTGTGACTCGTTGTGTGAACCATTTGTCCTTTTTCTTTAGTCCTTGTGCTCTTTGTTTAAACCATTTGTCCTTGTTTATTAGTCCTTGTGACTCGTTGTGTAAACCATTTGTCCTTGTTATTGTGACTTGTTGTGTGAACCATTTTTCATTGTTCATTAGTCCTTGTGACTCGTTGTGTGAACCATTTGTCCTTATTCATTTGTCCTTGTGACTCGTTGTGTAAACTATTTGACCTTGTTCATTAGTCCTTTTGACTCGTTGTGTGAACCATTTGTGCTTGTTCATTAGTCATTGTGACTCGTTGTGTAAACTATTTGTCCTTGTGACTCGTTGTGTCAACCATTTGTCCTTGTTCATTAGTCCTTGTGCCTCGTTGTGTTAACCATTTGTCCTTGTTCTTTAGTCCTTGGTCCTTGTTGTGTGAACCCTTTGTCCTTGTTTATTAGTCCTTGTGACTCGTTGTGTAAACCATTTGTCCTTATTGTTGTGACTTGATGTGTGAAGCATTTTTCCTTGTTCATTAGTCTTTTTGACTCGTTGTGTTAACTATTTATCCTTGTTCATTAGTCCTTGTGACTCGTTGTGTGAACAATTTGTCTTTGTGACTCGTTGTTTAAACCATTTGTCCTGGTTTATTAGTCCTTGTGACTCGTTGTGTAAACCATTTGTCCTTGTGATTGTGACTTGTTGTGTGAACCATTTTTCCTTGTTCATTAGTCCTTGTGACTCGTTGTGTGAATCATTTGTCCTTGTTCATTAGTCCTTGTGACTCGTTGTCTAAACTATTTGTCCTTCTTTATTGGTCCTTGTGACTTTTTGTGTGAACCATTTATCCTTGTTCATTAGTCCTTGTAACTCGTTATGTTAACCATTTGTCCTTGTTTATTAGTCCTTCTGACTCATTGGGTAAACCATTTGCCCTTGTTCATTAGTCCATGTGACTCGTTGTGTGAACCATTTGTCCTTGTTCATTAGTTCTTGTGACTCGTTGTGTGAACCATTTGTCCTTGTTCTTTAGTCCTTGTGCTCTTTGTTTAAACCATTTGTCCTTGTTTATTAGTCCTTGTGACTCGTTGTGTAAACCATTTGTCCTTGTTATTGTGACTTGTTGTGTGAACCATTTTTCATTGTTCATTAGTCCTTGTGACTCGTTGTGTGAACCATTTGTCCTTGTTCATTAGTCATTGTGACTCGTTGTGTAAACTATTTGTCCTTGTGTCTCATTGTGTCAACCATTTGTCCTTGTTCATTAGTCCTTGTGCCTCGTTGTGTTAACCATTTGTCCTTGTTCTTTAGTCCTTGGTCCTTGTTGTGTGAACCCTTTGTCCTTGTTTATTAGTCCTTGTGACTCGTTGTGTAAACCATTTGTCCTTGTTGTTGTGACTTGATGTGTGAAGCATTTTTCCTTGTTCATTAGTCTTTTTGACTCGTTGTGTAAACTATTTATCCTTGTTCATTAGTCCTTGTGACTCGTTGTGTGAACCATTTGTCTTTGTGACTCGTTGTTTAAACCATTTGTCCTGGTTTATTAGTCCTTGTGACTCGTTGTGTAAACCATTTGTCCTTGTGATTGTGACTTGTTGTGTGAACCATTTTTCCTTGTTCATTAGTCCTTGTGACTCGTTGTGTGAATTATTTGTCCTTGTTCATTAGTCCTTGTGACTCGTTGTCTAAACTATTTGTCCTTCTTTATTAGTCCTTGTGACTTGTTGTGTGAACTATTTATCCTTGTTCATTAGTCCTTGTAACTCGTTATGTTAACCATTTGTCCTTGTTTATTAGTCCTTCTGACTCATTGGGTAAACCATTTGCCCTTGTTCATTAGTCCATGTGACTCGTTGTGTGAACCATTTGTCCTTGTTCATTAGTTCTTGTGACTCGTTGTGTGAACCATTTGTCCTTGTTCTTTAGTCCTTGTGACTCGTTGTTTAAACCATTTGTCCATGTTTATTAGTCCTTGTGACTCGTTGTGTAAACCATTTGTCCTTGTTATTGTGACTTGTTGTGTGAACCATTTTTCATTGTTCATTAGTCCTTGTGACTCGTTGTGTGAACCATTTGTCCTTATTCATTTGTCCTTGTGACTCGTTGTGTAAACTATTTGACCTTGTTCATTAGTCCTTGTGACTCGTTGTGTGAACCATTTGTCCTTGTACATTAGTCATTGTGACTCGTTGTGTAAACTATTTGTCCTTGTGAGTCGTTGTGTGAACCATTTGTCCTTGTTTGTTAGTCATTGTGCCTCGTTGTGTGATCCATTTGTCCTTGTTCTTTAGTCCTTGGTCCTTGTTGTGTGAACCCTTTGTCCTTGTTTATTAGTCCTTGTGACTCGTTGTGTAAACCATTTGTCCTTGTTGTTGTGACTTGTTGTGTGAAGCATTTTTCCTTGTTCATTAGTCCTTTTGACTCGTTGTGTAAACTATTTATCCTTGTTCATTAGTCCTTGTGACTCGTTGTGTGAACAATTTGTCTTTGTGACTCGTTGTTTAAACCATTTGTCCTGGTTTATTAGTCCTTGTGACTCGTTGTGTAAACCATTTGTCCTTGTGATTGTGACTTGTTGTGTGAACCATTTTTCCTTGTTCATTAGTCCTTGTGACTCGTTGTGTGAATCATTTGTCCTTGTTCATTAGTCCTTGTGACTCGTTGTCTAAACTATTTGTCCTTCTTTATTGGTCCTTGTGACTTTTTGTGTGAACCATTTATCCTTGTTCATTAGTCCTTGTAACTCGTTATGTTAACCATTTGTCCTTGTTTATTAGTCCTTCTGACTCATTGGGTAAACCATTTGCCCTTGTTCATTAGTCCATGTGACTCGTTGTGTGAACCATTTGTCCTTGTTCATTAGTTCTTGTGACTCGTTGTGTGAACCATTTGTCCTTGTTCTTTAGTCCTTGTGCTCTTTGTTTAAACCATTTGTCCTTGTTTATTAGTCCTTGTGACTCGTTGTGTAAACCATTTGTCCTTGTTATTGTGACTTGTTGTGTGAACCATTTTTCATTGTTCATTAGTCCTTGTGACTCGTTGTGTGAACCATTTGTCCTTATTCATTTGTCCTTGTGACTCGTTGTGTAAACTATTTGACCTTGTTCATTAGTCCTTGTGACTCGTTGTGTGAACCATTTGTCCTTGTACATTAGTCATTGTGACTCGTTGTGTAAACTATTTGTCCTTGTGACTCGTTGTGTCAACCATTTGTCCTTGTTCATTAGTCATTGTGCCTCGTTGTGTTAACCATTTGTCCTTGTTCTTTAGTCCTTGGTCCTTGTTGTGTGAACCCTTTGTCCTTGTTTATTAGTCCTTGTGACTCGTTGTGTAAACCATTTGTCCTTGTTGTTGTGACTTGTTGTGTGAAGCATTTTTCCTTGTTCATTAGTCCTTTTGACTCGTTGTGTAAACTATTTATCCTTGTTCATTAGTCCTTGTGACTCGTTGTGTGAACAATTTGTCTTTGTGACTCGTTGTTTAAACCATTTGTCCTGGTTTATTAGTCCTTGTGACTCGTTGTGTAAACCATTTGTCCTTGTGATAGTGACTTGTTGTGTGAACCATTTTTCCTTGTTCATTAGTCCTTGTGACTCGTTGTGTGAATCATTTGTCCTTGTTCATTAGTCCTTGTGACTCGTTGTCTAAACTATTTGTCCTTCTTTATTGGTCCTTGTGACTTTTTGTGTGAACCATTTATCCTTGTTCATTAGTCCTTGTAACTCGTTATGTTAACCATTTGTCCTTGTTTATTAGTCCTTCTGACTCATTGGGTAATTCATTTGCCCTTGTTCATTAGTCCATGTGACTCGTTGTGTGAACCATTTGTCCTTGTTCATTAGTTCTTGTGACTCGTTGTGTGAACCATTTGTCCTTGTTCTTTAGTCCTTGTGCTCTTTGTTTAAACCATTTGTCCTTGTTTATTAGTCCTTGTGACTCGTTGTGTAAACCATTTGTCCTTGTTATTGTGACTTGTTGTGTGAACCATTTTTCATTGTTCATTAGCCTCTGTGACTCGTTGTGTGAACCATTTGTCCTTATTCATTTGTCCTTGTGACTCGTTGTGTAAACTATTTGACCTTGTTCATTAGTCCTTTTGACTCGTTGTGTGAACCATTTGTGCTTGTTCATTAGTCATTGTGACTCGTTGTGTAAACTATTTGTCCTTGTGACTCGTTGTGTCAACCATTTGTCCTTGTTCATTAGTCCTTGTGCCTCGTTGTGTTAACCATTTGTCCTTGTTCTTTAGTCCTTGGTCCTTGTTGTGTGAACCCTTTGTCCTTGTTTATTAGTCCTTGTGACTCGTTGTGTAAACCATTTGTCCTTATTGTTGTGACTTGATGTGTGAAGCATTTTTCCTTGTTCATTAGTCTTTTTGACTCGTTGTGTAAACTATTTATCCTTGTTCATTAGTCCTTGTGACTCGTTGTGTGAACAATTTGTCTTTGTGACTCGTTGTTTAAACCATTTGTCCTGGTTTATTAGTCCTTGTGACTCGTTGTGTAAACCATTTGTCCTTGTGATAGTGACTTGTTGTGTGAACCATTTTTCCTTGTTCATTAGTCCTTGTGACTCGTTGTGTGAATCATTTGTCCTTGTTCATTAGTCCTTGTGACTCGTTGTCTAAACTATTTGTCCTTCTTTATTGGTCCTTGTGACTTTTTGTGTGAACCATTTATCCTTGTTCATTAGTCCTTGTAACTCGTTATGTTAACCATTTGTCCTTGTTTATTAGTCCTTCTGACTCATTGGGTAAACCATTTGCCCTTGTTCATTAGTCCATGTGACTCGTTGTGTGAACCATTTGTCCTTGTTCATTAGTTCTTGTGACTCGTTGTGTGAACCATTTGTCCTTTTTCTTTAGTCCTTGTGCTCTTTGTTTAAACCATTTGTCCTTGTTTATTAGTCCTTGTGACTCGTTGTGTAAACCATTTGTCCTTGTTATTGTGACTTGTTGTGTGAACCATTTTTCATTGTTCATTAGTCCTTGTGACTCGTTGTGTGAACCATTTGTCCTTATTCATTTGTCCTTGTGACTCGTTGTGTAAACTATTTGACCTTGTTCATTAGTCCTTTTGACTCGTTGTGTGAACCATTTGTGCTTGTTCATTAGTCATTGTGACTCGTTGTGTAAACTATTTGTCCTTGTGACTCGTTGTGTCAACCATTTGTCCTTGTTCATTAGTCCTTGTGCCTCGTTGTGTTAACCATTTGTCCTTGTTCTTTAGTCCTTGGTCCTTGTTGTGTGAACCCTTTGTCCTTGTTTATTAGTCCTTGTGACTCGTTGTGTAAACCATTTGTCCTTATTGTTGTGACTTGATGTGTGAAGCATTTTTCCTTGTTCATTAGTCTTTTTGACTCGTTGTGTAAACTATTTATCCTTGTTCATTAGTCCTTGTGACTCGTTGTGTGAACAATTTGTCTTTGTGACTCGTTGTTTAAACCATTTGTCCTGGTTTATTAGTCCTTGTGACTCGTTGTGTAAACCATTTGTCCTTGTGATAGTGACTTGTTGTGTGAACCATTTTTCCTTGTTCATTAGTCCTTGTGACTCGTTGTGTGAATCATTTGTCCTTGTTCATTAGTCCTTGTGACTCGTTGTCTAAACTATTTGTCCTTCTTTATTGGTCCTTGTGACTTTTTGTGTGAACCATTTATCCTTGTTCATTAGTCCTTGTAACTCGTTATGTTAACCATTTGTCCTTGTTTATTAGTCCTTCTGACTCATTGGGTAAACCATTTGCCCTTGTTCATTAGTCCATGTGACTCGTTGTGTGAACCATTTGTCCTTGTTCATTAGTTCTTGTGACTCGTTGTGTGAACCATTTGTCCTTGTTCTTTAGTCCTTGTGCTCTTTGTTTAAACCATTTGTCCTTGTTTATTAGTCCTTGTGACTCGTTGTGTAAACCATTTGTCCTTGTTATTGTGACTTGTTGTGTGAACCATTTTTCATTGTTCATTAGTCCTTGTGACTCGTTGTGTGAACCATTTGTCCTTGTTCATTAGTCATTGTGACTCGTTGTGTAAACTATTTGTCCTTGTGTCTCATTGTGTCAACCATTTGTCCTTGTTCATTAGTCCTTGTGCCTCGTTGTGTTAACCATTTGTCCTTGTTCTTTAGTCCTTGGTCCTTGTTGTGTGAACCCTTTGTCCTTGTTTATTAGTCCTTGTGACTCGTTGTGTAAACCATTTGTCCTTGTTGTTGTGACTTGATGTGTGAAGCATTTTTCCTTGTTCATTAGTCTTTTTGACTCGTTGTGTAAACTATTTATCCTTGTTCATTAGTCCTTGTGACTCGTTGTGTGAACCATTTGTCTTTGTGACTCGTTGTTTAAACCATTTGTCCTGGTTTATTAGTCCTTGTGACTCGTTGTGTAAACCATTTGTCCTTGTGATTGTGACTTGTTGTGTGAACCATTTTTCCTTGTTCATTAGTCCTTGTGACTCGTTGTGTGAATTATTTGTCCTTGTTCATTAGTCCTTGTGACTCGTTGTCTAAACTATTTGTCCTTCTTTATTAGTCCTTGTGACTTGTTGTGTGAACTATTTATCCTTGTTCATTAGTCCTTGTAACTCGTTATGTTAACCATTTGTCCTTGTTTATTAGTCCTTCTGACTCATTGGGTAAACCATTTGCCCTTGTTCATTAGTCCATGTGACTCGTTGTGTGAACCATTTGTCCTTGTTCATTAGTTCTTGTGACTCGTTGTGTGAACCATTTGTCCTTGTTCTTTAGTCCTTGTGACTCGTTGTTTAAACCATTTGTCCATGTTTATTAGTCCTTGTGACTCGTTGTGTAAACCATTTGTCCTTGTTATTGTGACTTGTTGTGTGAACCATTTTTCATTGTTCATTAGTCCTTGTGACTCGTTGTGTGAACCATTTGTCCTTATTCATTTGTCCTTGTGACTCGTTGTGTAAACTATTTGACCTTGTTCATTAGTCCTTGTGACTCGTTGTGTGAACCATTTGTCCTTGTACATTAGTCATTGTGACTCGTTGTGTAAACTATTTGTCCTTGTGAGTCGTTGTGTGAACCATTTGTCCTTGTTTGTTAGTCATTGTGCCTCGTTGTGTGATCCATTTGTCCTTGTTCTTTAGTCCTTGGTCCTTGTTGTGTGAACCCTTTGTCCTTGTTTATTAGTCCTTGTGACTCGTTGTGTAAACCATTTGTCCTTGTTGTTGTGACTTGTTGTGTGAAGCATTTTTCCTTGTTCATTAGTCCTTTTGACTCGTTGTGTAAACTATTTATCCTTGTTCATTAGTCCTTGTGACTCGTTGTGTGAACAATTTGTCTTTGTGACTCGTTGTTTAAACCATTTGTCCTGGTTTATTAGTCCTTGTGACTCGTTGTGTAAACCATTTGTCCTTGTGATTGTGACTTGTTGTGTGAACCATTTTTCCTTGTTCATTAGTCCTTGTGACTCGTTGTGTGAATCATTTGTCCTTGTTCATTAGTCCTTGTGACTCGTTGTCTAAACTATTTGTCCTTCTTTATTGGTCCTTGTGACTTTTTGTGTGAACCATTTATCCTTGTTCATTAGTCCTTGTAACTCGTTATGTTAACCATTTGTCCTTGTTTATTAGTCCTTCTGACTCATTGGGTAAACCATTTGCCCTTGTTCATTAGTCCATGTGACTCGTTGTGTGAACCATTTGTCCTTGTTCATTAGTTCTTGTGACTCGTTGTGTGAACCATTTGTCCTTGTTCTTTAGTCCTTGTGCTCTTTGTTTAAACCATTTGTCCTTGTTTATTAGTCCTTGTGACTCGTTGTGTAAACCATTTGTCCTTGTTATTGTGACTTGTTGTGTGAACCATTTTTCATTGTTCATTAGTCCTTGTGACTCGTTGTGTGAACCATTTGTCCTTATTCATTTGTCCTTGTGACTCGTTGTGTAAACTATTTGACCTTGTTCATTAGTCCTTGTGACTCGTTGTGTGAACCATTTGTCCTTGTACATTAGTCATTGTGACTCGTTGTGTAAACTATTTGTCCTTGTGACTCGTTGTGTCAACCATTTGTCCTTGTTCATTAGTCATTGTGCCTCGTTGTGTTAACCATTTGTCCTTGTTCTTTAGTCCTTGGTCCTTGTTGTGTGAACCCTTTGTCCTTGTTTATTAGTCCTTGTGACTCGTTGTGTAAACCATTTGTCCTTGTTGTTGTGACTTGTTGTGTGAAGCATTTTTCCTTGTTCATTAGTCCTTTTGACTCGTTGTGTAAACTATTTATCCTTGTTCATTAGTCCTTGTGACTCGTTGTGTGAACAATTTGTCTTTGTGACTCGTTGTTTAAACCATTTGTCCTGGTTTATTAGTCCTTGTGACTCGTTGTGTAAACCATTTGTCCTTGTGATAGTGACTTGTTGTGTGAACCATTTTTCCTTGTTCATTAGTCCTTGTGACTCGTTGTGTGAATCATTTGTCCTTGTTCATTAGTCCTTGTGACTCGTTGTCTAAACTATTTGTCCTTCTTTATTGGTCCTTGTGACTTTTTGTGTGAACCATTTATCCTTGTTCATTAGTCCTTGTAACTCGTTATGTTAACCATTTGTCCTTGTTTATTAGTCCTTCTGACTCATTGGGTAAACCATTTGCCCTTGTTCATTAGTCCATGTGACTCGTTGTGTGAACCATTTGTCCTTGTTCATTAGTTCTTGTGACTCGTTGTGTGAACCATTTGTCCTTGTTCTTTAGTCCTTGTGCTCTTTGTTTAAACCATTTGTCCTTGTTTATTAGTCCTTGTGACTCGTTGTGTAAACCATTTGTCCTTGTTATTGTGACTTGTTGTGTGAACCATTTTTCATTGTTCATTAGTCCTTGTGACTCGTTGTGTGAACCATTTGTCCTTGTTCATTAGTCATTGTGACTCGTTGTGTAAACTATTTGTCCTTGTGTCTCATTGTGTCAACCATTTGTCCTTGTTCATTAGTCCTTGTGCCTCGTTGTGTTAACCATTTGTCCTTGTTCTTTAGTCCTTGGTCCTTGTTGTGTGAACCCTTTGTCCTTGTTTATTAGTCCTTGTGACTCGTTGTGTAAACCATTTGTCCTTGTTGTTGTGACTTGATGTGTGAAGCATTTTTCCTTGTTCATTAGTCTTTTTGACTCGTTGTGTAAACTATTTATCCTTGTTCATTAGTCCTTGTGACTCGTTGTGTGAACCATTTGTCTTTGTGACTCGTTGTTTAAACCATTTGTCCTGGTTTATTAGTCCTTGTGACTCGTTGTGTAAACCATTTGTCCTTGTGATTGTGACTTGTTGTGTGAACCATTTTTCCTTGTTCATTAGTCCTTGTGACTCGTTGTGTGAATTATTTGTCCTTGTTCATTAGTCCTTGTGACTCGTTGTCTAAACTATTTGTCCTTCTTTATTAGTCCTTGTGACTTGTTGTGTGAACTATTTATCCTTGTTCATTAGTCCTTGTAACTCGTTATGTTAACCATTTGTCCTTGTTTATTAGTCCTTCTGACTCATTGGGTAAACCATTTGCCCTTGTTCATTAGTCCATGTGACTCGTTGTGTGAACCATTTGTCCTTGTTCATTAGTTCTTGTGACTCGTTGTGTGAACCATTTGTCCTTGTTCTTTAGTCCTTGTGACTCGTTGTTTAAACCATTTGTCCATGTTTATTAGTCCTTGTGACTCGTTGTGTAAACCATTTGTCCTTGTTATTGTGACTTGTTGTGTGAACCATTTTTCATTGTTCATTAGTCCTTGTGACTCGTTGTGTGAACCATTTGTCCTTATTCATTTGTCCTTGTGACTCGTTGTGTAAACTATTTGACCTTGTTCATTAGTCCTTGTGACTCGTTGTGTGAACCATTTGTCCTTGTACATTAGTCATTGTGACTCGTTGTGTAAACTATTTGTCCTTGTGAGTCGTTGTGTGAACCATTTGTCCTTGTTTGTTAGTCATTGTGCCTCGTTGTGTGATCCATTTGTCCTTGTTCTTTAGTCCTTGGTCCTTGTTGTGTGAACCCTTTGTCCTTGTTTATTAGTCCTTGTGACTCGTTGTGTAAACCATTTGTCCTTGTTGTTGTGACTTGTTGTGTGAAGCATTTTTCCTTGTTCATTAGTCCTTTTGACTCGTTGTGTAAACTATTTATCCTTGTTCATTAGTCCTTGTGACTCGTTGTGTGAACAATTTGTCTTTGTGACTCGTTGTTTAAACCATTTGTCCTGGTTTATTAGTCCTTGTGACTCGTTGTGTAAACCATTTGTCCTTGTGATTGTGACTTGTTGTGTGAACCATTTTTCCTTGTTCATTAGTCCTTGTGACTCGTTGTGTGAATCATTTGTCCTTGTTCATTAGTCCTTGTGACTCGTTGTCTAAACTATTTGTCCTTCTTTATTGGTCCTTGTGACTTTTTGTGTGAACCATTTATCCTTGTTCATTAGTCCTTGTAACTCGTTATGTTAACCATTTGTCCTTGTTTATTAGTCCTTCTGACTCATTGGGTAAACCATTTGCCCTTGTTCATTAGTCCATGTGACTCGTTGTGTGAACCATTTGTCCTTGTTCATTAGTTCTTGTGACTCGTTGTGTGAACCATTTGTCCTTGTTCTTTAGTCCTTGTGCTCTTTGTTTAAACCATTTGTCCTTGTTTATTAGTCCTTGTGACTCGTTGTGTAAACCATTTGTCCTTGTTATTGTGACTTGTTGTGTGAACCATTTTTCATTGTTCATTAGTCCTTGTGACTCGTTGTGTGAACCATTTGTCCTTATTCATTTGTCCTTGTGACTCGTTGTGTAAACTATTTGACCTTGTTCATTAGTCCTTGTGACTCGTTGTGTGAACCATTTGTCCTTGTACATTAGTCATTGTGACTCGTTGTGTAAACTATTTGTCCTTGTGACTCGTTGTGTCAACCATTTGTCCTTGTTCATTAGTCATTGTGCCTCGTTGTGTTAACCATTTGTCCTTGTTCTTTAGTCCTTGGTCCTTGTTGTGTGAACCCTTTGTCCTTGTTTATTAGTCCTTGTGACTCGTTGTGTAAACCATTTGTCCTTGTTGTTGTGACTTGTTGTGTGAAGCATTTTTCCTTGTTCATTAGTCCTTTTGACTCGTTGTGTAAACTATTTATCCTTGTTCATTAGTCCTTGTGACTCGTTGTGTGAACAATTTGTCTTTGTGACTCGTTGTTTAAACCATTTGTCCTGGTTTATTAGTCCTTGTGACTCGTTGTGTAAACCATTTGTCCTTGTGATAGTGACTTGTTGTGTGAACCATTTTTCCTTGTTCATTAGTCCTTGTGACTCGTTGTGTGAATCATTTGTCCTTGTTCATTAGTCCTTGTGACTCGTTGTCTAAACTATTTGTCCTTCTTTATTGGTCCTTGTGACTTTTTGTGTGAACCATTTATCCTTGTTCATTAGTCCTTGTAACTCGTTATGTTAACCATTTGTCCTTGTTTATTAGTCCTTCTGACTCATTGGGTAATTCATTTGCCCTTGTTCATTAGTCCATGTGACTCGTTGTGTGAACCATTTGTCCTTGTTCATTAGTTCTTGTGACTCGTTGTGTGAACCATTTGTCCTTGTTCTTTAGTCCTTGTGCTCTTTGTTTAAACCATTTGTCCTTGTTTATTAGTCCTTGTGACTCGTTGTGTAAACCATTTGTCCTTGTTATTGTGACTTGTTGTGTGAACCATTTTTCATTGTTCATTAGTCCTTGTGACTCGTTGTGTGAACCATTTGTCCTTATTCATTTGTCCTTGTGACTCGTTGTGTAAACTATTTGACCTTGTTCATTAGTCCTTTTGACTCGTTGTGTGAACCATTTGTGCTTGTTCATTAGTCATTGTGACTCGTTGTGTAAACTATTTGTCCTTGTGACTCGTTGTGTCAACCATTTGTCCTTGTTCATTAGTCCTTGTGCCTCGTTGTGTTAACCATTTGTCCTTGTTCTTTAGTCCTTGGTCCTTGTTGTGTGAACCCTTTGTCCTTGTTTATTAGTCCTTGTGACTCGTTGTGTAAACCATTTGTCCTTATTGTTGTGACTTGATGTGTGAAGCATTTTTCCTTGTTCATTAGTCTTTTTGACTCGTTGTGTAAACTATTTATCCTTGTTCATTAGTCCTTGTGACTCGTTGTGTGAACAATTTGTCTTTGTGACTCGTTGTTTAAACCATTTGTCCTGGTTTATTAGTCCTTGTGACTCGTTGTGTAAACCATTTGTCCTTGTGATTGTGACTTGTTGTGTGAACCATTTTTCCTTGTTCATTAGTCCTTGTGACTCGTTGTGTGAATCATTTGTCCTTGTTCATTAGTCCTTGTGACTCGTTGTCTAAACTATTTGTCCTTCTTTATTGGTCCTTGTGACTTTTTGTGTGAACCATTTATCCTTGTTCATTAGTCCTTGTAACTCGTTATGTTAACCATTTGTCCTTGTTTATTAGTCCTTCTGACTCATTGGGTAAACCATTTGCCCTTGTTCATTAGTCCATGTGACTCGTTGTGTGAACCATTTGTCCTTGTTCATTAGTTCTTGTGACTCGTTGTGTGAACCATTTGTCCTTGTTCTTTAGTCCTTGTGCTCTTTGTTTAAACCATTTGTCCTTGTTTATTAGTCCTTGTGACTCGTTGTGTAAACCATTTGTCCTTGTTATTGTGACTTGTTGTGTGAACCATTTTTCATTGTTCATTAGTCCTTGTGACTCGTTGTGTGAACCATTTGTCCTTATTCATTTGTCCTTGTGACTCGTTGTGTAAACTATTTGACCTTGTTCATTAGTCCTTTTGACTCGTTGTGTGAACCATTTGTGCTTGTTCATTAGTCATTGTGACTCGTTGTGTAAACTATTTGTCCTTGTGACTCGTTGTGTCAACCATTTGTCCTTGTTCATTAGTCCTTGTGCCTCGTTGTGTTAACCATTTGTCCTTGTTCTTTAGTCCTTGGTCCTTGTTGTGTGAACCCTTTGTCCTTGTTTATTAGTCCTTGTGACTCGTTGTGTAAACCATTTGTCCTTATTGTTGTGACTTGATGTGTGAAGCATTTTTCCTTGTTCATTAGTCTTTTTGACTCGTTGTGTAAACTATTTATCCTTGTTCATTAGTCCTTGTGACTCGTTGTGTGAACCATTTGTCTTTGTGACTCGTTGTTTAAACCATTTGTCTTGGTTTATTAGTCCTTGTGACTCGTTGTGTAAACCATTTGTCCTTGTGATTGTGACTTGTTGTGTGAACCATTTTTCCTTGTTCATTAGTCCTTGTGACTCGTTGTGTGAATCATTTGTCCTTGTTCATTAGTCCTTGTGACTCGTTGTCTAAACTATTTGTCCTTCTTTATTAGTCCTTGTGACTTGTTGTGTGAACTATTTATCCTTGTTCATTAGTCCTTGTAACTCGTTATGTTAACCATTTGTCCTTGTTTATTAGTCCTTCTGACTCATTGGGTAAACCATTTGCCCTTGTTCATTAGTCCATGTGACTCGTTGTGTGAACCATTTGTCCTTGTTCATTAGTTCTTGTGACTCGTTGTGTGAACCATTTGTCCTTGTTCTTTAGTCCTTGTGACTCGTTGTTTAAACCATTTGTCCATGTTTATTAGTCCTTGTGACTCGTTGTGTAAACCATTTGTCCTTGTTATTGTGACTTGTTGTGTGAACCATTTTTCATTGTTCATTAGTCCTTGTGACTCGTTGTGTGAACCATTTGTCCTTATTCATTTGTCCTTGTGACTCGTTGTGTAAACTATTTGACCTTGTTCATTAGTCCTTGTGACTCGTTGTGTGAACCATTTGTCCTTGTACATTAGTCATTGTGACTCGTTGTGTAAACTATTTGTCCTTGTGAGTCGTTGTGTGAACCATTTGTCCTTGTTCATTAGTCATTGTGGCTCGTTGTGTGATCCATTTGTCCTTGTTCTTTAGTCCTTGGTCTTTGTTGTGTGAACCATTTGTCCTTGTTTATTAGTCCTTGTGATTCGTTGTGTAAACCATTTGTCCTTGTTGTTGTGACTTGTTGTGTGAAGCATTTTTCCTTGTTCATTAGTCCTTTTGACTCGTTGTGTAAACTATTTATCCTTGTTCATTAGTCCTTGTGACTCGTTGTGTGAACCATTTGTCTTTGTGACTCGTTGTTTAAACCATTTGTCCTGGTTTATTAGTCCTTGTGACTCGTTGTGTAAACCATTTGTCCTTGTGATTGTGACTTGTTGTGTGAACCATTTTTCCTTGTTCATTAGTCCTTGTGACTCGTTGTGTGAATCATTTGTCCTTGTTCATTAGTCCTTGTGACCCGTTGTCTAAACTATTTGTTCTTCTTTATTAGTCCTTGTGACTTGTTGTGTGAACCATTTATCCTTGTTCATTAGTCCTTGTAACTCGTTATGTTAACCATTTGTCCTTGTTTATTAGTCCTTCTGACTCATTGGGTAAACCATTTGCCCTTGTTCATTAGTCCATGTGACTCGTTGTGTGAACCATTTGTCCTTGTTCATTAGTTCTTGTGACTCGTTGTGTGAACCATTTGTCCTTGTTCTTTAGTCCTTGTGCTCGTTGTTTGAACCATTTGTCCTTGTTTATTAGTCCTTGTGACTCGTTGTGTAAACCATTTGTCCTTGTTATTGTGACTTGTTGTGTGAACCATTTTTTCTTGTTCATTAGTCCTTGTGACTCGTTGTGTGAACCATTTGTCCTTATTCATTTGTCCTTGTGACTCGTTGTGTAAACTATTTGACCTTGTTCATTAGTCCTTGTGACTCGTTGTGTGAACCATTTGTCCTTGTTCATTAGTCATTGTGACTCGTTGTGTAAACTATTTGTCCTTGTGTCTCATTGTGTCAACCATTTGTCCTTGTTCATTAGTCCTTGTGCCTCGTTGTGTTAACCATTTGTCCTTGTTTTTTAGTCCTTGGTCCTTGTTGTGTGAACCCTTTGTCCTTGTTTATTAGTCCTTGTGACTCGTTGTGTAAACCATTTGTCCTTGTTGTTGTGACTTGATGTGTGAAGCATTTTTCCTTGTTCATTAGTCTTTTTGACTCGTTGTGTAAACTATTTATCCTTGTTCATTAGTCCTTGTGACTCGTTGTGTGAACCATTTGTCTTTGTGACTCGTTGTTTAAACCATTTGTCCTGGTTTATTAGTCCTTGTGACTCGTTGTGTAAACCATTTGTCCTTGTGATTGTGACTTGTTGTGTGAACCATTTTTCCTTGTTCATTAGTCCTTGTGACTCGTTGTGTGAATTATTTGTCCTTGTTCATTAGTCCTTGTGACTCGTTGTCTAAACTATTTGTCCTTCTTTATTAGTCCTTGTGACTTGTTGTGTGAACTATTTATCCTTGTTCATTAGTCCTTGTAACTCGTTATGTTAACCATTTGTCCTTGTTTATTAGTCCTTCTGACTCATTGGGTAAACCATTTGCCCTTGTTCATTAGTCCATGTGACTCGTTGTGTGAACCATTTGTCCTTGTTCATTAGTTCTTGTGACTCGTTGTGTGAACCATTTGTCCTTGTTCTTTAGTCCTTGTGACTCGTTGTTTAAACCATTTGTCCATGTTTATTAGTCCTTGTGACTCGTTGTGTAAACCATTTGTCCTTGTTATTGTGACTTGTTGTGTGAACCATTTTTCATTGTTCATTAGTCCTTGTGACTCGTTGTGTGAACCATTTGTCCTTATTCATTTGTCCTTGTGACTCGTTGTGTAAACTATTTGACCTTGTTCATTAGTCCTTGTGACTCGTTGTGTGAACCATTTGTCCTTGTTCATTAGTCATTGTGACTCGTTGTGTAAACTATTTGTCCTTGTGACTCATTGTGTCAACCATTTGTCCTTGTTCGTTAGTCCTTGTGCCTCGTTGTGTTAACCATTTGTCCTTGTTCTTTAGTCCTTGGTCCTTGTTGTGTGAACCCTTTGTCCTTGTTTATTAGTCCTTGTGACTCGTTGTGTAAACCATTTGTCCTTGTTGTTGTGACTTGATGTGTGAAGCATTTTTCCTTGTTCATTAGTATTTTTGACTCGTTGTGTAAACTATTTATCCTTGTTCATTAGTCCTTGTGACTCGTTGTGTGAACCATTTGTCTTTGTGACTCGTTGTTTAATCCATTTGTCCTGGTTTATTAGTCCTTGTGACTCGTTGTGTAAACCATTTGTCCTTGTGATTGTGACTTGTTGTGTGAACCATTTTTCCTTGTTCATTAGTCCTTGTGACTCGTTGTGTGAATCATTTGTCCTTGTTCATTAGTCCTTGTGACTCGTTGTCTAAACTATTTGTCCTTCTTTATTAGTCCTTGTGACTTGTTGTGTGAACTATTTATCCTTGTTCATTAGTCCTTGTAACTCGTTATGTTAACCATTTGTCCTTGTTTATTAGTCCTTCTGACTCATTGGGTAAACCATTTGCCCTTGTTCATTAGTCCATGTGACTCGTTGTGTGAACCATTTGTCCTTGTTCATTAGTTCTTGTGACTCGTTGTGTGAACCATTTGTCCTTGTTCTTTAGTCCTTGTGACTCGTTGTTTAAACCATTTGTCCATGTTCATTAGTCCTTGTGACTCGTTGTGTAAACCATTTGTCCTTGTTATTGTGACTTGTTGTGTGAACCATTTTTCATTGTTCATTAGTCCTTGTGACTCGTTGTGTGAACCATTTGTCCTTATTCATTTGTCCTTGTGACTCGTTGTGTAAACTATTTGACCTTGTTCATTAGTCCTTGTGACTCGTTGTGTGAACCATTTGTCCTTGTTCATTAGTCATTGTGACTCGTTGTGTAAACTATTTGTCCTTGTGACTCGTTGTGTCAACCATTTGTCCTTGTTCGTTAGTCCTTGTGCCTCGTTGTGTTAACCATTTGTCCTTGTTCTTTAGTCCTTGGTCCTTGTTGTGTGAACCCTTTGTCCTTGTTTATTAGTCCTTGTGACTCGTTGTGTAAACCATTTGTCCTTGTTGTTGTGACTTGATGTGTGAAGCATTTTTCCTTGTTCATTAGTATTTTTGACTCGTTGTGTAAACTATTTATCCTTGTTCATTAGTCCTTGTGACTCGTTGTGTGAACCATTTGTCTTTGTGACTCGTTGTTTAATCCATTTGTCCTGGTTTATTAGTCCTTGTGACTCGTTGTGTAAACCATTTGTCCTTGTGATTGTGACTTGTTGTGTGAACCATTTTTCCTTGTTCATTAGTCCTTGTGACTCGTTGTGTGAATCATTTGTCCTTGTTCATTAGTCCTTGTGACTCGTTGTCTAAACTATTTGTCCTTCTTTATTAGTCCTTGTGACTTGTTGTGTGAACTATTTATCCTTGTTCATTAGTCCTTGTAACTCGTTATGTTAACCATTTGTCCTTGTTTATTAGTCCTTCTGACTCATTGGGTAAACCATTTGCCCTTGTTCATTAGTCCATGTGACTCGTTGTGTGAACCATTTGTCCTTGTTCATTAGTTCTTGTGACTCGTTGTGTGAACCATTTGTCCTTGTTCTTTAGTCCTTGTGACTCGTTGTTTAAACCATTTGTCCATGTTTATTAGTCCTTGTGACTCGTTGTGTAAACCATTTGTCCTTGTTATTGTGACTTGTTGTGTGAACCATTTTTCATTGTTCATTAGTCCTTGTGACTCGTTGTGTGAACCATTTGTCCTTATTCATTTGTCCTTGTGACTCGTTGTGTAAACTATTTGACCTTGTTCATTAGTCCTTGTGACTCGTTGTGTGAACCATTTGTCCTTGTACATTAGTCATTGTGACTCGTTGTGTAAACTATTTGTCCTTGTGAGTCGTTGTGTGAACCATTTGTCCTTGTTCATTAGTCATTGTGGCTCGTTGTGTGATCCATTTGTCCTTGTTCTTTAGTCCTTGGTCTTTGTTGTGTGAACCATTTGTCCTTGTTTATTAGTCCTTGTGACTCGTTGTGTAAACCATTTGTCCTTGTTGTTGTGACTTGTTGTGTGAAGCATTTTTCCTTGTTCATTAGTCCTTTTGACTCGTTGTGTAAACTATTTATCCTTGTTCATTAGTCCTTGTGACTCGTTGTGTGAACAATTTGTCTTTGTGACTCGTTGTTTAAACCATTTGTCCTGGTTTATTAGTCCTTGTGACTCGTTGTGTAAACCATTTGTCCTTGTGATTGTGACTTGTTGTGTGAACCATTTTTCCTTGTTCATTAGTCCTTGTGACTCGTTGTGTGAATCATTTGTCCTTGTTCATTAGTCCTTGTGACTCGTTGTCTAAACTATTTGTCCTTCTTTATTGGTCCTTGTGACTTTTTGTGTGAACCATTTATCCTTGTTCATTAGTCCTTGTAACTCGTTATGTTAACCATTTGTCCTTGTTTATTAGTCCTTCTGACTCATTGGGTAAACCATTTGCCCTTGTTCATTAGTCCATGTGACTCGTTGTGTGAACCATTTGTCCTTGTTCATTAGTTCTTGTGACTCGTTGTGTGAACCATTTGTCCTTGTTCTTTAGTCCTTGTGCTCGTTGTTTAAACCATTTGTCCTTGTTTATTAGTCCTTGTGACTCGTTGTGTAAACCATTTGTCCTTGTTATTGTGACTTGTTGTGTGGTAAAGAAATAGAACAATATAGAAACGGAATAGTGGAAAACATAACATTTATCGTTTTATAAATACTTGAAATAACAAGTATAGCATTTACATAGTGACCTCTACCCAACTATGATAAATGATTCCAAGACGCAAATTCATATTAACTTGGGGCACGGTGTGCCGAAATACCCCTTATCAATATAACTCGGTGGATTAACTCTTTAATCGATTCTACTTTTAGAACTCTTGGTCGATAAAATTACATTAATATTTTATCTCTAGCCCGAAACACATCCGGAAATACGTCGTGAATACTTTCGTTGAGTTCAACCCAAATTTCGAATAAATGTGTCCATAATCCAAACCCATATCAATTTAGGGCACGGTGTGCCGAAATACCCCTTATTGACATGAATTCGGTGGATAGACATTCATCACCCACTTCCCCTACGTAACAAGGTTTGTACCCCGGTGGGGCCGAGCGCACTCCCTCGCGAAATAGGTTTTCATGGTTTCTACTATTTGGTAAGGCTATGTCTCAATTAATTGTTTTAGCGAGAGGTCATGTCAATTTATTATCTATCACGTTTTAAGTGAACTAAAGCGGTGAACTACGATAATTCTAATTGACACGGTCGATAAACTCGATAAGACAATGCATGTTTAGTTATGGCGATTTAGCAATGCATGTGACATAAAATAAAATGCAAGCATAAAACAAATAAATCCTAGTATGGCCTTTCCTAAAATAGAAAAACTATTTAACTATTACATTTCGGAAACCAACTCCATTGGTCCCTTGGACTTCGGTTGTGTCACGCATCTCAAGGTAACACCGTCTTTATGTATCGCCATCTTGAAGAAATCCGTCTTTGGGAACTCCGAGATGAATTAAAATTACATAATAAATTACATAATTTCCTATTTTTCGAGCATAACAAGTCCAAAAATTATGAAACTTTACAGGTTATCTCAAAATAATATGTGTCACAACATATCCAAAAATCAACTTAAAATTCGAAGTATAGCTAATTTTCGACCAAAAATGACATTTTTACTCATAAAATCACATTTAAATGCCATTATTGTAAAATATGAACAATAAAAATCCGAAAAATTAACCAAAATATCCTAAAACATTTTAGGACCAGAAATATTAACATGCATGGATTAATTTCGTGATATCTCATAATAACACAAATTTTACAAGTTTTATTTGTTATTCTTATAACTTGGAAAAACTTTTAACCAATTTGCATGCAAACAACTGTGGCTCTGATACCAATTGAAGGAAATGTAGATTCATATACATACTAACATATTCATATATGTCTAAAATAATTTGTCATAAAATTAAAACGGATTTTATGCATGCAAACAATAATATAAAAGAAGAGAAATAAAGTCCTTACATTCAATATTTCGGCTATATTGGGCACAAGAGAGATCACCTTTCTCTTCTTGTTCTTGAGCTATTCCAATGGATGAACAAGATCTAAGAATAAGATCTCTCCCCAAGCTTTATACCCAAGGCTTAACACTTAATCTAATTAATATTATGAATACTAGTATAATATTAATCTAGTAGAAAAATGACCCAAAATTATTATACATACTTAATAATTTCGGCTATATGGGAGAGAAGAAGAAGAGAGAGTTTTGTCTCTCTAGAAATCTTATATTTTGATGAGTAAAAGAATGAATAAGCATCCACTACCTCTTAGTGAATATTAGGCAAAATAAGAAAAACAAACTCAAGTGTTTTTACTTCCCAAAACCGGTGGGAGTGGAGGAAGGAAAGAGCCAATGCATGAAATTGTTGCTCTTAACAATGTTCATAGGCTTGCATGGCTAGATTACTTTATAATCATTATGTTTTCTTATTTAAAATATAAACACAATATTAAGTCCATTCCCCTCTTATTTTCGGCACTTTACATAACATGGTGTCCATATTATTTTTGTCAATTGTCAATATGTCACATGTCATGTGTGACATAAATTTGTTATGTATTTTTAACATATTAAAAATCAACGTATTAAAAAAAATACGTCACATACAAAAATTGATTTAGTAATTTCATAATTACTTGTGCCAAAATATTTTACCATTTATAAAATCTGTGATTGTATTTATATCAATTCATTCAAATTTAATTGTTACATTAAACAATTATTTCATCCGAGTAATGATACAATTCAATTACTTGGACCGTATCTCATTTAATCACATTTCAATTTGATACGTAAATTTTACTTCCAAAATCGCCCGTCAATTTTCAAGTAATTTAATCAACTCGTAACGTTATACGATTAATTAAATAATCAATTAAGTGTATTGCCCTTTAGGTATGACCTAGGGGGTCAATCGATCACCACCGTCACACACGACAAAGTAATGTCAAACTCTAGTCACCAATCATTACCGATATATGTTGACCGGTTGACAATGAACAATATTACTTCCCAATTGTATTCTTAAAATGAGATTTAGTAATGATATTTAAATCATGTGATCGCACTATTGTTGAGGACACATTTCCCAACAATCTCCCACTTGTCCTCGACAAGTGTGCGTCACCAATTCTCTTGTCCTATTACTATCTCCCACTCAATGCAAGGTGTCTTTCGTGTCGTACTTGCAAGTGATCATATCGAGAGTGGTTTCCTCGATCCGGAGAATAAGCCCCGATTGACCGGATTTATCCACTCGGATACCTTCCGAGCGTGGCCACGCATTTCGATTCATTACTCCTCGAGTGGCCCCGAGATATTGTTTTAACCACGACAAGGGGATGGACAATTCTATCGCACTCATTCCCTTCGACTAGCCACAGCCATCATAACCCAAAATATGCCCATTTGACCCCATTTACGAAGGTCGTAGTAACACAAATCAAAGTTAATCGGCGAGCCATCTTAGGTGAATAGTCTTTAGTCAAAAGAATCGACTCATTAGAATACTATAGCAGCTCTCGCCACGACCAGGCTATATAAATTTGCAAGAACTCTATAAGCGGTCATTAGGCCCGACAAGGTGTTCCTAACATCTGCCTATGTGATCGACTAGTCATCTCACATGATTGTATGGCACTTGAACTTGCCATCAATCGCATCACACTCTAGTCACTTCGAGACGTCACCTCATACAAGTGACTATGGGCGAATACAATGTTAATCCGTGTTCACTTTAACGGGGTTCAATTGTCTCTACAACCCGTTTGGATGTAACAAAGTATAATAAAAGAGTTTTAAAGTAAAACTCGACTGACAAATGCGATTATCACATATGAATAGTCAATGCCTGATTACTATTTCATATTCTATAATCTAATTTGATCTTGTACGTAGTTGTCCATTTCAATTCAATTGAAATGACATGACTCATCATGTTTAGCCTTTGAGAAGGCTTTGGTTAGTAGGTTTTATCAACTTCTTGTACCTTACTCAACCTTACTACATACTCGTTTTCCTTTGTAATGTATACACTTGCATTACAAAACTTTCTGAGTACGTGTCAAGATCCAATCAAGACATAGTCCCTCTAGCCTTAGAATAGCTCCCACTGTTTTCATAGTGTGCGGGACTCATCCTTCTTGCACATCTCATGATTGCAAGTGTACTCAATTTCCGTTATAAATATCTCTCATTGTTCTTTATTGCCTAGAACGATTCTAGAAAATCTACTTCTTAATAAACATTGCCACAATGGTATCTTAACCATCCTAATGTGTTTTGATTATGGTTTTGTCGGAAACCATGCGCAATCTCAATTGTCAATTGTCACTTGTGTAACACCCTTACACAATATTGCATCATAAACACTTTGCATCATAGCCTTAATGCTTCTGCAAGCACTTAAGGGTAATTGATGTAAAACAGTATGGAAAAACGAGATTGAACAGATCGTTGAACTGTTCGGTTGAGTTTGTTATTTCTGAGATTGTGTATGTCGTGGTAATTGGTAAATTTGCAGCGGAAATTGTGTTGTTTGGACTGATTATTTCGTGATTATGAATGTAACTGGATAGTATGGTGAATTCCTAGTCCTAACCTCGCAAGGTGTCAAACGCAGATTCACGCAATCAACCTCGCAAGGAAGATCTAAAGATTAAGCTCGCAAACCTAATCAGAGTAATGCTCACAAATGTAAACAATTTTATTGCTGGAAAATTTTGATGATGCTTCTCTGATCATACACGGCCTAATATACTCCTAAACGAGGTCACAATTCGACCCAAACCCTAACTTGGAAATTAAGCTATCTTTCCCTTTCCTAAACTAACTAGGAAAATTATTCTCCTTTCCTAAACTAACTAGGAAAGTAATTAAAATACTAAAAACTAGAATACAATCAGATTTAGGGTATTCTAATTTGACTAGGATTAGGAAAATCTAGCTTTCCTAACTTTATTAGAAATAGTAATTAACTAACTTATTATTCCTACACGATTTAGGAAACCGTGTATCCTAATTATCCTAGGAGCCGTGATATGCAGCCCAGAGCCGTGTTATGCGGCTCCCATGCCTTCCCATTTTAGCATCAACACATTACTCGATCCAAGCTCAAATCCTTTTACTAGTTGAGTTACATTTCGACTAATAAGAAGTTCATTTGCTTGTTCCGAACATGCTCCTGCATCATTCTCTCCTTCTTTTTGAGAATTTGCCCTCAAATCCTCGTCTTCTAGATACGGTGACAGGTCGCCTACATTAAATGTCGCGCTCACCCCACCATATTCACTCGGCAACTCCAGCTTGTATGCATTAGAACCATAACATTCGAGGATCTTGAATGGACCATCTGCTCGTGGCATCAACTTATTCTTCCTTTTGGATGGAAATCGTTCCTTCCTCAAATGTAACCACACAAGATCACCCTCCTTGAAAACAGTCGCTTTCGATGTTTATTAGCCTTCTCTTTGTATTTAGCATTTGCCTTCTCAATTTGAGCTCGAACTTGTTCACATACTCGGAGAAATGCAGCTTGTCTTTCTTTGGCTTCAAAACTTAACATATCTTTCTTTGGAATGGGCACTAAATCGATTGGCAGGTATGGATTCACGCCATAGACAATCTCGAATGGAGCTCGTCATGTCGTCATTGATGGTGTACGATTATAAGCGAATTCAGCATGCGCCAATTTGATATCCCAATCCTTTGTGCTTTTACTAACCAATCCTCGCAATAGACTCCCTAGAGTACGGTTGGTTACCTCGGTCTGACCATCTGTTTGTGGATGGTGTGATGTCTTGAAAAGAAGCTTAGTCCCCATCAAACGCCATAACGTTTTCCAGAAGTAACTAAGAAACTTCACATCTCGATCTGAAACAATAGTAAGAGGTATTCCATGTAATCGAACGATCTCTCTATAGTACAAATCAGCCACTTTAGTTGCATCATCAGTCTTGTGACACGGAATAAAATGCGCCATCTTCGAGAATCGATCAACTACCACCATAATCGAGTCCTTACCCCTTTGAGTTCTCGGCAAACCAAGGATAAAATCCATGCTTACCTCATTCCATGGCTGTTTGCAGTGCAGGCGGGAGGTGTATACAAGCCCTTGGTGAACGTGCTCTTAGCCTTTTGACATACCACACATTTCGCCACGATCTCTTGCACGTCCTTATTCATTCTCGGCCAGTAGAAATGTTCACTTAGGATGTCACTCGTCTTGTTAACTCCAAAGTGTCCAGCAATAGCCCCGCCATGAGCTTCTCGTACCAACAACTCCCTAATCGACCCATTCGGAATGCATAGCCGATTACCTTTGAAAAGATAGCCATCTGAACAAGTATACAAACCTGTTGGATCAATGATTTCTTTTGAAAATTCTGGATCAGACTTGTACAGTTCCTTGATATGTTCGAAACCAAGAATCCTTGCATCCAACTCAATCAACAATGAATGCCTTCGTGATAATGCATCAGCCACGACATTAGAACTTCCCGTCTTGTACTTTGAAGAAAACGTGAATGATTGCAAGAATTCTACCCATTTGGCATGTCTTTGATTTAACTTTTGCTGTCCATGGATGTGTTTAAGAGCCTCGTGATCAGAATGTAAAATAAACGGCTTCGGACGCAGATAA
The DNA here is from genome assembly GCF_048544455.1 of Silene latifolia. Classification (NCBI taxonomy): domain Eukaryota; kingdom Viridiplantae; phylum Streptophyta; class Magnoliopsida; order Caryophyllales; family Caryophyllaceae; genus Silene; species Silene latifolia. Next base: position 48,445,380 of record NC_133531.1, read on the forward strand.
TGACTCCAATGGTCCAATGCTCTCACGATTGCATAAAACTCCTTGTCATAAGTTGAATAGTTCAACCTTGCACCGTTTAATTTCTCATTTGAAATATGCAATAGGTCTCTTTTCTTGTAATAACACGGCACCAATCCCAACACCACTTGCATCACACTCGACTTCAAACAATTTATTAAAATCAGGTAGTGCTAAAACAGGTCCGGAGCATAGCTTGCGTTTTACCTCTTCAAACGCCTTTTGGGCGCTGTTAGTCCACACGAACTCTCCCTTCTTGGTTAGCTCTGTAATTGGAGCCACAATCGAGCTAAAACCCTGGATGAACCGTCTATAAAATGATGCTAAACCATGAAAGCTTCGCACCTCTGTAGTTGATTTCGGAATTGGCCAGGCTTGAATAGCGTCGACCTTGGATGGGTCCATACTTACTCCGTCTTTTCCCACAATATAACCAAGAAAGACAACACTTGAGACCATAAAAGTACATTTTTCCAACTTACCATAAAGCTTCTGATCTCGCAACACTTCAAACACGGCTCTCGCAAATGTCGTTTGTGCGACTCTTCATCTTTGCTATAAATCAGGATGTCGTCAAGATAGACCACCACAAATTTGTTAAGGAACGGCCTTAACACTTCATTCATCAACCTCATAAACGAACTAGGAGCATTGCACAACCCAAACGGCATCACAAGCCATTCATATAATCCTTGCTTCGTTTTAAACGCGGTCTTCCACTCATCCCCTTCTCGAATCCTCATTTGATGGTAGCCACTCCTCAAATCCAGTTTAGAAAAGACACACGAACCAGAAAGTTCGTCAAGCATATCATCAAGTCTTGGCATAGGAAAGCGATATTTGATTGTAATGTCATTCACCGCTCTACTATCAATGCACATTCTCCAAGTCCCTTCCTTCTTTGGCACTAATAACGCAGGCACCGCACAAGGACTTAAACTCTCTTGAACATATCCTCTATCTATCAATTCTTGGACTTGTCTCTGCAACTCCTTTGCTTCCTCTGGATTACAACGATAGGCCGGCTTATTAGGCAATGCCGCCCCTGGAATCAGATCTATTTGGTGTTCAATACCACGTAAAGGAGGTAACCCATCCGGTAACTCATCCGGAAACACATCCCGGAACTCTTCTAATAGCTCCTGTACCCCACGGTCATCACACACACCAACGGACCCCAATTCACGAACCAGCAGCACATAAGTTCGTTCTCCACGAGCTAAAGCCTCTTCAACCTCCCGAGCCTCCATAAACATACTCCCCTTCTTTGTTTTAGACTCTTTAATCTTATTAGGTGACATAGGTTTCAGATTATATCTCACATTACCCTTCATCACGCTATACACATTGGCTCTCCCGTCATGTTCAACCTTTCTATCGAATTGCCAAGGCCTACCCAATAGAATGTGGCATGCATTCATAGGAATTATATCGCACCACACCTCATCAGTATAGGGTCCTAAACTCAACGAAACTAAGGCCTGTTTCTTAACTTGAATCCCATTCTCCCCATTCAGCCAATGTAATTTATATGGTTTAACTCGATCTTTAGTTTGCAATTTTAGTTCATCAACAAGGTCCCTTGCTACTACATTAGCACACGACCCACTATCAATAATAAGATTGCAAATTTTACGGTTTACCTTGCACCGAGTATGGAAGATTTGCTCCCGTTGTTCATTCTCAGCTGAACCCGTTTCCATATGCAAATTACGCAGCACTAAACACTCCTCGTCACTCAACGGATCCAAATCATAGACTAATCCTTCACCATCAGTTTCAACATTCCCTTGACTTTCTTCCTCCTGGCGTGACAAATACGGGGATCAAATCACATAATTCTTGAGCTGTTAGGGCTCGTTTCTGAGGACATTCGTTTGCTATATGTCCATAGCCTTGACACTTGAAGCAACGTCTCAAAGAACTCCCCTTTGGCTCGGCAACACCCTTTCCTTTGTCCTTGGGTTCTTCTTTCGGGATTTCTTTAGCCTTGCTAGGAGTGGCCCGGAATATGAATTCGTTCCGAACTTTGTCCCTTGGAGTAAGCATGAGGTTTTTGTGCCTTATCATGTTTCTCGAACTTCCATGCTAATCGACACACATCATTAAAACCTTCATAATTCTGGATCTCGACTCTTTTAGCAATTGCGGGTGTTAGGCCCTTGATGAATCTCGCCACCCTTAGCTCTTCTTTCTCCTCAAGATCGCATACAATCGACATCTTCTCGAATTCTTTGATGTATTCGATCACCGTCATGCTTCCTTGCTCTAAAGATTGGAGCTTTAAGTAGTTATCTTGTTCATAATCCCTTGCGAGAATCGTCTCATCAAGTGCTTCTTTAATTTGATCCAAGATTCGATCTTGTCCTTGCCTTCCTTTCTCCTTTGTTTTTTCAGATTTTCGTACCATAAAGATGCATACTTTGTAAGCTTCAAGATTGCAACTTTAAATTGCTTCTTGTCATCGTATTCTTTATACTCGAAAACCCTTTCAGCTTGTCTTACCCAATCCAGAAATTTTTCCGGATCCATCTCGCCATCAAAGTCAGGAATATCGAGTTTTAAACCTCGATCATCATCGTTCTTATTTTTTGACTTCCTCTTTGGCTGCTCGTCCTCTTCTTCAGATTCGGATGGAGTGTCCGATTCTTTTTTCTTCTCTTTAGCCTTCAACATGCTTGCTATATTTTTTAACACATAAGCCATCTGAGCCATCTCCAACTTCAGCTCGTTATGACCATCTTCCCATGTTTTCGGACCTTCTTCACCGTCTTTAACCATGATTAGCAACGTCCCAAGACAGATGTATTAAGGAATAAATCTGAACTTAGCTCTGATACCAATTTGATGTAAAACAGTATGGAAAAACGAGATTGAACAGATCGTTGAACTGTTCGGTTGAGTTTGTTATTTCTGAGATTGTGTATGTCGTGGTAATTGGTAAATTTGCAGCGGAAATTGTGTTGTTTGGACTGATTATTTCGTGATTATGAATGTAACTGGATAGTATGGTGAATTCCTAGTCCTAACCTCGCAAGGTGTCAAACGCAGATTCACGCAATCAACCTCGCAAGGAAGATCTAAAGATTAAGCTCGCAAACCTAATCAGAGTAATGCTCACAAATGTAAACAATTTTATTGCTGGAAAATTTTGATGATGCTTCTCTGATCATACACGGCCTAATATACTCCTAAACGAGGTCACAATTCGACCCAAACCCTAACTTGGAAATTAAGCTATCTTTCCCTTTCCTAAACTAACTAGGAAAATTATTCTCCTTTCCTAAACTAACTAGGAAAGTAATTAAAATACTAAAAACTAGAATACAATCAGATTTAGGGTATTCTAATTTGACTAGGATTAGGAAAATCTAGCTTTCCTAACTTTATTAGAAATAGTAATTAACTAACTTATTATTCCTACATGATTTAGGAAACCGTGTATCCTAATTATCCTAGGAGCCGTGATATGCAGCCCAGAGCCGTGTTATGCGGCTCCCATGCCTTCCCATTTTAGCATCAACACATTACTCGATCCAAGCTCAAATCCTTTTACTAGTTGAGTTACATTTCGACTAATAAGAAGTTCATTTGCTTGTTCCGAACATGCTCCTGCATCAGTAATCTTTATAGCTTACTTGGTAAAGATTACTTAAATTCGATTTTGAAAACAATTCATCATACTCAAAGCATATGAAGTGTTATACATCATTTCTTTTCAATTGATTCGGCAGCGGAAGCAAATGAAATCAATCAAATATGTTCAATTTAATTGAACTAGTCATGAATCTTATCAACATAAGACTTCTTACTGACGCTAATATCATGTGGATTTATCTTCATAAATCCGGATATTCAAGATGTATTATAATACTCCAAAAGTCTTAAATCATTCTCAATGATCAATATGTCATCCACATATCGGACTAATTAAAAGTTCCGTAACTCCCACTAAACTCCATGTATAAACACAACTTCTCGACTTATCGAGAAATGTTTTATCACATGATCAAAATGTTGATTCCAACTCATTGATGTCCTACTTAAGACCCTCTATTAAGTTTCACATTATCTTAGGATTGCAAGAATCTACAAAACTCATGACATGTATTGAATACATTCCTTCTATTGAAGAAGCGGGTTTTAGATTCACTTGCTACGTATTTCATAACCTCATAATGAAACACAATCCCTAAGAAGATCCAAATAGACTTAATCATTTCAATTTGTGCAAAACCCTTTGCAACCAATCTTGCTTTGAAATATCTCTTTATTAGTGCAAAACCCTTTGTCACTAATCAAGTCCTTTTGTTTCGGATTTTCATGGCTCTAAGCCTTGTATTGAGTTGTGACTTAAACACTCTTATGTAAGTCATATGTTCATTACTTTCTAGAAGTAATCAACTTGAATCAAACAATTTCTTTTGTAAGTTATAAGCTCTTTACTTTCTTAAAAGTAGCATGAATTCATCATTTTTAACAAGTGACGAATTTAACCTCCTAGGTTTTGAAGAAACAATGTCTTACACAAAACGTCTCATGTAGCCAAGAAAGACCAGTTTCTTGCGACATAACATTCTTTGTGGCTCTTGAAAAATTTCTCCCACTCTGTCTTCAAAATAAACTTGTATTTTAGAAAGACAGCTTCACGAGCCACAAACCCGTCGTACTCGTGATAAAAGAAAGGGAAAAATGAGCATTTGTTTCTTGTGAAAAAACTTACAACCATGGTACCCTTACCATTTCATATCTCATATGATTCGATTTAGTGGAAAAATAATTTAGACAAAAGATAAAATCCCCAAAAGGATCAAGTAACTCAAAGTAACTTGATTGAAATCCAAACCATATCGAATAGCGTTTGATTTCTTATCTAATCACACATTATGCCATGATGCGTGCTAAGAGAGATTAACATGTGATACTATATCACATTACTTTGGCTTATATCAAAGTCTTCACTTTGATAATCCCATCACGACTAAATCGTGATTCCTTGAATTCTTTGAAATTCTTCAAAGATTTCTCTATTTACCTTATTAAGTGAACATATTAGTGTCAACTTAAATCGTTGGTAAAAGATAATGATCAACCTATTTTGGATCGATGATATACAACCTCGATCTCCTTTTCAACCAAAAGGCACGAGACATCTTGCTTTGAATACAAGATACGCATATACCATTAACAATCTAATGGTTTCAAGAGTACTCGATAACTCTTTGCGTTCATCATTCCAAAATTTTAAGGTTTAATCTTGGGTTACCAATTTGAGTCTTACATCATCTTCATGATATATCATTCTAGTTTGGTTTAGAATATAATCACCTTGATAATGGGCTAGCCATACATCAAATCGTGGTGTAAAGGGTCACAAAGTGAAACCTCTTTTGTATCTTAACAAGTATGTATTCTTATTTAGAGTTTATGCACTTAATAGTCATAATTAAGTATAACTTTAAATCCAAAACTAGATTGAGTACACAATTACTCTATCTCTCGACATTATTGTTGCTAGTCGTCATATTCTAATCATCCTATGTATCAAGTACAATGATGAAAACCTCCATTGGTTTCTAATATTGACGAAGTAATACTAGCAAAATTTATGTTTAATCAAATAAACATTTAACGAAGAAGGTCCCATTAGATGTCCCACAACTAACTTGTTGATTCTTCAATAATTTGGGGTAGTTTCCTTTCTCGTGTCCAACATTTAAGACAATGGAAACTTTATCGGTCGGGATTGATAGGTTTAGTATCGTTATTCTCAACAACTTTACCTTTAACATTACCTTGTATCAATTCCATTATAATCTTTACTTCTTGAACCTCGTCCTTATCTTAACGGTTTAAGAGAATGCTCCCACTCATTTCAATGAGTCTTTGCTTTGAGAAGCAAAATTGAATTCATGAAGATTACTCTTCATTTGTTCGTTTTAGTCTTAAAACTTTCATTGAAGTGGTTGCGATATTTTGGTCAATTACGAATTCTGAAAATCTAATCACCAAAACAATTTATCGCTTCAAGGTACTTAATTCATTTAAGTACATGAAAAATAATCCATTGTAAGTAGATGTGTTAGTCAAGAATCAAAAACCTGTTTGATAATGAATAACTTTAATCTATACTCTTTACAAGAGATCCTTAGCAATGGTTCATATGAGGTTTTAGAAGAAAAATCAAATTTTGTCTTTAGTTACGATGTTTTAATGGAGATTTGAATCAAAAATCGAAATGATATCATATATGAATTGTGGTAAAGAAATAGAACAATATAAAAACGGAATAGTGGAAAACATAACATTTATCGTTTTATAAATACTTGAAATAACAAGTATAGCATTTACATAGTGACCTCTACCCAACTATGATAAATGATTCCAAGACCCAAATTCATATTAACTTGGGGCACGGTGTGCCGAAATACCCCTTATCAATATAACTCGGTGGATTAACTCTTTAATCGATTCTACTTTTAGAACTCTTGGTCGATAAAATTACATTAATATTTTATCTCTAGCCCGAAACACATCCGGAAATACGTCGTGAATACTTTCGTTGAGTTCAACCCAAATTTCGAATAAATGTGTCCATAATCCAAACCCATATCAATTTAGGGCACGGTGTGCCGAAATACCCCTTATTGACATGAATTCGGTGGATAGACATTCATCACCCACTTCCCCTACGTAACAAGGTTTGTACCGGTGGGGCGAGCGCACTCCCTCGCGAAATAGGTTTTCATGGTTTCTACTATTTGGTAAGGCTATGTCTCAATTAATTGTTTTAGCGAGAGGTCATGTCAATTTATTATCTATCACGTTTTAAGTGAACTAAAGCGGTGAACTACGATAATTCTAATTGACACGGTCGATAAACTCGATAAGACAATGCATGTTTAGTTATGGCGATTTAGCAATGCATGTGACATAAAATAAAATGCAAGCATAAAACAAATAAATCCTAGTATGGTCTTTCCTAAAATAGAAAAACTATTTAACTATTACATTTCGGAAACCAACTCCATTGGTCCCTTGGACTTCGGTTGTGTCACGCATCTCGAGGTAACACCGTCTTTATGTATCGCCATCTTGAAGAAATCCGTCTTTGGGAACTCCGAGATGAATTAAAATTACATAATAAATTACATAATTTCCTATTATACATTTGTAACTAAATAAAATAAATCTATTAAATATTACAAAACGGTGATACGAGATCACAATAAAAATTACAACCGAATCGATATTCCCATACATTTCGGGAAATACCAATTAAAATCTAAGGCCATACTAAGTAAAATTACATAATTCAAAATTACATAAATTAAAATTATGACAATCATAAAGGAAAAATGCAGCATTATAATATGTATGAACATGCTCAATTTTTATGCTAAATCGCCTTTTAAATAGCCAATATCGTATATTACTCGGTTTTTACGGATTTGCGTGATTTCAACATTTTATAATCACAAAAATGCATAAACTCATATTTATGCATAAGTTAATTACCCTAACCTCTTAGGACTCAAAATATAGTCTCCACTAGTAATTTGACCATAATTAACTTTTATTTACAAAATTGTTCATAATTGGACCAAAAATTACAAAAATAAGCTATTAAACTTCAAATAAATCCAAAAATTTCAAATAAATTCAAAATTTGAAATTTAAATTCATGAACATTCTGGAAAAATTCCATGACACTCATAATGTTCAAAATCTTAGGTTAAAAATTTGGAAATTTTCCGGAAAAACAATGTTGCGGTTTATCGATATTTAATAAAATAATCATAAAAACATGGAAAAATTATTTTCATTAACTTTTCAATTTTAGATCTGAAAAATACAATAAAATGCAACATTAGACGTTTTTCCTAAGTCATAGATTATGTTTTATTAATTTCCAACTAATAATGTCACTATTTATGTCATTTTTCTTCAAAAATTCATAAATCATGCTAAAAGACTTCTTTATAGCCAATTATTTTACACACATCTTGTAAAATTGCATGTGACAACATATAAATTTTCTATGACCAGATTCGAAATTTAACTCATATTAACCTATTTTTCACTTAAATCCGAATTTAATAATGAGAAATTCATTTTTCGAGCATAACAAGTCCAAAAATTATGAAACTTTACAGGTTATCTCAAAATAATATGTGTCACAACATATCCAAAAATCAACTTAAAATTCGAAGTATAGCTAATTTTCGACCAAAAATGACATTTTTACTCATAAAATCACATTTAAATGCCATTATTGTAAAATATGAACAATAAAAATCCGAAAAATTAACCAAAATATCCTAAAACATTTTAGGACCAGAAATATTAACATGCATGGATTAATTTCGTGATATCTCATAATAACACAAATTTTACAAGTTTTATTTGTTATTCTTATAACTTGGAAAAACTTTTAACCAATTTGCATGCAAACAACCGTGGCTCTGATACCAATTGAAGGAAATGTAGATTCATATACATACTAACATATTCATATATGTCTAAAATAATTTGTCATAAAATTAAAACGGATTTTATGCATGCAAACAATAATATAAAAGAAGAGAAATAAAGTCCTTACATTCAATATTTCGGCTATATTGGGCACAAGAGAGATCACCTTTCTCTTCTTGTTCTTGAGCTATTCCAATGGATGAACAAGATCTAAGAATAAGATCTCTCCCCAAGCTTTATACCCAAGGCTTAACACTTAATCTAATTAATATTATGAATACTAGTATAATATTAATCTAGTAGAAAAATGACCCAAAATTATTATACATACTTAATAATTTCGGCTATATGGGAGAGAAGAAGAAGAGAGAGTTTTTGTCTCTCTAGAAATCTTATATTTTGATGAGTAAAAGAATGAATAAGCATCCACTACCTCTTAGTGAATATTAGGCAAAATAAGAAAAACAAACTCAAGTGTTTTTACTTCCCAAAACCGGTGGGAGTGGAGGAAGGAAAGAGCCAATGCATGAAATTGTTGCTCTTAACAATGTTCATAGGCTTGCATGGCTAGATTACTTTATAATCATTATGTTTTCTTATTTAAAATATAAACACAATATTAAGTCCATTCCCCTCTTATTTTCGGCACTTTACATAACATGGTATCCATATTATTTTTGTCAATTGTCAATATGTCACATGTCATGTGTGACATAAATTTGTTATGTATTTTTAACATATTAAAAATCAACGTATTAAAAAATACGTCACATACAAAAATGACTTAGTAATTTCATAATTACTTGTGCCAAAATATTTTACCATTTATAAATCACAACAGATTGTATTTATATCAATTCATTCAAATTTAATTGTTACATTAAACAATTATTTCATCCGAGTAATGATACAATTCAATTACTTGGACCGTATCTCATTTAATCACATTTCAATTTGATACGTAAATTTTACTTCCAAAATCGCCCGTCAATTTTCAAGTAATTTAATCAACTCGTAACGTTATACGATTAATTAAATAATCAATTAAGTGTATTGCCCTTTAGGTATGACCTAGGGGGTCAACTGATCACCACCGTCACACGACAGTAATGTCAAACTCTAGTCAGCCAATCATTACCGATATATGTTGACCAGTTGTGATAACAATATTACTTCCCAATTGTATTCTTAAAATGAGATTTAGTAATGATATTTAAATCATGTGATCGCACTATTGTTGAGGACACATTTCCCAACAGTTCTTTAGTCCTTGGTCCTTATTGTGTGAACCCTTTGTCCTTGTTTATTAGTCCTTGTGACTCGTTGTGTAAACCATTTGTCCTTATTGTTGTGACTTGATGTGTGAAGCATTTTTCCTTGTTCATTAGTCTTTTTGACTCGTTGTGTAAACTATTTATCCTTGTTCATTAGTCCTTGTGACTCGTTGTGTGAACCATTTGTCTTTGTGACTCGTTGTTTAAACCATTTGTCCTGGTTTATTAGTCCTTGTGACTCGTTGTGTAAACCATTTGTCCTTGTGATTGTGACTTGTTGTGTGAACCATTTTTCCTTGTTCATTAGTCCTTGTGACTCGTTGTGTGAATCATTTGTCCTTGTTCATTAGTCCTTGTGACTCGTTGTCTAAACTATTTGTCCTTCTTTATTAGTCCTTGTGACTTGTTGTGTGAACTATTTATCCTTGTTCATTAGTCCTTGTAACTCGTTATGTTAACCATTTGTCCTTGTTTATTAGTCCTTCTGACTCATTGGGTAAACCATTTGCCCTTGTTCATTAGTCCATGTGACTCGTTGTGTGAACCATTTGTCCTTGTTCATTAGTTCTTGTGACTCGTTGTGTGAACCATTTGTCCTTGTTCTTTAGTCCTTGTGACTCGTTGTTTGAACCATTTGTCCATGTTTATTAGTCCTTGTGACTCGTTGTGTAAACCATTTGTCCTTGTTATTGTGACTTGTTGTGTGAACCATTTTTCATTGTTCTTTAGTCCTTGTGACTCGTTGTGTGAACCATTTGTCCTTATTCATTTGTCCTTGTGACTCGTTGTGTAAACTATTTGACCTTGTTCATTAGTCCTTGTGACTCGTTGTGTGAACCATTTGTCCTTGTTCATTAGTCATTGTGACTCGTTGTGTAAACTATTTGTCCTTGTGACTCGTTGTGTCAACCATTTGTCCTTGTTCGTTAGTCCTTGTGCCTCGTTGTGTTAACCATTTGTCCTTGTTCTTTAGTCCTTGGTCCTTGTTGTGTGAACCCTTTGTCCTTGTTTATTAGTCCTTGTGACTCGTTGTGTAAACCATTTGTCCTTGTTGTTGTGACTTGATGTGTGAAGCATTTTTCCTTGTTCATTAGTCTTTTTGACTCGTTGTGTAAACTATTTATCCTTGTTCATTAGTCCTTGTGACTCGTTGTGTGAACCATTTGTCTTTGTGACTCGTTGTTTAATCCATTTGTCCTGGTTTATTAGTCCTTGTGGCTCGTTGTGTAAACCATTTGTCCTTGTGATTGTGACTTGTTGTGTGAACCATTTTTCCTTGTTCATTAGTCCTTGTGACTCGTTGTGTGAATCATTTGTCCTTGTTCATTAGTCCTTGTGACTCGTTGTCTAAACTATTTGTCCTTCTTTATTAGTCCTTGTGACTTGTTGTGTGAACTATTTATCCTTGTTCATTAGTCCTTGTAACTCGTTATGTTAACCATTTGTCCTTGTTTATTAGTCCTTCTGACTCATTGGGTAAACCATTTGCCCTTGTTCATTAGTCCATGTGACTCGTTGTGTGAACCATTTGTCCTTGTTCATTAGTTCTTGTGACTCGTTGTGTGAACCATTTGTCCTTGTTCTTTAGTCCTTGTGACTCGTTGTTTAAACCATTTGTCCATGTTTATTAGTCCTTGTGACTCGTTGTGTAAACCATTTGTCCTTGTTATTGTGACTTGTTGTGTGAACCATTTTTCATTGTTCATTAGTCCTTGTAACTCGTTGTGTGAACCATTTGTCCTTATTCATTTGTCCTTGTGACTCGTTGTGTAAACTATTTGACCTTGTTCATTGGTCCTTGTGACTCGTTGTGTGAACCATTTGTCCTTGTACATTAGTCATTGTGACTCGTTGTGTAAACTATTTGTCCTTGTGAGTCGTTGTGTGAACCATTTGTCCTTGTTCATTAGTCATTGTGGCTCGTTGTGTGATCCATTTGTCCTTGTTCTTTAGTCCTTGGTCTTTGTTGTGTGAACCATTTGTCCTTGTTTATTAGTCCTTGTGACTCGTTGTGTAAACCATTTGTCCTTGTTGTTGTGACTTGTTGTGTGAAGCATTTTTCCTTGTTCATTAGTCCTTTTGACTCGTTGTGTAAACTATTTACCCTTGTTCATTAGTCCTTGTGACTCGTTGTGTGAACCATTTGTCTTTGTGACTCGTTGTTTAAACCATTTGTCCTGGTTTATTAGTCCTTGTGACTCGTTGTGTAAACCATTTGTCCTTGTGATTGTGACTTGTTGTGTGAACCATTTTTCCTTGTTCATTAGTCCTTGTGACTCGTTGTGTGAATCATTTGTCCTTGTTCATTAGTCCTCGTGACTCGTTGTCTAAACTATTTGTCCTTCTTTATTAGTCCTTGTGACTTGTTGTGTGAACTATTTATCCTTGTTCATTAGTCCTTGTAACTCGTTATGTTAACCATTTGTCCTTGTTTATTAGTCCTTCTGACTCATTGGGTAAACCATTTGCCCTTGTTCATTAGTCCATGTGACTCGTTGTGTGAACCATTTGTCCTTGTTCATTAGTTCTTGTGACTCGTTGTGTGAACCATTTGTCCTTGTTCTTTAGTCCTTGTGACTCGTTGTTTGAACCATTTGTCCATGTTTATTAGTCCTTGTGACTCGTTGTGTAAACCATTTGTCCTTGTTATTGTGACTTGTTGTGTGAACCATTTTTCATTGTTCTTTAGTCCTTGTGACTCGTTGTGTGAACCATTTGTCCTTATTCATTTGTCCTTGTGACTCGTTGTGTAAACTATTTGACCTTGTTCATTAGTCCTTGTGACTCGTTGTGTGAACCATTTGTCCTTGTTCATTAGTCATTGTGACTCGTTGTGTAAACTATTTGTCCTTGTGACTCGTTGTGTCAACCATTTGTCCTTGTTCGTTAGTCCTTGTGCCTCGTTGTGTTAACCATTTGTCCTTGTTCTTTAGTCCTTGGTCCTTGTTGTGTGAACCCTTTGTCCTTGTTTATTAGTCCTTGTGACTCGTTGTGTAAACCATTTGTCCTTGTTGTTGTGACTTGATGTGTGAAGCATTTTTCCTTGTTCATTAGTCTTTTTGACTCGTTGTGTAAACTATTTATCCTTGTTCATTAGTCCTTGTGACTCGTTGTGTGAACCATTTGTCTTTGTGACTCGTTGTTTAAACCATTTGTCCTGGTTTATTAGTCCTTGTGACTCGTTGTGTAAACCATTTGTCCTTGTGATTGTGACTTGTTGTGTGAACCATTTTTCCTTGTTCATTAGTCCTTGTGACTCGTTGTGTGAATCATTTGTCCTTGTTCATTAGTCCTTGTGACTCGTTGTCTAAACTATTTGTCCTTCTTTATTAGTCCTTGTGACTTGTTGTGTGAACTATTTATCCTTGTTCATTAGTCCTTGTAACTCGTTATGTTAACCATTTGTCCTTGTTTATTAGTCCTTCTGACTCATTGGGTAAACCATTTGCCCTTGTTCATTAGTTCATGTGACTCGTTGTGTGAACCATTTGTCCTTGTTCATTAGTTCTTGTGACTCGTTGTGTGAACCATTTGTCCTTGTTCTTTAGTCCTTGTGACTCGTTGTTTGAACCATTTGTCCATGTTTATTATTCCTTGTGACTCGTTGTGTAAACCTTTTGTCCTTGTTATTGTGACTTGTTGTGTGAACCATTTTTCATTGTTCTTTAGTCCTTGTGACTCGTTGTGTGAACCATTTGTCCTTATTCATTTGTCCTTGTGACTCGTTGTGTAAACTATTTGACCTTGTTCATTAGTCCTTGTGACTCGTTGTGTGAACCATTTGTCCTTGTTCATTAGTCATTGTGACTCGTTGTGTAAACTATTTGTCCTTGTGACTCGTTGTGTCAACCATTTGTCCTTGTTCGTTAGTCCTTGTGCCTCGTTGTGTTAACCATTTGTCCTTGTTCTTTAGTCCTCGGTCCTTGTTGTGTGAACCCTTTGTCCTTGTTTATTAGTCCTTGTGACTCGTTGTGTAAACCATTTGTCCTTGTTGTTGTGACTTGATGTGTGAAGCATTTTTCCTTGTTCATTAGTCTTTTTGACTCGTTGTGTAAACTATTTATCCTTGTTCATTAGTCCTTGTGACTCGTTGTGTGAACCATTTGTCTTTGTGACTCGTTGTTTAATCCATTTGTCCTGGTTTATTAGTCCTTGTGACTCGTTGTGTAAACCATTTGTCCTTGTGATTGTGACTTGTTGTGTGAACCATTTTTCCTTGTTCATTAGTCCTTGTGACTCGTTGTGTGAATCATTTGTCCTTGTTCATTAGTCCTTATGACTCGTTGTCTAAACTATTTGTCCTTCTTTATTAGTCCTTGTGACTTGTTGTGTGAACTATTTATCCTTGTTCATTAGTCCTTGTAACTCGTTATGTTAACCATTTGTCCTTGTTTATTAGTCCTTCTGACTCATTGGGTAAACCATTTGCCCTTGTTCATTAGTCCATGTGACTCGTTGTGTGAACCATTTGTCCTTGTTCATTAGTTCTTGTGACTCGTTGTGTGAACTATTTATCCTTGTTCATTAGTCCTTGTGACTCGTTGTGTGAACCATTTGTCTTTGTGACTCGTTGTTTAATCCATTTGTCCTGGTTTATTAGTCCTTGTGACTCGTTGTGTAAACCATTTGTCCTTGTGATTGTGACTTGTTGTGTGAACCATTTTTCCTTGTTCATTAGTCCTTGTGACTCGTTGTGTGAATCATTTGTCCTTGTTCATTAGTCCTTGTGACTCGTTGTCTAAACTATTTGTCCTTCTTTATTAGTCCTTGTGACTTGTTGTGTGAACTATTTATCCTTGTTCATTAGTCCTTGTAACTCGTTATGTTAACCATTTGTCCTTGTTTATTAGTCCTTCTGACTCATTGGGTAAACCATTTGCCCTTGTTCATTAGTCCATGTGACTCGTTGTGTGAACCATTTGTCCTTGTTCATTAGTTCTTGTGACTCGTTGTGTGAACCATTTGTCCTTGTTCTTTAGTCCTTGTGACTCGTTGTTTAAACCATTTGTCCATGTTTATTAGTCCTTGTGACTCGTTGTGTAAACCATTTGTCCTTGTTATTGTGACTTGTTGTGTGAACCATTTTTCATTGTTCATTAGTCCTTGTAACTCGTTGTGTGAACCATTTGTCCTTATTCATTTGTCCTTGTGACTCGTTGTGTAAACTATTTGACCTTGTTCATTAGTCCTTGTGACTCGTTGTGTGAACCATTTGTCCTTGTACATTAGTCATTGTGACTCGTTGTGTAAACTATTTGTCCTTGTGAGTCGTTGTGTGAACCATTTGTCCTTGTTCATTAGTCATTGTGGCTCGTTGTGTGATCCATTTGTCCTTGTTCTTTAGTCCTTGGTCTTTGTTGTGTGAACCATTTGTCCTTGTTTATTAGTCCTTGTGACTCGTTGTGTAAACCATTTGTCCTTGTTGTTGTGACTTGTTGTGTGAAGCATTTTTCCTTGTTCATTAGTCCTTTTGACTCGTTGTGTAAACTATTTATCCTTGTTCATTAGTCCTTGTGACTCGTTGTGTGAACCATTTGTCTTTGTGACTCGTTGTTTAAACCATTTGTCCTGGTTTATTAGTCCTTGTGACTCGTTTAGTAAACCATTTGTCCTTGTGATTGTGACTTGTTGTGTGAACCATTTTTCCTTGTTCATTAGTCCTTGTGACTCGTTGTGTGAATCATTTGTCCTTGTTCATTAGTCCTTGTGACTCGTTGTCTAAACTATTTGTCCTTCTTTATTAGTCCTTGTGCCTTGTTGTGTGAACTATTTATCCTTGTTCATTAGTCCTTGTAACTCGTTATGTTAACCATTTGTCCTTGTTTATTAGTCCTTCTGACTCATTGGGTAAACCATTTGCCCTTGTTCATTAGTTCATGTGACTCGTTGTGTGAACCATTTGTCCTTGTTCATTAGTTCTTGTGACTCGTTGTGTGAACCATTTGTCCTTGTTCTTTAGTCCTTGTGACTCGTTGTTTGAACCATTTGTCCATGTTTATTAGTCCTTGTGACTCGTTGTGTAAACCATTTGTCCTTGTTATTGTGACTTGTTGTGTGAACCATTTTTCATTGTTCTTTAGTCCTTGTGACTCGTTGTGTGAACCATTTGTCCTTATTCATTTGTCCTTGTGACTCGTTGTGTAAACTATTTGACCTTGTTCATTAGTCCTTGTGACTCGTTGTGTGAACCATTTGTCCTTGTTCATTAGTCATTGTGACTCGTTGTGTAAACTATTTGTCCTTGTGACTCGTTGTGTCAACCATTTGTCCTTGTTCGTTAGTCCTTGTGCCTCGTTGTGTTAACCATTTGTCCTTGTTCTTTAGTCCTCGGTCCTTGTTGTGTGAACCCTTTGTCCTTGTTTATTAGTCCTTGTGACTCGTTGTGTAAACCATTTGTCCTTGTTGTTGTGACTTGATGTGTGAAGCATTTTTCCTTGTTCATTAGTCTTTTTGACTCGTTGTGTAAACTATTTATCCTTGTTCATTAGTCCTTGTGACTCGTTGTGTGAACCATTTGTCTTTGTGACTCGTTGTTTAATCCATTTGTCCTGGTTTATTAGTCCTTGTGACTCGTTGTGTAAACCATTTGTCCTTGTGATTGTGACTTGTTGTGTGAACCATTTTTCCTTGTTCATTAGTCCTTGTGACTCGTTGTGTGAATCATTTGTCCTTGTTCATTAGTCCTTATGACTCGTTGTCTAAACTATTTGTCCTTCTTTATTAGTCCTTGTGACTTGTTGTGTGAACTATTTATCCTTGTTCATTAGTCCTTGTAACTCGTTATGTTAACCATTTGTCCTTGTTTATTAGTCCTTCTGACTCATTGGGTAAACCATTTGCCCTTGTTCATTAGTCCATGTGACTCGTTGTGTGAACCATTTGTCCTTGTTCATTAGTTCTTGTGACTCGTTGTGTGAACCATTTGTCCTTGTTCTTTAGTCCTTGTGACTCGTTGTTTAAACCATTTGTCCATGTTTATTAGTCCTTGTGACTCGTTGTGTAAACCATTTGTCCTTGTTATTGTGACTTGTTGTGTGAACCATTTTTCATTGTTCATTATTCCTTGTAACTCGTTGTGTGAACCATTTGTCCTTATTCATTTGTCCTTGTGACTCGTTGTGTAAACTATTTGACCTTGTTCATTAGTCCTTGTGACTCGTTGTGTGAACCATTTGTCCTTGTACATTAGTCATTGTGACTCGTTGTGTAAACTATTTGTCCTTGTGAGTCGTTGTGTGAACCATTTGTCCTTGTTCATTAGTCATTGTGGCTCGTTGTGTGATCCATTTGTCCTTGTTCTTTAGTCCTTGGTCTTTGTTGTGTGAACCATTTGTCCTTGTTTATTAGTCCTTGTGACTCGTTGTGTAAACCATTTGTCCTTGTTGTTGTGACTTGTTGTGTGAAGCATTTTTCCTTGTTCATTAGTCCTTTTGACTCGTTGTGTAAACTATTTATCCTTGTTCATTAGTCCTTGTGACTCGTTGTGTGAACCATTTGTCTTTGTGACTCGTTGTTTAAACCATTTGTCCTGGTTTATTAGTCCTTGTGACTCGTTGTGTAAACCATTTGTCCTTGTGATTGTGACTTGTTGTGTGAACCATTTTTCCTTGTTCATTAGTCCTTGTGACTCGTTGTGTGAATCATTTGTCCTTGTTCATTAGTCCTTGTGACTCGTTGTCTAAACTATTTGTCCTTCTTTATTAGTCCTTGTGACTTGTTGTGTGAACTATTTATCCTTGTTCATTAGTCCTTGTAACTCGTTATGTTAACCATTTGTCCTTGTTTATTAGTCCTTCTGACTCATTGGGTAAACCATTTGCCCTTGTTCATTAGTTCATGTGACTCGTTGTGTGAACCATTTGTCCTTGTTCATTAGTTCTTGTGACTCGTTGTGTGAACCATTTGTCCTTGTTCTTTAGTCCTTGTGACTCGTTGTTTGAACCATTTGTCCATGTTTATTATTCCTTGTGACTCGTTGTGTAAACCATTTGTCCTTGTTATTGTGACTTGTTGTGTGAACCATTTTTCATTGTTCTTTAGTCCTTGTGACTCGTTGTGTGAACCATTTGTCCTTATTCATTTGTCCTTGTGACTCGTTGTGTAAACTATTTGACCTTGTTCATTAGTCCTTGTGACTCGTTGTGTGAACCATTTGTCCTTGTTCATTAGTCATTGTGACTCGTTGTGTAAACTATTTGTCCTTGTGACTCGTTGTGTCAACCATTTGTCCTTGTTCGTTAGTCCTTGTGCCTCGTTGTGTTAACCATTTGTCCTTGTTCTTTAGTCCTCGGTCCTTGTTGTGTGAACCCTTTGTCCTTGTTTATTAGTCCTTGTGACTCGTTGTGTAAACCATTTGTCCTTGTTGTTGTGACTTGATGTGTGAAGCATTTTTCCTTGTTCATTAGTCTTTTTGACTCGTTGTGTAAACTATTTATCCTTGTTCATTAGTCCTTGTGACTCGTTGTGTGAACCATTTTGTAACACCCCTGATTTTCGGCTAAATTAAAACTAACTTTTACATATAAAACGCGCCGAAAATACAGGGATATTATAATTAATATACAAAGTCTCTATTACAAAATCTCTTTTATACAAATGAAAATAAAATGGAACAAATCTTTTACAAAGTCTTTAATTAAAAACTTGACTTGAAAATCCATTTGAACTGCAGCGGAAAGACCTGAAATAAAACCTGAAGACAAAAAGGAACTACCCCCATGACGAGTAGCCCCGAAGGGAGAAAACACGTCACGTAGGAAAGTCGAGTAATGAGATAATATCTCAATATAAGCGAATTTAATTTTTTTGGTCATGGCGTGGAAACACAGACATGTAAAAATATAAATAAACAGAGAGAATAATAAAAACACTCCCCTTTACTAATCTCAATCTCAACTAATGACTCCATATCACTCATTACTCCGTCTCATAATATAATACTCCCAAGTAACCAGATATCGTATTCTCATCGTCGAACCTAAGACCAAGGACAATGGGTGAGTGAACTGGCGGATAAAAACCGCAAAACAATATTTCCATCTCAATATCGATCTCAAACTCAAATAACTCGGTAATCATGGTCTTTGGACCGTAAACATAACTCGGCTCAACGGCCCCAATAACTCAATACCAGTAACCAATATTCATCTCAATTTCAATATCGATATTGTCAAAAGGTCCAATAATGAACCGTGCTCAACACTTAGAGTAAAACTCTAAGCTACTCACCCACGAGTCGAGATCAAAGGATACGACAATTAAAATACAATAAAAAATCCAAATTATCAAGATAAAATAAAGCGGTCGGCTGAAAGACCAAAGTCTGAACTCATATCCAAGTATTACCATAAACCCATCTCATTATCAAAGTAGCATTACACCATGAAACTTTAATTAACTCTTTACAACCAACCAAAAATCCATTGTGCAGACTATTAGATGTTAAAATCACTAATTACTTGATTTGCAATCCTTATACGCACCAAACTCACGGCTAACTAAAAGTATATACGCTGATTTGAACCAAGGATTATTAAATTGATAGAAAACCCCATCTCACAAAATAGACTTTTACGGTAATAGTAATATACATATAATATAATACCAAAGTTCATAAATTTCGTCAAACATCTCGACAAACACGAAAAGAAACTAGCACATAAGCAAACAACCTCGAACGATAGTAATAATATTAGGATCGGTAGAATCGTGTTACCTTAAATTTGTTCCGATAAGCTTAAAATAATTAACCATAAACAAACAATCCCAAACAATAATATGAATAATAGTTTTTGGTTGAGATTATGAAGGCGGGATCTTGGTTTGGCTAGGACGAAAATGGCGTACGGAGGAGCTCTATTGTTTTGTTGTTGTTGCTGTGCTTGTTTACAGGAATATATAAAAGAAAATAGGAAGAAGAAAAGTAGAGAGTAAAGAATGAGGAAAGGTGGGTCACGCAGACAACCACAACAATATTAATAGTAATAATAATATAACAACACAAATTCTCATTGTAGATATGATATACCCGTCACTTTGGAGTGACGGATACCATTTACCTTACAAAATACCCACTTTCTCTCTCTCTGTAACAATATTCAAGTGGTTTCCTTTCTCCACTAACCCATTTTGTTCCCTTTTTATCTCACAAAATACCCGCCACAAGGAAGACTGATTGTAATAATAATAATAATAATAATAATACTAATGCTTTGGGTTTGTGTTTTGCGCTGGAAAGGAGAAAAGAAGAAAGAGGAAAGTAGGAGGTGGGGCGTATGACAACAACAATAATAATATTTAATAATAATAAGAATAATTTATTTAAAAGTAGTAATAATAATATATATAATAAATATATATTTTTTTTAAAAAGTAGAGGAAGTGGAAGGTGTAGGGATCACGATTCACGCATGATCAAACAACACAATGAACAATGTAGTGCCCCATAGTATTAATGATAATAATATATATAATAAAGTGGTTAAACGGTTTAATAAATTTTAAATGTCAAAATGGGAAATTCGCGGGTGTTACAATCTACCCTCCTTAAAAGGAACTTCGTCCCCGAAGTTCGATAAAAATAAATTGAAAATTTGAGTGGTATTACATTCCACCCTCCTTAAAAATAAAGTTCGTCCTCGAACGTAAAATTTTCAAAAAAAATGAATGAAATGACAACTCAAAATTTAAGAAAAGTTTAGAAAGTTTAAAGAACGGTGCTAAGATATGACGATCTCAACACCTGACCAAGAAAGAACCCGCTCTGATACCAATTGTAACACCCCTGATTTTCGGCTAAATTAAAACTAACTTTTACATATAAAACGCGCCGAAAATACAGGGATATTATAATTAATATACAAAGTCTCTATTACAAAATCTCTTTTATACAAATGAAAATAAAATGGAACAAATCTTTTACAAAGTCTTTAATTAAAAACTTGACTTGAAAATCCATTTGAACTGCAGCGGAAAGACCTGAAATAAAACCTGAAGACAAAAAGGAACTACCCCCATGACGAGTAGCCCCGAAGGGAGAAAACACGTCAGCCGGAAAGCTGAGTAACAGATAATATCTCAATATAAGCAGCTTAATTTTTTTGGTCATGGCGTGGAAACACAGACATGTAAAAATATAAATAAACAGAGAGAATAATAAAAACACTCCCCTTTACTAATCTCAATCTCAACTAATGACTCCATATCACTCATTACTCCGTCTCATAATATAATACTCCCAAGTAACCAGATATCGTATTCTCATCGTCGAACCTAAGACCAAGGACAATGGGTGAGTGAACTGGCGGATAAAAACCGCAAAACAATATTTCCATCTCAATATCGATCTCAAACTCAAATAACTCAGTAATCATGGTCGCACTGGACCGTAAACATAACTCGGCTCAACGGCCCCAATAACTCAATACCAGTAACCAATATTCATCTCAATTTCAATATCGATATTGTCAAAAGGTCCAATAATGAACCGTGCTCAACACTTAGAGTAAAACTCTAAGCTACTCACCCACGAGTCGAGATCAAAGGATACGACAATTAAAATACAATAAAAAATCCAAATTATCAAGATAAAATAAAGCGGTCGGCTGAAAGACCAAAGTCTGAACTCATATCCAAGTATTACCATAAACCCATCTCATTATCAAAGTAGCATTACACCATGAAACTTTAATTAACTCTTTACAACCAACCAAAAATCCATTGTGCAGACTATTAGATGTTAAAATCACTAATTACTTGATTTGCAATCCTTATACGCACCAAACTCACGGCTAACTAAAAGTATATACGCTGATTTGAACCAAGGATTATTAAATTGATAGAAAACCCCATCTCACAAAATAGACTTTTACGGTAATAGTAATATACATATAATATAATACCAAAGTTCATAAATTTCGTCAAACATCTCGACAAACACGAAAAGAAACTAGCACATAAGCAAACAACCTCGAACGATAGTAATAATATTAGGATCGGTAGAATCGTGTTACCTTAAATTTGTTCCGATAAGCTTAAAATAATTAACCATAAACAAACAATCCCAAACAATAATATGAATAATAGTTTTTGGTTGAGATTATGAAGGCGGGATCTTGGTTTGGCTAGGACGAAAATGGCGTACGGAGGAGCTCTATTGTTTTGTTGTTGTTCTTTGTGCTTGTTTACAGGGAATATATAAAAGAAAATAGGAAGAAGAAAAGTAGAGAGTAAAGAATGAGGAAAGGTGGGTCACGCAGACAACCACAACAATATTAATAGTAATAATAATATAACAACACAAATTCTCATTGTAGATATGATATACCCGTCACTTTGGAGTGACGGATACCATTTACCTTACAAAATACCCACTTTCTCTCTCTCTGTAACAATATTCAAGTGGTTTCCTTTCTCCACTAACCCATTTTGTTCCCTTTTTATCTCACAAAATACCCGCCACAAGGAAGACTGATTGTAATAATAATAATAATAATAATAATACTAATGCTTTGGGTTTGTGTTTTGCGCTGGAAAGGAGAAAAGAAGAAAGAGGAAAGTAGGAGGTGGGGCGTATGACA
The DNA here is from genome assembly GCF_048544455.1 of Silene latifolia. Lineage (NCBI taxonomy): Eukaryota > Viridiplantae > Streptophyta > Magnoliopsida > Caryophyllales > Caryophyllaceae > Silene > Silene latifolia. Next base: position 48,467,725 of record NC_133531.1, read on the forward strand.
ACAACAATAATAATATTTAATAATAATAAGAATAATTTATTTAAAAGTAGTAATAATAATATATATAATAAATATATATTTTTTTTAAAAAGTAGAGGAAGTGGAAGGTGTAGGGATCACGATTCACGCATGATCAAACAACACAATGAACAATGTAGTGCCCCATAGTATTAATGATAATAATATATATAATAAAGTGGTTAAACGGTTTAATAAATTTTAAATGTCAAAATGGGAAATTCGCGGGTGTTACAATTTGTCTTTGTGACTCGTTGTTTAATCCATTTGTCCTGGTTTATTAGTCCTTGTGACTCGTTGTGTAAACCATTTGTCCCTGTGATTGTGACTTGTTGTGTGAACCATTTTTCCTTGTTCATTAGTCCTTGTGACTCGTTGTGTGAATCATTTGTCCTTGTTCATTAGTCCTTATGACTCGTTGTCTAAACTATTTGTCCTTCTTTATTAGTCCTTGTGACTTGTTGTGTGAACTATTTATCCTTGTTCATTAGTCCTTGTAACTCGTTATGTTAACCATTTGTCCTTGTTTATTAGTCCTTCTGACTCATTGGGTAAACCATTTGCCCTTGTTCATTAGTCCATGTGACTCGTTGTGTGAACCATTTGTCCTTGTTCATTAGTTCTTGTGACTCGTTGTGTGAACCATTTGTCCTTGTTCTTTAGTCCTTGTGACTCGTTGTTTAAACCATTTGTCCATGTTTATTAGTCCTTGTGACTCGTTGTGTAAACCATTTGTCCTTGTTATTGTGACTTGTTGTGTGAACCATTTTTCATTGTTCATTAGTCCTTGTAACTCGTTGTGTGAACCATTTGTCCTTATTCATTTGTCCTTGTGACTCGTTGTGTAAACTATTTGACCTTGTTCATTAGTCCTTGTGACTCGTTGTGTGAACCATTTGTCCTTGTACATTAGTCATTGTGACTCGTTGTGTAAACTATTTGTCCTTGTGAGTCGTTGTGTGAACCATTTGTCCTTGTTCATTAGTCATTGTGGCTCGTTGTGTGATCCATTTGTCCTTGTTCTTTAGTCCTTGGTCTTTGTTGTGTGAACCATTTGTCCTTGTTTATTAGTCCTTGTGACTCGTTGTGTAAACCATTTGTCCTTGTTGTTGTGACTTGTTGTGTGAAGCATTTTTCCTTGTTCATTAGTCCTTTTGACTCGTTGTGTAAACTATTTATCCTTGTTCATTAGTCCTTGTGACTCGTTTTGTGAACCATTTGTCTTTGTGACTCGTTGTTTAAACCATTTGTCCTGGTTTATTAGTCCTTGTGACTCGTTGTGTAAACCATTTGTCCTTGTGATTGTGACTTGTTGTGTGAACCATTTTTCCTTGTTCATTAGTCCTTGTGACTCGTTGTGTGAATCATTTGTCCTTGTTCATTAGTCCTTGTGACTCGTTGTCTAAACTATTTGTCCTTCTTTATTAGTCCTTGTGACTTGTTGTGTGAACTATTTATCCTTGTTCATTAGTCCTTGTAACTCGTTATGTTAACCATTTGTCCTTGTTTATTAGTCCTTCTGACTCATTGGGTAAACCATTTGCCCTTGTTCATTAGTTCATGTGACTCGTTGTGTGAACCATTTGTCCTTGTTCATTAGTTCTTGTGACTCGTTGTGTGAACCATTTGTCCTTGTTCTTTAGTCCTTGTGACTCGTTGTTTGAACCATTTGTCCATGTTTATTATTCCTTGTGACTCGTTGTGTAAACCATTTGTCCTTGTTATTGTGACTTGTTGTGTGAACCATTTTTCATTGTTCTTTAGTCCTTGTGACTCGTTGTGTGAACCATTTGTCCTTATTCATTTGTCCTTGTGACTCGTTGTGTAAACTATTTGACCTTGTTCATTAGTCCTTGTGACTCGTTGTGTGAACCATTTGTCCTTGTTCATTAGTCATTGTGACTCGTTGTGTAAACTATTTGTCCTTGTGACTCGTTGTGTCAACCATTTGTCCTTGTTCGTTAGTCCTTGTGCCTCGTTGTGTTAACCATTTGTCCTTGTTCTTTAGTCCTCGGTCCTTGTTGTGTGAACCCTTTGTCCTTGTTTATTAGTCCTTGTGACTCGTTGTGTAAACCATTTGTCCTTGTTGTTGTGACTTGATGTGTGAAGCATTTTTCCTTGTTCATTAGTCTTTTTGACTCGTTGTGTAAACTATTTATCCTTGTTCATTAGTCCTTGTGACTCGTTGTGTGAACCATTTGTCTTTGTGACTCGTTGTTTAATCCATTTGTCCTGGTTTATTAGTCCTTGTGACTCGTTGTGTAAACCATTTGTCCCTGTGATTGTGACTTGTTGTGTGAACCATTTTTCCTTGTTCATTAGTCCTTGTGACTCGTTGTGTGAATCATTTGTCCTTGTTCATTAGTCCTTATGACTCGTTGTCTAAACTATTTGTCCTTCTTTATTAGTCCTTGTGACTTGTTGTGTGAACTATTTATCCTTGTTCATTAGTCCTTGTAACTCGTTATGTTAACCATTTGTCCTTGTTTATTAGTCCTTCTGACTCATTGGGTAAACCATTTGCCCTTGTTCATTAGTCCATGTGACTCGTTGTGTGAACCATTTGTCCTTGTTCATTAGTTCTTGTGACTCGTTGTGTGAACCATTTGTCCTTGTTCTTTAGTCCTTGTGACTCGTTGTTTAAACCATTTGTCCATGTTTATTAGTCCTTGTGACTCGTTGTGTAAACCATTTGTCCTTGTTATTGTGACTTGTTGTGTGAACCATTTTTCATTGTTCATTAGTCCTTGTAACTCGTTGTGTGAACCATTTGTCCTTATTCATTTGTCCTTGTGACTCGTTGTGTAAACTATTTGACCTTGTTCATTAGTCCTTGTGACTCGTTGTGTGAACCATTTGTCCTTGTACATTAGTCATTGTGACTCGTTGTGTAAACTATTTGTCCTTGTGAGTCGTTGTGTGAACCATTTGTCCTTGTTCATTAGTCATTGTGGCTCGTTGTGTGATCCATTTGTCCTTGTTCTTTAGTCCTTGGTCTTTGTTGTGTGAACCATTTGTCCTTGTTTATTAGTCCTTGTGACTCGTTGTGTAAACCATTTGTCCTTGTTGTTGTGACTTGTTGTGTGAAGCATTTTTCCTTGTTCATTAGTCCTTTTGACTCGTTGTGTAAACTATTTATCCTTGTTCATTAGTCCTTGTGACTCGTTGTGTGAACCATTTGTCTTTGTGACTCGTTGTTTAAACCATTTGTCCTGGTTTATTAGTCCTTGTGACTCGTTGTGTAAACCATTTGTCCTTGTGATTGTGACTTGTTGTGTGAACCATTTTTCCTTGTTCATTAGTCCTTGTGACTCGTTGTGTGAATCATTTGTCCTTGTTCATTAGTCCTTGTGACTCGTTGTCTAAACTATTTGTCCTTCTTTATTAGTCCTTGTGACTTGTTGTGTGAACTATTTATCCTTGTTCATTAGTCCTTGTAACTCGTTATGTTAACCATTTGTCCTTGTTTATTAGTCCTTCTGACTCATTGGGTAAACCATTTGCCCTTGTTCATTAGTTCATGTGACTCGTTGTGTGAACCATTTGTCCTTGTTCATTAGTTCTTGTGACTCGTTGTGTGAACCATTTGTCCTTGTTCTTTAGTCCTTGTGACTCGTTGTTTGAACCATTTGTCCATGTTTATTAGTCCTTGTGACTCGTTGTGTAAACCATTTGTCCTTGTTATTGTGACTTGTTGTGTGAACCATTTTTCATTGTTCTTTAGTCCTTGTGACTCGTTGTGTGAACCATTTGTCCTTATTCATTTGTCCTTGTGACTCGTTGTGTAAACTATTTGACCTTGTTCATTAGTCCTTGTGACTCGTTGTGTGAACCATTTGTCCTTGTTCATTAGTCATTGTGACTCGTTGTGTAAACTATTTGTCCTTGTGACTCGTTGTGTCAACCATTTGTCCTTGTTCGTTAGTCCTTGTGCCTCGTTGTGTTAACCATTTGTCCTTGTTCTTTAGTCCTCGGTCCTTGTTGTGTGAACCCTTTGTCCTTGTTTATTAGTCCTTGTGACTCGTTGTGTAAACCATTTGTCCTTGTTGTTGTGACTTGATGTGTGAAGCATTTTTCCTTGTTCATTAGTCTTTTTGACTCGTTGTGTAAACTATTTATCCTTGTTCATTAGTCCTTGTGACTCGTTGTGTGAACCATTTGTCTTTGTGACTCGTTGTTTAATCCATTTGTCCTGGTTTATTAGTCCTTGTGACTCGTTGTGTAAACCATTTGTCCTTGTGATTGTGACTTGTTGTGTGAACCATTTTTCCTTGTTCATTAGTCCTTGTGACTCGTTGTGTGAATCATTTGTCCTTGTTCATTAGTCCTTATGACTCGTTGTCTAAACTATTTGTCCTTCTTTATTAGTCCTTGTGACTTGTTGTGTGAACTATTTATCCTTGTTCATTAGTCCTTGTAACTCGTTATGTTAACCATTTGTCCTTGTTTATTAGTCCTTCTGACTCATTGGGTAAACCATTTGCCCTTGTTCATTAGTCCATGTGACTCGTTGTGTGAACCATTTGTCCTTGTTCATTAGTTCTTGTGACTCGTTGTGTGAACCATTTGTCCTTGTTCTTTAGTCCTTGTGACTCGTTGTTTAAACCATTTGTCCATGTTTATTAGTCCTTGTGACTCGTTGTGTAAACCATTTGTCCTTGTTATTGTGACTTGTTGTGTGAACCATTTTTCATTGTTCATTAGTCCTTGTAACTCGTTGTGTGAACCATTTGTCCTTATTCATTTGTCCTTGTGACTCGTTGTGTAAACTATTTGACCTTGTTCATTAGTCCTTGTGACTCGTTGTGTGAACCATTTGTCCGTGTACATTAGTCATTGTGACTCGTTGTGTAAACTATTTGTCCTTGTGAGTCGTTGTGTGAACCATTTGTCCTGGAGTAAAACTCTTAGGACTTGATTTTTGGACATATAAGACTCGAAAACAAGAACTAACTTGGACAGAATTAGACTCAACAAAGGACTCGATTTGGACACTTAGATGGATTGTTTTAAGGACCAACAAGCTATATAAGGACACATTTAGAAGCTAATAAACGATTCAACCAAAGCAAGGCACGAAACAGCCTGTTTTGGACGAATATAAGATCCTAAATAGCTTGATAACTTTGAAAGAAAGCAATGGAAATAAGATTGTAACTTAAATGCTTATGAACTAAACATTCAAATAACAATTCCCACAATAACTTAAGGCAACAAAACAGAAACTTTGGGACTGTTTTGACACAAAACAATAACAAGACTCGGGATATGACTTGAGAAGATCACAAAGCAATCTCAAGACTCGGGATGTTGTTCAAGATCACAAAGCAAGAACTAATCCCCTTATGCACTTGGTCAGATCACAAAGCAAACCAAGATACACGACCCCAAACACTAAGTAATGGAGTTGTTCTAGCACTAAGCAAAGAACTAATCAAGGGTTTTGAGAAACCTCATAAAACTCATAATTTTCATTAACTCCAATCTGAAGTTCTCAAGTGTTTAGCTTGGTTTATATAGACCAAGGCTTACAATCTTGACCCTTGATTACTAAGTACATCTAAAGGTCACAAAAGTAGCAGCTAACAACCAAGAAAACGGCAGCCTAGGCTATGACAAATCTGAAATGAAAAGGACATAAAGCAAAGAAAGTAAACTAATAGTCCAAACTTCCTTGTTTGTAGCTCAACTTCTTATTTATGATTATATGGACTGAAATGGGGCTTGAGGAAACCGTGTAAGAGTCCTTGCTGCAGCCATAAAGTCCCTTGAGCTTTGTTGGTTCAAAAGAGGAAGGTTGATAGCGACATAATGCACAAAAAACTAAGCTTGTTCCAGCCATGGTCCTGATTGCGCACGGTTTTAAAAGCTTGGCAAACTCTATGATAGGAACGGCTTTGGGATATAAGTTCCTACATAAAAACGTCCCAAACTCACCAAAGATTAATCCCATGCTGGAAAATGGCACGACTTCTTAGACGGAATTCATGTTAGACCTCAATCTTGTGCAAGGTCCAAAACCGGGTGAAATGTGGCCTTTCTCGGTTTGATTTGTTTCAATCTCCCCTTCTTCAAAAGGACTTGCCCTCAAGTCCTGGAAATCATCATCCTCATTCTCCACATAGCTTGGACTCAAGTCCCCAACATCAAATGTTACATGAATTCCCAAGAGATCAACTTTGTACTTATTGAACCCAATTTGCTTGATGACTTTGAAAGGACCTTCTTCACTTGCTATGGACTTGTTTCTTCCTTTCTTAAGGACTCTTTGCTTGTTGATTTTAACCCACACAAGGTCCCCGGGCCTGAATATGCGAGCTTGCTTAGGAGCCATAGACATTTCCTTGCATTTCATGGCCTTAGCATGGATGGGAGGATCTCTTTCAACTCGTTTCTCGACTCCCTTCCATTCCTCAACAATTGGTTCGAAATTTTGCACTTGGGCAGCCTCATTGCCGTGGCCATTGCCATCACTAGCCTTGCACTTGAATTCAAATGAGTTAGTTAAACTTGGATTAGGAAATGAAGTAGGCTCACATTGCAAGCCTTCAAAGAAACCCTCGGTTTGATCTTTCCATTTGAGTAATGCTTGAACCCTTGGCTCCTTGAACTCATCTTTGGCATGGACAACATGGTCAGTCCCCATGCCGTCCTCCCCTTGACTCACTTTGTCTTCATTGATCAATAATACTTTCTTGGGTGGTTCAAACAAGGACTCGGGTGGTAGGGGTGCTAGCACAACTTTCTTTGAACCAAGCTTGAAAATATAGGTGTTGTCTTGACCATTATGCATTGAATCTTTATCAAACTCCCATGGTCTTCCAAGTAGAAGATGGCAAGCATCCATAGGTAGAACATCACAAAGAACCTCATCAACATAGTTCTTGCCAATGGAGAAAGACACTAGGCATTGCTTATCCACCTTAATTTCAGCCCCTTTGTTGAGCCACCTCAACTTATAAGGATTAGGATGATCTTGTGTAGGCAAAGAGAGCTTCTCAATGAGAGTATTAGAAGCCACATTAGTACAACTTCCTCCATCAATGATAAGGTTGCACACTTTCCCTTGAATGGTGCACCTAGACCTAAAGAGTTGTTGTCTTTGGTTTACTTCCATAGGTTGGGTACTCAATGCTCTCCAAATGACCAAACTCATTCCCTCATCCGGTTCTACCACCATGGCAGCCTCCTCTTGCACCGTTTCTTCCTTACTATCATCACAAACAAGGATCTCATCCTCACCCCAATGAACTACCTCAAATGTGCTAAGGGCTCTCTTGGTTGGACACTCTTTAGCATAGTGACCGAACCCTTGACATTGGTAACATTTTTTCAGAGATGTGGTGCTTTTGGTTGGAATCATGGGTGCCTTGCCTTTGTCAAGAGTAGGTGTTTTGTTTTGAGGGGTTGGTTCATCAACCTTGGTCTCGGTTTGGGTGGAGTAGGGGGCTGTTTTGGCGGCTGTTTTTGTGGTGGCAGCTCTCCCTTTTCCCAATTTCTCAACCCTTAAAGCCAAATTAACGGCTTCATCAAAGGACCATACTTGTTGCATTCTAACCCTATGAGCAATCTTGGTATCTAAACCTTCAACAAATCTAGCAATTTTCTGTTCGGGCTTCTCATTGAGTTCACATTGCAAGGTAAGTTGTTCAAAGTCCCTAAGATATGACTCAAGTGGTTGTTGGTCTTGTTTAAGTTGTGTGAGCTTAATGAAAATGTCTTGAGTGTACTCTTTAGGTATAAACTTCTCATTAAGCTTCTTTTTCAGTTTTAACCAAGACTTAATAGGTTCCTTACCATCCCTTCTTCTCTGATTTTTTAAGTTCTCATACCAAAGGGAAGCATAGCCTTTGAGTTTCAAGATTGCAACTTTAAAAGCTTTGCCATCAGAATAACCTTTAAACTCAAAGACTCTTTCAATGGTCCTAAACCAATCTAACAAATCCTCGGGGTTTAAACTACCATGAAAATCAGGAATTTCTACCTTTAAGTCTTTGTTGGGCTCTCCATGAAAGGCCTCGGCCATGGACTCCTCCGAATCAGAAAGCTCCTCTTCCTCATGGCCACCATGAGCTCGTCCTCTCCCCATGAAGCCACGGCCTCTACCCCTGCCTCTAGGTGGTCGTCCTCCTCTTGGTGGTGGTGTTGGAATATTAGCCATGATAACATTGAGAGATTCTAGCAACAAATCACATTTTTCAGAAAGTTGAGTAACTTGTGTTTCAATTCCAGCAATCCTTTCTTCACTCATGGTTGTTTTTTGTGTTTTTAATGTGGTTAGGGTATGATGAACTCACAAAGAAAGGATTTTGTTGTTAACCAAAGCTCTGATAACCAATTTGGAGTAAAACTCTTAGGACTTGATTTTTGGACATATAAGACTCGAAAACAAGAACTAACTTGGACAGAATTAGACTCAACAAAGGACTCGATTTGGACACTTAGATGGATTGTTTTAAGGACCAACAAGCTATATAAGGACACATTTAGAAGCTAATAAACGATTCAACCAAAGCAAGGCACGAAACAGCCTGTTTTGGACGAATATAAGATCCTAAATAGCTTGATAACTTTGAAAGAAAGCAATGGAAATAAGATTGTAACTTAAATGCTTATGAACTAAACATTCAAATAACAATTCCCACAATAACTTAAGGCAACAAAACAGAAACTTTGGGACTGTTTTGACACAAAACAATAACAAGACTCGGGATATGACTTGAGAAGATCACAAAGCAATCTCAAGACTCGGGATGTTGTTCAAGATCACAAAGCAAGAACTAATCCCCTTATGCACTTGGTCAGATCACAAAGCAAACCAAGATACACGACCCCAAACACTAAGTAATGGAGTTGTTCTAGCACTAAGCAAAGAACTAATCAAGGGTTTTGAGAAACCTCATAAAACTCATAATTTTCATTAACTCCAATCTGAAGTTCTCAAGTGTTTAGCTTGGTTTATATAGACCAAGGCTTACAATCTTGACCCTTGATTACTAAGTACATCTAAAGGTCACAAAAGTAGCAGCTAACAACCAAGAAAACGGCAGCCTAGGCTATGACAAATCTGAAATGAAAAGGACATAAAGCAAAGAAAGTAAACTAATAGTCCAAACTTCCTTGTTTGTAGCTCAACTTCTTATTTATGATTATATGGACTGAAATGGGGCTTGAGGAAACCGTGTAAGAGTCCTTGCTGCAGCCATAAAGTCCCTTGAGCTTTGTTGGTTCAAAAGAGGAAGGTTGATAGCGACATAATGCACAAAAAACTAAGCTTGTTCCAGCCATGGTCCTGATTGCGCACGGTTTTAAAAGCTTGGCAAACTCTATGATAGGAACGGCTTTGGGATATAAGTTCCTACATAAAAACGTCCCAAACTCACCAAAGATTAATCCCATGCTGGAAAATGGCACGACTTCTTAGACGGAATTCATGTTAGACCTCAATCTTGTGCAAGGTCCAAAACCGGGTGAAATGTGGCCTTTCTCGGTTTGATTTGTTTCACATTAGTCATTGTGGCTCGTTGTGTGATCCATTTGTCCTTGTTCTTTAGTCCTTGGTCTTTGTTGTGTGAACCATTTGTCCTTGTTTATTAGTCCTTGTGACTCGTTGTGTAAACCATTTGTCCTTGTTGTTGTGACTTGTTGTGTGAAGCATTTTTCCTTGTTCATTAGTCCTTTTGACTCGTTGTGTAAACTATTTATCCTTGTTCATTAGTCCTTGTGACTCGTTGTGTGAACCATTTGTCTTTGTGACTCGTTGTTTAAACCATTTGTCCTGGTTTATTAGTCCTTGTGACTCGTTGTGTAAACCATTTGTCCTTGTGATTGTGACTTGTTGTGTGAACCATTTTTCCTTGTTCATTAGTCCTTGTGACTCGTTGTGTGAATCATTTGTCCTTGTTCATTAGTCCTTGTGACTCGTTGTCTAAACTATTTGTCCTTCTTTATTAGTCCTTGTGACTTGTTGTGTGAACTATTTATCCTTGTTCATTAGTCCTTGTAACTCGTTATGTTAACCATTTGTCCTTGTTTATTAGTCCTTCTGACTCATTGGGTAAACCATTTGCCCTTGTTCATTAGTCCATGTAACTCGTTGTGTGAACCATTTGTCCTTGTTCAATAGTTCTTGTGACTCGTTGTGTGAACCATTTGTCCTTGTTCTTTAGTCCTTCTGACTCGTTGTTTAAACCATTTATCCATGTTTATTAGTCCTTGTGACTCGTTGTGTAAACCATTTGTCCTTGTTATTGTGACTTGTTGTGTGAACCATTTTTCATTGTTCATTAGTCCTTGTGACTCGTTGTGTGAACCATTTGTCCTTATTCATTTGTCCTTGTGACTCGTTGTGTAAACTATTTGACCTTGTTCATTAGTCCTTGTGACTCGTTGTGTGAACCATTTGTCCTTGTTCATTAGTCATTGTGACTCGTTGTGTAAACTATTTGTCCTTGTGAGTCGTTGTGTGAACCATTTGTCCTTGTTCATTAGTCCGTGTGCCTCGTTGTGTTAACCATTTGTCCTTGTTCTTTAGTCCTTGGTCCTTGTTGTGTGAACCCTTTGTCCTTGTTTATTAGTCCTTGTGACTCGTTGTGTAAACCATTTGTCCTTGTTGTTGTGACTTGATGTGTGAAGCATTTTTCCTTGTTCATTAGTTTTTTTGACTCGTTGTGTAAACTATTTATCCTTGTTCATTAGTCCTTGTGACTCGTTGTGTGAACCATTTGTCTTTGTGACTCGTTGTTTAAACCATTTGTCCTGGTTTATTAGTCCTTGTGACTCGTTGTGTAAACCATTTGTCCTTGTGATTGTGACTTGTTGTGTGAACCATTTTCCTTGTTCATTAGTCCTTGTGACTCGTTGTGTGAATCATTTGTCCTTGTTCATTAGTCCTTGTGACTCGTTGTCTAAACTATTTGTCCTTCTTTATTAGTCCTTGTGACTTGTTGTGTGAACTATTTATCCTTGTTCATTAGTCCTTGTAACTCGTTATGTTAACCATTTGTCCTTGTTTATTAGTCCTTCTGACTCATTGGGTAAACCATTTGCCCTTGTTCATTAGTCCATGTGACTCGTTGTGTGAACCATTTGTCCTTGTTCATTAATTCTTGTGACTCGTTGTGTGAACCATTTGTCCTTGTTCTTTAGTCCTTGTGACTCGTTGTTTAAACCATTTATCCATGTTTATTAGTCCTTGTGACTCGTTGTGTAAACCATTTGTCCTTGTTATTGTGACTTGTTGTGTGAACCATTTTTCATTGTTCATTAGTCCTTGTGACTCGTTGTGTGAACCATTTGTCCTTATTCATTTGTCCTTGTGACTCGTTGTGTAAACTATTTGACCTTGTTCATTAGTCCTTGTGACTCGTTGTGTGAACCATTTGTCCTTGTTCATTAGTCATTGTGACTCGTTGTGTAAACTATTTGTCCTTGTGCGTCGTTGTGTGAACCATTTGTCCTTGTTCATTAGTCATTGTGGCTCGTTGTGTGATCCATTTGTCCTTGTTCTTTAGTCCTTGGTCTTTGTTGTGTGAACCATTTGTCCTTGTTTATTAGTCCTTGTGACTCGTTGTGTAAACCATTTGTCCTTGTTGTTGTGACTTGTTGTGTGAAGCATTTTTCCTTGTTCATTAGTCCTTTTGACTCGTTGTTTAAACTATTTATCCTTGTTCATTAGTCCTTGTGACTCGTTGTGTGAACCATTTGTCTTTGTGACTCGTTGTTTAAACCATTTGTCCTGATTTATTAGTCCTTGTGACTCGTTGTGTAAACCATTTGTCCTTGTGATTGTGACTTGTTGTGTGAACCATTTTTCCTTGTTCATTAGTCCTTGTGACTCGTTGTGTGAATCATTTGTCCTTGTTCATTAGTTCTTGTGACTCGTTGTCTAAACTATTTGTCCTTCTTTATTAGTCCTTGTGACTTGTTGTGTGAACCATTTATCCTTGTTCATTAGTCCTTGTAACTCGTTATGTTAACTATTTAACCTTGTTCATTAGTCCGTGTGAGTCGTTGTGTGAACCATTTGTCCTTATTCATTAGTCCTTGTGCCTCGTTGTGTGAACCATTTTTCCTTGTTCTTTAGTCCTTGGTCCTTGTTGTGTGAACCATTTGTCCTTCTTTATTAGTCCTTGTGACACAGTGTGAACTATTTATCCTTGTTCATTAGTCCTTGTAACTCGTTATGTTAACCATTTGTCCTTGTTTATTAGTCCTTCTGACTCATTGGGTAAACTATTTGCCCTTGTTCATTAGTCCATGTGACTCGTTTTGTGAACCATTTGTCCTTGTTCATTAGTTCTTGTGACTCGTTGTGTGAACCATTTGTCCTTGTTCTTTAGTCCTTGTGACTCGTTGTTTAAACCATTTGTCCATGTTTATTTGTCCTTGTGACTCGTTGTGTAAACCATTTGTCCTTGTTATTGTGACTTGTTGTGTGAACCATTTTTCATTGTTCATTAGTCCTTGTGACTCGTTGTGTGAACCATTTGTCCTTATTCATTTGTCCTTGTGACTCGTTGTGTAAACTATTTGACCTTGTTCATTAGTCCTTGTGACTCGTTGTGTGAACCATTTGTCCTTGTTCATTAGTCATTGTGACTCGTTGTGTAAACTATTTGTCCTTGTGAGTCGTTGTGTGAACCATTTGTCCTTGTTCATTAGTCATTGTGGCTCGTTGTGTGATCCATTTGTCCTTGTTCTTTAGTCCTTGGTCTTTGTTGTATGAACCATTTGTCCTTGTTTATTAGTCCTTGTGACTCGTTGTGTAAACCATTTGTCCTTGTTGTTGTGACTTGTTGTGTGAAGCATTTTTCCTTGTTCATTAGTCCTTTTGACTCGTTGTGTAAACTATTTATCCTTGTTCATTAGTCCTTGTGACTCGTTGTGTGAACCATTTGTCTTTGTGACTCGTTGTTTAAACCATTTGTCCTGGTTTATTAGTCCTTGTGACTCGTTGTGTAAACCATTTGTCCTTGTGATTGTGACTTGTTGTGTGAACCATTTTTCCTTGTTCATTAGTCCTTGTGACTCGTTGTGTGAATCATTTGTCCTTGTTCATTAGTCCTTGTGACTCATTGTCTAAACTATTTGTCCTTCTTTATTAGTCCTTGTGACTTGTTGTGTGAACCATTTATCCTTGTTCATTAGTCCTTGTAACTCGTTATGTTAACTATTTAACCTTGTTCATTAGTCCGTGTGAGTCGTTGTGTGAACCATTTGTCCTTATTCATTAGTCCTTGTGCCTCGTTGTGTGAACCATTTTTCCTTGTTCTTTAGTCCTTGGTCCTTGTTGTGTGAACCATTTGTCCTTGTTTATTAGTCCTTGTGACTCGTTGTGTAAACCATTTGTCCTTGTTTTTGTGTCTTGATGTGTGAAGCATTTTTCCTTGTTTATTAGTCCTTTTGACTCGTTGTGTAAACTATTTATCCTTGTTCATTAGTCCTTGTGACACGTTGTGTGAACCATTTATCTTTGTGACTCGTTGTTTAAACCATTTGTCCTTGTTCATTAGTCCTTGTGACTCATTGTGTAAACTATTTGTCCTTGTTCATTAGTCCTTGTGACTCGTTGTGTGAACCATTTGTCCTTGTGACTCCTTGTGTTAACTATTTTTCCTTGTTCTTTAGTCCTTGTGACTCGTTGTGTGAACCATTTGTCCTTGTTCATTTGTCCTTGTGACTCGTTGTGTAAACTATTTAACCTTGTTCATTAGTCCTTGTGACTCGTTGTGTGAACCATTTGTCCTTGTTCATTAGTCATTGTGACTCGTTGTGTAAACTATTTGTCCTTGTGACTCGTTGTGTCAACCATTTGTCCTTGTTCATTAGTCCTTGTGCCTCATTGTGTTAACCATTTGTCCTTGTTCTTTAGTCCTTGGTCCTTGTTGTGTGAACCATTTGTCCTTGTTTATTAGTCCTTGTGACTCGTTGTGTAAACCATTTGTCCTTGAGAAAGTTTGTGCCTAGAAACTACACCCGAAACATGTCTACCACCACAAAATGGTCGTCCAAAATAGTCCCTCATAAACCCCGACCCAAAACCGAAATGAATGAGCCTATTACCACAAAATTGTCCTCCAAAACAGTCCCCCACAAGGTTCAAACCGTGACCAAGGTTGTTAAACCAAACCCTCTAACCGAAATCACAACTCTTGACAAGGGTAAGGCAACCGAAACCTCACAAAAAAAGGTCACCACCCTAAAAAAATGTTATCAATGTCAAGGCTTTGGTCACTTTGTTAAAGAATGCCCAACAAAGAAAGCCCTTAACACATTTGAGTTAGTGCATTGGGGTGATGATGAGATCCTTGTGATTAATAAGGATGTGGACGAAATGGGTCATGAGGAAATGGGTGATGATTTGGCGGAAACGGGTATGGGTCTTGGCTTGGTTACTTGGAAAGCATCTACTAATCATATTGAGGTGCTAAATCAAGAGGTGGTTGGTATGAAGAGTGTCCATGCTCTCCCTACCAATGATATGTCCAAAGAACAAGAGGAACCATTCCCTACCAAAGTTCAAGGATTGATTAAACTCTATGAAGATGTCTCACCAAGTACCACCATGGAGTTGATGACCGAGGTCCCTAAACCTCATTTGGGCAGCCGTGGTATATATAACTCCGATGGCAAGGTAGGAGAATGCCCACTTAAACAAAGCAAGCTCAAGTGGAATGATTCCAAGGGACGAGTTAAAGGGAAGCCGTTCACCAATGATCAAACCGAGGGAACTTTCAATGGTTTGCAATGTGATTATCCTACTTTCTCTATTCCAAATTTCATTAATTCGTTTGAGATTGAAAGTGACGCTAGTAGCAATGACAAGGTGGCTGTCCTAATGCAAGAAATCATGCTAAATGTTTGCTCTAGCAAAGGATGTCATGTTGGTAAAGAGCAAGTCAAGGAGAGCTTCTCAATCCATGATCAAACCGAGAAGGACAATGGGACTTGCGAGGAAAGGTCCAAGAGTCCTTTGCAAACCAAAGTATTTGATCCCGGAGATCCCATGTGGACACATTTCAACAAGGGAAGGGTCGTCAAGCAAAGAAAAGAATGGTCCATGGCAAGTGGAAGAGGTCCTCTCAAGCTCACCGAACTCAAGCAAATTGTTTTCATGTTAGAGTTCTCTGCAAGAATTAAATAGTCCTGTCGACGGTTTAATTCTCCCTTGTCCGTCCAAAGTTTCAGTCCTTATATCACAAACAGATAGTCCATTGCGCTGTTCAGTTTCGAGTCCTTGTCCGAAAACCCGAGTCCTAGTTCGATTGGGTTGGTTCTCTTGGGCATACATGTCATCTTTAATGTTGAGGACTTAAGTCAATACTATGAGAAGGTCAAGGATGGTGATGTCGAGGACTTGAGGACAAGTCCTTTTCAAGAGGGAGAGTTTGAAGCAAAAGGAGCCACGCCTAAACTATGCTTCCACCCGATTTTGATCCTTCACGCAAAACGAGGTCCAAACTCCAAAATCCGTCTAAGAAGGCACGGTAATTTTTGTCATGTCTCAATTCTTTAATGAATTTGGAGACTTTTTGGCTAGGGACTTTTATTTAAATAAGGATCCGAACTAAGATAAAGTCACGAGACAAAACCGAGTAACGAGTTTATCGGTTTTCAACAATCGACCTTATTTCGCTTCCAAATGGTCCTATTCTTTCTAGTTAAATAAATCAAGACAATCCTAGGCTAAATAAGAGTTGGTTGGTCGTCCAAGAGAGTCCAAGAGGGATGTTTTATCATTTTCAAATGAAGATCAAATGTCGCTTTCAAGGAAGGTCTGAATGTCGCTTTCACTCTTACATTTGTGTAAGGCTTGTGTAAGGGCTTTTGTTTGACTCTATGATGGCTACTCCAAGGCTCTTTTTAGGCTGGTATGAGGACCATTTGAAGCTTCCAAGGAGTCCAAATAATCATTGTCCTTATTAGTTTACTTTTCTTGTTTTTAGCATTTGTTTTTCAACTTGTGTAAGAACTTTGTGTAAGGCCTTGGGCCACTTTTGTACCGGTTTTCCTAGGTGCTTTTGAGCCGTTAGATGCTAGGATTAGATGGTTGGATAGGATTGCTTGGCTTGGCCTATAAAAGCAAGGCATACCCTAGTGTAAAAATCAGATTTGAGTGAATTAAAGAATGAGTAAGAAACCAAGTGTTTTCTTCATCAAAACCTATTCTTTGCTGAGTGCTTGAATAGTCCTCTTTGCTTAGTGCTTGAAATTTCCCTTAGGCTTAATCTAGTGGCTTTGTGCTTGGATTAAGTCATATCCCAATCACATCCTTTACTCTATTCGATTGTAGAGTTCTGGAACCGTGGTTATAAACAGTTCTGTCGACTGTTCGATTGCAGTCTTCAGAGTTTCTGTTGAGTTTTTACTCGTTTTTATCACGATTAAACAGTCCAAAACACTGTCCAAATCGAGTCAGTTTTAACCAAATTCTGAGTCTTGAGCGTTTCACTTCAAATTGGTATCAGAGCTTCGGCTCTTGCGTTTTCTTAAACCAAGACGATCTTGGGAAATGGTGGTCCTTGGTGTTTTAGGGTGTGACCTCTCAAATCTGGGCGCGGCTTGATTTGTGAGTGCTAGCTTTGGTTCGAGCATTTGTGTGTTGCTCGGATCGAGTTGGCTAACAAGAGGGTTCGGTCTTTGCTAAGTGATTGACTAGAATGGGCTCTTGTTGTCTCCCTCTTTAAAATCTATACTACATTTTTTCTGAAATCGTATTTGTTTTTGAAATCGTCTTTTGTTATACCATGTTCTTAACCGCGAAAGTTTGAGGACAAACTTTTCTCAACAAAGGGAGTTTGAAGCAAATGTGGCAACCGAGATTTTTGAGCCAAAACAGCCGGTTTCCAAGGTGAAGAGATAAGCACAAATTGCAAAGATTCCATTCGAAAGCGACATCAAATGGTCCCCTTTTTTGTACAAGCAAAATGCCAAGCAAGGAAGGAACATTAACCATCAATATGGCAGCCCTTTGTCACGGTTTTTAACAGTCCAAGGAGCTGTCCAATAGCCTTGTTCTTTGTATTTTGTCAACTTTGTATCTTTTGTTTTGTTCCTCTTTAATTTGTAGCCTTTAGATTAAGTCTTAGATGGATGGCTAGGATTTAGTTGTTTCTCTTTAATTTATGGCCTTAGGATCTATTGTTAGATGGATGGCCTAGATGATTTGTGAGTCTCTATAAAAGGAGCTCATTTCCCTTGTAACAAATCAGATTTTTGAGAATGAAAATATGAGAGGTTTTGAAAACCCTTAAGTCCTTTGCTTAGTGCTTGGACAATCTCATCTTTGCTTAGTGTGAGAGAACCTCCATTTGCTTAGTGCTTTGGAGCGGAGTTGAGCCCTTGCTTCGTGATCTCGGGCAAAACTACTCCTAGGCCTAAACTTGGTTTGTGATCTCGTTTAGGTCATATCTTGTTCATCTCATGCCCATCAAACGGTATTTGTTGAATGCAAAACCGGGCTCATAGTGAGATGTTTTTATTGTTCATTTCACGCCCATCAAACGGGTTTTGTTGAATGCAAAACCGGGCTCATAGTGAAATGTTTTCTTTTAGTCTTTCATTTTATGTCAAAATAAATCCTCACAAAACAACCCAAAACCGAAACAATACAAATACACGAAAACAGCCTATTTCAACGAAGTTTAAACAGTCCGTCTGACTGTTCGTTTTGTTATTCTGGTCCTGTTTTGTGTCGTATGTTGGGTTTGTTGTGTTTGGTCGTGGCTCTTCATCCCTTTCTCATTTGCTCATGCTAATGTGACTATGTGAGGGTGATGATAACCCAAACGGTTTCCGGGACCGTCCTATCCCTAGCCCGGTTTTTTAGGTCTTTTTTATGTTAATTTTGGGGTCATTTTTAAAGGTCTTAAATTTCTTTGCAATTGTTGTCGCTTTTGCTGCGTTTTTTTGGCCTATTTTGGGCTGATTAAGGACCACACTCTCGTTTTACTTCAGTACTGCCCAAGGGAATGCCACATTTGAAAGCAATTTAGAGGAAGAAAAACAAGTTTCTACATTGCACTCTAAACATCAAATCCAACAGACCTGACTTTGAAGCTCAATATCTAAAGTTCTACTCATGCAAAACCTTTGATTCTGGGGTCATTGGAAAGTTTAAGGTGTTAACTAGCTATGAGCTTTGGAATAGGACCAAAAGCTATTTTATCTTGAGAGAAATGCATTTTTGAAATGAATCAGACAGATCTGAAATACTCCAGCAGTTTCAGAATATCAGGTCTGAATTCAAATGGCCATATCTCAGGATTTAGACGGTGAAAATTTTTGTTCCTTACATGGATAAAATCTTGAAGAAGTCTACTTTCCTATGGAGTTGGAATCAACAAGATTTAATGTGTGGATTTTTCACAATAAGCTTTCAAAGACTGTCACGATTGAATGCAATGCTGTTTTTGAAACTGACATGTCTGTGTTCAGACTTGAATAACTCAAAATCTACTGGGTATTTCTGGGTAATTCTTTTTGGCAGGAAAAGCTAACTTCATTAGCTTTCGTTTGATGTATGTTGGGCATTTTTAACCTTCCTAAACTATGAGCTATGATTTTTCTAAGTCACTGCAGTTGTTCAAGAGGAATGCTGAATGTTGGTTTCTGACCTGCTCTTAGTAAGAAAATCATATCTCAAGTTCTAGGCCACTTCAAGGGCTAATTCCTTCCGGGAATGGAAGCTAACATCCTTAGCTTTCATTCAAGCTATCACAAGCCATTTATTTCAACCTGGATCAAGAGATAACGAATTTTTGAAGACAAGGTTGAATCCTGAAATGTTATGTTTCTGAACCATCAAGAAAATGACCTGAGTTCTCAAGGCAATTGCTCAAATTATGTCTCCATCTTATTTTTCCATCAATCCTAATATCCTAAGCCACAAGAAAGTCCAAGAAAGCAAACAGCAAAGAAGTCCAACACAAGCCTGAAGATACCAAAGTTGTTTTGCCATTTCAGGAAAGGGACAAGACTACTTTAATGTTGCTTTTCTGAAGTTTTCAGCAGCCTGTTTTTGCATCAGTTTTACTTGTTCTTATTAGAAGACTTTCTGAAATTTTTAACTTCTTTTTGCAAGGCTTTCGAGCCCTTAGATGTTGCTTTATTTTAAGGGTAGAGATTAGTTGTAGAGCTCTATATAATGAGCCTTATTCCCATTGTAAAAAGCAGATTATGTTGAATGAAAAAAGTTGAGATTTCTCTCAAAATTTAAATCTTAACAACTTGTGCAAACTGCTGTAGTTGTGAGTCAGGCTTGGTGACAACCTGTGCTAGGCTGTGGTTGTTGATCAATAACCTGTGGCAAAGCTTATTCAATCCTGTGCACTGACTGTGGGTTGTCTGATCTTTGTTGTTGATTTGAGTTGTGAATTGCCTGTGCTTAGTCTGTGGTAATCCTCAATTTGAGTCGTCCCAAATTGTTAAGCTAATTTCCTGTGCTTGCTGTGGTTATTAGTTTGATAATTATATCCCTTTTATTTGTTGCATCTTATTTCAGAAAATTATCTCACAAAAATAGCATCAAATTTCTTTGCTTGTCCAAGAATTTAGTCCTTATTTTAAGGTGTTTCTACTTTGATTCTGAACAGCCCTATAGGTTGTTGGTTTCAGTCTTGAGTCTCTCAAAACATAAGAGACCCTCACCATTACGCTGCAAATTGGTAATCAGAGCAAGGTTATAACATAAGTTTCATGCTTGTGTTAGTCTTGGGATAATCCTCTCTAAAACATTCTGTTTTCATTCTGAAATTTTTCATGATGAAGAGTGTCCTAAATTGAACCGAAATGGTCCATGGGCTGTCCGTTTTTGTTCAAATCTGGACAGGAATTTGCAAAGCATTTTGGTGAGTATAATTGCAAGATTTTTAAGAGAAAATGACAACAAATGGTCCCCTTTATTGTCTCCAAAAGAAGCCAAAGGAATTGAAGAGCAAAACCAACAAAATGGCCAGCAGCTTTACACGCCTAAACAGGCTGCCAAGCTTGTTTATTTTGGACCCATTTGTAGTGTTTTTGTGTGTAAAATATCTACTTTAACTTTTGTCCATTTATGCTTTCAATTGTAGCCTTTAGATTTACTTTTAGATGGATGGTTTGGATGTAATTTGAGCCTCTATTTAAAGAGCACCTATCCCTTGTAATAATTTCAGATTTGAAGTTTATGAGAATGAGAATATGGGGTTTTTGAAAACCCTTTCATTAGTTCATTGCTTTGTGCTTGAACAACCTCCATTACTTAGTGTTTGGAGATGAACTCTTTTCATTTGCTTAGTGCTTTGGAAGAGTATTATCCTAGGCTTAAACATGCTTTGTGATCTTGTTTAAGTCATATCTTTCATTTTATGTTTCAAATAAAACCTCCCAAAACAGCCCCCTCCCAAAACCGAGAAAATACTACTCCAAAACAGCCCATTTTCGAGTTAATTTTTGTAGTATGGTTGCTGCGTTTTTGGCCTAGAATGGGCTGATTAAGGACCACCTCATCGTTTTAGTGCAAAGTGGTATCAGAGCTTCGGCTCTTGCGTTTTCTTAAACCAAGACGATCTTGGGAAATGGTGGTCCATGGTGTTCTTGGGTGTGACACCACAAATCTGTGCGTGGCTTGATTTCTGGGTGTTGGCTTTGGTTCGAGCACTTGTGTGTTGCTCGGATCGAGTTGGCTAACAAGAGGGTTCGGTCTTTGCTAAGTGCTTGACTAGAATGGGCTCTTGTTGTTTCCCTCTTTAACATCTATACTACATTTTTCTGAAATTGTATTTGTTTTTGAAATCGTCTTTTGCTATACCATGTTCTTAACCGCGAAAGTTTGAGGACAAACTTTTCTCAACAAAGGGAGTTTGAACCGAAATGGTCCAAGGGCTGTCCGTTTTTGTTCAAATCTGGACAGGAATTTGCAAAGCATTTTGGTGAGTATAATTGCAAGATTTTTAAGAGAAAATGACAACAAATGGTCCCCTTTATTGTCTCCAAAAGAAGCCAAAGGAATTGAAGAGCAAAACCAACAAAATGGCCAGCAGCTTTACACGCCTAAACAGGCTGCCAAGCTTGTTTATTTTGGACCCATTTGTAGTGTTTTTGTGTGTAAAATATCTACTTTAACTTTTGTCCATTTATGCTTTCAATTGTAGCCTTTAGATTTACTTTTAGATGGATGGTTTGGATGTAATTTGAGCCTCTATTTAAAGAGCACCTATCCCTTGTAATAATTTCAGATTTGAAGTTTATGAGAATGAGAATATGGGGTTTTTGAAAACCCTTTCATTAGTTCATTGCTTTGTGCTTGAACAACCTCCATTACTTAGTGTTTGGAGATGAACTCTTTTCATTTGCTTAGTGCTTTGGAAGAGTATTATCCTAGGCTTAAACATGCTTTGTGATCTTGTTTAAGTCATATCTTTCATTTTATGTTTCAAATAAAACCTCCCAAAACAGCCCCCTCCCAAAACCGAGAAAATACTACTCCAAAACAGCCCATTTTCGAGTTAATTTTTGTAGTATGGTTGCTGCGTTTTTGGCCTAGAATGGGCTGATTAAGGACCACCTCATCGTTTTAGTGCATAAATGGTGGTAACTCTTACATTCCATGCTCTATATTGAAGACCTCTGATATTGGTTTACTTACCAAGCCAAAGATGGCTACTTTGAAAGGTTTTCAGTGCCAAAAGAGTTGCAAGGAACCTGCTGGTGGTGTTGGCCCTCAAGAGCAGTCAAATGAAGTTCAGATGAAGATCTTTACACCTATTGTCCTCTCTAGTGTCACTGGCTATATGGAGTTTAATCCTACGGCTTCTCTTGCCCTTAGAGGCAGTGGTAACACTTGTTCTCTTCCTTTGTTTAATGGTCTTGACAATAGGGAGTTTGTTTCATGGTTATATGCTATTGAATACTATTTTGGGATCAATGAATTTTCTGAACATGAGAAATGTAATATGGCTGTTTCATGTTTGAGAAATGATGCATTAAAATGGTATCATGGTGTTGCTTATGGCAAAGCGAGGAATGGAATGTTCAAATACAAATATTGGCATAAGTTAAAGAGTTGCTTGAAGGGAATGTATCTTAATAAGGCTGTCATGAATGAATTGCTAAATGAGTTCAAAAATCTGAAAATGGACTCATTATGTGTTAAGGATTATGCCATGAGATTTAATGAACTATATTTCATTTGTGGGAGTCCTAATGACAGTTCTGAGAAGAGAAACTTGTTTTATAATGGATTAAACTCAGAAATTCGTAGTTGGATTAATGTTGAGCACATTAGTTCATTTGAGTTGTTGTGTGAGCTTGCTCAAATTTCTGAAATTTTGATACAAGAGCATGAGGTTTACATGGAGTCCTTGGCCAAGGCTGATGCTAAGCATGTCGTTTTCATGAGTTATAGTAGAGGGTTTGATTGTGAGGGTCCACTTACATATGGAGTGACCCTTGGTCACAATGAGGCTGTTGTAGGGGCTGTCATAGTACAGATTGCCCAAGACACCACCTTTCCCATTCACAAATTGAAATCTTCATTTGATGATTATCCTAGAAGAACCAAGGAGGGAGGTAAAAGAATGTCTAAGGAGAAAAAAGAGATGTCAAAGTCAGAAATACAAGGAAAATTGGACTCTCTTGAGCCTAGTTCATGGAAGATCATTCTCATAAGCAAGGAGATGTAAGACATGTTTCTTCATCCTCAATAGAGGAAGAACAAACTGATGGTGGCTTTGTTACAGTCCATGGTGCAAAAGAGGAAGAAAGTGTTGCTGTCAAAAGTCTATTTTTGAGCACCTACTTAAGTCCTATAGAGTTGTATGTGAATCAAAGGCTATATAACCCTTTGAGCCTGAAGTTGGGACAAGTATTGGCTGAATTAGATGGTAAAGTTCATTGGGGATCAAGCAAGAGTGAAGCAAGAAGAGGTTCTTGTTTTGTTTCATGCTCAAAAGTTCAAGATCTGAACTTATGCACCAACTACTGTCCGGGTTTCACAACCAGCTGCTTGGGAGGTATATTATGTGTTCTTTCAACTCCACACTTTCATTTTTATATGTTAATGAGACTACAAATCAGCCTAGTTCATTCAAGTGCAATTTCATACATACTTAGAATGGAAAATGGTGATGTGAACTATAGCATTTACAATTCGACATGGGTTGACACTGTGAGTTGTTTTGAGAAGCTTAGAGGTCTAAAATATCTTTCTTGGGTGTTGATTAAACTGCTATGTGAGGACTCCATTTCTGAAATGTTCATGCTTGCTTTACCAAATTGGAAATTGTTTGTTAATAGCAAAAGGGATGGATTTACACCCTACTGTGAAGTTCTGAAATAGCTGTATTTCAAGGTGAATATTGTTCAAAATTATTGTGAAAGCTTGTTAGAATTATTTGGGATATCAAGGGCGAACTCTTTACATTGTGTTGGAGGATTTTTAGGCCATCTAATGATGTTTATCTTGAAGTTGATACACCGAAATAGCAGCAGGCCTTCAGTTACACTAGTAAGGTCTTCTAGTGATGACAAGTCTCATTTGAGCTTGTATTTTACTGATCATTTTCTGCACAAGCCATCTCATTACATCATTGAGTGCACTAGGAAAAGAAATACGGCTGTGGAAACTTGGAGCAGCTCTTATGCAGAAATTATTCTTAATGTCATGAAGTCTGAAATTTCATTTGGGAATGATACCTTCGAAGAAACCATTGAGCATATGGTAGGATGGGAACCAAGAAATAACAAAACCACCTGGTTGTTTGACCCAGGAAAAGGAATTCATAGAAAGATTTATGAAATCAATTTGGTTATCCATTATTTGATGCAAGAAACAAAAAATGACAAGGACCTTTGCATTGTCTTTAACCCTGGTGAAATTGCAACAAAATCTCCATTTGTACAAGGTGAGGTTAAGGCTAAGGGTGCTAGACTGAAATTGATCTTCATGAGCATTATGTGTGTTCCAAGGCATTCTGGTTTGGGAACATCTACACTTGAACTTGAGGCTGGTCTAATTTTAAAGAGGCAAGGCCCTATTATGGTATTTGATCCAGGTGGAAGTAAGTCACAGCCACACCTTGACATTCCGGATTTGAGGTCAAATCCTTTTCAACTTGGGGAGGTTGCAGCAGGAGCTAGGGTGAGGGGTCCTTCATTTCCATGCCAAAGGAACAGTCCATGGTACTGCCCAAGGGAATGCCACATTTGAAAGCAATTCAGAGGAAGAAAAAAAAGTTTCTACATTGCACTCTAAACATCAAATCCAACAGACCTGACTTTGAAGCTCAATATCTAAAGTTCTACTCATGCAAAACCTTTGATTCTTGTGTCATTGGAAATTTTAAGGTGTTAACTAGCTATGAGCTTTGGAATAGAACCAAAAGCTATTTTATCTTGAGAGAAATGCATTTTTGAAATGAATTAGACAGATCTGAAATACTCCAGCAGTTTCAGAATATCAGGTCTGAATTCAAATGGCCATATCTCAGGATTTAGACTGTGAAAATTTTTGTTCCTTACATGGATAAAATCTTGAAGAAGTCTACTTTCCTATGGAGTTGGAATCAACAAGATTCAATGTGTGGAGTTTTCACAATAAGCCTTCAAAGACTGTCACGATTGAATGCAATGCTGTTTCTGAAACTGACATGTCTGTGTTCAGACTTGAATAACTCAAAATCTACTGGGTATTTCTGGGTAATTCTTTTTGGCAGGAAAAGCTAACTTCATTAGCTTTCGTTTGATGTATGTTGGGCATTTTTAACCTTCCTAAACTATGAGCTATGATTTTTCTAAGTCACTGCAGCTGTTTAAGAGGAATGCTGAATGTTGGTTTCTGACCTGCTCTTAGTAAGAAAATCATATCTCAAGTTCTAGGCCACTTCAAGGGCTAATTCCTTCCGGGAATGGAAGCTAACATCCTTAGCTTTCATTCAAGCTATCACAAGCCATTTATTTCAACCTGGATCAAGAGATACGAATTTTTGAAGACAAGGTTGAATCCTGAAATGTTATGTTTCTGAACCATCAAGAAAATGACCTGAGTTCTCAAGGCAATTGCTCAAATTATGTCTCCATCTTATTTTTCCATCAATCCTAATATCCTAAGCTACAATAAAGTCCAAGAAAGCAAACAGCAAAGAAGTCCAACACAAGCCTGAAGATACCAAAGTTGTTTTGCCATTTCAGGAAAGGGACAAGACTACTTTAATGTTGCTTTTCTGAAGTTTTCAGCAGCCTGTTTTTGCATCAGTTTTACTTGTTCTTATTAGAAGACTTTCTGAAATTTTTAACTTCTTTTTGCAAGGCTTTTGAGCCCTTAGATGTTGCTTTATTTTAAGGGTAGAGATTAGTTGTAGAGCTCTATATAATGAGCCTTATTCCCATTGTAAAAAGCAGATTATGTTGAATGAAAAAAGTTGAGATTTCTCTCAAAATTTAAATCTTAACAACTTGTGCAAACTGCTGTAGTTGTGAGTCAGGCTTGGTGACAACCTGTGCTAGGCTGTGGTTGTTGATCAATAACCTGTGGCAAAGCTTATTCAATCCTGTGCACTGACTGTGGGTTGTCTGATCTTTGTTGTTGATTTGAGTTGTGAATTGCCTGTGCTTAGTATGTGGTAATCCTCAATTTGAGTCGTCCCAAATTGTTAAGCTAATTTCCTATGCTTGCTGTGGTTATTAGTTTGATAATTATATCCCTTTTATTTGTTGCATCTTATTTCAGAAAATTATCTCACAAAAATAGCATCAAATTTCTTTGCTTGTCCAAGAATTTAGTCCTTATCTTAAGGTGTTGCTACTTTGATTCTGAACAACCCTATAGGTTGTTGGTTTTAGTCTTGAGTCTCTCAAAACATAAGAGACCCTCACCATTACGCTGCACCTTGTGACTCGTTGTGTGAACCATTTGTCCTTGTTCATTAGTCCATATGACTGGTTGTGTGAACCATTTGTCCTTGTTCTTTAGTCCTTGTGACTTGTTGTTTAAAACATTTGTCCTTATGACTCGTTGTGTAAACTATTTCTCAATGTTCATTAGTCCTTGTGACTCGTTGTGTGAACCATTTATCCTTGTTCATTAGTCCTAGTAACTCGTTATGTTAACCATGTGTCCTTGTTTATTAGTCCTTGTGACTCATTGGGTAAACCATTTGTCTTTGTTATTGTGACTTGTTGTGTGAACCATTTTTCATTATTCATTAGTCCTTGTGACTCGTTGTGTGAACCATTTGTCCTTGTTCATTTGTCCTTGTGACTCGTTGTGTAAACTATTTGACCTTGTTCATTAGTCCTTGTGACTCGTTGTGTGAACCATTTGTCCTTGTTCATTAGTCATTGTGACTCGTTGTGTAAACTATTTGTCCTTGTGACTCGTTGTGTGAACCATTTGTCCTTGTTCATTAGTCCTTGTGGCTCATTGTGTGAACCATTTGTCCTTGTTCTTTAGTCCTTGGTCCTTGTTGTGTGAACCATTTGTCCTTGTTTATTAGTCCTTGTGACTCGTTGTGTAAACCATTTGTCCTTGTTGTTGTGACTTGTTGTGTGAAGCATTTTTCCCTGTTCATTAGTCCTTTTGACTCGTTGTGTAAATTATTTATCCTTGTTCATTTGTCCTTGTGACTCGTTGTGTGAACCATTTGTCTTTGTGACTCGTTGTTTAAACCATTTGTCCTGGTTTATTTGTCCTTGTGACTCGTCGTGTAAACCATTTGTCCTTGTGATTGTGACTTGTTGTGTGAACCATTTTTCCTTGTTCATTAGTCCTTGTGATTCGTTGTGTGAACCATTTGTCCTTGTTCATTAGTCCTTGTGACTCGTTGTCTAAACTATTTGTCCTTCTTTATTAGTCCTTGTGACTTGTTGTGTGAACCATTTATCCTTGTTCATTAGTCCTTGTAACTCGTTATGTTAACCATTTGTCCTTGTTTATTAGTCCTTCTGACTCATTGGGTAAACCATTTGTCCTTGTTCATTAGTCCATGTGACTCGTTGTGTGAACCATTTGTCCTTGTTCATTAGTCCTTGTGACTCGTTGTGTGAACCATTTGTCCTTGTTCATTAGTCCTTGTGACTCGTTGTTTAAACCATTTGTCCTTGTTTATTAGTCCTTGTGACTCGTTGTATA
This sequence comes from Silene latifolia, assembly GCF_048544455.1. NCBI lineage: Eukaryota > Viridiplantae > Streptophyta > Magnoliopsida > Caryophyllales > Caryophyllaceae > Silene > Silene latifolia. The sequence continues at coordinate 48,494,852 of NC_133531.1, forward strand.
AACCATTTGTCCTTGTTATTGTGACTTGTTATGTGAACCATTTTTCATTGTTCATTAGTACGTGTGACTCGTTGTGTGAACCATTTGTCCTTATTCATTAGTCCATGTGACTCGTTGTGTGAACCATTTGTTCTTGTTCATTAGTACTTGTGACTCGTTGTTTAAATCATTTGTAACAAGGACTCATTGTGTAAATCATTTGTCCTTTTTCTTTAGTCCTTGTGACTCGTTGTGAAAATCATTTGTCCTTGTTCATTAGTCCTTGTGACTTCTTGTGTTAACTATTTTTCCTTGTTCTTTAGTCCTTGTGACTCGTTGTGTGAACCATTTGTCCTTATTCATTAGTCCTTGTGACTCGTTGTGTGAACCATTTGTCCTTGTTCATTAGTCCATATGACTGGTTGTGTGAACCATTTGTCCTTGTTCTTTAGTCCTTGTGGCTCGTTGTTTAAAACATTTGTCCTTGTTTATTAGTCCTTGTGACTCGTTGTGCAAACTATTTCTCCTTGTTCATTAGTCCTTCTGATTTATTGTGTGAACCATTTATCCTTGTTCATTAGTCCTAGTAACTCGTTATGTTAACCATTTGTCCTTGTTTATTAGTCCTTGTGACTCATTGGGTAAACCATTTGTCCTTGTTATTGTGACATGTTGTGTGAACCATTTTTCATTGTTCATTAGTCCTTTTGACTCGTTGTGTGAACCATTTGTCCTTATTCATTTGTCCTTGTGACTCGTTGTGTAAACTATTTGACCTAGTTCATTAGTCCTTGTGACTCGTTGTGTGAACCATTTGTCCTTGTTCATTAGTCATTGTGACTCGTTGTGTAAACTATTTGTCCTTGTGACTCGTTGTGTGAACCATTTGTCCTTGTTCATTAGTCCTTGTGGCTCGTTGTGTGAACCATTTGTCCTTGTTCTTTAGTCCTTGGTCCTTGTTGTGTGAACCATTTGTCCTTGTTTATTAGTCCTTGTGACTCGTTGTGTAAACCATTTGTCCTTGTTGTTGTGACTTGTTGTGTGAAGCATTTTTCCTTGTTCATTAGTCCTTTTGACTCGTTGTGTAAACTATTTATACTTGTTCATTAGTCCTTGTGACTCGTTGTGTGAACCATTTGTCTTTGTGACTCGTTGTTTAAACCATTTGTCCTGGTTTATTAGTCCTTGTGACTCGTTGTGTAAACCATTTGTCCTTGTGATTGTGACTTGTTGTGTGAACCACTTTTCCTTGTTCATTAGCCCTTGTGACTCGTTGTGTGAACCATTTGTCCTTGTTCATTAGTCCTTGTGACTCGTTGTCTAAACTATTTGTCCTTCTTTATTAGTTCTTGTGACTTGTTGTGTGAACCATTTATCCTTGTTCACTAGTCCTTGTAACTCGTTATGTTAACCATTTGTCCTTGTTTATTAGTCCTTCAGACTCATTAGGTAAACCATTTGTCCTTGTTCATTAGTCCATGTGACTCGTTGTGTGAACCATTTGTCCTTGTTCTTTAGTCCTTGTGACTCGTTGTTTAAACCATTTGTCCTTGTTTATTAGTCCTTGTGACTCGTTGTGTAAACCATTTGTCCTTGTTATTGTGACTTGTTATGTGAACCATTTTTCATTGTTCATTAGTCCTTGTGACTCGTTGTGTGAACCATTTGTCTTTGTTCATTAGTCCATGTGACTCGTTGTGTGAACCATTTGTCCTTGTTCATTAGTACTTGTGACTCGTTGTTTAAATCATTTGTAACAAGGACTCATTGTGTAAATCATTTGTCCTTTTTCTTTAGTCCTTGTGACTCGTTGTGTAAATCATTTGTCCTTGTTCATTAGTCCTTGTGACTCGTTGTGTGAACCATTTGTCCTTATTCATTAGTCCTTGTGACTCCTTGTGTGAACCATTTGTCCTTGTTCATTAGTCCATATGACTGGTTGTGTGAACCATTTGTCCTTGTTCTTTAGTTTTTGTGGCTCGTTGTTTAAAACATTTGTCCTTGTTTATTAGTCCTTGTGACTCGTTGTGTTTCTCCTTGTTCATTAGTCCTTGTGACTCGTTGTGTGAACCATTTGTCCTTGTTGTTGTGACTTGTTGTGTGAAGCATTTTTCCTTGTTCATTAGTCCTTTTGACTCGTTGTGTAAACTATTTATCCTTGTTCATTAGTCCTTGTGACTCGTTGTGTGAACCATTTGTCTTTGTGGCTCGTTGTTTAAACCATTTGTCCTGGTTTATTAGTCCTTGTGACTCGTTGTGTAAACCATTTGTCCTTGTGATTGTGACTTGTTGTGTGAACCATTTTGTCCTTGTTCATTAGTCCTTGTGACTCGTTGTGTGAAGCATTTGTCCTTGTTCATTAGTCCATGTGACTCGTTGTGTGAACCATTTGTTCTTGTTCATTAGTACTTGTGACTCGTTGTTTAAATCATTTGTAACAAGGACTCATTGTGTAAATCATTTGTCCTTTTTCTTTAGTCCTTGTGACTCGTTGTGTAAATCATTTGTCCTTGTTCATTAGTCCTTGTGGCTCGTTGTGTGAACCATTTGTCCTTGTTCTTTAGTCCTTGGTCCTTGTTGTGTGAACCATTTGTCCTTATTTATTAGTCCTTGTGACTCGTTGTGTAAACCATTTGTCCTTGTTGTTGTGACTTGTTGTGTGAAGCATTTTTCCTTGTTCATTAGTCCTTTTGACTCGTTGTGTAAACTATTTATACTTGTTCATTAGTCCTTGTGACTCGTTGTGTGAACCATTTGTCTTTGTGACTCGTTGTTTAAACCATTTGTCCTATTTTATTAGTCCTTGTGACTCGTTGTGTAAACCATTTGTCCTTGTGATTGTGACTTGTTGTATGAACCACTTTTCCTTGTTCATTAGCCCTTGTGACTCGTTGTGTGAACCATTTGTCCTTGTTCATTAGTCCTTGTGACTCGTTGTCTAAACTATTTGTCCTTCTTTATTAGTTCTTGTGACTTGTTGTGTGAACCATTTATCCTTGTTCACTAGTCCTTGTAACTCGTTATGTTAACAATTTGTCCTTGTTTATCAGTCCTTCTGACTCATTAGGTAAACCATTTGTCCTTGTTCATTAGTCCATGTGACTCGTTGTGTGAACCATTTGTCCTTGTTCATTAGTCCTTGTGACTCGTTGTGTGAACCAATTATCCTTGTTCTTTAGTCCTTGTGACTCGTTGTTTAAACCATTTGTCCTTGTTTATTAGTCCTTGTGACTCGTTGTGTAAACCATTTGTCCTTGTTATTGTGACTTGTTATGTGAACCATTTTTCATTGTTCATTAGTCCTTGTGACTCGTTGTGTGAACCATTTGTCCTTGTTCATTAGTCCATGTGACTCGTTGTGTGAACCATTTGTCCTTGTTCATTAGTACTTGTGACTCGTTGTTTAAATCATTTGTAACAAGGACTCATTGTGTAAATCATTTGTCCTTTTTCTTTAGTCCTTGTGACTCGTTGTGTAAATCATTTGTCCTTGTTCATTAGTCCTTGTGACTCGTTGTGTGAACCATTTGTCCTTATTCATTAGTCCTTGTGACTCCTTGTGTGAACCATTTGTCCTTGTTCATTAGTCCATATGACTGGTTGTGTGAACCATTTGTCCTTGTTCTTTAGTCTTTGTGGCTCGTTGTTTAAAACATTTGTCCTTGTTTATTAGTCCTTGTGACTCGTTGTGTTTCTCCTAGTTCATTAGTCCTTGTGACTCGTTGTGTGAACCATTTGTCCTTGTTGTTGTGACTTGTTGTGTGAAGCATTTTTCCTTGTTCATTAGTCCTTTTGACTCGTTGTGTAAACTATTTATCCTTGTTCATTAGTCCTTGTGACTCGTTGTGTGAACCATTTGTCTTTGTGACTCGTTGTTTAAACCATTTGTCCTTGTGATTGTGACTTGTTGTATGAACCACTTTTCCTTGTTCATTAGCCCTTGTGACTCGTTGTGTGAACCATTTGTCCTTGTTCATTAGTCCTTGTGACTCGTTGTCTAAACTATTTGTCCTTCTTTATTAGTTCTTGTGACTTGTTGTGTGAACCATTTATCCTTGTTCACTAGTCCTTGTAACTCGTTATGTTAACAATTTGTCCTTGTTTATCAGTCCTTCAGACTCATTAGGTAAACCATTTGTCCTTGTTCATTAGTCCATGTGACTCGTTGTGTGAACCATTTGTCCTTGTTCATTAGTCCTTGTGACTCGTTGTGTGAACCATTTATCCTTGTTCTTTAGTCCTTGTGACTCGTTGTTTAAACCATTTGCGCTTGTTTATTAGTCCTTGTGACTCGTTGTGTAAACCATTTGTCCTTGTTATTGTGACTGGTTATGTGAACCATTTTTCATTGTTCATTAGTCCTTGTGACTCGTTGTGTGAACCATTTGTCCTTGTTCATTAGTCCATGTGACTCGTTGTGTGAACCATTTGTCCTTGTTCATTAGTACTTGTGACTCGTTGTTTAAATCATTTGTAACAAGGACTCATTGTGTAAATCATTTGTCCTTGTTCTTTAGTCCTTGTGACTCGTTGTGTGAACCATTTGTCCTTATTCATTAGTCCTTGTGACTCCTTGTGTGAACCATTAGTCCTTGTTCATTAGTCCATATGACTGGTTGTGTGAACCATTTGTCCTTGTTCTTTAGTCCTTGTGGCTCGTTGTTTAAAACATTTGTCCTTGTTTATTAGTCCTTGTGACTCGTTGTGTTTCTCCTTGTTCATTAGTCCTTGTGACTCGTTGTGTGAACCATTTGTCCTTGTTGTTGTGACTTGTTGTGTGAAGCATTTTTCCTTGTTCATTAGTCCTTTTGACTCATTGTGTAAACTATTTATCCTTGTTCATTAGTCCTTGTGACTCGTTGTGTGAACCATTGGTCTTCGTGACTCGTTGTTTAAACCATTTGTCCTTGTGATTTTGACTTGTTGTGTGAACCATTTTGTCCTTGTTCATTAGTCCTTGTGACTCGTTGTGTGAACCATTTGTCCTTGTTCATTAGTCCATGTGACTCGTTGTATGAGCCATTTGTTCTTGTTCATTAGTACTTGTGACTCGTTGTTTAAATCATTGGTAACAAGGACTCATTGTGTAAATCAGTTGTCCTTTTTCTTTAGTCCTTGTGACTCGTTGTGTAAATCATTTGTCCTTGTTCATTAGTCCTTGTGGCTCTTTGTGTGAACCATTTGTCCTTGTTCTTTAGTCCTTGGTCCTTGTTGTGTGAACCATTTGTCCTTGTTTATTAGTCCTTGTGACTCGTTGTGTAAACCATTTGTCCTTGTTGTTGTGACTTGTTGTGTGAAGCATTTTTCCTTGTTCATTAGTCCTTTTGACTCGTTGTGTAAACTATTTATACTTGTTCATTAGTCCTTGTGACTCATTGTGTGAACCATTTGTCTTTGTGACTCGTTGTTTAAACCATTTGTCCTTGTGATTGTGACTTGTTGTGTGAACCACTTTTCCTTGTTCATTAGCCCTGGTGACTCGTTGTGTGAACCATTTGTCCTTGTTCATTAGTCCTTGTGACTCGTTGTCTAAACTATTTGTCCTTCTTTATTAGTCCGTGTGACTTGTTGTGTGAACCATTTATCCTTGTTCACTAGTCCTTGTAACTCGTTATGTTAACCATTTGTCCTTGTTTATTAGTCCTTCTGACTCATTAGGTAAACCATTTGTCCTTGTTCATTAGTCCATGTGACTCGTTGTGTGAACCATTTTTCCTTGTTCATTAGTCCTTGTGACTCGTTGTGTGAACCATTTACCCTTGTTCATTAGTCCTTGTGACTCGTTGTTTAAACCATTTGTCCTTGTTTATTAGTCCTTGTGACTCGTTGTGTAAACCATTTGTCCTTGTTATTGTGACTTGTTATGTGAACCATTTTTCATTGTTCATTAGTCCTTGTGACTCGTTGTGTGAACCATTTATCCTTGTTCATTAGTCCATGTGACTCGTTGTGTGAACCATTTGTCCTTGTTCATTAGTACTTGTGACTCGTTGTTTAAATCATTTGTAACAAGGACTCATTGTGTAAATCATTTGTCCTTGTTCTTTAGTCCTTGTGACTCGTTGTGTGAATCATTTGTCCTTATTCATTAGTCCTTGTGACTCCTTGTGTGAACCATTAGTCCTTGTTCATTAGTCCATATGACTGGTTGTGTGAACCATTTGTCCTTGTTCTTTAGTCCTTGTGGCTCGTTGTTTAAAACATTTGTCCTTGTTTATTAGTCCTTGTGACTCGTTGTGTTTCTCCTTGTTCATTAGTCCTTGTGACTCGTTGTGTGAACCATTTGTCCTTGTTGTTGTGACTTGTTGTGTGAAGCATTTTTCCTTGTTCATTAGTCCTTTTGACTCGTTGTGTAAACTATTTATCCTTGTTCATTAGTCCTTGTGACTCGTTGTGTGAACCATTGGTCTTCGTGACTCGTTGTTTAAACCATTTGTCCTTGTGATTTTGACTTGTTGTGTGAACCATTTGTCCTTGTTCTTTAGTCCCTGTGGCTCGTTGTTTAAAAAAGTTGTCCTTGTTTATTAGTCCTTGTGACTCGTTGTGTTTCTCCATGTTCATTAGTCCTTGTGACTCGTTGTGTGAACCATTTGTCCTTGTTGTTGTGACTTGTTGTGTGAAACATTTTTCCTTGTTCATTAGTCTTTTTGACTCGTTGTGTAAACTATTTATCCTTGTTCATTAGTCCTTGTGACTCGTTGTGTGAACCATTTGTCTTTGTGACTCGTTGTTTAAACCATTTGTCCTGGTTTATTAGTCCTTGTGACTCGTTGTGTAAACCATTTGTCCTTGTGATTGTGACTTGTTGTATGAACCACTTTTCCTTGTTCATTAGCCCTTGTGACTCGTTGTGTGAACCATTTGTCCTTGTTCTTTAGTCCTTGGTCCTTGTTGTGTGAACCATTTGTCCTTATTTATTAGTCCTTGTGACTCGTTGTGTAAACCATTTGTCCTTGTTGTTGTGACTTGTTGTGTGAAGCATTTTTCCTTGTTCATTAGTCCTTTTGACTCGTTGTGTAAACTATTTATACTTGTTCATTAGTCCTTGTGACTCGTTGTGTGAACCATTGTCTTTGTGACTCGTTGTTTAAACCATTTGTCCTGGTTTATTAGTCCTTGTGACTCGTTGTGTAAACCATTTGTCCTTGTGATTGTGACTTGTTGTATGAACCACTTTTCCTTGTTCATTAGCCCTTGTGACTCGTTGTGTGAACCATTTGTCCTTGTTCATTAGTCCTTGTGACTCGTTGTCTAAACTATTTGTCCTTCTTTATTAGTTCTTGTGACTTGTTGTGTGAACCATTTGTCCTTGTTCATTAGTCCTAGTAACTCGTTATGTTAACCATGTGTGCTTGTTTATTAGTCCTTCTGACTCATTAGGTAAACCATTTGTCCTTGTTATTGTGACTTGTTGTGTGAACCATTTTTCATTGTTCATTAGTCCTTGTGACTCGTTGTGTGAACCATTTGTCCTTGTTCATTTGTCCTTGTGACTCGTTGTGTAAACTATTTGACCTTATTCATTAGTCCTTGTGACTCGTTGTGTGAACCATTTGTCCTTGTTCATTAGTCCTTGTGGCTCGTTGTGTGAACCATTTATCCATGTTCTTTAGTCCTTGGTCCTTGTTGTGTGAACCATTTGTCCTTGTTTATTAGTCCTTGTGACTCGTTGTGTAAACAATTTGTCCTTGTTGTTGTGACTGGTTGTGTGAAGCATTTTTCCTTGTTCATTAGTCCTTTTGACTCGTTGTGTAAACTATTTATCCTTGTTCATTAGTCCTTTTGACTCGTTGTTTAAACCATTTGTCCTGGTTTATTAGTCCTTGTGACTCGTTGTGTAAACCATTTGTCCTTGTGATTGTGACTTATTGTGTTAACCATTTTTCCTTGTTCATTAGTCCTTGTGACTCGTTGTGTAAACCATTTATCCTTGTTCATTAGTCCTTGTGACTCATTGTCTAAACTATTTGTCCTTCTTTATCAGTCCTTGTGACTTGTTGTGTGAACCATTTATCCTTGTTCATTAGTCCTTGTAACTCGTTATGTTAACCATTTGTCCTTGTTTATTAGTCCTTCTGACTCATTGGGTAAACCATTTGTCCTTGTTCATTAGTCCATCTGACTCGTTGTGTGAACCATTTGTCCTTGTTCATTAGTCCTTGTGACTCGTTGTGTGAACCATTTGTCCTTGTTCTTTAGTCCTTGTGACTCGTTGTTTAAACCATTTGTGCTTGTTTATTAGTCCTTGTGACTCGTTGTGTAAACCATTTGTCCTTGTTATTGTGACTTGGTGTGTGAACCATTTTTCATTATTCATTAGTCTTTCTGACTGGTTGTGTGAACCATTTGTCCTTGTTCATTAGTCCATGTGACTCGTTGTGTGAACCATTTGTCCAAGGTTATTAGTACTTGTGACTCGTTGTTTAAATCATTTGTAACAAGGACTCATTGTGTAAATCATTTGTCCTTTTTCTTTAGTCCTTGTGACTCGTTGTGTAAATCATTTGTCCTTGTTCATTAGTCCTTGTGACTCCTTGTGTTAACTATTTTTCCTTGTTCTTTAGTCCTTGTGACTCGTTGTGTGAACCATTTGTCCTTATTCATTAGTCCTTGTGACTCGTTGTGTGAACCATTTGTCCTTGTTCATTAGTCCATATGACTGGTTGTGTGAACCATTTGTCCTTGTTCTTTAGTCCTTGTGCCTCGTTGTTTTAAACATTTGTCCTTGTTTATTAATCCTTGTGACTCGTTGTGTAAACTATTTCTCCTTGTTCATTAGTCCTTCTGACTCGTTGTGTGAACCATTTATCCATGTTCATTAGTCCTAGTAACTCGTTATGTTAACCATTTGTCCTTGTTTATTAGTCCTTGTGACTCATTGGGTAAACCATTTGTCCTTGTTATTGTGACTTGTTGTGTGAATCATTTTTCATTGTTCATTAGTCCTTGTGACTCGTTGTGTAAACCATTTGTCCTTCTTGTTGCGACTTGATGTGTGAAGCATTTTTCCTTGTTCATTAGTCCTTTTGACTCGTTGTGTAAACTATTTATCCTTATTCATTAGTCCTTGTGACTCGTTGTGTGAACCATTTGTCTTTGTGACTCGTTGTTTAAACCATTTGTCCTGGTTTATTAATCCTTGTGACTCGTTGTGTAAACCATTTGTCCTTGTGATTGTGACTTGTTGTGTGAACCATTTTTCCTTGTTCATTAGTCCTTGTGACTCGTTGTGTGAACCATTTGTCCTTGTTCATTTGTCCTTGTGACTCGTTGTGTAAACTATTTAACTTTGTTCATTAGTCCTTGTGACTCGTTGTGTGAACCATTTGTCCTTGTTCATTAGTCATTGTGACTCGTTGTGTAAACTATTTGTCCTTGTGACTCATTGTGTCAACCATTTATCCTTGTTCATTAGTCCTTGTGCCTCGTTGTGTGAACCATTTGTCCTTGTTCTTTAGTCCTTGGTCCTTGTTGTGTGAACCATTTGTCCTTGTTTATTAGTCCTTGTGACTCGTTGTGTAAACCATTTGCCCTTGTTGTTGTGACTTGATGCGTGAAGCATTTTTCCTTGTTCATTAGTTTTTTTGACTCGTTGTGTAAACTATTTATCCTTGTTCATTAGTCCTTGTGACTCGTTGTGTGAACCATTTGTCTTTGTGACTCGTTGTTTAAATCATTTGTCCTGGTTTATTAGTCCTTGTGACTCGTTGTGTAAACCATTTGTCCTTGTGATTGTGACTTGTTGTGTGAACCATTTTTCCTTGTTCATTAGTCCTTGTGACTCGTTGTGTGAATCATTTGTCCTTGTTCATTAGTCCTTGTGACTCGTTGTCTAAACTATTTGTCCTTCTTTATTAGTCCTTGTGACTTGTTGTGTGAACCATTTATCCTTGTTCATTAGTCCTTGTAACTCGTTATGTTAACCATTTGTCCTTGTTTATTAGTCCTTCTGACTCATTGGGTAAACCATTTGCCCTTGTTCATTAGTCCATGTGACTCGTTGTGTGAACCATTTGTCCTTGTTCATTAGTCCTTGTGACTCGTTGTGTGAACCATTTGTCCTTGTTCTTTAGTCCTTGTGACTCGTTGTTTAAACCATTTGTCCTTGTTTACTAGTCCTTGTGACTCGTTGTGTAAACCATTTGTCCTTGTTATTGTGACTTGTTGTGTGAACCATTTTTCATTGTTCATTAGTCCTTGTGACTCGTTGTGTGAACCATTTGTCCTTGTTCATTTGTCCTTGTGACTCGTTGTGTAAACTATTTGACCTTGTTCATTAGTCCTTGTGACTCGTTGTGTGAACCATTTGTCCTTGTTCATTAGTCATTGTGACTCGTTGTGTGAACTATTTGTCCTTGTGACTCGTTGTGTGAACCATTTGTCCTTGTTCATTAGTCCTTGTGGCTCGTTGTGTGAACCATTTGTCCTTGTTCTTTAGTCCTTGGTCCTTGTTGTGTGAACCATTTGTCCTTGTTTATTAGTCCTTGTGACTCGTTGTGTAAACCATTTGTCCTTGTTGTTGTGACTTGTTGTGTGAAGCATCTTTCCTTGTTCATTAGTCCTTTTCACTCGTTGTGTAAACTATTTATCCTTGTTCATTAGTCCTTGTGACTCGTTGTGTGAACCATTTGTCTTTGTGACTCGTTGTTTAAACCATTTGTCCTGGTTTATTAGTCCTTGTGACTCGTTGTGTAAACCATTTGTCCTTGTGATTATGACTTGTTGTGTGAACCATTTTGTCCTTGTTCTTTAATCCTTGTGACTCGTTGTGTGAACCATTTGTCCTTGTTAATTAGTCCATGTGACTCGTTGTGTGAACCATTTGTTCTTGTTCATTAGTACTTGTGACTCGTTGTTTAAATCATTTGTAACAAGGACTCATTGTGTAAATCATTTGTCCTTTTTCTTTAGTCCTTGTGACTCGTTGTGTAAATCATTTGTCCTTGTTCATTAGTCCTTGTGACTCCTTGTGTTAACTTTTTTCCTTGTTCTTTAGTCCTTGTGACTCGTTGTGTGAACCATTTGTCCTTATTCATTAGTCCTTGTGACTCGTTGTGTGAACCATTTGTCCTTGTTCATTAGTCCATATGACTGGTTGTGTGAACCATTTGTCCTTGTTCTTTAGTCCTTGTGACTCGTTGTTTAAAACATTTGTCCTTGTTTATTAGTCCTTGTGACTCGTTGTGTAAACTATTTCTCCTTGTTCATTAGTCCTTGTGACTCGTTGTGTGAACCATTTATCCTTGTTCATTAGTCCAAGTAACTCGTTATGTTAACCATGTGTCCTTGTTTATTAGTCCTTGTGACTCATTGGGTAAACCATTTGTCCTTGTTGTTGTGACTTGTTGTGTGAACCATTTTTCATTGTTCATTAGTCCTTGTGACTCGTTGTGTGAACCATTTGTCCTTGTTCATTTCTCCTTGTGACTCGTTGTGTACACTATTTGACCTTGTTCATTAGTCCTTGTGACTCGTTGTGTGAACCATTTGTCCTTGTTCATTAGTCATTGTGACTCGTTGTGTGAACTATTTGTCCTTGTGACTCGTTGTGTGAACCATTTGTCTTTGTGACTCGTTGTTTAAACCATTTGTCCTGGTTTATTAGTCCTTGTGACTCGTTGTGTAAACCATTTGTCCTTGTGATTGTGACTTGTTGTGTGAACCATTTTGTCCTTGTTCTTTAGTCCTTGTGACTCGTTGTGTGAACCATTTGTCCTTGTTAATTAGTCCATGTGACTCGTTGTGTGAACCATTTGTTCTTGTTCATTAGTACTTGTGACTCGTTGTTTAAATCATTTGTAACAAGGACTCATTGTGTAAATCATTTGTCCTTTTTCTTTAGTCCTTGTGACTCGTTGTGTAAATCATTTGTCCTTGTTCATTAGTCCTTGTGACTCCTTGTGTTAACTTTTTTTCCTTGTTCTTTAGTCCTTGTGACTCGTTGTGTGAACCATTTGTCCTTATTCATTAGTGCTTGTGACTCGTTGTGTGAACCATTTGTCCTTGTTCATTAGTCCATATGACTGGTTGTGTGAACCATTTGTCCTTGTTCTTTAGTCCTTGTGACTCGTTGTTTAAAACATTTGTCCTTGTTTATTAGTCCTTGTGACTCGTTGTGTAAACTATTTCTCCTTGTTCATTAGTCCTTGTGACTCGTTGTGTGAACCATTTATCCTTGTTCATTAGTCCTAGTAACTCGTTATGTTAACCATGTGTCCTTGTTTATTAGTCCTTGTGACTCATTGGGTAAACCATTTGTCCTTGTTATTGTGACTTGTTGTGTGAACCATTTTTCATTGTTCATTAGTCCTTGTGACTCGTTGTGTGAACCATTTGTCCTTTTTCATTTCTCCTTGTGACTCGTTGTGTACACTATTTGACCTTGTTCATTAGTCCTTGTGACTCGTTGTGTGAACCATTTGTCCTTGTTCATTAGTCATTGTGACTCGTTGTGTGAACTATTTGTCCTTGTGACTCGTTGTGTGAACCATTTGTCCTTGTTCTTTAGTCCTTGGTCCTTGTTGTGTGAACCATTTGTCCTTGTTTATTAGTCCTTGTGACTCGTTGCGTAAACCATTTGCCCTTGTTGTTGTGACTTGATGTGTGAAGCATTTTTCCTTGTTCATTAGTCTTTTTGACTCGTTGTGTAAACTATTTATCCTTGTTCATTAGTCCTTGTGACTCGTTGTGTGAACCATTTGTCTTTGTGACTCGTTGTTTAAAACATTTGTCCTGGTTTATTAGTCCTTGTGACTCGTTGTGTAAACCATTTGTCCTTGTGATTGTGACTTGTTGTGTGAACCATTTTTCCTAGTTCATTAGTCCTTGTGACTCGTTGTGTGAATCATTTGTCCTTGTTCATTAGTCCTTGTGACTCGTTGTCTAAACTATTTGTCCTTCTTTATTAGTCCTTGTGACTTGTTGTGTGAACCATTTATCCTTGTTCATTAGTCCTTGTAACTCGTTATGTTAACCATTTGTCCTTGTTTATTAGTCCTTCTGACTCATTCGGTAAACCATTTGCCCTTGTTCATTAGTCCATGTGACTCGTTGTGTGAACCATTTGTCCTTGTTCATTAGTCCTTGTGACTCGTTGTGTGAACCATTTGTCCTTGTTCTTTAGTCCTTGTGACTCGTTGTTTAAACCATTTGTCCTTGTTTACTAGTCCTTGTGACTCGTTGTGTAAACCATTTGTCCTTGTTATTGTGACTTGTTGTGTGAACCATTTTTCATTGTTCATTAGTCCTTGTGACTCTTTGTGTGAACCATTTGTCCTTATTCATTTGTCCTTGTGACTCGTTGTGTAAACTATTTGACCTTGTTCATTAGTCCTTGTGACTCGTTGTGTGAACCATTTGTCTTTGTTCATTAGTCATTGTGACTCGTTGTGTAAACTATTTGTCCTTGTGACTCGTTGTGTGAACCATTTGTCCTTGTTCATTAGTCCTTGTGGCTCGTTGTGTGAACCATTTGTCCCTGTTCTTTAGTCCTTGGTCCTTGTTGTGTGAACCATTTGTCCTTGTTTATTAGTCCTTGTGACTCGTTGTGTAAACCATTTGTCCTTGTTGTTGTGACTTGTTGTGTGAAGCATTTTTCCTTGTTCATTAGTCCTTTTCACTCGTTGTGTAAACTATTTATCCTTGTTCATTAGTCCTTGTGACTCGTTGTGTGAACCATTTGTCTTTGTGACTCGTTGTTTAAACCATTCGTCCTGGTTTATTAGTCCTTGTGATTCGTTGTGTAAACCATTTGTCCTTGTGATTGTGACTTGTTGTGTGAACCATTTTGTCCTTGTTCTTTAGTCCTTGTGACTCGTTGTGTGAACCATTTGTCCTTGTTAATTAGTCCATGTGACTCATTGTATGAACCATTTGTTCTTGTTCATTAGTACTTGTGACTCGTTGTTTAAATCATTTGTAACAAGGACTCATTGTGTAAATCATTTGTCCTTTTTCTTTAGTCCTTGTGACTCGTTGTGTAAATCATTTGTCCTTGTTCATTAGTCCTTGTGACTCCTTGTGTTAACTTTTTTTCCTTGTTCTTTAGTCCTTGTGACTCGTTGTGTGAACCATTTGTCCTTATTCATTAGTCCTTGTGACTCGTTGTGTGAACCATTTGTCCTTGTTCATTAGTCTATATGACTGGTTGTGTGAACCATTTGTCCTTGTTCTTTAGTCCTTGTGACTCGTTGTTTAAAATATTTGTCCTTGTGACTCGTTGTGTAAACTATTTCTCCTTGTTCATTAGTCCTTGTGACTCATTGTGTGAACCATTTATCCTTGTTCATTAGTCCTAGTAACTCGTTATGTTAACCATGTGTCCTTGTTTATTAGTCCTTGTGACTCATTGGGTAAACCATTTGTCCTTGTTATTGTGACTTGTTGTGTGAACCATTTTTCATTGTTCATTAGTCCTTGTGACTCGTTGTGTGAACCATTTGTCCTTTTTCATTTCTCCTTGTGACTCGTTGTGTACACTATTTGACCTTGTTCATTAGTCCTTGTGACTCGTTGTGTGAACCATTTGTCCTTGTTCATTAGTCATTGTGACTCGTTGTGTGAACTATTTGTCCTTGTGACTCGTTGTGTGAACCATTTGTCCTTGTTCTTTAGTCCTTGGTCCTTGTTGTGTGAACCATTTGTCCTTATTTATTAGTCCTTGTGACTCGTTGCGTAAACCATTTGCCCTTGTTGTTGTGACTTGATGTGTGAAGCATTTTTCCTTGTTCATTAGTCTTTTTGACTCGTTGTGTAAACTATTTATCCTTGTTCATTAGTCCTTGTGACTCCTTGTGTGAACCATTTGTCTTTGTGACTCGTTGTTTAAAACATTTGTCCTGGTTTATTAGTCCTTGTGACTCGTTGTGTAAACCATTTGTCCTTGTGATTGTGACTTGTTGTGTGAACCATTTTTCCTAGTTCATTAGTCCTTGTGACTCGTTGTGTGAATCATTTGTCCTTGTTCATTAGTCCTTGTGACTCGTTGTCTAAACTATTTGTCCTTCTTTATTAGTCCTTGTGACTTGTTGTGTGAACCATTTATCCTTGTTCATTAGTCCTTGTAACTCGTTATGTTAACCATTTGTCCTTGTTTATTAGTCCTTCTGACTCATTCGGTAAACCATTTGCCCTTGTTCATTAGTCCATGTGACTCGTTGTGTGAACCATTTGTCCTTGTTCATTAGTCCTTGTGACTCGTTGTGTGAACCATTTGTCCTTGTTCTTTAGTCCTTGTGACTCGTTGTTTAAACCATTTGTCCTTGTTTACTAGTCCTTGTGACTCGTTGTGTAAACCATTTGTCCTTGTTATTGTGACTTGTTGTGTGAACCATTTTTCATTGTTCATTAGTCCTTGTGACTCTTTGTGTGAACCATTTGTCCTTATTCATTTGTCCTTGTGACTCGTTGTGTAAACTATTTGACCTTGTTCATTAGTCCTTGTGACTCGTTGTGTGAACCATTTGTCTTTGTTCATTAGTCATTGTGACTCGTTGTGTAAACTATTTGTCCTTGTGACTCGTTGTGTGAACCATTTGTCCTTGTTCATTAGTCCTTGTGGCTCGTTGTGTGAACCATTTGTCCCTGTTCTTTAGTCCTTGGTCCTTGTTGTGTGAACCATTTGTCCTTGTTTATTAGTCCTTGTGACTCGTTGTGTAAACCATTTGTCCTTGTTGTTGTGACTTGTTGTGTGAAGCATTTTTCCTTGTTCATTAGTCCTTTTCACTCGTTGTGTAAACTATTTATCCTTGTTCATTAGTCCTTGTGACTCGTTGTGTGAACCATTTGTCTTTGTGACTCGTTGTTTAAACCATTCGTCCTGGTTTATTAGTCCTTGTGACTCGTTGTGTAAACCATTTGTCCTTGTGATTGTGACTTGTTGTGTGAACCATTTTGTCCTTGTTCTTTAGTCCTTGTGACTCGTTGTGTGAACCATTTGTCCTTGTTAATTAGTCCATGTGACTCATTGTATGAACCATTTGTTCTTGTTCATTAGTACTTGTGACTCGTTGTTTAAATCATTTGTAACAAGGACTCATTGTGTAAATCATTTGTCCTTTTTCTTTAGTCCTTGTGACTCGTTGTGTAAATCATTTGTCCTTGTTCATTAGTCCTTGTGACTCCTTGTGTTAACTTTTTTTCCTTGTTCTTTAGTCCTTGTGACTCGTTGTGTGAACCATTTGTCCTTATTCATTAGTCCTTGTGACTCGTTGTGTGAACCATTTGTCCTTGTTCATTAGTCTATATGACTGGTTGTGTGAACCATTTGTCCTTGTTCTTTAGTCCTTGTGACTCGTTGTTTAAAATATTTGTCCTTGTGACTCGTTGTGTAAACTATTTCTCCTTGTTCATTAGTCCTTGTGACTCATTGTGTGAACCATTTATCCTTGTTCATTAGTCCTAGTAACTCGTTATGTTAACCATGTGTCCTTGTTTATTAGTCCTTGTGACTCATTGGGTAAACCATTTGTCCTTGTTATTGTGACTTGTTGTGTGAACCATTTTTCATTGTTCATTAGTCCTTGTGACTCGTTGTGTGAACCATTTGTCCTTGTTCATTTGTCCTTGTGACTCGTTGTGTAAACTATTTGACCTTGTTCATTAGTCCTTGTGACTCGTTGTGTGAACCATTTGTCCTTGTTCATTAGTCATTGTGACTCGTTGTGTGAACTATTTGTCCTTTTGACTCGTTGTGTGAACCATTTGTCCTTGTTCTTTAGTCCTTGGTCCTTGTTGTGTGAACCATTTGTCCTTGTTTATTAGTCCTTGTGACTCGTTGTGTAAACCATTTGTCCTTGTTGTTGTGACTTGTTGTGTGAAGCATTTTTCCTTCTTCATTAGTCCTTTTGACTCGTTGTGTAAACTATTTATCCTTGTTCATTAGTCCTTGTGACTCGTTGTGTAAACCATTTGTCTTTGTGACTCGTTGTTTAAACCATTTGTCCTGGTTTATTAGTCCTTGTGACTCGTTGTGTAAATCATTTGTCCTTGTTGTTGTGACTTGTTGTGTGAAGCATTTTTCCTTGTTCATTAGTCCTTTTGACTCGTTGTGTAAACTATTTATCCTTGTTCATTAGTCCTTGTGACTCGTTGTGTGAACCATTTGTCTTTGTGACTCGTTGTTTAAACCATTTGTCCTGGTTTATTAGTCCTTGTGACTCGTTGTGTGAACCACTTATCCTTGTTCATTAGTCCTTGTGACTCGTTGTCTAAACTATTTGTCCTTCTTTATTAGTCCTTGTGACTTGTTGTGTGAACCATTTATCCTTGTTCATTAGTCCTTGTAACTCGTTATGTTAACCATTTGTCCTTGTTTATTAGTCCTTCTGACTCATTGGGTAAACCATTTGTCCTTGTTCATTAGTGAAGGAAAAGTAGATCTATATACTTACATATTCATATATGTTATGATTTAATTTGTCATAAAATTAACTAATGATCTTATGCATGCAAACAAATAAACAAAATAAGGAAGAAACATCCATTCTTACTTTGGATTTTCGATTTATAGGGCACAAGAGAGATCACCTTTCTCTCTTGTTCTTGAGCTTTCCTTTTGGATGAACAAAGACCCAAGTGTAGGATCTCTCCCAAGGATTTATACCCAAGGCTCACTCTTAATTAAAATCAATATTATAAATACTAGTACAATTTCATCTGAATAATGATACAATTCAAGTAATTTTACTTCCAAAATCGTCCGTCAATTTTTCAAGTAATTTAATTAACTCATAACGTTATACGATTAATTAAATGATCAATTAAGAGTGTTGCCCTATAGGTATGACCTAGGGGGTCAACTGATCACCACCGTCGCACGACAGTAATGTCAAACTCTAGTCAACCAATCATTACCGATATATGTTGACCGGTTGTGACAAGAAATATTACTTCCCAATTGTATTCTTTATAATGAGACTTAAACATTTGATCATCATGATCAACAGTCGTGATCGCATTATTGTCGGAGGACACATATTCCAACAATCTCCCACTTGTCCTCGACAAGTGTGCGTCACCAATTCTCTTGTCCTATTACTATGTCCCACTCAATGTAAGGTGTCTTTCAGGTCGTACTTGCAAGTGATCATATCGAGAGTGGTTTCCTCGATCTGGAGAATAACTGATTGACCGGATTTATCTATCATAGATACCTTCCGAGCGTGGCCACGCATTTCCAGTTCATTACTCCTCGAGTGGCCCTGAGATATTGTTATAACCCTGACTAGGGGTGGACAATTCCTATCGCACTCATTCCCTTCGACTAGCCACAGCCTTCATAACCCAAAATATGCCCATTTGACCCCATTTACGAAGGTCGTAGTAACACAAATCAAAGTTAATCTGAAACTGTGCCATCTTAGGCGAATAGTCTTTAGTCAAAAGAATCAACTCATTTGAATACTATAGTAGCTCTCGCCACGACCAGGCTATATAAATTGCCAGAACTCTATAAGCGGTCATAAGGCCCGACAAAATATTCCTAACAGTCTGCCTATGTGATCGACTAGTCATCTCACATGACTCTATGGCACTTGAACTTGCCATCAATCGCATCACACTCTAGTCACTTCGAGACATCACCTCATGTAAGTAACTATGGGCAAATACAATGTTAATCCATGTTCACTTTAACGGGGTTCAATTGTCTCCACAACCCGTTTGGATGTAACAAAGTGTACGGTGAGTTAATAATAACTCAAACGACAAATGTCGACATCACACTCGGGTAGTCAATACCATATTTCAACCTTGTGATGTATATCGTAAGTGTAAACACTTATTGATTGCAATAGAAGTTTAACATGCCATGTGTCCATGTGTTCAAACTTCTAATACTTGCATTTTCCTTTACATTCATGTTCTCTCTCATAGCATGAACCTTACCAAGTACACATCAAGGTTCCCGACCTTGGTTTCGGTTCTTTAACTTGAAAGAACTTCCTTATCGATTATCACATAACGAACGAATTTGTGATGAATGATATAACTTGTACTGATCAAGTACTCCATCCACACACAATGTACTAGGTATATGTTTTGTAGAATCTTGCAACAATTTGTCAAGATGATTGACCTAGCACTTCTCACAAGTCCTATCATATTAGGAAAGATTAGTCTTGAGCAACTTATTCTCAAACTACGTACCTTTCCAAAACTTCTTATTTCTCTTTCTAGCTTGAAAGGTTTAGGATTCTCATAAATCCTTACATGTGCTCGAATTTTCTATAATATGTGCAACCTCTTGACACACAATAGAGCATTCCGTCAAACACCGAAATCGCTCATCGGATTCTCCTCGAGAATTCATGACGTTTCTATTATGGCTTAACAATGATCCATCATGCTCTTATGCATATGATTCATAATTGGACATGTGCATGATTATTCTAATGGCGGAAACATTAGTAACTAATAATCATGAGATCAACCGTTCTTAGGTTCAATGAACGACCATGACTGCTAATGGTAATTCCATTTTCATTCACATGAATAACCTATGTGTATGTTGATACGATGTGTATCTCTTAATACTAATCCAATATTTCTTGATGTAATTGGATTCATCGTAGTCCATATTCATCCAGAATTGAAAACTCAAATACTTCTTTGTGAAAGAAGATATTAGCTCGTCATTCCTAATGAGTAATGAGTTGTAAACATTCAAAAGGATGATAGCTCCCACTAAATTCCATGTCTTCACATGATAATTTCTAAACTCCCACTCAATTTCACATATTTCGAAATTGACTTCTCAATCGAAACTTTTCAAGAATTGAAATATAAATTGCATTGCCAAGTTATTAAGATAAAACCATATATGTTCCCATCATATCCTTTCAAAATTCCTATTTCGAAGAGGTCTCATCTTAACCTCATGGAAAGAGATTTTAAATCTCTAACACACACACATATCATAATGATGTGTAGCAATGTCATCATTCAAATAATACCCTTTTGGAAGGAGGTTTAACCATTTCATTTTCATAATGAGGTTAAGAAATGACATTTGCGTGGTTAATGCATAACTTAGCTATTGAGGATATCGGTATATCAATCCTTGCAACTCGATCATAACTAGTATGTTACTTTGATTCATTTAGGCTCTTAAGTAAATCTCGGTTGAAACTATAGGTCAAAATTTATCACAAAATAGTCTAAACTTAGTCAAAACTCTTATTAAGACTTTACATTAGTCATTTCTTCCAAAACTTTCTTTTGGTGTCCTCACGTAGTTATCTTAAGAATATACTCTTATGATTACTTCACTTGGTCTCTTTAGTCATATAGAACTTACTTGAGACCATAGATCTCATCTATTGGGTATACTATATAAATAGATATACCTCCATTCAAATCATTCTTCCTTGCATAGATCTCATTTACACAAGTACACAAGTTTAATCTTGTCTCGTGTGTTGTGTCCTCATTTTTCTCCCACTCTATCTTTAGAATAAATACACTATAGATTCAAAGATAGCATATGAGACACAAATAATGATGTTGAAGTATAAGGAGAACTATCTCATAGATAGACTAATAGTTATAGATTTCGTAAGTTTACTTGGTGATTGACATTCCTTTAAGAGAGTTCATAGACTCAACACCACTTTATAAATGATCATACACAAGCCTTAAGCATGTGGACATATAATGAAACCCGTCATTATATTTGTCTATTAGATCACTTTAAGTTATATGTTTCTAAGAGTAAGCATTTAAACATGAATTTTAGAACAAAAGGATAAAATGATAAAACGGGTGACTTGGGTTGCAAACCAAGTCACCATTATCCAAAATACAACCCATTATCCAAAATACCTTTCCATGTCAAACACGGAAACTTAAGGTTCTAAAATCCAAAACATGAATAAAATAAGACAATAAAAAGCAAAGCTCCATGAAAGCTATTCCTAGCTTCTTGATGGTATCTTATGCTTGCTTTTCCTTTCCCTTGTCTTTGCTTGGTGGAGGCCCTATTTACAATAAAAAGGGAGATACATTATCACAACTTTGTATCATAATACCATAGTTGAATTAGAAACATAAAAGAAAGGATATTCATTTACCTCTTTGGAGTGATCTTTCCAGCCTTAATATCACCAAGGTATTTGGAACAATTTCTTTTCCAATGTCCCATACCATTACAATAATGGCATTTATCAAGAGGACCCTTCTTGATTTTTGAAGCGCTAGCTTCACAAGTCTTAGCTTTGGTGAATGTGGGAGCTTGTTTCTTACCCTTCCTCCCATTCTTCTTGAACTTCCCCTTACTCTTAGTGCTTATGTTAAGCACATCCTTTGGTGGGTTCACATTTAACCCCATGTCCCCTCGGCTTGCACAAGTAACTTGTGCAATTCTTCAAGAGACACATCCTTATCTTGCATGTTAAAATTCACCCGGAATTGAACATACGCTTTGAATTTGGACAAGGAGTGTAGAATCCTATCTACAATGAGTTCTTTGGGGATTTCAACCTTTTGAATTTTCAAGGTCTCGACAAGCTCCATGAGTTTGAGCACATGAGGGCTAACCTTTTGGCCCTCTTTGAAGTCGAGATCAAAGAATGCCGCGGCCGCCTCATATTGGACGATCCGCGGAGTTTGTGAAAACATTGTCACAAGCTTGGAGTAAATCTCATTAGCATTGCCCATTTTAAAGGCTCTCCTTTGGAGATCCGCCTCCATTGCAAATATCAAGACATTTTTCATTGCGGCGGACTCCTTTTGGTAAGCCTCATATGCTTCCCTAGTGGCGGCGGTCGACCTAGTAGTAGGTTTGGGTGGAGAGGCCTTGGTAAGGTAACGAAGCTTGTCGTCACCTTGGGCGGCTAGTTTGAGTTGGGCATCCCAATCGGAGAAATTTGACCCATTCTTTTCAAGTTTACATCGATCCATGAAGGATCGGAGCCATGATGAACTAGCGAGAGGCGTGGCATTAGGGGTTGGTGTAGCCATTTGTTATGAGAAAAAGAAGTGGTCTACAAAACAAAATATAAGGAGTAAAACAAATGTCGTTTTAATAATAATACTCGTAAAAATTTATAATTTAAACAAGTTTTATGCATTTTTCTAGTGACCTCTACCCAACTAGATAAATGATTCCAAGACCCAAATTCATATTAACTTGGGCACGGTGTGGCCGATGAAACCCTTATCAATATAACTCGGTGGATTAACGTTTAATCGATTCTACTTTTAGAACTCTTGGTCGATAATATTACAATTAACATATATCTTTAGCCCAAAACACATTCAACAAGGGGACGGTGTGGCCGATAAAACCCTTATCGAAAAACTTTTGTTGAGTTCAATCCAAATTTCGAATAAATGTGTCCATGATCCAAACCCATATTTAACTTGGGCACGGTGTGGCCGATGAAACCCTTATCAACATGAATTCGGTGGATAGACATTTATCACCCACTTCCCCTACGTAACAAGGTTTGTACCCCGGTGTGGCCGAGTGCACTCCCTCACGAAATAGGTTTTCATGGTTTCTACTATTTGGTAAGGCTATATCTCAATTAATTGTTTTAGCGAGAGGTCATGTCAATTTATTATCTATCACGTTTTAAGTGAACTAAAGCGGTGAACTACGATAATTCTAATTGGCACGGTCGATAAACTCGATGAAAGAAGTGAAGGAAAAGTAGATCTATATACTTACATATTCATATATGATTTAATTTAATTTGTCATAAAATTAAAGATGGATTTTATGCATGCAAACAAATAAGCAAAATAGAGAAGAAATCATGTTCTTACATTGTGATTTCGGTTTTAAGGGCACAAGAGAGATCACCTTTCTCTCTTGTTCTTGTGCTTTCCTTTAATGGAAGAACTAAGATCCAAGTGTAGGATCTCTCCCTAAGCTTTATACCCAAGGCTTACTCTTAATAAAAATTAATATTATAAGAACTAGTACAATATTAATCTTATAGAAAATTGACCCAAAATATTATGTAACACTTAAATATTTCGGTTTTGGGAGAGAAGAAGAAGAGAGCTTTTTGTCTCTCTAGAATTCTAATTTTTGGATGAGTGAAAGTATGAATGAATTATCAATAATCATATTAAGTATATGGTAAAAGGAGAGGAAAAACCAAGTGGTTTTTCCTTCTCTAAAAACCGGACAAGGGGAGTGGGAGGGGAGCCAATGCATGCACTCATTTGTCTTCACAATGCACAATAGGGTTGCATGGCTACTAAAGTAAACAATCATTATGTTTACCACTAATTTAAACAAACACAATTAGCTTAAACCTCCTCTTATTTTCGGTCCAAATGGATAATATGGAATCCATATTATTTTTGTCAATTGTCAAAATGTCACATGTCATATGTAGCATAAATTTGTTGTGTATTTTTAACATATTAAAAATCAACGTATTATTAAAAATACGTCACATACAAAAATTGACTTAGTAATTTCATAATTACTTGTACCAAAATATTTTACCAATTTATAAATCGTATTTATAATAATTCATTCAAATTCAATTGTTACCTTAAACAATTATTTCATCCGAGTAATGGTACGATTCAATTACTCAAACCGTATCTCATTTAATTACATTTTAATGAAATACGTAAATACTACTTCCAAAATCGTCCGTCAATTTTCAAGTAATTTAATTAACTCGTAACATTATACGATTAATTAAATGATCAATTAAGAGTGTTGCCCTATAGGTATGACCAAGGGGATCAATCGATCACCACCGTCGCACGACAAGTAATGTCAAACTCTAGTCACCAATCATTACCGATATATGTTGATCGGTTGACAAAGTAAAAATTACTTCCCAATTGTATTCTTTATAATGAGATTTAAACATGTGATCATCATGATCAACAGTCGTGATCGCATTATTGTCGGAGGACACATATTCCAACAATCTCCCACTTGTCCTCGACAAGTGTGCATCACCAATTCTCTTGTCCTATTACTATCTCCCACTCAATGCAAGGTGTCTTTCAGGTCGTACTTGCAAGTGATCATATCGAGAGTGGTTTCCTCGATCCGGAGAATAAGCGATTGACCAGGACTTATCTATCATAGATACTTTCCGAGAGTGGCCACGCATTTCCAGTTCATTACTCCTCGAGTGGCCCCGAGATATTGTTATAACCCCGACTAGGGGTGGACAATTCCTATCGCACTCATTCCCTTCGATCGGCCACACCATCATAACCCAAAATATGCCCATTTGACCCCATTTACGAAGGTCGTAGTAACACAAATCAAAGTTAATCAAACTGTGCCATCTTAGGTGAATAGTCTTTAGTCAAAAGAATCGACTCATTTGAATACTATAGTAGCTCTCGCCACGACCAGGCTATATAAATTTGCCAGAACTCTATAAGCGGTCATTAGGCCCGACAAAAGTTCCTAACAGTCTGCCTATGTGATCGACTAGTCATCTCACATGACTCTATGGCACTTGAACTTGCCATCAATCGCATCACACTCTAGTCACTTCGAAACGTCACCTCATACAAGTAACTATGGGCAAATACAATGTTAATCCGTGTTCACTTTAACGGGGTTCAATTGTCTCCACAACCCGTTTGGATATAACAATGTACAAGGTGAGTTAATAATAACTCAAACGACAAATGTCGACATCACACTCGGGTGGTCAATATCATATTACAACCTTGTGATGTATATCGTAAGTGTAAACACTTATTGATTGCAATAGAAGTTTAACATGCCATGTGTCCATGTGTTCAAACTTCTTACACTTGCATTTCCTTCACATTCATGTTCTCTCTCATAGCATGAATCTTACCAAGTACACATCAAGGTTCCCGACCTTGGTTTCGGTTCTTTAACTTGAAAGAACTTTCTTATCGATTATCACATAACGAACGAATTTGTGATGAATGATATAACTTGTACTGATCAAGTACTCCATCCACACACAATGCACTAGGTATATGTTTTGTAGAATCTTGCAACAATTTGTCAAGATAATTGACCCAGCACTTCTCACAAGTCCTAGCATATAAGGAAAGATTAGTTTTGAGCAACTTCTTATTCTCTTACTAAGTATCTTTCCAAAACTTCTCATTTCTCTTTCTAGCTTGAAGGGTTAAGGATTTTCATAAATCCTTGCATGTGCTCGGATTTTCTATAATATGTGCAACCTCTTGACACATAATAGAGCATTCCATCAAACACCGAAATCGCTCATCGGATTCTACTCGAGAATTCATGACGTTTCTATTGTGGCTTACCAATGAATCACCATGATCTTATGCATATGATTCACTATTGGACATGTGTATGATTATTCTAATGGCGGAAACATCAGTTACTAATAATCATGAGATCAACCATTCATAGGTTCAATGAACGACCATGACTGCTAATGGCAATTCCATTTTCATCTACATGAATAACCTATGTGAATGTTAATACGATGTGTATCTCTTAATACTAATCCAACATCCCTTGATGTAATTGGATTCATCATAGTCCATTTTCATCCAGAATTGAAAACTCAAAGAACTTCTTTTATGAAGGAAGGTATTAGCTCGTCATTCTTCAATGAGTGACGTGTTGTAAACATTCAAAGGATGATAGCTCCCACTAAATTTCATGTCTTCACCTGATGATTTCCTAACTCCCACTCAATTCCACATATTTCAAAATTGACTTCTCAATCGAAACTTTTCAAGAATTGAAATATAAATTGCATTGCCAAATTATTAAGATAAAACCATATATGTTCCCATCATATCCCTTCAAAATACCTGTTTCGAAGAGGTCTCATCTTAACCTTACGGAAAGAGATTTTAAATCTCTAACACACTCATGTCATAATGATGTGTAGCAATGTCATTATTCAAATATAAATAATATCTAGAACACGTCCTTCGAAAATACCCTTTTAGAAGGAGGTTTAACCATTTCATAATGAGGTTAAGCAATGACATTTGCGTGGTTAAAACTTGGCCATTGAAGATATCGGTATATCAATCTTTGCAACTCGATCATAACTAGTATGTTACTATGATTCATTTAGGCTCTTAAGTAAATCTCAAGGTTGAAACTATTGGTCAAAATTTATCATATAGAGCTTAGTCAAAAACTTGTTAAGACTTTACATTGGTCATTTTTCTTCCAAAACTTTCTTTTGGTCTCCTCG
This sequence comes from Silene latifolia, assembly GCF_048544455.1. NCBI lineage: Eukaryota > Viridiplantae > Streptophyta > Magnoliopsida > Caryophyllales > Caryophyllaceae > Silene > Silene latifolia. The sequence goes on from NC_133531.1 coordinate 48,520,990, forward strand.
TGTAGTTATCTTGAGAATATACTCTTATGATTGCTTCACTTGGTCTCTTTAGTCATATAGAACTAACTTGAGACCATAGATCTCATCTATTCGGTATACTATGTAAATAGATATACCTTCATTCAAATCATTCTCTCTATTGCGTAGATCTTCATTTACACAAGTACACAATTTTATCTTGCCTTGTGTGTTGTGTCCTCATTTTTCTCCCACTCTATCTTTAGAATAAATACACTATAGATTCAAAGATAGTATATGAGACACAAATAATGATTTGAAGTATAAGGAGAACTATCTCATAGGTTGACTAATAGTTTTAGATTTCATATATGTACTTGGTGATTGACATACCTTTAAGAGACTTCGTAGACTCAAGGTTACTTTGTAAATGATCATACACAAGCCTTAAGCATGTGGACATATAATGAAACCCGTCATTATATTTGTCTATTAGATCACTTTAAGTTATATGTTTCTAAGAGCAAGCATTTAAACATGAATTTTTAGAACAAACGGATAACATGATAAAACGGGTGACTTGGGTTGCAAACCAAGTCACCATTATCCAAAATACCTTTCCATGTCGAACACGGAAACTTAAGGTTCTAAAATTCAAAACATAATTTAAAATAAGACAATGAAAAGCAAAGCTCCATAAAAGCTATCCCTAGCTTCTCGATGGTTTCTCATGCTTGCTTTTCCTTTCCCTTGTCTTTGCTTGGTGGAGGCCCTATTTACAATAAAAAGGGAGATACATTATCACAACTTTGCATCATAATACCATAGTTGAATTAGAAACATAAAAGAAGGATAGTCATTTACCTACTGGAGTAATCTTTCCAGCCTTAATATCACCAAGGTATTTGGAACAATTTCTTTTCCAATGTCCCATACCATTACAATAATGGCATTTATCAAGAGGACCCTTCTTGATTTTTGAAGTGCTAGCTTCACAAGTCTTAGCTTTGGTGAATGTGGGAGCTTGCTTCTTCCCCTTTCTCCCATTCTTTTTGAACTTCCCCTTACTCTTAGTGCTTATGTTAAGCACATCCTTGGGGGGGTTCACATTTAACCCCATGTCCCTCTCGGCTTGCACAAGTAACTTGTGCAACTCCTCAAGAGACACATCCTTGTCTTGCATGTTAAAATTCACCCGGAATTGAACATACGCTTTCACTTTAGACAAGGAGTGTAGAATCCTATCTACAATGAGTTCTTTGGGGATTTCAACCTTTTGAATTTTCAAGGTCTCGACAAGCTCCATGAGTTTGAGCACATGAGGGCTAACCTTTTGGCCCTCTTTGAAGTCGGGATCAAAGAATGCCGCGGCCGCCTCATATTGGACGATCCGCGGAGTTTGTGAAAACATTGTCACAAGCTTGGAGTAAATCTCATTAGCATTGCCCATTTTAAAGGCTCTCCTTTGGAGGTCCGCCTCCATCGCAAATATCAAGACATTTTTCATTGCGGCGGACTCCTTTTGGTAAGCCTCATATGCTTCCCTAGTGGTGGCGGTCGACCTAGTGGTAGGTTCGGGTGGAGAGGCCTCGGTAAGGTAACGAAGTTTGTCGTCACCTTGGGCGGCCAATTTGAGTTGGGCATCCCAATCGGAGAAATTTGACCCATTCTTTTCAAGTTTACATCGATCCATAAAGGATCGGAGCCATGATGAACTAGCGAGAGGTGTGGCGTTTGGAGTTGGTGTTGCCATTTGTTATGAGAAAAAGAAGTGGTCTACAAAACAAAATATAAGGAGTAAAACAAATGTCGTTTTAATAATACTCGTAAAAATGTATGATTTAAACAAGTTTTATGCATTTTTCTAGTGACCTCTACCCAACTAGATAAATGATTCCAAGACCCAAATTCATATCGACTTAGGCACGGTAGGGCCGATTCATCCTTTATCAATATAACTCGGTGGATTAACGTTTAATCGATTCTACTTTTAGAACTCTTGGTCGATAATATTACATTAACGATTATCTTTAGCTCAAAACACATTCGACAAGGGCACGGTAGGGCCGATACATCCCTTATCAAAAACTTTTGTTGAGTTCAATCCAAATTTCGAATAAATGTGTCCATGATCCAAATCCATATCAACTTGGGCACGGTAGGGCCGATTCATCCCTTATCAACATGAATTCGGTGGATTAACATTCATCACCCACTTCCCCTACGTAACAAAGTTTGTACCCCGGTAGGGCCGAGTGCACTCCCTCGCGAAATAGGTTTTCATGGTTTCTACTATTTGGTAAGGCTATGTCTCAATTAATTGTTTTAGCGAGAGGTCATGTCAATTTATTATCTATCACGTTTTAGGTGAACTAAAGCGGTGAACTACGATAATTTTAATTGACACGGTCGATAAACTCGATGAAGAAGATGATGCATGTTTTAGTTATGGCGATTTAGCGATGCATGCGACATAAAATAAAATGCAAGCATAAAAAAAAAATAAAAAAAATCCTAGTATGGCCTTTCCTAAAATAGAAAAACTATTTATTTAACTATTACATATTCGGAAACCAACTCCATTGGTCCCTTGAACTTCGGTTGTGACACGCATCTCGAGTTAACACCGTCTTTATGAATCGCCATTCTTGAAGAAATCCGTCTTTGGGAACTCCGGAATGAATAAAATTACATAATAAATTACATAATTTCCTATTATACATTTGTAACTAAAATAAAATAAATCTATTAAATTACAAAACGGTGATACGAGATCACAATAAAATTACAACCGAATCGATATTCCCATACATTTCGAGAAATACCAATTAAAATCTAAGGCCATACTAAGTAAAATTACATAATTCAAAAATTACATAAATTAAAATTATGACAATCATAAAGAAAATGCAGCATTATAATATGTATGAACATGCCCAATTTTATGCTAAATCGCCTTTAATTAGCCAATATCGTATATTACTCGGATTTTACGGATTTGCGTGATTTCAACATTTTACAATCACAAAAATACATAAATTCATATTTATGCATAAGTTAATTACCCTAACCTCTTAGGACTCAAAATTTAGTCTTCACTAATTATTTGACCATAATTAACTCATATTTATAAAATTGTTCATTAATGGACTAAAATTACAAAAATAAGCTATAAATTTCAAATAAGTCACAAAATTTCAAATAAATTTGAAATTTGAAATTTAAACTCATGAACATTCTGGAAAAATACCATGACACTCATAATGTTCAAAAACTTAGGTTAAAAATTTCGATATTTTTCCGGAAAAACAATGTTGCGGTTTATCGGTTTTAACTAAAATAATCATAAAAACATGTGAAAAATTATTCTCATCAACTTTTCAATTTTAGATCTGAAAAAGATAATAAAATGCAACATTAGACGTTTTTTCTTAGTCATAGATTATGTTTTATTAATTTTTCACTAATAATGTCATTATTTATGCTATTTTTCTTCAAAAATCCATAAATCATGCAAAAAGACTTCACTATAGCCCATTATTTTACACACATCTTGTAAAATTGCATGTGACAACATATTAAATTTCTACGACCAGATTCGAAATTTAACTCATATTAACCTATTTTTCACCTAAATCCGAATTTAATAATGAAAAATCCATTTTTCGAGCATAACAAGTCCAAAAATTATGAAAATTTACAGGTTATCTCAAAATAATATATGGGACAACATATCCAAAAATCACTGGAAAATTCGAAGTATAGCTAATTTTAGACCGAAAATGACATTTTTACTCATAAAATCATATTTAAATGTCATTATTGTATAATATGAACAATAAAAATCCGTAAATATAACCAAAATATCCTAAAACATTTTAGAACCAGAAATTTTAACATGCATGAATTAATTTCGTGATATATCATAATAACACAAATTTTACAAGTTTTATATGTTAATCTTTATAACTCGGAAAAACTTTTAACCGATTTGCATGCAAACAACCATGGCTCTTGATACCAATTGAAGGAAAAGTAGATCTATATACTTACATATTCATATATGATTTAATTTAATTTGTCATAAAATTAAAGATGGATTTTATGCATGCAAACAAATAAGCAAAATAGAGAAGAAATCATGTTCTTACATTGTGATTTCGGTTTTAAGGGCACAAGAGAGATCACCTTTCTCTCTTGTTCTTGTGCTTTCCTTTAATGGAAGAACTAAGATCCAAGTGTAGGATCTCTCCCTAAGCTTTATACCCAAGGCTTACTCTTAATAAAAATTAATATTATAAGAACTAGTACAATATTAATCTTATAGAAAATTGACCCAAAATATTATGTAACACTTAAATATTTCGGTTTTGGGAGAAAAGAAGAAGAGAGCTCTTTGTCTCTCTAGAATTCTAATTTTTGGATGAGTGAAAGTATGAATGAATTATCAATAATCATATTAAGTATATGGTAAAAGGAGAGGAAAAACCAAGTGGTTTATCCTTCTCTAAAAACCGGACAAGGGGAGTGGGAGGGGAGCCAATGCATGCACTCATTTGTCTTCACAATGCACAATAGGGTTGCATGGCTACTAAAGTAAACAATCATTATGTTTACCACTAATTTAAACAAACACAATTAGCTTAAACCTCCTCTTATTTTCGGTCCAAATGGATAATATGGAATCCATATTATTTTTGTCAATTGTCAAAATGTCACATGTCATATGTAGCATAAATTTGTTGTGTATTTTTAACATATTAAAAATCAACGTATTATTAAAAATACGTCACATACAAAAATTGACTTAGTAATTTCATAATTACTTGTACCAAAATATTTTACCAATTTATAAATCGTATTTATAATAATTCATTCAAATTCAATTGTTACCTTAAATAATTATTTCATCCGAGTAATGGTACGATTCAATTACTCAGACCGTATCTCATTTAATTACATTTTAATGAAATACGTAAATACTACTTCCAAAATCGTCCGTCAATTTTCAAGTAATTTAATTAACTCGTAACATTATACGATTAATTAAATGATCAATTAAGAGTGTTGCCCTATAGGTATGACCAAGGGGATCAACTGATCACCACCGTCGCACGACAGTAATGTCAAACTCTAGTCAGCCAATCATTACCGATATATGTTGATCAGTTGACAGTAAAAATTACTTCCCAATTGTATTCTTTATAATGAGATTTAAACATGTGATCATCATGATCAACAGTCGTGATCGCATTATTGTCGGAGGACACATATTCCAACAAGAAGATGCATGTTTTAGTTATGGCGATTTAGCGATGCATGTGACATATAAATAAAATGCAAAGCATAAAATAAATCCTAGTATGGCCTTTCCTAAAATAGAAAAACTATTTAACTATTACATATTCGGAAACCAACTCCATTGGTCCCTTGAACTTCGGTTGTGGCACGCATCTCGAGGTAACACCGTCTTTATGTATCGCCATCTTGAAGAAATCCGTCTTGGGGAACTCCGAGATAAATTAAATTACATAGCAAATTACATAATTTCCTATTATACATTTGTAACTAAAATAAAATAAATCTATTAAATTACAAAACGGTGATACGAGATCACAATAAATTACAACCGAATCGATATTCCCATACATTTCGGGAAATACCAATTAAAACTAAGGCCATACTAAGTAAAATTACATAATTCAAAAATTACATAAATAAAATTATGACAATCATAAAGAAAATGCAGCATTATAATATGTATGAACATGCCCAATTTAATGCTAAATCGCCTTTAATTAGCCAATATCGTATATTACTCGGTTTTTACGGATTTGCGTGATTTCAACATTTTACAATCACAAAAAAATTACATAAATTCATATTTATGAATAAGTTAATTACCCTAACCTCTTAGGACTCAAAATTTAGTCTTCACTAATAATTTGACCATAATTAACTCATATTTCTAAAATTGTTCATTAATGGACCAAAAATTACAAAAATAAGCTATAAACTTCAAATAAATCACAAAATTTCAAATAAATTCAAAATTTGAAATTTAAACTCATGAACATTCTGGAAAAATACCATGACACTCATAATGTTCAAAAACTTAGGTTAAAAATTTCGAAATTTTTCCGGAAAAACAATGTTGCGGTTTATCGGTTTTTAACAAAATAATCATAAAAACATGAGAAAAATTATATTTATTAACTTTTCATTTTAGATCTGAAAAAGATAATAAAATGCAACATATGATGTTTTTCTTTAGTCATAGAGTATGTATTATTAATTTTGCACTAATAAAGTCACTATTCATGCTATTTTTCTTCAAAAATCCATAAATCATGCAAAAAGACTTCACTATAGCCCATTATTTTACACACATCTCGTAAAATTGCATGTGATAACATACTAAATTTCTATAACCAGATTCGAAATTTATCTCATATTAACCTATTTATCACCTAAAATCGATTTTAATAATGAAAAATCCATTTTTCGAGCATAAGAAGTCCAAAAATTATGAAAATTTACAGGTTATCTCAAAATAATATAGGTGACAACATATCCAAAAATCACTGGAAAATTCAAAGTGTAGCTAATTTTAGTCTGAAAATGACATTTTTACTCATAAAATCATATTTAAATGCCATTATTGTAAAATATGAACAATAAAAATCCGTAAATTAACCAAAATATCCTAAAAACATTTTAGGACCAGAAATTTTAACATGCATAAATTAATTTCGTGATATATCATAATAATACAAATTATTCAAGTTTTATATGTTATTCTTATAACTCGGAAAAACTTTTAACCGATTTGCATGCAAACAACCATGGCTCTTGATACCGATTGAAGGAAAAGTAGATCTATATACTTACATATTCATATATGTTATGATTTAATTTGTCATAAAATTAACTAATGATCTTATGCATGCAAACAAATAAACAAAATAAGGAAGAAACATCCATTCTTACATTGGATTTTCGGTTTATAGGGCACAAGAGAGATCACCTTTCTCTCTTGTTCTTGAGCTTTCCTTTTGGATGAACAAAGACCCAAGTGTAGGATCTCTCCCAAGGATTTATACCCAAGGCTCACTCTTAATTAAAATCAATATTACAAATACTAGTACAATATTAATTTTGTAAAGAAAAATGACCCAAAATAATTTTGGTCTTAGCTCCTAAAACCGGGTAGGAGAAAGGGAAGGAAGGAGAAAATAATTTTTATCTCTCTAAAAATTATTTGATAAGATGAATGAATAATTTCTAATGCACACAAAAACAAGTAATGTGTTGGACAAATTATAGAGAAAACCCTTGGTCATTTCTTTTGCCAAAACCGGGTAAGGGGGAGGTTCTTAGGGCCAATGCATGAGTGTGTTGTTCTTTACAATGCAAACTAGGGTTGCATGGCTAGGCTATTAGTGAATGATTATGTTTTCCACTAATTTAAACAACACAATATTAGCCTAAACCTCCCCCTTAATTTCGGTACATGCATAAAATGGAATCCATTTTATTTTTGTCAATTTTGTCTTATGTCACATGTCATATGTTACATAAATTTGTTATGTATTTTTAACATATTAAAAATCAACGTATTAATAAAAATACGTCATATACAAAAAATCGACTTAGTAATTCATAATTACTTGTACCAAAATATGTTACCAATTTACAAATCACAATAAATTGTATTTATAATAATTCATTCAATTTTAATTGTTTCTTTAAACAATAATTTCATCTGAGTAATGATACAATTCAATTACTCAGACCGTATCTCATTTAATCAAATTTCAATGAGATACGTAAATTTTACTTCCAAAATCGTCCGTCAATTTTTCAAGTAATTTAATTAACTCGTAACGTTATACGATTAATTAAATGATCAATTAAGAGTGTTGCTGATGCAGGAGCACTCGAAGAAAATGAAAATGAAGTCTTAATTAGTCGAAATGTAACTCACATTTCTGAAGGTTTCAAAATGGGCTCAAGTATCGTGAATATGATAGCATGGAGAAGTCAAGGTGACGGGTTGGAGTCCGTCTAAGTCAACACGCCAACCAAGGAGGGTCAAGGTCGGTGCTGATGGAGGTGTTTAAGATTATTAGTTTCTTTATTTTTGCTTTCCTAATTCTAGTCAATAAATTTAAGGTAGTGTTGTTATTTCCTTATAGTTTCTTTCCTAATCTTAGCAAGATTGTAATAAGGCAATTTGCCATAATATGGGTCGGATTTCCTAATCAGTTTAGGACAAGTTAAGGAAGTTTAGGGAAGGGAGGTCGGTTTCCTTATAGTATAAATAGGGACTTTTGTATTCAGTTTTATTCATTCAAGTTTAGAGATTAATACAAGTTTTCTTGTTGCTTATTGCTTGCGAGCTTTGAGAGTCTTATTTCTTTCTTGCGAGGGAGAGATTAGAGTGTGGTTGATCCTTGCGAGGTGAGAGTCACAAAACCCAGTCGTGTGTGAGTTCGAGTTCCTTGCGAGGGAGGAGAGTTTATTCACGTCATATCCTCTTAATTTTCGTTCAAAAACATATAAAATCAAATAAAAAGTCTAATAGTCCGCTGCGTGTTTTACAACAAAATCGAACAGTCCAACGTACTGTTTAAATCCATAAAATCGACTAGATTTTACATCAATTTGGTTACCAGAGCAAGGTTATTAATTTGTTTCTTAACAAGTTAATCTTGGGAAGTAAAGATGCCGGGAGAAGCCGATTCCAGCAAGGGCACCGGTGACGGTTCAGGCACGATTCAAGAACAACTAGATGAGATGAAACAAGCTATGGCTGAGCTAAAGTATATGATGAAGAACCTTCCAATTGGACGAGGTAGAGAACGAAGTCCAAGTCGTAGTAGGTCTCGTGAATCATATTCTGATGATGCGGTTTCCAAGTCCAAAAAGGAGAACAAAAACGATGATGATCGAGGTCTAAAACTTGACATACCTGATTTTAATGGAGATTTGGATCCCGAAAAGTTTTTGGATTGGATTAGGCAAGCAGAACGAGTTTTCGAATACAAGGAATACGATGAGCATAAGCAATTCAAAGTAGCTATTCTAAAACTTACTAAATATGCATCGTTGTGGTATGAAAACTTGAAAAAACAGAGAAAGCGTGATAAGAAGAGCAAGATTGATACTTGGGAGAAACTTAAGAAGCACCTTATGAGGAGATTCTTACCAAGAGATTATGAGCAAGAAAATTACCTAAAATTGCAATCTTTATCACAAGAAAATCTGTCCGTGGCCGAGTATATTAAAGAATTCGAAAGGATGATGATTGTTTGTGACCTTGAAGAAAAGGAAGAGCTTAGAGTTGCAAGATTCATCAAGGGTCTAATACCATCACTTGCGTCCAAAGTTGAAGTTCAGATTTACAATGGATTTGACGATGTGTGTCGTTTGGCTCTAAAATTCGAAAAGCAAGACAAAACAAAGAAGTCCTATACCTATTCGAAAGGAGCAAGTTCTGGCTCGAGTTCTTATTCTAAACCAACAACGAGCAAACAAAAGGAAGTTGTGACAGAAGAAGTAAAGGACAAAGGTAAGGGTGTCGTGGAACCTAAGGGTAACTCATTAAGACGCTGTTTTAAATGCCAAGGCTATGGTCACATAGCTAATGAATGTCCGCAAAAGAGAGCACTCACCGCTCAAGAATTGCGCAACATAGTTCCAGCATTCATTCAAACTGAACAGTCCACAGAACTGTCTGATATTGAGGAGGACGAAGAAGAAGGTGTAGCTTATGATGTTGATCCGTTGAGTGAAGAGGAGTGTTTGGTAATTCGTAATCTTCATGTAGAAACAACTCCGGTTGAAGCTGAACAAAGGGAGCAAATATTTCACACTCGTTGCAAGGTACATTCTAAAATTTGCAATCTAATCATTGATAGTGGATCATGTACCAATGTTGTGTCAAAGGAGTTAGTTGATGAGCTGAAATTACAAACCAAGAATCATAATAAGCCATATAAATTGCATTGGTTGAATGGGGATAATGGAATTCAAGTAAGGAAGCAAGCATTAGTTTCTTTGAGTTTGGGACCTTATAATGATGATATTTGGTGCGACGTGATTCCTATGAGTGCGTGCCATATTCTATTGGGACGATCCTGGCAATTTGATCGAAAGGTTGAACATGATGGAAGAACTAACATATATAGTGTGACCAAGGGCAAAACAACATTCAATTTGAAGCCTTTATCGCCTAATAAAATCAAGGAGCTGAAATCAAAGAAGGGGAGCTTATTTATGGAAGCTCGTGAGATTGAAGAGGTTCTAGCTCGTGGAGAACCAGCCTATGTTCTTATGGTTCGTGAATTAGAAGCCAATGGTGAAGGAAGCAGCCGTGAAGTTCAAGGGCTATTAAAAGAGTTTTGCGATGTATTTCCCGAAGAATTACCGGTTGGATTACCTCCTTTAAGAGGTATTGAACATCAAATTGACTTAATTCCAGGAGCTCAGTTGCCAAATAAACCAGCCTATCGTTGTAATCCCGAAGAAGCAAAAGAATTACAAAGACAAGTGCAAGAGTTAATTGATAGGGGTTATGTTCAAGAAAGTTTGAGTCCTTGTGCCGTACCAGCTCTATTGGTTCCAAAAAAAGATGGGACTTGGAGGATGTGTATTGATAGTAGGGCCGTTAACAATATCACAATAAAATATCGATTTCCTATGCCGAGGTTGGATGATATGTTAGACGAGTTGAGTGGGTCACGAGTATTTTCGAAGCTTGATTTACGAAGTGGCTATCATCAAATGAGAATTCGTGAAGGTGACGAATGGAAGACAGCGTTCAAGACTAAGCAAGGGTTGTATGAGTGGCTCGTTATGCCATTTGGTCTTTGCAATGCTCCTAGTTCGTTTATGAGGTTGATGAATGAAGTATTGAGGCCGTTCTTAAACAAGTTTGTTGTGGTGTATCTCGATGACATTCTTATTTATAGCAAGAGCAAAGAGGAACATATTGAACATCTCCGTGAAGTGTTTAAAATGCTACGAAAACAGAAACTATATGGCAAAATGGAGAAGTGTACATTCATGATGCCAAGCGTGGTGTTCCTAGGGTATATTGTTGGTGAGAATGGTGTAAGCATGGATCCGTCCAAAGTGGAGGCAATCAAGGCATGGCCGGTTCCTAAATCAACAACTGAGGTTCGTAGTTTCCATGGTTTGGCTTCGTTTTATCGAAGATTTATTCAAAATTTCAGTACAATTATGGCGCCTATAACCGAGTTGACGAAGAAGGGTGAGTTTGTATGGACTCCTAGTGCAGAGAAGGCATTCAAAGAGGTAAAATCTAAACTAAGCTCCGCACTTTGTTTTAACACTTCCTAATTTTGACAAATTGTTCGAAGTTGAGTGTGATGCGAGTGGAGTTGGGATTGGGGCTGTTTTGGTGCAAGATAAACGACCAGTAGCTTACTTTAGTGAGAAGTTGGGTGGTGCGCGATTGAATTACTCGACTTATGATAAGGAGTTCTATGCAATTGTGAGAGCATTGGATCATTGGGGTCATTATTTGCGACCTAAACCATTTGTGTTACATTCGGATCATGAAGCATTGAAGCATATTCATGGACAACGAAGTTAAATCAAAGACATGCCAAGTGGGTTGAGTTTCTACAATCTTTTACTTTCTCATCAAAGTATAAGACGGGAGCTTCTAATGTTGTTGCTGATGCATTGTCTCGAAGACATACTTTATTGATCGAGTTAGATGCGAGAATGCTTGGGTTTGAACATATCAAAGAGCTGTACAAAACTGATCCAGATTTTGCTAAGGAGATTATTGAGCCAACGGGGTTATATACTGTTCAAGACGGTTATCTGTTCAAGGGCAATCGATTATGTATTCCCAACGGTTCAATTCGAGAGCTTTTGATTCGTGAAGCTCATGGTGGTGCAATAGCTGGACACTTTGGAGTAAACAAGACTAATGATGTTTTGAGTGAGCATTTTTATTGGCCAAAGATGAGCAAAGATGTGCAAGAGATCGTGGCTAAGTGTGTGGTGTGTCAAAAGGCAAAGAGTACGTTCAATAAGGGACTTTATACGCCCCTGCCCGTACCTACACAACCGTGGAATGAGGTAAGTATGGACTTTATACTTGGTTTACCTAGAACTCAAAGAGGAAAGGATTCAATTATGGTTGTTGTGGATCGATTTTCAAAGATGGCGCATTTCATCCCATGTCATAAAACCGATGACGCTACTAATATTCTTTGAACTTTATTACAAAGAGATTGTTCGATTACATGGTATTCCGCTTACTATTGTGTCGGATCGAGATGTTAAGTTCTTAAGCTACTTTTGGAAGACATTATGGAGATTGGTTGGAACGAAGTTGTTATTTAGTACTTCTCATCATCCACAAACAGATGGACAAACCGAGGTGACTAATAGAACTTTGGGAAGCTTGTTACGAGGTTTGGTTAGCAAGAGTACGAAAGATTGGGATGTTAAGTTAGCTCATGCTGAGTTTGCATATAACCGAACGCCGTCAATGACTACGGGAAGATCACCATTCGAGATTGTTTATGGGGTGAATCCGTATCTTCCTATTGATTTGGTTCCTATACCAAAGAAAGAGGTGTTGAGTTTCGAAGCAAAGGAAAGACAAGCTGCATTTTTCGAGTTTGTGAGCAAGTTAAAGCACAAATCGAGAAAGCCAATGCTAGATACAAGGAGAAAGCAAATAAACATCGAAAGCAACCTGTTTTCAAAGTTGGGGATTTAGTATGGTTACACTTAAGGAAGGAACGTTTTCCATCCAAGAGGAAGAATAAGTTGATGCCAAGAGCCGATGGACCATTCAAGATACTTGAAAGCTATGGGACTAATGCCTACAAGTTAGAATTGCCAAGTGAGTATGGAGGTGTAAGTGCGACATTCAATGTTGGAGATTTGTCACCATACTTAGATGACGAAAATTTGAGGTCAAATTCTCAAAAAGAAGGGGAGAATGATGCAGGAGCACTCGAAGAAAATGAAAATGAAGTCTTAATTAGTCGAAATGTAACTCACATTTCTGAAGGTTTCAAAATGGGCTCAAGTATCGTGAATATGATAGCATGGAGAAGTTAAGGTGACGGGTTGGAGTCCGTCTAAGTCAACACGCCAACCAAGGAGGGTCAAGGTCGGTCTTTGATGGAGGTGTTTAAGATTATTAGTTTCTTTATTTTTGCTTTCCTAATTCTAGTCAATAAATTTAAGGTAGTGTTGTTATTTCCTTATAGTTTCTTTCCTAATCTTAGCAAGATTGTAATAAGGCAATTTGCCATAATATGGGTCGGATTTCCTAATCAGTTTAGGACAAGTTAAGGAAGTTTAGGGAAGGGAGGTCGGTTTCCTTATAGTATAAATAGGGACTTTTGTATTCAGTTTTATTCATTCAAGTTTAGAGATTAATACAAGTTTTCTTGTTGCTTATTGCTTGCGAGCTTTGAGAGTCTTATTTCTTTCTTGCGAGGGAGAGATTAGAGTGTGGTTGATCCTTGCGAGGTGAGAGTCACAAAACCCAGTCGTGTGTGAGTTCGAGTTCCTTGCGAGGGAGGAGAGTTTATTCACGTCATATCCTCTTAATTTTCGTTCAAAAACATATAAAATCAAATAAAAAGTCTAATAGTCCGCTGCGTGTTTTACAACAAAATCGAACAGTCCAACGTACTGTTTAAATCCATAAAATCGACTAGATTTTACATCAGTTGCCCTATAGGTATGACCTAGGGGGTCAACTGATCACCACCGTCGCACGACAGTAATGTCAAACTCTAGTCAGCCAATCATTACCGATATATGTTGACCAGTTGATAGTAAAATATTACTTCCCAATTGTATTCTTTATAATGAGACTTAAACATGTGATCATCATGATCAACAGTCGTGATCGCATTATTGTCGGAGGACACATATTCCAACAATTAGTCCATGTGACTCGTTGTGTGAACCATTTGTCCTTGTTCATTAGTCCTTGTGACTCGTTGTGTGAACCATTTGTCCTTGTTCTTTAGTCCTTGTGACTCGTTGTGTAAACTATTTGTCCTTGTGACTCGTTGTGTCAACCATTTGTACTTGTTCATTAGTCCTTGTGCCTCGTTGTGTGAACCATTTGTCCTTGTTCTTTAGTCCTTGGTCCTTGTTGTGTGAACCATTTGTCCTTGTTTATTAGTCCTTGTGACTCGTTGTGTAAACCATTTGTCCTTGTTGTTGTGACTTGATGTGTGAAGGATTTTTCCTTGTTCATTAGTCCTTTTGACTCGTTGTGTAAACTATTTATCCTTGTTCATAAGTCCTTATGACTCGTTGTGTGAACCATTTGTCTTTGTGACTCGTTGTTTAAACCATTTGTCCTGGTTTATTAATCCTTGTGACTCGTTGTGTAAACCATTTGTCCTTGTGATTGTGACTTGTTGTGTGAACCATTTTTCCTTGTTCATTAGTCCTTGTGACTCGTTGTGTGAACCATTTGTCCTTGTTCATTTGTCCTTGTGACTCGTTGTGTAAACTATTTAACCTTGTTCATTAGTCCTTGTGACTCGTTGTGTGAACCATTTGTCCTTGTTCATTAGTCATTGTGACTCGTTGTGTAAACTATTTGTCCTTGTGACTCGTTGTGTCAACCATTTGTCCTTGTTCATTAGTCCTTGTGCCTCGTTGTGTGAACCATTTGTCCTTGTTCTTTAGTCCTTGGTCCTTGTTGTGTGAACCATTTGTCCTTGTTTATTAGTCCTTGTGACTCGTTGTGTAAACCATTTGCCCTTGTTGTTGTGACTTGATGTGTGAAGCATTTTTCCTTGTTCATTAGTCTTTTTGACTCGTTGTGTAAACTATTTATCCTTGTTCATTAGTCCTTGTGACTCGTTGTGTGAACCATTTGTCTTTGTGACTCGTTGTTTAAACCATTTGTCCTGGTTTATTAGTCCTTGTGACTCGTTGTGTAAACCATTTGTCCTTGTGATTGTGACTTGTTGTGTGAACCATTTTTCCTTGTTCATTAGTCCTTGTGACTCGTTGTGTGAATCATTTGTCCTTGTTCATTAGTCCTTGTGACTCGTTGTCTAAACTATTTGTCCTTCTTTATTAGTCCTTGTGACTTGTTGTGTGAACCATTTATCCTTGTTCATTAGTCCTTCTAACTCGTTATGTTAACCATTTGTCCTTGTTTATTAGTCCTTCTGACTCATTGGGTAAACCATTTGCCCTTGTTCATTAGTCCATGTGATTCGTTGTGTGAACCATTTGTCCTTGTTCATTAGTCCTTGTGACTCGTTGTGTGAACCATTTGTCCTTGTTTACTAGTCCTTGTGACTCGTTGTGTAAGCCATGTGTCCTTGTTCTTGTGACTTGTTGTGTGAACCATTTTTCATTGTTCATTAGTCCTTGTGACTCGTTGTGTGAACCATTTGTCCTTATTCATTTTGTCCTTGTTCATTAGTCCTTGTGACTCGTTGTGTGAACCATTTGTCCTTGTTAATTAGTCCATGTGACTCGTTGTGTGAACCATTTGTTCTTGTTCATTAGTACTTGTGACTCGTTGTTTAAATCATTTGTAACAAGGACTCAATGTGTAAATCATTTGTCCTTTTTCTTTAGTCCTTGTGACTCGTTGTGTAAATCATTTGTCCTTGTTCATTAGTCCTTGTGACTCCTTGTGTTAACTTTTTTTCCTTGTTCTTTAGTCCTTGTGACTCGTTTTGTGAACCATTTGTCCTTGTTCATTAGTCCATATGACTGGTTGTGTGAACCATTTGTCCTTGTTCTTTAGTCCTTTTGACTCGTTGTTTAAAACATTTGTCCTTGTTTATTAGTCCTTGTGACTCGTTGTGTAAACTATTTCTCCTTGTTCATTAGTCCTTGTGACTCATTGTGTGAACCATTTATCCTTGTTCATTAGTCCTAGTAACTCGTTTTGTTAACCATGTGTCCTTGTTTATTAGTCCTTGTGACTCATTGGGTAAACCATTTGTCCTAGTTATTGTGACTTGTTGTGTGAACCATATTTCATTGTTCATTAGTCCTTGTGACTCGTTGTGTGAACCATTTGTCCTTGTGACTCGTTGTGTAAACTATTTGACCTTGTTCATTAGTCCTTGTGACTCGTTGTGTGAACCATTTGTCCTTGTTCCTTAGTCATTGTGACTCGTTGTGTGAACTATTTGTCCTTGTGACTCGTTGTGTGAACCATTTGTCCTTGTTCATAAGCCCTTGTGGCTCGTTGTGTGAACCATTTGTCCTTGTTCTTTAGTCCTTGGTCCTTGTTGTGTGAACCATTTGTCCTTGTTTATTAGTCCTTGTGACTCGTTGTGTAAACCATTTGTCCTTGTTGTTGTGACTTGTTGTGTGAAGCATTTTTCCTTGTTCATTAGTCCTTTTGACTCGTTGTGTAAACTATTTATCCTTGTTCATTAGTCCTTGTGACTCGTTGTGTGAATCATTTGACTTTGTGACTCGTTGTTTAAACCATTTGTCCTGGTTTATTAGTCCTTGTGACTCGTTGTGTAAACCATTTGTCCTTGTGATTGTGACTTATTGTGTGAACCATTTTTCCTTGTTCATTAGTCCTTGTGACTCGTTGTGTGAACCATTTATCCTTGTTCATTAGTCCTTGTGACTCGTTGTCTAAACTATTTGTCCTTCTTTATTAGTCCTTGTGATTGTGACTTATTGTGTGAACCATTTTTCCTTGTTCATTAGTCCTTGTGACTCGTTGTGTGAACCATTTATCCTTGTTCAGTAGTCCTTGTGACTCGTTGTCTAAACTATTTGTCCTTCTTTATTAGTCCTTGTGACTTGTTGTGTGAACCATTTATCCTTGTTCATTAGTCCTTGTACTCGTTATGTTAACCATTTGTCCTTGTTTATTAGTCCTTCTGACTTAATGGGTAAACCATTTGTCCTTGTTCATTAGTCCATGTGACTCGTTGTGTGAACCATTTGTCCTTGTTCATTAGTCCTTGTGACTCGTTGTGTGAACCATTTGTCCTTGTTCTTTAGTCCTTGTGACTCGTTGTGTAAACTATTTGTCCTTGTGACTCGTTGTGTCAACCATTTGTACTTGTTCATTAGTCCTTGTGCCTCGTTGTGTGAACCATTTGTCCTTGTTCTTTAGTCCTTGGTCCTTGTTGTGTAAACCATTTGTCCTTGTTTATTAGTCCTTGTGACTCGTTGTGTAAACCATTTGTCCTTGTTGTTGTGACTTGATGTGTGAAGCATTTTTCCTTGTTCATTAGTCCTTTTGAATCGTTGTGTAAACTATTTATCCTTGTTCATAAGTCTTTGTGACTCGTTGTGTGAACCATTTGTCTTTGTGACTCGTTGTTTAAACCATTTGTC
This sequence comes from Silene latifolia, assembly GCF_048544455.1. Classification (NCBI taxonomy): domain Eukaryota; kingdom Viridiplantae; phylum Streptophyta; class Magnoliopsida; order Caryophyllales; family Caryophyllaceae; genus Silene; species Silene latifolia. Next base: position 48,538,312 of record NC_133531.1, read on the forward strand.
CTGGTTTATTAATGCTTGTGACTCGTTGTGTAAACCATTTGTCCTTGTGATTGTGACTTGTTGTGTGAACCATTTTTTCTTGTTCATTAGTCCTTGTGACTCGTTGTGTGAACCATTTGTCCTTATTCATTTTGTCCTTGTTCATTAGTCCTTGTGACTCGTTGTGTGAACCATTTGTCCTTGTTAATTAGTCCATGTGACTCGTTGTGTGAACCATTTGTTCTTCTTCATTAGTACTTGTGACTCGTTGTTTAAATCATTTGTAACAAGGACTCATTGTGTAAATCATTTGTCCTTTTTCTTTAGTCCTTGTGACTCGTTGTGTAAATCATTTGTCCTTGTTCATTAGTCCTTGTGACTCCTTGTGTTAACTTTTTTCCTTGTTCTTTAGTCCTTGTGACTCGTTTTGTGAACCATTTGTCCTTATTCATTAGTCCTTGTGACTCGTTGTGTGAACCATTTGTCCTTGTTCATTAGTCCATATGACTGGTTGTGTGAACCATTTGTCCTTGTTCTTTAGTCCTTGTGACTCGTTGTTTAAAACATTTGTCCTTGTTTATTAGTCCTTGTGACTCGTTGTGTAAACTATTTCTCCTTGTTCATTAGTCCTTGTGACTCGTTGTGTGAACCATTTATCCTTGTTCATTAGTCCTAGTAACTCGTTATGTTAACCATGTGTCCTTGTTTATTAGTCCTTGTGACTCATTGGGTAAACCATTTGTCCTTGTTATTGTGACTTGTTGTGTGAACCATATTTCATTGTTCATTAGTCCTTGTGACTCGTTGTCTAAACTATTTGTCCTTCTTTATTAGTCCTTGTGATTGTGACTTATTGTGTGAACCATTTTTCCTTGTTCATTAGTCCTTGTGACTCGTTGTGTGAACCATTTATCCTTGTTCAGTAGTCCTTGTGACTCGTTGTCTAAACTATTTGTCCTTCTTTATTAGTCCTTGTGACTTGTTGTGTGAACCATTTATCCTTGTTCATTAGTCCTTGTACTCGTTATGTTAACCATTTGTCCTTGTTTATTAGTCCTTCTGACTCAATGGGTAAACCATTTGTCCTTGTTCATTAGTCCATGTGACTCGTTGTGTGAACCATTTGTCCTTGTTCATTAGTCCTTGTGACTCGTTGTGTGAACCATTTGTCCTTGTTCTTTAGTCCTTGTGACTCGTTGTGTAAACTATTTGTCCTTGTGACTCGTTGTGTCAACCATTTGTACTTGTTCATTAGTCCTTGTGCCTCGTTGTGTGAACCATTTGTCCTTGTTCTTTAGTCCTTGGTCCTTGTTGTGTAAACCATTTGTCCTTGTTTATTAGTCCTTGTGACTCGTTGTGTAAACCATTTGTCCTTGTTGTTGTGACTTGATGTGTGAAGCATTTTTCGTTGTTCATTAGTCCTTTTGAATCGTTGTGTAAACTATTTATCCTTGTTCATAAGTCTTTGTGACTCGTTGTGTGAACCATTTGTCTTTGTGACTCGTTGTTTAAACCATTTGTCCTGGTTTATTAATGCTTGTGACTCGTTGTGTAAACCATTTGTCCTTGTGATTGTGACTTGTTGTGTGAACCATTTTTCCTTGTTCATTAGTCCTTGTGACTCGTTGTGTGAACCATTTGTCCTTATTCATTTTGTCCTTGTTCATTAGTCCTTGTGACTCGTTGTGTGAACCATTTGTCCTTGTTAATTAGTCCATGTGACTCGTTGTGTGAACCATTTGTTCTTGTTCATTAGTACTTGTGACTCGTTGTTTAAATCATTTGTAACAAGGACTCATTGTGTAAATCATTTGTCCTTTTTCTTTAGTCCTTGTGACTCGTTGTGTAAATCATTTGTCCTTGTTCATTAGTCCTTGTGACTCCTTGTGTTAACTTTTTTCCTTGTTCTTTAGTCCTTGTGACTCGTTTTGTGAACCATTTGTCCTTATTCATTAGTCCTTGTGACTCGTTGTGTGAACCATTTGTCCTTGTTCATTAGTCCATATGACTGGTTGTGTGAACCATTTGTCCTTGTTCTTTAGTCCTTGTGACTCGTTGTTTAAAACATTTGTCCTTGTTTATTAGTCCTTGTGACTCGTTGTGTAAACTATTTCTCCTTGTTCATTAGTCCTTGTGACTCGTTGTGTGAACCATTTATCCTTGTTCATTAGTCCTAGTAACTCGTTATGTTAACCATGTGTCCTTGTTTATTAGTCCTTGTGACTCATTGGGTAAACCATTTGTCCTTGTTATTGTGACTTGTTGTGTGAACCATATTTCATTGTTCATTAGTCCTTGTGACTCGTTGTCTAAACTATTTGTCCTTCTTTATTAGTCCTTGTGATTGTGACTTATTGTGTGAACCATTTTTCCTTGTTCATTAGTCCTTGTGACTCGTTGTGTGAACCATTTATCCTTGTTCAGTAGTCCTTGTGACTCGTTGTCTAAACTATTTGTCCTTCTTTATTAGTCCTTGTGACTTGTTGTGTGAACCATTTATTCTTGTTCATTAGTCCTTGTACTCGTTATGTTAACCATTTGTCCTTGTTTATTAGTCCTTCTGACTCAATGGGTAAACCATTTGTCCTTGTTCATTAGTCCATGTGACTCGTTGTGTGAACCATTTGTCCTTGTTCATTAGTCCTTGTGACTCGTTGTGTGAACCATTTGTCCTTGTTCTTTAGTCCTTGTGACTCGTTGTGTAAACTATTTGTCCTTGTGACTCGTTGTGTCAACCATTTGTACTTGTTCATTAGTCCTTGTGCCTCGTTGTGTGAACCATTTGTCCTTGTTCTTTAGTCCTTGGTCCTTGTTGTGTAAACCATTTGTCCTTGTTTATTAGTCCTTGTGACTCGTTGTGTAAACCATTTGTCCTTGTTGTTGTGACTTGATGTGTGAAGCATTTTTCGTTGTTCATTAGTCCTTTTGAATCGTTGTGTAAACTATTTATCCTTGTTCATAAGTCTTTGTGACTCGTTGTGTGAACCATTTGTCTTTGTGACTCGTTGTTTAAACCATTTGTCCTGGTTTATTAATGCTTGTGACTCGTTGTGTAAACCATTTGTCCTTGTGATTGTGACTTGTTGTGTGAACCATTTTTCCTTGTTCATTAGTCCTTGTGACTCGTTGTGTGAACCATTTGTCCTTATTCATTTTGTCCTTGTTCATTAGTCCTTGTGACTCGTTGTGTGAACCATTTGTCCTTGTTAATTAGTCCATGTGACTCGTTGTGTGAACCATTTGTTCTTGTTCATTAGTACTTGTGACTCGTTGTTTAAATCATTTGTAACAAGGACTCATTGTGTAAATCATTTGTCCTTTTTCTTTAGTCCTTGTGACTCGTTGTGTAAATCATTTGTCCTTGTTCATTAGTCCTTGTGACTCCTTGTGTTAACTTTTTTTCCTTGTTCTTTAGTCCTTGTGACTCGTTTTGTGAACCATTTGTCCTTATTCATTAGTCCTTGTGACTCGTTGTGTGAACCATTTGTCCTTGTTCATTAGTCCATATGACTGGTTGTGTGAACCATTTGTCCTTGTTCTTTAGTCCTTGTGACTCGTTGTTTAAAACATTTGTCCTTGTTTATTAGTCCTTGTGACTCGTTGTGTAAACTATTTCTCCTTGTTCATTAGTCCTTGTGACTCGTTGTGTGAACCATTTATCCTTGTTCATTAGTCCTAGTAACTCGTTATGTTAACCATGTGTCCTTGTTTATTAGTCCTTGTGACTCATTGGGTAAACCATTTGTCCTTGTTATTGTGACTTGTTGTGTGAACCATATTTCATTGTTCATTAGTCCTTGTGACTCGTTGTCTAAACTATTTGTCCTTCTTTATTAGTCCTTGTGATTGTGACTTATTGTGTGAACCATTTTTCCTTGTTCATTAGTCCTTGTGACTCGTTGTGTGAACCATTTATCCTTGTTCAGTAGTCCTTGTGACTCGTTGTCTAAACTATTTGTCCTTCTTTATTAGTCCTTGTGACTTGTTGTGTGAACCATTTATCCTTGTTCATTAGTCCTTGTAACTCGTTATGTTAACCATTTGTCCTTGTTTATTAGTACTTCTGACTCATTGGGTAAACCATTTGTCCTTGTTCATTAGTCCATGTGACTCGTTGTGTGAACCATTTGTCCTTGTTCATTAGTCCTTGTGACTCGTTGTGTGAACCATTTGTCCTTGTTCTTTAGTCCTTGTGACTCGTTGTGTAAACTATTTGTCCTTGTGACTCGTTGTGTCAACCATTTGTACTTGTTCATTAGTCCTTGTGCCTCGTTGTGTGAACCATTTGTCCTTGTTCTTTAGTCCTTGGTCCTTGTTGTGTAAACCATTTGTCCTTGTTTATTAGTCCTTGTGACTCGTTGTGTAAACCATTTGTCCTTGTTGTTGTGACTTGATGTGTGAAGCATTTTTCGTTGTTCATTAGTCCTTTTGAATCGTTGTGTAAACTATTTATCCTTGTTCATAAGTCTTTGTGACTCGTTGTGTGAACCATTTGTCTTTGTGACTCGTTGTTTAAACCATTTGTCCTGGTTTATTAATGCTTGTGACTCGTTGTGTAAACCATTTGTCCTTGTGATTGTGACTTGTTGTGTGAACCATTTTTCCTTGTTCATTAGTCCTTGTGACTCGTTGTGTGAACCATTTGTCCTTATTCATTTTGTCCTTGTTCATTAGTCCTTGTGACTCGTTGTGTGAACCATTTGTCCTTGTTAATTAGTCCATGTACTCGACTCGTTGTGAACCATTTGTTCTTGTTCATTAGTACTTGTGACTCGTTGTTTAAATCATTTGTAACAAGGACTCATTGTGTAAATCATTTGTCCTTTTTCTTTAGTCCTTGTGACTCGTTGTGTAAATCATTTGTCCTTGTTCATTAGTCCTTGTGACTCCTTGTGTTAACTTTTTTTCCTTGTTCTTTAGTCCTTGTGACTCGTTTTGTGAACCATTTGTCCTTATTCATTAGTCCTTGTGACTCGTTGTGTGAACCATTTGTCCTTGTTCATTAGTCCATATAATTTGGTTGTGTGAACCATTTGTCCTTGTTCTTTAGTCCTTGTGACTCGTTGTTTAAAACATTTGTCCTTGTTTATTAGTCCTTGTGACTCGTTGTGTAAACTATTTCTCCTTGTTCATTAGTCCTTGTGACTCGTTGTGTGAACCATTTATCCTTGTTCATTAGTCCTAGTAACTCGTTATGTTAACCATGTGTCCTTGTTTATTAGTCCTTGTGACTCATTGGGTAAACCATTTGTCCTTGTTATTGTGACTTGTTGTGTGAACCATATTTCATTGTTCATTAGTCCTTGTGACTCGTTGTCTAAACTATTTGTCCTTCTTTATTAGTCCTTGTGATTGTGACTTATTGTGTGAACCATTTTTCCTTGTTCATTAGTCCTTGTGACTCGTTGTGTGAACCATTTATCCTTGTTCAGTAGTCCTTGTGACTCGTTGTCTAAACTATTTGTCCTTCTTTATTAGTCCTTGTGACTTGTTGTGTGAACCATTTATCCTTGTTCATTAGTCCTTGTACTCGTTATGTTAACCATTTGTCCTTGTTTATTAGTCCTTCTGACTCAATGGGTAAACCATTTGTCCTTGTTCATTAGTCCATGTGACTCGTTGTGTGAACCATTTGTCCTTGTTCATTAGTCCTTGTGACTCGTTGTGTGAACCATTTGTCCTTGTTCTTTAGTCCTTGTGACTCGTTGTGTAAACTATTTGTCCTTGTGACTCGTTGTGTCAACCATTTGTACTTGTTCATTAGTCCTTGTGCCTCGTTGTGTGAACCATTTGTCCTTGTTCTTTAGTCCTTGGTCCTTGTTGTGTAAACCATTTGTCCTTGTTTATTAGTCCTTGTGACTCGTTGTGTAAACCATTTGTCCTTGTTGTTGTGACTTGATGTGTGAAGCATTTTTCGTTGTTCATTAGTCCTTTTGAATCGTTGTGTAAACTATTTATCCTTGTTCATAAGTCTTTGTGACTCGTTGTGTGAACCATTTGTCTTTGTGACTCGTTGTTTAAACCATTTGTCCTGGTTTATTAATGCTTGTGACTCGTTGTGTAAACCATTTGTCCTTGTGATTGTGACTTGTTGTGTGAACCATTTTTCCTTGTTCATTAGTCCTTGTGACTCGTTGTGTGAACCATTTGTCCTTATTCATTTTGTCCTTGTTCATTAGTCCTTGTGACTCGTTGTGTGAACCATTTGTCCTTGTTAATTAGTCCATGTGACTCGTTGTGTGAACCATTTGTCCTTGTTAATTAGTCCATGTGACTCGTTGTGTGAACCATTTGTTCTTGTTCATTAGTACTTGTGACTCGTTGTTTAAATCATTTGTAACAAGGACTCATTGTGTAAATCATTTGTCCTTTTTCTTTAGTCCTTGTGACTCGTTGTGTAAATCATTTGTCCTTGTTCATTAGTCCTTGTGACTCCTTGTGTTAACTTTTTTTCCTTGTTCTTTAGTCCTTGTGACTCGTTTTGTGAACCATTTGTCCTTATTCATTAGTCCTTGTGACTCGTTGTGTGAACCATTTGTCCTTGTTCATTAGTCCATATGACTGGTTGTGTGAACCATTTGTCCTTGTTCTTTAGTCCTTGTGACTCGTTGTTTAAAACATTTGTCCTTGTTTATTAGTCCTTGTGACTCGTTGTGTAAACTATTTCTCCTTGTTCATTAGTCCTTGTGACTCGTTGTGTGAACCATTTATCCTTGTTCATTAGTCCTAGTAACTCGTTATGTTAACCATGTGTCCTTGTTTATTAGTCCTTGTGACTCATTGGGTAAACCATTTGTCCTTGTTATTGTGACTTGTTGTGTGAACCATATTTCATTGTTCATTAGTCCTTGTGACTCGTTGTCTAAACTATTTGTCCTTCTTTATTAGTCCTTGTGATTGTGACTTATTGTGTGAACCATTTTTCCTTGTTCATTAGTCCTTGTGACTCGTTGTGTGAACCATTTATCCTTGTTCGTAGTCCCCTGTGACTCGTTGTCTAAACTATTTGTCCTTCTTTATTAGTCCTTGTGACTTGTTGTGTGAACCATTTATCCTTGTTCATTAGTCCTTGTAACTCGTTATGTTAACCATTTGTCCTTGTTTATTAGTACTTCTGACTCATTGGGTAAACCATTTGTCCTTGTTCATTAGTCCATGTGACTCGTTGTGTGAACCATTTGTCCTTGTTCATTAGTCCTTGTGACTCGTTGTGTGAACCATTTGTCCTTGTTCTTTAGTCCTTGTGACTCGTTGTGTAAACTATTTGTCCTTGTGACTCGTTGTGTCAACCATTTGTACTTGTTCATTAGTCCTTGTGCCTCGTTGTGTGAACCATTTGTCCTTGTTCTTTAGTCCTTGGTCCTTGTTGTGTAAACCATTTGTCCTTGTTTATTAGTCCTTGTGACTCGTTGTGTAAACCATTTGTCCTTGTTGTTGTGACTTGATGTGTGAAGCATTTTTCCTTGTTCATTAGTCCTTTTGACTCGTTGTGTAAACTATTTATCCTTGTTCATAAGTCTTTGTGACTCGTTGTGTGAACCATTTGTCTTTGTGACTCGTTGTTTAAACCATTTGTCCTGGTTTATTAATGCTTGTGACTCGTTGTGTAAACCATTTGTCCTTGTGATTGTGACTTGTTGTGTGAACCATTTTTCCTTGTTCATTAGTCCTTGTGACTCGTTGTGTGAACCATTTGTCCTTGTTCATTTGTCCTTGTGACTCGTTGTGTAAACTATTTAACCTTGTTCATTAGTCCTTGTGACTCGTTGTGTGAACCATTTGTCCTTCTTTATTAGTCCTTGTGACTTGTTGTGTGAACCATTTATCCTTGTTCATTAGTCCTTGTAACTCGTTATGTTAACCATTTGTCCTTGTTTATTAGTCCTTCTGACTCATTGGGTAAACCATTTGCCCTTGTTCATTAGTCCATGTGACTCGTTGTGTGAACCATTTGTCCTTGTTCATTAGTCCTTGTGACTCGTTGTGTGAACCATTTGTCCTTGTTTACTAGTCCTTGTGACTCGTTGTGTAAACCATGTGTCCTTGTTATTGTGACTTGTTGTGTGAACCATTTTTCATTGTTCATTAGTCCTTGTGACTCGTTGTGTGAACCATTTGTCCTTATTCATTTTGTCCTTGTTCATTAGTCCTTGTGACTCGTTGTGTGAACCATTTGTCCTTGTTAATTAGTCCATGTGACTCGTTGTGTGAACCATTTGTTCTTGTTCATTAGTACTTATGACTCGTTGTTTAAATCATTTGTAACAAGGACTCATTGTGTAAATCATTTGTCCTTTTTCTTTAGTCCTTGTGACTCGTTGTGTAAATCATTTGTCCTTGTTCATTAGTCCTTGTGACTCCTTGTGTTAACTTTTTTTCCTTGTTCTTTAGTCCTTGTGACTCGTTTTGTGAACCATTTGTCCTTATTCATTAGTCCTTGTGACTCGTTGTGTGAACCATTTGTCCTTGTTCATTAGTTCATATGACTGGTTGTGTGAACCATTTGTCCTTCTTCTTTAGTCCTTTTGACTCGTTGTTTAAAACATTTGACCTTGTTTATTAGTCCTTGTGACTCGTTGTGTAAACTATTTCTCCTTGTTCATTAGTCCTTGTGACTCGTTGTGTGAACCATTTATCCTTGTTCATTAGTCCTAGTAACTCGTTATGTTAACCATGTGTCCTTGTTTATTAGTCCTTGTGACTCATTGGGTAAACCATTTGTCCTTGTTATTGTGACTTGTTGTGTGAACTATATTTCATTGTTAATTAGTCCTTGTGACTCGTTGTGTGAACCATTTGTCCTTGTGACTCGTTGTGTAAACTATTTGACCTTGTTCATTAGTCCTTGTGACTCGTTGTGTGAACCATTTGTCCTTGTTCATTAGTCATTGTGACTCGTTGTGTGAACTATTTGTCCTTGTGACTCGTTGTGTGAACCATTTGTCCTTGTTCATTAGTCCTTGTGGCTCGTTGTGTGAACCATTTGTTCTTGTTCTTTAGTCCTTGGTCCTTGTTGTGTGAACCATTTGTCCTTGTTTATTAGTCCTTTTGACTCGTTGTGTAAACCATTTGTCCTTGTTGCTGTGACTTGTTGTGTGAAGCATTTTTCCTTGTTCATTAGTCCTTTTGACTCGTTGTGTAAACTATTTATCCTTGTTCATTAGTCCTTGTGACTCGTTGTGTGAACCATTTGTCTTTGTGACTCGTTGTTTAAACCATTTGTCCTGGTTTATTAGTCCTTGTGACTCGTTGTGTAAACCATTTGTCCTTGTGATTGTGACTTATTGTGTGAACCATTTTTCCTTGTTCATTAGTCCTTGTGACTCGTTGTGTGAACCATTTATCCTTGTTCATTAGTCCTTGTGACTCGTTGTATAAACTATTTGTCCTTCTTTATTAGTCCTTGTGATTGTGACTTATTGTGTGAACCATTTTTCCTTGTTCATTAGTCCTTGTGACTCGTTGTGTGAACCATTTATCCTTGTTCATTAGTCCTTGTGACTCGTTGTCTAAACTATTTGTCCTTCTTTATTAGTCCTTGTGACTTGTTGTGTGAACCATTTATCCTTGTTCATTAGTCCTTGTAACTCGTTATGTTAACCATTTGTCCTTGTTTATTAGTCCTTCTGACTCATTGGGTAAACCATTTGTCCTTGTTCATTAGTCCATGTGACTCGTTGTGTGAACCATTTGTCCTTGTTCATTAGTCCTTGTGACTCGTTGTTGAAGGAAATGTAGATTCATAAACATATTTAACATACTCATATATGTCTAAAATTTGTCATAAAATTAAAACGGATTTTATGCATGCAAACATCAATGTAAAAGGAGGAGAAATCATGTCCTTACAAAATGGATTTCGGCTATTAGGGCACAAGAGAGATCACCTATCTCTTCTTGTTCTTGAGCTATTCCAATGGAAGAACAAAGATCTAAGAGAAAGATCTCTCCCTAAGCTTAATACCCAAGGCTTTCACTTAATCTAATTAATATTACAATACTAGTATAATATTAATCTATGAGAAAATTGAACCAAAAATATTGTTAACACTTTGAATATTTTCGGTTTAGAGAGGGAGGAGAAGAGAGCTTTTTATCTCACTAAAAATCTCTTATTTGATGATGGAATAGAATGAATAATCATCTACAACACTTTTGTATATTATTAGGTAAAAATAAAACAAAAGCCATGATGGCTTTTGCCTTCTCAAAACCGGGTAAGAGGAGGGGGTTTTTGGGGAGCCAATGCATGAAGTTGTTGTTCTAAACAAAGTCCATAGGCATGCATGGCTAGACAATTAGGTAATGATTATGTTTAGTTAATAAATTAATCAACACAATTATTAACCTAATACCCCAATATTTCGGTACAATCATAATATGGTGTCCATATTATTTTTGTCAATTGTCTATATGTAACATGTCATATGTCACATATATTTGTTATGTAATTTTTAACATATTAAAAATCAACGTATTGATAAAAATACGTCACATACAAAAATCGACTTAGTAATTTCATAATTACCTGTGCCAAAATATTTTACCATTTATAAATCACAACAGATTGTATTTATAACAATTCATTCAAATTTAATTGTTACATTAAACAATTTATTTCATCCGAGTAATTATACAATTTAATTACTCAGACCGTATCTCATTTAATCACATTTCAATTTGATACGTAAATTTTACTTCCAAAATCGTCCGTCAATTTTCAAGTAATTTAATTAACTCGCAACATTATACGATTAATTAAATTATCAATTAAGAGTATTGCCCTTTAGGTATGACCTAGGGGGTCAACTGATCACCACCGTCACACGACAGTAATGTCAAACTCTAGTTAGCCAATCATTACCGATATATGTTAACCAGTTGACAGTAACAATATTACTTCCCAATTGTATTCATCTTAATGAGACTTAAACATGTGATCTTCATGATCAACAGTCGTGATCGCATTATTGTCGGAGGACACATATTCCAACAATCTCCCACTTGTCCTCGACAAGTGTGCGTCACCAATTCTCTTGTCCTATTACTATCTCCCACTCAATGCAAGGTGTCTTTCAGGTCGTACTTGCAAGTGATCATATCGAGAGTGGTTTCCTCGATCTGGAGAATAACTGATTGACCGGATTTATCCACTCTGGATACCTTCCGAGCGTGGCCACGCATTTCCAGTTCATTACTCCTCGAGTGGCCCTGAGATATTGTTATGACCCTGACTAGGGGTGGACAATTCCTATCGCACTCATTCCCTTCGACTAGCCACAGCCATCATAACCCAAAATATGCCCATTTGACCCCATTTACGAAGGTCGTAGTAACACAAATCAAAGTTAATCTGAAACTGTGCCATCTTAGGTGAATAGTCTTTAGTCAAAAGAATCGACTCATTTTGAATACTATAGTAGCTCTCGCCACGACCAGGCTATATAAATTTGCCAGAACTCTATAAGCGGTCATTAGGCCCGACAAAATGTTCCTAACAATCTGCCTATGTGATCGACTAGTCATCTCTCATGACTGTATGGCACTTGAACTTGCCATCAATCGCCTCACACTCTAGTCACTTCGAGACGTCACCTCATATAAGTAACTATGGGCAAAAACAATGTTAATCCATGTTCACTTTAACGGGGTTCAATTGTCTCTACAACCCGTTTGGATATAACAATGTTCAAGGTGAGTTAATAATAACTTCAAACGACAAGTGTCGACATCACACTCGGGTAGTCAATATCATATTACAACCTTGTGATGTTTATCATAAGTGTAAACACTCATTGATTGCAATAGAAGTTTAACATCCCATGTGTCCATGTGTTCAAACTTCTTACACTTGCTTCTTCCTTTACATTCATGTTCTCTCTCATAACATGAATCTTACCAAGCACACATCAAGGTTCCCAACCTTGGTTTCGGTTCTTTAACTTGAAAGAACTTTCTTATCGATCATCTCATAACGAACGAATTTGCTATGAATAATACAGCTTGCACCGATCAAGTATTTCATCCACACACATTGCACTAGGTATATGTTTTGTAGAATCTTGTAACAATTGACGAGATTATTTAGCATAGCACTTCTTATAAGTCCTAGCTTTTACTAGGAAAGGTTGTTCTTGAATAACCTCTTATTCAACCAAGCATCTTTCCAAAAACTTCTCATTTCTCTTTCTAGGCTTGAAAGAATTGGGATTCTCATAAATCCTCATATTGTTCTCGGATTTTCTATAATATGTGCAACTTCTTGAAACATAATAGAACATTCCGTCAAACACTGAAATCGCTCATCGGATTCTACTCGAGAATTCATGACGTTTTTATTATGGCTCACCAAGTCAATCATCATGCTCTTATGCATATGATTCATAATTGAACATGTACATGATTATTCTAATGGCGGAAACATTAGTTACTAATAATCATGAGATCAACCGTTCTCGGGTTCAATGAACTACCATGATTTGCTAATGGTAATCCCATTTTTCATTCATATGAATAACCTATGTAAATGTTGATACGATGTGTATCTCTTTAATACTAATCCAACATCTCATGATGTAATTGGATTCATCATTGTCCATTTTCATCCAGAATTGAAAACTCAAAAGCTTCTTTATGAAAGAAGGTATTAGCTCGTCATTCTTTAATGAGTAATGAGTTTTATACATTCAAGGATGATAGCTCCCACTAAATTCCATGTCTTCACATGAGAATTTCCTGACTCCCACTCAATTCCACATATTTCAAAATTGACTTCTCAATCGAAATTTGTCAAGAATATAAATATAAATCGCTTTGCCAAGTTACTAGGATAAAACCATATATGTTCCCATCATATCCTTTCAAAATGCCTATTTTGAAGTGGTCTCATCTCAACCTTACGGAAAGAGATTTTAAATCTCTAACTCACTCATGTCATAATGATGTGTAGCAATGTCATTATTCAAATACAAATAATATTTAGAATAGGTCCTTTGGAATACCCTTTCGGAAGGAGGTTTAACCATTTCATAGCGAGGTTAAACAATGACATTTGCGTGGTTAAAACGTTGGCTATTGAAGATATCGGAATATCAATCTTTGCAACTTGATCATAACTAGTATGTTACTATGATTCATTTAGGCTCTTAAGTAAAACTCATGATTGAAACTATTGGTCAATTGATTCATAACCTTAGTCAAAAGCTTGTTAAGACTTTACATTAGTCATTTTTCTTCCAAAACTTCTTTTGGTCTCCTCGTGTAGTAATCTTGAGAATAAACTTTTATGATTACTTCACTTGGTCTCTTAAGTCATTTAGAACTAACTCGAGACTATAGATCTCATCTATTTGGTATACTATGTAAATAGATATACCTTCATTCAAATCATTCTCTCTTGCGTAGATCTTCATTTACACAAGTACACAATTCTTGCCTTGTGGGTTGTGTTGTGTCCTCATTTTTCTCCCACTCTATCTTTAGAATGAATACACTAAACATTCAAAGATAGCATATGAGACACAAATTAATGATGTTGAAGTATAAGGAGAACTACCTCATAGGTTGACTAATAAAGAAAAAGGATTTCATATATGTACTTGGTGATTGACATTCCTTAAAGAGAGTTCATAGACTCAAAATCGCTTTATGATCATACACAAGCATTAAGCATGTGGACATATAATGAAACCCGTCATTACATTTGTCTATTAGATCACTTTAAGTGAATAATCTTATGTTTCAAAACGCAAGCAATTTAAAGATGAAATTTAGAACATTAAAAGGATAAATGATAAAATGGGTGACTTGGGTTGCAAACCAAGTCACCATCATCCAAAATACAAACCATTATCCAAAATACCTTTCCATGTCGAACACGGAAACTTAAAGTTCTAAAAATTCAAAACATAACTTAAAATAAGACAATGAAAAACAAAGCTCCATAAAAGCTATCCTTAGCTTCTCCATGGTTTATCATGCTTGTTTTTCTTTTCCTTTGTCTTTGCTTGGTGGAGGCCCTATTTACAATAAAAAGGGGGATACATTATCACAACTTTGCATCATAATACCATAGTTGAATTAGAAACATAAAAGAAGGTTAGTCATTTACCTACTGGAGTGATCTTTCCAGCTTTGATATCACCAAGGTATTTGGAACAATTCCTCTTCCAATGTCCCATGCCATTACAATAATGGCATTTGTCAAGAGGACCCTTCTTGACTTTGGAGGTGCTAGCTTCACAAGACTTAGCTTTGGTGAATGTGGGAGCTTGCTTCTTGCCCTTTCTCCCATTCTTCTTGAACTTCCCCTTACTCTTAGTGCTTATGTTAAGCACATCCTTGGGAGGGTTCACATTTAACCCCATGTCCTTCTCGGCTTGCACAAGTAACTTGTGCAACTCCTCAAGAGACACATCCTTGTCTTGCATATTGAAATTCATCCGGAATTGCACATATGCCTTAACCTTAGACAAGGAGTGTAGAATCCTATCTACGATGAGTTCTTTGGGGATTTCAACCTTTTGAATCTTCAAGGTCTCGACAAGCTCCATGAGTTTGAGCACATGAGGGCTAACCTTTTGGCCCTCTTTGAAGTCGAGATCAAAGAATGCCGCGGCCGCCTCATATTGGACGATCCGCGGAGTTTGTGAAAACATGGTCACAAGTTTGGAGTAAATCTCATTAGCATTGCCCATTTTGAAGGCTCTCCTTTGGAGTTCCGCCTCCATCGCAAATATCAATACATTTTTCATTGCGGCGGACTCCTTTTGGTAAGCCTCATAGGCTTCCCTAGTGGCCGCGGTGGACCTAGTGGAGGGCTCGGGTGGAGAGGCCTCGGTAAGGTAACGAAGCTTGTCGTCACCCTCGGCGGCTAATTTGAGTTGGGCATCCCACTCGGAGAAATTTGACCCATTCTTTTCAAGTTTACATCGATCCATAAAGGATCGGAGCCAAGATGAAGTAGCGAGAGGTGTAGCATTAGGAGTTGGTGTTGCCATTTGTTATGAAAAAGAAGTGGTCTACAAAACAAAATATAAGGAGTAAAACAATTGTCGTTTTAATAATACTCGTAAAAATGTATGATTTAAACAAGTTTTAAGCATTTTTCTAGTGACCTCTACCCAACTAGATAAATGATTCCAAGACCCAAATTCATATCGATTTAGGCACGGTAGGGCCGATTCATCCTTTATCAATATAACTCGGTGGATTAACGTTTAATCGATTCTACTCTTAGAACTCTTGGTCGATAATATTACATTAACATATATCTTTAGCCCAAAACACATTCGACAAGGGCACGGTAGGGCCGATACATCCCTTATCAAAAACTTTTGTTGAGGTCAATCCAAATTTCGAATAAATGTGTCCATGATCCAAATCCATATCAACTTGGGCACGGTAGGGCCGATACATCCCTTATCAACATGAATTCGGTGGATTAACATTCATCACCCACTTCCCCTACGTAACAAGGTTTGTACCCCGGTAGGGCCGAGTGCACTCCCTCGCGAAATAGGTTTTCATGGTTTCTACTATTTGGTAAGGCTATATCTCAATTAATTGTTTTAGCGAGAGGTCATGTCAATTTATTATCTATCACGTTTTAAGTGAACTAAAGCGGTGAACTACGATAATTCTAATTGACACGGTCGATAAACTCGATAAATAAGACAATGCATGTTTAGTTATGGCGATTTAGCGATGCATGTGACATAAAATAAAATGCAAGCATAAAAAAAAATAAATAAATCCTAGTATGGCCTTTCCTAAAATAGAAAAACTATTAATCTATTACATATTCGGAAACCAACTCCATTGGTCCCTTGAACTTCGGTTGTGGCACACATCTCGAGGTAACACCGTCTTTATGTATCGCCATTCTTGAAGAAATCCGTCTTTTGGAACTCCGGAATGAATAAAATTACATAATAAATTACATAATTTCCTATTATACATTTGTAACTAAAACAAAATAAATCTATTAAATTACAAAACGGTGATACGAGATCACAATAAAAATTACAACCGAATCGATATTCCCATTCATTTCGGGAAATACCAATTAAAATCTAAGGCCATACTAAGTAAAATTACATAATTCAAAATTACATAAATTAAAATTATGACAATCATAAAGAAAAATGCAGCATTATAATATGTATGAACATGCTCAATTTTTTATGCTAAATCGCCTTTTAATTAGCCAATATCGTATATTACTCGGTTTTTACGGATTTGCGTGATTTCAACATTTTATAATCACAAAAATACATAAACTCATATTTATGCATAAGTTAATTACCCTAACCTCTTAGGACTCAAAATATAGTCTTCACTAATAATTTGACCATAATTAACTTTTATTTACAAAATTGTTCATAAATGGGCCAAAAATACAAAATTAAGCTATTAAACTTCAAATAAATCCAAAAATTCCAAATAAATTCAAAATTTGAAATTTAAATTCATGAACATTCTGGAAAAATTCCATGACACTCATAATGTTCAAAATCTTAGGTTAAAAATTTGGAAATTTTTCCGGAAAAACAATGTTGCGGTTTATCGATATTTAATAAAATAATCATAAAAACATGGAAAAAATTATTTTCATTAACTTTTCAATTTTAGATCTGAAAAATATAATAAAATGCAACATTAGACGTTTTTCCTAAGTCATAGATTATATTTTATTAATTTTCATTAATAATGTCACTATTTATGCCATTTTTCTTCAAAAATTCATAAATCATGCTAAAAGACTTCTTTATAGCCAATTATTTTACACACATCTTGTAAAATTGCATGTGACAACATATAAATTTTCTATGACCAGATTCAAAATTTAACTCATATTAACCTATTTTTCTCTTAAATCCATATTTAATAATGAAAAAATCATTTTTCGAGCATAACAAGTGCAAAAATTATGAAAAATTACAGGTTATCTCAAAATAATATATGTAACAACATATCCAAAAACCAAGTGAAAATTCGAAGTATAGCTAATTTTCGACCAAAAATGACATTTTAACTCATAAAATCACATTTAAATGTCATTATTATTAAATATGAACAATAAAAATCCGAAAAATTAACCAAAATATCCTAAAACATTTTAGGACCAGAAATATTAACATGCATGTAATTATTTCGTGATATATCATAATAACACAAATTTTACAAGTTTTATTTTGTTATTCATATAACTCGGAAAAACTTTTAACCAATTTGCATGCAAACAACCGTGGCTCTGATACCAATTGAAGGAAATGTAGATTCATAAACATATTTAACATACTCATATATGTCTAAAATTTGTCATAAAATTAAAACGGATTTTATGCATGCAAACATCAATGTAAAAGGAGGAGAAATCATGTCCTTACAAAATGGATTTCGGCTATTAGGGCACAAGAGAGATCACCTATCTCTTCTTGTTCTTGAGCTATTCCAATGGAAGAACAAAGATCTAAGAGAAAGATCTCTCCCTAAGCTTAATACCCAAGGCTTTCACTTAATCTAATTAATATTACAATACTAGTATAATATTAATCTATGAGAAAATTGAACCAAAAATATTGTTAACACTTTGAATATTTTCGGTTTAGAGAGGGAGGAGAAGAGAGCTTTTTATCTCACTAAAAATCTCTTATTTGATGATGGAATAGAATGAATAATCATCTACAACACTTTTGTATATTATTAGGTAAAAATAAAACAAAAGCCATGATGGCTTTTGCCTTCTCAAAACCGGGTAAGAGGAGGGGGTTTTTGGGGAGCCAATGCATGAAGTTGTTGTTCTAAACAAAGTCCATAGGCATGCATGGCTAGACAATTAGGTAATGATTATGTTTAGTTAATAAATTAATCAACACAATTATTAACCTAATACCCCAATATTTCGGTACAATCATAATATGGTGTCCATATTATTTTTGTCAATTGTCTATATGTAACATGTCATATGTCACATATATTTGTTATGTAATTTTTAACATATTAAAAATCAACGTATTGATAAAAATACGTCACATACAAAAATCGACTTAGTAATTTCATAATTACCTGTGCCAAAATATTTTACCATTTATAAATCACAACAGATTGTATTTATAACAATTCATTCAAATTTAATTGTTACATTAAACAATTTATTTCATCCGAGTAATTATACAATTTAATTACTCAGACCGTATCTCATTTAATCACATTTCAATTTGATACGTAAATTTTACTTCCAAAATCGTCCGTCAATTTTCAAGTAATTTAATTAACTCGCAACATTATACGATTAATTAAATAATCAATTAAGAGTATTGCCCTTTAGGTATGACCTAGGGGTCAATCGATCACCACCGTCACACGACGGTAATGTCAAACTCTAGTTAGCCAATCATTACCGATATATGTTAACCAGTTGACAGTAACAATATTACTTCCCAATTGTATTCATCTTAACGAGACTTAAACATGTGATCTTCATGATCAACAGTCGTGATCGCATTATTGTCGGAGGACACATATTCCAACAGTTGTGTGAACCATTTGTCCTTGTTCTTTAGTCCTTGTGACTCGTTGTGTAAACTATTTGTCCTTGTGACTCGTTGTGTGAACCATTTGTCCTTGTTCATTAGTCCTTGTGGCTCGTTGTGTGAACCATTTGTCCTTGTTCTTTAGTCCTTGGTCCTTGTTGTGTGAACCATTTGTCCTTGTTTATTAGTCCTTGTGACTCGTTGTGTAAACCATTTGTCCTTGTTGTTTTGACTTGTTGTGTGAAGCATTTTTCCTTGTTCATTAGTCCTTTTGACTCGTTGTGTAAACTATTTATCCTTGTTCATTAGTCCTTGTGACTCGTTGTGTGAACCATTTGTCTTTGTGACTCGTTGTTTAAACCATTTGTCCTGGTTTATTAGTCCTTGTGACTCATTGTGTAAACCATTTGTCCTTGTGATTGTGACTTGTTGTGTGAACCATTTTGTCCTTGTTCATTAGTCATTGTGACTCGTTGTGTGAACCATTTATCCTTGTTCATTAGTCCATGTGACTCGTTGTGTGAACCATTTGTTCTTGTTCATTAGTACTTGTGACTCGTTGTTTAAATCATTTGTAACAAGGACTCATTGTGTAAATCATTTGTCCTTTTTCTTTAGTCCTTGTGACTCGTTGTGTAAATCATTTGTCCTTGTTTATTAGTCCTTGTGACTCCTTGTGTTAACTTTTTTTCCTTGTTCTTTAGTCCTCGTGACTCGTTTTGTGAACCATTTGTCCTTATTCATTAGTCCTTGTGACTCGTTGTGTGAACCATTTGTCCTTGTTCATTAGTCCATATGACTGGTTGTGGGAACCATTTGTCCTTGTTCTTTAGTCCTTGTGACTCGTTGTTTAAAACATTTGTCCTTGTTTATTAGTCCTTGTGACTCGTTGTGTAAACTATTTCTCCTTGTTCATTAGTCCTTGTGACTCGTTGTGTGAACCATTTATCCTTGTTCATTAGTCCTAGTAACTCGTTATGTTAACCATGTGTCCTTGTTTATTAGTCCTTGTGACTCATTGGGTAAACCATTTGTCCTTGTTATTGTGACTTGTTGTGTGAACCATATTTCATTGTTCATTAGTCCTTGTGACTCGTTGTCTAAACTATTTGTCCTTCTTTATTAGTCCTTGTGATTGTGACTTATTGTGTGAACCATTTTTCCTTGTTCATTAGTCCTTGTGACTCGTTGTGTGAACCATTTATCCTTGTTCAGTAGTCCTTGTGACTCGTTGTCTAAACTATTTGTCCTTCTTTATTAGTCCTTGTGACTTGTTGTGTGAACCATTTATCCTTGTTCATTAGTCCTTGTACTCGTTATGTTAACCATTTGTCCTTGTTTATTAGTCCTTCTGACTCAATGGGTAAACCATTTGTCCTTGTTCATTAGTCCATGTGACTCGTTGTGTGAACCATTTGTCCTTGTTCATTAGTCCTTGTGACTCGTTGTGTGAACCATTTGTCCTTGTTCTTTAGTCCTTGTGACTCGTTGTGTAAACTATTTGTCCTTGTGACTCGTTGTGTCAACCATTTGTACTTGTTCATTAGTCCTTGTGCCTCGTTGTGTGAACCATTTGTCCTTGTTCTTTAGTCCTTGGTCCTTGTTGTGTAAACCATTTGTCCTTGTTTATTAGTCCTTGTGACTCGTTGTGTAAACCATTTGTCCTTGTTGTTGTGACTTGATGTGTGAAGCATTTTTCCTTGTTCATTAGTCCTTTTGAATCGTTGTGTAAACTATTTATCCTTGTTCATAAGTCTTTGTGACTCGTTGTGTGAACCATTTGTCTTTGCGACTCGTTGTTTAAACCATTTGTCCTGGTTTATTAATGCTTGTGACTCGTTGTGTAAACCATTTGTCCTTGTGATTGTGACTTGTTGTGTGAACCATTTTTCCTTGTTCATTAGTCCTTGTGACTCGTTGTGTGAACCATTTGTCCTTATTCATTTTGTCCTTGTTCATTAGTCCTTGTGACTCGTTGTGTGAACCATTTGTCCTTGTTAATTAGTCCATGTGACTCGTTGTGTGAACCATTTGTTCTTGTTCATTAGTACTTGTGACTCGTTGTTTAAATCATTTGTAACAAGGACTCATTGTGTAAATCATTTGTCCTTTTTCTTTAGTCCTTGTGACTCGTTGTGTAAATCATTTGTCCTTGTTCATTAGTCCTTGTGACTCCTTGTGTTAACTTTTTTCCTTGTTCTTTAGTCCTTGTGACTCGTTTTGTGAACCATTTGTCCTTATTCATTAGTCCTTGTGACTCGTTGTGTGAACCATTTGTCCTTGTTCATTAGTCCATATGACTGGTTGTGTGAACCATTTGTCCTTGTTCTTTAGTCCTTGTGACTCGTTGTTTAAAACATTTGTCCTTGTTTATTAGTCCTTGTGACTCGTTGTGTAAACTATTTCTCCTTGTTCATTAGTCCTTGTGACTCGTTGTGTGAACCATTTATCCTTGTTCATTAGTCCTAGTAACTCGTTATGTTAACCATGTGTCCTTGTTTATTAGTCCTTGTGACTCATTGGGTAAACCATTTGTCCTTGTTATTGTGACTTGTTGTGTGAACCATATTTCATTGTTCATTAGTCCTTGTGACTCGTTGTCTAAACTATTTGTCCTTCTTTATTAGTCCTTGTGATTGTGACTTATTGTGTGAACCATTTTTCCTTGTTCATTAGTCCTTGTGACTCGTTGTGTGAACCATTTATCCTTGTTCAGTAGTCCTTGTGACTCGTTGTCTAAACTATTTGTCCTTCTTTATTAGTCCTTGTGACTTGTTGTGTAAACCATTTATCCTTGTTCATTAGTCCTTGTACTCGTTATGTTAACCATTTGTCCTTGTTTATTAGTCCTTCTGACTCAATGGGTAAACCATTTGTCCTTGTTCATTAGTCCATGTGACTCGTTGTGTGAACCATTTGTCCTTGTTCATTAGTCCTTGTGACTCGTTGTGTGAACCATTTGTCCTTGTTCTTTAGTCCTTGTGACTCGTTGTGTAAACTATTTGTCCTTGTGACCCGTTGTGTCAACCATTTGTACTTGTTCATTAGTCCTTGTGCCTCGTTGTGTGAACCATTTGTCCTTGTTCTTTAGTCCTTGGTCCTTGTTGTGTAAACCATTTGTCCTTGTTTATTAGTCCTTGTGACTCGTTGTGTAAACCATTTGTCCTTGTTGTTGTGACTTGATGTGTGAAGCATTTTTCCTTGTTCATTAGTCCTTTTGACTCGTTGTGTAAACTATTTATCCTTGTTCATAAGTCTTTGTGACTCATTGTGTGAACCATTTGTCTTTGTGACTCGTTGTTTAAACCATTTGTCCTGGTTTATTAATGCTTGTGACTCGTTGTGTAAACCATTTGTCCTTGTGATTGTGACTTGTTGTGTGAACCATTTTTCCTTGTTCATTAGTCCTTGTGACTCGTTGTGTGAACCATTTGTCCTTATTCATTTTGTCCTTGTTCATTAGTCCTTGTGACTCGTTGTGTGAACCATTTGTCCTTGTTAATTAGTCCATGTGACTCGTTGTGTGAACCATTTGTTCTTGTTCATTAGTGACTGTGACTCGTTGTTTAAATCATTTGTAACAAGGACTCATTGTGTAAATCATTTGTCCTTTTTCTTTAGTCCTTGTGACTCGTTGTGTAAATCATTTGTCCTTGTTCATTAGTCCTTGTGACTCCTTGTGTTAACTTTTTTTCCTTGTTCTTTAGTCCTTGTGACTCGTTTTGTGAACCATTTGTCCTTATTCATTAGTCCTTGTGACTCGTTGTGTGAACCATTTGTCCTTGTTCATTAGTCCATATGACTGGTTGTGTGAACCATTTGTCCTTGTTCTTTAGTCCTTGTGACTCGTTGTTTAAAACATTTGTCCTTGTTTATTAGTCCTTGTGACTCGTTGTGTAAACTATTTCTACTTGTTCATTAGTCCTTGTGACTCGTTGTGTGAACCATTTATCCTTGTTCATTAGTCCTAGTAACTCGTTATGTTAACCATGTGTCCTTGTTTATTAGTCCTTGTGACTCATTGGGTAAACCATTTGTCCTTGTTATTGTGACTTGTTGTGTGAACCATATTTCATTGTTCATTAGTCCTTGTGACTCGTTGTCTAAACTATTTGTCCTTCTTTATTAGTCCTTGTGATTGTGACTTATTGTGTGAACCATTTTTCCTTGTTCATTAGTCCTTGTGACTCGTTGTGTGAACCATTTATCCTTGTTCAGTAGTCCTTGTGACTCGTTGTCTAAACTATTTGTCCTTCTTTATTAGTCCTTGTGACTTGTTGTGTGAACCATTTATCCTTGTTCATTAGTCCTTGTAACTCATTATGTTAACCATTTGTCCTTGTTTATTAGTCCTTCTGACTCATTGGGTAAACCATTTGTCCTTGTTCATTAGTCCATGTGACTCGTTGTGTGAACCATTTGTCCTTGTTCATTAGTCCTTGTGACTCGTTGTGTGAACCATTTGTCCTTGTTCTTTAGTCCTTGTGACTCGTTGTGTAAACTATTTGTCCTTGTGACTCGTTGTGTCAACCATTTGTACTTGTTCATTAGTCCTTGTGCCTCGTTGTGTGAACCATTTGTCCTTGTTCTTTAGTCCTTGGTCCTTGTTGTGTAAACCATTTGTCCTTGTTTATTAGTCCTTGTGACTCGTTGTGTAAACCATTTGTCCTTGTTGTTGTGACTTGATGTGTGAAGCATTTTTCCTTGTTCATTAGTCCTTTTGACTCGTTGTGTAAACTATTTATCCTTGTTCATAAGTCTTTGTGACTCGTTGTGTGAACCATTTGTCTTTGTGACTCGTTGTTTAAACCATTTGTCCTGGTTTATTAATGCTTGTGACTCGTTGTGTAAACCATTTGTCCTTGTGATTGTGACTTGTTGTGTGAACCATTTTTCCTTGTTCATTAGTCCTTGTGACTCGTTGTGTGAACCATTTGTCCTTGTTCATTTGTCCTTGTGACTCGTTGTGTAAACTATTTAACCTTGTTCATTAGTCCTTGTGACTCGTTGTGTGAACCATTTGTCCTTCTTTATTAGTCCTTGTGACTTGTTGTGTGAACCATTTATCCTTGTTCATTAGTCCTTGTAACTCGTTATGTTAACCATTTGTCCTTGTTTATTAGTCCTTCTGACTCATTGGGTAAACCATTTGCCCTTGTTCATTAGTCCATGTGACTCGTTGTGTGAACCATTTGTCCTTGTTCATTAGTCCTTGTGACTCGTTGTGTGAACCATTTGTCCTTGTTTACTAGTCCTTGTGACTCGTTGTGTAAACCATGTGTCCTTGTTATTGTGACTTGTTGTGTGAACCATTTTTCATTGTTCATTAGTCCTTGTGACTCGTTGTGTGAACCATTTGTCCTTATTCATTTTGTCCTTGTTCATTAGTCCTTGTGACTCGTTGTGTGAACCATTTGTCCTTGTTAATTAGTCCATGTGACTCGTTGTGTGAACCATTTGTTCTTGTTCATTAGTACTTATGACTCGTTGTTTAAATCATTTGTAACAAGGACTCATTGTGTAAATCATTTGTCCTTTTTCTTTAGTCCTTGTGACTCGTTGTGTAAATCATTTGTCCTTGTTCATTAGTCCTTGTGACTCCTTGTGTTAACTTTTTTTCCTTGTTCTTTAGTCCTTGTGACTCGTTTTGTGAACCATTTGTCCTTATTCATTAGTCCTTGTGACTCGTTGTGTGAACCATTTGTCCTTGTTCATTAGTCCATATGACTGGTTGTGTGAACCATTTGTCCTTGTTCTTTAGTCCTTTTGACTCGTTGTTTAAAACATTTGACCTTGTTTATTAGTCCTTGTGACTCGTTGTGTAAACTATTTCTCCTTGTTCATTAGTCCTTGTGACTCGTTGTGTGAACCATTTATCCTTGTTCATTAGTCCTAGTAACTCGTTATGTTAACCATGTGTCCTTGTTTATTAGTCCTTGTGACTCATTGGGTAAACCATTTGTCCTTGTTATTGTGACTTGTTGTGTGAACTATATTTCATTGTTAATTAGTCCTTGTGACTCGTTGTGTGAACCATTTGTCCTTGTGACTCGTTGTGTAAACTATTTGACCTTGTTCATTAGTCCTTGTGACTCGTTGTGTGAACCATTTGTCCTTGTTCATTAGTCATTGTGACTCGTTGTGTGAACTATTTGTCCTTGTGACTCGTTGTGTGAACCATTTGTCCTTGTTCATTAGTCCTTGTGGCTCGTTGTGTGAACCATTTGTTCTTGTTCATTAGTACTTATGACTCGTTGTTTAAATCATTTGTAACAAGGACTCATTGTGTAAATCATTTGTCCTTTTTCTTTAGTCCTTGTGACTCGTTGTGTAAATCATTTGTCCTTGTTCATTAGTCCTTGTGACTCCTTGTGTTAACTTTTTTTCCTTGTTCTTTAGTCCTTGTGACTCGTTTTGTGAACCATTTGTCCTTATTCATTAGTCCTTGTGACTCGTTGTGTGAACCATTTGTCCTTGTTCATTAGTCCATATGACTGGTTGTGTGAACCATTTGTCCTTGTTCTTTAGTCCTTTTGACTCGTTGTTTAAAACATTTGACCTTGTTTATTAGTCCTTGTGACTCGTTGTGTAAACTATTTCTCCTTGTTCATTAGTCCTTGTGACTCGTTGTGTGAACCATTTATCCTTGTTCATTAGTCCTAGTAACTCGTTATGTTAACCATGTGTCCTTGTTTATTAGTCCTTGTGACTCATTGGGTAAACCATTTGTCCTTGTTATTGTGACTTGTTGTGTGAACTATATTTCATTGTTAATTAGTCCTTGTGACTCGTTGTGTGAACCATTTGTCCTTGTGACTCGTTGTGTAAACTATTTGACCTTGTTCATTAGTCCTTGTGACTCGTTGTGTGAACCATTTGTCCTTGTTCATTAGTCATTGTGACTCGTTGTGTGAACTATTTGTCCTTGTGACTCGTTGTGTGAACCATTTGTCCTTGTTCATTAGTCCTTGTGGCTCGTTGTGTGAACCATTTGTTCTTGTTCTTTAGTCCTTGGTCCTTGTTGTGTGAACCATTTGTCCTTGTTTATTAGTCCTTTTGACTCGTTGTGTAAACCATTTGTCCTTTGTTTGTGACTTGTTGTGTGAAGCATTTTTCCTTGTTCATTAGTCCTTTTGACTCGTTGTGTAAACTATTTATCCTTGTTCATTAGTCCTTGTGACTCGTTGTGTGAACCATTTGTCTTTGTGACTCGTTGTTTAAACCATTTGTCCTGGTTTATTAGTCCTTGTGACTCGTTGTGTAAACCATTTGTCCTTGTGATTGTGACTTATTGTGTGAACCATTTTTCCTTGTTCATTAGTCCTTGTGACTCGTTGTGTGAACCATTTATCCTTGTTCATTAGTCCTTGTGACTCGTTGTATAAACTATTTGTCCTTCTTTATTAGTCCTTGTGATTGTGACTTATTGTGTGAACCATTTTTCCTTGTTCATTAGTCCTTGTGACTCGTTGTGTGAACCATTTATCCTTGTTCATTAGTCCTTGTGACTCGTTGTCTAAACTATTTGTCCTTCTTTATTAGTCCTTGTGACTTGTTGTGTGAACCATTTATCCTTGTTCATTAGTCCTTGTAACTCGTTATGTTAACCATTTGTCCTTGTTTATTAGTCCTTCTGACTCATTGGGTAAACCATTTGTCCTTGTTCATTAGTCCATGTGACTCGTTGTGTGAACCATTTGTCCTTGTTCATTAGTCCTTGTGACTCGTTGTGTGAACCATTTGTCCTTGTTCTTTAGTCCTTGTGACTCGTTGTGTAAACTATTTGTCCTTGTGACTCGTTGTGTGAACCATTTGTCCTTGTTCATTAGTCCTTGTGGCTCGTTGTGTGAACCATTTGTCCTTGTTCTTTAGTCCTTGGTCCTTGTTGTGTGAACCATTTGTCCTTGTTTATTAGTCCTTGTGACTCGTTGTGTAAACCATTTGTCCTTGTTGTTTTGACTTGTTGTGTGAAGCATTTTTCCTTGTTCATTAGTCCTTTTGACTCGTTGTGTAAACTATTTATCCTTGTTCATTAGTCCTTGTGACTCGTTGTGTGAACCATTTGTCTTTGTGACTCGTTGTTTAAACCATTTGTCCTGGTTTATTAGTCCTTGTGACTCATTGTGTAAACCATTTGTCCTTGTGATTGTGACTTGTTGTGTGAACCATTTTGTCCTTGTTCATTAGTCATTGTGACTCGTTGTGTGAACCATTTGTCCTTGTTCATTAGTCCATGTGACTCGTTGTGTGAACCATTTGTTCTTGTTCATTAGTACTTGTGACTCGTTGTTTAAATCATTTGTAACAAGGACTCATTGTGTAAATCATTTGTCCTTTTTCTTTAGTCCTTGTGACTCGTTGTGTAAATCATTTGTCCTTGTTTATTAGTCCTTGTGACTCCTTGTGTTAACTTTTTTTCCTTGTTCTTTAGTCCTTGTGACTCGTTGTGTGAACTATTTGTCCTTATTCATTAGTCCTTGTGACTCATTGTGTGAACCATTTGTCCTTGTTCATTAGTCCATATGACTGGTTGTGTGAACCATTTGTCCTTGTTCTTTAGTTCTTGTGACTCGTTGTTTAAAACATTTGTCCTTGTTTATAAGTCCTTGTGACTCGTTGTGTAAACTATTTCTCCTTGTTCATTAGTCCTTGTGACTCGTTGTGTGAACCATTTATCCTTGTTCATTAGTCCTAGTAACTCGTTATGTTAACCATGTGTCCTTGTTTATTAGTCCTTGTGACTCATTGGGTAAACCATTTGTCTTTGTTATTGTGACTTGTTGTGTGAACCATTTTTCATTGTTCATTAGTCCTTGTGACTCGTTGTGTGAACCATTTGTCCTTGTTCATTTGTCCTTGTGACTCGTTGTGTAAACTATTTGACCTTGTTCATTAATCCTTATGACTCGTTGTGTGAACCATTTGTCCTTGTTCATTAGTCATTGTGACTCGTTGTGTGAACCATTTGTCCTTGTTCATTAGTCCTTGTGGCTCGTTGTGTGAACCATTTGTCCTTGTTCTTTAGTCCTTGGTCCTTGTTGTGTGAACCATTTGTCCTTGTTTATTAGTCCTTGTGACTCGTTGTGTAAACCATTTGTCCTTGTTGTAGTGACTTGTTGTGTGAAGCATTTTTCCTTGTTCATTAGTCCTTTTGACTCGTTGTGTAAACTATTTATCCTTGTTCATTAGTCCTTGTGACTCGTTGTGTGAATCATTTGTCTTTGTGACTCGTTGTTTAAACCATTTGTCCTGGTTTATTAGTCCTTGTGACTCGTTGTGTAAACCATTTGTCCTTGTGATTGTGACTTATTGTGTGAACCATTTTTCCTTGTTCATTAGTCCTTGTGACTCGTTGTGTGAACCATTTATCCTTGTTCATTAGACCTTGTGACTCGTTGTCTAAACTATTTGTCCTTCTTTATTAGTCCTTGTGACTTGTTGTGTGAACTATTTATCCTTGTTCATTAGTCCTTGTAACTCGTTATGTTAACCATTTGTCCTTGTTTATTAGTCGTTCTGACTCATTGGGTAAACCATTTGTCCTTGTTCATTAGTCCATGTGACTCGTTGTGTGAACCATTTGTCCTTGTTCATTAGTCCTTGTGACTCGTTGTGTGAACCATTTGTCCTTGTTCATTAGACCATGTGACTCGTTGTGTGAACCATTTGTCCAAGGTTAATAGTACTTGTGACTCGTAATTTAAATCATTTGTAACAAGGACTCATTGTGTAAATCATTTGTCCTTTTTCTTTATTCCTTGTGACTCGTTGTGTAAATCATTTGTCCTTGTTCATTAGTCCTTGTGACTCCTTGTGTTAACTATTTTTCCTTGTTCTTTAGTCCTTGTGACTCGTTGTGTGAACCATTTGTCCTTATTCATTAGTCCTTGTGACTCGTTGTGTGAACCATTTGTCCTTGTTCATTAGTCCATATGACTGGTTGTGTGAACCATTTGTCCTTGTTCTTTAGTCCTTGTGGCTCGTTGTTTAAAACATTTGTCCTTGTTTATTAATCCTTGTGACTCGTTGTGTAAACTATTTCTCCTTGTTCATTAGTCCTTCTGACTCGTTGTGTGAACCATTTATCCATGTTCATTAGTCCTAGTAACTCGTTATGTTAACCATTTGTCCTTGTTTATTAGTCCTTGTGACTCATTGGGTAAACCATTTATCCTTGTTATTGTGACT
Organism: Silene latifolia; assembly: GCF_048544455.1. Classification (NCBI taxonomy): domain Eukaryota; kingdom Viridiplantae; phylum Streptophyta; class Magnoliopsida; order Caryophyllales; family Caryophyllaceae; genus Silene; species Silene latifolia. Next base: position 48,567,015 of record NC_133531.1, read on the forward strand.
TGTTGTGTGAATCATTTTTCATTGTTCATTAGTCTTTGTGACTCGTTGTGTAAACCATTTGTCCTTGTTGTTGTGACTTGATGTGTGAAGCATTTTTCCTTGTTCATTAGTCCTTTTGACTCGTTGTGTAAACTATTTATCGTTGTTCATTAGTCCTTGTGACTCCTTGTGTGAACCATTTGTCTTTGTGACTCGTTGTTTCAACCATTTGTCCTGGTTTATTAATCCTTGTGACTCGTTGTGTAAACCATTTGTCCTTGTGATTGTGACTTGTTGTGTGAACCATTTTTCCTTGTTCATTAGTCCTTGTGACTCGTTGTGTGAACCATTTGTCCTTGTTCATTTGTCCTTCTGACTCGTTGTGTAAACTATTTAACCTTGTTCATTAGTCCTTGTGACTCGTTGTGTGAACCATTTGTCCTTGTTTATTAGTCCTTGTGACTCATTGGGTAAACCATTTGTCCTTGTTATTGTGACTTGTTGTGTGAATCATTTTTCATTGTTCATTAGTCCTTGTGACTCGTTGTGTAAACCATTTGTCCTTGTTGTTATGACTTGATGTGTGAAGCATTTTTCCTTGTTCATTAGTCCTTTTGACTCGTTGTGTAAACTATTTATCGTTGTTCATTAGTCCTTGTGACTCCTTGTGTGAACCATTTGTCTTTGTGACTCGTTGTTTCAACCATTTGTCCTGGTTTATTAATCCTTGTGACTCGTTGTGTAAACCATTTGTCCTTGTGATTGTGACTTGTTGTGTGAACCATTTTTCCTTGTTCAATAGTCCTTGTGACTCGTTGTGTGAACCATTTGTCCTTGTTCATTTGTCCTTGTGACTCGTTGTGTAAACTATTTAACCTTGTTCATTAGTCCTTGTGACTCGTTGTGTGAACCATTTGTCCATGTTTATTAGTCATTGTGACTCGTTGTGTAAACTATTTATCCTTGTGACGCGTTGTGTCAACCATTTGTACTTGTTCATTAGTCCTTGTGCCTCGTTGTGTGAACCATTTGTCCTTGTTCTTTAGTCCTTGGTCCTTGTTGTGTGAACCATTTGTCCTTGTTTATTAGTCCTTGTGACTCGTTGTGTAAACCATTTGTCCTTGTTGTTGTGACTTGATGTGTGAAACATTTTTCCTTGTTCATTAGTCCTTTTGACTCGTTGTGTCAACTATTTATCCTTGTTCATAAGTCCTTGTGACTAGTTGTGTGAACCATCTGTCTTTGTGACTCGTTGTTTAAACCATTTGTCCTGGTTTATTAATCCTTGTGACTCGTTGTGTAAACCATTTGTCCTTGTGATTGTGACTTGTTGTGTGAACCATTTTTCCATGTTCATTAGTCCTTGTGACTCGTTGTGTGAACCATTTGTCCTTGTTCATTTGTCCTTGTGACTCGTTGTGAAAACTATTTAACCTTGTTCATTAGTCCTTGTGACTCGTTGTGTGAACCATTTGTACTTGTTCATTAGTCATTGTGACTCGTTGTGTAAAGTATTTGTCCTTGTGACTCGTTGTGTCAACCATTTGTCCTTGTTCATTAGTCCTTGTGCCTCGTTGTGTGAACCATTTGTCCTTGTTCTTTAGTCCTTGGTCCTTGTTGTGTGAACCATTTGTCCTTGTTTATTAGTCCTTGTGACTCGTTGTGTAAACCATTTGCCCTTGTTGTTGTGACTTGATGTGTGAAGCATTTTTCCTTGTTCATTAGTCTTTTTGACTCGTTGTGTAAACTATTTATCCTTGTTCATTAGTCCTTGTGACTCGTTTTGTAAACCATTTGTCTTTATGACTCGTTGTTTAAACCATTTGTCCTGGTTTATTAGTCCTTGTGACTCGTTGTGTAAACCATTTGTCCTTGTGATTGTGACTTGTTGTGTGAACCATTTTTCCTTGTTCATTAGTCCTTGTGACTCGTTGTGTGAATCATTTGTCCTTGTTCATTAGTCCTTCTGACTCGTTGTCTAAACTATTTGTCCTTCTTTATTAGTCCTTGTGACTTGTTGTGTGAACCATTTATCCTTGTTCATTAGTCCTTGTAACTCGTTATGTTAACCATTTGTCCTTGTTTATTAGTCCTTCTGACTCATTGGGTAAACCATTTGCCCTTGTTCATTAGTCCATGTGACTCGTTGTGTGAGCCATTTGTCCTTGTTCATTAGTCCTTGTGACTCGTTGTGTGAACCATTTGTCCTTGTTCTTTAGTCCTTGTGACTCGTTGTTTAAACCATTTGTCCTTGTTTACTAGTCCTTGTGACTCGTTGTGTAAACCATTTGTCCTTGTTATTGTGACTTGTTGTGTGAACCATTTTTCATTGTTCATTAGTCCTTGTGACTCGTTGTGTGAACCATTTGTCCTTATTCATTTGTCCTTGTGACTCGTTGTGTAAACTATTTGACCTTGTTCATTAGTCCTTGTGACTCGTTGTGTGAACCATTTGTCCTTGTTCATTAGTCATTGTGACTCGTTGTGTAAACTATTTGTCCTTGTGACTCGTTGAGTGAACCATTTGTCCTTGTTCATTAGTCCTTGTGCCTCGTTGTGTGAACCATTTGTCCTTGTTCTTTAGTCCTTGGTCCTTGTTGCGTGAACCATTTTTCCTTGTTTATTAGTCCTTGTGACTCGTTGTGTAAACCATTTGTCCTTGTTGTTGTGACTTGTTGTGTGAAGCATTTTTCCTTGTTCATTAGTCCTTTTGACTCGTTGTGTAAACTATTTATCCTTGTTCATTAGTCCTTGTGACTCGTTGTGTGAACCATTTGTCTTTGTGACTCGTTGTTTAAACCATTTGTCCTGGTTTATTAATCCTTGTGACTCGCTGTGTAAACCATTTGTCCTTGTGATTGTGACTTGTTGTGTGAACCATTTTTCCTTGTTCATTAGTCCTTGTGACTCATTGTGTGAACCATTTGTCCTTGTTCATTTGTCCTTGTGACTCGTTGTGTAAACTATTTAACCTTGTTCATTAGTCCTTGTGACTCGTTGTGTGAACCATTTGTCCTTGTTCATTAGTCCTTGTAACTCGTTATCTTAACCATTTGTCCTTGTTTATTAGTCCTTCTGACTCATTGGGTAAACCATTTGCCCTTGTTCATTACTCCTTGTGACTCGTTGTGTGAACCATTTGTCCTTGTTCATTACTCCTTGTGACTCGTTGTGTAAACTATTTAACCTTGTTCATTAGTCCTTGTGACTCGTTGTGTGAACCATTTGTCCTTATTCATTAGTCCTTGTGCCTCGTTGTGTGAACCATTTGTCCTTGTTCTTTAGTCCTTGGTTCTTGTTGTGTGAACCATTTGTCCTTGTTTATTAGTCCTTGTGACTCGTTGTGTAAACCATTTGTCCTTGTTGTTGTGACTTGATGTGTGAAGCATTTTTCCCTGTTCATTAGTCCTTTTGACTCGTTGTGTAAACTATTTAACCTTGTTCATTAGTCCTTGTGACTCGTTGTGTGAACCATTTGTCTTTGTGACTCGTTGTTTAAACCATTTGTCCTGGTTTATTAGTCCTTGTGTGCAGTGTAATGTCCAAGGGTTTAGACAAAAACAACAAACAAACCAGCAGAAATAAGACAAGTTCTCAGGAATGCAATAAACTTGTGCTATTTAATAAAATCATGAAATGACCTCCTAAAATCGTGAAACTTGGCAATAAATTTCTTTGATATGAGAACTAACTCTGAGTAAATTTCTAGGATTTGTAGAAGACTCAAAGTAGTATAAATACTCAACTGAATTGACTGATAGACACAAATGGACAAAGTGAATGAGGTAGTTCGGGATTTGTGAAAGGAGGGAACTTTGGATATAATTATCAACTGTAAAACCCACAGAATTCTCACAGGGAATTAAGCTAACAATTTGGGGTACTTGAGTTAAGAAATTCCACAGATTAACACAGGAAAAACTCAACTGAAGCTAACAGTAAAGCTAAACTAGCCACAGACTCAGCACAGGATAGTTCAGACTCTACTAACAGGTACTTAATCAATAACCACAGTCTAAGCACAGGTTATTATCAAGCCTGACTCTAATCTACAGACTAAGCACAAGATTAAGAGGTTTAAATTTGAGAGAAATCTCAGGTTTCATTCATAAATCAGCTGTGTTACAACAGTCTGAGTCAATGTCCTTATATAGGCCCTTTTAGGTTACAATTCGAAAAAGAACTTCATCTAAGGGTCATGATCCCTTCTCACATGCTAGTAAAAGTCCAAACATAATATTACAACGGTTACAAAGCTCTTAATTGTGAACTTGAATGAAAACAAAAGAGATGCAGGTGACAGTGACAGGCAGTGGTCCTTTGCTGCATTGCTGGCCCTTTCAGTTGTATGTAGGCACTTGAGGACGAAATGATTGAGTCCTTGACATTAAGAATGGCTCTAGGTTGTATCTGTTAGTTGTTGAGACAAGCCAAAAGGCTCTTGAGTGCTTTTCTTCCACGGTTTGGCAAAAAATGGAAAGGTTACTTTTGTTGTTTGTCACTTGCTGCAGATCTGTCCAGCTTAGTTTTCTGGGACTTGCATTGTGATTCTTCCTTGGACCCCTAGGACTTTTCTGAGCCTAGTTTAGTGGCCAACCAGCTGGCCATGGTGGCAGCTGGTGGTTGGGCTTGTACTCGTACCTATTAGCCACTAAACTTAGCCCAGTTTGGTTGCTTCCTGAAATGGGTGTGGTGCTGTTTTGGCCTGCTTGCATTTGTGGGGTGTCCTGGTCAGTGGCTCCTGCTGCAACCTCCCCTGGTTGAACAGGGCTTGTCCTCAAGCCTGGTGACTCCTCCCCCTCAGCATCCTCATAATATGGACTTAGGTCACCTACATTGAAAGTGTCATGCACCTCATACTCTCCTGGTAGATCCACTTTGTAGGCATTTGGACCAATCCTCTCAATAATTTCAAAGGAGCCATCAGCTCTTGGCATTAACTTGTTCTTTCTTCTTGCAGGAAATCTCTCCTTTCTTAAGTGAACCCAGACCAAATCCCCTGGAACAAATTCTTTCCCTTTCTGATGCACCTTGGACTGTTTCATGTATTTCTCATTGGTCTTCTCAATCTCCCTTTTCACAGTTTCATGGAGTTTGGCAGTTGTTCGCCTGGCCTTAGCATCATGATTCATCTCATTTCTTGGTACAGATGACAAGTCTACAGGCATTAGGGGATTAATCCCATAGACAACCTCAAAAGGACTATGACCGATGTAGATTGATGGTGATACGTTGAAGGCAAATTCTGCTGCTGCCGCCAACTTGATGTCCCAATCTTTTAGACTCTTGCTTACAAGACATCTCAGAATCCTACCCAAGGTTTTGTTGGTGACCTCAGTTTGGCCATCTGTTTGGGGGTGGTGAGATGTCTTGAACAACGGATTTGGTCTTGAGCGACTTCCATAGAGTTTTCCAAAAGTAACTCATGAATATCTCGACACAATTGTCTTTGGAACTCCATGAAGCCTCACAATTTCCTTCAGGTATAGCTCAAGAACACCGGCAAAGCATCTTGTTTTCTTGCAAGCTATAAAATGGGCCATCTTCTTGAACCTGTCAATAACAACCATGATTGAATCCTTTTCTCTCTGTGTCCTTGGCAATGCAACAATAAAATCCATGCTCACATCCTCCCATGGCTTACTTGGTACTGGTAATGGGATATATGGACCAGTTTGGAAGGAACTCTTAGCCATTTGACATACTCGAACATCTCCCGAGAACATTTTGGACATCCCCCATCATTCTTGGCCAATAGAACTGTTCTTGTAGTATGTCCAGTGTCTTTTGAACACCAAAATGCCCTCCTAAGCCTCCTGAATGGACTTCCCTGATTAGGAGGTCCCTGTAGGAACCCCTTGGAACAAAGAGCTTGTTCCCTTGGAATAGAAACCCATCTTGCAGCAAGTATTTGTTCCTTGGAACCCTATGCCCTTCAAACTGTGTGATCCACTCCTCGGAGAAGTCAGGGTCTTCCTTGTACATCTCTTTCATGAACTCAAAACCAAGGACCCTGGTTCCCATAGTTGTGATAAGGAGTGCCTCCTTGATAGTGCATCTGCCACTACATTTTGTTTTCCTTCTTTATACTTGCTGGAAAAGGTGAATGATTGCAAGTACTCCACCCATTTAGCATGCCTGTGACTCAATTTGTGTTGACCATTTATATATTTCAAAGCTTCATGATCAGAGTGTAACACAAATGGCTTTGGCTTCAAATAGTGACTCCAATGCATGATGCCCCGATAATTGCATAAAATTCCTTGTCATAGGTAGAATATTTTAATTTAGCTCCATTCAATTTCTCATCAAGTAAGCTACAGGTTTCGAGCTTGGATTAGGACTGCGCACCAATGCCTACCCCACTGGCATCACACTCTACTTCAAAGAGTTGATCAAAGTCTGGCAATTTCAGAATAGGAGTCTCACACATCAATTTCTTAATCCTATCAAAGGATGCTTTGAGCACTTTGGTCCAGTGGAACTCTCCTTTCTTCATACACTCGTAATTGGAGCAACAACTGAACTGAAGTTCTTGATAAATCTCCTATAAAAGGAGGCCAATCCATGGAACCCCCCACCTCAGTGATTGTTTTAGGAGTAGGCCATGATTGAATGGCTGCAACTTTGTCCGATCAATCTGTAATCCCCCTCCCAGAGACAATGTACCCTAGGAATGCCACTTCTTCAACCATAAAAGTGCATTTTTCTAGTTTGCCAAATAGTTTTTGTTCCTTGAGGATCCACGAACACAGCTTCAAGATGTTTTGGTGTTCTCTTTCACTGCTGCTATAAAACAAGATGTCATCAAAGTAGACCCTTTGCAAATTTGCCTAAACATGGCCTTAGCACCTCGGTCATCAGTCTCATAAAGGTGCTTGGTGCATTAGAAAGACCAAATGGCATCACAAGCCACTCATACAGTCCATGTTTAGTTTTGAAGGCAGTCTTCCACTCATCTCCTTCCCTTATCCTGACTTGATGGTACCCTTGCCTGAGATCAATCTTAGAAAATATCATGGCACCACTGAGCTCATCTAACATGTCATCCGACCTTGGTATTGGGAACCTGTACTTGACAGTGATGTTGTTAATGGCCCTGCTATCAGTACACATCCTCCATGTCCCATCTTTCTTTGGAACAAGTAGAGCGGGGGACTGCACAAGGATCGAGAGATTCCCGACAAATCCTTTGCTCATAAGTTCCTCAATTTGGCTTTGCAATTCTTTGGTAGCAAGTTTGGATCACTTCTATAAGCTGGCCTGTTGGGAAGCACCGAGCTGGAACAAGGTCAATGTGGTGCTCAATGCCCCTCAATGGTGGCAACCCACTAGGCAGCTCTCTTGGAAATTCTTCCTTATACCTCTGAATTAATGGCATAACTTCAGCAGGCATCTCAGGGCTCCCTTCCTTGCTTACTTCTTTGGATAGTAACACCCAGACAGGTTGTTCTTGCTTCATTTCTTTGATCATGGGCTGCTTGAGAAAGAAATAGCACACCATTGCCCTCCTCTCGGCATACTTGGACCTCCATAGTTTCTCTGGTTGGGTGGTAATGGGGTCGGGGTGACGTTCTTGCCTTCATGCTTGAAACTATAGATCTTATCCTTCCCATGGTGAGTGGTATTCCTGTCATACTCCCATGGCCTCCCAGGAGTAGGTGGAGGCATCCATTGGGACAATATCACACAGGACTTCATCTTTATACACCTTCCCAATAGAAAATGGAACCAAGCATTGTTTGTCCACCCTTACTTCTGCTCCCTTGTTCAACCATCTCAACTTGTAAGGGTTTGGGTGCTCTTGAGTTGTCAGGTTGAGTTTACTAACCATGGCATTTGATGCCACATTTGTACAACTTCCCCCATCTATGATTAGGTTACAAACCCTCCCCTGGATTTGTGCATCTGGTTCTGAATATCGGGATCTTTGATCGCTTCCAGAGGTGAGTGTTGGGAATGCATGACCCTCCACAAGACTAAGTTGTGACCTGTATCAGGGGGGGCCACAACCGCATCTTGTTCAGTTCTCCTTCGATCTCCACTTCCTCCATTATCGGGTCTCATCTTCCTCATATCTTGAACCAAACCTTCCCTCTCCCCTTTGTTCTACTTCCATTCTTTGTCAAGGTTCTCTTAGAAGGACAGTCCTTCCTAAAATGGCCATACCCTTGGCACTTGAAGCATTTAATTTTCCCATCGATCACGGGTGTGTTGGTTCTAGGATTCACATGACTCTTCCCCTTGTCTGGTATTGGTTGGGTTGCAAGTTTTGGGATTTCTCCAATCCTAACCCCAGAAAAAGGTTTGAAAGTGGATCTGGTAAGGGGTTTGGAAGCAGTGACCTTGGCTTTTCCCATCTTTTCAACCCTCAATGCCAGGTTGACTGCCTCATCAAAGGACCAGACTTGTTGCATTCTAACTCTTATAGCAATCTTAGGATCTAAGCCCTCTACAAACCTAGCAATTTTCTGCTCAGGTTTTTCAGTGATCTCACATTGCAGGGTAAGTTGTTCAAAGCTCCTAAGATAAGACTCAACAGATTGTTGGTCTTGTTTTCAAATTTGGGTTAACTTGATAAACATATCTGTGTGTAATCTTTAGCTATAAACTTATCCTTCAATTTCTTTTTAAGTTTTAGCCAAGATTTAATGGGTTCCTTGCCTTCTCTCATTCTCTGGCTTTTCAGGGTTTCATACCAAAGTGAGGCATAACCTTTGAATTTAAGGATAGAAACTTTGAAAGCTTTCCTGTCAGTGTATCCCTTAAATTCAAAGACTCTCTCAACAGTTCTAATCCAGTCTAACAAATCTTCAGGGTTTAAACTACCATGGAAATCAGGAATTTCTACCTTTATATCTTTGTCTCTTTCCATGTAGATCCCCTCTGCCATAGATTCATCAGTATCTGACATGTCTTCTCCATGTTCCTGGTGGTATTGTTGTCCTCTTCCTGCTCCAACAAAGCCTCTACCCCTGCCTCTGCCTCTGCCTCTGTAGGGTGGCCTCCTTGGATCATGGTTAGGAACTCCTTCTGCAAGAGTGTTGACAATATTTACCAGTTCATTGATTCTTCCTGCTATCTGATCCACCCTGGTCTCAATACCAGTAAATCTCTCTTCACTCATGGGTTATTTTTTGTAGTTTTGTTGTAGTTAGGGTTAAAATGAACTCACTTTCCTTCCCAAGACTAACACAAGATGGAATCGTGTTAAAACCTTGCTCTGATATACCAATTTGCAGTGTAATGTCCAAGGGTTTAGACAAAAACAACAAACAAACCAGCAGAAATAAGACAAGTTCTCAGGAATGCAATAAACTTGTGCTATTTAATAAAATCATGAAATGACCTCCTAAAATCGTGAAACTTGGCAATAAATTTCTTTGATATGAGAACTAACTTTGAGTAAATTTCTAGGATTTGTAGAAGACTCAAAGTAGTATAAATACTCAACTGAATTGACTGATAGACACAAATGGACAGTGAATGAGGTAGTTCTGGGATTTGACTGAAAGGAGGGAACTTTGGATATAATTATCAACTGTAAAACCCACAGAATTCTCACAGGGAATTAAGCTAACAATTTGGGGTACTTGAGTTAAGAAATTCCACAGATTAACACAGGAAAAACTCAACTGAAGCTAACAGTAAAGCTAAACTAGCCACAGACTCAGCACAGGATAGTTCAGACTCTACTAACAGGTACTTAATCAATAACCACAGTCTAAGCACAGGTTATTATCAAGCCTGACTCTAATCTACAGACTAAGCACAAGATTAAGAGGTTTAAATTTGAGAGAAATCTCAGGTTTCATTCATAAATCAGCTGTGTTACAACAGTCTGAGTCAAGGTCCTTATATAGGCCCTTTTAGGTTACAAATCGAAAAAGAACTTCATCTAAGGGTCAGGATCCCTTCTCACATGCTAGTAAAAGTCCAAACATAATATTACAACGGTTACAAAGCTCTTAATTGTGAACTGGAATGAAAACAAAAGAGATGCACGGTGTGATGACATGACATGCGATGGTCCTTTCTTTGCATTCTTTGGCCCTTTCAGTTGTATGTAAGCACTTGAGGACGAAATGATTGAGTCCTTGACATTAAGAATGGCTCTAGGTTGTATCTGTTAGTTGTTGAGACAAGCCAAAAGGCTCTTGAGTGCTTTTCTTCCACGGTTTGGCAAAAAATGGAAAGGTTACTTTTGTTGTTTGTCACTTCTTTGCAGATCATCGACTTAGTTTTCTGGGACTTGCATTGTGATTCTTCCTTGGACCCCTAGGACTTTTCTGAGCCTAGTTTAGTGGCCAACCAGCTGGCCATGGTGGCAGCTGGTGGTTGGGCTTGTACTCGTACCTATTAGCCACTAAACTTAGCCCAGTTTGGTTGCTTCCTGAAATGGGTGTGGTGCTGTTTTGGCCTGCTTGCATTTGTGGGGTGTCCTGGTCAGTGGCTCCTGCTGCATTGTGACTCATTGTGTAAACCATTTGTCCTTGTGATTGTGACTTGTTGTGTGAACCATTTTTCCTTGTTCATTAGTCCTTGTGACTCGTTGTGTGAATCATTTGTCCTTGTTCATTAGTCCTTGTGACTCGTTGTCTAAACTATTTGTCCTTCTTTATTAGTCCTTGTGACTTATTGTGTGAACCATTTATCCTTGTTCATTAGTCCTTGAAACTCGTTATGTTAACCATTTATCCTTGTTTATTAGTCCTTCTGACTCATTGGGTAAACCATTTGCCCTTGTTCATTAGTCCATGTGACTCGTTGTGTGAACCATTTGTCCTTGTTCATTAGTCCTTATGACTCGTTGTGTGAACCATTTGTCCTTGTTCTTTAGTCCTTGTGACTCGTTGTTTAAACCATTTGTCCTTGTTTACTAGTCCTTGTGACTCGTTGTGTAAACCATTTGTCCTTTTATTGTGACTTGTTGTGTGAACCATTTTTCATTGTTCATTAGTCCTTGTGACTCGTTGTGTGAACCATTTGTCCTTATTCATTTGTCCTTGTGACTCGTTGTGTAAACTATTTGACCTTGTTCATTAGTCCTTGTGACTCGTTGTGTGAACCATTTGTCCTTGTTCATTAGTCATTGTGACTCGTTGTGTAAACTATTTGTCCTTGTGACTCGTTGTGTGAACCATTTGTCCTTGTTCATTAGTCCTTGTGGCTCGTTGTGTGAACCATTTGTCCTTGTTTTTAGTCCTTTGTCCTTGTTGTGTGAACCATTTGTCCTTGTTTATTAGTCCTTGTGACTCGTTGTGTAAACCATTTGTCCTTGTTGTTGTGACTTGTTGTGTGAAGCATTTTTCCTTGTTCATTAGTCCTTTTGACTCGTTGTGTAAACTATTTATCCTTGTTCATTAGTCCTTGTGACTCGTTGTGTGAACCATTTGTCTTTGTGACTCGTTGTTTAAACCATTTGTCCTGGTTTATTAGTCCTTGTGACTCGTTGTGTAAACCATTTGTCCTTGTGATTGTGACTTGTTGTGTGAACCATTTTTCCTTGTTCATTAGTCCTTGTGACTCGTTGTGTGAATCATTTGTCCATGTTCATTAGTCCTTGTGACTCGTTGTCTAAACTATTTGTCCTTCTTTATTAGTCCTTGTGACTTGTTGTGTGAACCATTTATCCTTGTTCATTAGTCCTTGTAACTCGTTATGTTAACCATTTGTCCTTGCTTATTAGTCCTTCTGACTCATTGGGTAAACCATTTGCCCTTGTTCATTAGTCCATGTGACTCGTTGTGTGAACCATTTGTCCTTGTTCATTAGTCCTTATGACTCGTTGTGTGAACCATTTGTCCTTGTTCTTTAGTCCTTGTGACTCGTTGTTTAAACCATTTGTCCTTGTTTACTAGTCCTTGTGACTCGTTGTGTAAACCATTTGTCCTTTTATTGTGACTTGTTGTGTGAACCATTTTTCATTGTTCATTAGTCCTTGTGACTCGTTGTGTGAACCATTTGTCCTTATTCATTTGTCCTTGTGACTCGTTGTGTAAACTATTTGACCTTGTTCATTAGTCCTTGTGACTCGTTGTGTGAACCATTTGTCCTTGTTCATTAGTCATTGTGACTCGTTGTGTAAACTATTTGTCCTTGTGACTCGTTGTGTGAACCATTTGTCCTTGTTCATTAGTCCTTGTGGCTCGTTGTGTGAACCATTTGTCCTTGTTTTTAGTCCTTTGTCCTTGTTGTGTGAACCATTTTCCTTGTTTATTAGTCCTTGTGACTCGTTGTGTAAACCATTTGTCCTTGTTGTTGTGACTTGTTGTGTGAAGCATTTTTCCTTGTTCATTAGTCCTTTTGACTCGTTGTGTAAACTATTTATCCTTGTTCATTAGTCCTTGTGACTCGTTGTGTGAACCATTTGTCTTTGTGACTCGTTGTTTAAACCATTTGTCCTGGTTTATTAGTCCTTGTGACTCGTTGTGTAAACCATTTGTCCTTGTGATTGTGACTTGTTGTGTGAACCATTTTTCCTTGTTCATTAGTCCTTGTGACTCGTTGTGTGAATCATTTGTCCTTGTTCATTAGTCCTTATGACTCGTTGTCTAAACTATTTGTCCTTCTTTATTAGTCCTTGTGACTTGTTGTGTGAACCATTTATCCTTGTTCATTAGTCCTTGTAACTCGTTATGTTAACCATTTGTCCTTGCTTATTAGTCCTTCTGACTCATTGGGTAAACCATTTGCCCTTGTTCATTAGTCCATGTGACTCGTTGTGTGAACCATTTGTCCTTGTTCATTAGTCCTTGTGACTCGTTGTGTGAACCATTTGTCCTTGTTCTTTAGTCCTTGTGACTCGTTGTTTAAACCATTTGTCCTTGTTTACTAGTCCTTGTAACTCGTTGTGTAAACCATTTGTCCTTGTTATTGTGACCTGTTGCGTGAACCATTTTTCATTGTTCATTAGTCCTTGTGACTCGTTGTGTGAACCATTTGTCCTTATTCATTTGTCCTTGTGACTCATTGTGTAAACTATTTGACCTTGTTCATTAGTCCTTGTGACTCGTTGTGTGAACCATTTGTCCTTGTTCATTAGTCATTGTGACTCGTTGTGTAAACTATTTGTCCTTGTGACTCGTTGTGTGAACCATTTGTTCTTGTTCATTAGTCCTTGTGGCTCGTTGTGTGAACCATTTGTCCTTGTTCTTTAGTCCTTGGTCCTTGTTGTGTGAACCATTTGTCCTTGTTTATTAGTCCTTGTGACTCGTTGTGTAAACCATTTCTCCTTGTTGTTGTGACTTGTTGTGTGAAGCATTTTTCCTTGTTCATTAGTCCTTTTGACTCCTTGTGTAAACTATTTATCCTTGTTCATTAGTCCTTGTGACTCGTTGTGTGAACCATTTGTCTTTGTGACTCGTTGTTTAAACCATTTGTCCTGGTTTATTAGTCCCTGTGAGTCGTTGTGTAAACCATTTGTCCTTGTGATTGTGACTTGTTGTGTGAACCATTTTTCCTTGTTCATTAGTCCTTGTGACTCGTTGTGTGAATCATTTGTCCATGTTCATTAGTCCTTGTGACTCGTTGTCTAAACTATTTGTCCTTCTTTATTAGTCCTTGTGACTTGTTGTGTGAACCATTTATCCTTGTTCATTAGTCCTTGTAACTCGTTATGTTAACCATTTGTCCTTGCTTATTAGTCCTTCTGACTCATTGGGTAAACCATTTGCCCTTGTTCATTAGTCCATGTGACTCGTTGTGTGAACCATTTGTCCTTGTTCATTAGTCCTTATGACTCGTTGTGTGAACCATTTGTCCTTGTTCTTTAGTCCTTGTGACTCGTTGTTTAAACCATTTGTCCTTGTTTACTAGTCCTTGTGACTCGTTGTGTAAACCATTTGTCCTTTTATTGTGACTTGTTGTGTGAACCATTTTTCATTGTTCATTAGTCCTTGTGACTCGTTGTGTGAACCATTTGTCCTTATTCATTTGTCCTTGTGACTCGTTGTGTAAACTATTTGACCTTGTTCATTAGTCCTTGTGACTCGTTGTGTGAACCATTTGTCCTTGTTCATTAGTCATTGTGACTCGTTGTGTAAACTATTTGTCCTTGTGACTCGTTGTGTGAACCATTTGTCCTTGTTCATTAGTCCTTGTGGCTCGTTGTGTGAACCATTTGTCCTTGTTTTTAGTCCTTTGTCCTTGTTGTGTGAACCATTTGTCCTTGTTTATTAGTCCTTGTGACTCGTTGTGTAAACCATTTGTCCTTGTTGTTGTGACTTGTTGTGTGAAGCATTTTTCCTTGTTCATTAGTCCTTTTGACTCGTTGTGTAAACTATTTATCCTTGTTCATTAGTCCTTGTGACTCGTTGTGTGAACCATTTGTCTTTGTGACTCGTTGTTTAAACCATTTGTCCTGGTTTATTAGTCCTTGTGACTCGTTGTGTAAACCATTTGTCCTTGTGATTGTGACTTGTTGTGTGAACCATTTTTCCTTGTTCATTAGTCCTTGTGACTCGTTGTGTGAATCATTTGTCCTTGTTCATTAGTCCTTATGACTCGTTGTCTAAACTATTTGTCCTTCTTTATTAGTCCTTGTGACTTGTTGTGTGAACCATTTATCCTTGTTCATTAGTCCTTGTAACTCGTTATGTTAACCATTTGTCCTTGCTTATTAGTCCTTCTGACTCATTGGGTAAACCATTTGCCCTTGTTCATTAGTCCATGTGACTCGTTGTGTGAACCATTTGTCCTTGTTCATTAGTCCTTGTGACTCGTTGTGTGAACCATTTGTCCTTGTTCTTTAGTCCTTGTGACTCGTTGTTTAAACCATTTGTCCTTGTTTACTAGTCCTTGTAACTCGTTGTGTAAACCATTTGTCCTTGTTATTGTGACCTGTTGCGTGAACCATTTTTCATTGTTCATTAGTCCTTGTGACTCGTTGTGTGAACCATTTGTCCTTATTCATTTGTCCTTGTGACTCATTGTGTAAACTATTTGACCTTGTTCATTAGTCCTTGTGACTCGTTGTGTGAACCATTTGTCCTTGTTCATTAGTCATTGTGACTCGTTGTGTAAACTATTTGTCCTTGTGACTCGTTGTGTGAACCATTTGTTCTTGTTCATTAGTCCTTGTGGCTCGTTGTGTGAACCATTTGTCCTTGTTCTTTAGTCCTTGGTCCTTGTTGTGTGAACCATTTGTCCTTGTTTATTAGTCCTTGTGACTCGTTGTGTAAACCATTTCTCCTTGTTGTTGTGACTTGTTGTGTGAAGCATTTTTCCTTGTTCATTAGTCCTTTTGACTCCTTGTGTAAACTATTTATCCTTGTTCATTAGTCCTTGTGACTCGTTGTGTGAACCATTTGTCTTTGTGACTCGTTGTTTAAACCATTTGTCCTGGTTTATTAGTCCCTGTGAGTCGTTGTGTAAACCATTTGTCCTTGTGATTGTGACTTGTTGTGTGAACCATTTTTCCTTGTTCATTAGTCCTTGTGACTCGTTGTGTGAATCATTTGTCCTTGTCCATTAGTCCTTGTGACTCGTTGTCTAAACTATTTGTCCTTCTTTATTAGTCCTTGTGACTTGTTGCGAACCATTTATCCTTGTTCATTAGTCCTTGTAACTCGTTATGTTAACAATTTGTCCTTATTTATTAGTCCTTCTGACTCATTGGGTAAACCATTTGCCCTTGTTCATTAGTCCATGTGACTCGTTGTGTGAACCATTTGTCCTTGTTCATTAGTCCTTGTGACTCGTTGTGTGAACCATTTGTCCTTGTTCTTTAGTTCTTGTGACTCGTTGTTTAAACCATTTGTCCTTGTTTATTAGTCCTTGTGACGCGTTGTGTAAACCATTTATCCTTGTTATTGTGACTTGTTGTGTGAACCATTTTTTATTGTTCATTAGTCCTTGTGACTCGTTGTGTGAACCATTTGTCCTTGTTCTTTAGTCCTTGTGACTCGTTGTTTAAACCATTTGTCCTTGTTTATTAGTCCTTGTGACTCGTTGTGTAAACCATTTGTCCTTGTTATTGTGACTTGTTGTGTGAACCATTTTTCATTGTTCATTAGTCCTTGTGACTCGTTGTGTGAACCATTTGTCCTTATTCATTTGTCCTTGTTACTCGTTGTGTAAACTATTTGACCTTGTTCATTAGTCCTTGTGACTCGTTGTTTAAATCATTTGTAACAAGGACTCATTTTGTAAATCATTTGTCCTTTTTCTTTAGTCCTTGTGACTCGTTGTGTAAATCATTTGTCCTTGTTCATTAGTCCTTGTGACTCGTTGTCTAAACTATTTGTCCTTCTTTATTAGTCCTTGTGACTTGTTGTGTAAACCATTTATCGTTGTTCATTAGTCCTTGTAACTCGTTATCTTAACCATTTGTCCTTGTTTATTAGTCCTTCTGACTCATTGGGTAAACCATTTGCCCTTGTTCATTACTCCATGTGACTCGTTGTGTGAACCATTTGTCCTTGTTCATTAGTCCTTGTGACTCGTTGTGTGAACCATTTGTCCTTGTTCTTTAGTTCTTGTGACTCGTTGTTTAAACCATTTGTCCTTGTTTATTAGTCCTTGTGACTCGTTGTGTAAGCCATTTGTCCTTGTTATTGTGACTTGTTGTGTGAACCATTTTTCATTGTTCATTAGTCCTTGTGACTCGTTGTGTGAACCATTTGCCCTTGTTCTTTAGTCCTTGTGACTCGTTGTTTAAACCATTTATCCTTGTTTATTAGTCCTTGTGACTCGTTGTGTAAACCATTTGTCCTTGTTATTGTGACTTGTTGTGTGAACCATTTTTCATTGTTCATTAGTCCTTGTGACTCGTTGTGTGAACCATTTGTCCTTATTCATTTGTCCTTGTGACTCGTTGTGTAAACTATTTGACCTTGTTCATTAGTCCTTGTGACTCGTTGTTTAAATCATTTGTAACAAGGACTCATTGTGTAAATCATTTGTCCTTTTTCTTTAGTCCTTGTGACTCGTTGTGTGAACCATTTATCCTTGTTCATTAGTCCTAGTAACTCGTTATGTTAACCATTTGTCCTTGTTTATTAGTCCTTGTGACTCATTGGGTAAACCATTTGTCCTTGTTATTGTGACTTGTTGTGTGAACCATTTTTCATTGTTCATTAGTCCTTGTGACTCGTTGTGTAAACCATTTGTCCTTTTTTTGTGACTTGATGTGTGAAGCATTTTTCCTTTTTCATTAGTCCTTTTCACTCGTTGAGTAAACCATTTGTCTTTGTGACTCGTTGTTTAAACCATTTGTCCTGGTTTATTAATCCTTGTGACTCGTTGTGTAAACCATTTGTCCTTGTGATTGTGACTTGTTGTGTGAACCATTTTTCCTTGTTCATTAGTCCTTGTGACTCGTTGTGTGAACCATTTGTCCTTGTTCTTTAGTCCTTGTGACTCGTTGTTTAAACCATTTGTCCTTGTTTACTAGTCCTTGTAACTCGTTGTGTAAACCATTTGTCCTTGTTATTGTGACCTGTTGCGTGAACCATTTTTCATTGTTCATTAGTCCTTGTGACTCGTTGTGTGAACCATTTGTCCTTATTCATTTGTCCTTGTGACTCATTGTGTAAACTATTTGACCTTGTTCATTAGTCCTTGTGACTCGTTGTGTGAACCATTTGTCCTTGTTCATTAGTCATTGTGACTCGTTGTGTAAACTATTTGTCCTTGTGACTCGTTGTGTGAACCATTTGTTCTTGTTCATTAGTCCTTGTGGCTCGTTGTGTGAACCATTTGTCCTTGTTCTTTAGTCCTTGGTCCTTGTTGTGTGAACCATTTGTCCTTGTTTATTAGTCCTTGTGACTCGTTGTGTAAACCATTTCTCCTTGTTGTTGTGACTTGTTGTGTGAAGCATTTTTCCTTGTTCATTAGTCCTTTTGACTCCTTGTGTAAACTATTTATCCTTGTTCATTAGTCCTTGTGACTCGTTGTGTGAACCATTTGTCTTTGTGACTCGTTGTTTAAACCATTTGTCCTGGTTTATTAGTCCCTGTGAGTCGTTGTGTAAACCATTTGTCCTTGTGATTGTGACTTGTTGTGTGAACCATTTTTCCTTGTTCATTAGTCCTTGTGACTCGTTGTGTGAATCATTTGTCCTTGTCCATTAGTCCTTGTGACTCGTTGTCTAAACTATTTGTCCTTCTTTATTAGTCCTTGTGACTTGTTGTCTGAACCATTTATCCTTGTTCATTAGTCCTTGTAACTCGTTATGTTAACAATTTGTCCTTATTTATTAGTCCTTCTGACTCATTGGGTAAACCATTTGCCCTTGTTCATTAGTCCATGTGACTCGTTGTGTGAACCATTTGTCCTTGTTCATTAGTCCTTGTGACTCGTTGTGTGAACCATTTGTCCTTGTTCTTTAGTTCTTGTGACTCGTTGTTTAAACCATTTGTCCTTGTTTATTAGTCCTTGTGACGCGTTGTGTAAACCATTTATCCTTGTTATTGTGACTTGTTGTGTGAACCATTTTTTATTGTTCATTAGTCCTTGTGACTCGTTGTGTGAACCATTTGTCCTTGTTCTTTAGTCCTTGTGACTCGTTGTTTAAACCATTTGTCCTTGTTTATTAGTCCTTGTGACTCGTTGTGTAAACCATTTGTCCTTGTTATTGTGACTTGTTGTGTGAACCATTTTTCATTGTTCATTAGTCCTTGTGACTCGTTGTGTGAACCATTTGTCCTTATTCATTTGTCCTTGTTACTCGTTGTGTAAACTATTTGACCTTGTTCATTAGTCCTTGTGACTCGTTGTTTAAATCATTTGTAACAAGGACTCATTTTGTAAATCATTTGTCCTTTTTCTTTAGTCCTTGTGACTCCTTGTGTAAATCATTTGTCCTTGTTCATTAGTCCTTGTGACTCGTTGTCTAAACTATTTGTCCTTCTTTATTAGTCCTTGTGACTTGTTGTGTAAACCATTTATCGTTGTTCATTAGTCCTTGTAACTCGTTATCTTAACCATTTGTCCTTGTTTATTAGTCCTTCTGACTCATTGGGTAAACCATTTGCCCTTGTTCATTACTCCATGTGACTCGTTGTGTGAACCATTTGTCCTTGTTCATTAGTCCTTGTGACTCGTTGTGTGAACCATTTGTCCTTGTTCTTTAGTTCTTGTGACTCGTTGTTTAAACCATTTGTCCTTGTTTATTAGTCCTTGTGACTCGTTGTGTAAGCCATTTGTCCTTGTTATTGTGACTTGTTGTGTGAACCATTTTTCATTGTTCATTAGTCCTTGTGACTCGTTGTGTGAACCATTTGCCCTTGTTCTTTAGTCCTTGTGACTCGTTGTTTAAACCATTTATCCTTGTTTATTAGTCCTTGTGACTCGTTGTGTAAACCATTTGTCCTTGTTATTGTGACTTGTTGTGTGAACCATTTTTCATTGTTCATTAGTCCTTGTGACTCGTTGTGTGAACCATTTGTCCTTATTCATTTGTCCTTGTGACTCGTTGTGTAAACTATTTGACCTTGTTCATTAGTCCTTGTGACTCGTTGTTTAAATCATTTGTAACAAGGACTCATTGTGTAAATCATTTGTCCTTTTTCTTTAGTCCTTGTGACTCGTTGTGTGAACCATTTATCCTTGTTCATTAGTCCTAGTAACTCGTTATGTTAACCATTTGTCCTTGTTTATTAGTCCTTGTGACTCATTGGGTAAACCATTTGTCCTTGTTATTGTGACTTGTTGTGTGAACCATTTTTCATTGTTCATTAGTCCTTGTGACTCGTTGTGTAAACCATTTGTCCTTTTTTTGTGACTTGATGTGTGAAGCATTTTTCCTTTTTCATTAGTCCTTTTCACTCGTTGAGTAAACCATTTGTCTTTGTGACTCGTTGTTTAAACCATTTGTCCTGGTTTATTAATCCTTGTGACTCGTTGTGTAAACCATTTGTCCTTGTGATTGTGACTTGTTGTGTGAACCATTTTTCCTTGTTCATTAGTCCTTGTGACTCGTTGTGTGAACCATTTGTCCTTGTTCATTTGTCCTTGTGACTCGTTGTGTAAACTATTTAACCTTGTTCATTAGTCCTTGTGACTCGTTGTGTGAACCATTGTCCTTGTTCATTAGTCATTGTGACTCGTTGTGTAAACTATTTGTCCTTGTGACTCGTTGTGTCAACCATTTGTCCTTGTTCATTAGTCCTTGTGCCTCGTTGTGTGAACCATTTGTCCTTGTTCTTTAGTCCTTGGTCCTTGTTGTGTGAACCATTTGTCCTTGTTTATTAGTCCTTGTGACTCGTTGTGTAAACCATTTGTCCCTGTTGTTGTGACTTGATGTGTGAAGCATTTTTCCTTGTTCATTAGTCCTTTTGACTCGTTGTGTAAACTATTTATCCTTGTTCATTAGTCCTTGTGACTCGTTGTGTGAACCATTTGTCTTTGTGACTCGTTGTTTAAACCATTTGTCCTGGTTTATTAATCCTTGTGACTCGTTGTGTAAACCATTTGTCCTTGTGATTGTGACTTGTCGTGTGAACCATTTTTCCTTGTTCATTAGTTCTTGTGACTCGTTGTGTGAACCATTTGTCCTTGTTCATTTGTCCTTGTGACTCGTTGTGTAAACTATTTAACCTTGTTCATTAGTCCTTGTGACTCGTTGTGTGAACCATTTGTCCTTGTTCATTAGTCATTGTGACTCGTTATGTTAACCATTTGTCCTTGTTTATTAGTCCTTGTGACTCATTGGGTAAACCATTTGTCCTTGTTATTGTGACTTGTTGTGTGACCCATTTTTCATTGTTCATTAGTCCTTGTGACTCGTTGTGTAAACCATTTGTCCTTGTTGTTGTGACTTGATGTGTGAAGCATTTTTCCTTTTTCATTAGTCCTTTTCACTCGTTGAGTAAACCATTTGTCTTTGTGACTCGTTGTTTAAACCATTTGTCCTGGTTTATTAATCCTTGTGACTCGTTGTGTAAACCATTTGTCCTTGTGATTGTGACTTGTTGTGTGAACCATTTTTCCTTGTTCATTAGTCCTTGTGACTCGTTGTGTGAACCATTTATCCTTGTTCATTTGTCCTTGTGACTCGTTGTGTAAACTATTTAACCTTGTTCATTAGTCCTTGTGACTCGTTGTGTGAACCATTTGTCCTTGTTCATTAGTCATTGTGACTCGTTGTGTAAACTATTTGTCCTTGTGACTCGTTGTGTCAACCATTTGTCCTTGTTCATTAGTCCTTATGCCTCGTTGTGTGAACCATTTGTCCTTGTTCTTTAGTCCTTGGTCCTTGTTGTGTGAACCATTTGTCCTTGTTTATTAGTCCTTGTGACTCGTTGTGTAAACCATTTGTCCTTGTTGTTGTGACTTGATGTGTGAAGCATTTTTCCTTGTTCATTAGTCCTTTTGACTCGTTGTGTAAACTATTTATCCTTGTTCATTAGTCCTTGTGACTCGTTGAGTGAACCATTTGTCTTTGTGACTCGTTGTTTAAACCATTTGTCCTGGTTTATTAATCCTTGTGACTCGTTGTGTAAACCATTTGTCCTTGTGATTGTGACTTGTCGTGTGAACCATTTTTCGTTGTTCATTAGTCCTTGTGACTCGTTGTGTGAACCATTTGTCCTTGTTCATTTGTCCTTGTGACTCGTTGTGTAAACTATTTAACCTTGTTCATTAGTCCTTGTGACTCGTTGTGTGAACCATTTGTCCTTGTTCATTAGTCATTGTGACTCGTTGTGTAAACTATTTGTCCTTGTGACTCGTTGTGTCAACCATTTGTCCTTGTTCATTAGTCCTTGTGCCTCGTTGTGTTAACCATTTGTCCTTGTTCTTTAGTCCTTGGTCCTTGTTGTGTGAACCATTTGTCCTTGTTTATTAGTCCTTGTGACTCGTTGTGTAAACCATTTGTCCTTGTTGTTGTGACTTGATGTGTGAAGCATTTTTCCTTGTTTATTAGTCTTTTTGACTCGTTGTGCAAACTATTTATCCTTGTTCATTAGTCCTTGTGACTCGTTGTGTGAACCATTTGTCTTTGTGACTCGTTGTTTAAACCATTTGTCCTGGTTTATTAGTCCTTGTGACTCGTTGTGTAAACCATTTGTCCTTGTGATTGTGACTTGTTGTGTGAACCATTTTTCCTTGTTCATTAGTCCTTGTGACTCGTTGTGTGAATCATTTGTCCTTGTTCATTAGTCCTTGTGACTCGTTGTCTAAACTATTTGTCCTTCTTTATTAGTCCTTGTGACTTGTTGTGTGAACCATTTATCCTTTTTCATTAGTCCTCGTAACTCGTTATGTTAACCATTTGTCCTTGTTTATTAGTCCTTCTGACTCATTGGGTAAACCATTTGCCCTTGTCCATTAGTCCATGTGACTCGTTGTGTGAACCATTTGTCCTTGTTCATTAGTTCTTGTGACTCATTGTGTGAGCCATTTGTCCTTGTTCTTTAGTCCTTGTGCTCGTTGTTTAAACCATTTGTCCTTGTTTATTAGTCCTTGTGACTCGTTGTGTAAACCATTTGTCCTTGTTATTGTGACTTGTTGTGTAAATCATTTTTCATTGTTCATTAGTCCTTGTGACTCGTTGTGTGAACCATTTGTCCTTATTCAATTTGTCCTTGTGACTCGTTGTGTAAACTATTTGACCTTGTTCATTACTCCTTGTGACTCGTTGTGTGAACCATTTGTCCTTGTTCATTAGTCATTGTGACTCCTTGTGTAAACTATTTGTCCTTGTGACTCGTTGTGTGAACCATTTGTCCTTGTTCATTAGTCATTGTGGCTCGTTGTGTGATCCATTTGTCCTTGTTCTTTAGTCCTTGGTCCTTGTTGTGTGAACCATTTGTCCTTGTTTATTAGTCCTTGTGACTCGTTGTTTAAACCATTTGTCCTGGTTTATTAGTCCTTGTGACTCGTTGTGTAAACCATTTGTCCTTGTGATTGTGACTTGTTGTGTGAACCATTTTTCCTTGTTCATTAGTCCTTGTGACTCGTTGTGTGAATCATTTGTCCTTGTTCATTAGTCCTTGTGACTCGTTGTCTAAACTATTTGTCCTTCTTTATTAGTCCTTGTGACTTGTTGTGTGAACCATTTATCCTTGTTCATTAGTCCTTGTGACTCGTTATGTTAACCATTTGTCCTTGTTTATTAGTCCTTCTGACTCATTGGGTAAACCATTTGCCCTTGTTCATTAGTCCATGTGACTAGTTATGTGAACCATTTGTCCTTGTTCATTAGTTCTTGTCACTCGTTGTGTGAACCATTTGTCCTTGTTCTTTAGTCCTTGTGCTCGTTGTTTAAACCATTTGTCCTTGTTTATTAGTCCTTGTGACTCGTTGTGTAAACCATTTGTCCTTGTTATTGTGACTTGTTGTGTAAACCATTTTTCATTGTTCATTAGTCCTTGTGACTCGTTGTGTGAACCATTTGTCCTTATTCATTTGTCCTTGTGACTCGTTGTGTAAACTATTTGACCTTGTTCATTAGTCCTTGTGACTCGTTGTGTGAACCGTTTGTCCTTGTTCATTAGTCATTGTGACTCGTTGTGTAAACTATTTGTCCTTGTGACTCGTTGTGTGTGAAGGAAATGTAGATTCATATACATACTAACATATTCATATATGTCTAAAATAATTTGTCATAAAATTAAAACGGATTTTATGCATGCAAACAATAATATAAAAGAAGAGAAATAATGTCCTTACATTCAATATTTCGGCTATATTGGGCACAAGAGAGATCACCTTTCTCTTCTTGTTCTTGAGCTATTCCAATGGATGAACAAGATCTAAGAATAAGATCTCTCCCCAAGCTTTATACCCAAGGCTTAACACTTAATCTAATTAATATTATGAATACTAGTATAATATTAATCTAGTAGAAAAATGACCCAAAATTATTATACATACTTAATAATTTCGGCTATATGGGAGAGAAGAAGAAGAGAGAGTTTTTGTCTCTCTAGAAATCTTATATTTTATGAGTAAAAGAATGAATAAGCATCCACTACCTCTTAGTGAATATTAGGCAAAATAAGAAAAACAAACTCAAGTGTTTTTACTTCCCAAAACCGGTGGGAGTGGAGGAAGGAAAGAGCCAATGCATGAAATTGTTGCTCTTAACAATGTTCATAGGCTTGCATGGCTAGATTACTTTATAATCATTATGTTTTCTTATTTAAAATATAAACACAATATTAAGTCCATTCCCCTCTTATTTTCGGCACTTTACATAACATGGTGTCCATATTATTTTTGTCAATTGTCTATATGTTACATGTCACATGTCACATATATTTGTTATGTAATTTTTAACATATTAAAAATCAACGTATTATCAAAAATACGTCACATACAAAAATTGACTTAGTAATTTCACAATTACTTGTACCAAAATATTTTACCACTTTATAAATCACAACAGTTTGTATTTATAATAATTCATTCAATTCAATTGTTACAATTATTTCATCCGAGTAATGATACAATTCAATTACTTGGACCGTATCTCATTTAATCACATTTCAATTTGATACGTAAATTTTACTTCCAAAATCGCCCGTCAATTTTCAAGTAATTTAATCAACTCGTAACGTTATACGATTAATTAAATAATCAATTAAGTGTATTGCCCTTTAGGTATGACCTAGGGGTCAATCGATCACCACCGTCACACGACAAAGTAATGTCAAACTCTAGTCACCCAATCATTACCGATATATGTTGACCGGTTGACGAGTAACAATATTACTTCCCAATTGTATTCTTAAAATGAGATTTAGTAATGATATTTAAATCATGTGATCGCACTATTGTTGAGGACACATTTCCCAACAATCTCCCACTTGTCCTCGACAAGTGTGCGTCACCAATTCTCTTGTCCTATTACTATCTCCCACTCAATGCAAGGTGTCTTTCAGTTCGTACTTGCAAGTGATCATATCGAGAGTGGTTTCCTCGATCCGGAGAATAAGCGATTGACCGGATTTATCCACTCGGATACCTTCCGAGCGTGGCCACGCATTTCCGATTCATTACTCCTCGAGTGGCCCGAGATATTGTTTTAACCCCGACAAGGGGATGGACAATTCAGATCGCACTCATTCCCTTCGACTAGCCACAGCCATCATAACCCAAAATATGCCCATTTGACCCCATTTACGAAGGTCGTAGTAACACAAATCAAAGTTAATCTGAAACTGTGCCATCTTAGGTGAATAGTCTTTAGTCAAAAGAATCGACTCATTAGAATACTATAGCAGCTCTCGCCACGACCAGGCTATATAAATTTGCCAGAACTCTATAAGCGGTCATAAGGCCCGACAAGGTGTTCCTAACAGAGCCTATGTGATCGACTAGTCATCTCACATGACTGTATGGCACTTGAACTTGCCATCAATCGCATCACACTCTAGTCACTTCGAGACGTCACCTCATACAAGCGACTATGGGCGAATACTATGCTAATCCGTGTTCACTTTAACGGGGTTCAATTGTCTCTACAACCCGTTTGGATGTAACAAAGTATAATAAAAAAAGTTTTAAAATAAAACTCGAACGACAAATGCGATTATCACACATGAATAGTCAATGCTTGATTACTATTTCATGTTCTATAATCTAATCTGATCTTGTACATAGTTGTTCATTTCAATTGACATGACTCATCATGTTTAGCCTTTGAGAAGGCTTTGGTTAGTAGGTTTTATCAATTTCTTGTACCTTACTCAACCTCACTACATACTCGTTTTCCTTTGTAATGTATACATTTGCATTACAATACTTTCTGAGTACGTGTCGAGATCCAATCAAGACATAGTCCCTCTAGCCTAAGAATAGCTCCCCTTTGTTTTCACGGTGTGCGGGACTCATCTTTCTTGCACATCCCATCATGATCGCAAGTGTACTCAATTTCCGTTATAAATATCTCTCATTGTTCTTTATTGCCTAGAACGATTCTAGAAAATCTACTTCTTAATTAACATAACCACAATGGTATATTAACCATCCTTATGTGTTTTGATTATGGTTTTGTCGGAAACCATGCGAATCTCAATTGTCAATTGTCACTTGTGTAACACCCTTACACAATATTGCATCATAAACACTTTGCATCATAGCCTTAATGCTTCCATAGCACTTAAGGGTAATCTTTATAGCTTACTTGGTAAAGATTACTTAAATTCGATTTTGAAAACAGTTCATCATACTCAAAGCATATGAAGTGTTATACATCATTTCCTATTTAATTGATTTGACAGCGGAAGCAAATGGAATCAATCAAATATGTTCAAATTAATTGAACTAGTCATGAATCTTATCAACATAAGACTTCTTATTGACGTTAATATCATGTGGATTTATCTTCATAAATCCGGATATTCAAGATGTATTATAATACTCCAAAAGTCTTAAATCATTCTCAATGATCAATATGTCATCCACATATCGGACTAATTAAAATTTCCGTAACTCCCACTAAACTCCATGTATAAACACAACTTCTCGACTTATCGAGAAATGTTTTATCACATGATCAAAAATGTTGATTCTAACTCATTGATGTCCTACTTAAGACCCTCTCTTAAGTTTTACACTATCTTAGGATTGCAAGAATCTACTAAACTCAAGACATGTATTGAATACATTCCTTCTATTGAAGAAGTGGGTTTTAGATTTACTCGCTATGTATTTCATAACCTCATAATGAAACACAATCCCTAAGAAGATCCTAATAGACTTAAGCATTTCAACTAGTGCAAAACCCTTTGCAACCAATCTTACTTTGAAATATCTCTTTATTAGTGCAAAACCCTTTGTCACTAATCAAGCCTTTATTTCGGATTTTCATGGCTCTAAGCCTTGTATTGAGTTGTGACTTAAACACTCTTATGTAAGTCCTTTGTCGATTACTTTCTAGAAGTAATCAACTTGAATCAAACAATTTCTTTTGTAAGTTATAAGCTCTTTACTTTCTTAAAAGTAGCATGAATTCATCATTTTTAACAAGTGACGAATTTAACCTCCTAGGTTTTAAAGAAACAACACCTTACACAAAACGTCTTATGTACCAAGAAAGACCAGTTTCTTGCGACATAACATTCTCTGTGGCATTCTTTGTGGCTCTTGAATAATTTCTCCCACTCTGTCTTCTAAAAATAAACTTGTATTTTAGAAAAGATGACTTCACGAGCCACAAACCCGTCGTACACTCGTGATAAAAGAAAGGGAAAAATGAGCATTTGTTTCTTGTGAAAAACTTACAACCATGGTACCCTTACCATTTCATATCTCATATGATTCGATTTAGTGGAAAAATAATTTAGACAAAAGATAAAATCCCCAAAAGGATCAAGTAACTCAAAGTAACTTGATTGAAATCCAAACCATATCGAATAGCGTTTGATTTCTTATCTAATCACACATTATGCCATGATGCGTGCTAAGAGAGATTAACATGTGATACTATATCACATTACTTTGGCTTATATCAAAGTCTTCACTTTGATAATCCCATCACGACTAAATCGTGATTCCTTGAATTCTTTGAAATTCTTCAAAGATTTCTCTATTTACCTTATTAAGTGAACATATTAGTGTCAACTTAAATCGTTGGTAAAAGATAATGATCAACCTATTTTGGATCGATGATATACAACCTCGATCTCCTTTTCAACCAAAAGGCACGAGACATCTTGCTTTGAATACAAGATACGCATATACCATTAACAATCTAATGGTTTCAAGAGTACTCGATAACTCTTTGCGTTCATCATTCCAAAATTTTAAGGTTTAATCTTGGGTTACCAATTTGAGTCTTACATCATCTTCATGATATATCATTCTAGTTTGGTTTAGAATATAATCACCTTGATAATGGGCTAGCCATACATCAAATCGTGGTGTAAAGGGTCACAAAGTGAAACCTCTTTTGTATCTTAACAAGTATGTATTCTTATTTAGAGTTTATGCACTTAATAGTCATAATTAAGTATAACTTTAAATCCAAAACTAGATTGAGTACACAATTACTCTATCTCTCGACATTATTGTTGCTAGTCGTCATATTCTAATCATCCTATGTATCAAGTACAATGATGAAAACCTCCATTGGTTTCTAATATTGATGAAGTAGTACTAGCAAAATTTATGTTTAATCAAATAAACATTTAACGAAGAAGGTCCCATTAGATGTCCCACAACTAACTTGTTGATTCTTCAATAATTTGGGGTAGTTTCCTTTCTCGTGTCCAACATTTAAGACAATGGAAACTTTATCGGTCGGGATTGATAGGTTTAGTATCGTTATTCTCAACAACTTTACTTTTAACATTACCTTGTATCAATTCCATTATAATCTTTACTTCTTGAACCTCGTCCTCATCTTAACGGGTTAAGAGAATGCTCCCACTCATTTCAATGAGTCTTTGCTTTGAGAAGCAAAATTGAATTCATGAAGAACACTCTTCATTTGTTCGTTTTAGTCTTAAAAACTTTCATTGAGGTGGTTGCGTTATTTTGGTCAATTACGAATTCTTGACAAAACTAATTACCAAAATAATTTATCGCTTCAAGGTACTTAATTCAATTAAGTATATGAATAACAATCCATTGTAAGTAGAAGTGTTAGTCAAGAATCAAAAACCTGTTTGATAATGAATAACTTTAATCTATACTCTTTACAAGAGATCCTTAGCAATGGTTCATACGAGGTCTTTAGAAGAAAATTCATATTTTGTCTTTAGTTACGATGTTTTAATGGAGTTTTGAATCAAAATCGAAATGATATCGTATATGAATTGTGGTAAAGAAATAGAAAAATATAAAAACGGAATAGTGGAAAACAAAACATTCATCGTCATATTAATACTTGTAAACAAGTATAGCATTTACATAGTGACCTCTACCCAACTATGATAAATGATTCCAAGATCCAAATTCATATTAACTTGGGCACGGGGTAGCCGATGAAACCCTTATCAATATAACTCGGTGGATTAACTCTTTAATCGATTCTACTTTTAGAACTCTCGGTCGATAAATTTACTCTAATATTTATCTATAGCCCAAAACACATCAACAAGGGCACGGGGTAGCCGATGAAACCCTTATCAATTACTTTTGTTGAGTTCAATCCAAATTTCGAATAAATGTGTCCATTATCCAAACCCACATTAACTTAGGCACGGGGTAGCCGATGAAACCCTCATCAACATGAATTCGGTGGATTAACATTTATCACCCACTTCCCCTACGTAACAAGGTTTGTACCCCGGGGTAGCCGAGTGCACTCCCTCGCGAAATAGGTTTTCATGGTTTCTACTATTTGGTAAGGCTATGTCTCAATTAGTTGTTTTAGCGAGAGGTCATGTCAATTTATTATCTATCACGTTTTAAGTGAACTAAAGCGGTGAACTGCGATAATTCGAATTGACACGGTCGATGAACTCGATAAAATAACAATGCATGTTTAGTTATGGCGATTTAGCGATGCATGCGACATAAAATAAAATGCAAGCATAAAGATAAAAATCCTAGTATGGCCTTTCCTAAAATAGAAAAACTATTAATCTATTACATATTCGGAAACCAACTCCATTGGTCCCTTGAACTTCGGTTGTGGCACACATCTCGAGGTAACACCGTCTTTATGTATCGCCATTCTTGAAGAAATCCGTCTTTTGGAACTCCGGAATGAATAAAATTACATAATAAATTACATAATTTCCTATTATACATTTGTAACTAAAATAAAATAAATCTATTAAATTACAAAACGGTGATACGAGATCACAATAAAAATTACAACCGAATCGATATTCCCATACATTTCGGGAAATACCAATTAAAAATCTAAGGCCATACTAAGTAAAATTACATAATTCAAAATTACATAAATTAAAATTATGACAATCATAAAGAAAATGCAGCATTATAATATGTATGAACATGCTCAATTTTTATGCTAAATCGCCTTTTAATTAGCCAATATCGTATATTACTCGGTTTTTACGGATTTGCGTGATTTCAACATTTTATAATCACAAAAATACATAAACTCATATTTATGCATAAGTTAATTACCCTAACCTCTTAGGACTCAAAATATAGTCTTCACTAATAATTTGACCATAATTAACTTTTATTTACAAAATTGTTCATAAATGGACCAAAATTACAAAAATAAGCTATTAAACTTCAAATAAATCACAAAATTTCAAATAAATTTGAAATTTGAAATTTAAATTCATGAACATTCTGGAAAAATTCCATGACACTCATAATGTTCAAAATCTTAGGTTAAAAATTTCGAAAATTTTCCGGAAAAACAATGTTGCGGTTTATCGATATTTAATAAAATAATCATAAAAACATGGAAAAATTATTTTTACTAACTTTTCAATTTTAGATCTGAAAAAGTGACTAAAATGCAACATTAGACGTTTTTCCTAAGTCATAGATTATATTTTATTAATTTTCACTAATAATGTCACTATTTATGTCATTTTTCTTCAAAAATTCATAAATCATGCTAAAAGACTTCTTTATAGCCAATTATTTTACACACATCTTGTAAAATTGCATGTGACAACATATTAATTTTCTATGACCAGATTCGAAATTTAACTCATATTAACCTATTTTTCTCTTAAATCCGAATTTAATAATGAAAAATTCATTTTTCGAGCATAACAAGTCCAAAAATTATGAAAATTTACAGGTTATCTCAAAATAATATATGTGACAACATATCCAAAAATCAAGTGAAAATTCGAAGTATAGCTAATTTTAGACTAAAAATGACATTTTTATTCATAAAATCACATTTAAATGTCATTATTATAAAATATGAACAATAAAAATCCGAAAAATTAACCAAAATATCCTAAAACACTTTAGGACCAGAAATATTAACATGCATGTAATAATTTCGTGATATATCATAATAACACAAATTTTACAAGTTTTATTTTGTTATTCATATAACTCGGAAAAACTTTTAACCAATTTGCATGCAAACAACCGTGGCTCATGATACCGATTGAAGGAAATGTAGATTCATATACATACTAACATATTCATATATGTCTAAAATAATTTGTCATAAAATTAAACGGATTTTATGCATGCAAACAATAATATAAAAGAAGAGAAATAATGTCCTTACATTCAATATTTCGGCTATATTGGGCACAAGAGAGATCACCTTTCTCTTCTTGTTCTTGAGCTATTCCAATGGATGAACAAGATCTAAGAATAAGATCTCTCCCCAAGCTTTATACCCAAGGCTTAACACTTAATCTAATTAATATTATGAATACTAGTATAATATTAATCTAGTAGAAAAATGACCCAAAATTATTATACATACTTAATAATTTCGGCTATATGGGAGAGAAGAAGAAGAGAGAGTTTTTGTCTCTCTAGAAATCTTATATTTTATGAGTAAAAGAATGAATAAGCATCCACTACCTCTTAGTGAATATTAGGCAAAATAAGAAAAACAAACTCAAGTGTTTTTACTTCCCAAAACCGGTGGGAGTGGAGGAAGGAAAGAGCCAATGCATGAAATTGTTGCTCTTAACAATGTTCATAGGCTTGCATGGCTAGATTACTTTATAATCATTATGTTTTCTTATTTAAAATATAAACACAATATTAAGTCCATTCCCCTCTTATTTTCGGCACTTTACATAACATGGTGTCCATATTATTTTTGTCAATTGTCTATATGTTACATGTCACATGTCACATATATTTGTTATGTAATTTTTAACATATTAAAAATCAACGTATTATCAAAAATACGTCACATACAAAAATTGACTTAGTAATTTCACAATTACTTGTACCAAAATATTTTACCACTTTATAAATCACAACAGTTTGTATTTATAATAATTCATTCAATTCAATTGTTACAATTATTTCATCCGAGTAATGATACAATTCAATTACTTGGACCGTATCTCATTTAATCACATTTCAATTTGATACGTAAATTTTACTTCCAAAATCGCCCGTCAATTTTCAAGTAATTTAATCAACTCGTAACGTTATACGATTAATTAAATAATCAATTAAGTGTATTGCCCTTTAGGTATGACCTAGGGGTCAACTGATCACCACCGTCACACGCAAGTAATGTCAAACTCTAGTCACCAATCATTACCGATATATGTTGACCAGTTGTGATAACAATATTACTTCCCAATTGTATTCTTAAAATGAGATTTAGTAATGATATTTAAATCATGTGATCGCACTATTGTTGAGGACACATTTCCCAACAGTGTGAACCATTTGTCCTTATTCATTAGTCATTGTGGCTCGTTGTATGATCCATTTGTCCTTGTACTTTAGTCCTTGGTCCTTGTTGTGTGAACCATTTGTCCTTGTTTATTAGTCCTTGTGACTCGTTGTGTAAACCATTTGTCCTTGTTGTTGTGACTTGTTGTGTGAAGCATTTTTCCTTGTTCATTAGTCCTTTTGACTCGTTGTGTAAACTATTTATCCTTGTTCATTAGTCCTTGTGACTCGTTGTGTGAACCATTTATCTTTGTGACTCGTTGTTTAAACCATTTGTCCTGGTTTATTAATCCTTGTGACTCGTTGTGTAAACCATTTGTCCTTGTGATTGTGACTTGTTCTGTGAACCATTTTTCCTTGTTCATTAGTCCTTGTGACTCGTTGTGTGAACCATTTGTCCTTGTTCATTAGTCCTTGTGACTCGTTGTGTAAACTATTTGTCCTTGTTCATTAGTCCTTGTGACTCGTTGTGTGAACCATTTGTCCTTGTGACTCCTTGTGTTAACTTTTTTCCTTGTTCTTTAGTCCTTGTGTGCAGTGTAAACTAGGGGGTCTTGTGTAACACCCCCATTTATTTAAGGGCCTGAACTAGGATTCCTCAGATAAATGACGGTGTTATCATCTCGGAAACCCGAGGCAGTAGATACAAAGGAAAGAAACACAGTACTTTATTAAAATGTTTATAGTGAGATTACAACTGAAATTAAAACAAGCCTCCAAAAATATGACCAAAAGATAAAGTCTGATAAAACTACTAATAAGACTAAGGTGGGCTAGGCACTAAGTCCGTCATCCAAGCTCTCTTCCCGGCCAGCTCCCATCGGTCTACGAAATACTGTCAATCTGCTCCCCAATAATTGGATCATCACAGGCGTACACGAATACACAGGGTCAGCCGCGAAGCTGAGTAGGGAAAACAATTAAACAACAAAATATGATATGCATGATCCTCCGTCACCTCCATCTCCATCTCAACTCATATCTCATATCTCATTTCTCATATCTCATAACCCGGACAACCCTTGACCATACCGATCCCGGTAGACTATATATATCGACCGTAGCCGATCTGCCAGCTCGCAGCTGAGGACACCAGGGCAAGTCCTGCAGAACCCGCCTGGGCCTTATCACAATCCACATCGTATCTCAACATCGCCACTCCTACACCATCCTCCAACTCCAATGCATATGAAATGCTCAACAGTAATAATGCAACACAATATGTATATTAATGAATGAAATCATGCCAGCTACCGAATGTTGTGATAACAAACTCAACACGATCAACACAGTCAATCACCTTCCCGTATATGAATCATAACGTAAATCAACAATCACGAATCAAGTCAACACAATTCAACAACAACGATAATAGGACAAGTGTATTTCCCTACCTCAAGTGCCAGCAAATCTAATTAAGCAGTTAAGCGGTCAGAAATAAAGCAATGAATTTGATTATCGATCCTTCACGAATCCGTCACCTAAAACAATTATAATATTTATAATTATTAACTACTAAATATAGAAATCTCCCAAAGTGGAAACTTTCCCGATATAGTAACTTTTCTCTTTTAACAAACCCGACTCAAAGACCCGTCTTTAATTAATTAGTCATTATTAATTATTATTTTATTTTAAATAACTCGGAACTCAAACCAAAACGATAATTAGAGGTTTAAACGAATTATGTGATGAAACGAATCAACACTTGAACAACTCGAACAATCCCGACTCAAATTATATTAAATAACTCGGGAATTAACTTAACTCAATTATTTAATGACACGGGAATTATATTAATTAATTAAGAACACGACCCATTACGAAATATAACGATTAAATTATGAAAACCCGTTTTTTAAACACTAAAACAACCCGTTAACAACATCACCCCCTTCCCACGCACTCACCAGCCACCATGCGCCACCACAGGGCCGTGACAGCCACCAGCCCGATCCCCCACACTGACCCAACCACCCGGGACCACCCCCACGAGGGTCGACTCCGCCGGCGAGGTGAACCACGGCCGTCATTTGGCCACGGTTCACCGCCAAACCTCACCAAACGCCCGTGTTTCTCCTCCTGCAACCACCGCAACTATTACCTAGACTCTGCCAAACAACCACCGCCCTACTCGCCGTCAACCCACGAACACCGACCACTTAGCACCACCGTTTCGACCTCCCCCTAGTCCACGGTGGTGCCACCCAAAACCCACCTGTCTAAACTCCCCTGAAAACCCGTGTAATAACCCGTTTCTACCACCCATGTCGCTCTTTGCCTTTTTCCGCCATTATCACCACCAACAACCACCCTAAACACCACCAATACACTCGCCCCTTACCACCCATTACCTATACCCAGACACCAACCACCAGCATCCCCACCCTAAGACACGAACAACACCCAAAACCCACGACATAAACAATGAAAACAGAAAAGAAATGTGACGTGCTTACCTTTCCGCCACCACAACAGCCACCACGGCCACCCTCAGACGTCGACAAAAGCCCCTACCCCTTCCCTGCTGCGCCGTCAACAACCCAGGCACTCTCTCTCTCTCTCTCGTTTTGTGTGAAAGCCGAGATGGGATCTGAAGAAAAGAGGGAGGCGGTTTGAGGGAGTGTAGGAGGGAGGCGGGTTGACTGTTGAGGGATTAGGGGTACTATTAGGTTTAGGGTTAGGGTTAGGGTTAGATGGGCTGGACAGATAATGGGCCAGCTCAATGGGTCAGCTCACAATTCGAATTCTATATAAAACCGACTCAATTAACTTAGCTCGATACGACGCGAGTTAAATAAAATAACTTAATGAAATTATCGACTCAATAATTTACCCGGCTTACTTGGCAATATAAAATTGGTAATAATTAATATATAATGATATCCGTTTAATTTATTGTATAATATCCATTTAATTTATTATATAAAATACGGGGTATTACAGTCTTCCCCCCTTAAAATGAACTTCGTCCCGAAGTTCGCTCCCATACCCAAACCTCAAAATGGTATTGTATATCGTACTTACGGACGTCACGCAATTCTAACACGGTTAACACACTTTGACTCATCAATTAAACGTAACAAATACGGAATGTTACATTCTGCCCTCCTAAAAATAAACTTCGTCCCGAAGTTTAACTCATCATTTCTTAATCCAATTAACTACAACTAATAATTACCTGCGAACACAAATGTATAACACTATATAATCATCTGAGAACACCATCTTCTTTCCATCTCAATTTCCGATCTCAAACTCAACATAAACTCATTAACCATGGTCGCACTGGACCGCAACGTATCTCCCGTAACCATAACTCAGCTCATAGGCTAACTCATAACACATTACCAGTAGTTTAATCACACTCTCCTTTTACACATCAACCAACTAACAGAGGTAGGAATAAAACGTATAAAACTCATTTGCATAGGTACCCCACAACTAACATCAACTTGGTCAACTATAACCTACAAACAAGTGCAAATTAAGCATTAAGATTTTACAATCCTACCCGACTAGAAATATGGTTACGTCCTCGTAACCTCTTTTCACTTTCATATACATATGCAACAAAATCACTATCAACCACATGTAACAGGAAAGAACACACGATAAGATATTGCGCATTAACATTAAAGTCGAAACAAGGTTTTATTATGGAATTAACTGATTGTCAACAAGTAACATTTATTACTTAGCTCATGCTTAACTTAAAACACAACATCAGACTAAAAGAACAACAAGAAAGGGACCAAGGTTTACACGGTTTCACAACTAAACGAATTTGATGATCAATTATAGACTTTGAACGAGCGAGAGCAGAATCAACAAAACAATTTAAAACTTCTCACATTTGTAAACATATCACAGAAACAGATCTACCACTGCTATCCCTCCCAATCACAGGATCTCATTGACATGTCCGTACAACCATTTTACTCACTCACTGGTTTAGGTCACGAATTAGGCCGATGAATTTAAGCAATCACCAACATACTCATAATTCATATTTTAAATTATCAAAATTGTTTGCACGATATCACCTCTGAAAACATGTTTCCCGATAAAAGTAACAACATATGATCTATGACAACGACAACATTTAACTTCATTTTCAAAACCTTTACTTTCATACTGGACGGTGAATAACTTTCCTAATTATAGATGATGCAGGAGCATGTTCGGAACAAGCAAATGAGATCCTTATTAGTCGAAATGTAACTCAACTAGTAAAAGGATTTGAGCTTGGATCGAGTAATGTGTTGATGCTAAAATGGGAAGGTATGGGAGCTGCATAACACGGCTCTGGAGTTGCATATCACGGCTCCTAGGATGATTAGGATACACGGTTTCCTAAATCGTGTAGAATAATAAGTTAGTTAATTACTATTTCTAATAAAGTTAGGAAAGCTAGATTTTCCTAATCCTAGTCAAATTAGAATACCCTAAATCTGATTGTATTCTAGTTTTTAGTATTTTAATTACTTTCCTAGTTAGTTTAGGAAAGGGGAATAATTTTCCTAGTTAGTTTAGGAAAAGGAAAGATAGCTTAATTTCCAAGCTAGGGTTTGGGTCGAATTGTGACCTCGTTTAGGAGTATATTAGGCCGTGTATGATCAGAGAAACACCATCGAATTTCTAGCAATAAAATTGTTTACATTTGTGAGCATTATTCTGATTAGGTTTGCGAGCTTAATCTTTAGATCTTCCTTGCGAGGTTGATTGCGTGAATCTGCGTTTGACACCTTGCGAGGTTAGGACTAGGAATTCACCATACTATCCAGGTTACATCCTTAATCACGAAATAATCAGTCCAAACAAATCAATTTCCGCTGCAAATTTACTAATTATCACGACATACACAATCACAGAATTAACAAACTCAAACGAACAGTTCAACGATCTGTTCATTCTCGTTTTTCCATACTGTTTTACATCAAATTGGTTACGAGCTAAGTTTGATTTATTCCTTAATAGATCTGTCTTGGGACGTTGCTAATCATGGTTAAAGACGGTGAAGAAGGTCCGAAAACATGGGAAGATGGTCATAACGAGCTGAAGTTGGAGATGGCTCAGATGGCTTATGTGTTAAAAAATATAGCAAGCATGTTGAAGGCTAAAGAGAAGAAAAAAGAATCGGACACCCCATCCGAATCTGAAGAAGAGGACGAGCAACCAAAGAGGAAGTCAAAAAATAAGAACGATGATGATCGGGGTTTAAAACTCGATATTCAAGACTTTGATGGCGAGATGGATCCGGAAAAATTTCTGGATTGGGTAAGACATTTGAGAGGGTTTTCGAATATAAAGAATACGATGACAAGAAGCAATTTAAAGTTGCAATCTTAAAGCTTACAAAGTATGCATCTTTATGGTACGAAAATCTGAAAAAACAGAGGAGAAAGGAAGGCAAAGACAAGATCGAATCTTGGATCAAATTAAAGAAGCACTTGATGAGGCGATTCCTGCCAAGGGATTATGAGCAAGATAACTACTTAAAGCTCCAATCTTTAGAGCAAGGAAGCATGTCCGTGACTGATTACATCAAAGAATTCGAAAAGATGTCAATCGTGTGCGATCTTGAGGAGAAAGAAGAGCTAAGAGTGGCGAGATTCATCAAGGGCCTAACACCCGCGATTGCAACAAAGGTAGAAATCCAGAATTATGACGGGTTTAGTGATGTTTGCAGATTGGCGTTAAAATTTGAAAAACATGATAAGGCACGTAAACCTTATGCTTATTCCAAGGGACAAAGTTCGGGAACCAACTCATATTCCAGGCCGCTCTAGCAAGGCTAAAGAAATCCCGAAAGAAGAACCCAAGGACAAAGGAAAGGGTGTTGCCGAGCCAAAGGGGGGTTCTTTGAGGCGTTGCTTCAAGTGTCAAGGCTATGGGCATATAGCAAACGAATGTCCTCAGAAACGAGCCCTAACAGCTCAAGAATTATGTGATATGATCCCCGTATTTGTCACGCTGGAAGAAGAAACAGTTCAAGGGAATGTTGAAACTGATGGTGAAGGAAAAGTCTACGATTTAGATCCATTGAGTGAAGAGGAGTGTTTAGTCTTTGCGTAATTTACATATGGAAACGGGTTCGGTGAGAATGAACAACGGGAGCAAATCTTCCATACTCGGTGCAAGGTAAACCGTAAAATTTGCAATCTTATTATTGATAGTGGATCATGTGCTAATGTAGTAGCGAGGGACCTTGTTGATGAACTGAAATTGCAAACTAAAGACCGAGTTAAACCATATAAATTACATTGGCTGAATGGGGAGAATGGGATCCAAGTTAAGAAACAGGCCTTAGTTTCGTTGAGTTTAGGACCCTATCTTTGATGAGGTGTGGTGCGATATAATTCCTATGAATGCATGCCACATTCTGTTGGGTAGGCCTTGGCAATTCGATAGAAAGGTTGAACATGACGGGAGAGCTAATGTGTATAGCGTGATGAAGGGTAATGTGAGATATAATCTGAAACCTATGTCACCTAATAAGATTAAAGAGTCCAAAACAAAGAAGGGGAGTATGTTTATGGAGGCTCGGGAGGTTGAGGAAGCTTTAGCTCGTGGAGAACGAACTTATGTCTTTGCTGGTTCGTGAATTGGGGTCCGTTGGTGTGTGTGATGACCGTGAGGTACAGGAGTTGTTAGAAGAGTTCCGGGATGTGTTTCCGGATGAATTACCGGATGGGTTACCTCCTTTACGTGGTATTGAACACCAAATAGATCGATTCCGGGCGGCATTGCCTAATAAGCCGGCCTATCGCTGTAATCCAGAGGAAGCAAAGGAGTTACAGAGACAAGTCCAAGAATTGATAGATAGGGGATATGTTCAAGAGAGCTTAAGTCCATGTGCGGTGCCTGCGTTATTAGTACCAAAGAAGGAAGGGACTTGGAGAATGTGCATTGATAGTAGAGCGGTAAATAACATTACAATCAAATATCGCTTTCCTATGCCAAGACTTGATGATATGCTTGACGAACTTTCTGGTTCGAGTGTCTTTTCTAAACTGGATTTGAGGAGTGGCTACCATCAAATGAGGATTCGAGAAGGGGATGAGTGGAAGACCGCGTTTAAAACGAAGCAAGGGTTATATGAATGGCTTGTGATGCCGTTTGGATTGTGCAATGCTCCTAGTTCGTTTATGAGGTTGATGAATGAAGTGTTAAGGCCGTTCCTTAACAAATTTGTGGTGGTCTATCTTGACGACATCCTGATTTATAGCAAAGATGAAGAGTCGCACAAACGACATTTGCGAGTTGTGTTTGAAGTTTTGCGAGATCAGAAGCTTTATGGTAAGTTGGAAAAATGTACTTTTATGGTCTCAAGTGTTGTCTTTCTTGGTTATATTGTGGGAAAAGACGGGGTAAGTATGGACCCATCCAAGGTCGATGCTATTCAAGCCTGGCCGATTCGAAATCAACTACGAGAGGTGCGAAGCTTTCATGGTTTAGCATCATTTTATAGACGGTTCATCCAGGGTTTTAGCTCGATTGTGGCTCCAATTACAGAGCTAACCAAGAAGGGAGAGTTCGTGTGGACTAACAGCGCCCAAAAGGCGTTTGAAGAAGTAAAACGCAAGCTATGCTCCGGACCTGTTTTAGCACTACCTGATTTTAATAAATAGTTTGAAGTCGAGTGTGATGCAAGTGGTGTTGGGATTGGTGCCGTGTTAATACAAGAAAAGAGGCCTATTGCATATTTCAGCGAGAAATTAAACGGTGCAAGGTTGAACTATTCAACCTATGACAAGGAGTTTTATGCAATCGTGAGAGCATTGGATCATTGGAGTCATTATCTGCGTCCAAAGCCGTTTATTTTACATTCAGATCACGAGGCTCTTAAACACATCCATGGACAACAAAAGTTAAATCAAAGACATGCCAAATGGGTAGAATTCTTGCAATCATTCACGTTTTCTTCAAAATATAAGACGGGAAGTTCTAATATCGTGGCTGATGCATTATCACGAAGGCATTCATTGTTGATTGAGTTGGATGCAAGGATTCTTGGTTTCGAACATATCAAGGAAGCGTACAAGTCGATCCAGAATTTTCAAAGGAAATCATTGATCCGATGGGTTTGTATCTTGTTCGGGATGGCTATCTCTTCAAGGGTAATCGGCTATGCATTCCGAATGGGTCGATTAGGGAGTTGTTGGTACGAGAAGCTCATGGCGGGGCTATTCTTTGGACACTTTGGAGTTAATAAGACGAGTGACATCCTAAGTGAGCACTTCTCGGCCGAGAATGAATAAGGACGTGCAAGAGATTGTGGCGAAATGCGTGGTATGTCAAAAGGCTAAAAGCACGTTCACCAAGGGCTTGTATACACCTCCGCCCTGCACTGTACAGCCATGGAATGAGGTAAGCATGGATTTTATCCTTGGTTTGCCGAGAACTCGGAGGGGTAAGGACTCGATTATGGTGGTAGTTGATCGATTCTCGAAGATGGCGCATTTTATTCCGTGTCACAAGACTGATGATGCAACTAAAGTGGCTGATTTGTACTATAGAGAGATCGTTCGATTACATGGAATACCTCTTACTATTGTTTTGAGATAGAGATGTGAAGTTTCTTAGTTACTTCGGAAAACGTTATGGCGTTTGATGGGGACTAAGCTTCTTTTCAAGACATCACACCATCCACAAACGGATGGTCGGACCGAGGTAACCAACCGTACTCTAGGGAGTCTATTGCGAGGATTGGTTAGTAAAAGCACAAAGGATTGGGATATCAAATTGGCGCATGCTGAATTCGCTTATAATCGTACACCATCAATGACGACGGGGACGAGCTCCATTCGAGATTGTCTATGGCGTGAATCCATACCTGCCAATCGATTTAGTGCCCATTCCAAAGAAAGATGTGTTAAGTTTTGAAGCCAAAGAAAGACAAGCTGCATTTCTCCGAGTATGTGAACAAGTTCGAGCTCAAATTGAGAAGGCAAATGCTAAATACAAAGAGAAGGCTAATAAACATCGAAAGCGACTGTTTTCAAAGAAGGTGATCTTGTGTGGTTACATTTGAGAAAGGAACGATTTCCGTCCAAAAGGAAGAATAAGTTGATGCCGCGAGCAGATGGTCCATTCAAGATCCTCGAATGTTATGGTTCTAACGCATACAAGCTGGAGTTGCCGAGTGAATATGGTGGGGTGAGCGCGACATTCAATGTAGGCGACCTATCACCATATCTAGAAGACAAGGATTTGAGGGCAAATTCTCAAAAAGAAGGAGAGAATGATGCGGGGAGCATGTTCGGAACAAGCAAATGAGATCCTTATTAGTCGAAATGTAACTCAACTAGTAAAAGGATTTGAGCTTGGATCGAGTAATGTGTTGATGCTAAAATGGGAAGGTATGGGAGCTGCATAACACGGCTCTGGAGTTGCATATCACGGCTCCTAGGATGATTAGGATACACGGTTTCCTAAATCGTGTAGAATAATAAGTTAGTTAATTACTATTTCTAATAAAGTTAGGAAAGCTAGATTTTCCTAATCCTAGTCAAATTAGAATACCCTAAATCTGATTGTATTCTAGTTTTTAGTATTTTAATTACTTTCCTAGTTAGTTTAGGAAAGGGGAATAATTTTCCTAGTTAGTTTAGGAAAAGGAAAGATAGCTTAATTTCCAAGCTAGGGTTTGGGTCGAATTGTGACCTCGTTTAGGAGTATATTAGGCCGTGTATGATCAGAGAAACACCATCGAATTTCCAGCAATAAAATTGTTTACATTTGTGAGCATTATTCTGATTAGGTTTGCGAGCTTAATCTTTAGATCTTCCTTGCGAGGTTGATTGCGTGAATCTGCGTTTGACACCTTGCGAGGTTAGGACTAGGAATTCACCATACTATCCAGGTTACATCCTTAATCACGAAATAATCAGTCCAAACAAATCAATTTCCGCTGCAAATTTACTAATTATCACGACATACACAATCATAGAATTAACAAACTCAAACGAACAGTTCAACGATCTGTTCATTCTCGTTTTTCCATACTGTTTTACATCAATAGATCTTATAACAGAGTCGTCCATAGAATCCATTTACAACTTACTACGAACTCAAAGTCAGATAGACTTAATTTAATTCCTTTAAACAAAACCAGCTTAGGTGTCGACTCATATATCGTAATTTACAGGTTCATCTTATTCATTTCAGTCCTATCTTTATTAATGCACGACTATTACCTCAATCATCAGGATTTTAATTGCACTTCTTTACTCAGTTATATTCACGGCTCAACTAAACGTAACTATAATGACTATCATTTAAACCAACGCATATCATGTGAATCATAGAAGGGTTATCCCATTATAATTGCTAATATATTTATCATAAACAATCTTTATTAAAATATAATTGATAGTGATGACTCGAGAATCTAGTTATACCAATCGTCGTATTATATCAAACAATTTCCTTTATATCATGCTCCTACAATTGCAAGAATCCCTTTAGTATTTTATGACGATATAATGATGAACATATCCACTAAGAATTAACAACACTGTTTATTTTCATGTTATAGGTTTTAGGTTTAACTGAAATAATTTAATGCAATGTAAGTAATAAATATACTATAGGCACACCGACTCACATGAAAGTCTTTAAACTCAGATGACATCCTATATGGGTGGACATTTAGACACGATCATTACTACCATCCATGTGTAAACATTTAAACATAATTATTATAATCATTCATGCGAGTATATTAGGACAATCACCTTAGCTTTTAACGCCATCAATTTTACTTAGGTACGACGATATAGTTTTATTATTCATATATATCCGACCACTATGCAAATATGATATAAAATATTACAACATGCCAAATGTATATAAAATATGCAAACAACTGGACTCGTATAACATATTTCACCCTTGATTAGAAATCAATTTAAATAAGCTTATTCAATTTTACTCATATTATCATGCCAATAATGTTATCGACTAAACTTTAATTTTATCACTGATTAAGATACCTAACTACTGAACATGCGTGCTACTATTGTCATATAAAACATTATAAATTTACATTACTAAGGCTCGTGGATTAATCAAACAACTGCATGAAAACCTAACATAGAACGCACATTTTAAATGTTTTGGTTTACGTTGTAACTTCCAAAAATCACGACTAAATAACTGCTCGATTAAAACTTGATTCATATTACTTTTATAAAACACGGAGAGTTAAAACACAGGGGAAAAAGAAGTAGGTACAAAACACAAAAATTTCATTTTTAAGGAATTTTACAACTCAGTTGGTCCAAACAAACATGTGACAGCAATTGGTCCAAGACTTGGG
Source organism: Silene latifolia (assembly GCF_048544455.1). Lineage (NCBI taxonomy): Eukaryota > Viridiplantae > Streptophyta > Magnoliopsida > Caryophyllales > Caryophyllaceae > Silene > Silene latifolia. The sequence goes on from NC_133531.1 coordinate 48,610,540, forward strand.
TCAGTTTGCAAAACCTACCGTTTAATATAAAGACATCAAGAATTTTCGTGGTTTGTTAATTTGAAAACATATGTGAAACTTCTGATCGATGGAGTTGGAATTATGCAAAAATTATTAACACAATTTAAATGAGGATTTTTACAAAATCGTTGGTCAAAACATCACTGCGCAGAACTTCCTCCGACCACAGCCCACTAAAATATTTATAACTCCTAATCCGTATATCATATAAGCATGAAACCAACGCCAAATGAACACTAACTCACGAGGCTATCTCTCATAAAATTTTCATCCCTAGGCAATAAACAGAAAAGAAATGGCAGTAAGATCAAGTTGAGAGTAAAATCATACAACGTGTTTCAGCACTAGGTCATTCATTTTCTACGTTTCAAACTCTTACAACCATACTATCGATACTAACTCATCCTAACTTAAATCTCACACTGTACTTTTGCAAACATCTATCCCGTAGAATCCCTTCGCATCTCGATCCACTCCTTACATCTAAATCACGATTGCTATGACTAAAACATGCAATTCAACAGTGTTTCTAATTACTATCACAATACTATACTAGCATGGCTTCGGGATCACATAATCGCATATTACTAGGCATAATAGTACAATCAACACATCATTCAACATCCAACTAGGTAACTATCATTGACTCGCAATTATTTTCATACTCACGGCTACCACAACACTTCATTGATTATTAACCTGAACTCGAAAATTTTATTTCTCATTTCTACAACATCATATGCTCACGTCATCATTCATACAAAATACTTACCGTAGCGTTGTCTGCAGAATGGTTAGAATATATGGGTCGCAAGGTATACATCACTCGGTTATGCAATAATCAATGTATCAATCGATTAACACTTAGGCAACGATATTGGAATTTCATGTTCAACCTCAAGCAACTTTGCTACCCTTTCTCTCATATACACTCGGGGTTCCGGGTCAAGCGAGAGGGGCTGGTTCGGTGTGAGGGGGCCCCTAACTCATACCTTACCTTAGTGTGCTCCTAGTTCTATCCGGGGTTCATTTTATTTAGACTCTTCCTATGTTCATTGGGTTCATTAGTTTAGGCACGAGGATCGTTCGCTCGATACCACTTTGTAACACCCCCATTTATTTAAGGGCCGAACTAGGACTCCTCGGATAAATGACGGTGTTATCATCTCGAAACCCGAGGCGGTAGATACAAAGGAAAGAAACACAAGTACTTTATTAAAATGTTTATAGTGAGATTACAAACTGAAATTAAAACAAGCCTCCAAAAATATGACCAAAAGATAAAGTCCGATAAAACTACTAATAAGACTAAGGTGGGCTAGGCACTAAGTCCGTCATCCAAGCTCTCTTCCCGGCCAGCTCCCATCAGTCTCGAAATACTGTCAATCTGCTCCCCAATAATTGGATCATCACAGGCGTACACGAATACACAGGGTCAGCCGCGAAGCTGAGTAGGGAAAACAATTAAACAACAAAATATGATATGCATGATCCTCCGTCACCTCCATCTCCATCTCAACTCATATCTCATATCTCATTTCTCATATCTCATAACCCGGACAACCAGACCATACCGATCCCGGTAGACTATATATATCGACCGTAGCCGATCCGCACCATTTCCTTGTTGAGGACACCAGGGCAAGTCCTGCAGAACCCGCCTGGGCCTTATCACAATCCACATCGTATCTCAACATCGCCACTCCTACACCATCCTCCAACTCCAATGCATATGAAATGCTCAACAGTAATAATGCAACACAATATGTATATTAATGAATGAAATCATGCCAGCTACCGAATGTTGTGATAACAAACTCAACACGATCAACACAGTCAATCACCTTCCCGTATATGAATCATAACGTAAATCAACAATCACGAATCAAGTCAACACAATTCAACAACAACGATAATAGGACAAGTGTATTTCCCTACCTCAAGTGCCAGCAAATCTAATTAAGCAGTTAAGCAGTCCAGAAATAAAGCAATGAATTTGATTATCGATCCTTCACGAATCCGTCACCTAAAACAATTATAATATTTATAATTATTAACTACTAAATATAGAAATCTCCCAAAGTGGAAACTTTCCCGATATAGTAACTTTTCTCTTTTAACAAACCCGACTCAAAGACCCGTCTTTAATTAATTAGTCATTATTAATTATTATTTTATTTTAAATAACTCGGAACTCAAACCAAAACGATAATTAGAGGTTTAAACGAATTATGTGATGAAACGAATCAACACTTGAACAACTCGAACAATCCCGACTCAAATTATATTAAATAACTCGGGAATTAACTTAACTCAATTATTTAATGACACGGGAATTATATTAATTAATTAAGAACACGACCCATTACGAAATATAACGATTAAATTATGAAAACCCGTTTTTTAAACACTAAAACAACCCGTTAACAACATCACCCCCTTCCCACGCACTCACCAGCCACCATGCGCCACCACAGGCCGTGATGACCACCACCCGATCCCCCACCGACCCAACCACCCGGGACCACCCCCACGAGGGTCGACTCCGCCGGCGAAGTGAACCACGGCCGTCATTTGGCCACGGTTCACCGCCAAACCTCACCAAACGCCCGTGTTTCTCCTCCTGCAACCACCGCAACTATTACCTAGACTCTGCCAAACAACCACCGCCCTACTCGCCGTCAACCCACGAACACCGACCACTTAGCACCACCGTTTCGACCTCCCCCTAGTCCACGGTGGTGCCACCCAAAACCCACCTGTCTAAACTCCCCTGAAAACCCGTGTAATAACCCGTTTCTACCACCCATGTCGCTGCTGCCTTTTTCCGCCATTATCACCACCAACAACCACCCTAAACACCACCAATACACTCGCCCCTTACCACCCATTACCTATACCCAGACACCAACCACCAGCATCCCCACCCTAAGACACGAACAACACCCAAAACCCACGACATAAACAATGAAAACAGAAAAGAAATGTGACGTGCTTACCTTTCCGCCACCACAACAGCCACCACGGCCACCCTCAGACGTCGACAAAAGCCCCTACCCCTTCCCTGCTGCGCCGTCAACAACCCAGGCACTCTCTCTCTCTCTCTCGTTTTGTGTGAAAGCCGAGATGGGATCTGAAGAAAAGAGGGAGGCGGTTTGAGGGAGTGTAGGAGGGAGGCGGGTTGACTGTTGAGGGATTAGGGGTACTATTAGGTTTAGGGTTAGGGTTAGGGTTAGATGGGCTGGACAGATAATGGGCCAGCTCAATGGGTCAGCTCACAATTCGAATTCTATATAAAACCGACTCAATTAACTTAGCTCGATACGACGCGAGTTAAATAAAATAACTTAATGAAATTATCGACTCAATAATTTACCCGGCTTACTTGGCAATATAAAATTGGTAATAATTAATATATAATGATATCCGTTTAATTTATTATATAATATCCATTTAATTTATTATATAAAATACGGGGTATTACATCTTGACAGAAATGAAGAATTCTGACAAGAACTCAAATGACACTTCTTCAGAATGCAATGAACTTTATAAATTTGATAAAAATAGCAAATGATCTCGAAAATTCATGAAATTTGATGACAAATTAGATCAATGACTAAACTAATTCTGTACCAATTTTCAGGACTATCCAAGTAGTCTAGGTATTTTAGATAAATTAAAAACCAGACTGAAACTGATGGAATTTCAGATAGTTTTCTCAGCACAGTTGTGTGACTGTTTTTGTTTGATTTTTGTAAATAAAAATGGGATATAATTAACAAACTAAGTCCCAAGCAAGCACAGGAAATCAATTTGATAATTTGGGGGTTTAAATTAAACCAACTCAAGCAAGCACAGAGTTAAATCTAATTTAAACAAACAACAAGACTCAAAACAGTCTAAGCAAGCACAAGACTGTTTGGGACTTGCCACCAGGTCCTTAATCAACCCCTAAGCAAGCACAAGGAGTCACTAAGCCTGACTTTCAACTAGGCCATTTGCTCAAGTTGATAAGATTTCATTTTTGAGTGACAACTCAACTTTTTTCATTCAACATAATCTAAGTGTTACACTTTCTGGTTGCTTGGTTTATATAGACCAAGGCTTCTAATCTGGGTCAATCAAAGTAACATCTAAGGTCACAAATGGCTCACAAAAGAGTACAAGAAAACAGCTAGTTATCTTACACAAATCGAACACAAAAACTAGAAAACAATAAAGCATAAAGTAATAAAGTTGAAATGAGATTTGTTTGCTTGCACAATGTCAAATGAGATGTGTAAGGCCTTGCAGAATGGTCCTTGGTAACTCAAGGGCTCTAAAAAGAGCTTATAAATGAGGGCTTGTCGTGGCTTGGGGCAGGTGCTGGTCTAAAACAAAGACAGAGAAGCAATTGTCCAAGGAGGACCACAAGATGTCATTTTCAGACATCAGAGATTGTTGTTTACTTTCCTCAGGCCAAAACCTCCTTAATTTGTGAACCGAGCTTGTCACCTCATATCCCATGGTATAAGGACCATATTAGGTTCATCTTACATCTCAGGACGTACTAATATTAGCAGGTGAAAGGACAAAAATGCCTCTGACAAAGAATTGCATCAAACATAAACTTCAGTTGCATTTCAGGAATCAGGCCCTTCTTGCAGATGCCACCATTTGCTGCTCAAGATGAATTAGGGTACCTCCCTTACACCAAATGAAAGATACATGAGTTAGCTTCCTCCTCCAATTGGAATCAAAAAAAGAAATGCCCTGGAACTTGAGATATAAGACCTTAAGTAAGTTCAGGTCAGAATGAGAGTTCAGCATCTTTCCTGTGCATCAGCAGTGTCTTTGAAAAATCATATCTCCCAACTCAGTTTGGATAAAAATACCCATGATAGCTTAAATGAAAGATACGGAAGTCATCTTTCACCTCCAAAAAGAATCAACCCAAGTTATTGAGTAAATCTTCAGATATTGAATTTTAAACACTGATAGGTCATTTCTGAAATGACAGCATTCTTCCTGCACAGCTGCTGTAACTTTGAAAATACATAACTCTTAGCTCAGGGAGGATAAAAATACCCAACATACCTAAAATGAAATATAATGATGTTATCTTTCATTGCCAAAAAGAATTACCCAAAATTATCCAGTAGGTTTTGAGTTATTCAAGTTTGAACACAGACAGGCCAGTTTCAGAAACAGCATTGCATTAAATCGTGACAGTCTTTGAAGGCTTATTGTGAACAATCTACACATTGAAACCTGTTGATTCCAACTCCATTGGAAAGTAGACTCTCCCAAGATTTCATACATATAAGGAACAAAAATTTTCACCATCTAAATCTTGAGATATGGCCATCTGAATTCAGACCAGACATTCTGAAATTGTTGATGCATTTCAGATTCTGTCTCATTTGGAAATTGCTTTTCTCACAAAATAAAATAGCTCTTGGTCCTATTCCAAAGCTCATAGTTAGCTGGCACATTAATCTTCCAAATGAAACAATAATCAAAGGTTTTCTTGAGTAGAACTTTAGATATGAAGCTTCAAAGTCAGGCATGTTGCATTGAAGTTTCAGAACAATGCTTAACCCATTTTCTTCCTCTGAATAGCATTCAGCTTTGGCATTTCCTTGCAACAGTTCCATGGACTGTTTCATTGGTATGGAAAACGATGGACCCTAGCCCCTAGCTCCTGCTGCAACCTCCCCAGGTTCAAAAGAATTTGACCTCAAATTCTGAATGTAAGAAAAAAAAATTTCCTTACACCTTGCTTGATCAAAAGAGCAGTTATATTCATGGACTGATATTACATATCTTCCTCCTGGATCAAATACCAAGATAGCTTGCCTTAGACTCATAGGAGCAGCACTCAGGAGTTCAACAACAAGAATGGAGAATTGGACATTCAAGCCTGAAGCATGTGCACTCTTATTGCCTCTATTTATGCTCATTCCTGTTTTCTTTTCAACCGAGTCCATGTACCCTTCACCAAAAGACCAAGGTGGCTCTACTCCAAGCTTAACAATAATTATATCACATTGAATGTCCAACAACATGTAAGCACCCAAGCTTAACCCATAATTATAATTAATATACTCAGTTGAGCACAACAATGCAATGAAGGGGCTGCTGCTGTTTTCGTGCATTACTACAAACATCACCATAAATGCTAAGATTCCTTCAAGATCATGTAGAGAACACCCACTTGATATCCTAAGCATTCCTAACAAGTTCTTACAATGAACTTGCAAAATATTCATCTCAAAATACAGCAATTTCAGAACTAAAAAGAAATTTCTAAATTGCTCCATTTCACCATTAATAATCAATTTCCAAGTTGAGGTAAGAAGTATGAATTTTTTTGAATTGGAGTTCTTCCATAGCAGCTCAAGAAGCATATAATAAAGAGAATTCAAGTCATTAAACTCTCTAAAACAGTTCACATCTTCAGTGCCAGGTAGCTTGTACATGTCACAGCTTATATCACCATTGTTCACCTTTATTAGGTATGAGATTGCACTAGAATGAACTAGGCTGATTTTCAGTCTCATTAGCATATAAAAATGAAAGTGTGGAGTTGAAAGAACACACATTATACCTCCCAAGTAGCTGGTTGTGAAACCCGGACAGTAGCTGGTGCAAAAGTTCAGATTTTGAACTCTTGGGCATGAAACAAAAAAAGAACCTCCTGTTGCTTCACCCTTGCTTGATTCCCAATGAATTTCAGCAGTGACGTGGGATATGGATAGGTTATTTTTTTGGGCTTGACACTCAAACAACAGGTGATTTGAAGTTGATTCATTTGGACTCAGGTTAGGGATTTGGTCTTTGTTTTCACAGTGGGTGGGGGCAAGGCATGTATTGGACAATTTAATGGCTTTGAAAGTGTAAGAGCAGGACTCTCTTTATCCCCTTCATGGTCAATAACCAGGGGTTCATTTTCCATGGGATTCAAACACCTCACTATGCAAGCATCACTCACATGGTTCATTTCATCACAGACACTTTCAACAAGATGTGTTAGAATTTCAGGTTTGACACACACATTGTTCTTCACCATAGCATCAATACAAGGCTCCTCAAGGACTTGACCCTTGTCACTTCCATCCAAAACAGTTTCCACACATCTCAAATTGTTCTTAAACAACAAGTTCTTATTCTTGCTAGTGTTGGCTATCCTCTTCTCAACACATAAAGCCAACTCACACAACAACTCAAATGAACTAACTTGCTCAATATTAACCCAATTCTGGATTTCTAAGTTTAACCCATTATAAAAAAAAATTATCTTCTCAGAACTATTAGTAGGATTCCCACAAATGAAATATAGCTCATTAAAGTTCATGGCATAATCCTTAACACATAATGAGTCCATTTTCAGATTTTTAAACTCATTTTCCAAATTATTCATGGCAGAACAAGGGAGAAATTTCATTCTCATGTATGAGTCAAGTTCAATCCAAGAATTTATCCTACCTTTCCATTTCATTCTCCTTGAAAAATTGAGAGTATTATACCACAACAAAGCACCACTCTTTAAGCAAGACACAACCAGTTCACACTTCATTGTATCAGAAAAGCATTTGTCTTTGAAATAGCATTCAACTTCATATAACCAAGAAACAAATCTTCTACTGCTACTACCATCAAAATCAGGAAGTAGTGATGTTTTACCTATGTCTTCAAGAGTAGGATATGAGTTTGAACACTCATGGTTCAGTTGGAGTTCACCTTGAAGCAAACCAGGTGGTTTGGCATTGCTAAGGGCTCCATACATAGCTGCTGCACCATTACTGTCCCTTTTAACCTTAGCTCCCCTTGTTAGAGTCTCTAACATCTTCATGGCAGCTTCTAAGGACTTGGAATGAGAGCCAAGTTCATGAGGCTCCAACTTAGGACTTATCACATAAGGAACATACTGACTTGGAACTGATTTACCCATAGAGAAATCAGAATGCCAATAACTTTCACACAACAGATTTCTTAAGAAGAAAACCAAAGCTTTGATAACCTCTCTTCACTCATTGGGCTGTTTTTGTATTTTTAATGTAGTTAGGATAATAAACTCTCAACCAAAGCTTATCCCAAGACTAACACAAGATGGAATTGTGCTATAACCTTGCTCTGATGCCAGAATTTGCAGTGTAAACTAGGGGGTCTTGACAGAAATGAAGAATTCTGACAAGAACTCAAATGACACTTCTTCAGAATGCAATGAACTTTATAAATTTGATAAAAATAGCAAATGATCTCGAAAATTCATGAAATTTGATGACAAATTAGATCAATGACTAAACTAATTCTGTACCAATTTTCAGGACTATCCAAGTAGTCTAGGTATTTTAAATAAATTAAAAACCAGACTGAAACTGATGGAATTTCAGATAGTTTTCTCAGCACAGTTGTGTGACTGTTTTTGTTTGATTTTTGTAAATAAAAATGGGATATAATTAACAAACTAAGTCCCAAGCAAGCACAGGAAATCAATTTGATAATTTGGGGGTTTAAATTAAACCAACTCAAGCAAGCACAGAGTTAAATCTAATTTAAACAAACAACAAGACTCAAAACAGTCTAAGCAAGCACAAGACTGTTTGGGACTTGCCACCAGGTCCTTAATCAACCCCTAAGCAAGCACAAGGAGTCACTAAGCCTGACTTTCAACTAGGCCATTTGCTCAAGTTGATAAGATTTCATTTTTGAGTGACAACTCAACTTTTTTCATTCAACATAATCTAAGTGTTACACTTTCTGGTTGCTTGGTTTATATAGACCAAGGCTTCTAATCTGGGTCAATCAAAGTAACATCTAAGGTCACAAATGGCTCACAAAAGAGTACAAGAAAACAGCTAGTTATCTTACACAAACTGAACACAAAAAACTAGAAAACAATAAAGCATAAAGTAATAAAGTTGAAATGAGATTTGTTTGCTTGCACAATGTCAAATGAGATGTGTAAGGCCTTGCAGAATGGTCCTTGGTAACTCAAGGGCTCTAAAAAGAGCTTATAAATGAGGGCTTGTCGTGGCTTGGGGCAGGTGCTGGTCTAAAACAAAGACAGAGAAGCAATTGTCCAAGGAGGACCACAAGATGTCATTTTCAGACATCAGAGATTGTTGTTTACTTTCCTCAGGCCAAAACCTCCTTAATTTGTGAACCGAGCTTGTCACCTCCCATCCCATGGTATAAGGACCATATTAGGTTCATATTACATCTCAGGATGTACTAATATTAGCAGGTGAAAGGACAAAAAATGCCTCTGACAAAGAATTGCATCAAACATAAACTTCAGTTGCATTTCAGGAATCAGGCCCTTCTTGCAGATGCCACCATTTGCTGCTCAAGATGAATTAGGGTACCTCCCTTACACCAAATGAAAGCTACATGAGTTAGCTTCCTCCTCCAATTGGAATCAAAAAAAGAAATGCCCTGGAACTTGAGATATAAGACCTTAAGTAAGTTCAGGTCAGAATGAGAGTTCAGCATCTTTCCTGTGCATCAGCAGTGTCTTTGAAAAATCATATCTCCCAACTCAGGTTGGATAAAAATACCCATGATAGCTTAAATGAAAGATACGGAAGTCATCTTTCACCTCCAAAAAGAGTAAACCCAAGTTATTGAGTAAATCTTCAGATATTGAATTTTAAACACTGACAGGTCATTTCTGAAATGACAGCATTCTTCCTGCACAGCTGCTGTAACTTTGAAAATACATAACTCTTAGCTCAGGGAGGATAAAAATACCCAACATACCTAAAATGAAATATAATGATGTTATCTTTCATTGCCAAAAAGAATTACCCAAAATTATCCAGTAGGTTTTGAGTTATTCAAGTTTGAACACAGACAGGCCAGTTTCAGAAACAGCATTGCATTAAATCGTGACAGTCTTTGAAGGCTTATTGTGAACAATCTACACATTGAAACCTGTTGATTCCAACTCCATTGGAAAGTAGACTCTCCCAAGATTTCATACATATAAGGAACAAAAATTTTCACCATCTAAATCTTGAGATATGGCCATCTGAATTCAGACCAGACATTCTGAAATTGTTGATGCATTTCAGATTCTGTCTCATTTGGAAATTGCTTTTCTCACAAAATAAAATAGCTCTTGGTCCTATTCCAAAGCTCATAGTTAGCTGGCACATTAATCTTCCAAATGAAACAATAATCAAAGGTTTTCTTGAGTAGAACTTTAGATATGAAGCTTCAAAGTCAGGCATGTTGCATTGAAGTTTCAGAACAATGCTTAACCCATTTTCTTCCTCTGAATAGCATTCAGCTTTGGCATTTCCTTGCAACAGTTCCATGGACTGTTTCATTGGTATGGAAAACGATGGACCCTAGCCCCTAGCTCCTGCTGCATTGTGACTCGTTGTGTGAACCATTTGTCCTTGTTCATTAGTCCTTGTGACTCGTTGTGTGAACCATTTGTCCTTGTTCATTAGTCATTGTGACTCGTTGTGTAAACTATTTGTCCTTGGGACTCGTTGTGTCAATCATTTGTGCTTGTTCATTAGTCCTTGTGCCTCGTTGTGTTAAACATTTGTCCTTGTTCTTAAGTCCTTGGTCCTTGTTGTGTGAACCATTTATCCTTGTTTATTAGTCTTTGTGACTCGTTGTGTAAACCATTTGTCCTTGTTGTTGTGACTTGATGTGTGAAGCATTTTTCCTTGTTCATTAGTCTTTTTGACTCGTTGTGTAAACTATTTATCCTTGTTCATTAGTCCTTGTGACTCGTTGTGTGAACCATTTATCTTTGTGACTCGTTGTTTAAACCATTTGTCCTGGTTTTTTAGTCCTTGTGACTCGTTGTGTAAACCATTTGTCCTTGTGATTGTGACTTGTTGTGTGAACCATTTTTCCTTGTTCATTAGTCCTTGTGACTCGTTGTGTGAATCATTTGTCCTTGTTCATTAGTCCTTGTGACTCGATGTCTAAACTATTTGTCCTTCTTTATTAGTCCTTGTGACTTGTTGTGTGAACTATTTATCCTTGTTCATTAGTCCTTGTAACTCGTTATATTAACAATTTGTCCTTGTTTTTTAGTCTTTCTGAGTCATTGGGTAAACCATTTGCCCTTGTTCATTAGTCCATGTGACTCGTTGTGTGAACCATTTGTCCTTGTTCATTAGTTCTTGTGACTCGTTGTGTGAACCATTTGTCCTTGTTCTTTAGTCCTTGTGACTCGTTGTTTAAACCATTTGTCCATGTTTATTAGTCCTTGTGACTCGTTGTGTAAACCATTTGTCCTTGTTATTGTGACTTGTTGTGTGAACCTTTTTCCCTGTTAATTAGTCCTTGTGACTCGTTGTGTGAACCATTTGTCCTTATTCATTTGTCCTTGTGACTCGTTGTGTAAACTATTTGACCTTGTTCATTAGTCCTTGTGACTCGTTGTGTGAACCATTTGTCCTTGTTCATTAGTCATTGTGACTCATTGTGTAAATTATTTGTCCTTGTGACTCGTTGTGTGAACCATTTGTCCTTGTTCATTAGTCATTGTGGCTCGTTGTGTGATCCATTTGTCCTTGTTCTTTAGTCCTTGGTCCTTGTTGTGTGAACCATTTGTCCTTGTTTATTAGTCCCTGTGACTCGTTGTGTAAACCATTTGTCCTTGTTGTTGTGACTTGTTGTGTGAAGCATTTTTCCTTGTTCATTAGTCCTTTTGACTCGTTGTGTAAACTATTTATCCTTGTTCATTAGTCCTTGTGACTCGTTGTGTGAACCATTTATCTTTGTGACTCGTTGTTTAAACCATTTGTCCTGGTTTATTAATCCTTGTGACTCGTTGTGTAAACCATTTGTCCTTGTGATTGTGACTTGTTCTGTGAACCATTTTTCCTTGTTCATTAGTCCTTGTGACTCGTTGTGTGAACCATTTGTCCTTGTTCATTTGTCCTTGTGCCTCGTTGTGTAAACTATTTAACCTTGTTCATTAGTCTTTGTGACTCGTTGTGTGAACCATTTGTCCTTGTTCATTAGTCCTTGTAACTCGTTATCTTAACCATTTGTCCTTGTTTATTAGTCCTTCTGACTCATTGGGTGAACCATTTGCCCTTGTTCATTAGTCCTTGTGACTCGTTGTGTGAACCATTTGTCCTTGTTCATTAGTCCTTGTGAATCGTTGTGTAAACTATTTAACCTTGTTCATTAGTCCTTGTGAGTCGTTGTGTGAACCATTTGTCCTTATTCATTAGTCCTTGTGCCTCGTTGTGTGAATCATTTTTCCTTGTTCTTTAGTCCTTGGTCCTTGTTGTGTGAACCTTTTGTCCTTGTTTATTAGTCCTTGTGACTCGTTGTGTAAACCATTTGTCCTTGTTGTTGTGTCTTGATGTGTGAAGCATTTTTCCTTGTTCATTAGTCCTTTTGACTCGTTGTGTAAACTATTTATCCTTGTTCATTAGTCCTTGTGACTCGTTGTGTGAACCATTTATCTTTGTGACTCGTTGTTTAAACCATTTGTCCTGGTTTATTAGTCCTTGTGACTCGTAGTGTAAACCATTTGTCCTTGTGATTATGACTTGTTGTTTGAACCATTTTTCCTTGTTCATTAGTCCTTTTGACTCGTTGTGTAAACTATTTATCCTTGTTCTTTAGTCCTTGTGACTCGTTGTTTAAACCATTTGTCCTTGTTTATTAGTCCTTGTGACTCGTTGTGTAAACCATTTGTCCTTGTTATTGTGACTTGTTGTGTGAACCATTTTTCATTGTTCATTAGTCCTTGTGACTCGTTGTGTGAACCATTTGTCCTTATTCATTTGTCCTTGTGACTCGTTGTGTGAACCATTTGTCCTTGTTCATTAGTCCTTGTGCCTCGTTGTGTAAACTATTTAACCTTGTTCATTAGTCCTTGTGACTCGTTGTGTGAACCATTTGTCCTTGTTCATTAGTCATTGTGACTCGTTGTGTAAACTATTTGTCTTTGTGACTCATTGTGTGAACCATTTGTCCTTGTTCATTAGTCTTTGTGCCTCGTTGTGTGAACCATTTGTCCTTGTTCTTTAGTCCTTGGTCCTTGTTGTGTAAACCATTTGTCCTTCTTTATTAGTCCTTGTGACTCGTTGTGTAAACCATTTGTCCTTGTTGTTGTGACTTGATGTGTGAACCATTTGTTCTTGTTCATTTGTCCTTGTGACTCGTTGTGTAAACTATTTAACCTTGTTCATTAGTCCTTGTGACTCGTTGTGTGAACCATTTGTCCTTATTCATTAGTCCTTGTGCCTCGTTGTATGAACCATTTGTCCTTGTTCATTTGTCCTTGGTCCTTGTTGTGTGAACCATTTATCCTTGTTTATTAGTCCTTGTGACTCGTTGTGTAAACCATTTATCCTTGTAGTTGTGACTTGATGTGTGAAGCATTTTTCCTTGTTCATTAGTCCTTTTGACTCGTTGTGTAAACTATTTATCCTTGTTCATTAGTCCTTGTGACTCGTTGTGTGAACCATTTGTCTTTGTGACTCGTTGTTTAAACCATTTGTCCTGGTTTATTAGTCCTTGTGACTTGTTGTGTAAACCGGTCCTTGTGATTGTGACTTGTTGTGTGAACCATTTATCCTTGTTCATTAGTCCTTGTAACTCGTTATCTTAACCATTTGTCCTTGTTTATTAGTCCTTCTGACTCATTGGGTAAACCATTTGCCCTTGTTCATTAGTCCATGTGACTCGTTGTGTGAACCATTTGTCCTTGTTCATTAGTCCTTGTGACTCGTTGTGTGAACCATTTGTCCTAGTTCTTTAGTCCTTGTGCTCGTTGTTTAAACCATTTGTCCTGGTTTATTAGTCCTTGTGACTCGTTGTGTAAACCATTTGTCCTTGTGATTGTGACTCGTTGTGTGAACCATTTGTCCTTATTCATTTGTCCTTGTGACTCGTTGTGTAAACTATTTGACCTTGTTCATTAGTCCTTGTGACTCGTTGTGTGAACCATTTGTCCTTGTTCATTAGTCATTGTGACTCGTTGTGTAAACTATTTGTCCTTGTGACTCGTTGTGTGAACCATTTGTCCTTGTTCATTAGTCATTGTGGCTCGTTGTGTGATCCATTTGTCCTTGTTCTTTAGTCCTTGGTCCTTGTTGTGTGAACCATTTGTCCTTGTTTATTAGTCCTTGTGACTCGTTGTGTAAACCATTGGTCCTTGTTGTTGTGACTTGTTGTGTGAAGCAATTTTCCTTGTTCATTAGTCCTTTTGACTCGTTGTGTAAACTATTTATCCTTGTTCATTAGTCCTTGTGACTCGTTGTGTGAACCATTTATCTTTGTGACTCGTTGTTTAAACCATTTGTCCTGGTTTATTAATCCTTGTGACTCGTTGTGTAAACCATTTGTCCTTGTGATTGTGACTTGTTCTGTGAACCATTTTTCCTTGTTCATTAGTCCTTGTGACTCGTTGTGTGAACCATTTGTCCTTGTTCATTTGTCCTTGTGACTCGTTGTGTAAACTATTTAACCTTGTTCATTAGTCCTTGTGACTCGTTGTGTGAACCATTTGTCCTTGTTCATTAGTCCTTGTAACTCGTTATCTTAACCATTTGTCCTTGTTTATTAGTCCTTCTGACTCATTGGGTGAACCATTTGCCCTTGTTCATTAGTCCTTGTGACTCGTTGTGTGAACCATTTGTCCTTGTTCATTAGTCCTTGTGAATCGTTGTGTAAACTATTTAACCTTGTTCATTAGTCCTTGTGAGTCGTTGTGTGAACCATTTGTCCTTATTCATTAGTCCTTGTGCCTCGTTGTGTGAACCATTTTTCCTTGTTCTTTAGTCCTTGGTCCTTGTTGTGTGAACCATTTGTCCTTGTTTATTAGTCCGTGTGACTCGTTGTGTAAACCATTTGTCCTTGTTGTTGTGTCTTGATGTGTGAAGCATTTTTCCTTGTTCATTAGTCCTTTTGACTCGTTGTGTAAACTATTTATCCTTGTTCATTAGTCCTTGTGACTCGTTGTGTGAACCATTTATCTTTGTCACTCGTTGTTTAAACCATTTGTCCTGGTTTATTAGTCCTTGTGACTCGTTGTGTAAACCATTTGTCCTTGTGATTATGACTTGTTGTGTGAACCATTTTTCCTTGTTCATTAGTCCTTTTGACTCGTTGTGTAAACTATTTATCCTTGTTCATTAGTCCTTGTGACTCGTTGTGTGAACCATTTATCTTTGTGACTCGTTGTTTAAACCATTTGTCCTGGTTTATTAGTCCTTGTGACTCGTTGTGTGAATCATTTGTCCTTGTTCATTAGTCCTTGTGACTCGTTGTCTAAACTATTTGTCCTTCTTTATTAGTCCTTGTGACTTGTTGTGTGAACCATTTATCCTTGTTCATTAGTCCTTGTAACTCGTTATGTTAACCATTTGTCCTTGTTTATTAGTCCTTCTGACTCATTGGGTAAACCATTTGCCCTTGTTCATTAGTCCATGTGACTCGTTGCAGCAGGAGCAAGGCCTAGGGGTCTCTCATTTTTAATGCCAAGGAATGACCATGGGTTGATGCCAAAGGACAACAAACTTTGGTGCCCTTATTTTGATCAAGAAATGGATTTAAGAAACCTGAAATGCTCCAACGGTCTCAGAATTTCAGTTCTGAATTCAACTGTTCATATCTAGAGTTCTACTTGCTTAAAATTTGTTCTTTATATGGATAAAATCTTGAAGAAGTCTACTTTCCTATGGAGTTGGAATCAACAGAAGTCAATGTGTAGATTTCTCAGAATGAAGCTTCAAAGAGATCACGCAGAATGCAATGCTGTTTTTCTGAAATGACCTGTTGTCACTCAAACCTGCATAACTCAAGATTTAACCGTTCTTTTTGAGTAATTCTTTTTTGAGGTGAAAGCTAACTTCATTAGCTTTCATTTGAGCTATCATGGGTATTTTTATCCAACTTGAGCAAGGAGATACAATTTTTACAAGAACAAGTCTGCACAGGAGAATGCTATGCATTTCTGAATTGACTGTCCTCACTCAAACTTCAATAATTCAAGTTCTAGGGCATTATTTTCAGTAATTCCAGTTGCAGAGGATAGCTAAGTCATGTATCCTTCTTTTGGTATAAGGGAGGGAAGCTAATTCAACCTAAGCAAGGAGTTGCGCCGTCTGCAAGAAGGGTATGTTTCTGCATGTCTTTGTCAAAGGGCCTGCATTCTTAACATCTGTTCTTGGCAAGGATAATTTAATCCTCTAAGGTGCCTTAAAATAATTCGTCCAAGCTGTCATATGATCTCAACATTGTCCTCATATCAAGGGATAGGCAATGACAAACTTCTAGAGTACAAAACCCAACTCACATGCTCATCAACAAACCAGAAAAGGAAGAAAAGCAAACTTTCTTTTTATGGCAAAACAAGAGCCTGTTTTACTAAAGCACTTTAAAGAATGTTGGAGCTTTTAAGCAGATGAAACCTTGATGTTTTGGGTGCCTACTGAGGAAGAAGCCAAAGACAATTAAAACCTTTTTGTCCTCAACTCCAAGCCAACACACACTGTCCCAAGCAATGCAATTTGTCACTATCATCTGAAATTGTTGTTTATTTTTCAGTTGTTTTCCCTTATTATTTCGTACTCTATTTGTAAGATAAGTCAATGAAGTTTGTTTGTTTCCTAAGGTTAATCTTGGCCTTAGATAATTGCTTTAGTTTAAGGGCCAAGATCTGACCAAAGGCCCTATATAAGGAGCCTCTTATGCATTGTAATATTCAGACTTTGATGAAATGAAAAACAAAACCAGAGAATACTTTCTCCAGTTTAAATCTTCTTAGCTTGAGCATTGCTTCTTGTTAACAAGTCAGGCTTAATAACACTTCTCTAAGTGTTGATTAATCACCTGTGGCAAAGCATAAACAATTCTGTGCTAGGCTGTGAATTGTTTACTTCTTTGTTGTTCATTTAGATTGATATTTACCTGTGCATAGACTGTGGTATTTGTCAACTAAATTCCCTAAATTACTGATCTAATTTCTGTGCTTGACTGTGGAAATTGAGTCTTTAATTATATCCTTTATTTGTTGCAAACTTAAACCAGAAAATCAACCACAAAATCATTTCTTTTATCCTTGTTATGAATCGTATTAAGTTCATGTCTTTTGTCGCCGTGAGTAGTCTGTTTATCATAGCTTGAGTCCTTGTTTGATCTTGAAACTTTTATCAGTATCACATTAAGTCTCAATCTTAATTGTGACCAAGTTTCAGAATTTGTGAGGTTTATTTGCTATTTTATCCACAAATTAGAAGTTTATTGCATTCATCGAATTTCGAATGTGTCCCATTTTTCACTGCAAACTTTGTTAAACTCTGATTTATTGTGAACCCCTTGTGTTTACACTGCAAATTGGCATCAGAGCCAAGGTTCTAACACAGTTCTTACTTGTGTTAGTCTTGGGGAGACATTAGCCAAACAAAAATCAAACTTTTGTCCAAACAAAACCTGTCCAGAGATAACTTTCCAAACTGTTTGTGCTTGCATCTGTTCAGTGTCTTAGTTGATGCTCATACTGATTTGTCATGGAGAAATCGGTGGCCAAAGCATCTTCCATTGATGCTTCTTACCAAAGAAAGAGTCTTGGGGAGCATGCCCTCACCATGAAGAAACCAGGAACTACACCAATGAAACATCGGTTGAGAAGCATGTATTGGGGTATCTCTGTATATGGGGATCATTCAAACCCACCTCCTGTACTTAACACCAAAGGTATAACACCCATACTTCCTACTTTTGATGGTCAATCCAGTAGAAGTTTTGTCTTATGGTTGTGTGAAATCAAATGTTGTTTTTTGAACCAATACATACCTGAGTCAATGAAATTTGAACTGGTTGTGTCATGCTTGAAAGAAGCTGCTTTACTTTGGTATGCCACTCTTAATCTCAAAAGAAAAATGGAAGGGAAGGGAAAGATTAGATCTTGGCATAAACTAGAATCCCACATGAGAAAGGAGTTTACTCTTTCTCCCACAATGAGTGAACTACAATCCAGGGGAGAGAACTTAAAACAGCAACTCTTAAACATCAATAAAATTGCCAAACCTTGTACCAAACCCCGCCTAACATGAAATCCAAATTGACAAACATCCAAGCCTGTCATGAACCAGAAACAAAAACCATAAAAAGACAGTTTGAAGATGATTTGTCCACACAACAAAATGAACCCACCTGTGTGCAAGAAGAACTTAACCAGGGAGAAAGTGAAATGTTTTCTTTGTCAAGGAGTTGGTCACCTAAGGAAGGACTGTCCTTCCACCAAAACCTCCTTAGAAGCCACCTGTTCACTTGACAAAACACCTGAGCCCACTGCTTGTGTTGAAAAGAGCATAGCCAACACCACTGAGAGTGAAGGCCTATTGATTGAGAGCAGCTTAGTGAATGAGGAGACTGTTGTGAGGGGAAACAATGAGGATCAAATTTTTATGGAACCTTATCTTCTTTGTCATGGTGAAAGACAATGTGTGTGTCCTACTTGACCACCCAAAACACCTTGTTGAGAGTCCCTGTGAGGAAGTGAGCCAAGTAAATGATGCTCATATAGATAAGGATTTGGATCCCACTGAAATTGAGTCAGTGAGTGATGTTTATGCAGAAGATCCCTTGGACACCATTGGTTTTGAGTCCATGGATACTCAATACCCTGACAAGGAGGGTGTGACTCCTGTTCTTACACACTCAACAGGAGAAGAGCATATTAACACCAGCATGGTTCAAATTAATGTAGCACAGAACAATTCTGCTGTCAAAGGTTCTATTTTGAGCACTTACCTAAGTCCTTTGGACACTTACATCAACAAGAGACTACATGAACCTTTGAACCTTGTTATGAGTAAATTTCTGACCTTGCTTGATGATCAGAAATCTTGGAGTCCAAATGTAAGTAAACAAAAGAAATACTCCAAATTTAATTGCTCAAAATTTCCAAATTTTATACCCCACATCAAACACTGTCCAAATTTCAGTCATAGTTGCTTGAGAAGTCTGAGATGTGTTCTTTCAATGCCACATTTTCATTCTCACATGCTGAAAAGAATGCAAACCATCTTAGTTCAATTGAGTACAACTCCATACACATTTGAGACAAAACGATCAAGAAAATTGCAACCTTTACCAAATGCCATGGAGTAATATTGTGAGTTGTGAGGAATTTCAAAGCCCAAAATGTCATTGTTATGTCTTGATTGAATTGGGGAAGGGATTGAATACATCTGAAATATTTGTGCCAAGAGCTTCAAGGTTGAAGCCACCTGTTTGTGGTGATATGGATCAGATGAGTCACTTTTGTCCGATCCTAACTGTACTAAGGACAACTCCTCAAAACAGCAACAACCCCTTAGTATTTGATCCAGGAAAACCAAGGAGTGCTTGGGTGGGTAAGCCATCGAATTGGATCTTTGTGCCTACCCCCCGAACCAAACCACATGATGCCAACCTATGATCCAGGTGGAAATTCTAGCTCTCTCTTGAGCAAACGATCTGAAATTGAGGTTGGTACTGCACTTCAAAGAAGACCATCCTATGAATTGAATTTTGGGGCAAGACTCACAGCTCTGAAAGTGGCATGGCAACCTATGGTGATCCTTTTGTTCCTCTCTATGTTGAACATGCCATGTCCTGAACATGAGGCTGCCAATTATATTATACCAAGGCAGTTCATGTTAATCTTTGATCCAGGAGGGTTCAATCACATTCAATACCTGATAATGCAGAAGTGTTATACTCCTTACGAGGATGATCATAAATGGCTATGAGGTAAAAGAGATGTCCTTTTTTAACCAACAGAATTTGAGGTCAAATTCTTTTGAACCAGGGGAGGTTGCAGCAGGAGCAAGGCCTAGGGGTCTCTCATTTTTAATGCCAAGGAATGACCATGGGTTGATGCCAAAGGACAACAAACTTTGGTGCCCTTATTTTGATCAAGAAATGGATTTAAGAAACCTGAAATGCTCCAACGGTCTCAGAATTTCAGTTCTGAATTCAACTGTTCATATCTAGAGTTCTACTTGCTTAAAATTTATGTTCTTTATATGGATAAAATCTTGAAGAAGTCTACTTTCCTATGGAGTTGGAATCAACAGAAGTCAATGTGTAGATTTCTCAGAATGAAGCTT
This sequence comes from Silene latifolia, assembly GCF_048544455.1. Classification (NCBI taxonomy): domain Eukaryota; kingdom Viridiplantae; phylum Streptophyta; class Magnoliopsida; order Caryophyllales; family Caryophyllaceae; genus Silene; species Silene latifolia. The sequence goes on from NC_133531.1 coordinate 48,630,639, forward strand.
CAAAGACTGTCACGCAGGAATGCAATGCTGTTTTCTGAAATGACCTGTTGTCACTCAAACCTGCATAACTCAAGATTTAACCGTTCTTTTTGAGTAATTCTTTTTTGAGGTGAAAGCTAACTTCATTAGCTTTCATTTGAGCTATCATGGGTATTTTTATCCAACTTGAGCAAGGAGATACAATTTTTACAAGAACAAGCTGCTGCACAGGAGAATGCTATGCATTTCTGAATTGACCTGTCCTCACTCAAACTTCAATAATTCAAGTTCTAGGGCATTATTTTCAGTAATTCCAGTTGCAGAGGATAGCTAAGTCATGTATCCTTCTTTTGGTATAAGGGAGGGAAGCTAATTCAACCTAAGCAAGGAGTTGCGCCGTCTGCAAGAAGGGTATGTTTCCTGCATGCTGTCAAAGGGCCTGTTCTTAACATCTGTTCTTGGCAAGGATAATTTAATCCTCTAAGGTGCCTTAAAATAATTCGTCCAAGCTGTCATATGATCTCAACATTGTCCTCATATCAAGGGATAGGCAATGACAAACTTCTAGAGTACAAAACCCAACTCACATGCTCATCAACAAACCAGAAAAGGAAGAAAAGCAAACTTTCTTTTTATGGCAAAACAAGAGCCTGTTTTACTAAAGCACTTTAAAGAATGTTGGAGCTTTTAAGCAGATGAAACCTTAATGTTTTGGGTGCCTACTGAGGAAGAAGCCAAAGACAATTAAAACCTTTTTGTCCTCAACTCCAAGCCAACACACACTGTCCCAAGCAATGCAAGCTGTCACTATCATCTGAAATTGTTGTTTATTTTTCAGTTGTTTTCCCTTATTATTTCGTACTCTATTTGTAAGATAAGTCAATGAAGTTTGTTTGTTTCCTAAGGTTAATCTTGGCCTTAGATAATTGCTTTAGTTTAAGGGCCAAGATCTGACCAAAGGCCCTATATAAGGAGCCTCTTATGCATTGTAATATTCAGACTTTGATGAAATGAAAAACAAAACCAGAGAATACTTTCTCCAGTTTAAATCTTCTTAGCTTGAGCATTGCTTCTTGTTAACAAGTCAGGCTTAATAACACTTCTCTAAGTGTTGATTAATCACCTGTGGCAAAGCATAAACAATTCTGTGCTAGGCTGTGAATTGTTTACTTCTTTGTTGTTCATTTAGATTGATATTTACTGTGCATAGATGTGGTATTTGTCAACTAAATTCCTAAATTCTTGATCTAATTTCCTGTGCTTGGACTGTGGAAATTGAGTCTTTAATTATATCCTTTATTTGTTGCAAACTTAAACCAGAAAATCAACCACAAAATCATTTCTTTTATCCTTGTTATGAAGAATCGTATTAAGTTCATGTTTGGTCGAGTGAGTAGTCATTTATCATAGCTTGAGTCCTTGTTTGATCTTGAAACTTTTATCAGTATCACATTAAGTCTCAATCTTAATTGTGACCAAGTTTCAGAATTTGTGAGGTTTATTTGCTATTTTATCCACAAATTAGAAGTTTATTGCATTCATCAGAATTTCTGAATGTGTCCCATTTCTGCTGCAAACTTTGTTAAACTCTGATTTATTGTGAACCCCTGGTGTTTACACTGCACTCGTTGTGTGAACCATTTGTCCTTGTTCATTAGTTCTTGTGACTCGTTGTGTGAACCATTTGTCCTTGTTCTTTAGTCCTTGTGCTCGTTGTTTAAACCATTTGTCCTTGTTTATTAGTCCTTGTGACTCGTTGTGTAAACCATTTGTCCTTGTTATTGTGACTTGTTGTGTGAACCATTTTTCATTGTTCATTAGTCCTTGTGACTCGATGTGTGAACCATTTGTCCTTATTCATTTGTCCTTGTGACTCGTTGTGTAAACTATTTGACCTTGTTCATTAGTCCTTGTGACTCGTTGTGTGAACCATTTGTCCTTGTTCATTAGTCATTGTGACTCGTTGTGTAAACTATTTGTCCTTGTGACTCGTTGTGTGAACCATTTGTCCTTGTTCATTAGTCATTGTGGCTCGTTGTGTGATCCATTTGTCTTTGTTCTTTAGTCCTTGGTCCTTGTTGTGTGAACCATTTGTCCTTGTTTATTAGTCCTTGTGACTTGTTTCGTAAACCATTTGTCCTTGTTGTTGTGACTTGTTGTGTGAAGCATTTTTCCTTGTTCATTAGTCCTTTTGACTCGTTGTGTAAACTATTTATCCTTGTTCATTAGTCCTTGTGACTCGTTGTGTGAACCATTTATCTTTGTGACTCGTTGTTTAAACCATTTGTCTTGGTTTATTAATCCTTGTGACTCGTTGTGTAAACCATTTGTCCTTGTGATTGTGACTTGTTCTGTGAACCATTTTTCCTTGTTCATTAGTCCTTGTGACTCGTTGTGTGAACCATTTGTCCTTGTTCATTTGTCCTTGTGACTCGTTGTGTAAACTATTTAACCTTGTTCATTAGTCCTTGTGGCTCGTTGTGTGAACCATTTGTCCTTGTTCATTAGTCCTTGTAACTCGTTATCTTAACCATTTGTCCTTGTTTATTAGTCCTTCTGACTCATTGGGTGAACCATTTGCCCTTGTTCATTAGTCCTTGTGACTCGTTGTGTGAACCATTTGTCCTTGTTCATTAGTCCTTGTGAATCGTTGTGTAAACTATTTAACCTTGTTCATTAGTCCTTGTGAGTCGTTGTGTGAACCATTTGTCCTTATTCATTAGTCCTTGTGCCTCGTTGTGTGAACCATTTTCCCTTGTTCTTTAGTCCTTGGTCCTTGTTGTGTGAACAATTTGTCCTTTTTTATTAGTCCTTGTGACTCGTTGTGTAAACCATTTGTCCTTGTTGTTGTGTCTTGATGTGTGAACCATTTTTCCTTGTTCATTAGTCCTTTTGACTCGTTGTGTAAACTATTTATCCTTGTTCATTAGTCCTTGTGACTCGTTGTGTGAACCATTTATCTTTGTGACTCGTTGTTTAAACCATTTGTCCTGGTTTATTAGTCCTTGTGACTCGTTGTGTAAACCATTTGTCCTTGTGATTATGACTTGTTGTGTGAACCATTTTTCCTTGTTCATTAGTCCTTTTGACTCGTTGTGTGAATCATTTGTCCTTGTTCATTAGTCCGTGTGACTCGTTGTCTAAACTATTTGTCCTTCTTTATTAGTCCTTGTGACTTGTTGTGTGAACCATTTATCCTTGTTCATTAGTCCTTGTAACTCGTTATCTTAACCATTTGTCCTTGTTTATTAGTCCTTTCGCCTCATTGGGTAAACCATTTACCCTTGTTCATTAGTCCATGTGACTCGTTGTGTGAACCATTTGTCCTTGTTCATTAGTCCTTATGACTCGTTGTGTGAACCATTTGTCCTTGTTCTTTAGTTCTTGTGACTCGTTGTTTAAACCATTTGTCCTTGTTTATTAGTCCTTGTGACTCGTTGTGTAAACCATTTGTCCTTGTTATTGTGACTTGTTGTGTGAACCATTTTTCATTGTTCATTAGTCCTTGTGACTCGTTGTGTGAACCATTTGTCCTTGTTCTTTAGTCCTTGTGACTCGTTGTTTAAACCATTTGTCCTTGTTTATTAGTCCTTGTGACTCGTGGTGTAAACCATTTGTCCTTGTTATTGTGACTTGTTGTGTGAACCATTTTTCATTGTTCATTAGTCCTTGTGACTCGTTGTGTGAACCATTTTCCTTATTTATTTGTCCTTGTGACTCGTTGTGTGAACCATTTGTCCTTGTTCATTAGTCCTTGTGCCTCGTTGTGTAAACTATTTAACCTTGTTCATTAGTCCTTGTGACTCGTTGTGTGAACCATTTGTCCTTGTTCATTAGTCATTGTGACTCGTTGTGTAAACTATTTGTCCTTGTGACTCGTTGTGTGAACCATTTGTCCTTGTTCATTAGTCTTTGTGCCTCGTTGTGTGAACCATTTGTCCTTGTTCTTTAGTCCTTGGTCCTTGTTGTGTAAACCATTTGTCCTTGTTTATTAGTCCTTGTGACTCGTTGTGTAAACCATTTGTCCTTGTTGTTGTGACTTGATGTGTGAACCATTTGTTCTTGTTCATTTGTCCTTGTGAGTCGTTGTGTAAACTATTTAACCTAGTTCATTAGTCCTTGTGACTCGTTGTGTGAACCATTTGTCCTTATTCATTAGTCCTTGTGCCTCGTTGTGTGAACCATTTGTCCTTGTTCATTTGTCCTTGGTCCTTGTTGTGTGAACCATTTGTCCTTGTTTATTAGTCCTTGTGACTCGTTGTGTAAACCATTTGTCCTTGTAGTTGTGACTTGATGTGTGAAGCATTTTTCCTTGTTCATTAGTCCTTTTGACTCGTTGTGTAAACTATTTAACCTTGTTCATTAGTCCTTGTGACTCGTTGTGTGAACCATTTGTCCTTGTTCATTAGTCATTGTGACTCGTTGTGTAAACTATTTGTCCTTGTGACTCGTTGTGTGAACCATTTGTCCTTGTTCATTAGTCCTTGTGCCTCGTTGTGTGAACCATTTGTCCTTGTTCTTTAGTCCTTGGTCCTTGTTGTGTGAATCATTTGTCCTTGTTCATTAGTCCTTGTGACTCGTTGTCTAAACTATTTGTCCTTCTTTATTAGTCCTTGTGACTCGTTGTTGTGACTCGTTGTGTGAACCATTTGTCCTTGTTCATTAGTCCTTGTGCCTCGTTGTGTGAACCATTTGTCCTTGTTCTTTAGTCCTTGGTCCTTGTTGTGTGAATCATTTATCCTTGTTCATTAGTCCTTGTAACTCGTTATCTTAACCATTTGTCCTTGTTTATTAGTCCTTCTGACTCATTGGGTAAACCATTTGCCCTTGTTCATTAGTCCATGTGACTCGTTGTGTGAACCATTTGTCCTTGTTCATTAGTCCTTGTGACTCATTGTGTGAACCATTTGTCCTTGTTCTTTAGTTCTTGTGACTCGTTGTTTAAACCATTTGTCCTTGTTTATTAGTCCTTGTGACTCGTTTTATAAACCATTTGTCCTTGTTATTGTGACTTGTTGTGTGAACCATTTTTCATTGTTCATTAGTCCTTGTGACTCGTTGTGTGAACCATTTGTCCTTGTTCATTTGTCCTTGTGACTCGTTGTGTAAACTATTTAACCTTGTTCATTAGTCTTTGTGACTCGTTGTGTGAACCATTTGTCCTTGTTCATTAGTCCTTGTAACTCGTTATCTTAACCATTTGTCCTTGTTTATTAGTCCTTCTGACTCATTGGGTGAACCATTTGCCCTTGTTCATTAGTCCTTGTGACTCGTTGTGTGAACCATTTGTCCTTGTTCATTAGTCCTTGTGAATCGTTGTGTAAACTATTTAACCTTGTTCATTAGTCCTTGTGAGTCGTTGTGTGAACCATTTGTCCTTATTCATTAGTCCTTGTGCCTCGTTGTGTGAACCATTTTCCCTTGTTCTTTAGTCCTTGGTCCTTGTTGTGTGAACAATTTGTCCTTTTTTATTAGTCCTTGTGACTCGTTGTGTAAACCATTTGTCCTTGTTGTTGTGTCTTGATGTGTGAACCATTTTTCCTTGTTCATTAGTCCTTTTGACTCGTTGTGTAAACTATTTATCCTTGTTCATTAGTCCTTGTGACTCGTTGTGTGAACCATTTATCTTTGTGACTCGTTGTTTAAACCATTTGTCCTGGTTTATTAGTCCTTGTGACTCGTTGTGTAAACCATTTGTCCTTGTGATTATGACTTGTTGTGTGAACCATTTTTCCTTGTTCATTAGTCCTTTTGACTCGTTGTGTGAATCATTTGTCCTTGTTCATTAGTCCGTGTGACTCGTTGTCTAAACTATTTGTCCTTCTTTATTAGTCCTTGTGACTTGTTGTGTGAACCATTTATCCTTGTTCATTAGTCCTTGTAACTCGTTATCTTAACCATTTGTCCTTGTTTATTAGTCCTTCTGCCTCATTGGGTAAACCATTTACCCTTGTTCATTAGTCCATGTGACTCGTTGTGTGAACCATTTGTCCTTGTTCATTAGTCCTTATGACTCGTTGTGTGAACCATTTGTCCTTGTTCTTTAGTTCTTGTGACTCGTTGTTTAAACCATTTGTCCTTGTTTATTAGTCCTTGTGACTCGTTGTGTAAACCATTTGTCCTTGTTATTGTGACTTGTTGTGTGAACCATTTTTCATTGTTCATTAGTCCTTGTGACTCGTTGTGTGAACCATTTTCCTTGTTCTTTAGTCCTTGTGACTCGTTGTTTAAACCATTTGTCCTTGTTTATTAGTCCTTGTGACTCGTGGTGTAAACCATTTGTCCTTGTTATTGTGACTTGTTGTGTGAACCATTTTTCATTGTTCATTAGTCCTTGTGACTCGTTGTGTGAACCATTTTCCTTATTTATTTGTCCTTGTGACTCGTTGTGTGAACCATTTGTCCTTGTTCATTAGTCCTTGTGCCTCGTTGTGTAAACTATTTAACCTTGTTCATTAGTCCTTGTGACTCGTTGTGTGAACCATTTGTCCTTGTTCATTAGTCATTGTGACTCGTTGTGTAAACTATTTGTCCTTGTGACTCGTTGTGTGAACCATTTGTCCTTGTTCATTAGTCTTTGTGCCTCGTTGTGTGAACCATTTGTCCTTGTTCTTTAGTCCTTGGTCCTTGTTGTGTAAACCATTTGTCCTTGTTTATTAGTCCTTGTGACTCGTTGTGTAAACCATTTGTCCTTGTTGTTGTGACTTGATGTGTGAACCATTTGTTCTTGTTCATTTGTCCTTGTGACTCGTTGTGTAAACTATTTAACCTAGTTCATTAGTCCTTGTGACTCGTTGTGTGAACCATTTGTCCTTATTCATTAGTCCTTGTGCCTCGTTGTGTGAACCATTTGTCCTTGTTCATTTGTCCTTGGTCCTTGTTGTGTGAACCATTTGTCCTTGTTTATTAGTCCTTGTGACTCGTTGTGTAAACCATTTGTCCTTGTAGTTGTGACTTGATGTGTGAAGCATTTTTCCTTGTTCATTAGTCCTTTTGACTCGTTGTGTAAACTATTTAACCTTGTTCATTAGTCCTTGTGACTCGTTGTGTGAACCATTTGTCCTTGTTCATTAGTCATTGTGACTCGTTGTGTAAACTATTTGTCCTTGTGACTCGTTGTGTGAACCATTTGTCCTTGTTCATTAGTCCTTGTGCCTCGTTGTGTGAACCATTTGTCCTTGTTCTTTAGTCCTTGGTCCTTGTTGTGTGAATCATTTGTCCTTGTTCATTAGTCCTTGTGACTCGTTGTCTAAACTATTTGTCATTCTTTATTAGTCCTTGTGACTCGTTGTTGTGACTCGTTGTGTGAACCATTTGTCCTTGTTCATTAGTCCTTGTTCCTCGTTGTGTGAACCATTTGTCCTTGTTCTTTAGTCCTTGGTCCTTGTTGTGTGAATCATTTATCCTTGTTCATTAGTCCTTGTAACTCGTTATCTTAACCATTTGTCCTTGTTTATTAGTCCTTCTGACTCATTGGGTAAACCATTTGCCCTTGTTCATTAGTCCATGTGACTCGTTGTGTGAACCATTTGTCCTTGTTCATTAGTCCTTGTGACTCATTGTGTGAACCATTTGTCCTTGTTCTTTAGTTCTTGTGACTCGTTGTTTAAACCATTTGTCCTTGTTTATTAGTCCTTGTGACTCGTTTTATAAACCATATGTCCTTGTTATTGTGACTTGTTGTGTGAACCATTTTTCATTGTTCATTAGTCCTTGTGACTCGTTGTGTGAACCATTTGTCCTTGTTCTTTAGTCCTTGTGACTCGTTGTTTAAACCATTTGTCCTTGTTTATTAGTCCTTGTGACTCGTTGTGTAAACCATTTGTCCTTGTTATTGTGACTTGTTGTGTGAACCATTTTTCATTGTTCATTAGTCCTTGTGACTCGTTGTGTGAACCATTTGTCCTTATTAATTTGTCCTTGTGACTCGTTGTGTAAACTATTTGACCTTGTTCATTAGTCCTTGTGACTCGTCGTTTAAATCATTTGTAACAAGGACTCATTGTGTAAATCATTTGTCCTTTTTCTTTAGTCCTTGTGACTCGTTTTTTAAATCATTTGTCCTTGTTCATTAGTCCTTGTGATTCATTGTGTTAACTATTTTTCCTTGTTCTTTAGTCCTTGTAACTCGTTGTGTGAACCATTTGTCCTTGTTCATTAGTCCTTGTAACTCGTTGTGTGAACCATTTGTCCTTGTTTATTAGTCCTTGTGAGTCGTTATGTAAACCATTTGTCCTTGTTATTGTGACTTGTTATGTGAACCATTTTTCCTTGTTCATTAGTCCTTGTGACTCGTTGGGTTAAGCATTTGTCCTTGTTCATTAGTCCTTGTGACTCGTTGTGTAAACCATTTGTCCTTGTTTATTAGTTCTTGTGACTCATTGGGTAAACCATTTGTCCTTGTTATTGTGACTTGTTGTGTGAACCATTTTTCATTGTTCATTAGTCCTTGTGACTCGTTGTGTAAACCATTTGTCCTTGTTCATTAGTCCTTGTGACTCGTTGTGTAAACTATTTGACCTTGTTCATTAGTCCTTGTGACTCTTTGTGTAAACCATTTATCCTTGTTCATTAGTCCGTGTAACTCGTTATGTTAACCATTTGTCTTTGTTTATTAGTTATTGTGACTCATTGGGTAAACCATTTGTCCTTGTTATTGTGACTTGTTGTGTGAACTATTTTTCATTGTTCATTAGACCTTGTGACTCGTTGTGTGAACCATTTGTCTTTGTTCATTAGTCTTTGTGACTCGTTGTGTAAACTATTTGACCTTGTTCATTAGTCCTTGTGACTCGTTGTGTGAACCATTTGTCCTTGTTCATTAGTCCTTGTGGCTCGTTGTTTAAACCATTTATCCTTGTTCTTTAGTCCTTGGTCCTTGTGTGAACCATTTGTCCTTGTTTATTAGTCCTTGTGAGTCGTTATGTAAACCATTTGTCCTTGTTATTGTGACTTGTTATGTGAACCATTTTTCCTTGTTCATTAGTCCTTGTGACTCGTTGGGTTAAGCATTTGTCCTTGTTCATTAGTCCTTGTGACTCGTTATGTAAACCATTTGTCCTTGTTTATTAGTTCTTGTGACTCATTGGGTAAACCATTTGTCCTTGTTATTGTGACTTGTTGTGTGAACCATTTTTCATTGTTCATTAGTCCTTCTGACTCGTTGGGTAAACCATTTGTCCTTGTTCATTAGTCCTTGTGACTCGTTTTGTAAACTATTTGACCTTGTTCATTAGTCCTTGTGACTCTTTGTGTGAACCATTTATCCTTGTTCATTAGTCCGTGTAACTCGTTATGTTAACCATTTGTCTTTGTTTATTAGTTATTGTGACTCATTGGGTAAACCATTTGTCCTTGTTATTGTGACTTGTTGTGTGAACCATTTTTCATTGTTCATTAGACCTTGTGACTCGTTGTGTGAACCACTTGTCCTTGTTCATTAGTCCTTGTGACTCATTGTGTAAACTATTTGATCTTGTTCATTAGTCCTTGTGACTCGTTGTGTGAACCATTTGTCCTTGTTCATTAGTCCTTGTGGCTCATTGTGTGAACCATTTATCCTTGTTCTTTAGTCCTTGGTCCTTGTGTGAACCATTTATCCTTGTTTATTAGTCCTTGTGACTCGTTGTGTAAACCATTTGTCCTTGTTGTTGTGACTAGTTGTGTGAAGCATTTTCCTTGTTCATTAGTCCTTGTGACTCGTTGTGTGAACCATTTGTCCCTGTTCATTAGTCCTTGTGACTCGTTGTGTAAACTATTTGTCCTTACTCATTAGTCTTTGTGACTCGTTGTGTGAACCATTTGTCCTTGTTCATTAGTCCTTGTGACTCGTTTTGTAAAATATTTGTCCTTCTTCATTAATTCTTGTGACTTGTTGTGTGAACCATTTATCCTTGTTCATTAGTCCTTGTAACTCGTTATGTTAACCATTGGTCCTTGTTTATTAGTCCTTGTGACTCATTGGGTAAACCATTTGTCCTTGTTATTGTGACTTGTTGTGTGAACCATTTTTCATTGTTCATTAGTCCTTGTGACTCGTTGTGTGAACAATTTCTCCTTGTTCATTAGTCTTTGTGACTCGCTGTGTAAACTATTTGACCTTGTTCATTAGTCCTTGTGACTCATTGTGTGAACCATTTGTCCTCGTTATGTTAACCATTTGTCCTTGTGACTCGTTGTGTGAACCATTTGTCCTTCTTCATTAGTTCTTGTGGCTCGTTGTGTGAACCATTTATCCTTGTTCTTTAGTCCTTGGTCGTTGTTGTGTGAAACATTTGTCCTTGTTTATTAGTCCTTGTGACTCGTTGTGTAAACCATTTGTCCTTGTTATTGTGACTTGTTGTGTGAACCATTTGTCCTTGTTCATTATCCTTGTTCTTTAGTCCTTGGTCCTTGTTGTGTGAAACATTTGTCCTGGTTTATTAGTCCTTGTGATTCGTTGTGTAAACCATTTGTCCTTCTTATTGTGACTTGTTGTGTGAACCATTTTTCATTGTTCATTAGTCCTTGTGACTCGTTGTGTGAACCATTTGTCCTTGTTCATTAGTCCTTGTGACTCGTGGTGTAAACTATTTGACCTTGTTCATTAGACCTTGTGACTCGTTGTGTGAACCATTTATCCTTGTTCATTAGTCCGTGTAACTCGTTATGTTAACCATTTGTCTTTGTTTATTAGTTATTGTGACTCATTGGGTAAACCATTTGTCCTTGTTATTGTGACTTGTTGTGTGAACCATTTTTCATTGTTCATTAGACCTTGTGACTCGTTGTGTGAACCATTTGTCTTTGTTCATTAGTCTTTGTGACTCGTTGTGTAAACTATTTGACCTTGTTCATTAGTCCTTGTGACTCGTTGTGTGAACCATTTGTCCTTGTTCATTAGTCCTTGTGGCTCGTTGTTTGAACCATTTATCCTTGTTCTTTAGTCATTGGTCCTTGTGTGAACCATTTGTCCTTGTTTATTAGTCCTTGTGAGTCGTTATGTAAACCATTTGTCCTTGTTATTGTGACTTGTTATGTGAACCATTTTTCCTTGTTCATTAGTCCTTGTGACTCGTTGGGTTAAGCATTTGTCCTTGTTCATTAGTCCTTGTGACTCGTTGTGTAAACCATTTGTCCTTGTTTATTAGTTCTTGTGACTCATTGGGTAAACCATTTGTCCTTGTTATTGTGACTTGTTGTGTGAACCATTTTTCATTGTTCATTAGTCCTTGTGACTCGTTGTGTAAACCATTTGTCCTTGTTCATTAGTCCTTGTGACTCGTTGTGTAAACTATTTGACCTTGTTCATTAGTCCTTGTGACTCTTTGTGTTGAAACAAATCAAACCGAGAAAGGCCACATTTCACCCGGTTTTGGACCTTGCACTAGATTGAGGTCTAACATGAATTCCGTCTAAGAAGTCGTGCCATTTTCCAGCATGGGATTAATCTTTGGTGAGTTTGGGACGTTTTTGTGTAGGAACTTATATCCCAAAGCCGTTCCTATCATAGAGTTTGCCAAGCTTTTTGAACCGCGCGCAATCAGGACCATGGCTGGAACAAGCTTAGTTTTTTGTGCATTATGTCGCTATCAACCTTCCTCTTTTGAACCAACAAAGCTCAAGGGACTTTATGGCTGCAACAAGGACTCTTACACGGTTTCCTCAAGCCCCATTTCAGTCCATATAATCATAAATAAGAAGTTGAGCTACAAACAAGGAAGTTTGGACTATTAGTTTACTTTCTTTGCTTTATGTCCTTTTCATTTCAGATTTGTCATAGTCCTTGGCTGCCGTTTTTCTTGGTCTTTAGCTGCTATTTTTGTGGCCCTTAGATGTAACTAGTAATCAAGGGTCAAGATTGTAAGCCTTGGTCTATATAAACCAAGCTAAACACTTGAGAACTTCAGATTTGATTGAACATTAATACAAGTGAAAACCTAGTTTTTCCTCTTAAATTCTTTGCTTTGTGCTAGAAGATCCTCCTATGCTTAGTGCTAGGGGTTGAGTGAGTTCTTTGCTAGGTGCTTGAACATGCTCTTAGTCTTAAACCTTGGCTTTGTGCTTGGTTTATTTCATATCCAATTCACTCGATCCTTAGCATTTGAGTCACGGTTTTTAGCTTGTTTTCTGTCCATTTTCGTGTTCTTAGAGTTTTATTCCAAATTGGTTATCAGAGCTTTGGTTAACAACAAAAATCCTTTCTTTGTGAGTTCATTATACCCTAACCACATTAAAAACACAAAAAACAACCATGAGTGAAGAAAGGATTGCTGGAATTGAAACACAAGTTACTCAACTTTCTGAAAAATGTGATTTGTTGCTAGAATCTCTCAATGTTATCATGGCTAACATTCCAACACCACCACCAAGAGGAGGACAACCACCTAGAGGCAGGGGTAGAGGCCGTGGCTTCATGGGTAGAGGACGAGCTCATGGTGGCCGTGAGGAGGAAGAGCTTTCTGATTCGGAGGAGTCCATGGCCGAGGCCTTTCATGGAGAGCCCAACAAAGACTTAAAGGTAGAAATTCCTGATTTTCATGGTAGTTTAAACCCTGAGGATTTGTTAGATTGGTTTAGGACCATTGAAAGAGTCTTTGAGTTTAAAGGTTATTCTGATGGCAAAGCTTTTAAAGTTGCAATCTTGAAACTCAAAGGCTATGCTTCCCTTTGGTATGAGAACTTAAAAAATCAGAGAAGAAGGGATGGTAAGGAACCTATTAAGTCTTGGTTAAAACTGAAAAAGAAGCTTAATGAGAAGTTTATACCTAAAGAGTACACTCAAGACATTTTCATTAAGCTCACACAACTTAAACAAGACCAACAACCACTTGAGTCATATCTTAGAGACTTTGAACAACTTACTTTGCAATGTGAACTCAATGAGAAGCCCGAACAGAAAATTGCTAGATTTGTTGAAGGGTTAGATACTAAGATTGCTCATAGGGTTAGAATGCAACAAGTATGGTCCTTTGATGAAGCCGTTAATTTGGCTTTAAGGGTTGAGAAAATGGGTAAAGGGAAGGCTACAACCGCCAAACCAACCACCAAAACCGCCACCTTTAGACCCCCAACCAGTTTCAAAATTAATGAACCACCCTCTCAAAACAAAACCACCATACTTGACAAAGGAAAGGCAGCCGAAACCTCACAAAAAAAGACCATGCCTCTCAAAAAATGTTACCAATGCCAAGGTTATGGTCACTTTGCCAAAGAATGCCCAACCAAGAGAGCCCTTAGTAGCTTTGAAGTGGTTCATTGGGGAGATGATGAGATTCTTGTGTGTGATGAGGAAATGGAGGGAACGGACCATGAAGAGGATGATGTGGTTATGCCGGATGCGGGTCTTAGCTTGGTTACTTGGAGAGTGATGCATACCCAACCCCAACCCTTGGAAATAGATCAAAGACAACAAATCTTTAGGTCTAGGTGCACCATTAAGGGAAGAGTTTGCAATCTTATCATTGATGGAGGGAGTTGTACCAATGTAGCCTCTAGTACTCTCATTGAAAAGCTATCTTTACCCACACAAGACCACCCTAGTCCTTATAAATTAAGGTGGCTTAACAAGGGGGCAGAAGTTAGAGTGGATAAGCAATGCCTTGTAACCTTCTCCATTGGCAAGAACTATTCGGATGAGGCCCTTTGTGATGTTCTACCTATGGATGCTTGTCATCTTCTTCTTGGGAGACCTTGGGAGTTTGATAGGGATTCGGTACACCATGGGAGAGACAACACTTACACCTTCAAGTTTGGCTCAAGAAAGGTCATTCTAACACCACTTCCACCCGTCCTTAAGCATACTACACCACCATCCATGCTTGAGCCTTCAAAAGAGGTATTATTGATCAATGAGGCCGAGATGCTCCAAGAATTAAAGGGTGATGAAGATGTCTATGCTCTTATTGCAAAAGATGTGGTTTTTGGGCAGAATGTTTCACTTCCTAAGGAGGTCCAAGAGCTCCTCCAATCCTATGAAGATGTGTTCCCAAATGAGCTCCCAAGTGGCTTGCCTCCTCTTAGGGGCATTGAGCATCAAATTGATTTCATTCCGGGGGCTACATTACCAAACAAGGCTGCCTATAGAAGTGATCCTAAAGCTACTCAAGAGTTACAACAACAAATTGGAGAACTTGTGAGCAAGGGCTTTGTGAGAGAGTCCCTTAGTCCGTGTGCTGTCCCGGCCCTCTTAGTGCCAAAGAAAGATGGGTCTTGGAGGATGTGTACGGATAGTAGAGCTATCAACAACATTACCATCAAGTATAGGTTTCCCATACCTAGGCTTGATGACATCTTGGATGAGCTTAGTGGAGCTCAATTGTTTTCAAAGATTGATTTAAGGCAAGGCTATCACCAAGTAAGAATCAAAGAAGGAGATGAGTGGAAAACCGCATTCAAAACAAAGCATGGGTTGTATGAATGGCTTGTCATGCCATTTGGTCTTTCTAATGCACCAAGTACCTTCATGAGGCTCATGACCGAGGTACTTAGACCTTATTTGGGCAGATTTGTGGTTGTTTACTTTGATGATATCTTGGTTTATAGTCCTTCCAAGGAAGAGCACCTCAAGCATTTGCAAGTGTTGTTTGAAACTCTTAGGGAACACAAGTTGTATGGCAAGCTAGAGAAGTGTTCTTTTATGCAAAATGAAGTCCAATTCTTGGGCTTTATCATTTCTGACCGTGGCATATTGGTTGATCAAGAGAAGGTTAAGGCAATCAAATCATGGCCTATACCTAAGAATATCACGGATGTAAGGAGTTTTCATGGGTTGGCATCATTCTATAGGAGGTTCATCAAAGATTTTAGCACACTTATGGCTCCTATAACCGAATGTATGAAGAAAGGGGAGTTCAAATGGGGAGATAAGGCTGAATCATCCTTCAATATTATCAAAGAGAAGCTTTGTGAGTCTCCTATTCTTACTTTGCCAAATTTCAATAAGTTGTTTGAAGTTGAGTGTGATGCTAGTGGCATTGGCATTGGGGCTGTCCTTGTTCAAGAGCACAAGCCAATTGCTTACTTTAGTGAGAAATTGAGTGGTGCCAAGCTCAATTACTCAACTTATGATAAGGAGTTCTATGCTATTGTTCGAGCCTTAACCCATTGGAGTCACTACTTGAAACCACGACCATTCGTCCTACATTCTGATCATGAGGCTCTCAAATACATTAATGGTCAACACAAGCTCAATCATAGGCATGCTAAATGGGTGGAGTTCTTACAATCCTTCAACTTCTCAAGCAAGTACATAGAGGGGAAAGATAACATAGTGGCTGATGCATTGTCTAGGAGATTCATTATGTTGAGTTTCATGGAGCAAAGGGTCCTTGGGTTTGAGTACATGAAAGAATTATATGTGGAAGATCCGGATTTTAAAGGAGAATGGGAGCTTCTTCAATCTGGCCAAATCAAGCTCAAGAGCAAGTACTTGGTTCAAAATGGGTTCTTATTCTTTGGGAACAAGTTGTGTGTGCCTAGGGGACCTTATAGAAACTTATTGATAAGGGAAGTTCACTCCAATGGTCTTGTCGGGCACTTTGGCATTCAAAAGACCTATGACATACTCCAAGAGCAATTCTATTGGCCTAAGATGCTTGGGGATGTCCAAGATGTGATCAAGAGGTGTGCTCCTTGTCAACAATCAAAATCCTATTTCCAAACAGGCCCCTACACTCCTTTGCCGGTTCCAAATCAGCCATGGGAAGACATAAGCATGGATTTCATTGTTGCTTTACCAAGAACTCAAAGAGGGAAGGATTCAATCATGGTGGTTGTGGATAGATTCAGCAAAATGGCTCATTTCATTGCTTGCAAGAAAACCGAAGATGCAACTAGTGTGGCCGAGCTCTATTTCAAAGAAGTGGTCAAGCTACATGGTATTCCTAAGTCCATTGTCTCGGATAGGGATTCCAAGTTCATGAGTCATTTTTGGAGAACCTTATGGAAGCTACTCAAAACAAGGCTCTTGTTTAGCACCTCCCATCACCCCCAAACTGATGGGCAAACGGAAGTTACCAACAAGACCTTGGGGAGGATCCTTAGGTGCACGGTTGCAAGATCATTGAAAGATTGGGACCTCAAACTAGCTCAAGCCGAGTTCGCCTTCAACCGAGCCCCTTCCACAACCACGGGCAAGTCTCCATTTGAGGTGGTATATGGCGTGAATCCTATGATGCCTACTGATTTGGCACCCATCAAAAGAAATACCATTGATTATGATGCTAAGAAAAGGGTTGAACAAATGCTCCATGTCCATGAACAAGTCAAGAAGCAAATTGAGAAGGCTAATGAGGCTCACAAGGCCAAATCCAAGGGTGTTAAGGTAACCAAAAGCTTTGAACCCGGAGATCTTGTTTGGATACACTTGAGGAAAGAAAGATTTCCAGAAAAAAGGAAGAATAAGCTCATGCCTAGAGCTGATGGTCCATTCAAAGTACTTGAGAAGTTTGGGTCCAATGCATACAAGATAAACCTTCCCGGAGAATATGGAGTCCATGGAACTTTCAATGTTGGGGATTTAAGTCCTTATTATGAAGAGATTGAGGAGGATAAGCTCGAGGATTTGAGGGCAAATCCTTTTCAAGAAGGGGAGATTGAAACAAATCAAACCGAGAAAGGCCACATTTCACCCGGTTTTGGACCTTGCACTAGATTGAGGTCTAACATGAATTCCGTCTAAGAAGTCGTGCCATTTTCCAGCATGGGATTAATCTTTGGTGAGTTTGGGACGTTTTTGTGTAGGAACTTATATCCCAAAGCCGTTCCTATCATAGAGTTTGCCAAGCTTTTTGAACAGCGCGCAATCAGGACCATGGCTGGAACAAGCTTAGTTTTTTGTGCATTATGTCGCTATCAACCTTCCTCTTTTGAACCAACAAAGCTCAAGGGACTTTATGGCTGCAACAAGGACTCTTACACGGTTTCCTCAAGCCCCATTTCAGTCCATATAATCATAAATAAGAAGTTGAGCTACAAACAAGGAAGTTTGGACTATTAGTTTACTTTCTTTGCTTTATGTCCTTTTCATTTCAGATTTGTCATAGTCCTTGGCTGCCGTTTTTCTTGGTCTTTAGCTGCTATTTTTGTGGCCCTTAGATGTAACTAGTAATCAAGGGTCAAGATTGTAAGCCTTGGTCTATATAAACCAAGCTAAACACTTGAGAACTTCAGATTTGATTGAACATTAATACAAGTGAAAACCTAGTTTTTCCTCTTAAATTCTTTGCTTTGTGCTAGAAGATCCTCCTATGCTTAGTGCTAGGGGTTGAGTGAGTTCTTTGCTAGGTGCTTGAACAAGCTCTTAGTCTTAAACCTTGGCTTTGTGCTTGGTTTATTTCATATCCAATTCACTCGATCCTTAGCATTTGAGTCACGGTTTTTAGCTTGTTTTCTGTCCATTTTCGTGTTCTTAGAGTTTTATTCCATGTGTGAACCATTTATCCTTGTTCATTAGTCCGTGTAACTCGTTATGTTAACTATTTGTCTTTGTTTATTAGTTATTGTGACTCATTGGGTAAACCATTTGTCCTTGTTATTGTGACTTGTTGTGTGAACTATTTTTCATTGTTCATTAGACCTTGTGACTCGTTGTGTGAACCATTTGTCTTTGTTCATTAGTCTTTGTGACTCGTTGTGTAAACTATTTGACCTTGTTCATTAGTCCTTGTGACTCGTTGTGTGAACCATTTGTCCTTGTTCATTAGTCCTTGTGGCTCGTTGTTTGAACCATTTATCCTTGTTCTTTAGTCCTTGGTCCTTGTGTGAACCATTTGTCCTTGTTTATTAGTCCTTGTGAGTCGTTATGTAAACCATTTGTCCTTGTTATTGTGACTTGTTATGTGAACCATTTTTCCTTGTTCATTAGTCCTTGTGACACTCGTTGGGTTAAGCATTTGTCCTTGTTCATTAGTCCTTGTGACTCGTTGTGTAAACCATTTGTCCTTGTTTATTAGTTCTTGTGACTCATTGGGTAAACCATTTGTCCTTGTTATTGTGACTTGTTGTGTGAACCATTTTTCATTGTTCATTTGTCCTTCTGACTCGTTGGGTAAACCATTTGTCCTTGTTCATTAGTCCTTGTGACTCGTTTTGTAAACTATTTGACCTTGTTCATTAGTCCTTGTGACTCTTTGTGTGAACCATTTATCCTTGTTCATTAGTCCGTGTAACTCGTTATGTTAACCATTTGTCTTTGTTTATTAGTTATTGTGACTCATTGGGTAAACCATTTGTCCTTGTTATTGTGACTTGTTGTGTGAACCATTTTTCATTGTTCATTAGACCTTGTGACTCGTTGTGTGAACCATTTGTCCTTGTTCATTAGTCCTTGTGACTCATTGTGTAAACTATTTGATCTTGTTCATTAGTCCTTGTGACTCGTTGTGTGAACCATTTGTCCTTGTTCATTAGTCCTTGTGGCTCATTGTGTGAACCATTTATCCTTGTTCTTTAGTCCTTGGTCCTTGTGTGAACCATTTATCCTTGTTTATTAGTCATTGTGACTCGTTGTGTAAACCATTTGTCCTTGTTGTTGTGACTAGTTGTGTGAAGCATTTTCCTTGTTCATTAGTCCTTGTGACTCGTTGTGTGAACCATTTGTCCCTGTTCATTAGTCCTTGTGACTCGTTGTGTAAACTATTTGTCCTTACTCATTAGTCCTTGTGGCTCGTTGTGTGAACCATTTGTCCTTGTTCATTAGTCCTTGTGACTCGTTTTGTAAAATATTTGTCCTTCTTCATTAATTCTTGTAACTTGTTGTGTGAACCATTTATCCTTGTTCATTAGTCCTTGTAACTCGTTATGTTAACCATTGGTCCTTGTTTATTAGTCCTTGTGACTCATTGGGTAAACCATTTGTCCTTGTTATTGTGACTTGTTGTGTGAACCATTTTTCATTGTTCATTAGTCCTTGTGACTCGTTGTGTGAACAATTTCTCCTTGTTCATTAGTCTTTGTGACTCGCTGTGTAAACTATTTGACCTTGTTCATTAGTCCTTGTGACTCATTGTGTGAACCATTTGTCCTCGTTATGTTAACCATTTGTCCTTGTGACTCGTTGTGTGAACCATTTGTCCTTCTTCATTAGTTCTTGTGGCTCGTTGTGTGAACCATTTATCCTTGTTCTTTAGTCCTTGGTCGTTGTTGTGTGAAACATTTGTCCTTGTTTATTAGTCCTTGTGACTCGTTGTGTAAACCATTTGTCTTTTTTATTGTGACTTGTTGTGTGAACCATTTTTCCTTGTTCATTAGTCCTTGTGACTCGTTGTGTGAACCATTTGTCCTTGTTCATTAGTCCTTGTGACTCGTTGTCTAAACTATTTGACCTTGTTCATTAGTCCTTGTGACTCGTTGTGTGAATCATTTGTCCTCGTTATGTTAACCATTTGTCCTTGTGATTCGTTGTGTGAACGATTTTTCCTCGTTCATTAGTCCTTGTGACTCGTTCTGTGACATTTGTGGTTGATTAGTCATTGTGACTCGTTGCTTAAACTATTTGTCCTTATTCATTAGTCCTTGTGACTCGTTGTGTGAACCATTTGTCCTTGTTCTTTAGTCCTTATGACTCGTTGTTTAAACCATTTGTCCTTGTTTATTAGTCCTTGTGACTCGTTGTGTTAACCATTTGTCCTTGTTATTGTGACTTGTTATGTGAACCATTTTTCCTTGTTCATTAGTCCTTGTGACTCGTTGTGTTAACCATTTGTCCTTGTTCATTAGTGAAGGAAATGTAGATTCATATACATGCTAACATACTCATATATGTCGAAATTAATTTGTCATAAAATTAAATGTGGATTTTATGCATGCAAACAATATAAAAATAGAGGAGAAATCATGTCCTTACATTGATGATTTCGGTATAATGGGCACAAGAGAGATCACCTTTCTCTCTTGTTCTTGAGCTTTCCCTTATGGATGAACCAAGATCCAAGTGTAGGATCTCTCCCTAAGCTTTATACCCAAGGCTTTCTCTTAATTTAATTAATATTACAAGAACTAGTATAATATTAATTAGGTAGAAAATTGAACCAAAAATTTATAATACACTTGTATATTTCGGTTTTTGGGGAGGAAGAAGATGGGAGTTTTTATCTCTCTAAAATTCTTATTTTTAGATTATTGAAAGAATGAATGAATAATGACATTTCATTATTGTATATGAGGTAAATTAAGAGGAAAAACAATTAGTTTTTCACTCTTAAAAAACCGGACCAAGGAGAGAGGGAGGAGTGCCAATGCATGCCCTCATTTGTCTTCACAATGTATTATAGGGTTGCATGGCTACATTTGCTTTTAATCATTATGTTTACCACTTAAAATGTAAACACAATTTTAGCCTAATTCTCCTCCAATTTTTCGGCACTTTACATAATATGGATTCCATATTATTTTTGTCAATTGTCAATATGTCACATGTCATATGTGACATAAATTTGTTATGTATTTTTAACATATTAAAAATCAACGTATTAATAAAATACGTCACACACAAAAATCGACTTAGTAATTTCATAATTACTTGTGCCAAAATATTTTACCATTTATAAATCACAATAGATTGTATTTATAATAATTCATTCAATTTCAATTGTTTCTTTAAACAATAATTTCATCCGAGTAATGATACAATTCAATTACTCAGACCGTATCTCATTTAATCACATTTCAATTTGATACGTAAATTTTACTTCCAAAATCGTTCGTCAATTTTCAAGTAATTTAATTAACTCGTAACATTATACGACTAATTAAATAATAAATTAAGAGTGTTGCCCTATAGGTATGACCTAGGGGGTCAACTGATCACCACCGTCACACGACAGTAATGTCAAACTCTAGTCAGCCAATCATTACCGATATATGTTGACCAGTTGACAGTAACAATATTACTTCCCAATTGTATTCTTTATAATGAGATTTAAACATGTGATCATCATGATCAACAGTCGTGATCGCATTATTGTCGGAGGACACATATTCCAACAATCTCCCACTTGTCCTCGACAAGTGTGCGTCACCAATTCTCTTGTCCTATTACTATCTCCCACTCAATGCAAGGTGTCTTTCAGGTCGTACTTGCAAGTGATCATATCGAGAGTGGTTTCCTCGATCGGAGAATAAGCGATTGACCAGGACTTATCTATCATAGATACTTTCCGAGCGTGGCCACGCATTTCCAGTTCATTACTCCTCGAGTGGCCCTGAGATATTGTTATAACCCTGACTAGGGGTGGACAATTCCTATCGCACTCATTCCCTTCGACTAGCCACAGCCATCATAACCCAAAATATGCCCATTTGACCCCATTTACGAAGGTCGTAGTAACACAAATCAAAGTTAATCTGAAACTGTGCCATCTTAGGAGAATAGTCTTTAGTCAAAAGAATCGACTCATTCGAATCTATAGTAGCTCTCGCCACGACCAGGCTATATAAATTTGCCAGAACTCTATAAGCGGTCATTAAGCCCGACAAAATGTTCCTAACAGTCTGCCTATGTGATCGACTAGTCATCTTACATGACTCTATGGCACTTGAACTTGCCATCAATCGCATCACACTCTAGTCACTTCGAGACGTCACCTCATACAAGTAACTATGGGCAAAAACAATGTTAATCCATGTTCACTTTAACGGGGTTCAACTGTCTCTACAACCCGCTTGGATATAACAAAGTGCAAGGTGAGTTAATAATAACTCAAACGACAAATGTCGACATCACACTCGGGTAGTCAATATCATATTACAACCTTGTGATGTATATCATAAGTGTAAACACTTATTGATTGCAATAGAAGTTTAACATCCCATGTGTCCATGTGTTCAAACTTCTTACACTTGCAATCTCCTTCACATTCATGTTCTCTCTCATAGCATGAATCTTACCAAGTACACATCAAGGTTCCCGACCTTGGTTTCGGTTCTTTAACTTGAAAGAACTTTCTTATCGACTATCACATAACGAACGAATTTGTGATGAATAATATAACTTGTACTGATCAAGTATTCCATCCACACACAATGCACTAGGTATATGTTTTGTAGATTCTTGTAACAATTTGTCAAGATTATTAGCCTAGTACTTCTCACAAGTCCTAGCTTAACTGGAAAGATTAGTTTTGAATAACTTCTTATTCAACTAAGCATCTTTCCAAAAACTTCTTATTTCTCTTTCTAGGCTTGAAAGATTTGGGATTCTCATAAATCCTTATATGTGCTCGGATTTTCTACAATATGTGCAACCTCTTAACACACAATGGAACATTCCGTCAAACACCGAAATCGCTCATTGGATTCTACTTGAGAATTCATGACGTTTCTATTATGGCTCACCAATCAATCATCATGCTCTTATGCATATGATTCATAATTGGACATGTACATGATCATTCTAATGGCGGAAACATTAATTACTGATGATCATGAGATCAACCGTTCATAGATTCAATGAACGACCATGACTGCTAATGGTAATTCCATTTTCATCTATATGAATAACCTATGTGAATGTTGATACGATGTGTATCTCTTAATACTAATTCGACATCCCTTGATGCAATTGGATTCATCATTGTCCATTTTCATCCAGAATTGAAAACTCAAAAGCTTCTTTATGAAAGAAGATATTAGCTCGTCATTCTTTAATGAGTAATGAGTTTTATACATTCAAGGATGATAGCTCCCACTAAATTCCATGTCTTCACAAGAGAATTTCTTAACTCCCACTCAATTCTACACATTTCGAAATTGACTTCTCAATCGAAATTTATTCAAGAATTGAAATATAAATTGCATTGCCAAGTTATTAAGATAGAACCATATATGTTCCCATCATATCCCTTCAAAATACCTATTTTGAAGTGGTCTCATCTTAACCTTACGGAAAGAGATTTTAAATCTCCAACACACTCATGTCATAATGATGTGTAGTAATGTCATTTTCAAATATAAACAATATTTAGAATACGTCCTTCGCAAATACCCTTTTGGAGGGAGGTTTAACCATTTCATAGTGAGGTTAAACAATGACATTTGTGTGGTTAAAACTTTGGCCATTGAAGATATCGGTATATCAGTCTTTGCAACTCGATCATAACTAGTATGTTACTATGATTCATTTAGGCTCTTAAGTAAATTTCAAGGTTGAAACTATTGGTCAATTGTTTCATAAACTTAGTCAAAAACTTGTTTAGACTTTACATTAGTCATTTTCTTCCAAAACTTTCTTTTGGTCTCCTCGTGTAGTTATCTTGAGAATATACTCTTATGTTTACTACACTTGGTCTCTTTAGTCATATAGAACTAACTTGAGACCATAGATCTCATCTATTCGGCATACTATGTAAATAGATCTTGCGTAGATCTTCATTTACACAAGTACACAATTTTATCTTGCCTTGTGTGTTGTGTCCTCATTTTTTCTCCCACTCTATCTTTAGAATAAATACACTATATATTCAAAGATAGCATATGAGACACAAATTAATGATGTTGAAGTATAAGGAGAACTATCTCATAGATAGACTAATAGTTATTGGTTTCATATGTGTACTTGGTGATTGACATACCTTTAAGAGAGTTCATAGACTCAAAATCGCTTCATAAATGATCATACACAAGCCTTAAGCATGTGGACATATAATGAAACCCGTCATTATAATTGTCTATTAGATTACCTTTAAGTGAATAATCTTATGTTTCAAAACGCAAGCATTTTAAGGATGAAATTTAGAACATTAAAAGGATAAATGATAAAACGGGTGACTTGGGTTGCAAACCAAGTCACCATCATCTAAAATACAACTCATTATCCAAAATACTTTTCCATGTCGAACACGGAAATTTAAAGTTCTAAAATCCAAAACACAACTTAAATTAAGACAATGGAAAAACAAAGCTCCATAAAAGCTATCCTTAGCTTCTCCATGGTTTCTCATGCTTGTTTTTCCTTTCCTTTGTCTTTGCTTGGTGGAGGCCCTATTTACAATAAAAAGGGAGATACATTATCACAACTTTGCATCATAATACCATAGTTGAATTAGAAACATAAAAGAAGGTTAGTCATTTACCCTCTTTGGAGTGATCTTTCCAGCTTTGATATCACCAAGGTATTTGGAACAATTTCTTTTCCAATGTCCCATGCCATTACAATAATGGCATTTATCAAGAGGACCCTTCTTGACTTTGGATGTGCTAGCTTCACAAGACTTAGCTTTGGTGAATGTGGGAGCTTGCTTTTTACCCTTCCTTCCAGTCTTCTTGAATTTTCCATTTACTCTTAGTGCTTATGTTAAGCACATCCTTGGGAGGGTTCACATTTAACCCCATGTCCCTCTCGGCTTGCACAAGTAACTTGTGCAATTCCTCAAGAGACACATCCTTGTCTTGCATGTTGAAATTCACCCGGAATTGCACATATGCCTTGACTTTGGACAAGGAGTGTAGAATCCTATCTACGATGAGTTCTTTGGGGATTTCAACCTTTTGAATTTTCAAGGTCTCGACAAGCTCCATGAGTTTGAGCACATGAGGGCTAACCTTTTGGCCCTCTTTGAAGTCGAGATCAAAGAATGCCGCGGCCGCCTCATGTTGGACGATCCGCGCAGTTTGTGAAAACATGGTCACAAGTTTAGAGTAAATCTCATTAGCATTGCCCATTTTAAAGGCTCTCCTTTGGAGGTCCGCCTCCATCGCAAATATTAAGACATTTTTCATTGCGGCGGACTCCTTTTGGTAAGCCTCATATGCTTCCCTAGTGGCCGCGGTGGACCTAGTGGAGGGTTCGGGTGGAGAGGCCTCGGTAAGGTAACGAAGCTTGTCGTCACCTTCGGCGGCTAATTTGAGTTGGGCATCCCATTCGGAGAAATTTGACCCATTCTTTTCAAGTTTACATCGATCCATAAAGGATCGGAGCCAAGATGAACTAGCGAGAGGTGTAGCATTAGGAGTTGGTGTTGGTGTTGCCATTTGTTATGAAAAAGAAGTGGTCTACAAAACAAAATAAGGAGTAAAACAAATGTCGTTTTAATAATACTCGTAAAAATGTATGATTTAAACAAGTTTTATGCATTTTTCTAGTGACCTCTACCCAACTAGATAAATGATTCCAAGACCCAAATTCATATCGACTTAGGCACGGTGGGGCAGATACATCCTTTATCAATATAACTCGGTGGATTAACGTTTAATCGATTCTACTTTTAGAACTCTTGGTCGATAATATTACATTAACAATTATCTATAGCCCAAAACACATCGACAAGGGCACGGTGGGGCCGATACATCCCTTATCAAATACTTTTGTTGAGTTCAATCCAAATTTGGAATAAATGTGTCCATGATCCAAACCCATATTAACTTGGGCACGGTGTGGCCGATACATCCCTTATCAATATGAATTCGGTGGATTAACATTCATCACCCACTTCCCCTACGTAACAAGGTTTGTACCCCGGTGGGGCCGAGCGCACTCCCTCGCGAAATAGGTTTTCATGGTTTCTACTATTTGGTAAGGCTATGTCTCAATTAATTGTTTTAGCGAGAGGTCATGTCAATTTATTATCTATCACGTTTTAAGTGAACTAAAGCGGTGAACTACGATAATTTTAATTGACACGGTCGATAAACTCGATAAAAAGACAATGCATGTTTAGTTATGGCGATTTAGCAATGCATGTGACATAAAATAAAATGCAAGCATAAAAAAAAATAAATAAATCCTAGTATGGCCTTTCCTAAAATAGAAAAACTATTTAACTATTACATATTCGGAAACCAACTCCATTGGTCCCTTGAACTTCGGTTGTGGCACGCATCTCGAGGTAACACCGTCTTTATGTATCGCCATTCTTGAAGAAATCCGTCTTTGGGAACTCCGGAATGAATAAAATTACATAATAAATTACATAATTTCCTATTATACATTTGTAACTAAAATAAAATAAATCTATTAAATTACAAAACGGTGATACGAGATCACAATAAAATTACAACCGAATCGATATTCCCATACATTTCGGGAAATACCAATTAAATCTAAGGCCATACTAAGTAAAATTACATAATTCAAAATTACATAAATTAAAATTATGACAATCATAAAGAAAATGCAGCATTATAATATGTATGAACATGCTCAATTTTATGCTAAATCGCCTTTTAATTAGCCAATATCGTATATTACTCGGTTTTTACGGATTTGCGTGATTTCAACATTTTATAATCACAAAAATACATAAACTCATATTTATGCATAAGTTAATTACCCTAACCTCTTAGGACTCAAAATATAGTCTTCACTAATAATTTGACCATAATTAACCCATATTTTATAAAATTGTTCATAAATGGACTAAAAATTACAAAAATAAGCTATTAAACTTCAAATAAATCACAAAATTTCAAATAAATTCAAAATTTGAAATTTAAACTCATGAACATTCTGGAAAATTTCGATGACACTCATAATGTTCAAAAACTTAGGTTAAAAAATTCGAAATTTTTCCGGAAAAACAATGTTGCGGTTTATCGATTTTAATAAAATAATCATAAAAACATGGAAAAATTATTTTCACTAACTTTTTAATTTTAGATCTGAAAAAGATAATAAAATACAACATTAAACGTTTTTCCTAAGTCATAGATTATGTTTTATTAATTTTCCACTAATAATGTCACTATTTATGCTATTTTTCTTCAAAAATCCATAAATCATGCAAAAAGACTTCTTTATAGCCAATTATTTTACACACATCTTTGTAAAATTGCATGTGACAACATATTAATTTTCTATGACCAGATTCGAAATTTAACTCATATTAACCTATTTTTCACTTAAATCCGAATTTAATAATGAAAAATTCATTTTTCGAGCATAACAAGTCCAAAAATTATGAAAATTTACAGGTTATCTCAAAATAATATATGTGACAACATATCCAAAAATCAACTTAAAATTCGAAGTATAGCTAATTTTAGACCAAAAATGACATTTTTACTCATAAAATCATATTTAAATGCCATTATTGTAAAATATGAACAATAAAAATCCGAAAAATTAACCAAAATATCCTAAAACATTTTAGGACCAGAAATATTAACATGCATGGATTAATTTCGTGATATCTCATAATAACTGATGTAAAATAACTTGGACGAACTAGGTTGAACAGATCGACGGACTGTTCGTATGCAGAATAGGATAAAACCGTGTAAAAATGACAGTTTGTTTGACTGTTCGTCTAAGTATTTTAAGATTAACGCAACGGAATTTAATTGAAATTGTTGTAAAACGTAAAAAGTAACAAAGTAATCGGGATAGTATTGTGAATCTCGCTCTCCGCCTCGCAAGGTACGAACTCGAAACACTCAAATGATCAACCTCGCAAAGAAGATCTAAAAGCCAAAACTCGCAAGCCTTGAACTCAATTGTTCTCACACAGGGAACGATTTTTTTAAAACTCATAATCTGAATAATCTGAAAAATAAGGCCACAATCGGTCCTTATTTATAGTCCTACTCGATGTCAGAATCTGACTCGAGATCTAATTCCTTAACTTGTCTAAAAAGTTATCTAACTCTTTCCTAAACTAACTAGGAATAGGAATATTAAATATTAAACTGAAATTAAACTAATAATAATCTAACTAGAATTAGGAAATAACAAGTTTCCTAACTCGACTAGGATAAATTAGTTTTCCTAATCTTATTCGAAAATAAAATAGAGTTGATTTAGGAAAACTAAAACAGACTCGACCTAGGAAATACTAGCTAATACTCCTACACGTCTTTGGAATCCGTGTAAGGCAGCCTTGGAGTTTGTGCTATTCAGCTCCTTTGTCGTTGTCCTCTTCATTCCATAATGCTCCCGCATCATACTCTCCTTCTTCAAAAAAAGAATCGACCCGATTCTTGGACAACGACCTCCCGGATCAAATACGAACCTTACAAATCTGGATGCAAAATCTTTGATGGGTAATAGCAATGATCTCAGATCATCTTTAAGCTCATCATCCTCGATGCCAACTTCAAGGTCATCTATCTTGATTGATTTCAGACTCCTCTCGTGCCTTTGCCGCTTGAACCATCTTTTTTTGTGTCTTCCCAGCTTGTGCCTTCCACCCCTCCGCCCTCCATGCACAAGTATCTTAAAATAGAAATAATACTTGCTAGAATTTGCAATTCCAAGATACGAACACAAAAGAAAACAACGACGACATTCCCCACCATATAGTATCTCATCAATTGATTTATCTAGTGGCGATCGATAATTTTTTTCCTTTCAAAATCGAGCAATTATTAACACGTAACAATTCCTTACCCAAAATCAGATTAGGATCGTCGAATTCACCCTTGGACATATTTGGAAATTCCTCGTTTGTATTCATCATCAGAATATCAACGAGCTCCTCTCCAATCTCGGTTTTAACAAGCTCGATCCTTTCATGAATATCATCAAAAATCTCAGCTTGTTCTTCACGAATCGGATCAGTTTGAAGATTTAATTTGCACTCCATCAATTCTTCTTGTTGTTTATCGTCAATTAACGGTTCAACAAGATGAATCTCCTCTTCCTCTCGAATCTCATCAAAAGATTCAGCCTTTCCGTCATTAATCGGATCAACTTGTAATTTAATAGAGTTAATCTTTGTCTCGTCTTTCTTTACTCCACAAGATTGAATAAGTTCACGCTCCCACTTCTCGTATTTGGATGAAATCTGATCAATTCTCCTTGTTATGTCCTCCCATAACAATTCTTCCTCATATTCCTCCAACTTCTTCAATGCTTGCCTGAGTTTTTTTCTAGACATGATTTCGTTCTTCCCAAGATTAATTTGTAAGGAAACAAATTTGAACATAGCTCTGATACCAATTTGATGTAAAATAACTTGGACGAACTAGGTTGAACAGATCGACGGACTGTTCGTATGCAGAATAGGATAAAACCGTGTAAAACTGACAGTTTGTTTGACTGTTCGTCTAAGTATTTTAAGATTAACGCAGCGGAATTTAATTAAAATTGTTGTAAAACGTAAAAAGTAACAAAGTAATCGGGATAGTATTGTGAATCTCGCTCTCCGCCTCGCAAGGTACGAACTCGAAACACTCAAATGATCAACCTCGCAAAGAAGATCTAAAAGCCAAAACTCGCAAGCCTTGAACTCAATTGTTCTCACACAGGGAACGATTTTTTTTAAAACTCATAATCTGAATAATCTGAAAAATAAGGCCACAATCGGTCCTTATTTATAGTCCTACTCGATGTCAGAATCTGACTCGAGATCTAATTCCTTAACTTGTCTAAAAAGTTATCTAACTCTTTCCTAAACTAACTAGGAATAGGAATATTAAATATTAAACTGAAATTAAACTAATAATAATCTAACTAGAATTAGGAAATAACAAGTTTCCTAACTCGACTAGGATAAATTAGTTTTCCTAATCTTATTCGAAAATAAAATAGAGTTGATTTAGGAAAACTAAAACAGACTCGACCTAGGAAATACTAGCTAATACTCCTACACGTCTTTGGAATCCGTGTAAGGCAGCCTTGGAGTTTGTGCTATTCAGCTCCTTTGTCGTTGTCCTCTTCATTCCATAATGCTCCCGCATCAATAACACAAATTTTACAAGTTTTATTTGTTATTCTTATAACTCGGAAAAACTTTTAACCGATTTGCATGCAAACAACCGTGGCTCTGATACCGATTGAAGGAAATGTAGATTCATATACATGCTAACATACTCATATATGTCGAAATTAATTTGTCATAAAATTAAATGTGGATTTTATGCATGCAAACAATATAAAAATACAGGAGAAATCATGTCCTTACATTGATGATTTCGGTATAATGGGCACAAGAGAGATCACCTTTCTCTCTTGTTCTTGAGCTTTCCCTTATGGATGAACCAAGATCCAAGTGTAAGATCTCTCCCTAAGCTTTATACCCAAGGCTTTCTCTTAATTTAATTAATATTACAAGAACTAGTATAATATTAATTAGGTAGAAAATTGAACCAAAAATTTATAATACACTTGTATATTTCGGTTTTTGGGGAGGAAGAAGATGGGAGTTTTTATCTCTCTAAAATTCTTATTTTTAGATTATTGAAAGAATGAATGAATAATGACATTTCATTATTGTATATGAGGTAAATTAAGAGGAAAAACAATTAGTTTTTCACTCTTAAAAAACCGGACCAAGGAGAGAGAGAGGAGAGCCAATGCATGCCCTCATTTGTCTTCACAATGTATTATAGGGTTTCATGGCTACATTTGCTTTTAATCATTATGTTTACCACTTAAAATGTAAACACAATTTTAGCCTAATTCTCCTCCAATTTTTCGGCACTTTACATAATATGGATTCCATATTATTTTTGTCAATTGTCAATATGTCACATGTCATATGTGACATAAATTTGTTATGTACTTTTAACATATTAAAAATCAACGTATTAATAAAATACGTCACACACAAAAATCGACTTAGTAATTTCATAATTACTTGTGCCAAAATATTTTACCATTTATAAATCACAACAGATTGTATTTATAATAATTCATTCAATTTCAATTGTTTCTTTAAACAATAATTTCATCCGAGTAATGATACAATTCAATTACTCAGACCGTATCTCATTTAATCACATTTCAATTTGATACGTAAATTTTACTTCCAAAATCGTCCGTCAATTTTCAAGTAATTTAATTAACTCGTAACATTATACGACTAATTAAATAATCAATTAAGAGTGTTGCCCTATAGGTATGACCTAGGGGGTCAACTGATCACCACCGTCACACGACAGTAATGTCAAACTCTAGTCAGCCAATCATTACCGATATATGTTGACCAGTTGACAGTAACAATATTACTTCCCAATTGTATTCTTTAAAATGAGATTTAAACATGTGATCATCATGATCAACAGTCGTGATCGCATTATTGTCGGAGGACACATATTCCAACAATTAGTCCTTGTGACTCGTTGTGTAAACCATTTGTCCTTGTTTATTAGTTCTTGTGACTCATTGGGTAAACCATTTGTCCTTGTTATTGTGACTTGTTGAGTGAACCATTTTTCATTGTTCATTAGTCCTTGTGACTCGTTGTGTGAACCATTTGTCCTTGTTCATTAGTCCTTGTGACTCGTTGTGTAAACTATTTGACCTTGTTCATTAGTTCTTGTGACTTGTTGTGTGAACCATTTATCCTTGTTCATTAGTCCGTGTAACTCGTTATGTTAACCATTTGTCCTTGTTTATTAGTCCTTGTGACTCGTTGTGTAAACCATTTGTCCTTCTTATTGTGACTTGTTGTGTGAACCATTTTTCCTTGTTCATTAGTCCTTGTGACTCGTTGTGTGAACCATTTGTCCTTGTTCATTAGTCCTTGTGACTCGTTGTCTAAACGATTTGACCTTGTTCATTAGTCCTTGTGACTCGTTGTGTGAATCATTTGTCCTCGTTATGTTAACCATTTGTCCTTGTGATTCGTTGTGTGAACCATTTTTCCTTGTTCATTAGTCCTTGTGACTCGTTGTGTGACATTTGTTGTTGATTAGTCCTTGTGACTCGTTGCGTAAACTATTTGTCCTTATTCATTAGTCCTTGTGACTCGTTGTGTGAACCATTTGTCCTTGTTCTTTAGTCCTTATGACTCGTTGTTTAAACCATTTGTACTTGTTTATTAGTCCTTGTGACTCGTTGTGTAAACCATTTGTCCTTGTTATTGTGACTTGTTATGTGAACCATTTTTCCTTGTTCATTAGTACTTGTGACTCGTTGTGTTAACCATTTGTCCTTGTTCATTAGTCCTTGTGACTCGTTGTGTAAACCATTTGTCCTTGTTTATTAGTTCTTGTGACTCATTGGGTAAACCATTTGTCCTTGTTATTGTGACTTGTTGTGTGAACCATTTGTCCTTGTTCATTATCCTTGTTCTTTATTCCTTGGTCCTTGTTGTGTGAAACATCTGTCCTTGTTTATTAGTCCTTGTGATTCGTTGTGTAAACCATTTGTCCTTCTTATTGTGACTTGTTATGTGAACCATTTTTCATTGTTCATTAGTCCTTGTGACTCGTTGTGTGAACCATTTGTCCTTGTTCATTTGTCCTTGTGACTCGTTGTGTAAACTATTTGACCTTGTTCATTAGTCCTTGTGACTCGTTGTGTGAACCATTTATCCTTGTTCATTAGTCCGTGTAACTCGTTATGTTAACCATTTGTCTTTGTTTATTAGTTATTGTGACTCATTGGGTAAACCATTTGTCCTTGTTATTGTGACTTGTTGTGTGAACTATTTTTCATTGTTCATTAGACCTTGTGACTCGTTGTGTGAACCATTTGTCTTTGTTCATTAGTCTTTGTGACTCGTTGTGTAAACTATTTGACCTTGTTCATTAGCCCTTGTGACTCGTTGTGTGAACCATTTGTCCTTGTTCATTAGTCCTTGTGGCTCGTTGTTTGAACCATTTATCCTTGTTCTTTAGTCCTTGGTCCTTGTGTGAACCATTTGTCCTTGTTTATTAGTCCTTGTGACTCCGTTGTGTAAACCATTTGTCCTTGTTGTTGTGACTTGTTGTGTGAAGAATTTTGCTTGTTCATTAGTTCTTGTGACTCGTTGTGTGAACCATTTGTCCCTGTTCATTAGTCTTTGTGACTCGTTGTGTAAACTATTTGTCCTTACTCATTAGTCCTTGTGACTCGTTGTGTGAACAATTTGTCCTTGTTCATTAGTCCTTGTGACTCGTTTTGTAAAATATTTGTCCTTCTTCATTAATTCTTGTGACTTGTTGTGTGAACCATTTATCCTTGTTCATTAGTCCTTGTAACTCGTTATGTTAACCATTTGTCCTTGTTTATTAGTCCTTGTGACTCATTGGTTAAACCATTTGTCCTTGTTATTGTGACTTGTTGTGTGAACCATTTTTCATTGTTCATTAGTCCTTGTGACTCGTTGTGTGAACCATTTCTCCTTGTTCATTAGTCTTTGTGACTCGCTGTGTAAACTATTTGACCTTGTTCATTAGTCCTTGTGACTCGTTGTGTGAACCATTTGTCCTCGTTATGTTAACCATTTGTCCTTGTGACTCGTTGTGTGAACCATTTTTCCTTCTTCATTAGTTCTTGTGGCTCGTTGTGTGAGCCATTTATCCTTGTTCTTTAGTCCTTGGTCCTTGTTGTGTGAAGCATTTGTCCTTGTTTATTAGTCCTTGTGACTCGTTGTGTAAACCATTTGTCCTTCTTATTGTGACTTGTTGTGTGAACCATTTTTCCTTGTTCATTAGTCCTTGTGACTCGTTGTGTGAACCATTTGTCCTTGTTCATTAGTCCTTGTGACTCGTTGTCTAAACTATTTGACCTTGTTCATTAGTCCTTGTGACTCGTTGTGTGAATCATTTGTCCTCGTTATGTTAAGCATTTGTCCTTGTGATTCGTTGTGTGAACCATTTTTCCTCGTTCATTAGTCCTTGTGACTCGTTGTGTGACATTTGTGGTTGATTAGTCCTTGTGATTCGTTGCGTAAACTGTTTGTCCTTGTTTATTAGTCCTTGTGACTCGTTGTGTAAACCATTTGTCCTTGTTATTGTGACTTGTTATGTGAACCATTTTTCCTTGTTCATTAGTCCTTGTGACTCGTTGTGTTAACCATTTGTCCTTGTTCATTAGTCCTTGTGACTCGTTGTGTAAACCATTTGTCCTTGTTTATTAGTTCTTGTGACTCATTGGGTAAACCATTTGTCCTTGTTATTGTGACTTGTTGTGTGAACCATTTTTCATTGTTCATTAGTCCTTGTGACTCGTTGTGTGAACCATTTGTCCTTGTTCATTAGTCCTTGTGACTCGTTGTGTAAACTATTTGACCTTGTTCATTAGTTCTTGTGACTCGTTGTGTGAACCATTTATCCTTGTTCATTAGTCCGTGTAACTCGGTATGTTAACCATTTGTCCTTGTTTATTAGTTCTTGTGACTCATTGGGTAAACCATTTGTCCTTGTTATTGTGACTTGTTGTGTGAGCCATTTTTCATTGTTCATTAGTTCTTGTGACTCGTTGTGTGAACCATTTGTCCTTGTTCATTAGTCCTTGTGACTCGTTGTGTAAACCATTTGACCTTAGTCATTAGTTCTTGTGACTCGTTGTGTGAACCATTTATCCTTGTTCATTAGTCCGTGTAACTCGTTATGTTAACCATTTGTCCTTGTTTATTAGTCCTTGTGACTCATTGGGTAAACCATTTGTCCTTGTTATTGTGACTTGTTGTTTGAACCATTTGTCCTTGTTCATTATCCTTGTTCTTTAGTCCTTGGTCCTTGTTGTGTGAAACATTTGTCCTTGTTTATTAGTCCTTGTGATTCGTTGTGTAAACCATTTGTCCTTCTTATTGTGACTTGTTGTGTGAACCATTTTTCATTTTTCATTAGTACTTGTGACTCGTTGTGTGAACCATTTGTCCTTGTTCATTAGTCCTTGTGACTCGTTGTGTTAACTATTTGACCTTGTTCATTAGTCCTTGTGACTCGTTGTGTGAACCATTTATCCTTGTTCATTAGTCCGTGTAACTCGTTATGTTAACCATTTGTCTTTGTTTATTATTTATTGTGACTCATTGGGTAAACCATTTGTCCTTGTTTATGTGACTTGTTGTGTGAACCATTTTTCATTGTTCATTAGACCTTGTGACTCGTTGTGTGAACCATTTGTTTTTTTTCATTAGTCTTTGTGACTCGTTGTGTAAACTATTTGACCTTGTTCATTAGTCCTTGTGACTCGTTGTGTGAACCATTTGTCCTTGTTCATTAGTCCTTGTGGCTCGTTGTTTGAACCACTTATCCTTGTTCTTTAGTCGTTGGTCCTTGTGTAAACCATTTTTCCATGTTCATTAGTCCTTGTAACTCGTTGGGTTAAGCATTTGTCCTTGTTCATTAGTCCCTGTGACTCGTTGTGTAAACCATTTGTCCTTGTTTATTAGTTCTTGTGACTCATTGGGTAAACCATTTGTCCTTGTTATTGTGACTTGTTGTGTGAACCATTTTTCATTGTTCATTAGTCCTTGTGACTCGTTGTGTAAACCATTTGTCCTTGTTCATTAGTCCTTGTGACTCGTTGTGTAAACTATTTGACCTTGTTCATTAGTCCTTGTGACTCGTTGTGTGAACCATTTATCCTTGTTCATTAGTCCGTGTAACTCGTTATGTTAACCATTTGTCTTTGTTTATTAGTTATTGTGACTCATTGGGTAAACCATTTGTCCTTGTTATTGTGACTTGTTGTGTGAACTATTTTTCATTGTTCATTAGACCTTGTGACTCGTTGTGTGAACCATTTGTCTTTGTTCATTAGTCTTTGTGACTCGTTGTGTAAACTATTTGACCTTGTTCATTAGTCCTTGTGACTCGTTGTGTGAACCATTTGTCCTTGTTCATTAGTCCTTGTGGCTCGTTGTTTGAACCATTTATCCTTGTTCTTTAGTCCTTTGTCCTTGTGTGAACCATTTGTCCTTGTTTATTAGTCCTTGTGACTCGTTGTGTAAACCATTTGTCCTTGTTGTTGTGACTTGTTGTGTGAAGAATTTTGCTTGTTCATTAGTTCTTGTGACTCGTTGTGTGAACCATTTGTCCCTGTTCATTAGTCCTTGTGACTCGTTGTGTAAACTATTTGTCCTTACTCATTAGTCCTTGTGACTCGTTGTGTGAACCATTTGTCCTTGTTCATTAGTCCTTGTGACTCGTTTTGTAAAATATTTGTCCTTCTTCATTAATTCTTGTGACTTGTTGTGTGAACCATTTATCCTTGTTCATAAGTCCTTGTAACTCGTTATGTTAACCATTTGTCCTTGTTTATTAGTCCTTGTGACTCATTGGGTAAACCATTGGTCCTTGTTATTGTGACTTGTTGTGTGAACCATTTTTCATTGTTCATTAGTCCTTGTGACTCGTTGTGTGAACCATTTCTCCTTGTTCATTAGTCTTTGTGACTCGCTGTGTAAACTATTTGACCTTGTTCATTAGTCCTTGTGACTCGTTGTGTGAACCATTTGTCCTCGTTATGTTAACCATTTGTCCTTGTGACTCGTTGTGTGAACCATTTTTCCTTCTTCATTAGTTCTTGTGGCTCGTTGTGTGAGCCATTTATCCTTGTTCTTTAGTCCTTGGTCCTTGTTGTGTGAAGCATTTGTCCCTTTTTATTAGTCCTTGTGACTCGTTGTGTAAACCATTTGTCCTTCTTATTGTGACTTGTTGTGTGAACCATTTTTCCTTGTTCATTAGTCCTTGTGACTCGTTGTGTGAACCATTTGTCCTTGTTCATTAGTTCTTGTGACTCGTTGTCTAAACTATTTGACCTTGTTCATTAGTCCTTGTGACTCGTTGTGTGAATCATTTGTGCTCGTTATGTTAACCATTTGTCCTTGTGATTCGTTGTGTGAACCATTTTTCCTCGTTCATTAGTCCTTGTGACTCGTTGTGTGACATTTGTGGTTGATTAGTCCTTGTGACTCGTTGCGTAAACTGTTTGTCCTTATTCATTAGTCCTTGTGACTAGTTGTGTGAACCATTTGTCCTTGTTCTTTAGTCCTTATGACTCGTTGTTTAAACCATTTGTCCTTGTTTATTAGTCCTTGTGACTCGTTGTGTAAACCATTTGTCCTTGTTATTGTGACTTGTTATGTGAACCATTTTTCCTTGTTCATTAGTCCTTGTGACTCGTTGTGTTAACCATTTGTCCTTGTTCATTAGTCCTTGTGACTCGTTGTGTAAACCATTTGTCCTTGTTTATTAGTTCTTGTGACTCATTGGGTAAACCATTTGTCCTTGTTATTGTGACTTGTTGTGTGAACCATTTTTCATTGTTCATTAGTCCTTGTGACTCGTTGTGTGAACCATTTGTCCTTGTTCATTAGTCCTTGTGACTCGTTGTGTAAACTATTTGACCTTGTTCGTTAGTTCTTGTGACTCGTTGTGTGAACCATTTATCCTTGTTCATTAGTCCGTGTAACTCGTTATGTTAACCATTTGTCCTTGTTTATTAGTTCTTGTGACTCATTGGGTAAACCATTTGTCCTTGTTATTGTGACTTGTTGTGTGAACCATTTTTCATTGTTCATTAGTCCTTGTGACTCGTTGTGTGAACCATTTGTCCTTGTTCATTAGTCCTTGTGACTCGTTGTGTAAACTATTTGACCTTAGTCATTAGTTCTTGTGACTCGTTGTGTGAACCATTTATCCTTGTTCATTAGTCCGTGTAACTCGTTATGTTAACCATTTGTCCTTGTTTATTAGTCCTTGTGAATCATTGGGTAAACCATTTGTCCTTGTTATTGTGACTTGTTGTGTGAACCATTTGTCCTTGTTCATTATCCTTGTTCTTTAGTCCTTGGTCCTTGTTGTGTGAAACATTTGTCCTTGTTTATTAGTCCTTGTGATTCGTTGTGTAAACCATTTGTCCTTCTTATTGTGACTTGTTGTGTGAACCATTTTTCATTTTTCATTAGTCCTTGTGACTCGTTGTGTGAACCATTTGTCCTTGTTCATTAGTCCTTGTGACTCGTTGTGTAAACTATTTGACCTTGTTCATTAGTCCTTGTGACTCGTTGTGTGAACCATTTATCCTTGTTCATTAGTCCGTGTAACTCGTTATGTTAACCATTTGTCTTTGTTTATTAGTTATTGTGACTCATTGGGTAAACCATTTGTCCTTGTTATTGTGACTTGTTGTGTGAACCATTTTTCATTGTTCATTAGACCTTGTGACTCGTTGTGTGAACCATTTGTTTTTGTTCATTAGTCTTTGTGACTCGTTGTGTAAACTATTTGACCTTGTTCATTAGTCCTTGTGACTCGTTGTGTGAACCATTTGTCCTTGTTCATTAGTCCTTGTGGCTCGTTGTTTGAACCATTTATCCTTGTTCTTTAGTCCTTGGTCCTTGTGTGAACCATTTGTCCTTGTTTATTAGTCCTTGTGAGTCGTTATGTAAACCATTTGTCCTTGTTATTGTGACTTGTTATGTGAACCATTTTTTCTTGTTCATTAGTCCTTGTGACTCGTTGGGTTAAGCATTTGTCCTTGTTCATTAGTCCTTGTGACTCGTTGTGTAAACCATTTGTCCTTGTTTATTAGTTCTTGTGACTCATTGGGTAAACCATTTGTCCTTGTTATTGTGACTTGTTGTGTGAACCATTTTTCATTGTTCATTAGTCCTTGTGACTCGTTGTGTAAACCATTTGTCCTTGTTCATTAGTCCTTGTGACTCGTTGTGTAAACTATTTGACCTTGTTCATTAGTCCTTGTGACTCGTTGTGTGAACCATTTATCCTTGTTCATTAGTCCGTGTAACTCGTTATGTTAACCATTTGTCTTTGTTTATTAGTTATTGTGACTCATTGGGTAAACCATTTGTCCTTGTTATTGTGACTTGTTGTGTGAACCATTTTTCATTGTTCATTAGACCTTGTGACTCGTTGTGTGAACCATTTGTCCTTGTTCATTAGTCTTTGTGACTCATTGTGTAAACTATTTGACCTTGTTCATTAGTCCTTGTGACTCGTTGTGTGAACCATTTGTCCTTGTTCATTAGTCCTTGTGGCTCGTTGTGTGAACCATTTATCCTTGTTCTTTAGTCCTTGGTCCTTGTGTGAACCATTTATCCTTGTTTATTAGTCCTTGTGACTCGTTGTGTAAACCATTTGTCCTTGTTGTTGTGACTAGTTGTGTGAAGCATTTTCCTTGTTCATTAGTCCTTGTGACTCGTTGTGTGAACCATTTGTCCCTGTTCATTAGTCCTTGTGACTCGTGTAAACTATTTGTCCTTACTCATTAGTCCTTGTGACTCGTTGTGTGAACCATTTGTCCTTGTTCATTAGTCCTTGTGACTCGTTTTGTAAAATATTTGTCCTTCTTCATTAATTCTTGTGACTTGTTGTGTGAACCATTTATCCTTGTTCATTAGTCCTTGTAATTCGTTATGTTAACCATTTGTCCTTGTTTATTAGTCCTTGTGACTCATTGGGTAAACCATTTGTCCTTGTTATTGTGACTTGTTGTGTGAACCATTTTTCATTGTTCATTAGTCCTTGTGACTCGTTGTGTGAACAATTTCTCCTTGTTCATTAGTCTTTGTGACTCGCTGTGTAAACTATTTGACCTTGTTCATTAGTCCTTGTGACTCGTTGTGTGAACCATTTGTCCTCGTTATGTTAACCATTTGTCCTTGTGACTCGTTGTGTGAACCATTTGTCCTTCTTCATTAGTTCTTGTGGCTCGTTGTGTGAGCCATTTATCCTTGTTCTTTAGTCCTTGGTCCTTGTTGTGTGAAGCATTAGTCCTTGTTTATTAGTCCTTGTGACTCGTTGTGTAAACCATTTGTCCTTCTTATTGTGACTTGTTGTGTGAACCATTTTTCCTTGTTCAATAGTCATTGTGACTCGTTGTGTGAACCATTTATCCTTGTTCATTAGTCCGTGTAACTCGTGCAGTGTAATGTCCAAGGGTTTAGACAAAAACAACAAACAAACAAGACAAGTTCTCAGGAATGCAATAAACTTGTGCTATTTAATAAAATTATGAATTGACCTCCTAAAATCATGAAACTTGGCAGTAAATTACTTTGATGTGAGAACTAACTCTGAGTAAATTTCCAGGATTTTTAGAGGACTCAATGAAACAAATCAAACCGAGAAAGGCCACATTTCACCCGGTTTTGGACCTTGCACTAGATTGAGGTCTAACATGAATTCCGTCTAAGAAGTCGTGCCATTTTCCAGCATGGGATTAATCTTTGGTGAGTTTGGGATGTTTTTGTGTAGGAACTTATATCCCAAAGCCGTTCCTATCATAGAGTTTGCCAAGCTTTTTGAACCGCGCGCAATCAGGACCATGGCTGGAACAAGCTTAGTTTTTTGTGCATTATGTCGCTATCAACCTTCCTCTTTTGAACCAACAAAGCTCAAGGGACTTTATGGCTGCAACAAGGACTCTTACACGGTTTCCTCAAGCCCCATTTCAGTCCATATAATCATAAATAAGAAGTTGAGCTACAAACAAGGAAGTTTGGACTATTAGTTTACTTTCTTTGCTTTATGTCCTTTTCATTTCAGATTTGTCATAGTCCTTGGCTGCCGTTTTTCTTGGTCTTTAGCTGCTATTTTTGTGGCCCTTAGATGTAACTAGTAATCAAGGGTCAAGATTGTAAGCCTTGGTCTATATAAACCAAGCTAAACACTTGAGAACTTCAGATTTGAATGAACATTAATACAAGTGAAAACCTAGTTTTCTCTCTTATAATTCTTTGCTTAGTGCTAGAAGAACCTCCTTTGCTTAGTGCTAGGGGCTGAGTAAGTTCATTGCTTTGTGCTTGAACCAACTCTTAGTCTTAAACCTTGGCTTTGTGCTTGGTTTAGGTCATATCCCCCCCATACTCAATCCTTAGCATTTGGCAATCGTTTTAGCACTCAAATTCTGTCCAATTTCGAGTTCTTAGAGTTTTATTCCAAATTGGTTATCAGAGCTTTGGTTAACAACAAAATCCTTTCTTTGTGAGTTCATTATACCCTAACCACATTAAAAACACAAAAAACAACCATGAGTGAAGAAAGGATTGCTGGAATTGAAACACAAGTTACTCAACTTTCTGAAAAATGTGATTTGTTGCTAGAATCTCTCAATGTTATCATGGCTAATATTCCAACACCACCACCAAGAGGAGGACAACCACCTAGAGGCAGGGGTAGAGGCCGTGGCTTCATGGGTAGAGGACGAGCTCATGGTGGCCGTGAGGAGGAAGAGCTTTCTGATTCGGAGGAGTCCATGGCCGAGGCCTTTCATGGAGAGCCCAACAAAGACTTAAAGGTAGAAATTCCTGATTTTCATGGTAGTTTAAACCCCGAGGATTTGTTAGATTGGTTTAGGACCATTGAAAGAGTCTTTGAGTTTAAAGGTTATTCTG
This sequence comes from Silene latifolia, assembly GCF_048544455.1. Lineage (NCBI taxonomy): Eukaryota > Viridiplantae > Streptophyta > Magnoliopsida > Caryophyllales > Caryophyllaceae > Silene > Silene latifolia. Next base: position 48,671,549 of record NC_133531.1, read on the forward strand.
ATGGCAAAGCTTTTAAAGTTGCAATCTTGAAACTCAAAGGCTATGCTTCCCTTTGGTATGAGAACTTAAAAAATCAGAGAAGAAGGGATGGTAAGGAACCTATTAAGTCTTGGTTAAAACTGAAAAAGAAGCTTAATGAGAAGTTTATACCTAAAGAGTACACTCAAGACATTTTCATTAAGCTCACACAACTTAAACAAGACCAACAACCACTTGAGTCATATCTTAGAGACTTTGAACAACTTACTTTGCAATGTGAACTCAATGAGAAGCCCGAACAGAAAATTGCTAGATTTGTTGAAGGGTTAGATACTAAGATTGCTCATAGGGTTAGAATGCAACAAGTATGGTCCTTTGATGAAGCCGTTAATTTGGCTTTAAGGGTTGAGAAAATGGGTAAAGGGAAGGCTACGACCACCAAACCAACCACCAAAACCGCCACCTTTAGACCCCCAACCAGTTTCAAAATTAATGAACCACCCTCTCAAAACAAAACCACCATACTTGACAAAGGAAAAGCAGCCGAAACCTCACAAAAAAAGACCATGCCTCTCAAAAAATGTTACCAATGCCAAGGTTATGGTCACTTTGCCAAAGAATGCCCAACCAAGAGAGCCCTTAGTAGCTTTGAAGTGGTTCATTGGGGAGATGATGAGATTCTTGTGTGTGATGAGGAAATGGAGGGAACGGACCATGAAGAGGATGATGTGGTTATGCCGGATGCGGGTCTTAGCTTGGTTACTTGGAGAGTGATGCATACCCAACCCCAACCCTTGGAAATGGATCAAAGACAACAAATCTTTAGGTCTAGGTGCACCATTAAGGGAAGAGTTTGCAATCTTATCATTGATGGAGGGAGTTGTACCAATGTAGCCTCTAGTACTCTCATTGAAAAGCTATCTTTACCCACACAAGACCACCCTAGTCCTTATAAATTAAGGTGGCTTAACAAGGGGGCAGAAGTTAGAGTGGATAAGCAATGCCTTGTAACCTTCTCCATTGGCAAGAACTATTCGGATGAGGCCCTTTGTGATGTTCTACCTATGGATGCTTGTCATCTTCTTCTTGGGAGACCTTGGGAGTTTGATAGGGATTCGGTACACCATGGGAGAGACAACACTTACACCTTCAAGTTTGGCTCAAGAAAGGTCATTCTAACACCACTTCCACCCGTCCTTAAGCATACTACACCACCATCCATGCTTGAGCCTTCAAAAGAGGTATTATTGATCAATGAGGCCGAGATGCTCCAAGAATTAAAGGGTGATGAAGATGTCTATGCTCTTATTGCAAAAGATGTGGTTTTTGGGCAGAATGTTTCACTTCCTAAGGAGGTCCAAGAGCTCCTCCAATCCTATGAAGATGTGTTCCCAAATGAGCTCCCAAGTGGCTTGCCTCCTCTTAGGGGCATTGAGCATCAAATTGATTTCATTCCGGGGGCTACATTACCAAACAAGGCTGCCTATAGAAGTGATCCTAAAGCTACTCAAGAGTTACAACAACAAATTGGAGAACTTGTGAGCAAGGGCTTTGTGAGAGAGTCCCTTAGTCCGTGTGCTGTCCCGGCCCTCTTAGTGCCAAAGAAAGATGGGTCTTGGAGGATGTGTACGGATAGTAGAGCTATCAACAACATTACCATCAAGTATAGGTTTCCCATACCTAGGCTTGATGACATCTTGGATGAGCTTAGTGGAGCTCAATTGTTTTCAAAGATTGATTTAAGGCAAGGCTATCACCAAGTAAGAATCAAAGAAGGAGATGAGTGGAAAACCGCATTCAAAACAAAGCATGGGTTGTATGAATGGCTTGTCATGCCATTTGGTCTTTCTAATGCACCAAGTACCTTCATGAGGCTCATGACCGAGGTACTTAGACCTTATTTGGGCAGATTTGTGGTTGTTTACTTTGATGATATCTTGGTTTATAGTCCTTCCAAGGAAGAGCACCTCAAGCATTTGCAAGTGTTGTTTGAAACTCTTAGGGAACACAAGTTGTATGGCAAGCTAGAGAAGTGTTCTTTTATGCAAAATGAAGTCCAATTCTTGGGCTTTATCATTTCTGACCGTGGCATATTGGTTGATCAAGAGAAGGTTAAGGCAATCAAATCATGGCCTATACCTAAGAATATCACGGATGTAAGGAGTTTTCATGGGTTGGCATCATTCTATAGGAGGTTCATCAAAGATTTTAGCACACTTATGGCTCCTATAACCGAATGTATGAAGAAAGGGGAGTTCAAATGGGGAGATAAGGCTGAATCATCCTTCAATATTATCAAAGAGAAGCTTTGTGAGTCTCCTATTCTTACTTTGCCAAATTTCAATAAGTTGTTTGAAGTTGAGTGTGATGCTAGTGGCATTGGCATTGGGGCTGTCCTTGTTCAAGAGCACAAGCCAATTGCTTACTTTAGTGAGAAATTGAGTGGTGCCAAGCTCAATTACTCAACTTATGATAAGGAGTTCTATGCTATTGTTCGAGCCTTAACCCATTGGAGTCACTACTTGAAACCACGACCATTCGTCCTACATTCTGATCATGAGGCTCTCAAATACATTAATGGTCAACACAAGCTCAATCATAGGCATGCTAAATGGGTGGAGTTCTTACAATCCTTCAACTTCTCAAGCAAGTACATAGAGGGGAAAGATAACATAGTGGCTGATGCATTGTCTAGGAGATTCATTATGTTGAGTTTCATGGAGCAAAGGGTCCTTGGGTTTGAGTACATGAAAGAATTATATGTGGAAGATCCGGATTTTAAAGGAGAATGGGAGCTCCTTCAATCTGGCCCAATCAAGCTCAAGAGCAAATACTTGGTTCAAAATGGGTTCTTATTCTTTGGAAACAAGTTGTGTGTGCCTAGGGGACCTTATAGAAACTTATTGATAAGGGAAGTTCACTCCAATGGTCTTGCCGGGCACTTTGGCATTCAAAAGACCTATGACATACTCCAAGAGCAATTCTATTGGCCTAAGATGCTTGGGGATGTCCAAGATGTGATCAAGAGGTGTGCTCCTTGTCAACAATCAAAATCCTATTTCCAAACAGGCCCCTACACTCCTTTGCCGGTTCCAAATCAGCCATGGGAAGACATAAGCATGTATTTCATTGTTGCTTTACCAAGAACTCAAAGAGGGAAGGATTCAATCATGGTGGTTGTGGATAGATTCAGCAAAATGGCTCATTTCATTGCTTGCAAGAAAACCGAAGATGCAACTAGTGTGGCCGAGCTCTATTTCAAAGAAGTGGTCAAGCTACATGGTATTCCTAAGTCCATTGTCTCGGATAGGGATTCCAAGTTCATGAGTCATTTTTGGAGAACCTTATGGAAGCTACTCAAAACAAGGCTCTTGTTTAGCACCTCCCATCACCCCCAAACTGATGGGCAAACGGAAGTTACCAACAAGACCTTGGGGAGGATCCTTAGGAGCACGGTTGCAAGGTCATTGAAAGATTGGGACCTCAAACTAGCTCAAGCCGAGTTTGCCTTCAACCGAGCCCCTTCCACAACCACGGGCAAGTCTCCATTTGAGGTGGTATATGGCGTGAATCCTATGATGCCTACTGATTTGGCACCCATCAAAAGAAATACCATTGATTATGATGCTAAGAAAAGGGTTGAACAAATGCTCCATATCCATGAACAAGTCAAGAAGCAAATTGAGAAGGCTAATGAGGCTCACAAGGCCAAATCCAAGGGTGTTAAGGGAACCAAAAGCTTTGAACCCGGAGATCTTGTTTGGATACACTTGAGGAAAGAAAGATTTCCAGAAAAAAGGAAGAATAAGCTCATGCCTAGAGCTGATGGTCCATTCGAAGTACTTGAGAAGTTTGGGTCCAATGCATACAAGATAAACCTTCCCGGAGAATATGGAGTCCATGGAACTTTTAATGTTGGGGATTTAAGTCCTTATTATGAAGAGATTGAGGAGGATAAGCTCGAGGATTTGAGGGCAAATCCTTTTCAAGAAGGGGAGATTGAAACAAATCAAACCGAGAAAGGCCACATTTCACCCGGTTTTGGACCTTGCACTAGATTGAGGTCTAACATGAATTCCGTCTAAGAAGTCGTGCCATTTTCCAGCATGGGATTAATCTTTGGTGAGTTTGGGACGTTTTTGTGTAGGAACTTATATCCCAAAGCCGTTCCTATCATAGAGTTTGCCAAGCTTTTTGAACCGCGCGCAATCAGGACCATGGCTGGAACAAGCTTAGTTTTTTGTGCATTATGTCGCTATCAACCTTCCTCTTTTGAACCAACAAAGCTCAAGGGACTTTATGGCTGCAACAAGGACTCTTACACGGTTTCCTCAAGCCCCATTTCAGTCCATATAATCATAAATAAGAAGTTGAGCTACAAACAAGGAAGTTTGGACTATTAGTTTACTTTCTTTGCTTTATGTCCTTTTCATTTCAGATTTGTCATAGTCCTTGGCTGCCGTTTTTCTTGGTCTTTAGCTGCTATTTTTGTGGCCCTTAGATGTAACTAGTAATCAAGGGTCAAGATTGTAAGCCTTGGTCTATATAAACCAAGCTAAACACTTGAGAACTTCAGATTTGAATGAACATTAATACAAGTGAAAACCTAGTTTTCTCTCTTATAATTCTTTGCTTAGTGCTAGAAGAACCTCCTTTGCTTAGTGCTAGGGGCTGAGTAAGTTCATTGCTTTGTGCTTGAACCAACTCTTAGTCGTAAACCTTGGCTTTGTGCTTGGTTTAGGTCATATCCCCATACTCAATCCTTAGCATTTGGCAATCGTTTTAGCACTCAAATTCTGTCCAATTTCGAGTTCTTAGAGTTTTATTCCACTCAAAGTATTTTTAAGACTCAACTGAACTGACTGACAGACACAAAGGACTGTAATTGAGACAGTTCTGGGATTTGGCTGAAAGGAGGGAACTTTGGATATAATTATCAACTATAAAACCCACAGAATTCTCACAGGGAATTAAGCTAACAATTTGGGGTGTTAGAGTTAAGAGATTCCACAGATTAACACAGGAAAGACTCAACTGAAACAAACAGTAAAGCTAAACTAACCACAGTCTCAAAGACAGAAAGTTTATACTCTACTAACAGGTACTTAATCAATAACCACAGTCTAAGCACAGGTTATTATCAAGCCTGACTCTAATCTACAGACTAAGCACAAGATTAAGAGGTTTAAATTTGAGAGAATTCTCAGGTTTCATTCATAAATCAGCTGTGTTACAACAGTCTGAGTTGAGGTCCTTATATAGGCCTTTTTAGGTTACAAACTTGAAAGAAAACTACATCCAAGGGTCAGGATCCCTCCTCACATGCTGGTAAGAGTCCAAGTACAATATTACAACGGTTTAAAAGCTCTTAATTGTAAACTGGAATGAAAACAAAAGAGAAATGCAGGTGACAGTGTGAACCGAAATGGTCCAAGGGCTGTCCGTTTTTGTTCAAATCTGGACAGGAATTTGCAAAGCATTTTGGTGAGTATAATTGCAAGATTTTTAAGAGAAAATGACAACAAATGGTCCCCTTTATTGTCTCCAAAAGAAGCCAAAGGAATTGAAGAGCAAAACCAACAAAATGGCCAGCAGCTTTACACGCCTAAACAGGCTGCCAAGCTTGTTTATTTTGGACCCATTTGTAGTGTTTTTGTGTGTAAAATATCTACTTTAACTTTTGTCCATTTATGCTTTCAATTGTAGCCTTTAGATTTACTTTTAGATGGATGGTTTGGATGTAATTTGAGCCTCTATTTAAAGAGCACCTATCCCTTGTAATAATTTCAGATTTGAAGTTTAAGAGAAATGAAAATGAGAGGTTTTGAAAACCCTTTGTTTAGTTCTTTGCTTAGTGCTAGAACAACCTCCTTTGCTTAGTGCTTGGAGATGACTCTTTCCATTTGCTTAGTGCTTTGGAAGAGTATTATCCTAGGCTTAAACATGCTTTGTGATCTTGTTTAAGTCATATCTTTCATTTTATGTTTCAAATAAAACCTCCCAAAACAGCCTCCTCCCAAAACCGAGAAAATACTACTCCAAAACAGCCCATTTTCGAGTTAATTTTTGTAGTATGGTTGCTGCGTTTTTTGGCCTAGAATGGGCTGATTACGGACCACCTCGCCATTTTACTCCAAAGTGGTATCAGAGCTTCGGCTCTTGCGTTTTCTTAAACCAAGACGATCTTGGGAAATGGTGGTCCGTGGTGTTCTTGGGTGTGACACCACAAATCTGTGCGTGGCTTGATTTGTGGGTGTTGGCTTTGGTTCGAGCACTTGTGTGTTGCTCGGATCGAGTTGGCTAACAAGAGGGTTCGGTCTTTGCTAAGTGCTTGACTAGAATGGGCTCTTGTTGTTTCCCTCTTTAACATCTATACTACATTTTTCTGAAATTGTATTTGTTTTTGAAATCGTCTTTTGCTATACCATATTCTTAACCGCGAAAGTTTGAGGACAAACTTTTCTCAACAAAGGGAGTTTGAACCGAAATGGTCCAAGGGCTGTCCGTTTTTGTTCAAATCTGGACAGGAATTTGCAAAGCATTTTGGTGAGTATAATTGCAAGATTTTTAAGAGAAAATGACAACAAATGGTCCCCTTTATTGTCTCCAAAAGAAGCCAAAGGAATTGAAGAGCAAAACCAACAAAATGGCCAGCAGCTTTACACGCCTAAACAGGCTGCCAAGCTTGTTTATTTTGGACCCATTTGTAGTGTTTTTGTGTGTAAAATATCTACTTTAACTTTTGTCCATTTATGCTTTCAATTGTAGCCTTTAGATTTACTTTTAGATGGATGGTTTGGATGTAATTTGAGCCTCTATTTAAAGAGCACCTATCCCTTGTAATAATTTCAGATTTGAAGTTTAAGAGAAATGAAAATGAGAGGTTTTGAAAACCCTTTGTTTAGTTCTTTGCTTAGTGCTAGAACAACCTCCTTTGCTTAGTGCTTGGAGATGACTCTTTCCATTTGCTTAGTGCTTTGGAAGAGTATTATCCTAGGCTTAAACATGCTTTGTGATCTTGTTTAAGTCATATCTTTCATTTTATGTTTCAAATAAAACCTCCCAAAACAGCCTCCTCCCAAAACCGAGAAAATACTACTCCAAAACAGCCCATTTTCGAGTTAATTTTTGTAGTATGGTTGCTGCGTTTTTTGGCCTAGAATGGGCTGATTACGGACCACCTCGCCATTTTACTCCACAGTGACAGGTTGTGGTCCTTTGCTGCATTGCTGGCTTTTCTGTTGAATGTAGGCACTTGAGGACGAAATGATTGAGTCCTTGGCATTAAAATTGGCTCTCGGTTGTATCTGGTATATGGGAAGACAAGCCAAAAGTTCTTTGTGTGCTTTTTCCTCATGGTTTAGCCAGAAATGGAAAGTTTGCTTTTGTTGTTTGTCATTTCTTTGCGATTCTGTCCAGCTTGGTTTTCTAGGACTTGCATTGTGATTTTCCCTTGGACCCCTAGGACTTTTCTGAGCCTAGTTTAGTGACCAACCAGCTGGCCATGGTGGCAGCTGGTGGTTGGGCTTGTACTCGTGCCTATTAGCCTCTAAACTTAGCCCAGTTTGGTTGCTTCCTGGAATGAGTGTGGTGTTGTTTTGGCCTGCTTGCATTTGTGGGGTGCCCTGGTGCGTGGCTCCCGCCGCAACCTCCCTGGTTGAACAGGGCTTGTCCTCAAGCCTCGATGACTCCTCCCCCTCAAAGCATCCTCATAATAGGGACTTAGGTCACCTACATTAAAAGTGCCATGCACCTCATACTCTCCTGGCAGATCCACTTTGTAGGCATTTGGACCAATCCTCTCAATAACTTCAAAGGGGCCATCAGCTCTTGGCATTAACTTGTTCTTTCTTCTTGCTGGAAATCTCTCCTTTCTTAAGTGAACCCAGACCAAATCCCCTGGAACAAATTCTTTCCTTTTCTGATGTACCTTGGACTGTTTCATGTACTTCTCATTGGTCTTCTCAATTTCCCTTTTCACAGTGTCATGGAGTTTCAGCACTGTTGCTCGCCCTGGCCTTAGCATCATGACTCATCCCTTTTCTTGGTACAGATGACAAGTCTACAGGCATTAGTGGATTAATCCCATAGACAACCTCAAAAGGACTATGACCGATGCTTGAGTTGATGGTGATCGTTGAAGGCAAATTCTGCTGCCGCTAACTTGATGTCCCAATCTTTTAGACTCTTGCTTACAAGACATCTCAGAATCCTACCCAAGGTTTTGTTGGTGACCTCAGTTTGGCCATCTGTTTGGGGGTGGTGAGAAGTCTTGAACAACGATCTTGTCTTGAGCAGCTTCCATAGAGTTTTCCAAAAGTAACTCATGAACTTTGTATCTCTATCTGAGACAATTGTCTTTGGAACTCCATGAAGCCTTACAATTTCTTTTAGGTATAGCTCAGCAACACTGGCAGCATCTTCTGTTTTCTTGCAAGCTATAAAATGGGCCATCTTATCAACCTGTCAACAACAACCATGATTGAATCCTTTCCTCTCTGTGTCCTTGGTAATGCAACAATAAAATCCATGCTCACATCCTCCCATGGCTTACTTGGTACTGGTAATGGGATATATGGGCCAGTTTGGAAGGAACTCTTAGCCATTTGACACATGAACATCTTCGAGAACATTTTGGACATCCCCCATCATTTTTGGCCAATGGAACTGCCCATTCTGTAGTATGTCCATTGTTTTCGAACACCAAAATGCCCTCCCAAACCTCCTGAATGGACTTCCCTGATTAGGAGGTCCCTGTATGAACCCCTTGGAACACAGAGCTTGTTCCCTTGGAATAGAAACCCATCTTGCAGCAAGTATTTGTTCCCTGGAACCCTATGCCCTTCAAATGTGTGACCCACTCCTCGGAGAAGTCGGGTCTTCCTTGTACATCTCTTTCATGAACTCAAAACCAAGGACCCTGGTTCCCATAGTTTGTGAAGGAGTGCCTCCTTGATAGTGCATCTGCCACTACATTTTGTTTTCCTTCTTTATACTTGCTGGAAAAGGTGAATGATTGCAAGTACTCCACCCATTTAGCATGTCTGTGACTCAATTTGTGTTGACCATTGATATATTTCAAAGCTTCATGATCAGAGTGTAACACAAATGGCTTTGGCTTCAAGTAGTGACTCCAATGCATGACTGCCCTGATAATTGCATAAAATTCCTTGTCATAGGCAGAATACTTTAATTTAGCTCCATTCGGTTTCTCATGAAGTAAGCTACAGGTTTCGAGCTTGGATCAGGACTGCACCAATGCCTACCCCACTGGCATCACACTCTACTTCAAAGAGCTGATCAAAGTCTGGCAATTTCAGAATAGGGGTCTCACACATCAACTTCTTAATCCTCTCAAAGGACTGTTGAGCACTCTCGAGTCCGGTGGAACTCTCCTTTCTTCATACACTCGTAATTGGAGCAACAATCGAATCAAGTTCTTGATAAATCTCCTATAAAAGGAGGCCAATCCATGGAACCCCCTCACCTCAGTGATTGTTTTAGGAGTTGGCCATGATTGAATGGCTGCAACTTTGTCCGATCAATCGTAATTCCCCTCCCAGAGACAATGTACCCTAGGAATGCCACTTCTTCAACCATAAAAGTGCATTTTTCCAGTTTGCCAAATAGCTTTTGTTCCCCGAGGATCCCGAACACGGTTTCAAGATGTTTCAGTGCTCTCTTTTTTGCTTCTTTGTAAACCAAGATATCATCAAAGTAGACCACGCAAATTTGCCTAAACATGGCCTTAGCACCTCGGTCATCGGTCTCATAAAGGTGCTTGGTGCATTAGAAAGACCAAATGGCATCACAAGCCACTCATATAGTCCATGTTTAGTTTTGAAGGCAGTCTTCCACTCATCTCCTTCCCTTATCCTGACTTGATGGTACCCTTGCCCGAGATCAATCTTAGAAAATATCATGGCACCACTGAGTTCATCTAACATGTCATCCAACCTTGGTATTGGGAACTGTACTTGATGTGATGTTGTTAATGGCTCTCTTTGTCAAGTACACATCCTCCATGTTCCATCTTTCTTTGGAACAAGTAGAGCAGTGGACTGCACAAGGACTCGAGAGATTCCCGACAAATCCTTTGCTCATAAGTTCCTCAATTTGGCTTTGCAATTCTTTGGTAGCAGTGGAATCACTCCTATAAGCTGGCCTGTTGGGAAGCAGGAGCCGGAACAAGGTCTATGTGGTGCTCAATGCCCCTCAATGGTGGCAACCCACTAGGCAGCTCTCTTGGAAACACTTCCTTATACCTCTGAATTAATGGCCTAACTTCAGCAGGCATCTCAGGGCTCCCTTCCTTGCTTACTTCTTTGGATAGTAACACCCAGACAGGTTGTTCTTGCTTCATTTATTTGATCATGGTCGCTTGAGAAAGAAATAGCACACCATTGTTCTCCTCTGGCATACTTGGACCTCCATAGTTTCTCTGGTTGGGTGGTAATGGGGTCAGGGTGACCTTCTTGCCTTCATGTTTGAAACTATAGATGTTATCTTTCCCATGGTGAGTGGTATTCCTGTCATACTCCCATGGCCTTCCCAGGAGTAGGTGGCAGGCATCCATTGGGACAATATCACACAAGACTTCATCTTTATACACCTTCCCAATAGAAAATGGAACCAAGCATTGTTTGTCCACCCTCACTTCTGCTCCCTTGTTCAACCATCTCAACTTGTAAGGGTTTGGGTGCTCTTGAGTTGTCAAGTTGAGTTTACTAACCATGGCATTTGATGCCACATTTGTACAACTTCCCCCATCTATGATTAGGTTACAAACCCTCCCCGGATCGTGCATCGGTTCGAATATCGGGATCTTTGATCGGCTTCCAGAGGTGAGTGTTGGGAATGCATAACCCTCCACAAGACTAAGTTGTGACTGTATCGGGGGGCCACAACCGCATCTTGTTCTGGTTCTCCTTCGTCTCCACTTCCTCCATTATCGGGTCTCATCTTCCTCATCTTGAACCAAACCTTCCCTCTCCCACTTTGTTCTACTTCCATTGTTAAGGTTCTCTTAGAAGGACAGTCCTTCCTAAAATGGCCATACCCTTGGCACTGGAAGCATTTAATTTTCCCATCAGTCACAGGTGTGTTGGTTCTAGGATTCACATGACTCTTCCCCTTGTCTGGTGTTGGTTGGGTTGCAAGTTTTGGAGTTTCTCCAATCCTAACCCCAGAAAAAGGTTTGAAAGTGGATCTGGTAAGGGGTTTGGAAGCAGTGACCTTGGCTTTTCCCATCTTTTCAATCCTCAATGCAAGGTTGACTGCCTCATCAAAGGACCAGACTTGTTGCATTCTGACTCTTATAGCAATCTTAGGATCTAAGCCCTCAACAAACCTAGCAATTTTACATTCGGGCTTTTCGGTAATCTCACATTGCGGGGTAAGTTGTTCAAAGCTTCTAAGATAAGACTCAACAGATTGTTGGTCTTGTTTCATTTGAGTTAACTTGATAAACATATCTGTGTGTAATCTTTAGCTATAAACTTATCCTTCAATTTCTTTTTAAGTTTTAGCCAAGATTTAATGGGTTCCTTGCCTTCTCTCATTCTCTGGCTTTTCAGGGTTTCATACCAAAGTGAGGTATAACCTTTGAATTTAAGGATAGAAACTTTGAAAGCTTTCTGTCAAGTATATCCCTTAAATTCAAAGACTCTCTCAACAGTTCTAATCCAGTCTAACAAATCTTGTGGTTTAAACTACCATGGAAATCAGGAATTTCTACCTTTATATCTTTGTCTCTTTCCATGTAGATGCCCTCTGCCATAGATTCATCGAGATTCGACATGTCTTCTCCATATTCCTGGTGGTGTGGTTGTCCTCTTCCTGCTCCAACAAAGCCTCTACCCCCGCCTCTGCCTCGTAGGGTGGCCTGTTAGGAACTCCTTCGCAAGAGTGTTGACAATATTTACCAGTTCATTGATTCTTCCTGCTATCTGATCCACCCTGGTCTCAATACCAGTAAATCTCTCTTCACTCATGGGTTATTTTTGTAGTTTTGTTGTAGTTAGGGTAAAAATGAACTCACTTTCCTTCCCAAGACTAACACAAGATGGAATCGTGTTAAAACCTTGCTCTGATATACCAATTTGCAGTGTAATGTCCAAGGGTTTAGACAAAAACAACAAACAAACAAGACAAGTTCTCAGGAATGCAATAAACTTGTGCTATTTAATAAAATTATGAATTGACCTCCTAAAATCATGAAACTTGGCAGTAAATTACTTTGATGTGAGAACTAACTCTGAGTAAATTTCCAGGATTTTTAGAGGACTCAAAGTATTTTTAAGACTCAACTGAACTGACTGACAGACACAAAGGACTGTAATTGAGACAGTTCTGGGATTTGGCTGAAAGGAGGGAACTTTGGATATAATTATCAACTATAAAACCCACAGAATTCTCACAGGGAATTAAGCTAACAATTTGGGGTGTTAGAGTTAAGAGATTCCACAGATTAACACAGGAAAGACTCAACTGAAACAAACAGTAAAGCTAAACTAACCACAGTCTCAAAGACAGAAAGTTTATACTCTACTAACAGTGTACTTAATCAATAACCACAGTCTAAGCACGAGGTTATTATCAAGCCCGACTCTAATCTACAGACTAAGCACAAGATTAAGAGGTTTAAATTTGAGAGAATTCTCAGGTTTCATTCATAAATCAGTTTGTGTTACAACGATCGAGTTGAGGTCCTTATATAGGCCTTTTTAGGTTACAAACTTGAAAGAAAACTACATCCAAGGGTCAGGATCCCTCCTCACATGCTGGTAAGAGTCCAAGTACAATATTACAACGGTTTAAAAGCTCTTAATTGTAAATTGGAATGAAAACAAAAGAGAAATGCAGTGGTGTGATGACGGGTTGTGGTCCTTTCTTCGCATTCTGGCTTTTTACGTTGAATGTAGGCACTTGAGGACGAAATGATTGAGTCCTTGGCATTAAAATTGGCTCTCAGTTGTATCTGGTATATGGGAAGACAAGCCAAAAGTTCTTTGTGTGCTTTTTCCTCATGGTTTAGCCAGAAATGGAAAGTTTGCTTTTGTTGTTTGTCATTTTTGTCGATTCTGTCCGACTTGGTTTTCTAGGACTTGCATTGTGATTTTCCCTTGGACCCCTAGGACTTTTCTGAGCCTAGTTTAGTGACCAACCAGCTGGCCATGGTGGCAGCTGGTGGTTGGGCTTGTACTCGTACCTATTAGCCTCTAAACTTAGCCCAGTTTGGTTGCTTCCTGGAATGAGTGTGGTGTTGTTTTGGCCTGCTTGCATTTGTGGGGTGCCCTGGTCTGTGGCTCCTGCTGCAACTCGTTATGTTAACCATTTGTCCTTGTTTATTAGTTCTTGTGACTCATTGGGTAAACCATTTGTCCTTGTTATTGTGACTTGTTGTGTGAACCATTTTTCATTGTTCATTAGTCCTTGTGACTCGTTGTGTGAACCATTTGTCCTTGTTCATCAGTCCTTGTGACTCGTTGTGTAAACTATTTGACCTTGTACATTAGTTCTTGTGACTCGTTGTGTGAACCATTTATCCTTGTTCATTAGTCCGTGTAACTCGTTATGTTAACCATTTGTCCTTGTTTATTAGTTCTTGTGACTCATTGGGTAAACCATTTGTCCTTGTTATTGTGACTTGTTGTGTGAACCATTTTTCATCGTTCATTAGTCCTTGTGACTCGTTGTGTGAACCATTTGCCCTTGTTCATTAGTCCTTGTGACTCGTTGTGTAAACTATTTGACCTTAGTCATTAGTTCTTGTGACTCGTTGTGTGAACCATTTATCCTTGTTCATTAGTCCGTGTAACTCGTTATGTTAACCATTTGTCCTTGTTTATTAGTCCTTGTGAATCATTGGGTAAACCATTTGTCCTTGTTATTGTGACTTGTTGTGTGAACCATTTGTCCTTGTTCATTATCCTTGTTCTTTAGTCCTTGGTCCTTGTTGTGTGAAACATTTGTCCTTGTTTATTAGTCCTTGTGATTCGTTGTGTAAACCATTTGTCCTTCTTATTGTGACTTGTTGTGTGAACCATTTTTCATTTTTCATTAGTCCTTGTGACTCGTTGTGTGAACCATTTGTCCTTGTTCATTAGTCCTTGTGACTCGTTGTGTAAACTATTTGACCTTGTTCATTAGTCCTTGTGACTCGTTGTGTGAACCATTTATCCTTGTTCATTAGTCCGTGTAACTCGTTATGTTAACCATTTGTCTTTGTTTATTTGTTATTGTGACTCATTGGGTAAACCATTTGTCCTTGTTATTGTGACTTGTTGTGTGAACCATTTTTCATTGTTCATTAGACCTTGTGACTCGTTGTGTGAACCATTTGTCTTTGTTCATTAGTCTTTGTGACTCGTTGTGTAAACTATTTGACCTTGTTCATTAGTCCTTGTGACTCGTTGTGTGAACCATTTGTCCTTGTTCATTAGTCCTTGTGGCTCGTTGTTTGAACCATTTATCCTTGTTCTTTAGTCCTTGGTCCTTGTGTGAACCATTTGTCCTTGTTTATTAGTCCTTGTGAGTCGTTATGTAAACCATTTGTCCTTGTTATTGTGACTTGTTATGTGAACCATTTTTCCTTGTTCATTAGTCCTTGTGACTCGTTGGGTTAAGCATTTGTCCTTGTTCATTAGTCCTTGTGACTCGTTGTGTAAACCATTTGTCCTTGTTTATTAGTTCTTGTGACTCATTGGGTAAACCATTTGTCCTTGTTATTGTGACTTGTTGTGTGAACCATTTTTCATTGTTCATTAGTCCATGTGACTCGTTGTGTAAACCATTTGTCCTTGTTCATTAGTCCTTGTGACTCGTTGTGTAAACTATTTGACCTTGTTCATTAGTCCTTGTGACTCGTTGTGTGAACCATTTATCCTTGTTCATTAGTCCGTGTAACTCGTTATGTTAACCATTTGTCTTTGTTTATTAGTGCAGCGTATAGGGTATGGGTGCGGAAGCGACTTGACTTGATTTGGGCAATTGTTCGTGGTTAGATGCCATTTCGGGAAAATTGAACGGATAATTTTTTTTTTTGAGTTTTTTTTTGATGAATAGTGCCTGTGAACAGTACACGTGAATAGTGATTTGAATTTCTTTTTTTGTTTTTGTGTGAACTTTGGAGATATTTGCTACCGCTAGACCTATAGCGATAACAATGGGTGAATTGTTCGATACGCGTCAAACAATTCGACTTAAACCTTGGAGCACGTCCTTAGTTCAAGCAAGGTGCGAAATACTCGTTCCGACCTCTTAAGCCAAACCAACTCGTGTGACAACACAAGAAGACAAGACAAGTTTCAGAGAAAATAATCTCAAATTTTAATTTCTTCAAAGGTGAGAAAAAATGATCTACAAACTTGGCTTATATAGCCCTTGTAGTCGACTAGGGGGGATGGGGGATGACCATAATTTGACCCATATTGAATACAATCAACCTAGTTCCTATCACCATCTAACCATTTAATTTTTATGGAAGAAAATTAAATTGACAACATAGATTACGAAGCAAGTAAAGAAAATAGATTTTGAATTTCCGCAGCCCATTTCACACGGCAGCCCTAGCCGTGGTCTTGTGAGTCCGTCTTCCTTGTTTCGCGCGCTTGTTTTTATTGCCAATTCGTGACTTGAATTCCCGTTATTTTTATTTTGGGCTCGGTTTTGGAACGAAATTTATTTGTAATTCCCGCTGAAATTTATTAAAATTTTTACCCCCCCTATACGCATCAACTCTCCCTTTCTTCAAAAAGAATCGTCCCGATTCTTGTACCTTTAAGTGTCGAGGAGGAGATGCTGGTTTTGTGTTTATCCTTTCCTACCCAATGCCCGGGTTGAACACCTTCGATGATTGTGGTTGATTCCACCCACAAACTCTACAGTCCCGAAACTTGCAGCGTGAAGTGTTCAACCGTGCTCGATAGCTCTGAAACATCTTCTGCCCGAAATGCTTTAAACCGCGAATTGATCTTGGAGCATCGTCAGAACCGTGAAAATTAAAGGTGTCATTCACCATGGCCTTCAAATGTAAACAATAGCATACCGAACCAAATAAACACATAGGTTCAAGATTAACTCCACGATTCTCTTGGGCTGCCCATTTTGTCTCCGATGTTGCATCCCTGCAGTTGATAGTTCCTTCGAATATAGGAGGCAAATTAAAATTGGCAGCAAGATTAGTCTCCTTCGTAGAACCATCGTGAAAGAGTGATGCACTTTCTTGTTCGTTGATGTGTTGCAACGGTGTGGCCTGTTTGAACAAGCAGAACCGTTCCAGACTGGGTGGAACTTCATCACCGTAAACATCAAAAACGGGTGGTAAACTAGGATCAAACACCTTTTCCTTCCCCTTAGGATCGTCTTGGTTTAAGGAAATCAAGAGCCGAAGCTCTGATACCATTTGCAGCGTATAGGGTATGGGTGCGGAAGCGACTTGACTTGATTTGGGCAATTGTTCGTGGTTAGATGCCATTTCGGGAAAATTGAACGGATAATTTTTTTTTTTGAGTTTTTTTTTGATGAATAGTGCCTGTGAACAGTACACGTGAATAGTGATTTGAATTTCTTTTTTTGTTTTTGTGTGAACTTTGGAGATATTTGCTACCGCTAGACCTATAGCGATAACAATGGGTGAATTGTTCGATACGCGTCAAACAATTCGACTTAAACCTTGGAGCACGTCCTTAGTTCAAGCAAGGTGCGAAATACTCGTTCCGACCTCTTAAGCCAAACCAACTCGTGTGACAACACAAGAAGACAAGACAAGTTTCAGAGAAAATAATCTCAAATTTTAATTTCTTCAAAGGTGAGAAAAAATGATCTACAAACTTGGCTTATATAGCCCTTGTAGTCGACTAGGGGGGATGGGGGATGACCATAATTTGACCCATATTGAATACAATCAACCTAGTTCCTATCACCATCTAACCATTTAATTTTTATGGAAGAAAATTAAATTGACAACATAGATTACGAAGCAAGTAAAGAAAATAGATTTTGAATTTCCGCAGCCCATTTCACACGGCAGCCCTAGCCGTGGTCTTGTGAGTCCGTCTTCCTTGTTTCGCGCGCTTGTTTTTATTGCCAATTCGTGACTTGAATTCCCGTTATTTTTATTTTGGGCTCGGTTTTGGAACGAAATTTATTTGTAATTCCCGCTGAAATTTATTAAAATTTTTACCCCCCCTCTATACGCATCAACTATTTGCAGCGTATACGGTATGGGTGCGGAAGCGACTTGACTTGATTTGGGCAATTGTTCGTGGTTAGATGCCATTTCGGGAAAATTGAACGGATAATTTTTTTTTTGAGTTTTTTTTTTGATGAATAGTGCCTGTGAACAGTACACGTGAATAGTGATTTGAATTTCTTTTTTTGTTTTTGTGTGAACTTTGGAGATATTTGCTACCGCTAGACCTATAGCGATAACAATGGGTGAATTGTTCGATACGCGTCAAACAATTCGACTTAAACCTTGGAGCACGTCCTTAGTTCAAGCAAGGTGCGAAATACTCGTTCCGACCTCTTAAGCCAAACCAACTCGTGTGACAACACAAGAAGACAAGACAAGTTTCAGAGAAAATAATCTCAAATTTTAATTTCTTCAAAGGTGAGAAAAAATGATCTACAAACTTGGCTTATATAGCCCTTGTAGTCGACTAGGGGGGATGGGGGATGACCATAATTTGACCCATATTGAATACAATCAACCTAGTTCCTATCACCATCTAACCATTTAATTTTTATGGAAGAAAATTAAATTGACAACATAGATTACGAAGCAAGTAAAGAAAATAGATTTTGAATTTCCGCAGCCCATTTCACACGGCAGCCCTAGCCGTGGTCTTGTGAGTCCGTCTTCCTTGTTTCGCGCGCTTGTTTTTATTGCCAATTCGTGACTTGAATTCCCGTTATTTTTATTTTGGGCTCGGTTTTGGAACGAAATTTATTTGTAATTCCCGCTGAAATTTATTAAAATTTTTACCCCCCCTCTATACGCATCAATTAGTTATTGTGACTCATTGGGTAAACCATTTGTCCTTGTTATTGTGACTTGTTGTGTGAACCATTTTTTATTGTTCATTAGACCTTGTGACTCGTTGTGTGAACCATTTGTCCTTGTTCATTAGTCCTTGTGACTCATTGTGTAAACTATTTGACCTTGTTCATTAGTCCTTGTGACTCGTTGTGTGAACCATTTGTCCTTGTTCATTAGTCCTTGTGGCTCATTGTGTGAACCATTTATCCTTGTTCTTTAGTCCTTGGTCCTTGTGTGAACCATTTATCCTTGTTTATTAGTCCTTGTGACTCGTTGTGTAAACAATTTGTCCTTGTTGTTGTGACTAGTTGTGTGAAGCATTTTCCTTGTTCATTAGTCCTTGTGACTCGTTGTGTGAACCATTTGTCCCTGTTCATTAGTCCTTGTGACTCGTTGTGTAAACTATTTGTCCTTACTCATTAGTCCTTGTGACTCGTTGTGTGAACCATTTGTCATTGTTCATTAGTCCTTGTGACTCGTTTTGTAAAATATTTGTCCTTCTTCATTAATTCCTGTGACTTGTTGTGTGAACCATTTATCCTTGTTCATTAGTCCTTGTAACTCGTTATGTTAACCATTTGTCCTTGTTTATTAGTCCTTGTGACTCATTGGGTAAACCATTTGTCCTTGTTATTGTGACTTGTTGTGTGAACCATTTTTCATTGTTCATTAGTCCTTGTGACTCGTTGTGTGAACAATTTCTCCTTGTTCATTAGTCTTTGTGACTCGCTGTGTAAACTATTTGACCTTGTTCATTAGTCCTTGTGACTCGTTGTGTGAACCATTTGTCCTCGTTATGTTAACCATTTGTCCTTGTGACTCGTTGTGTGAACCATTTGTCCTTCTTCATTAGTTCTTGTGGCTCGTTGTGTGAGCCATTTATCCTTGTTCTTTAGTCCTTGGTCCTTGTTGTGTGAAGCATTAGTCCTTGTTTATTAGTCCTTGTGACTCGTTGTGTAAACCATTTGTCCTTCTTATTGTGACTTGTTGTGTGAACCATTTTTCCTTGTTCATTAGTCCTTGTGACTCGTTGTGTGAACCATTTATCCTTGTTCATTAGTCCGTGTAACTCGTTATGTTAACCATTTGTCTTTGTTTATTAGTTATTGTGACTCATTGGGTAAACCATTTGTCCTTGTTATTGTGACTTGTTGTGTGAACCATTTTTTATTGTTCATTAGACCTTGTGACTCGTTGTGTGAACCATTTGTCCTTGTTCATTAGTCCTTGTGACTCATTGTGTAAACTATTTGACCTTGTTCATTAGTCCTTGTGACTCGTTGTGTGAACCATTTGTCCTTGTTCATTAGTCCTTGTGGCTCATTGTGTGAACCATTTATCCTTGTTCTTTAGTCCTTGGTCCTTGTGTGAACCATTTATCCTTGTTTATTAGTCCTTGTGACTCGTTGTGTAAACAATTTGTCCTTGTTGTTGTGACTAGTTGTGTGAAGCATTTTCCTTGTTCATTAGTCCTTGTGACTCGTTGTGTGAACCATTTGTCCCTGTTCATTAGTCCTTGTGACTCGTTGTGTAAACTATTTGTCCTTACTCATTAGTCCTTGTGACTCGTTGTGTGAACCATTTGTCATTGTTCATTAGTCCTTGTGACTCGTTTTGTAAAATATTTGTCCTTCTTCATTAATTCCTGTGACTTGTTGTGTGAACCATTTATCCTTGTTCATTAGTCCTTGTAACTCGTTATGTTAACCATTTGTCCTTGTTTATTAGTCCTTGTGACTCATTGGGTAAACCATTTGTCCTTGTTATTGTGACTTGTTGTGTGAACCATTTTTCATTGTTCATTAGTCCTTGTGACTCGTTGTGTGAACAATTTCTCCTTGTTCATTAGTCTTTGTGACTCGCTGTGTAAACTATTTGACCTTGTTCATTAGTCCTTGTGACTCGTTGTGTGAACCATTTGTCCTCGTTATGTTAACCATTTGTCCTTGTGACTCGTTGTGTGAACCATTTGTCCTTCTTCATTAGTTCTTGTGGCTCGTTGTGTGAGCCATTTATCCTTGTTCTTTAGTCCTTGGTCCTTGTTGTGTGAAGCATTAGTCCTTGTTTATTAGTCCTTGTGACTCGTTGTGTAAACCATTTGTCCTTCTTATTGTGACTTGTTGTGTGAACCATTTTTCCTTGTTCATTAGTCCTTGTGACTCGTTGTATGAACCATTTGTCCTTGTTCATTAGTCCTTGTGACTCGTTGTCTAAACTATTTGACCTTGTTCATTAGTCCTTGTGACTCGTTGTGTGAATCATTTGTCCTCGTTATGTTAACCATTTGTCCTTGTGATTCGTTGTGTGAACCATTTTTCCTCGTTCATTAGTCCTTGTGATTCGTTGTGTGACATTTGTGGTTGATTAGTCCTTTTGACTCGTTGCGTAAACTATTTGTCCTTATTCATTAGTCCTTGAGACTCGTTGTGTGAACCATTTGTCCTTGTTCTTTAGTCCTTATGACTCGTTGTTTAAACCATTTGTCCTTGTTTATTAGTCCTTGTGACTCGTTGTGTAAACCATTTGTCCTTGTTATTGTGACTTGTTATGTGAACCATTTTTCCTTGTTCATTAGTCCTTGTGACTCGTTGTGTTAACCATTTGTCCTTGTTTATTAGTCCTTGTGACTCGTTATGTTAACCATTTGTCTTTGTTTATTAGTTATTGTGACTCATTGGGTAAACCATTTGTCCTTGTTATTGTGACTTGTTGTGTGAACCATTTTTCATTGTTCAATAGACCTTGTGACTCGTTGTGTGAACCATTTGTCTTTGTTCATTAGTCTTTGTGACTCGTTGTGTAAACTATTTGACCTTGTTCATTAGTCCTTGTGACTCGTTGTGTGAACCATTTGTCCTTGTTCATTAGTCCTTGTGGCTCGTTGTTTGAACCATTTATCCTTGTTCTTTAGTCCTTGGTCCTTGTGTGAACCATTTGTCCTTGTTTATTAGTCCTTGTGAGTCGTTATGTAAACCATTTGTCCTTGTTATTGTGACTTGTTATGTGAACCATTTTTCCTTGTTCATTAGTCCTTGTGACTCGTTGGGTTAAGCATTTGTCCTTGTTCATTAGTCCTTGTGACTCGTTGTGTAAACCATTTGTCCTTGTTTATTAGTTCTTGTGACTCATTGGGTAAACCATTTGTCCTTGTTATTGTGACTTGTTGTGTGAACCATTTTTCATTGTTCATTAGTCCTTGTGACTCGTTGTGTAAACCAATTGTCCTTGTTCATTAGTCCTTGTGACTCGTTGTGTAAACTATTTGACCTTGTTCATTAGTCCTTGTGACTCGTTGTGTGAACCATTTATCCTTGTTCATTAGTCCGTGTAACTCGTTATGTTAACCATTTGTCTTTGTTTATTAGTTATTGTGACTCATTGGGTAAACCATTTGTCCTTGTTATTGTGACTTGGTGTGTGAACCATTTTTCATTGTTCATTAGACCTTGTGACTCGTTGTGTGAACCATTTGTCCTTGTTCATTAGTCCTTGTGACTCATTGTGTAAACTATTTGACCTTGTTCATTAGTCCTTGTGACTCGTTGTGTGAACCATTTGTCCTTGTTCATTAGTCCTTGTGGCTCATTGTGTGAACCATTTATCCTTGTTCTTTAGTCCTTGGTCCTTGTGTGAACCATTTATCCTTGTTTATTAGTCCTTGTGACTCGTTGTGTAAACAATTTGTCCTTGTTGTTGTGACTAGTTGTGTGAAGCATTTTCCTTGTTCATTAGTCCTTGTGACTCGTTGTGTGAACCATTTGTCCCTGTTCATTAGTCCTTGTGACTCGTTGTGTAAACTATTTGTCCTTACTGATTAGTCCTTGTGACTCGTTGTGTGAACCATTTGTCATTGTTCATTAGTCCTTGTGACTCGTTTTGTAAAATATTTGTCCTTCTTCATTAATTCTTGTGACTTGTTGTGTGAACCATTTATCCTTGTTCATTAGTCCTTGTAACTCGTTATGTTAACCATTTGTCCTTGTTTATTAGTCCTTGTGACTCATTGGGTAAACCATTTGTCCTTGTTATTGTGACTTGTTGTGTGAACCATTTTTCATTGTTCATTAGTCCTTGTGACTCGTTGTGTGAACAATTTCTCCTTGTTCATTAGTCTTTGTGACTCGCTCTGTAAACTATTTGACCTTGTTCATTAGTCCTTGTGACTCGTTGTGTGAACCATTTGTCCTCGTTATGTTAACCATTTGTCCTTGTGACTCGTTGTGTGAACCATTTGTCCTTCTTCATTAGTTCTTGTGGCTCGTTGTGTGAGCCATTTATCCTTGTTCTTTAGTCCTTGGTCCTTGTTGTGTGAAGCATTAGTCCTTGTTTATTAGTCCTTGTGACTCGTTGTGTAAACCATTTGTCCTTCTTATTGTGACTTGTTGTGTGAACCATTTTTCCTTGTTCATTAGTCCTTGTGACTCGTTGTGTGAACCATTTGTCCTTGTTCATTAGTCCTTGTGACTCGTTGTCTAAACTATTTGACCTTGTTCATTAGTCCTTGTGACTCGTTGTGTGAATCATTTGTCCTCGTTATGTTAACCATTTGTCCTTGTGATTCGTTGTGTGAACCATTTTTCCTCGTTCATTAGTCCTTGTGACTCGTTGTGTGACATTTGTGGTTGATTAGTCCTTTTGACTCGTTGCGTAAACTATTTGTCCTTATTCATTAGTCCTTGAGACTCGTTGTGTGAAGCATTTGTCCTTGTTCTTTAGTCCTTATGACTCGTTGTTTAAACCATTTGTCCTTGTTTATTAGTCCTTGTGACTCGTTGTGTAAACCATTTGTCCTTGTTATTGTGACTTGTTATGTGAACCATTTTTCCTTGTTCATTAGTCCTTGTGACTCGTTGTGTTAACCATTTGTCCTTGTTTATTAGTCCTTGTGACTCGTTATGTTAACCATTTGTCTTTGTTTATTAGTTATTGTGACTCATTGGGTAAACCATTTGTCTTTGTTATTGTGACTTGTTGTGTGAACCATTTTTCATTGTTCATTAGACCTTGTGACTCGTTGTGTGAACCATTTGTCTTTGTTCATTAGTCTTTGTGACTCGTTGTGTAAACTATTTGACCTTGTTCATTAGTCCTTGTGACTCGTTGTGTGAACCATTTGTCCTTGTTCATTAGTCCTTGTGGCTCGTTGTTTGAACCATTTATCCTTGTTCTTTAGTCCTTGGTCCTTGTGTGAACCATTTGTCTCTGTTTATTAGTCCTTGTGAGTCGTTATGTAAACCATTTGTCCTTGTTATTGTGACTTGTTATGTGAACCATTTTTCCTTGTTCATTAGTCCTTGTGACTCGTTGGGTTAAGCATTTGTCCTTGTTCATTAGTCCTTGTGACTCGTTGTGTAAACCATTTGTCCTTGTTTATTAGTTCTTGTGACTCATTGGGTAAACCATTTGTCCTTGTTATTGTGACTTGTTGTGTGAACCATTTTTCATTGTTCATTAGTCCTTGTGACTCGTTGTGTAAACCATTTGTCCTTGTTCATTAGTCCTTGTGACTCGTTGTGTAAACTATTTGACCTTGTTCATTAGTCCTTATGACTCGTTGTGTGAACAATTTATCCTTGTTCATTAGTCCGTGTAACTCGTTATGTTAACCATTTGTCTTTGTTTATTAGTTATTGTGACTCATTGGGTAAACCATTTGTCCTTGTTATTGTGACTTGTTGTGTGAACCATTTTTCATTGTTCATTAGACCTTGTGACTCGTTGTGTGAACCATTTGTCCTTGTTCATTAGTCCTTGTGACTCATTGTGTAAACTATTTGACCTTGTTCATTAGTCCTTGTGACTCGTTGTGTGAACCATTTGTCCTTGTTCATTAGTCCTTGTGGCTCGTTGTGTGAACCATTTATCCTTGTTCTTTAGTCCTTGGTCCTTGTGTGAACCATTTATTCTTGTTTATTAGTCCTTGTGACTCGTTGTGTAAACCATTTGTCCTTGTTGTTGTGACTAGTTGTGTGAAGCATTTTCCTTGTTCATTAGTCCTTGTGAGTCGTTGTGTGAACCATTTGTCCCTGTTCATTAGTCCTTGTGACTCGTTGTGTAAACTATTTGTCCTTACTCATTAGTCCTTGTGACTCGTTGTGTGAACCATTTGTCCTTGTTCATTAGTCCTTGTGACTCGTTTTGTAAAATATTTGTCCTTCTTCATTAATTCTTGTGACTTGTTGTGTGAACCATTTATCCTTGTTCATTAGTCCTTGTAACTCGTTATGTTAACCATTTGTCCTTGTTTATTAGTCCTTGTGACTCATTGGGTAAACCATTTGTCCTTGTTATTGTGACTTGTTGTGTGAACCATTTTTCATTGTTCATTAGTTCTTGTGACTCGTTGTGTGAACAATTTCTCCTTGTTCATTAGTCTTTGTGACTCGCTGTGTAAACTATTTGACCTTGTTCATTAGTCCTTGTGACTCGTTGTGTGAACCATTTGTCCTCGTTATTTTAACCATTTGTCCTTGTGACTCGGTGTGTGAACCATTTGTCCTTCTTCATTAGTTCTTGTGGCTCGTTGTGTGAACCATTTATCCTTGTTCTTTAGTTTTTGGTACTTGTTGTGTGAAACATTTGTCCTTGTTTATTAGTCCTTGTAACTCGTTGTGTAAACCATTTGTCTTTTTTATTGTGACTTGTTGTGTGAACCATTTTTCCTTGTTCATTAGTCCTTGTGACTCGTTGTGTGAACCATTTGTCCTTGTTCATTAGTCCTTGTTACTCGTTGTCTAAACTATTTGACCTTGTTCATTAGTCCTTGTGACTCGTTGTGTGAATCATTTGTCCTCGTTATGTTAACCATTTGTCCTTGTGATTCGTTGTGTGAACCATTTTTCCTTGTTCATTAGTCCTTGTGACTCATTGTGTGACATTTGTTGTTGATTAGTCCTTGTGACTCGTTGCGTAAACTATTTGTCCTTATTCATTAGTCCTTGTGACTCGTTGTGTGAACCATTTGTCCTTGTTCTTTAGTCCTTATGACTCGTTGTTTAAACCATTTGTACTTGTTTATTAGTCCTTGTGACTCGTTGTGTAAACCATTTGTCCTTGTTATTGTGACTTGTTATGTGAACCATTTTTCCTTGTTCATTAGTACTTGTGACTCGTTGTGTTAACCATTTGTCCTTGTTCATTAGTCCTTGTGACTCGTTGAGTAAACCATTTGTCCTTGTTTTTTAGTTCTTGTGACTCATTGGGTAAACCCTTTGTCCTTGTTATTGTGACTTGTTGTGTGAACCATTTGTCCTTGTTCATTATCCTTGTTCTTTAGTCCTTGGTCCTTGTTGTGTGAAACATTTGTCCTTGTTTATTAGTCCTTGTGATTCGTTGTGTAAACCATTTGTCCTTCTTATTGTGACTTGTTGTGTGAACCATTTTTCATTGTTCATTAGTCCTTGTGACTCGTTGTGTGAACCATTTGTCCTTGTGACTCGTTGTGTAAACTATTTGACCTTGTTCATTAGTCCTTGTGACTCGTTGTGTGAACCATTTATCCTTGTTCATTAGTCTGTGTAACTCGTTATGTTAACCATTTGTCTTTGTTTATTAGTTATTGTGACTCATTGGGTAAACCATTTGTCCTTGTTATTGTGACTTGTTGTGTGAACCATTATTCATTGTTCATTAGACCTTGTGACTCGTTGTGTAAACCATTTGTCTTTGTTCATTAGTCTTTGTGACTCGTTGTGTAAACTATTTGACCTTGTTCATTAGTCCTTGTGACTCGTTGTGTGAACCATTTGTCCTTGTTCATTAGTCCTTGTGGCTCGTTGTTTGAACCATTTATCCTTGTTCTTTAGTCCTTGGTCCTTGTGTGAACCATTTGTCCTTGTTTATTAGTCCTTGTGACTCGTTGTGTAAACCATTTGTCCTTGTTGTTGTGACTTGTTGTGTGAAGAATTTTGCTTGTTCATTAGTTCTTGTGACTCGTTGTGTGAACCATTTGTCCATGTTCATTAGTCCTTGTGACTCGTTGTGTAAACTATTTGTCCTTACTCATTTGTCCTTGTGACTCGTTGTGTGAACCATTTGTCCTTGTTCATTAGTCCTTGTGACTCGTTTTGTAAAATATTTGTCCTTCTTCATTAATTCTTGTGACTTGTTGTGTGAACCATTTATCCTTGTTCATTAGTCCTTGTAACTCGTTATGTTAACCATTTGTCCTTGTTTATTAGTCCTTGTGACTCATTGGGTAAACCATTTGTCCTTGTAACTCGTTATGTTAACCATTTGTCCTTGTTTATTAGTCCTTGTGACTCATTGGGTAAACCATTTGTCCTTGTTATTGTGACTTGTTGTGTGAACCATTTTTCATTGTTCATTAGTTCTTGTGACTCGTTGTGTGAACAATTTCTCCTTGTTCATTAGTCTTTGTGACTCGCTGTGTAAACTATTTGACCTTGTTCATTAGTCCTTGTGACTCGTTGTGTGAACCATTTGTCCTCGTTATTTTAACCATTTGTCCTTGTGACTCGGTGTGTGAACCATTTGTCCTTCTTCATTAGTTCTTGTGGCTCGTTGTGTGAACCATTTATCCTTGTTCTTTAGTTTTTGGTACTTGTTGTGTGAAACATTTGTCCTTGTTTATTAGTCCTTGTAACTCGTTGTGTAAACCATTTGTCTTTTTTATTGTGACTTGTTGTGTGAACCATTTTTCCTTGTTCATTAGTCCTTGTGACTCGTTGTGTGAACCATTTGTCCTTGTTCATTAGTCCTTGTTACTCGTTGTCTAAACTATTTGACCTTGTTCATTAGTCCTTGTGACTCGTTGTGTGAATCATTTGTCCTCGTTATGTTAACCATTTGTCCTTGTGATTCGTTGTGTGAACCATTTTTCCTTGTTCATTAGTCCTTGTGACTCGTTGTGTGACATTTGTTGTTGATTAGTCCTTGTGACTCGTTGCGTAAACTATTTGTCCTTATTCATTAGTCCTTGTGACTCGTTGTGTGAACCATTTGTCCTTGTTCTTTAGTCCTTATGACTCGTTGTTTAAACCATTTGTACTTGTTTATTAGTCCTTGTGACTCGTTGTGTAAACCATTTGTCCTTGTTATTGTGACTTGTTATGTGAACCATTTTTCCTTGTTCATTAGTACTTGTGACTCGTTGTGTTAACCATTTGTCCTTGTTCATTAGTCCTTGTGACTCGTTGAGTAAACCATTTGTCCTTGTTTTTTAGTTCTTGTGACTCATTGGGTAAACCCTTTGTCCTTGTTATTGTGACTTGTTGTGTGAACCATTTGTCCTTGTTCATTATCCTTGTTCTTTAGTCCTTGGTCCTTGTTGTGTGAAACATTTGTCCTTGTTTATTAGTCCTTGTGATTCGTTGTGTAAACCATTTGTCCTTCTTATTGTGACTTGTTGTGTGAACCATTTTTCATTGTTCATTAGTCCTTGTGACTCGTTGTGTGAACCATTTGTCCTTGTGACTCGTTGTGTAAACTATTTGACCTTGTTCATTAGTCCTTGTGACTCGTTGTGTGAACCATTTATCCTTGTTCATTAGTCTGTGTAACTCGTTATGTTAACCATTTGTCTTTGTTTATTAGTTATTGTGACTCATTGGGTAAACCATTTGTCCTTGTTATTGTGACTTGTTGTGTGAACCATTATTCATTGTTCATTAGACCTTGTGACTCGTTGTGTAAACCATTTGTCTTTGTTCATTAGTCTTTGTGACTCGTTGTGTAAACTATTTGACCTTGTTCATTAGTCCTTGTGACTCGTTGTGTAAACCATTTGTCCTTGTTCATTAGTCCTTGTGGCTCGTTGTTTGAACCATTTATCCTTGTTCTTTAGTCCTTGGTCCTTGTGTGAACCATTTGTCCTTGTTTATTAGTCCTTGTGACTCGTTGTGTAAACCATTTGTCCTTGTTGTTGTGACTTGTTGTGTGAAGAATTTTGCTTGTTCATTAGTTCTTGTGACTCGTTGTGTGAACCATTTGTCCCTGTTCATTAGTCCTTGTGACTCGTTGTGTAAACTATTTGTCCTTACTCATTTGTCCTTGTGACTCGTTGTGTGAACCATTTGTCCTTGTTCATTAGTCCTTGTGACTCGTTTTGTAAAATATTTGTCCTTCTTCATTAATTCTTGTGACTTGTTGTGTGAACCATTTATCCTTGTTCATTAGTCCTTGTAACTCGTTATGTTAACCATTTGTCCTTGTTTATTAGTCCTTGTGACTCATTGGGTAAACCATTTGTCCTTGTAACTCGTTATGTTAACCATTTGTCCTTGTTTATTAGTCCTTGTGACTCATTGGGTAAACCATTTGTCCTTGTTATTGTGACTTGTTGTGTGAACCATTTTTCATTGTTCATTAGTTCTTGTGACTCGTTGTGTGAACAATTTCTCCTTGTTCATTAGTCTTTGTGACTCGCTGTGTAAACTATTTGACCTTGTTCATTAGTCCTTGTGACTCGTTGTGTGAACCATTTGTCCTCGTTATTTTAACCATTTGTCCTTGTGACTCGGTGTGTGAACCATTTGTCCTTCTTCATTAGTTCTTGTGGCTCGTTGTGTGAACCATTTATCCTTGTTCTTTAGTTTTTGGTACTTGTTGTGTGAAACATTTGTCCTTGTTTATTAGTCCTTGTAACTCGTTGTGTAAACCATTTGTCTTTTTTATTGTGACTTGTTGTGTGAACCATTTTTCCTTGTTCATTAGTCCTTGTGACTCGTTGTGTGAACCATTTGTCCTTGTTCATTAGTCCTTGTTACTCGTTGTCTAAACTATTTGACCTTGTTCATTAGTCCTTGTGACTCGTTGTGTGAATCATTTGTCCTCGTTATGTTAACCATTTGTCCTTGTGATTCGTTGTGTGAACCATTTTTCCTTGTTCATTAGTCCTTGTGACTCGTTGTGTGACATTTGTTGTTGATTAGTCCTTGTGACTCGTTGCGTAAACTATTTGTCCTTATTCATTAGTCCTTGTGACTCGTTGTGTGAACCATTTGTCCTTGTTCTTTAGTCCTTATGACTCGTTGTTTAAACCATTTGTACTTGTTTATTAGTCCTTGTGACTCGTTGTGTAAACCATTTGTCCTTGTTATTGTGACTTGTTATGTGAACCATTTTTCCTTGTTCATTAGTACTTGTGACTCGTTGTGTTAACCATTTGTCCTTGTTCATTAGTCCTTGTGACTCGTTGAGTAAACCATTTGTCCTTGTTTTTTAGTTCTTGTGACTCATTGGGTAAACCCTTTGTCCTTGTTATTGTGACTTGTTGTGTGAACCATTTGTCCTTGTTCATTATCCTTGTTCTTTAGTCCTTGGTCCTTGTTGTGTGAAACATTTGTCCTTGTTTATTAGTCCTTGTGATTCGTTGTGTAAACCATTTGTCCTTCTTATTGTGACTTGTTGTGTGAACCATTTTTCATTGTTCATTAGTCCTTGTGACTCGTTGTGTGAACCATTTGTCCTTGTGACTCGTTGTGTAAACTATTTGACCTTGTTCATTAATCCTTGTGACTCGTTGTGTGAACCATTTATCCTTGTTCATTAGTCTGTGTAACTCGTTATGTTAACCATTTGTCTTTGTTTATTAGTTATTGTGACTCATTGGGTAAACCATTTGTCCTTGTTATTGTGACTTGTTGTGTGAACCATTATTCATTGTTCATTAGACCTTGTGACTCGTTGTGTAAACCATTTGTCTTTGTTCATTAGTCTTTGTGACTCGTTGTGTAAACTATTTGACCTTGTTCATTAGTCCTTGTGACTCGTTGTGTGAACCATTTGTCCTTGTTCATTAGTCCTTGTGGCTCGTTGTTTGAACCATTTATCCTTGTTCTTTAGTCCTTGGTCCTTGTGTGAACCATTTGTCCTTGTTTATTAGTCCTTGTGACTCGTTGTGTAAACCATTTGTCCTTGTTGTTGTGACTTGTTGTGTGAAGAATTTTGCTTGTTCATTAGTTCTTGTGACTCGTTGTGTGAACCATTTGTCCCTGTTCATTAGTCCTTGTGACTCGTTGTGTAAACTATTTGTCCTTACTCATTTGTCCTTGTGACTCGTTGTGTGAACCATTTGTCCTTGTTCATTAGTCCTTGTGACTCGTTTTGTAAAATATTTGTCCTTCTTCATTAATTCTTGTGACTTGTTGTGTGAACCATTTATCCTTGTTCATTAGTCCTTGTAACTCGTTATGTTAACCATTTGTCCTTGTTTATTAGTCCTTGTGACTCATTGGGTAAACCATTTGTCCTTGTAACTCGTTATGTTAACCATTTGTCCTTGTTTATTAGTCCTTGTGACTCATTGGGTAAACCATTTGTCCTTGTTATTGTGACTTGTTGTTTGAACCATTTTTCATTGTTCATTAGTCCTTGTGACTCGTTGTGTGAACAATTTCTCCTTGTTCATTAGTCTTTGTGACTCGCTGTGTAAACTATTTGACCTTGTTCATTAGTCCTTGTGACTCGTTGTGTGAACCATTTGTCCTCGTTATTTTAACCATTTGTCCTTGTGACTCGGTGTGTGAACCATTTGTCCTTCTTCATTAGTTCTTGTGGCTCGTTGTGTGAACCATTTATCCTTGTTCTTTAGTTTTTGGTACTTGTTGTGTGAAACATTTGTCCTTGTTTATTAGTCCTTGTAACTCGTTGTGTAAACCATTTGTCTTTTTTTATTGTGACTTGTTGTGTGAACCATTTTTCCTTGTTCATTAGTCCTTGTGACTCGTTGTGTGAACCATTTGTCCTTGTTCATTAGTCCTTGTGACTCATTGTCTAAACTATTTGACCTTGTTCATTAGTCCTTGTGACTCGTTGTGTGAATCATTTGTCCTCGTTATGTTAACCATTTGTCCTTGTGATTCGTTGTGTGAACCATTTTTCCTTGTTCATTAGTCCTTGTGACTCGTTGTGTGACATTTGTTGTTGATTAGTCCTTGTGACTCGTTGCGTAAACTATTTGTCCTTATTCATTAGTCCTTGTGACTCGTTGTGTGAACCATTTGTCCTTGTTCTTTAGTCCTTATGACTCGTTGTTTAAACCATTTGTACTTGTTTATTAGTCCTTGTGACTCGTTGTGTAAACCATTTGTCCTTGTTATTGTGACTTGTTATGTGAACCATTTTTCCTTGTTCATTAGTACTTGTGACTCGTTGTGTTAACCATTTGTCCTTGTTCATTAGTCCTTGTGACTCGTTGTGTAAACCATTTGTCCTTGTTTATTAGTTCTTGTGACTCATTGGGTAAACCCTTTGTCCTTGTTATTGTGACTTGTTGTGTGAACCATTTGTCCTTGTTCATTATCCTTGTTCTTTAGTCCTTGGTCCTTGTTGTGTGAAACATTTGTCCTTGTTTATTAGTCCTTGTGATTCGTTGTGTAAACCATTTGTCCTTCTTATTGTGACTTGTTGTGTGAACCATTTTTCATTGTTCATTAGTCCTTGTGACTCGTTGTGTGAACCATTTGTCCTTGTGACTCGTTGTGTAAACTATTTGACCTTGTTCATTAGTCCTTGTGACTCGTTGTGTGAACCATTTATCCTTGTTCATTAGTCCGTGTAACTCGTTATGTTAACCATTTGTCTTTGTTTATTAGTTATTGTGACTCATTGGGTAAACCATTTGTCCTTGTTATTGTGACTTGTTGTGTGAACCATTATTCATTGTTCATTAGACCTTGTGACTCGTTGTGTAAACCATTTGTCTTTGTTCATTAGTCTTTGTGACTCGTTGTGTAAACTATTTGACCTTGTTCATTAGTCCTTGTGACTCGTTGTGTGAACCATTTGTCCTTGTTCATTAGTCCTTGTGGCTCGTTGTTTGAACCATTTATCCTTGTTCTTTAGTCCTTGGTCCTTGTGTGAACCATTTGTCCTTGTTTATTAGTCCTTGTGACTCGTTGTGTAAACCATTTGTCCTTGTTGTTGTGACTTGTTGTGTGAAGAATTTTGCTTGTTCATTAGTTCTTGTGACTCGTTGTGTGAACCATTTGTCCCTGTTCATTAGTCCTTGTGACTCGTTGTGTAAACTATTTGTCCTTACTCATTTGTCCTTGTGACTCGTTGTGTGAACCATTTGTCCTTGTTCATTAGTCCTTGTGACTCGTTTTGTAAAATATTTGTCCTTCTTCATTAATTCTTGTGACTTGTTGTGTGAACCATTTATCCTTGTTCATTAGTCCTTGTAACTCGTTATGTTAACCATTTGTCCTTGTTTATTAGTCCTTGTGACTCATTGGGTAAACCATTTGTCCTTGTTATTGTGACTTGTTGTGTGAACCATTTATCCTTGTTCATTAGTCCTTGTAACTCGTTATGTTAACCATTTGTCCTTGTTTATTAGTCCTTGTGACTCATTGGGTAAACCATTTGTCCTTGTTATTGTGACTTGTTGTTTGAACCATTTTTCATTGTTCATTAGTCCTTGTGACTCGTTGTGTGAACAATTTCTCCTTGTTCATTAGTCTTTGTGACTCGCTGTGTAAACTATTTGACCTTGTTCATTAGTCCTTGTGACTCGTTGTGTGAACCATTTGTCCTCGTTATTTTAACCATTTGTCCTTGTGACTCGGTGTGTGAACCATTTGTCCTTCTTCATTAGTTCTTGTGGCTCGTTGTGTGAACCATTTATCCTTGTTCTTTAGTTTTTGGTACTTGTTGTGTGAAACATTTGTCCTTGTTTATTAGTCCTTGTAACTCGTTGTGTAAACCATTTGTCTTTTTTATTGTGACTTGTTGTGTGAACCATTTTTCCTTGTTCATTAGTCCTTGTGACTCGTTGTGTGAACCATTTGTCCTTGTTCATTAGTCCTTGTGACTCATTGTCTAAACTATTTGACCTTGTTCATTAGTCCTTGTGACTCGTTGTGTGAATCATTTGTCCTCATTATGTTAACCATTTGTCCTTGTGATTCGTTGTGTGAACCATTTTTCCTTGTTCATTAGTCCTTGTGACTCGTTGTGTGACATTTGTTGTTGATTAGTCCTTGTGACTCGTTGCGTAAACTATTTGTCCTTATTCATTAGTCCTTGTGACTCGTTGTGTGAACCATTTGTCCTTGTTCTTTAGTCCTTATGACTCGTTGTTTAAACCATTTGTACTTGTTTATTAGTCCTTGTGACTCGTTGTGTAAACCATTTGTCCTTGTTATTGTGACTTGTTATGTGAACCATTTTTCCTTGTTCATTAGTACTTGTGACTCGTTGTGTTAACCATTTGTCCTTGTTCATTAGTCCTTGTGACTCGTTGTGTAAACCATTTGTCCTTGTTTATTAGTTCTTGTGACTCATTGGGTAAACCCTTTGTCCTTGTTATTGTGACTTGTTGTGTGAACCATTTGTCCTTGTTCATTATCCTTGTTCTTTAGTCCTTGGTCCTTGTTGTGTGAAACATTTGTCCTTGTTTATTAGTCCTTGTGATTCGTTGTGTAAACCATTTGTCCTTCTTATTGTGACTTGTTGTGTGAACCATTTTTCATTGTTCATTAGTCCTTGTGACTCGTTGTGTGAACCATTTGTCCTTGTGACTCGTTGTGTAAACTATTTGACCTTGTTCATTAGTCCTTGTGACTCGTTGTGTGAACCATTTATCCTTGTTCATTAGTCTCGTAACTCGTTATGTTAACCATTTGTCTTTGTTTATTAGTTATTGTGACTCATTGGGTAAACCATTTGTCCTTGTTATTGTGACTTGTTGTGTGAACCATTTTTCATTGTTCATTAGACCTTGTGACTCGTTGTGTAAACCATTTGTCTTTGTTCATTAGTCTTTGTGACTCGTTGTGTAAACTATTTAACCTTGTTCATTAGTCCTTGTGACTCGTTGTGTGAACCATTTGTCCTTGTTCATTAGTCCTTGTGGCTCGTTGTTTGAACCATTTATCCTTGTTCTTTAGTCCTTGGTCCTTGTGTGAACCATTTGTCCTTGTTTATTAGTCCTTGTGACTCGTTGTGTAAACCATTTGTCCTTGTTGTTGTGACTTGTTGTGTGAAGAATTTTGCTTGTTCATTAGTTCTTGTGACTTGTTGTGTGAACCATTTGTCCCTGTTCATTAGTCCTTGTGACTCGTTGTGTAAACTATTTGTCCTTACTCATTAGTCCTTGTGACTCGTTGTGTGAACCATTTGTCCTTGTTCATTAGTCCTTGTGACTCGTTTTGTAAAATATTTGTCCTTCTTCATTAATTCTTGTGACTTGTTGTGTGAACCATTTATCCTTGTTCATTAGTCCTTGTAACTCGTTATGTTAACCATTTGTCCTTGTTTATTAGTCCTTGTGACTAATTGGGTAAACCATTTGTCCTTGTTATTGTGACTTGTTGTGTGAACCATTTATCCTTGTTCATTAGTCCTTGTAACTCGTTATGTTAACCATTTGTCCTTGTTTATTAGTCCTTGTGACTCATTGGGTAAACCATTTGTCCTTGTTATTGTGACTTGTTGTGTGAACCATTTTTCATTGTTCATTAGTCCTTGTGACTCGTTGTGTGAACAATTTCTCCTTGTTCATTAGTCTTTGTGACTCGCTGTGTAAACTATTTGACCTTGTTCATTAGTCCTTGTGACTCGTTGTGTGAACCATTTGTCCTCGTTATTTTAACCATTTGTCCTTGTGACTCGGTGTGTGAACCATTTGTCCTTCTTCATTAGTTCTTGTGGCTCGTTGTGTGAACCATTTATCCTTGTTCTTTAGTTTTTGGTGCTTGTTGTGTGAAACATTTGTCCTTGTTTATTAGTCCTTGTAACTCGTTGTGTAAACCATTTGTCTTTTTTATTGTGACTTGTTGTGTGAACCATTTTTCCTTGTTCATTAGTCCTTGTGACTCGTTGTGTGAACCATTTGTCCTTGTTCATTAGTCCTTGTGACTCGTTGTCTAAACTATTTGACCTTGTTCATTAGTCCTTGTGACTCGTTGTGTGAATCATTTGTCCTCGTTATGTTAACCATTTGTCCTTGTGATTCGTTGTGTGAACCATTTTTCCTTGTTCATTAGTCCTTGTGACTCGTTGTGTGACATTTGTTGTTGATTAGTCTTTGTGACTCGTTGCGTAAACTATTTGTCCTTATTCATTAGTCCTTGTGACTCGTTGTGTGAACCATTTGTCCTTGTTCTTTAGTCCTTATGACTCGTTGTTTAAACCATTTGTACTTGTTTATTAGTCCTTGTGACTCGTTGTGTAAACCATTTGTCCTTGTTATTGTGACTTGTTATGTGAACCATTTTTCCTTGTTCATTAGTACTTGTGACTCGTTGTGTTAACCATTTGTCCTTGTTCATTAGTCCTTGTGACTCGTTGTGTAAACCATTTGTCCTTGTTTATTAGTTCTTGTGACTCATTGGGTAAACCCTTTGTCCTTGTTATTGTGACTTGTTGTGTGAACCATTTGTCCTTGTTCATTATCCTTGTTCTTTAGTCCTTGGTCCTTGTTGTGTGAAACATTTGTCCTTGTTTATTAGTCCTTGTGATTCGTTGTGTAAACCATTTGTCCTTCTTATTGTGACTTGTTGTGTGAACCATTTTTCATTGTTCATTAGTCCTTGTGACTCGTTGTGTGAACCATTTGTCCTTGTGACTCGTTGTGTAAACTATTTGACCTTGTTCATTAGTACTTGTGACTCGTTGTGTGAACCATTTATCCTTGTTCATTAGTCCGTGTAACTCGTTATGTTAACCATTTGTCTTTGTTTATTAGTTATTGTGACTCATTGGGTAAACCATTTGTCCTTGTTATTGTGACTTGTTGTGTGAACCATTTTTCATTGTTCATTAGACCTTGTGACTCGTTGTGTAAACCATTTGTCTTTGTTCATTAGTCTTTGTGACTCGTTGTGTAAACTATTTGACCTTGTTCATTAGTCCTTGTGACTCGTTGTGTGAACCATTTGTCCTTGTTCATTAGTCCTTGTGGCTCGTTGTTTGAACCATTTATCCTTGTTCTTTAGTCCTTGGTAAGGTGTGAACCATTTGTCCTTGTTTATTAGTCCTTGTGACTCGTTGTGTAAACCATTTGTCCTTGTTGTTGTGACTTGTTGTGTGAAGAATTTTGCTTGTTCATTTGTTCTTGTGACTCGTTGTGTGAACCATTTGTCCCTGTTCATTAGTCCTTGTGACTCGTTGTGTAAACTATTTATCCTTACTCATTAGTCTTTGTGACTCGTTGTGTGAACCATTTGTCCTTGTTCATTAGTCCTTGTGACTCGTTTTGTAAAATATTTGTCCTTTTTCATTAATTCTTGTGACTTGTTGTGTGAACCATTTATCCTTGTTCATTAGTCCTTGCAACTCGTTATGTTAACCATTTGTCCTTGTTTATTAGTCCTTGTGACTCATTGGGTAAACCATTTGTCCTTGTTATTGTGACTTGTTGTGTGAATCATTTTTCATTGTTCATTAGTCCTTGTGACTCGTTGTGTGAACCATTTCTCCTTGTTCATTAGTCTTTGTGACTGTTTGTAAACTATTTGACCTTGTTCATTAGTCCTTGTGACTCGTTGTGTGAACCATTTGTCCTCGTTATTTTAACCATTTGTCCTTGTGACTCGGTGTGTGAACCATTTGTCCTTCTTCATTAGTTCTTGTGGCTCGTTGTGTGAACCATTTATCCTTGTTCTTTAGTTTTTGGTGCTTGTTGTGTGAAACATTTGTCCTTGTTTATTAGTCCTTGTAACTCGTTGTGTAAACCATTTGTCTTTTTTATTGTGACTTGTTGTGTGAACCATTTATCCTTGTTCATTAGTCCTTGTAACTCGTTATGTTAACCATTTGTCCTTGTTTATTAGTCCTTGTGACTAATTGGGTAAACCATTTGTCCTTGTTATTGTGACTTGTTGTGTGAACCATTTATCCTTGTTCATTAGTCCTTGTAACTCGTTATGTTAACCATTTGTCCTTGTTTATTAGTCCTTGTGACTCATTGGGTAAACCATTTGTCCTTGTTATTGTGACTTGTTGTGTGAACCATTTTTCATTGTTCATTAGTCCTTGTGACTCGTTGTGTGAACAATTTCTCCTTGTTCATTAGTCTTTGTGACTCTTTGTGTAAACTATTTGACCTTGTTCATTAGTCCTTGTGACTCGTTGTGTGAACCATTTGTCCTCGTTATTTTAACCATTTGTCCTTGTGACTCGGTGTGTGAACCATTTGTCCTTCTTCATTAGTTCTTGTGGCTCGTTGTGTGAACCATTTATCCTTGTTCTTTAGTTTTTGGTGCTTGTTGTGTGAAACATTTGTCCTTGTTTATTAGTCCTTGTAACTCGTTGTGTAAACCATTTGTCTTTTTTATTGTGACTTGTTGTGTGAACCATTTTTCCTTGTTCATTAGTCCTTGTGACTCGTTGTGTGAACCATTTGTCCTTGTTCATTAGTCCTTGTGACTCGTTGTCTAAACTATTTGACCTTGTTCATTAGTCCTTGTGACTCGTTGTGTGAATCATTTGTCCTCGTTATGTTAACCATTTGTCCTTGTGATTCGTTGTGTGAACCATTTTTCCTTGTTCATTAGTCCTTGTGACTCGTTGTGTGACATTTGTTGTTGATTAGTCCTTGTGACTCGTTGCGTAAACTATTTGTCCTTATTCATTAGTCCTTGTGACTCGTTGTGTGAACAATTTGTCCTTGTTCTTTAGTCCTTATGACTCGTTGTTTAAACCATTTGTACTTGTTTATTAGTCCTTGTGACTCGTTGTGTAAACCATTTGTCCTTGTTATTGTGACTTGTTATGTGAACCATTTTTCCTTGTTCATTAGTACTTGTGACTCGTTGTGTTAACCATTTGTCCTTGTTCATTAGTCCTTGTGACTCGTTGTGTAAACCATTTGTCCTTGTTTATTAGTTCTTGTGACTCATTGGGTAAACCCTTTGTCCTTGTTATTGTGACTTGTTGTGTGAACCATTTGTCCTTGTTCATTATCCTTGTTCTTTAGTCCTTGGTCCTTGTTGTGTGAAACATTTGTCCTTGTTTATTAGTCCTTGTGATTCGTTGTGTAAACCATTTGTCCTTCTTATTGTGACTTGTTGTGTGAACCATTTTTCATTGTTCATTAGTCCTTGTGACTCGTTGTGTGAACCATTTGTCCTTGTGACTCGTTGTGTAAACTATTTGACCTTGTTCATTAGTACTTGTGACTCGTTGTGTGAACCATTTATCCTTGTTCATTAGTCTGTGTAACTCGTTATGTTAACCATTTGTCTTTGTTTATTAGTTATTGTGACTCATTGGGTAAACCATTTGTCCTTGTTATTGTGACTTGTTGTGTGAACCATTTTTCATTGTTCATTAGACCTTGTGACTCGTTGTGTAAACCATTTGTCTTTGTTCATTAGTCTTTGTGACTCGTTGTGTAAACTATTTGACCTTGTTCATTAGTCCTTGTGACTCGTTGTGTGAACCATTTGTCCTTGTTCATTAGTCCTTGTGGCTCGTTGTTTGAACCATTTATCCTTGTTCTTTAGTCCTTGGTAAGGTGTGAACCATTTGTCCTTGTTTATTAGTCCTTGTGACTCGTTGTGTAAACCATTTGTCCTTGTTGTTGTGACTTGTTGTGTGAAGAATTTTGCTTGTTCATTTGTTCTTGTGACTCGTTGTGTGAACCATTTGTCCCTGTTCATTAGTCCTTGTGACTCGTTGTGTAAACTATTTATCCTTACTCATTAGTCTTTGTGACTCGTTGTGTGAACCATTTGTCCTTGTTCATTAGTCCTTGTGACTCGTTTTGTAAAATATTTGTCCTTTTTCATTAATTCTTGTGACTTGTTGTGTGAACCATTTATCCTTGTTCATTAGTCCTTGCAACTCGTTATGTTAACCATTTGTCCTTGTTTATTAGTCCTTGTGACTCATTGGGTAAACCATTTGTCCTTGTTATTGTGACTTGTTGTGTGAATCATTTTTCATTGTTCATTAGTCCTTGTGACTCGTTGTGTGAACCATTTCTCCTTGTTCATTAGTCTTTGTGACTCGCTGTGTAAACTATTTGACCTTGTTCATTAGTCCTTGTGACTCGTTGTGTGAACCATTTGTCCTCGTTATTTTAACCATTTGTCCTTGTGACTCGGTGTGTGAACCATTTGTCCTTCTTCATTAGTTCTTGTGGCTCGTTGTGTGAACCATTTATCCTTGTTCTTTAGTTTTTGGTGCTTGTTGTGTGAAACATTTGTCCTTGTTTATTAGTCCTTGTAACTCGTTGTGTAAACCATTTGTCTTTTTTATTGTGACTTGTTGTGTGAACCATTTATCCTTGTTCATTAGTCCTTGTAACTCGTTATGTTAACCATTTGTCCTTGTTTATTAGTCCTTGTGACTAATTCGGTAAACCATTTGTCCTTGTTATTGTGACTTGTTGTGTGAACCATTTATCCTTGTTCATTAGTCCTTGTAACTCGTTATGTTAACCATTTGTCCTTGTTTATTAGTCCTTGTGACTCATTGGGTAAACCATTTGTCCTTGTTATTGTGACTTGTTGTGTGAACCATTTTTCATTGTTCATTAGTCCTTGTGACTCGTTGTGTGAACAATTTCTCCTTGTTCATTAGTCTTTGTGACTCGCTGTGTAAACTATTTGACCTTGTTCATTAGTCCTTGTGACTCGTTGTGTGAACCATTTGTCCTCGTTATTTTAACCATTTGTCCTTGTGACTCGGTGTGTGAACCATTTGTCCTTCTTCATTAGTTCTTGTGGCTCGTTGTGTGAACCATTTATCCTTGTTCTTTAGTTTTTGGTGCTTGTTGTGTGAAACATTTGTCCTTGTTTATTAGTCCTTGTAACTCGTTGTGTAAACCATTTGTCTTTTTTATTGTGACTTGTTGTGTGAACCATTTTTCCTTGTTCATTAGTCCTTGTGACTCGTTGTGTGAACCATTTGTCCTTGTTCATTAGTCCTTGTGACTCGTTGTCTAAACTATTTGACCTTGTTCATTAGTCCTTGTGACTCGTTGTGTGAATCATTTGTCCTCGTTATGTTAACCATTTGTCCTTGTGATTCGTTGTGTGAACCATTTTTCCTTGTTCATTAGTCCTTGTGACTCGTTGTGTGACATTTGTTGTTGA
Organism: Silene latifolia; assembly: GCF_048544455.1. NCBI lineage: Eukaryota > Viridiplantae > Streptophyta > Magnoliopsida > Caryophyllales > Caryophyllaceae > Silene > Silene latifolia. The sequence goes on from NC_133531.1 coordinate 48,711,581, forward strand.
TTAGTCCTTGTGACTCGTTGCGTAAACTATTTGTCCTTATTCATTAGTCCTTGTGACTCGTTGTGTGAACAATTTGTCCTTGTTCTTTAGTCCTTATGACTCGTTGTTTAAACCATTTGTACTTGTTTATTAGTCCTTGTGACTCGTTGTGTAAACCATTTGTCCTTGTTATTGTGACTTGTTATGTGAACCATTTTTCCTTGTTCATTAGTACTTGTGACTCGTTGTGTTAACCATTTGTCCTTGTTCATTAGTCCTTGTGACTCGTTGTGTAAACCATTTGTCCTTGTTTATTAGTTCTTGTGACTCATTGGGTAAACCCTTTGTCCTTGTTATTGTGACTTGTTGTGTGAACCATTTGTCCTTGTTCATTATCCTTGTTCTTTAGTCCTTGGTCCTTGTTGTGTGAAACATTTGTCCTTGTTTATTAGTCCTTGTGATTCGTTGTGTAAACCATTTGTCCTTCTTATTGTGACTTGTTGTGTGAACCATTTTTCATTGTTCATTAGTCCTTGTGACTCGTTGTGTGAACCATTTGTCCTTGTGACTCGTTGTGTAAACTATTTGACCTTGTTCATTAGTACTTGTGACTCGTTGTGTGAACCATTTATCCTTGTTCATTAGTCTGTGTAACTCGTTATGTTAACCATTTGTCTTTGTTTATTAGTTATTGTGACTCATTGGGTAAACCATTTGTCCTTGTTATTGTGACTTGTTGTGTGAACCATTTTTCATTGTTCATTAGACCTTGTGACTCGTTGTGTAAACCATTTGTCTTTGTTCATTAGTCTTTGTGACTCGTTGTGTAAACTATTTGACCTTGTTCATTAGTCCTTGTGACTCGTTGTGTGAACCATTTGTCCTTGTTCATTAGTCCTTGTGGCTCGTTGTTTGAACCATTTATCCTTGTTCTTTAGTCCTTGGTAAGGTGTGAACCATTTGTCCTTGTTTATTAGTCCTTGTGACTCGTTGTGTAAACCATTTGTCCTTGTTGTTGTGACTTGTTGTGTGAAGAATTTTGCTTGTTCATTTGTTCTTGTGACTCGTTGTGTGAACCATTTGTCCCTGTTCATTAGTCCTTGTGACTCGTTGTGTAAACTATTTATCCTTACTCATTAGTCTTTGTGACTCGTTGTGTGAACCATTTGTCCTTGTTCATTAGTCCTTGTGACTCGTTTTGTAAAATATTTGTCCTTTTTCATTAATTCTTGTGACTTGTTGTGTGAACCATTTATCCTTGTTCATTAGTCCTTGCAACTCGTTATGTTAACCATTTGTCCTTGTTTATTAGTCCTTGTGACTCATTGGGTAAACCATTTGTCCTTGTTATTGTGACTTGTTGTGTGAATCATTTTTCATTGTTCATTAGTCCTTGTGACTCGTTGTGTGAACCATTTCTCCTTGTTCATTAGTCTTTGTGACTCGCTGTGTAAACTATTTGACCTTGTTCATTAGTCCTTGTGACTCGTTGTGTGAACCATTTGTCCTCGTTATTTTAACCATTTGTCCTTGTGACTCGGTGTGTGAACCATTTGTCCTTCTTCATTAGTTCTTGTGGCTCGTTGTGTGAACCATTTATCCTTGTTCTTTAGTTTTTGGTGCTTGTTGTGTGAAACATTTGTCCTTGTTTATTAGTCCTTGTAACTCGTTGTGTAAACCATTTGTCTTTTTTATTGTGACTTGTTGTGTGAACCATTTATCCTTGTTCATTAGTCCTTGTAACTCGTTATGTTAACCATTTGTCCTTGTTTATTAGTCCTTGTGACTAATTGGGTAAACCATTTGTCCTTGTTATTGTGACTTGTTGTGTGAACCATTTTTCATTGTTCATTAGACCTTGTGACTCGTTGTGTAAACCATTTGTCTTTGTTCATTAGTCTTTGTGACTCGTTGTGTAAACTATTTGACCTTGTTCATTAGTCCTTGTGACTCGTTGTGTGAACCATTTGTCCTTGTTCATTAGTCCTTGTGGCTCGTTGTTTGAACCATTTATCCTTGTTCTTTAGTCCTTGGTAAGGTGTGAACCATTTGTCCTTGTTTATTAGTCCTTGTGACTCGTTGTGTAAACCATTTGTCCTTGTTGTTGTGACTTGTTGTGTGAAGAATTTTGCTTGTTCATTTGTTCTTGTGACTCGTTGTGTGAACCATTTGTCCCTGTTCATTAGTCCTTGTGACTCGTTGTGTAAACTATTTATCCTTACTCATTAGTCTTTGTGACTCGTTGTGTGAACCATTTGTCCTTGTTCATTAGTCCTTGTGACTCGTTTTGTAAAATATTTGTCCTTTTTCATTAATTCTTGTGACTTGTTGTGTGAACCATTTATCCTTGTTCATTAGTCCTTGCAACTCGTTATGTTAACCATTTGTCCTTGTTTATTAGTCCTTGTGACTCATTGGGTAAACCATTTGTCCTTGTTATTGTGACTTGTTGTGTGAATCATTTTTCATTGTTCATTAGTCCTTGTGACTCGTTGTGTGAACCATTTCTCCTTGTTCATTAGTCTTTGTGACTCGCTGTGTAAACTATTTGACCTTGTTCATTAGTCCTTGTGACTCGTTGTGTGAACCATTTGTCCTCGTTATTTTAACCATTTGTCCTTGTGACTCGGTGTGTGAACCATTTGTCCTTCTTCATTAGTTCTTGTGGCTCGTTGTGTGAACCATTTATCCTTGTTCTTTAGTTTTTGGTGCTTGTTGTGTGAAACATTTGTCCTTGTTTATTAGTCCTTGTAACTCGTTGTGTAAACCATTTGTCTTTTTTATTGTGACTTGTTGTGTGAACCATTTATCCTTGTTCATTAGTCCTTGTAACTCGTTATGTTAACCATTTGTCCTTGTTTATTAGTCCTTGTGACTAATTGGGTAAACCATTTGTCCTTGTTATTGTGACTTGTTGTGTGAACCATTTATCCTTGTTCATTAGTCCTTGTAACTCGTTATGTTAACCATTTGTCCTTGTTTATTAGTCCTTGTGACTCATTGGGTAAACCATTTGTCCTTGTTATTGTGACTTGTTGTGTGAACCATTTTTCATTGTTCATTAGTCCTTGTGACTCGTTGTGTGAACAATTTCTCCTTGTTCATTAGTCTTTGTGACTCTTTGTGTAAACTATTTGACCTTGTTCATTAGTCCTTGTGACTCGTTGTGTGAACCATTTGTCCTCGTTATTTTAACCATTTGTCCTTGTGACTCGGTGTGTGAACCATTTGTCCTTCTTCATTAGTTCTTGTGGCTCGTTGTGTGAACCATTTATCCTTGTTCTTTAGTTTTTGGTGCTTGTTGTGTGAAACATTTGTCCTTGTTTATTAGTCCTTGTAACTCGTTGTGTAAACCATTTGTCTTTTTTATTGTGACTTGTTGTGTGAACCATTTTTCCTTGTTCATTAGTCCTTGTGACTCGTTGTGTGAACCATTTGTCCTTGTTCATTAGTCCTTGTGACTCGTTGTCTAAACTATTTGACCTTGTTCATTAGTCCTTGTGACTCGTTGTGTGAATCATTTGTCCTCGTTCTTTAGTCCTTATGACTCGTTGTTTAAACCATTTGTACTTGTTTATTAGTCCTTGTGACTCGTTGTGTAAACCATTTGTCCTTGTTATTGTGACTTGTTATGTGAACCATTTTTCCTTGTTCATTAGTACTTGTGACTCGTTGTGTTAACCATTTGTCCTTGTTCATTAGTCCTTGTGACTCGTTGTGTAAACCATTTGTCCTTGTTTATTAGTTCTTGTGACTCATTGGGTAAAACCTTTGTCCTTGTTATTGTGACTTGTTGTGTGAACCATTTGTCCTTGTTCATTATCCTTGTTCTTTAGTCCTTGGTCCTTGTTGTGTGAAACATTTGTCCTTGTTTATTAGTCCTTGTGATTCGTTGTGTAAACCATTTGTCCTTCTTATTGTGACTTGTTGTGTGAACCATTTTTCATTGTTCATTAGTCCTTGTGACTCGTTGTGTGAACCATTTGTCCTTGTGACTCGTTGTGTAAACTATTTGACCTTGTTCATTAGTACTTGTGACTCGTTGTTTGAACCATTTATCCTTGTTCATTAGTCTGTGTAACTCGTTATGTTAACCATTTGTCTTTGTTTATTAGTTATTGTGACTCATTGGGTAAACCATTTGTCCTTGTTATTGTGACTTGTTGTGTGAACCATTTTTCATTGTTCATTAGACCTTGTGACTCGTTGTGTAAACCATTTGTCTTTGTTCATTAGTCTTTGTGACTCGTTGTGTAAACTATTTGACCTTGTTCATTAGTCCTTGTGACTCGTTGTGTGAACCATTTGTCCTTGTTCATTAGTCCTTGTGGCTCGTTGTTTGAACCATTTATCCTTGTTCTTTAGTCCTTGGTAAGGTGTGAACCATTTGTCCTTGTTTATTAGTCCTTGTGACTCGTTGTGTAAACCATTTGTCCTTGTTGTTGTGACTTGTTGTGTGAAGAATTTTGCTTGTTCATTTGTTCTTGTGACTCGTTGTGTGAACCATTTGTCCCTGTTCATTAGTCCTTGTGACTCGTTGTGTAAACTATTTATCCTTACTCATTAGTCCTTGTGACTCGTTGTGTGAACCATTTGTCCTTGTTCATTAGTCCTTGTGACTCGTTTTGTAAAATATTTGTCCTTTTTCATTAATTCTTGTGACTTGTTGTGTGAACCATTTATCCTTGTTCATTAGTCCTTGCAACTCGTTATGTTAACCATTTGTCCTTGTTTATTAGTCCTTGTGACTCATTGGGTAAACCATTTGTCCTTGTTATTGTGACTTGTTGTGTGAATCATTTTTCATTGTTCATTAGTCCTTGTGACTCGTTGTGTGAACCATTTCTCCTTGTTCATTAGTCTTTGTGACTCGCTGTGTAAACTATTTGACCTTGTTCATTAGTCCTTGTGACTCGTTGTGTGAACCATTTGTCCTCGTTATGTTAACCATTTGTCCTTGTGACTCGTTGTGTGAACCATTTGTCCTTCTTCATTAGTTCTTGTGGCTCGTTGTGTGAGCCATTTATCCTTGTTCTTTAGTCCTTGGTCCTTGTTGTGTGAAGCATTTGTCCGTGTTTATTAGTCCTTGTGACTCGTTGTGTAAACCATTTGTCCTTCTTATTGTGACTTGTTGTGTGAACCATTTTTCCTTGTTCATTAGTCCTTGTGACTTGTTGTGTGAACCATTTGTCCTTGTTCATTAGTCCTTGTGACTCGTTGTCAAAGCTATTTAACCTTGTTCATTAGTCCTTGTGACTCGTTGTGTGAACCATTTGTCCTTGTTCATTAGTCCTTGTGACTCGTTGTCTAAACTATTTGACCTTGTTCATTAGTCCTTGTGACTCGTTGTGTGAATCATTTGTCCTCGTTATGTTAACCATTTATCCTTGTGATTCGTTGTGTGAACCATTTTTCCTCGTTCATTAGTCCTTGTGACTCGTTGTGTGACATTTGTGGTTGATTAGTCCTTGTGACTCGTTGCGTAAACTATTTGTCCTTATTCATTAGTCCTTGTGACTCGTTGTGTGAACCATTTTTCCTTGTTCATTAGTCCTTGTGACTCGTTGTGTGACATTTGTTGTTGATTAGTCCTTGTGACTCGTTGCGTAAACTATTTGTCCTTACTCATTAGTCCTTGTGACTCGTTGTGTGAACCATTTGTCCTTGTTCTTTAGTCCTTATGACTCGTTGTTTAAACCATTTGTACTTGTTTATTAGTCCTTGTGACTCGTTGTGTAAACCATTTGTCCTTGTTATTGTGACTTGTTATGTGAACCATTTTTCCTTGTTCATTAGTACTTGTGACTCGTTGTGTTAACCATTTGTCCTTGTTCATTAGTCCTTGTGACTCGTTGTGTAAACCATTTATCCTTGTTTATTAGTTCTTGTGACTCATTGGGTAAACCCTTTGTCCTTGTTATTGTGACTTGTTGTGTGAACCATTTGTCCTTGTTCATTATCCTTGTTCTTTAGTCCTTGGTCCTTGTTGTGTGAAACATTTGTCCTTGTTTATTAGTCCTTGTGATTCGTTGTGTAAACCATTTGTCCTTCTTATTGTGACTTGTTGTGTGAACCATTTTTCATTGTTCATTAGTCCTTGTGACTCGTTGTGTGAACCATTTGTCCTTGTGACTCGTTGTGTAAACTATTTGACCTTGTTCATTAGTCCTTGTGACTCGTTGTGTGAACCATTTATCCTTGTTCATTAGTCCGTGTAACTCGTTATGTTAACCATTTGTCTTTGTTTATTAGTTATTGTGACTCATTGGGTAAACCATTTGTCCTTGTTATTGTGACTTGTTGTGTGAACCATTTTTCATTATTCATTAGACCTTGCGACTCGTTGTGTAAACCATTTGTCTTTGTTCATTAGTCTTTGTGACTCGTTGTGTAAACTATTTGACCTTGTTCATTAGTCCTTGTGACTCGTTGTGTGAACCATTTGTCCTTGTTCATTAGTCCTTGTGGCTCGTTGTTTGAACCATTTATCCTTGTTCTTTAGTCCTTGGTCCTTGTGTGAACCATTTGTCCTTGTTTATTAGTCCTTGTGACTCGTTGTGTAAACCATTTGTCCTTGTTGTTGTGACTTGTTGTGTGAAGAATTTTGCTTGTTCATTAGTTCTTGTGACTCGTTGTGTGAACCATTTGTCCCTGTTCATTAGTCCTTGTGACTCGTTGTGTAAACTATTTGTCCTTACTCATTAGTCCTTGTGACTCGTTGTGTGAACCATTTGTCCTTGTTCATTAGTCCTTGTGACTCGTTTTGTAAAATATTTGTCCTTCTTCATTAATTCTTGTGACTTGTTGTGTGAACCATTTATCCTTGTTCATTAGTCCTTGTAACTCGTTATGTTAACCATTTGTCCTTGTTTATTAGTCCTTGTGACTCATTGGGTAAACCATTTGTCCTTGTTATTGTGACTTGTTGTGTGAACCATTTTTCATTGTTCATTAGTCCTTGTGACTCGTTGTGTGAACCATTTCTCCTTGTTCATTAGTCTTTGTGACTCGCTGTGTAAACTATTTGACCTTGTTCATTAGTCCTTGTGACTCGTTGTGTGAACCATTTGTCCTCGTTATGTTAACCATTTGTCCTTGTGACTCGTTGTGTGAACCATTTGTCCTTCTTCATTAGTTCTTGTGGCTCGTTGTGTGAGCCATTTATCCTTGTTCTTTAGTCCTTGGTCCTTGTTGTGTGAAGCATTTGTCCTTGTTTATTAGTCCTTGTGACTCGTTGTGTAAACCATTTGTCCTTCTTATTGTGACTTGTTGTGTGAACCATTTTTCCTTGTTCATTAGTCCTTGTGACTCGTTGTGTGAACCATTTGTCCTTGTTCATTAGTCCTTGTGACTCGTTGTCAAAGCTATTTAACCTTGTTCATTAGTCCTTGTGACTCGTTGTGTGAACCATTTGTCCTTGTTCATTAGTCCTTATGACTCGTTGTTTAAACCATTTGTCCTTGTTTCTTAGTCCTTGTGACTCGTTGTGTAAACCATTTGTCCTTATTATTGTGACTTGTTATGTGAACCATTTTTCCTTGTTCATTAGTCCTTGTGACTCGTTGTGTTAACCATTTGTCCTTGTTCATTAGTCCTTGTGACTCGTTGTGTAAACCATTTGTCCTTGTTTATTAGTTCTTGTGACTCATTGGGTAAACCATTTGTCCTTGTTATTGTGAGTTGTTGTGTGAACCATTTTTCATTGTTCATTAGTCCTTGTGACTTGTTGTGTGAACCATTTGTCCTTGTTCATTAGTCCTTGTGACTCGTTGTGTAAACTATTTGACCTTGTTCATTAGTTCTTGTGACTCGTTGTGTGAACCATTTGTCCTTGTTCATTAGTCCTTGTGGCTCGTTGTTTGAACCATTTATCCTTGTTCTTTAGTCCTTGGTCCTTGTGTGAACCATTTGTCCTTGTTTATTAGTCCTTGTGAGTCGTTATGTAAACCATTTGTCCTTGTTATTGTGACTTGTTATGTGAACCATTTTTCCTTGTTCATTAGTCCTTGTGACTCGTTGGGTTAAGCATTTGTCCTTGTTCATTAGTCCTTGTGACTCGTTGTGTAAACCATTTGTCCTTGTTTATTAGTTCTTGTGACTCATTGGGTAAACCATTTGTCCTTGTTATTGTGACTTGTTGTGTGAACCATTTTTCATTGTTCATTAGTCCTTGTGACTCGTTGTGTAAACCATTTGTCCTTGTTCATTAGTCCTTGTGACTCGCTGTGTAAACTATTTGACCTTGTTCATTAGTCCTTGTGACTCGTTGTGTGAACCATTTGTCCTCGTTATGTTAACCATTTGTCCTTGTGACTCGTTGTGTGAACCATTTGTCCTTCTTCATTAGTTCTTGTGGCTCGTTGTGTGAGCCATTTATCCTTGTTCTTTAGTCCTTGGTCCTTGTTGTGTGAAGCATTTGTCCTTGTTTATTAGTCCTTGTGACTCGTTGTGTAAACCATTTGTCCTTCTTATTGTGACTTGTTGTGTGAACCATTTTTCCTTGTTCATTAGTCCTTGTGACTCGTTGTGTGAACCATTTGTCCTTGTTCATTAGTCCTTGTGACTCGTTGTCAAAGCTATTTAACCTTGTTCATTAGTCCTTGTGACTCGTTGTGTGAACCATTTGTCCTTGTTCATTAGTCCTTGTGACTCGTTGTCTAAACTATTTGACCTTGTTCATTAGTCCTTGTGACTCGTTGTGTGAATCATTTGTCCTCGTTATGTTAACCATTTGTCCTTGTGATTCGTTGTGTGAACCATTTTTCCTCGTTCATTAGTCCTTGTGACTCGTTGTGTGACATTTGTGGTTGATTAGTCCTTGTGACTCGTTGCGTAAACTATTTGTCCTTATTCATTAGTCCTTGTGACTCGTTGTGTGAACCATTTGTCCTTGTTCATTAGTCCTTATGACTCGTTGTTTAAACCATTTGTCCTTGTTTCTTAGTCCTTGTGACTCGTTGTGTAAACCATTTGTCCTTATTATTGTGACTTGTTATGTGAACCATTTTTCCTTGTTCATTAGTCCTTGTGACTCGTTGTGTTAACCATTTGTCCTTGTTCATTAGTCCTTGTGACTCGTTGTGTAAACCATTTGTCCTTGTTTATTAGTTCTTGTGACTCATTGGGTAAACCATTTGTCCTTGTTATTGTGAGTTGTTGTGTGAACCATTTTTCATTGTTCATTAGTCCTTGTGACTTGTTGTGTGAACCATTTGTCCTTGTTCATTAGTCCTTGTGACTCGTTGTGTAAACTATTTGACCTTGTTCATTAGTTCTTGTGACTCGTTGTGTGAACCATTTGTCCTTGTTCATTAGTCCTTGTGGCTCGTTGTTTGAACCATTTATCCTTGTTCTTTAGTCCTTGGTCCTTGTGTGAACCATTTGTCCTTGTTTATTAGTCCTTGTGAGTCGTTATGTAAACCATTTGTCCTTGTTATTGTGACTTGTTATGTGAACCATTTTTCCTTGTTCATTAGTCCTTGTGACTCGTTGGGTTAAGCATTTGTCCTTGTTCATTAGTCCTTGTGACTCGTTGTGTAAACCATTTGTCCTTGTTTATTAGTTCTTGTGACTCATTGGGTAAACCATTTGTCCTTGTTATTGTGACTTGTTGTGTGAACCATTTTTCATTGTTCATTAGTCCTTGTGACTCGTTGTGTAAACCATTTGTCCTTGTTCATTAGTCCTTGTGACTCGTTGTGTAAACTATTTGACCTTGTTCATTAGTCCTTATGACTCGTTTTGTGAACCATTTATCCTTGTTCATTAGTCCGTGTAACTCGTTATGTTAACCATTTGTCTTTGTTTATTAGTAATTGTGACTCATTGGGTAAACCATTTGTCCTTGTTATTGTGACTTGTTGTGTGAACCATTTTTCATTGTTCATTAGACCTTGTGACTCGTTGTGTGAACCATTTGTCCTTGTTCATTAGTCCTTGTGACTTATGGTGTAAACTATTTGACCTTGTTCATTAGTCCTTGTGACTCGTTGTGTGAACCATTTGTCCTTGTTCATTAGTCCTTGTGGCTCGTTGTGTGAACCATTTATCCTTGTTCTTTAGTCCTTGGTCCTTGTGTGAACCATTTATCCTTGTTTATTAGTCCTTGTGACTCGTTGTGTAAACCATTTGTCCTTGTTGTTGTGACTAGTTGTGTGAAGCATTTTCCTTGTTCATTAGTCCTTGTGACTCGTTGTGTGAACCATTTGTCCTTGTTCATTAGTCCGTGTAACTCGTTATGTTAACCATTTGTCTTTATTTATTAGTTATTGTGACTCATTGGGTAAACCATTTGTCCTTGTTATTGTGACTTGTTGTGTGAACCATTTTTCATTGTTCATTAGACCTTGTGACTCGTTGTGTAAACCATTTGTCTTTGTTCATTAGTCTTTGTGACTCGTTGTGTAAACTATTTGACCTTGTTCATTAGTCCTTGTGACTCGTTGTGTGAACCATTTGTCCTTGTTCATTAGTCCTTGTGGCTCGTTGTTTGAACCATTTATCCTTGTTCTTTAGTCCTTGGTCCTTGTGTGAACCATTTTTCATTGTTCATTAGTCCTTGTGACTCGTTGTGTAAACCATTTGTCCTTGTTGTTGTGACTTGTTGTGTGAAGAATTTTGCTTGTTCATTAGTTCTTGTGACTCGTTGTGTGAACCATTTGTCCCTTTTCATTAGTCCTTGTGACTCGTTGTGTAAACTATTTGTCCTTACTCATTAGTCCTTGTGACTCGTTGTGTGAACCATTTGTCCTTGTTCATTAGTCCTTGTGACTCGTTTTGTAAAATATTTGTCCTTCTTCATTAATTCTTGTGACTTGTTGTGTGAACCATTTATCGTTGTTCATTAGTCCTTGTAACTCGTTATGTTAACCATTTGTCCTTGTTTATTAGTCCTTGTGACTCATTGGGTAAACCATTTGTCCTTGTTATTGTGACTTGTTGTGTGAACCATTTTTCATTGTTCATTAGTCCTTGTGACTCGTTGTGTGAACCATTTCTCCTTGTTCATTAGTCTTTGTGACTCGCTGTGTAAACTATTTGACCTTGTTCATTAGTCCTTGTGACTCGTTGTGTGAACCATTTGTCCTCGTTATGTTAACCATTTGTCCATGTGACTCGTTGTGTGAACCATTTGTCCTTCTTCATTTGTTCTTGTGGCTCGTTGTGTGAGCCATTTATCCTTGTTCTTTAGTCCTTGGTCCTTGTTGTGTGAAGCATTTGTCCTTGTTTATTAGTCCTTGTGACTCGTTGTGTAAACCATTTGTCCTTCTTATTGTAACTTGTTGTGTGAACCATTTTTCCTTGTTCATTAGTCCTTGTGACTCGTTGTGTGAACCATTTGTCCTTGTTCATTAGTCCTTGTGGCTCGTTGTGTGAACCATTTATCCTTGTTCTTTAGTCCTTGGTCCTTGTGTGAACCATTTATCCTTGTTTATTAGTCCTTGTGACTCGTTGTGTAAACCATTTGTCCTTGTTGTTGTGACTAGTTGTGTGAAGCATTTTCCTTGTTCATTAGTCCTTGTGACTCGTTGTGTGAACCATTTGTCCCTGTTCATTAGTCCTTGTGACTCGTTGTGTAAACTATTTGTCCTTACTCATTAGTCCTTGTGACTCGTTGTGTGAACCATTTGTCCTTGTTCATTAGTCCTTGTGACTCGTTTTGTAAAATATTTGTCCTTCTTCATTAATTCTTGTGACTTGTTGTGTGAACCATTTATCCTTGTTCATTAGTCCTTGTAACTCGTTATGTTAACCATTTGTCCTTGTTTATTAGTCCTTGTGACTCATTGGGTAAACCATTTGTTCTTGTTATTGTGACTTGTTGTGTGAACCATTTTTCATTGTTCATTAGTCCTTGTGACTCGTTGTGTGAACAATTTCTCCTTGTTCATTAGTCTTTGTGACTCGCTGTGTAAACTATTTGACCTTGTTCATTAGTCCTTGTGACTCGTTGTGTGAACCATTTGTCCTCGTTATTTTAACCATTTGTCCTTGTGACTCGGTGTGTGAACCATTTGTCCTTCTTCATTAGTTCTTGTGGCTCGTTGTGTGAACCATTTATCCTTGTTCTTTAGTCCTTGGTCCTTGTTGTGTGAAACATTTGTCCTTGTTTATTAGTCCTTGTAACTCGTTGTGTAAACCATTTGTCTTTTTTATTGTGACTTGTTGTGTGAACCATTTTTCCTTGTTCATTAGTCCTTGTGACTCGTTGTGTGAACCATTTGTCCTTGTTCATTAGTCCTTGTGACTCGTTGTCTAAACTATTTGACCTTGTTCATTAGTCCTTGTGACTCGTTGTGTGAATCATTTGTCCTCGTTATGTTAACCATTTGTCCTTGTGATTCGTTGTGTGAACCACTTTTCCTTGTTCATTAGTCCTTGTGACTCGTTGTGTGACATTTGTTGTTGATTAGTCCTTGTGACTCGTTGCGTAAACTATTTGTCCTTATTCATTAGTCCTTGTGACTCGTTGTGTGAACCATTTGTCCTTGTTCTTTAGTCCTTATGACTCGTTGTTTAAACCATTTGTACTTGTTTATTAGTCCTTGTGACTCGTTGTGTAAACCATTTGTCCTTGTTATTGTGACTTGTTATGTGAACCATTTTTCCTTGTTCATTAGTACTTGTGACTCGTTGTGTTAACCATTTGTCCTTGTTCATTAGTCCTTGTGACTCGTTGTGTAAACCATTTGTCCTTGTTTATTAGTTCTTGTGACTCATTGGGTAAACCCTTTGTCCTTGTTATTGTGACTTGTTGTGTGAACCATTTGTCCTTGTTCATTATCCTTGTTCTTTAGTCCTTGGTCCTTGTTGTGTGAAACATTTGTCCTTGTTTATTAGTCCTTGTGATTCGTTGTGTAAACCATTTGTCCTTCTTATTGTGACTTGTTGTGTGAACCATTTTTCATTGTTCATTAGTCCTTGTGACTCGTTGTGTGAACCATTTGTTCTTGTGACTCGTTGTGTAAACTATTTGACCTTGTTCATTAGTCCTTGTGACTCGTTGTGTGAACCATTTATCCTTGTTCATTAGTCCGTGTAACTCGTTATGTTAACCATTTGTCTTTATTTATTAGTTATTGTGACTCATTGGGTAAACCATTTGTCCTTGTTATTGTGACTTGTTGTGTGAACCATTTTTCATTGTTCATTAGACCTTGTGACTCGTTGTGTAAACCATTTGTCTTTGTTCATTAGTCTTTGTGACTCGTTGTGTAAACTATTTGACCTTGTTCATTAGTCCTTGTGACTCGTTGTGTGAACCATTTGTCCTTGTTCATTAGTCCTTGTGGCTCGTTGTTTGAACCATTTATCCTTGTTCTTTAGTCCTTGGTCCTTGTGTGAACCATTTTTCATTGTTCATTAGTCCTTGTGACTCGTTGTGTAAACCATTTGTCCTTGTTGTTGTGACTTGTTGTGTGAAGAATTTTGCTTGTTCATTAGTTCTTGTGACTCGTTGTGTGAACCATTTGTCCCTTTTCATTAGTCCTTGTGACTCGTTGTGTAAACTATTTGTCCTTACTCATTAGTCCTTGTGACTCGTTGTGTGAACCATTTGTCCTTGTTCATTAGTCCTTGTGACTCGTTTTGTAAAATATTTGTCCTTCTTCATTAATTCTTGTGACTTGTTGTGTGAACCATTTATCGTTGTTCATTAGTCCTTGTAACTCGTTATGTTAACCATTTGTCCTTGTTTATTAGTCCTTGTGACTCATTGGGTAAACCATTTGTCCTTGTTATTGTGACTTGTTGTGTGAACCATTTTTCATTGTTCATTAGTCCTTGTGACTCGTTGTGTGAACCATTTCTCCTTGTTCATTAGTCTTTGTGGATTGTGTAAACTATTTGACCTTGTTCATTAGTCCTTGTGACTCGTTGTGTGAACCATTTGTCCTCGTTATGTTAACCATTTGTCCATGTGACTCGTTGTGTGAACCATTTGTCCTTCTTCATTTGTTCTTGTGGCTCGTTGTGTGAGCCATTTATCCTTGTTCTTTAGTCCTTGGTCCTTGTTGTGTGAAGCATTTGTCCTTGTTTATTAGTCCTTGTGACTCGTTGTGTAAACCATTTGTCCTTCTTATTGTAACTTGTTGTGTGAACCATTTTTCCTTGTTCATTAGTCCTTGTGACTCGTTGTGTGAACCATTTGTCCTTGTTCATTAGTCCTTGTGACTCGTTGTCTAAACTATTTGACCTTGTTCATTAGTCCTTGTGACTCGTTGTGTGAACCATTTGTCCTTATTCATTAGTCCTTGTGACTCGTTGTCTAAACTATTTGACCTTGTTCATTAGTCCTTGTGACTCGTTGTGTAAACTATTTGTCCTTACTCATTAGTCCTTGTGACTCGTTGTGTAAACTATTTGACCTTGTTCATTAGTCCTTGTGACTCGTTGTGTGAACCATTTGACCTTGTTCATTAGTCCTTGTGGCTCGTTGTGTGAACCATTTATCCTTGTTCTTTAGTCCTTGGTCCTGGTGTGAACCATTTGTCCTTGTTTATTAGTCCTTGTGACTCGTTGTGTAAACCATTTGTCCTTGTTGTTGTGACTTGTTGTGTGAAGCATTTTCCTTGTTCATTAGTCCTTGTGACTCGTTGTGTAAACCATTTGTCCCTGTTCATTAGTCCTTGTGACCCGTTGTGTAAACTATTTGTCCTTACTCATTAGTCCTTGTGAGTCGTTGTGTGAACCATTTGTCCTTGTTCTTTAGTCCTTATGACTCGTTGTTTAAACCATTTGTCCTTGTTTATTAGTCCTTGTGACTCGTTGTGTAAACCATTTGTCCTTGTTATTGTGACTTGTTGTGTGAACCTTTTTTCCCTGTTAATTAGTCCTTGTGACTCGTTGCGTAAACTATTTGTCCTTATTCATTAGTCCTTGTGACTCGTTGTGTGAACCATTTGTCCTTGTTTATTAGTCCTTGTGACTCGTTGTCTAAACTATTTGACCTTGTTCATTAGTTCTTGTGACTCGTTGTGTGAACCATTTATCCTTGTTCATTAGTCCGTGTAACTCGTTATGTTAACCATTTGTCCTTGTTTATTAGTTCTTGTGACTCATTGGGTAAACCATTTGTCCTTGTTATTGTGACTTGTTGTGTGAACCATTTTTCATTGTTCATTAGTCCTTGTGACTCGTTGTGTGAACCATTTGTCCTTGTTCATTAGTCCTTGTGACTCGTTGTGTAAACTATTTGCCTTGTACATTAG
This sequence comes from Silene latifolia, assembly GCF_048544455.1. NCBI lineage: Eukaryota > Viridiplantae > Streptophyta > Magnoliopsida > Caryophyllales > Caryophyllaceae > Silene > Silene latifolia. The sequence goes on from NC_133531.1 coordinate 48,726,769, forward strand.
TTCTTGTGACTCGTTGTGTGAACCATTTATCCTTGTTCATTAGTCCGTGTAAGTCGTTATGTTAACCATTTGTCCTTGTTTATTAGTTCTTGTGACTCATTGGGTAAACCATTTGTCCTTGTTATTGTGACTTGTTGTGTGAACCATTTTTCATTGTTCATTAGTCCTTGTGACTCGTTGTGTGAACCATTTGTCCTTGTTCATTAGTCCTTGTGACTCGTTGTGTAAACTATTTGACCTTGTTCATTAGTCCTTGTGACTCGTTGTGTGAACCATTTGACCTTGTTCATTAGTCCTTGTGGCTCGTTGTGTGAACCATTTATCCTTGTTCTTTAGTCCTTGGTCCTTGTGTGAACCATTTGTCCTTGTTTATTAGTCCTTGTGACTCGTTGTGTAAACCATTTGTCCTTGTTGTTGTGACTTGTTGTGTGAAGCATTTTCCTTGTTCATTAGTCCTTGTGACTCGTTGTGTGAACCATTTGTCCTTGTTCATCAGTCCTTGTGACCCGTTGTGTAAACTATTTGTCCTTACTCATTAGTCCTTGTGAGTCGTTGTGTGAACCATTTGTCCTTGTTCTTTAGTCCTTATGACTCGTTGTTTAAACCATTTGTCCTTGTTTATTAGTCCTTGTGACTCGTTGTGTAAACCATTTGTCCTTGTTATTGTGACTTGTTGTGTGAACCTTTTTTCCCTGTTAATTAGTCCTTGTGACTCGTTGCGTAAACTATTTGTCCTTATTCATTAGTCCTTGTGACTCGTTGTGTGAACCATTTGTCCTTGTTTATTAGTCCTTGTGACTCGTTGTCTAAACTATTTGACCTTGTTCATTAGTTCTTGTGACTCGTTGTGTGAACCATTTATCCTTGTTCATTAGTCCGGTAACTCGTTATGTTAACCATTTGTCCTTGTTTATTAGTTCTTGTGACTCATTGGGTAAACCATTTGTCCTTGTTATTGTGACTTGTTGTGTGAACCATTTTTCATTGTTCATTAGTCCTTGTGACTCGTTGTGTGAACCATTTGTCCTTGTTCATTAGTCCTTGTGACTCGTTGTGTAAACTATTTGGCCTTGTTCATTAGTTCTTGTGACTCGTTGTGTGAACCATTTATCCTTGTTCATTAGTCCGTGTAAGTCGTTATGTTAACCATTTGTCCTTGTTTATTAGTTCTTGTGACTCATTGGGTAAACCATTTGTCCTTGTTATTGTGACTTGTTGTGTGAACCATTTTTCATTGTTCATTAGTCCTTGTGACTCGTTGTGTGAACCATTTGTCCTTGTTCATTAGTCCTTGTGACTCGTTGTGTAAACTATTTGACCTTGTTCATTAGTCCTTGTGACTCGTTGTGTGAACCATTTGACCTTGTTCATTAGTCCTTGTGGCTCGTTGTGTGAACCATTTATCCTTGTTCTTTAGTCCTTGGTCCTTGTGTGAACCATTTGTCCTTGTTTATTAGTCCTTGTGACTCGTTGTGTAAACCATTTGTCCTTGTTGTTGTGACTTGTTGTGTGAAGCATTTTCCTTGTTCATTAGTCCTTGTGACTCGTTGTGTGAACCATTTGTCCCTGTTCATTAGTCCTTGTGACCCGTTGTGTAAACTATTTGTCCTTACTCATTAGTCCTTGTGAGTCGTTGTGTGAACCATTTGTCCTTGTTCTTTAGTCCTTATGACTCGTTGTTTAAACCATTTGTCCTTGTTTATTAGTCCTTGTGACTCGTTGTGTAAACCATTTGTCCTTGTTATTGTGACTTGTTGTGTGAACCTTTTTTCCCTGTTAATTAGTCCTTGTGACTCGTTGCGTAAACTATTTGTCCTTATTCATTAGTCCTTGTGACTCGTTGTGTGAACCATTTGTCCTTGTTCTTTAGTCCTTATGACTCGTTGTTTAAACCATTTGTCCTTGTTTATTAGTCCTTGTGACTCGTTGTGTAAACCATTTGTCCTTGTTATTGTGACTTGTTATGTGAACCATTTTTCCTTGTTCATTAGTCCTTGTGACTCGTTCTGTTAACCATTTGTCCTTGTTCATTAGTCCTTGTGACTCGTTGTGTAAACCATTTGTCCTTGTTTATTAGTTCTTGTGACTCATTGGGTAAACCATTTGTCCTTGTTATTCTGACTTGTTGTGTGAACCATTTTTCATTGTTCATTAGTCCTTGTGACTCGTTGTGTGAACCATTTGTCCTTGTTCATTAGTCCTTGTGACTCGTTGTGTAAACTATTTGACCTTGTTCATTAGTCCTTGTGACTCGTTGTGTGAACCATTTATCCTTGTTCATTAATCCGTGTAACTCGTTATGTTAACCATTTGTCCTTCTTTATTAGTTCTTGTGACTCATTGGGTAAACCATTCGTCCTTGTTATTGTGACTTGTTGTGTGAACCATTTTTCATTGTTCATTAGTCCTTGTGACTCGTTGTGTGAACCATTTGTCCTTGTTCATTAGTCCTTGTGACTCGTTGTGTAAACTATTTGACATTGCTCATTAGTCCTTGTGACTCGTTGTGTGAACCATTTATCCTTGTTCATTAGTCCGTGTAACTCTTTATGTTAACCATTTGTCTTTCTTTATTAGTTATTGTGACTCATTGGGTAAACCATTTGTCCTTGTTATTGTGACTTGTTGTGTGAACCATTTTTCATTGTTCATTAGACCTCGTGACTCGTTGTGTGAACCATTTGTCCTTGTTCATTAGTCCTTGTGACTCGTAGTGTAAACTATTTGACCTTGTTCATTAGTCCTTGTGACTCGTTGTGTGAACCATTTGTCCTTGTTCATTAGTCCTTGTGGCTCGTTGTGTGAACCATTTATCCTTGTTCTTTAGTCCTTGGTCCTTGTGTGAACCATTTGTCCTTGTTTATTAGTCCTTGTGACTCGTTGTGTAAACCATTTGTCCTTGTTGTTGTGACTTGTTGTGTGAAGCATTTTCCTTGTTCATTAGTCCTTGTGACTCGTTGTGTGAACCATTTGTCCCTGTTCATTAGTCCTTGTGACTCGTTGTGTAAACTATTTGTCCTTACTCATTAGTCCTTGTGACTCGTTGTGTGAACCATTTGTCCTTGTTCTTTAGTCCTTATGACTCGTTGTTTAAACCATTTGTCCTTGTTTATTAGTCATTGTGACTCGTTGTGTAAACCATTTGTCCTTGTTATTGTGACTTGTTGTGTGAACCTTTTTCCCTGTTAATTAGTCCTTGTGACTCGTTGCGTAAACTATTTGTCCTTATTCATTAGTCCTTGTGACTCGTTGTGTGAACCATTTGTCCTTGTTCTTTAGTCCTTGGTCCTTGTGTGAACCATTTGTCCTTGTTATTGTGACTTGTTGTATGAACCTTTTTTCATTGTTCATTAGTCCTTGTGACTCGTTGTGTGAACGATTTGTCCTTGTTCATTAGTCCTTGTGACTCGTTGTGTAAACTATTTGACCTTGTTCATTAGTTCTTGTGACTCGTTGTGTGAACCATTTATCCTTGTTCATTAGTCCGTGTAACTCGTTATGTTAACCATTTGTCCTTGTTTATTAGTTCTTGTGACTCATTGGGTAAACCAATTGTCCTTGTTATTGTGACTTGTTGTGTGAACCATTTTTCATTGTTCATTAGACCTTGTGACTCGTTGTGTGAACCTTTTGTCCTTGTTCATTAGTCCTTGTGACTCTTTGTGTAAACTATTTGACCTTGTTCATTAGTCCTTGTGACTCGTTGTGTGAACCATTTGTCCTTGTTCATTAGTCCTTGTGGCTCGTTGTGTGAACCATTTATCCTTGTTCTTTAGTCCTTGGTCCTTGTGTGAACCATTTGTCCTTGTTTATTAGTCCTTGTGACTCGTTGTGTAAACCATTTGTCCTTCTTGTTGTGACTTGTTGTGTGAAGCATTTTCCTTGTTCATTAGTCCTTGTGACTCGTTGTGTGAACCATTTGTCCCTGTTCATTAGTCCTTGTGACTCGTTGTGTAAACTATTTGTCCTTACTCATTAGTCCTTGTGACTCGTTGTGTGAACCATTTGTCCTTGTTCTTTAGTCCTTATGACTCGTTGTTTAAACCATTTGTCCTTGTTTATTAGTCATTGTGACTCGTTGTGTAAACCATTTGTCCTTATTATTGTGACTTGTTGTGTGAACCTTTTTCCCTGTTAATTAGTCCTTGTGACTCGTTGCGTAAACTATTTGTCCTTATTCATTAGTCCTTGTGACTCGTTGTGTGAACCATTTATCCTTGTTCATTAGTCCGTGTAAGTCGTTATGTTAACCATTTGTCCCTGTTCATTAGTCCTTGTGACTCGTTGTCTAAACTATTTGTCCTTACTCATTAGTCCTTGTGACTCGTTGTGTGAACCATTTGTCCTTTTTCTTTAGTCCTTATGACTCGTTGTTTAAACCATTTGTCCTTGGTTATTAGTCCTTGTGACTCGTTGTGTAAACCATTTGTCCTTGTTATTTTGACTTGTTGTGTGAACCTTTTTTCCCTGTTAATTAGTCCTTGTGACTCGTTGTGTGTACCATTTGTCCTTGTTCATTAGTCCTTGTGACTCGTTTTGTAAACTATTTGTCCATGTTAATTAGTCCTTGTGACTTGTTGTGTGAACCATTTTTCCTTGTTCATTAGTCCTTGTGACTCGTTGTGTTAACCATTTGTCCTTGTTCATTAGTCCTTGTGACTCGTTGTGTAAACCATTTGTCCTTGTTTATTAGTTCTTGTGACTCATTGGGTAAACCATTTGTCCTTGTTATTGTGACTTGTTGTATGAACATTTTTTCATTGTTCATTAGTCCTTGTGACTCGTTGTGTGAACGATTTGTCCTTGTTCATTAGTCCTTGTGACTCGTTGTGTAAACTATTTGACCTTGTTCATTAGTTCTTGTGACTCGTTGTGTGAACCATTTATCCTTGTTCATTAGTCCGTGTAACTCGTTATGTTAACCATTTGTCCTTGTTTATTAGTTCTTGTGACTCATTGGGTAAACCAATTTTCCTTGTTATTGTGACTTGTTGTGTGAACCATTTTTCATTGTTCATTAGTCCTTGTGACTCGTTGTGTGAACCATTTGTCCTTGTTCATTAGTCCTTGTGACTCGTTGTGTAAACTATTTGACCTTGTTCATTAGTCCTTGTGACTCGTTGTGTGAACCATTTATCCTTGTTCATTAGTCCGTGTAACTCGTTATGTTAACCATATGTCTTTGTTTATTAGTTATTGTGACTCATTGGGTAAACCATTTGTCCTTGTTATTGTGACTTGTTGTGTGAACCATTTTTCATTGTTCATTAGACCTTGTGACTCGTTGTGTGAACCTTTTGTCCTTGTTCATTAGTCCTTGTGACTCTTTGTGTAAACTATTTGACCTTGTTCATTAGTCCTTGTGACTCGTTGTGTGAACCATTTGTCCTTGTTCATTAGTCCTTGTGACTCGTTGTGTAAACCATTTGTCCTTGTTTATTAGTTCTTGTGACTCATTGGGTAAACCATTTGTCCTTGTTATTGTGACTTGTTGTATGAACCTTTTTTCATTGTTCATTAGTCCTTGTGACTCGTTGTGTGAACGATTTGTCCTTGTTCATTAGTCCTTGTGACTCGTTGTGTAAACTATTTGACCTTGTTCATTAGTTCTTGTGACTCGTTGTGTGAACCATTTATCCTTGTTCATTAGTCCGTGTAACTCGTTATGTTAACCATTTGTCCTTGTTTATTAGTTCTTGTGACTCATTGGGTAAACCAATTTTCCTTGTTATTGTGACTTGTTGTGTGAACCATTTTTCATTGTTCATTAGTCCTTGTGACTCGTTGTGTGAACCATTTGTCCTTGTTCATTAGTCCTTGTGACTCGTTGTGTAAACTATTTGACCTTGTTCATTAGTCCTTGTGACTCATTGTGTGAACCATTTATCCTTGTTCATTAGTCCGTGTAACTCGTTATGTTAACCATATGTCTTTGTTTATTAGTTATTGTGACTCATTGGGTAAACCATTTGTCCTTGTTATTGTGACTTGTTGTGTGAACCATTTTTCATTGTTCATTAGACCTTGTGACTCGTTGTGTGAACCTTTTGTCCTTGTTCATTAGTCCTTGTGACTCTTTGTGTAAACTATTTGACCTTGTTCATTAGTCCTTGTGACTCGTTGTGTGAACCATTTGTCCTTGTTCATTAGTCCTTGTGGCTCGTTGTGTGAACCATTTATCCTTGTTCTTTAGTCCTTGGTCCTTGTGTGAACCATTTGTCCTTGTTTATTAGTCCTTGTGACTCGTTGTGTAAACCATTTGTCCTTCTTGTTGTGTGAAGCATTTTCCTTGTTCATTAGTCCTTGTGACTCGTTGTGTGAACCATTTGTCCCTGTTCATTAGTCCTTGTGACTCGTTGTGTAAACTATTTGTCCTTACTCATTAGTCCTTGTGACTCGTTGTGTGAACCATTTGTCCTTGTTCTTTAGTCCTTATGACTCGTTGTTTAAACCATTTGTCCTTGTTTATTAGTCATTGTGACTCGTTGTGTAAACCATTTGTCCTTGTTATTGTGACTTGTTGTGTGAACCTTTTTCCCTGTTAATTAGTCCTTGTGACTCGTTGCGTAAACTATTTGTCCTTATTCATTAGTCCTTGTGACTCGTTGTGTGAACCATTTGTCCTTGTTCTTTAGTCCTTGGTCCTTGTGTGAACCATTTGTCCTTGTTTATTAGTCCTTGTGACTCCTTGTGTAAACCATTTGTCCTTGTTATTGTGACTTGTTATGTGAACCATTTTTCCTTGTTCATTAGTCCTTGTGACTCGTTCTGTTAACCATTTGTCCTTGTTCATTAGTCCTTGTGACTCGTTGTGTAAACCATTTGTCCTTGTTTATTAGTTCTTGTCACTCATTGGGTAAACCATTTGTCCTTGTTATTTCGACTTGTTGTGTGAACCATTTTTCATTGTTCATTAGTCCTTGTGACTCGTTGTGTGAACCATTTGTCCTTGTTCATTAGTCCTTGTGACTCGTTGTGTAAACTATTTGACCTTGTTCATTAGTCCTTGTGACTCGTTGTGTGAACCATTTATCCTTGTTCATTAATCCGTGTAACTCGTTATGTTAACCATTTGTCCTTGTTTATTAGTTCTTGTGACTCATTGGGTAAACCATTTGTCCTTGTTATTGTGACTTGTTGTGTGAACCATTTTTCATTGTTCATTAGTCCTTGTGACTCGTTGTGTGAACCATTTGTTCTTGTTCATTAGTCCTTGTGACTCGTTGTGTAAACTATTTGACATTGCTCATTAGTCCTTGTGACTCGTTGTGTGAACCATTTATCCTTGTTCATTAGTCCGTGTAAGTCGTTATGTTAACCATTTGTCCCTGTTCATTAGTCCTTGTGACTCGTTGTCTAAACTATTTGTCCTTACTCATTAGTCCTTGTGACTCGTTGTGTGAACCATTTGTCCTTTTTCTTTAGTCCTTATGACTCGTTGTTTAAACCATTTGTCCTTGTTTATTAGTCCTTGTGACTCGTTGTGTAAACCATTTGTCCTTGTTATTTTGACTTGTTGTGTGAACCTTTTTTCCCTGTTAATTAGTCCTTGTGACTCGTTGTGTGTACCATTTGTCCTTGTTCATTAGTCCTTGTGACTCGTTGTGTAAACTATTTGACCTTGTTCATTAGTCCTTGTGACTCGTTGTGTGAACCATTTATCCTTGTTCATTAATCCGTGTAACTCGTTATGTTAACCATTTGTCCTTGTTTATTAGTTCTTGTGACTCATTGGGTAAACCATTTGTCCTTGTTATTGTGACTTGTTGTGTGAACCATTTTTCATTGTTCATTAGTCCTTGTGACTCGTTGTGTGAACCATTTGTTCTTGTTCATTAGTCCTTGTGACTCGTTGTGTAAACTATTTGACATTGCTCATTAGTCCTTGTGACTCGTTGTGTGAACCATTTATCCTTGTTCATTAGTCCGTGTAACTCGTTATGTTAACCATTTGTCCTTGTTTATTAGTTCTTGTGACTCATTGGGTAAACCATTTGTCCTTGTTATTGTGACTTGTTGTATGAACCTTTTTTCATTGTTCATTAGTCCTTGTGACTCGTTGTGTGAACGATTTGTCCTTGTTCATTAGTCCTTGTGACTCGTTGTGTAAACTATTTGACCTTGTTCATTAGTTCTTGTGACTCGTTGTGTGAACCATTTATCCTTGTTCATTAGTCCGTGTAACTCGTTATGTTAACCATTTGTCCTTGTTTATTAGTTCTTGTGACTCATTGGGTAAACCAATTTTCCTTGTTATTGTGACTTGTTGTGTGAACCATTTTTCATTGTTCATTAGTCCTTGTGACTCGTTGTGTGAACCATTTGTCCTTGTTCATTAGTCCTTGTGACTCGTTGTGTAAACTATTTGACCTTGTTCATTAGTCCTTGTGACTCATTGTGTGAACCATTTATCCTTGTTCATTAGTCCGTGTAACTCGTTATGTTAACCATATGTCTTTGTTTATTAGTTATTGTGACTCATTGGGTAAACCATTTGTCCTTGTTATTGTGACTTGTTGTGTGAACCATTTTTCATTGTTCATTAGACCTTGTGACTCGTTGTGTGAACCTTTTGTCCTTGTTCATTAGTCCTTGTGACTCTTTGTGTAAACTATTTGACCTTGTTCATTAGTCCTTGTGACTCGTTGTGTGAACCATTTGTCCTTGTTCATTAGTCCTTGTGGCTCGTTGTGTGAACCATTTATCCTTGTTCTTTAGTCCTTGGTCCTTGTGTGAACCATTTGTCCTTGTTTATTAGTCCTTGTGACTCGTTGTGTAAACCATTTGTCCTTCTTGTTGTGTGAAGCATTTTCCTTGTTCATTAGTCCTTGTGACTCGTTGTGTGAACCATTTGTCCCATGTTCATTAGTCCTTGTGACTCGTTGTGTAAACTATTTGTCCTTACTCATTAGTCCTTGTGACTCGTTGTGTGAACCATTTGTCCTTGTTCTTTAGTCCTTATGACTCGTTGTTTAAACCATTTGTCCTTGTTTATTAGTCATTGTGACTCGTTGTGTAAACCATTTGTCCTTGTTATTGTGACTTGTTGTGTGAACCTTTTTCCCTGTTAATTAGTCCTTGTGACTCGTTGCGTAAACTATTTGTCCTTATTCATTAGTCCTTGTGACTCGTTGTGTGAACCATTTGTCCTTGTTCTTTAGTCCTTGGTCCTTGTGTGAACCATTTGTCCTTGTTTATTAGTCCTTGTGACTCCTTGTGTAAACCATTTGTCCTTGTTATTGTGACTTGTTATGTGAACCATTTTTCCTTGTTCATTAGTCCTTGTGACTCGTTCTGTTAACCATTTGTCCTTGTTCATTAGTCCTTGTGACTCGTTGTGTAAACCATTTGTCCTTGTTTATTAGTTCTTGTCACTCATTGGGTAAACCATTTGTCCTTGTTATTCTGACTTGTTGTGTGAACCATTTTTCATTGTTCATTAGTCCTTGTGACTCGTTGTGTGAACCATTTGTCCTTGTTCATTAGTCCTTGTGACTCGTTGTGTAAACTATTTGACCTTGTTCATTAGTCCTTGTGACTCGTTGTGTGAACCATTTATCCTTGTTCATTAATCCGTGTAACTCGTTATGTTAACCATTTGTCCTTGTTTATTAGTTCTTGTGACTCATTGGGTAAACCATTTGTCCTTGTTATTGTGACTTGTTGTGTGAACCATTTTTCATTGTTCATTAGTCCTTGTGACTCGTTGTGTGAACCATTTGTTCTTGTTCATTAGTCCTTGTGACTCGTTGTGTAAACTATTTGACATTGCTCATTAGTCCTTGTGACTCGTTGTGTGAACCATTTATCCTTGTTCATTAGTCCGTGTAAGTCGTTATGTTAACCATTTGTCCCTGTTCATTAGTCCTTGTGACTCGTTGTCTAAACTATTTGTCCTTACTCATTAGTCCTTGTGACTCGTTGTGTGAACCATTTGTCCTTTTTCTTTAGTCCTTATGACTCGTTGTTTAAACCATTTGTCCTTGTTTATTAGTCCTTGTGACTCGTTGTGTAAACCATTTGTCCTTGTTATTTTGACTTGTTGTGTGAACCTTTTTTCCCTGTTAATTAGTCCTTGTGACTCGTTGTGTGTACCATTTGTCCTTGTTCATTAGTCCTTGTGACTCGTTGTGTAAACTATTTGACCTTGTTCATTAGTCCTTGTGACTCGTTGTGTGAACCATTTATCCTTGTTCATTAATCCGTGTAACTCGTTATGTTAACCATTTGTCCTTGTTTATTAGTTCTTGTGACTCATTGGGTAAACCATTTGTCCTTGTTATTGTGACTTGTTGTGTGAACCATTTTTCATTGTTCATTAGTCCTTGTGACTCGTTGTGTGAACCATTTGTTCTTGTTCATTAGTCCTTGTGACTCGTTGTGTAAACTATTTGACATTGCTCATTAGTCCTTGTGACTCGTTGTGTGAACCATTTATCCTTGTTCATTAGTCCGTGTAACTCGTTATGTTAACCATTTGTCCTTGTTTATTAGTTCTTGTGACTCATTGGGTAAACCATTTGTCCTTGTTATTGTGACTTGTTGTATGAACCTTTTTTCATTGTTCATTAGTCCTTGTGACTCGTTGTGTGAACGATTTGTCCTTGTTCATTAGTCCTTGTGACTCGTTGTGTAAACTATTTGACCTTGTTCATTAGTTCTTGTGACTCGTTGTGTGAACCATTTATCCTTGTTCATTAGTCCGTGTAACTCGTTATGTTAACCATTTGTCCTTGTTTATTAGTTCTTGTGACTCATTGGGTAAACCAATTTTCCTTGTTATTGTGACTTGTTGTGTGAACCATTTTTCATTGTTCATTAGTCCTTGTGACTCGTTGTGTGAACCATTTGTCCTTGTTCATTAGTCCTTGTGACTCGTTGTGTAAACTATTTGACCTTGTTCATTAGTCCTTGTGACTCATTGTGTGAACCATTTATCCTTGTTCATTAGTCCGTGTAACTCGTTATGTTAACCATATGTCTTTGTTTATTAGTTATTGTGACTCATTGGGTAAACCATTTGTCCTTGTTATTGTGACTTGTTGTGTGAACCATTTTTCATTGTTCATTAGACCTTGTGACTCGTTGTGTGAACCTTTTGTCCTTGTTCATTAGTCCTTGTGACTCTTTGTGTAAACTATTTGACCTTGTTCATTAGTCCTTGTGACTCGTTGTGTGAACCATTTGTCCTTGTTCATTAGTCCTTGTGGCTCGTTGTGTGAACCATTTATCCTTGTTCTTTAGTCCTTGGTCCTTGTGTGAACCATTTGTCCTTGTTTATTAGTCCTTGTGACTCGTTGTGTAAACCATTTGTCCTTCTTGTTGTGTGAAGCATTTTCCTTGTTCATTAGTCCTTGTGACTCGTTGTGTGAACCATTTGTCCCTGTTCATTAGTCCTTGTGACTCGTTGTGTAAACTATTTGTCCTTACTCATTAGTCCTTGTGACTCGTTGTGTGAACCATTTGTCCTTGTTCTTTAGTCCTTATGACTCGTTGTTTAAACCATTTGTCCTTGTTTATTAGTCATTGTGACTCGTTGTGTAAACCATTTGTCCTTGTTATTGTGACTTGTTGTGTGAACCTTTTTCCCTGTTAATTAGTCCTTGTGACTCGTTGCGTAAACTATTTGTCCTTATTCATTAGTCCTTGTGACTCGTTGTGTGAACCATTTGTCCTTGTTCTTTAGTCCTTGGTCCTTGTGTGAACCATTTGTCCTTGTTTATTAGTCCTTGTGACTCCTTGTGTAAACCATTTGTCCTTGTTATTGTGACTTGTTATGTGAACCATTTTTCCTTGTTCATTAGTCCTTGTGACTCGTTCATTAACCATTTGTCCTTGTTCATTAGTCCTTGTGACTCGTTGTGTAAACCATTTGTCCTTGTTTATTAGTTCTTGTCACTCATTGGGTAAACCATTTGTCCTTGTTATTCTGACTTGTTGTGTGAACCATTTTTCATTGTTCATTAGTCCTTGTGACTCGTTGTGTGAACCATTTGTCCTTGTTCATTAGTCCTTGTGACTCGTTGTGTAAACTATTTGACCTTGTTCATTAGTCCTTGTGACTCGTTGTGTGAACCATTTATCCTTGTTCATTAATCCGTGTAACTCGTTATGTTAACCATTTGTCCTTGTTTATTAGTTCTTGTGACTCATTGGGTAAACCATTTGTCCTTGTTATTGTGACTTGTTGTGTGAACCATTTTTCATTGTTCATTAGTCCTTGTGACTCGTTGTGTGAACCATTTGTTCTTGTTCATTAGTCCTTGTGACTCGTTGTGTAAACTATTTGACATTGCTCATTAGTCCTTGTGACTCGTTGTGTGAACCATTTATCCTTGTTCATTAGTCCGTGTAAGTCGTTATGTTAACCATTTGTCCCTGTTCATTAGTCCTTGTGACTCGTTGTCTAAACTATTTGTCCTTACTCATTAGTCCTTGTGACTCGTTGTGTGAACCATTTGTCCTTTTTCTTTAGTCCTTATGACTCGTTGTTTAAACCATTTGTCCTTGTTTATTAGTCCTTGTGACTCGTTGTGTAAACCATTTGTCCTTGTTATTTTGACTTGTTGTGTGAACCTTTTTTCCCTGTTAATTAGTCCTTGTGACTCGTTGTGTGTACCATTTGTCCTTGTTCATTAGTCCTTGTGACTCGTTTTGTAAACTATTTGTCCATGTTAATTAGTCCTTGTGACTTGTTGTGTGAACCATTTTTCCTTGTTCATTAGTCCTTGTGACTCGTTGTGTTAACCATTTGTCCTTGTTCATTAGTCCTTGTGACTCGTTGTGTAAACCATTTGTCCTTGTTTATTAGTTCTTGTGACTCATTGGGTAAACCATTTGTCCTTGTTATTGTGACTTGTTGTATGAACCTTTTTTCATTGTTCATTAGTCCTTGTGACTCGTTGTGTGAACGATTTGTCCTTGTTCATTAGTCCTTGTGACTCGTTGTGTAAACTATTTGACCTTGTTCATTAGTTCTTGTGACTCGTTGTGTGAACCATTTATCCTTGTTCATTAGTCCGTGTAACTCGTTATGTTAACCATTTGTCCTTGTTTATTGGTTCTTGTGACTCATTGGGTAAACCAATTTTCCTTGTTATTGTGACTTGTTGTGTGAACCATTTTTCATTGTTCATTAGTCCTTGTGACTCGTTGTGTGAACCATTTGTCCTTGTTCATTAGTCCTTGTGACTCGTTGTGTAAACTATTTGACCTTGTTCATTAGTCCTTGTGACTCGTTGTGTGAACCATTTATCCTTGTTCATTAGTCCGTGTAACTCGTTATGTTAACCATATGTCTTTGTTTATTAGTTATTGTGACTCATTGGGTAAACCATTTGTCCTTGTTATTGTGACTTGTTGTGTGAACCTTTTTTCATTGTTCATTAGACCTTGTGACTCGTTGTGTGAACCATTTGTCCTTGTTCATTAGTCCTTGTGACTCGTAGTGTAAACTATTTGACCTTGTTCATTAGTCCTTGTGACTCGTTGTGTGAACCATTTGTCCTTGTTCATTAGTCCTTGTGGCTCGTTGTGTGAACCATTTATCCTTGTTCTTTAGTCATTGGTCCTTGTGTGAACCATTTGTCCTTGTTTATTAGTCCTTGTGACTCGTTGTGTAAACCATTTGTCCTTGTTGTTGTGACTTGTTGTGTGAAGCATTTTCCTTGTTCATTAGTCCTTGTGACTCGTTGTGTGAACCATTTGTCCCTGTTCATTAGTTCTTGTGACTCGTTGTGTAAACTATTTGTCCTTACTCATTAGTCCTTGTGACTCGTTGTGTGAACCATTTGTCCTTGTTCTTTAGTCCTTATGACTCGTTGTTTAAACCATTTGTCCTTGTTTATTAGTCCTTGTGACTCGTTGTGTAAACCATTTGTCCTTGTTATTTTGACTTGTTGTGTGAACCTTTTTTCCCTGTTAATTAGTCCTTGTGACTCGTTGTGTGTACCATTTGTCCTTGTTCATTAGTCCTTGTGACTCGTTTTGTAAACTATTTGTCCATGTTAATTAGTCCTTGTGACTTGTTGTGTGAACCATTTTTCCTTGTTCATTAGTCCTTGTGACTCGTTGTGTTAACCATTTGTCCTTGTTCATTAGTCCTTGTGACTCGTTGTGTAAACCATTTGTCCTTGTTTATTAGTTCTTGTGACTCATTGGGTAAACCATTTGTCCTTGTTATTGTGACTTGTTGTATGAACCTTTTTTCATTGTTCATTAGTCCTTGTGACTCGTTGTGTGAACGATTTGTCCTTGTTCATTAGTCCTTGTGACTCGTTGTGTAAACTATTTGACCTTGTTCATTAGTTCTTGTGACTCGTTGTGTGAACCATTTATCCTTGTTCATTAGTCCGTGTAACTCGTTATGTTAACCATTTGTCCTTGTTTATTAGTTCTTGTGACTCATTGGGTAAACCAATTGTCCTTGTTATTGTGACTTGTTGTGTGAACCATTTTTCATTGTTCATTAGTCCTTGTGACTCGTTGTGTGAACCATTTGTCCTTGTTCATTAGTCCTTGTGACTCGTTGTGTAAACTATTTGACCTTGTTCATTAGTCCTTGTGACTCGTTGTGTGAACCATTTATCCTTGTTCATTAGTCCGTGTAACTCGTTATGTTAACCATATGTCTTTGTTTATTAGTTATTGTGACTCATTGGGTAAACCATTTGTCCTTGTTATTGTAACTTGTTGTGTGAACCATTTTTCATTGTTCATTAGACCTTGTGACTCGTTGTGTGAACCTTTTGTCCTTGTTCATTAGTCCTTGTGACTCTTTGTGTAAACTATTTGACCTTGTTCATTAGTCCTTGTGACTCATTGTGGGAACCATTTGTCCTTGTTCATTAGTCCTTGTGGCTCGTTGTGTGAACCATTTATCCTTGTTCTTTAGTCCTTGGTCCTTGTGTGAACCAATTGCGCTTGTTTATTAGTCCTTGTGACTCGTTGCGTAAACCATTTGTCCTTCTTGTTGTGACTTGTTGTGTGAAGCATTTTCCTTGTTCATTAGTCCTTGTGACTCGTTGTGTGAACCATTTGTCCCTGTTCATTAGTCCTTGTGACTCGTTGTGTAAACTATTTGTCCTTACTCATTAGTCCTTGTGACTCGTTGTGTGAACCATTTGTCCTTGTTCTTTAGTCCTTATGACTCGTTGTTTAAACCATTTGTCCTTGTTTATTAGTCATTGTGACTCGTTGTGTAAACCATTTGTCCTTGTTATTGTGACTTGTTGTGTGAACCTTTTTTCCCTGTTAATTAGTCCTTGTGACTCGTTGCGTAAACTATTTGTCCTTATTCATTAGTCCTTGTGACTCGTTGTGTGAACCATTTGTCCTTGTTCTTTAGTCCTTATGACTCGTTGTTTAAACCATTTGTCCTTGTTTATTAGTCCTTGTGACTCGTTGTGTAAACCATTTGTCCTTGTTATTGTGACTTGTTATGTGAACCATTTTTCCTTGTTCATTAGTCCTTGTGACTCGTTCTGTTAACCATTTGTCCTTGTTCATTAGTCCTTGTGACTCGTTGTGTAAACCATTTGTCCTTGTTTATTAGTTCTTGTGACTCATTGGGTAAACCATTTGTCCTTGTTATTCTGACTTGTTGTGTGAACCATTTTTCATTGTTCATTAGTCCTTGTGACTCGTTGTGTGAACCATTTGTCCTTGTTCATTAGTCCTTGTGACTCGTTGTGTAAACTATTTGACCTTGTTCATTAGTCCTTGTGACTCGTTGTGTGAACCATTTATCCTTGTTCATTAATCCGTGTAACTCGTTATGTTAACCATTTGTCCTTGTTTATTAGTTCTTGTGACTCATTGGGTAAACCATTTGTCCTTGTTATTGTGACTTGTTGTGTGAACCATTTTTCATTGTTCATTAGTCCTTGTGACTCATTGTGTGAACCATTTGTCCTTGTTCATTAGTCCTTGTGACTCGTTGTGTAAACTATTTGACCTTGTTCATTAGTTCTTGTGACTCGTTGTGTGAACCATTTATCCTTGTTCATGAGTCCGTGTAACTCGTTATGTTAACCATTTGTCCTTGTTTATTAGTTCTTGTGACTCATTGGGTATACAACTTATCAGAGCCGTACTCATGATCTGAATCATCATTATAACTACATCCCATAGATAGATCATCAATATCACTATTTTTCATGTGTGAGTGAGGAAGTTCATCATTAACCCCTTTAGAAAAGTGTGAAACGTTAACCAAATTAGCTGCATCGCATAGACCACTCACATCATCACGACCTACAAATGATCCTTTACTAGTGCTACCAACATCAGCACTAGTTATATGATCAAGAACATCCCCTTTACCATGCCAAATCCAATTTGTATACTTTTGATAAAAGCCTTTGAACAAAATATGCCCCTCTACTTCACTAAGCGGCAACCAATAACGTAATTTTCAATTTTTACTAGGACACTTTATTTTTCCTTCTACAAGACTTTCTTTAGCTATCGCAATAAATTTCAAACAACCATCTATGTAGTTCGAATGGTCATTTGGCAATGTAATCCAACTTGTATCCATGTTTACACAAACCAAAAACACCAGACACGCCCATATGCATTAAACATGTATAGTATTTTAATACTCGTAGAAAAAAAAAACATTTGCTAATGTCCCAAAAGTACAAGATAAATAACGACTAATCATGAAACTGTAAAAGTAATAACGTTTTAAGTATTTTAATACTCATTGTATGTTTAAGTAGATAAAGAAGTGAACATGGCTTAATTAACTATAGAAAATAGACATAAAACGAGAATCACCGAAGTTGATCACAAACAATAAAAACTCCAATAGGAAACTAAACAAAAGAAGAGAAAAGAAGAGAAGAGGAGAGAATTATTTTATTTGTGGTACCTGATATCGAAAAACAGATGAATCGGAAACTACGAATCGCAACCCTAATTTTTGCGAGCAATCAACAGCACACCTGAGATTCAAAATGTAAAAAAGTTATTACTAATAAAATATTGGAGGGTCAGACTTCAAAGAAAAAAAGTGATTCATAAATTGGATGTTGCCACTTATAAAAGAAAAAAAAATTACTAAAATTTCTCATGCTCTTTCACATAAAGCTTTCTAAATTCGAAAGCATTTCTCATAGATAAAAACAACTGTGCTCAAATGACACCACCGTTAGCCAAAAATATTATTTGTAAACTGCTTCATGGAAATTATCATACGCCTAAGATTCTAGTTCGTCTAAAGAATAAACATATCCAAATGAGAAATTATCTGGTCACTATATCTCTTGCTATAACCTAGTTTTCAAATAGAGCAACAAGATGGAGTTATCTTTCAGTGTGTGTTCACGAAAGAAGATTCAATGAAAGAGGCACTGAAAGGGGTTAACTCAAACATTCTGGTCAGGTCGAATGAATACGACAAATTAAACACATAGCCAAGCAAATTAAAGTCGAATTAATTGGCAAATGAATTATACAAATTATACTCAAGGAAACCCATAATCTCGTTGTCATAGGGCGAATTTAAGGAAGAAAACAGGCCATGAAATCCCAAACATATGAAGTAGTGAGTAATATCTTGGTGTCAAATGAGGCGCAAGGGCAGCTGGCCAGTACAATAAATAGGGAAGGGGGATTTTAAACTTGTGATCTATATTGTCATGATACGTCCGTCATAACCATTATACTAAGACCTGGTGGTAATACTAATACACTCATAATGGAGATGCAGACAAACCCAAAAGCTCAGTTAACTTAACCTTCACCAAATTGTACAGCAGTACCACATAATTTCTATCCTCACCAACAAGGGTGTATTTTTTGAGGGGTGGAACTCAAGGCAGCTGGTAATCTGCAATAATAGTGGGCGGAAGGGTATTACAACTTGGGTGGGGGAACCTGCCATCTGCATCTGAAACGGGAAAGAAGTGGATCATTACTGAAGTATCGTAGCATTATGTTCTTTAGTTATTTAGGTTTGCAGATGGCCATCTGACCGGAAGGTAATGTGCTTATTTAAATACACTTTAAATTTAGTTCTTAGTTCTGTACACATGTAAACCTGAATAGCCTTTGGATTATCCTCAAATACTATCACCACATGGTCTGCAACTCACCAAGTTTCAGGCAATATTTAGAACACACAAAGGGACATCTAGAAATAGCAAGGGCACATGAAACAGTGTTAATTTTAAAACAATAGTTCCACCCTTCAATTATCAAGCAACACCACAAATGCTATCTCAAGTCTCAGTTATCAAACAACACCACAGATGCAAACTAAAATCATTAAACCCTACCTAAGGCAAGAACTATCTCTAATCCCCAAAATCAACACACTAATCAAATAAATCATCGTCATTATCATAACAGCACAATTAATCATAAAATCGTGACATTAAACACCTAAAAAAATGAAAATATGAGCAGAAATGAAATTAAAACCAAGCAGAAATCGCATGTTCTGAACAAAAACAAACATTTGGAGAGAAAAATTGAAAAGAAGAGAAAAGATTGATACATACCAAGTGTCTGAATAGTCCCGAGCAGCAACTATATGAATCTTATCAAGCACCGAACTATCTGAAATGGAAACCAATATAGTCAGTCAGTCCAGAATTCGGGATTGGACATGGCGGTGAAAATGAAGCAAGGACAGTTCATGGATTATGGAGGGAGGCCTATAGAAAACTATGCTGCTAATGGTGCTGGTTTAGTATAAGGTATGCTTCTGGCTTAGTTATTTTTATAGGTGAATAATGAGCAGGGAAAATCAAGAGTTAAGACCCGAAAATAAATGGTATGTAGATGGAAGCAGGAATTCAGATCATAGGCATACAATCAACCAATATTTTAGACACTTCTACTAGACTAACACAAAAACCAAACTCTGTAATTTTCATAGAAAGTTCTCACTGAAATCATATTTTAAATATCACATATTTTAGTTTAAAGTTTTAGTCATAAAAACTTAAGGATCTTATGCATGCAAAACATATAAATAAGTGTAGAGGAAAACCGGTTCCTTACATTGAATATTTCGGTTTATGGGCACAAGTGAGGTCTCATACCTCACTTGTTCTTGAGCTTTCAATATGTTAGGATGATCCTCCAAAGACTTCAAGTATAGAAGCCACTCCTCTTGATTGCACCCAAGATTATCCCTTATCTCTACTAAATAATATTTGCTAGATATTTGTTTAGTGGTTTACCTTAAAATTAATTACTAATACTCATATATTACACTAATAATATTAGTAATTTGATTGAACAATTTGGATCAAGATTTCTCTAATTTTGGAGAAAGATGAAAGAGTGTAAGAGAGAGGTATGCATGAATGAATTAATTATGCATATAGAGAATGAATACACCTTAAAAGAGAGAACAAAATTCTCCCCTTATGAGCATGGAAAACCAGTGGGGAGGGAGCCAATGCCAAGGGATGACATCTTTTCTTTTTGCTTTTTGGTCTACACAAGAAATAGGTGTGTAAGGCTATCATGCTATAGGTATGATTAGCTCTATTTTATCACATAAAATAAATCAACCATAATGCATTATAACTCCCTCCATTTCGGTCCACTTCCATAAAATGGACTACCATTTTATTTTGTCAATTTGTCATTTGTCACACAATATGTCACATGTAGTATAATACATGTTATTAATTAATTTAATGCATATTTATCACATAAATATCATTTTATAAATTAATTAAATTACATATAACAAATTGACTAGTGATACTTGATCACATGAATAAAATGGGTCATTTAATTATAATTCACAACATCTTGTAATTATAATTAACCATTCATTCTCATCTCTATTGTTTCTCAAACAATAAACAATTTTAGTAATAAAGCATTTTTAATACTAAAATAAATCTTATTTAATCTCATTACAATAAGAAATAATATTCTCTCTCACAATTGAATTGTTCAATTTTAAGGAATTGATCAACTTGTATCGTCATACAATTAATCAACTTTACAGATAAGGGCATCATCCTTTAGGTGTGACCTTAAGGGATCAACTAACCACTACCGTCCCACGACAGTAACGTCAAACTCTAGCAAGCCAATCCTTACCGATTAATGTTGGTCAGTTGACTATATAATTGAATCATCCCTTACGTATTCTTAAAATGAGATTTAAACATGTGATCATTATGATCGACAATTGTGATCGCATTATTGTCGGAGACACTCCAACAATCTCCCACTTGTCCTCGACAAGTGTGCGTCACCAATTCTTTTGTCCTATTACTATCTCCCACTCAATGCAAGGTGTCTTTCAGGTCGTACTTGCAAGTGATCACATCGAGAGTGGTTTCCTCGATCTGGAGAATAACTGATTGACCGGAATTATCTACCATAGATACCTTCCGAGCGTGGCCACGCATTTCCAGTTCATTACTCCTCGAGTGGCCCTGAGATATTGTTTTAACCCTGACAAGGGGGTGGACAATTCCTATCGCACTATTCCCTTCGACTAGCCACAGCCATCATAACCCAAAATATGCCCATTTGACCCCATTTACGAAGGTCGTAGTAACATAAATCAAAGTTAATCTAAAACCATGCCACCTTAGGCGAACAGTCTTTAGTCAAAAGAATCGACTCATTAGAATACTATAGTAGCTCTCGCCACAACCAGGCTTTATAAATTTGCCAGAACTCTATAAGCGGTCACTGCCCGACAAAGTGTTCCTAACAGTCTGCCTATGTGATCGACTAGTCATCTCACATGACTCTATGGCACTTGCACTTGCCATCAATCGCATCACACTGCCCGACGGGGTTCAACATTGTCATACAACCCGCTTGGATGTAACAAAGTACAAGAAAAGAGTTTTTTTTTTAAAGTAAAAACTCGAACGACGAATGCGATTATCACATATGAATAGTCAATGCCTGATTACTATTTCATATTCTATAATCTAATTTGATCTTGTATGTAGTTGTTCATTTCAATTCAATTGAAATGACATGACTCATCATGTTTAGCCTATGATTAGGCCTTGCTAAGTAGGTTTTAGTAACTCCTTGCTCAACCTTGCTACATACTCGTTTTCCTTTCGTAATGCATACCTTGTATTACAGAACTTTCTGAGTACGTGTCTAGATCCAATCTAGACAAAAGCTCTCTAGTCATAGAATAGCTCCCACTGTTTTAACAGTGTGCGGGACCCATCCCTCTCGCACATCTCATGATTGCAAGTGTACTCAATTTCCGTTGTAAGCATCTCTCATTGTTCTATATTGCCTAGAACGATTCTAGCAAATCCATTTCTTAAATAACATAGCCACAATGGTTCTTTAACCATCTTTAGGTGTTTCGAATACGGTTTTTGTCCGAAACCTTATGCAATCTCAACAGTCATTAGTGTAAGCCCTTACACAAATTTGTGAATTGCATCAAAAACACTTAACTTTCCATCCTTAATGCTTCTTCAAGCACTTAAGAATAATCTATATGGCTATTTGATAACTATTACTTAAATTCAATTTTGAAACAACTCATCATACTCAAAGTATATGAAGTGCTATACATCATTACTCATTTAATGATCCGCAATGAAGCAAATGGAATCAATCAAATATGTTCAACTTGATTGAACTAGTCATGAATCTTATCAACATAAGACTTCTTATTTGACGCTAATATCATGTGGATTTATCTCCATAAATCTGGATATTAAAGATGTATTATATATCTCCAAGTCTTAAATCATTCCCAATGATCAATATGTCATCCACATATTAGACTAATTAAAATTACCGTAACTCCCACTAAACTTTATGTATAAACACAACTTCTCGACCTATCGAGAAAAGTTTTATAACATGATCAAAATGTTGATTCCAACTCATTGATGTCATACTTAAGACCCTCTCTTAAGTTTCACATTATCTTAGGATGGCAAGAATCTACAAAACTCAAGACATGTATTGAATACATTCCTTCTAATTGAAGAAGTGGGTTTTAGATTCACTCGCTATATATATCTCATAATGAAACACAATCCCTAAGAAGATCCAAATAGACTTAAGCATTTCAACTAGTGCAAAACCCTTTGCAACCAATCAAGCTTTGATATCTAACAATTCACTTGGAATTTATTTCGGATTTTCATGGCTCTAAGCCTTGTATTGAGTTGTGACTTAAACACTCTCATGTAAGTCATATGTTCATTACTTTTCAGAAGTAATCAACTTGAATCAAACAATTTCTTTGTAAGTTGCAAGCTCTTTACTTTCTAAAAGTAACACTAATTCATCATCTTCAACAAGTGATGACTTTAACCTCCTAGGTTTTGAACAAACAACGTCTTACAGAAAACGTCTTATGTAGCCAAGAAAGACCAGTTTCTTGCGACATAACATTCTTTGTGGCTCTTGAATAATTTCTCCCACTCTGTCTTCTAGAAAATAAACTTGTATTCTAGAAAGACAGCTTCACGAGCCACAAACTCGTTGTACTCGTGATTATAGTAAGGAAAAATGAGCATTTGTTTCTTTTGAAAACTTACAAACATGGTACCCTACCATTTCATATCTCATATGATTCGTTTTAGATTTAGTGGAAAAATAATTTAGACAAAATGATAAAATCCCCAAAAGGATCAAGTAACTCAAAGTAACTTGATTGAAGTCCAAACCATATCGAATAGCGTTTGATTTCTTTATCCAACCACACATTATCCCATAATGCGTGCTAAGAGAGATTAATTTGTGATACTATATCACATTTTCTTTGGCTTATATCAAAGTCTTCACTTTGATAATCCCATCACGATTAAATCGTGATTCTTTGAACTCTTTGAACTTCTTCAAAGATTTCTCTATTTACCTTATTAAGTGAACACATTAGCGTCAACTTAAATCGTTGGTAAAAGAAAATGATCAACCTATTTTGGATCAATGATTTACAACCTCGATCTCCTTTTCAACCAAAAGGCACGAGACATCTTGCTTTGAATACAAGATACGCATATACTATAAGATTAACAATCTAATGGTTTCAAGAGTACTCGATAACTCTTTGCGTTCATCATTCCAGAATTTAAGGTTTAATCTTGGGTTACCAATTTGAGTCTTGCATCATCTACATGATGTATCATTCTAGTTTGGTTTAGAATATAATCACCTTTGATAATGGGCTAGCCATACATCAAATCATGGTGTATAGGGTCACAAAAGTGAAACCTCTTTTGTATCTTAACAAGTTTATATTCTTATTTAGAGTTTATGCACTTAATAGTCACAATTAAGTACAACTATAAACCCAAAAACTAGATTGAGTACACAATGACTTTATCTCTCGACATCATTATTGCTAGTCGTCATATTCTAATCATCCTATGTATCAAATACAATGATGAAAACCACCACCTGTTTCTAATATTGACGAAGTAGTACTAGCAAAATTTATGTCAATCAAATAAACATTTAAAGAAGAAGGTCCCATTAGATGTCCCACAACTAACTTGCTGATTCTTCAATAATTTGGGGTAGTTTCCTTTCTAGCGTCCAACAATTAAGACAATGGAAACTTTATCGGTTGGGATTGATAGGTTTAGTATCGTTATTCTCAATAACTTTACTTTTACCATTACCTTGTATCAATTCCATTCTAATTTTACTTCTTTAAACCTCATCCTTTTTTTAACGGTTTAAGAGAATGCTCCCACTCATTTCAATGAGTCTTTGCTAAGAGAAGCAAAATTGAAATTCATGAAGACTACTCTTCATTCGTTTGTTTAGTCTTAAAACTTTCATTGAAGTGGTTGCGGTATTTTGGTCAATTACGATTTCTAACAAATCTAGTTACCAAATGATTTAACATTTCAAAGTACTTAATTCGATTAAGCACATGAAAAATAATCCATTGTAAGTAGATATGTTAGTCAAGAATCAAAAACCCTTTTGCTCACGAATAACTTTTATCTATACTCTTCACAAGAGATCCTTGTAATGGATAACACGAGGTTTTAGAAGAAAAATTCATATTTGTCTTTAGTTACGATGTTTTAATGGAGATTTGAATTAAAATCGAAATGATATCGTATATAATTTGAGGTATAGAATTAGAACAATATGATTAACGGAATAATGAAAACAAAAATATTTATAGTTATAATAATACTTGTAAATAATTTAACAAGTAAAGCATTTACATAGTGACCTCTACCCAACTATGATAAATGATTCCAAGATCCAAATTCATATTAACTTGGGTACGGTGTAGCCGATTAATCCCTTATCAATATAACTCGGTGGATTAACTCTTTAATCGATTCTACTTTTAGAACTCTTGGTCGATAAAAGTACATTAATATTTATCTTTAGACCAAAACACATCCGGCTATGGTCGAGAATACTTTTGTTGAGTTCAACCCAAATTTCGAATAAATGTGTCCATGATCCAAATTCATATTAACTTGGGCACGATGTAGCCGATTCATCCCTCATCAATATGAATTCGGTGGATAGACATTTATCACCCACTTCCCCTACGTAACAAGGTTTGTACCCCGGTGTGGCCGAGCGCACTCCCTCACGAAATAGGTTTTCATGGTTTCTACTTTTTGGTAAGGCTAAGTCTCAATTGTTTATTTTAGCGAGAGGTCATGTCAATTTATTATCTATCACGTTTTAAGTGAACTAAAGCGGTGAACTACGATAATTGTAATTGACACGGTCGATAAACTCGATTTAAAATGCATGTTTAGTTATGGCGATTTAGCGATGCATGCAACATATAAAAAAATGCAAAGCATAAAAAAAAAATTCCTAGTATGGCCTTCCTAAAATAGTAAATCTAATAAACTATTACAAATTCGGAAACCAACTCCTTTGGTCCCTTGATCTTCAGTCTTGGCACGCATCTCGAGGCAACACATTCTTGATGGACCGTCTTCTCGAATGGCACCGACTTCAAGGAACTCCGGAATAATTAAATTACAAAATGAATTACATAATTTCCTATTCTACATTTGTAATTAAAAATAAAAATAAATCTATTAAATTACAAAACGGTGATACGAGATCACAATAATTACAACTGAATCGATATTCCCATACATTTCGGGTAATACCAATTAAAAACTAAGGCCATACTAAGTGAAATTAAATAATTCAAAAATTACATAAAAAATAAAATATGACAATCATAAATAAAATGAAGCATTATAATATGTATGAACATGCTTAATTTTATGCTAAATCGCCTTTAAAGAGCCAATATTGTATATTTTATCGGTTTTTATGGATTTGCGTGATTATAACTTGTTAAAATCACAATAATTACATAAATTCATATTTATGTACAAGTTAATTACCCTAACCATCTTAGGACTCAAAACTTAGTCTCCACTAACATTTTGACAATAATTAAACTTGATTTCTTAATATTGTTCATAAATGGACCCAAAAATACAAAATTATGCTATAAACTTCAAATTAAATTATAAAAAATTCAAATAATTTCGAAATATGAAATTTAAACTCATGAACATTTGGAGCGTATACGGAGCGGAAGACTTAATTGTGAAATCAAGTGAAGCGAAAGATCCGAATGCACTAGGTGCAACCCGACCAGTTCGTGTCACTTGGCGTGATATGGGCGAAGCGGAAGACTTTTTGTTTGGTTTTTGTGTTTATGTTGTGCAAGAATAAAAGGATATTTGCTTCGATTTCTTGTGAAGAGATCGAACCAATGGGATATTTGCTATCACTAGACCTATAGTGATAACAATGGGGAATTACTCGAAAACGCGTCAAGTAATTCAACTTAAACTGCGGAGCGCGTCCTTAGTTCAAGGCAAGACTCGAAATCATCGATTCTTTGAAAAAGATTGAAACAACAAGTTTCTCTCTCAAAAGGGTTTTTCTTAATACTTCGATGATCTACAAATGAGGAGGTTAGGTCCTTATATAGGATAAAAACCTTGGCCTCCAAGCAAGCATTTAATGCTAGTTTGTAAGTTTCTAGGATGAATGAACATAGAACTCACAAACTAGACTATTTTGTCAACTTTTATTCTACCTAGTTTGAAAATGCAAAAAACTAAGAATAGGATTCTTCTCCCCTTGTGGATGCCGCCACTTCCCTCTCCCCTTGCTTGATGCCGCCACTTCCATTGTTCCCACACGGTTTCAGCGTTCCCACGGCCTTGAGCTTTAATCGCACATATTTCCTATCTTTTATTTGAGCCCATCCAATTTTGTGTGCGAATATGCATTACTTGGGCGTGGTTTTGCTTAGTCCTCCGAATTGAGCACAACCTCTTTCATGTGGTCGATATTCGCATCAGGTCGTTTATTAATCGTCCCGCCATACGCATCAAATTCTCTCCCTTAAAAAAAGAATTGTCCTCAATTCTTGCCTCAGTATGCCGGGATCAAAGATGAATATTATAAACCCGAACAACCCCGAACACGTAGTCGAATCTTTGGTGCCACCGGGATCTTTTCTTCAGCTCATCATCTTCAATGTAGTCTTCACGTTTATCCATCTCCGGTGATTTGAATTTGTAATGAGTATTGTAAATCACAACCATTTTGTGCCATCTTTGCTTGTGCTTTACTTTCTTGTGATTTCCTTCCCACCACCTTCCATGCACAATTCTACCAAAATCCAAATAATGGTTGCTCGAAGCAACAAGATCATCATGAGCTTCCATGAAAATTGACTTTAATAAGAAATTAGAGTTCCCACCATGTAGCTTCTCGTCAATGTATTTGTCAATTGGTGATTGATACGGTTCCCACCTTCGTATCACATCCTGCACGTCTTTCTGCAGTTGGGGCCAATGAAAATGCTCTTTGAGAATATCTACAGTTTTGTTTACCCCGAAATGTCCTCCAAGTCCACCTTCATGAGCTTCTCGAATAAGGAGCTCCCGAGTTGGGAGTTTTGGAACACAAAGTCTATTATCCTTGAAGAGGAAACCACCTGGACTAACGAACTCATCATGAGTTCCGGACTTGCAAATCTCGAAGGTTTCTCCAAAGTCGGGATCATGCTCGTAGTAATCCTTCAATGCCTCAAATCCAAGTGATCGGACATCGAGCACGTTCAATAATGAGTACCATCGTGAGAGAGCATCGGCCACCATATTACTCTTGCCACGTTTACACTTTGATGAAAAGTGAAAGGATTGTAGGAACTCCACCCACTTGGCATGCCGTGGATTTAAATTTTGTTGTCCATTGATGTGCTTCAGTGATTCGTGGTCCGAGTGGAGGATGAAATGACTCGGCCAAAGGTAGTGACTCCAACGTTGAAGAGCTCTCACGATAGCATAAAATTCTTTGTCGTACGTCGAGTAATTGAGCCGGGCTCCATTCAATTTCTCGGAGAAATAAGCGATGGGTCTCTTTCCTTGTATTAGTACGGCTCCAATTCTAACACCGCTTGCGTCACATTCCATCTCAAATGGTTGAGTGAAATCCGGGAGTGCCAATAACGGTGCCTCGCAAAGTTTCGGAATAATGGTTTCGAACTCCTTTTGAGCGGCTGGGGTCCATACGAAGGTTCCCCTTTTCGTACACTCGGTGATAGGACTAGTAATGGTACTAAAGTCCCGAATGAACCTCCGATAGAATGATGCGAGTCCATGAAATGATCGGACCTCCGTGGTGGTCTCAGGAGTAGGCCATGACTTGATTGCTTCAAGTTTGATTTGATCCGCCGAAACCCCGTCTTTAGATACCATATAGTCGAGAAAGATGATACTCTCGACCCACAACGACCACTTCTCCTTCTTTTCATAGAGTTTCTGTCCTCGAAGTATGTCGGACACCTCTCGAAGGTGTAGGGAACGTTCTTTCTCAGTTCGATTGTACCCCAAAATGTCATCCAAATAGACGACAACAAATCTGCTCAAGAAAGGTTTGAGTACCTCGTTCATGAGTCGCATAAAAGTACTCGGAGAATTGGTTAATCCGAATGGCATGACGGCCCACTCGTATAACCCATGTCTATTCTTGAACACGGTTTTCCACCTATCCCTTTCTCTCATTCGCATCTGGTGATAACCACTCCTCAAGTCGATCTTAGAAAAGATCTCGGACCCATGTAACTCATCAAGCATGTCGTTAAGCCTTGGGGTAGGAAAACGATATTTGATAGTTATGTTGGTCATGGCTTGACTATCAATGCACATTCGCCACGTCCCATCCTTCTTTGGGACAAGTAGAGTAGGGACGGCACATGGAATCAGGTTTTCACGAACATAGCCTCGATCCATCAGCTCCTCCATTTGTCGTTGCAACTCTTTTGTTTCCAACGGGTTGCGTCGATAGGCCACTTTGTTCGGTAACGACGCTTCGGGAATGAGATCAATTTGGCGTTCGATCCTTCTAATAGTTGGTAAACCAACGGGTAGGTTCTTGGGAAAGACATCCTTGAATTCCTCATCCGAGATTGGCACAAGATTAGGATTGTCTTGAGTTGCATCGTCATAACTTGTATGATCACTTTCTTCGATGTGAGTTTCATCATAAACTCCTTCCAATTCTTCGTCAAAAATAATTGGTTGATTTGGATCAAATAAAGAAGTACCTTCCGTATGAGGTTCATCCTCAAAAGAAAATAAGTCCTCTTCAATCACATCTTTAAGTTGATCATCATCACTCAATGGCTCTATTGTAATAATCTCGTCCTTTTCTCCTTCTTCGAGATTGAACACATCACTCATTCGTTCCTCCTCATCAAACAACTCATCCCGATAAGCAATAGCGTCTCTCAAGGTATTCAATTGTTCATTTGGACACGCGCTTTGATAGTGCCCAAACCCCGGACACTTTAAACATCGTACTTTGGAGAGACTTGTTCCCTTAGAATCGGGCGCTCTTGCCGCGGAACTTGGGGTGGCAGCCTGGAGTGTAATGTCCAAGGGTTTAGACAAATACAACAAACAAACCAGCAAACCAAAGACAGTTTCTCAGGAATGCTATAAACTTGTGCTAATTAATAAAAATATGACATGACCTCCTAAAATCATGAAACTTGACAGTAATTTAGTTGGATATGAGAGCTAACTCTGAGCAAAACTCCAGGATTTTTAGAGGACTCAAAATAATTTTAAGGCTCAACTGAACTGACTGATAGACACAAAGGACTGCAAATGAGACAGTTCTGGGATAGTGACTGAAAGGAGGGAACTTTGGATATAATTATCAACTGAAAAACCCACAGAATACTCACAGGGGATTAAGCTAATAATTTAGGGAACTTGAGTTAAGAAATTCCACAGATTAACACAGGAAAACTCAACTGAAGCAACAGCAAAGCTAAACTAACCACAGTCTCTCAAAGACAGAAAGTTTAGACTCTACTAATGTGTACTTAATCAATAACCACAGTCTAAGCACAGGTTATTATCAAGCCTGACTCTAATCTACAGACTAAGCACAAGATTAAGAGGTTTAAATTTGAGAGAATTCTCAGGTTTCATTCATAAATCAGCTGTGTTACAACAGTCTGAGTTGAGGTCCTTATATAGGCCTTTTTAGGTTACAAACTTGAAAGGAAACTACATCCAAGGGTCAGGATCCCTCCTCACATGCTGGTAAGAGTCCAAGTACAATATTACAACGGTTTAAAAGCTCTTAATTGTAAACTGGAATGAAAACAAAAGAGAAATGCAGGTGACAGTGACAGGTTGTGGTCCTTTCCGCATTGCTGGCTTTTTTCTGTTGAATGTAGGCACTTGAGGACGAAATGATTGAGTCCTTGGTATTAAAATTGGCTCTAGGTTGTATCTGGTATATGGGAAGACAAGCCAAAAGTTCTTTGAGTGCTTTTTCCTCATGGTTTAGCCAGAAATGGAAAGGTTGCTTTTGTTGTTTGTCATTTCTTTGCAGATTCTGTCGACTTGGATTTCTAGGACTTGCATTGTGATTTTCCCTTGGACCCCTAGGACTTTTCCGAGCCTAATTCAGTGACCAACCAGCTGGCCATGGTGGCAACTGGTGGTTGGGCTTGTACTCATACTTATCGGCCTAAACTAAACTTAGCCCACTTGACCGGTTTCTCGAGATGGGTGTGGTGTTGCTTTGACTGTCTGTTGAGGTGAGGTGCCCGGTCGGTGGCTCTGCTGCAACCTCCCCTGGTTGAACAGGGCTTGTCCTCAAGCCTGGTGACTCCTCCCCCTCAGCATCATCATAATATGGACTTAGGTCACCCACATTAAAAGTGCCATGCACCTCATACTCTCCTGGTAGATCCACTTTGTAGGCATTTGGACCAATCCTCTCAACAATTTCAAAGGGGCCATTAGCTCTTGGCATCAACTTGTTCTTTCTTCTTGATGGAAACCTCTCTTTTCTTAAATGAACCCAGACTAAATCCCCTGGAACAAACTCCTTTCTTTTCTGATGCACCTTGGACTGTTTCATGTATTTCTCATTGGTCTTCTCAATCTCCCTTTTCACAGTTTCATGGAGTTTCAGGAGTTGCTCTGCCCTGGCTTTAGCATCATGATTCACCTCATTTCTTGGCACAGAGGATAAGTCTACAGACATTAGGGGGTTAATCCCATAGACAACCTCAAAAGGACTATGACCAGTAGCAGTTGATGGTGATCTGTTGAAGGCAAATTCTGCTGCTGCTAATTTGATGTCCCAATCTTTTAGACTCTTGTTTACAAGACATCTCAGAATCCTACCCAAGGTTTTGTTGGTGACCTCAGTTTGGCCATCTGTTTGGGGATGGTGAGATGTACTGAACAACAGTTTGGTTTTGAGCGGCTTCCATAGAGTTTTCCAAGAGTAACTCATGAACTTTGTATCTCTATCTGAAACAATTGTCTTTGGAACTCCATGAAGCCTCACAATTTCCTTTAGGTATAGCTCAGCAACACTGGCAAAGCATCTCTCGTTTTCTTGCAAGCTATAAAATGGGCCATCTTACTGAACCTGTCAACAACAACCATGATTGAATCCTTTCCTCTCTGTGTCCTTGGCAATGCAACAATAAAATACATGCTCACATCCTCCCATGGCTTACTTGGTACTGGTAGTGGGATATATGGACCAGTTTGGAAGGAACTCTTAGCCATTTGACATACTGAACATCTCCTGAGAACATTTTGGACATCCCCCATCATTTTTGGCCAATAGAACTGTTCTTGTAGTATGCCCAGTGTCTTTTGAACACCAAAATGCCCTCCTAAGCCTCCTGAATGGACTTCCCTGATCAGGAGGTCCCTGTATGAACCCCTTGGAACACAGAGCTTGTTTCCTTGGAATAGAAATCCATCTTGCAGCAAGTATTTGTTCCCTGGGACCCTATGCCCTTCAAACTGTGTGATCCACTCCTCAGAGAAGTCAGGGTCTTCCTTGTACATCTCTTTCATGAACTCAAAACCAAGGACCCTGGTTCCCATAGTTGACAGTAAGGAGTGCCTCCTTGATAGTGCATCTGCCACTACATTTTGTTTTCCTTCTTTATACTTGCTGGAAAAGGTGAATGATTGCAAGTACTCCACCCATTTAGCATGCCTGTGACTCAATTTGTGTTGACCATTTATATACTTCAAAGCTTCATGATCAGAGTGTAACACAAATGGCTTTGGCTTCAAATAGTGACTCCAATGCATGATCGCCCGATAATTGCATAAAATTTCTTGTCATAGGTAGAATACTTTAATTTAGCTCCATTCAATTTCTCTTTGAAGTAAGCTACAGATTTTCGAGCTTGGATCAGGACTGCACCAATGCCTACCCCACGGCATCACACTCTACTTCAAAGAGTTGTTCAAAGTCCTGGCAATTTCAGAATAGGAGTCTCACACATCAATTTCTTAATCCTTTCAAAGGACTGCTGAGCACTCTCAGTCCAGTGGAACTCTCCTTTCTTCATACACTCAGTAATTGGAGCAACAACTGAACTGAAGTTCTTGATAAATCTCCTATAAAAGGAGGCCAATCCATGGAACCCCCTCACCTCAGTGATTGTTTTAGGAGTAGGCCATGATTGAATGGCTGCAACTTTGTCCTGATCAACTGTAATTCCCCTCCCAGAGACAATGTACCCTAGGAATGCCACTTCTTCAACCATAAAAGTGCATTTTTCCAGTTTGCCAAATAGCTTTTGTTCCTCGAGGATCCCGAACACAGCTTCAAGATGTTTCAGTGCTCTCTTTTTTCTTCTTCTTTGTAAACCAAGATATCATCAAAGTAGACCATCGCAAATTTGCCTAAACATGGCCTTAGCACCTCGGTCATCAGTCTCATAAAGGTGCTTGGTGCATTAGAAAGACCAAATGGCATCACAAGCCACTCATATAGTCCATGTTTAGTTTTGAAGGCAGTCTTCCACTCATCTCCTTCCCTTATCCTGACTTGATGGTACCCTTGCCTGAGATCAATCTTAGAAAATATCATGGCACCACTGAGCTCATCTAGCATGTCATCCAACCTTGGTATTGGGAACTGTAGATTTGACAGTGATGTTGTTAATGGCCCTGCTGTCAGTACACATCCTCCATGTCCCATCTTTCTTTGGAACAAGTAGAGTAGGGACTGCACAAGGATCGAGTGATTCCCGACAAATCCTTTGCTCATAAGTTCCTCAATTTGGCTTTGCAATTCCTTGGTAGCAGCTGGATCACTTCTATAAGCTGGCCTGTTGGGAAGCACTGAGCCTGGAACAAGGTCAATGTGGTGCTCAATGCCCCTCAATGGTGGCAACCCACTAGGCAGCTCTCTTGGAAATACTTCCTTATACCTCTGAATTAATGGCCTAACTTCAGCAGGCATCTCAGGGCTCCCTTCCTTGCTTACTTCTTTGGATAGTAACACCCAGACAGGTTGTTCTTGCCTCATTTCTTTGATCATGGCTGCTTCAGAAAGGAATAGCACACCATTGCCCTCCTCTGGCATACTTGGACCTCCATAGTTTTTCTGGTTGGGTGGTAATGGGGTCAGAGTGACCTTCTTGCCTTCATGCTTGAAACTATAGATGTTATCCTTCCCATGGTGAGTGGTATTCCTGTCATACTCCCATGGCCTCCCCAGGAGTAGGTGGCAGGCATCCATTGGGACAATATCACACAAGACTTCATCTTTATACACCTTCCCAATAGAAAATGGAACCAAGCATTGTTTGTCCAGCCTTACTTCTGCTCCCTTGTTCAACCACCTCAACTTGTAAGGGTTTGGGTGCTCTTGAGTTGTCAGGTTGAGTTTACTAACCATGGCATTTGATGCCACATTTGTACAACTTCCCCCATCTATGATTAGGTTACAAACCCTCCCCTGGACTGTGCATCTGGTTCTGAATATCAGGAATCTTTGATCAGCTTCCAGAGGTGAGTGTTGGGAATGCATGACCCTCCACAAGACTAAGTTGTGACTGTATCGGGGGCCACAACCGCATCTTGTTCTGGTTCTCCTTCGTCTCCACTTCCTCCATTATCGTGGTCTCATCTTCCTCATCTCGAACCAAACCTTCCCTCTCCCACTGTTCTACTTCCATTCTGTTAAGGTTCTCTTAGAAGGACAGTCCTTCCTAAAATGGCCATACCCTTGGCACTGGAAGCATTTAATTTTCCCATCAGTCACAGGTGTGTTGGTTTTAGAATTCACATGACTCTTCCCCTTGTCTGGTGTTGGTTGGGTTGTAAGTTTTGGGATTTCTCCAATCCTAACCCCAGAAAAAGGTTTGAAAGTGGATCTGGTAAGGGGTTTGGAAGCAGTGACCTTGGCTTTTCCCATCTTTTCAATCCTCAATGCCAGGTTGACTGCCTCATCAAAGGACCAGACTTGTTGCATTCTAACTCTTATAGCAATCTTAGGATCTAAGCCCTCAACAAACCTAGCAATTTTCTGCTCAGGCTTTTCAGTGATCTCACATTGCAGGGTAAGTTGTTCAAAGCTCCTAAGATAAGACTCAACAGATTGTTGGTCTTGTTTCATTTGAGTTAACTTGATAAACATATCCCGTGTGTAATCTTTAGCTATAAACTTGTCCTTCAATTTCTTTTTAAGTTTAAGCCAAGATTTAATGGGTTCCTTGCCTTCTCTCATTCTCTCGGCTTTTCAGGGGTTTCATACCAAAGTGAAGCATAACCTTTGAATTTAAGGATAGAAACTTTGAAAGCTTTCTGTCAAGATATCCCTTAAATTCAAAGACTCTCTCAACAGTTCTAATCCAGTCTAACAAATCTTGTGGTTTAAACTACCATGGAAATCAGGAATTTCTACCTTTATATCTTTGTCTCTTTCCATGTAGATGCCTTCTGCCATAGATTCATCAAGATCTCGACATGTCTTCTCCATGTTCTGGTGGTATGGTTGTCCTCTTCCTGCTCCAACAAAGCCTCTACCCCTGCCTCTGCCTCTGTAGGGTGGCCTCCTTGGATCATGGTTAGGAACTCCCTCTGCAAGAGTGTTGACAATATTCACCAGTTCATTGATTCTTCCTGCTATCTGATCCACCCTGGTCTCAATACCAGTAAATCTCTCTTCACTCATGGGTTATTTTTTGTAGTTTTGTTGTAGTTAGGGTAAAAATGAACTCACTTTCCTTCCCAAGACTAACACAAGATGGAATCGTGTTAAAACCTTGCTCTGATATACCAATTTGGAGTGTAATGTCCAAGGGTTTAGACAAATACAACAAACAAACCAGCAAACCAAAGACAGTTTCTCAGGAATGCTATAAACTTGTGCTAATTAATAAAAATATGACATGACCTCCTAAAATCATGAAACTTGACAGTAATTTAGTTGGATATGAGAGCTAACTCTGAGCAAAACTCCAGGATTTTTAGAGGACTCAAAATAATTTTAAGGCTCAACTGAACTGACTGATAGACACAAAGGACTGCAAATGAGACAGTTCTGGGATAGTGACTGAAAGGAGGGAACTTTGGATATAATTATCAACCTGAAAAACCCACAGAATACTCACAGGGGATTAAGCTAATAATTTAGGGAACTTGAGTTAAGAAATTCCACAGATTAACACAGAAAACTCAATCAAGCAACAAGCAAAGCTAAACTAACCACGAGTCTCAAAGACAGGAAAGTTTAGACTCTACTAACAGTGTACTTAATCAATAACCACAGTCTAAGCACGAGTTATTATCAAGCCCGACTCTAATCTACAGACTAAGCACAAGATTAAGAGGTTTAAATTTGAGAGAATTCTCGGGTTTCATTCATAAATCAGTTGTGTTACAACGATCGAGTTAAGGTCCTTATATAGGCCTTTTTAGGTTACAAACTTGAAAGGAAACTACATCCAAGGGTCGGGATCCTTCCTCACATACTGGTAAGAGTCCAAATACAATATTACAACGGTTTAAAAGCTCTTAATTGTAAATTGGAATGAAAACAAAAGAGAAATGCGGTGTGATGACGATGGTTGTGGTCCTTTGCCGCATTGCTGGCTTTTCGTTGAATGTAGGCACTTGAGGACGAAATGATTGAGTCCTTGGTATTAAAATTGGCTCTAGGTTGTATCTGGTATATGGGAAGACAAGCCAAAAGTTCTTTGAG
This sequence comes from Silene latifolia, assembly GCF_048544455.1. Taxonomy (NCBI): domain Eukaryota; kingdom Viridiplantae; phylum Streptophyta; class Magnoliopsida; order Caryophyllales; family Caryophyllaceae; genus Silene; species Silene latifolia. The sequence continues at coordinate 48,762,274 of NC_133531.1, forward strand.
TGCTTTTTCCTCATGGTTTAGCCAGAAATGGAAAGGTTGCTTTTGTTGTTTGTCATTTTCTTTAGATTCTGTCGACTTGGATTTCTAGGACTTGCATTGTGATTTTCCCTTGGACCCCTAGGACTTTTCTGAGCCTAATTCAGTGACCAACCAGCTGGCCATGGTGGCAGCTGGTGGTTGGGCTTGTACTCATACTTACTGGCCACTAAACTTAGCCCAGCTTGACTGGTTTCTGAGATGGGTGTGGTGTTGCTTTGGACTGTCTGTTGAGGTGAGGTGCCCTGGTCAGTGGCTCCTGCTGCACAGCCGACTTGGGTTCGCCAACACTATTCGTCGTGCTCCATTGTTTGAGATTGGCGATCTTACGATAAGTCGTAAGCGTATAAGTTGCTGGAACATATTTCTTACGCAACTTGCGTTTAAGAGAATCCCAAGAAGATAATTTCCTTTTCCCAGCGCGAGCACGCCTTGCTTTCAAACTCTCGTACCATAGTGAAGCCCCTCCACTAAGTCTTTGAATAGCGTACTTGCAGCGTTTCGCGTCATCCAGAACTTCAAAATCAAACATTCGTTCGATTTTCCGTTCCCATTCGAGGTAGTCCTTTGGGTCTGTGCCTCCCGTGAACTCAGGTAGTTCACTCACTTCGAACTCTTCAACGGTTCGTTCTTGTCTAGGCAACCACTTGGAATCGTTTTCTTGTAACTTTTTCAAGGCTCTTTGAAGATTCTCAAGAAAGTTGGGATCGTCGAAGTTCATTTTGATGTTGGTTGTTTGAAATTTCGAAGCTCTCTTTTTTTTTTTTGATGGTGAACAGTACAGTGAACAGTACCGTGAATAGTGTTTTTTTTTTTTTTTTTTTTTTTTGTTCAAACCGTGCCTTCAAGATCCAATCGATTAAACCTCAACTACCTCGCCGAGTTTAATCTTTGAATACCAAGCGCGTTGGATATTCAACTATCAACTGATTGGGACCTCCTTAGGACCGTCTTGATTTTTTTGGGGTGATCAAGAGCCAAAGCTCTGATACCATTTGGAGCGTATACGGAGCGGAAGACTTAATTGTGAAATCAAGTGAAGCGAAAGATCCGAATGCACTAGGTGCAACCCGACCAGTTCGTGTCACTTGGCGTGATATGGGCGAAGCGGAAGACTTTTTGTTTGGTTTTTGTGTTTATGTTGTGCAAGAATAAAAGGATATTTGCTTCGATTTCTTGTGAAGAGATCGAACCAATGGGATATTTGCTATCACTAGACCTATAGTGATAACAATGGGGAATTACTCGAAAACGCGTCAAGTAATTCAACTTAAACTGCGGAGCGCGTCCTTAGTTCAAGGCAAGACTCGAAATCATCGATTCTTTGAAAAAGATTGAAACAACAAGTTTCTCTCTCAAAAGGGTTTTTCTTAATACTTCGATGATCTACAAATGAGGAGGTTAGGTCCTTATGTAGGATAAAAACCTTGGCCTCCAAGCAAGCATTTAATGCTAGTTTGTAAGTTTCTAGGATGAATGAACATAGAACTCACAAACTAGACTATTTTGTCAACTTTTATTCTACCTAGTTTGAAAATGCAAAAAACTAAGAATAGGATTCTTCTCCCCTTGTGGATGCCGCCACTTCCCTCTCCCCTTGCTTGATGCCGCCACTTCCATTGTTCCCACACGGTTTCAGCGTTCCCACGGCCTTGAGCTTTAATCGCACATATTTCCTATCTTTTATTTGAGCCCATCCAATTTTGTGTGCGAATATGCATTACTTGGGCGTGGTTTTGCTTAGTCCTCCAAATTGAGCACAACCTCTTTTATGTGGTCGATATTCGCATCAGGTCGTTTATTAATCGTCCCGCCATACGCATCAACATTCTGGAAAAATACCATGACACTCATAATGTTCAAAACTTAGGTTAAAAATTTCGAAGATTTATTGAGAAAAAAAAAACAATGTTGCGGTTTATCGGTTTTAACAAATATGACCATTAAAATATGAGAAAATTTATTTTCATCAACTTTTCACTTTTAGATCTGAAATATATGATAAAATGCAACATGTGACGTTTTTCTTTAGTCATGAAGTATGTTTTAGCATTATTACTAATTTTAGTCACTATTTATGTGATTTTTCATCAAAAATTCATAAATCATGCAAAAAAACTTCACTATAACCAAATATTTTACACATATCTTGTAAAATTACATGTGACAATATACTAAATTTCCATGACCAGATTCGAAATATAACTCATATTAACCTATTTACTCATTTAAATACGATTTTAACTTATAAAATTCATATTTCGAGCAAAACAACTTATTTTAACATGAACATTTACAGGCCATCAGTAGATAATATATGTGAAAACATATCCAAAAACCACTGAAAAATTCGAAGTTTAGCTATTTTTCGTCCAAAAATGACATTTTTATCATAAAAATCACATTTTAATGCCAATAATATATAAAATGAACAATAAAATCCATAAATCATCCCATGTGACCTAAAATCCATTTAGGACCAGAAACTTTTAACAGGCAAAATTATTTCGTGATTTATCAACATAAAACACAAATTTCAAGTTTTATTCGTTAATCGTATTATCTCGGAAAAACGATCCCGATCTTGCATGCAACAACCATAATGCTCTGATACCACTTGTTGGAAATTATATTTTAAATATCACATATTTTAGTTTAAAGTTTTAGTCATAAAAACTTAAGGATCTTATGCATGCAAAACATATAAATAAGTGTAGAGGAAAACCGGTTCCTTACATTGAATATTTCGGTTTATGGGCACAAGTGAGGTCTCCTACCTCACAAGTTCTTGAGCTTTCAATATGTTAGGATGATCCTCCAAAGACTTCAAGTATAGAAGTCACTCCTCTTGATTGCACCCAAGATTATACCTTATCTCTACTAAATAATATGTGCTAGATATTTGTTTAGTAGTTTACCTTAAAATTGATTACTAATACTCATATATTACACGAATAATATTAGTAATTTGATTGAACAATTTGGATCAAGATTTCTCTAATTTTGGAGAAAGATGAAAGAGTGTAAGAGAGAGGTATGCATGAATGAATTAATTATGCATATAGAGAATGAATACACCTTAAAAGAGAGAACAAAATTCTCCCCTTATGAGCATGGAAAACCGGTGGGGAGGGAGCCAATGCCAAGGGATGTCATCTTTTCTTTTTGCTTTTTGGTCTACACAAGAAATAGGTGTGTAAGGCTATCATGCTATAGGTATGATTAGCTCTATTTTATCACATAAAATAAATCAATCATAATGCATTATAACTCCCTCCATTTTGGTCCACTTCCATAAAATGGACTACCATTTTATTTTGTCATTTGTCACACAATATGTCACATGTAGTATAATACATGTTATTAATTAATTTAATGCATATTTATCACATAAATATCATTTTATAAATTAATTAAATTACATATAACAAATTGACTAGTGATACTTGATCACATAAATAAAATGGGTCATTTAATTATAATTCACAACATCTTGTAATTATAATTAACCATTCATTCTCATCTCTATTGTTTCTCAAACAATAAACAATTTTAGTAATAAAGCATTTTTATTACTAAAATAAATCTTATTTAATCTCATTACAATAAGAAATAATATTCTCTCTCACAATTGAATTGTTCAATTTTAAGGAATTGATCAACTTGTATCGTCATACAATTAATCAACTTTACAGATAAGGGCATCATCCTTTAGGTGTGACCTTAAGGGATCAACTAACCACCACCGTCCCACGACAGTAACGTCAAACTCTAGCAAGCCAATCGTTACCGATTAATGTTGGTCAGTTGACTATATAATTGAATCATCCCTTACGTATTCTTAAAATGAGATTTAAACATGTGATCATTATGATCGACAATTGTGATCGTATTATTGTCGGGGACACTCCAACAAGTTCAATAACGCCAGACTGTCCAGTTACCTTGGCATGCAGATGCATAATAGTTTTCTATAGAAAGTTCATCACGCAATTTTCAAATAGCCTTGAAATGAGTTTCTCTGATTTAGTATAAGGTATGCTTCTTTGTTTCCTTCTCGTGCTTTTTACTAATTAAACTTGTAAGTTGTAACAATGAAATATATACATCCTACCGCAGAAGCTGAAGGATAAAATGCAATTAATTATCTAAATATACTCGGAATTTGGAGTAATACTGCTTAGTTGAGTAAGCATAAGCCTTGTACCAGTTTTGTTTTATTTTAACTAAAAGATTATAATTTAGTTAAAAAAATGATTATAATGGTTAAAGATTATATCTTAATTAAAAGATAATAATTGAATAAAAATAGAGTTTTGTTTCCTTATTTAACTAGATTCTTTTTGGAGGGAAAACTATTGAGAATTTTTATTCAACTTATTAGTAAGAGAATTTTTATTCAACTTAGCAGAAAACCGTGCTGCTACTAGAACCTTTGATAATTGCTCCTAACATTTGCAGCACCATATAAATTAGAGTTTATCTCACCAGACCAATTGCAATTAATAAGTAGTCCATTGAAGTTAACAGACACATTAGTAGAAGAAATAATATGAGGGATACTTTCGCGGTAGCTATTTGATATCCAACTTCAAGCTGATGTTCTGTACTTTGAAGTTAACATACACATTTGAAGTTAACAGACACATTTGTTGTATATCTAATTTCCCTGGCTTCTTTGAACCAAGAAACTGTTTACCTTGATTCCGCACAGCGGCAGTTGAGTGGAATGAACTCGAGACGGTTCATGAAGACTATGTTATGGTTAATGTCAATGAATTTGAACCAACAAGCCCAAGTGCCACAGAAGCACCAACTGCAGACAGCCGATAGTTGACGGCCATGGAGTTGCAAGTGGGTCTCTCGTTCACGGCATTTGCTCAAATTTAATTGAGCCCCTTATTGTTACCCGATTCGGTCCAGAACACAAGATAAAAGAGATCCTAGGGTTTAACTACTACTTTGAATCAAAAACTTACTATTCATGATTGATCAATGACCTGAATTAGGAAGAACGCCCATAACCCTAACCCGATTATAACTTACTATTCATGGTGATCAATGACTGAATTATGACCCTAACAAACACTGACCAGGCCCTAAGCAATAACATAATAATATTTCTTGATGATCAAAATTACAAAGAACGCCCATAACCCGATTATAAAGCAATTAAAATTACCAACAATAACATACAACGATTGATAATGAATGAGAAAACCTTAACTATGATATGCAATAAGCAGATTGTATCGTCTTTGTGAGGTGAAGAATTAGAATTGATTGGCAGCGTGAATCATCTTTGCCGGTGATTGAACGGAAATTTGCGATGAAATCGAGAAATTTTAAGGTTAGGGTTTGTTATCGTGAAGAAGATGAAATGATGAAGTAGTGCTGGCGGTGCGCGTGAGTTAATTAGCGGGGGATTATTTTAGTGAATTTAGAAATTGCGCCATCTAATTTAGCATAGATATGGCGGTTTTCCAAAAAAAAATATTGGAGGGTTATTTACGGGTCCACGCTTTATAAAAGCATCAATAGAAAAGCGTCACCAATGCAAGGTATGTGTAGTAGTGTGACTAATGAACAGGGACAATTTGTTGACACAACGAGTCACAATGACAAAGATAAATTATTCACACAAGGAGTCACAATGACTAATAAACATGGACTAATGCTTCACATAACGAGTCACAATGACTAATAAACATGGACAAATGCTTCACACAACGAGTCACAATGACTAATGAACAAGGACAATTGGTTGACACAACAAGTCATAATGACAAGGATAAATTATTCACACAAGGAGTCACAATGACTAATAAACATGGACAAATGCTTCACACAACGAGTCACAATGACTAATAAACATGGACAAATGCTTCACACAACGAGTCACAATGACTAATGAACAAGGACAATTGGTTCACACAACGAGTCACAATGACTAATAAACATGGACAAATGTATCACACAACGAGTCACAATGACTAATAAATATGGACAAATGGTTCACACAACGAGTCACAATGACTAATAAACAAGGACAAATGGTTCACACAACGAATGATAATGACAAGGATAAATTATTCACACACCGAGTCACAATGACTAATAAACATGGACAAATGCTTCACACAACGAATCACAATGACTAATCAACAAAGACAATTGGTTCACACAACGAGTCACAATAAAGGATAAACTATTAACACAACAAATCACAATGACTAATAAACATGGACAAATGCTTCACACAACGAGTAACAATGACTAATAAACATGGACAAATGGTTCACACAAGGAGTCACAATGACTAATAAACAATGACAAATGTTTACCACAGCAAGTCACAATGACTAATAAACATGGACAAATGTTTCACACAATGTAACACCCCGTATTTTATTAAGTTGGATAAAATTCTTTTAATTGCTATTTTGAATTTAATTACATCATTTAACGATTTATATATATATATATATGCTTAGCTAATTAATTAATTTCATCATAATTCGATACGTTAATTTTAATAATCATTAATAAGTTTATTTAAAGTTAGTTAGAGTTTATAGAAGTTAGTTCGAGTTTATTTATTTAATAATTTCCGTTTCTTTACGAGTCCTTATGAAAGTTGTTTTAAATGAACCCGAGATGGATTTTGGGAACAAAACCGTCCAATTAGCTATTTTGAGCTTATTTCACTAAATTAGCAATTTTTATTAATATCCGTTAGTTTTGTAAAAATCGCTAATAATTCCGATTCAAGCTGATATTGTATTATTTACGTTAACTAGCTGAGTTTATTTTATTTTCACTCATTAAATTTATTTATTATTGATTCCGTTTTATTACTGAAACTTTTACTAAAACCGATTTTTTTTAACTCGAGACGGTTTTAAAAACGAGCGAAATTACTTAACGATGAAGAAACGTACGTATAATTAATAGCTAGCAAGCTAGCTGCTGTCTCATTTTGATTCTTCATCACGTCTTCTACCTTTCTTCTACTTCCTTCTTTGTTCTTCTTTTTTTTGTACGTTTCAAATTTTGTCTTAAAAATTTATCCGATGCTCCGCTTTTTCATCCGTTTTCAATGAATTTCGTTCCATAGTGCTTCTCTCATCGTTCCCGTCAGTCCATTGTAAGTAAAATTCATTTTCGTTACGTATTTTTACAAACCCAATTTATATTTTCAGCTTTATTTATTATAAGACGGTTGTAGGTGCTGAGATAGACGGTCAGTAGAAGATTTGTTAGTCATAAAGGACTAGTTCAATCGGAAAAAGGTAACGATGGTAGGTTACTCGATATTACTTGTAAAATATGTTTATTTCGAATGCTGGTTAGTCTGTTTTATAATTGAGACGGTGTATAATTATATATAGGGATCCTTATGGATGTTAATTAGTCGGTGGTATAGTTGAGACGGTGTATACTGATATGTGGAGATGATTGAGACGGTGTATACTGACCTGTAGGGATCATTTGGGTTGCTAGGTAGTAAGTGGTATATTTAAGACGGTGTATCTTTGAAATGACGATGGGGTTTGAGTTTGGAACCGCATGACGGGGGTTTTGTGAGCCCTATTTTGGGGCGTTTTAGTATAGGGTTTGGGACTGTTTTGACGCGACCGAGCGGGCGGTTATATCGATGGAGGACTGTTTTATGGGTTGCTTATGGGTTGATAAAAATGGGTGCGAGAGAGTATATTTCGTTATTTAAATATTTCCGTCTCATATTTTATATAAAGATAATTCGTTAATATCGTCCTTTCACATAATTATTTTAGGTGCCTCATATGTGGTTGAAGATGAAGAGTAATTTTGGGTTTTAGAAGCTTTCTCAAGTTATTACTTGTCTCTTTGCTAGCGTAAGGTAACTATTCCGAGTTACTCGACGAATTAATGTCACATTAGTAGTTGATGTTGTGCTTGTTGTTTGTTAAGTGTTTAGGTGATTGATAATGTGTTACTTTCGTTTTTCACATGATAGAAATTGGAAATAGCATGAGAATGATATTGTGATAAATTTTGTGATTTGGGCCAAAGTAGGCAAAGACTCTGAGCTGGGCCAGATTGACCGAACGAGTTTGGTAAAACTAGGTTTAAACCGGTCAGCCTCGATTTGACCGATGACCCGTCGCGGGACTCGGGTCGAGGGTTTGTCTTTGAGGTGAGATTGGTTGTTATTGGAAGTTTTATGTTATGCCTTGATATTTGTAATTATCATTTCACATGTTGGTTGTTGGATGCTTTGGATGCCTTATGCTTGAGTCTTCTTGCCTTGTTGCCATTTTAGCTTGTTCTCATGAATTATGAGATTAACGGTTAGCTGGAATTTGGATTATTATTGATATTGGAGATATTGTTGGATTGTCAGCTGAATATGCTCTTGCGTAGCCTTTCATATACTAGGGTGTGTATGATCATATGAGTGTGCAAGTTTGGACTCTTTGCCTCTCTTATGGTTAATTGGGTGTCCTACTTGTCTTGTGTGGTATGGGCTAAAGTATTCAAGCTGGGACTAGGTCCTAGGTGAGTATTTCGGCCTTCATCATAGATAGGCCATTATAATCTTTTGAGTATATGTTTTGCGGCTTAATAGCCTTTGTGTTCCTGGCTTGGTGGGTTTATATCCAAGCTGGGGCATGACCTTTCTGCCTATTTTGTGAGGAGATGGTCAGCTTAAGTACTAGCCAACCCTTTGGTGGACTCCTTAGGGTACTCATGTGGTTTTATCATGAGTCTTGGGTGCGGTGGTTTTATCCGCATTTCTTTAGGTCTGCTTGAGTCTAGGATTAGGGTTGAGTCGTATCTTGGCCATGTTTTAAATGTAACCTCCGAGCCAAAATACTAGCTTCCCTACCTCGTGGTATAGACTCGAGTTACAAAGTGACTATTGATTGTACAAGTAACTTATGCCTGTCTCTAGATATGTTGTCCTTTCTTGTTTGATGATTCTATGAATCATAGAAGGTGAGATGCAAGCCGGCTATGGTTGATAGAGTTTGGATTCTGGATGTTATGTGATTCACATGATAGTGTAGTATGAGTCGGTCTAGTATTCGCATGCTAGGACTATGTGTTGTTATATTGTTGTTCACATGATAAGCACGATTGTCTAGCATCTATATGCTAAGGCTATGTGTTATTCATATTCATATTCTTATGTTTACATGTTATATTAATTATGACATTTCGTGGCTGGGAGAACTCGGAGTTACTCCCCACTGACTGTGGCTTTCGTATTTGTATAAAATGCGAATGACAGGTAGGTGATGCATATATGGGGTACGTGGACGAGCTAGCGAGCAAAGTAACCTTGGGACCTAGATTGGCTTTATTTTATTGTGACCCTTAAACACTTTTTATGTCACATACATTTTAGGGACATATGTCTCCCTCTTTACATTTGGTTGTATAACTTTGCTATTCGCGACTTTAGCAATGGTTATGTTGCGAAACTTCTATTTAGACCTTGTATGTTTTGACACCTTCCAATTTGGATATCTTTATAACAGGTTCAGGTTTTTAAAAATTACAGGTTTTTACCCAAATGAACCTATTACAAACATATCCATGCTGTTTTATTCTAGAATTACGTGTTTACTTTTCCGCGATAAATGAGGGTGTCACAGTTGGTATCAGAGCATATTTGCTCCCGACGCACGTTTGTGTACCCCAATATAAATAACTTGACCTTAAAATAATAAACTTGAGAGATGGGTAAGATGGGTAGACTTAGGACCTTATGTTGTAGTCTCTTTGTGTTTGCTCTTTGTTAGGTACTAACCTGTTTGTTGATTGTCATTTAATAATTGTTGCGTTCTTGGATCAATGACCATGAGCTTATCTATAGCTAATGGAGCTATTACCCTTATTATAAAAAAAAAATTTGAACTAAAGGTTTTGAAAATATTTTAATGTTTTTCACTGGTTTTAACGTCAATTAGTGTTAAAGCTTGTTATTGGAGACGTCTGATAATTAGTTTTATCATTTGTTGGTGTAAAAATGTATTTTTATGTCTTTGAATTGGAATATTGATGTTCTTGAGTGATCGCCAAGAGTATCTCCGTTCCATTGAAAGGACACTTATATTTTAAGAAGATCAAGATTTAGTGCCTATTCTTTGAGGATTGAAGATTTGTTCAACCTTTGAAGAATGCTTCTACTTCCTTGAAGATGTTTCTCGTTCTTTTTGTATCTCGCCTTATTCTTAATCTCTTGGTGCTTATCCTCCTTCTAAACTCCCTTCTGTTTTACTTTAAAAGCTACGCTTGTACTCCTAACTTGTCCTTTGTTCTTTGTTTATCCTCCCTTAACGTCATTAGATAGTACTCTTTCTTGTGAGGAATGTTGACCTTGGTTGGAAAATTCGACTTTTGAGGAGATTGTTTGTGTCTGACCCTTAACCCTGGCTTTGAGAAGTCGTGATGTTAGAAAGACTTAGGTAATGTGATGAGACATACTTAGTGATTCTTATACCTAGTTCCTTGACAAAGTGAGTATAATCGATTGGTGGATTCTTTGTGTTAGGAATGAGTTGCCTATGTAATTAAAGTTATAGAACTTGGCTTTGTTGGTTATGTTTGGGATTTGAAAGCTTAGTAGGTTGAGCGTCGTCACCTTAGGAGTAAACATAAGATAAGTTTAGAATATGAATTTGGAAGAAAACCCATTTTAAGATGTTAACAATCCCGTATAGATTGGGAATGTGATTTGGTGTTAGTTGTTCCTTGAGAACTTTGTTGAGAAGTCTTTGTCAATTCATTCTTTGGTTTTTAAAACATTGAGGTTGTGTCGAGTGCTTGAGATAAAGAGATGCTTTTATACTTGAGTGGTAGATTTGATTTAGGGAAATCCTAATATGTGATAAGATAGGTGGAAGAAGTATCTAACTGATTTATCACCCCTTAAGCGAGCGTTTATTTTACCTTGACCCTTGTTTGGGATTTGGTCGTTTTGTCATGAAGGTACAATACCCTAATAGGCGTGACCTTGTTAGAGAGAACCTTAAGTTTTAGGAAGCGTATGGATTAAGCCTTAAAAATCCTCTTTCGTACCATTAATCGTTTTCCTCCCTTTCGTTCATACATTGGTTGGATTTGATTCTTAAGTATAAAAGTTTACTCGTTATTTCCTTGTCTTGAATACCTCCCTAATTCTAATATCTCTTATTGGTTGTTAACTAGTTATCTTTATGATTCGACTCTTTTAGTCTCACATCTTGACATGTTCATATATCCCTTTTTAAATTTCCTATCATTTCCTGACCTGGTTATTACCCTTTGTTTCCTTAGTGGAGTGATGACGTTGTTGTTTGAGATTTGAGTATCTGGCATTTCCTTGTTGTCTAATTTCCCTTTCTCCTCGATCATAAGCGTTACCGTTCATACCTCGTTTTCTCGCTTCATCTTGCTCCTCCTTTAAGTTTGACACTCGTATCTTGTGAAACTCTATCTTTGACATCCTTGTAATTTTGACTTCAATTTTTACCCTATGAAAGTCATTATAGCTCTCTTGTTGGTTAAGTTTGAGCTCTCTTAACATACTTTGTTTTTATGCTATCTAAGTTACTTTCCTTTTTGTACAACTTCTAAACTTTCAAGCTACCAGTTTCGATTCATTCTTAAAAGTTTATGTCACTTCTGCAAACCTAACCTATTTTTAAAGATTTGAAAATGAAAATTTGATTTAATTCCATATTTGTTCCTTGAGTATAGACTTCTTTATCATGATTTTAATCGCTAAACCCGAGATTTCTTTAAATTTTATCCAATTTCTGTTAACTTTGATCTATTTATGACTTCTTTGTCAAAGTTTAATGTTACATTTTCAGGGATTTGACCCCCATTTGGGTTTAAAAGTGAAACCTTTATTTCTATTTTGGCTTTTTGCAAAAGAAAATTTGAGTAGATTACCTTTCTCTTATTTTGATTTTAACGTTGATCGGATGTTAGAACTAGTTATTGGAGACGTTTGATAACTTGTTCTACGCTTGTCGGCGAATAGTTTTTGTTTTAAATTTGTCTCTGACTTGGAAAGTTAGCGTTCTTGTGTGCACGACAAGAGCATTTCCGTTTCATGAATGAGACTTATATTTTTGAAAACTCTTCATTAATGTTTTTGAAGGTATTTTGATTTTTGATTTATACAAATGATTTGCCTTTTGACCTTATCTTTGATTTGGAATGTGATGTTCTTGAATACGTAACGAGAACACTTTCGTTCCCTTGATGAGAATCTGGTTCTGTCGGAAAATTTTATTTGAAACTTTTGAAACAATTTTGATTCTTACGATAAATAACCTTTAAAATGTTTTGGTTACCGATTCAAATTCCAGTTTTATTTTTATAACCTTTCATTTATACTTTCAAGTTTCGAGGACGAAACTTTTTAAAAGATGGGGTGATTGTAACACCCCGTATTTTATTAAGTTGGATAAAATTCTTTTAATTGCTATTTTGAATTTAATTACATCATTTAACGATTTATATATATATATATGCTTAGCTAATTAATTAATTTCATCATAATTCGATACGTTAATTTTAATAATCATTAATAAGTTTATTTAAAGTTAGTTAGAGTTTATAGAAGTTAGTTCAAGTTTATTTATTTAATAATTTCCGTTTCTTTACGAGTCCTTATGAAAGTTGTTTTAAATGAACCCGAGATGGATTTTGGGAACAAAACCGTCCAATTAGCTATTTATAGCTTATTTCACTAAATTAGCAATTTTTATTAATATCCGTTAGTTTTGTAAAAATCGCTAATAATTCCGATTCAAGCTGATATTGTATTATTTACGTTAACTAGCTGAGTTTATTTTATTTTCACTCATTAAATTTATTTATTATTGATTCCGTTTTATTACTGAAACTTTTACTAAAACCGATTTTTTTTAACTCGAGACGGTTTTAAAAACGAGCGAAATTACTTAACGATGAAGAAACGTACGTATAATTAATAGCTAGCAAGCTAGCTGCTGTCTCATTTTGATTCTTCATCACGTCTTCTACCTTTCTTCTACTTCCTTCTTTGTTCTTCTTTTTTTTGTACGTTTCAAATTTTGTCTTAAAAATTTATACTGATGCTCCGTTTTTCATCCGTTTTCAATGAATTTCGTTCCATAGTGCTTCTCTCATCGTTCCCGTCAGTCCATTGTAAGTAAAATTCATTTTCGTTACGTATTTTTACAAACCCAATTTATATTTTCAGCTTTATTTATTATAAGACGGTTGTAGGTGCTGAGATAGACGGTCTGGTAGAAGATTTGTTAGTCATAAAGGACTAGTTCAATCGGAAAAAGGTAACGATGGTAGGTTACTCGATATTACTTGTAAAATATGTTTATTTCGAATGCTGGTTAGTCTGTTTTATAATTGAGACGGTGTATAATTATATATAGGGATCCTTATGGATGTTAATTAATCAGTGGTATAGTTGAGACGGTGTATACTGATATGTGGAGATGATTGAGACGGTGTATACTGACCTGTAGGGATCATTTGGGTTGCTAGGTAGTAAGTGGTATATTTAAGACGGTGTATCTTTGAAATGACGATGGGGTTTCGGTTTGGAACCGCGAGGGGGTTTTGTGAGCCTGTTTTGGGGCGTTTTAGTATAGGGTTTGGGACTGTTTTTGACGCGACGAGCGGCGGTTTATATGCGATGGAGGACTGTTTTATGGGTTGCTTATGGGTTGATAAAAATGGGTGCGAGAGAGTATATTTCGTTATTTAATTATATTTCCATCTCATATTTTATATAAAGATAATTCGTTAATATCGTCCTTTCACATAATTATTTTAGGTGCCTCATATGTGGTTGAAGATGAAGAGTAATTTTGGGTTTTAGAAGCTTTCTCAAGTTATTACTTGTCTCTTTGCTAGCGTAAGGTAACTATTCCGAGTTACTCGACGAATTAATGTCACATTAGTAGTTGATGTTGTGCTTGTTGTTTGTTAAGTGTTTAGGTGATTGATAATGTGTTACTTTCGTTTTTCACATGATAGAAATTGGAAATAGCATGAGAATGATATTGTGATAAATTTTGTGATTTGGGCCAAAGTAGGCAAAGACTCTGAGCTGGGCCAGATTGACCGAACGAGTTTGGTCAAACTAGGTTTAAACCGGTCAGCCTCGATTTGACCGATGACCCGTCGCGGGACTCGGGTCGAGGTTTTGTCTTTGAGGTGAGATTGGTTGTTATTGGAAGTTTTATGTTATGCCTTGATATTTGTAATTATCATTTCACATGTTGGTTGTTGGATGCTTTGGATGCCTTATGCTCGAGTCTTCTTGCCTTGTTGCCATTTTAACTTGTACTCATGAATTATGAGATTAACGGTTAGCTGGAATTTGGATTATTATTGATATTGGAGATATTGTTGGATTGTCAGCTGAATATGCTCTTGCGTAGCCTTTCATATACTAGGGTGTGTATGATCATATGAGTGTGCAAGTTTGGACTCTTTGCCTCTCTTATGGTTAATTGGGTGTCCTACTTGTCTTGTGTGGTGTGGGCTAAAGTATTCAAGCTGGGACTAGGTCCTAGGTGAGTATTTCGGCCTTCATCATAGATAGGCCATTATAATCTTTGACGAGTATATGTTTGTGGCTTAATAGCCTTTGTGTTCCTGGCTTGGTGGGTTTATATCCAATCTGGGGCATGACCTTTCTGCCTATTTTGTGAGGAGATGGTCAGCTTAAGTACTAGCCAACCCTTTGGTGGACTCCTTAGGGTACTCATGTGGTTTTATCATGAGTCTTGGGTGCGGTGGTTTTATCCGCATTTCTCTAGGTCTGCGCAGTCTAGGATTAGGGTTGAGTCGTATCTTGGCCATGTTTTAAATGTAACCTCTGAGCCAAAATACTAGCTTCCCTACCTCGTGGTATAGACTCGAGTTACAAAGTGACTATTGACTGTACTAGTAATTTATGCCTGTCTCTAGATATATTGTCCTTTCTTGTTTGATGATTCTATGAATCATAGAAGGTGAGATGCAAGCCGGCTATGGTTGATAGAGTTTGGATTCCTGGATGTTATGTGATTCACATGATAGTGTAGTATGAGTCGGTCTAGTATTCGCATGCTAGGACTATGTGTTGTTATATTGTTGTTCACATGATAAGCACGATTGTCTAGCATCTATATGCTAAGGCTATGTGTTATTCATATTCATATTCTTATGTTTATATGTTATATTAATTATGACATTTCGTGGCTGGGAGAACTCGGAGTTACTCCCCACTGACTGTGGCTTTCGTATTTGTATAAAATGCGAATGACAGGTAGGTGATGCATATATGGGGTACATGGACGAGCTAGTGAGCAAAGTAACCTTGGGACCTAGATTGGCTTTATTTTATTGTGACCCTTAAACACTTTTTATGTCACATACATTTTACGGACATATGTCTCCCTCTTTACATTTGGTTGTATAACTTTGCTATTCGCGACTTTAGCAATGGTTATGTTGCGAAACTTCTATTTAGACCTTGTATGTTTTGACACCTTCCAATTTGGAAATCTTTATAACAGGTTCAGGTTTTTAAAAATTACAGGTTTATACCCAAATGAACCTATTACAAACATATCCATGCTGTTTTATTCTAGAATTACGTGTTTACTTTTCCGCGATAAATGAGGGTGTCACACACAACGAGTCACAATGACAAATGAACAAGGACAAATGGTTCACACGACGAGTCACAATGACTAATAAACATGGACAAATGTTTCACACAACGAGTAACAATGACTAATAAACAAGGACAAATGGTTCACACAACGAGCCACAATGACTAATAAACATGGACAAATGTTTCACACAACGAGTCACAATGACTAATAAACATGGACAAATGTTTCACACAACGAGTCACAATGACTAATAAAAAAGGACATATGGTTCACACAACGAGTAACAATGACTAATAAACAAGGACAAATGGTTCACACAACGAGCCACAATGACTAATAAACATGGACAAATGTTTCACACAACGAGTCACAATGACTAATAAACAAAGACAAATGTTTCACACAACGAGACACAATGACAAATGAACAAGGACAAATGGTTCACACAACGAGTCACAATGCCTAATGAACAAAGACAATTGGTTGACACAACGAGTCACAATGACAAGGATAAATTATTCACACAAGGAGTCACAATGACTAAAAATATGGACAAATTCTTCACACAATGGGTCACAATGACTAATAAACATGGACAAATGCGTCACACAACGAGTTACAATGACTAATGAACAAGAACAATTGGTTCACAGAACGAGTCACAATGACTATTAAAGATGGACAAGTGTTTCACACAACGAGTCACAATGACAAGGATAAATTATTCACACAACGAGTCACAATGACTAATAAACATGGACAAATGCTTCACACAACGAGTCACAATGACTAATAAACATGGACAAATGCTTCACACAACGAGTCACAATGACTAATGAACAAGGACAATTGGTTCACACAACGAGTCACAATGACTAATAAACATGGATAAATGTATCACACAACGAGTCACAATGACTAATAAACATGGACGAATGGTTCATACAACGAGTAACAATGACTAATAAACAAGGACAAATGGTTCACACAACGAGCCACAATGACAAATAAACATGGACAAATGTTTCACACAACGAGTCACAATGACTAATAAACATGGACAAATGGTTCACACAACGAGTAACAATGACTAATAAACAAGGACAAATGGTTCACACAACGAGCCACAATGACTAATAAACATGGACAAATGTATCACACAACGAGTCACAATGACAAATAAACAAGGACAAATGTTTCACACAACGAGTCACAATGACAAATGAACAAGGACAAAAGGTTCACACAACGAGTCACAATGACTAATGAACAAAGACAATTGGTTGACACAACGAGTCACAATGACAAGGATAAATTATTCACACAAGGAGTCACAATGACTAAAAAGATGGACAAATGCTTCACACAACGGGTCACAATGACTAATAAACATGGACAAATGCTTCACACAACGAGTCACAATGACTAATGAACAAGGACAATTGGTTCAGAACGAGTCACAATGACTAATAAAGATGGACAAGTGCTTCACACAACGAGTCACAATGACAAGGATAAATTATTCACACAACGAGTCACAATGACTAATAAACAAGGACAAATGGTTCACACAACAAGGCATAATGACAAGGATTAATTTTTCACACAACGAGTCACAATGTAGTATAAACAGGGACAAATGTTTCACACAACGAGTCACAATAACTAATGAACAAGGAAAATTATTTCACACAATGTGTCACAAAGACAAGGATAAAAGGTTCATACAACGAGTCACAATGACTAATAAACATGGACAAATGCTTCACACAACGAGTAACAATGACTAATAAACATGGACAAATGGTTCACACAAGAAGTCACAATGACTAATAAACAATGACAAATGTTTAACACAGCAAGTCACAATGACTAATAAACATGGACAAATGTTTCACACAACGAGTCACAATGACAAATGAACAAGGACAAATGGTTCACACAGCGAGTCACAATGTCTAATAAACATGGACAAATGTTTCACACAACGAGTAACAATGACTAATAAACAAAGACAAATGTTTCACACAACGAGTCACAATGACAAATGAACAAGGACAAATGGTTCACACAACGAGTCACAATGCCTAATGAACAAAGACAATTGGTTGACACAACGAGTCACAATGACAAGGATAAATTATTCACACAAGGAGTCACAATGACTAAAAATATGGACAAATTCTTCACACAACGGGTCACAATGACTAATAAACATGGACAAATGCGTCACACAACGAGTTACAATGACTAATGAACAAGGACAATTGGTTCACAGAACGAGTCACAATGACTATTAAAGATGGACAAGTGTTTCACACAACGAGTCACAATGACAAGGATAAATTATTCACACAACGAGTCACAATGACTAATAAACATGGACAAATGCTTCACACAACGAGTCACTATGACTAATAAACATGGACAAATGCTTCACACAACGAGTCACAATGACTAATGAACAAGGACAATTGGTTCACACAACGAGTCACAATGACTAATAAACATGGATAAATGTATCACACGACGAGTCACAATGACTAATAAACATGGACGAATGGTTCATACAA
Source organism: Silene latifolia (assembly GCF_048544455.1). Classification (NCBI taxonomy): domain Eukaryota; kingdom Viridiplantae; phylum Streptophyta; class Magnoliopsida; order Caryophyllales; family Caryophyllaceae; genus Silene; species Silene latifolia. The sequence continues at coordinate 48,780,539 of NC_133531.1, forward strand.
CGAGTAACAATGACTAATAAACAAGGACAAATGGTTCACACAACGAGCCACAATGACAAATAAACATGGACAAATGTTTCACACAACGAGTCACAATGACTAATAAACATGGACAAATGGTTCACACAACGAGCCACAATGACTAATAAACATGGACAAATGTATCACACAACGAGTCACAATGACAAATAAACAAGGACAAATGTTTCACACAACGAGTCACAATGACAAATGAACAAGGACAAAAGGTTCACACAACGAGTCACAATGACTAATGAACAAAGACAATTGGTTGACACAACGAGTCACAATGACAAGGATAAATTATTCACACAAGGAGTCACAATGACTAAAAAGATGGACAAATGCTTCACACAACGGGTCACAATGACTAATAAACATGGACAAATGCTTCACACAACGAGTCACAATGACTAATGAACAAGGACAATTGGTTCACAGAACAAGTCACAATGACTAATAAAGATGGACAAGTGCTTCACACAACGAGTCACAATGACAAGGATAAATTATTCACACAACGAGTCACAATGACTAATAAACAAGGACAAATGGTTCACACAACAAGGCATAATGACAAGGACTAATTTTTCACACAACGAGTCACAATGTAGTATAAACAGGGACAAATGTTTCACACAACGAGTCACAATAACTAATGAACAAGGAAAATTATTTCACACAATGTGTCACAAAGACAAGGATAAAAGGTTCATACAACGAGTCACAATGACTAATAAACATGGACAAATGCTTCACACAACGAGTAACAATGACTAATAAACATGGACAAATGGTTCACACAAGAAGTCACAATGACTAATAAACAATGACAAATGTTTAACACAGCAAGTCACAATGACTAATAAACATGGACAAATGTTTCACACAACGAGTCACAATGACAAATGAACAAGGACAAATGGTTCACACAGCGAGTCACAATGTCTAATAAACATGGACAAATGTTTCACACAACGAGTAACAATGACTAATAAACAAAGACAAATGTTTCACACAACGAGTCACAATGACAAATGAACAAGGACAAATGGTTCACACAACGAGTCACAATGCCTAATGAACAAAGACAATTGGTTGACACAACGAGTCACAATGACAAGGATAAATTATTCACACAAGGAGTCACAATGACTAAAAATATGGACAAATTCTTCACACAACGGGTCACAATGACTAATAAACATGGACAAATGCGTCACACAACGAGTTACAATGACTAATGAACAAGGACAATTGGTTCACAGAACGAGTCACAATGACTAATAAACATGGACAAGTGTTTCACACAACGAGTAACAATGACAAGGATAAATTATTCACACAACGAGTCACAATGACTAATAAACATGGACAAATGCTTCACACAACGAGTCACTATGACTAATAAACATGGACAAATGCTTCACACAACGAGTCACAATGACTAATGAACAAGGACAATTGGTTCACACAACGAGTCACAATGACTAATAAACATGGATAAATGTATCACACGACGAGTCACAATGACTAATAAACATGGACGAATGGTTCATACAACGAGTAACAATGACTAATAAACAAGGACAAATGGTTCACACAACGAGCCACAATGACAAATAAACATGGACAAATGTTTCACACAACGAGTCACAATGACTAATAAACATGGACAAATGGTTCACACAACGAGCCACAATGACTAATAAACATGGACAAATGTATCACACAACGAGTCACAATGACAAATAAACAAGGACAAATGTTTCACACAACGAGTCACAATGACAAATGAACAAGGACAAAAGGTTCACACAACGAGTCACAATGACTAATGAACAAAGACAATTGGTTGACACAACGAGTCACAATGACAAGGATAAATTATTCACACAAGGAGTCACAATGACTAAAAAGATGGACAAATGCTTCACACAACGGGTCACAATGACTAATAAACATGGACAAATGCTTCACACAACGAGTCACAATGACTAATGAACAAGGACAATTGGTTCACAGAACAAGTCACAATGACTAATAAAGATGGACAAGTGCTTCACACAACGAGTCACAATGACAAGGATAAATTATTCACACAACGAGTCACAATGACTAATAAACAAGGACAAATGGTTCACAACAAGGCATAATGACAAGGATTAATTTTTCACACAACGAGTCACAATGTAGTATAAACAGGGACAAATGTTTCACACAACGAGTCACAATAACTAATGAACAAGGAAAATTATTTCACACAATGTGTCACAAAGACAAGGATAAAAGGTTCATACAACGAGTCACAATGACTAATAAACATGGACAAATGCTTCACACAACGAGTAACAATGACTAATAAACATGGACAAATGGTTCACACAAGAAGTCACAATGACTAATAAACAATGACAAACGTTTAATACAGCAAGTCACAATGACTAATAAACATGGACAAATGTTTCACACAACGAGTCACAATGACAAATGAACAAGGACAAATGGTTCACACAGCGAGTCACAATGTCTAATAAACATGGACAAATGTTTCACATAACGAGTAACAATGACTAATAAACAAAGACAAATGTTTCACACAACGAGTCACAATGACAAATGAACAAGGACAAATGGTTCACACAACGAGTCACAATGCCTAATGAACAAAGACAATTGGTTGACACAACGAGTCACAATGACAAGGATAAATTATTCACACAAGGAGTCACAATGACTAAAAATATGGACAAATTCTTCACACAACGGGTCACAATGACTAATAAACATGGACAAATGCGTCACACAACGAGTTACAATGACTAATGAACAAGGACAATTGGTTCACAGAACGAGTCACAATGACTATTAAAGATGGACAAGTGTTTCACACAACGAGTCACAATGACAAGGATAAATTATTCACACAACGAGTCACAATGACTAATAAACATGGACAAATGCTTCACACAACGAGTCACTATGACTAATAAACATGGACAAATGCTTCACACAACGAGTCACAATGACTAATGAACAAGAACAATTGGTTCACACAACGAGTCACAATGACTAATAAACATGGATAAATGTATCACACGACGAGTCACAATGACTAATAAACATGGACGAATGGTTCATACAACGAGTAACAATGACTAATAAACAAGGACAAATGGTTCACACAACGAGCCACAATGACAAATAAACATGGACAAATGTTTCACACAACGAGTCACAATGACTAATAAACATGGACAAATGGTTCACACAACGAGCCACAATGACTAATAAACATGGACAAATGTATCACACAACGAGTCACAATGACAAATAAACAAGGACAAATGTTTCACACAACGAGTCACAATGACAAATGAACAAGGACAAAAGGTTCACACAACGAGTCACAATGACTAATGAACAATGACAATTGGTTGACACAACGAGTCACAATGACAAGGATAAATTATTCACACAAGGAGTCACAATGACTAAAAAGATGGACAAATGCTTCACACAACGGGTCACAATGACTAATAAACATGGACAAATGCTTCACACAACGAGTCACAATGACTAATGAACAAGGACAATTGGTTCACAGAACAAGTCACAATGACTAATAAAGATGGACAAGTGCTTCACACAACGAGTCACAATGACAAGGAAAAATTATTCACACAACGAGTCACAATGACTAATAAACAAGGACAAATGATTCACACAACAAGGCATAATGACAAGGATTAATTTTTCACACAACGAGTCACAATGTAGTATAAACAGGGACAAATGTTTCACACAACGAGTCACAATAACTAATGAACAAGGAAAATTATTTCACACAATGTGTCACAAAGACAAGGATAAAAGGTTCATACAACGAGTCACAATGACTAATAAACATGGACAAATGCTTCACACAACGAGTGACAATGACTAATAAACATGGACAAATGGTTCACACAAGAAGTCACAATGACTAATAAACAATGACAAATGTTTAACACAGCAAGTCACAATGACTAATAAACATGGACAAATGTTTCACACAACGAGTCACAATGACAAATGAACAAGGACAAATGGTTCACAAAGAGTCACAAGGACTAATTAACAAGGACAAATGTTTCACACAACGAGTAACAATGACTAATAAACAAGGACAAATGGTTCACACATCGAGTCACAATGACTAATAAACATGGACAATTGTTTCACACAACGAGTCACAATGACTAATAAACATGGACGAAAGGTTCACACAACGAGTAACAATAATGACTAATAAACAAGGACAAATGGTTCACACAACGAGCCACAATGACTAATAAACATGGACAAATGTTTCACACAACGAGTAACAATGACTAATAAACAAAGACAAATGTTTCACACAACGAGTCACAATGACAAATGAACAAGGACAAATGGTTCACACAACGAGTCACAATGCCTAATGAACAAAGACAATTGGTTGACACAACGAGTCACAATGACAAGGATAAATTATTCACACAAGGAGTCACAATGACTAAAAATATGGACAAATTCTTCACACAACGGGTCACAATGACTAATAAACATGGACAAATGCGTCACACAATGAGTTACAATGACTAATGAACAAGGACAATTGGTTCACAGAACGAGTCACAATGACTATTAAAGATGGACAAGTGTTTCACACAACGAGTCACAATGACAAGGATAAATTATTCACACAACGAGTCACAATGACTAATAAACATGGACAAATGCTTCACACAACGAGTCACTATGACTAATAAACATGGACAAATGCTTCACACAACGAGTCACAATGACTAATGAACAAGGACAATTGGTTCACACAACGAGTCACAATGACTAATAAACATGGATAAATGTATCACACGACGAGTCACAATGACTAATAAACATGGACGAATGGTTCATACAACGAGTAACAATGACTAATAAACAAGGACAAATGGTTCACAAAACGAGCCACAATGACAAATAAACATGGACAAATGTTTCACACAACGAGTCACAATGACTAATAAACATGGACAAATGGTTCACACAACGAGCCACAATGACTAATAAACATGGACAAATGTATCACACAACGAGTCACAATGACAAATAAACAAGGACAAATGTTTCACACAACGAGTCACAATGACAAATGAACAAGGACAAAAGGTTCACACAACGAGTCACAATGACTAATGAACAATGACAATTGGTTGACACAACGAGTCACAATGACAAGGATAAATTATTCACACAAGGAGTCACAATGACTAAAAAGATGGACAAATGCTTCACACAACGGGTCACAATGACTAATAAACATGGACAAATGCTTCACACAACGAGTCACAATGACTAATGAACAAGGACAATTGGTTCACAGAACAAGTCACAATGACTAATAAAGATGGACAAGTGCTTCACACAACGAGTCACAATGACAAGGAAAAATTATTCACACAACGAGTCACAATGACTAATAAACAAGGACAAATGATTCACACAACAAGGCATAATGACAAGGATTAATTTTTCACACAACGAGTCACAATGTAGTATAAACAGGGACAAATGTTTCACACAACGAGTCACAATAACTAATGAACAAGGAAAATTATTTCACACAATGTGTCACAAAGACAAGGATAAAAGGTTCATACAACGAGTCACAATGACTAATAAACATGGACAAATGCTTCACACAACGAGTGACAATGACTAATAAACATGGACAAATGGTTCACACAAGAAGTCACAATGACTAATAAACAATGACAAATGTTTAACACATCAAGTCACAATGACTAATAAACATGGACAAATGTTTCACACAACGAGTCACAATGACAAATGAACAAGGACAAATGGTTCACACAGCGAGTCACAATGACTAATAAACATGGACAAATGTTTCACACAACGAGTAACAATGACTAATAAACAAGGACAAATGGTTCACACATCGAGTCACAATGACTAATAAACATGGACAATTGTTTCACACAACGAGTCACAATGACTAATAAACATGGACGAATGGTTCACACAACGAGTAACAATGACTAATAAACAAGGACAAATGGTTCACACAACGAGCCACAATGACTAATAAACATGGACAAATGTTTCACACAACGAGTCACAATGTAGTATAAACAGGGACAAATATTTCACACAACGAGTCACAATGACTAATGAACAAGGAAAATTATTTCACACAATGTGTCACAAAGACAAGGATAAAAGGTTCATACAATGAGTCACAATGACTAATAAACATTGACAAATGCTTCACACAACGAGTAACAATGACTAATAAACATGGACAAATGCTTCACACAAGAAGTCACAATGACTAATAAACAATGACAAATGTTTAACACAGCAAGTCACAATGACTAATAAACATGGACAAATGTTTCACACAACGAGTCACAATGACAAATGAACAAGGACAAATGGTTCACACAGCGAGTCACAATGACAAATGAACAAGGACAATTGTTTCACACAACGAGTCACAATGACTAATAAACATGGACGAATGGTTCACACAACGAGTAACAATGACTAATAAACAAGGACAAATGGTTCACACAACGAGCCACAATGACTAATAAACATGGACAAATGTTTCACACAACGAGTCACAATGACTAATAAACATGGACAAATGGTTCACACAACAAGGCATAATGACAAGGATTAATTATTCACACAACGAGTCACAATGTAGTATAAACAGGGACAAATGTTTCACACAACGAGTCACAATGACTAATGAACAAGGAAAATTATTTCACACAATGTGTCACAAAGACAAGGATAAAAGGTTCATACAACGAGTCACAATGACTAATAAACATGGACAAATGCTTCACATAACGAGTAACAATGACTAATAAACATGGACAAATGGTTCACACAAGAAGTCACAATGACTAATAAACAATGACAAATGTTTAACACAGCAAGTCACAATGACTAATAAACATGGACAAATGTTTCACACAACGAGTAACAATGACTAATAAACAAGGACAAATGGTTCACACAACGAGCCACAATGACTAATAAACATGGACAAATGTTTCACACAACGAGTCACAATGACTAATAAACATGGACAAATGCTTCACACAACGAGTCACAATGACTAATGAACAAGGACAATTGGTTCACAGATTGAGTCACAATGACTAATGAACATGGACAAGTGTTTCACACAACGAGTCACAATGACAAGGATAAATTATTCACACAACGAGTCACAATGACTAATAAACAAGGATAAATGGTTCACACAACAAGGCGCAATGACAAGGATTAATTATTCACACAACGAGTCACAATGTAGTATAAACAGGGACAAATGTTTCACACAACGAGTCACAATGACTAATGAACAAGGAAAATTATTTCACACAATTTGTCACAAAGACAAGGATAAAAGATTCATACAACGAGTCACAATGACTAATAAACATGGACAAATGCTTCACACAACGAGTAACAATGACTAATAAACATGGACAAATGGTTCACACAACGAGCCACAATGACTAATAAACATGGACAAATGTTTCACACAACGAGTCACAATGTAGTATAAACAGGGACAAATATTTCACACAACGAGTCACAATGACTAATGAACAAGGAAAATTATTTCACACAATGTGTCACAAAGACAAGGATAAAAGGTTCATACAATGAGTCACAATGACTAATAAACATTGACAAATGCTTCACACAACGAGTAACAATGACTAATAAACATGGACAAATGCTTCACACAAGAAGTCACAATGACTAATAAACAATGACAAATGTTTAACACAGCAAGTCACAATGACTAATAAACATGGACAAATGTTTCACACAACGAGTCACAATGACAAATGAACAAGGACAAATGGTTCACACAGCGAGTCACAATGACAAATGAACAAGGACAATTGGTTCACACAATGAGTCACAATGACTAATAAACATGGACAAATGTATCACACAACGAGTCACAATGACTAATAAACATGGACGAATGATTCACACAATGAGTAACAATGACTAATAAACAAGGACAAATGGTTCACACAACGAGCCACAATGACTAATAAACATGGACAAATGTTTCACACAACGAGTCACAATGACTAATAAACATGGACAAATGTTTCACACAACGCGTCACAATGACTAATGAACAAGGAAAATTATTTCACACAATTTGTCACAAAGACAAGGATAAAAGATTCATACAACGAGTCACAATGACTAATAAACATGGACAAATGCTTCACACAACGAGTAACAATGACTAATAAACATGGACAAATGGTTCACACAAGAAGTCACAATGACTAATAAACAATGACAAATGTTTAACACAGCAAGTCACAATGACTAATAAACATGGACAAATGTTTCACACAACGAGTCACAATGACAATTGAACAAGGACAAATGGTTCACACAGCGAGTCACAATGACTAATAAACATGGACAAATGTTTCACACAACGAGTAACAATGACTAATAAACAAGGACAAATGGTTCACACAACGAGTCACAATGACTAGTAAACATGGACAATTGTTTCACACAACGAGTCACAATGACTAATAAACATGGACGAATGGTTCACACAACGAGTAACAATGACTAATAAACAAGGACAAATGGTTCACACAACGAGCCACAATGACTAATAAACATGGACAAATGTTTCACACAACGAGTCACAATGACTAATAAACATGGACAAATGGTTCACACAACAAGGCATAATGACAAGGATTAATTATTCACACAACGAGTCACAATGTAGTATAAACAGGGACAAATGTTTCACACAACGAGTCACAATGACTAATGAACAAGGAAAATTATTTCACACAATGTGTCACAAAGACAAGGATAAAAGGTTCATACAACGAGTCACAATGACTAATAAACATGGACAAATGCTTCACATAACGAGTAACAATGACTAAAAAACATGGACAAATGGTTCACACAAGAAGTCACAATGACTAATAAACAATGACAAATGTTTAACACAGCAAGTCACAATGACTAATAAACATGGACAAATGTTTCACACAACGAGTAACAATGACTAATAAACAAGGACAAATGGTTCACACAACGAGCCACAATGACTAATAAACATGGACAAATGTTTCACACAACGAGTCACAATGACTAATAAACATGGACAAATGCTTCACACAACGAGTCACAATGACTAATGAACAAGGACAATTGGTTCACAGATTGAGTCACAATGACTAATGAACATGGACAAGTGTTTCACACAACGAGTCACAATGACAAGGATAAATTATTCACACAACGAGTCACAATGACTAATAAACAAGGATAAATGGTTCACACAACAAGGCGCAATGACAAGGATTAATTATTCACACAACGAGTCACAATGTAGTATAAACAGGGACAAATGTTTCACACAACGAGTCACAATGACTAATGAACAAGGAAAATTATTTCACACAATTTGTCACAAAGACAAGGATAAAAGATTCATACAACGAGTCACAATGACTAATAAACATGGACAAATGCTTCACACAACGAGTAACAATGACTAATAAACATGGACAAATGGTTCACACAAGAAGTCACAATGACTAATAAACAATGACAAATGTTTAACACAGCAAGTCACAATGACTAATAAACATGGACAAATGTTTCACACAACGAGTCACAATGACAAATGAACAAGGACAAATGGTTCACACAGCGAGTCACAATGACTAATAAACATGGACAAATGTTTCACACAACGAGTAACAATGACTAATAAACAAGGACAAATGGTTCACACAACGAGTCACAATGACTAGTAAACATGGACAATTGTTTCACACAACGAGTCACAATGACTAATAAACATGGACGAATGGTTCACACAACGAGTAACAATGACTAATAAACAAGGACAAATGGTTTACACAACGAGCCACAATGACTAATAAACATGGACAAATGTTTCACACAACGAGTCACAATGACTAATAAGTATGGACAAATGGTTCACACAACAAGGCATAATGACAAGGATTAATTATTCACACAACGAGTCACAATGTAGTATAAACAGGGACAAATGTTTCACACAACGAGTCACAATGACTAATGAACAAGGAAAATTATTTCACACAATGTGTCACAAAGACAAGGATAAAAGGTTCATACAACGAGTCACAATGACTAATAAACATGGACAAATGTTTCACATAACGAGTAACAATGACTAATAAACATGGACAAATGGTTCACACAAGAAGTCACAATGACTAATAAACAATGACAAATGTTTAACACAGCAAGTCACAATGACTAATAAACATGGACAAATGTTTCACACAACGAGTCACAATGACAAATGAACAAGGACAAATGGTTCACACAGCGAGTCACAATGACAAATGAACAAGGACAATTGGTTCACACAATGAGTCACAATGACTAATAAACAAGGACAAATGGTTCACACAACGAGTCACAATGACTAATGAACAAGGACAATTTGTTGACACAACGAGTCACAATGACAAGGATAAATTATTCACACAAGGAGTCACAATAATTAATAAACATGGACAAATGCTTCACACAACGAGTCAAAATGACTAATAAACATGGACAAATGCTTCACACAACGAGTCGCAATGACTAATGAACAAGGACAATTGGTTCACACAACGAGTCACAATGACTAATAAACATGGACAAATGTATCACACAACGAGTCTCAATGACTAATAAACATGGACGAATGGTTCACACAATGAGTAACAATGACTAATAAACAAGGACAAATGGTTCACACAACGAGCCACAATGACTAATAAACATGGACAAATGTTTCACACAACGAGTCACAATGACTAATAAACATGGACAAATGGTTCACACAACGAGTAACAATGACTAATAAACAAAGACAAATGGTTCACACAACGAGCCACAATGACTAATAAACATGGACAAATGTATCACACAACGAGTCACAATGACAAATAAACAAGGACAAATGTTTCACACAACGAGTCACAATGACAAATGAACAAGGACAAAAGGTTCACACAACGAGTCACAATGACTAATGAACAAAGACAATTGGTTGACACAACGAGTCACAATGACAAGGATAAATTATTCACACAAGGAGTCACAATGACTAAAAAGATGGACAAATGCTTCACACAACGGGTCACAATGACTAATAAACATGGACAAATGCTTCACACAACGAGTCACAATGACTAATGAACAAGGACAATTGGTTCACAGAACAAGTCACAATGACTAATAAAGATGGACAAGTGCTTCACACAACGAGTCACAATGACAAGGATAAATTATTCACACAACGAGTCACAATGACTAATAAACAAGGACAACTGGTTCACACAACAAGGCATAATGACAAGGATTAATTATTCACACAACGAGTCACAATGTAGTATAAACAGGGACAAATGTTTCACACAACGAGTCACAATGACTAATGAACAAGGAAAATTATTTCACACAATGTGTCACAAAGACAAGGATAAAAGGTTCATACAACGAGTCACAATGACTAATAAACATGGACAAATGCTTCACATAACGAGTAACAATGACTAATAAACATGGACAAATGGTTCACACAAGAAGTCACAATGACTAATAAACAATGACAAATGTTTAACACAGCAAGTCACAATGACTAATAAACATGGACAAATGTTTCACACAACGAGTAACAATGACTAATAAACAAGGACAAATGGTTCACACAACGAGCCACAATGACTAATAAACATGGACAAATGTTTCACACAACGAGTCACAATGACTAATAAACATGGACAAATGCTTCACACAACGAGTCACAATGACTAATGAACAAGGACAATTGGTTCCGATTGAGTCACAATGACTAATGAACATGGACAAGTGTTTCACACAACGAGTCACAATGACAAGGATAAATTATTCACACAACGAGTCACAATGACTAATAAACAAGGATAAATGGTTCACACAACAAGGCGCAATGACAAGGATTAATTATTCACACAACGAGTCACAATGTAGTATAAACAGGGACAAATGTTTCACACAACGAGTCACAATGACTAATGAACAAGGAAAATTATTTCACACAATTTGTCACAAAGACAAGGATAAAAGATTCATACAACGAGTCACAATGACTAATAAACATGGACAAATGCTTCACACAACGAGTAACAATGACTAATAAACATGGACAAATGGTTCACACAAGAAGTCACAATGACTAATAAACAATGACAAATGTTTAACACAAAGAAGTCACAATGACTAATAAACATGGACAAATGTTTCACACAACGAGTCACAATGACAAATGAACAAGGACAAATGGTTCACACAGCGAGTCACAATGACTAATAAACATGGACAAATGTTTCACACAACGAGTAACAATGACTAATAAACAAGGACAAATGGTTCACACAACGAGTCACAATGACTAGTAAACATGGACAATTGTTTCACACAACGAGTCACAATGACTAATAAACATGGACGAATGGTTCACACAACGAGTAACAATGACTAATAAACAAGGACAAATGGTTTACACAACGAGCCACAATGACTAATAAACATGGACAAATGTTTCACACAACGAGTCACAATGACTAATAAGTATGGACAAATGGTTCACACAACAAGGCATAATGACAAGGATTAATTATTCACACAACGAGTCACAATGTAGTATAAACAGGGACAAATGTTTCACACAACGAGTCACAATGACTAATGAACAAGGAAAATTATTTCACACAATGTGTCACAACGACAAGGATAAAAGGTTCATACAACGAGTCACAATGACTAATAAACATGGACAAATGCTTCACATAACGAGTAACAATGACTAATAAACATGGACAAATGGTTCACTCAAGAAGTCACAATGACTAATAAACAATGACAAATGTTTAACACAGCAAGTCACAATGACTAATAAACATGGACAAATGTTTCACACAACGAGTCACAATGACAAATGAACAAGGACAAATGGTTCACACAGCGAGTCACAATGACAAATGAACAAGGACAATTGGTTCACACAATGAGTCACAATGACTAATAAACAAGGACAAATGGTTCACACAACGAGTCACAATGACTAATGAACAAGGACAATTTGTTGACACAACGAGTCACAATGACAAGGATAAATTATTCACACAAGGAGTCACAATAATTAATAAACATGGACAAATGCTTCACACAACGAGTCAAAATGACTAATAAACATGGACAAATGCTTCACACAACGAGTCGCAATGACTAATGAACAAGGACAATTGGTTCACACAACGAGTCACAATGACTAATAAACATGGACAAATGTATCACACAACGAGTCTCAATGACTAATAAACATGGACGAATGGTTCACACAATGAGTAACAATGACTAATAAACAAGGACAAATGGTTCACACAACGAGCCACAATGACTAATAAACATGGACAAATGTTTCACACAACGAGTCACAATGACTAATAAACATGGACAAATGGTTCACACAACGAGTAACAATGACTAATAAACAAAGACAAATGGTTCACACAACGAGCCACAATGACTAATAAACATGGACAAATGTATCACACAACGAGTCACAATGACAAATAAACAAGGACAAATGTTTCACACAACGAGTCACAATGACAAATGAACAAGGACAAAAGGTTCACACAACGAGTCACAATGACTAATGAACAAAGACAATTGGTTGACACAACGAGTCACAATGACAAGGATAAATTATTCACACAAGGAGTCACAATGACTAAAAAGATGGACAAATGCTTCACACAACGGGTCACAATGACTAATAAACATGGACAAATGCTTCACACAACGAGTCACAATGACTAATGAACAAGGACAATTGGTTCAGAACGAGTCACAATGACTAATAAAGATGGACAAGTGCTTCACACAACGAGTCACAATGACAAGGATAAATTATTCACACAACGAGTCACAATGACTAATAAACAAGGACAACTGGTTCACACAACAAGGCATAATGACAAGGATTAATTATTCACACAACGAGTCACAATGTAGTATAAACAGGGACAAATGTTTCACACAACGAGTCACAATGACTAATGAACAAGGAAAATTATTTCACACAATGTGTCACAAAGACAAGGATAAAAGGTTCATACAACGAGTCACAATGACTAATAAACATGGACAAATGCTTCACATAACGAGTAACAATGACTAATAAACATGGACAAATGGTTCACACAAGAAGTCACAATGACTAATAAACAATGACAAATGTTTAACACAGCAAGTCACAATGACTAATAAACATGGACAAATGTTTCACACAACGAGTAACAATGACTAATAAACAAGGACAAATGGTTCACACAACGAGCCACAATGACTAATAAACATGGACAAATGTTTCACACAACGAGTCACAATGACTAATAAACATGGACAAATGCTTCACACAACGAGTCACAATGACTAATGAACAAGGACAATTGGTTCACAGATTGAGTCACAATGACTAATGAACATGGACAAGTGTTTCACACAACGAGTCACAATGACAAGGATAAATTATTCACACAACGAGTCACAATGACTAATAAACAAGGATAAATGGTTCACACAACAAGGCGCAATGACAAGGATTAATTATTCACACAACGAGTCACAATGTAGTATAAACAGGGACAAATGTTTCACACAACGAGTCACAATGACTAATGAACAAGGAAAATTATTTCACACAATTTGTCACAAAGACAAGGATAAAAGATTCATACAACGAGTCACAATGACTAATAAACATGGACAAATGCTTCACACAACGAGTAACAATGACTAATAAACATGGACAAATGGTTCACACAAGAAGTCACAATGACTAATAAACAATGACAAATGTTTAACACAAAGAAGTCACAATGACTAATAAACATGGACAAATGTTTCACACAACGAGTCACAATGACAAATGAACAAGGACAAATGGTTCACACAGCGAGTCACAATGACTAATAAACATGGACAAATGTTTCACACAACGAGTAACAATGACTAATAGACAAGGACAAATGGTTCACACAACGAGTCACAATGACTAGTAAACATGGACAATTGTTTCACACAACGAGTCACAATGACTAATAAACATGGACGAATGGTTCACACAACGAGTAACAATGACTAATAAACAAGGACAAATGGTTTACACAACGAGCCACAATGACTAATAAACATGGACAAATGTTTCACACAACGAGTCACAATGACTAATAAGTATGGACAAATGGTTCACACAACAAGGCATAATGACAAGGATTAATTATTCACACAACGAGTCACAATGTAGTATAAACAGGGACAAATGTTTCACACAACGAGTCACAATGACTAATGAACAAGGAAAATTATTTCACACAATGTGTCACAACGACAAGGATAAAAGGTTCATACAACGAGTCACAATGACTAATAAACATGGACAAATGCTTCACATAACGAGTAACAATGACTAATAAACATGGACAAATGGTTCACACAAGAAGTCACAATGACTAATAAACAATGACAAATGTTTAACACAAAGAAGTCACAATGACTAATAAACATGGACAAATGTTTCACACAACGAGTCACAATGACAAATGAACAAGGACAAATGGTTCACACAGCGAGTCACAATGACAAATGAACAAGGACAATTGGTTCACACAATGAGTCACAATGACTAATAAACAAGGACAAATGGTTCACACAACGAGTCACAATGACTAATGAACAAGGACAATTTGTTGACACAACGAGTCACAATGACAAGGATAAATTATTCACACAAGGAGTCACAATAATTAATAAACATGGACAAATGCTTCACACAACGAGTCAAAATGACTAATAAACATGGACAAATGCTTCACACAACGAGTCGCAATGACTAATGAACAAGGACAATTGGTTCACACAACGAGTCACAATGACTAATAAACATGGACAAATGTATCACACAACGAGTCTCAATGACTAATAAACATGGACGAATGGTTCACACAATGAGTAACAATGACTAATAAACAAGGACAAATGGTTCACACAACGAGCCACAATGACTAATAAACATGGACAAATGTTTCACACAACGAGTCACAATGACTAATAAACATGGACAAATGGTTCACACAACGAGTAACAATGACTAATAAACAAAGACAAATGGTTCACACAACGAGCCACAATGACTAATAAACATGGACAAATGTATCACACAACGAGTCACAATGACAAATAAACAAGGACAAATGTTTCACACAACGAGTCACAATGACAAATGAACAAGGACAAAAGGTTCACACAACGAGTCACAATGACTAATGAACAAAGACAATTGGTTGACACAACGAGTCACAATGACAAGGATAAATTATTCACACAAGGAGTCACAATGACTAAAAAGATGGACAAATGCTTCACACAACGGGTCACAATGACTAATAAACATGGACAAATGCTTCACACAACGAGTCACAATGACTAATGAACAAGGACAATTGGTTCACGTAACAAGTCACAATGACTAATAAAGATGGACAAGTGCTTCACACAACGAGTCACAATGACAAGGATAAATTATTCACACAACGAGTCACAATGACTAATAAACAAGGACAAATGGTTCACACAACAAGGCATAATGACAAGGATTAATTTTTCACACAACGAGTCACAATGTAGTATAAACAGGGACAAATGTTTCACACAACGAGTCACAATAACTAATGAACAAGGAAAATTATTTCACACAATGTGTCACAAAGACAAGGATAAAAGGTTCATACAACGAGTCACAATGACTAATAAACATGGACAAATGCTTCACGCAACGAGTAACAATGACTAATAAACATGGACAAATGGTTCACACAAAAAGTCACAATGACTAATAAACAATGACAAATGTTTAACACAGCAAGTCACAATGACTAATAAACATGGACAAATGTTTCACACAACGAGTCACAATGACAAATGAACAAGGACAAATGGTTCACACAGCGAGTCACAATGACTAATAAACATGGACAAATGTTTCACACAACGAGTAACAATGACTAATAAACAAGGACAAATGGTTCACACATCGAGTCACAATGACTAATAAACATGGACAATTGTTTCACACAACGAGTCACAATTACTAATAAACATGGACGAATGGTTCACACAACGAGTAACAATGACTAATAAACAAGGACAAATGGTTCACACAACGAGCCACAATGACTAATAAACATGGACAAATGTTTCACACAACGAGTCACAATGTAGTATAAACAGGGACAAATATTTCACTCAACGAGTCACAATGACTAATGAACAAGGAAAATTATTTCACACAATGTGTCACAAAGACAAGGATAAAAGGTTCATACAACGAGTCACAATGACTAATAAACATGGACAAATGCTTCACATAACGAGTAACAATGACTAATAAACATGGACAAATGGTTCACACAAGAAGTCACAATGACTAATAAACAATGACAAATGTTTAACACAGCAAGTCACAATGACTAATAAACATGGACAAATGTTTCACACAACGAGTAACAATGACTAATAAACAAGGACAAATGGTTCACACAACGAGCCACAATGACTAATAAACATGGACAAATGTTTCACACAACGAGTCACAATGACTAATAAACATGGACAAATGCTTCACACAACGAGTCACAATGACTAATGAACAAGGACAATTGGTTCTGATTGAGTCACAATGACTAATGAACATGGACAAGTGTTTCACACAACGAGTCACAATGACAAGGATAAATTATTCACACAACGAGTCACAATGACTAATAAACAAGGATAAATGGTTCACACAACAAGGCGCAATGACAAGGATTAATTATTCACACAACGAGTCACAATGTAGTATAAACAGGGACAAATGTTTCACACAACGAGTCACAATGACTAATGAACAAGGAAAATTATTTCACACAATTTGTCACAAAGACAAGGATAAAAGATTCATACAACGAGTCACAATGACTAATAAACATGGACAAATGCTTCACACAACGAGTAACAATGACTAATAAACATGGACAAATGGTTCACACAAGAAGTCACAATGACTAATAAACAATGACAAATGTTTAACACAGCAAGTCACAATGACTAATAAACATGGACAAATGTTTCACACAACGAGTCACAATGACAAATGAACAAGGACAAATGGTTCACACAGCGAGTCACAATGACTAATAAACATGGACAAATGTTTCACACAACGAGTAACAATGACTAATAAACAAGGACAAATGGTTCACACAACGAGTCACAATGACTAGTAAACATGGACAATTGTTTCACACAACGAGTCACAATGACTAATAAACATGGACGAATGGTTCACACAACGAGTAACAATGACTAATAAACAAGGACAAATGGTTTACACAACGAGCCACAATGACTAATAAACATGGACAAATGTTTCACACAACGAGTCACAATGACTAATAAGTATGGACAAATGGTTCACACAACAAGGCATAATGACAAGGATTAATTATTCACACAACGAGTCACAATGTAGTATAAACAGGGACAAATGTTTCACACAACGAGTCACAATGACTAATGAACAAGGAAAATTATTTCACACAATGTGTCACAACGACAAGGATAAAAGGTTCATACAACGAGTCACAATGACTAATAAACATGGACAAATGCTTCACATAACGAGTAACAATGACTAATAAACATGGACAAATGGTTCACTCAAGAAGTCACAATGACTAATAAACAATGACAAATGTTTAACACAGCAAGTCACAATGACTAATAAACATGGACAAATGTTTCACACAACGAGTCACAATGACAAATGAACAAGGACAAATGGTTCACACAGCGAGTCACAATGACAAATGAACAAGGACAATTGGTTCACACAATGAGTCACAATGACTAATAAACAAGGACAAATGGTTCACACAACGAGTCACAATGACTAATGAACAAGGACAATTTGTTGACACAACGAGTCACAATGACAAGGATAAATTATTCACACAAGGAGTCACAATAATTAATAAACATGGACAAATGCTTCACACAACGAGTCAAAATGACTAATAAACATGGACAAATGCTTCACACAACGAGTCGCAATGACTAATGAACAAGGACAATTGGTTCACACAACGAGTCACAATGACTAATAAACATGGACAAATGTATCACACAACGAGTCTCAATGACTAATAAACATGGACGAATGGTTCACACAATGAGTAACAATGACTAATAAACAAGGACAAATGGTTCACACAACGAGCCACAATGACTAATAAACATGGACAAATGTTTCACACAACGAGTCACAATGACTAATAAACATGGACAAATGGTTCACACAACGAGTAACAATGACTAATAAACAAAGACAAATGGTTCACACAACGAGCCACAATGACTAATAAACATGGACAAATGTATCACACAACGAGTCACAATGACAAATAAACAAGGACAAATGTTTCACACAACGAGTCACAATGACAAATGAACAAGGACAAAAGGTTCACACAACGAGTCACAATGACTAATGAACAAAGACAATTGGTTGACACAACGAGTCACAATGACAAGGATAAATTATTCACACAAGGAGTCACAATGACTAAAAAGATGGACAAATGCTTCACACAACGGGTCACAATGACTAATAAACATGGACAAATGCTTCACACAACGAGTCACAATGACTAATGAACAAGGACAATTGGTTCACAGAACAAGTCACAATGACTAATAAAGATGGACAAGTGCTTCACACAACGAGTCACAATGACAAGGATAAATTATTCACACAACGAGTCACAATGACTAATAAACAAGGACAACTGGTTCACACAACAAGGCATAATGACAAGGATTAATTATTCACACAACGAGTCACAATGTAGTATAAACAGGGACAAATGTTTCACACAACGAGTCACAATGACTAATGAACAAGGAAAATTATTTCACACAATGTGTCACAAAGACAAGGATAAAAGGTTCATACAACGAGTCACAATGACTAATAAACATGGACAAATGCTTCACATAACGAGTAACAATGACTAATAAACATGGACAAATGGTTCACACAAGAAGTCACAATGACTAATAAACAATGACAAATGTTTAACACAAAGAAGTCACAATGACTAATAAACATGGACAAATGTTTCACACAACGAGTAACAATGACTAATAAACAAGGACAAATGGTTCACACAACGAGCCACAATGACTAATAAACATGGACAAATGTTTCACACAACGAGTCACAATGACTAATAAACATGGACAAATGCTTCACACAACGAGTCACAATGACTAATGAACAAGGACAATTGGTTCACAGATTGAGTCACAATGACTAATGAACATGGACAAGTGTTTCACACAACGAGTCACAATGACAAGGATAAATTATTCACACAACGAGTCACAATGACTAATAAACAAGGATAAATGGTTCACACAACAAGGCGCAATGACAAGGATTAATTATTCACACAACGAGTCACAATGTAGTATAAACAGGGACAAATGTTTCACACAACGAGTCACAATGACTAATGAACAAGGAAAATTATTTCACACAATTTGTCACAAAGACAAGGATAAAAGATTCATACAACGAGTCACAATGACTAATAAACATGGACAAATGCTTCACACAACGAGTAACAATGACTAATAAACATGGACAAATGGTTCACACAAGAAGTCACAATGACTAATAAACAATGACAAATGTTTAACACAGCAAGTCACAATGACTAATAAACATGGACAAATGTTTCACACAACGAGTCACAATGACAAATGAACAAGGACAAATGGTTCACACAGCGAGTCACAATGACTAATAAACATGGACAAATGTTTCACACAACGAGTAACAATGACTAATAGACAAGGACAAATGGTTCACACAACGAGTCACAATGACTAGTAAACATGGACAATTGTTTCACACAACGAGTCACAATGACTAATAAACATGGACGAATGGTTCACACAACGAGTAACAATGACTAATAAACAAGGACAAATGGTTTACACAACGAGCCACAATGACTAATAAACATGGACAAATGTTTCACACAACGAGTCACAATGACTAATAAGTATGGACAAATGGTTCACACAACAAGGCATAATGACAAGGATTAATTATTCACACAACGAGTCACAATGTAGTATAAACAGGGACAAATGTTTCACACAACGAGTCACAATGACTAATGAACAAGGAAAATTATTTCACACAATGTGTCACAACGACAAGGATAAAAGGTTCATACAACGAGTCACAATGACTAATAAACATGGACAAATGCTTCACATAACGAGTAACAATGACTAATAAACATGGACAAATGGTTCACACAAGAAGTCACAATGACTAATAAACAATGACAAATGTTTAACACAAAGAAGTCACAATGACTAATAAACATGGACAAATGTTTCACACAACGAGTCACAATGACAAATGAACAAGGACAAATGGTTCACACAGAGAGTCACAATGACAAATGAACAAGGACAATTGGTTCACACAATGAGTCACAATGACTAATAAACAAGGACAAATGGTTCACACAACGAGTCACAATGACTAATGAACAAGGACAATTTGTTGACACAACGAGTCACAATGACAAGGATAAATTATTCACACAAGGAGTCACAATAATTAATAAACATGGACAAATGCTTCACACAACGAGTCAAAATGACTAATAAACATGGACAAATGCTTCACACAACGAGTCGCAATGACTAATGAACAAGGACAATTGGTTCACACAACGAGTCACAATGACTAATAAACATGGACAAATGTATCACACAACGAGTCTCAATGACTAATAAACATGGACGAATGGTTCACACAATGAGTAACAATGACTAATAAACAAGGACAAATGGTTCACACAACGAGCCACAATGACTAATAAACATGGACAAATGTTTCACACAACGAGTCACAATGACTAATAAACATGGACAAATGGTTCACACAACGAGTAACAATGACTAATAAACAAAGACAAATGGTTCACACAACGAGCCACAATGACTAATAAACATGGACAAATGTATCACACAACGAGTCACAATGACAAATAAACAAGGACAAATGTTTCACACAACGAGTCACAATGACAAATGAACAAGGACAAAAGGTTCACACAACGAGTCACAATGACTAATGAACAAAGACAATTGGTTGACACAACGAGTCACAATGACAAGGATAAATTATTCACACAAGGAGTCACAATGACTAAAAAGATGGACAAATGCTTCACACAACGGGTCACAATGACTAATAAACATGGACAAATGCTTCACACAACGAGTCACAATGACTAATGAACAAGGACAATTGGTTCACAGAACAAGTCACAATGACTAATAAAGATGGACAAGTGCTTCACACAACGAGTCACAATGACAAGGATAAATTATTCACACAACGAGTCACAATGACTAATAAACAAGGACAACTGGTTCACACAACAAGGCATAATGACAAGGATTAATTTTTCACACAACGAGTCACAATGTAGTATAAACAGGGACAAATGTTTCACACAACGAGTCACAATAACTAATGAACAAGGAAAATTATTTCACACAATGTGTCACAAAGACAAGGATAAAAGGTTCATACAACGAGTCACAATGACTAATAAACATGGACAAATGCTTCACGCAACGAGTAACAATGACTAATAAACATGGACAAATGGTTCACACAAAAAGTCACAATGACTAATAAACAATGACAAATGTTTAACACAGCAAGTCACAATGACTAATAAACATGGACAAATGTTTCACACAACGAGTCACAATGACAAATGAACAAGGACAAATGGTTCACACAGCGAGTCACAATGACTAATAAACATGGACAAATGTTTCACACAACGAGTAACAATGACTAATAAACAAGGACAAATGGTTCACACATCGAGTCACAATGACTAATAAACATGGACAATTGTTTCACACAACGAGTCACAATTACTAATAAACATGGACGAATGGTTCACACAACGAGTAACAATGACTAATAAACAAGGACAAATGGTTCACACAACGAGCCACAATGACTAATAAACATGGACAAATGTTTCACACAACGAGTCACAATGTAGTATAAACAGGGACAAATATTTCACTCAACGAGTCACAATGACTAATGAACAAGGAAAATTATTTCACACAATGTGTCACAAAGACAAGGATAAAAGGTTCATACAATGAGTCACAATGACTAATAAACATGGACAAATGCTTAACACAACGAGTCACAATGACTAATAAACATGGACAAATGCTTCATACAACGAGTCACAATGACTAATGAACAAGGACAATTTGTTCACACAACGAGTCACAATGACTAATAAACATGGACAAATGTATCACACAACGAGTCACAATGACTAATAAACATGGACGAATGGTTCACACAATGAGTAACAATGACTAATAAACAAGGACAAATGGTTCACACAACGAGCCACAATGACTAATAAACATAGACAAATGCTTCACACAACGAGTCACAATGACTAATAAACATGGACAAATGTTTCACACAACGAGTCACAATGACTAATAAACATGGACAAATGGTTCACACAACGAGCCACAATGACTAATAAACATGGACAAATGTTTCACACAACGAGCCACAATGACTAATAAACAAGGACAAATGTTTCACACAACGAGTCACAATGACAAATGAACAAGGACAAAAGGTTCACACAACGAGTCACAATGACTAATGAACAAAGACAATTGGTTGACACACGAGTCACAATGACAAGGATAAATTATTCACACAAGGAGTCACAATGACTAAAAAGTTGGACAAATGCTTCACACAACGGGTCACAATGACTAATAAACATGGACAAATTCTTCACACAACGAGTCACAATGACTAATGAACAAGGACAATTGGTTCACAGAACGAGTCACAATGACTAATGAAGATGGACAAATGTTTCACACAACGAGTCACAATGACAAGGATAAATTATTCACACAACGAGTCACAATGACTAATAAACAAGGACAAATGGTTCACACAACAAGGCGCAATGACAAGGATTAATTATTCACACAACGAGTCACAATGTAGTATAAACAGGTGATACGAAAAATTACTCAAAAGAATAAAATTCGTTAGAGTTGCAGCGGAATTAACGAAACTGGACAGTGCTGAAGACTGTCTGATTGTCGAATTTAATCTGATTTGAACAGTTTTGAGAACTGTCTGATTAAGAACTCGGAAATCTGGTAATTTTTGAGGTTTTGATTTTTTTAAACGAAATAAAGAACAAGGGATATTTGTTTCGAAATATGTGAATAAATCGAACCAATGGGATATTTGCTTGAGCTAGACCTATAACTCAACCAATGGTGAACTATAATCAAGACCTATTGATTATAACTCGGGTTAATGCTTGAAAACGCGTCAAACAATAACAATTTGGAACGAAACGCGTCGATCCTATGTTTACAGAACTTGCAAACACAAACAAAGCAACATCTTTAATTTTTATTCAATTTCAATCGATATCAAAAATAACATACAACGACTTCTTATTTATACTAGAAAATAAACGACCTAGTGCTGCCTTACCTCACAAGTTAATTTTTTCCTAAAATTGACTTTCCTAAACCTAATATAATTACCTTACTTATTCTAACTGCAATTAGGAAATAAATAAACTAGTAATAATCTAATTAGGAAATAAACTAGCCCTAATGATTTATGGAAATCCTTTATTTTGTATCATTCTCCCTTTCTTCAAAAGAATCGTCCCGATTCTTAGAACCATGGAATCCACCGGGATCGAATATAATCCTAGTAAATTCAGATGTAAAATTGACTAAGAACATGAAGTTATTCGTGAAAATCATTGCTCTCCTTTTCAGCTCGTCATCTTCAACCCAGCCTTGAAGCTTATCCATCTTTTCCCATATGAGCTCGTGCCTTCCACCCCACCACCCTCCTTGCACGACATCAAGCTTTAATCTTTTTGAATCACCTATGTCAACTACAGGAATCCGGTTCATAATATAATTATGCTCTTCAGCATTACCAAATAATTTTCCATTGGTGCACTTATTAACTAGATCTTGTTCTTGAAAAATAACATCACCATTAACCTCAATTGTCTCCTCATCATTATATTCATCAAAAATAGGAGGCAATTTCGGATCAAACTTAACCTTCTCCTCATAGAACCTTTCAAACGAGAACACCGCCGACATTTTTTTTTTTGCGGATGAACAGTACCGCCGCACGTGAACAGTAACTTTTTTTTTTTTTTTTTTTTTTTTTTTTTTTGCAACCGTCACGCCTTGAGTAGCAAGTTACTAGAACCGTGCTCCTTGGATCAAAACCGATTAACCCTCAAACTACCTGCTTGAGTTTAACCCTTGAACTCCAATCGCAATCAAAATTCAACTAACAACTTGGATTTGACACGCTGAGGACCGTCTAGATTTAGGGAAATCAAGAGCCGAAGCTCTGATACCACTTATGATACGAAAATTGCGCGGAAGCGGTTTAATAGAATAATGAACAATAATTAAAAAGGATATTTGCTTCGAAATCTGTCTTGAAATCGAAAAAATGGGATATTTGCGCGATCTAGACCTATAGATCGAACAATGGTGATTGAATCGCAAGACCTATTGCTATCAATCGGGTTAGAGTTTGAAAACGCGTCAAACAATAACAAAGCTTGGAACGAACGCGTCGATCCGAAATTCACAATTGCATGCAGCAAAGCAAAGTTCTGTATTTTTTTTTTAATTCTCAATCTGTTTGATAAACAATACATTAGATCTCCTTATATAGGAGTTAGAAACCAACCTAGCTAACCTAAAACACAATCTGAAACTTACCTAAAACCGTCTTGCCTTATTCTGTTAACTAGGAAATAAAATAAACTAATAATAATCTAATTAGGAAATAAACTAGTCCTAATAATTTATGGAAAACCTTTATTTTGTATCAACAGGGACAAATGTTTCACACAACGAGTCACAATGACTAATGAACAAGGAAAATTATTTCACACAATGTGTCACAAAGACAAGGATAAAAGATTCATACAACGAGTCACAATGACTAATAAACATGGACAAATGCTTCACACAACGAGTAACAATGACTAATAAACATGGACAAATGGTTCACACAAGAAGTCACAATGACTAATAAACAATGACAAATGTTTAACACAGCAAGTCACAATGACTAATAAACATGGACAAATGTTTCACACAACGAGTCACAATGACAAATGAACAAGGACAAATGGTTCACACAGCGAGTCACAATGACTAATAAACATGGACAAATGTTTCACACAACGAGTAACAATGACTAATAAACAAGGACAAATGGTTCACACAACGAGTCACAATGACTAGTAAACATGGACAATTGTTTCACACAACGAGTCACAATGACTAATAAACATGGACGAATGGTTCACACAACGAGTAACAATGACTAATAAACAAGGACAAATGGTTCACACAACGAGTCACAATGACTAATAAACATGGACAAATGTTTCACACAACGAGTCACAATGACTAATAAACATGGACAAATGTTTCACACAACGAGTAACAATGACTAATAAACAAGGACAAATGGTTCACACAACGAGCCACAATGACTAATAAACAAGGACAAATGTTTCACACAACGAGTCACAATGACAAATGAACAAGGACAAAAGGTTCACACAATGAGTCACAATGACTAATGAACAAAGACAATTGGTTGACACAACGATTCACAATGACAAGGATAAATTATTCACACAAGGAGTCACAATGACTAAAAAGATGGACAAATGCTTCACACAACGGGTCACAATGACTAATAAACATGGACAAATGCTTCACACAACGAGTCACAATGACTAATGAACAAGGACAATTGGTTCACAGAACGAGTCACAATGACTAATGAAGATGGACAAGTGTTTCACACAACGAGTCACAATGACAAGGATAAATTATTCACACAACGAGTCACAATGACTAATAAACAAGGACAAATGGTTCACACAACAAGGCGCAATGACAAGGATTAATTATTCACACAACGAGTCACAATGTAGTATAAACATGGACAAATGTTTCACACAACGAGTCACAATGACTAATGAACAAGGAAAATTAGTTCACACAATGTGTCACAAAGACAAGGATAAAAGGTTCATACAACGAGTCACAATGACTAATAAACATGGACAAATGCTTTACACAACGAGTAACAATGACTAATAAACATGGACAAATGGTTCACACAAGAAATCACAATGACTAATAAACAATGACAAATGTTTAACACAGCATGTCACAATGACTAATAAACATGGACAAATGCTTCACACAACTAGTCACAATGACTAATAAACATGGACAAATGCTTCAGACAACGAGTCACAATGACAAGGATAAATTATTCACACAAGGAGTCACAATAACTAATAAACATGGACAAATGCTTCACACAACGAGTCACAATGACTAATAAACATGGACAAATGCTTCACACAACGAGTCACAATGACTAATGAACAAGGACAATTGGTTGACACAACGAGTTACAATGACAAGGATAAATTATTCACACAAGGAGTCACAATGACTAATAAACATGGACAAATGCTTCACACAACGAGTCACAATGACTAATAAACATGGACAAATGCTTCAGACAACGAGTCACAATGACTAATGAACAAGGACAATTTGTTCACAGAAAGAGTAACAATGACTAATAAACATGGACAAATGTATCACACAAGGAGTCACAATGACTAATAAACATGGACGAATGGTTCACACAACGAGTAACAATGACTAATAAACAAGGACAAATGGTTCACACAACGAGCCACAATGACTAATAAACATGGACAAACGTTTCACACAACGAGTCACAATGACTAATAAACATGGACAAATGTTTCACACAACGAGTCACAATGACTAATAAAAATGGACAAATGGTTCACACAACGAGTAACAATGACTAATAAACAAGGACAAATGGTTCACACAACGAGCCACAATGACTAATAAACATGGACAAATGTTTCAAACAACGAGTCACAATGACTAATAAACAAGGACAAATGTTTCACACAATGACAAATGAACAAAGACAAATGGTTCACACAATGAGTCACAATGCCTAATGAACAAAAACAATTGGTTGACACAACGAGTCACAATAACAAGGATAAATTATTCACACAAGGAGTCACAATGACTAAAAAGATGGACAAATGCTTCACACGACGGGTCACAATGACTAATAAACATGGACAAATGCTTCACACAACGAGTTACAATGACTAATGAACAAGGACAATTGGTTCACAGAACGAGTCACAATGACTAATAAAGATGGATAAGTGTTTCACACAACGAGTCACAATGACAAGGATAAATTATTCACACAACAAGTCACAATGACTAATAAACATGGAGAAATGCTTCACACAACGAGTCACAATGACTAATAAACATGGACAAATGCTTCACACAACGAGTCACAATGACTAATGAACAAGGACAATTGGTTCACACAACGAGTCACAATGACTAATAAACTAGGACAAATGGTTCACACAACAAGGCGCAATGACAAGGATTAATTATTCACACAACGAGTCACAATGTAGTATAAACAGGGACAAATGTTTCACACAACGAGTCACAATGACTAATAAACAAGGAAAATTTGTTCACACAATGTGTCACAAAGACAAGGATAAAAGGTTCATACAACGAGTCACAATGACTAATAAACATGGACAAATGCTTCACACAACGAGTAACAATGACTAATAAACATGGACAAATGGTTCACACAAGAAGTCACAATGACTAATAAACAATGACAAATGTTTAACACAGCAAGTCACAATGACTAATAAACATGGACAAATGCTTCACACAACGAGTCACAATGACTAATAAACATGGACAAATGCTTCAGACAACGAGTCACAATGACTAATGAACAAGGACAATTGGTTCACACAAAGAGTCACAATGACTAATAAACATGGACAAATGTATCACACAACGAGTCACAATGACTAATAAACATGGACGAATGGTTCACACAACGAGTAACAATGACTTATAACAAGGACAAATGGTTCCCACAACGAGCCACAATGACTAATAAACATGGACAAATGTTTCACACAACGAGTCACAATGACTAATAAACATTGACAAATGCTTCACACAACGAGTCACAATGACTAATAAACATGGACAAATGCTTCACATAACGAGTCACAGTGACTAATGAACAAGGACAATTGGTTGACACAACGAGTTACAATGACAAGGATAAATTATTCACACAAGGAGTCACAATGACTAATAAACATGGACAAATGCTTCACACAACGAGTCACAATGACTAATAAATATGGACAAATGCTTCAGACAACGAGTCACAATGACTAATGAACAAGGACAATTGGTTCACAGAAAGATTCACAATGACTAATAAACATGGACAAATGTATCACACAACGAGTCACAATGACTAATAAACATGGACGAATGGTTCACACAACGAGTAACAATGACTAATAAACAAGGACAAATGGTTCACACAACGAGCCACAATGACTAATAAACATGGACAAACGTTTCACACAACGAGTCACAATGACAAATAAACATGGACAAATGTTTCACACAACGAGTCACAATGACTAATAAAAATGGACAAATGGTTCACACAACGAGTAACAATGACTAATAAACAAGGACAAATGGTTCACACAACGAGCCACAATGACTAATAAACATGGACAAATGTTTCAAACAACGAGTCAAAATGACTAATAAACAAGGACAAATGTTTCACACAATGATAAATGAACAAGGACAAATGGTTCACACAACGAGTCACAATTCCAAATGAACAAAGACAATTGGTTGACACAACGAGTCACAATAACAAGGATAAATTATTCACACAAGGAGTCACAATGACTAAAAAGATGGACAAATGCTTCACACAACGGGTCACAATGACTAATAATCATGGACAAATGCTTCACACAACGAGTTACAATGACTAATGAACAAGGACAATTGGTTCACAGAACGAGTCACAATGACTAATAAAGATGGACAAGTGTTTCACACAACGAGTCACAATGACAAGGATAAATTATTCACACAACGAGTCACAATGACTAATTAACATGGACAAATGCTTCACACAACGACTCACAATGACTAATAAACAAGGACAAATGGTTCACATAACGAGCCACAATGACTAATAAACATGGACAAATGTTTCACACAACGAGTCACAATGACTAACAAACATGGACAAATGTTTCACACAACGAGTCACAATGACTAGTAAACATGGACAAATGGTTCACACAACGAGTAACAATGACTAATAAAAAGGACAAATGGTTCACACTACGAGCCACAATGACTCATAAACATGGACAAATGTTTCACACAACTAGTCACAATGACTAATAAACAAGGACAAATGTTTCACACAACGAGTCACAATGACAAATGAACAAGGACAAAAAAGGTTCACACAACGAGTCACAATGACTAATGAACAAAGACAATTGGTTGACACAACGAGTCACTATGACAAGGATAAATTATTCACACAAGGAGTCACAATGACTAAAAAGATGGACAAATGCTTCACACAACGGGTCACAATGACTAATAAACATGGACAAATGCTTTACACAACGAGTCACAATGACTAATGAACAAGGACAATTAGTTCCGTAACGAGTCACAATGACTAATGAAGATGGACAAGTGTTTCACACAACGAGTCACAATGACAAGGATAAATTATTCACACAACGAGTCACAATGACTAATAAACAAGGACAAATGGTTCACACACCAAGGCGCAATGACAAGGATTAATTATTCACACAACGAGTCACAATGTAGTATAAACATGGACAAATGTTTCACACAACGAGTCACAATGACTAATGAACAAGGAAAATTAGTTCACACAATGTGTCACAAAGACAAGGATAAAAGGTTCATACAACGAGTCACAATGACTAATAAACATGGACAAATGTTTCACACAACGAGTAACAATGACTAATAAACATGGACAAATGGTTCACACAAGAAGTCACAATGACAAATAAACAATGACAAATGTTTAACACAAAGAAGTCACAATGACTAATAAACATGGACAAATGTTTCACACAACGAGTCACAATGACTAATAAACATGGACAAATGCTTCAGACAACGAGTCACAATGACTAACGAACAAGGACAATTGGTTCACACAAAGAGTCACAATGACTAATAAACATGGACAAATGTATCACACAACGAGTCACAATGACTAATAAACATGGGCGAATGGTTCACACAACGAGTAACAATGACTAATAAACAAGGACAAATGGTTCACACAACGAGTTACAACGACTAATAAACATGGACAAATGTTTCACACAACGAGTCACAATGACTAATAAAAATGGACAAATGGTTCACACAACGAGTAACAATGACTAATAAACAAGGACAAATGGTTCACACAACGAGCCACAATGACTAATAAACATGGACAAACGTTTCACACAACGAGTCACAATGACAAATAAACATGGACAAATGTTTCACACAACGAGTCACAATGACTAATAAAAATGGACAAATGGTTCACACAACGAGTAACAATGACTAATAAACAAGGACAAATGGTTCACACAACGAGCCACAATGACTAATAAACATGGACAAATGTTTCAAACAACGAGTCAAAATGACTAATAAACAAGGACAAATGTTTCACACAATGATAAATGAACAAGGACAAATGGTTCACACAACGAGTCACAATTCCAAATGAACAAAGACAATTGGTTGACACAACGAGTCACAATAACAAGGATAAATTATTCACACAAGGAGTCACAATGACTAAAAAGATGGACAAATGCTTCACACAACGGGTCACAATGACTAATAATCATGGACAAATGCTTCACACAACGAGTCACAATGACTAATGAACAAGGACAATTAGTTCACAGAACGAGTCACAATGACTAATGAAGATGGACAAGTGTTTCACACAACGAGTCACAATGACAAGGATAAATTATTCACACAACGAGTCACAATGACTAATAAACAAGGACAAATGGTTCACACACCAAGGCGCAATGACAAGGATTAATTATTCACACAACGAGTCACAATGTAGTATAAACATGGACAAATGTTTCACACAACGAGTCACAATGACTAATGAACAAGGAAAATTAGTTCACACAATGTGTCACAAAGACAAGGATAAAAGGTTCATACAACGAGTCACAATGACTAATAAACATGGACAAATGTTTCACACAACGAGTAACAATGACTAATAAACATGGACAAATGGTTCACACAAGAAGTCACAATGACAAATAAACAATGACAAATGTTTAACACAGCAAGTCACAATGACTAATAAACATGGACAAATGTTTCACACAACGAGTCACAATGACTAATAAACATGGACAAATGCTTCAGACAACGAGTCACAATGACTAACGAACAAGGACAATTGGTTCACACAAAGAGTCACAATGACTAATAAACATGGACAAATGTATCACACAACGAGTCACAATGACTAATAAACATGGGCGAATGGTTCACACAACGAGTAACAATGACTAATAAACAAGGACAAATGGTTCACACAACGAGTTACAACGACTAATAAACATGGACAAATGTTTCACACAACGAGTCACAATGACTAATAAAAATGGACAAATGGTTCACACAACGAGTAACAATGACTAATAAACAAGGACAAATGGTTCACACAACGAGCCACAATGACTAATAAACATGGACAAACGTTTCACACAACGAGTCACAATGACAAATAAACATGGACAAATGTTTCACACAACGAGTCACAATGACTAATAAAAATGGACAAATGGTTCACACAACGAGTAACAATGACTAATAAACAAGGACAAATGGTTCACACAACGAGCCACAATGACTAATAAACATGGACAAATGTTTCAAACAACGAGTCAAAATGACTAATAAACAAGGACAAATGTTTCACACAATGATAAATGAACAAGGACAAATGGTTCACACAACGAGTCACAATTCCAAATGAACAAAGACAATTGGTTGACACAACGAGTCACAATAACAAGGATAAATTATTCACACAAGGAGTCACAATGACTAAAAAGATGGACAAATGCTTCACACAACGGGTCACAATGACTAATAATCATGGACAAATGCTTCACACAACGAGTTACAATGACTAATGAACAAGGACAATTGGTTCACGTAAGCGAGTCACAATGACTAATAAAGATGGACAAGTGTTTCACACAACGAGTCACAATGACAAGGATAAATTATTCACACAACGAGTCACAATGACTAATTAACATGGACAAATGCTTCACACAACGACTCACAATGACTAATAAACAAGGACAAATGGTTCACATAACGAGCCACAATGACTAATAAACATGGACAAATGTTTCACACAACGAGTCACAATGACTAACAAACATGGACAAATGTTTCACACAACGAGTCACAATGACTAGTAAACATGGACAAATGGTTCACACAACGAGTAACAATGACTAATAAAAAAGGACAAATGGTTCACACTACGAGCCACAATGACTCATAAACATGGACAAATGTTTCACACAGCTAGTCACAATGACTAATAAACAAGGACAAATGTTTCACACAACGAGTCACAATGACAAATGAACAAGGACAAAAAAGGTTCACACAACGAGTCACAATGACTAATGAACAAAGACAATTGGTTGACACAACGAGTCACTATGACAAGGATAAATTATTCACACAAGGAGTCACAATGACTAAAAAGATGGACAAATGCTTCACACAACGGGTCACAATGACTAATAAACATGGACAAATGCTTTACACAACGAGTCACAATGACTAATGAACAAGGACAATTAGTTCACAGAACGAGTCACAATGACTAATGAAGATGGACAAGTGTTTCACACAACGAGTCACAATGACAAGGATAAATTATTCACACAACGAGTCACAATGACTAATAAACAAGGACAAATGGTTCACACACCAAGGCGCAATGACAAGGATTAATTATTCACACAACGAGTCACAATGTAGTATAAACATGGACAAATGTTTCACACAACGAGTCACAATGACTAATGAACAAGGAAAATTAGTTCACACAATGTGTCACAAAGACAAGGATAAAAGGTTCATACAACGAGTCACAATGACTAATAAACATGGACAAATGTTTCACACAACGAGTAACAATGACTAATAAACATGGACAAATGGTTCACACAAGAAGTCACAATGACAAATAAACAATGACAAATGTTTAACATAGCAAGTCACAATGACTAATAAACATGGACAAATGTTTCACACAACGAGTCACAATGACTAATAAACATGGACAAATGCTTCAGACAACGAGTCACAATGACTAACGAACAAGGACAATTGGTTCACACAAAGAGTCACAATGACTAATAAACATGGACAAATGTATCACACAACGAGTCACAATGACTAATAAACATGGGCGAATGGTTCACACAACGAGTAACAATGACTAATAAACAAGGACAAATGGTTCACACAACGAGTTACAACGACTAATAAACATGGACAAATGTTTCACACAACGAGTCACAATGACTAATAAAAATGGACAAATGGTTCACACAACAAGTCACAATGACAAGGATAAATTATTCACACAAGGAGTCACAATAACTAATAAACATGGACAAATGCTTCACACAACGAGTCACAATGACTAATAAACATGGACAAATGCTTCACACAACGAGTCACAATGACTAATGAACAAGGACAATTGGTTGACACAACGAGTTACAATGACAAGGATAAATTATTCACACAAGGAGTCACAATGACTAATAAACATGGACAAATGCTTCACACAACGAGTCACAATGACTAATAAACATGGACAAATGCTTCAGACAACGAGTCACAATGACTAATGAACAAGGACAATTGGTTCACAGAAAGAGTCACAATGACTAATAAACATGGACAAATGTATAACACAACGAGTCACAATGACTAATAAACATGGACGAATGGTTCACACAACGAGTAACAATGACTAATAAACAAGGACAAATGGTTCACACAACGAGCCACAATGACTAATAAACATGGACAAACGTTTCACACAACGAGTCACAATGACTAATAAACATGGACAAATGTTTCACACAACGAGTCACAATGACTAATAAAAATGGACAAATGGTTCACACAACGAGTAACAATGACTAATAAACAATGACAAATGGTTCACACAACGAGCCACAATGACTAATAAACATGGACAAATGTTTCAAACAACGAGTCACTATGACTAATAAACAAGGACAAATGTTTCACATAATGACAAATGAAGATGGACAAGTGTTTCACACAACGAGTCACAATTACAAGGATAAATTATTCATACAACGAGTAACAATGACTAATAAACATGGACAAATGCTTCACACAACGAGTCACAATGACTAATAAACATGGACAAATGCTTCACACAACGAGTCACAATGACTAATAAACAAGGACAATTGGTTCACACAACGAGTCACAATGACTAATAAACAAGGACAAATGGTTCACACAACAAGGCGCAATGACAAGGATTAATTATACACACAACGAGTCACAATGTAGTATAAACAGGGACAAATGTTTCACACAACGAGTCACAATGACTAATGAACAAGGAAAATTAGTTCACACAATGTGTCACAAAGACAAGGATAAAAGGTTCATTCAACGAGTCACAATGACTAATAAACATGGACAAATGCTTCACACAACGAGTAACAATGACTAATAAACATGGACAAATAGTTCACACAAGAAGTCACAATGACTAATAAACAATGACAAATGTTTAACACAGCAAGTCACAATGACTAATAAACATGGACAAATGCTTCACACAACGAGTCACAATGACTAATAAACATGGAAAAATGTTTCAGACAACGAGTAACAATGACTAATGAATAAGGACAATTGGTTCACACAAAGAGTCACAATGAATAATAAACATGGACAAATGTATCACACAACGAGTCACAATGACTAATAAACATGGACGAATGGTTCACACAACGAGTAACAATGACTAATAAACAAGGATAAATGGTTCACACAAGGAGCCACAATGACTAATAAACATGGACAAATGTTTCACACAACGACTCACAATGACTAATAAACATGGACAAATGTTTCACACAACGAGTCACAATGACTAATAAAAATGGACAAATGGTTCACACAACGAGTCACAATGACAAGGATAAATTATTCACACAAGGAGTCACAATAACTAATAAACATGGACAAATGCTTCACACAACGAGTCACAATGACTAATAAACATGGACAAATGCTTCACACAACGAGTCACAATGACTAATGAACAAGGACAATTGGTTAACACAACGAGTTACAATGACAAGGATAAACTATTCACACAAGGAGTCATAATGACTAATAAACATGGACAAATGCTTCACACAACGAGTCACAATGACTAATAAACATGGAAAAATGCTTCAGACAACGAGTCACAATGACTAATGAACAAGGACAATTGGTTCACAGAAAGATTCACAATGACTAATAAACATGGACAAATGTATCACACAACGAGTCACAATGACTAATAAACATGGGCGAATGGTTCACACAACGAGTAACAATGACTAATAAACAAGGACAAATGGTTCACACAACGAGCCACAATGACTAATAAACATGGACAAACGTTTCACACAACGAGTCACAATGACTAATAAACATGGACAAATGTTTCACACAACGAGTCACAATGACTAATAAAAATGGACAAATGGTTCACACAACGAGTAACAATGACTAATAAACAAGGACAAATGGTTCACACAACGAGCCACAATGACTAATAAACATGGACAAATGTTTCAAACAACGAGTCACAATGACTAATAAACAAGGACAAATGTTTCACACAATGACAAATGAACAAGGACAAATGGTTCACACAACGAGTCACAATGCCTAATGAACAAAGACAATTGGTTGACACAACGAGTCACAATAACAAGGATAAATTATTCACACAAGAAGTCACAATGACTAAAAAGATGGACAAATGCTTCACACAACGGGTCACAATGACTAATAAACATGGACAAATGCTTCACACAACGAGTTACAATGACTAATGAACAAGGACAATTGGTTCACAGAACGAGTCAATATGACTAATAAAGATGGACAAGTGTTTCACACAACGAGTCACAATGACAAATGAACAAGGACAAATGCTTCACACAACGAGTCACAATGACTATGACTAATGAACAAGGAAAATTAGTTCACACAATGTGTCACAACGACAGGGATAAAAGGTTCATACAACGAGTCACAATGACTAATAAACATGGACAAATGCTTCACACAACGAGTAACAATGACTAAGAAACGTGGACAAATGGTTCACACAAGAAGTCACAATGACTAATAAACAATGACAAATGTTTAACACAGCAAGTCACAATGACTAATAAACATGGACAAATGTTTCACACAACGAGTCAAAATGACAAATGAACAAGGACAAATGGTTCACACAACGAGTCACAATGACTAATAAACATGGACAAATGTTTCACACAACGAGTAACGATGACTAACAAACAAGGACAAATGGTTCACACAACGAGTCACAATGACTAATAAAGATGGACAATTGTTTCACACAACGAGTCACAATGACTAATAAACATGGACAAATGTTTCACACAACGAGTCACAATGACAAATGAACAAGGACAAATGGTTCACACAATGAGTCACAATGACTAATAAACAAGGAGAAATGGTTCACACAACGAGTCACAATGACTAATGAACAGGGACAATTTGTTGACACAACGAGTCACAATGACAAGGATAAATTATTCACACAAGGAGTCACAATAACTAATAAACATGGACAAATGCTTCACACAACGAGTCACAATGACTAATAAACATGGACAAATGCTTCACACAACGAGTAACAATGACTAATAAACATGGACAAATAGTTCACACAAGAAGTCACAATGACTAATAAACAATGACAAATGTTTCACACAGCAAGTCACAATGACTAATAAACATGGACAAATGCTTCACACAACGAGTCACAATGACTAATAAACATGGACAAATGCT
The DNA here is from genome assembly GCF_048544455.1 of Silene latifolia. Lineage (NCBI taxonomy): Eukaryota > Viridiplantae > Streptophyta > Magnoliopsida > Caryophyllales > Caryophyllaceae > Silene > Silene latifolia. The sequence goes on from NC_133531.1 coordinate 48,819,224, forward strand.
TCAGACAACGAGTCACAATGACTAATGAACAAGGACAATTGGTTCACACAAAGAGTCACAATGACTAATAAACATGGACAAATGTATCACACAACGAGTCACAATGACTAATAAACATGGACGAATGGTTCACACAACGAGTAACAATGACTAATAAACAAGGACAAATGGTTCACACAACGAGCCACAATGACTAATAAACATGGACAAATGTTTCACACAACGACTCACAATGACTAATAAACATGGACAAATGTTTCACACAACGAGTCACAATGACTAATAAAAATGGACAAATGGTTCACACAACGAGTCACAATGACAAGGATAAATTATTCACACAAGGAGTCACAATAACTAATAAACATGGACAAATGCTTCACACAACGAGTCACAATGACTAATAAACATGGACAAATGCTTCACACAACGAGTCACAATGACTAATGAACAAGGACAATTGGTTGACACAACGAGTTACAATGACAAGGATAAATTATTCACACAAGGAGTCACAATGACTAATAAACAATGACTAATGAACAAGGACAATTGGTTCACAGAAAGATTCACAATGACTAATAAACATGGACAAATGTATCACACAACGAGTCACAATGACTAATAAACATGGACGAATGGTTCACACAACGAGTAACAATGACTAATAAATAAGGACAAATGGTTCACACAACGAGCCACAATGACTAATAAACATGGACAAACGTTTCACACAACGAGTCACAATGACTAATAAACATGGACAAATGTTTCACACAACGAGTCACAATGACTAATAAAAATGGACAAATGGTTCACACAACAAGTAACAATGACTAATAAACAAGGACAAATGGTTCACACAACGAGCCACAATGACTAATAAACATGGACAAATGTTTCAAACAACGAGTCACAATGACTAATAAACAAGGACAAGTGTTTCACACAATGACAAATGAACAAGGACAAATGGTTCACACAACGAGTCACAATGCCTAATGAACAAAGACAATTGGTTGACACAACGAGTCACAATAACAAGGATAAATTATTCACACAAGGAGTCACAATGACTAAAAAGATGGACAAATGCTTCACACAACGGGTCACAATGACTAATAAACATGGACAAATGCTTCACACAACGAGTTACAATGACTAATGAACAAGGACAATTGGTTCACAGAACGAGTCACAATGACTAATAAAGATGGACAAGTGTTTCACACAACGAGTCACAATGACAAGGATAATTATTCACACAACGAGTCACAATGACTAATTAACATGGACAAATGCTTCACACAACGAGTCACAATGACTAATAAACATGGACAAATGCTTCACACAACGAGTCACAATGACTAATGAACAAGGACTATTGGTTCACACAACGAGTCACAATGACTAATAAACATAGACAAATGTATCACACAACGAGTCACAATGACTAATAAACATGGACGAATGGTTCACACAACAAGTAACAATGACTAATAAACAAGGACAAATGGTTCACATAACGAGCCACAATGACTACTAAACATGGACAAATGTTTCACACAACGAGTCACAATGACTAACAAACATGGACAAATGTTTCACACAACGAGTCACAATGACTAATAAACATGGACAAATGGTTCACACAACGAGTAACAATGACTAATAAAAAAGGACAAATGGTTCACACAACGAGCCACAATGACTCATAAACATGGACAAATGTTTCACACAACTAGTCACAATTACTAATAAACAAGGACAAATGTTTCACACAACGAGTCACAATGACAAATGAACAAGGACAAAAGGTTCACACAACGAGTCACAATGACTAATGAACAAAGACAATTGGTTGACACAACGAGTCACAATGACTAAAAAGATGGACAAATGCTTCACACAACGGGTCACAATGACTAATAAACATGGACAAATGCTTCACACAATGAGTCACAATGACTAATGAACAAGGACAATTGGTTCACGTAAGCGAGTCACAATGACTAATAAAGATGGACAAGTGTTTCACACAACGAGTCACAATGACAAGGATAAATTATTCACACAACGAGTCACAATGACTAATAAACAAGGACAAATGGTTCACACAACAAGGCACAATGACAATGATTAATTATTCACACAACGAGTCACAATGTAGTATAAACAGGGACAAATGTTTCACACAACGAGTCACAATGACTAATGAACAAGGAAAATTAGTTCACACAATGTGTCACAACGACAAGGATAAAAGGTTCATACAACGAGTCACAATGACTAATAAACATGGACAAATGCTTCACACAACGAGTAACAATGACTAAGAAACGAGGACAAATGGTTCACACAAGAAGTCACAATGACTAATTAACAATGACAAATGTTTAACACAGCAAGTCACAATGACTAATAAACATGGACAAATGTTTCACACAACGAGTCAAAATGACAAATGAACAAGGACAAATGGTTCACACAACGAGTCACAATGACTAATAAACATGGACAAATGTTTCACACAACGAGTAACGATGACTAACAAACAAGGACAAATGGTTCACACAACGAGTCACAATGACTAATAAACATGGACAATTGTTTCACACAACGAGTCACAATGACTAATAAACATGGACAAATGTTTCACACAACGAGTCACAATGACAAATGAACAAGGACAAATGGTTCACACAATGAGTCACAATGACTAATAAACAAGGAGAAATGGTTCACACAACGAGTCACAATGACTAATGAACAGGGACAATTTGTTGACACAACGAGTCACAATGACAAGGATAAATTATTCACACAAGGAGTCACAATAACTAATAAACATGGACAAATGCTTCACACAACGAGTCACAATGACTAATAAACATGGACAAATGCTTCACACAACGAGTAACAATGACTAATAAACATGGACAAATAGTTCACACAAGAAGTCACAATGACTAATAAACAATGACAAATGTTTCACACAGCAAGTCACAATGACTAATAAACATGGACAAATGCTTCACACAACGAGTCACAATGACTAATAAACATGGACAAATGCTTCAGACAACGAGTCACAATGACTAATGAACAAGGACAAATGCTTCAGACAACGAGTCACAATGACTAATGAACAAGGACAATTGGTTCACACAAAGAGTCACAATGACTAATAAACATGGACAAATGCTTCACACAACGAGTAACAATGACTAATAAACATGGACAAATAGTTCACACAAGAAGTCACAATGTAGACAATGACAAATGTTTCACACAGCAAGTCACAATGACTAATAAACATGGACAAATGCTTCACACAACGAGTCACAATGACTAATGAACATGGACAAATGCTTCAGACAACGAGTCACAATGACTAATGAACAAGGACAATTGGTTCACACAAAGAGTCACAATGACTAATAAACATGGACAAATGTATCACACAACGAGTCACAATGACTAATAAACATGGACGAATGGTTCACACAACGAGTAACAATGACTAATAAACAAGGACAAATGGTTCAAACAACGAGCCACAATGACTAATAAACATGGACAAATGTTTCACACAACGACTCACAATGACTAATAAACATGGACAAATGTTTCACACAACGAGTCACAATGACTAATAAAAATGGACAAATGGTTCACACAACGAGTCACAATGACAAGGATAAATTATTCACACAAGGAGTCACAATAACTAATAAACATGGACAAATGCTTCACACAACGAGTCACAATGACTAATAAACATGGACAAATGCTTTACACAACGAGTCACAATGACTAATGAACAAGGACAATTGGTTGACACAACGAGTTACAATGACAAGGATAAATTATTCACACAAGGAGTCACAATGACTAATAAACATGGACAAATGCTTCACACAACGAGTCACAATGACTAATAAACATGAACAAATGTATCACACAACGAGTCACAATGACTAATAAACATGGACGAATGGTTCACACAACGAGTAACAATGACTAATAAACAAGGACAAATGGTTCACACAACGAGCCACAATGTCTAATAAACATGGACAAACGTTTCACACAACGAGTCACAATGACTAATAAACATGGACAAATGTTTCACACAACGAGTCACAATGACTAATAAAAATGGACAAATGGTTCACACAACGAGTAACAATGACTAATAAACAAGGACAAATGGTTCACACAACGAGCCACAATGACTAATAAACATGGACAAATGTTTCAAACAATGAGTCACAATGACTAATAAACAAGGACAAGTGTTTCACACAATGACAAATGAACAAGGACAAATGGTTCACACAACGAGTCACAATGCCTAATGAACAAAGACAATTGGTTGACACAACGAGTCACAATAACAAGGATAAATTATTCACACAAGGAGTCACAATGACTAAAAAGATGGACAAATGCTTCACACAACGGGTCACAATGACTAATAAACATGGACAAATGCTTCACACAACGAGTTACAATGACTAATGAACAAGGACAATTGGTTCACAGAACGAGTCACAATGACTAATAAAGATGGACAAGTGTTTCACACAACGAGTCACAATGACTAATTAACATGGACAAATGCTTCACACAACGAGTCACAATGACTAATAAACATGGACAAATGCTTCACACAACGAGTCACAATGACTAATGAACAAGGACAATTGGTTCACACAACGAGTCACAATGACTAATAAACATAGACAAATGTATCACACAACGAGTCACAATGACTAATAAACATGGACGAATGGTTCACACAACAAGTAACAATGACTAATAAACAAGGACAAATGGTTCACATAACGAGCCACAATGACTAATAAACATGGACAAATGTTTCACACAACGAGTCGCAATGACTAACAAACATGGACAAATGTTTCACACAACGAGTCACAATGACTAATAAACATGGACAAATGGTTCACACAACGAGTAACAATGACTAATAAAAAAGGACAAATGGTTCACACAACGAGCCACAATGACTCATAAACATGGACAAATGTTTCACACAACTAGTCACAATTACTAATAAACAAGGACAAATGTTTCACACAACGAGTCACAATGACAAATGAACAAGGACAAAAGGTTCACACAACGAGTCACAATGATTAATGAACAAAGACAATTGGTTGACACAACGAGTCACAATGACAAGGATAAATTATTCACACAAGGAGTCACAATGACTAAAAAGATGGACAAATGCTTCACACAACGGGTCACAATGACTAATAAACATGGACAAATGCTTCACACAACGAGTCACAATGACTAATGAACAAGGACAATTGGTTCACAGAACGAGTCACAATGACTAATAAAGATGGACAAGTGTTTCACACAACGAGTCACAATGACAAGGATAAATTATTCACACAACGAGTCACAATGACTAATAAACAAGGACAAATGGTTCACACAACAAGGCACAATGACAATGATTAATTATTCACACAACGAGTCACAATGTAGTATAAACAGGGACAAATGTTTCACACAACGAGTCACAATGACTAATGAACAAGGAAAATTAGTTCACACAATGTGTCACAACGACAAGGATAAAAGGTTCATACAACGAGTCACAATGACTAATAAACATGGACAAATGCTTCACACAACGAGTAACAATGACTAAGAAACGTGGACAAATGGTTCACACAAGAAGTCACAATGACTAATAAACAATGACAAATGTTTAACACAGCAAGTCACAATGACTAATAAACATGGACAAATGTTTCACACAACGAGTCAAAATGACAAATGAACAAGGACAAATGGTTGACACAACGAGTTACAATGACAAGGATAAATTATTCACACAAGGAGTCACAATGACTAATAAACAATGACTAATGAACAAGGATGGAATAAAACTCTAAGAACTCGAAATTGGACAGAATTTGAGTGCTAAAACGATTGCCAAATGCTAAGGATTGAGTATGGGGATATGACCTAAACCAAGCACAAAGCCAAGGTTTAAGACTAAGAGTTGGTTCAAGCACAAAGCAATGAACTTACTCAGCCCCTAGCACTAAGCAAAGGAGGTTCTTCTAGCACTAAGCAAAGAATTATAAGAGAGAAAACTAGGTTTTCACTTGTATTAATGTTCATTCAAATCTGAAGTTCTCAAGTGTTTAGCTTGGTTTATATAGACCAAGGCTTACAATCTTGACCCTTGATTACTAGTTACATCTAAGGGCCACAAAAATAGCAGCTAAAGACCAAGAAAAACGGCAGCCAAGGACTATGACAAATCTGAAATGAAAAGGACATAAAGCAAAGAAAGTAAACTAATAGTCCAAACTTCCTTGTTTGTAGCTCAACTTCTTATTTATGATTATATGGACTGAAATGGGGCTTGAGGAAACCGTGTAAGAGTCCTTGTTGCAGCCATAAAGTCCCTTGAGCTTTGTTGGTTCAAAAGAGGAAGGTTGATAGCGACATAATGCACAAAAAACTAAGCTTGTTCCAGCCATGGTCCTGATTGCGCGCGGTTCAAAAAGCTTGGCAAACTCTATGATAGGAACGGCTTTGGGATATAAGTTCCTACACAAAAACGTCCCAAACTCACCAAAGATTAATCCCATGCTGGAAAATGGCACGACTTCTTAGACGGAATTCATGTTAGACCTCAATCTAGTGCAAGGTCCAAAACCGGGTGAAATGTGGCCTTTCTCGGTTTGATTTGTTTCAATCTCCCCTTCTTGAAAAGGATTTGCCCTCAAATCCTCGAGCTTATCCTCCTCAATCTCTTCATAATAAGGACTTAAATCCCCAACATTGAAAGTTCCATGGACTCCATATTCTCCGGGAAGGTTTATCTTGTATGCATTGGACCCAAACTTCTCAAGTACTTCGAATGGACCATCAGCTCTAGGCATGAGCTTATTCTTCCTTTTTCCTGGAAATCTTTCTTTCCTCAAGTGTATCCAAACAAGATCTCCGGGTTCAAAGCTTTTGGTTCCCTTAACACCCTTGGATTTGGCCTTGTGAGCCTCATTAGCCTTCTCAATTTGCTTCTTGACTTGTTCATGGACATGGAGCATTTGTTCAACCCTTTTCTTAGCATCATAATCAATGGTATTTCTTTTGATGGGTGCCAAATCAGTAGGCATCATAGGATTCACGCCATATACCACTTCAAATGGAGACTTGCCCGTGGTTGTGGAAGGGGCTCGGTTGAAGGCAAACTCGGCTTGAGCTAGTTTGAGGTCCCAATCTTTCAATGACCTTGCAACCGTGCACCTAAGGATCCTCCCCAAGGTCTTGTTGGTAACTTCCGTTTGCCCATCAGTTTGGGGGTGATGGGAGGTGCTAAACAAGAGCCTTGTTTTGAGTAGCTTCCATAAGGTTCTCCAAAAATGACTCATGAACTTGGAATCCCTATCCGAGACAATGGACTTAGGAATACCATGTAGCTTGACCACTTCTTTGAAATAGAGCTCGGCCACACTAGTTGCATCTTCGGTTTTCTTGCAAGCAATGAAATGAGCCATTTTGCTGAATCTATCCACAACCACCATGATTGAATCCTTCCCTCTTTGAGTTCTTGGTAAAGCAACAATGAAATCCATGCTTATGTCTTCCCATGGCTGATTTGGAACCGGCAAAGGAGTGTAGGGGCCTGTTTGGAAATAGGATTTTGATTGTTGACAAGGAGCACACCTCTTGATCACATCTTGGACATCCCCAAGCATCTTAGGCCAATAGAATTGCTCTTGGAGTATGTCATAGGTCTTTTGAATGCCAAAGTGCCCGGCAAGACCATTGGAGTGAACTTCCCTTATCAATAAGTTTCTATAAGGTCCCCTAGGCACACACAACTTGTTCCCAAAGAATAAGAACCCATTTTGAACCAAGTACTTGCTCTTGAGCTTGATTTGGCCAGATTGAAGAAGCTCCCATTCTCCTTTAAAATCCGGATCTTCCACATATAATTCTTTCATGTACTCAAACCCAAGGACCCTTTGCTCCATGAAACTCAACATAATGAATCTCCTAGACAATGCATCAGCCACTATGTTATCTTTCCCTTCTATGTACTTGCTTGAGAAGTTGAAGGATTGTAAGAACTCCACCCATTTAGCATGCCTATGATTGAGCTTGTGTTGACCATTAATGTATTTGAGAGCCTCATGATCAGAATGTAGGACGAATGGTCGTGGTTTCAAGTAGTGACTCCAATGGGTTAAGGCTCGAACAATAGCATAGAACTCCTTATCATAAGTTGAGTAATTGAGCTTGGCACCACTCAATTTCTCACTAAAGTAAGCAATTGGCTTGTGCTCTTGAACAAGGACAGCCCCAATGCCAATGCCACTAGCATCACACTCAACTTCAAACAACTTATTGAAATTTGGCAAAGTAAGAATAGGAGACTCACAAAGCTTCTCTTTGATAATATTGAAGGATGATTCAGCCTTATCTCCCCATTTGAACTCCCCTTTCTTCATACATTCGGTTATAGGAGCCATAAGTGTGCTAAAATCTTTGATGAACCTCCTATAGAATGATGCCAACCCATGAAAACTCCTTACATCCGTGATATTCTTAGGTATAGGCCATGATTTGATTGCCTTAACCTTCTCTTGATCAACCAATATGCCACGGTCAGAAATGATAAAGCCCAAGAATTGGACTTCATTTTGCATAAAAGAACACTTTTCTAGCTTGCCATACAACTTGTGTTCCCTAAGAGTTTCAAACAACACTTGCAAATGCTTGAGGTGCTCTTCCTTGGAAGGACTATAAACCAAGATATCATCAAAGTAAACAACCACAAATCTGCCCAAATAAGGTCTAAGTACCTCGGTCATGAGCCTCATGAAGGTACTTGGTGCATTAGAAAGACCAAATGGCATGACAAGCCATTCATACAACCCATGCTTTGTTTTGAATGCGGTTTTCCACTCATCTCCTTCTTTGATTCTTACTTGGTGATAGCCTTGCCTTAAATCAATCTTTGAAAACAATTGAGCTCCACTAAGCTCATCCAAGATGTCATCAAGCCTAGGTATGGGAAACCTATACTTGATGGTAATGTTGTTGATAGCTCTACTATCCGTACACATCCTCCAAGACCCATCTTTCTTTGGCACTAAGAGGGCCGGGACAGCACACGGACTAAGGGACTCTCTCACAAAGCCCTTGCTCACAAGTTCTCCAATTTGTTGTTGTAACTCTTGAGTAGCTTTAGGATCACTTCTATAGGCAGCCTTGTTTGGTAATGTAGCCCCCGGAATGAAATCAATTTGATGCTCAATGCCCCTAAGAGGAGGCAAGCCACTTGGGAGCTCATTTGGGAACACATCTTCATAGGATTGGAGGAGCTCTTGGACCTCCTTAGGAAGTGAAACATTCTGCCCAAAAACCACATCTTTTGCAATAAGAGCATAGACATCTTCATCACCCTTTAACTCTTGGAGCATCTCGGCCTCATTGATCAATAATACCTCTTTTGAAGGCTCAAGCATGGATGGTGGTGTAGTATGCTTAAGGACGGGTGGAAGTGGTGTTAGAATGACCTTTCTTGAGCCAAACTTGAAGGTGTAAGTGTTGTCTCTCCCATGGTGTACCGAATCCCTATCAAACTCCCAAGGTCTCCCAAGAAGAAGATGACAAGCATCCATAGGTAGAACATCACAAAGGGCCTCATCCGAATAGTTCTTGCCAATGGAGAAGGTTACAAGGCATTGCTTATCCACTCTAACTTCTGCCCCTTTGTTAAGCCACCTTAATTTATAAGGACTAGGGTGGTCTTGTGTGGGTAAAGATAGCTTTTCAATGAGAGTACTAGAGGCTACATTGGTACAACTCCCTCCATCAATGATAAGATTGCAAACTCTTCCCTTAATGGTGCACCTAGACCTAAAGATTTGTTGTCTTTGATCCATTTCCAAGGGTTGGGGTTGGGTATGCATCACTCTCCAAGTAACCAAGCTAAGACCCGCATCCGGCATAACCACATCATCCTCTTCATGGTCCGTTCCTCCATTTCCTCATCACACACAAGAATCTCATCATCTCCCCAATGAACCACTTCAAAGCTACTAAGGGCTCTCTTGGTTGGGCATTCTTTGGCAAAGTGACCATAACCTTGGCATTGGTAACATTTTTTGAGAGGCATGGTCTTTTTTGTGAGGTTTCGGCTGCTTTTCCTTTGTCAAGTATGGTGGTTTTGTTTTGAGAGGGTGGTTCATTAATTTTGAAACTGGTTGGGGTCTAAAGGTGGTGGTTTTGGTGGTTGGTTTGGTGGTTGTAGCCTTCCCTTTACCCATTTTCTCAACCCTTAAAGCCAAATTAACGGCTTCATCAAAGGACCATACTTGTTGCATTCTAACCCTATGAGCAATCTTAGTATCTAACCCTTCAACAAATCTAGCAATTTTCTGTTCGGGCTTCTCATTGAGTTCACATTGCAAAGTAAGTTGTTCAAAGTCTCTAAGATATGACTCAAGTGGTTGTTGGTCTTGTTTAAGTTGTGTGAGCTTAATGAAAATGTCTTGAGTGTACTCTTTAGGTATAAACTTCTCATTAAGCTTCTTTTTCAGTTTTAACCAAGACTTAATAGGTTCCTTACCATCCCTTCTTCTCTGATTTTTTAAGTTCTCATACCAAAGGGAAGCATAGCCTTTGAGTTTCAAGATTGCAACTTTAAAAGCTTTGCCATCAGAATAACCTTTAAACTCAAAGACTCTTTCAATGGTCCTAAACCAATCTAACAAATCCTCGGGGTTTAAACTACCATGAAAATCAGGAATTTCTACCTTTAAGTCTTTGTTGGGCTCTCCATGAAAGGCCTCGGCCATGGATTCCTCCGAATCAGAAAGCTCTTCCTCCTCACGGCCACCATGAGCTCGTCCTCTACCCATGAAGCCACGGCCTCTACCCCTGCCTCTAGGTGGTTGTCCTCCTCTTGGTGGTGGTGTTGGAATATTAGCCATGATAACATTGAGAGATTCTAGCAACAAATCACATTTTTCAGAAAGTTGAGTAACTTGTGTTTCAATTCCAGCAATCCTTTCTTCACTCATGGTTGTTTTTTTGTGTTTTTAATGTGGTTAGGGTATAATGAACTCACAAAGAAAGGATTTTTGTTGTTAACCAAAGCTCTGATAACCAATTTGGAATAAAACTCTAAGAACTCGAAATTGGACAGAATTTGAGTGCTAAAACGATTGCCAAATGCTAAGGATTGAGTATGGGGATATGACCTAAACCAAGCACAAAGCCAAGGTTTAAGACTAAGAGTTGGTTCAAGCACAAAGCAATGAACTTACTCAGCCCCTAGCACTAAGCAAAGGAGGTTCTTCTAGCACTAAGCAAAGAATTATAAGAGAGAAAACTAGGTTTTCACTTGTATTAATGTTCATTCAAATCTGAAGTTCTCAAGTGTTTAGCTTGGTTTATATAGACCAAGGCTTACAATCTTGACCCTTGATTACTAGTTACATCTAAGGGCCACAAAAATAGCAGTTAAAGACCAAGAAAAACGGCAGCCAAGGACTATGACAAATCTGAAATGAAAAGGACATAAAGCAAAGAAAGTAAACTAATAGTCCAAACTTCCTTGTTTGTAGCTCAACTTCTTATTTATGATTATATGGACTGAAATGGGGCTTGAGGAAACCGTGTAAGAGTCCTTGTTGCAGCCATAAAGTCCCTTGAGCTTTGTTGGTTCAAAAGAGGAAGGTTGATAGCGACATAATGCACAAAAAACTAAGCTTGTTCCAGCCATGGTCCTGATTGCGCGCGGTTCAAAAAGCTTGGCAAACTCTATGATAGGAACGGCTTTGGGATATAAGTTCCTACACAAAAACGTCCCAAACTCACCAAAGATTAATCCCATGCTGGAAAATGGCACGACTTCTTAGACGGAATTCATGTTAGACCTCAATCTAGTGCAAGGTCCAAAACCGGGTGAAATGTGGCCTTTCTCGGTTTGATTTGTTTCAAAGGACAATTGGTTCACAGAAAGATTCACAATGACTAATAAACATGGACAAATGTATCACACAACGAGTCACAATGACTAATAAACATGGACGAATGGTTCACACAACGAGTAACAATGACTAATAAATAAGGACAAATGGTTCACACAACGAGCCACAATGACTAATAAACATGGACAAACGTTTCACACAACGAGTCACAATGACTAATAAACATGGACAAATGGTTCACACAACGAGTCACAATGACTAATAAACATGGACAAATGTTTCACACAACGAGTAACGATGACTAACTGCAGCAGAAGCTGATAACCAGGCCAACACCCTTTTTATGACAGGCACAATTCAAGCCAGTGACACTACTCAGGCAACCTCAACTACCAGTCCAACTTCACCAGGTCACAAGAACAGCAGCCAGGCTAGCCACCAGCAGCCACCTTGGCCAGCTGAATCCTTGTTCAACTAGTCACAAATTAATCCTAAGGAGCCAGGCCAAATTCCTAAAGCATTACACCAAAAATCAGACTGAAAAGATAAGTTGCAGGGGGGGTAAAACAGATAAAGCAAAGTTGCCATTTTTGGCCAAACAAGGGAAAACTCTCAACAAAGAAGAACTTGGCCTATTCAGCACTCATTTTATAGAGCCTTGAGCCATATAAGATGCCTGCACCAAAGCCATTTGACCCACAACAACCAGCCAAAGTTTTCAGCAACCAGACAACATGTCACTATCAACCTGCAGCTCTTTTGTTCTTGTTCAGTTTGCCTTAATTTCCTTTGTATCCGTTGTAAAATAAGTCCACTACTCTTGTTTGCTTCCTAAGTTTAATCCTGGCCCTTAGATGGAGTTGTCTAGGGTTTATCATGTACTGAACATTGCACAGAAAGGCCTATATAAGGACCCTTTCTCAGTCTTTTGTACTCAGACTTTGATTAATGAAAACCTTGAGATTTCTCTCAAAAATTTGCAAATCTTTTAACTTTGCTGAGTCTTAGTTATAAGTCAGACTTAATATCTTCTTGTGCTTGCTTAGAAGGTGATTAAGGATCTGTGGTGCTACTTGGAATAGGTCTGTGCTTGCTTGAGCTATTTTAAGTGCATTGTCTAGTTAAGCTTGAATTGATTCTGTGCTTGCTTGAACAATTCAGTCTTAATCTTCCTAAATTATTAAGTTTGATCTCTGTGCTTGCTTGAGAGTAAATTTGATAATTATATCCTCCTTTGTGTCCAGAATTCATCACAAAACAGTCACAAGAATCTTTCAAGGGAACTGTCTGAGATTTCTCTTATTTCAGTCTGGTTTTCTATTTATTAAAAATACTTGGAGTGTGTGTAAAATCCTGAGAATTGGCACAGTTTTAGTTTACTCCCTTAACTAAATTATCACCAAGTTTCATGATTTTTCAAGGTCATTTACTATTTTTATAAAAATCCCCAAGTTTATTGCATTCCCTGAAAATTGCTCCTTTGCCTGTTTCAGGACTTGTCCCATTTGTGCTTGTTCCCATAGTTTACACTGCAAATTCTGGTTATCAGAGCTTAGGTCCATAACACAATCCTATCTTGTGTTAGGTATGAGAATATGAAACACCAAAGGATTAGACCCTAACTGGTAAGGAACCAGTTAGGTCTTGGCTTAAGTTAAGAAAGAAGTTAAAGGAGAAATTCATAGCTAAAGACTACACTCAGGATATTTTTATTAAGCTGACTCAGTTGAGACAAGAGCAGTTAACTGTTGAGGCCTATCTTAGGAGCTTTGAACAACTAACCCTACAATGTGAGGTCACTGAAAAACCTGAGCAAAAGATTGCTAGGTTCATTGAGGGTTTAGACCCTAAGATAGCTGGCAAAGTAAGAATGCAACAAGTCTGGTCATTTGATGAGGCAGTTAACCTAGCCTTAAGAATTGAGAAGCTAGGGAAGGTGAAGCCTGCAACACCCAAATTTCCCACCAGAACAACTTTCAAACCCTATACTGGTGTCAAAATGACTGAGGTACCTAAACCAGCTACCCAACCAACAGTAGACAAAGGGAAGGCACCCATGTACCCCAGAACCAACCCACCTTTATCCAGGGATAAGATCAAGTGCTTCCAATGTCAGGGCTTTGACCATTTTAAGAAGGACTGTCCTTCTAACAGAGCTCTCACAGCTATGGAGATTGAGGAATGGGAAAGGGAAGGTCTAGTTGAGTATGAGGAAGAAGAGACACTGGTTCCAACAGGGATGGAAACTGAGAGGGAAAGCGATCAAGGACAAGTTGTGGCTCACCCCGACAGGGCACAATTTGGTCCTATGGAGGGTTATGCACTCTCAACCAGCTCCTCTAGAAGCTGATCAGAGATCCATGATATTCAGGAGTAGGTGCACTGTCCAAGGGAGAGTGTGTAACTTGATCATTGATGGAGGTAGCTGTACCAATGTAGCTTCCACCATCATGGTTAGCAAGCTAAGCCTGCCTACTCAGGAGCACCCCAATCCATACAAACTGAGATGGTTAAGCAAAGGATCTGAAGTGAGAGTTGACAAGCAATGCATTGTTCCCTTTTCAATTGGGAAGGTGTACAAGGATGAAGTGCTGTGTGATGTGGTCCCTATGGATGCCTGCCATCTACTGCTAGGGAGACCATGGGAGTTTGACAGGAATACCACTCACCAGGGAAAGGAAAATGTCTATGTTTTCAAGCATAATGGAAAGAGAGTCACTCGACTCCTTACCACCAAACCAGAGGGGTTATGGAAGTCCTAACATGCCTGAGGAGGTCAATGGAGTACTATTTCTATCCGAGGGCTATGATCAAGGAGCGAGGCAAGAACAACCTGTGTTGTTTCTCCTATCAAGGGAAACCAACACTGAATGGAACAAGGATGTACCTGCAGAGGTTCAACCCCTAATTAGGAAGTACAAGGAGGTTTTTCCAGCTGAGTTGCCTAGTGGATTGCCACCCCTGAGAGGCATTGAGCATCACATAGACCTTGTACCTGGTTCTGTGCTTCCCAACAGACCAGCTTACGGGTGTGTGATCCCACAACAACTAAGGAGCTACAACATCAGATTGAAGAATTAATGACAAAGGGATTTGTAAGGGAATCATTGAGCCCCTGTGCGAGACTGCCTTACTAGTGCCCAAGAAGATGGAAGTTGGAGAATGTGTACTGATAGCAGAGCTATAAACAACATCACGTCAAGTCTGATTCCCTATTCCAAGACTAGATGACATGTTGGATGAGCTCAGTGGGGCTCAGATCTTTTCAAAAATAGATCTCAGGCAAGGGTATCATCAGGTGAGAATAAGAGAAGGTGATGAATGGAAAACAGCTTTCAAAACCAAACATGGCCTGTATGAGTGGCTTGTCATGCCATTTGGCTTGTCTAATGCTCCAAGCACCTTCATGAGGCTCATGACTGAAGTCTTGAGGCCCTGCCTTGGAAGGTTTGCTGTAGTATACTTTGATGGCATACTCATTTACAGCAGGAGTCCATCTGAACATGTGTTACATTTGGAAGTGATTTTTAAAATACTCAGGGAACAGAAGTTGTATGGGAAGCTTGAGAAATGTACCTTCATGGTCAATGAGGTAGCATTTCTGGGATATATTATATCAGGAAGAGGGATTTCAGTTGATCAGGAGAAGATTCAGGCTATGCAAACTTGGCCAGTCCCACAAACAATCACAGAAGTAAGGGGATTTCATGGCTTGGCATCTTTCTCGAGAAGATTCATTAAGAATTTCAGCTCGATTGTTGCACCAATTACTGAGTGTATGAGAAAGGGAGACTTCCAATGGACTGAAAGCGCTTTCAGCGAGTCCTTTGAGAAGATCAAAAAGTTAATGTGTGAGACTCCCATTCTCAAGCTGCCTGACTTTGAACAGCCATTTGAGGTGGAGTGTGATGCCAGTGGGGTTGGGATAGGAGCTGTCCTAATCCAAGGCCAGAGAGAAGTGGCCTATTTCAAAGTGAGAAGTTGAATGGAGCCAAGCTGAAATATTCAACCTATGACAAAGAGTTCTATGCAATCATAAGGGCTCTTACACATTGGAGTCACTACTTGAAACCTAAGCCATTTGTGTTGCATTCTGATCATGAGGCCCTGAAATACATCAATGGCCAACACAAGCTGAGCCATAGACATGCTAAGTGGGTAGAATTCCTGCAAGCCTTTAACTTTTCAAGCAAATATAAAGAGGGGAAGCAAAATGTGGTAGCTGATGCCCTATCTAGGAGGCATTCTTTGTTGACTGTCATTAGTAACAAGGTCCTTGGGTTTGAATTCATGAAGGAGATGTATAAGGAGGACCCCGACTTCTCGAGGAGTGGATTGTTCTCACGAGAAGGAGGCTCAACTCGAGTAAGAAATATATGCTACAAGAAGGGTTTTTGTTTCATGGTAATAGGTTGTGTGTACCAAGGGGATCCTACAGGATTTACCGATCGGGAAGTCCATTCAGGAGGGTTAGGGGGACATTTTGGTGTTCAGAAAACCCTAGATATCTTACAAGACCAATTTTATTGGCCTAGAATGATGGGTGATGTTCAGGCAGTCCTTAGAAGGTGTTCAACATGTCAGAAAGCCAAGAGTTCCTTCCAAGCAGGACCCTACACCCCACTGCCTATCCCTGATAAACCTTGGGAAGGTGTGAGCCTTGATTTCATTGTGGCATTACCAAGGACACAGAGAGGTAAAGACTCAATCATGGTGGTTGTGGATAGGTTGATAAGATGGCTCACTTCATAGCCCCAAGAAGGCGAGGATCTTGCTAGTGTTCTTTGAGCTATACCTTAAGGAGATTGTGAGACTTCATGGGGTTCCTAAGACAATAGTATCTCGACAGGATACAAAATTTATGAGCTACTTTTGGAAAACCCTATGGAAGCTGCTAAAGACAAAGCTTTTGTTCAGTACCTCTCATCACCCACAAACAGATGGGCAAACTGAGGTCACTAACAAAACTTTGGGGAGAATTTTAAGGTGCCTAGTTAGCAAAACCTTGAAGGATTGGGATTTAAAGCTAGCTGCAGCTGAATTTGCATTCAACAGAGCACCATCTCCGCAACTGGTTACAGATCCTTTTGAGATAGTCTATGGGGTTAATCCACTTATGCCCTTGGACTTATCTTCTGTCCCAAAGGAAGAGATCGGTCCTGATGCCAAGAGTGGTGAACAACTGCTGAAGTTGCATGAAACTGTAAGAAAACAAATTGAAAAGTCCAATGAGCTGTATAAAAAACAATCCAAGAAGCCTAGGAAAAAGAAGGAATTTGAGGCAGGAGATATGGTTTGGTTGCACCTTAGGAAGGAAAGGTTCCCCTCCAAAAGAAAGAACAAGCTTATGCCTAGAGCAGATGGGCCATTTGAAGTCTTGGAAAGAATTGGTCCAAATGCTTATAAAATTGACTTGCCAGGGGAATATGGGGTTCATGGCACATTCAATGTGGGTGATCTAAGTCCATTCTATGAAGATTCTGAGGGAGAGGAGGATCCAGGCTTGAGGGCAAGCCCTGTTCAACCAGGGGGGGTTGCAGCAGGAGCTGATAACCAGGCCAACACCCTTTTTATGACAGGCACAATTCAAGCCAGTGACACTACTCAGGCAACCTCAACTACCAGTCCAACTTCACCAGGTCACAAGAACAGAGTAAAGGCTAGCCACCAGCAGCCACCTTGGCCAGCTGAATCCTTGTTCAACTAGTCACAAATTAATCCTAAGGAGCCAGGCCAAATTCCTAAAGCATTACACCAAAAATCAGACTGAAAAGATAAGTTGCAGGGGGGGTAAAACAGATAAAGCAAAGTTGCCATTTTTGGCCAAACAAGGGAAAACTCTCAACAAAGAAGAACTTGGCCTATTCAGCACTCATTTTATAGAGCCTTGAGCCATATAAGATGCCTGCACCAAAGTCATTTGACCCACAACAACTTGACCAAAGTTTTCAAAGAACTGGACAACATGTCACTATCAACCTGCAGCTCTTTTGTTCTTGTTCAGTTTGCCTTAATTTCCTTTGTATCCGTTGTAAAATAAGTCCACTACTCTTGTTTGCTTCCTAAGTTTAATCCTGGCCCTTAGATGGAGTTGTCTAGGGTTTATCATGTACTGAACATTGCACAGAAAGGCCTATATAAGGACCCTTTCTCAGTCTGTTGTACTCAGACTTTGATTAATGAAAACCTTGAGATTTCTCTCAAAAATTTGCAAATCTTTTAACTTTGTTGAGTCTTAGTTATAAGTCAGACTTAATATCTTCTTGTGCTTGCTTAGAAGGTGATTAAGGATCTGTGGTGCTACTTGGAATAGGTCTGTGCTTGCTTGAGCTATTTTAAGTGCATTGTCACAGTTAAGCTTGAATTGATTACGTGCTTGCTTGAACAATTCAGTCTTAATCTTCCTAAATTATTAAGTTTGATCTCTGTGCTTGCTTGAGAGTAAATTTGATAATTATATCCTCCTTTGTGTCCAGAATTTATCACAAAAACAGTCACAAGAATCTTTCAAGGGAAGCGTATCGAGATTTCTCTTATTTGATCTGGTTTTCTATTTATTAAAAATACTTGGAGTGTGTGTAAAATCCTGAGAATTGGCACAGTTTTAGTTTACTCCCTTAACTAAATTATCACCAAGTTTCATGATTTTTCAAGGTCATTTACTATTTTTATAAAAATCCCCAAGTTTATTGCATTCCCTGAAAATTGCTCCTTTGCCTGTTTCAGGACTTGTCCCATTTGTGCTTGTTCCCATAGTTTACACTGCACTAACAAACAAGGACAAATGGTTCACACAACGAGTCACAATGACTAATAAACATGGACAATTGTTTCACACAACGAGTCACAATGACTAATAAACATGGACAAATGTTTCACACAACGAGTCACAATGACAAATGAACAAGGACAAATGGTTCACACAATGAGTCACAATGACTAATAAACAAGGAGAAATGGTTCACACAACGAGTCACAATGACTA
This sequence comes from Silene latifolia, assembly GCF_048544455.1. Lineage (NCBI taxonomy): Eukaryota > Viridiplantae > Streptophyta > Magnoliopsida > Caryophyllales > Caryophyllaceae > Silene > Silene latifolia. Next base: position 48,838,217 of record NC_133531.1, read on the forward strand.
ATGAACAGGGACAATTTGTTGATACAACGAGTCACAATGACAAGGATAAATTATTCACACAAGGAGTCACAATAACTAATAAACATGGACAAATGTTTCACACAACGAGTCACAATGACTAATAAACATGGACAAATGCTTCACACAACGAGTAACAATGACTAATAAACATGGACAAATAGTTCACACAAGAAGTCACAATGACTAATAAACAATGACAAATGTTTCACACAGCAAGTCACAATGACTAATAAACATGGACAAATGCTTCACACAACGAGTCACAATGACTAATAAACATGGACAAATGCTTCAGACAACGAGTCACAATGACTAATGAACAAGGACAAATGCTTCAGACAACGAGTCACAATGACTAATGAACAAGGACAATTGGTTCACACAAAGAGTCACAATGACTAATAAACATGGACAAATGCTTCACACAACGAGTAACAATGACTAATAAACATGGACAAATAGTTCACACAAGAAGTCACAATGACTAATAAACAATGACAATTGTTTCACACAGCAAGTCACAATGACTAATAAACATGGACAAATGCTTCACACAACGAGTCACAATGACTAATAAACATGGACAAATGCTTCAGACAACGAGTCACAATGACTAATAAACATGGACAAATGTATCACACAACGAGTCACAATGACTAATAAACATGGACGAATGGTTCACCCAACGAGTAACAATGACTAATAAACAAGGACAAATGGTTCACACAACGAGCCACAATGACTAATAAACATGGACAAATGTTTCACACAACGACTCACAATGACTAATAAACATGGACAAATGTTTCACACAACGAGTCACAATGACTAATAAAAATGGACAAATGGTTCACACAACGAGTCACAATGACAAGGATAAATTATTCACACAAGGAGTCACAATAACTAATAAACATGGACAAATGCTTCACACAACGAGTCACAATGACTAATAAACATGGACAAATGCTTCACACAACGAGTCACAATGACTAATGAACAAGGACAATTGGTTGACACAACGAGTTACAATGACAAGGATAAATTATTCACACAAGGAGTCACAATGACTAATAAACATGGACAAATGCTTCACACAACGAGTCACAATGACTAATAAACATGGACAAATGCTTCAGACAACGAGTCACAATGACTAATGAACAAGGATAATTGGTTCACAGAAAGATTCACAATGACTAATAAACATGGACAAATGTATCACACAACGAGTCACAATGACTAATAAACATGGACGAATGGTTCACACAACGAGTAACAATGACTAATAAACTAGGACAAATGGTTCACACAACGAGCCACAATGACTAATAAACATGGACAAACGTTTCACACAACGAGTCACAATGACTAATAAACATGGAAAAATGTTTCACACAACGAGTCACAATGACTAATAAAAATGGACAAATGGTTCACACAACGAGTAACAATGACTAATAAACAAGGACAAATGGTTCACACAACGAGCCACAATGACTAATAAACATGGACAAATGTTTCAAACAACGAGTCACAATGACTAATAAACAAGGACAAGTGTTTCACACAATGACAAATGAAAAAGGACAAATGGTTCACACAACGAGTCACAATGCCTAATGAACAAAGACAATTGGTTGACACAACGAGTCACAATAACAAGGATAAATTATTCACACAAGGAGTCACAATGACTAAAAAGATGGACAAATTCTTCACACAACGGGTCACAATGACTAATAAACATGGACAAATGCTTCACACAACGAGTTACAATGACTAATGAACAAGGACAATTGGTTCGTAAGCGAGTCACAATGACTAATAAAGATGGACAAGTGTTTCACACAACGAGTCACAATGACAAGGATAAATTATTCACACAACGAGTCACAATGACTAATTAACATGGACAAATGATTCACACAACGAGTCACAATGACTAATAAACATGGACAAATGCTTCACACAACGAGTCACAATGACTAATGAACAAGGACAATTGGTTCACACAACGAGTCACAATGACTAATAAACATAGACAAATGTATCACACAACGAGTCACAATGACTAATAAACATGGACGAATGGTTCACACAACAAGTAACAATGACTAATAAACAAGGACAAATGGTTCACATAACGAGCCACAATGACGAATAAACATGGACAAATGTTTCACACAACGAGTCACAATGACTAACAAACATGGACAAATGTTTCACACAACGAGTCACAATGACTAATAAACATGGACAAATGGTTCACACAACGAGTAACAATGACTAATAAAAAAGGACAAATGGTTCACACAACGAGCCACAATGACTCATAAACATGGACAAATGTTTCACACAACTAGTCACAATTACTAATAAACAAGGACAAATGGTTCACACAACGAGTCACAATGACAAATGAACAAGGACAAAAGGTTCACACAACGAGTCACAATGACTAATGAACAAAGACAATTGGTTGACACAACGAGTCACAATGACAAGGATAAATTATTCACACAAGGAGTCACAATGACTAAAAAGATGGACAAATGCTTCACACAACGGGTCACAATGACTAATAAACATGGACAAATGCTTCACACAACGAGTCACAATGACTAATGAACAAGGACAATTGGTTCACAGAACGAGTCACAATGACTAATAAAGATGGACAAGTGTTTCACACAACGAGTCACAATGACAAGGATAAATTATTCACACAACGAGTCACAATGACTAATAAACAAGGACAAATGGTTCACACAACAAGGCACAATGACAATGATTAATTATTCACACAACGAGTCACAATGTAGTATAAACAGGGACAAATGTTTCACACAACGAGTCATAATGACTAATGAACAAGGAAAATTAGTTCACACAATGTGTCACAACGACAAGGATAAAAGGTTCATACAACGAGTCACAATGACTAATAAACATGGACAAATGCTTCACACAACGAGTAACAATGACTAAGAAACATGGACAAATGGTTCACACAAGAAGTCACAATGACTAATAAACAATGACAAATGTTTAACACAGCAAGTCACAATGACTAATAATAAACATGGACAAATGTTTCACACGAGTCAAAATGACAAATGAACAAGGACAAATGGTTCATACAACGAGTCACAATGACTAATAAACATGGACAAATGTTTCACACAACGAGTAACGATGACTAACAAACAAGGACAAATGCTTCACACAACGAGTCACAATGACTAATAAACATGGACAATTGTTTCACACAACGAGTCACAATGACTAATAAACATGGACAAATGTTTCACACAACGAGTCACAATGACAAATGAACAAGGACAAATGGTTCACACAATGAGACACAATGACTAATAAACAAGGAGAAATGGTTCACACAACGAGTCACAATGACTAATGAACCGGGACAATTTGTTGACACAACGAGTCACAATGACAAGGATAAGTTATTCACACAAGGAGTCACAATAACTAATAAACATGGACAAATGCTTCACACAACGGGTCACAATGACTAATAAACATGGTCAAATGCTTCACACAACGAGTCACAATGACTAATGAACAAGGACAATTGGTTGACACAACGAGTTACAATGACAAGGATAAATTATTCTCACAAGGAGTCACAATGACTAATAAACATGGACAAATGCTTCACACAACGAGTCACAATGACTAATAAACATGGACAAATGTTTCACACAACGAGTAACGATGACTAACAAACAAGGACAAATGCTTCACACAACGAGTCACAATGACTAATAAACATGGACAATTGTTTCACACAACGAGTCACAATGACTAATAAACATGGACAAATGTTTCACACAACGAGTCACAATGACAAATGAACAAGGACAAATGGTTCACACAATGAGTCACAATGACTAATAAACAAGGAGAAATGGTTCACACAACGAGTCACAATGACTAATGAACCGGGACAATTTCTTGACACAACGAGTCACAATGACAAGGATAAGTTATTCACACAAGGAGTCACAATAACAAATAAACATGGACAAATGCTTCACACAACGGGTCACAATGACTAATAAACATGGACAAATGCTTCACACAACGAGGTACAATGACTAATGAGCAAGGACAATTGGTTGACACAACGAGTTACAATGACAAGGATAAATTATTCACAGAAGGAGTCACAATGTAGTATAAACAGGGACAAATGTTTCACACAACGAGTCACAATGACTAATGAACAAGGAAAATTAGTTCACACAATGTGTCACAAAGACAAGGATAAAAGGTTCATAAACGAGTCACAATGACTAATAAACATGGACAAATGTTTCACACAACGAGTCACAAGGACTAATAAACAAGGACAAATGGTTCACACAACGAATGAAAATGACAAGGATAAATTATTCACACACCGAGTCACAATGACTAATAAACATGGGCAAATGCTTCACACAACGAATCACAATGACTAATCAACAAGGACAATTGGTTCACACAACGAGTCACAATAACAAGGATAAACTATTAACACAACGAATCACAATGACTAATAAACATGGACAAATGCTTCACACAACGAGTAACAATGACTAATAAACATGGACAAATGGTTCACACAAGGAGTCACAATGACTAATAAACAAGGACAAATGTTTAACACAGGAAGTCACAATGACTAATAAACATGGACAAATGTTTCACACAACGAGTCACAATGACAAATGAACAAGAACAAATGGTTCACACAACGGGTCACAATGACTAATAAACAAGGGCAAATGGTTTGCACAACGAGTCACAATGACTAATGAACAAGGACAATTGGTTGACACAAGGAGTCACAATGACAAGGATAAATTAATCACACAAGGAGTCACAATGACTAATAAACATGGACAAATGCTTCACACAAGGAGTCACAATGACTAATAAACATGGACAAATGCTTCACACAAAGAGTCACATTGACTAATGAACAAGGACAATTGGTTCACACAACGAGTCACAATGACTAATAAACATGGACAAATGTTTCACACAACGAGTCACAATGACTAATAAACATGGAGAAATGGTTCACACAACGTGTAATAATGACTAATAAACAAGGATAAATGGTTAACACAACGAGTCACAATGACTAATAAACATGGACAAATGTTTCACACAATGAGTCACAATGACTAATAAACATGGACAAATGTTTCACACAACGAGACACAATGACTAATAAACATGGACAAGTGGTTCACACAACGAGTAACAATGACTAATAAACAAGGGCAAATGGTTCACACAACGAGTCACAATGACTAATAAACATGGAAAAATGATTCACACAACGAGTCACAATGACAAATGAACAAGGACAAATGGTTCACACAACGAGTCACAATGACTAATGAACAAGGACAATTGGTTGACACAATGAGTCACAATGACAAGGATAAATTATTCACACAAGGAGTCACAATGACTAAAAATGATGCAGGAGCACTCGAAGAAAATGAAATTGAAGTCTTAATTAGCCGAAATGTAACTCACATTTCTGAAGGTTTCAAAATGAGCTCAAGTATCGTGAATATGATAGCATGGAGAAGCAAGGGAGACGGGTTGGAGTCCGTCTAGTCAACACGCCAACCAAGGAGGGTCAAGGTCGGTGCTGATGGTGGTGTCTAGGATTATTAGTTTCCTTATTTTTGCTTTCCTAACTCTACTCAATAAATTTAAGGTAGTATTAATATTTCCTTACAGTTTCTTTCCTAATCTTAGCAAGATTGTAATAAGGCAATTGCCATCATAAGGGTCGGATTTCCTAATCTGTTTAGGACGTTTTAGGGAAGTCTAGGGAAGGGAGGTCGGTTTTCTATTTAGTATAAATAGGGTCTTTTGTATTCAGTTTTTAACACACACATTGAGTTGAGAATTAATACAGGTTTTCTTGTTGCTTATTGCTTGCGAGCTTTGAGTGTTTTATTTCTTTCTTGCGAGGGAGAGATAGAGTGTGAGTTGAACCTTGCGAGGTGAGAGTCACAAAAAACCATTCGTGTGTTACAATCAACTTTCTTGCGAGGGAGGAGAGAGTGATCACGTCATATCCTTTTAGTTTTCGTTCAATATCATATAAAAACCAAAATAAACAGTTAAATTCCGCTGCATACTTATTAATCTAAACCGAACAGTTCACAAGACCGTTCATATCCATAAAATCGACCAGATTTTACATCAATTTGGTTACCAGAGCAAGGTTATTAATTTGTTTCATAACAAGTTAATCTTGGGAAGTGAAGATGCCAGGAGATGCCGATTCCAGCAAAGGCACTGGTGATGACGCTACTAGCTCATTTCAAGGACAGTTGGACGAGATAAAGCAAGCTATGGCCGAGCTAAAATACATGATGAAGAACCTTGGACGAGGAGGTAGAGAACGAAGTCCAAGTCGTAGTAGGTCTCGTGGATCAGATTCTGATGATACGATTTCCAAGGCCAAAAAGGAGAACAAGAACGATGATGATCGAGGTCTAAAACTTGACATACCTGATTTCATTGGAGATTTGGATCCCGAAAAGTTTTTGGATTGGATTAGGCAAGCAGAACGAGTTTTTGAGTACCAGGAATACGATGAGTATAAACAATTCAAGATACTTGAGAGCTATGGAACTAATGCCTACAAGCTAGAATTGTCGAGTGAGTATGGAGGTGTAAGTGCGACATTCAATATTGGAGATTTGTCACCATACTTAGATGACGAAAATTTGAGGTCAAATTCTCAAAAACAAGGGGAGAATGATGCAGGAGCACTCGAACAAAATGAAAATGAAGTCTTAATTAGTCGAAATGTAACTCACATTTCTGAAGGTTTCAAAATGGGCTCAAGTATCGTGAATATGATAGCATGGAGAAGCAAGGGAGACGGGTTGGAGTCCGTCTAGTCAACACGCCAACCAAGGAGGGTCAAGGTCGGTGCTGATGGTGGTGTCTAGGATTATTAGTTTCCTTATTTTTGCTTTCCTAACTCTACTCAATAAATTTAAGGTAGTATTAATATTTCCTTACAGTTTCTTTCCTAATCTTAGCAAGATTGTAATAAGGCAATTGCCATCATAAGGGTCGGATTTCCTAATCTGTTTAGGACGTTTTAGGGAAGTCTAGGGAAGGGAGGTCGGTTTTCTATTTAGTATAAATAGGGTCTTTTGTATTCAGTTTTTAACACACACATTGAGTTGAGAATTAATACAGGTTTTCTTGTTGCTTATTGCTTGCGAGCTTTGAGTGTTTTATTTCTTTCTTGCGAGGGAGAGATAGAGTGTGAGTTGAACCTTGCGAGGTGAGAGTCACAAAAAACCATTCGTGTGTTACAATCAACTTTCTTGCGAGGGAGGAGATAGTGATCACGTCATATCCTTTTAGTTTTCGTTCAATATCATATAAAAACCAAAATAAACAGTTAAATTCCGCTGCATACTTATTAATCTAAACCGAACAGTTCACAAGACCGTTCATATCCATAAAATCGACCAGATTTTACATCAATTTGGTTACGAGCAAGGTTATTAATTTGTTTCTTAACAAGTTAATCTTGGAAAGTGAAGATGCCAGGAGATGCCGATTCCAGCAAAGGCACTGGTGATGACGCTACTAGCTCGTTTCAAGGACAGTTGGACGAGATGAAGCAAGCTATGGCCGAGCTAAAATACATGATGAAGAACCTTGGACGAGGAGGTAGAGAACGAAGTCCAAGTCGTAGTAGGTCTCGTGGATCAGATTCTGATGATGCGATTTCCAAGGCCAAAAAGGAGAACAAGAACGATGATGATCGAGGTCTAAAACTTGACATACCTGATTTCAATGGAGATTTGGATCCCAAAAAGGTTTTGGATTGGATTAGGCAAGCAGAATGAGTTTCTGAGTACAAGTAATACGATGAACATAAACAATTCAAGATACTTGAGAGCTATGGAACTAATGCCTATAAGCTAGAATTGCCGAGTGAGTATGGAGGTGTAAGTGTGACATTCAATGTTGGAGATTTGTCACCATACTTAGATGACGAAAATTTGAGGTCAAATCGTCAAAAAGAAGGGGAGAATGATGCAGGAGCACTCGAAGAAATTGAAAATGAAGTCTTAATTAGTCGAAATGTAACTCATATTTCTGAAGGTTTCAAAATGGGCTCAAGTATCGTGAATATGATAGCATGGAGAAGCAAGGGAGACGGGTTGGAGTCCGTCTAGTCAACAAGCCAACCAAGGAGGGTCAAGGTCGGTGCTGATGGTGGTGTCTAGGATTATTAGTTTCCTTATTTTTTCTTTTCTAATTCTAGTCAATAAATTTAAGGTAGTATTGTTATTTCCTTATAGTTTCTTTCCTAATCCTAGCAAGATTGTAATAAGGCAATTGCCATCATAAGGGTCGGATTTCCTAATCTGTTTAGGACGTTTTAGGGAAGTCTAGGGAAGGGAGGTCGGTTTTCTATTTAGTATAAATAGGGTCTTTTGTTTTCAGTTTTTAACACACACATTGAGTTGAGAATTAATACAAGTTTTCTTGTTGCTTATTGCTTGCGAGCTTTGAGTGTTTTATTTCTTTCTTGCGAGGGAGAGATAGAGTGTGAGTTGATCCTTGCGAGGTGAGAGTGATGTAAAACGCGGAAGCAATTATCGAGAAGTAAATAACGATGTGAAATCTTATTAGCAGCAGCACGTTAACAACCAGTTTAACGAAAGCAATAGACCTGATTTCGTAGGATTTAATGCAAAACAACAACAATAACCAGCGAATGAATAAACGAGTTTTAGTACGAACGATTAATCGATTTATATTGTAAGAATTATGAGAAAATAGCAGCAGCAACGAGCGAAATAACACGAACGGAAACAATACGAAACGAAGCGAAACGATGCAAGAACACGATGAACAAGAATAACACGATGAAGCGATTGCCATATGAACATTAACAAACACGAGAGTAATTTTTTTGGGTGTTTTCTGATTTTTGTGAACAACAAAAATAAAAGGGATATTTAGCTTCGAAATCCTCCTGAAATCTAAGCTAATAACGAAGGAACTCGGAGCCCAAGTTACAATCGCAGTTGATCTCAAGAAATACGTTCTCAAATCAAAGATCGTTTTGAAGTACGCTCTCAAAACAAAGGAATTGGTGATCAAACTTGATCGGGGTTTTCTCAGTTTTTATTAATCAAAGTCTCCCAAATACAATGAAGCCATTCGGTTTATATAGCACCGAAATGAGTGCTACTAGGTTAAATAAAAATGATCTTATATGATCTTATTCTTGCTAAATAAGCTAAAGATAAATAGACTTCCTAAAACTGAAATATAGAAACAACTAACAAGGAAATAAACTAATTACTTATTCTGAAATAATCATAAGCCTAATAATAAACGAGACGATATTTTCATCCATTCCGAGTTTGTACCAAGATCTCGTGTCATAGCTGAAATAAACCCCAAGTAACTAAGTGCAACGATTCTTTGAGACATTTCTTGAGCTTTCTCTGTATGTGATCGTGGACACTGTTTCTTTGGACCACTCCCTGCATCTTTTACTTCGACAATCACGTTGTCCATTAGTAGCCTCGACATTACTTCGACATTGATCACTTAGGCTCATCATTTTTGGATCATCCCCTCCCTCTTAGAAGAGAATTGACCTCAATTCTTGTAACTTCAACCCACCACGAGCATAGAAGCAAAACGAACGATGCAAGCAAAAAACAAACTTGAACTTAGCAACGAACCACCTCGAATGTCGAGCTACAACACCGTTGTGCTTCTGAACTTCGAGAATCCCTTGTGCCATGGCTGCTTGTGCTTTCCACCCCTCCTCCCTTCGTGCATAAGTCTCGATCGTTTACCACAAACCATGATACTGAACAAACAAATTAGACAAGATGATTTCTTTATAGTTGCAGCATTCTTTTGCATCTGAAAATCAACCCCATAACAAACAGCTTGATCTTGCAACTTAACAAGATCAACTACGCACCTGCCCGGCTCAAAAATTAGATTGAACTCACAACCGTCATCAACTGAGTAACACGGTGCTTCAAAACCAGAAACTACTGCTTCCCCATCGCCATAATCGTCAAACAAAGGGGGACGATTGAAATCAATTGACGATTCAATGTAGCTGCTACGTAACTCCTCATTACTACTATATTCATCAAATATAGGAGGTAAATCAAAATTTAGGGCAGAATCATCTTCCACCGAATTCTCATTAGTAAAGCACGAAACCTCTTTGACAATTTTTAAATACTCCACCTTGTTGCCAGTATCGTCTAGATTTACGGAAATCAAGAGCCGAAGCTCTGATACCATATGATGTAAAACGCGGAAGCAATTATCGAGAAGTAAATAACGATGTGAAATCTGATTAGCAGCAGCACGTTAACAACCAGTTTAACGAAAGCAATAGACCTGACTTCGTAGGATTTAATGCAAAACAAGAACAATAACCAGCGAATGAATAAACGAGTTTTAGTACGAACGATTAATCGATTTATATTGTAAGAATTATGAGAAAATAGCAGCAGCAACAGAACGAAATAACACGAACCAGAAACAATACGAAACGAACAGAAACGATGCAAGAACAGGATGAACAGTAACACGGTGAACAGTGACGGATGAACAGTAACAAACACGAGAGTAATTTTTTTTCGTGTTTTCTGATTTTTGTGAACAACAAAAATAAAAGGGATATTTAGCTTCGAAATCCTCCTGAAATCTAAACTAATAACGAAGGAAATCGGAGCCCAAGTTACAATCGCAGGTTGATCTGAAGTTCGTTCTCAAATCAAAGATTGTTTTGAAGTACGCTCTCAAAACAAAGGAATTGGTGATCAAACTTGATCGGGGTTTTCTCAGATTTTATTAATCAAAATCTCCCAAATACAATGAAGCCATTCGGTTTATATAGCACCCGAAATGAGCTGCTACTAGGTTAAATAAAAATGATCTTATATGATCTTATTCTTGCTAAATAAGCTCAAGATAAATAAACTTCCTAAAACTGAAATATAGAAACAACTAACAAGGAAATAAACTAATTACTTATTCTGAAATAATCATAAGCCTAATAATAAACGAGACGATATTTTCTTCCATTTTGAGCTGTACCAAGATCTCGTGTCGTAGCTGAAATAAACCCCAAGTAACTGAGTGCAACAGTTGCTGAGACTGTTTCTTGGAGCTTTCTTTGTAACAGTCATGGACACTGTTTCTTTGGACCACTCCCTCCATCTTTTACGTCGACATTCATGTTGTCCATTAGTAGCCTCGACATTACTTTGACATTGATCACTTAGGCTCATCATTTTTGGATCAGAGAGTCACAAAAAACAAGTCATGTGTTACAATCAACTTTCTTGCGAGAGAGGAGAGAGTGATCATGTCATATCCTTTTAGTTTTCGTTCAATATCATATAAAAACCAAAATAAACAGTTAAATTCCGCTGCATACTTATTAATCTAAACCGAACAATTCACAAGACCGTTCATATCCATAAAATCAACCAGACTTTACATCAAAAAACATGGACAAATGCTTCACACAACGAGTTACAATGACTAATAAACATGGACAAATGCTTCACACAACGAGTAACAATGACTAATGAACAAGCACAATTGGTTCACACAACGAGTCACAATGACTAATAAACATGGACAAATGTTTCACACAACGAGTCACAATGACTAATAAACAAAGACAAATGGTTCACACAACGAGTCACAATGACAATGATAAATTATTCACACAACGAGTCACAATGACTAATAAACATGGACAAATGCTTCACACAACGAGTCACAATCACTAATGAACAAGGACAATTGGTTCACACAACGAGTCACAATGACTAATAAACATGGACAAATGTTTCACACAACGAGTCACAATGACTAATAAACATGGACAAATGTTTCACACAACGAGTCACAACGACTAATGAACAAGGAAAATTAGTTCACACAATGAGTCACAATGACAAGGAAAAAAGGTTCATACAACGAGTCACAATGACTAATAAACATGGACAAATGCTTCACACAACGAGTCACAATGTGATGCGAGTTGGGATACGGATCAATGGAAGGACGGATTCAATAAATGTCGGATATCAGTTTAATGCATTCCGATGATTATTTGGGGTTGGTTTAATGAATCTCGGGATGATTAAATGAATATCGACTTTATTGAATATGGTCCAAATGTGTATCACGCACGTTTACCAAGAGGAGGACGTCCCACAAGGCCTCTTCAACTTACTCTTTCAGATTTCTTTTTACTTTTGACTTTACCTCTTCATTTGCTTAGCTTTACCTTTTGATCTTCTAAGCTTTAACTCTTCTACTTCTTAGCTGGTTGTTTGAATTCTTGGCTATTATATAAAGCCTTGAAGCTTATGAATAAAATGAATGAAGAAATTTGCTAAACACTTGTGTTAAAAAATCGTTTCTTGCTTAGAAACAAAAACTGGTTTGGTTGAAACGCGATTTCGATTAAACTTTCGATGGTTATTCAATAGGTCTTGGATAACAATCACCATTGTTTGAGTTATAGGTCTAGCTCAAGCAAATATCCCATTGGTTCGATTTATTCACATATTTCGAAACAAATATCTTTATTTCTTGTTTCTTTCACAATATCAAAAAAACACATAAACATTACTTTTCAATTTCCGCTGCCCAATTCGCATCATAAGTGGTATCAGAGCTTCGGCTCTTGATTTCCCATAATCGAGACGATCCTAGGTGTGTCGAAGCCATCTTTTCGTTGAATTTCCGATTGCGATTGGAATTCAAAGGTTAAACTTGGGCAGGTCGTTCAAGGGTTAATCGGTTTTGATAACTTATCTTAGGGGAGGGTTTTAAAAAAAAAAAAAAAAAAAAAAAAAAAACACTGTTCACGTCAGTGTACTGTTCATCCGAGAAAAAAAAAAAAAAAAGATGGAGTCTTTAAACATTTTCAATCACACAAAAGGGGTATGCTTTTATGAAGAAATTCATGAGGAGGCTGGTTATTTCTTAAATCTTGATTTACCTCCGCTCTTTGATGATTATGACGAACTGTTGTTATATAAGGATGGGGAAAATGATGTTTATAATGTCGGGACTTACATTGATTTCAATCGACCTCCAAATTTTGACGATTATGGTAATGAGAAAGTGGTAGTTGCTGATTCCGATATATCTTTTTACTCGTTGGATTTTGGTGTTGGGTTTGGCTGATTTCGAGCAAAACAAGTGCTTCATGATCCTATTGAGTTTCAAGATCAACCAAGTTATTATTTGGTCGATTTTCAAACGGACGGGAATATTGTGGTTATGTTAGAGTCGTCTTGTTCTTATTTGCACGAGGGGCTTTTGGAAAGTGAAGGGCAAAAAAAATTAGGGTCTGGCATCGATTATGGTTCGTTTTTGTATGGAGATTTGTTCCTCTTATTCGCCTATATGCTGGTCATACTCGTTTTTGATCCCGGTGGGCTATGACTTCAAGAATTGAGGACAATTCTTTTTGAAGAAAAGGCGGATGATGCGAGTTGGGATACGGATCAATGGAAGGACGGATTCAATAAATGTCGGATATCAGTTTAATGCATTCCGATGATTATTTGGGGTTGGTTTAATGAATCTCGGGATGATTAAATGAATATCGACTTTATTGAATATGGTCCAAATGTGTATCACGCACGTTTACCAAGAGGAGGACGTCCCACAAGGCCTCTTCAACTTACTCTTTCAGATTTCTTTTTACTTTTGACTTTACCTCTTCATTTGCTTAGCTTTACCTTTTGATCTTCTAAGCTTTAACTCTTCTACTTCTTAGCTGGTTGTTTGAATTCTTGGCTATTATATAAAGCCTTGAAGCTTATGAATAAAATGAATGAAGAAATTTGCTAAACACTTGTGTTAAAAAATCGTTTCTTGCTTAGAAACAAAAACTGGTTTGGTTGAAACGCGATTTCGATTAAACTTTCGATGGTTATTCAATAGGTCTTGGATAACAATCACCATTGTTTGAGTTATAGGTCTAGCTCAAGCAAATATCCCATTGGTTCGATTTATTCACATATTTCGAAACAAATATCTTTATTTCTTGTTTCTTTCACAATATCAAAAAAACACATAAACATTACTTTTCAATTTCCGCTGCCCAATTCGCATCATAAGTGGTATCGAAATCGCGTTTCAACCAAACCAGTTTTTGTTTCTAAGCAAGAAACGATTTTTTTAACACAAGTGTTTAGCAAATTTCTTCATTCATTTTATTCATAAGCTTCAAGGCTTTATATAATAGCCAAGAATTCAAACAACCAGCTAAGAAGTAGAAGAGTTAAAGCTTAGAAGATCAAAAGGTAAAGCTAAGCAAATGAAGAGGTAAAGTCAAAAGTAAAAAGAAATCTGAAAGAGTAAGTTGAAGAGGCCTTGTGGGACGTCCTCCTCTTGGTAAACGTGCGTGATACACATTTGGACCATATTCAATAAAGTCGATATTCATTTAATCATCCCGAGATTCATTAAACCAACCCCAAATAATCATCGGAATGCATTAAACTGATATCCGACATTTATTGAATCCGTCCTTCCATTGATCCGTATCCCAACTCGCATCACAATGACTAACAAACAAGGACAAATGATTCACACAATGAGTCACAATGATAAGGATAAATTATTCACACAACGAGTCACAATGACTAATAAACATGGACAAATGCTTCACACAACGAGTCACAATGACTAATAAACAAGGACAAATGGTTCACACAACGAGTCACAATGACAAGCACAAAAGGTTCACACAACGAGTCATAATGACTAATAAACATGGACAAATGCTTTACACAACAAGTCACAATGACTAATGAACAAGGACAATTGGTTCACATAACGAGTAACAATGACTAATAAACAAGGACAAATGGTTCACACAACGAGTCACAATGACTAATGAACAAGGACAATTGGTTGACACAACGAGTCACAATGACAAGGATAAATTATTCACACAAGGAGTCAAAATGACTAATAAACATGGACAAATGCTTCACACAACGAGTCACAATGACTAATAAACATGGACAAATGCTTCATACAACGAGTCATAATGACTAGTAAATGCATCAAGAGCCTCTAACCAGGTCACCTCACACCAACAAGCAAGCCAAGGCAACACTGCACATGTCTTAGGAACCAGTCCAGCAGAGTCAAGTTTAGTGGTCAATAAGTATGTGTACAAGCCCAACCACCAGTTGCCACCATAGCCAGCTGGTTGGCCACTGAATTAGGCTTAAAAACGTCCTAGAGGGCCAAAGATAAATCACAGTGCAAGTCCAAGAAATTCGAACTGGACAGAGATGCAGCGAACGACAAAAAGCAAAAGCAATCTTTCTATTTCTGGCTAAACAATGAGGAAATGGCAACTAAAGGACTTTTGGCTTGTCTCACCATTTACCAGATGCAACCTAGAGCCAATTTTAATGCCAAGGACCCAATCATTTCGTCCTCAAGTGCCTACACACAACATAAAAGCCAGCAATGCAATAAAGGACCACAACATGTCACTGTCATCTGCATTTCTATTTTGTTTTCACTCTAGTTTACAATTAAGAGCTTTTCAACTGTTGTAATATTGTATTTGGACTGTTGTCAGCATGTGAGGAAGGATCCTGACCCTTGGATGTAGTTTCCTTTCAAGTTTGTAACCAAAAAGGGCCTATATAAGGACCTTGACTCAGACTGTTGTAACACAGCTGATTTATGACTGAAACCTGAGAATTCTCTCAAAATTTAAACCTCCTAATCTTGTGCTTAGTCTGTAGATTAGAGTCAGGCTTAATAATAACTTGTGCTTAGGCTGTGGTTGTTGATTAAGTACCTGTTAGTAGAGTTTAAACATTCCTGTGCTGAGTATGTGGCTTGTTTAGCTTTGCTGTTTGCTTCAGTCGAGATTTTCCTGTGTAAAATTGTGAAATTTCTCAGCTTGAGTCCCCCTAAATTATTAACTTATCTCCCTGTGAGTATTCTGTGAGTTATTAGTTGATAATTATATCCAAAGGTCCTTTCTTTCAGTCACCATCTCATAACTGCTTCATTTACAATTTATTCTGTTTGTCAGTCAGTTTCAGTTGAGTTTTAAAATTACTTTGAGCCCCTTAAAAATCCTGGAATTTGCTCAGAGTTAGATCCTATACTAAGGTTAATTACTGCAAAGTTTCAAGATTTTAGAAGGTTATTTGATAATTTTACCAAATAGCACAAGTTTATTGCATTCCTGAGAAAGTGCCCTGGATTGCTGAGTTGTTTGCTGCAATTGTCTAATCCCTTGGACATTACACTACAATTTTGGTTATTAGAGCTTAGCTTATAACACAATCCCATCTTGTGTTAGTCCTGAGTGAGAGAAAATGAGTTCATTAACCCTAGCTACAACAAAAACACAAAAAAACAACCCAGTGAGTGAAGATAGACTTGCTGGTATTGAGACAAGGATAGAGAATTTGGCAGGAAATATGGATACTTTGCTCAATGCTATCCATACTGTCATGGAAAGATTTCCAAACCATGACCCAAGAAGGCAACCACCACCTTTTAGAGGAAGAGGAAGGGGGAGAGGGATTGTAATGGGAGCAGGAAGGAGACAGCCACAGCATGATCCATATGAAGAAGCCATCTCTGAATCAGATGACTCTAGACTGGAGGAAGGGATCTATGATGCCAGAGACAAAGATGTAAAGGTAGACATTCCTGATTTCCATGGTAGTTTAAATCCTGAAGATTTGTTAGACTGGCTTAGATCTGTTGAGAGAGTCATCTCTTTGGTATGAAAGCATGAAACACCAAAGGATTAGAGATGGTAAGGAACCAATTAGATCTTGGCTTAAGCTGAAAAAGAAATTAAAAGAGAAATTTATAGCCAAAGACTATACCCAAGACATTTTTATCAAACTAACTTAGTTAAGACAAGACCAACAATCTGTTGAGGCCTATCTTAGGAGCTTTGAACAGCTAACCCTGCAATGTGAGGTCACTTAAAAACCTGATAAAAAGATTGCTAGGTTTGTTGAGGGTTTAGATCCTAAGATTGCTTTGAGGCTTAGAATGCAGCAGGTTTGGTCCTTTGATGAGGCAGTTAACCTGGCATTGAGGATTGAAAAGATGGAAAAGGTTAACGTTACTGCATCCAAACTAGACCCTGTTAAATCTTGACCCGACCCGAAAACCGACCGTAACCCGACCCGTAAATAACCCGGTGTTTTCAACCCGAACCCAAAAAATACCCGAACCCGTTTTAACCTGTAAATAGCGGGTCGAAACTGTTAGAAATTATTAATCTCATTAATTTACATATTCATATATGAATCAACTTATTTAGTCATAAAATAAATTCTAGATCTTATGCATGCAAACATGAACAAAAGTAGAGAAGAAATCATTATTCTTACTATATGATTTCGGTTTTATGGGCACAAGTAAGATCTCCTTCTTACTAGTTCTTGAGCTACAATGAATATAAGGATGATCCTCCAAAAATCCCAAAGTAGAGATTCTCCTCTTGATTGCACCCAAGATTATCCCTTATCCCCACTAAATAATATTAGCTAGATATTAGTTTAGTAGTTTACCTTAAAATTGATTATTAACACTCATATATTACACTAATAATTTTAGTAATCTTTTATGAACAATTTGAATAAAAAATCTCATGTTTTGATGAAGATTAAAGAGAGAAGAGAGAATAATTCATGAACTTTTTGCATGTGATATTAGAATGAAAAATAAGAGAACTAATTCTCTTCATTATGGAGGGTTCACGGTTGGAGTATCAAAAATAGGGCATCTACTTTTCACTTTTTGTCTTCACAAGAAAATAGATGTGTAAGAGTAGGTGTAAGGCTAGTTGTAGGTAGGCACCATCATGCCATTTTATCAAATAAAATAAAACAACCAAAACCCACTAACACTCCTTCCATATTTCGGTCCATCTACATAAAATGGACTACCATTTTATTTTGTCAATTTGTCATTTGTCACACAATATGTCACATGTAGTATGATACATGTTATTAATTAATTTAATGCATATTTATAACATAAATATCATTTTATAAATTAATTAAATTACATACAACAAATTGACTAGTGATACTTGATCACATAAATAAAATGGGTCATATAATTATAATTCACAACATCTTGTAATTATAATTAACCATTCATTCTTATCTTTATTGTTTCACAAACAATAAACAATTTTAGTAATAAAGTATTTTAATTACTAAAATAAATCTTATTTAATCCCATTACAATAAGATATCAATATTCTCTCTCGCAAATTGAATTGTTCAATTTTAAGGAATTGATTAACTTGTATCGTCATACAATTAATCAACTTTACGGATAAGGGCATCATCCTTTAGGTGTGACCTTAAGGGATCAACTGACCACCACCGTCCCACGACAGTAACGTCAAACTCTAGCAAGCCAATCGTTACCGATTAATGTTGATCAGTTGACTATAAAATGAATCATCCCTTACGTATTCTTAAAAATGAGATTTAAACATGTAATCATCATGATCGACAAATGTGATCGCATTATTGTCGGAGGACACATATTACAACAATCTCCCACTTGTCCTCGACAAGTGTGCGTCACCAATTCTCTTGTCCTATTACTATCTCCAACTCAATGCAAGGTGTCTTTCGGGTCGTACTTGCAAGTGATCATATCGAGAGTGGTTTCCTCGATCTGGAGAATAACTGATTGACCGGAATTTATCTACCATAGATACCTTCCGAGCGTGGCCACGCATTTCCAGTTCATTACTCCTCGAGTGGCCCTGAGATATTGTTATAACCCTGACAAGGGGTGGACAATTCCTATTGCACTTGTTCCCTTCGACTAGCCACAGCCATCATAACCCAAAATATGCCCATTTGACCCCATTTACGAAGGTCCTAGTAACACAAATCAAAGTTAATCTGAAACTGTGCCACCTTAGGCGAACAGTCTTTAGTCAAAAGAATCGACTCATTAGAATACTATAGTAGCTCTCGCCACGACCAGCCTATATAAATTTGCCAGAACTCTATAAGCGGTCACTGCCCGACAAAGTGTTCCTAACAGTCTGCCTATGTGATCGACTAGTCATCTCACATGACTGTATGACACTGAACTTGCCATCAATCGCATCACACTCTAGTCACTTCGAGACGTCACCTCATACAAGTGACTATGGGCAAATACCATGTTAATCCGAGTTCACTTTAACGGGGTTCAGTATTGTCTCTACAACCTGTTTGGATGTAACAAAGTATAAAAGGAGTTTTTAGATTTAAAAACTCGAACGACAAATGTGATTATCACATATGAATAGTCAATACCTGATTACTACTTCATATTTTTATAATCCAATTTGATCATGTATGTAGTTGTTCATCTCAATGCAATTGAAATGACATATGACATGACTCATCATGTTAAGCCCATGAGAAGGCTTTGGTTAGTAGGTTTTATCAACTTCTTGTACAGACTCAACCTTACTACATACTCGTTTTCCTTTGTAACGTATACATTTGCATTACAAAACTTTCTGAGTACGTGTCGAGATCCAATCAAGACATAGGCTTTCATGCCTTAAAATAGCTCCCTTTGTTTTCACGATTGTGCGGGACTCATCCTTCTTGCACATCACATGATTGCAAGTGTACTCAATTTCCGTTGTAAATATTTCTCATTGTTCTTTATTGCCTAGAACGATTCTAGAAAATCTATTTCTTAAATAATATAGCCACAATGGTATCTTAACCATCCTAATGTGTTTTGATTATGGTTTTGTCGGAAACCATGCGCAATCTCAATTGTCAATTGTCATTTGTGTAACACCCTTACACAAAATTGCATCAAAAACACTTTGCATTACATCCTTAATGCTTCTGCAAGCACTTAAGGGTAATTTTTATGGCTTACTTGGTAACTATTACTTAAATTCGATTTGAAACAATTCATCATACTCAAAGTATATGAAGTGTTATACATCATTTCCTATTTAATTGATTCTAAGGCGGAAGCAAATGGAATCAATCAAATATGTTCAACTTGATTGAACCAGTCATGAATCTTATCAACATAAGACTCCTTATTTGACATTAATATCATGTAGATTTATCTCCATAAATCCGGATATTAAAGATGTACTATAGTACTCCAAAAGTCTTAAATCATTCGCAATGATCAATATGTCATCCACATATAAGACTACTAAAATTTCCGTAACTCCCAATAAACTTTATGTATAAACACAACTTCTCGACTTATCGAGAAAAGTTTTATAATATGATCAAAATATTGATTCCAACTCATTGATGTCCTACTTAAGACCCTCTCTTAAGTTTCACATTATCTTAGGATTGCAAGAATCTACAAAACTTAAGACATGTATTGAATACATTCCTTCTAATTGAAGAAGTGGGTTTTAGATTCACTTGCTATATGTATATCATTATAGTGAAACACAATCCCTAAGAAGATCCAAATAGACTTAAGCATTTCAACTAGTGCAAAACCCTTTGCCACCAATCAAGCTTTGAAATCTCTCTTTATTAGTGCAAAACCCTTTGTCACTAATCAAGCCTTTTATTTCGGATTTTCATGGCTCTAAGCCTTGTATTGAGTTGTGACTTAAACATTCTCATGTAAGTCATATGTTCATTACTTTCCAGAAGTAATCAACTTGAATCAAACAATTTCTTTGTAAGTTGTAGCCTCTTTACTTTCTTAAAAGTAACATGAATTCATCATTTTCAACAAGTGATGACTTTAACCTCCTAGGTTTTGAAGAAACAACGTCTCACACAAAACGTCTCATGTAGCCAAGAAAGACCAGTTTCTTGCGACATAACATTCTTTGTGGCTCTTGAATAATTTCTCCCAGTCTGTCTTCTAGAAATAAACTTGTATTTTAGAAAGACGGCTTCACGAGCCACAAATCCGTTGTACTCGTGATTATAATAAGGAAAAATGCGCATTTGTTTCTTTTGAAAACTTACAAACATGGTACCCTACCATTTCATATCTCATATGATTCGTTTTAGATTTAGTGGAAAAATAATTTAGACAAAATGATAAAATCCCCAAAAGGATCAAGTAACTCAAAGTAACTTGATTGAAGCCCAAACCATATCGAATAGCGTTTGAATTCTTATCCAACCACACATTATCCCATAATGTGTGTTAAGAGAGATTAACTTGTGATAATATATCACATTTCATTTGGCTTATATCAAAGTCTTCACTTTGATAATCCCATCACGACTAAATCGTGATTCCTTGAACTCTTTGAACTTCTTCAAAGATTTCTCTATTTACCTTATTAAGTGAACACATTAGCGTCAACTTAAATCGTTGGTAAAAGAAAATGATCAACCTATTTTGGATCAATGATTTACAACCTCGATCTCCTTTTCAACCAAAAGGCACGAGATATCTTGTTTTGAATACAAGATACGCATATACCATAAGATCTAATGGTTTCAAGAGTACTTGATAACTCTTTGCGTTCATCATTCCAGAATCTAAGGTTCATTCTTGGGTTACCAATATGAGTCTTGCATCATCTACATGATATATCATTCTAGTTTGGTTTAGAATATAATCACCTTGATAATAGGCTAGCCATACATCAAATCATGGTGTATAGGGTCACAAAAGTGAAACCTCTTTTGTATCTTAACAAGTTTATATTCTTATTTAGAGTTTATGCACTTAATAGTCAAAATTAAGTATAACTTTAAATCCAAAAACTAGATTGAGTACACAATTACTCTATCTCTCAACATCATTGGTGCTAGTCATCATATTTTAATCATTCTATGTATCAAATACAATGATGAAAACCACCATTGGTTTCTAATATTGATGAAGTAGTATTAGCAAAATTTATGTCAATCAAATAAACATTTAAAGAAGAAGGTCCCATTAGATGTCCCACAACTAACTTGTTGATTCTTCAATAATTTGGGGTAGTTTCCTTTCTAGCGTCCAACAATTAAGACAATGGAAACTTTATCGGTCGGGATTGATAGGTTTAGTATCGTTATTCTCAATAACTTTACTTTTAACATTACCTTGTATCAATTCCATTCTAATTTTACTTCTTGAACCTCGTCCTTTTCTTAACGGTTTAAGAGAATGCTCCCACTCATTTCAATGAGTCTTTGCTTAGAGAAGCAAAATTTAATTTCATGAAGACTACTCTTCATTCGTTCGTTTAGTCTTAAAACTTTCATTGAAGTGGTTGCGGTATTTTGGTCAATTTTGATTTCCAACAAATCTAGTTACCAAAATGATTTAACGTTTCAAAGTACTTAACTTAATTAAGCATATGAGAAACAATTGTAAGTAGATATGTTAGTCAAGAATCAAAAACCCTTTTGATCACAAATAACTTCCATCTATACTCTTCACAAGAGATCCTTACAATGAATAATTCGAGGTTTTAGAAGAAAATTCATATTTGTCTTTAGTTACTGATACGAAAATTACTCAAAAGAATAAGATTCGTTAGAGTTGCAGCGGAATTATTAAAACTGGACAGTGCTGAAGACTGTCTGATTGTCGGATTTATGAGATTTGAACGGTCTATTGAACTGTTTGAATCAGAACGTGGACTTTGTAATTTTTGTGTTTTTTTGTAATATAAACGAACAAGAAAATAAAAGGATATTTGTTTCGAAATATGTGAATAAATCGAACCAATGGGATATTTGCTTGAGCTAGACCTATAACTCAACCAATGGTGAACTATAATCAAGACCTATTGATTATAACTCGGGTTAATGCTTGAAAACGCGTCAAACAATAACAATTTGGAACGAAACGCGTCGAACCTAGGGTTTACAAAACTTGCAAACACAATAAAGCAACAGCTTCAATTTTCTTAATCAATATATCATATCATGCTTAAAATAAGAATACAATAACTCCTATTTATACTAACTAGAATGACTCCTAAACCGATTAAGGAAACAAGCTTCCTTAAACCGATCTCCTAGATCTACTCGTGTAGATTAAGACTTCTATGGCAATTCTAATTGCCTTATTACACACTCCTTAAAGATATAGGAAATACTTCCCTAAAACATAATAGGTAAACTGAATTTAGGAAACTAGTAAACTTTCCTAAAACCGAATAAGCTACTAATTAGGAAAGTAGAACTTCTAACATAAATAGGAAATAAATAACTTATACTAATTCAATTAAAATATGACTTCTTTTAGGAATGAAGTCTCGACACCTCTTCCTTGGGCGCCAAGTAACCGAGTAAACAGCTACTAAGACTGCTTCTTCTGCGCATATAACTGAACAGTCACGAAGACTGTTCATTTCGACCAGTTCTGGCATCATTTTCGTATCATCCCCTCCCCCTTCGAAAGGAATTGTCCTCAATTCATGATGCTTCAATCCTCCGGGATCAAATATGAAATTCACAAATCTGGATGCAAATTCATTTATAAGAAATAATAATAAACTTGAATTATCTTTTAGTTCATCATCTTCAATAAAAACTTCAAGCTCATCTATCTTGTTTGCTTCCAAACTCCTCTCGTGCCTTTTTAGTTTGTGCCTTCGATTCTTCAACCTCATCTTCTTGTGCTCTCCATGTTCATGCCATCCATGTTCACGCTTTTGACCTCCCAATCTTCTTTTCTTGTGCTTTCCGCCCCACCACCCTCCATGCACAAGATTATTAAACACAAATTTCATTCTGGTCACTGTATCGCTGTCTTTAAATTTCTCCATTAATACCGAAGTAAAGTAAGTAAGATCATAATCCCTATCACCATATAAGAACTCATCTACGTACGATTCCAATGTAGATTTATTTTCGCTCTTCGTCAACATCGGTTTGTCATGAATTAGATTGTTATGAATCGAACTTAACTCCATTGTCAGTCCTTCAACAATTTTTCTTTGCACCTCTTGTTGATAATCATCCTTATCAAAATTCACAATCTTTGTAACTTCACCATCAATAGCATCAACCGTCTCGTCGTCTTCATAATCATCAAATATAGGGGAACGATTTACACATAAGGAAGGATAAATGTTATTGTGTAGCTTCTCATTGTTTAGCACTTGTTCAAATTCATCCTCCATAGATTCCTTCCTTGTTTGAAGGGTATGCCTCAGGTCTAAGAACGTATCATAGGTTGGAGCTTCATATACTTCAATTTCTTCATCATCTCGTTCTTCGCCATTGATAATAAACAACCCTCTTTCTTGCAATTCTTCATCATATAATTTGTCTCGAATGGCAATTGCTTCACATAGCGTTATACTTCTTCGATTAGGGCACTCACTTTGATAATGTCCTAACCCTTGACACTTGAAACATCGAACTTTGGTCAAGCTCTTCTCTTTAGGCTCCTGAACAGTCTTAGAAACTGTTTGAACGAGGGGGTTGCTGAAACCACAGATTTCGCACTTGTGCTCGAACTAGTTTCTTTGTATTCAATCACCTCGGGCCTTTCCCAACTACTTGACCTATAAGTAACACGACTTGACTTGATTTGTCCTTCCGCCTTGATACAAAGATCACATAACATATCGAAAGAAGAATAAGGGTGCATCTCGACCGCATGAGCAATATTAAGGTTTAACCCTCGAAAGAAACGAGCCATCTTTTGTTCCTCAATCTCCTCTACTTCACTCATAAGGGTTATTCTTTCAAATTCAGCAATATAATCGGCAATACTCAAGCTCCCTTGCATTAATTCAGCCAATTTACGATATAAATCAATCTTATGAGTTTTGGGAACAAACCTCTTTCGTAGCTTACGTTTTAAAGACTCCCATGAAGCTAGCTTTTCCTTCCCTTCACGTGCCCTAGCAGCCTTCAAACTTTCATACCATAAAGATGCATTCTTGCGTAGCTTCAAGATTGCATATTTGCAACGCTTCTCATCATCAATGTCCTTGAAGTCGAACATCCTCTCCATCTGTCTTTCCCATTCAAAATATTCCTCGGGATCCGTGCCACCAACAAACTCTGGAAGTTCATTGATTTTGAACTCATCCATGTACTTGACCGGTTCTCTCCGTGGTTGCATACGTTGTCCTGGGGTAAAGTTGATGTTCTTTAAAGCCTCTTGGAGATTTTGAAGAAAATTTGGATCATTAAAATCCATGATCACCGTCTTGGATCAACAAATCTGGCTCTGATACCAAATGATACGAAAATTACTCAAAAGAATAAGATTCGTTAGAGTTGCAGCGGAATTATTAAAACTGGACAGTGCTGAAGACTGTCTGATTGTCGGATTTATGAGATTTGAACGGTCTATTGAACTGTTTGAATCAGAACGTGGACTTTGTAATTTTTGTGTTTTTTTGTAATATAAACGAACAAGAAAATAAAAGGATATTTGTTTCGAAATATGTGAATAAATCGAACCAATGGGATATTTGCTTGAGCTAGACCTATAACTCAACCAATGGTGAACTATAATCAAGACCTATTGATTATAACTCAGGTTAATGCTTGAAAACGCGTCAAACAATAACAATTTGGAACGAAACGCGTCGAACCTAGGGTTTACAAAACTTGCAAACACAATAAAGCAACAGCTTCAATTTTCTTAATCAATATATCATATCATGCTTAAAATAAGAATACAGTAACTCATATTTATACTAACTAGAATGACTCCTAAACCGATTAAGGAAACAAGCTTCCTTAAACCGATCTCCTAGATCTACTCGTGTAGATTAAGACTTCTATGGCAATTCTAATTGCCTTATTACACACTCCTTAAAGATATAGGAAATACTTCCCTAAAACATAATAGGTAAACTGAATTTAGGAAACTAGTAAACTTTCCTAAAACCGAATAAGCTACTAATTAGGAAAGTAGAACTTCTAACATAAATAGGAAATAAATAACTTATACTAATTCAATTAAAATATGACTTCTTTTAGGAATGAAGTCTCGACACCTCTTCCTTGGGCGCCAAGTAACCGAGTAAACAGCTACTAAGACTGCTTCTTCTGCGCATATAACTGAACAGTCACGAAGACTGTTCATTTCGACCAGTTCTGGCATCATTTTCGTATCAGTTACGACGTTTTAATGAAGATTTGAATCAAAAATCGAAATGATATCGTATATGAATTGTGGTAAAGAAATAGAACAATATGATAACGGAATAGTGGAAAACTTAACATTTATCGTTATAATAATACTTGTAAACAAGTATAGCATTTACATAGTGACCTCTACCCAACTATGATACATGATTCCAAGATCCAAATTCATATCAACTTGGGCACGGTAGGGCCGATTCATCCCTCATCAATATAACTCGGTGGATTAACTCTTTAATCGATTCTACTTTTAGAACTCTTGGTCGATAAAATTACATTAATATTTATCTTTAGCCTGGAACACATGCGACTACGGACACGAATACTTCCGTTGAGCTCAATCCAAATTTCGAATAAATGTGTCCATGATCCAAATCCACATCAACTTGGGCACGGTAGGGCCGATTCATCCCTTATCAACATGAATTCGGTGGATAGACATTTATCACCCACTTCCCCTACGTAACAAGGTTTGTACCCCGGTAGGGCCGAGCGCACTCCCTCATGAAATATGTTTTCATGGTTTCTACTTTTTGGTAAGGCTAAGTCTCATTTGTTTATTTTAGCGAGAGGTCATGTCAATTTATTATCTATCACGTTTTAAGTGAACTAAAGCGGTGAACTACGATAATTGTAATTGACACGGTCGATATACTCGATTTAATGATAATGCATGTTTTAGTTATGGCGATTTAGCGATGCATGCAACATATAAATAAAATGCAAAGCATAAATTAGATCCTAGTATGGCCTTCCTAAAAATAGTAAATCTAATAAACTATTACATATTCGAAAACCAACTCCATTGGTCCCTTGAACTTCGGTTTTGGCACGCATCTCGAGGTAACACCATCTTTAATGGATCGCCTTCTTAAGTGGCACCGACTTCAAGGATCTCCGGAATAAATAAATTACATAACAAATTACATAATTTCCTATTATACATTTGTAATAAAAATAAAAATAAATCTATTAAATTACAAAACGGTGATACGAGATCACAATAAATTACAACCGAATCGATATTCCCATACATTTCGGGTAATATCAATTAAAACTAAGGCCATACTATGTAAAATTACATAATTCAAAATTACATAAAATAAAATTATGACAATCATAAATAAAATGCAGCATTATAATATGTATGAACATGCCCAATTTTATGCTAAATCGCCTTTAAGGAGCCAATATCGTATATTAATCGGTTTTTACGGATTTGCGTGATTCAACATTTTAAAATCACAATAATTACATAAAGTCATATTTATGTACTAGTTAATTATCCTAATCATCTTAGGACTCAAAATTAGTCTTCACTAACTTATTGACAATAATTAACTTATATTTCTTAAAATTGTTCATAAATGGACTCAAAATTACAATGTAAAGTCATAAACTTCAAATAAATCATAAAAAATTCAAATAAATTTGAAATTTGAAATTTAAACTCATGAACATTCTGGAAAAATACCATGACACTCATAATGTTCAAAAACTTAGGTTAAAAATTTCGAAATTTATCGAGAAAAACAATGTTGCGGTTTATCGGATTTATCAAATATAACCATAAAAATATGAGAAAATTATTTTTATCAACTTTTCAATTTTAGATCTGAAATAAGAGATAAAATGCAACATGTGACGTTTTTCCTTAGTCATGAAGTATGTTTTAGCAATTTTTACTAATTAAAGTCACTATTTATGTGATTTTTCATCAAAAATTCATAAATCATGCATAAAGACTTCATTATAGCCAAAAATTTTACACACATCTTGTAAAATTGCATGTGACAACATACTAAATTTCCATGACCAGATTCGAAATATAACTCATATTAACCTATTTTCTAATTTAAATTCGAATTAAACATGAAAAATCCCTATTTCGAGCATAAGAACTCATAAAATCATGAAAATTTACAGGTCATGAAAATATAATATATGTGAAAACATATCCAAAAACCACCTGAAAAATCGAAGTTTAGCTATTTTTCGTCCAAAAATGACATTTTTATCATAAAAATCACATTTTAATGCCATTATTATATCAAGTGAACAATAAAATCCATAAATTAAACCAAAATATCCTAAAACATTTTAGGACCAGAAACTTTAACATGCATAATAAATTTTGTGATATATCATAATAAACACAAATTTATAAGTTTGGTTTGTTAATCTTATAACTCGGAAAAACAATAACCGATTTGCATGCAAACAACCTAAGTCTCATGATACCGCTTGTTAGAAATTATTAATCTCATTAATTTAAATATTCATATATGAATCAACTTATTTAGTCATAAAATAAATTCTAGATCTTATGCATGCAAACATGAACAAAAGTAGAGAAGAAATCATTATTCTTACTATATGATTTCGGTTTTATGGGCACAAGTAAGATCTCCTTCTTACTAGTTCTTGAGCTACAATGAATATAAGGATGATCCTCCAAAAATCCCAAAGTAGAGATTCTCCTCTTGATTGCACCCAAGATTATCCCTTATCCCCACTAAATAATATTAGCTAGATATTAGTTTAGTAGTTTACCTTAAAATTGATTACTAACACTCATATATTACACTAATAATTTTAGTAATCTTTTATGAACAATTTGAATAAAAAATCTCATGTTTTGATGAAGATTAAAGAGAGAAGAGAGAATAATTCATGAACTTTTTGCATGTGATATTAGAATGAAAAATAAGAGAAATAATTCTCTTCATTATGGAGGGTTCACGGTTGGAGTATCAAAAATAGGGCATCTACTTTTCACTTTTTGTCTTCACAAGAAAATAGATGTGTAAGAGTAGGTGTAAGGCTAGTTGTAGGTAGGCATCATCATGCCATTTTATCAAATAAAATAAAACAACCAAAACCCACTAACACTCCTTCCATATTTCGGTCCATCTACATAAAATGGACTACCATTTTATTTTGTCAATTTGTCATTTGTCACACAATATGTCACATGTAGTATGATACATGTTATTAATTAATTTAATGCATATTTATCACATAAATATCACTTTATAAATTAATTAAATTACATACAACAAATTGACTAGTAATACTTGATCACATAAATAAAATGGGTCATATAATTATAATTCACAACATCTTGTAATTATAATTAACCATTTATTCTTATCTTTATTCTTTCACAAACAATAAACAATTTTAGTAATAAAGTATTTTAATTACTAAAATAAATCTTATTTAATCCCATTACAATAAGATATCAATATTCTCTCTCGCAAATTGAATTGTTCAATTTTAAGGAATTGATTAACTTGTATCGTCATACAATTAATCAACTTTACGGATAAGGGCATCATCCTTTAGGTGTGACCTTAAGGGATCAACAGACCACCACCGTCCCACGACAGTAACGTCAACTTTACGGATAAGGGCATCATCCTTTAGGTGTGACCTTAAGGAATCATCCCTTACGTATTCTTAAAAATGAGATTTAAATATGTGATCATCATGATCGACAATTGTGATCGCATTATTGTCGGAGGACACATATTCCAACAGAATCCCGACCCGTAACGGGTTGACCGTTGGGTCAAGGCAATGTATCTTCCTTAAAACTGATAATGTCAAATAGGTATTGACTTATAAAATTTTAAGGAAAGATATGTATATATAGGAATACCACGTCATCGCCTTGAACCATATGCCACGTCATCACATCAAAGTGTGTGCCACACCATCACTTTCACCATATTACGTCAATCCGTATTCTACGTCAGCACTTCTATGTCATCATTTCAGGGGACATGCCACGTCATCACCTGAAGTGTGTGCCACGCCATTACTTTCACCGTTTTACATCGAACCGCATTCCATGTTGGCACTGCCATGTCATCACCTCGATCACATGCCACGTCATCATTGTCATCTTATTTGAGTCTCACTCTCATACTTACCGAGTTAGTGAGGGTAATGATGATGATGACGAGGTGGTGATGGCGAGAATGGTGACAATTAAGTTGACTAACACGAGCAAGATGAGAAAAAAACGTATAAATGGTAGGAATTACGATCTAAAAGAAGTTTTAAAAAATGACAGAAAAAGATGTTGCTCGACCTGTTTTTTTACACGAAACCTGTATCGAACCGTTCGTATAACGGTGTGATATTGAAAATATTAAGCAAAAAAAATTTAATCTTGCTAATATCATATATTAAACTAGATAATAATAAAAATTTAAGAATAATTATGCGTTTATAAGTAGAATTAAAGAAAACGAATTTTTTTAAAAAGGCGTTAATATGACCCGTTCTAACCCTAAACTCAACCCGAAACCCGTATAAACCCGTATTTTCCAAACCCGAAATAGACCCGACCCGTATTTTACCCGAACCCGAAATGACCGAACCCGTAACCCGCCTGTTTGACCCGTTTGATAGGTCTAATCCAAACCCATTACCAGACGTACTTTCAAACCTTTTTCTGGGGTTAGGATTGGAGAAAACCCAAGACCTGCAACCCAAAAAACACCAGACAAACGAAAGAGTCATATGAATCCTAAAACAAACCCACTTGTGACTGATGGGAAGATTAAATGCTTCCAATGTCAAGGGTATGGCCATTATAGGAAGGATTGTCCTTCTAAGAGAGCCTTGATAGCAATGGAGGTAGAACAATGGGAGAGGGAAGGTTTGGTTCAATATGAGGAAGATGAGACCCTGATGTTGGAAGAAGGGGAGGCTGAGGAGGAACTAGAACAGGAGCAAGTTGTGGCCCACCCTGATATAGGTCGCAGCTTGGTCTTAAGGAGAGTTATGCATTCCCAACACACACCTTTGGAAGCTGATCAAAGGTCCCTGATATTCAGAACTATATGCACAGTTCAGGGAAGGGTTTGTAACCTGATCAAAAATGGGGGAAGATGTACAAATGTAGCATCAAATGCCATGGTTAACATGTTAGAAATCTATATCTAATTACTTAACATATTCATATATGTGATGATTTAATTTAGTCATAAAATTAAACATTGATCTTATGCATGCAAACAATAATAAAAATAAGGAAGAAATCATCAACCCTTACATTGATATTTCGGATTTTGGGCACAAGTGAGTTCTCCTACTCACTTGTTCTTGAGCTTTCCAAATATTGGATGAACAAGGATTCAAGTGTAGAATCCCTCCCAA
Source organism: Silene latifolia (assembly GCF_048544455.1). Classification (NCBI taxonomy): domain Eukaryota; kingdom Viridiplantae; phylum Streptophyta; class Magnoliopsida; order Caryophyllales; family Caryophyllaceae; genus Silene; species Silene latifolia. The sequence goes on from NC_133531.1 coordinate 48,869,608, forward strand.
GGATTAATACCCAAGGTAATCTCTTAATAAAATTAATATTATTATTACTAGAACAATATTAATTTGAATAAAATTGACCCAAAAATCTTTATTTTGTTCTCTTATTTCGGTTAAGAGAGGGAGAGGAAGGAAGAAGATTTTTTTTTCTCTAAAACTCTTATTTTAGATAGTTGAATGAATAATAATACACTACCTCTTTGTGTAGTATATTAGGTTTAATTATAGAGAAAACCCCTTTGGTCTTATCTATAAGGAAACCGGGTAGGGGGAGGGTAAAGGGGCCAATGCATGAGCAAGGTTGTCTTCACAAGAGCAAGTAGGTTTGCATGGCTAGGCTTTAGGTAAAATAATTGTGTTTTCCACTTAATAAATCAACACAATATTTATCCTAAATCACCCACTATTTCGGTCCAAATGGGATAAAATGGATTCCATTTTATTTTGTCAATTTGTCACATGTTATAAGACATGTAAAATTGTCATGTATTTTTAACATATTAAAAATCAACGCATTAATAAAAATACGTCATATACAAAATCGACTTAGTAATTCATAATTACTTGTACCAAAATAATTTACCAATTATAAATCACAACATCTTATATTTATAATAAATTATTCATTCAAATGCAATTGTTTCCTTAAACAATAATTTCATCTAAGCAATAAAACAATTCGATCACTTAGACCGTATCTTATTTAATCAAATTATAATGAGATACGTAAATATTAATTCCAAAATCGTCCGTCAATTTTAAGTAATTTAATTAACCCGTATCGTCATACGATCAATTAAATAATCAATTAAGAGTGTTACCCTTTAGGTATGACCTAAGGGGATCAACTGATCACCACCGTCGCACGACAGTAATATCAAACTCTAGTCAGCCGATCTTACCGATATGTGTGGACCAGTTGACAGTAAAATATTACTTCCCAATTGTATCCTTTAAAATAAGATTTAAACATGTGATCATCATGATCGACAGTTGTGATCGCATTATTGTCGGAGGACACATATTCCCACAATCTCCCACATGTCCTCGACAAGTGTGCGTCACCAATTCTTTTATCCTATTACTATCTCCCACTCAATGCAAGGTGTCTTTCAGGTCATACTTGCAAGTGATCATATCGAGCGTGGCCACGCATTTCCAGTTCATTACTCCTCGAGTGGCCCTGAGATATTGTTATAACCCTGACTAGGGGTGGACAATTCCTATCGCACTCATTCCCTTCGACTAGCCACAGCCATCATAACCCAAAATATGCCCATTTGACCCCATTTACGAAGGTCGTAGTAACACAAATCAAAGTTAATCTGAAACTGTGCCATCTTAGGCGAATAGTCTTTAGTCAAAAGAATCGACTCATTAGAATACTATAGTAGCTCTCACCACGACCAGGCTATATAAATTTGCTAGAACTCTATAAGCGGTCATAAAGCCCGACAAAGTGTTCCTAACAGTCTGCCTATGTGATCGACTAGTCATTCTCATATGACTCTATGGCACTTGAACTTGCCATCAATCACATCACACTCTAGTCACTTCGAGACGTCACCTCATACAAGTGACTATGGGCAAATACTATGTTAATCCGCGTTCACTTTAACGGGGTTCAATTGTCTCCACAACCTGTTTGGATGTAACAATGTATAAAGAAAAGATAAAAGACAAATGTGATTATGAACATGAACAAAAACAACACTTTTATTTCATTTCAGAATCTAACAAAAACTTGGTACACGTTTAAGTCCCATGGACGCAACATGTCCATCATGCTTGGCCTGCGATAAAGGCTTAGTGAGCGGATCGGCTATGTTGTCATCCGTCCCAACCTTACAAATCGCAATTTCCTTTCTTTCAATGAAATCTCTTATTACATGATATTTTCTAAGTACATGTCTAGATCTATTACTAGACTTTGGCTCTTTAGCTTGGAAGATCGTCCCACTATTATCACAATAGAGAGTGATGGGATCATTGGCGGTAGGTACTACTCTTAGACCTTCCGTGAATTGCCTGATCCACACAACTTCCTTGGCGACTTCCGATCCGCAATGTACTCACCTCCGTTGTTGAATCGCATGATCCAGACTTCCTTGAAGCTTCTCCAGCTAACGGCACCACCATTGAGCATGAAAACGAAACCAGCTTGTGATTTCATGTCATCTCTATCCATTTGAAAACTCGAGTCCGTGTATCCATAAACATGTCGCTCGGTGTCTCCTCCAAACACTAAGATAGAATCCTTAGTTCTTCTCAAGTACTTAAGGATGTTCTTGACGGCTATCCAGTGACTCTCACCTGGATTTCCTTGATATCTACTCGTCATGCTCAAGGCATACGAGACATCAGGACGTGTGCATATCATGGCGTACATGATTGATCCAACAGCGGAAGCATAAGGGATCATCTTCATGCGTTCAACATCATGGGGTTCGGAGGGAGATTGAGTCTTGCTCAATATAGTCCCAGTTACCATAGGTACTGGAGTGTAATGTCCAAGGGTTTAGACGATTTCAACAATCAAACCAGCAAACCAAAGACAGTTTCTCAGGAATGCAATAAACTTGTGCTAATTAATAAAATTATGAATTGACCTCCTAAAATCATGAAACTTGGCAGTAATTTACTTTGATATAAGAACTAAATCTGAGCAAAACTCCAGGATTTTTAGAGGACTCAAAGTATTTTTAAGACTCAATCGAACGACCGACAGACACAAAGGATGGTAATTGAGACAGATTACGGGATTTGACTGAAAGGAGGGAACTTGGATATAATTATCAACTATAAAACCCACAGAATTCTCACAGGGAATTAAGCTAACAATTTGGGGTGTTAGAGTTAAGAGATTCCATGATTAACACGGGAAAGACTCAATGAAACAGACAAACAAAGCTAAACTAACCACGGATCTCTCACCACGGGAAAGTTTATACTCTACTAACAGGTACTTAATCAATAACCACAGTCTAAGCACAGGTTATTATCAAGCCTGACTCTAATCTACAGACTAAGCACAAGATTAAGAGTTTTAAGTTTGAGAGAAATCTCAGGTTTCATTCATAAATCAGCTGTGTTACAACAGTCTGAGTTGTGGTCCTTATATAGGCCTTTTTTAGGTTACAAACTTGAAAGGAAACTACATCCAAGGGTCAGGATCTCTTCTCACATGCTGGTAAGAGTCCAAGTACAATATTACAACGGTTTAAAAGCTCTTAATTGTAAACTGGAATGAAAACAAAAGAGAAATGCGGTGATAGTGACAAAGTTGTGGTCCTTTCTTTGCATTGCTGGCTTTTCTGTTGAATGTAGGCACTTGAGGACGAAATGATTGAGTCCTTGGCATTGAAATTGGCTCTAGGTGGTATCTGGTATATGGGAAGACAAGCCAAAAGTTCTTTGCGTGCTTTTTCCTCATGGTTTAGCCAGAAATGGAAAGGTTGCTTTTGTTGTTTGTCATTTCTTTCGATTCTGTCCAGACTTGGATTTCTAGGACTTGCATTGTGATTTTCCCTTGGACCCCTAGGACTTTTCTGAGCCTAATTCAGTGACCAACCAGCTGGCCATGGTGGCAGCTGGTGGTTGGGCTTGTACTCATACTTATTGGCCACTAAACTTAGCTCAGCTTGACTGGTTTCTGAGATGGGTGTGGTGTTGCTTTGGACTGTCTGCTGAGCTGAGGTGCCCTGGTCAGTGGCTCCTGCTGCAGGTACCAAACCCCTTTTTGATTTGTCCATGCTGAACCGTCGAAGAATCTTATCAACATAAGACTCTTGACTTAGTGCCAATATCCTCTTGGATCTATCTCTATGGATCTGGATACCTAATATGCGTTGTGCCTCTCCTAAATCCTTAAGAGTCTCCAAAAAGCCTTGAAGAATTTGCAAGAAGCCGATTCCAAATTGCAGCCTAGACGAGAACGAGTCATTGACGAGTTCAACGTAAGTGAACTACCCGAGTTCACAGGAGGAACGGATCCCGAGGCTTATCTCGAATGGGAGAGACAAATTGAACGAGTGTTTGATTTCAAGGGTCTGGATGACGCGAAATGCTGCAAGTACGCTATTCGAAGACTTAGTGGAGAGGCTTCACTATGGTACGAGAGTTTGAAAGCAAGGCGTGCTCGCGCTAGAAAAAAGAAATTATCATCTTGGAATTCTCTTAAACACAAATTGCGCAAGAGATATGTTCCAGCAACTTATAGGCCCGCGACTTATCGTAAGATCGCCAATCTTAACCAAGGGAGCCTTCGTGTCTCTGAATACATCGACGAGTTTGATAATCTCACTCTAATGAGGGAATTGGAAGAGAGTGAACAATTAAAGATGGTTGAAGCACAAGGAAAAGTTAAATTGCCAACAATTTATGATGAGTTGTTTGATGAGGAGGAACGATTGAGTGATGCGTTCAATTTCGAAGAAAGAGAAAAGGACGAGATTATAGAACCATTGAGTGACGATGATCAAATTAAAGATGTGATTGAAGATGACATATTTGCCAACCTGGATGAACCTCATGCGGGAGGTACTTCTTTATTTGATCCAAATCTACCAATTGTTTTTGATGAAGAATTGGAAGAAGTTTATGACGAAACTCACATGGGAGAAAGTGATCATACGAGTTATGATGATGCAACTCAAGACAATCCTAATCTTGTGCCAATCTCGGATGAGGAAATCAAGGATGTTTTCTCCGAGGAACTATCCGCTGGTTTACCATCTATTAGAGGGATCGAACGCCAAATTGATCTCATTCCCAAAGCGTCGTTACCAAACAAAGCGGCCTATCGATGCAATCCAATGGAAACAAAAGAGTTGCAACGACAAATGGAGGAGCTAATGAATCGAGGCTATGTTCATGAAAACCTGATTCCATGTGCCGTCCCTACTCTACTTATCCCAAAGAAGGATGGGACGTGGCAAATGTGCATTGATAGTCAAGCCATGACCAACGTAACTATCAAATATCGTTTTCCTACCCCAAGGCTTAACGACATGCTTGATGAGTTACATGGGTCCGAGATCTTTTCTAAGATCGACTTGAGGAGTGGTTATCTCCAGATGCGAATGAGAGAAAGGGATAGGTGGAAAACCGCGTTCAAGAATAGACATGGGTTATACGAGTGGGCCGTCATGCCATTCGGATTAACCAATGCTCCGAGTAATTTTATGCGACTCATGAACGAGGTACTCAAACCTTTCTTGAGCAGATTTGTTGTCGTCTATTTGGATGACATTTTGGGGTACAATCGAACTGAGAAAGAACATTCCCTACACCTTCGAGAGGTGTGACATATTTCGAGGGCATAAACTCTATGAAAAGAAGGAGAAGTGGTCGTTGTGGGTCGAGAGTGTCATCTTTCTCGACTATATGGTATCTAAAGACGGGGTTTCGGCGGATCAAATCAAAATTGAAGCAATCAAGTCATGGCCTACTCCTAAGACCACCACGGAGGTCCGATCATTTCATGGACTCGAATCATTCTATCGGAGGTTCAGTCGGGACTTTAGTACCATTACTAGTCCTATCACCAAGTGTACGAAAAGGGAAACCTTCGTATGGACCCCGGCTGCTCAAGGGGCGTTCGAGACGATTATTCAAAAGCTTTGCGAGGCACATTTATTGGCACTCCCAATTTCACTCAACCATTCGAGATGGAATGTGCCGCAAGCGGTGTTGGAATTGGAACCGTACTAATACAAGGAAAACGACCCAGCGTTTATTTCTCCGAGAGATTGAATGGAGCCAGGCTCAATTACTCGACGTACGACAAAGAATTTTATGCTATCGTGAGAGCTCTTCAACATTGGAGTCACTACCTTTGGCCGAGTCATTTCATCCTCCACTCGGACCATGAATCACTGAAGCACATCAATGGACGACAAAAGTTAAATCCACGGCATGCCAAGTGGGTGGAGTTCCTACAATCCTTTAACTTTTCATCAAAGTGTAAACGTGGCAAGAGTAATGTGGTGGCCGATGCTCTCTCACGACGGTACTCATTATTGAACGTGCTCGATGTCCGATCACTTGGATTTGAGGCATTGAAGGATTACTACAAGCATGATTCCGACTTTGGAGAAACCTTCGAGATTTGCAAGTCCGGAACTCATGATGAGTTCGTTAGTCCACGTGGTTTCCTCTTCAAGGATAGTAGACTTTGTGTTCCAAAACTTCCAACTCGGGAGCCCCTTATTCAAGAAGCTCATGAAGGTGGACTTGGAGGACACTTCGGGGTAAACAAAACTGTAGATATTCTCAAAGAGCATTTTCATTGGCCCCAACTGCAAAGAGACGTGCAAGAGGTGATACGAAGGTGGGAACCGTATCAAGTCAAAGAACCGTATCAATCACCAATTGACAAATACATTGATGAGAAGCTACATGGTGGGAACTCTAATTTCTTATTGAGGTCAATTTTCATGGAAGCTCATGATGATCTTGTTGCTTCGAGCAACCATTATTTGGATTTTGGTAGAATTGTGTATGGAAGGTGGTGGGAAGGAAATCCCAAGAAAGTAAAGCACAAGCAAAGATGGCACAAAATGGTTGTGATTGACAATACTCATTACAAATTCAAATCATTGGAGAGGGATAAATATGAAGACTACATTGAAGATGATGAGCTGAAGAAGAGATCAACGGGGTGCGTAAACTACTTCATGTTCTTAATCAAGTTTGAATCTAACTTCCAGATTTGTTTTGATCCCGGTGGCATCAAAGATTCGACTACGTGTTCGGGTTTGTTCGGGTTTATAACATTCATCTTTGATCCCGGCATACTGAGGCAAGAATTGAGGACAATTCTTTTTTTTAAGGGAGAGAATTTGATGCGTATGGCGGGACGATTAATAAACGACCTGATGCGAATATCGACCACATGGAAGAAGTTGTGCTTAATTTAGAGGACCAAGCAAAACCAAGCCCAAATAATGCACTATTCACACACAAAAATTGGATGGGCTCAAATAAAAGAATGAAAGTATGTGCAATCGAGACTCAAGACCCGTGGGAACGCTGCAACCGTGTGAGAACAAGAGGAATGCCGTGTGGGAACAAGAGAAAAGGGAGGAAGGTGGCGGCACCAAGGGGAGAGGAATCTCATTTTATATTTTTGCATTTTCAACCTAGTTTGAATAAAAGTTGACAAAAAGGTCTAGGTTGTAAGTTCTATGTATTCATTCATCCTAGAACTTACAAACTAGCATTTAATGCTTGCTTGGAGGCCAAGGTTTTTTATCCTATATAAGGACCTAACCTCCTCATTTGTAATCATCCAAGAATTAAGAAAACCTTTTAGAGAGAGAAACTTGTGTTTCAATCTTTTTCAAAGAGTCGATGCTTTCGAGTCTTGCCTTGAACTAAGGACGTGCTCCGCAGTTTAAGTTGAATTACTTGACGCGTTTTCGAGTAATTCCCCATTGTTATCGCTATAGGTCTAGTGATAGCAAATATCCCATTGGTTCGATCTCTTCACAAGAAATCGAAGCAAATATCCTTTTATTCTTGCACAACATAAACACAAAACCAAAATAAAAGACTTCCGCTTCGCCAATATCACGCCAAGTGACACGAACTGGTCGGGTTGCACCTAGTGCATTCGGATCTTCCGTCTCACTTGATTTCACAATTAAGTCTTCCGCTCCGTATACGCTTCAATTCACTTGGGTCACTTGATTTGAGTTTCTTTGATTGAATGTTATAGATATCATTAGTCGGATTTGAGGTTTCTAAAATGTAAATACCATTAATGGAAGAAGCTTGGCCTATAACCAAGTCGTTCCTCGAAATAGTACAACGATTGTTCTTTATGACAAAACAAAATCCGTCCATGTCTAACATAGCGATAGAAATAATGTTTTTAGAGAGTGTAGGCACATAAAAACAATTATGTAAATACAACTCAAATCCATTAGGCAAAGCTAATACATAAGTTCCTTTGGATTCAGCCGCTACTCGAGCTCCATTTCCAAGGCGTAGATCCACATCTCCTTTGCTAAGCCTCTTCACGTCTCTTAAACCCTGTAAATGATTACAAAGGCGAGAACCACAACCGGTATCCAGTACCCATGTCGTAGTGTAAGTATAATTTATATCAATAACATAAATTTCCCTAGGAATTTTACCTTTTGGAACGATGATTCCTTTCCTTATATTTCGCAAATATACGGGACAATTCCTAAGCCAATGTCCCATGCCATAGCAATAATGGCACTCATCATCAACTTGCTTGAAGTTTTTCCCTTTCTTTCCCTTCTTCTTGAACCTTTTGCCCTTTGAAGCAAGAACTTGATTGCTTGAGCTCCCACTAGTTTTGGCATCTTTATCTTCCAAGGATAAAGATCCTATAGATTTTATGAGGCGGTCTTCCTGAGACTGACTCACAAGAGATCTTGTAGGAGGTTTAGAAGAAGTGATGAAGTTTAGGTTTCCATCCGAACCAATCCCAAAATGAAGTTCTCTAGTAGTGTCGAAATCATTGTTGGAGCAAACGTCGTTAAAAACATTGTGACAAGACTCAATAGTTATCTGAAGAGAATTCAGCCGAGCATTCCTCTTTTGAACCCGGTTTTGGACCTTGCACAAGATTGAGGTCTAACATGAATTCCGTCTAAGAAGTCGTGCCTTTTTCCAGCATGGGACTATTCCTTGGTGAGTTTAGGACATTTTTGTGTAGGAACTTGTATCCCAAAGCTTTTCCCATCAAGAGTTTGCCAAGCTTTAAAAACCGTGCGCAACAAGGACCATGGCTGGAGCATGCTTAGTTTTTGTGCATTATGTCGCTATCAACATTCCTCTTTTGATCAAACATAGCTCAAGGGCCCTTAGGAGAGTATTTGCAGCATTGCCAAAGTCTTCCAAGTGAGTCCAAGTGTGCATAAACAAGACTTGAGCTAGTAAACAAGGGATTGTTGTACTATTAGTTTACTTTCTATCTTTTATGCTTTATGTCCTTTTCTTTTCTGAATTCTTGTAAGGCATGGGCTGCCGTGTTTTGTGGCTATTAGCAGCTCTTTTTGTGGCCTTAGGATGCTATCTTAGATGAAGGGAGGAGATTGTCTTGCTTGTCCTATAAAAGCAAACACAACCCTTAGACAAAATCAGATTATTTTGAATGAAAAAACCCTAAGAAGCAACCTGCTTTCTTTCTTCTTTATCTTTGCTTTGTGCTTGATAAAACTCCCTTGCTTAGTGCTAGGAGGTTGGATAAGTCCTTTGCTAAGTGCTTGGACGAGTCCTAGGCTTAATTCATTGCTTTGTGTTCGAATTAAGTCATACCTTGAGTCCTAAACAAGCTGAGTTTTCTTTGTTTGTCATTTGAGCATTTCGTGTCAAAATCACTCCCAAATCTGATAGTTTTAGTTCAAATTGGTTATCAGAGCTTTGGTTAACAACAAAATCCTTTCTTTGTGAGTTCATCATACCCTAACCACATTAAAAACACAAAAAAACAACCATGAGTGAAGAAAGGATTGCTGGAATTGAAACACAAGTTACTCAACTTTCTGAAAAATGTGATTTGTTGCTAGAATCTCTCAATGTTATCATGGCTAATATTCCAACACCACCACCAAGAGGAGGACAACCACCTAGAGGCAGGGGTAGAGGCCGTGGCTTCATGGGGAGAGGACGAGCTCATGGTGGCCGTGAGGAAGAGGAGCTTTCTGATTCGGAGGAATCCATGGCCGAGGCCTTTCATGGAGAGCCCAACAAAGACTTAAAGGTAGAGATTCCTGATTTTCATGGTAGTTTAAACCCCGAGGATTTGTTAGATTGGTTTAGGACCATTGAAAGAGTCTTTGAGTTTAAAGGTTATTCCGATAGCAAAGCTTTTAAAGTTGCAATCTTGAAACTCAAAGGCTATGCCTCCCTTTGGTATGAGAACTTAAAAAATCAGAGAAGAAGGGATGGTAAGGAACCTATTAAGTCTTGGTTAAAACTGAAAAAGAAGCTTAATGAGAAGTTTATACCTAAAGAGTACACTCAAGACATTTTCATTAAGCTCACACAACTTAAACAAGACCAACAACCACTTGAGTCATATCTTAGAGACTTTGAACAACTTACTTTGCAATGTGAACTCAATGAGAAGCCCGAACAGAAAATTGCTAGATTTGTTGAAGGTTTAGATACCAAGATTGCTCATAGGGTTAGAATGCAACAAGTATGGTCCTTTGATGAAGCCGTTAATTTGGCTTTAAGGGTTGAGAAAATGGGTAAAGGAAAGGCTACAACCACCAAACCAACCACCAAAACAGCCACCTTTAAACCCCCAACCAGTTTCAAAATTAATGAACCACCCTCTCAAAACAAAACCACCATACTTGACAAGGGAAAAGCAGCCGAAACCTCACAAAAAAAGACCATGCCTCTCAAAAAATGTTACCAATGCCAAGGTTATGGTCACTTTGCCAAAGAATGCCCAACCAAGAGAGCCCTTAGTAGCTTTGAAGTGGTTCATTGGGGTGATGATGAGATCCTTGTGTGTGTGATGAGGAAAGGGAGGGAACGGACCATGAAGAGGATGATGTGGTTATGCCGGATGCGGGTCTTAGCTTGGTTACTTGGAGAGTGATGCATACCCAACCCCAACCCTTGGAAATGGACCAAAGACAACAAATTTTCAGGTCTAGGTGCACCATTAAAGGAAGGGTTTGTAATCTTATCATTGATGGAGGGAGTTGTACCAATGTTGCCTCTAGTACTCTCATTGACAAGCTATCATTGCCTACACAAGACCATCCTAGTCCTTATAAGCTAAGGTGGCTCAACAAAGGGGCTGAAGTGAGGGTTGATAAGCAATGCTTGGTTCCTTTTTCCATTGGCAAAAACTATGTAGATGAAGCTCTTTGTGATGTTCTTCCAATGGATGCTTGTCACTTACTACTTGGGAGACCGTGGGAGTTTGATAGGGACTCGGTTCATCATGGTAAAGACAACACCTACACCTTCAAATTTGGCTCAAGAAAGGTCATCCTAGCACCTTTACCACCTGTTCTCAAGCATATTCCAACACCCTCCATGCTTGAACCATCTAAGGAAGTGTTGCTAATCAATGGGGCAGAAATGTTGCAAGAGTTGAAGGAGGATAGGGATGTGTATGTGCTTATAGCCAAGGGAGTGGTGGGAGAGCAAGAGAAGGGGCTGCCTAGTGAGGTCCAACGCCTACTCAAAACCTATGGTGATGTGTTTCCAAATGAGCTCCCTAATGGCTTACCTCCTCTTAGAGGAATTGAACACCAAATTGATTTCATTCCGGGAGCTACTCTACCCAACAAGGCAGCCTATAGAAGTGATCCTAAAGCTAGCCAAGAATTGCAACAACAAATTGGAGAGCTTATGAGCAAGGGTTTTGTGAGGGAGAGCCTTAGCCCTTGTGCCGTTCCAGCCTTGCTTGTGCCCAAGAAAGATGGGTCATGGAGGATGTGCACCGATAGTAGAGCCATCAACAACATAACAATCAAGTATAGGTTTTCTATACCAAGGCTTGATGACATCCTAGATGAGCTAAGTGGAGCCAAACTGTTTTCAAAGATTGATTTAAGGCAAGGTTATCATCAAGTAAGAATCAAAGAAGGAGATGAGTGGAAAACCGCATTCAAGACAAAGCATGGGTTGTATGAATGGCTTGTCATGCCATTTGGTCTTTCCAATGCACCAAGCACTTTCATGAGGCTTATGAATGAAGTGCTTAGGCCTCACTTGGGCAGCTTTGTTGTTGTATACTTTGATGACATCTTGGTGTATAGTCCTAACAAAGAAGAGCACCTCAATCATTTGCAAATATTGTTTGACACTCTTAGGGAACACAAGTTGTATGGGAAGCTTGAGAAGTGTTCTTTTATGCAAAGTGAAGTCCAATTCTTGGGTTTCATCATTTCTGACCGTGGCATATTAGTTGATCAAGAGAAGGTTAAAGCAATCAAGTCATGGCCTATTCCTAGGAATATCACGGATGTGAGGAGCTTTCATGGGTTAGCATCATTCTATAGGAGGTTTATCAAGGATTTTAGCACTCTCATGGCTCCTATAACTGAATGTATGAAGAAGGGGGAGTTCAAATGGGGAGATAAAGCTGAAACTTCCTTCAACACCATCAAGGAAAAGCTATGTGAGTCTCCTATTCTTGCTTTACCGAATTTTGATAAGTTGTTTGAAGTTGAGTGTGATGCTAGTGGCATTGGCATTGGGGCTGTCCTTGTTCAAGAGCACAAGCCAATTGCTTACTTTAGCGAGAAATTGAGTGGTGCCAAGCTAAATTACTCAACTTATGACAAAGAGTTCTATGCCATTGTAAGAGCCTTAACTCATTGGAGCCATTACCTCAAGCCAAGACCCTTTGTTCTTCATTCGGATCATGAGGCTCTTAAGTACATCAATGGGCAGCATAAGCTCAACCATAGACATGCCAAATGGGTTGAGTTCTTACAATCATTCAACTTTGCAAGCAAGTACATAGAAGGGAAGGATAACGTGGTTGTGGATGCTCTATCAAGAAGGTTCATTATGTTGAGTTACATGGAACAAAGAGTGCTTGGATTTGAGCACATGAAAGAGTTTTACCAAGAGGATCCAGATTTCAAGGAGGAGTGGGGGTCATTGCAAAATGGACGAGATAAAGAGGGTCATTACTTGGTCCAAGAGGGGTTCTTGTTTCGTGGAAACCGTTTGTGTGTGCCAAAGAGTCCCTATAGAAGCTTGTTGGTGAGAGAGGCACACTCCAATGGTCTTGCCGGGCACTTTGGCATTCAAAAGACCTATGACATACTCCAAGAGCATTTCTATTGGCCTAAGATGCTTGGGGATGTCCAAGATGTTATCAAGAGGTGTGCTCCATGTCAACAATCCAAGTCCTACTTCAAAACAGGCCCCTATACTCCTTTACCCGTCCCAAACCAGCCATGGGAGGACATTAGCATGGATTTCATAGTTGCTTTGCCAAGAACTCAAAGAGGCAAGGACTCCATCATGGTTATTGTGGATAGGTTTAGCAAGATGGCTCACTTCATTGCTTGTAAGAAAACGGAGGATGCATCTAGTGTGGCTGATTTATACTTCAAAGAGGTGGTTAAGCTCCATGGAGTTCCCAAGTCTATTGTCTCGGATAGGGATTCAAAGTTCATGAGCCATTTTTGGAGGTCCTTGTGGAAGCTACTCAAGACTAGGCTCTTATTTAGCACCTCTCATCACCCCCAAACTGATGGGCAAACGGAGGTGACTAACAAGACTCTAGGGAGGATCCTAAGGTGCACGGTTTCTAAGTCATTGAAGGATTGCGATCTCAAACTAGCTCAAGCCGAGTTTGCCTTCAATAGGGCTCCTTCTACAAGCACGGGCAAGTCTCCATTTGAAGTTGTTTATGGCGCCAATCCCCTCATGCCCACTGATTTGGCACCCATCCAAAGGAAAAAGATTGATTTCGATGCTAAGAAAAGAGTTGAGCAAATGCTACAAATCCATGCTCAAGTTAAGAAGCAAATTGAGAAAACAAATGAAGCATACAAAGCAAGGGCCAAGGGTCCTAAGCAAGCCACAAACTTTGAAGTAGGGGATCTTGTTTGGATTAACCTAAGAAAAGAAAGATTTCCAGCCAAAAGGAAGAACAAGCTCATGCCAAGAGCGGATGGTCCATTCGAAGTCCTTGAAAAGATTGGGTCCAATGCCTACAAGATTAACTTGCCCGGAGATTATGAGGTCCATGGCACATTCAATGTTGGGGATTTAAGTCCTTATTATGAAGAGATTGAAGATGATAATGGCCAGGATTTGAGGGCAAATCATTTTCAAGAAGGGGAGATTGAAGAGAATTCAGCCGAGCATTCCTCTTTTGAACCCGGTTTTGGACCTTGCACAAGATTGAGGTCTAACATGAATTCCGTCTAAGAAGTCATGCCTTTTTCCAGCATGGGACTATTCCTTGGTGAGTTTAGGACATTTTTGTGTAGGAACTTGTATCCCAAAGCTTTTCCTATCAAGAGTTTGCCAAGCTTTAAAAACCGTGCGCAACAAGGACCATGGCTGGAGCATGCTTAGTTTTTGTGCATTATGTCGCTATCAACATTCCTCTTTTGATCAAACATAGCTCAAGGGCCCTTAGGAGAGTATTTGCAGCATTGCCAAAGTCTTCCAAGTGAGTCCAAGTGTGCATAAACAAGACTTGAGCTAGTAAACAAGGGATTGTTGTACTATTAGTTTACTTTCTATCTTTTATGCTTTATGTCCTTTTCTTTTCTGAATTCTTGTAAGGCATGGGCTGCCGTGTTTTGTGGCTATTAGCAGCTCTTTTTGTGGCCTTAGGATGCTATCTTAGATGAAGGGAGGAGATTGTCTTGCTTGTCCTATAAAAGCAAACACAACCCTTAGACAAAATCAGATTATTTTGAATGAAAAAACCCTAAGAAGCAACCTGCTTTCTTTCTTCTTTATCTTTGCTTTGTGCTTGATAAAACTCCCTTGCTTAGTGCTAGGAGGTTGGATAAGTCCTTTGCTAAGTGCTTGGATGAGTCCTAGGCTTAATTCATTGCTTTGTGTTCGAATTAAGTCATACCTTGAGTCCTAAACAAGCTGAGTTTTCTTTGTTTGTCATTTGAGCATTTCGTGTCAAAATCACTCCCAAATCTGATAGTTTTAGTTCATTATCGGTGCGGTAGCATTTGATGGATTCATTGTTATGAACTACAAGTATGGAGGAAAAAAGGAAATATTAACATTTGTCTTTTTAATATCATACTTGTAAATAAATTAACAAGATATGAGCATTTATATAGTGACCTCTACCCACTATTATAAATGATTCCAAGATCCAAATTCATATTAACTTGGGCACGGTAGGGCCGATTCATCCCTTATCAATATAACTCGGTGGATTAACGCTTTAATCGATTCTACTTTTAGAACTCTTGGTCGATAAAATTACATTAACATTTATCTTTAGCCCAGAACACATGCGACTACGGTCACGAATACTTCCGTTGAGCTCAATCCAAATTTCGAATAAATGTGTCCATGATCCAAATCCACATCAACTTGGGCACGGTAGGGCCGATTCATCCCTTATCAACATAAATTCGGTGGATAGACATTTATCACCCACTTCCCCTACGTAACAAGGTTTGTACCCCGGTAGGGCCGAGTGCACTGCCTCGCGAAATAGGTTTTCATGGTTTCTACTTTTTGGTAAGGCTAAGTCTAATTGTTTATTTTTAGCGAGAGGTCATGTCAATTTATTATCTATCACGTTTTAAGTGAACTAAAGCGGTGAACTACGAGAAATTCTAATTGACACGGTCGATAAACTCGATTAAAATGACAATGCAAGTTTTAGTTATGGCGATTTAGCGATGCATGCAACATATAAATAAAATGCATAGCATGAATTAAATCCTAGTATGGCCTTCCTAAAATAGAAAATCTAATTAACTATTACATATTCGGAAACCAACTCCATTGGTCCCTTGAACTTCGGTTTTGGCACGCATCTCGAGGTAACACCGTCTTTATGTATCGTCTTCCTTGAGTGACACCGTCTTCAAGGAACTCCGAAATAAATAAATTACATAACAAATTACATAATTTCCTATTATACATTTGTGATTAAAATAAAATAAATCTATTAAATTACAAAACGGTGATACGAGATCACAATAAATTACAACCGAATCGATATTCCCATACATTTCGGGTAATACCAATTAAAAACTAAGGCCATACTATGTAAAATTACATAATTCAAAATTACATAAAATAAAATTATGACAATCATAAATAAAATACAGCATTATAATATGTATGAACATGCCCAATTTTATGCTAAATCGCCTTTAAGGAGCCAATATCGTATATTAAACGGATTTTACGGATTTGCATGATTCAACCTTATAAAATCACAATAAATTACATAAA
The DNA here is from genome assembly GCF_048544455.1 of Silene latifolia. Lineage (NCBI taxonomy): Eukaryota > Viridiplantae > Streptophyta > Magnoliopsida > Caryophyllales > Caryophyllaceae > Silene > Silene latifolia. Next base: position 48,885,523 of record NC_133531.1, read on the forward strand.
ATCATATTTATGCACAAGTTAATTACCCTAACCTTCTCAGGACTCAAAATTTAGTCTTCACCAACATATTGACTATAATTAACTTGTATTTCTTAAAATTGTTCATTAATGGACTCAAAATTACAATAAAATGCCATAAACTCCAAATAAATCACAAAAATTTCAAATAAATTCAAAATTTTGAAATTTAAACTCATGAACATTCTGGAAAAATACCATGACACTCATAATGTTCAAAAACTTAGGTTAAAATTTCGAAAAATTATCGGAAAAACTATGTTGCGGTTTATCGGATTTATCAATTATAATCATAAAAACATGAGAAAAATTATATTCATCAACTTTTCAATTTTAGATCTAAAAAAGATAATAAAATGCAACATGTGACGTTTTTCCTTAGTCATGAAGTATGTTTTAGCAATTATTCACTAATTAAGTCACTATTTATGCTATTTTTCATCAAAAATTCATAAATCATGCATGAAGACTTCATTATAGCCTATTATTTTACACACATCTTATAAAATTTCATGTGACAACATACTAAATTTTTATGACCAGATTCGAAATTTATCTCATAATAACCTATTTTTCATTTAAATTTGATTTTTATCATGAAAAATCCATATTTCGAGCATAAAACTCCAAAAAATCTGAAAATTTACAGGTCATCTAAAAATAAAATATGTGAAAACATATCCAAAAACCACTGAAAAATTCGAAGTTTAGCTAATTTTAGTCCGAAAATGACATTTTAATCATAAAATCACATTTTTAATGCCATTATTATATAAGATGAACAATAAAAATCCATAAATTAACCAAAATATCCTAAATATATTTTAGGATCAGAAACTTTAACATGCATAATTTATTTCGTGATATATCATAATAACACAAATTTATAAGTTTTATATGTTAATCGTATAACTCGGAAAAACTATAACCGATTTGCATGCAAACAACCAAAGGCTCTTGATACCGCTTGTTAGAATACTATATCTAATTACTTAACATATTCATATATGTGATGATTTAATTTAGTCATAAAATTAAACATTGATCTTATGCATGCAAACAATAATAAAAATAAGGAAGAAATCATCAACCCTTACATTGAAATTTCGGATTTTGGGCACAAGTGAGTTCTCCTACTCACTTGTTCTTGAGCTTTCCAAATATTGGATGAACAAGGATTCAAGTGTAGAATCCCTCCCAAGGATTAATACCCAAGGTAATCTCTTAATAAAATTAATATTATTATTACTAGAACAATATTAATTTGAATAAAATTGACCCAAAAATCTTTATTTTGTTCTCTTATTTCGGTTAAGAGAGGGAGAGGAAGGAAGAAGATTTTTTTTTCTCTAAAACTCTTATTTTAGATGGTTGAATGAATAATAATACACTACCTCTTCATGTAGTATATTAGGTTTAATTATAGAGAAAACCCCTTTGGTCTTTTCTATAAGGAAACCGGGTAGGGGGAGGGTAAAGGGGCCAATGCATGAGCAAGGTTGTCTTCACAAGAGCAAGTAGGTTTGCATGGCTAGGCTTTAGGTAAAATAATTGTGTTTTCTACTTAATAAATCAACACAATATTTATCCTAAATCACCCACTATTTCGGTCCAAATGGGATAAAATGGATTCCATTTTATTTTGTCAATTTGTCAATTTGTCACATGTTATAAGACATGTAAAATTGTCATGTATTTTTAACATATTAAAAATCAACGCATTAATAAAAATACGTCATATACAAAATCGACTTAGTAATTCATAATTACTTGTACCAAAATAATTTACCAATTATAAATCACAACATCTTGTATTTATAATAAATTATTCATTCAAATGCAATTGTTTCCTTAAACAATAATTTCATCTAAGCAATAAAACAATTCGATCACTTAGACCGTATCTTATTTAATCAAATTATAATGAGATACGTAAATATTACTTCCAAAATCGTCCGTCAATTTTAAGTAATTTAATTAACCCGTATCGTCATACGATCAATTAAATAATCAATTAAGAGTGTTACCCTTTAGGTATAACCTAAGGGGATCAACTACCACCACCGTCGCACGACAGTAATGTCAAACTCTAGTCACCAATCATTACCGATATGTGTGGACCATTGTGATAAAATATTACTTCCCAATTGTATCCTTTAAAATGAGATTTAAACATGTGATCATCAGGATCGACAGTTGTGATCGCATTATTGTCGGAGGACACATATTCCAACATAACAAGCTCAACTTGACAACTCAAGAGCACCCAAATCCTTACAAGTTGAGATGGTTGAACAAAGGAGCAGAAGTAAGGGTGGAAAAGCAATGTTTGGTTCCATTTTCTATTGGAAAGGTATATAAAGATGAAGTCTTGTGTGACATTATTCCAATGGATGCCTGCCACTTACTCTTGGGATGGCCATGGGAGTATGACAGGAATACCACTCACCATGGGAAGGATAACATCTATAGTTTCAGACATGAAGGCAAGAAGGTCACCTTGACCCCATTGCCACCTAACCAGAGGAACTATGGAAGTCCAAGTATGCCAGAGGAGGTCAATGGTGTGCTATTTCTTTCTGAAGTAGCCATGGTCAAAGAAATGAAGCAAGACCAGCCTATCTGGGTGTTATTATCTAAAGAAGTGAGCAAGGAAGGGAACCCTGAAATGCCTGCTGAGGTTAAGCCATTAATTCAGAGGTATAAGGAGGTGTTTCCAAGGGAGCTGCTTAGTGGGGTGCCATCATTGAGAGGCATTGAGCACCACATAGACCTTGTTCCAGGCTCAGTGCTTCCTAATAGGCCAGCTTATAGGTGTGATCTAGCTGCTACCAAAGAATTACAGAGTCAAATTGAGGAACTTATGAGCAAAGGATTTGTCATGGAATCTCTCAGTCCCTGTGCAGTCCCTCCTCTACTTGTTCCAAAGAAGGATGGGACATGGAGAATGTGTACTGACAGCAGAGCCATGAACAACATTACTGTCAAGTATAGGTTCTCAATCCCAAGGTTGGATGACATGTTTGATGAGCTTAGTGGTGCCATGATCTTTTCTAAGATTGATCTCAGGCAAGGGTACCACCAAGTAAGGATAAGAGAAGGAGATGAGTGGAAATCTGCTTTCAAAACTAAACATAGACTGTATGAATGGCTTGTGATGCCATTTGGCCTTTCTAATGCACCAAGCACCTTTATGAGATTGATGACTGAGGTGTTAAGGCCATGTTTAGACAAGTTTGCAGTGGTTTACTTTGATGACATCCTGGTTTACAGCAGCATCAGAAGTGAACACCTGAAACACCTTGAAGCTGTGTTCAGGATCCTCTGGGAATAAAAGATGTTTGGCAAGCTGGAGAAGTGCACTTTTATGGTTGAAGAAGTGGCATTTCTGGGGTATATTATTTCTGGGAGGGGCATTACAGTTGATCAGGAAAAGATTACAGCTATTCAATCATGGCCAATTCCTAAAACAATTACTGAGGTGAGGGGGATCCATGGATTGGCTTCATTTTATAGAAGATTTATCAAAAACTTCAGCTCAGTTGTTGCTCCAATCACTGGGTGTATAAAGAAGGGAGAATTCCATTGGACAGAGAGTGCTCAGCAGTCCTTTGAAAAGATTAAAAAGTTGATGTGTGAAACTCCTATCCTGAAATTACCAGACTTTGATCAACTCTTTGAAGTGGAGTGTGATGCCAGTTGTGTGGGCATTGGTGTAGTCCTGATCCAAGCTCAGAAACCTGTAGCTTATTTCAATGAGAAATTGAATGGAGCTAAATTGTAATAATCTACCTATGACAAAGAATTTTATGCAATTATCAGGGCAGTCATGCATTGGAGTTATTATTTGAAACCAAAACCATTTTATTGCATTCTGACCATGAAGCTTTGAAGTACATAAATGGCCAACACAAATTGAGTCACAGGCATGCCAAGTGGGTGGAATATTTGCAATCATTTACATTTTCCAGCAAGTATAAGGAAGGGAAACAAAATGTAATGGCAGATGCTCTATCAAGGTGGCACTCCTTGCTATCAACTATGGAGAACAAGCTTCTTGGCTTTGAATTCATGAAAGAAATGTACAAGGAGGACCCTGACTTCTCTGAAGAGTGGATCACAAAAGTTGAGGGGCATAGAGTTCTAGGGAGCAAGTATCTGCTACAAAATAGGTTTTTATTCCAAGGCAATAGGCTCTGTGTATCAAGGGGTTTTTACAGGGATCTCCTGATCAGGGAAATACACTCAGGGGGCGTAGGGGGACATTTTGGTGTTCAAAAGACACTGGACATATTGCAGGAACAATTCTATTGGCCAAAGATGATGGGAGATGTCCAAATTATTCTCAGGAGATGTTCAGCATGTCAAATGGCTAAGAGTTCTTTCCAGACTGGTCCATATGTTCCATTGCCCATACCAAACAAGACATGGGAAGAAATGAACATGGATTTTATTGTTGCATTACTAAGGACAGAGAAGGGAAAGGATTCAATCATGGTTGTTGTTGACAGGTTCAGTAAAATGGCCCATTTCATAGCTTGCAAGAAAACAGAAGATGCTGTAATTGTAGCTGAGCTATATTTGAAGGAAATTGTGAGGCTTCATGGAGTTCCAAAAACAATTGTTTCAGATAAAGATACAAAATTCATGAGCTACTTTTGGAAAACTTTATGGAGCTGCTCAAAAATAGGTTGTTGTTTAGTACATCTCACCACCCTCAAACAAATGGCCAAACTGAGGTCACTAACAAGACATTGGGTAGGATTCTAAGGTGTCTTATCAACAAGAGTCTGAAAGAGTGGGACATCAAGTTAGCAGTAGCAGAGTTTGCCTTCAACAGATCACCATCAACTGCTACTGGTCACAGTCCTTTTGAGGTTGTCTATGGGATTAATCCTCTAATGCCTATAGACTTGTCCTCTGTGCTAAGAAATGAAGTGAACTTTGATGCTAAGGCTAGGGCAGAACAACTACTAAAGCTCCATGAAACTGTGAAAAAAGAAATTGAGAAAGCCAATGAGAAATACATGAAACAGTCCAAGGTGCCTCAGTAGAGGAAAGAATTTGGTCCAGGGGATTTGGTCTGGGTTCACTTATGAAAAGAGAGGTTTACAGCAAAGAGGAAGAACAAATTAATGCCAACAGCTGATGGCCCCTTTGAAATTGTTGAGAAAATTGGCCCAAATGCCTATAAGGTGGATCTGCCAGGAGAGTATGAGGTGCATGGTACTTTCAATGTGGGTGATCTAAGCCCATACTATGAGGATGCTGAAGAGGAGGAGCCACCAGGCTTGAGGACAAGCCCTGTTCAACCAGGGGAGGTTGCAGCTGGAGCCTCTAACCAGGTCACCTCACACCAACAAGCAAGCCAAGGCAACAATACACATATCTCAGGAACCAGTCCAGCAGAGCCAAGTTTAGTGGTCAATAAATATGTGTACAAGCCCAACCACCAGCTGCCACCATAGCCAGCTGGTTGACCACTGAATTAGGCTCAAAAAAGTCCTAGAGGGCCAAGGACCTAATCATTTTGTCCTCAAGTGCCTACACACAACAGAAAAGCCAGCAATGCAAAAAGGACCATAACATGTCACTGTCATCTGCATTTCTATTTTCTTTTCACTCCAGTTTACAATTAAGAGCTTTTTAACCGTTGTAATATTATATTTGTGTTGGAGTATCTGTCCTCAACAATAGTGCGATCACATGATTTAAAATCATAATTAAATCTCATAATAAGAATAGATAAGGGATGATTCATTATATAGTCAACTGATCAACATTAATCGGTAATGATTGGCTAACTAGAGTTTGACATTACTGTCGTTTGACCGTGGTGATCAGTTGATCCCTTTAGGTCACACCTATAGGATGATACCCAAATAGATAATTAATTAATTGTATTTGATACAGATTAGTTAATCCCTTTTTTATGTGAGTTGAATTTTATATCTTATTATAATACGATTAAATAAGATTTAATTTAGTGACTAAATGTTAATTTACTAAATTAGTAGAGGTTTTATAAATGTTTTGAGGTAGAGGTAATTAGTTATTTATATTTACAAAAGGTTGTAAATTTAACTAACTAGCAATTATGGGACCCATTATATATTGATATAATGGTAGTATACTACTTAAGTGTTGGGTGTATATTATTAGATTAATTATAATATTTAATTATTAAATGATTATATTAATAATTAATTATATAAGATAATTGATCACATGAATTATAAGCATTTGTGGGACAAATGTCAAAAATCAAAATAAGACCCATATGAGCCATGTTGGACGGTACAAGCATCACCATAAGGACCTTGTTTTGTTTGCCATTTGTCCACTTATTTTTGAAGATTCCTACCCATTACTACACTCCAAGTTATGACATTGTCATTACTTGTCATAAACATAATGATGTATTTTTTGGACTTAAAAATGGTCCACCTACACTCATGTGTGCCGTGAGATTTGAAGTGAGTGAGCAACATTGTTTTGTTCATTCTTCTTTCTAATTTTCACATGCAAATACCTCTTCATCAACTCACATAAATACTAATATGCATCATAATATTACTAAGGTAGTAATAAAATAATATTAGTATAACTAAGGGAATAATTACTAGTTAATATCTAGTTAATATTACTAGTGATATTTGGGTGTAATCTTGGGTGCAATCAAGAGCAGTGTTCCTATACTTGGAACTTTGGGTTATGGACGATCATCCAAAATATGTTCTAGCTCAAGATCAAGTGTAGGAAGGAGTCCTACACTTGTGCCCAAATTTCGGTCAACATGCATGTAAGTAGAAATCGATTTTTCTCCTTATTTGTTCATTTTATCATGCATGCAACTAGATCCAAGATATACATTAACGAGTAATTTACTTTAATGAATTAGATGAGTCTAACAAGAGGTATATGAACCCAACAATTGGCATCAAGAGCTTTGGTGTTGCATGCATAATCGGTTTGGTTTTTCCGAGTTAAATGTAACTTAATTAAAACGGATAATTCACGCGGTACCCCTGAAGTTGGCCACTTTGCACAAGATACCCAAATTTTTTATCCGAAAAATTTAAAGAGGCCATAACTCGTGTTTACGAACTCAGAAAGTGAAGATTTTTTTCAAATTGATGATCTTTCCGAGTACTACGATTTGAAAAAGAAGTTTGACGAGTTTGGAACTCGTGACCAGGAGATATGCTCACTAAAAGTTTGTTCGGTCGAAAAAACTTTGACGCACAATAACTCCTAATATCGGAATCCAAATGCGACAATTTTTTTTTTTTCCAAATTGTAGTTCTCAGAAAGATGAGCAATTTGGAAAAAAATTCGTCACTTTTGGAACTCGTAAACACGAGTTATGACCTCTTAAAGATTTTCGAATCAAAAATTTGGGTATTTCGTGCAAAGTGGCAAACCTTAGGGGTACCGCGTGAATTATCCAAACTAGATATTTTGTGATTTATGAGGATAAAGCCACAAAATTTTTTGCATATTATACATTCTGGTTCTAAAATGTTTTTAGGTCATATTAATGATTTATGGATGATTATTGCTTATTTTAATGATTTTTAGTGAAATAATTACATTTTTATGAGTAAAATGAACTTTTATTTACTAAAAATAGTTAAACTTCACTAATGGCTGTGATTTTTTAGTATGACCTCACATGAATATTTTATGTATTGTATGTAAAATTTTGTATTAATGTGATTAATATTTCATGATTTATGATTTTTATGTGATAAAAATGGTATAAATGGAGGTTAAATGACTAAAAATAGTTAAACTTTGAAACAGGCCATGAAATTTTAATATGATGTCACATGCATATTTTACAGATTGTATGTAAAATTTTAGATAAATTTGATTTATCATGCATGATTTATAATTTTAATGGTTAAAATGATATAAATAGTGATTATTTTTAGCAAAAATAGCTAAAATAAATTTTATGGCATGAAATTTTTTCCTAATGTTATATATTTGATATGAGCATCAGATCTAAAGTTTGATGATTGATTTTGATTGATTTGATATGTTTATTGATTTTTATGTGATAAAATCGATAAAAGGGCAACTTTATTACTCATAAACATAAATTCGAAATTTTTGGTTGAAATTTTGCCATTTCCAGGTTCTGGAAATTATTTAAGAATGTTCAAAATTTTGATTTCGATTTTTCCTTAATTTTTATGTTTAATTTGGATTAAATCATAAAAGTTATGATTTATATGATTTATTAATGAAATAAATTATATATATTTTGTGGGCAAATTTTATTGAGTTTTTGGAATCTTGGTAATATTCCAGTATTTGAAAAAATGTGATTTCGAATTTTTCCAAATTTTTATGACTTATTGGGAATTATTTCATAATTGTTATGATTAAAAGAAGTTTAATAAGCAATAATACAAAACCAAGTTGAATTATAGTCAAAAATTGAGTAAAGACTAATTTTTGAGTCCTAAGAAAGTTAGGGTAATTAACTTGAGCTTAAATTTGATTTAAGTATTGATTTGTGATTTTAATAAGTTATTATCACGCGTTTCCATAAAATCGGATTATATACGATATAAGGTTTAAATAGGGTGATTTGGCACATAACTTGGCATGATAGATACATATTATAATGCTGCATATTTCATTGTTGAATGTCATTTTTATTTATATAATTTTGAATTATGTAATTTTATCTTAGTATGGCCTTAGTTTTTAATTGATATTGCCTGTAATGAAAGGGAATATCGATTTGGTTGTAATTTTAATGTGATTTCGCATCACCGTTTTGTAATTTAATAGACTTAAATTTTTTATTACAAAAGTATAATAGGAATAGCCATGTATTTTTATTATTTTGTAATTCCGGAGTTTTCTAAAGACGGAGCCATTTGGAAAGGAGTTCCGGTCAAGACGGTGTTTTCCCTGGAAGGCGTGTCACATGAAGTTCAAGGGACCAAAGGAGTTGGTTTCCGAATATGTAATAGATTATTTTATTTTCTATTTTAGGAAGGCCATACAAGGAAATTATTATTTGCTTTGCATTTCTTTTAATATGTTGCATGCATTGCCAAATCGCCATAACAACACATGAATATCATATCGAGTCTTCGACCGTGTCTATCATAATTATCGATAATTCGATTTTTAGCTCACTTAAAATTGATAGATAATAAATTGACAAGACCTTTACTTTTAAAAGATTGAGACTTAGCCTTACCAAATAGTAGGAGCCCATGAATCTCAATTTCATAAAGGTACAATACGGTATTGAAATATTATACCGGGGTGCTTGCTTTGACGTTGGGTAAGTGGGGTAATAAATAGTTATTACACTTCGAAAATTTGGTTGATCTCAACGAAGGTATTTTTCGACCGTAGTCGCAATAGGTTCGGGCTAAAGATGAACTTAACGTAAATTCATCGACCGAGAGTTCTAATTGTAGAATCGGTTAAGAGGATTAACCCACCAAGTTGTATTAGTAAAGGTTGTAGAGGGATCGTTGTCCCACAATCGAGCTAGTATAGATTTGGATCTCGGAATCGTTTATATAATTGGGTGGAGGTCATTATATAAATGCTAGAACATGCTAAAATGTTTTAGATATAACGATGAATGTTTAATTTTTCCAGTATTTCGTTGTTTTTAATGTTGTTCAATTTCATTACTCCTACTCATATGCGATATCATTCGATTGTAACACGAGTCTCCGCTAAACCACTATTGCTATCGACAAAGAATCTCTTTCTAAAAATGAACCGTATCATAGATTGTGGACTAGCTCCATAGGAATCGTTCTATTCCATAGAATTCCATAGCACTTGTCCTATGTCATATAAGATTAGCATCTTAAAATTCCTAACATACCTATGTATGATTTCTTGTGAAGAAATATGACTAGAGGTAATGATTAGTCAAAATATGTTTTGATTATATCTTCTATGCATCTATGGTTCAAAAGTCTTATTGCACAACCTAAACACTTGTCATCAAGCACTTAAGTTGTTAAGAATATGACAATGTTAAATTGGTAAATAGATTTGTCAGAAATTTTGATTGACCAAATACCACGATAGAGTTCATCCTTGTGAAGGATTAACTAGGAATTTATATGAAGATAAGTCTTCATCAAGTAGAAATTCTCGAAGTGAGTGGGAGCAATAAGAAGTAAAGTTCCTATCTGATACGAATTGAGCAGCGGATTTTAGAACGATTTGTACAGTGCTGAGGACTGTTCGTACTAGGTACGCGCAGACCTGAAACTGATTAACTTAAAGAACAAAAGATAAAATTTGACGGACTGTTTTTGGCGAACCGAACGTACTAGGTACGACCAGTTCTGGATTTTGTATATAAGGGATAGTGTTTTGAACAAGTAAGACCTATTACTTGATCAAAGTGAGTGAGACCAAGACCTATTGATCAACAACTCGAGAATTTTAATTAGAATCGCGTTCTAATCAAAACCAGTTTTGTTTCTAAGCAAGAAACGATTTTGTAAACACAAGTTTTTAAAATTTGAATGATTTTATTCAAGGAAATGAAGGCCTTATATAGCCCTCCAAGCAGCCGTGCAAAGCCAAGCAAAGTGAAGAGTTAAGCTTTTACTCTTCACTTAATTACAATCATTAAGACTCCTAATTCATTGAACTTAGACAACAACAATTTAAGCTAACATTTTATTGTAAAGATAATCTGAAATGTAAAGCTAAAAACGTGAAATTGGTCCGTCCTCCTTGGATTGCGTGCCTTCCCATCAGCTCCCATGTTCCACACTTAGTAAATTAACAAAAGAAGGATAATTGTAGCTCCTAGGCTGAAAATTACGGACCAACATCAGACCTTCCCCTTGAGTGTTCATAACCAACTCGTCCAGCCCATCAACTAACTCCGAGTCATTAGCTTGGTTCGCATCATCCCCTCCCCCTTGAAAAGGAATTGACCTCAATTCAGCTAGGCCATCGTCATCCAAGTAAGGAGAGAGATCACCAACATTGAAAGTGGCGTGAACACCATAATCACCGGGAAGTTCAACCTTGTAAGCATTGTTGTTGACTCGACCCACAATCTTGTAAGGACCTTCCGCTCTAGGCATGAGTTTATTCTTTCGTTTGCTTGGAAAACGCTCCTTTCTCAAATGCACCCAAACCAAGTCTCCAACCTCAAACACCCTTGGCTTCTTATTCTTGCTTGACTTGCGTTTATAGGCTGCATTCACGGCCTCAATTCTTGCACGGACTTGCTCATGGAGCTTCAACATTGCTTTCAACTTGGACTCGGCATCTTTATGCACCAACTCATCTTTAGGCAACGGAATTAAATCCAAAGGAAGATAAGGATTAATACCGTATACAATTTCAAACGGCGAATGACCCGTAGCATGAGTAGGCGACCTGTTATAAGCAAATTCGGCATGAGAAAGCTTGAGATCCCAATCCTTTTGTGTCTTGCTCACAAGCCCACGCAACAAGGTACCCAAAATTCGATTTGTGACTTTGGTTTGCCCATCCGTTTGAGGATGGTGAGAGGTACTAAACAGCAACTTGGTACCTACTTTCCTCCATAATGTATTCCAAAAGTAACTCAAGAATTTAGAATCCCGATCCGACACAATAGTTTTTAGAATGCCATGTAACCTCACAATTTCCCGATAGTATAAATCAGCCACATTAGAAGCATCATCGGTTTTATGGCAAGCAACAAAATGAGCCATCTTGGAAAAACGATCAACCACCACCATAATAGCATCCTTACCACGTTGAGTGCGTGGCAAAGCAACAATGAAATCCATTGAAACATCATCCCAAGGTCTGACCGGAATTGGTAATGGAGTATACTCGCCCGGTTGGAACTTGCTCTTCGACACTTGACAAGTAACACACTTACCCACGACATTGTGAACATCTTTTTGCAATCGTGGCCATAAGAAATGCTCTTGCAAAATCTCCACGGTCTTTGCCACTCCGAAATGGCCAGCCAACCCTCCACCGTGAGCCTCCCTTACAAGTAGTTCCCGGATAGGATGCTTAGGAACACAAAGTCGATTTCCTTTAAAAAGAAAACCGTCTTGAATCAAATACTCTCCCTTAGCTCCTGATTTGCACTCAATATATATTGCACCAAAATCTCCATCTTCAACATAGTAATCTTTCAAAGTTTCAAAGCCCAAGAGGCGAACATCAAGTGTGGACAGCAAAGTATAACGGCGTGATAAAGCATCGGCTACAACATTACTCTTCCCATCTTTGTATTTGGATGAAAAGTGAAATGATTGCAAGAATTCAACCCATTTCGCATGCCTATGATTCAACTTCTACGGCCCATTAATATACTTCAAGGATTCATGATCGGAATGCAATATAAAATGGTTAGGACGGAGATAGTGACTCCAATGATCAAGAGCCCGAACAATAGCATAAAATTCCTTATCATAAGTGCAATAATTCAATCGTGCTCCTCCCAATTTCTCTGAAAAATAGGCTATAGGTCTTTTCCCTTGAATCAAAACAGCACCTATGCCTACGCCACTAGCATCGCACTCAACCTCGAATGGTTGAGAAAAATCAGGTAACGCCAAGATAGGAGCGGTACACAACCGTTCCTTAATCAGTTCGAAAGCTTGTTTAGCAGCCACACCCCATTCAAACCCGCCCTTCTTCAAACACTCCGTAATAGGACTGGTTATGGTGCTAAAATTACGAATGAATCGTCGATAAAAAGAAGCAAGCCCATGAAAAGATCGTACCTCACTAACTGTTTTAGGCTCCGGCCATGATCGAATTGCTTCGATTTTTGATTGATCAACCGAGACACCATCCTTGGACACCACGTATCCCAAGAACACCACGCTCTCCACAAGAAAAGAGCACTTCTCCCGCTTTCCATAAAGTTTCTGATTTCGCAAGGTTTCGAACACTTGCCTCAAATGTTCAAAATGCTCATCAATACTCCTACTATACACCAAAATATCGTCAAGATAAACCACAACAAATCTGCCCAAGAAGGATTTAAGTACCTCATTCATCAATCTCATGAAGGTACTCGGAGCATTAGTAAGACCGAATGGCATGACGGTCCATTCATACAATCCATGCTTCGTTTTAAAAGCCGTCTTCCATTCATCACCCTCATGCATCCGAATCTGATGGTAACCACTTCTAAGGTCGATTTTTGAGAAGATAACTGAACCATGAAGCTCGTCAAGCATATCATCAAGTCTCGGTATTGGAAAGCGATATTTGATGGTTATGTTGTTTACAGCCCGGCTATCAACACACATACGCCATGAACCATCCTTCTTTGGCACGAGCAACACCGGAACAAAGACAAGGACTCATACTCTCTCGCACGTAGCCCCTCTCCATCAACTCATCAATTTGCCTTTGGAGTTCTTTTGTTTCTTCCGGATTACATCGATAGGCAGCCTTGTTTGGAAGAGTTGAGCCCGGAATAAGATCAATTTGATGTTCAATGCCTCGAATAGTAGGCAAACCAGCGGGTAATTCATCGGGAAACACATCCCCAAACTCTTCAAGCAAATCGTCAATTGGGTTATGTTCCTGCAAAACAGCATTAGCACTCGAATTTTCTTTAGCAACAAGCAAATAAACTTGCTCTCCATCATCAACGGCACGCTCCACATCCCGTTCTCCAATCAACATAGCAGCATGGGCTTTTGCTTTCGGTTTTGAACCCAAAGCACGGACAGCTTGTGGTGACATTGGTTTAAGCACAATTCGTTTCCCTTTGTCTTTCAACTCATACTCATTACTCCTCCCTATATGCAATACATCCCGGTCATATTGCCATGGTCGACCCAACAAAATATGACAAGCATCCATGGGAATAACGTCACACAACACCTCATCGACATAGGAACCCATAACCAAACCAACCCGGGCCTGTTTTGTCACCTTAACGCTACTACCATCATCTAGCCAATGTAATGCATATGGGTGTGGATGTTTAGTAGTCTCAAGACCCAATTTTGACACCATTTCAGTAGAGGCCGCATTAGTACAACTACCCCCATCGATAATTAGACTACACCACTTATCATTTACCCGACACTTGGTATGAAACAACTGATTTCTTTGTTCCGAATCAGTAGGTAAAGTCTTTACTTGCAAGGTACGCAAAACCAGGTTAGTATCATAAATTGGTGCCTCATAGTCCTCTACTAACTCGTCCTCTTCCTCACCTTCATTGAAATTAAACAGTTCACCCAATTGTTCTTCCTCGTCCAACAACTCGTCCCTACACTCTACCGCCTCTCTCAAGGTCACGACTCTTTTGTTTGGACACGTACTTTGATAATGACCGAAACCTTGACACTTGAAACAACGGACTTTGGACAGATTGGTCTCCTTGGCCGTGGTCCTAGGGGTAGCATTTGAGGATGCCGTGGTTTTGTTAGGACTCACAAACGAACTACTAGGTGTTTCGGTTTTGGGGTTTGTTTCAGTTTTGGTCCATGATTTGTTCTTTCCCGAATCTGAACTCGACCCTCCCCCATACTTAGACTTCCCTTGTGACTCCACTTTCAAACAAAGACCACAAAGAGTATCAAAATCAGAATATGGGTATAACTCAACGGAACTAGCAATATTATAATTCAATCCACGCAAAAATCTCGACATTTTCTGCTCTTCTACTTCCTCTAATTCACCCATCAAACATAAGTTTTCAAATTCATCAATATATTCACTAACACTTAATTTTCCTTGTCTCAAATCAGCAATCTTATGATATGTAGCTAACCTATAGGTCGTTGGCACATACCTTTTACGAAGTTTGCGTTTCAGAGACTCCCAATAATCTATCTTTTCCTTCCCCGCGCGCACCCTCTTGGCCTTCAACCCTTCAAACCAAAGAGATGCTCCCTTGCTTAATTTGATAATGACTCTTTTGTTTGGACACGTACTTTGATAATGACCGAAACCTTGACACTTGAAACAACGGACTTTGGACAGATTGGTCTCCTTGGCCGTGGTCCTAGGGGTAGCATTTGAGGATGCCGTGGTTTTGTTAGGACTCACAAACGAACTACTAGGTGTTTCGGTTTTGGGGTTTGTTTGATTTTGGTCCATGATTTGTTCTTTCCCGAATCGAACTCGACCCTCCCCATACTTAGACTTCCCTTGTGACTCCACTTTCAAACAAAGACCACAAAGAGTATCAAAATCAGAATATGGGTATAACTCAACGGAACTAGCAATATTATAATTCAATCCACGCAAAAATCTCGACATTTTCTGCTCTTCTACTTCCTCTAATTCACCCATCAAACATAAGTTTTCAAATTCATCAATATATTCACTAACACTTAATTTTCCTTGTCTCAAATCAGCAATCTTATGATATGTAGCTAACCTATAGGTCGTTGGCACATACCTTTTACGAAGTTTGCGTTTCAGAGACTCCCAATAATCTATCTTTTCCTTCCCCGCGCGCACCCTCTTGGCCTTCAACCCTTCAAACCAAAGAGATGCTCCCTTGCTTAATTTCAGAATTGCATATTTGCATCTTTTCCCATCATCCAATTCCTTGAAATCAAACATACGATCTATCTTCCGTTCCCACTCCAAATATGCCTCGGGATCAGCCCCTCCAACGAACTCAGGTAGTTCGTTAACTTTGAACGGTTCAGCCACCCTTTCAAAATGCCTTGGCTGCCACCTATCATCCCTTTCTTGCACGTTTCTCAAGGCATCACGGAGTTGCTGCAAAAAGTTAGGATTATCAAAATCCATCGATAAATAAGGATCAAGAGCCGAAGCTCTGATACCACAAATGATACGAATTGAGCAGCGGATTTTAGAACGATTTGGACAGTGCTGAGGACTGTTCGTACTAGGTACGCGCAGACCTGAAACTGATTAACTTAAAGAACAAAAGATAAAATTTGACGGACTGTTTTTGGCGAACCGAACGTACTAGGTACGACCAGTTCTGGATTTTGTATATAAGGGATAGTGTTTTGAACAAGTAAGACCTATTACTTGATCAAAGTGAGTGAGACCAAGACGTATTGATCAACAACTCGAGAATTTTAATTAGAATCGCGTTATAATCAAAACCAGTTTTGTTTCTAAGCAAGAAACGATTTTGTAAACACAAGTTTTCTGAAATTTCTGAATGATTTTATTCAAGGAAATGAAGGCCTTATATAGCCCTCCAAGCAGTCGTGCAAAGCCAAGCAAAGTGAAGAGTTAAGCTTTTACTCTTCACTTAATTACAATCATTAAGACTCCTAATTCATTGAACTTAGACAACAACAATTTAAGCTAACATTTTATTGTAAAGATAATCTGAAATGTAAAGCTAAAAACATGAAATTGGTCCGTCCTCCTTCGATTGCGTGCCTTCCCATCAGCTCCCATGTTCCACACTTAGTAAATTAACAAAAGAAGGATAATTGTAGCTCCTAGGCTGAAAATTACGGACCAACATCAGACCTTCCCCTTGAGTGTTCATAACCAACTCGTCCAGCCCATCAACTAACTCCGAGTCATTAGCTTGGTTCGCATCACTATCTTACTTGTTAAGGATAGAATGGAGTAAAACGGCGAGGTGGTCCGTAATAAGCCCAAACCCTACTAAAAATGGTGCAACCATAATACAAAAATTAACTCGAAAATGGGCTGTTTTGGAGTAGTACTTTCTCGGTTTTGGGAGGGGGCTGTTTTGGGAGGTTTTATTTGAAACATAAAATGAAAGATATGACTTAAACAAGATCACAAAGCATGTTTAAGCCTAGGATAATACTCTTCCAAAGCACTAAGCAAATGAAAAGAGTTCATCTCCAAACACTAAGTAATGGAGGTTGTTCAAGCACAAAGCAATGAACTAATGAAAGGGTTTTCAAAAACCTCATATTCTCATTCTCATAAACTTCAAATCTGAAATTATTACAAGGGATAGGTGCTCTTTAAATAGAGGCTCAAATTACATCCAAACCATCGATCTAAAAGTAAATCTAAAGGCTACAATTGAAAGCATAAATGGACAAAAGTTAAAGTAGATATTTTACACACAAAAACACTACAAATGGGTCCAAAATAAATAAGCTTGGCAGCCTGTTTAGGCGTGTAAAGCTGCTGGCCATTTTGTTGGTTTTGCTCTTCAATTCCTTTGGCTTCTTTTGGAGACAATAAAGGGGACCATTTGTTGTCATTTTCTCTTAAAAATCTTGCAATTATACTCACCAAAATGCTTTGCAAATTCCTGTCCAGATTTGAACAAAAACGGACAGCCCTTGGACCATTTCGGTTCAAACTCCCTTTGTTGATAAAAGTTTGTCCTCAAACTTTCGCGGTTAAGAACATGGTATAGCAAAAGACGATTTCAAAAACAAATACAATTTCAGAAAAATGTAGTATAGATGTTAAAGAGGGAAACAACAAGAGCCCATTCTAGTCAAGCACTTAGCAAAGACCGAACCCTCTTGTTAGCCAACTCGATCCGAGCAACACACAAGTGCTCGAACCAAAGCCAACACCCACAAATCAAGCCACGCACAGATTTGCGGTGTCACACCCTAGAACACCAAGGACCACCATTTCCCAAGATCGTCTTGGTTTAAGAAAACGCAAGAGCCGAAGCTCTGATACCACTTTGGAGTAAAACGGCGAGGTGGTCCGTAATCAGCCCAAACCCTACTAAAAATGGTGCAACCATAATACAAAAATTAACTCGAAAATGGGCTGTTTTGGAGTAGTACTTTCTCGGTTTTGGGAGGGGGCTGTTTTGGGAGGTTTTATTTGAAACATAAAATGAAAGATATGACTTAAACAAGATCACAAAGCATGTTTAAGCCTAGGATAATACTCTTCCAAAGCACTAAGCAAATGAAAAGAGTTCATCTCCAAACACTAAGTAATGGAGGTTGTTCAAGCACAAAGCAATGAACTAATGAAAGGGTTTTCAAAAACCTCATATTCTCATTCTCATAAACTTCAAATCTGAAATTATTACAAGGGATAGGTGCTCTTTAAATAGAGGCTCAAATTACATCCAAACCATCCATCTAAAAGTAAATCTAAAGGCTACAATTGAAAGCATAAATGGACAAAAGTTAAAGTAGATATTTTACACACAAAAACACTACAAATGGGTCCAAAATAAATAAGCTTGGTAGCCTGTTTAGGCGTGTAAAGCTGCTGGCCATTTTGTTGGTTTTGCTCTTCAATTCCTTTGGCTTCTTTTGGAGACAATAAAGGGGACCATTTGTTGTCATTTTCTCTTAAAAATCTTGCAATTATACTCACCAAAATGCTTTGCAAATTCCTGTCCAGATTTGAACAAAAACGGACAGCCCTTGGACCATTTCGGTTCATAGAACTAGGCTCAAAAGAGAAAGTGTTAGACACTAAAATAGTGACAAACCCCAAATAAGTAAAGATCTAGGAAGTTGGTCGTGTGACTCCAACATATTTCTTCTTGAACATCTATGACATTGACATTGCATTCTTGCCAATTACCACATCATGAGTATTTGATACAAATTTATGGATTTCATAAAATTTGGCATTATTGTGTGACGATTAGCAAAAATAAATTCAGAAATTTACATGAATGTACTCATTTTAGTTTTGTATTTAGAAATTTGCCTCAATAATTGTTATGGTATGATGTATAATATGTCTAAATAAGAATATAATTTGAAGTTTTGCACAAAAGGTAAAGGGTTTTACCATTATGCAATTAAAACAAGCGTTTAACTCTTACATACCACGATTAAGTTTATGGTGAGACCATACAAATCAAGGTAATTATATTCAAACTAAAAATAAATGTCATATATATATGACTCAAGTTGGTGACCCCAATCATTTCGCAATTCTTGATTGAAAATCGCATTTAGAAACTAGTTTTGACTAGTGTCCCACACCATTTGATTGTGAATCTCATGAAATGTGTGAATCTTGTATTCAAAGCAAGATGTTTCGTGACTTTTCTTGAAAAGTATAGCGAATAGAATAATTTATTCACCAAATTACACTTCAATGTGTATGGTCAAATATATTTTCAATCAAAAAAGGTTATTACTTCTTCATCTCTTTTACCAACGAACTAGGTAGATACTAGGTATCCACTTAATGAGGTAAGAAGAGAAATTCTTTGAATAAGTTCAATAAATGTTTAAAAGGTATCAAAACCTACAGATTATAAAACCAAAGTATTAGTACTTTGTTAAAATGGTAAACAATAAAGTGATGACTTTTATCTGCACCAAAAGGAGAGTGATATGGTATCACAAGTTCACTTTCATTACGATATGATTGAATCTTTATAATATAGTTGGAGGTAGTTTCTGTTATAAAATTTGTTTGGCATTTAAATTTTCCACTAAAACAAAACATGGTTAAAGCAATCATCTACTTTTTGCAGTGTAAACTATGGGAACAAGCACAAATGGGACAAATCCAAACAGCAAAGGAGCAATTTTCGGGAATGCAATAAACTTGGGGATTTTTATAAAAATAGTAAATGACCTTGAAAAATCATGAAACTTGGTGATAATTTAGTTAAGGGAGTAAACTAAAACTGTGCCAATTCTCAGGATTTTACACACACTCCAAGTATTTTTAATAAATAGAAAACAGATGAAATAAGAGAAATCTCGGATAGTTCCTTGAAAGATTCTTGTGATTTGTTTTTGTGATAAATTCTGGACACAAAGGAGGATATAATTATCAAATTTACTCTCAAGCAAGCACAGAGATCAAACTTAATAATTTAGGAAGATTAAGACTGAATTGTTCAAGCAAGCACATAATCAATTCAAGCTTAACTGCACAATGCACTTAAAATAGCTCAAGCAAGCACGGACCTATTCCAAGTAGCACCACAGATCCTTAATCACCTTCTAAGCAAGCACAAGAAGATATTAAGTCTGACTTATAACTAAGACTCAACAAAGTTAAAAGATTTGCAAATTTTCGAGAGAAATCTCAAGGTTTTCATTAATCAAAGTCCGAGTACAACAGATCGAGAAAGGGTCCTTATATAGGCCTTTCGTGCAATGTTGATACATGATAAACCCTAGACAACTCCATCTAAGGGCCAGGATTAAACTTAGGAAGCAAACAAGAGTAGTGGACTTATTTTACAACGGATACAAAGGAAATTAAGGCAAACTGAACAAGAACAAAAGAGCCGCAGGTTGATAGTGACATGTTGTCTGTCAGTTCTTTGAAAACTTTGGCTGGTTGTTGTGGGTCAAATGGCTTTGGTGCAGGCATCTTATATGGCTCAAGGCTCTATAAAATGAGTGCTGAATAGGCCAAGTTCTTCTTTGTTGAGAGTTTTCCCTTGTTTGGCCAAAAATGGCAACTTTGCTTTATCTGTTTTACCCCCCCTGCAACTTATCTTTTCAGTCTGATTTTTGGTGTAATGCTTTAGGAATTTGGCCTGGCTCCTTAGGATTAATTTGTGACTAGTTGAACAAGGATTCAGCTGGCCAAGGTGGCTGCTGGTGGCTAGCCTGGCTGCTGTTCTTGTGACCTGGTGGAGTTGGACTGGTAGTTGAGGTTGCCTGAGTAGTGTCACTGGCTTGAATTGTGCCTGTCATAAAAAGGGTGTTGGCCTGGTTATCAGCTCCTGCTGCAACCCCCCCTGGTTGAACAGGGCTTGCCCTCAAGCCTGGATCCTCCTCTCCCTCAGAATCTTCATAGAATGGACTTAGATCACCCACATTGAATGTGCCATGAACCCCATATTCCCCTGGCAAGTCAATTTTATAAGCATTTGGACCAATTCTTTCCAAGACTTCAAATGGCCCATCTGCTCTAGGCATAAGCTTGTTCTTTCTTTTGGAGGGGAACCTTTCCTTCCTAAGGTGCAACCAAACCATATCTCCTGCCTCAAATTCCTTCTTTTTCCTAGGCTTCTTGGATTGTTTTTTATACAACTCATTGGACTTTTCAATTTGTTTTCTTACAGTTTCATGCAACTTCAGCAGTTGTTCAGCTGTTCTCTTGGCATCGGGGATGATCTCTTCCTTTGGGACGGAGAAGATAAGTCCAAGGGCATAAGTGGATTAACCCCATAGACTATCTCAAAAGGACTGTAACCAGTTGCAGTAGATGGTGCTCTGTTGAATGCAAATTCAGCTGCAGCTAGCTTTAAATCCCAATCCTTCAAGGTTTTGCTAACTAGGCACCTTAAAATTCTCCCCAAAGTTTTGTTAGTGACCTCAGTTTGCCCATCTGTTTGTGGGTGATGAGAGGTGCGAACAAAAGCTTTGTCTTTAGCACTTCCATAGGGTTTTCCAAAAGTAGCTCATAAATTTTGTATCCCTGTCAGATACTATTGTCTTAGGAACCCCATGAAGTCTCACAATCTCCTTAAGGTATAGCTCAGCAACACTAGCAGCATCCTCAGTCTTCTTGCAGGCTATGAAGTGAGCCATCTTACTGAACCTATCCACAACCACCATGATTGAGTCTTTACCTCTCTGTGTCCTTGGTAATGCCACAATGAAATCAAGGCTCACACCTTCCCAAGGTTTATCGGGGATAGGCGGTGGGGTGTAGGGTCCCGCTTGGAAGGAACTCTTGGCTTTTCGACATGTTGAACACCTTCTAAGGACTGCTTGAACATCACCCATCATTCTAGGCCAATAAAATTGGTCTTGTAAGATATCTAGGGTTTTCTGAACACCAAAATGTCCCCCTAACCCTCCTGAATGGACTTCCCTGATCAGTAAATCCCTGTAGGATCCCCTTGGTACACACAACCTATTACCATGAAACAAAAACCCTTCTTGTAGCATATATTTCTTACTCTGAGTTGAGCCTCCTTCTGTGAGAACAATCCACTCCTCAGAGAAGTCAGGGTCCTCCTTATACATCTCCTTCATGAATTCAAACCCAAGGACCTTGTTACTAATGACAGTCAACAAAGAATGCCTCCTAGATAGGGCATCAGCTACCACATTTTGCTTCCCCTCTTTATATTTGCTTGAAAAGTTAAAGGCTTGCAGGAATTCTACCCACTTAGCATGTCTATGGCTCAGCTTGTGTTGGCCATTGATGTATTTCAGGGCCTCATGATCAGAATGCAACACAAATGGCTTAGGTTTCAAGTAGTGACTCCAATGTGTAAGAGCCCTTATGATTGCATAGAACTCTTTGTCATAGGTTGAATATTTCAGCTTGGCTCCATTCAACTTCTCACTGAAATAGGCCATCGGTCTCGGCCTTGGATTAGGACAGCTCCTATCCCAACCCCACTGGCATCACACTCCACCTCAAATGGCTGTTCAAAGTCGGCGACTTGAGAATGGGAGTCTCACACATTAACTTTTTGATCTTCTCAAAGGATTGCTGAGCAGTTTCAGTCCATTGGAAGTCTCCCTTTCTCATACACTCAGTAATTGGTGCAACAATCGAGCTGAAATTCTTAATGAATCTTCTGTAGAAAGATGCCAAGCCATGAAATCCCCTTACTTCTGTGATTGTTTGTGGGACTGGCCAAGTTTGCATAGCCTGAATCTTCTCCTGATCAACTGAAATCCCTCTTCCTGATATAATATATCCCAGAAATGCTACCTCATTGACCATGAAGGTACATTTCTCAAGCTTCCCATACAACTGTTTCCCGAGTATTTTAAAAATCACTTCCAAATGTAACACATGTTCAGATGGACTCCTGCTGTAAATGAGTATGTCATCAAAGTATACTACAGCAAACCTTCCAAGTGGCCTCAAGACTTGATCATGAGCCTCATGAAGGTGCTTGGAGCATTAGACAAGCCAAATGGCATGACAAGCCACTCATACAGGCCATGTTTGGTTTTGAAAGTTGTTTTCCATTCATCACCTTCTCTTATTCTCACCTGATGATACCCTTGCTCGAGATCTATTTTTGAAAAGATCGAGCCCCACCGAGCTCATCCAACATGTCATCTAGTCTTGGAATAGGGAATCTGTACTTGACTGTGATGTTGTTTATAGCTCGCTATCGTACACATTCTCCAACTTCCATCTTTCTTGGGCACTAGTAAGGTGCAGTCTTGCACAAGGGCTCAATGATTCCCTTACAAATCCCTTTGTCATTAATTCTTCAACTCGATGTTGTAGCTCCTTAGTTGTTGTGGGATCACACTGTAAGCTGGTCCGCATTTGGGAAGCACGGAACCAGGTACAAGGTCTATGTGATGCTCAATGCCTCTCAGGGGTGGCAATCCACTAGGCAACTCAGCTGGAAAAACCTCCTTGTACTTCCTAATTAGGGGTTGAACCTCTGCAGGTACATCCTTGTTCCATTCAGTGTTGGTTTCCCTTGATAGGAGAAACAACACAGGTTGTTCTTGCCTCAGCTCCTTGATCATAGCTGCCTCAGATAGAAATAGTACTCCATTGACCTCCTCAGGCATGTTAGGACTTCCATAACCCCTCTGGTTTGGTGGTAAGGGAGTCAGAGTGACTCTCTTTCCATTATGCTTGAAAACATAGACATTTTCCTTTCCCTGGTGAGTGGTATTCCTGTCAAACTCCCATGGTCTCCCTAGCAGTAGATGGCAGGCATCCATAGGGACCACATCACACAAAGACTTCATCCTTGTACACCTTCCCAATTGAAAAGGGAACAATGCATTGCTTGTCAACTCTCACTTCAGATCCTTTGCTTAACCATCTCAGTTTGTATGGATTGAGGTGCTCCTGAGTAGGCAGGCTTAGCTTGCTAACCATGATGGTGGAAGCTACATTGGTACAGCTACCTCCATCAATGATCAAGTTACACACTCTCCCTTGGACAGTGCACCTACTCCTGAATATCATGGATCTCGATCGCTTCTAGAGGAGCTGGTTGAGAGTGCATAACCCTCCATAGGACCAAATTGTGCCTGTGTCGGGGTGAGCCACAACTTGTCCTTGATCGTTTCCCTCTCGGTTTCCATCCCCTGTTGGAACCAGTGTCTCTTCTTCCTCATACTCAACTAGACCTTCCCTTTCCCATTCCTCAATCTCCATAGCTGTGAGAGCTCTGTTAGAAGGACAGTCCTTCTTAAAATGGCCAAAGCCCTGACATTGGAAGCACTTGATCTTATCCCTGGATAAAGGTGGGTTGGTTCTGGGGTACATGGGTGCCTTCCCTTTGTCTACCGTTGGTTGGGTAGCTGGTTTAGGTACCTCAGTCATTTTGACACCAGTATAGGGTTTGAAAGTTGTTCTGGTGGGAAATTTGGGTGTTGCAGGCTTCACCTTCCCTAGCTTCTCAATTCTTAAGGCTAGGTTAAGCGCCTCATCAAATGACCGGACTTGTTGCATTCTTACTTTGCCAGCTATCTTAGGGTCTAAACCCTCAATGAACCTAGCAATCTTTTGCTCGGGTTTTTCAGTGACCTCACATTGTAGGGTTAGTTGTTCAAAGCTCCTAAGATAGGCCTCACAGTTTAATCGCTCTTGTCTCAACTGAGTCGACTTAATAAAAATATCCTGAGTGTAGTCTTTAGCTATGAATTTCTCCTTTAACTTCTTTCTTAACTTAAGCCAAGACCTAACTGGTTCCTTACCATCTCTAATCCTTTGGTGTTTCATATTCTCATACCAAAGAGATGCATAGCCCTTGAGTTTTAAAATAGCAACCTTAAAAGCTTTTCTGTCATCACAATTTTTAAACTCAAAGACTCTCTCAACAGATCTAAGCCAGTCTAACAAGTCCTCAGGATTTAAACTACCATGGAAATCAGGGATTTCTACCTTAACATCCTTATCTCTAGCCAAGTAGTTACCTTCTTCCATCATGGATTCTTGAACGAGTTGAGTTCCTCTTCATGGTGTGGTGGCCTCTTCCTGCTCCAAGGATACCTCTACCCCTGCCCCTTCCTCTGTAGGGTGGTGGTCTTCCTCTCTCTGGAGTGGGAATGTTTGCCATCACGGTGTTCACAATTCTTCCAGGGTCACATTAACCAGGTTGGTTAACCGATCCATCTTTGCTTCCATTCCGCTAACCTCTCACTCACTCATTGGGTTATTTTGTAGTTTTGATGTAGCTGGGAAAATGAACTGACCTCTCTCTCACTCAGGACTAACACAAGATAGGATTGTGTTATGGACCTAAGCTCTGATAACCAGAATTTGCAGTGTAAACTATGGGAACAAGCACAAATGGGACAAATCCTGAAACAGGCAAAGGAGCAATTTTCAGGGAATGCAATAAACTTGGGGATTTTTATAAAAATAGTAAATGACCTTGAAAAATCATGAAACTTGGTGATAATTTAGTTAAGGGAGTAAACTAAAACTGTGCCAATTCTCAGGATTTTACACACACTCCAAGTATTTTTAATAAATAGAAAACCAGACTGAAATAAGAGAAATCTCAGACAGTTCCCTTGAAAGATTCTTGTGACTGTTTTTGTGATAAATTCTGGACACAAAGGAGGATATAATTATCAAATTTACTCTCAAGCAAGCACAGAGATCAAACTTAATAATTTAGGAAGATTAAGACTGAATTGTTCAAGCAAGCACATAATCAATTCAAGCTTAACTGGACAATGCACTTAAAATAGCTCAAGCAAGCACAGACCTATTCCAAGTAGCACCACAGATCCTTAATCACCTTCTAAGCAAGCACAAGAAGATATTAAGTCTGACTTATAACTAAGACTCAGCAAAGTTAAAAGATTTGCAAATTTTTGAGAGAAATCTCAAGGTTTTCATTAATCAAAGTCCGAGTACAAGATCGAGAAAGGGTCCTTATATAGGCCTTTCGTGCAATGTTCAGTACATGATAAACCCTAGACAACTCCATCTAAGGGCCAGGATTAAACTTAGGAAGCAAACAAGAGTAGTGGACTTATTTTACAACGGATACAAAGGAAATTAAGGCAAAGGCGAACAAGAACAAAAGAGCTGCAGGTTGATAGTGACATGTTGTCAGTTCTTGAAAACTTTGGCTGGTTGTTGTGGGTCAAATGGCTTTGGTGCAGGCATCTTATATGGCTCAAGGCTCTATAAAATGAGTCTTGAATAGGCCAAGTTCTTCTTTGTTGAGAGTTTTCCCTTGTTTGGCCAAAAATGGCAACTTTGCTTTATCTGTTTTACCCCCCCTGCAACTTATCTTTTCAGTCTGATTTTTGGTGTAATGCTTTAGGAATTTGGCCTGGCTCCTTAGGATTAATTTGTGACTAGTTGAACAAGGATTCAGCTGGCCAAGGTGGCTCTTGGTGGCTAGCCTTTTTTCTTTGTTCTTGTGACTCGGTGAAGTTGGACTGGTAGTTGAGGTTGCCTGAGTAGTGTCACTGGCTTGAATTGTGCCTGTCATAAAAAGGGTGTTGGCCTGGTTATCAGCTCCTGCTGCACTTTTCATATGAGATATGGTTAGGCATGGTACCTAAATTGGAGCTTGTTTCGATAGTAAACATGTGCTCTCTTGATGTAAAACAGTATGGTAAAACGAGAATGAACAGATCGTTGAACTGTTCGTTTGAGTTTGTTAATTCTGTGATTGTGTATGTCGTGATAATTAGTAAATTTGCAGCGGAAATTGATTTGTTTGGACTGAATATTTCGTGATTAAGGATGTAACCGGATAGTATGGTGAATTCCTAGTCCTAACCTCGCAAGGTGTCAAACGCAGATTCACGCAATCAACCTCGCAAGGAAGATCTAAAGATTA
This sequence comes from Silene latifolia, assembly GCF_048544455.1. Lineage (NCBI taxonomy): Eukaryota > Viridiplantae > Streptophyta > Magnoliopsida > Caryophyllales > Caryophyllaceae > Silene > Silene latifolia. The sequence continues at coordinate 48,912,182 of NC_133531.1, forward strand.
AGCTCGCAAACCTAATCAGAATAATGCTCACAAATGTAAACAATTTTATTGCTGGAAATTCGATCGTGTTTCTCTGATCATACACGGCCTAATATACTCCTAAACGAGGTCACAATTCGACCCAAACCCTAGCTTGGAAATTAAGCTATCTTTCACTTTCCTAAACTAACTAGGAAAATTATTCCCCTTTCCTAAACTAACTAGGAAAGTAATTAAAATACTAAAAACTAGAATACAATCAGATTTAGGGTATTCTAATTTGACTAGGATTAGGAAAATCTAGCTTTCCTAACTTTATTAGAAATAGTAATTAACTAACTTATTATTCCTACACGATTTAGGAAACCGTGTATCCTAATCATCCTAGGAGCCGTGATATGCAGCCCCAGAGCCGTGTTATGCAGCTCCCATGCCTTCCCATTTTAGCATCAACACATTACTCGATCCAAGCTCAAATCCTTTTACTAGTTGAGTTACATTTCGACTAATAAGGATCTCATTTGCTTGTTCCGAACATGCTCCCCGCATCATTCTCTCCTTCTTTTTGAGAATTTGCCCTCAAATCCTCGTCTTCTAGATACGGTGATAGGTCGCCTACATTGAATGTCGCGCTCACCCCACCATATTCACTCGGCAACTCCAGCTTGTATGTGCTAGAACCATAACATTCGAGGATCTTGAATGGACCATCTGCTCGCGGCATCAACTTATTCTTCCTTTTGGACGGAAATCGTTCCTTTCTCAAATGTAACCACACAAGATCACCTTCCTTGAAGACAGGCTGCTTTCGATGTTTATTAGCCTTCTCTTTGTATTTAGCATTTGCCTTCTCAATTTGAGCTCGAACTTGTTCACATACTCGGAGAAATGCAGCTTGTCTTTCTTTGGCTTCAAAACTTAACACATCTTTCTTTGGAATGGGCACTAAATCGATTGGCAGGTATGGATTCACGCCATAGACAATCTCTAATGGAGCTCGCCCTGTCGTCATTGATAGTGTACGATTATAAGTGAATTCAGCATGCGCCAATTTGATATCCCAATCCTTTGTGCTTTTACTAACCAATCCTCGCAATAGACTCCCTAGAGTACGGTTGGTTACCTCGGTCTGACCATCTGTCTGTGGATGGTGTGATGTACTGAAAAGAAGCTTAGTCCCCATCAAACGCCATAACGTTTTCCAGAAGTAACTAAGAAACTTCACATCTCGATCTGAAACAATAGTAAGAGGTATTCCATGTAATCGAACGATCTCTCTATAGTACAAATCAGCCACTTTAGTTGCATCATCAGTCTTGTGACACGGAATAAAATGCGCCATCTTTGAGAATCGATCAACTACCACCATAATCGAGTCCTTACCCCTCTGAGTTCTCGGCAAACCAAGGATAAAATCCATGCTTACCTCATTCCATGGCTGTATGTGCAGTGCGGGCAGAGGTGTATACAAGCCCTTGGTGAACGTGCTTTTAGCCTTTTGACATACCACGCATTTCGCCACAATCTCTTGCACGTCCTTATTCATTCTCGGCCAGTAGAAGTGTTCACTTAGGATGTCACTCGTCTTATTAACTCCAAAGTGTCCAGCAATAGCCCCCGCCATGAGCTTCTCGTACCAACAACTCCCTAATCGACCCATTCGGAATGCATAGCCGATTACCCTTGAAGAGATAGCCATCCTGAACAGTATACAAACCTGTCGGATCAATGATTTCCTTTGAAAATTCTGGATCGACTTGTACGAGTTCCTTGATATGTTCGAAACCAAGAATCCTTGCATCCAACTCAATCAACAATGAATGCCTTCGTGATAATGCATCAGCCACGATATTAGAACTTCCCGTCTTATATTTTGAAGAAAACGTGAATGATTGCAAGAATTCTACCCATTTGGCATGTCTTTGATTTAACTTTTGCTGTCCATGGATGTGTTTAAGAGCCTCGTGATCAGAATGTAAAATAAACGGCTTCGGACGCAGATAATGACTCCAATGATCCAATGCTCTCACGATTGCATAAAACTCCTTGTCATAGGTTGAATAGTTCAACCTTGCACCGTTTAATTTCTCGCTGAAATATGCAATCGGCCTCTTTTCTTGTATTAACACGGCACCAATCCCAACACCACTTGCATCACACTCGACTTCAAACAATTTATTAAAATCAGGTAGTGCCAAAACAGGTCCGGAGCATAGCTTGCGTTTCACTTCTTCAAACGTCTTTTGGGCGCTGTTAGTCCACACGAACTCTCCCTTCTTGGTTAGCTCTGTAATTGGAGCCACAATCGAGCTAAAACCCTGGATGAACCGTCTATAAAATGATGCTAAACCATGAAAGCTTCGCACTCTCGTAGTTGATTTCGGAACTGGCCAGGCTTGAATAGCATCGACCTTGGATGGGTCCATACTTACTCCGTCTTTTCCCACAATATAACCAAGAAAGACAACACTTGAGACCATAAAAGTACAATTTTCCAACTTACCATAAAGCTTCTGATCTCGCAAAACTTCAAACACAGCTCGCAAATGTCGTTTGTGCGACTCTTCATCTTTGCTATAAATCAGGATGTCGTCAAGATAGACCACCACAAATTTGTTAAGGAACGGCCTTAACACTTCATTCATCAACCTCATAAACGAACTAGGAGCATTGCACAATCCAAACGGCATCACAAGCCATTCATATAACCCTTGCTTCGTTTTAAACGCGGTCTTCCACTCATCCCCTTCTCGAATCCTCATTTGATGGTAGCCACTCCTCAAATCCAGTTTAGAAAAGACACTCGAACCAGAAAGTTCGTCAAGCATATCATCAAGTCTTGGCATAGGAAAGCGATATTTGATTGTAATGTTATTTACCGCTCTACTATCAATGCACATTCTCCAAGTCCCTTCCTTCTTTGGCACTAATAACGCAGGCACCGCACATGGACTTAAGCTCTCTTGAACATATCCCCTATCTATCAATTCTTGGACTTGTCTCTGTAACTCCTTTGCTTCCTCTGGATTACAGCGATAGGCCGGCTTATTAGGCAATGCCGCCCCTGGAATCAGATCTATTTGGTGTTCAATACCACGTAAAGGAGGTAACCCATCCGGTAATTCATCCGGAAACACATCCCGGAACTCTTCTAACAACTCCTGTACCCCACGGTCATCACACACACCAACGGACCCGAATTCACGAACCAGCAGCACATAAGTTCGTTCCCCACGAGCTAAAGCCTCTTCAACCTCCCGAGCCTCCATAAACATACTCCCCTTCTTTGTTTTAGACTCTTTAATCTTATTAGGTGACATAGGTTTCAGATTATATCTCACATTACCCTTCATCACGCTATACACATTGGCTCTCCCGTCATGTTCAACCTTTCTATCGAATTGCCAAGGCCTACCCAACAGAATATGGCATGCATTCATAGGAATTATATCGCACCACACCTCATCAGTATAGGGTCCTAGATTCAACGAAACTAAGGCCTGTTTCTTAACTTGGATCCCATTCTCCCCATTCAGCCAATGTAATTTATATGGTTTAACTCGGTCTTTAGTTTGCAATTTCAGTTCATCAACAAGGTCCCTTGCTACTACATTAGCACACGATCCACTATCAATAATAAGATTGCAAATTTTACGGTTTACCTTGCACCGAGTATGGAAGATTTGCTCCCGTTGTTCATTCTCAGTTGAACCCGTTTCCATATGTAAATTACGCAGCACTAAATACTCCTCTTCACTCAACGGATCCAAATCGTAGACTATCCCTTCACCATCAGTTTCAACATTCTCTTGAACTGTTTCATCTTCTGGCGTGACAAATACTGGAATCATATCACATAATTCTTGAGCTGTTAGGGCTCGTGATGTAAAACAGTATGGAAAAATGAGAATGAACAGATCGTTGAACTGTTCGTTTGAGTTTGTTAATTCTGTGATTGTGTATGTCGTGATAATTAGTAAATTTGCAGCGGAAATTGATTTGTTTGGACTGATTATTTCGTGATTAAGGATGTAACCTGGATAGTATGGTGAATTCCTAGTCCTAACCTCGCAAGGTGTCAAACGCATATTCACGCAATCAACCTCGCAAGGAAGATCTAAAGATTAAGCTCGCAAACCTAATCAGAATAATGCTCACAAATGTAAACAATTTTATTGCTGGAAATTCGATGGTGTTTCTCTGATCATACACGGCCTAATATACTCCTAAACGAGGTCACAATTCGACCCAAACCCTAGCTTGGAAATTAAGCTATCTTTCCTTTTCCTAAACTAACTAGGAAAATTATTCCCCTTTCCTAAACTAACTAGGAAAGTATTAAAATACTAAAAACTAGAATACAATCAGATTTAGGGTATTCTAATTTGACTAGGATTAGGAAAATCTAGCTTTCCTAACTTTATTAGAAATAGTAATTAACTAACTTATTATTCTACACGATTTAGGAAACCGTGTATCCTAATCATCCTAGGAGCCGTGATATGCAACTCCAGAGCCGTGTTATGCAGCTCCCATACCTTCCCATTTTAGCATCAACACATTACTCGATCCAAGCTCAAATCCTTTTACTAGTTGAGTTACATTTCGACTAATAAGGATCTCATTTGCTTGTTCCGAACATGCTCCCCGCATCATTCTCTCCTTCTTTTTGAGAATTTGCCCTCAAATCCTCGTCTTCTAGATATGGTGATAGGTCGCCTACATTGAATGTCGCGCTCACCCCACCATATTCACTCGGCAACTCCAGCTTGTATGCGTTAGAACCATAACATTCGAGGATCTTGAATGGACCATCTGCTCGCGGCATCAACTTATTCTTCCTTTTGGACGGAAATCGTTCCTTTCTCAAATGTAACCACACAAGATCACCTTCTTTGAAAACAGGCTGCTTTCGATGTTTATTAGCCTTCTCTTTGTATTTAGCATTTGCCTTCTCAATTTGAGCTCGAACTTGTTCACATACTCGGAGAAATGCAGCTTGTCTTTCTTTGGCTTCAAAACTTAACACATCTTTCTTTGGAATGGGCACTAAATCGATTGGCAGGTATGGATTCACGCCATAGACAATCTCGAATGGAGCTCGTTCTGTCGTCATTGATGGTGTACGATTATAAGCGAATTCAGCATGCACCAATTTGATATCCCAATCCTTTGTGCTTTTACTAACCAATCCTCGCAATAGACTCCCTAGAGTACGGTTGGTTACCTCGGTCTGACCATCTGTTTGTGGATGGTGTGATGTACTGAAAAGAAGCTTAGTCCCCATCAAACGCCATAACGTTTTCCAGAAGTAACTAAGAAACTTCACATCTCTATCTGAAACAATAGTAAGAGGTATTCCATGTAATCGAATGATCTCTCTATAGTACAAATCAGCCACTTTAGTTGCATCATCAGTCTTGTGACACGGAATAAAATGCGCCATCTTCGAGAATCGATCAACTACCACCATAATCGAGTCCTTACCCCTCTGAGTTCTCGGCAAACCAAGGATAAAATCCATGCTTACCTCATTCCATGGCTGTACAGGTACGGGCAGAGGTGTATACAAGCCCTTGGTGAACGTGCTTTTAGCCTTTTGACATACCACGCATTTCGCCACAATCTCTTGCACGTCCTTATTCATTCTCGGCCAGTAGAAGTGCTCACTTAGGATGTCACTCGTCTTATTAACTCCAAAGTGTCCAGCAATAGCCCCGCCATGAGCTTCTCGTACCAACAACTCCCTAATCGACCCATTCGGAATGCATAGCCGATTACCCTTGAAGAGATAGCCATCCGAACCAGTATACAAACCTGTCGGATCAATGATTTCCTTTGAAAATTCTGGATCAGACTTGTACAGTTCCTTGATATGTTCGAAACCAAGAATCCTTGCATCCAACTCAATCAACAATGAATGCCTTCGTGATAATGCATCAGCCACGATATTAGAACTTCCCGTCTTATATTTTGAAGAAAACGTGAATGATTGCAAGAATTCTACCCATTTGGCATGTCTTTGATTTAACTTTTGCTGTCCATGGATGTGTTTAAGAGCCTCGTGATCAGAATGTAAAATAAACGGCTTTGGACGCAGATAATGACTCCAATGATCCAATGCTCTCACGATTGCATAAAACTCCTTGTCATAGGTTGAATAGTTCAACCTTGCACCGTTTAATTTCTCATTTGAAATATGCAATAGGCCTCTTTTCTTGTATTATCACGGCACCAATCCCAACACCACTTGCATCACACTCGACTTCAAACAATTTATTAAAATCAGGTAGTGCTAAAACAGGTCCGGAGCATAGCTTGCGTTTTACTTCTTCAAACGCCTTTTGGGCGCTGTTAGTCCACACGAACTCTCCCTTCTTGGTTAGCTCTGTAATTGGAGCCACAATCGAGCTAAAACCCTGGATGAACCGTCTATAAAATGATGCTAAACCATGAAAGCTTCGCACCTCTGTAGTTGATTTCGGAACTGGCCAGGCTTGAATAGCATCGACCTTGGATGGGTCCATACTTACCCCGTCTTTTCCCACAATATAACCAAGAAAGACAACACTTGAGACCATAAAAGTACATTTTTCCAACTTACCATAAAGCTTCTGATCTCGCAAAACTTCAAACACAGCTCGCAAATGTCGTTTGTGCGACTCTTCATCTTTGCTATAAATCAGGATGTCGTCAAGATAGACCACCACAAATTTGTTAAGGAACGGCCTTAACACTTCATTCATCAACCTCATAAACGAACTAGGAGCATTGCACAATCCAAACGGCATCACAAGCCATTCATATAACCCTTGCTTCGTTTTAAACGCGGTCTTCCACTCATCCCCTTCTCGAATCCTCATTTGATGGTAGCCACTCCTCAAATCCAGTTTAGAAAAGACACTCGAACCAGAAAGTTCGTCAAGCATATCATCAAGTCTTGGCATAGGAAAGCGATATTTGATTGTAATGTTATTTACCGCTCTACTATCAATGCACATTCTCCAAGTCCCTTCCTTCTTTGGTACTAATAACGCAGGCACCGCACATGGACTTAAGCTCTCTTGAACATATCCCCTATCTATCAATTCTTGGACTTGTCTCTGTAACTCCTTTGCTTCCTCTGGATTACAGCGATAGGCCGGCTTATTAGGCAATGCCGCCCCTGGAATCAGATCTATTTGGTGTTCAATACCACGTAAAGGAGGTAACCCATCCGGTAATTCATCCGGAAACACATCCCGGAACTCTTCTAACAACTCCTGTACCTCACGGTCATCACACACACCAACGGACCCCAATTCACGAACCAGCAGCACATAAGTTCGTTCTCCACGAGCTAAAGCTTCCTCAACCTCCCGAGCCTCCATAAACATACTCCCTTTCTTTGTTTTGGACTCTTTAATCTTATTAGGTGACATAGGTTTCAGATTATATCTCACATTACCCTTCATCACGCTATACACATTAGCTCTCCCGTCATGTTCAACCTTTCTATCGAATTGCCAAGGCCTACCCAACAGAATGTGGCATGCATTCATAGGAATTATATCGCACCACACCTCATCAGCATAGGGTCCTAAACTCAACGAAACTAAGGCCTGTTTCTTAACTTGGATCCCATTCTCCCCATTCAGCCAATGTAATTTATATGGTTTAACTCGGTCTTTAGTTTGCAATTTCAGTTCATCAACAAGGTCCCTCGCTACTACATTAGCACATGATCCACTATCAATAATAAGATTGCAAATTTTACGGTTTACCTTGCACCGAGTATGGAAGATTTGCTCCCGTTGTTCATTCTCGGTGAACCCGTTTCCATATGTAAATTACGCAAACACTAAACACTCCTCTTCACTCAATGGATCCAAATCGTAGACTTTTCCTTCACCATCAGTTTCAACATTCCCTTGAACTGTTTCTTCTTCTGGCGTGACAAATACGGGGATCATATCACATAATTCTTGAGTCGTTAGGGCTCGTTTCGAGGACATTCGTTTGCTATATGCCCATAGCCTTGACACTTGAAGCAACGCCTCAAAGAACCCCCCTTTGGCTCGGCAACACCCTTTCCTTTGTCCTTGGGTTCTTCTTTCGGGATTTCTTTAGCCTTGCTAGGAGCTGGCCTGGAATATGAGTTGGTTCCCGAACTTTGTCCCTTGGAATAAGCATAAGGTTTACGTGCCTTATCATGTTTTTCAAATTTTAACGCCAATCTGCAAACATCACTAAACCCATCATAATTCTGGATTTCTACCTTTGTTGCAATCGCGGGTGTTAGGCCCTTGATGAATCTCGCCACTCTTAGCTCTTCTTTCTCCTCAAGATCGCACACGATTGACATCTTTTCGAATTCTTTGATGTAATCAGTCACGGACATGCTTCCTTGCTCTAAAGATTGGAGCTTTAAGTAGTTATCTTGCTCATAATCCCTTGGCAGGAATCGCCTCATCAAGTGCTTCTTTAATTTGATCCAAGATTCGATCTTGTCTTTGCCTTCCTTTCTCCTCTGTTTTTTCAGATTTTCGTACCATAAAGATGCATACTTTGTAAGCTTTAAGATTGCAACTTTAAATTGCTTCTTGTCATCGTATTCTTTATATTCGAAAACCCTCTCAGCTTGTCTTACCCAATCCAGAAATTTTTCCGGATCCATCTCGCCATCAAAGTCAGGAATATCGAGTTTTAAACCCCGATCATCATCGTTCTTATTTTTTGACTTCCTCTTTGGCTGCTCGTCCTCTTCTTCAGATTCGGATGGGGTGTCCGATTCTTTTTTCTTCTCTTTAGCCTTCAACATGCTTGCTATATTTTTTAACACATAAGCCATCTGAGCCATCTCCAACTTCAGCTCGTTATGACCATCTTCCCATGTTTTCGGACCTTCTTCACCGTCTTTAACCATGATTAGCAACGTCCCAAGACAGATCTATTAAGGAATAAATCTGAACTTAGCTCTGGTAACCAATTTGATGTAAAACAGTATGGAAAAACGAGAATGAACAGATCGTTGAACTGTTCGTTTGAGTTTGTTAATTCTGTGATTGTGTATGTCGTGATAATTAGTAAATTTGCAGCGGAAATTGATTTGTTTGGACTGATTATTTCGTGATTAAGGATGTAACCTGGATAGTATGGTGAATTCCTAGTCCTAACCTCGCAAGGTGTCAAACGCAGATTCACGCAATCAACCTCGCAAGGAAGATCTAAAGATTAAGCTCGCAAACCTAATCAGAATAATGCTCACAAATGTAAACAATTTTATTGCTGGAAATTCGATGGTGTTTCTCTGATCATACACGGCCTAATATACTCCTAAACGAGGTCACAATTCGACCCAAACCCTAGCTTGGAAATTAAGCTATCTTTCCTTTTCCTAAACTAACTAGGAAAATTATTCCCCTTTCCTAAACTAACTAGGAAAGTAATTAAAATACTAAAAACTAGAATACAATCAGATTTAGGGTATTCTAATTTGACTAGGATTAGGAAAATCTAGCTTTCCTAACTTTATTAGAAATAGTAATTAACTAACTTATTATTCTACACGATTTAGGAAACCGTGTATCCTAATCATCCTAGGAGCCGTGATATGCAACTCCAGAGCCGTGTTATGCAGCTCCCATACCTTCCCATTTTAGCATCAACACATTACTCGATCCAAGCTCAAATCCTTTTACTAGTTGAGTTACATTTCGACTAATAAGGATCTCATTTGCTTGTTCCGAACATGCTCCTGCATCAGCTCGTTTCTGAGGACATTCGTTTGCTATATGACCATAGCCTTGACACTTAAAACAACGCCTCAAAGAACTCCCTTTTGGCTCGGCAACACCCTTTCCTTTGTCCTTGGGTTCTTCTTTCGGGGTTTCTTTAGCCTTGCTAGGAGCTGGCCTGGAATATGAGTTGGTTCCCGAACTTTGTCCCTTGGAATAAGTATAAGGTTTTCGTGCCTTATCATGCTTCTCAAATTTCAACGCCAATCTGCAAACATCGCTAAATCCATCGTAATTCTGGATTTCTATGAAGAGAATTCAGCCGAGCATTCCTCTTTTGAACCCGGTTTTGGACCTTGCACAAGATTGAGGTCTAACATGAATTCCGTCTAAGAAGTCGTGCCTTTTTCCAGCATGGGATTAATCTTTGGTGAGTTTGGGACGTTTTTGTGTAGGAACTTGTATCCCAAAGCTTTTCCTATCATTGAGTTTGCCAAGCTTTTAGAACAGCGCGCAATCAGGAACATGGCTGGAGCAGGCTTCGTTTTATGTGCATTATGTCGCTATCAACATTCCTCTTTTGATCAAACATAGCTCAAAGGCCCTTAGAAGAGTATTTGCAGCATTGCCAAAGTCTTCCAAGTGAGTCCAAGTGTGCATAAACAAGACTTGAGCTAGTAAACAAGGGATTGTTGTACTATTAGTTTACTTTCTATCTTTTATGCTTTATGTCCTTTTCTTTTCTGATTTCTTGTAAGGTCCTTGGCTGCCGTGTTTGGTGGTATTAGCAGCTCTTTTTGTGGCCATAGGATGCTATCTTAGATGAAGGGAGGAGATTGTCTTGCTTGTCCTATAAAAGCAAGCACAACCCTTAGACAAAATCAGATTATTTTGAATGAAAAAACCCTAAGAAGCAACCTGATGCAGGAGCACTCAAAGAAAATGAAAATGAAGTCTTAATTAGTCGAAATGTAACTCACATTTCTGAAGGTTTCAAAATGGGCTCAAGTATCGTGAATATGATAGCATGGAGAAGTCAAGGTGACGGGTTGGAGTCCGTCTAAGTCAACACGCCAACCAAGGAGGGTCAAGGTCGGTGCTGATGGAGGTGTTTAAGATTATTAGTTTCTTTATTTTTGCTTTCCTAATTCTAGTCAATAAATTTAAGGTAGTGTTGTTATTTCCTTATAGTTTCTTTCCTAATCTTAGCAAGATTGTAATAAGGCAATTTGCCATAATATGGGTCGGATTTCCTAATCAGTTTAGGACAAGTTAAGGAAGTTTAGGGAAGGGAGGTCGGTTTCCTTATAGTATAAATAGGGACTTTTGTATTCAGTTTTATTCATTCAAGTTTAGAGATTAATACAAGTTTTCTTGTTGCTTATTGCTTGCGAGCTTTGAGAGTCTTATTTCTTTCTTGCGAGGGAGAGATTAGAGTGTGGTTGATCCTTGCGAGGTGAGAGTCACAAAAACCCCGTGTGTGTGAGTTCGAGTTCCTTGCGAGGGAGGAGAGTTTATTCACGTCATATCCTCTTAATTTTCGTTCAAAAACATATAAAAATCAAATAAAAAGTCTAATATTCCGCTGCGTGTTTTACAACAAAATCGAACAGTCCAACGTATCTTTGTTTAAATCCATAAAATCGACTAGATTTTACATCAATTTGGTTACCAGAGCAAGGTTATTAATTTGTTCCCTAACAAGTTAATCTTGGGAAGTAAAGATGCCGGGAGAAGCCGATTCCAGCAAGGGCACCGGTGACGGTTCAGGCACGATTCAAGAACAACTAGATGAGATGAAACAAGCTATGGCCGAGCTAAAGTATATGATGAAGAACCTTCCAATTGGACGAGGTAGAGAACGAAGTCCAAGTCGTAGTAGGTCTCGTGGATCATATTCTGATGATGCGGATTCCAAGTCCAAAAAGGAGAACAAGAACGATGATGATCGAGGTCTAAAACTTGACATACCTGATTTTAATGGAGATTTAGATCCCGAAAAGTTTTTGGATTGGATTAGGCAAACAGAACGAGTTTTCGAATACAAGGAATACGATGAGCATAAGCAATTCAAGGTAGCTATTCTAAAACTTACTAAATATGCATCGTTGTGGTATGAAAACTTGAAAAAACAGAGAAAGCGTGATAAGAAGAGCAAGATTGATACTTGGGAGAAACTTAAGAAGCACCTTATGAGGAGATTCTTACCAAGAGATTATGAGCAAGAAAATTACCTAAAATTGCAATCTTTATCACAAGAAAATCTGTCCGTGGCCGAGTACATTAAAGAATTCGAAAGGATGATGATTGTTTGTGATCTTGAAGAAAAGGAAGAGCTTAGAGTTGCAAGATTCATCAAGGGTCTAATACCATCACTTGCGTCCAAAGTTGAAGTTCAGATTTACAATGGATTTGACGATGTGTGTCGCTTGGCTCTAAAATTCGAAAAGCAAGACAAAACAAAGAAGTCCTATACCTATTCGAGAGGAGCAAGTTCTGGCTCGAGTTCTTATTCTAAACCAACAACGAGCAAGCAAAAGGAAGTTGTGACAGAAGAAGTAAAGGACAAGGGTAAGGGTGTCGTGGAACCTAAGGGTAACTCATTAAGACGCTGTTTTAAATGCCAAGGCTATGGTCACATAGCTAATGAATGTCCACAAAAGAGAGCACTCACCGCTCAAGAATTGCGCAACATAGTTCCAGCATTCGTTCAAACTGAACAGTCCACAGAACTGTCTGATATTGAGGAGGACGAAGAAGAAGGTGTCGCCTATGATGTTGATCCGTTGAGTGAAGAAGAGTGTTTGGTAATTCGTAATCTTCATGTAGAAACAACTCCGGATGAAGCGGAACAAAGGGAGCAAATATTTCACACTCGTTGCAAGGTACATTCTAAAATTTGCAATCTAATCATTGATAGTGGATCATGTACCAATGTTGTGTCAAAGGAGTTAGTTGATGAGCTGAAATTACAAACCAAGAATCATAATAAGCCATATAAATTGCATTGGTTGAATGGGGATAATGGAATTCAAGTAAGGAAGCAAGCATTAGTTTCTTTGAGTTTGGGACCTTATAATGATGATATTTGGTGCGACGTGATTCCTATGAGTGCGTGCCATATTCTATTGGGACGACCATGGCAGTTTGATCGAAAGGTTGAACATGATGGAAGAACTAACATATATAGCGTGACCAAGGGCAGAACTACATTCAATTTGAAGCCTTTATCACCTAGTAAAATCAAGGGGCTGAAATCAAAGAAGGGGAGCTTATTTATGGAAGCTCGTGAGGTTGAAGAGGTTCTAGCTCGTGGAGAACCAGCCTATGTTCTTATGGTTCGTGAATTAGAAGCCAATGGTGAAGGAAGCAGCCGTGAAGTTCAAGGGCTATTAAAAGAGTTTTGCGATGTATTTCCCGAAGAATTACCGGTTGGATTACCTCCTTTAAGAGGTATTGAACATCAAATTGACTTAATTCCAGGAGCTCAATTGCCAAATAAACCAGCCTATCGTTGTAATCCCGAAGAAGCGAAAGAATTACAAAGGCAAGTGCAAGAGTTAATTGATAGGGGTTATGTTCAAGAAAGTTTGAGTCCTTGTGCCGTACCAGCTCTATTGGTTCCAAAGAAAGATGGGACTTGGAGGATGTGTATTGATAGTAGGGCCGTTAACAATATCACAATAAAATATCGATTTCCTATGCCGAGGTTGGATGATATGTTAGACGAGTTGAGTGGGTCACGAGTATTTTCGAAGCTTGATTTACGAAGTGGCTATCATCAAATGAGAATTCGTGAAGGTGACGAATGGAAGACAGCGTTCAAGACTAAGCAAGGGTTGTATGAGTGGCTCGTTATGCCATTTGGTCTTTGCAATGCTCCTAGTTCGTTTATGAGGTTGATGAATGAAGTATTGAGGCCGTTCTTAAACAAGTTTGTTGTGGTGTATCTCGATGACATTCTTATTTATAGCAAGAGCAAAGAGGAACATATTGAACATCTCCGTGAAGTGTTTAAAATGCTACGAAAACAGAAACTATATGGCAAAATGGAGAAGTGTACATTCATGATGCCAAGCGTGGTGTTCCTAGGGTATATTGTTGGTGAGAGTGGTGTAAGCATGGATCCGTCCAAAGTGGAGGCAATCAAGGCATGGCCGGTTCCTAAATCAACAACTGAGGTTCGTAGTTTCCATGGTTTGGCTTCGTTTTATCGAAGATTTATTCAAAATTTCAGTACAATCATGGCGCCTATAACCGAGTTGACGAAGAAGGGTGAGTTTGTATGGACTCCTAGTGCAGAGAAGGCATTCGAAGAGGTAAAATCTAAACTAAGCTCCGCACCTGTTTTAACACTTCCTAATTTTGACAAATTGTTCGAAGTTGAGTGTGATGCGAGTGGAGTTGGGATTGGGGCTGTTTTGGTGCAAGATAAACGACCAGTAGCTTACTTTAGTGAGAAGTTGGGTGGTGCGCGATTGAATTACTCGACTTATGATAAGGAGTTCTATGCAATTGTGAGAGCATTGGATCATTGGGGTCATTATTTGCGACCTAAACCATTTGTGTTACATTCGGATCATGAAGCATTGAAGCATATTCATGGACAATAGAAGTTAAATCAAAGACATGCCAAGTGGGTTGAGTTTCTACAATCTTTTACTTTCTCATCAAAGTATAAGACGGGAGCTTCTAATGTTGTTCTTTGATGCATTGTCTCGAAGACATACTTTATTGATCGAGTTAGATGCGAGAATGCTTGGGTTTGAACATATCAAAGAGCCGTACAACACCGATCCAGATTTTGCTAAGGAGATTATTGAGCCAACGGGGTTATATACTGTTCAAGACGGTTATCTGTTCAAAGGCAATCGATTATGTATTCCCAACGGTTCAATTCGAGAGCTTTTGATTCGTGAAGCTCATGGTGGTGCAATAGCTGGACACTTTGGAGTAAACAAGACTAATGATGTTTTGAGTGAGCATTTTTATTGGCCAAAGATGAGCAAAGATGTGCAAGAGATCGTGGCTAAGTGTGTGGTGTGTCAAAAGGCAAAGAGTACGTTCAATAAGGGACTTTATACGCCCCTTCCCGTACCTACACAACCGTGGAATGAGGTAAGTATGGACTTTATACTTGGTTTACCTAGAACTCAAAGAGGAAAGGATTCAATTATGGTTGTTGTGGATCGATTTTCAAAGATGGCGCATTTCATCCCATGTCATAAAACCGATGACGCTACTAATATTGCTGAACTTTATTACAAAGAGATTGTTCGATTACATGGTATTCCGCTTACTATTGTGTCGGATCGAGATGTTAAGTTCTTAAGCTACTTTTGGAAGACATTATGGAGATTGGTTGGAACGAAGTTGTTATTTAGTACTTCTCATCATCCACAAACAGATGGACAAACCGAGGTGACTAATAGAACTTTGGGAAGCTTGTTACGAGGTTTGGTTAGCAAGAGTACGAAAGATTGGGATGTTAAGTTAGCTCATGCTGAGTTTGCATATAACCGAACGCCGTCAATGACTACGGGAAGATCACCATTCGAGATTGTTTATGGGGTGAATCCGTATCTTCCTATTGATTTGGTTCCTATACCAAAGAAAGATGTGTTGAGTTTCGAAGCAAAGGAAAGACAAGCTGCATTTTTTCGAGTTTGTGAGCAAGTTAAAGCACAAATCGAGAAAGCCAATGCTAGATACAAGGAGAAAGCAAATAAACATCGAAGGCAACCTGTTTTCAAAGTTGGGGATTTAGTATGGTTACACTTAAGGAAGGAACGTTTTCCATCCAAGAGGAAGAATAAGTTGATGCCAAGAGCCGATGGACCATTCAAGATACTTGAAAGCTATGGGACTAATGCCTACAAGTTAGAATTGCCAAGTGAGTATGGAGGTGTAAGTGCGACATTCAATGTTGGAGATTTGTCACCATACTTAGATGACGAAAATTTGAGGTCAAATTCTCAAAAAGAAGGGGAGAATGATGCAGGAGCACTCAAAGAAAATGAAAATGAAGTCTTAATTAGTCGAAATGTAACTCACATTTCTGAAGGTTTCAAAATGGGCTCAAGTATCGTGAATATGATAGCATGGAGAAGTCAAGGTGACGGGTTGGAGTCCGTCTAAGTCAACACGCCAACCAAGGAGGGTCAAGGTCGGTGTTGATGGAGGTGTTTAGGATTATTAGTTTCCTTATTTTTGCTTTCCTAATTCTAGTCAATAAATTTAAGGTAGTGTTGTTATTTCCTTATAGTTTCTTTCCTAATCTTAGCAAGATTGTAATAAGGCAATTTGCCATAATATGGGTCGGATTTCCTAATCAGTTTAGGACAAGTTAAGGAAGTTTAGGGAAGGGAGGTCGGTTTCCTTATAGTATAAATAGGGACTTTTGTATTCAGTTTTATTCATTCAAGTTTAGAGATTAATACAAGTTTTCTTGTTG
The DNA here is from genome assembly GCF_048544455.1 of Silene latifolia. Classification (NCBI taxonomy): domain Eukaryota; kingdom Viridiplantae; phylum Streptophyta; class Magnoliopsida; order Caryophyllales; family Caryophyllaceae; genus Silene; species Silene latifolia. The sequence goes on from NC_133531.1 coordinate 48,928,331, forward strand.
CTTATTGCTTGCGAGCTTTGAGAGTCTTATTTCTTTCTTGCGAGGGAGAGATTAGAGTGTGGTTGATCCTTGCGAGGTGAGAGTCACAAAAACCCCAGTCGTGTGTGAGTTCGAGTTCCTTGCGAGGGAGGAGAGTTTATTCACGTCATATCCTCTTAATTTTCGTTCAAAAACATATAAAAATCAAATAAAAAGTCTAATATTCCGCTGCGTGTTTTACAACAAAATCGAACAGTCCAACGTACTGTTTAAATCCATAAAATCGACTAGATTTTACATCACAACCTGCTTTCTTTCTTCTTTATCTTTGCTTTGTGCTTGATAAAACTCCCTTGCTTAGTGCTAGGAGGTTGGATAAGTCCTTTGCTAAGTGCTTGGACGAGTCCTAGGCTTAATTCATTGCTTTGTGTTCGAATTAAGTCATACCTTGAGTCCTAAACAAGCTGAGTTTTCTTTGTTTGTCATTTGGGAATTTCGTGTCTAATATCAACTCAAATCTGATAGTTTTAGTTCAAATTGGTTATCAGAGCTTTGGTTAACAACAAAAATCCTTTCTTTGTGAGTTCATTATACCCTAACCACATTAAAAACACAAAAAACAACCATGAGTGAAGAAAGGATTGCTGGAATTGAAACACAAGTTACTCAACTTTCTGAAAAATGTGATTTGTTGCTAGAATCTCTCAATGTTATCATGGCTAATATTCCAACACCACCACCAAGAGGAGGACGACCACCTAGAGGCAGGGGTAGAGGCCGTGGCTTCATGGGGAGAGGACGAGCTCATGGTGGCCATGAGGAAGAGGAGCTTTCTGATTCGGAGGAGTCCATGGCCGAGGCCTTTCATGGAGAGCCCAACAAAGACTTAAAGGTAGAAATTCCTGATTTTCATGGTAGTTTAAACCCCGAGGATTTGTTAGATTGGTTTAGTACCATTGAAAGAGTCTTTGAGTTTAAAGGTTATTCTGATGGCAAAGCTTTTAAAGTTGCAATCTTGAAACTCAAAGGCTATGCCTCCCTTTGGTATGAGAACTTAAAAAATCAGAGAAGAAGGGATGGTAAGGAACCTATTAAGTCTTGGTTAAAACTGAAAAAGAAGCTTAATGAGAAGTTTATACCTAAAGAGTACACTCAAGACATTTTCATTAAGCTCACACAACTTAAACAAGACCAACAACCACTTGAGTCATATCTTAGAGACTTTGAACAACTTACTTTGCAATGTGAACTCAATGAGAAGCCCGAACAGAAAATTGCTAGATTTGTTGAAGGGTTAGATACTAAGATTGCTCATAGGGTTAGAATGCAACAAGTATGGTCCTTTGATGAAGCCGTTAACTTGGCTTTAAGGGTTGAGAAAATGGGTAAAGGGAAGGCTACAACCACCAAACCAACCACCAAAACAGCCACCTTTAGACCCCCAACCAGTTTCAAAATCAATGAACCACCCTCTCAAAACAAAACCACCATACTTGACAAGGGAAAAGCAGCCGAAACCTCACAAAAAAAGACCATGCCTCTCAAAAAATGTTACCAATGCCAAGGTTATGGTCACTTTGCCAAAGAATGCCGAACCAAGAGAGCCCTTAGTAGCTTTGAAGTGGTTCATTGGGGAGATGATGAGATTCTTGTGTGTGATGAGGAAAGGGAAGGAACGGACCATGAGGAGGATGATGTGGTTATGCCGGATGCGGGTCTTAGCTTGGTTACTTGGAGAGTGATGCATACCCAACCCCAACCCTTGGAAATGGACCAAAGACAACAAATTTTCAGGTCTAGGTGCACCATTAAAGGGAGGGTTTGTAATCTTATCATTGATGGAGGGAGTTGTACCAATGTTGCCTCTAGTACTCTCATTGACAAACTATCATTACCTACACAAGACCATCCTAGTCCTTATAAGCTAAGGTGGCTCAACAAAGGGGCTGAAGTGAGGGTTGATAAGCAATGCTTGGTTCCTTTTTCCATTGGCAAAAACTATGTAGATGAAGCTCTTTGTGATGTTCTTCCAATGGATGCTTGTCACTTGCTACTTGGGAGACCGTGGGAGTTTGATAGGGACTCGGTTCATCATGGTAAAGACAACACCTACACCTTCAAATTTGGCTCAAGAAAGGTCATCCTAGCACCTTTACCACCTGTTCTCAAGCATATTCCAACACCCTCCATGCTTGAACCATCTAAGGAAGTGTTGCTAATCAATGGGGCAGAAATGTTGCAAGAGTTAAAGGAGGATAGGGACGTGTATGTGCTTATAGCCAAGGAAGTGGTGGGAGAGCAAGAGAAGGGGCTGCCTAGTGAGGTCCAACGCCTACTCAAAACCTATGGTGATGTGTTTCCAAATGAGCTTCCTAGTGGTTTGCCTCCTCTTAGAGGAATTGAACATCAAATTGATTTCATTCCGGGAGCTACTCTACCCAACAAGGCAGCCTATAGAAGTGATCCTAAAGCTAGCCAAGAATTGCAACAACAAATTGGAGAGCTCATGAGCAAGGGTTTTGTGAGGGAGAGCCTTAGCCCTTGTGCCGTTCCAGCCTTGCTTGTGCCCAAGAAAGATGGGTCATGGAGGATGTGCACCGATAGTAGAGCCATCAACAACATAACCATCAAGTATAGGTTTCCTATACCAAGGCTTGATGACATCCTAGATGAGCTTAGTGGAGCCAAACTGTTTTCAAAGATTGATTTAAGGCAAGGTTATCATCAAGTAAGAATCAAAGAAGGAGATGAGTGGAAAACCGCATTCAAAACAAAGCATGGGTTGTATGAATGGCTTGTCATGCCATTTGGTCTTTCTAATGCACCAAGCACTTTCATGAGGCTTATGAATGAAGTGCTTAGGCCTCACTTGGGCAGCTTTGTTGTTGTATACTTTGATGACATCTTGGTGTATAGTCCTAACAAAGAAGAGCACCTCAATCATTTGCAAATATTGTTTGACACTCTTAGGGAACACAAGTTGTATGGGAAGCTTGAGAAGTGTTCTTTTATGCAAAGTGATGTCCAATTCTTAGGTTTCATCATTTCTGACCGTGGCATATTAGTTGATCAAGAGAAGGTTAAAGCAATCAAGTCATGGCCTATTCCTAGGAATATCACGGATGTGAGGAGCTTTCATGGGTTAGCATCATTCTATAGGAGGTTTATCAAGGATTTTAGCACTCTCATGGCTCCTATAACTGAATGTATGAAGAAGGGGGAGTTCAAATGGGGAGATAAGGCTGAAACTTCCTTCAACACCATCAAGGAAAAGCTATGTGAGTCTCCTATTCTTGCTTTGCCAAATTTTGATAAGTTATTTGAAGTTGAGTGTGATGCTAGTGGCATTGGCATTGGGGCTGTCCTTGTTCAAGAGCACAAGCCAATTGCTTACTTTAGTGAGAAATTGAGTGGTGCCAAGCTAAATTACTCAACTTATGACAAAGAGTTCTATGCCATTGTAAGAGCCTTAACTCATTGGAGCCATTACCTCAAGCCAAGGCCCTTTGTTCTTCATTCGGATCATGAGGCTCTTAAGTACATCAATGGGCAGCATAAGCTCAACCATAGACATGCCAAATGGGTTGAGTTCTTACAATCATTCAACTTTGCAAGCAAGTACATAGAAGGGAAGGATAACGTGGTTGCGGATGCTCTATCAAGGAGGTTCATTATGTTGAGTTACATGGAACAAAGAGTGCTTGGGTTTGAGCACATGAAAGAGTTTTACCAAGAGGATCCAGATTTCAAGGAGGAGTGGGGGTCATTGCAAAATGGACGAGCTAAGGGGGGTCATTACTTGGTCCAAGAGGGGTTCTTGTTTCGTGGAAACCGTTTGTGTGTGCCAAGGAGTCCCTATAGAAGCTTGTTGATACGAGAAGCACACTCCAATGGTCTTGCCGGGCACTTTGGCATTCAAAAGACCTATGACATACTCCAAGAGCATTTCTATTGGCCTAAGATGCTTGGGGATGTCCAAGATGTTATCAAGAGGTGTGCTCCATGTCAACAATCCAAGTCCTACTTCAAAACAGGCCCCTATACCCCTTTACCCGTCCCAAACCAGCCATGGGAAGACATTAGCATGGATTTCATAGTTGCTTTGCCAAGAACTCAAAGAGGCAAGGACTCCATCATGGTTGTTGTGGATAGGTTTAGCAAGATGGCTCACTTCATTGCTTGTAAGAAAACGGAGGATGCATCTAGTGTGGCTGATTTATACTTCAAAGAGGTGGTTAAGCTCCATGGAGTTCCCAAGTCTATTGTCTCGGATAGGGATTCAAAGTTCATGAGCCATTTTTGGAGGTCCTTGTGGAAGCTACTAAAGACTAGGCTCTTATTTAGCACCTCCCATCACCCCCAAACTGATGGACAAACGGAGGTGACTAACAAGACTCTAGGGAGAATCCTAAGGTGCACGGTTTCTAAATCATTGAAGGATTGGGATCTCAAACTAGCTCAAGCCGAGTTTGCCTTCAATAGGGCTCCTTCTTCAAGCACGGGCAAGTCTCCATTTGAAGTTGTTTATGGCGCCAACCCCCTCATGCCCACTGATTTGGCACCCATCCAAAGGAAAAAGATTGATTTCGATGCTAAGAAAAGAGTTGAGCAAATGCTACAAATCCATGCTCAAGTTAAGAAGCAAATTGAGAAAACAAATGAAGCATACAAAGCAAGGGCCAAGGGTCCTAAGCAAGCCACAAACTTTGAAGTAGGGGATCTTGTTTGGATTAACCTAAGAAAAGAAAGATTTCCAGTCAAAAGGAAGAACAAGCTCATGCCAAGAGCGGATGGTCCATTCGAAGTCCTCGAAAAGATTGGGTCCAATGCCTACAAGATTAACTTGCCCGGAGATTATGAGGTCCATGGCACATTCAATGTTGGGGATTTAAGTCCTTATTATGAAGAGATTGAAGATGATAATGGCCAGGATTTGAGGGCAAATCCTTTTCAAGAAGGGGAGATTGAAGAGAATTCAGCCGAGCATTCCTCTTTTGAACCCGGTTTTGGACCTTGCACAAGATTGAGGTCTAACATGAATTCCGTCTAAGAAGTCGTGCCTTTTTCCAGCATGGGATTAATCTTTGGTGAGTTTGGGACGTTTTTGTGTAGGAACTTGTATCCCAAAGCTTTTCCTATCATTGAGTTTGCCAAGCTTTTAGAACAGCGCGCAATCAGGAACATGGCTGGAGCAGGCTTCGTTTTATGTGCATTATGTCGCTATCAACATTCCTCTTTTGATCAAACATAGCTCAAGGGCCCTTAGAAGAGTATTTGCAGCATTGCCAAAGTCTTCCAAGTGAGTCCAAGTGTGCATAAACAAGACTTGAGCTAGTAAACAAGGGATTGTTGTACTATTAGTTTACTTTCTATCTTTTATGCTTTATGTCCTTTTCTTTTCTGATTTCTTGTAAGGTCCTTGGCTGCCGTGTTTGATGGTATTAGCAGCTCTTTTTGTGGCCATAGGATGCTATCTTAGATGAAGGGAGGAGATTGTCTTGCTTGTCCTATAAAAGCAAGCACAACCCTTAGACAAAATCAGATTATTTTGAATGAAAAAACCCTAAGAAGCAACCTGCTTTCTTTCTTCTTTATCTTTGCTTTGTGCTTGATAAAACTCCCTTGCTTAGTGCTAGGAGGTTGGATAAGTCCTTTGCTAAGTGCTTGGACGAGTCCTAGGCTTAATTCATTGCTTTGTGTTCGAATTAAGTCATACCATGAGTCCTAAACAAGCTGAGTTTTCTTTGTTTGTCATTTGGGAATTTCGTGTCTAATATCAACTCAAATCTGATAGTTTTAGTTCATTCTACCTTCGTTGAAATAGCGGGTGTTAGGCCCTTGACGAATCTCGCCACCCTTAGCTCTTCTTTCTCCTCAAGATCGCACACAATTGACATCTTCTCGAATTCTTTGATATATTCAGTCACCGACATGCTTCCTTGCTCTAAAGATTGGAGCTTTAAGTAGTTATCTTGCTCATAATCCCTTGGCAGGAATCGCCTCATCAAGTGCTTCTTTAATTTGATCCAAGATTCGATCTTGTCTTTGCCTTCCTTTTCTTTTTTTTCAGATTTTCGTACCATAAAGATGCATACTTTGTAAGCTTCAAGATTGCAACTTTAAATTGCTTCTTGTCATCGTATTCTTTATACTCGAAAACCCTTTCAGTTTGTCTTACCCAATCCAGAAATTTTTCCGGATCCATCTTGCCATCAAAGTCAGGAATATCGAGTTTTAAACCCCGATCATCATCGTTCTTATTTTTTGACTTCCTCTTTGGCTGCTCGTCCTCTTCTTCAGATTCGGATGGGGTGTCCGATTCTTTTTTTTTCTCTTTAGCCTTCAACATGCTTGCTATATTTTTTAACACATAAGCCATCTGAGCCATCTCCAACTTCAGCTCGTTATGACCATCTTCCCATGTTTTTGGACCTTCTTCACCGTCTTTAACCATGATTAGCAACGTCCCAAGACAGATCTATTAAGGAATAAATCTGAACTTAGCTCTGGTAACCAATTTGATGTAAAACAGTATGGTAAAACGAGAATGAACAGATCGTTGAACTGTTCGTTTGAGTTTGTTAATTCTGTGATTGTGTATGTCGTGATAATTAGTAAATTTGCAGCGGAAATTGATTTGTTTGGACTGAATATTTCGTGATTAAGGATGTAACCGGATAGTATGGTGAATTCCTAGTCCTAACCTCGCAAGGTGTCAAACGCAGATTCACGCAATCAACCTCGCAAGGAAGATCTAAAGATTAAGCTCGCAAACCTAATCAGAATAATGCTCACAAATGTAAACAATTTTATTGCTGGAAATTCGATGGTGTTTCTCTGATCATACACGGCCTAATATACTCCTAAACGAGGTCACAATTCGACCCAAACCCTAGCTTGGAAATTAAGCTATCTTTCCCTTTCCTAAACTAACTAGGAAAATTATTCCCCTTTCCTAAACTAACTAGGAAAGTAATTAAAATACTAAAAACTAGAATACAATCAGATTTAGGGTATTCTAATTTGACTAGGATTAGGAAAATCTAGCTTTCCTAACTTTATTAGAAATAGTAATTAACTAACTTATTATTCCTACACGATTTAGGAAACCGTGTATCCTAATCATCCTAGGAGCCGTGATATGCAGCCCCAGAGCCGTGTTATGCAGCTCCCATGCCTTCCCATTTTAGCATCAACACATTACTCGATCCAAGCTCAAATCCTTTTACTAGTTGAGTTACATTTCGACTAATAAGGATCTCATTTGCTTGTTCCGAACATGCTCCTGCATCATCTCTCTTCCTACATTATCACGAGAACGAAAGGTTTGTGGCTCGTGATGCTGTCTATTAAAGAAAATGGGATTATTTCTTAAAGATTGAGTGGGAGAAAATGTTCAAGAGCCACAAACTGAGAATAAGACGTTCCTTCTTAGTCAAAATCAGTGATTATTTATTCGAAACCTAAGTGGACATGAGTCATGTTATTTTGAAAGTAACAAACCTGTAACTAATTAAAATGCTTTATCTAGTTTCAACTCCGCAAAAGTCCGAAATGAGCATAAACATGAAAATGTTTATTTAGCTTGGTTGATTGATAGCAAAGGGTTTTGCTCGCAACAACAACGCTTCATTATGTACGGATATGATTTGATATAGTGTGATTTTAAAATCATCTTGCATGAGTTTTGTAAATCACAACTATCCTAAGGTAGGATGCAAACTTAAGAAGAAATCTTAAGTAGATGTTAAGGAGTTAAATTGTATGTTTTTATAATGTACATGAAGTTTAGTGGGAGTAATGTGGTGTTACTAGTCTTATATATAAGGGACATATTGATCATTGTGAATGATGGAATACTTAGGAGAAGAATAATACATCTCTAAGGTATCCAGACCTATAAAGATAGTTCTAAGAGGATATTAGCGCTAAATGAATATTCTTATATTGATAAGAGTCTAGACAAGTTCAAAGATATTGAACATGTAGAAATTGAATCCACATGCTTCCGCTACAGGATTAATTCATTACGCTAAGATGTATCACCATTCTTAAACCTCGTATACTTGGAGTGTGACGAGATGTTACAAATCGAATCCTTGAGAGAAGTCTCCATATAGCCATATAGTTCATTGGTTAGTACTCAGGAAGTACTAAAGAAATGAATCGAAGCATTTAGAAATGAGATGAATTTATGTGCAAGGAGTTACACAAAAACCATATTCTAAATTCATTAGGATTGTTAGAGAACCATCTTGGCTATACTATTTAAGGAGGATATCTGCTAGATACTTCCTAGGCAGTTGAACAATGAGATATACACAACAGAAATTGAGTACAGTTGCAATAATAAGTAATGCAAGAAGGAAGGGATATTAGGATTCGGTTTTGTGAATTGGAGGAACTATGGTAGTTCGTTCCAATAACCGAAGGTCCTATCCCTACAAACTGTGAGGACAGTGAGAGTTATTCAAAGGCAAGAGAGCCTATGTCCAGATTGGATCTAGACACGTACTCAAAGAAGTTCTTATAATAAAGATTATACATAACAAAAGGAAATAGTATGTTGGGAAATGTGTCCTCAATAATAGTGCGATCACATAATTTAAATATCATTATTAAATCTCATACTAAGAATACGTGAGGGATGATTCTTTATACAGTCGACTGACCGTCATTAATCGGTAATGATTGGCTAACTAGAGTTTGACATTACTGTCGTGTGACGGTGGTGGTCAGTTGATCCCTTTAGGTCACACCTATAGGATGAGGCCCAAATAGATATTTAATTAATTGTATGCGATACGAATTAATTCCTTAATTATGAGAGTGCAAATTTTGCGTCTTATTATAATGTGATTAAATAAGATTTAATTTAGTAATTAAGTGTTAAATTACTAAATTAGTTGAGGTTTTAATATAAGTTTTGAGGTAGAGGTAATTAGTTATTTATAGTTACAAGAAGTTGTAATTTTAACTAACTAGTAATTATGGGACCTATTATATGATGATATAATGGTAGTATACTACTCAAAAAGTGGAGTGTATATTATATTATTAATTGTAATATTTAAGTGTTAAATGATTACATTAATAATTAATTATGTAAGATTGTTAAACATATGACTTATAAGCATTTGTGGGACAAATAACAAAAGGCAAAAATGGACCAAAAATGGTCCAATATTTCGGCCAAAACAAGAGAGCACAAGATGCTCTTTTATCTTTGTTTGTTTTGATAAAGCATGATAGTGACTTGTCATATGAAGCTTTTATCATGCTATATCTTACACTAATGTTCCCTATACACTAGATATACTAAACAAGAGCTAAAAACAAAAGGAAAAAGATTCCCTTCATGGGAAGAGCCACCGGTTTTGTGCTCTATACATGAGCACTTGTTGCTCATATTTTTCCACTAGTTTTTGCTTGTTTTTGCTTATGCTTCTCTCTAACCTTCCTCACATGCAAGTTCATAAAAACTCTCTAAATATACTAATACTCATCATCTATTACTAGAGGTAGTAATATAAGAACATTAGTATTATTAAGGTTATATTTCTACTATATATCTAGTTAATATTAGTAGGAATTTTTGGGATTAATCTTGGGTGCAATTTATTGGAGTGGCTTCTATACTTGGAGTCTTAGGAGGATCATCCATCACATTTAGCTCAAGAACAAGTGAGGTAGGAGACTTCATTTGTGCCCATAATGGCCGAAATTATTGATGGTGAGAAAATGATTTTCTTATCTCTTCTTATTTTCTTTGCATGCATAAGATTTGTAATTAATTTTATGACTAAATTAATTAAAACATATATGAATATGTTAAGTAATGAGATATAGATTTCCAACAAGCGGTATCATGAGCCTTTGGTTGTTTGCATGCAAATCGGTTATAGTTTTTCCGAGTTATATGATTAACATATAAAACTTATAAATTTGTGTTTATTATGACATATCACGAAATTTATTATGCATGTTAAAGTTTCTGGTCCTAAAATGTTTTAGGATATTTTGGTTTAATTTATGGATTTTATTGTTCATTTTATATAATAATGGCATTAAAATGTGATTTTTATGATAAAAATGTCATTTTCGGACTAAAATTAGCTAAACTTCGAATTTTCCAGTGATTTTTGGATATGTTTTCACATATATTATTTTTAGATGATCTGTAAATTTTCAGAATTTTTGGAGTTTTTATGCTCGAAATATGGATTTTTCATGATAAAAATCGAATTTAAATGAAAAATAGGTTAATATGAGAAATATTTCGAATCTGGTCATAGATATTTAGTATGTTGTCACATGGAATTTTACAAGATGTGTGTAAAATAATTGGTTATAATGAAGTCTTTATGCATGATTTATGAATTTTTGATGAAAAATAACATAAATAGTGACTTAATTAGTGAATAATTGCTAAAACATACTTCATAACTAAGGAAAAACGTCACATGTTGCATTTTATTACCTATTTCAGATCTAAAATTGAAAAGTTGATAAATATAATTTTTCTCATGTTTTTATGATAATATTTGATCAATCCGGTAAATCGCAACATAGTTTTTCCTAAATAATTTTATAAATTTTTAACCTAAGTTTTTGAACATTATGAGTGTCATGGTATTTTTCCAGAATGTTCATGAGTTTAAATTTCAAATTTTGAATTTATTTGAAATTTTTGTGATTTATTTGAAATTTATGGCATTATATTGTAATTTTAAGTCCTTTTATGAACAATATTTAGAAATATAAGTTAATTATTGTCAAATGTTAGTGGAGACTAATTTTGAGTCCTAAGTTGGTTAGGGTAATTAACTTGTGCATAAATATGATTTTATGTAATTATTGTGATTTTAAAAGGTTGAATCACGCAAATCCATAAAAACCATTTAATATACGATATTGGCTCCTTAAAGGCGATTTAGCATAAAATTGGGCATGTTCATACATATTATAATGCTGCATTTTATTTATGATTGTCATAATTTTAGTTTTAATTTTATGTAATTTTGAATTATGTAATTTTACTTAGTATGGCCTTAGTTTTTAATTGGTATTACCCGAAATGTATGGGAATATCGATTCGGTTGTAATTTATTGTGATCTCGTATCACCGTTTTGTAATTTAATAGATTTATTTATTTTAATTACAAATGTATAATAGGAAATTATGTAATTTGTTATGTAATTTAATTTATTAGGAGATCCTTGAAGACGGTGTCACTTAAGAAGGCGATCCATTAAAGACGGTGTTATCTCGAGATGCGTGCCAAAACCGAAGTTCTAGGGACCAATGGAGTTGGTTTCCGAATATGTAATAGTTTATTAGATTTTCTATTCTAGGAAGGCCATACTAGGATTTAATTTATGCTTTGCATTTTATTTATATGTTGCATGCATCGCTAAATCGCCATAACTATAACATGCATTGTCATTTTAATCGAGTTTATCGACCGTGTCAATTACAATTATCGTAGTTCACCGCTTTAGTTCACTTAAAACGTGATAGATAATAAATTGACATGACCTCTCGCTAAAATAAACAATTCAGACTTAGCCTTACCAAAAAGTAGAAACCATGAAAACCTATTTCGCGAGGGAGTGCACTCGGCCACCCCGGGGTACAAACCTTGTTACGTAGGGGAAATGGGTGATAAATGTCTATCCACCAAATTCATGTTGATGAGGGTTTCATCGGCTACCCTGTGCCCAAGTTAATGTGAATTTGGATCATGGACACATTTATTCGAAATTTGGGTTGAACTCAACAAAAGTAATTGATAAGGGTTTCATCGGCTACCCCGTGCCCTTGTCGGATGTGTTTTGGGCTAAAGATAAATGTTGATGTAATTTTATCGACCGAGAGTTCTAAAAGTAGAATCAATTAAAGAGTTAATCCACCGAGTTATATTGATAAGGGTTTCATCGGCTACCCCGTGCCCAAGTTAATATGAATTTGGATCTCGGAATCATTTATCATAGTTGGGTAGAGGTCACTATGTAAATGCTTTACTTGTTATTTACAAGTATTAATAAAACGATAAATGTTAAGTTTTCCACTATTCCGTTATCATATTGTTCTATTTCTTTACCACAATTCATATACGATATCATTTCGATTTTCGATTCAAATCTCCATTGAAACATCATAACTAAAGACAAATATATATTGCTTCTAAAACCTCATATTATCCATTGGAAGGATCTGCACTGAAACGGCGAGGTGGTCCATAATCAGCCCAAACCCTACTAAAAATGGTGCAACCATAATACAAAAATTAACTCGAAAATGGGCTGTTTTGGAGTAGTACTTTCTCGGTTTTGGGAGGGGGCTGTTTTGGGAGGTTTTATTTGAAACATAAAATGAAAGATATGACTTAAACAAGATCACAAAGCATGTTTAAGCCTAGGATAATACTCTTCCAAAGCACTAAGCAAATGAAAAGAGTTCATCTCCAAACACTAAGTAATGGAGGTTGTTCAAGCACAAAGCAATGAACTAATGAAAGGGTTTTCAAAAACCTCATATTCTCATTCTCATAAACTTCAAATCTGAAATTATTACAAGGGATAGGTGCTCTTTAAATAGAGGCTCAAATTACATCCAAACCATCCATCTAAAAGTAAATCTAAAGGCTACAATTGAAAGCATAAATGGACAAAAGTTAAAGTAGATATTTTACACACAAAAACACTACAAATGGGTCCAAAATAAATAAGCTTGGTAGCCTGTTTAGGCGTGTAAAGCTGCTGGCCATTTTGTTGGTTTTGCTCTTCAATTCCTTTGGCTTCTTTTGGAGACAATAAAGGGGACCATTTGTTGTCATTTTCTCTTAAAAATCTTGCAATTATACTCACCAAAATGCTTTGCAAATTCCTGTCCAGATTTGAACAAAAACGGACAGCCCTTGGACCATTTCGGTTCATAGAACTAGGCTCAAAAGAGAAAGTGTTAGACACTAAAATAGTGACAAACCCCAAATAAGTAAAGATCTAGGAAGTTGGTCGTGTGACTCCAACATATTTCTTCTTGAACATCTATGACATTGACATTGCATTCTTGCCAATTACCACATCATGAGTATTTGATACAAATTTATGGATTTCATAAAATTTGGCATTATTGTGTGACGATTAGCAAAAATAAATTCAGAAATTTACATGAATGTACTCATTTTAGTTTTGTATTTAGAAATTTGCCTCAATAATTGTTATGGTATGATGTATAATATGTCTAAATAAGAATATAATTTGAAGTTTTGCACAAAAGGTAAAGGGTTTTACCATTATGCAATTAAAACAAGCGTTTAACTCTTACATACCACGATTAAGTTTATGGTGAGACCATACAAATCAAGGTAATTATATTCAAACTAAAAATAAATGTCATATATATATGACTCAAGTTGGTGACCCCAATCATTTCGCAATTCTTGATTGAAAATCGCATTTAGAAACTAGTTTTGACTAGTGTCCCACACCATTTGATTGTGAATCTCATGAAATGTGTGAATCTTGTATTCAAAGCAAGATGTTTCGTGACTTTTCTTGAAAAGTATAGCGAATAGAATAATTTATTCACCAAATTACACTTCAATGTGTATGGTCAAATATATTTTCAATCAAAAAAGGTTATTACTTCTTCATCTCTTTTACCAACGAACTAGGTAGATACTAGGTATCCACTTAATGAGGTAAGAAGAGAAATTCTTTGAATAAGTTCAATGAATGTTTAAAAGGTATCAAAACCTACAGATTATAAAACCAAAGTATTAGTACTTTGTTAAAATGGTAAACAATAAAGTGATGACTTTTATCTGCACCAAAAGGAGAGTGATATGGTATCACAAGTTCACTTTCATTACGATATGATTGAATCTTTATAATATAGTTGGAGGTAGTTTCTGTTATAAAATTTGTTTGGCATTTAAATTTTCCACTAAAACAAAACATGGTTAAAGCAATCATCTACTTTTTGCAGTGTAAACTATGGGAACAAGCACAAATGGGACAAATCCTGAAACAGGCAAAGGAGCAATTTTCAGGGAATGCAATAAACTTGGGGAAAATTAATAAAACATAATCTATGACTTAGGAAAAACGTCTAATGTTGCATTTTATTATATTTTTCAGATCTAAAATTGAAAAGTTAATGAAAATAATTTTTCCATGTTTTTATGATTATTTTATTAAAAATCGATAAACCGCAACATTGTTTTTCCGGAAAATTTTCGAAATTTTTAACCTAAGATTTTGAACATTATGAGTGTCATGGAATTTTTCCAGAATTTTCATGAATTTAAATTTCAAATTTTGAATTTATTTGAAGTTTTGTGATTTATTTGAAGTTTAATAGCTTATTTTGTAATTTTTGGTCCATTTATGAACAATTTTATAAAATATGGGTTAATTATGGTCAAATTATTAGTGAAGACTATATTTTGAGTCCTAAGAGGTTAGGGTAATTAACTTATGCATAAACAAGACCAACAACCACTTGAGTTATATCTTAGAGACTTTGAACAACTTACTTTGCAATGTGAACTCAATGAGAAGCCCGAACAGAAAATTGCTAGATTTGTTGAAGGGTTAGATACTAAGATTGCTCATAGGGTTAGAATGCAACAAGTATGGTCCTTTGATGAAGCCGTTAATTTGGCTTTAAGGGTTGAGAAAATGGGTAAAGGGAAGGCTACAACCGCCAAACCAACCACCAAAACCGCCACCTTTAGACCCCCAACCAGTTTCAAAATTAATGAACCACCCTCTCAAAACAAAACCACCATACTTGACAAAGGAAAGGCAGCCGAAACCTCACAAAAAAAGACCATGCCTCTCAAAAAATGTTACCAATGCCAAGGTTATGGTCACTTTGCCAAAGAATGCCCAACCAAGAGAGCCCTTAGTAGCTTTGAAGTGGTTCATTGGGGAGATGATGAGATTCTTGTGTGTGATGAGGAAATGGAGGGAACGGACCATGAAGAGGATGATGTGGTTATGCCGGATGCGGGTCTTAGCTTGGTTACTTGGAGAGTGATGCATACCCAACCCCAACCCTTGGAAATGGATCAAAGACAACAAATCTTTAGGTCTAGGTGCACCATTAAGGGAAGAGTTTGCAATCTTATCATTGATGGAGGGAGTTGTACCAATGTAGCCTCTAGTACTCTCATTGAAAAGCTATCTTTACCCACACAAGACCACCCTAGTCCTTATAAATTAAGGTGGCTTAACAAGGGGGCAGAAGTTAGAGTGGATAAGCAATGCCTTGTAACCTTCTCCATTGGCAAGAACTATTCGGATGAGGCCCTTTGTGATGTTCTACCTATGGATGCTTGTCATCTTCTTCTTGGGAGACCTTGGGAGTTTGATAGGGATTCGGTACACCATGGGAGAGACAACACTTACACCTTCAAGTTTGGCTCAAGAAAGGTCATTCTAACACCACTTCCACCCGTCCTTAAGCATACTACACCACCATCCATGCTTGAGCCTTCAAAAGAGGTATTATTGATCAATGAGGCCGAGATGCTCCAAGAGTTAAAGGGTGATGAAGATGTCTATGCTCTTATTGCAAAAGATGTGGTTTTTGGGCAGAATGTTTCACTTCCTAAGGAGGTCCAAGAGCTCCTCCAATCCTATGAAGATGTGTTCCCAAATGAGCTCCCAAGTGGCTTGCCTCCTCTTAGGGGCATTGAGCATCAAATTGATTTCATTCCGGGGGCTACATTACCAAACAAGGCTGCCTATAGAAGTGATCCTAAAGCTACTCAAGAGTTACAACAACAAATTGGAGAACTTGTGAGCAAGGGCTTTGTGAGAGAGTCCCTTAGTCCGTGTGCTGTCCCGGCCCTCTTAGTGCCAAAGAAAGATGGGTCTTGGAGGATGTGTACGGATAGTAGAGCTATCAACAACATTACCATCAAGTATAGGTTTCCCATACCTAGGCTTGATGACATCTTGGATGAGCTTAGTGGAGCTCAATTGTTTTCAAAGATTGATTTAAGGCAAGGCTATCACCAAGTAAGAATCAAAGAAGGAGATGAGTGGAAAACCGCATTCAAAACAAAGCATGGGTTGTATGAATGGCTTGTCATGCCATTTGGTCTTTCTAATGCACCAAGTACCTTCATGAGGCTCATGACCGAGGTACTTAGACCTTATTTGGGCAGATTTGTGGTTGTTTACTTTGATGATATCTTGGTTTATAGTCCTTCCAAGGAAGAGCACCTCAAGCATTTGCAAGTGTTGTTTGAAACTCTTAGGGAACACAAGTTGTATGGCAAGCTAGAGAAGTGTTCTTTTATGCAAAATGAAGTCCAATTCTTGGGCTTTATCATTTCTGACCGTGGCATATTGGTTGATCAAGAGAAGGTTAAGGCAATCAAATCATGGCCTATACCTAAGAATATCACGGATGTAAGGAGTTTTCATGGGTTGGCATCATTCTATAGGAGGTTCATCAAAGATTTTAGCACACTTATGGCTCCTATAACCGAATGTATGAAGAAAGGGGAGTTCAAATGGGGAGATAAGGCTGAATCATCCTTCAATATTATCAAAGAGAAGCTTTGTGAGTCTCCTATTCTTACTTTGCCAAATTTCAATAAGTTGTTTGAAGTTGAGTGTGATGCTAGTGGCATTGGCATTGGGGCTGTCCTTGTTCAAGAGCACAAGCCAATTGCTTACTTTAGTGAGAAATTGAGTGGTGCCAAGCTCAATTACTCAACTTATGATAAGGAGTTCTATGCTATTGTTCGAGCCTTAACCCATTGGAGTCACTACTTGAAACCACGACCATTCGTCCTACATTCTGATCATGAGGCTCTCAAATACATTAATGGTCAACACAAGCTCAATCATAGGCATGCTAAATGGGTGGAGTTCTTACAATCCTTCAACTTCTCAAGCAAGTACATAGAGGGGAAAGATAACATAGTGGCTGATGCATTGTCTAGGAGATTCATTATGTTGAGTTTCATGGAGCAAAGGGTCCTTGGGTTTGAGTACATGAAAGAATTATATGTGGAAGATCCGGATTTTAAAGGAGAATGGGAGCTTCTTCAATCTGGCCAAATCAAGCTCAAGAGCAAGTACTTGGTTCAAAATGGGTTCTTATTCTTTGGGAACAAGTTGTGTGTGCCTAGGGGACCTTATAGAAACTTATTGATAAGGGAAGTTCACTCCAATGGTCTTGCCGGGCACTTTGGCATTCAAAAGACCTATGACATACTCCAAGAGCAATTCTATTGGCCTAAGATGCTTGGGGATGTCCAAGATGTGATCAAGAGGTGTGCTCCTTGTCAACAATCAAAATCCTATTTCCAAACAGGCCCCTACACTCCTTTGCCGGTTCCAAATCAGCCATGGGAAGACATAAGCATGGATTTCATTGTTGCTTTACCAAGAACTCAAAGAGGGAAGGATTCAATCATGGTGGTTGTGGATAGATTCAGCAAAATGGCTCATTTCATTGCTTGCAAGAAAACCGAAGATGCAACTAGTGTGGCCGAGCTCTATTTCAAAGAAGTGGTCAAGCTACATGGTATTCCTAAGTCCATTGTCTCGGATAGGGATTCCAAGTTCATGAGTCATTTTTGGAGAACCTTATGGAAGCTACTCAAAACAAGGCTCTTGTTTAGCACCTCCCATCACCCCCAAACTGATGGGCAAACGGAAGTTACCAACAAGACCTTGGGGAGGATCCTTAGGTGCACGGTTGCAAGATCATTGAAAGATTGGGACCTCAAACTAGCTCAAGCCGAGTTCGCCTTCAACCGAGCCCCTTCCACAACCACGGGCAAGTCTCCATTTGAGGTGGTATATGGCGTGAATCCTATGATGCCTACTGATTTGGCACCCATCAAAAGAAATACCATTGATTATGATGCTAAGAAAAGGGTTGAACAAATGCTCCATGTCCATGAACAAGTCAAGAAGCAAATTGAGAAGGCTAATGAGGCTCACAAGGCCAAATCCAAGGGTGTTAAGGGAACCAAAAGCTTTGAACCCGGAGATCTTGTTTGGATACACTTGAGGAAAGAAAGATTTCCAGAAAAAAGGAAGAATAAGCTCATGCCTAGAGCTGATGGTCCATTCGAAGTACTTGAGAAGTTTGGGTCCAATGCATACAAGATAAACCTTCCCGGAGAATATGGAGTCCATGGAACTTTCAATGTTGGGGATTTAAGTCCTTATTATGAAGAGATTGAGGAGGATAAGCTCGAGGATTTGAGGGCAAATCCTTTTCAAGAAGGGGAGATTGAAACAAATCAAACCGAGAAAGGCCACATTTCACCCGGTTTTGGACCTTGCACTAGATTGAGGTCTAACATGAATTCCGTCTAAGAAGTCGTGCCATTTTCCAGCATGGGATTAATCTTTGGTGAGTTTGGGACGTTTTTGTGTAGGAACTTATATCCCAAAGCCGTTCCTATCATAGAGTTTGCCAAGCTTTTTGAACCGCGCGCAATCAGGACCATGGCTGGAACAAGCTTAGTTTTTTGTGCATTATGTCGCTATCAACCTTCCTCTTTTGAACCAACAAAGCTCAAGGGACTTTATGGCTGCAACAAGGACTCTTACACGGTTTCCTCAAGCCCCATTTCAGTCCATATAATCATAAATAAGAAGTTGAGCTACAAACAAGGAAGTTTGGACTATTAGTTTACTTTCTTTGCTTTATGTCCTTTTCATTTCAGATTTGTCATAGTCCTTGGCTGCCGTTTTTCTTGGTCTTTAGCTGCTATTTTTGTGGCCCTTAGATGTAACTAGTAATCAAGGGTCAAGATTGTAAGCCTTGGTCTATATAAACCAAGCTAAACACTTGAGAACTTCAGATTTGATTGAACATTAATACAAGTGAAAACCTAGTTTTTCCTCTTAAATTCTTTGCTTTGTGCTAGAAGATCCTCCTATGCTTAGTGCTAGGGGTTGAGTGAGTTCTTTGCTAGGTGCTTGAACAAGCTCTTAGTCTTAAACCTTGGCTTTGTGCTTGGTTTATTTCATATCCAATTCACTCGATCCTTAGCATTTGAGTCACGGTTTTTAGCTTGTTTTCTGTCCATTTTCGTGTTCTTAGAGTTTTATTCCAATCACTCCAGTAGGTAAATGACTAACCTTCTTTTATGTTTCTAAATTCAACTATGGTATTATGATGCAAAGTTGTGATAATGTATCTCCCTTTTTATTGTAAATAGGGCCTCCACCAAGCAAAGACAAGGGAAAAGAAAAACAAGCATGAGAAACCATGGAGAAGCTAAGGATAGCTTTTATGGAGCTTTGTTTTTCATTGTCTTATTTTAAGTAATGTTTTGGATTTTAGAACTTCAAATTTCCGTGTTCGACATGGAAAGGTATTTTGGATAATGAGTTATATTTTGGATGATGGTGACTTGGTTTGCAACCCGAGTCACCCGTTTTATCATTTATCCTTTTAATGTTCTAAATTTCATCTTTAAAATGCTTGCGTTTTGAAACATAAGATTAATTCACTTAAAGGTGATCTAATAGACAAATATAATGACGGGTTTCATTATATGTCCACATGCTTAAGGCTTGTGTATGATCATTTATGAAGCGACTCTGAGTCTATGAACTCTCTTAAAGGTATGTCAATCACCAAGTACACATATGAAATTCTCCTTATACTTCAACATCATTAATTTGTGTCTCATATGCTATCTTTGAATGTTTAGTGTATTTATTCTAAAGATAGAGTGGGAGAAAAATGAGGACACAACACACAAGGCAAGATAAAATTGTGTACTTGTGTAAATGAAGATCTACGCAAGAGAAAATGATTTGAATGAAGGTATATCTATTTACATAGTATGCCAAATAGATGAGATCTATGGTCTCAAGTTAGTTCTATATGACTAAAGAGACCAAGTGTAGTAATCATAAGAGAATATTCTCAAGATAACTACACGAGGAGACCAAAAGAAGGTTTTGGAAGAAAATGACTAATGTAAAGTCTTAACAAGTTTTTGACTATGTTTATGAAACATTTGACCAATAGTTTCAACCTTGAGATTTACTTAAGAGCCTAAATGAATCAAGGTAACATACTATTTATGATCGAGTTGCAAAGATTGATATACCGATATCTTCAATGGCCAAAGTTTTAACCACACAAATGTCATTGCTTAACCTCCCTATGAAATGGTTAAACCTCCTTCCAAAAGGGTAATTGTGAAGGACGTATTCTAGATATTGTTTATATTTGAATAAAGACATTACTACACATCATTATGACATGAGTGTGTTGGGGATTTAAAATCCCTTTCCGTAAGGTTGAGATGAGACCACTTCAAAATAGGTATTTTGAAAGGATATGATGGGAACATATATGGTTTTATCCTAATAACTTGGCAATGCAATTTATATTACAATTCTTGATAAAATTCGATTGAGAAGTCAATTTCGAAATGTGTAGAATTGAGTGGGAGTTAGGAAATTCTCATGTGAAGACATGGAATTTAGTGGGAGTTATCATCTTTTGAATATTTACGACTCATCACTCATTAAAGAATGACGAGCTAATACCTTCTTTCATAAAGAAGCCTTTTGAGTTTTCAATTCTGGATGAAAATGGACAATGATGAATCCAATTGCATCAAGGGATGTCGGATTAGTATTAAGAGATACACATCGTATCAACATTCACATAGGTTATTCATGTAGATGAAAATGGAATTGCCATGAGCAGTCATGGTCGTTCATTGAACCTAAAAACGGTTGATCTCATGATTATTAGTAACTAATGTTTCCGCCATTAGAATAATCATGTACATGTCCAATTATGAATCATATGCATAAGAGCATGATGATTGATTTGTGAGCCATAATAGAAACGTCATGAATTCTCGAGTAGAATCCGATGAGCGATTTCAGTGATTGACGGAATGTTCTATTGTGTGTCAAGAGGTTGCACATATTGTAGAAAATCCGAGCACATATGAGGATTTATGAGAATCCCAAATCTTTCAAGCCTAGAAAGAGAAATGAGAAGTTTTGGAAAGATGCTTGGTTGAATAAGAGGTTATTCAAAAACATTCTTTCCTAGTAAAGCTAGGACTTGTGAGAAGTGCTAAGCTAAATAATCTTGTCAATTGTTACAAGATTCTACAAAACATATACCTAGTGCATTGTGTGTGGATGGAATACTTGATCGGTACAAGTTGTATTATTCATCGCAAATTCGTTCCTTATGAGATAATCGATAAGAAAGTTCTTTCAAGTTAAAGAACCGAAACCAAGGTCGGGAACCTTGATGTGTACTTGGTAAGATTCATGCTATGAGAACATGAATGTGAAGGAAATTGCAAGTGTAAGAAGTTTGAACACATGGACACATGAGATGTTAAACTTCTATTGCAATCAATAAGTGTTTACACTGACAATATACATCACAAGGTTGTAATGTGATATTGACTACCCGAGTGTGATGTCGACATTTGTCGTTTGAGTTATTATTAACTCACCTTGTACATTGTTATATCCAAACGGGTTGTAGAGACAATTGAACCCCGTTAAAGTGAACATGGATTGACATTGTTTTTGCCCATAGTTACTTATATGAGGTGACGTCTCAAAGTGACTAGAGTGTGATGCGATTGATGGCAAGTTCAAGTGCCATAGAGTCAAGTGAGATGACTAGTCGATCACATAGGCAGACTGTTAGGAACTTTTTGTCGGGCCGAATGACCGCTTATAGAGTTCTGGCAAATTTATATAGCTTGGTCGTGGCGAGAGCTACTATAGTATTCAAATGAGTCGATTCTTTTGACTAAAGACTATTCTCCTAAGATGGCACAGTTTCAGATTAACTTTGATTTGTGTTACTACGACCTTCGTAAATGGGGTCAAATGGGCATATTTTGGGTTATGATGGCTGTGGCTAGTCGAAGGGAATGAGTGCGATAGGAATTGTCCACCCCTAGTCAGGGTTATAACAATATCTCAAGGCCACTCGAGGAGTAATGAACTGGAAATGCGTGGCCACGCTCGGATGGCATCCAGAGTGGATAAATCCGGTCAATTAGTTATTCTCCAGATCGAGGAAACCACTCTCGATATGATCACTTGCAAGTACGACCTGAAAGACACCTTGCATTGAGTGGGAGATAGTAATAGGACAAGAGAATTGGTGACGCACACTTATCGAGGACAAGTGGGAGATTGTTGGAATATGTGTCCTCCGACAATAATGCGATCACGACTATTGATCATGATGATCACATGTTTAAGTCTCATTAAAATGAATACAATTGGGAAGTAATATTGTTACTGTCAACTGGTCAACATATATCGGTAATGATTGGTCGACTAGAGTTTGACATTCGTCGTGTGACGGTGGTGATCGTTGACCCCTAGGTCATACCTAAAGGGCAATACTCTTAATTGATTATTTAATTAATCGTATAATGTTGCGAGTTGATTAAATTACTTGAAAATTGACGGACGATTTTGGAAGTAAATTTTACGTATCATATTGAAATGTGATTAAATATGATACGGTCTGAGTAATTGAATTGTATCATTACTCGGATGAAATAATTGTTTAATGTAACAATTAAATTGAATGAATTGTTATAAATACAATCAGTTGAAATTTATAAATGGTAAAATATTTTGGCACAAGTAATTATGAAATTACTAAGTCGATTTTTGTATGTGACGTATTTTTATTAATACGTTGATTTTTAATATGTTAAAAATACATAACAAATATATGTGACATGTGACATGTAACATATAGACAATTGACAAAAATAATATGGAATCCATATTATAGAGTGGGCCGAAAAATTAGAAGGATTTAAGCTAATTATATGTTGTTTGTAATTAGTGGAAAACACAATGATTAAAAGCAAACCTAGCCATGCAAGCCTATTGTTCCTTGTGAAGAACAATTTCTCCATGCATTGGCTCTCCAAAAGCCCCTCCTCTTACACGGTTTTGAGAAGGCAAATGCTATCATTGTTTTTTCTATAATTTTACCTAATAATATACTAAGTGTAGTGTATTATTTTCATTCTAATTAATCATCCAAAATTAGTATTGTAGAGAGATAAAAAGCTCTCTATTTCTCCCTCCATAAA
The DNA here is from genome assembly GCF_048544455.1 of Silene latifolia. Lineage (NCBI taxonomy): Eukaryota > Viridiplantae > Streptophyta > Magnoliopsida > Caryophyllales > Caryophyllaceae > Silene > Silene latifolia. The sequence goes on from NC_133531.1 coordinate 48,951,427, forward strand.
ACCGAAACATATAAGTGTTTTATAAAAGTTTTGGTTCAATTTTCTACCTTGATTAATATTATACTAGTATTTGTAATATTAATTAAAATTAAGAGGAGCCTTGGGTATAAAGCTTAGGGAGAGATCTTATACTTAGATCTTGTTCATCCATAAGGAAAAGCTCAAGATCAAAAGAGAAAGGTGATCTCTTTTGTGCCCTTAAATCCGAAATCAACAATGTAAGGACATGATTTCTCTTCTATTATATTATTTGTTTGCATGCATAAAATCCGTTTTAATTTTATGACAAATTAATTTAGACATATAAGAGTATGTTAATATGTATATGAATCTACATTTCCTTCACACCTAATCCCGCCCGCCTCGATAGCGGCCTCTACTAATGATTAGGGAAGTTATTCATACTCGATATGTTGTCGATTATATGCATGCAATGCAACAAACAATAGATTAATCCTAGCATGTGAATTAAACTATGTCGGTGGACAAATAATTAGCATTTATTAATGTCGAATTAGGATTTAGAATTAATTATATGTGAAAAACAAATAAATAAATCATAAAAAATAAATATGAAATAAAGAAATAAATTGCATTTGATAAATTTGAATTTACGTCAGAAACATGCCCAAAAGAGTTTGAAAAGAAAAGAATAAATGAAATAAGGAAAATTAGAAAATTAGAAAATTAGAAAATGGAAAAATAAGGAAATTGAAAAATAAGGAAAATTGGAAAATAAGGAAAATAAGGAAATTTGGAAACTAAGGAAATTTGGAAAATAAGGAAATAAAATAAATTAGGAAAATTGGAAAATTGGAAATTAAGGAAATTAAGAAATAAATTAGGAAAATTGGAAAATAAAAATAAAGAAATAAAATAGAGAATATGGAAAATATGAATTATATGGAAAATATGTCGAATTATGGTGATAATAAGAATAATAGTTAATTAAAATCCTATTTAGAAACCCTACGTCAAAACGAGAAGAGTTGAGGCGAAGCCAACTTAGAACAAAGCAAAGGCATCTGCGTCCTCTGGAAGAGGCGCAGCACTTCTTGCGTCTGTTCTCCAGTTGGATTCTGACTGTGAAAGTCATACTTGTGGGTTGTTAATGTTCGTTAGTAAATTTAACGCCGATTATTGATATTAGAACTCGAGTTGAAGTGATTAACAGATTGCATACATACTAATATTGCTATAAAACGAATTAAAAGCGAGAATACAACGGTTTAATATGGTTAGTATTGATAGGATGTCGGAAATACAAAAGAATGAATTTTAAACTTGAAAACGGAATTAAATTGGATAAATGAAATCGAATAAAGAAAACTACGTATAAAGACGAATTCCAGAGAATCGATATGAGAGAATCGAACCTCTAAAATCCGGGTTTGAATTGATGATGAAAACCCGTAAATATTGAATTATAAGGGATTTATGTCGATTTAAACGTTATGATTTGAAAAGGATTAATAAAACATGATTTATGTACTAAAACTAACAAAAAAAAATGAAAGAAATAAGGAAAGACATAAAATTGCAGAAGGTCGAGGAAGAAGAAGAAAAGCAGGAGCAGCGGCAACCTCAGGAAGAGGCGCAGCATGTACTGCGACTCTTTGAAGAGGCACAGCAGTTGCTGCATTTCTTCTGGACGTCTGCCTATAATTAATCCGTAAAAACAAATTGATAAAAGGGTTTTTAGAAATCGTTCTTAAGCATATTTTTGACGCAAACCTTACATTAATTGGTACAATAATAAAATACAATAATAAAAGATGGGATTTACATCCTCAGACTTACATGTTTGATGAAACGAGATTAACTAAGTTAACGTTTAGTGATTGCTCGACTTGAATGTATGATGAAAGTGCCCTCGTGAGAGGATTTAAATTAAGTTGATTGATTAATTGAGTGTAGTTGGTCAAATGGGTCGGTCATGCAACGTGATTGGTACTCAGAAGGATCCGAGCTTACGTGGTCGATTAATCAAGCACGTAGACGTCAATAAGCTAAGAGCACGGTCTTAGAATACAAAGGGAGAAGAGAAGGGTGGACACTCGCGTGAGAAATATGTGAAGCCGAAGGCTTCTATTTATACTAATCACACGGAGGAATTATGGAATGACTAAAACTTTGGAAACAAATCTCGAAAAGATCTGAAATTACGCTTAAAAGAGTCAGGGGAAGAAGCGCAGCAGCCACTGCGACCCTTGGAAGAGGCGCAACAGGTGCTGCGTCCTTTCCCCAGAGGTTTCCTCCTGCGGAAGAAAGATTTCCACGTTTCTTTTATGGAATTGTGGTAGATCTCAACTTTCTTATTCTTTATCATAAGATTTCGGGATATATTTTGCCAAAAGATGTAAAAATAAATTATGGAATAGAAATATTCGGAATATTCTAGAACATTCTGACTCGGCATTTTAAACGGTTTATTAGAAAATGAAGCGGTTTTTGACCCGGACTCCAAATGAACTCTAATTACTGTCAAAACGACCGTAATGGCGTGTAGATGACGACCAAGGGCACACAAGTATTTGAGCTATCACTTGGCGATAAACTTATGAACTGTCATAAATCGTTCCGTGTACCTAACATGCGGCCCAATCATCACCGGGTGGTTTGCGGGAGGTGCAGAAATGAGGTATCTATAGAGCCCCCACTTTGACTGAGGCTTGGACAAGGCGAAAGTCAAAGTATAGCCATCAGGTCAATCGAAGATTACAACCTGACGACTATGGCGACGCGAGGCGGTTCAAGGGGTCTGAACCAAGGACCTGTTGTCGGGAACATTTTAGAGTCTGTCGACTATCGAGGAGGGTCGTTTAAAGTCCATTAGACTACATTAGAAAGCTCGCCAGCCATAAGAAGAAACCATACCTGAGACTTCTTTCTCAAGATGCTTCCGGAGGTGCGTAGGAGCTAAGGCTAAGGCGTAGGAGCTAAGGTTAGGACCTAAAAGATACATAAGGGTTGTGCTAAGGGTGTGGGACCCTAAGAGGAAAACATCGGCGAGAAGGCGGCCTAAGGAGTAACCGTGGTTTGGGCGTATGAACCCGAAAAAAGCGATCCTAAGGGGTTAGGATCCTATGGGTGAAGACTAGGTGTGGGAACATGGGCAGGTTGGGAACCTAGAAGAAGGTTGGTATGAGAACATCCGGAGAACGATACCTTTGCCGAACTCCAAGGGGAAACAAAACATAATGTTGAGGGCAGCAGGACGTCGGTAGAAACTGCTGGGGGGATCTGCTTGGGTCGGTCTCAAGCGAACTCTATATCTTGAGAAGTACAATCGGCTGTTATGAACTCTCGCTGGGGAAAATAATAGGGGTATTGATAAGGCGTGTCGAAACACCGTCGAAAATCCGCTCGTTGCTGCAAGCAAAGTCTTGATGAAATATCCTTGCTGGGCTTGATAAAGTACTGCGACGATTCACAGTCTGCTCGAAGATAAAATACTCCGACGGCTCGCAGTCTGCTCGAAGATAAAATACTGGTCCGGACAAAAATAAATGCCCAAGAATCCAAATATATGACATATGGTGTTGGAGAAGAGGAGCACCAAAGATGGGCCCACAAATAACGAACTCATAACAAACTTTTGAAAATTGACCTGGAGGGAAGCTGGGGAGGAGGCGCAGCAAGAGCTGTGACTCTTGGAAGAGGCGCAGCATCTGGTGAGCCCTTTCCTGAGCTCGTCCCTGTCTGAGTAAAAACTCGACAGAAGTCGTGTTTACTCATAATAACAAATCACAAAAATCTCTTAAACTCTCTCAAATTCCAACCATTTTCCGTCAAAATTTGATCAAATCATTCCATTAATCATGACTAATCGAGGTATGTGTCTTATCCTTGCTTTAATTCTTGTATTTACTTGATTTTGATCGAAAAAAATTAGGGTTTTCAACCCAATTATTTCGAAAATTTGGGGCTTTTCCCCCAAATGGATTTGCCTTGTAAAATTGATATTAGAAATGGATAATTGGCAATGTTAAGAACATAACCATGTATTGTTTTTAAATTTTCGTTGAGCATTGAGCATTTGAGTGAAATTGAGACGGTTCCTCAACTATTTCGAAAATCACTTTGAAAATGGCCTTAGGATTGCCCATTTTTGATGAAACTTGGTTTTTGGAATCCTTGTGTAATGGGTAAACTTCCTACCATATCGGATTTTTGATTTGTGACGGCTTTTTCGGACACTTTTCTAGGGCATAATCGCCATTATAGCGAAATGCTGCCGAAATTTCGACTCAAACCCATGACTAGGCTCGGACTTAGACTTGACTTGACCCAATTTACCACATGAGCGGTCGGGTTTTAAAAGAAATGGCCAAAGATGGCGAGAAAAGGTCGTTTTCGAGGCTTGAAAGGGTTTAAAATCACCTTCACCGAGGCTTGTCGTCATTTGTGGCCTAATTTGTTGGAGTTTTGTCCTCCACAATAGTGCATGATAATATTATTAAATCTCATTAAGGAATATGCATGGGATATTCATAGGCAATAGTAGTCAGCTGATCAACGTATATCGGTAACGGTTGGCCAACTAGGGTTTGACGTTACTGTCGTGAGACGGCGGTGTTCAGCTGATCCCTTTCGGTCACACCTAAAGGAACGAGCCCCAACACGAAAGCTAATTAATTGTATGAGATACAGTTTAAATTAGTCCCTTGATAAAATAACTAAAAGGTTAGTCAATCAAATTGATTTAGAGAGATATCGAGTTGTGAACTCGAGGTGCGGAAATTATTATTTAATTATGCGATAATTGAATAAATAATTATTTGAGACGGGAATTAATGATTAAGCAGTTAATTATTAAATTAGTACTAATTGACTAATGTGATTAGTATTGGTACGTAAATAATATGTGTAGCGGTACATGTATATTTACGGAGTGATTTGGACGAAATTAATTGGAAGCATTTAAACATGAAACGATGTTTAAATAAAATTTACACGTATTTGTGCGACAAATATAAGAACCAAAATGGATCCGTAAATGGGACATTGGACCGTGTAAATGGAGTGTAGTGGATGATCATGATCATTACACTTTGCTTATTTTTCTTCCATAATTGTCATGTAATCATTATGTGTGTCATAATGCATTGGACAAAAAAAAATAAGGAAAATCAATCCTTCACTCTACCGTACTCCACCCGCCACTTATACTACTACACTCCATCTCTTTGTTCAATTTTTTCTACACTTCATTTTTCACTTTTGCATGTGAACAAAAATTTGGTCTATCTCTCTAAAATTAATATACACCATTTACTAAGATTGTTAGTAAAACAAAATAAATACTAAGAGTGTTAGTATTATTTACATAATATTCAAGGGTTATATGGTTAATTTCTAGTTAAAATTAATCATATGAGTTGGAGGTTTGTTCTTGGGTGTAACTTAAAGGAGCTCTTCTAATTTGAAGATTGGATGATCTTGCCATTCTTAATAGCTCAAGAACAACCAAGATTGGTAATCTTGGTTGTGCCCAAATACTACCATTTCTCAATGTAAGGAAATTGTTTTTCCTTAATCTTTCATTTTTATGCTTTTGTATTGCATGCATGTTACGTAGATCACCAAAATAATAAATTATGAGATAATTTAATTTTATTAGAGAGTCTAATATGGATCTATGATCTTTCATAATTTACTCTAATTTTGCAGGTAACATGGCTTCTACGTCGGGGAGGGCTCCCATGCACGTGGACACCGACTTCGACCCTTCTCTCACTTTTGAGGAGGTGTTCGAGGAGGTTGTACAGGAGGAGGTTGAGGAGGTCCCTCGGCGGGCCAACGTTGGGCGAGGGGGTCGCCAGCTAGCGGGGGCACCTGAGTGGGCTGAGAAATGGGATGGTCGACATCTCATTTGGGCAGCAGAGTGCCACCTGTCTTACAGGACGGCGAGGAGTATGGTAAGTCTTTAACTTGCTATTTCCTCATCATCTTTCCTTATTCGTTTGCCGTTTCATTTCTCTTTTGCTTTGAGCTAATGATAGCTTTGCGTCGAATGGATACAGGGGGCTGGGAACATGAGATCCTTTTCCGGCTATACGACGATGATGGAGGCCTACGGAGCTTTGACGGAGGAGGAGAGGGCCATCATCGAGCTAGGAGCCTTTGAAGCTTTGGTGGGAGCATGGAGGGCGATCAAGGAAAGGAAGCTTCGGGCTAACCTTTGCCTGATTTGAGCCTTCCTTGATCAGTATTGGGACACGACCTCGACCTTTTACAAGCCTTTCAGGGAGGTTGGGGTCACTCTATAGGACTACGGCATGATCTCCGGTCTGCCGTGTGGAGAGGAGGCTGTGGTGTGGCCGTTGACGGCCATGAGCGTGTGGACTTGGCCGAGGCGAGGAGGCTGATCGACTGGAACCTGGCAGAGGGTGCGGCCACCGTTCCTGGGTTGGTGCCGAGTACTTACGTCAGGGACTACTTTGCAGGTAGGACCCCGGCGTTGGTGACGATGGATGGGAGGAGGGTGGCTCCTCCTGCTTGTACTTCAGAGCAGAGGGCTCGTCTGTGGCTCTGGTGGTTCTTGTCTTCGCTTTACCTCGGAGACAAGGGGGAGAGGTTGTCGACGAAGCTTCTTCCGTTCCTTTCTGACTTGAGTGACCTAGGTTGGTGGGACTGGGTCACTCTCTGTTTGTTCGCCAGAGGTTGGCGTACTGGCCGATTGTGGTAAGTATTTTCCCTTTTCTTTTGACTTGATTTGACGAGCTGGCGAAAGATCGTCGAATAAAGAATTCATTTGAACTTTGCAGGAGGTCGAGGTGGCAGGCGTCGAGCCCCCAGCGTACCCCGAGACCCTTGAGTACACTGACGCGGCGGGGATGACGACGATCTCCGAGCTCCGCGACTTCGGCGAGGAGGTGACGGACGCTGGCCTGGTGGAGTGGCAGCACCTAATGAGGAGGGTAAGCCCCCAGCTTCGGTTATCTTTTGCTATCTTTGTTGCATAAGAATGCGTTTTGTTCTTTGTTAAAAACCTTTTGTTTCTTGAAATGCAGGTGGCGCCGTCACGGCATGTGGCGTTGTGGAGGGTGGCCAACCGGCTACGGGCCACGGCTATCGAGGCGCTTGCAGGTGGCCGAGGACGACAGGTATGAACCTTTCATTCTCTTTACTTTGAATGTTTGTTGCAATTTCTCGCGTTTGTGTATGAACGTATTGAAATGAGGCATTTTTATCACTTGCAGAAGGAGCGAGACCTGGAGCGCGAGCTGGCGCAGTCCCAAGAGGAGACAGCACGCCTGTTAATGGGAGTTGGAGGTCCGGGACGCCGAGACTGCTGCCCTCGAGGCAAGGGTAGCCGAGCGGAGTGACGACCAGGAGTAGTTGCTTTTTCTTTTTGTTGTTGGTTGTCTTGTATATACTTTTATATTTTTGGACCTCATTTTGGACTTTTGGACCTGTTTTGGGCGAGAGCCCCCAGTTCGATGTATATATGATGGCCTGAGTGCCTTTGCTGCTGGGTTGTATGTTATTCCTGCAGGTTAGCTTAGAAAACAGGTTTGGTAGATGACTGTTTACGCCGTCATGCTGCCAAAATTTACACAAGATTTGCACATAAAACACATAATATACATGTGACTTAAATTAGCGCAAAATGAGAAAAGAAAAAAAAAGTGCCTGTAAATGAGCAAAAATGAAAATGCGAAAAATTGCTCAGAAATGAGCGAAAATGACAAAATGCCAGAAAAATGACCGGACAGTAGGGAGGGCTACCCCCTAAAAAAAACGTAAAAATAAATGTTTTAAGTTTGAAATGAAATGTGAAACGAGGAGTGAAATGATTCCCCTAAACAAGAAAATAAAATGAAATGGGTAAGTGTGCTCGTTCGGCGAGAATGTCGATGTTGTCTCGAAAAGCGTGCCCGAAAAATTAGGAAACATAAAATTTGGTAACTTAACGGAATTACCAAAATAATAGCATATAGGAATAGTAAATTATAGCCAAAATAAATTAGGAAAGATCCAAAGCTGAAAATCACGGAAATCAGCCTGGGAAGAGGCGCAGCAAGAGCTGCGACCCTTCGAAGAGGCGCAGCAAGAGCTGCGACCCTTCGAAGAGGCGCAGCAGGTGCTGCGCCACTTCCCCAGTTGGTCAGTTTTGACGGAAATTAGGAAACAGCTTTTAGTATAAATAGAGACGTCGGGGGAGCTTCTATTCTCATAATTCCTCCATCTTTCTTCCGTCTATTTCATAAAATCTCTAAAAAAAATCCAAAATCATGGATGCCTTTGAAAACCGTCTCAAGGAGTGGACAAATGAGTTTAAGAATGTTGAGAAGCATGACATGGGTGCTTTTAATTTGGGATCAATCTTGAGACTCAAATTGGTGAAGGTTGTAAAGCCTTTCTTGGATGCTTGTCTTGAATATTGGGATCCTAATTTCCATGTATTCGCCTTTCCTGGAGGCGATATTTGTCCTTTCCCGGAAGAAATAGCTGCTATTGGAGGATGGGATCCAGAGAATGCACCCGCTATACCTTTTAGCTCTCAGGGTTATAAGGGTAAATTTAGAGACTTGCTGGGACTGACTAAGGCTGAGGTTGATCATCTTATGACCTCAAAAGGAGTCCGTATGCTTGACTTCATTGACCGATTCATAAACAGGGAAGACCCTTTCTATTTCTTATGTTGCTTGACGCAGGGCGTACGGGTTTTGTCTACTTCACTGTTATGTCTTTCAAGGGCATGTTGACAAGGAGATGAGAGGGGACCCTCGTTTCTTGAGCTTAGTGAAACAAATGGAGCTGCGCAAGAGCCTAGCATGCCTGTGCTTAGGAGGGATTATTTTGGGGCTGGACAACAGAAAAACCAACCGCGAGCTTCCTTATCTGGGAAGTCCTATCATTTTGGAGGTAAGAACCTATTTTATTTTTTATTTTTTATTTTTTTCTTTTTTTCGTTGACCATATGGGCATTAATTCCCGTCTTCTTTGTAGGTTTGGCTTATGGAGCGTCTGCGATTGATCGAGCCCCCTGTTAATGTGCCAGGATACCACGCTCGTTCAATTGCGATGAGAACCCGGCTCTACATGGTGGACTTCACTCGGGTTTGCAACTATTGGGAGAACAAGTTGAAGAATGAAGGAGGTCCTTTGATCCGATGGATTGTGCCATGGTGGCATCTCAGGTCAGTCACTGGAGTTTCATCTTTAGATCCTACTCGGTCAGTTCGCATTCCTGGCTTGGAATTCATGATATGCATCTTCCCGGAAAGATTGATGAGGCAAGTGGGCCTTAAACAGAAGATCTCTAAGCTTAACACTGTTCCTCAGACTGCATTGGCACATACTACAGAGACTCGTCGAGAGTGGGCCCTCAAGTGGGCTCAGAGGAACATGTGGTTCATACTTTCTCATGTTGGCTCCTTAAGAGTATCGGATTCAAATTCCCAATAGAGGAAGGCTACTACTCCCGAGGAGCGCGAGAAATTGAGGAAGCGCGAGCTTGTTGACTACAAGATTCGGGAGGTAGCAAAGGAGAACATGAAGTATTTGACGGAGGGGGAGGAAGAGGCCGGATTCCGAGTCGTTCATCCGTCGAAGAAACCGAAAACCGCTCCTGCCGTAGAGATGGTGGTGGATCGAAATGGTAAGGCTAGACCGCGAGAGAGACCTTTGGTGATTAGGTCAGAGATAACACAAGAGCGCCCGGCTCGTGGTCGAGACAAAAAGTATGATAAAAATGACAAAGGCAAAGGAAAGATGGAAGAGTAGCCTAAGTCATAGTATTATTTATTATTATTACTTGTAATAAATGGCGGGATTTTTAGAATCCTAGCCTAGCATTTTATACTATGTGGCATATTATTATTATTTATGGAAGAAATGAATAAAAGATTAATTAGTTATGAAACTAGTGTGATTTTTTCTTTTATTATTCTTGTCGAATTTCAAATGCGAATGCAAATGTCCTTCTATTTAAATTTAAAATAATGGGTTGTATCCTGTGAAGGATTGCCTACGTATTCATTTAAAAAATGAAATCAAACCCTTGCACGTAGTTCGAGTAAATGTAAAAGAATAATTGTTCTAAGCAAGAGCTTGTAGTGAACTAGAAAATAAGCATGAGCTTTACTTACTCCTAAAACACAACTCAATTTATTTGATGATATGAGGATGACGAATTGTCAAAATGCAAGAGCAAGGTGACATAAGTTTTACGGAAAATTCACGTGGTACCCTCGAACTTTGTCATTTTACACGTGGTACCCAACTTTTTAAGTTTATGTACATGATACCCTCCATGTTTGATTTTCATGTACAACATGCCCTTTTTGTCGCTATAAAAAAACTCAATTGCGCATAACTCCTAGACCAAAATTCAGAATCGGACAATTTTTTTTCCTAAAATGATTATCTGCTCATAATCTACGATTTGAGAAAAAAAAAATTTGTCGACTGACATTTTATAGGGTTTTTTTAAAACGAAAATCTCAAATCAACCATATTTTCGATCTTAAATTTCCGAATGACCATTTTCGTTTGATCAATCTATAGATCGCGAAGAAGATAATCAATTTGAAAAAAAAAATTAGTTAATTTCGATTTCTGGTCTATGATTTATGCTCAATTGAAAATTTTAAAAACGATAAAAAGGGTACGTTATGCATCAAAATCAAATCTCAAGGATAACATGTGCACAAACTTAAAAAGTTGGGTACCACGTGCAAAATGGCGAAGTTTGAGGGTACCACGTGAATTTTCCGTAAGTTTTATTTCAGCGGGCCGAGGACCATTTTTATTTCGTGTCGCATGAGCGGCACGTGGGTGTTATGCGAGGCGCGTGTCTTGTCCTACACTAAGTATAATATCTTTTCAGTTGGTCGAGGTTAGTTAGGTTAGCGAATTCGTTCCCATCTAGGTCTGTAATCCTAACCGCAACCCCCGAAAGTATGGACTTGACTAAGAATGGCCCGGCCCAGTTGGGTTTAAACTTTCCTCGAGGATCGACAGGTAGGGGAGCTCTGACTGATTTGAGGACTAAGTCTCCTTCTTTGATGTTTTTGGGTTTTACCCGTTTATTGAAGGCTCGTTTGATGCGTGCCTGATATGTTTGCACATTATGTAATGCGCGCAATCGTCGTTCATCCATGAGGATGAGTTCTTCGTATCTATCTCTCTTCCAATCAGCTTCTGGAATTTGACTTTCGAGCAGGATGCGTAGGGATGGGATTTCTAGTTCAACTGGTTGTACATCTTCCATGCCATATGTCAAGTAGAAAGGAGTAGCCCCAGTGGCCGTCCTAAATGATGTGCGATAACCCCATAATGCGAATGGTATCTTGCTGGGCCAATCACGATAATTGTCGATCATTTTCTTGAGGATAGTGACGACATTATTGTTAGCTACCTCTACCACGCCATTAGTTTGAGGTCTATATGGCGAGGAATGGCGGTGTTTGATCTTGTACTTGGCTAGCAATTGTTCAGTCTCAGCCTGGAAATGTGATCCATTATCACTGATGATCTCATGTGGGCAACCATATCGACAGATGATATTGGTTTGTATGAACCTTGCCACGTTTCTGGCTGTGAGACTACTGTAAGATGCCGCTTCGACCCATTTAGTAAAATAGTCGATAGCCAAGGAGATGTCATGGTGTAGAGTAGTGAAGGAGGGACATGTTGAACATTCTCGAAGATTTGGCAGTTATGGCAATGTCTGATATACTTGATGCAATCTGATTCCATTGTGGTCCAGTAATATTGGAATAAAACTACTAGGACTCGATTTTTGGACAGAATTAGATCCAAATGGACTTGAAAACAGAATTTGAATTGGACGGAATAAGACTCACAAATGGACTGATTTGGACTCAAACAAAGACTAACTAAATGGTTTAAGGATTAAGAAGATAAAAGACTCAAGTTTGCACAATTTTAAGACACAACTAAACTGATTTGGGACATGACAATCAACACAATTGAAACGAATTAGTTTGAATGACAACAATGGAAAAAGGGTTTGTAACTTAAATGCTTATGAACTAAACATTCAAATAACAATTCCCACAATGACTTAAGGTAACAAAACAGAAACTTTGGGACTGTTTTGACACGAAAACAAGAACAAGTAACCGAGATATGACTTAAACTAGATCACGAAGCAGGTTTAAGCCTTGGAATTAAACTCAAGATCACGAAGCAAGAGCTTAATCCCGCCTCAAACACTAAGTAATGAGGGGTTTTCTGCACTAAGCAAGAAGAAAATTGATTGAAAACTTTAGTTTCAAACTCATATTTTAATTCACTCAAATCTGAAGTTCTCAAGTGTTTAGCTTGGTTTATATAGACCAAGGCTTACAATCTTGACCCTTGATTACTAAGTACATCTAAAGGTCACAAAAATAGCAGCTAACAACCAAGAAAACGGCAGTCTAGGCTATGACAAATCTGAAATGAAAAGGACATAAAGCAAAGAAAGTAAACTAATAGTCCAAACTTCCTTGTTTGTAGCTCAACTTCTTATTTATGATTATATGGACTGAAATGGGGCTTGAGGAAACCGTGTAAGAGTCCTTGCTGCAGCCATAAAGTCCCTTGAGCTTTGTTGGTTCAAAAGAGGAAGGTTGATAGCGACATAATGCACAAAAAACTAAGCTTGTTCCAGCCATGGTCCTGATTGCGCACGGTTTTAAAAGCTTGGCAAACTCTATGATAGGAACGGCTTTGTGATATAAGTTCCTACACAAAAACGTCCCAAACTCACCAAAGATTAATCCCATGCTGGAAAATGGCACGACTTCTTAGACGGAATTCATGTTAGACCTCAATCTAGTGCAAGGTCCAAAACCGGGTGAAATGTGGCCTTTCTCGGTTTGATTTGTTTCAATCTCCCCTTCTTCAAAAGGACTTGCCCTCAAGTCCTGGAAATCATCATCCTCATTCTCCACATAGCTTGGACTCAAGTCCCCAACATCAAATGTTACATGAATTCCCAAGAGATCAACTTTGTACTTATTGAACCCAATTTGCTTGATGACTTTGAAAGGACCTTCTTCACTTGCTATGGACTTGTTTTTTCCTTTCTTAAGGACTCTTTGCTTGTTGATTTTAACCCACACAAGGTCCCCGGGCCTGAATATGCGAGCTTGCTTAGGAGCCATAGACATTTCCTTGCATTTCCTGGCCTTAGCATGGATGGGAGGATCTCTTTCAACTCGTTTCTTGACTCCTTTCCATTCCTCAACAATTGGTTCGAAATTTTGCACTTGGGCAGCCTCATTGCCGTGGCCATTGCCATCACTAGCCTTGCACTTGAATTCAAATGAGTTAGTTAAACTTGGATTAGGAAATGAAGTAGGCTCACATTGCAAGCCTTCAAAGAAACCCTCGGTTTGATCTTTCCATTTGAGTAATGCTTGAACCCTTGGCTCCTTGAACTTATCTTTGGCATGGACAACATGGTCAGTCCCCACGCCGTCCTCCCTTTGACTCACCTTGTCTTCATTGATCAATAATACTTTCTTGGGTGGTTCAAACAAGGACTCGGGTGGTAGGGGTGCTAGCACATTTTTCTTTGAACCAAGCTTGAAAGTATAGGTGTTGTCTTGACCATTATGCATTGAATCTTTATCAAACTCCCATGGTCTTCCAAGTAGAAGATGGCAAGCATCCATAGGTAGAACATCACAAAGAACCTCATCAACATAGTTCTTGCCAATGGAGAAAGACACTAGGCATTGCTTATCCACCTTAATTTCAGCCCCTTTGTTGAGCCACCTCAACTTGTAAGGATTAGGATGATCTTGTGTAGGCAAAGAGAGCTTCTCAATGAGAGTATTAGAAGCCACATTAGTACAACTTCCTCCATCAATGATAAGGTTGCACACTTTCCCTTGAATGGTGCACCTAGACCTAAAGAGTTGTTGTCTTTGGTTTACTTCCATAGGTTGGGTACTCAATGCTCTCCAAATGACCAAACTCATTCCCTCATCCGGTTCTACAACCATGGCAGCCTCCTCTTACACCGTTTCTTCCTTACTATCATCACAAACAAGGATCTCATCCTCACCCCAATGAACTACCTCAAATGTGCTAAGGGCTCTCTTGGTTGGACACTCTTTAGCATAGTGACCGAACCCTTGACATTGGTAACATTTTTTCAGAGATGTGGTGCTTTTGGTTGGAATCATGGGTGCCTTGCCTTTGTCAAGAGTAGGTGTTTTGTTTGGAGGGGTTGGTTCATCAATCTTGGTCTCGGTTTGGGTGGAGTAGGGGGCTGTTTTGGCGGCTGTTTTTGTGGTGGCAGCTCTCCCCTTTCCCAATTTCTCAACCCTTAAAGCCAAATTAACGGCTTCATCAAAGGACCATACTTGTTGCATTCTAACCCTATGAGCAATCTTGGTATCTAAACCTTCAACAAATCTAGCAATTTTCTGTTCGGGCTTCTCATTGAGTTCACATTGCAAGGTAAGTTGTTCAAAGTCCCTAAGATATGACTCAAGTGGTTGTTGGTCTTGTTTAAGTTGTGTGAGCTTAATGAAAATGTCTTGAGTGTACTCTTTAGGTATAAACTTCTCATTAAGCTTCTTTTTCAGTTTTAACCAAGACTTAATAGGTTCCTTACCATCCCTTCTTCTCTGATTTTTTAAGTTCTCATACCAAAGGGAGGCATAGCCTTTGAGTTTCAAGATTGCAACTTTAAAAGCTTTGCCATCAGAATAACCTTTAAACTCAAAGACTCTTTCAATGGTTCTAAACCAATCTAACAAATCCTCGGGGTTTAAACTACCATGAAAATCAGGAATTTCTACCTTTAAGTCTTTGTTGGGCTCTCCATGAAAGGCCTCGGCCATGGACTCCTCCGAATCAGAAAGCTCTTCTTCCTCATGGCCACCATGAGCTCGTCCTCTCCCCATGAGGCCACGGCCTCTACCCCTGCCTCTAGGTGGTCGTCCTCCTCTTGGTGGTGGTGTTGGAATATTAGCCATGATAACATTGAGAGATTCTAGCAACAAATCACATTTTTCAGAAAGTTGAGTAACTTGTGTTTCAATTCCAGCAATCCTTTCTTCACTCATGGTTGTTTTTTGTGTTTTTAATGTGGTTAGGGTATAATGAACTCACAAAGAAAGGATTTTGTTGTTTAACCAAAGCTCTGATAACCAATTTGGAATAAAACTACTAGGACTCGATTTTTGGACAGAATTAGATCCAAATGGACTTGAAAACAGAATTTGAATTGGACGGAATAAGACTCACAAATGGACTGATTTTGACTCAAACAAAGACTAACTAAATGGTTTAAGGATTAAGAAGATAAAAGACTCAAGTTTGCACAATTTTAAGACACAACTAAACTGATTTGGGACATGACAATCAACACAATTGAAACGAATTAGTTTGAATGACAACAATGGAAAAAGGGTTTGTAACTTAAATGCTTATGAACTAAACATTCAAATAACAATTCCCACAATGACTTAAGGTAACAAAACAGAAACTTTGGGACTGTTTTGACACGAAAACAAGAACAAGTAACCGAGATATGACTTAAACTAGATCACGGAGCAGGTTTAAGCCTTGGAATTAAACTCAAGATCACGAAGCAAGAGCTTAATCCCGCCTCAAACACTAAGTAATGAGGGGTTTTCTGCACTAAGCAAGAAGAAAATTGATTGAAAACTTTAGTTTCAAACTCATATTTTAATTCACTCAAATCTGAAGTTCTCAAGTGTTTAGCTTGGTTTATATAGACCAAGGCTTACAATCTTGACCCTTGATTACTAAGTACATCTAAAGGTCACAAAAATAGCAGCTAACAACCAAGAAAACGGCAGTCTAGGCTATGACAAATCTGAAATGAAAAGGACATAAAGCAAAGAAAGTAAACTAATAGTCCAAACTTCCTTGTTTGTAGCTCAACTTCTTATTTATGATTATATGGACTGAAATGGGGCTTGAGGAAACCGTGTAAGAGTCCTTGCTGCAGCCATAAAGTCCCTTGAGCTTTGTTGGTTCAAAAGAGGAAGGTTGATAGCGACATAATGCACAAAAAACTAAGCTTGTTCCAGCCATGGTCCTGATTGCGCACGGTTTTAAAAGCTTGGCAAACTCTATGATAGGAACGGCTTTGGGATATAAGTTCCTACACAAAAACGTCCCAAACTCACCAAAGATTAATCCCATGCTGGAAAATGGCACGACTTCTTAGACGGAATTCATGTTAGACCTCAATCTAGTGCAAGGTCCAAAACCGGGTGAAATGTGGCCTTTCTCGGTTTGATTTGTTTCAAATATCCTAGACGCGTGATTTTCTTTTCCATAATTGGTCCACTCATGTGAGGGCCACATTCTCCGTCATGAACTTCTTCCATCACTTTTTGTGCCTGTGAATGATCAAGGCAACTTAAGACTACACCAAGAGGTGTTCTTTTGTACAACTCTCCATGCATGAGGAGGTATTGAGAGGCTAGTAGGCGTATAGCGCATTGTCCTCTCTTATCCATATCTGGTGGATATGTTCCATTGAGCTTGAAGTTTAGAATGGCTTGGAAGCAAGGTTCCTCTGGATTTTCTTCCTCATCTGTAATTTGGTGCACATAGGCTGGTTCTGATTGTCGTTCGATGCATAAAGGCATTTCTACCATGTCGTCTGGCATATTAATCAGAGATGCAAGTTTTGCAAGAGCGTCTGCAAATTGATTCTCTTCTCGAGGTAGGTGTAGATAAGTGACTTGATCGAAGAATTGGGCAACTTGATCTATCCTAGCCTGATAGGGTGCTAGACTTTCACTTCGAATTTTCCAAGATCCAGTAATTTGGTTAATGATCAAGGATGAGTCTCCGTGAACTCGAAGATTTTTTATTCCTAGATTTACTGCTGCTTGTAGCCCAATGAGACAAGCTTCGTATTCTGCTGCGTTATTTGTCACCTCGAAGTCGAGTTTGACAGAGAGTGGGGTATGCTTACCTTCAGGCGAGATGAGCAACACTCCTATTCTAAATCCTCTTAGATTCGATGCTCCATCAAAATAAAGGTCCCAAGAGTCTACACTAGTTTGTAGTATGTCTTCGTCTGGAAATGACCACGTGTCTACTGCTTGGGTGTCGTTGATGGGGTTATCTACGAAGAACTCGGCAACGGCGCGCCCCTTTATAACTTTCAGAGGCACTTACTTGAGATCGAACTCTGAGAGCATTAAGGTCGATCTCGCCAAGCGTCCGTTGAGAACGGGTTTTTCGAAGAGGTATTTGACAGGATCCATTTTGGAGTACACTTTGACAGAGTAGCTAAGCATGTAGTGGCGTAGCTTCTTTGTTGCTCACACAAGAGCGAGGCATGTCTTTTTGAGAGGTGTGTACTTGCATTCATATTCTAAGAACTTCTTACTAAGGTAGTAGATAGCTCTTTCTTTTTCCCCACAGTTTGCGCGAGCATAGCTCCCATGGCTGTTTCGGTCACTGTGAGATATAAACCAAGTGGTTGATCTCGTTGAGGAGGCATGAGCAATGGTGGCTTGGCTAGTATCTCCTTAATTCTGTCAAATGCTTTTTGGCAATCGTCGTCCCATATGGTATGATCTGTTTTCTTGAGCTTCTTGAAGATGGGTTCGCAGATCATAGTAAGTTTCGATATGAATCGGCTTATATATTGCACCTTGCCTAGAAATCGCCTAACCTCCTTCTCTGTTTGAGGTTGTGGCATTTCGACTAGAGACTTGATCTTGGACGGATCAATTTCTATTCCTCTTTGACTGACGACATATCCCAGGAGTTTGTCTGACGTTACCCCGAATGCACATTTCTGAGGATTGAGCCTCATGTTGTACTTTCGCAATCTTAGGAAGAATTTACGAAGGTTGTCATCATGCCCCTTCCTATCCTTGGACTTGACAATCATATCATCAACGTATACCTCTACTTCTTTATGCATCATGTCATGTAGCAACGTGGTCGCAGTTCGTTGATATGTGGCTCCAGCATTGATTAGCCCGAATGACATAACAGTATAGCAATAGATACCCCATTGAGTGACGAAGGCAGTCTTTTGCATGTCATCTATGGCCATTTTTATCTGATTATACCCGCATATCCGTCCATGAAGGACAACAATGCGTGGTCTGCTGTATTGTCTACCAATATGTCGATGTGTGGTAGAGGGAAATGGTCCTTGGGACTTGCTTTGTTTAAGTCTCTGAAATCAACACAAACTCGGATCCGCCCATCCTTTTTGGGTACGGGTACTATGTTAGCCACCCAGTCTGAATACTCGGAAACTTTGATGAACCCGGCTTTGAATTGTTTATCGACTTCTTCTTTGATTTTAGGAGCCCATTCGGTCCTCATTTGACGAAGCTTCTGCTTCACAGGTTTGAAACCTGGCTTGACTGGAATTTCGTGTTCGCAATATCCTGTCAATCCCTGGCATATCTTCGTAGGACCAAGTGAAAACGTCCTTGAACTCGTGTAAGAGGTCTATGAAATTGGCCCTTTCGGTGGGGTTTAAGGTCGTCCCTATCCTAAGTTCTTGGGGTTCTAGTTCGGTTCCTACGTTGATGGGTTCGGTGTTCTCTATAACTGGTACCCCTTCCTCCTCTTTTGGTATTTCTTTAGCTATGTAGGGAGGTAAGTCAATTGAGTCTGGGTCAGGATCATCCTCGTTATCATCATAAATAGAATTGCATTCAGAATAACACAAAGAGTAAGCATAATCTGATTTATTCATATTAAATTTTGAAAAGAGTTGAAACAAAGAAGCCATCTGTTCAGTAGTCAGTGGCGGTAAAGGGACGGTTACTGGGACATTTCCCGAGCTACTGTTACTACTTGATGCTAAGCTAGGAGAAACAAAGGGATTGGGAGTGACAACAGGAGGAGACTCTCTAGGGACTTCTCTAGACTCAAACTCTGATTCCGACTCCGACTCTGACTCGAATTCGTTGTCTTCAGGTTCTCCTTTGAACATCTCTCCTTCTCCAGTGGTGACTTTGAAGAGCTTTCCTTGGTTGTTCGTCCACTTGATCGACTTTATCCATCCTTTCTGCTGATCTGAACTGGTTTCAGTGATTAATGTTGTAGGGTTGAAATGGTCATCCTGAAGTATCATAGTAATGATCTCAACCTGTGCGGCTCTAACGAATCGTTCTTCCCCAAATAGAAGACTAACAGCCTGCTCGTCTAAGCAAGGTGCTTGACGAGCTTTGACGGTAGGAACCGTTTCTGGAGGAATGAAGTAGCAATCGTGGAAGGCCTCGATTCCAGCTAGTTGCATTCCTTTGTAGTGCCAAGGTTCGGGAAACTCGTGGAAGTATTCTTGACTCCCCTCTCTAACGAAGTATCCATTTAGGGTAGGGAGGTAAGATCGCATTTGGATTCCTTGGTTCTTACGATTCTGAAATTGAGTGAGCATTTCCAAGGCTTCTTCTTTCGTGGGTTTGTATTCCAATCCTAGTGGTATCCTTTGAGAGTTTCCTTCTTTGTAAGGTGCAAAGGTTTTCTTTTTGGCAGGATTCAATGGCATTCCCGGGAAGTATCCCTGAGACTTGAGTATGTGGTTGACCACTAAATTGGAGTATGGGTTGAAGTATAGAGGTGCCAGTTCACTCTCTACAAGGTTTATGCTATGAAAGCCCCCAAGCTCATATACTGGATCCGTGACTACTTGGTTGCTTGATATCTTCTCTATTACTGCCTTGATAGGTGACGAAGTGATCGTTACTACTTTGCCATCTAGTGGGATCTTGATTTTCTGGTGCAAGGTGGATGTTACTGCTTTGGAAGCATGAATCCAAGGCCTTCCCAGAAGTATGTTGAATGATGCTTCGATATCCACTATTTGAAAATTAACCGTTCGCTCAATCGGCCCTGTGGCTATGGTGAGGTTGACTAGTCCTACCACTTTACGCCGTGTCCCATCGTATGCTCGAACCCCTTGGTTAGTGGGAGTCCAATCTGATTCTTTCATGCCCAATTTGTATGCCGTCTTCAATGGTATGACATTGACAGCAAAGCCCTCATCTACCAACGTCATTGGCACATTCTTCTTTAAGCATATGACGGTAATGTATAGAGCTAGGTTGGGGCTAGCGCCGAAGGGAGGCAAATCCTCGTCTGAGAAAGTAACTGGGTTACTTAGTTTAGTTGAATCTTGGAAGACCAAGTTGACTACGACGTCAGGCGTAGAGTCGTGTGCTACATTCAATTTAGCTAAGGCTTGCAGTAAAGCCTGGCGATGAGGAAATAAACTTGCCACTAGTTGCCATACTGAAAGATCAGCCTTTGTCTTCTGTAGTTGTTTTAGCAAGTGGTCAGTAGATGTATCTTCGCCATCATTTGGTGTGATGACATTGGTGTTAGTATTTGGACCATTTGTTATAGGACCGTTCTGAGAAACATTTTGATATGGACGCCCGGAACGAGTAAGGTGGTCTATATCTTGATCTTTGCTTGCGTTGACTATATCCTTACTAACCTTAACTAGATAGTGTTCAGTGAGGTATTCATCTTCATCATCATCGGCCCATATTCCGTTGACATTAGCAAGCTCTCTCAATCTGATTATCTCAGCTTCTAAATTGATTATTTGGTCGACTAGACTGTCAACTATGGCGACTACCTCTTGCATTGTAGAATTTTGAGACAGATTTAGTGGCACGCTCTCCTTGGGTATGGTGCTTGGATTGCGGAGGGATGCTACTACATCTTCCAGTTCTGAAACTTGTCTACTTACACTCTTTGCCCATGCAATAAAATCGGTGATAGTGGGAGAAATGGTGGAGTAACTCCCCTCATCTTCTAATGCATGAATCTCGTCTTCAATTGGAGAAATGAGGTGTGAACAATCCAAGGTTGATTCTTCATTCGTAATCATCAAAACTTCAAGAGGATTCTGAGTATTGTTAGGCTTACCGCTAGGAGGTATAGGTAGACGACCATCTTCGATCATGTCCTGAAGGACATGGTTTAGCTTGAAGCATTTCTCTGTATCGTGTCCCTTACCTCTATGATATTCGCAGTATGCATTTTCGTCCCAGAACTTAGACTTCTTTTCGGGGTCAGGTGTAGGTCCTATTGGTTGGAGCTTACCCTGTTTCATCAACCTTTTCAGAGCGTTAGAGTATGTATCGCCAATGTTCGTGAACTTCCTTTGTGGGTTATTCTTCTTTGATGATTCGAGAAGGTTAAGCTCATCAGTCTTACTAGTAGAGCCATAAGAACGACTCGTTGAGCCTTGATATCCACGACCTACCATTTTGGACAGGAGCGCTTTGCGGATGTCATCTTCAATTCTTGTCCCTAGCATAGTTAAATCTTTGAAGGTCTTTATGTTTTAGTACCTCAAGTAGTTTGCATAAATGGGTCTCAGGTTATCCACGAATTTCTCCACAAGGGTAGCTTCATCTGGACGTTCAACTAATTGTGTGCTAGTCTTCCTCCACCTACCTAGGAAGTCGGTGAAGCCTTCTTTTTCATTTTGGGTAAGAACCTCTAGAGTGCGCATGTTGACTTGAATCTCAGCATTATTCGCGTATTGTTTAGCGAACTCAATTGCAGCATCATCCCAGGTGGCAATCTTCTTGTGCTCCAAAGAGTAGAACCATTGTTTAGGAATGGTGTCGAGAGATGAAGGAAAGATCCTTAAGAACATCTCAGGTTTGATGCCTTTGATATACATATAGTCTTTAAAAGCACGAATGTGGTTCAAAGGGTTTTCATGTCCCTTGAACTTCGGGATGTCAGTCATGTTGAAGTTGGTTGACAATTTAGCATCCACGGCTTCATACTTGCGATTATTCTCCATGTAGATGTCATCTCCCTTAAGGTACATTAGTTACTTCTCCAAGTATTGGAGTCGCTTTTCAGCTTCAGTAGGACCTACTGGAGGGTTGATTTCTTGTGGTCCAACAAAAGGTGGAAGGTTATCATGCACAACTTCGCTATGAATATCATCTTCTGCATGAGGGAGTCTAGTTTCGACAGCAACAATTCGGCCTTCAATGGCGTTGAGGCGATCATAAGCTTGGTCTTGGCTTGTTTGGAGACGAGCTAGCGCAGCTAGGATTTGATCATTACCATTTGGGAGTTGACCGCTGGCACTTGTGGTACTAGTTTCAAGCATCTTGGAAACTGGGTAAGAGATCGACGACGAATCAAAACACGATCGACCCTTCTAGCACACTTACTCAAGGAAAAGACTCAACTTTGTGAAGTGGGAGTGTGCCACTGTGTTAAGTGAGGTTTGAAAATGGCAAAGGTTTGAAATGTTTGTCCTAGGCAACTGTAGTGTAGTTGTAGGAGTGTTGACTCGAAGTGAGGTTATGAAATGGGTTTTGAGGCCCGAATTTTGACTGGATATTTGGACAGAGTTTCGACTCATTTTGCGCTAATCTTGGCCACTTTTGAAAAATGTTTACATTTTAAAAAAAGGTTTTTGATTTTACAAAATTCGTCATGGTTTTGTTTAGAAAATGGTGATCACATATGATACAAGCAATTATACGCGCCTTATAACGGTATGCTGAGTGCATTTAGAAGGATTTTGGCTTAAAAGGGTGGGTTGCCATAACGAGCAATCAAACCCTGGTCTGTGGAGAGGTCCGTGCCAAACATGAGTAAGGTCAGTTCCTAGTCCATTTCCTCGAGTAGTGAAAGCCCTTGATACAAACATGAGTAAGCATCATGGTATGGTTGACGTCAATCGCTATCCATATTTAGGCCCAGATAAGAATTTGGGCCGTCCAGACGGGACGATTGGTCGAATGGGTTGGGTTGGGCCTAGGAAAGCGAATAAAACGACCTAAGAAGGTCGAGTAATGAAAACCGACAACTGTCTCGTAAACTATTCCCTAACCTTGTTCAAGTTTCACCCTTGGCAACGCATAAGTGTATTACTCCCCAGCGGAGTCGCCAAACTGTGGACACAATGGGGCCCACGGGGGCGCTTGGGAAACAAGCGTTTGCATTTGTGAAGTCGCCACCAATTTATTGTGGAAAATTGGAAACCGTTCGAATACTTCGCGTCATGTCAAGACACAAAGTAATGACATGAACACTAAGAACTCGTTACCCTTAGCATTCTATGTCTAGAATGACTCTCGTGGATGCCAATAAACACGTATGTTCACAGAGATGTGGAGTAAGGGGTGAGGGTACGTATTAGGAAGTCCTTTTAATGAACACCTGATACAAAACGCGAAAGCAAATGATAACTTGTGAATAATGGTTCAGAAACTCGTATACCAACAACAACGCAATCGAATAATTCAAGTTACGGGTCTGGAATTATTAGAGTTTAACGTAACAACCAGCAACAATAACAAGATCTTAATGATATTTGCAGCAACAATTGGTCAATGTTTGTCACTGTTTAATTAACGAGTACAACAGCAGCAACAACAATGAAACAACACGTAACAACAACACAATAACAGCGACGTGAACAGTGATACGGTGAACAGTAGCACGGTGAACAATAACAACAAGGAAAATAACAAAATAGGGATACTTAACCTTGAGATTCGACCTAAATTCGTGGCTAATAACGAAGGAGTTTGAAGCCCAAACTACAATCGCAAGATTGACTTGAAGTACGTTCTCAAATCAACAAGATTGGTGATCAAAGCTTGATCGGGTTTTTCTGAGTTTTTATTAATGCTTGAATGAGAAATGAGCAGCAAACCTAACAAGCCTTTTATAGGCTTACAACCAACTAAACCCTAATATCTTTAGGAGACATTATTTGCTAAAAAAATAAGAATACAATCTTCTTAAAACTGAAATGAAAAAATAAAATAACTTAAGCAAATAACAGAATACGGAAATAAATATTGGCTCTTAAACAACAGCCAAGCACACGCCTTGTACACGCCCCAATGCAACTCCACACTCCCCAATGCAGCTCAAGGAAAATCAATGATTAGCACCCCGACTCCTTGGACTTGAAAATGCGAGCCCAAGTAAGCAACAACTCGGGAATCCAAAGTAACCAGCTCGTGCTCATTCGTTGGCCCTAACGTGACCTCCTTGTCATCAAATGCATCATCCCCTCCCTCTTGAAAGGGAATTGACCTCAATTCCGTCAGCCCCTCATCATCGAAGTATGGTGAAAGACCTCCCACATTGAATGTAGCATGAACCCCATAGTCTCCAGGAAGTTCGAGCTTGTAAGCGTTGTCGTTTACTTTCCCAACTACTTTATACGGACCCTCGGCTCGAGGCATGAGCTTGTTTTTGCGCTTTCCCAGAAAGCGTTCCTTTCTCAAATGGAGCCAAACCAGATCACCAGGTTTGAATAACCTAGGCTTACGATTCTTCTTCGATCTCTTCTTGTAAGCCTCATTCACCACTTCAATTTGTTTCCTAACCTGCTCGTGTAGCTTCAACATTGATTTGAGCTTCGATTCAGCATCCTTGTGCACCAATTCATCACTAGGAAGCGGAATAAGATCAATAGGCAAGTAAGGATTAACGCCATACACTACCTCAAACGGCGAATGCTTCGTTGCAATGGTAGGAGTCCGGTTGTAAGCAAAATCAGCATGAGCTAACTTCACATCCCAATCTTTTTGAGTCTTGCTAACCAGCCCTCGAAGTATAGTTCCCAAGGTACGATTAGTAACCTCAGTTTGCCCATCGGTTTGTGGATGATGCGAGGTACTAAACAACAACTTTGTACCCAATTTCCTCCATAGAGTGTTCCAAAAATAGCTTAAGAACTTTGAATCCCGATCCGACACAATTGTTTTTGGTACACCATATAAACGAACCACTTCTCGAAAGTACAAATCAGCAACATTTGCAGCATCATCGGTCTTGTGGCATGGTATGAAATAGGCCATCTTTGAAAACCGATCAACTACAACCATAATAGCATCCTTACCATGCTGTGTTCTAGGCAAAGCAACGATAAAATCCATCGAAACATCTTCCCAAGTCCGATTAGGAACCGGTAAGGGCTGATATAAACCCGGCTTGAACTTACTCTTCGCAAGATGACAAGTAGTGCACTTACTCAACAAATCTTGTATATCACCCAACATCTTCGGCCAAAAGAAATGCTCGTGTAGGATTTCGAGTGTCTTTTGAGAACCGAAATGTCCAGCAATGCCGCCACCGTGAGCCTCTCTAACCAACAATTCCCGAACTGGATGTTTAGGAACACACAAACGATTTCCCTTGAAAAGAAACCCGTCTTGCAGCATGTACTCTTTGAATGAACCAGTAGCACATTCATTGAAAATCTCCCCAAAATCAGCATCGTTTGGGCAATACTCCTTCAACATCTCGAAACCAAGTAGCCTTACTCCAAGAGTTGAAAGTAATGCATACCTGCGAGATAACGCATCAGCTACTACGTTGCTCTTACCTTCCTTGTACTTGGATGAGAAATGAAATGATTGAAGAAACTCGACCCATTTAGCATGTCGGGGGTTAAGTTTCTGCTGTCCATTGATGTGCTTCAAGGATTCGTGATCTGAATGTAGAATAAAATGACTCGGCCTCAAATAGTGACTCCAATGCTCCAAGGCTCGAACAATAGCATAGAATTCCTTGTCGTATGTCGAGTAATTGCAGCGAGCTCCACCCAATTTTTCTGAGAAATAAGCTATGGGACGTTTCTCCTGAACTAGTACATCCCCTATTCCGACACCACTAGCATCACATTCGACTTCAAAGGGTTTCGAAAAATCTGGTAGCGCTAGAATGGGCGCTTCGCATAGCTTCTGTTTAATCAACTCGAAAGCTCGTTGGGCTGCTGTACCCAAAACAAATGACCCGTTCTTCAAGCAGTCGGTAATAGGACTCATAATGGTGCTAAAATCCCGAATAAATCGACGATAAAAGGAAGCTAACCCATGGAATGAACGTACCTTAGTCACGGTTGTAGGTACTGGCCAGGAACGAATAGCTTCAACCTTCGTCGTATCCACGGACACCCCATGCTTAGAAACGACATAACCAAGAAAGACAACCTCATCAACCAGAAACGAACACTTCTCAGTTTTGCCATACAATTTTTGAGCCCTTAACACCTCAAAAACAGCCCTTAGATGACGCAAATGTTCAGCTATGCTTCTACTGTACACAAGTATATCATCCAAATAAACAACAACGAATTTACCAAGGAAAGGTTTGAGTACCTCGTTCATTAGCCTCATGAAAGTACTTGGTGCATTAGTGAGTCCGAAGGGCATTACCAACCACTCGTACAGGCCGTGTTTTGTCTTGAATGCGGTTTTCCATTCATCTCCTTCCTTCATTCTAATCTGGTGGTATCCACTTCGCAAATCGATCTTTGAAAACACCCCTGAACCATGAAGCTCATCCAACATATCATCAAGTCTCGGGATAGGAAATCGATACTTGATAGTTATGTTATTAACATCCCTACTATCGATGCACATACGCCACAAACCATCTTTCTTTGGAACTAATAAGACCGGAACAGCACACAAACTTAGGCTTTCACGCACATAACCTCGTTGTATTAATTCATCTATTTGGCGCTGCATCTCCTTGGTTTCCTTGGGATTACTTCGATAGGCATCCTTATTAGGTAATGGAGCTCCTGGAATCAAGTCGATTTGATGCTCAATTCCTCTTATTGGCGGCAAACCAGTAGGTAAATCCTCGGGAAACACATCAGTAAACTCGAGAAGTAAATCATTGATAGCACCGTGTTCACTTACTTGAGGCTGGGACTGATTTATGGCTAATAGCGCATAGACATTCCCACCTTCATTGAGCACATGTTCAACCTCCTTTTGATTAACAAACATGGTTAAACTCGTCTTCTTACCTCTGCCCGAATACATAGAATGAATAGCCTTTGGAGTCATAGGCTTCAATGTTACCTTCTTACCATCAGAGAACAAAGTGTACTCGTTACTTCTCCCATGGTATGTAACATCCCTATCAAACTGCCAAGGACGTCCCAAAAGCAAATGGCACGCATCTATAGTTATAACATCGCATAAGACCTCGTCCTTGTAAGGACCCATAGCAAAATTAACTCGGGCCTGTTTCGAAACTTTCACTTTACTACCGTCATCAAGCCAATGCAAAGTATAGGGCTTTGGATGCGGAATAGTCACAAGAGCAAGCATTTCAACCAACTCCGTAGCAGCAACATTGGTGCAACTCCCACCATCGACAATTACGCTACACCACTTATCACCAACCTGACATTTTGTGTGAAAAATATGATCTCGTTGTTCTACTACCACCGGTTCAACCTTAGAGTGCAACATACGTCGTAAGACCAAAGTATCATACATAGGAGCTTCATAAGACAACTCCGCATTCTCGGTCTCCTCTTGTTCATTCAACACAAACAGTCCCTCTTCCTCAACAGCTAAATCATAAGATAACTCATCACGCAAATCGATAGCCTCCCATAATGTAACAACTTGTTTGGTAGGGCAATCACTTTTGAAGTGGCCAAACCCCTGGCATTTGAAGCAACGAACCTTAGCTAGGTCCCTTTCTTTGTTACTCGATTCAGGCTTATCTCGGGTGAGTGTTTTAGGTATGGTGGCAGCCGTGACTACTGTAGACACGGGTCCTCCAGCCTTAACTCCCTCGGGTTTAGTCCAAGCAGTACTCTTAGGAGTGAAACTAGTGCTAGAACGATTCAATTTCGATTGACTCTCGACCCTTAAACACAATTGGCATAGCCTATCATAGGAATCGTAGTTCTGCAACT
The DNA here is from genome assembly GCF_048544455.1 of Silene latifolia. Lineage (NCBI taxonomy): Eukaryota > Viridiplantae > Streptophyta > Magnoliopsida > Caryophyllales > Caryophyllaceae > Silene > Silene latifolia. The sequence goes on from NC_133531.1 coordinate 48,979,097, forward strand.
CAACAGTTGTAGCAATGTTTTTGTTCAATCCCCTAAAAAATCTCGCCATCTTTTGTTCCTCTAGTTCCTCCAGATCACTCACCAAAGCGAGTCTTTCAAATTCAGCAATGTAATTGGTAATTGACAAACTACCATGACTCAATTCAGCAACTTTTCGATATAGATCAATCTTATAGCTTCTCGGAACATACCTCTTTCTGAGCTTTCCCTATAAGGCTTCCCACGAGCTCAGCTTTTCCTTGCAATCCCTTGCTCGATTTGCTTTGAAATTTTCGAACCACAAAGAAGCATTTTTCACCAATTTCAGAATGGCATATTTGCAACGCTTCTCATCAGAAACATCCTTGAACTCGAACAATCGCTCCATATTTCGTTCCCATTCAAGGTAGTCCTCGGGATCAGTGCCTCCGTCAAACTCAAGTAACTCCGTCCCCTTAAACTCATCTACAACAGGCCGCCTTATAGGACCACGACCACCATCTTCTGGCACATTCCTCAACAAGTCACGCAATTGGCGAAGTAAATTGTTGTCGAAATCACCCATCGACCTTGTTCTGATACCACTAATGATACAAAACGCGGAAGCAAATGATAACTTGTGAATAATGGATCAGAAACTCATATACCAACAACAACGCAATCGAATAATTCAAGTTACGGGTCTGGAATTATTAGAGTTTAACGTAACAACCAGCAATAATAACAAGATCTTAATGATATTTGCAGCAACAATTGATCAATGTTTATCACTGTTTAATTAACGAGTACAACAGCAGCAACAACAATGAAACAACACGCAACAACAACACAATAAAAGCGACGTGAATAGTGATACGGTGAACAGTAGCACGGTGAACAGTAACAATAAGGAAAATAACAAAATAGGGATATTTAGCTTTGAGATTCAACCTGAATTCGTGGCTAATAACGAAGGAGTTTGGAGCCCAAACTACAATCGCAAGATTGACTTGAAGTACGTTCTCAAATCAACAAAATTGGTGATCAAAGCTTGATCGGGTTTTTCTGAGTTTTTATTAATGCTTGAATGAGAAATGAGCAGCAAACCTAACAAGCCTTTTATAGGCTTACAACCAACTAAACCCTAATATCTTTAGGAGATATTATTGGCTAAAAAAATAAGAATACAATCTTCTTAAAACTGAAATGAAAAAATAAAATAACTTAATCAAATAACAGAATACGTAAATAAATATTGGCTCTTAAACAACAGCCAAGCACACGCCTTGCACACGCCCCAATGCAACTCCACATGCCCCAATGCAGCTCAAGGAACATCAATGTAACACCCCGTATTTTATTAAGTTGGATAAAATTCTGTTAATTGCTATTTTGAATTTAATTACATCATTTAACGATTTATATATATATGCTTAGCTAATTAATTAATTTCATCATAATTCGATACGTTAATTTTAATAATCATTAATAAGTTTATTTAAAGTTAGTTCGAGTTTATTTATTTAATAATTTCCGTTTCTTTACGAGTCCTTACGAAAGTTGTTTTAAGTGAACCCTAGATGGATTTTGGGAACAAAACCGTCCAATTAGCTATTTTGAGCTTATTTCACTAAAATAGCAATTTTTATTAATATCCGTTAGTTTCGTAAAAATCGCTAATAATTCCGATTCAAGCTGATATTGTATTATTTACGTTAACTAGCTGAGTTTATTTTATTTTCACTCATTAAATTTATTTATTATTGATTCCGTTTTATTACAGAAACTTTTACTTAAATCGGTTAAATTTAACTCGAAACGATTTTAATAACGATCGAAGTTTCTTAACGACGAAGAAACGTACGTATAATAAATAGCAGGCTAGCAGGCTGCTGTCTCATTTCTAATTTCTCACGTCAACTTTTCTTCTTCTTCGTTCTTTTTGTTTCTTCTTCTGGCGAATTCTTATTTCCTTTTCAAATTTGATCTGTTGATCGACGTCGGTACTTCGTTTCTTATCCGTTTTCAACTATTTTTGTTCCATAGCGCTCCTTTCGTCGTTCTCGTCAATCCGTTGTAAGTAAAATTCATTTTCGTTATGTATTTTTACAAACCCAATTTATATTTTTTTAGCTTTGTTTATTATAAGACGGTTATATGTACTAAATAGACGGTCTGGTAGAATAATTGTTAGTCATAAATGATTAGTTCAATCGGAAAAAGGTAATAATGATAGGTTACTCAGTATTACTTGTTAAATATGTGTATTTTGAAAGCTGGTTAGTCTGTTTTATAGTTGAGACGGTGTATAATTATATATAGGGATCATTATGGATGTTAATTAGTCAGTTGTATAGTTGAGACGGTGTATACTGATATGTGGAGATGATTGAGACGGTGTATACTGACCTCTAGGGATCATTTGGGATGCTAGCTAGTAAGTGGTATATTTGAGACGGTGGATACTGACATGTAGAGATCGTTTTGGGATGCTATTTGGGATCTTGTTTAGTTGTGGTATTGTGCAGTAAATTAGGACTGTTTTTGAGTCCGCTTTGCAGGTACTTTGGGACATTTTTGGGACTGTTTTGACTCGGTTTAGGACTGGTTTAGGATTGATTGAACTCTGTTTTGATACCAGTTTTGTGCAGCTTTCAGACTGTTTTGGGACAGTCGAAATGGAGGCCGTGTGGGCTGTTTTGGCCTCGGTTTTGGGAGCCGTGACAGGCTGGTTTGGGCTCAGTTTTGGGACGGATAAAATGGTGCTTTATGGGACTGTTTCTAGGGCGTAAAAGTTGTGAAAATTTTCTTGGTATGCCTGTCAAAAGGGAGGTTCATAATGGTTTATGAACATAAGACAGTAGCTAATGAATATGATTTACATGTTTTGATTTAAATTAATTTCCGTCTCATATTTTATATAAAGATAATTCGTTAATATCGTCCTTTCACATAATTATTTTAGGTGGCTCATATGTGGTTGAAGAGGAAGAGTAATTTTGGGTTTTAGAAGCTTTCTCAAGTTATTGCTTGTCTCTTTGCTAGCTTAAGGTAACTATTCCGAGTTACTCGACGAGTTAATGTCACATTAGTAGTTAATGTGTGCCTGTTGTTTGATAAGTGTTTAGGTGAATGAATAATGTTAGGATCGTTTACAAAATGAAATTGTAATTAATAGGCTCAAATGAATTTTATGGTGATAATTGTAATGTTTTGTTGATTGTCAAAAAGCGAGCCTTAGTCCCTTTGACTGATGCGATGTCGATTAATTGAGTGATTGGTCACCGCAATTTGACCCGTGCACATCACCAGGGGCTGGGGTTGCGGGTAAAAATTCGGTTGAATGATTTAGATAATCGGCCTTTTTCTTGTTTTAGGCCATTTATCAAGCTTTTGTTCACATGTATAGCTTATTGAATTTAATAGTGACTTGTATTGTAGAAATGGCCCTAGTTTCCCCTGAAGCCTTTAATATGGTTACTATTGTTAGAATTAGAAATTAGTATTGAATACTTATTGAGGATTCTGTTGGGATTGTATGCTGTAAATAGACATTATAAGCCTTTCACATGATAGAATGCTAGAATTTATATTGATAAGTAGGACTTTTTGCCCTCTTAAGGTTAAGTGGGTGTCTTACTTGACTTGTGTGGTGAGTCATGTGTGGTGTGGGCTAAAATATTCAAGCTGGGACTAGCTGGGACTAGGTCCTAGGTGAGTATTTCGGCCTTCATCATAGATAGGTCTTTATAGTCTCTGACGAGTATATGTTCACTGCTTGATAGCCTTTGTGTTCCTGACTAGTGGATGTTTATCCAAGTTGGGGCATGATCGCAGGTACTTATTTTGATAGTATGGGGTCAGCTTAAGTACTAGCCAACCCTTCGGTGGTGTCCTTAGGGTACTCACTTCACTTTGTTTTAAAAAAAGTTGTGAGTCTTGGGTGCGGTGGTGTGTATCCGCATGTCTAGGTCTCTGTGATTTTAGGCTAGGGTTGTGTTGTCTCTTGGCCATGTTTTCTTAATAGTAACCGCTGAGCCAAGATACCGGTTCGATTACCTTCCCTACCTCGTGGTATAGACTCGAGTTACAAAGTGACTATTGACCGTACTAAGAACTTATGCCTGTCTTTGATATATTGCCCTTTCTTGTATGGTGATTCTATGAATCATAGAAGGTGAGATGCAAGCCGGCTATGGTTGATAGAGTTTGGATTCTGGATGTTATGTGATTCACATGATAGTGTAGTATGAGTCGGTCTAGTTTTCACATGCTAGGACTATGTGTTGTTATATTGTTGTTCACATGATAAGCACGATTGTCTAGCATCTATATGCTAAGGCATTGTGTGATTCGTATTCATATTCTTATGTTTACATGTTATATTAATTATGACATTTCGTGGCTGGGAGAACTCGGAGTTACTCCCCACTGACTGTGGCTTTCGTATTTGTATAAAATGCGAATGACAGGTAGGTGATGCATATATGGGGTACATGGACGAGCTAGCGAGCAAAGTAACCTTGGGACCTAGACTGGTTTTATTTCATTGTGACCCTTAAACCCTTTTTGTGTCACATACATTTTAGGGACATATGTCTCCCTCTTTTTCTTTGGTTTGTATCACTTTATTCTCGCAACTTTAGTATAGTTATGTAAATTAGTCTCGTTAGCATTTGCGGTGTTGGCATCCTCCTTCCGGAAATGTTTGTGAATGGTTTAGAAAAGTTTTAAAAATGACAGGTTTTAATTAGTTGAACCAATTACAAACATATCCCGACGATTTTTTTCTCAGTAGAATTACGTGTTTACTTTTCCGCAATAAATGAGGGTGTCACAGTTGGTATCAGAGCATATTTGCTCCCGACGCACGTTTGTGCACCCTACTATAAATAACTTGACCTTAAAATAATAAACTTGAGAGACAGGTAGGATGGGTAGATTTAGGATCTTATGTTGTAGTCTCTTTGTGTTTGTTCTTTGTTAGGTACTAACCTGTTTGTTGATTGTCATTTAATAATTGTTGCGTTCTTGGATCAATGACCGTGAGCTTATCTATAGCTAATGGAGTTATTACCCTTTTTATAAAAAAAAATTTGAACTAAAGGTTTTGAAAATATTTTAATGTTTTTTTCACTGGTTTTAACGTCAATTAGTGTTAAAGCTTGTTATTGGAGACGTCTGATAATTAGTTTTATCATTTGTTGGTGTAAAAATGTATTTTTATGTCTTTGAATTGGAATATTGATGTTCTTGAGTGATCGCCAAGAGTATCTCCATTCCATTGAAAGGACACTTATATTTTACGAAGATCAAGATTTAGTGCCGATTGCTGAGGATTGAAGATTTGTTCAACCTTTGAAGAATGCTTTTACTTCCTTGAAGATGTTTCTCTTTCTTTTTGTATCTCGCCTTATTCTTAATCTCTTGGTGCTTATCCTCCTTCTAAACTCCCTTCAGTTTTACTTTAAAAGCTACGCTTGGACTCCTAACTTGTCTTTTGTTCTTTGCTTATCCTCCCTTAACGCCATTTGATAGTACTCTTTCTTTTGAGGAATGTTGACCTGGGTTGGAAAATTCGACTTTTGAGGAGATTGTTTGTGTTTGACCCTTAACCCTGGCTTTGAGAAGTCGTGATGTTAGAAAGACTTAGGTAAGGTGACATACTTAGTGATTCTTATACCTAGTTCCTTGACTAAGTAAGTCGAGTTGTGATTGGCTTCCATAATCACTTTGGACATGAGAGTTTGATAATGGGTATGACCATATGAGAAAAGCTAATGTGGGATTATTAGTTGGCTCTTGAGAGTTCTTGAGTTGAGAGAGATTTAGTATTGAGAAGAATTTGTTAACCCTATAGTTTTATAGACCTTGAGGTCGCATTGAGTACTTGAGATGATGGGATGATGTCGTAGCTGAGTGTAGCTGGGTGTAGTTCCGCTTTTGGGAATCCTTGATAAGTAAAAGGATAGAGAAACTTGAGATCCTATTGATTTTTCAGATTTTGGGGTTGGTATGTTACTACCTTGTTTTGAAATGAGAACCTTGTGGAATATTTGAGGAACCTTCTCTTGGAGTTTGGAGCTTGGTATTGGGATTCTTGATTGAAGGTTTATTTTTTTTAAGGAACCCATAGTTGTCACTGGTTGGATACGAATATAGCTTTGTTGGAAGCCTTGACCTTAGGCTTGTGAAAGTTGTTTCTGGATGTTTGAGGATTTGGAGCGATGAGATCACACTTATAGTGGAGTACCTTGTTTCAGGGAATAGATTAGGATGAGGTAACATAAGCGATTGAGGAAACCCTTGGGAGTGATGTGGTTATGAGTTTTGTTGTTAGGAAGTTTTCGGAACCGTTTTGAGTGATGTTGTTGTTTGAGATAAGAGTGTCTGGCGTTCCCTTGTTGGCTAATTTCCCTTTCTCCTTGATCATAAGCGTTACCGTTCATACCTCATTTCCTCACTTCATCTTGCTCCTCCTTTAAGTTTGACACTCGTATCTTGTGAAACTCTATCTTTAACATCCTTGTAATTTTGACTTCAATTTTTACCCTATGAAAGTCATTATAGCTCTTTTGTTGGTTAAGTTTGAGCACTCTTAACATACTTTGTTTTTATGCTATCTAAGTTACTTTCCTTTTTGGTACAACTTCTAAACTTTCAAGCTACCAGTTTCGATTCATTTTTTTTAAAAGTTTATGTCACTTCTGCAAACCTAACCTATTTTAAAGATTTGAAAATGAAAATTCGATTTAATTCTCTAATTGCTCTTTGAGTATAGACTTCTTTATCATAGTTTTGAGTTGCTAAACCTGAGATTTTTTTTAAATTTTATCCAATTTCTGTTAACTTTGATCTATTTATGACTTCTTTGTCAAAGTTTAATGTTACATTTTCAGGGATTTGACCCCCAATTGGGTTTAAAAGTGAAACCTTTATTTCTATTTTGGCTTTTTGCAAAAGAAAATTTGGGTAAATTACCTTTTCTTTTGATTTTAACGTTGATCGGATGTTAGAACTCGTTATTAGAACTGTTTAATAACTTGTTCTACTCTTGTCGACGAGTGATTTTCGGTTTTAAATTTGTCTTTGACTTGGAAAGTTAGCGCTCTTGTGTGCACGACAAGAGCAATTTTGTTCCATGAATGAGACTTATACATTTGAAAACTTTTCATTAATGTTTCTGAAAGTATTTTGATTTTCGATTTATACAAATGATTTGCCTTTAACCTTATCTTGGATTTGGAATGTGATGTTCTTGAATGCGCAACGAGAGCACTTCCGTTCCTTTGATGAGAATCTGGTTAATTGAGAAAATTTTATTTGAAACTTTGAAAGAATTTTAATTCTTACTATTTGCAACCTTTTAATATTTTGGGTTACCAATTTCAAAAATTCCAGTTTTATTTTCATAACCTTCTATTTCTACTTTCAAGTTTCGAGGACGAAACTTTTTAAAAAGATGGGGTGATTGTAACACCCCGTATTTTATTAAGTTGGATAAAATTCTGTTAATTGCTATTTTGAATTTAATTACATCATTTAACGATTTATATATATATGCTTAGCTAATTAATTAATTTCATCATAATTCGATACGTTAATTTTAATAATCATTAATAAGTTTATTTAAAGTTAGTTCGAGTTTATTTATTTAATAATTTCCGTTTCTTTACGAGTCCTTACGAAAGTTGTTTTAAGTGAACCCTAGATGGATTTTGGGAACAAAACCGTCCAATTAGCTATTTTGAGCTTATTTCACTAAAATAGCAATTTTTATTAATATCCGTTAGTTTCGTAAAAATCGCTAATAATTCCGATTCAAGCTGATATTGTATTATTTACGTTAACTAGCTGAGTTTATTTTATTTTCACTCATTAAATTTATTTATTATTGATTCCGTTTTATTACAGAAACTTTTACTTAAATCGGTTAAATTTAACTCGAAACGATTTTAATAACGATCGAAGTTTCTTAACGACGAAGAAACGTACGTATAATAAATAGCAGGCTAGCAATTTCTTTGTCTCATTTCTAATTTCTCACGTCAACTTTTCTTCTTCTTCGTTCTTTTTGTTTCTTCTTCCGCGAATTCTTATTTCCTTTTCAAATTTGATCTGTTGATCGACGCGGTATTTCGTTTCTTATCCGTTTTCAACTATTTTTGTTCCATAGCGCTCCTTTCGTCGTTCTCGTCAATCCGTTGTAAGTAAAATTCATTTTCGTTATGTATTTTTACAAACCCAATTTATATTTTTTTAGCTTAGTTTATTATAAGACGGTTATATGTACTAAATAGACGGTCTGGTAGAATAATTGTTAGTCATAAATGATTAGTTCAATCGGAAAAAGGTAATAATGATAGGTTACTCAGTATTACTTGTTAAATATGTGTATTTTGAAAGCTGGTTAGTCTGTTTTATAGTTGAGACGGTGTATAATTATATATAGGGATCATTATGGATGTTAATTAGTCAGTTGTATAGTTGAGACGGTGTATACTGATATGTGGAGATGATTGAGACGGTGTATACTGACCTCTAGGGATCATTTGGGATGCTAGCTAGTAAGTGGTATATTTGAGACGGTGGATACTGACATGTAGAGATCGTTTTGGGATGCTATTTGGGATCTTGTTTAGTTGTGGTATTGTGCAGTAAATTAGGACTGTTTTTGAGTCCGCTTTGCAGGTACTTTGGGACATTTTTGGGACTGTTTTGACTCGGTTTAGGACTGGTTTAGGATTGATTGAACTCTGTTTTGATACCAGTTTTGTGCAGCTTTCAGACTGTTTTGGGACAGTCGAAATGGAGGTCGTGTGGGCTGTTTTGGCCTCGGTTTTGGGAGCCGTGACAGGCTGGTTTGGGCTCAGTTTTGGGACGGATAAAATGGTGCTTTATGGGACTGTTTCTAGGGCGTAAAAGTTGTGAAAATTTTCTTGGTATGCCTGTCAAAAGGGAGGTTCATAATGGTTTATGAACATAAGACAGTAGCTAATGAATATGATTTACATGTTTTGATTTAAATTAATTTCCGTCTCATATTTTATATAAAGATAATTCGTTAATATCGTCCTTTCACATAATTATTTTAGGTGGCTCATATGTGGTTGAAGAGGAAGAGTAATTTTGGGTTTTAGAAGCTTTCTCAAGTTATTGCTTGTCTCTTTGCTAGCTTAAGGTAACTATTCCGAGTTACTCGACGAGTTAATGTCACATTAGTAGTTAATGTGTGCCTGTTGTTTGATAAGTGTTTAGGTGAATGAATAATGTTAGGATCGTTTACAAAATGAAATTGTAATTAATAGGCTCAAATGAATTTTATGGTGATAATTGTAATGTTTTGTTGATTGTGCCGAAAACTGAGCCTTAGTCCCTTTGACTGATGCGATGTCAGTTAATTGAGTGATTGGTCAGCCGCAATTTGACCCGTACCTGTCACAGGGCTGGGGTTGCGGGTAAAAATTCGGTTGAATGATTTAGATAATTGGCCTTTTTCTTGTTTTAGGCCATTTATCAAGCTTTTGTTCACATGTATAGCTTATTGAATTTAATAGTGACTTGTATTGTAGAAATGGCCCTAGTTTCCCCTGAAGCCTTTAATATGGTTACTATTGTTAGAATTAGAAATTAGTATTGAATACTTATTGAGGATTCTGTTGGGATTGTATATGCTGTAAATAGACATTATAAGCCTTTCACATGATAGAATGCTAGAATTTATATTGATAAGTAGGACTTTTTGCCCTCTTAAGGTTAAGTGGGTGTCTTACTTGACTTGTGTGGTGAGTCATGTGTGGTGTGGGCTAAAATATTCAAGCTGGGACTAGCTGGGACTAGGTCCTAGGTGAGTATTTCGGCCTTCATCATAGATAGGTCTTTATAGTCTCTGACGAGTATATGTTCACTGCTTGATAGCCTTTGTGTTCCTGACTAGTGGATGTTTATCCAAGTTGGGGCATGATCTCAGGTACTTATTTTGATAGTATGGGGTCAGCTTAAGTACTAGCCAACCCTTCGGTGGTGTCCTTAGGGTACTCACTTCACTTTGTTTTAAAAAAAGTTGTGAGTCTTGGGTGCGGTGGTGTGTATCCGCATGTCTAGGTCTGCGCAGATTTTAGGCTAGGGTTGTGTTGTCTCTTGGCCATGTTTTCTTAATAGTAACCGCTGAGCCAAGATACCGGTTCGATTACCTTCCCTACCTCGTGGTATAGACTCGAGTTACAAAGTGACTATTGACCGTACTAAGAACTTATGCCTGTCTTTGATATATTGCCCTTTCTTGTATGGTGATTCTATGAATCATAGAAGGTGAGATGCAAGCCGGCTATGGTTGATAGAGTTTGGATTCCTGGATGTAATGTGATTCACATGATAGTGTAGTATGAGTCGGTCTAGTTTTCACATGCTAGGACTATGTGTTGTTATATTGTTGTTCACATGATAAGCACGATTGTCTAGCATCTATATGCTAAGGCATTGTGTGATTCGTATTCATATTCTTATGTTTACATGTTATATTAATTATGACATTTTCGTGGTGGGAGAACTCGGAGTTACTCCCCAATCGACCGTGGCTTTCGTATTTGTATAAAATGCGAATGACAGGGTAGGTGATGCATATATGGGGTACATGGACGAGCTAGCGAGCAAAGTAACCTTGGGACCTAGACTGGTTTTATTTCATTGTGACCCTTAAACCCTTTTTGTGTCACATACATTTTAGGGACATATGTCTCCCTCTTTTTCTTTGGTTTGTATCACTTTATTCTCGCAGCTTTAGTATAGTTATGTAAATTAGTCTGTTAGCATTTGCAGGTGTTGGCATCCTCCTTCTGGAAATGTTTGTGAATGGTTTAGAAAATTTTAAAAATGACAGGTTTTAATTAGTTGAACCAATTACAAACATATCCTGACAGTTTTTCTGTAGAATTACGTGTTTACTTTTCCGCAATAAATGAGGGTGTCACAATCAATGATTAGCACCCCGACTCCTTGGACTTGAAAATGCGAGCCCAAGTAAGCAACAAGTCGGGAATCCGAAGTAACCAGCTCGTGCTCATTCGTTGGCCCTAACGTGACCTCCTTGTCATCAAATGCATCAACACCTAATCCCGCCCGCCTCGATAGCGGCCTCTACTAATGATTAGGAAAATTATTCATACTCGATATGTTGTCGATTATATGCATGCAATGCAACATCCAATAGATTAATCCTAGCATGTGAATTAAACTATGTCAGTGAACAAGTAATTTAGCACTGATTAATGTCGAATTAGGGTTTAGAATTGATTACATGTGAATGGCAAATAAATAAATCATACAAAATAATAAAATACAACAAATAAATTGAGATAATTAAAATTACAATAAATTACAATGGTTTAATGATTTACGTCAAAAATATATCTAAGACGGATAATTTGAGAAAATAAATTAGGATAATACGGACAGATTAAAGGTGATATTAGGGTTAATAGTCGATTAATACGTAAACTAATGAATTAAGTCAAAGCAAGAACGGAAGTTCAGAGATAGAACTCAACCCGGAACAGGCGCAGCAATGCTGCGTCTCTTGGAAGAGGCGCGGTGGTCACTGCGTCTGTTCCTGAGGTGAGTTCTGGCTGTGAAGTCAGAACTGCGTGTAGTTAATGTTCGTTGGTGTGTTTAATGATTGATTGTGGATATTTGACTCGGATGAAAGTGATTTAGCATATTATTAACATATGAAATTGGTCATAAAAGCGGTAAAAATGAATTAGATGTTGGAGTTAGTGTCCTCCACAATAGTGCGTTTACATATTAAATCTCATTAAGGAATATGCATGGGATATTCATTGGCAATACTAGTCAGCTGATCAACATATATCGGTAACGGTTGGCCAACTAGGGTTTGACGTTACTGTCGTGAGACGGCGGTATTCAACTGATCCCTTTCGGTCACACCTAAAGGAACGAGCCCTAACACGAAAGCTAATTAATTGTATGAGATACAATTTAAATTAGTCCCTTGATTAAATTGACTAAGAGTTAGTTGATTAAATTGATTTAGAGAGATATCGGATTGTGAACTCGAGGTATGGAAATTATTATTTAATTATGCGATAATTGAATAATAAGTTATTCCTATGCTTATAAGATGTTATGGGTCTCGTTATGGAATGATTAGCATGTAAGAGTGCTATGTGCATAAAGAATAATATGTATAAGAAGTTATACATATGTGTATAAGAAGTTATACATATATAAAGCTAACATGTATGAGGAGTCATACATAAAAGATGTCATATGAAGGATGTGTATGTATAAGTGTTATACGTACAAATCATGAACGAAAGCTAAGTACATTACAACATCCGATGTTGTAAGAGAGATACTTGATATCCGGATTTTAATGGAACTAGAGTAGTTCTGTTAGCCGAATATCGTCTCCCGAGAGACTGTGAAAATAGTGGGAGTGTTTGACTGGGTTTAGAACCAGAGTCTAAAACTTGTTTAGACATGTACTTAGAAATGCTCTATGTGATGAAAGGATTGCATAAAACAAAGGAAAATAGCAATGGAAATTAGAGTGATGCAACTGTTGCTAATCCTCTAACCAAAGCCGTTGGCATAAGGTAGACATGATGGTTATGTTATCTCAATGTGATTGAGCAGTATACCTTAATTACTGAAGATCGTTATGTAAATATTGGATAGAGTATTGATATTTACATAAGTGATGATCGCATTCATTGTTTGAGTCTCTTAAGAACTCAATTATTCAGTTTGACTGAAAACATGAATACCTTGTTTATCTGAATAAGTTGTGGAGACAATGTTGAACACTATTCAAGTGAACAAGATGAACATTGTATTTTGTCCCTAGTCACTTAATGAGGTGACGTCTCGGAGTGACTAGATTGTAAGTCGATTGATGGTTGTTCAACACCATAAGGTCATACGTGATGACTAGTCGATTACATAGGCAGAGTGTGTGACACTTTGCCGGACAGTGACCATTTAGAAAGTCCCTAAGTTCTATTATAGACGCCTGGTCGTGGCAGGGATCTCTAAGATGTTCTAATAAGTCGATTCTTTTGACTGGAGACTATTATCTGAGCAAGTGCAGTTTTCGAGTGACTTTGGTTTTTGTCCTAGGTCGTGCCGTGAAAGGAGGCCAAAAGGGCATTTACTAGGTCATGGTGATCTGTATTGGAGTAAAACTACAAGAACTAGATTTCTGGACAAATAAGACTCGAAAACAGAATTTGAATTGGTTGGAATTAGACTCAACAAATGGACTGATTTGGACTCAAACAAAGACTAACTAAATGGTTTAAGGATTAAGAAGATAAAAGACTCAAGTGTGCACGATTTAAGACTCAACTATTCTGATTTGGGACATGGCAAACAACACAATTGAAACGATTAGCTTGAATGATAACAATGGAAAATAGGTTTGTAACTTAAATGCTTATGAAGTAAACATTCAAATAACAATCTCCTCAAGGACTCAAAGTGAAGCAAATATGGTAGGCCGATATTTTGTGTTAAAACAGCCAGCTTTCTCAAGCTAAATGAAGAGCACAATTGCAAAGATTCCAAGACAAGATGACATCATATGGTCCCTTTATTGTCTCCAAAAGAAGCCAAAGGAATTGAAGAGCAAAACCAACAAAATGGGCAGCATTTTTACACGCTTAAACAGGCTGCCAAGCTTGTTTATTTTGGACCCATTTGTTGTGCTTTTGTGTGTAAAATATCTACTTGTACTTTTGTCCATTTATGCTTTCAATTGTAGCCTTTAGATTTACTTTTAGATGGATGGTTTGGATGTAACTTGAGCATCTATATAAGGAGCTCAACTCCCTTGTAAAAATCAGATTTGAAGTTTAAGAGAAATGAAAATGAGAGGTTTTGAAAACCCTTTGTTTAGTTCTTTGCTTAGTGCTAGAACAACCTCCTTTGCTTAGTGCTTGGAGATGACTCTTTCCATTTGCTTAGTGCTTTGGAAGAGTATTATCCTAGGCTTAAACATGCTTTGTGATCTTGTTTAAGTCATATCTTTAATTTTATGTTTCAAATAAAACCTTACAAAACAACCCAAAACCGAGAGCAAACAAACTCCAAAAAAAACAGCCTGTTTTGTGTCTCTTAAACAGTCCGTTGGACTGTTAATTCTCGTTTTTATCCCTTGTTGTGTCGTTTAAACAGTCCTTCGGTCTGTTGTTTTCATGGTTATTTCAAGTTCTTGTAATGTTATTTTCTTGTTTTAAGTTGTTGAATGCAACGGTCCATTGCATTGTTGCATTCCGTGTGTTTTTAAACCTTGTTCTAGCTTGCTTTTTGTTGGTGTTCTTGCTGCGTTTTTGAAACTGTTTTGGGCTGATTATGGACCACCTCGCCGTTTCAGTGCACAAAGCAAAGAAAACAGAAAGTTTGGGACTGTTTTGACACGAAAACAAGAACAAGTAACCGGGATATGACTTAAACTAGATCACGAAGCAGGTTTAAGCCTTGGAATTAAGCTCAAGATCACGAAGCAAGAGTTAATTCCGCCTCAAACACTAAGTAATGAGGGGTTTTCTGCACTAAGCAAGAAGAAAATTGATTGAAAACTTCAGTTTCAAACTCATATTTTAATTCACTCAAATCTGAATATTACAATAGAGAATGGCTCTTTATATAGAGCTTACAATGCTGCAAAATAAAACCCTAAGAAGAAATCTAACCATTGATGGAAAACTACTTTAATCTAAGGGTTGATTTTGAATTAAGTAAGAGGACAAATTGATAGGACCTGAATGTCAACTATTAAGGACAATTAGGAGCTGTTGTATTGCCTACTTATATGGCCCAAAGCTGGTCCTTGCAGTAGAGAACAGAAAAGAGGAGACAAGGAGAAGAAGAGGACAAGCTGTCACTTTCATTGTGTCTCCTCAAAAGTAATCTGCTTTTGATCACATATGAGGGTCTCCTTTTCTTGTTTTCTGATGCTCACATACTTGGAATCATTTAGAGATCATTTGGCATCCCTGGACGTGCCACTCAAGCCATGTAATTGGACAATAATGCCTCTGCTGCACACATAATGCAAAACAGACAACTTAGTAACATTCAGAAATCAGGCCTTCCTTGCAGGAGCCATAACTTTCTGTTAAAGATGAACAGCTAAATGAAAAGCTAAATGAGTTAGCTTCCTCCTCCAATTGGAATCATTCAATAATCATGTTTAGATATTCAGTTATAGGCCTTTGAGTAAGAACAGGTCAGGAATGAATGTTCAGCAGTTTTCCTCTGCAGCATTAGAAACTTTGAAAATTCATAACTTGCAACTCAGATTAGCTAAAAATACCCATGATAGCTCAAATGAAAGCTAAGGGAGTTAGCTTTCACCTCCAAAAAGAATCAACCAAGAATACCCATTAGATTTTGAGTTATTAAAGTTTGAACACTGACAGGTCATTTCAGAAAACTGAATTGCATTCCTGCGTGACAGTCTTTGAAGCTTGATTGTGAAAAATATACTCGATGAATATTGCTGATTCCAAAGCCATTGGAAATTAGACTTATTCAAGATTTTATACATATAAAGAACGCGAATTTTAAGCAAGTAAAACTCCTGATATGATTATCTGAAGTTAGACCTGAAATTCTGAGACTGTTGTGAGTATTTCAGGTTTCCTAAGCTTCATTTTGATCAAAAAAAATGCATCCAACCTTGTCATTGCCTTGCACAAATTCATGGAATGCTTTCTTGCCTTGAAAAATGAAGGACCCTCATCCCTAGCTCCTGCTGCAATCACAATGCAACAAATTTTGTTGCAAACTCCCTTTCTTCAAAAGAATTTGCCCTCAAATTCACGACATTGTCATATTCAACCTCTTCACAACAAGACAACGCACACCTCAAGAGATGGATTATCACGACTTCCTCCCGGATCATAGACCAGAATTATGTATGGCAAGAGAGGTGTTGTTACACTCTTGTCACCAAAGTTCTTGGACAAATCAGGCCCCTTCAAGATGTAAGCTTTAAAGTTAGGACCATGGCTGGTGTAGGAGGTTACATTTGGTGCACTTGAGAATGGAATGACCCAAGACTCCTTTCTTGCTTCACCCTTGCTTGAATCCCAACACATATCACCTTCAAAGGAGCTTAAGAAACCACCCATCTTAAGGCTTAAAGGTTGCTGCAACTTCTTGTTTACGGATAGCTCTAATGGACTCAAGTAGATGATGTTTGAGCTAACGACAAGTTCGGTCCCATGCTGTTTCCCAACAAGGACTTGTATAGAGTGTGTTGGTGCTGATTCCTCCTTGTGGTGGGTAAGGGCATCACCTACATCTTCCCTTTGAGCATCCTTAGCCTTAGACTCAAGAGAGACCTCATGTGTTCTAGGCCTTGATAAACTCCTTTCAACAAACAAAGCCAACTCAAACAACTCACCATATGAATGCACCATTTCTAAGTTAATTCTCCTAGCAATTTCAGATTTCAAGCCAAGATAAAATCTGATTCTCTCTTGGACAAAATCAACTTCTATGTCACAAACAAAGTGTAACTCCTCAAACAACTTAGCATATTCAATAACACTTAAGGAGTTTTGTTTAAGGGTCTTAAGTTCAGCCCACAAATCATTCATGGTAGAGCAAGGTAGAAACTTTAGTCTCATGTTCCTTTCAAGTTTAAACCAAGAACTAAGTTTACCCTTCCCTTTCACCATCCTTGAAAGATTAAGTGTATTATACCAAAACAAAGCAACACTCTTTAAACAAGACACAACCATTTCACACTTCCTTGAATCAGAAAAACACTTGTTCTCGAAATAACATTCAACATCAAACAACCAAGACACAAATGCTCTACTATTTTCACCATTAAAGGAAGGAAGTAATGGTGTTTTACCTTTGCTTCTAAGGGTAGGAGAGGAATTAGAACACTCATAAGGCAGGAGGCGTTCTCCTTGATACAAATCAGGAGGTTTTGGTTCCCTTGGAACCCCATGGGTGCTTGTTGCACTCCTTGTATGCACATCACCTTCATACCCTTTTGTTAGAGCTTGCAACTTCACCATAACTGCTTCTAATGACTTGGAAATGGAACCAATATCACAAGGCTTCATCTTTGAGCATGGAACATAGGGTACAACACCAATAGCTACTGATTTTCCCATGAAAAATCAGAATGACAACAACTTAAGTAAAACTGATTTTTTCAAGAAACAAACCAAAGCTTTGAAAACCTCTCTTCACTCATTGGATTGTTTTTGTAGTTTTAGATGTAGTTAGGAAAGATGAACACTCAACCAAAGCTCTGATAACCAATTTGGAGTAAAACTACAAGAACTAGATTTCTGGACAAATAAGACTCGAAAACAGAATTTGAATTGGTTGGAATTAGACTCAACAAATGGACTGATTTGGACTCAAACAAAGACTAACTAAATGGTTTAAGGATTAAGAAGATAAAAGACTCAAGTGTGCACGATTTAAGACTCAACTAATCTGATTTGGGACATGGCAAACAACACAATTGAAACGATTAGCTTGAATGACAACAATGGAAAATAGGTTTGTAACTTAAATGCTTATGAAGTAAACATTCAAATAACAATCTCCTCAAGGACTCAAAGCAAAGAAAACAGAAAGTTTGGGACTGTTTTGACACGAAAACAAGAACAAGTAACCGGGATATGACTTAAACTAGATCACGAAGCAGGTTTAAGCCTTGGAATTAAGCTCAAGATCACGAAGCAAGAGTTAATTCCGCCTCAAACACTAAGTAATGAGGGGTTTTCTGCACTAAGCAAGAAGAAAATTGATTGAAAACTTCAGTTTCAAACTCATATTTTAATTCACTCAAATCTGAATATTACAATAGAGAATGGCTCTTTATATAGAGCTTACAATGCTGCAAAATAAAACCTTAAGAAGAAATCTAACCATTGATGGAAAACTACTTTAATCTAAGGGTTAATTTTGAATTAAGTAAGAGAACAAATTGATAGGACCTGAATGTCAACTATTAAGGACAATTAGGAGCTGTTGTATTGCCTACTTATATGGCCCAAAGCTGGTCCTTGCAGTAGAGAACAGAAAAGAGGAGACAAGGAGAAGAAGAGGACAAGCTGTCACTTTCATTGTGTCTCCTCAAAAGTCATCTGCTTTTGATCACATATGAGGGTCTCCTTTTCTTGTTTTCTGATGCTCACATACTTGGAATCATTTAGAGATCATTTGGCATCCCTGGACGTGCCACTCAAGCCATGTAATTGGACAATAATGCCTCGGCTGCACACATAATGCAAAACAGACAACTTAGTAACATTCAGAAATCAGGCCTTCCTTGCAGGAGCCATAACTTTCTGTTAAAGATGAACTAGGGTGCCTCCCTTATACCAATGGAAAGCTAAATGAGTTAGCTTCCTCCTCCAATTGGAATCATTCAATAATCATGTCTAGATATTCAGTTATAGGCCTTTGAGTAAGAACAGGTCAGGAATGAATGTTCAGCAGTTTTCCTCTGCAGCATTAGAAACTTTGAAAATTCATATCTTGCAACTCAGATTAGCTAAAAATACCCATGATAGCTCAAATGAAAGCTAAGGGAGTTAGCTTTCACCTCCAAAAAGAATCAACCAAGAATACCCAGTAGATTTTGAGTTATTAAAGTTTGAACACTGACAGGTCATTTCAGAAAACTGAATTGCATTCCTGCGTGACAGTCTTTGAAGCTTGATTGTGAAAAATATGCTCGATGAATATTGCTGATTCTAAAGCCATTGGAAAGTAGACTTCTTCAAGATTTTATACATATAAAGAACACGAATTTTAAGCAAGTAAAACTCCTGATATGATTATCTGAAATTAGACCTGAAATTCTGAGACTGTTGTGAGTATTTCAGGTTTCCTAAGCTTCATTTTGATCAAAAAAATGCATCCAACCTTGTCATTGTCTTGCACAAATTCATGGAATGCTTTCTTGCCTTGAAAAATGAAGGACCCTCATCCCTAGCTCCTGCTGCAATCACAATGCAACAAATTTTGTTGCATGTATTGTGCAATAGGATAGATAGGGCATACAGGAATTGTCCACCCACGTTGGGTAACTATATCTCAAGGCCACTCGAGGAGTTAATGACTACAAATGCGTGGCCACGCTCGGAAGTAATCTGTGAGAGATTCTTCCGGTCAGGTAGTCACACTCCCGATCGAGAAAACCACTCGCGATATGTTCATGTGCAAGTGCGACCTGAAAGACACCTTGCATTGAGTGGGAGATTAAAACGGACAAGAGAATTGGTAGCGCACACATTGTGTCGGACAAGTGGGAGATTGTTGGAGTTAGTGTCCTCCACAATAGTGTGTTTCCATATTAAATCTCATTAAGGAATATGCATGGGATATTCATTGGCAATACTAGTCAGCTGATCAACGTATATCGGTAACGGTTGGCCAAGTAGGGTTTGACGTTATCGTCGTGAGACGGCGGTGTTCAACTGATCCCTTTCGGTCACACCTAAAAGAACGAGCCCCAACACGAAAGCTAATTAATTGTATGAGATACAATTTAAATTAGTCCCTTGATTAAATTGACTAAGAGTTAGTCGATTAATTTGATTTAGAGAGATATCGAGTTGTGAACTCGAGGTACGGAAATTATTATTTAATTATGCGATAATTGAATAATAAATTATTTGAGACGGGAATTAATGATTAAGCAGTTAATTATTAAATTTGTACTAGTTGACTAATGTGATTAATATTGGTACGTAAACTATATGTGTAGCGGTACACATATATTTACGGAGTGATTTAGACGAAATTAATTGGAAGCATTTAAACATGATACGATGTTTAAATAAAATTTACACGTTTTTGTGCGACAAATATAAGAACCAAAATGGACCCGTAAATGGGACATTGGACCGTGTAAATGGAGTGTAGTGGATGATTATAGACATAATCATTTCACTTTACTTGTTGTTTCTTCCATGAGTCATCTTATGATCACTTGCATGTGATATAAGATTGGACAAAAAAATAAACAAGTGCACTCCCTCACTCCACTAATACCACCCGCCTCTTTCCCCATGATACACTCCAATTGTTATTCATTTTTCACTACTTCTTTTGGTGTGTTTGCATGTGAAAAATAATTGGTCTATCTCTCTAAAAAGTCATAAGCATCATCTTTACTAAGATTGTTAGTAAAACAAAATAAATACTAAGAGTGTTAGTATATTTTACATAATATCCAAGGGTTATATGGTTAATTTCTAGTTAAAATTAATCATATGAGTTGGAGGTTTGTTTTTGGGTGCAACTTAAAGGAGCTCTTCTAATTTGAAGATTGGATGATCTTGCCATTCTTAATAGCTCAAGAACAACTAAGATGGGTGATCTTGGTTGTGCCAAAATACTACAATTTCTCAATGTAAGGAAAATTGTTTTCCTCTTCTTTTATTCTAATATGCTTTTATATTGCATGCATGTTACATAGATCATCAATATGATAAATTATGAGATAATTTAATTTTTATTAGAGAGTCTAATATGGATCTATGATCTTTCATTAGAACTAATTAGAACGAATTAAAACGGATTAGAAATAGTTACAAATTAATTAGGGTAGTTTAGGTAGAAACTATTAAGAAAGTTGTGATAAACAGATGAAAACATATACAAAAGTCGAATTCCAGAGATTTGATATGAACGAATCGAATCTCCAAAACCGGGGTTTAATTTGATGACGAAAACCCGCAAATATTGATTATAAGGGATTTAAGTCGGTGTAAAAGCGATAAATTATTATGAATATAGTTACAAATTAATTAGGGTAGTTTAGGTAGAAACTATTAAGAAAGTTGTGATAAACAGATGAAAACATATACAAAAGTCGAATTCCAGAGATTTGATATGAACGAATCGAATCTCCAAAACCGGGGTTTAATTTGATGACGAAAACCCGCAAATATTGATTATAAGAGATTTAAGTCGGTGTAAAAGCGATAAATTATTATGAATATGTGTTATGATTATTATATGAACGAAAAAAAGAAAAACAAGAAATTGAGACAAAAGGGACGGATTAACAGAGGACGGAGGAAGTAGAAGAAAAGCAGGAACTGCGGCAGCCTCTGGAAGAGGCGCAACAGTTGCTGCGTTTCTTCTCAACGTCTGCCTATAATTAATTCGAAAAAACAATTTGATAAAAGGGTTTTTAGAAATCGTTCTTAAGCATATTTTTGACGCAAACCTTACATTAATTGGTACAATAATAAAATACAATAGTAAAAGATGGGATTTACACCCTCTGACTTACATGTTTGACGAAACGAGATTAACTAAGTTAACGTTTAGTGATTACTCGACTCGAATGTATGATGAAAGTGCCCTCGTGAGAGGATTTAAATTAAGTTAATTGATTAATTGAGTGAAGTTGGTCAAATGGGTCGGTCATGCAACGTGACTGGTACTCAGAAGGATCCGAGTTTACGTGGTCGATTGATCAAGCACGTAGACGTCAATAAGCTTAGAGCACGGTCTTAGAATGCAAAGGGAGAAGAGAAGGGCGGACACTTGCGTGAGAAATATGTGAAGCCAAAGGCTTCTATTTATACTAATCACACGGAGGAATTATGGAATGACTAAAACTTTCGAAACAAATCTAAAAAAGATCGAAAATACGCTGAAAAGAGTCTGGGAAGAGCGCGCAGCAGCCACTGCGACCCTTGGAAGAGGCGCAGCAGGTGCTGCGTCCTTTCCCCAGAGGTTTCCTCCTGCGGAAGAAAGATTTCCGCGTTTCTTTTATGGAATTGCGGTATACCTCAACTTCCTTATTCTTTATCATAAGATTTCGGGATATATTTTGCCAAAAGATGTAAAAATAAATTATGGAATAGAAATATTCGGAATATTCCATAACATTCTAACTAGGCATTTTAAACGGTTTATTAGAAAATGAAGCGGTTTTTAACCCGGACTCCAAATGAACTCTAATTACTGTCAAAACGGCCGTAATGGCGCGTAGATGACGACCAAGTGGTAGACACAAATATTTGAGCTATCACTTGACGATAAACTTACGAACTGTCATAAATCATTCCGTGTACCAAACATGCGGCCCAATCATCACCGGGTGGTTTGCGGGAGGTGCAGAAATGAGGTATCTACACTTTGATTTTTGCACCAAGCCATTCTGTCAAAAGGGGTGAGTGTGCATCTTTTGGGTCATGATGAACTGTGGCTATACGAAGGGAATAGTGCGATAGGAATTGTCCACCCCCTTGTCAGGGTTATCTAAAATCTCAGGGCCACTCGAGGAGTAGTGAACTGAAAATGCGTGGCCACGCTCGGAAGGAATCTACGGTAGATAATTCAGTGGTGACAGTTATTTCTCTCCGGATCGAGGAAACCACTCAAGATATGATCAAATGTAAGTACGACCTGCAGCATTGAGTGGGAGATTGTAATAGGACAAGAGAATTGTTGACGCACACTTGTCTCGGACAAGTGGAAGATTGTTGGAGTATGTGTCCTCAACAATAGTGCGGTCACATGATTTAAAATCATAATCAAATCTCATAATAAGAATACATAAGGGATGATTCATTATATAGTCAATTGATCAATATTAATCGGTAATGATTGGTTAACTAGAGTTTGACATTACTGTCGTTTGACGGAGATGATCAGTTGATCCCTTTAGGTCACACCTATAGGATGATACCCACATAGATAATTAATTAATTAATTGTATTTGATACAGATTAATTAATCCCTTATTTATGTGAGTTGAATTTTATATCTTATTGTAATACGATTAAATAAGATTTAATTTAGTGACTAAATGTTAATTTACTAAATTAGTAGAGGTTTTATAAATGTTTTGAGGTAGAGGTAATTAGTTATTTATATTTCGAAAAGGTTGTAAATTTCACTAACTAGCAATTATAGGACCCATTATATATTGATATAATGGTAGTATACTACTTAAGTGTTGGGTGTATATTATTAGATTAATTATAATATATAATTATTAAATGATTATATTAATAATTAATTATATAAGATAATTGATCACATGACTTATAAGCATTTGTGGGACAAATGTCAAAAATCAAAATAAGACCCATATGAGCCATGTTGGACGGTACAAGCATCATCATAAGGATGTTGTTTTGTTTGCCATTTGTCCACTTATTTTTGAAGATTCCTACCCATTACTACACTCCAAGTTATGACATTGTCATTACTTGTTGTCATAAACATAATGATATAATTTTTGGACTTAATAATGGTCCACCTACACTCATGTGTGCCGTGAGATTTGAAGTGAGTGAGTAACATTATTTTGTTCATTCTTCTTTCTAATTTTCACATGCAAATACCTCTTCATCAACTCACATAAATACTAATATGCATCATAATATTACTAAGGTAGTAATAAAATAATATTAGTATAACTAAGGGAATAATTACTAGTTAATATCTAGTTAATATTACTAGTGATATTTCGGTGTAATCTTGGGTGCAATCAAGAGGAGTGTTGACACGGATGCCCAAAAGAATCAACCCAATTGAACTAGGACTCGGGTTTTTGGACAAAGACTCGAAACTGGACAGTACAACGGACTGTCTGTTTGTGAAACAAGGACTGAGATTTTGGACGGACAAGGGAGAATTAGACGGACGAGAGGACTGTTCAATTCTTGCAGAGAACCCTAAAAGAAAAACAATTTCGGTGAGCTTGAAAGGACCTCTTCCACTTGCCATGGACCATTCTTCTCCTTGCTTGACAACCCTTCCTTTGCTGAAATTTATCCACACGGGATCTCCAGGATCAAATACTTTGGTTTGCATAGGACTCTTGGACCTTTCCTCCCAAGTCCCATTGTCCTCCTTGGTTTGAACATGGATTGAGAACCTTTCATTTACTTGCTCTTTACCAACATGACATCCTTTGCTAGAGCAAACAATTAGCATGATTTCTTGCATTAGGACAGCCATCTTGTCAATGCTACTAGCTTCACTTTCAATCTCAAACGAATTAGTGAAATTTGGAATAGAGAAAGTAGGATAATCACATTGCAAACCATTGAAAGTTCCCTCGGTTTGATCATTGGTGAACAACTTCCCTTTAACTCGTCCCTTGGAATCATTCCACTTGAGCTTGCTTTGTTTAAGTGGGCATTCTCCTACCTTGCCATCGGAGTTGTATATATCACGTCTGCCTAAATGAGGTTTAGGGACCTCGGTCATCAACTCCATGGTGGTACTTGGTGAAACATCTTCATAGAGTTTGATCAATCTTTGAACTTTGGTAGGGAGTGGTGCCTCTTGCTCTTCGGACATACCTTTGGTAGGGAAAACATGGACACTCTCCATACCACTCACCTCTTGATTTAGCCTCTCAATGTGATTAGTAGATGCTTTCCAAGTAACCAAGCCAAGACCCATGCCCGTTTCCGCCAAATCATCACCCATTTCCTCATGACCCATTTCTTCCACATCCTTATTAAACACAAGGATCTCATCATCACCCCAATGCACTAACTCAAATGTGTTAAGAGCTTTCTTTGTTGGGCATTCTTTAACAAAGTGACCAAAGCCTTGACATTGACAACATTTTTTTAGGGTGGTGACCTTTTTTTGTGAGGTTTCGGTTGCCTTACCCTTGTCAAGAGTTGTAATTTCGTTTAGAGGGATTGGTTTAACAACCTTGGTCACGGTTTGAACCTTGTGGGGGACTGTTTTGGAGGACAATTTTGTGGTGATAGGCTCATTCATTTCGGTTTTGGGCCGGGGTTTATGAGGGACTATTTTGGACGACCATTTTGTGGTGGTAGACATGTTTCGGGTGTAGTTTCTAGGCACAAACTTTCTCATAAGCTTATCCTTCAACTTAGATCAAGACTTAATAGGTTCCTTACCATCTCTTCTCCTTTGAAATTTTAAGTTCTCATAACAAAGAAAAGCATGGCCTTTGAGTTTCAAGATTGCAACTTTGAAAGATTTGCTATCCGAATAATCTTTAAACTCAAAGATTCTTCCCATGGTCTCAAACCAATCTAACCAATCATCGGGGTTTGAGCTACCATAAAAATCGGAAATTATTACTTTTAAATCCATGGTGTGCTCTTGTTGGAAAGCTTTGGCCATAGAATCCTTCGAATCCGAGTTGGGCTCACCTTCATTGACACCTTGAGCAACATCGTGTTCTCTTCTTCTCCCTATGAACCCACGGCATCTACCTCTGCCCGGTGGTGGTTGTGGTGGTGGTCTTACTCCTCCTCTTGGTAGTGTAGGGACGTTTGCCATCAATGTGGTCATGGATTGCAAGATCAAATCGACATTTGTTGTTAGCCGATTAAACTTTTGTTCAAGACCACTCAATCTCTCTTCACTCATTTCACTCATGGCTTTTTTTGTGTTTTTGAATGTGGTTGAGGTTTATATTGAACTCACAAGAAAAGCTTCTTCCCAAGACTAACACAACAATGAAATTGTGTTAAACCTTTGCTCTGATACCAATTTGAAGTGAAACTCTCAAGACTCGATTTTTGACTGAATATGACTCGATTTGGACAGTGAATGGGACTGTTTAATTGTGATAAAAGGGACTAAAAACAGAACAGAAACTCTGAGGACTGCAATCGAACAATCGAAAGAACTGCGGCACCACGGAAATCCTGAACTCTACAATCGAATAGAGTAAAAGGCGTGATTAGGATATGACTTAATCCAAGCACTAAGCCACTAGATTAAGCCTAAGGGAAATTTCAAGCACTAAGCAAAGAAATTACCCAAACCTCAAGCACTAAGCAAAGAGGACTATTCAAGCACTCAGCAAAGAATAGGTTTTGATGAAGAAAACACTTGGTTTCTTACTCATTCTTTAATTCACTCAATCTGATTTTTACATGAGGAAAAGCCTTGGTTTTATAGGCCAAGCCAAGCAATCCTAACCATCCAACTAATCCTAGCATCTAACGGTCCAAAATACCCTAGAAAACCGGTACAAAAGTGGCCCTAAAGCATTACACAAGTTCTTACACAAGCTTAAAATCAAAAGCTAAAAACAAGAAAAGTAAACTAATAAGGACAATGATTATTTGGACTCCTTAGAAGCTTCAAATGGTCCTCATACCAGCCGAAAAAGAGCCTTGGAGTAGCCATCATAGAGTCAAACAAAAGCCCTTACACAAGCCTTACACAAATGTAAGAGTGAAAGCGACATTTGGACATTCCTTGAAAGTGACATTTGATCTTCATTTGAAAATGATAAAACAGCCCTCTTAGACTCTCTTGGACGACCAACCAACCCTTATTTAGCCTAGGATTGTCTTGATTTATTTAACTAGAAAGAATAGGACCATTTGGAAGTGAACTAAGGTCGATTGTTGAAAACCGATAAACTTGTTACTCGGTTTTGTCTTGTGACTTTATCTTAGTTCGGATCCTTATTTAAATAAAAGTCCCTAGCCAAAAAGTCTCCAAATTCATTAAATAATTGAGACATGACAAAAATTACCGTGCCTTCTTAGACGGATTTTAGAGTTTGGACCTCGTTTTGCGTGAAGGATTAAAATCGGGTGGAAGCATGGTTTAGGCTTGGCTCCTTTTGCTTCATTGAACAAATTAATATGATCTTTTTTGCTTCCGCTGCAGGATCTATTAAATATGCTAAAAGCTGCTCTCGTCGGGACTTATCATATTGAGAATATAAGAAGTCATTACCAATCATTTCCTAGTGAGTGTCACTAGATGATTATCAAGAGCATCCTTGAGTACTTGAGAAGCACTGAGGATTTACTCTTGTAGTTTGGAGGAATTTATGAATTTTGTGTAAAAGGATTACACGGAAACATTCCTATGCTTATAAGATGTTATGGGCCTCGTTATGGAATGATTAGCATGTAAGAGTGCTATGTGCATAAAGAATAATATGTATAAGAAGTTATACATATGTGTATAAGAAGTTATACATATATAAAGCTAACATGTATGAGGAGTCATACATAAAAGATGTCATATGAAGGATGTGTATGTATAAGTGTTATACGTACAAATCATGAACGAAAGCTAAGTACATTACAACATCCGATGTTGTAAGAGAGATACTTGATATCCGGATTTTAATGGAACTAGAGTAGTTCTGTTAGCCGAATATCGTCTCCCGAGAGAGGCGTGAAAACAAAGTGGGAGTGTTTGACTGGCTTTAGAACCAGAGTCTAAAACTTGTTTAGACATGTACTTAGAAATGCTCTATGTGATGATAAGATTGCATAGAACAAAGGAAAATAGCAATGGAAATTAGAGTGATGCAACTGTTGCTAATCCTCTAACCAAAGCCGTTGGCATAAGGTAGACATGATGGTTATGTTATCTCAATGTGATTGAGCAGTATACCTTAATTACTGAAGATCGTTATGTAAATATTGGATAGAGTATTGATATTTACATAAGTGATGATCGCATTCATTGTTTGAGTCTCTTAAGAAGTCAATTATTCAGTTTGACTGAAAACATGAATACCTTGTTTATCTGAATAAGTTGTGGAGACAATGTTGAACACTATTCAAGTGAACAAGATGAACATTGTATTTTGTCCCTAGTCACTTAATGAGGTGACGTCTCGGAGTGACTAGATTGTAAGTCGATTGATGGTTGTTCAACACCATAAGGTCATACGTGATGACTAGTCGATTACATAGGCAGAGTGTGTGACACTTTGCCGGACAGTGACCATTTAGAAAGTCCCTAAGTTCTATTATAGACGCCTGGTCGTGGCAGGGATCTCTAAGATGTTCTAATGAGTCGATTCTTTTGACTGGAGACTATTATCTGAGCAAGTGCAGTTTTCGAGTGACTTTGGTTTTTGTCCTAGGTCGTGCCGTGAAAGGAGGCCAAAAGGGCATTTACTAGGTCATGGTGATCTGTATTGGAGTAAAACTACAAGAACTAGATTTCTGGACAAATAAGACTCGAAAACAGAATTTGAATTGGTTGGAATTAGACTCAACAAATGGACTGATTTGGACTCAAACAAAGACTAACTAAATGGTTTAAGGATTAAGAAGATAAAAGACTCAAGTGTGCACGATTTAAGACTCAACTAATCTGATTTGGGACATGGCAAACAACACAATTGAAACGATTAGCTTGAATGACAACAATGGAAAATAGGTTTGTAACTTAAATGCTTATGAAGTAAACATTCAAATAACAATCTCCTCAAGGACTCAAAGCAAAGAAAACAGAAATTTTGGGACTGTTTTGACACGAAAACAAGAACAAGTAACCGGGATATGACTTAAACTAGATCACGAAGCAGGTTTAAGCCTTGGAATTATGCTCAAGATCACGAAGCAAGAGTTAATTCCGCCTCAAACACTAAGTAATGAGGGGTTTTCTGCACTAAGCAAGAAGAAAATTGATTGAAAACTTCAGTTTCAAACTCATATTTTAATTCACTCAAATCTGAATATTACAATAGAGAATGGCTCTTTATATAGAGCTTACAATGCTGCAAAATAAAACCCTAAGAAGAAATCTAACCATTGATGGAAAACTACTTTAATCTAAGGGTTGATTTTGAATTAAGTAAGAGGACAAATTGATAGGACCTGAATGTCAACTATTAAGGACAATTAGGAGCTGTTGTATTGCCTACTTATATGGCCCAAAGCTGGTCCTTGCAGTAGAGAACAGAAAAGAGGAGACAAGGAGAAGAAGAGGACAAGCTGTCACTTTCATTGTGTCTCCTCAAAAGTAATCTGCTTTTGATCACATATGAGGGTCTCCTTTTCTTGTTTTCTGATGCTCACATACTTGGAATCATTTAGAGATCATTTGGCATCCCTGGACGTGCCACTCAAGCCATGTAATTGGACAATAATGCCTCTGCTGCACACATAATGCAAAACAGACAACTTAGTAACATTCAGAAATCAGGCCTTCCTTGCAGGAGAATGGAGCTCGTCCTGTCGTCATTGATGGTGTACGATTATAAGCGAATTCAGCATGCGCCAATTTGATATCCCAATCCTTTGTGCTTTTACTAACCAATCCTCGCAATAGACTCCCTAGAGTACGGTTGGTTACCTCGGTCTGACCATCTGTTTGTGGATGGTGTGATGTACTGAAAAGAAGCTTAGTCCCCATCAAACGCCATAACGTTTTCCAGAAGTAACTAAGAAACTTCACATCTCTATCTGAAACAATAGTAAGAGGTATTCCATGTAATCGAACGATCTCTCTATAGTACAAATCAGCCACTTTAGTTGCATCATCAGTCTTGTGACACGGAATAAAATGCGCCATCTTCGAGAATCGATCAACTACCACCATAATCGAGTCCTTACCCCTCTGAGTTCTCGGCAAACCAAGGATAAAATCCATGCTTACCTCATTCCATGGCTGTACAGTGCACGGGCAGAGGTGTATACAAGCCCTTGGTGAACGTGCTTTTAGCCTTTTGACATACCACGCATTTCGCCACAATCTCTTGCACGTCCTTATTCATTCTCGGCCAGTAGAAGTGCTCACTTAGGATGTCACTCGTCTTATTAACTCCAAAGTGTCCAAAGAATAGCCCCGCCATGAGCTTCTCGTACCAACAACTCCCTAATCGACCCATTCGGAATGCATAGCCGATTACCCTTGAAGAGATAGCCATCCCGAACAAGATACAAACTCGTCGGATCAATGATTTCCTTTGAAAATTCTGGATCGACTTGTACAGTTCCTTGATATGTTCAAAACCAAGAATCCTTGCATCCAACTCAATCAACAATGAATGCCTTCGTGATAATGCATCAGCCACGATATTAGAACTTCCCGTCTTATATTTTGAAGAAAACGTGAATGATTGCAAGAATTCTACCCATTTGGCATGTCTTTGATTTAACTTTTGCTGTCCATGGATGTGTTTAAGAGCCTCGTGATCAGAATGTAAAATAAACGGCTTTGGACGCAGATAATGACTCCAATGATCCAATGCTCTCACGATTGCATAAAACTCCTTGTCATAGGTTGAATAGTTCAACCTTGCACCGTTTAATTTCTCGCTGAAATATGCAATAGGCCTCTTTTCTTGTATTAACACGGCACCAATCCCAACACCACTTGCATCACACTCGACTTCAAACAATTTATTAAAATCAGGTAGTGCTAAAACAGGTCCGGAGCATAGCTTGCGTTTTACTTCTTCAAACGCCTTTTGGGCGCTGTTAGTCCACACGAACTCTCCCTTCTTGGTTAGCTCTGTAATTGGAGCCACAATCGAGCTAAAACCCTGGATGAACCGTCTATAAAATGATGCTAAACCATGAAAGCTTCGCACCTCTGTAGTTGATTTCGGGCGGCCAGGCTTGAATAGCATCGACCTTGGATGGGTCCATACTTACCCCGTCTTTTCCCACAATATAACCAAGAAAGACAACACTTGAGACCATAAAAGTACATTTTTCCAACTTACCATAAAGCTTCTGATCTCGCAAAACTTCAAACACAGCTCGCAAATGTCGTTTGTGCGACTCTTCATCTTTGCTATAAATCAGGATGTCGTCAAGATAGACCACCACAAATTTGTTAAGGAACGGCCTTAACACTTCATTCATCAACCTCATAAACGAACTAGGAGCATTGCACAATCCAAACGGCATCACAAGCCATTCATATAACCCTTGCTTCGTTTTAAACGCGGTCTTCCACTCATCCCCTTCTCGAATCCTCATTTGATGGTAGCCACTCCTCAAATCCAGTTTAGAAAAGACACTCGAACCAGAAAGTTCGTCAAGCATATCATCAAGTCTTGGCATAGGAAAGTGATATTTGATTGTAATGTTATTTACCGCTCTACTATCAATGCACATTCTCCAAGTCCCTTCCTTCTTTGGTACTAATAACGCAGGCACCGCACATGGACTTAAGCTCTCTTGAACATATCCCCTATCTATCAATTCTTGGACTTGTCTCTGTAACTCCTTTGCTTCTCCGGATTACAGCGATAGGCCGGCTTATTAGGCAATGCCGCCCCTGGAATCAGATCTATTTGGTGTTCAATACCACGTAAAGGAGGTAACCCATCCGGTAATTCATCCGGAAACACATCCCGGAACTCTTCTAACAACTCCTGTACCTCACGGTCATCACACACACCAACGGACCCCAATTCACGAACCAGCAGCACATAAGTTCGTTCTCCACGAGCTAAAGCTTCCTCAACCTCCCGAGCCTCCATAAACATACTCCCCTTCTTTGTTTTGGACTCTTTAATCTTATTAGGTGACATAGGTTTCAGATTATATCTCACATTACCCTTCATCACGCTATACACATTAGCTCTCCCGTCATGTTCAACCTTTCTATCGAATTGCCAAGGCCTACCCAACAGAATGTGGCATGCATTCATAGGAATTATATCGCACCACACCTCATCAGCATAGGGTCCTAAACTCAACGAAACTAAGGCCTGTTTCTTAACTTGGATCCCATTCTCCCCATTCAGCCAATGTAATTTATATGGTTTAACTCGGTCTTTAGTTTGCAATTTCAGTTCATCAACAAGGTCCCTCGCTACTACATTAGCACATGATCCACTATCAATAATAAGATTGCAAATTTTACGGTTTACCTTGCACCGAGTATGGAAGATTTGCTCCCGTTGTTCATTCTCACTTTGAACCCGTTTCCATATGTAAATTACGCAAAGCACTAAACACTCCTCTTCACTCAATGGATCCAAATCGTAGACTTTTCCTTCACCATCAGTTTCAACATTCCCTTGAACTGTTTCTTCTTCTGGCGTGACAAATACGGGGATCATATCACATAATTCTTGAGCTGTTAGGGCTCGTTTCTGAGGACATTCGTTTGCTATATGCCCATAGCCTTGACACTTGAAGCAACGCCTCAAAGAACCCCCCTTTGGCTCGGCAACACCCTTTCCTTTGTCCTTGGGTTCTTCTTTCGGGATTTCTTTAGCCTTGCTAGGAGCTGGCCTGGAATATGAGTTGGTTCCCGAACTTTGTCCCTTGGAATAAGCATAAGGTTTACGTGCCTTATCATGTTTTTCAAATTTTAACGCCAATCTGCAAACATCACTAAACCCGTCATAATTCTGGATTTCTACCTTTGTTGCAATCGCGGGTGTTAGGCCCTTGATGAATCTCGCCACTCTTAGCTCTTCTTTCTCCTCAAGATCGCACACGATTGACATCTTTTCGAATTCTGTGATGTAATCAGTCACGGACATGCTTCCTTGCTCTAAAGATTGGAGCTTTAAGTAGTTATCTTGCTCATAATCCCTTGGCAGGAATCGCCTCATCAAGTGCTTCTTTAATTTGATCCAAGATTCGATCTTGTCTTTGCCTTCCTTTCTCCTCTGTTTTTTCAGATTTTCGTACCATAAAGATGCATACTTTGTAAGCTTTAAGATTGCAACTTTAAATTGCTTCTTGTCATCGTATTCTTTATATTCGAAAACCCTCTCAGCTTGTCTTACCCAATCCAGAAATTTTTCCGGATCCATCTCGCCATCAAAGTCTGGAATATCGAGTTTTAAACCCCGATCATCATCGTTCTTATTTTTTGACTTCCTCTTTGGGCTCTGTCGTCCTCTTCTTGATTCGGATGGGGTGTCCGATTCTTTTTCTTCTCTTTAGCCTTCAACATGCTTGCTATATTTTTTAACACATAAGCCATCTGAGCCATCTCCAACTTCAGCTCGTTATGACCATCTTCCCATGTTTTCGGACCTTCTTCACCGTCTTTAACCATGATTAGCAACGTCCCAAGACAGATCTATTAAGGAATAAATCTGAACTTAGCTCTGGTAACCAATTTGATGTAAAACAGTATGGAAAAACGAGAATGAACAGATCGTTGAACTGTTCGTTTGAGTTTGTTAATTCTGTGATTGTGTATGTCGTGATAATTAGTAAATTTGCAGCGGAAATTGATTTGTTTGGACTGATTATTTCGTGATTAAGGATGTAACCTGGATAGTATGGTGAATTCCTAGTCCTAACCTCGCAAGGTGTCAAACGCAGATTCACGCAATCAACCTCGCAAGGAAGATCTAAAGATTAAGCTCGCAAACCTAATCGGAATAATGCTCACAAATGTAAACAGTTTTATTGCTGGAAATTCGATGGTGTTTTCTCGATCATACACGGCCTAATATACTCCTAAACGAGGTCACAACCGACCCAAACCCTAGCTTGGAAATTAAGCTATCTTTCCTTTTCCTAAACTAACTAGGAAAATTATTCCCCTTTCCTAAACTAACTAGGAAAGTAA
Source organism: Silene latifolia (assembly GCF_048544455.1). NCBI lineage: Eukaryota > Viridiplantae > Streptophyta > Magnoliopsida > Caryophyllales > Caryophyllaceae > Silene > Silene latifolia. The sequence continues at coordinate 49,012,349 of NC_133531.1, forward strand.
TTAAAATACTAAAAACTAGAATACAATCAGATTTAGGGTATTCTAATTTGACTAGGATTAGGAAAATCTAGCTTTCCTAACTTTATTAGAAATAGTAATTAACTAACTTATTATTCTACACGATTTAGGAAACCGTGTATCCTAATCATCCTAGGAGCCGTGATATGCAACTCCAGAGCCGTGTTATGCAGCTCCCATACCTTCCCATTTTAGCATCAACACATTACTCGATCCAAGCTCAAATCCTTTTACTAGTTGAGTTACATTTCGACTAATAAGGATCTCATTTGCTTGTTCCGAACATGCTCCTGCATCACTTTGAGTAAGAACAGGTCAGGAATGAATGTTCAGCAGTTTTCCTCTGCAGCATTAGAAACTTTGAAAATTCATATCTTGCAACTCAGATTAGCTAAAAATACCCATGATAGCTCAAATTAAAGCTAAGGGAGTTAGCTTTCACCTCCAAAAAGAATCAACCAAGAATACCCAGTAGATTTTGAGTTATTAAAGTTTGAACACTGACAGGTCATTTCAGAAAACTGAATTGCATTCCTGCGTGACAGTCTTTGAAGCTTGATTGTGAAAAATATGCTCGATGAATATTGCTGATTCTAAAGCCATTGGAAAGTAGACTTCTTCAAGATTTTATACATATAAAGAACACGAATTTTAAGAAAGTAAAACTCCTGATATGATTATCTGAAGTTAGACCTGAAATTCTGAGACTGTTGTGAGTATTTCAGGTTTCCTAAGCTTCATTTTGATCAAAAAAATGCATCCAACCTTGTCATTGCCTTGCACAAATTCATGGAATGCTTTCTTGCCTTGAAAAATGAAGGACCCTCATCCCTAGCTCCTGCTGCAATCACAATGCAACAAATTTTGTTGCATGTATTGTGCAATAGGATAGATAGGGCATACAGGAATTGTCCACCCACGTTGGGTAACTATATCTCAAGGCCACTCGAGGAGTTAATGACTACAAATGCGTGGCCACGCTCGGAAGTAATCTGTGAGAGATTCTTCCGGTCAGGTAGTCACACTCCCGATCGAGAAAACCACTCGCGATATGTTCATGTGCAAGTGCGACCTGAAAGACACCTTGCATTGAGTGGGAGATTAAAACGGACAAGAGAATTGGTAGCGCACACATTGTGTCGGACAAGTGGGAGATTGTTGGAGTTAGTGTCCTCCACAATAGTGCGTTTCCATATTAAATCTCATTAAGGAATATGCATGGGATATTCATTGGCAATACTAGTCAGCTGATCAACGTATATCGGTAACGGTTGGCCAAGTAGGGTTTGACGTTACTGTCGTGAGACGGCGGTGTTCAGCTGATCCCTTTCGGTCACACCTAAAAGAACGAGCCCCAACACGAAAGCTAATTAATTGTATGAGATACAATTTAAATTAGTCCCTTGATTAAATTGACTAAGAGTTAGTCGATTAAATTGATTTAGAGAGATATCGAGTTGTGAACTCGAGGTACGGAAATTATTATTTAATTATGCGATAATTGAATAATAAATTATTTGAGACGGGAATTAATGATTAAGCAGTTAATTATTAAATTTGTACTAGTTGACTAATGTGATTAATATTGGTACGTAAACTATATGTGTAGCGGTACACATATATTTACGGAGTGATTTAGACGAAATTAATTGGAAGCATTTAAACATGATACGATGTTTAAATAAAATTTACACGTTTTTGTGCGACAAATATAAGAACCAAAATGGACCCGTAAATGGGACATTGGACCGTGTAAATGGAGTGTAGTGGATGATTATAGACATAATCATTTCACATTACTTGTTGTTTCTTCCATGAGTCATCTTATGATCACTTGCATGTGATATAAGATTGGACAAAAAAATAAACAAGTGCACTCCCTCACTCCACTAATACCACCCGCCTCTTTCCCCATGATACACTCCAATTGTTATTCATTTTTCACTACTTCTTTTGGTGTGTTTGCATGTGAAAAATAATTGGTCTATCTCTCTAAAAAATCATAAGCATCATCTTTACTAAGATTGTTAGTAAAACAAAATAAATACTAAGAGTGTTAGTATTATTTTACATAATATTCAAGGATTATATGGTTAATTTCTAGTTAAAATTAATCATATGAGTTGGAGGTTTGTTTTTGGGTGCAACTTAAAGGAGCTCTTCTAATTTGAAGATTGGATGATCTTGCCATTCTTAATAGCTCAAGAACAACTAAGATGGGTGATCTTTGTTGTGCCAAAATACTACAATTTCTCAATGTAAGGAAAATTGTTTTCCTCTTCTTTTATTCTAATATGCTTTTATATTGCATGCATGTTACATAGATCATCAATATGATAAATTATGAGATAATTTAATTTTTATTAGAGAGTCTAATATGGATCTATGATCTTTCATTAGAACTAATTAGAACGAATTAAAACGAATTAGAAATAGTTACAAATTAATTAGGGTAGTTTAGGTAGAAACTATTAAGAAAGTTGTGATAAACAGATGAAAACATATACAAAAGTCAAATTCCAGAGATTTGATATGAACGAATCGAATCTCCAAAACCGGGGTTTAATTTGATGACGAAAACCCGCAAATATTGATTATAAGGGATTTAAGTCGGTGTAAAAGCGATAAATTATTATGAATATGTGTTATGATTATTATATGAACGAAAGAAAGAAAAACAAGAAATTGAGACAAAAGGGACGGATTAACAGAGGACGGAGGAAGTAGAAGAAAAGCAGGAACTGCGGCAGCCTCTGGAAGAGGCGCAACAGTTGCTGCGTTTCTTCTCAACGTCTGCCTATAATTAATTCGAAAAAACAATTTGATAAAAGGGTTTTTAGAAATCGTTCTTAAGCATATTTTTGACGCAAACCTTACATAAATTGGTACAATAATAAAATACAATAGTAAAAGATGGGATTTACACCCTCTGACTTACATGTTTGACGAAACGAGATTAACTAAGTTAACGTTTAGTGATTACTCGACTCGAATGTATGATGAAAGTGCCCTCGTGAGAGGATTTAAATTAAGTTAATTGATTAATTGAGTGAAGTTGGTCAAATGGGTCGGTCATGCAACGTGACTGGTACTCAGAAGGATCCGAGTTTACGTGGTCGATTGATCAAGCACGTAGACGTCAATAAGCTTAGAGCACGGTCTTAGAATGCAAAGGGAGAAGAGAAGGGCGGACACTTGCGTGAGAAATATGTGAAGCCGAAGGCTTCTATTTATACTAATCACACGGAGGAATTATGGAATGACTAAAACTTTCGAAACAAATCTAAAAAAGATCTGAAAATACGCTGAAAAGAGCTGGGGAAGAGGCGCAGCAGCCACTGCGACCCTTGGAAGAGGCGCAGCAGGTGCTGCGTCCTTTCCCCAGAGGTTTCCTCCTGCGGAAGAAAGATTTCCGCGTTTCTTTTATGGAATTGCGGTATACCTCAACTTCCTTATTCTTTATCATAAGATTTCGGGATATATTTTGCCAAAAGATGTAAAAATAAATTATGGAATAGAAATATTCGGAATATTCCATAACATTCTAACTAGGCATTTTAAACGGTTTATTAGAAAATGAAGCGGTTTTTAACCCGGACTCCAAATGAACTCTAATTACTGTCAAAACGGCCGTAATGGCGCGTAGATGACGACCAAGTGGTAGACACAAATATTTGAGCTATCACTTGACGATAAACTTACGAACTGTCATAAATCATTCCGTGTACCAAACATGCGGCCCAATCATCACCGGGTGGTTTGCGGGAGGTGCAGAAATGAGGTATCTACACTTTGATTTTTGCACCAAGCCATTCTGTCAAAAGGGGTGAGTGTGCATCTTTTGGGTCATGATGAACTGTGGCTATACGAAGGGAATAGTGCGATAGGAATTGTCCACCCCCTTGTCAGGGTTATCTAAAATCTCACGGCCACTCGAGGAGTAGTGAACTGAAAATGCGTGGCCACGCTCGGAAGGAATCTACGGTAGATAATTCAGTCGACAGTTACTCTCCGGATCGAGGAAACCACTCAAGATATGATCAAATGCAAGTACGACTGCAAAGCATTGAGTGGGAGATTGTAATAGGACAAGAGAATTGTTGACGCACACTTGTCTCGGACAAGTGGGAGATTGTTGGAGTATGTGTCCTCAACAATAGTGCGGTCACATGATTTAAAATCATAATCAAATCTCATAATAAGAATACATAAGGGATGATTCATTATATAGTCAATTGATCAATATTAATCGGTAATGATTGGTTAACTAGAGTTTGACATTACCGTGCGTTTGACGGAGATGATCAGTTGATCCCTTTAGGTCACACCTATAGGATGATACCCACATAGATAATTAATTAATTAATTGTATTTGATCTGATTAATTAATCCCTTATTTATGTGAGTTGAATTTTATATCTTATTGTAATACGATTAAATAAGATTTAATTTAGTGACTAAATGTTAATTTACTAAATTAGTAGAGGTTTTATAAATGTTTTGAGGTAGAGGTAATTAGTTATTTATATTTCGAAAAGGTTGTAAATTTCACTAACTAGCAATTATAGGACCCATTATATATTGATATAATGGTAGTATACTACTTAAGTGTTGGGTGTATATTATTAGATTAATTATAATATATAATTATTAAATGATTATATTAATAATTAATTATATAAGATAATTGATCACATGACTTATAAGCATTTGTGGGACAAATGTCAAAAATCAAAATAAGACCCATATGAGCCATGTTGGACGGTACAAGCATCATCATAAGGATGTTGTTTTGTTTGCCATTTGTCCACTTATTTTTGAAGATTCCTACCCATTACTACACTCCAAGTTATGACATTGTCATTACTTGTTGTCATAAACATAATGATATAATTTTTGGACTTAATAATGGTCCACCTACACTCATGTGTGCCGTGAGATTTGAAGTGAGTGAGTAACATTATTTTGTTCATTCTTCTTTCTAATTTTCACATGCAAATACCTCTTCATCAACTCACATAAATACTAATATGCATCATAATATTACTAAGGTAGTAATAAAATAATATTAGTATAACTAAGGGAATAATTACTAGTTAATATCTAGTTAATATTACTAGTGATATTTCGGTGTAATCTTGGGTGCAATCAAGAGGAGTGTTGACACGGATGCCCAAAAGAATCAACCCAATTGAACTAGGACTCGGGTTTTTGGACAAAGACTCGAAACTGGACAGTACAACGGACTGTCTGTTTGTGAAACAAGGACTGAGATTTTGGACGGACAAGGGAGAATTAGACGGACGAGAGGACTGTTCAATTCTTGCAGAGAACCCTAAAAGAAAAACAATTTCGGTGAGCTTGAAAGGACCTCTTCCACTTGCCATGGACCATTCTTCTCCTTGCTTGACAACCCTTCCTTTGCTGAAATTTATCCACACGGGATCTCCGGGATCAAATACTTTGGTTTGCATAGGACTCTTGGACCTTTCCTCCCAAGTCCCATTGTCCTCCTTGGTTTGAACATGGATTGAGAACCTTTCATTTACTTGCTCTTTACCAACATGACATCCTTTGCTAGAGCAAACAATTAGCATGATTTCTTGCATTAGGACAGCCATCTTGTCAATGCTACTAGCTTCACTTTCAATCTCAAACGAATTAGTGAAATTTGGAATAGAGAAAGTAGGATAATCACATTGCAAACCATTGAAAGTTCCCTCGGTTTGATCATTGGTGAACAACTTCCCTTTAACTCGTCCCTTGGAATCATTCCACTTGAGCTTGCTTTGTTTAAGTGGGCATTCTCCTACCTTGCCATCGGAGTTGTATATATCACGGCTGCCTAAATGAGGTTTAGGGACCTCGGTCATCAACTCCATGGTGGTACTTGGTGAAACATCTTCATAGAGTTTGATCAATCTTTGAACTTTGGTAGGGAGTGGTGCCTCTTGCTCTTCGGACATACCTTTGGTAGGGAAAACATGGACACTCTCCATACCACTCACCTCTTGATTTAGCCTCTCAATGTGATTAGTAGATGCTTTCCAAGTAACCAAGCCAAGACCCATGCCCGTTTCCGCCAAATCATCACCCATTTCCTCATGACCCATTTCTTCCACATCCTTATTAAACACAAGGATCTCATCATCACCCCAATGCACTAACTCAAATGTGTTAAGAGCTTTCTTTGTTGGGCATTCTTTAACAAAGTGACCAAAGCCTTGACATTGACAACATTTTTTTAGGGTGGTGACCTTTTTTGTGAGGTTTGGTTGCCTTACCCTTGTCAAGAGTTGTAATTTCGTTTAGAGGGATTGGTTTAACAACCTTGGTCACGGTTTGAACCTTGTGGGGGACTGTTTTGGAGGACAATTTTGTGGTGATAGGCTCATTCATTTCGGTTTTGGGCCGGGGTTTATGAGGGACTATTTTGGACGACCATTTTGTGGTGGTAGACATGTTTCGGGTGTAGTTTCTAGGCACAAACTTTCTCATAAGCTTATCCTTCAACTTAGATCAAGACTTAATAGGTTCCTTACCATCTCTTCTCCTTTGAAATTTTAAGTTCTCATAACAAAGAAAAGCATGGCCTTTGAGTTTCAAGATTGCAACTTTGAAAGATTTGCTATCCGAATAATCTTTAAACTCAAAGATTCTTCCCATGGTCTCAAACCAATCTAACCAATCATCGGGGTTTGAGCTACCATAAAAATCGGAAATTATTACTTTTAAATCCATGGTGTGCTCTTGTTGGAAAGCTTTGGCCATAGAATCCTTCGAATCCGAGTTGGGCTCACCTTCATTGACACCTTGAGCAACATCGTGTTCTCTTCTTCTCCCTATGAACCCACGGCATCTACCTCTGCCCGGTGGTGGTTGTGGTGGTGGTCTTACTCCTCCTCTTGGTAGTGTAGGGACGTTTGCCATCAATGTGGTCATGGATTGCAAGATCAAATCGACATTTGTTGTTAGCCGATTAAACTTTTGTTCAAGACCACTCAATCTCTCTTCACTCATTTCACTCATGGCTTTTTTTGTGTTTTTGAATGTGGTTGAGGTTTATATTGAACTCACAAGAAAAGCTTCTTCCCAAGACTAACACAACAATGAAATTGTGTTAAACCTTTGCTCTGATACCAATTTGAAGTGAAACTCTCAAGACTCGATTTTTGACTGAATATGACTCGATTTGGACAGTGAATGGGACTGTTTAATTGTGATAAAAGGGACTAAAAACAGAACAGAAACTCTGAGGACTGCAATCGAACAGTCGACAGAACTGTCTGGCACCACGGAAATCCTGAACTCTACAATCGAATAGAGTAAAAGGCGTGATTAGGATATGACTTAATCCAAGCACTAAGCCACTAGATTAAGCCTAAGGGAAATTTCAAGCACTAAGCAAAGAAATTACCCAAACCTCAAGCACTAAGCAAAGAGGACTATTCAAGCACTCAGCAAAGAATAGGTTTTGATGAAGAAAACACTTGGTTTCTTACTCATTCTTTAATTCACTCAATCTGATTTTTACATGAGGAAAAGCCTTGGTTTTATAGGCCAAGCCAAGCAATCCTAACCATCCAACTAATCCTAGCATCTAACGGTCCAAAATACCCTAGAAAACCGGTACAAAAGTGGCCCTAAAGCATTACACAAGTTCTTACACAAGCTTAAAATCAAAAGCTAAAAACAAGAAAAGTAAACTAATAAGGACAATGATTATTTGGACTCCTTAGAAGCTTCAAATGGTCCTCATACCAGCCGAAAAAGAGCCTTGGAGTAGCCATCATAGAGTCAAACAAAAGCCCTTACACAAGCCTTACACAAATGTAAGAGTGAAAGCGACATTTGGACCTTCCTTGAAAGCGACATTTGATCTTCATTTGAAAATGATAAAACAGCCCTCTTAGACTCTCTTGGACGACCAACCAACCCTTATTTAGCCTAGGATTGTCTTGATTTATTTAACTAGAAAGAATAGGACCATTTGGAAGTGAACTAAGGTCGATTGTTGAAAACCGATAAACTTGTTACTCGGTTTTGTCTTGTGACTTTATCTTAGTTCGGATCCTTATTTAAATAAAAGTCCCTAGCCAAAAAGTCTCCAAATTCATTAAATAATTGAGACATGACAAAAATTACCGTGCCTTCTTAGACGGATTTTAGAGTTTGGACCTCGTTTTGCGTGAAGGATTAAAATCGGGTGGAAGCATGGTTTAGGCTTGGCTCCTTTTGCTTCATTGAACAAATTAATATGATCTTTTTTGCTTCCGCTGCAGGATCTATTAAATATGCTAAAAGCTGCTCTCGTCGGGACTTATCATATTGAGAATATGAGAAGTCATTACCAATCATTTCCTAGTGAGTGTCACTAGATGATTATCAAGAGCATCCTTGAGTACTTGAGAAGCACTGAGGATTTACTCTTGTAGTTTGGAGGAATTTATGAATTTTGTGTAAAAGGATTACACGGAAACATTCCTATGCTTATAAGATGTTATGGGCCTCGTTATGGAATGATTAGCATGTAAGAGTGCTATGTGCATAAAGAATAATATGTATAAGAAGTTATACATATGTGTATAAGAAGTTATACATATATAAAGCTAACATGTATGAGGAGTCATACATAAAAGATGTCATATGAAGGATGTGTATGTATAAGTGTTATACGTACAAATCATGAACGAAAGCTAAGTACATTACAACATCCGATGTTGTAAGAGAGATACTTGATATCCGGATTTTAATGGAACTAGAGTAGTTCTGTTAGCCGAATATCGTCTCCCGAGAGACTGTGAAAACAGTGGGAGTGTTTGACTGGCTTTAGAACCAGAGTCTAAAACTTGTTTAGACATGTACTTAGAAATGCTCTATGTGATGATAAGATTGCATAGAACAAAGGAAAATAGCAATGGAAATTAGAGTGATGCAACTGTTGCTAATCCTCTAACCAAAGCCGTTGGCATAAGGTAGACATGATGGTTATGTTATCTCAATGTGATTGAGCAGTATACCTTAATTACTGAAGATCGTTATGTAAATATTGGATAGAGTATTGATATTTACATAAGTGATGATCGCATTCATTGTTTGAGTCTCTTAAGAACTCAATTATTCAGTTTGACTGAAAACATGAATACCTTGTTTATCTGAATAAGTTGTGGAGACAATGTTGAACACTATTCAAGTGAACAAGATGAACATTGTATTTTGTCCCTAGTCACTTAATGAGGTGACGTCTCGGAGTGACTAGATTGTAAGTCGATTGATGGTTGTTCAACACCATAAGGTCATACGTGATGACTAGTCGATTACATAGGCAGAGTGTGTGACACTTTGCCGGACAGTGACCATTTAGAGAGTCCCTAAGTTCTATTATAGACGCCTGGTCGTGGCGGGGATCTCTAAGATGTTCTAATGAGTCGATTCTTTTGACTGGAGACTATTATCTGAGCAAGTGCAGTTTTCGAGTGACTTTGGTTTTTGTCCTAGGTCGTGCCGTGAAAGGAGGCCAAAAGGGCATTTACTAGGTCATGGTGATCTGTATTGGAGTAAAACTACAAGAACTAGATTTCTGGACAAATAAGACTCGAAAACAGAATTTGAATTGGTTGGAATTAGACTCAACAAATGGACTGATTTGGACTCAAACAAAGACTAACTAAATGGTTTAAGGATTAAGAAGATAAAAGACTCAAGTGTGCACGATTTAAGACTCAACTAATCTGATTTGGGACATGGCAAACAACACAATTGAAACGATTAGCTTGAATGACAACAATGGAAAATAGGTTTGTAACTTAAATGCTTATGAAGTAAACATTCAAATAACAATCTCCTCAAGGACTCAAAGCAAAGAAAACAGAAAGTTTGGGACTGTTTTGACACGAAAACAAGAACAAGTAACCGGGATATGACTTAAACTAGATCACGAAGCAGGTTTAAGCCTTGGAATTAAGCTCAAGATCACGAAGCAAGAGTTAATTCCGCCTCAAACACTAAGTAATGAGGGGTTTTCTGCACTAAGCAAGAAGAAAATTGATTGAAAACTTCAGTTTCAAACTCATATTTTAATTCACTCAAATCTGAATATTACAATAGAGAATGGCTCTTTATATAGAGCTTACAATGCTGCAAAATAAAACCCTAAGAAGAAATCTAACCATTGATGGAAAACTACTTTAATCTAAGGGTTGATTTTGAATTAAGTAAGAGGACAAATTGATAGGACCTGAATGCCAACTATTAAGGACAATTAGGAGCTGTTGTATTGCCTACTTATATGGCCCAAAGCTGGTCCTTGCAGTAGAGAACAGAAAAGAGGAGACAAGGAGAAGAAGAGGACAAGCTGTCACTTTCATTGTGTCTCCTCAAAAGTAATCTGCTTTTGATCACATATGAGGGTCTCCTTTTCTTGTTTTCTGATGCTCACATACTTGGAATCATTTAGAGATCATTTGGCATCCCTGGACGTGCCACTCAAGCCATGTAATTGGACAATAATGCCTCTGCTGCACACATAATGCAAAACAGACAACTTAGTAACATTCAGAAATCAGGCCTTCCTTGCAGGAGCCATAACTTTCTGTTAAAGATGAACTAGGGTGCCTCCCTTATACCAATGGAAAGCTAAATGAGTTAGCTTCCTCCTCCAATTGGAATCATTCAATAATCATGTCTAGATATTCAGTTATAGGCCTTTGAGTAAGAACAGGTCAGGAATGAATGTTCAGCAGTTTTCCTCTGCAGCATTAGAAACTTTGAAAATTCATATCTTGCAACTCAGATTAGCTAAAAATACCCATGATAGCTCAAATGAAATCTAAGGGAGTTAGCTTTCACCTCCAAAAAGAATCAACCAAGAATACCCAGTAGATTTTGAGTTATTAAAGTTTGAACACTGACAGGTCATTTCAGAAAACTGAATTGCATTCCTGCGTGACAGTCTTTGAAGCTTGATTGTGAAAAATATGCTCGATGAATATTGCTGATTCTAAAGCCATTGGAAAGTAGACTTCTTCAAGATTTTATACATATAAAGAACACGAATTTTAAGCAAGTAAAACTCCTGATATGATTATCTGAAGTTAGACCTGAAATTCTGAGACTGTTGTGAGTATTTCAGGTTTCCTAAGCTTCATTTTGATCAAAAAAATGCATCCAACCTTGTCATTGCCTTGCACAAATTCATGGAATGCTTTCTTGCCTTGAAAAATGAAGGACCCTCATCCCTAGCTCCTGCTGCAATCACAATGCAACAAATTTTGTTGCATGTATTGTGCAATAGGATAGATAGGGCATACAGGAATTGTCCACCCACGTTGGGTAACTATATCTCAAGGCCACTCGAGGAGTTAATGACTACAAATGCGTGGCCACGCTCGGAAGTAACTGTGAGAGATTCTTCCGGTCAGGTAGTCACACTCCCGATCGAGAAAACCACTCGCGATATGTTCATGTGCAAGTGCGACCTGAAAGACACCTTGCATTGAGTGGGAGATTAAAACGGACAAGAGAATTGGTAGCGCACACATTGTGTCGGACAAGTGGGAGATTGTTGGAGTTAGTGTCCTCCACAATAGTGCGTTTCCATATTAAATCTCATTAAGGAATATGCATGGGATATTCATTGGCAATACTAGTCAGCTGATCAACGTATATCGGTAACGGTTGGCCAAGTAGGGTTTGACGTTACTGTCGTGAGACGGCGGTGTTCAGCTGATCCCTTTCGGTCACACCTAAAAGAACGAGCCCCAACACGAAAGCTAATTAATTGTATGAGATACAATTTAAATTAGTCCCTTGATTAAATTGACTAAGAGTTAGTCGATTAAATTGATTTAGAGAGATATCGAGTTGTGAACTCGAGGTACGGAAATTATTATTTAATTATGCGATAATTGAATAATAAATTATTTGAGACGGGAATTAATGATTAAGCAGTTAATTATTAAATTTGTACTAGTTGACTAATGTGATTAATATTGGTACGTAAACTATATGTGTAGCGGTACACATATATTTACGGAGTGATTTAGACGAAATTAATTGGAAGCATTTAAACATGATACGATGTTTAAATAAAATTTACACGTTTTTGTGCGACAAATATAAGAACCAAAATGGACCCGTAAATGGGACATTGGACCGTGTAAATGGAGTGTAGTGGATGATTATAGACATAATCATTTCACTTTACTTGTTGTTTCTTCTATGAGTCATCTTATGATCACTTGCATGTGATATAAGATTGGACAAAAAAATAAACAAGTGCACTCCCTCACTCCACTAATACCACCCGCCTCTTTCCCCATGATACACTCCAATTGTTATTCATTTTTCACTACTTCTTTTGGTGTGTTTGCATGTGAAAAATAATTGGTCTATCTCTCTAAAAAATCATAAGCATCATCTTTACTAAGATTGTTAGTAAAACAAAATAAATACTAAGAGTGTTAGTATTATTTTACATAATATTCAAGGATTATATGGTTAATTTCTAGTTAAAATTAATCATATGAGTTGGAGGTTTGTTTTTGGGTGCAACTTAAAGGAGCTCTTCTAATTTGAAGATTGGATGATCTTGCCATTCTTAATAGCTCAAGAACAACTAAGATGGGTGATCTTTGTTGTGCCAAAATACTACAATTTCTCAATGTAAGGAAAATTGTTTTCCTCTTCTTTTATTCTAATATGCTTTTATATTGCATGCATGTTACATAGATCATCAATATGATAAATTATGAGATAATTTAATTTTTATTAGAGAGTCTAATATGGATCTATGATCTTTCATTAGAACTAATTAGAACGAATTAAAACGGATTAGAAATAGTTACAAATTAATTAGGGTAGTTTAGGTAGAAACTATTAAGAAAGTTGTGATAAACAGATGAAAACATATACAAAAGTCAAATTCCAGAGATTTGATATGAACGAATCGAATCTCCAAAACCGGGGTTTAATTTGATGACGAAAACCCGCAAATATTGATTATAAGGGATTTAAGTCGGTGTAAAAGCGATAAATTATTATGAATATGTGTTATGATTATTATATGAACGAAAGAAAGAAAAACAAGAAATTGAGACAAAAGGGACGGATTAACAGAGGACGGAGGAAGTAGAAGAAAAGGAAGGCTGGCGGCCCGGAAGAGGCGCAGCGATTCTTGCGTTTCTTCTCAACGTCTGCCTATAATTAATTCGAAAAAACAATTTGATAAAAGGGTTTTTAGAAATCGTTCTTAAGCATATTTTTGACGCAAACCTTACATTAATTGGTACAATAATAAAATACAATAGTAAAAGATGGGATTTACACCCTCTGACTTACATGTTTGACGAAACGAGATTAACTAAGTTAACGTTTAGTGATTACTCGACTCGAATGTATGATGAAAGTGCCCTCGTGAGAGGATTTAAATTAAGTTAATTGATTAATTGAGTGAAGTTGGTCAAATGGGTCGGTCATGCAACGTGACTGGTACTCAGAAGGATCCGAGCTTACGTGGTCGATTGATCAAGCACGTAGACGTCAATAAGCTTAGAGCACGGTCTTAGAATGCAAAGGGAGAAGAGAAGGGCGGACACTTGCGTGAGAAATATGTGAAGCCGAAGGCTTCTATTTATACTAATCACACGGAGGAATTATGGAATGACTAAAACTTTCGAAACAAATCTAAAAAAGATCTGAAAATACGCTGAAAGAGTCTGGGAAGAGGCGCAGCCCACTGCGACCCTTGGAAGAGGCGCAGCAGGTGCTGCGTCCTTTCCCCAGAGGTTTCCTCCTGCGGAAGAAAGATTTCCGCGTTTCTTTTATGGAATTGCGGTATACCTCAACTTCCTTATTCTTTATCATAAGATTTCGGGATATATTTTGCCAAAAGATGTAAAAATAAATTATGGAATAGAAATATTCGGAATATTCCATAACATTCTAACTAGGCATTTTAAACGGTTTATTAGAAAATGAAGCGGTTTTTAACCCGGACTCCAAATGAACTCTAATTACTGTCAAAACGGCCGTAATGGCGCGTAGATGACGACCAAGTGGTAGACACAAATATTTGAGCTATCACTTGACGATAAACTTACGAACTGTCATAAATCATTCCGTGTACCAAACATGCGGCCCAATCATCACCGGGTGGTTTGCGGGAGGTGCAGAAATGAGGTATCTACACTTTGATTTTTGCACCAAGCCATTCTGTCAAAAGGGGTGAGTGTGCATCTTTTGGGTCATGATGAACTGTGGCTATACGAAGGGAATAGTGCGATAGGAATTGTCCACCCCCTTGTCAGGGTTATCTAAAATCTCAGGGCCACTCGAGGAGTAGTGAACTGAAAATGCGTGGCCACGCTCGGAAGGAATCTACGGTAGATAATTCTGGTCAGACAGTTACTCTCCAGATCGAGGAAACCACTCAAGATATGATCAAATGTAAGTACGACCTGCAGCATTGAGTGGGAGATTGTAATAGGACAAGAGAATTGTTGACGCACACTTGTCTCGGACAAGTGGGAGATTGTTGGAGTATGTGTCCTCAACAATAGTGCGGTCACATGATTTAAAATCATAATCAAATCTCATAATAAGAATACATAAGGGATGATTCATTATATAGTCAATTGATCAATATTAATCGGTAATGATTGGTTAACTAGAGTTTGACATTACTGTCGTTTGACGGAGATGATCAGTTGATCCCTTTAGGTCACACCTATAGGATGATACCCACATAGATAATTAATTAATTAATTGTATTTGATACAGATTAATTAATCCCTTATTTATGTGAGTTGAATTTTATATCTTATTGTAATACGATTAAATAAGATTTAATTTAGTGACTAAATGTTAATTTACTAAATTAGTAGAGGTTTTATAAATGTCTTGAGGTAGAGGTAATTAGTTATTTATATTTCGAAAAGGTTGTAAATTTCACTAACTAGCAATTATAGGACCCATTATATATTGATATAATGGTAGTATACTACTTAAGTGTTGGGTGTATATTATTAGATTAATTATAATATATAATTATTAAATGATTATATTAATAATTAATTATATAAGATAATTGATCACATGACTTATAAGCATTTGTGGGACAAATGTCAAAAATCAAAATAAGACCCATATGAGCCATGTTGGACGGTACAAGCATCATCATAAGGATGTTGTTTTGTTTGCCATTTGTCCACTTATTTTTGAAGATTCCTACCCATTACTACACTCCAAGTTATGACATTGTCATTACTTGTTGTCATAAACATAATGATATAATTTTTGGACTTAATAATGGTCCACCTACACTCATGTGTGCCGTGAGATTTGAAGTGAGTGAGTAACATTATTTTGTTCATTCTTCTTTCTAATTTTCACATGCAAATACCTCTTCATCAACTCACATAAATACTAATATGCATCATAATATTACTAAGGTAGTAATAAAATAATATTAGTATAACTAAGGGAATAATTACTAGTTAATATCTAGTTAATATCTAGTTAATATTACTAGTGATAATTACTAGTTAATATCTAGTTAATAATTACTAGTTAATATCTAGTTAATATCTTCCAAGTATTCCTATACTTGGAACTTTGGGTTATGGAGGATCATCCAAAATATGTTCTAGCTCAAGATCAAGTGTAGGAAGGAGTCCTACACTTGTGCCCAAATTTTGGTCAACATGCATGTAAGTAGAAATCGATTTTTCTCCTTATTTGTTCATTTTATCATGCATGCAACTACATCCAAGAGATACAAGATTGATCTGCCAGGTGACTATGGGGTGCATGGAACTTTTAATGTGGGTGATCTCAGTCCATACTATGAAGATCCAGGAGATGAGGAGATTACAGGCTTGAGGTCAAGCCCTGTTCAACCAGGAGGGGTTGATGCAGGAGCTAGTAACCAGGACAACCAACTATTCCATGGTCAAGCAACTCAGGCAACAACAGGCCATAACCACTCCTACCTAGCCACTGATCAGTCTACTTTGCAGGCTCCTAAGTACCAGTACAAGGCAAATCATCAGCTGCCACCATGGCCAGCTGATAAAACACTCATATGAGCATCAAAAAGTCCTAGGGAGCCAGGTCAAATTCTCATTGCAAAGTATTGAAAAACCAGTCTGAAAGCAAGTTGCAGGAAAGGAGAGATTCCAAAAAGTACATTGCCATTTCTGGACAAACCAAGGAAAAGCTGTGTGTGAGGCTTCTTTAACTTAAGTTTCCATATATCAGAGGGTGCTTGGACACTAAGTCAAGACCAAGGAGACCACTCGTCCTCACATAAGCAGAAAAAGCAACAACTACCACAGAAAAGCTTGAAAGGCAACAAAGATGTCACTGTCACCTGACTGTCCTCTGCAAACTCAATTTGTTTTCACTCTAGTTTACATTTATGATCTTTTGCCGTTGTAATATATTATCTAGACTTTTGTCCTGACTTATGGGACAATCCTGGCCCTTAGATGAACCTTTTATTTCATGTAATTCCCCATTGTTATCGAGTAATTCCCCATTGTTATCGCTATAGGTCTAGTGATAGCAAATATCCCATTGGTTCGATCTCTTCACAAGAAATCGAAGCAAATATCCTTTTATTTTTGCACAACATAAACACAAAAACCAAACAAAAAGACTTCCGCTTCGCCCATATCACGCCAAGTGACACGAACTGGTCGGGTTGCACCTAGTGCATTCGGATCTTTCGCCTCACTTGATTCCACAATAAAGTCTTCCGCTCCGTATACGCTTCAAATGGTATCAGAGTTTCGGCTCTTGATCACCCCAAAAAAAAAAATCAAGACGATCCTAAGGAGGTCCCAATCAATTTGTAGTTGAATATCCAACGCGATTGGTATTCAAAGGTTAAACTCAGCGAGGTAGTTGAGGTTTAATCGATTGGATCTTGAAGGCACGGTTTGAACAAAAAAAAAAAAAAAAAAAAAAATACTGTTCACGGTACTGTTCACCATCAAAAAAAAAAGAGAGCTTCGAAATTTCAAACAACCAACATCAAAATGAACTTCGACAATCCCAACTTTCTTGAGAATCTTCAAAGAGCCTTGAAAAAGTTACAAGAAAATGATTCCAAGTGGTTGCCTAGACGAGAACGAACCGTTGAAGAGTTCGAAGTGAGTGAACTACCCGAGTTCACGGGAGGCACGGACCCAAAGGACTACCTCGAATGGGAACGGAAAATCGAACGAATGTTTGATTTTGAAGTTCTGGATGACGCGAAACGCTGCAAGTACGCTATTCAAAGACTTAGTGGAGGGGCTTCACTATGGTACGAGAGTTTGAAAGCAAGGCGTGCTCGCGCTGGGAAAAGGAAATTATCTTCTTGGGATTCTCTTAAACGCAAGTTGCGTAAGAAATATGTTGACTCGTTGTCTGAAGCATTTGTCCATGTTTATTAGTCATTGTGAGATTGATCTGCCAGGTGACTATGGGGTGCATGGAACTTTTAATGTGGGTGATCTCAGTCCATACTATGAAGATCCAGGAGATGAGGAGATTACAGGCTTGAGGTCAAGCCCTGTTCAACCAGGAGGGGTTGATGCAGGAGCTAGTAACCAGGACAACCAACTATTCCATGGTCAAGCAACTCAGGCAACAACAGGCCATAACCACTCCTACCTAGCCACTGATCAGTCTACTTTGCAGGCTCCTAAGTACCAGTACAAGGCAAATCATCAGCTGCCACCATGGCCAGCTGATAAAACACTCATATGAGCATCAAAAAGTCCTAGGGAGCCAGGTCAAATTCTCATTGCAAAGTATTGAAAAACCAGTCTGAAAGCAAGTTGCAGGAAAGGAGAGATTCCAAAAAGTACATTGCCATTTCTGGACAAACCAAGGAAAAGCTGTGTGTGAGGCTTCTTTAACTTAAGTTTCCATATATCAGAGGGTGCTTGGACACTAAGTCAAGACCAAGGAGACCACTCGTCCTCACATAAGCAGAAAAAGCAACAACTACCACAGAAAAGCTTGAAAGGCAACAAAGATGTCACTGTCACCTGACTGTCCTCTGCAAACTCAATTTGTTTTCACTCTAGTTTACATTTATGATCTTTTGCCGTTGTAATATATTATCTAGACTTTTGTCCTGACTTATGGGACAATCCTGGCCCTTAGATGAACCTTTTATTTCATGTTTAACCTAAAAGCAAGGCCTATATAAGGACCCTTGCATCAGATCATTGGAGGCGCCTGATTTTATGAATGAAAACACGAGTTTACTCTCAATTCAAATCTCTTAAATCTTATGTTAGAAACATAGGGTAGAGTCAGGCTTATTGATACTCTGTGCTTGCTGTGAGTATTGAATAAGAACCTGGTAATAGGGTGAGAACAATCCTGTGCTTGCTGTGGATTGTTTGAGCTTTATTGTCTGTTTCAACTCGAGTTCTCCTGTGTTAAGCTGTGGTTTTCTTGAGTTAAACATCCCAAATTGTTTAGTTAACTTCCTGTGCTTGCTGTGGAAGGTAGTTGAACAATTATATCTCAAATTTACTTCCTTTACTTCACAATTACACCCACACACCATTTGCTCCTTCCTCTCTGTCGGTTCAAGTTTAGTAATTTATTTAAATTACTTCTGAGTCTCCTAAAATCATATAATTTTCACAGAATTGAGCTAAGGTGTCAAGAGTAATTACTACAAATTTTCATGAATTTAGGAGTCCAATAGGGTGCTCAAACCAATTTTAGAAGTTGGTCCTTTTTCCTGCAATTTCACAAAGTATCAAATATTGTAAGGGGTGGGTGTTTACACATCAACTTGGTATATCAGAGCCAGGCTAAACACAATTCCATCTTGTGTTTGTCTTGGGAATTGAGAGAATAGTGAGTTCATCAACCTACCTACATTAAAAACACAAAAAATAACCATGAGTGAAGAGAGGCTAGCGGCATTGAAGCCCACGGTTGGAAATCTGGCCAGAAATGTGGATACACTGGTGAATGCTATGCATGCTGTCATGGAGAGAATCCCAAACCCAGACCCTAGGAGGCAACCTGCCAGAGGAAGGGGTAGAGGGAGAGGCTTTGCCATGGGAGCAGGAAGAAGATACCCACAACCAGAGGAAGAATATGGATCAGACTCTGATGAAAGCAACAGGACACAAGAAGAACACCTTGAGCAAACAGACAGGCATATAAAGGTAGAAATCCCTGAATTTTCTGGTAGTTTGAACCCTGATGACCTACTAGAATGGATTAGAGATGTTGAAAAAATCTTTGAGTATAAAAATTATAATGATGCTAAGGCTTGTAAAGTTGCAGTCTTGAAATTAAAAGGATATGCTTCACTATGGTATGATAATCTTAAGCATCAAAGGTTAAAGGAGGGTAAGGATCCTCTTAGGTCTTGGTCCAAACTTAAAAAGAAAATGTTGGCTAAGTTTGTCACCAAAGATTATACTCAGGATTTATTCATCAAACTGTCTAACCTTAAACAGAAAGAGAAAACTGTTGAAGCCTATTTAAGAGAATTTGAGCAATTAACACTTCAATGTGAAATCAATGAAAAACCTGAACAAAGAATTGCTAGGTTCTTAGAGGGTCTTGACAAAAATATTGCTGCAGAGGTTAGAATGCAACCTTTATGGTCTTATGATGATGTGGTTAACCTATCACTAAGAGTGGAGAAAATGGGGAAAACCAAACCAGTTGCAACCAGGCCCAAACCTGTTTTCAGACCTTATTCTGGTGTCAAAATCAATGACCCACCCAGAACAACCCCCCAACCCACTGTGGATAAAGGGAAGGCACCCATGAACCCCAAAATCAACCCACCCTTATCCAGAGACAAGATTAAGTGCTTCCAGTGCCAGGGATTTGGCCATTTCAGGAAGGATTGTCCTTCTGCTAGGACACTCACTGCAATAGAGGTTGCAGAATGGGAAAGGGAAGGCTTGGTAGAGTATGAGGAGGATGAGGCTCTTGTTTTAGAGGAGGTGGAGTCTGAGAAAGAAACCAGTCCAGACCAGATAGTTGCTCATCCTGATACAGGGCACAGTTTGTTTCTTTGGAGGGTCATGCACTCTCAGCAAGCTCCCTTAGAAGCTGACCAGAGATCTATGATATTCAGGAGTAGATGTACTGTCCAGGGAAGAGTTTGTAACCTCATTATTGATGGGGGTAGCTGCACTAATGTTGCCTCCACCACCATGGTTAGCAAACTGGGTTTACCAACACAAGAACACCCTAACCCTTACAAATTGAGATGGCTAAGTAAGGATTCAGGAGTGAGAGTTGACAAGCAGTGCATTATTTCCTTCTCCATTGGGAAGATGTACAAAGATGAAGTGTTGTGTGATGTGGTACCCATGGATGCCTGTCACCTGTTACTTGGGAGACCTTGGGAATATGACAGGAATACCACACACCAAGGAAAGGACAATGTATACATATTCAAGCATCAAGGCAAGAAGGTCACCTTGACCCCATTACCACCAAACCAGAGGGACTATGGCAGTCCTAATGTCCCAGAAGAAGTGAGTGGTGTGCTGTTCTTATCTGAGGCAGCCATGATTAGGGAGATCAGGCAAGAACAGCCAATTCTTATGCTGTTATCCAGGGAAGTAAACCAAGAGGAGAACACTGTTGTGCCCACAGTTGTTGCCCCTTTGATTCAAAGGTTCCAGGAAGTATTTCCAGATGAGCTGCCTGGTGGATTACCTCCATTAAGGGGCATTGAACACCACATTGATCTTGTTCCTGGTTCAGTGCTCCCAAACAAACCAGCTTATAGGTGTGATCCAAATGCTACAAAGGAATTACAACATCAGATTGAGGAGCTAATGACAAAGGGATTTGTGAGGGAATCTCTTAGTCCTTGTGCACTCCCTGCACTCCTAGTACCAAAAAAAGATGGCACCTGGAGAATGTGCACAGATAGCAGAGCTATAAACAACATCACAGTCAAGTATAGGTTCCCAATCCCCAGATTAGATGATATGCTTGATGAGTTGAGTGGAGCCAGCATATTTTCCAAGATTGATCTGAGGCAAGGGTACCATCAAGT
Organism: Silene latifolia; assembly: GCF_048544455.1. Taxonomy (NCBI): domain Eukaryota; kingdom Viridiplantae; phylum Streptophyta; class Magnoliopsida; order Caryophyllales; family Caryophyllaceae; genus Silene; species Silene latifolia. Next base: position 49,033,416 of record NC_133531.1, read on the forward strand.
GAGGATTAGAGAAGGGGATGAATGGAAAACTGCTTTCAAAACAAAACATGGCCTGTATGAGTGGCTTGTAATGCCTTTTGGACTGTCAAATGCACCCAGTACCTTCATGAGATTAATGATGAAGTCTTTGAGGCCATGTCTAGGCAAGTTTGTTGTTGTCTACTTTGATGACATACTGGTGTACAGCAAGAGCAAGGGAGAACATCTTAAACATCTGGAAGTGGTGTTTAAAATCCTCAGAGAGCAGAAGCTGTATGGCAAGCTGGAGAAATGCACCTTTATGGTTGAGGAGGTTGCATTCCTGGGTTACCTGATATCAGGAAGAGGCATTTCTGTTGACCAAGAGAAAATTGCAGCAATGCAATCTTGGCCAACCCCTACTACAGTCACTGAAGTAAGGAGTTTTCATGGGTTAGCATCCTTCTACAGGAGATTTATCAAGAACTTCAGCACAGTGGTGGCACCCATCACTGAATGTATGAGGAAAGGGGAGTTTCAATGGACTGAACAAGCTCAGCAGTCCTTTGAAAAAATCAAGCAACTCATGTGTAACACTCCTATCCTAAAGCTACCTGATTTTGATCAGCTATTTGAAGTGGAATGTGATGCTAGTGGGGTGGGCATTGGAGCAGTACTAATTCAAAGCCAGAAGCCTGTGGCATATTTCAGTGAGAAGTTAAATGGGGCCAAACTGAAATATTCCACCTATGATAAAGAGTTCTATGCAATCATCAGAGCCTTGATGCATTGGAATCATTACCTTAAACCTAAACCATTTGTACTACACTCTGATCATGAAGCCTTGAAGTACATCAATGGCCAGCACAAGTTAAATTTCAGGCATGCCAAATGGGTGGAGTTCTTGCAGTCCTTTACCTTTTCCAGCAAATACAAGGAAGGCAAGAAAAATGTGGTGGCAGATGCATTGTCAAGAAGGCATTCCTTGCTTTCAGTTATGTCCAACAAGGTTCTTGGGTTTGAATTCATGAAAGAATTGTATAAGGAGGATCCTGACTTCTCAGAAGAGTGGATTACTCAGACTGAAGGGCATAAGAACCAAGGAAGCAAGTATCTACTACAGGAAGGTTTCCTATTCCAGGGCAACAAACTATGTGTTCCAAGGGGGTCTTACAGAGATCTCTTGATCAGGGAAGTCCACTCAGGGGGAATGGGAGGGCACTTTGGTGTCCAAAAGACCTTGGAGATATTACAGGACCAATTCTATTGGCCAAAGATGATGGGTGATGTTCAGATTATCCTCAGGAGGTGCTCAAAATGCCAGCTCTCCAAAAGTTCTTTCCAACCTGGTCCATACACTCCCTACCAGTGCCAAGCAAACCATGGGAAGACTTGAGCATGGACTTCATTGTGGCCCTACCAAGAACACAGAGAGGGAAGGATTCTGTGATGGTTGTGGTGGACAGGTTCAGTAAAATGGCTCACTTTGTAGCTTGCAAAAAGACAGAGGATGCAGCAAGTGTTGCTGAGCTATTCTTGAAGGAGATTGTGAGACTCCATGGAGTTCCAAAAACCATTGTATCAGACAGGGACACAAAATTCATGGGATATTTTTGGAAGACTCTATGGAAGTTGCTTAAAACCAAGCTCTTGTTCAGCACCTCTCACCACCCACAAACAGATGGCCAAACTGAGGTCACTAACAGAACATTGGGAAGGATTTTAAGGTGTCTTGTCAGCAAGAGCCTAAAAGATTGGGACCTAAAGCTAGCAGCAGCAGAGTTTGCATTCAACAGAGCACCATCAACTGCAACTGGGCATAGTCCTTTTGAGGTAGTCTATGGGGTCAATCCACTTATGCCCCTGGATTTATCTTCTGTACCCAAGGAAAACATCAACCTAGATGCAAAGAAAAGAGCTGAGCAACTGCTGAAACTACATGAGACAGTAAAAAGACAGATTGAAAGAACAAATGAGCAATATCAGAAACATCTTAAGGTGTCTAAGGGGAAGAAGGAGTTTGAACCAGGAGATCTGGTATGGATACATCTGAGAAAGGAAAGATTTCCAGCAAAAAGGAAAAATAAACTCATGCCAAGATCAGATGGTCCATTTGAAGTTGTTGAAAAGATTGGGCCAAATGCATACAAGATTGATCTGCCAGGTGACTATGGGGTGCATGGAACTTTTAATGTGGGTGATCTCAGTCCATACTATGAAGATCCAGGAGATGAGGAGATTACAGGCTTGAGGTCAAGCCCTGTTCAACCAGGAGGGGTTGATGCAGGAGCTAGTAACCAGGACAACCAACTATTCCATGGTCAAGCAACTCAGTGCAACAACAGCCATAACCACTCCTACCTAGCCACCGATCGTCTACTTTGCAGGCTCCTAAGTACCAAGATACAAGGCAAATCATCAGCTGCCACCATGGCCAGCTGATAAAACACTCATATGAGCATCAAAAAGTCCTAGGGAGCCAGGTCAAATTCTCATTGCAAAGTATTGAAAAACCAGTCTGAAAGCAAGTTGCAGGAAAGGAGAGATTCCAAAAAGTACATTGCCATTTCTGGACAAACCAAGGAAAAGCTGTGTGTGAGGCTTCTTTAACTTAAGTTTCCATATATCAGAGGGTGCTTGGACACTAAGTCAAGACCAAGGAGACCACTCGTCCTCACATAAGCATAAAAAGCAACAACTACCACAGAAAAGCTTGAAAGGCAACAAAGATGTCACTGTCACCTGACTGTCCTCTGTAAACTCAATTTGTTTTCACTCTAGTTTACATTTATGATCTTTTGCCGTTGTAATATATTATCTAGACTTTTGTCCTGACTTATGGGACAATCCTGGCCCTTAGATGAACCTTTTATTTCATGTTTAACCTAAAAGCAAGGCCTATATAAGGACCCTTGCATCAGACTGTTGGAGGCAGCTGATTTTATGAATGAAAACCTGAGTTTACTCTCAATTCAAATCTCTTAAATCTTATGTTAGAAACATAGGGTAGAGTCAGGCTTATTGATACTCTGTGCTTGCTGTGAGTATTGAATAAGAACCTGGTAATAGGGTGAGAACAATCCTTGCTTCTTTGTGGATTGTTTGAGCTTTATTGTCTGTTTCAACTCGAGTTCTCCTGTGTTAAGCTGTGGTTTTCTTGAGTTAAACATCCCAAATTGTTTAGTTAACTTCCTGTGCTTGCTGTGGAAGGTAGTTGAACAATTATATCTCAAATTTACTTCCTTTACTTCACAATTACACCCACCTTTGTCGATCATTGCTCCTTCTCTGTCAGTTCAAGTTTAGTAATTTATTTAAATTACTTCTGAGTCTCCTAAAATCATATAATTTTCACAGAATTGAGCTAAGGTGTCAAGAGTAATTACTACAAATTTTCATGAATTTAGGAGTCCAATAGGGTGCTCAAACCAATTTTAGAAGTTGGTCCTTTTTCCTGCAATTTCACAAAGTATCAAATATTGTAAGGGGTGGGTGTTTACACATCATTAGGTCCTTATATAGGATAAAAAACCTTGGCCTCCAAGCAAGCATTTAATGCTAGTTTGTAAGTTTCTAGGATGAATGAACATAGAACTCACAAACTAGACTATTTTGTCAACTTTTATTCTACCTAGTTTGAAAATGCAAAAACTAAGAGTAGGATTCTTCTCCCCTTATTGGATGCCGCCACTTCCCTCTCCCCTTGCTTGATGCCGCCACTTCCCTCGTTCCCATACGGTTTCAACGTTCACACGGCCTTGAATCTCGACTGCGCATATTTCCATTCTTTTATTTGAGCCCATCCAATTTTTGTGTGTGAATAACGCATTACTTGGGCTTGGTTTGGCTTGGTCCTCTAAATTAAGCACAACCTCTTCCATGTGGTCGATATTTGCATCAGGTCGTTTATTAATCGTCCCGCCATACGCATCATGAACAAGAACAATTGGTTCACACAACGAGTCACAATAACAAGGATAATATATTAACATAATGAGTCACAATGATTAATTAACATGTTCAAATGCTTCACACAACGAGTCATAATGACTAATGAACAAGGACAATTGGTTCACACAACGAGTCACAATGACTAATAAATATGGACAAATGCTTCATACAACGAGTCACAATGACTAATAAACATGGGCAAATGCTTCACACAACAGTCACAATGACTAATGAACAAGGTCAATTGGTTCACACAACGAGTCACAAAGACTAATAAACATGGACAAATGTTTCACACAACGAGTCACAATGACTAATAAACATGGACAAATATTTCACACAACAAGTCACAATGACTAATGAACAAGGAAAATTAGTTCACACAATGAGTCACAATGACAAGGACAAATGGTTCACACAACGATTCACAATGACTAATAAACAAGAACAAATGCTTCACACAACGAGTCACAATGACTAATAAACAAGGATAAATGGTTCACACAACGAATCACAATGACAAGGATAAATTATTCACACACCGAGTCACAATGACTAATAAACATGGACAAATGCTTCACATAACGAGTCACAATGACAAATGAACAAGGAAAATTAGTTCACACAATGAGTCACAATGACAAGGACAAATAGTTCACACAACGAGTCACAATGACTAATAAACTAGAACAAATGCTTCACACAACGAGTCACAATGACTAATAAACAAGGATAAATGGTTCACACAACGAATCACAATGACAAGGATAAATTATTAACACAACGAGTCACAATGACTAATAAACATGGACAGATGCTTCACACAACGAGTAACAATGACTAATAAACAAGGACAAATGGTTCACACAAGGAGTCACAATGACTAATAAACATGGACAAATATATCACACAACGAGTCACAATGACTAATGAACAAGGAAAATTAGTTCACACAATGAGTCACAATGACAAGGACAAAAGGTCCATACAACGAGTCACAATGACTAATAAACATGGAAAAATGCTTCACACAACAAGTCACAATGACTAATAAACAAGGACAAATGGTTCACACAACGAGTCAGAATGACAAGGATAAATTATTCACACAACAAGTCACAATGACTAATAAACATGGACAAATACTTCACACAATGAGTCACAATGACTAATAAATAAGGACAAATGGTTCACACAACGAGTCACAATGACAAGGATAAATTATTCACACAACGAGTCACAATGAAACATGGAAAAATGCTTCACACAACAAGTCACAATGACTAATAAACAAGGACAAATGGTTCGAACTACGAGTCAGAATGACAAGGATAAATTATTCACACAACAAGTCACAATGACTAATAAACATGGACAAATACTTCACACAACGAGTCACAATGACTAATAAATAAGGACAAATGGTTCACACAACGAGTCACAATGACAAGGATAAATTATTCACACAATGAAACATGGACAAATGCTTCACACAACAAGTCACAATGACTAATAAACAAGGGCAATTGGTTCACACAATGACTAATAAACAAGGGCAAATGGTTCACACAACGAGTCACAATGACTAATGAACAAGGACAATTGGTTGACACAACGAGTCACAATGACAAGGATAAATTATTCACACAAGGAGTCACAATGACTAATATACATGGACAAATGCTTCACACAACGAGTCACAATGACTAATAAACATGGACAAATGCTTCACACAACGAATCACAATGACAAGAATATATTATTTACACAACGAGTTACAATGACTAATAAACATGGACAAATGCTTCACACAACAAGTCACAATGACTAATGAACAAGGAAAATTGGTTCACAAAACTAGTAACAATGACTAATAAACAAGGACAAATGGTTCACACAACGAGTCACAATGACTAATGAACAAGGACAATTGGTTGACCCAAGGAGTCACAATGACAAGGATACATGGACAAATGCTTCACACAACGAGTCACAATGACTAATAAACATGGATAAATGCTTCACACAACGAGTAACAATGACAAATAAACAAGGACAATTGGCTCACACAACGAGTCACAATGACTAATAAACATGGACAAATGTTTCACCCAACGAGTCACAATAACTAATGAACAAGGAAAATTAGTTTACACAATGAGTCACAATGACAAGGACAAAAGGTTCATAGAACAAGTCACAATGACTAATAAACATGGACAAATGCTTCACACAACTAGTCACAATGACTAATAAACAAGGACAAATTGTTCACACAACGAGTCACAATGACAAGGATAAATTATTCACACAACGAGTCACAATGAATAATAAACATTGACACATGCTTCACACAACGAGTCACAATGACTAATGAACAAGAACAATTGGTTCACACAAGGAGTCACAATGACTAATAAACATGGACAAATATTTCACACAACGAGTCACAATGACTAATGAACAAGGAAAATTAGTTCACACAATGAGTCACAATGACAAGGACAAAAGGTCCATACAACGAGTCACAATGACTAATAAACATGGAAAAATGCTTCACACAACAAGTCACAATGACTAATAAACAAGGACAAATGGTTCACACAACGAGTCAGAATGACAAGGATAAATTATTCACACAACAAGTCACAATGACTAATAAACATGGACAAATACTTCACACAATGAAACACAATGACAAATAAATAAGGACAAATGGTTCACACAACGAGTCACAATGACAAGGATAAATTATTCACACAACGAGTCACAATGAAACATGGACAAATGCTTCACACAACAAGTCACAATGACTAATAAACAAGGGCAATTGGTTCACACAATGACTAATAAACAAGGGCAAATGGTTCACACAACGAGTCACAATGACTAATGAACAAGGACAATTGGTTGACACAACGAGTCACAATGACAAGGATAAATTATTCACACAAGGAGTCACAATGACTAATATACATGGACAAATGCTTCACACAACGAGTCACAATGACTAATAAACATGGGCAAATGCTTCACACAACGAATCACAATGACAAGGATATATTATTTACACAACGAGTTACAATGACTAATAAACATGGACAAATGCTTCACACAACAAGTCACAATGACTAATGAACAAGGACAATTGGTTCACAAAACGAGTAACAATGACTAATAAACAAGGACAAATGGTTCACACAAGGAGTCACAATGACTAATGAACAAGGACAATTGGTCGACACAAGGAGTCACAATGACAAGGATACATGGACAAATGCTTCACACAACGAGTCACAATGACTAATAAACATGGACAAATGCTTCACACAACGAGTCACAATGACAAATGAACAAGGACAATTGGCTCACACTACGTGTCACAATGACTAATAAACATGGACAAATGTTTTACCCAACGAGTCACAATAACTAATGAACAAGGAAATTTAGTTTACACAATGAGTCACAATGACAAGGACAAAAGGTTCGTAGAACGAGTCACAATGACTAATAAACATGGACAAATGCTTCACACAACTAATCACATTGACTAATAAACAAGGACAAATGGTTCACACAACGAGTAACAATGACAAGGATAAATTATTCACACAAGGAGTCACAATGACTAATAAACATGGACAAATATTTCACACAACGAGTCACAATGACTAATGAACAAGAAAAATTAGTTCACACAATGGGTCACAATGACAAGGACAAAAGGTCCATACAACGAGTCACAATGACTAATAAACATGGAAAAATGCTTCACACAACTAGTCACATAACTAATAAATAAGGACAAATGGTTCACACAACGAGTAAGAATCACAAGGATAAATTATTCACACATCAAGTCACAATGACTAATAAACATGGACAAATACTTCACACAACGAGTCACAATGACTAATAAATAAGGACAAATGGTTCACACAACGAGTCACAATGACAAGGATAAATTATTCACACAACGAGTCACAATGAAACATGGACAAATGCTTTACACAACAAGTCACAATGACTAATAAACAAGGGCAATTGGTTCACACAATGACTAATAAACAAGGGCAAATGGTTCACACAACGAGTCACAATGACTAATGAACAAGGACAATTGGTTGACACAACGAGTCACAATGACAAGGATAAATTATTTACACAAGGAGTCACAATGACTAATATACATGGACAAATGCTTCACACAACGAGTCACAACGACTAATAAACATGGACAAATGCTTCACACAACGAATCACAATGTCAAGGATATATTATTTACACAACGAGTTACAATGACTAATAAACATGGACAAATGCTTCACACAACAAGTCACAATGACTAATGAACAAGGACAATTGGTTCACAAAACGAGTAACAATGACTAATAAACAAGGACAAATGGTTCACACAAGGAGTCACAATGACTAATGAACAAGGAGAATTGGTCGACACAAGGAGTCACAATGACAAGGATACATGGACAAATGCTTCACACAACGAGTCACAATGACTAATAAACATGGACAAATGCTTCACACAACGAGTCACAATGACAAATGAACAAGGACAATTAGCTCACACTACAAGTCACAATGACTAATAAACATGGACAAATGTTTCACCCAACGAGTCACAATAACTAATGAACAAGGAAATTTAGTTTACACAATGAGTCACAATGACAAGGACAAAAGGTTCGTAGAACGAGTCACAATGACTAATAAACATGGACAAATGCTTCACACAACTAGTCACAATGACTAATAAACAAGGACAAATGGTTCACACAACGAGTAACAATGACAAGGATAAATTATTCACACAACGAGTCACAATGAATAATAAACATAGACAAATGCTTCACACAACGAGTCACAATGACTAATAAACATGGACAAATGCTTCACACAATGAGTAACAATGACTAATAAACAAGGACAAATGGTTCACACAAGGAGTCACAATGACTAATAAACATGGACAAATATTTCACACAACGAGTCACAATGACTAATGAACAAGAAAACTTAGTTCACACAATGAGTCACAATGACAAGGACAAAAGGTTCATACAACGAGTCACAATGACTAATAAACATGGAAAAATGCTTCACACAACGAGTCACATAACTAATAAACAAGGACAAATGGATCACACAACGAGTAAGAATCACAAGGATAAATTATTCACACAACAAGTCACAATGACTAATAAACTTGGACAAATACTTCACACAACGAGTCACAATGACCAATAAATAAGGACAAATGGTTCACACAACGAGTCACAATGACAAGGATAAATTATTCACACAACGAGTCACAATGAAACATGGACAAATGCTTCACACAACAAGTCACAATGACTAATAAACAAGGGCAATTGGTTCACACAATGACTAATAAACAAGGGCAAATGGTTCACACAACGAGTCACAATGACTAATGAACAAGGACAATTGGTTGACACAACGACTCACAATGACAAGGATAAATTATTCACACAAGGAGTCACAATGACTAATATACATGGACAAATGCTTCACAGAACAAGTCACAATGACTAATAAACATGGACAAATGCTTCACACAACGAATCACAATGACAAGGATATATTATTTACACAACGAGTTACAATTACTAATAAACATGGACAAATGCTTCTCACAACAAGTCACAATGACTAATGAACAAGGACAATTGGTTCACAAAACGAGTAACAATGACTAATAAACAAGGACAAATGGTTCACACAACGAGTCACAATGACTAATGAACAAGGACAATTGGTAGACACAAGGAGTCACAATGACAAGGATACATGGACAAATGCTTAACACAACGAGTCACAATGAATAATAAACATGGAAAAATGCTTCACACAACGAGTCACAATGACTAATAAACATGGATAAATGCTTCACACAACGAGTCACAATGACAAATGAACAAGGACAATTGGCTCACACAACGAGTCACAATGACTAATAAACATGGACAAATGTTTCACCCAACGAGTCACAATAACTAATAAACAAGGAAAATTAGTTTACACAATGTGTCACAATGACAAGGACAAAAGGTTCATAGAGCATGTCACAATGACTAATAAACATGGACAAATGCTTCACACAACTAGTCACAATGACTAATAAACAAGGACAAATTGTTCACACAACTAGTCACAATGACAAGGATAAATTATTCACACAACGAGTCACAATGAATAATAAACATTGACACATGCTTCACACAACGAGTCACAATGACTAATGAACAAGAACAATTGGTTCACACAACGAGTCACAATAACAAGGATAAATTATTAACATAACGAGTCACAATGAGTAATTAACATGTTCAAATGCTTCACACAACGAGTCATAATGACTATTGAACAAGGACAATTGGTTCACACAACGAGTCACAATGACTAATAAACATGGACAAATGCTTCATACAACGAGTCACAATGACTAATAAACATGGACAAATGCTTCACACAACAGTCACAATGACTAATGAACAAGGACAATTGGTTCACACAACGAGTCACAAAGATAATAAACATGGACAAATGTTTCACACAACGAGTCACAATGACTAATAAACATGGACAAATATTTCACACAACAAGTCACAATGACTAATGAATAAGGAAAATTAGTTCACACAATGAGTCACAATGACAAGGACAAAAGGTCCATACAACGAGTCACAATGACTAATAAACATGGAAAAATGCTTCACACAACAAGTCACAATGACTAATAAACAAGGACAAATGGTTCACACAACGAGTCAGAATGACAAGGATAAATTATTAACACAACGAGTCACAATGACTAATAAACATGGACAGATGCTTCACACAACGAGTAACAATGACTAATAAACAAGGACAAATGGTTCACACAAGGAGTCACAATGACTAATAAACATGGACAAATATTTCACACAACGAGTCACAATGACTAATGAACAAGGAAAATTAGTTCACACAATGAGTCACAATGACAAGGACAAAAGGTCCATACAACGAGTCACAATGACTAATAAACATGGAAAAATGCTTCACACAACAAGTCACAATGACTAATAAACAAGGACAAATGGTTCACACAACGAGTCAGAATGACAAGGATAAATTATTCACACAACTAGTCACAATGACTAATAAACATGGACAAATACTTCACACAACGAGTCACAATGACTAATAAACAAGGACAAATGGTTCACACAACGAGTCACAATGACAAGGATAAATTATTCACACAACGAGTCACAATGAAACATGAACAAATGCTTCACACAACAAGTCACAATGACTAATAAACAAGGGCAATTGGTTCACACAATGACTAATAAACAAGGGCAAATGGTTCACACAACGAGTCACAATGACTAATGAACAAGGACAATTGGTTGACACAACGAGTCACAATGACAAGGATAAATTATTCACACAAGGAGTCACAATGACTAATATACATGGACAAATGCTTCACACAACGAGTCACAATGACTAATAAACATGGACAAATGCTTCACACAACGAATCACAATGACAAGGATATATTATTTACACAACGAGTTACAATGACTAATAAACATGGACAAATGCTTCACACAACAAGTCACAATGACTAATGAACAAGGACAATTGGTTCACAAAACGAGTAACAATGACTAATAAACAAAGACAAATGGTTCACACAAGGAGTCACAATGACTAATGAACAAGGACAATTGGTCGACACAAGGAGTCACAATGACAAGGATACATGGACAAATGCTTCACACAACGAGTCACAATGACTAATAAACATGGACAAATGCTTCACCCAACGATTCACAATAACTAATGAACAAGGAAATTTAGTGAAACAAATCAAACCGAGAAAAGCCACAATTCACCCGGTTTTGGACCTTGCACTAGATTGAGGTCTAACATGAATTCCGTCTAAGAAGTCGTGCCATTTTCCAGCATGGCATTAATCTTTGGTGAGTTTGGGACGTTTTTGTGTAGGAACTTATATCCCAAAGCCGTTCCTATCATAGAGTTTGCCAAGCTTTTAAAACCGTGCGCATTCAGGACCATGGCTGGAACAAGCTTAGTTTTTTGTGCATTATGTCGCTATCAACCTTCCTCTTTTGAACCAACAAAGCTCAAGGGACTTTATGGCTGCAGCAAGGACTCTTACACGGTTTCCTCAAGCCCCATTTCAGTCCATATAATCATAAATAAGAAGTTGAGCTACAAACAAGGAAGTTTGGACTATTAGTTTACTTTCTTTGCTTTATGTCCTTTTCATTTGAGATTTGTCATAGCCTAGGCTGCCGTTTTCTTTGGTTGTTAGCTGCTATTTTTGTGACCTTTAGATGTACTTAGTAATCAAGGGTCAAGATTGTAAGCCTTGGTCTATATAAACCAAGCTAAACACTTGAGAACTTCAGATTTGAATGAACATTAATACAAGTGAAAACCTAGTTTTCTCTCTTATCATTCTTTGCTTTGTGCTAGAAGAACCTCCTTTGCTTAGTGCTAGGGGCTGAGTAAGTTCATTGCTTTGTGCTTGAACCAACTCTTAGTCTTAAACCTTGGCTTTGTGCTTGGTTTAGGTCATATCCCCATACTCAATCCTTAGCATTTGGCAATCGTTTTTAGCACTCAAATTCTGTCCAAATTCGAGTTCTTAGAGTTTTATTCCAAATTGGTTATCAGAGCTTTGGTTAACAACAAAAATCCTTTCTTTGTGAGTTCATTATACCCTAACCACATTAAAAACACAAAAACAACCATGAGTGAAGAAAGGATTGCTGGAATCGAAACACAAGTTACTCAACTTTCTGAAAAATGTGATTTGTTGCTAGAATCTCTCAATGTTATCATGGCTAATATTCCAACACCACCACCAAGAGGAGGACAACCACCTAGAGGCAGGGGTAGAGGCCGTGGCTTCATGGGTAGAGGACGAGCTCATGGTGGCCGTGAGGAGGAGGAGCTTTCTGATTCGGAGGAGTCCATGGCCGAGGCCTTTCATGGAGAGCCCAACAAAGACTTAAAGGTAGAAATTCCTGATTTTCATGGTAGTTTAAACCCCGAGGATTTGTTAGATTGGTTTAGGACCATTGAAAGAGTCTTTGAGTTTAAAGGTTATTCTGATGGCAAAGCTTTTAAAGTTGCAATCTTGAAACTCAAAGGCTATGCTTCCCTTTGGTATGAGAACTTAAAAAATCAGAGAAGAAGGGATGGTAAGGAACCTATTAAGTCTTGGTTAAAACTGAAAAAGAAGCTTAATGAGAAGTTTATACCTAAAGAGTACACTCAAGACATTTTCATTAAGCTCACACAACTTAAACAAGACCAACAACCACTTGAGTCATATCTTAGAGACTTTGAACAACTTACTTTGCAATGTGAACTCAATGAGAAGCCCGAACAGAAAATTGCTAGATTTGTTGAAGGGTTAGATACTAAGATTGCTCATAGGGTTAGAATGCAACAAGTATGGTCCTTTGATGAAGCCGTTAATTTGGCTTTAAGGGTTGAGAAAATGGGTAAAGGGAAGGCTACAACCACCAAACCAACCACCAAAACCGCCACCTTTAGACCCCCAACCAGTTTCAAAATTAATGAACCACCCTCTCAAAACAAAACCACCATACTTGACAAGGGAAAAGCAGCCGAAACCTCACAAAAAAAGACCATGCCTCTCAAAAAATGTTACCAATGCCAAGGTTATGGTCACTTTGCCAAAGAATGCCCAACCAAGAGAGCCCTTAGTAGCTTTGAAGTGGTTCATTGGGGAGATGATGAGATTCTTGTGTGTGATGAGGAAATGGAGGGAACGGACCATGAAGAGGATGATGTGGTCATGCCGGATGCGGGTCTTAGCTTGGTTACTTGGAGAGTGATGCATACCCAACCCCAACCCTTGGAAATGGACCAAAGACAACAAATCTTTAGGTCTAGGTGCACCATTAAGGGAAGAGTTTGCAATCTTATCATTGATGGAGGGAGTTGTACCAATGTAGCCTCTAGTACTCTCATTGAAAAGCTATCTTTACCCACACAAGACCATCCTAGTCCTTATAAATTAAGGTGGCTTAACAAGGGGGCAGAAGTTAGAGTGGATAAGCAATGCCTTGTAACCTTCTCCATTGGCAAGAACTATTCGGATGAGGCCCTTTGTGATGTTCTACCTATGGATGCTTGTCATCTTCTTCTTGGGAGACCTTGGGAGTTTGATAGGGATTCGGTACACCATGGGAGAGACAACACTTACACCTTCAAGTTTGGCTCAAGAAAGGTCATTCTAACACCACTTCCACCCGTCCTTAAGCATACTACACCACCATCCATGCTTGAGCCTTCAAAAGAGGTATTATTGATCAATGAGGCCGAGATGCTCCAAGAGTTAAAGGGTGATGAAGATGTCTATGCTCTTATTGCAAAAGATGTGGTTTTTGGGCAGAATGTTTCACTTCCTAAGGAGGTCCAAGAGCTCCTCCAATCCTATGAAGATGTGTTCCCAAATGAGCTCCCAAGTGGCTTGCCTCCTCTTAGGGGCATTGAGCATCAAATTGATTTCATTCCGGGGGCTACATTACCAAACAAGGCTGCCTATAGAAGTGATCCTAAAGCTACTCAAGAATTACAACAACAAATTGGAGAACTTGTGAGCAAGGGCTTTGTGAGAGAGTCCCTTAGTCCGTGTGCTGTCCCGGCCCTCTTAGTGCCAAAGAAAGATGGGTCTTGGAGGATGTGTACGGATAGTAGAGCTATCAACAACATTACCATCAAGTATAGGTTTCCCATACCTAGGCTTGATGACATCTTGGATGAGCTTAGTGGAGCTCAATTGTTTTCAAAGATTGATTTAAGGCAAGGCTATCACCAAGTAAGAATCAAAGAAGGAGATGAGTGGAAAACCGCATTCAAAACAAAGCATGGGTTGTATGAATGGCTTGTCATGCCATTTGGTCTTTCTAATGCACCAAGTACCTTCATGAGGCTCATGACCGAGGTACTTAGACCTTATTTGGGCAGATTTGTGGTTGTTTACTTTGATGATATCTTGGTTTATAGTCCTTCCAAGGAAGAGCACCTCAAGCATTTGCAAGTGTTGTTTGAAACTCTTAGGGAACACAAGTTGTATGGCAAGCTAGAGAAGTGTTCTTTTATGCAAAATGAAGTCCAATTCTTGGGCTTTATCATTTCTGACCGTGGCATATTGGTTGATCAAGAGAAGGTTAAGGCAATCAAATCATGGCCTATACCTAAGAATATCACGGATGTAAGGAGTTTTCATGGGTTGGCATCATTCTATAGGAGGTTCATCAAAGATTTTAGCACACTTATGGCTCCTATAACCGAATGTATGAAGAAAGGGGAGTTCAAATGGGGAGATAAGGCTGAATCATCCTTCAATATCATCAAAGAGAAGCTTTGTGAGTCTCCTATTCTTACTTTGCCAAATTTCAATAAGTTGTTTGAAGTTGAGTGTGATGCTAGTGGCATTGGCATTGGGGCTGTCCTTGTTCAAGAGCACAAGCCAATTGCTTTCTTTAGTGAGAAATTGAGTGGTGCCAAGCTCAATTACTCAACTTATGATAAGGAGTTCTATGCTATTGTTCGAGCCTTAACCCATTGGAGTCACTACTTGAAACCACGACCATTCGTCCTACATTCTGATCATGAGGCTCTCAAATACATTAATGGTCAACACAAGCTCAATCATAGGCATGCTAAATGGGTGGAGTTCTTACAATCCTTCAACTTCTCAAGCAAGTACATAGAGGGGAAAGATAACATAGTGGCTGATGCATTGTCTAGGAGATTCATTATGTTGAGTTTCATGGAGCAAAGGGTCCTTGGGTTTGAGTACATGAAAGAATTATATGTGGAAGATCCGGATTTTAAAGGAGAATGGGAGCTCCTTCAATCTGGCCAAATCAAGCTCAAGAGCAAATACTTGGTTCAAAATGGGTTCTTATTCTTTGGAAACAAGTTGTGTGTGCCTAGGGGACCTTATAGAAACTTATTGATAAGGGAAGTTCACTCCAATGGTCTTGCCGGACACTTTGGCATTCAAAAGACCTATGACATACTCCAAGAGCAATTCTATTGGCCTAAGATGCTTGGGGATGTCCAAGATGTGATCAAGAGGTGTGCTCCTTGTCAACAATCAAAATCCTATTTCCAAACAGGCCCCTACACTCCTTTGCCGGTTCCAAATCAGCCATGGGAAGACATAAGCATGGATTTCATTGTTGCTTTACCAAGAACTCAAAGAGGGAAGGATTCAATCATGGTGGTTGTGGATAGATTCAGCAAAATGGCTCACTTCATTGCTTGCAAGAAAACCGAAGATGCAACTAGTGTGGCCGAGCTCTATTTCAAAGAAGTGGTCAAGCTACATGGTATTCCTAAGTCCATTGTCTCGGATAGGGATTCCAAGTTCATGAGTCATTTTTGGAGAACCTTATGGAAGCTACTCAAAACAAGGCTCTTGTTTAGCACCTCCCATCACCCCCAAACTGATGGGCAAACGGAAGTTACCAACAAGACCTTGGGGAGGATCCTTAGGTGCACGGTTGCAAGATCATTGAAAGATTGGGACATCAAACTAGCTCAAGCCGAGTTTGCCTTCAACCGAGCCCCTTCCACAACCACGGGCAAGTCTCCATTTGAGGAGGTATATGGCGTGAATCCTATGATGCCTACTGATTTGGCACCCATCAAAAGAAATACCATTGATTATGATGCTAAGAAAAGGGTTGAACAAATGCTCCATGTCCATGAACAAGTCAAGAAGCAAATTGAGAAGGCTAATGAGGCTCACAAGGCCAAATCCAAGGGTGTTAAGGGAACCAAAAGCTTTGAACCCGGAGATCTTGTTTGGATACACTTGAGGAAAGAAAGATTTCCAGAAAAAAGGAAGAATAAGCTCATGCCTAGAGCTGATGGTCCATTCGAAGTACTTGAGAAGTTTGGGTCCAATGCATACAAGATAAATCTTCCCGGAGAATATGGAGTCCATGGAACTTTCAATGTTGGGGATTTAAGTCCTTATTATGAAGAGATTGAGGAGGATAAGCTCGAGGATTTGAGGGCAAATCCTTTTCAAGAAGGGGAGATTGAAACAAATCAAACCGAGAAAAGCCACAATTCACCCGGTTTTGGACCTTGCACTAGATTGAGGTCTAACATGAATTCTGTCTAAGAAGTCGTGCCATTTTCCAGCATGGGATTAATATTTGGTGAGTTTGGGACGTTTTTGTGTAGGAACTTATATCCCAAAGCCGTTCCTATCATAGAGTTTGCCAAGCTTTTAAAACCGTGCGCATTCAGGACCATGGCTGGAACAAGCTTAGTTTTTTGTGCATTATGTCGCTATCAACCTTCCTCTTTTGAACCAACAAAGCTCAAGGGACTTTATGGCTGCAGCAAGGACTCTTACACGGTTTCCTCAAGCCCCATTTCAGTCCATATAATCATAAATAAGAAGTTGAGCTACAAACAAGGAAGTTTGGACTATTAGTTTACTTTCTTTGCTTTATGTCCTTTTCATTTCAGATTTGTCATAGCCTAGGCTGCCGTTTTCTTTGGTTGTTAGCTGCTATTTTTGTGACCTTTAGATGTACTTAGTAATCAAGGGTCAAGATTGTAAGCCTTGGTCTATATAAACCAAGCTAAACACTTGAGAACTTCTGATTTGAATGAACATTAATACAAGTGAAAACCTAGTTTTCTCTCTTATCATTCTTTGCTTTGTGCTAGAAGAACCTCCTTTGCTTAGTGCTAGGGGCTGAGTAAGTTCATTGCTTTGTGCTTGAACCAACTCTTAGTCTTAAACCTTGGCTTTGTGCTTGGTTTAGGTCATATCCCCATACTCAATCCTTAGCATTTGGCAATCGTTTTTAGCACTCAAATTCTGTCCAAATTCGAGTTCTTAGAGTTTTATTCCATTTAGTTTACACAATGAGTCACAATGACAAGGACAAAAGGTTCATAGAACGAGTCACAATGACTAATAAACATGGACAAATACTTCACACAACTAGTCACAATGACTAATAAACAAGGACAAATGGTTCACACAACGAGTAACAATGACAAGGATAAATTATTCACACAACGAGTCACAATGAATAATAAACATGGACAAATGCTTCACACAACGAGTCACAATGACTAATAAACATGGACAAATGCTTCACACAACGAGTAACAATGACTAATAAACAAGGACAAATGGTTCACACAAGGAGTCACAATGACTAATAAACATGGACAAATACTTCACACAACGAGTCACAATGACTAATAAATAAGGACAAATGGTTCACACAACGAGTCACAATGACAAGGATAAATTATTCACACAACGAGTCACAATGAAACATGAACAAATGCTTCACACAACAAGTCACAATGACTAATAAACAAGGGCAATTGGTTCACACAATGACTAATAAACAAGGGCAAATGGTTCACACAACGAGTCACAATGACTAATGAACAAGGACAATTGGTTGACACAACGAGTCACAATGACAAGGATAAATTATTCACACAAGGAGTCACAATGACTAATATACATGGACAAATGCTTCACACAACGAGTCACAATGACTAATAAACATGGACAAATGCTTCACATAACGAATCACAATGACAAGGATATATTATTTACACAACGAGTTACAATTACTAATAAACATGGACAAATGCTTCTCACAACAAGTCACAATGACTAATGAACAAGGACAATTGGTTCAAAAACGAGTAACAATGACTAATAAACAAGGACAAATGGTTCACACAACGAGTCACAATGACTAATGAACAAGGACAATTGGTCGACACAAGGAGTCACAATGACAAGGATACATGGACAAATGCTTCACACAACGAGTCACAATGACTAATAAACATGGACAAATGCTTCACACAACGAGTCACAATGACAAATGAACAAGGACAATTGGCTCACACTACGTGTCACAATGACTAATAAACATGGACAAATGTTTTACCCAACGAGTCACAATAACTAATGAACAAGGAAATTTAGTTTACACAATGAGTCACAATGACAAGGACAAAAGGTTCGTAGAACGAGTCACAATGACTAATAAACATGGACAAATGCTTCACACAACTAATCACATTGACTAATAAACAAGGACAAATGGTTCACACAACGGTTAACAATGACAAGGATAAATTATTCACACAAGGAGTCACAATGACTAATAAACATGGACAAATATTTCACACAACGAGTCACAATGACTAATGAACAAGAAAAATTAGTTCACACAATGGGTCACAATGACAAGGACAAAAGGTCCATACAACGAGTCACAATGACTAATAAACATGGAAAAATGCTTCACACAACGAGTCACATAACTAATAAATAAGGACAAATGGTTCACACAACGAGTAAGAATCACAAGGATAAATTATTCACACAACAAGTCACAATGACTAATAAACATGGACAAATACTTCACACAACGAGTCACAATGACTAATAAATAAGGACAAATGGTTCACACAACGAGTCACAATGACAAGGATAAATTATTCACACAACGAGTCACAATGAAACATGGACAAATGCTTTACAGAACAAGTCACAATGACTAATAAACAAGGGCAATTGGTTCACACAATGACTAATAAACAAGGGCAAATGGTTCACACAACGAGTCACAATGACTAATGAACAAGGACAATTGGTTGACACAACGAGTCACAATGACAAGGATAAATTATTCACACAAGGAGTCACAATGACTAATATACATGGACAAATGCTTCACACAACGAGTCACAACAACTAATAAACATGGACAAATGATTCACACAACGAATCACAATGACAAGGATATATTATTTACACAACGAGTTACAATGACTAATAAACATGGACAAATGCTTCACACAACAAGTCACAATGACTAATGAACAAGGACAATTGGTTCACAAAACGAGTAACAATGACTAATAAACAAGGACAAATGGTTCACACAAGGAGTCACAATGACTAATGAACAAGGAGAATTGGTCGACACAAAGAGTCACAATGACAAGGATACATGGACAAATGCTTCACACAACGAGTCACAATGACTAATAAACATGGACAAATGCTTCACACAACGAGTCACAATGACAAATGAACAAGGACAATTGGCTCACACTACAAGTCACAATGACTAATAAACATGGACAAATGTTTCACCCAACGAGTCACAATAACTAATGAACAAGGAAATTTAGTTTACACAATGAGTCACAATGACAAGGACAAAAGGTTCGTAGAACGAGTCACAATGACTAATAAACATGGACAAATGCTTCACACAACTAGTCACAATGACTAATAAACAAGGACAAATGGTTCACACAACGAGTAACAATGACAAGGATAAATTATTCACACAACGAGTCACAATGAATAATAAACATGGACAAATGCTTCACACAACGAGTCACAATGACTAATAAACATGGACAAATGCTTCACACAATGAGTAACAATGACTAATAAACAAGGACAAATGGTTCACACAAGGAGTCACAATGACTAATAAACATGGACAAATATTTCACACAACGAGTCACAATGACTAATGAACAAGAAAACTTAGTTCACACAATGAGTCACAATGACAAGAACAAAAGGTTCATACAACGAGTCACAATGACTAATAAACATGGAAAAATGCTTCACACAACGAGTCACATAACTAATAAACAAGGACAAATGGATCACACAACGAGTAAGAATCACAAGGATAAATTATTCACACAACAAGTCACAATGACTAATAAACTTGGACAAATACTTCACAAAACGAGTCACAATGACCAATAAATAAGGACAAATGGTTCACACAACGAGTCACAATGACAAGGATAAATTATTCACACAACGAGTCACAATGAAACATGGACAAATGCTTCACACAACAAGTCACAATGACTAATAAACAAGGGCAATTGGTTCACACAATGACTAATAAACAAGGGCAAATGCTTCACACAACGAGTCACAATGACTAATGAACAAGGACAATTGGTTGACACAACGACTCACAATGACAAGGATAAATTATTCACACAAGGAGTCACAATGACTAATATACATGGACAAATGCTTCACACAACGAGTCACAATGACTAATAAACATGGACAAATGCTTCACACAACGAATCACAATGACAAGGATATATTATTTACACAACGAGTTACAATTACTAATAAACATGGACAAATGCTTCTCACAACAAGTCACAATGACTAATGAACAAGGACAATTGGTTCACAAAACGAGTAACAATGACTAATAAACAAGGACAAATGGTTCACACAACGAGTCACAATGACTAATGAACAAGGACAATTGGTCGACACAAGGAGTCACAATGACAAGGATACATGGACAAATGCTTAACACAACGAGTCACAATGAATAATAAACATGGAAAAATGCTTCACACAACGAGTCACAATGACTAATAAACATGGATAAATGCTTCACACAACGAGTCACAATGACAAATGA
Organism: Silene latifolia; assembly: GCF_048544455.1. Classification (NCBI taxonomy): domain Eukaryota; kingdom Viridiplantae; phylum Streptophyta; class Magnoliopsida; order Caryophyllales; family Caryophyllaceae; genus Silene; species Silene latifolia. The sequence goes on from NC_133531.1 coordinate 49,054,928, forward strand.
ACAAGGACAATTGGCTCACACAACGAGTCACAATGACTAATAAACATGGACAAATGTTTCACCCAACGAGTCACAATAACTAATAAACAAGGAAAATTAGTTTACACAATGTGTCACAATGACAAGGACAAAAGGTTCATAGAACATGTCACAATGACTAATAAACATGGACAAATGCTTCACACAACTAGTCACAATGACTAATAAACAAGGACAAATTGTTCACACAACTAGTCACAATGACAAGGATAAATTATTCACACAACGAGTCACAATGAATAATAAACATTGACACATGCTTCACACAACGAGTCACAATGACTAATGAACAAGAACAATTGGTTCACACAACGAGTCACAATAACAAGGATAAATTATTAACATAACGAGTCACAATGAGTAATTAACATGTTCAAATGCTTCACACAACGAGTCATAATGACTAATGAACAAGGACAATTGGTTCACACAACGAGTCACAATGACTAATAAACATGGACAAATGCTTCATACAACGAGTCACAATGACTAATAAACATGGACAAATGCTTCACACAACAGTCACAATGACTAATGAACAAGGACAATTGGTTCACACAACGAGTCACAAAGACTAATAAACATGGACAAATGTTTCACACAACGAGTCACAATGACTAATAAACATGGACAAATATTTCACACAACAAGTCACAATGACTAATGAATAAGGAAAATTAGTTCACACAATGAGTCACAATGACAAGGACAAATGGTTCACACAGCGAGTCACAATGACTACTAAACAAGAACAAATGCTTCACACAACGAGTCACAAAAACTAATAAACAAGGATAAATGGTTCACACAACGAATCACAATGACAAGGATAAATTATTAACACAACGAGTCACAATGACTAATAAACATGGACAGATGCTTCACACAACGAGTAACAATGACTAATAAACAAGGACAAATGGTTCACACAAGGAGTCACAATGACAAATAAACATGGACAAATATTTCACACAACGAGTCACAATGACTAATGAACAAGGAAAATTAGTTCACACAATGAGTCACAATGACAAGGACAAAAGGTCCATACAACGAGTCACAATGACTAATAAACATGGAAAAATGCTTCACACAACAAGTCACAATGACTAATAAACAAGGACAAATGGTTCACACAACGAGTCAGAATGACAAGGATAAATTATTCACACAACTAGTCACAATGACTAATAAACATGGACAAATACTTCACACAACGAGTCACAATGACTAATAAGCATGGACAAATGCTTCACACAACGAGTAACAATGACTAATAAACAAGGACAAATGGTTCACACAAGGAGTCACAATGACTAATAAACATGGACAAATACTTCACACAACGAGTCACAATGACTAATAAATAAGGACAAATGGTTCACACAACGAGTCACAATGACAAGGATAAATTATTCACACAACGAGTCACAATGAAACATGAACAAATGCTTCACACAACAAGTCACAATGACTAATAAACAAGGGCAATTGGTTCACACAATGACTAATAAACAAGGGCAAATGGTTCACACAACGAGTCACAATGACTAATGAACAAGGACAATTGGTTGACACAACGAGTCACAATGACAAGGATAAATTATTCACAAAAGGAGTCACAATGACTAATATACATGGACAAATGCTTCACACAACGAGTCACAATGACTAATAAACATGGACAAATGCTTCACACAACGAATCACAATGACAAGGATATATTATTTACACAACGAGTTACAATGACTAATAAACATGGACAAATGCTTCACACAACAAGTCACAATGACTAATGAACAAGGACAATTGGTTCACAAAACGAGTAACAATGACTAATAAACAAAGACAAATGGTTCACACAAGGAGTCACAATGACTAATGAACAAGGACAATTGGTCGACACAAGGAGTCACAATGACAAGGATACATGGACAAATGCTTCACACAACGAGTCACAATGACTAATAAACATGGACAAATGCTTCACACAACGAGTCACAATGACAAATGAACAAGGACAATTGGCTCACACTACGAGTCACAATGACTAATAAACATGGACAAATGTTTCACCCAACGAGTCACAATAACTAATGAACAAGGAAATTTAGTTTACACAATGAGTCACAATGACAAGGACAAAAGGTTCATAGAACGAGTCACAATGACTAATAAACATGGACAAATACTTCACACAACTAGTCACAATGACTAATAAACAAGGACAAATGGTTCACACAACGAGTAACAATGACAAGGATAAATTATTCACACAACGAGTCACAATGAATAATAAACATGGACAAATGCTTCACACAACGAGTCACAATGACTAATAAGCATGGACAAATGCTTCACACAACGAGTAACAATGACTAATAAACAAGGACAAATGGTTCACACAAGGAGTCACAATGACTAATAAACATGGACAAATACTTCACACAACGAGTCACAATGACTAATAAATAAGGACAAATGGTTCACACAACGAGTCACAATGACAAGGATAAATTATTCACACAACGAGTCACAATGAAACATGAACAAATGCTTCACACAACAAGTCACAATGACTAATAAACAAGGGCAATTGGTTCACACAATGACTAATAAACAAGGGCAAATGGTTCACACAACGAGTCACAATGACTAATGAACAAGGACAATTGGTTGACACAACGAGTCACAATGACAAGGATAAATTATTCACACAAGGAGTCACAATGACTAATATACATGGACAAATGCTTCACACAACGAGTCACAATGACTAATAAACATGGACAATTGCTTCACATAACGAATCACAATGACAAGGATATATTATTTACACAACGAGTTACAATTACTAATAAACATGGACAAATGCTTCTCACAACAAGTCACAATGACTAATGAACAAGGACAATTGGTTCAAAAACGAGTAACAATGACTAATAAACAAGGACAAATGGTTCACACAACGAGTCACAATGACTAATGAACAAGGACAATTGGTCGACACAAGGAGTCACAATGACAAGGATACATGGACAAATGCTTAACACAACGAGTCACAATGACTAATAAACATGGACAAATGCTTCACACAACGAGTCACAATGACAAATGAACAAGGACAATTGGCTCACACTACGAGTCACAATGACTAATAAACATGGACAAATGTTTCACCCAACGAGTCACAATAACTAATGAACAAGGAAATTTAGTTTACACAATGAGTCACAATGACAAGGACAAAAGGTTCATAGAACGAGTCACAATGACTAATAAACATGGACAAATACTTCACACAACTAGTCACAATGACTAATAAACAAGGACAAATGGTTCACACAACGAGTAACAATGACAAGGATAAATTATTCACACAACGAGTCACAATGAATAATAAACATGGACAAATGCTTCACACAACGAGTCACAATGACTAATAAGCATGGACAAATGCTTCACACAACGAGTAACAATGACTAATAAACAAGGACAAATGGTTCACACAAGGAGTCACAATGACTAATAAACATGGACAAATACTTCACACAACGAGTCACAATGACTAATAAATAAGGACAAATGGTTCACACAACGAGTCACAATGACAAGGATAAATTATTCACACAACGAGTCACAATGAAACATGAACAAATGCTTCACACAACAAGTCACAATGACTAATAAACAAGGGCAATTGGTTCACACAATGACTAATAAACAAGGGCAAATGGTTCACACAACGAGTCACAATGACTAATGAACAAGGACAATTGGTTGACACAACGAGTCACAATGACAAGGATAAATTATTCACACAAGGAGTCACAATGACTAATATACATGGACAAATGCTTCACACAACGAGTCACAATGACTAATAAACATGGACAATTGCTTCACATAACGAATCACAATGACAAGGATATATTATTTACACAACGAGTTACAATTACTAATAAACATGGACAAATGCTTCTCACAACAAGTCACAATGACTAATGAACAAGGACAATTGGTTCAAAAACGAGTAACAATGACTAATAAACAAGGACAAATGGTTCACACAACGAGTCACAATGACTAATGAACAAGGACAATTGGTCGACACAAGGAGTCACAATGACAAGGATACATGGACAAATGCTTAACACAACGAGTCACAATGACTAATAAACATGGACAAATGCTTCACACAACGAGTCACAATGACAAATGAACAAGGACAATTGGCTCACACTACGAGTCACATTGACTAATAAACATGGACAAATGTTTCACCCAACGAGTCACAATAACTAATGAACAAGGAAAATTAGTTTACACAATGAGTCACAATGACAAGGACAAAAGGTTCATAGAACGAGTCACAATGACTAATAAACATGGACAAATGCTTCACAATACTAGTAACAATGACTAATAAACAAGGACAAATGGTTCACACAACGAGTAACAATGACAAGGATAAATTATTCACACAACGAGTCACAATGAATAATAAACATGGACAAATGCTTCACACAACGAGTCACAATGACTAATAAACATGGATAAATGCTTCACACAACGAGTCACAATGACAAATGAACAAGGACAATTGGCTCACACAACGAGTCACAATGACTAATAAACATGGACAAATGTTTCACCCAACGAGTCACAATAACTAATAAACAAGGAAAATTAGTTTACACAATGAGTCACAATGACAAGGACAAAAGGTTCATAGAACAAGTCACAATGACTAATAAACATGGACAAATGCTTCACACAACTAGTCACAATGACTAATAAACAAGGACAAATTGTTCACACAACGAGTCACAATGACAAGGATAAATTATTCACACAACGAGTCACAAAGAATAATAAACATTGACACATGCTTTAGACAATGAGTCACAATGACTAATGAACAAGAACAATTGGTTCACACAACGAGTCACAATAACAAGGATAAATTATTAACATAACGAGTCACAATGATTAATTAACATGTTCAAATGCTTCACACAACGAGTCATAATGACTAATGAAAAAGGACAATTGGTTCACACAACGAGTCACAATGACTAATAAACATGGACAAATGCTTCATACAACGAGTCACAATGACTAATAAACATGGACAAATGCTTCACACAACAGTCACAATGACTAGTGAACAAGGACAATCGGTTCACACAACGAGTCACAAAGACTAATAAACATGGACAAATGTTTCACACAACGAGTCACAATGACTAATAAACATGGACAAATATTTCACACAACAAGTCACAATGACTAATGAACAAGGAAAATTAGTTCATACAATGAGTCACAATGACAAGGACAAATGGTTCACACAACGAGTCACAATGACTAATAAACAAGAACAAATGCTTCACACAACGAGTCACACTAACTAATAAACAAGGATAAATGGTTCACACAACGAATCACAATGACAAGGATAAATTATTAACACAACGAGTCACAATGACTAATAAACATGGACAGATGCTTCACACAACGAGTAACAATGACTAATAAACAAGGACAAATGGTTCACACAAGGAGTCACAATGACTAATAAACATGGACAAATATTTCACACAACGAAATGCTTCACACAACGAGTAACAATGACTAATAAACAAGGACAAATGGTTCACACAAGGAGTCACAATGACTAATAAACATGGACAAATATTTCACACAACGAGTCACAATGACTAATGAAAAAGGAAAATTAGTTCACACAATGAGTCACAATGACAAGGACAAAAGGTTCATACAACGAGTCACAATGACTAATAAACATGGAAAAATGCTTCACACAACGAGTCACAATGACTAATAAACAAGGACAAATGGTTCACACAACGAGTCAGAAGGACAAGGATAAATTATTCACACAACAAGTCACAATGACTAATAAACATGGACAAATACTTCACACAACGAGTCACAATGACTAATTAAGGACAAATGGTTCACACAACGAGTTACAATGACAAGGATAAATTATTCACACAACGAGTCACAATGAAACATGGACAAATGCTTTACACAACAAGTCACAATGACTAATAAACAAGGGCAATTGGTTCACACAATGACTAATAAACAAGGGCAAATGGTTCACACAACGAGTCACAATGACTAATGAACAAGGACAATTGGTTGACACAACGAGTCACAATGACAAGGATAAATTATTCACACAAGGAGTCACAATGACTAATATACATGGATAAATGCTTCACACAACGAGTCACAATGACTAATAAACATGGACAAATGCTTCACACAACGAATCACAATGACAAGGATATATTATTTACACAACGAGTTACAATGACTAATAAACATGGACAAATGCTTCACACAACAAGTCACAATGACTAATGAACAAGGACAATTAGTTCACAAAACGAGTAACAATGACTAATAAACAAAGACAAATGGTTCACACAAGGAGTCACAATGACTAATGAACAAGCACAATTGGTCGACACAAGGAGTCACAATGACAAGGATAGATGGACAAATGCTTCACACAACGAGTCACAATGACTAATAAACATGGACAAATGCTTCACACAACGAGTCACAATGACAAATAAACAAGGACAATTGGCTCACACTACGAGTCACAATGACTAATAAACATGGACAAATGTTTCACCCAACGAGTCACAATAACTAATGAACAAGGAAATTTAGTTTACACAATGAGTCACAATGACAAGGACAAAAGGTTCATAGAACGAGTCACAATGACTAATAAACATGGACAAATACTTCACACAACTAGTCACAATGACTAATAAACAAGCACAAATGGTTCACACAACGAGTAACAATGACAAGGATAAATCATTCACACAACGAGTCACAATGAATAATAAACATGGACAAATGCTTCACACAACGAGTCACAATGACTAATAAACATGGACAAATGCTTCACACAACGAGTAACAATGACTAATAAACAAGGACAAATGGTTCACACAAGGAGTCACAATGACTAATAAACATGGACAAATACTTCACACAACGAGTCACAATGACTAATAAATAAGGACAAATGGTTCACACAACGAGTCACAATGACAAGGATAAATTATTCACACACCGAGTCACAATGAAACATGGACCAATGCTTCACACAACAAGTCACAATGACTAATAAACAAGGGCAATTGGTTCACACAATGACTAATAAACAAGGGCAAATGGTTCACACAACGAGTCACAATGACTAATGAACAAGGACAATTGGTTGACACAACGAGTCACAATGACAAGGACAAAAGGTTCATAGAACGAGTCACAATGACTAATAAACATGGACAAATGCTTCACAATACTAGTAACAATGACTAATAAACAAGGACAAATGGTTCACACAACGAGTAACAATGACAAGGATAAATTATTCACACAACGAGTCACAATGAATAATAAACATGGACAAATGCTTCACACAACGAGTCACAATGACTAATAAACATGGATAAATGCTTCACACAACGAGTCACAATGACAAATGAACAAGGACAATTGGCTCACACAACGAGTCACAATGACTAATAAACATGGACAAATGTTTCACCCAACGAGTCACAATAACTAATAAACAAGGAAAATTAGTTTACACAATGAGTCACAATGACAAGGACAAAAGGTTCATAGAACAAGTCACAATGACTAATAAACATGGACAAATGCTTCACACAACTAGTCACAATGACTAATAAACAAGGACAAATTGTTCACACAACGAGTCACAATGACAAGGATAAATTATTCACACAACGAGTCACAAAGAATAATAAACATTGACACATGCTTTAGACAATGAGTCACAATGACTAATGAACAAGAACAATTGGTTCACACAACGAGTCACAATAACAAGGATAAATTATTAACATAACGAGTCACAATGATTAATTAACATGTTCAAATGCTTCACACAACGAGTCATAATGACTAATGAAAAAGGACAATTGGTTCACACAACGAGTCACAATGACTAATAAACATGGACAAATGCTTCATACAACGAGTCACAATGACTAATAAACATGGACAAATGCTTCACACAACAGTCACAATGACTAGTGAACAAGGACAATCGGTTCACACAACGAGTCACAAAGACTAATAAACATGGACAAATGTTTCACACAACGAGTCACAATGACTAATAAACATGGACAAATATTTCACACAACAAGTCACAATGACTAATGAACAAGGAAAATTAGTTCATACAATGAGTCACAATGACAAGGACAAATGGTTTACACAACGAGTCACAATGACTAATAAACAAGAACAAATGCTTCACACAACGAGTCACAATAACTAATAAACAAGGATAAATGGTTCACACAACGAATCACAATGACAAGGATAAATTATTAACACAACGAGTCACAATGACTAATAAACATGGACAAATGCTTCACACAACGAGTAACAATGACTAATAAACAAGGACAAATGGTTCACACAAGGAGTCACAATGACTAATAAACATGGACAAATATTTCACACAACGAAATGCTTCACACAACGAGTAACAATGACTAATAAACAAGGACAAATGGTTCACACAAGGAGTCACAATGACTAATAAACATGGACAAATATTTCACACAACGAGTCACAATGACTAATGAAAAAGGAAAATTAGTTCACACAATGAGTCACAATGACAAGGACAAAAGGTTCATACAACGAGTCACAATGACTAATAAACATGGAAAAATGCTTCACACAACGAGTCACAATGACTAATAAACAAGGACAAATGGTTCACACAACGAGTCAGAAGGACAAGGATAAATTATTCACACAACAAGTCACAATGACTAATAAACATGGACAAATACTTCACACAACGAGTCACAATGACTAAATAAGGACAAATGGTTCACACAACGAGTTACAATGACAAGGATAAATTATTCACACAACGAGTCACAATGAAACATGGACAAATGCTTCACACAACAAGTCACAATGACTAATAAACAAGGGCAATTGGTTCACACAATGACTAATAAACAAGGACAAATGGTTCACACAACGAGTCACAATGACTAATGAACAAGGACAATTGGTTGACACAACGAGTCACAATGACAAGGATAAATTATTCACACAAGGAGTCACAATGACTAATATACATGGATAAATGCTTCACACAACGAGTCACAATGACTAATAAACATGGACAAATGCTTCACACAACGAATCACAATGACAAGGATATATTATTTACACAACGAGTTACAATGACTAATAAACATGGACAAATGCTTCACACAACAAGTCACAATGACTAATGAACAAGGACAATTAGTTCACAAAACGAGTAACAATGACTAATAAACAAAGACAAATGGTTCACACAAGGAGTCACAATGACTAATGAACAAGCACAATTGGTCGAGATAAGGAGTCACAATGACAAGGATAGATGGACAAATGCTTCACACAACGAGTCACAATGACTAATAAACATGGACAAATGCTTCACACAACGAGTCACAATGATAAATGAACAAGGACAATTGGCTCACACTACGAGTCACAATGACTAATAAACATGGACAAATGTTTCACCCAACGAGTCACAATAACTAATGAACAAGGAAATTTAGTTTACACAATGAGTCACAATGACAAGGACAAAAGGTTCATAGAACGAGTCACAATGACTAATAAACATGGACAAATACTTCACACAACTAGTCACAATGACTAATAAACAAGGACAAATGGTTCACACAACGAGTAACAATGACAAGGATAAATCATTCACACAACGAGTCACAATGAATAATAAACATGGACAAATGCTTCACACAACGAGTCACAATGACTAATAAACATGGACAAATGCTTCACACAACGAGTAACAATGACTAATAAACAAGGACAAATGGTTCACACTAGGAGTCACAATGACTAATAAACATGGACAAATACTTCACACAACGAGTCACAATGACTAATAAATAAGGACAAATGGTTCACACAACGAGTCACAATGACAAGGATAAATTATTCACACACCGAGTCACAATGAAACATGGGCCAATGCTTCACACAACAAGTCACAATGACTAATAAACAAGGGCAATTGGTTCACACAATGACTAATAAACAAGGGCAAATGGTTCACACAACGAGTCACAATGACTAATGAACAAGGACAATTGGTTGACACAACGAGTCACAATGACAAGGACAAAAGGTTCATAGAACGAGTCACAATGACTAATAAACATGGACAAATGCTTCACAATACTAGTAACAATGACTAATAAACAAGGACAAATGGTTCACACAACGAGTAACAATGACAAGGATAAATTATTCACACAACGAGTCACAATGAATAATAAACATGGACAAATGCTTCACACAACGAGTCACAATGACTAATAAACATGGACAAATGCTTCACACAACGAGTCACAATGACAAATGAACAAGGACAATTGGCTCACACTACGAGTCACAATGACTAATAAACATGGACAAATGTTTCACCCAACGAGTCACAATAACTAATGAACAAGGAAATTTAGTTTACACAATGAGTCACAATGACAAGGACAAAAGGTTCATAGAACGAGTCACAATGACTAATAAACATGGACAAATACTTCACACAACTAGTCACAATGACTAATAAACAAGGACAAATGGTTCACACAACGAGTAACAATGACAAGGATAAATCATTCACACAACGAGTCACAATAAATAATAAACATGGACAAATGCTTCACACAACGAGTCACAATGACTAATAAACATGGACAAATGCTTCACACAACGAGTAACAATGACTAATAAACAAGGACAAATGGTTCACACAAGGAGTCACAATGACTAATAAACATGGACAAATACTTCACACAACGAGTCACAATGACTAATAAATAAGGACAAATGGTTCACACAACGAGTCACAATGACAAGGATAAATTATTCACACACCGAGTCACAATGAAACATGGACCAATGCTTCACACAACAAGTCACAATGACTAATAAACAAGGGCAATTGGTTCACACAATGACTAATAAACAAGGGCAAATGGTTCACACAACGAGTCACAATGACTAATGAACAAGGACAAATGGTTGACACAACGAGTCACAATGACAAGGACAAAAGGTTCATAGAACGAGTCACAATGACTAATAAACATGGACAAATGCTTCACAATACTAGTAACAATGACTAATAAACAAGGACAAATGGTTCACACAACGAGTAACAATGACAAGGATAAATTATTCACACAACGAGTCACAATGAATAATAAACATGGACAAATGCTTCACACAACGAGTCACAATGACTAATAAACATGGATAAATGCTTCACACAACGAGTCACAATGACAAATGAACAAGGACAATTGGCTCACACAACGAGTCACAATGACTAATAAACATGGACAAATGTTTCACCCAACGAGTCACAATAACTAATAAACAAGGAAAATTAGTTTACACAATGAGTCACAATGACAAGGACAAAAGGTTCATAGAACAAGTCACAATGACTAATAAACATGGACAAATGCTTCACACAACTAGTCACAATGACTAATAAACAAGGACAAATTGTTCACACAACGAGTCACAATGACAAGGATAAATTATTCACACAACGAGTCACAAAGAATAATAAACATTGACACATGCTTTAGACAATGAGTCACAATGACTAATGAACAAGAACAATTGGTTTACACAACGAGTCACAATAACAAGGATAAATTATTAACATAACGAGTCACAATGATTAATTAACATGTTCAAATGCTTCACACAACGAGTCATAATGACTAATGAAAAAGGACAATTGGTTCACACAACGAGTCACAATGACTAATAAACATGGACAAATGCTTCATACAACGAGTCACAATGACTAATAAACATGGACAAATGCTTCACACAGTGATCACAATGACTAGTGAACAAGGACAATCGGTTCACACAACGAGTCACAAAGACTAATAAACATGGACAAATGTTTCACACAACGAGTCACAATGACTAATAAACATGGACAAATATTTCACACAACAAGTCACAATGACTAATGAACAAGGAAAATTAGTTCATACAATGAGTCACAATGACAAGGACAAATGGTTCACACAACGAGTCAGAATGACTAATAAACAAGAACAAATGCTTCACACAACGAGTCACAATAACTAATAAACAAGGATAAATGGTTCACACAACGAATCACAATGACAAGGATAAATTATTAACACAACGAGTCACAATGACTAATAAACATGGACAAATGCTTCACACAACGAGTAACAATGACTAATAAACAAGGACAAATGGTTCACACAAGGAGTCACAATGACTAATAAACATGGACAAATATTTCACACAACGAAATGCTTCACACAACGAGTAACAATGACTAATAAACAAGGACAAATGGTTCACACAAGGAGTCACAATGACTAATAAACATGGACAAATATTTCACACAACGAGTCACAATGGCTATTGAAAAAGGAAAATTAGTTCACACAATGAGTCACAATGACAAGGACAAAAGGTTCATACAACGAGTCACAATGACTAATAAACATGGAAAAATGCTTCACACAACGAGTCACAATGACTAATAAACAAGGACAAATGGTTCACACAACGAGTCAGAAGGACAAGGATAAATTATTCACACAACAAGTCACAATGACTAATAAACATGGACAAATACTTCACACAACGAGTCACAATGACTAAATAAGGACAAATGGTTCACACAACGAGTTACAATGACAAGGATAAATTATTCACACAACGAGTCACAATGAAACATGGACAAATGCTTCACACAACAAGTCACAATGACTAATAAACAAGGGCAATTGGTTCACACAATGACTAATAAACAAGGGCAAATGGTTCACACAACGAGTCACAATGACTAATGAACAAGGACAATTGGTTGACACAACGAGTCACAATGACAAGGATAAATTATTCACACAAGGAGTCACAATGACTAATATACATGGATAAATGCTTCACACAACGAGTCACAATGACTAATAAACATGGACAAATGCTTCACACAACGAATCACAATGACAAGGATATATTATTTACACAACGAGTTACAATGACTAATAAACATGGACAAATGCTTCACACAACAAGTCACAATGACTAATGAACAAGGACAATTAGTTCACAAAACGAGTAACAATGACTAATAAACAAAGACAAATGGTTCACACAAGGAGTCACAATGACTAATGAACAAGCACAATTGGTCGACACAAGGAGTCACAATGACAAGGATAGATGGACAAATGCTTCACACAACGAGTCACAATGACTAATAAACATGGACAAATGCTTCACACAACGAGTCACAATGACAAATGAACAAGGACAATTGGCTCACACTACGAGTCACAATGACTAATAAACATGGACAAATGTTTCACCCAACGAGTCACAATAACTAATGAACAAGGAAATTTAGTTTACACAATGAGTCACAATGACAAGGACAAAAGGTTCATAGAACGAGTCACAATGACTAATAAACATGGACAAATACTTCACACAACTAGTCACAATGACTAATAAACAAGGACAAATGGTTCACACAACGAGTAACAATGACAAGGATAAATCATTCACACAACGAGTCACAATGAATAATAAACATGGACAAATGTTTCACACAACGAGTCACAATGACTAATAAACATGGACAAATGCTTCACACAACGAGTAACAATGACTAATAAACAAGGACAAATGGTTCACACAAGGAGTCACAATGACTAATAAACATGGACAAATACTTCACACAACGAGTCACAATGACTAATAAATAAGGACAAATGGTTCACACAACGAGTCACAATGACAAGGATAAATTATTCACACACCGAGTCACAATGAAACATGGACCAATGCTTCACACAACAAGTCACAATGACTAATAAACAAGGGCAATTGGTTCACACAATGACTAATAAACAAGGGCAAATGGTTCACACAACGAGTCACAATGACTAATGAACAAGGACAATTGGTTGACACAACGAGTCACAATGACAAGGACAAAAGGTTCATAGAACGAGTCACAATGACTAATAAACATGGACAAATGCTTCACAATACTAGTAACAATGACTAATAAACAAGGACAAATGGTTCACACAACGAGTAACAATGACAAGGATAAATTATTCACACAACGAGTCACAATGAATAATAAACATGGACAAATGCTTCACACAACGAGTCACAATGACTAATAAACATGGACAAATGCTTCACACAACGAGTCACAATGACAAATGAACAAGGACAATTGGCTCACACTACGAGTCACAATGACTAATAAACATGGACAAATGTTTCACCCAACGAGTCACAATAACTAATGAACAAGGAAATTTAGTTTACACAATGAGTCACAATGACAAGGACAAAAGGTTCATAGAACGAGTCACAATGACTAATAAACATGGACAAATACTTCACACAACTAGTCACAATGACTAATAAACAAGGACAAATGGTTCACACAACGAGTAACAATGACAAGGATAAATCATTCACACAACGAGTCACAATGAATAATAAACATGGACAAATGCTTCACACAACGAGTCACAATGACTAATAAACATGGACAAGTGCTTCACACAACGAGTAACAATGACTAATAAACAAGGACAAATGGTTCACACAAGGAGTCACAATGACTAATAAACATGGACAAATACTTCACACAACGAGTCACAATGACTAATAAATAAGGACAAATGGTTCACACAACGAGTCACAATGACAAGGATAAATTATTCACACACCGAGTCACAATGAAACATGGACCAATGCTTCACACAACAAGTCACAATGACTAATAAACAAGGGCAATTGGTTCACACAATGACTAATAAACAAGGGCAAATGGTTCACACAACGAGTCACAATGACTAATGAACAAGGACAATTGGTTGACACAACGAGTCACAATGACAAGGATAAATTATTCACACAAGGAGTCACAATGACTAATATACATGGACAAATGCTTCACACAACTAGTCACTATGACTAATAAAGAAGGACAAATGGTTCACACAACGAGTAAAAATGACAAGGATAAATTATTCACACAACGAGTCACAATGAATAATAAACATGGACAAATGCTTCACACAACGAGTCACAATGACTAATAAACATGGATAAATGCTTCACACAACGAGTCACAATGACAAATGAACAAGGACAATTGGCTCACACAACGAGTCACAATGACTTATAAACATGGACAAATGTTTCACCCAACGAGTCACAATAACTAATAAACAAGGAAAATTAGTTTACACAATGAGTCACAATGACAAGGACAAAAGGTTCATAGAACAAGTCACAATGACTAATAAACATGGACAAATGCTTCACACAACTAGTCACAATGACTAATAAACAAGGACAAATTGTTCACACAACGAGTCACAATGACAAGGATAAATTATTCACACAACGAGTCACAAAGAATAATAAACATTGACACATGCTTTAGACAATGAGTCACAATGACTAATGAACAAGAACAATTGGTTCACACAACGAGTCACAATAACAAGGATAAATTATTAACATAACGAGTCACAATGATTAATTAACATGTTCAAATGCTTCACACAACGAGTCATAATGACTAATGAAAAAGGACAATTGGTTCACACAACGAGTCACAATGACTAATAAACATGGACAAATGCTTCATACAACGAGTCACAATGACTAATAAACATGGACAAATGCTTCACACAACAGATCACAATGACTAGTGAACAAGGACAATCGGTTCACACAACGAGTCACAAAGACTAATAAACATGGACAAATGTTTCACACAACGAGTCACAATGACTAATAAACATGGACAAATATTTCACACAACAAGTCACAATGACTAATGAACAAGGAAAATTAGTTCATACAATGAGTCACATTGACAAGGACAAATGGTTCACACAACGAGTCACAATGACTAATAAACAAGAACAAATGCTTCACACAACGAGTCATGATAACTAATAAACAAGGATAAATGGTTCACACAACGAATCACAATGACAAGGATAAATTATTAACACAACGAGTCACAATGACTAATAAACATGGACAGATGCTTCACACAACGAGTAACAATGACTAATAAACAAGGACAAATGGTTCACACAAGGAGTCACAATGACTAATAAACATGGACAAATATTTCACACAACGAAATGCTTCACACAACGAGTAACAATGACTAATAAACAAGGACAAATGGTTCACACAAGGAGTCACAATGACTAATAAACATGGACAAATATTTCACACAACGAGTCACAATGACTAATGAAAAAGGAAAATTAGTTCACACAATGAGTCACAATGACAAGGACAAAAGGTTCATACAACGAGTCACAATGACTAATAAACATGGAAAAATGCTTCACACAACGAGTCACAATGACTAATAAACAAGGACAAATGGTTCACACAACGAGTCAGAAGGACAAGGATAAATTATTCACACAACAAGTCACAATGACTAATAAACATGGACAAATACTTCACACAACGAGTCACAATGACTAAATAAGGACAAATGGTTCACACAACGAGTTACAATGACAAGGATAAATTATTCACACAACGAGTCACAATGAAACATGGACAAATGCTTCACACAACAAGTCACAATGACTAATAAACAAGGGCAATTGGTTCACACAATGACTAATAAACAAGGGCAAATGGTTCACACAACGAGTCACAATGACTAATGAACAAGGACAATTGGTTGACACAAGGAGTCACAATGACAAGGATAAATTATTCACACAAGGAGTCACAATGACTAATATACATGGATAAATGCTTCACACAACGAGTCACAATGACTAATAAACATGGACAAATGCTTCACACAACGAATCACAATGACAAGGATATATTATTTACACAACGAGTTACAATGACTAATAAACATGGACAAATGCTTCACACAACAAGTCACAATGACTAATGAACAAGGACAATTAGTTCACAAAACGAGTAACAATGACTAATAAACAAAGACAAATGGTTCACACAAGGAGTCACAATGACTAATGAACAGCAAATTGGTCGACACAAGGAGTCACAATGACAAGGATAGATGGACAAATGCTTCACACAACGAGTCACAATGACTAATAAACATGCACAAATGCTTCACACAACGAGTCACAATGACAAATGAACAAGGACAATTGGCTCACACTACGAGTCACAATGACTAATAAACATGGACAAATGTTTCACCCAACGAGTCACAATAACTAATGAACAAGGAAATTTAGTTTACACAATGAGTCACAATGACAAGGACAAAAGGTTCATAGAACGAGTCACAATGACTAATAAACATGGACAAATACTTCACACAACTAGTCACAATGACTAATAAACAAGGACAAATGGTTCACACAACGAGTAACAATGACAAGGATAAATCATTCACACAACGAGTCACAATGAATAATAAACATGGACAAATGCTTCACACAACGAGTCACAATGACTAATAAACATGGACAAATGCTTCACACAACGAGAAACAATGACTAATAAACAAGGACAAATGGTTCACACAAGGAGTCACAATGACTAATAAACATGGACAAATACTTCACACAACGAGTCACAATGACTAATAAATAAGGACAAATGGTTCACACAACGAGTCACAATGACAAGGATAAATTATTCACACACCGAGTCACAATGAAACATGGACCAATGCTTCACACAACAAGTCACAATGACTAATAAACAAGGGCAATTGGTTCACACAATGACTAATAAACAAGGGCAAATGGTTCACACAACGAGTCACAATGACTAATGAACAAGGACAATTGGTTGACACAACGAGTCACAATGACAAGGATAAATTATTCACACAAGGAGTCACAATGACTAATATACATGGATAAATGCTTCACACAACTAGTCACTATGACTAATAAACAAGGACAAATGGTTCACACAACGAGTAAAAATGACAAGGATAAATTATTCACACAACGAGTCACAATGAATAATAAACATGGACAAATGCTTCACACAACGAGTCACAATGACTAATAAACATGGATAAATGCTTCACACAACGAGTCACAATGACAAATGAACAAGGACAATTGGCTCACACAACGAGTCACAATGACTAATAAACATGGACAAATGTTTCACCCAACGAGTCACAATAACTAATAAACAAGGAAAATTAGTTTACACAATGAGTCACAATGACAAGGACAAAAGGTTCATAGAACAAGTCACAATGACTAATAAACATGGACAAATGCTTCACACAACTAGTCACAATGACTAATAAACAAGGACAAATTGTTCACACAACGAGTCACAATGACAAGGATAAATTATTCACACAACGAGTCACAAAGAATAATAAACATTGACACATGCTTTAGACAATGAGTCACAATGACTAATGAACAAGAACAATTGGTTCACACAACGAGTCACAATAACAAGGATAAATTATTAACATAACGAGTCACAATGATTAATTAACATGTTCAAATGCTTCACACAACGAGTCATAATGACTAATGAAAAAGGACAATTGGTTCACACAACGAGTCACAATGACTAATAAACATGGACAAATGCTTCATACAACGAGTCACAATGACTAATAAACATGGACAAATGCTTCACACAACATGATCCACAATGACTAGTGAACAAGGACAATCGGTTCACACAACGAGTCACAAAGACTAATAAACATGGACAAATGTTTCACACAACGAGTCACAATGACTAATAAACATGGACAAATATTTCACACAACAAGTCACAATGACTAATGAACAAGGAAAATTAGTTCATACAATGAGTCACAATGACAAGGACAAATGGTTCACACAACGAGTCACAATGACTAATAAACAAGAACAAATGCTTCACACAACGAGTCACAATAACTAATAAACAAGGATAAATGGTTCACACAACGAATCACAATGACAAGGATAAATTATTAACACAACGAGTCACAATGACTAATAAACATGGACAGATGCTTCACACAACGAGTAACAATGACTAATAAACAAGGACAAATGGTTCACACAAGGAGTCACAATGACTAATAAACATGGACAAATATTTCACACAACGAAATGCTTCACACAACGAGTAACAATGACTAATAAACAAGGACAAATGGTTCACACAAGGAGTCACAATGACTAATAAACATGGACAAATATTTCACACAACGAGTCACAATGACTAATGAAAAAGGAAAATTAGTTCACACAATGAGTCACAATGACAAGGACAAAAGGTTCATACAACGAGTCACAATGACTAATAAACATGGAAAAATGCTTCACACAACGAGTCACAATGACTAATAAACAAGGACAAATGGTTCACACAACGAGTCAGAAGGACAAGGATAAATTATTCACACAACAAGTCACAATGACTAATAAACATGGACAAATACTTCACACAACGAGTCACAATGACTAAATAAGGACAAATGGTTCACACAACGAGTTACAATGACAAGGATAAATTATTCACACAACGAGTCACAATGAAACATGGACAAATGCTTCACACAACAAGTCACAATGACTAATAAACAAGGGCAATTGGTTCACATAATGACTAATAAACAAGGGCAAATGGTTCACACAACGAGTCACAATGACTAATGAACAAGGACAATTGGTTGACACAACGAGTCACAATGACAAGGATAAATTATTCACACAAGGAGTCACAATGACTAATATACATGGATAAATGCTTCACACAACGAGTCACAATGACTAATAAACATGGACAAATGCTTCACACAACGAATCACAATGACAAGGATATATTATTTACACAACGAGTTACAATGACTAATAAACATGGACACATGCTTCACACAACAAGTCACAATGACTAATGAACAAGGACAATTAGTTCACAAAACGAGTAACAATGACTAATAAACAAAGACAAATGGTTCACACAAGGAGTCACAATGACTAATGAACAAGCACAATTGGTCGACACAAGGAGTCACAATGACAAGGATAGATGGACAAATGCTTCACACAACGAGTCACAATGACTAATAAACATGGACAAATGCTTCACACAACGAGTCACAATGACAAATGAACAAGGACAATTGGCTCACACTACGAGTCACAATGACTAATAAACATGGACAAATGTTTCACCCAACGAGTCACAATAACTAATAAACAAGGAAAATTAGTTTACACAATGAGTCACAATGACAAGGACAAAAGGTTCATAGAACAAGTCACAATGACTAATAAACATGGACAAATGCTTCACACAACTAGTCACAATGACAAATAAACAAGGACAAATTGTTCACACAATGAGTAACAATGACAAGGATAAATTATTCACACAATGAGTCACAATGAAACATGGACAAATGCTTCACACAACAAGTCACAATGACTAATAAACAAGGGCAATTGGTTCACACAATGACTAATAAACAAGGGCAAATGGTTCACACAACGAGTCACAATGACTAATGAACAAGGACAATTGGTTGACACAACGAGTCACAATGACAAGGATAAATTATTCACACAAGGAGTCACAATGACTAATATACATGGACAAATGCTTCACACAACGAGTCACAATGACTAATAAACATGGACAAATGCTTCACACAACGAATCACAATGACAAGGATATATTATTTACACAACGAGTTACAATGACTAATAAACATGGACAAATGCTTCACACAACAAGTCACAATGACTAATGAACAAGGACAATTAGTTCACAAAACGAGTAACAATGACTAATAAACAAAGACAAATGGTTCACACAAGGAGTCACAATGACTAATGAACAAGCACAATTGGTCGACACAAGGAGTCACAATGACAAGGATAGATGGACAAATGCTTCACACAACGAGTCACAATGACTAATAAACATGGACAAATGCTTCACACAACGAGTCACAATGACAAATGAACAAGGACAATTGGCTCACACTACGAGTCACAATGACTAATAAACATGAACAAATGTTTCACCCAACGAGTCACAATAACTAATGAACAAGGAAATTTAGTTTACACAATGAGTCACAATGACAAGGACAAAAGGTTCATAGAACGAGTCACAATGACTAATAAACATGGACAAATACTTCACACAACTAGTCACAATGACTAATAAACAAGGACAAATGGTTCACACAACGAGTAACAATGACAAGGATAAATCATTCACACAACGAGTCACAATGAATAATAAACATGGACAAATGCTTCACACAACGAGTCACAATGACTAATAAACATGGACAAATGCTTCACACAACGAGTAACAATGACTAATAAACAAGGACAAATGGTTCACACAAGGAGTCACAATGACTAATAAACATGGACAAATACTTCACACAACGAGTCACAATGACTAATAAATAAGGACAAATGGTTCACACAACGAGTCACAATGACAAGGATAAATTATTCACACACCGAGTCACAATGAAACATGGACAAATGCTTCACACAACATGTCACAATGACTAATAAACAAGGGCAATTGGTTCACACAATGACTAATAAACAAGGGCAAATGGTTCACACAACGAGTCACAATGACTAATGAACAAGGACAATTGGTTGACACAACGAGTCACAATGACAAGGATAAATTTTTCACACAAGGAGTCACAATGACTAATATACACGGACAATTGCTTCACACAACGAGTCACAATGACTAATAAACATGGACAAATGCTTCACATAACGAATCACAATGACAAGGATATATTATTTGCACAACGAGTTACAATTACTAATAAACATAAACAAATGCTTCTCACAACAAGTCACAATGACTAATGAACAAGGACAATTGGTTCACAAAACGAGTAACAATGACTAATAAACAAGGACAAATGGTTCACAAAACGAGTCACAATGACTAATGAACAAGGACAATTGGTCGACACAAGGAGTCACAATGACAAGGATACATGGACAAATTCTTAACACAACGAGTCACAATGACTAATAAACATGGACAAATGCTTCACACAACGAGTCACAATGACAAATGAACAAGGACAATTGGCTCACACTACGAGTCACATTGACTAATAAACATGGACAAATGTTTCACCCAACGAGTCACAATAACTAATGAACAAGGAAAATTAGTTTACACAATGAGTCACAATGACAAGGACAAAAGGTTCATAGAACGAGTCACAATGACTAATAAACATGGACAAATGCTTCACAATACTAGTAACAATGACTAATAAACAAGGACAAATGGTTCACACAACGAGTAACAATGACAAGGATAAATTATTCACACAACGAGTCACAATGAATAATAAACATGGACAAATGCTTCACACAACGAGTCACAATGACTAATAAACATGGATAAATGCTTCACACAACGAGTCACAATGACAAATGAACAAGGACAATTGGCTCACACAACGAGTCACAATGACTAATAAACATGGACAAATGTTTCACCCAACGAGTCACAATAACTAATAATTAAGGAAAATTAGTTTACACAATGAGTCACAATGACAAGGACAAAAGGTTCATAGAACAAGTCACAATGACTAATAAACATGGACAAATGCTTCACACAACTAGTCACAATGACAAATAAACAAGGACAAATTGTTCACACAACGAGTAACAATGACAAGGATAAATTATTCACACAACGAGTCACAATGAAACATGGACAAATGCTTCACACAACAAGTCACAATGACTAATAAACAAGGGCAATTGGTTCACACAATGGCTAATAAACAAGGGCAAATGGTTCACACAACGAGTCACAATGACTAATGAACAAGGACAATTGGTTGACACAACGAGTCACAATGACAAGGATAAATTATTCACACAAGGAGTCACAATGACTAATATACATGGACAAATGTTTCACACAACGAGTCACAATGACTAATAAACATGGACAAATGCTTCACACAACGAATCACAATGACAAGGGTATATTATTTACACAACGAGTTACAATGACTAATAAACATGGACAAATGCTTCACACAACAAGTCACAATGACTAATGAACAAGGACAATTAGTTCACAAAACGAGTAACAATGACTAATAAAAAAAGACAAATGGTTCGCACAAGGAGTCACAATGACTAATGAACAAGCACAATTGGTCGACACAGGGAGTCACAATGACAAGGATAGATGGACAAATGCTTCACACAACGAGTCACAATGACTAATAAACATGGACAAATGCTTCACACAACGAGTCACAATGACAAATGAACAAGGACAATTGGCTCACACTACGAGTCACAATGACTAATAAACATGAACAAATGTTTCACCCAACGAGTCACAATAACTAATGAACAAGGAAATTAAGTTTACACAATGAGTCACAATGACAAGGACAAAAGGTTCATAGAACGAGTCACAATGACTAATAAACATGGACAAATACTTCACACAACTAGTCACAATGACTAATAAAGAAGGACAAATGGTTCACACAACGAGTAACAATGACAAGGATAAATTATTCACACAACGAGTCACAATGAATAATAAACATGGACAAATGCTTCACACAACGAGTCACAATGACTAATAAACATGGATAAATGCTTCACACAACGAGTCACAATGACAAATGAACAAGGACAATTGGCTCACACAACGAGTCACAATGACTAATAAACATGGACAAATGTTTCACCCAACGAGTCACAATAACTAATAAAAAAGGAAAATTAGTTTACACAATGAGTCACAATGACAAGGACAAAAGGTTCATAGAACAAGTCACAATGACTAATAAACATGGACAAATGCTTCACACAACTAGTCACAATGACAAATAAACAAGGACAAATTGTTCACACAACGAGTCACAATGACAAGGATAAATTATTCACACAACGAGTCACAATGAATAATAAACATTGACACATGCTTTAGACAACGAGTTACAATGACTAATGAACAAGAATAAATTGGTTCACACAACGAGTCAAAATAACAAGGATAAATTATTAACATAACCAGTCACAATGATTAATTAACATGTTCAAATGCTTCACACAACGAGTCATAATGACTAATGAACAAGGACAATTGGTTCACACAACGAGTCACAATGACTAATAAACATGGACAAATGTTTCACCCAACGAGTCACAATAACTATCGAACAAGGAAAATTAGTTTACACAATGAGTCACAATGACAAGGACAAAAGGTTCATAGAACGAGTCACAATGACTAATAAACATGGACAAATGCTTCACACAACAGTCACAATGACTAATGAACAAGGACAATTGGTTCACACAACGAGTCACAAAGACTAATAAACATGGACAAATGTTTCACACAACGAGTCACAATGACTAATAAACATGGACAAATATTTCACACAACAAGTCACAATGACTAATGAACAAGGAAAATTAGTTCATACAATGAGTCACAATGACAAGGACAAATGGTTCACACAACGAGTCACAATGACTAATAAACAAGAACAAATGCTTCACACAACGAGTCACAATGACTAATAAACAAGGATAAATGGTTCACACAACGAATCACAATGACAAGGATAAATTATTAACACAACGAGTCACAATGACTAATAAACATGGACAGATGCTTCACACAACGAGTAACAATGACTAATAAACAAGGACAAATGGTTCACACAAGGAGTCACAATGACTAATAAACATGGACAAATATTTCACACAACGAAATGCTTCACACAACGAGTAACAATGACTAATAAACAAGGACAAATAGTTCACACAAGGAGTCACAATGACAAATAAACATGGACAAATATTTCACACAACGAGTAACAATGACTAATGAAAAAGGAAAATTAGTTCACACAATGAGTCACAATGACAGGGACAAAAGGTTCATACAACGAGTCACAATGACTAATAAACATGGAAAAATGCTTCACACAACGAGTCACAATGACTAATAAACAAGGACAAATGGTTCAAACAACGAGTCAGAAGGACAAGGATAAATTATTCACACAACAAGTCACAATGACTAATAAACATGGACAAATACTTCACACAACGAGTCACAATGACTAAATAAGGACAAATGGTTCACACAACGAGTCACAATGACAAGGATAAATTATTCACACAACGAGTCACAATGAAACATGGACAAATGCTTCACACAACAAGTCACAATGACTAATAAATAAGGGCAATTGGTTCACACAATGACTAATAAACAAGGGCAAATGGTTCACACAACGAGTCACAATGACTAATGAACAAGGACAATTGGTTGACACAACGAGTCACAATGACAAGGATAAATTATTCACACAAGGAGTCACAATGACTAATATACATGGACAAATGCTTCACACAACGAGTCACAATGATTGATAAACATGGACAAATGCTTCACACAACGAATCACAATGACAAGGATATATTATTTACACAACGAGTTACAATTACTAATAAACATAAACAAATGCTTCTCAGAACAAGTCACAATGGCTAATGAACAAGGACAATTGGTTCACAAAACGAGTAACAATGACTAATAAACAAGGACAAATGGTTCACACAACGAGTCACAATGACTAATGAACAAGGACAATTGGTCGACACAAGGAGTCACAATGACAAGGATACATGGACAAATGCTTAACACAACGAGTCACAATGACTAATAAACATGGACAAATGCTTCACACAACGAGTCACAATGACAAATGAACAAGGACAATTGGCTCACACTACGAGTCACATTGACTAATAAACATGGACAAATGTTTCACCCAACGAGTCACAATAACTAATGAACAAGGAAAATTAGTTTACACAATGAGTCACAATGACAAGGACAAAAGGTTCATAGAACGAGTCACAATGACTAATAAACATGGACAAATGCTTCACAATACTAGTAACAATGACTAATAAACAAGGACAAATGGTTCACACAACGAGTAACAATGACAAGGATAAATTATTCACACAACGAGTCACAATGAATAATAAACATGGACAAATGCTTCACACAACGAGTCACAATGACTAATAAACATGGATAAATGCTTCACACAACGAGTCACAATGACAAATGAACAAGGACAATTGGCTCACACAACGAGTCACAATGACTAATAAACATGGACAAATGTTTCACCCAACGAGTCACAATAACTAATAAACAAGGAAAATTAGTTTACACAATGAGTCACAATGACTAATAAACATGGACAAATGCTTCACACAACGAGTAACAATAACTAATAAACAAGGACAAATGGTTCACACAAGGAGTCACAATGACTAATAAACATGGACAAATACTTCACACAACGAGTCACAATGACTAATAAATAAGGACAAATGGTTCACACAACGAGTCACAATGACAAGGATAAATTATTCACACACCGAGTCACAATGAAACATGGACAAATGCTTCACACAACATGTCACAATGACTAATAAACAAGGGCAATTGGTTCACACAATGACTAATAAACAAGGGCAAATGGTTCACACAACGAGTCACAATGACTAATGAACAAGGACAATTGGTTGACACAACGAGTCACAATGACAAGGATAAATTTTTCACACAAGGAGTCACAATGACTAATATACACGGACAATTGCTTCACACAACGAGTCACAATGACTAATAAACATGGACAAATGCTTCACATAACGAATCACAATGACAAGGATATATTATTTACACAACGAGTTACAATTACTAATAAACATAAACAAATGCTTCTCACAACAAGTCACAATGACTAATGAACAAGGACAATTGGTTCACAAAACGAGTAACAATGACTAATAAACAAGGACAAATGGTTCACACAACGAGTCACAATGACTAATGAACAAGGACAATTGGTCGACACAAGGAGTCACAATGACAAGGATACATGGACAAATGCTTAACACAACGAGTCACAATGACTAATAAACATGGACAAATGCTTCACACAACGAGTCACAATGACAAATGAACAAGGACAATTGGCTCACACTACGAGTCACATTGACTAATAAACATGGACAAATGTTTCACCCAACGAGTCACAATAACTAATGAACAAGGAAAATTAGTTTACACAATGAGTCACAATGACAAGGACAAAAGGTTCATAGAACGAGTCACAATGACTAATAAACATGGACAAATGCTTCACAATACTAGTAACAATGACTAATAAACAAGGACAAATGGTTCACACAACGAGTAACAATGACAAGGATAAATTATTCACACAACGAGTCACAATGAATAATAAACATGGACAAATGCTTCACACAACGAGTCACAATGACTAATAAACATGGATAAATGCTTCACACAACGAGTCACAATGACAAATGAACAAGGACAATCGGCTCACACAACGAGTCACAATGACTAATAAACATGGACAGATGTTTCACCCAACGAGTCACAATAACTAATAAACAAGGAAAATTAGTTTACACAATGAGTCATAATGACAAGGACAAAAGGTTCATAGAACAAGTCACAATGACTAATAAACATGGACAAATGCTTCACACAACTAGTCACAATGACAAATAAACAAGGACAAATTGTTCACACAACGAGTAACAATGACAAGGATAAATTATTCACACAATGAGTCACAATGAAACATGGACAAATGCTTCACACAACAAGTCACAATGACTAATAAACAAGGGCAATTGGTTCACACAATGACTAATAAACAAGGGCAAATGGTTCACACAACGAGTCACAATGACTAATGAACATGGACAAATGCTTCACACAACGAGTCACAATGACAAATGAACAAGGACAATTGGCTCACACTACGAGTCACAATGACTAATAAACATGAACAAATGTTTCACCCAACGAGTCACAATAACTAATGAACAAGGAAATTAAGTTTACACAATGAGTCACAATGAGAAGGACAAAAGGTTCATAGAACGAGTCACAATGACTAATAAACATGGACAAATACTTCACACAACTAGTCACAATGACTAATAAAGAAGGACAAATGGTTCACACAACGAGTAACAATGACAAGGATAAATTATTCACACAACGAGTCACAATGAATAATAAACATGGACAAATGCTTCACACAACGAGTCACAATGACTAATAAACATGGATAAATGCTTCACACAACGAGTCACAATGACAAATGAACAAGGACAATTGGCTCACACAACGAGTCACAATGACTAATAAACATGGACAAATGTTTCACCCAACCAGTCACAATAACTAATAAACAAGGAAAATTAGTTTACACAATGAGTCACAATGACAAGGACAAAAGGTTCATAGAACAAGTCACAATGACTAATAAACATGGACAAATGCTTCACACAACTAGTCACAATGACAAATAAACAAGGACAAATTGTTCACACAACGAGTCACAATGACAAGGATAAATTATTCACACAACGAGTCACAATGAATAATAAACATTGACACATGCTTTAGACAACGAGTCACAATGACTAATGAACAAGAACAATTGGTTCACACAACGAGTCACAATAACAAGGATAAATTATTAACATAACCAGTCACAATGATTAATTAACATGTTCAAATGCTTCACACAACGAGTCATAATGACTAATGAACAAGGACAATTGGTTCACACAACGAGTCACAATGACTAATAAACATGGACAAATGTTTCACCCAACGAGTCACAATAACTATCGAACAAGGAAAATTAGTTTACACAATGAGTCACAATGACAAGGACAAATGTTTCACACAACGAGTCACAATGACTAATAAACATGGACAAATATTTCACACAACAAGTCACAATGACTAATGAACAAGGAAAATTAGTTCATACAATGAGTCACAATGACAAGGACAAATGGTTCACACAACGAGTCACAATGACTAATAAACAAGAACAAATGCTTCACACAACGAGTCACAATGACTAATAAACAAGGATAAATGGTTCACACAACGAATCACAATGACAAGGATAAATTATTAACACAACGAGTCACAATGACTAATAAACATGGACAGATGCTTCACACAACGAGTAACAATGACTAATAAACAAGGACAAATGGTTCACACAAGGAGTCACAATGACTAATAAACATGGACAAATATTTCACACAACGAAATGCTTCACACAACGAGTAACAATGACTAATAAACAAGGACAAATAGTTCACACAAGGAGTCACAATGACAAATAAACATGGACAAATATTTCACACAACGAGTAACAATGACTAATGAAAAAGGAAAATTAGTTCACACAATGAGTCACAATGACAAGGACAAAAGGTTCATACAACGAGTCACAATGACTAATAAACATGGAAAAATGCTTCACACAACGAGTCACAATGACTAATAAACAAGGACAAATGGTTCACACAATGAGTCAGAAGGACAAGGATAAATTATTCACACAACAAGTCACAATGACTAATAAACATGGACAAATACTTCACACAACGAGTCACAATGACTAAATAAGGACAAATGGTTCACACAACGAGTCACAATGACAAGGATAAATTATTCACACAACGAGTCACAATGAAACATGGACAAATGCTTCACACAACAAGTCACAATGACTAATAAACAAGGGCAATTGGTTCACACAACGACTAATAAACAAGGGCAAATGGTTCACACAACGAGTCACAATGACTAATGAACAAGGACAATTGGTTGACACAACGAGTCACAATGACAAGGATAAATTATTCACACAAGGAGTCACAATGACTAATATACATGGACAAATGCTTCACACAACGAGTCACAATGACTAATAAACATGGACAAATGCTTCACACAACGAATCACAATGACAAGGATATATTATTTACACAACGAGTTACAATTACTAATAAACATAAACAAATGCTTCTCAGAACAAGTCACAATGACTAATGAACAAGGACAATTGGTTCACAAAACGAGTAACAATGACTAATAAACAAGGACAAATGGTTCACACAACGAGTCACAATGACTAATGAACAAGGACAATTGGTCGACACAAGGAGTCACAATGACAAGGATACATGGACAAATGCTTAACACAACGAGTCACAATGACTAATAAACATGGACAAATGCTTCACACAACGAGTCACAATGACAAATGAACAAGGACAATTGGCTCACACTACGAGTCACATTGACTAATAAACATGGACAAATGTTTCACCCAACGAGTCACAATAACTAATGAACAAGGAAAATTAGTTTACACAATGAGTCACAATGACAAGGACAAAAGGTTCATAGAACGAGTCACAATGACTAATAAACATGGACAAATGCTTCACAATACTAGTAACAATGACTAATAAACAAGGACAAATGGTTCACACAACGAGTAACAATGACAAGGATAAATTATTCACACAACGAGTCACAATGAATAATAAACATGGACAAATGCTTCACACAACGAGTCACAATGACTAATAAACATGGATAAATGCTTCACACAACGAGTCACAATGACAAATGAACAAGGACAATTGGCTCACACAACGAGTCACAATGACTAATAAACATGGACAAATGTTTCACCCAACGAGTCACAATAACTAATAAACAAGGAAAATTAGTTTACACAATGAGTCACAATGACTAATAAACATGGACAAATGCTTCACACAACGAGTAACAATGACTAATAAACAAGGACAAATGGTTCACACAAGGAGTCACAATGACTAATAAACATGGACAAATACTTCACACAACGAGTCACAATGACTAATAAATAAGGACAAATGGTTCACACAACGAGTCACAATGACAAGGATAAATTATTCACACACCGAGTCACAATGAAACATGGACAAATGCTTCACACAACATGTCACAATGACTAATAAACAAGGGCAATTGGTTCACACAATGACTAATAAACAAGGGCAAATGGTTCACACAACGAGTCACAATGACTAATGAACAAGGACAATTGGTTGACACAACGAGTCACAATGACAAGGATAAATTTTTCACACAAGGAGTCACAATGACTAATATACACGGACAATTGCTTCACACAACGAGTCACAATGACTAATAAACATGGACAAATGCTTCACATAACGAATCACAATGACAAGGATATATTATTTACACAACGAGTTACAATTACTAATAAACATAAACAAATGCTTCTCACAACAAGTCACAATGACTAATGAACAAGGACAATTGGTTCACAAAACGAGTAACAATGACTAATAAACAAGGACAAATGGTTCACACAACGAGTCACAATGACTAATGAACAAGGACAATTGGTCGACACAAGGAGTCACAATGACAAGGATACATGGACAAATGCTTAACACAACGAGTCACAATGACTAATAAACATGGACAAATGCTTCACACAACGAGTCACAATGACAAATGAACAAGGACAATTGGCTCACACTACGAGTCACATTGACTAATAAACATGGACAAATGTTTCACCCAACGAGTCACAATAACTAATGAACAAGGAAAATTAGTTTACACAATGAGTCACAATGACAAGGACAAAAGGTTCATAGAACGAGTCACAATGACTAATAAACATGGACAAATGCTTCACAATACTAGTAACAATGACTAATAAACAAGGACAAATGGTTCACACAACGAGTAACAATGACAAGGATAAATTATTCACACAACGAGTCACAATGAATAATAAACATGGACAAATGCTTCACACAACGAGTCACAATGACTAATAAACATGGATAAATGCTTCACACAACGAGTCACAATGACAAATGAACAAGGACAATTGGCTCACACAACGAGTCACAATGACTAATAAACATGGACAGATGTTTCACCCAACGAGTCACAATAACTAATAAACAAGGAAAATTAGTTTACACAATGAGTCACAATGACAAGGACAAAAGGTTCATAGAACAAGTCACAATGACTAATAAACATGGACAAATGCTTCACACAACTAGTCACAATGACAAATAAACAAGGACAAATTGTTCACACAACGAGTAACAATGACAAGGATAAATTATTCACACAATGAGTCACAATGAAACATGGACAAATGCTTCACACAACAAGTCACAATGACTAATAAACAAGGGCAATTGGTTCACACAATGACTAATAAACAAGGGCAAATGGTTCACACAACGAGTCACAATGACTAATGAACAAGGACAATTGGTTGACACAACGAGTCACAATGACAAGGATAAATTATTCACACAAGGAGTCACAATGACTAATATACATGGACAAATGCTTCACACAACGAGTCACAATGACTAATAAACATGGACAAATGCTTCACACAACGAATCACAATGACAAGGATATATTATTTACACAACGAGTTACAATGACTAATAAACATGGACAAATGCTTCACACAACAAGTCACAATGACTAATGAACAAGGACAATTAGTTCACAAAACGAGTAACAATGACTAATAAACAAAGACAAATGGTTCGCACAAGGAGTCACAATGACTAATGAACAAGCACAATTGGTCGACACAAGGAGTCACAATGACAAGGATAGATGGACAAATGCTTCACACAACGAGTCACAATGACTAATAAACATGGACAAATGCTTCACACAACGAGTCACAATGACAAATGAACAAGGACAATTGGCTCACACTACGAGTCACAATGACTAATAAACATGAACAAATGTTTCACCCAACGAGTCACAATAACTAATGAACAAGGAAATTAAGTTTACACAATGAGTCACAATGAGAAGGACAAAAGGTTCATAGAACGAGTCACAATGACTAATAAACATGGACAAATACTTCACACAACTAGTCACAATGACTAATAAAGAAGGACAAATGGTTCACACAACGAGTAATAATGACAAGGATAAATTATTCACACAACGAGTCACAATGAATAATAAACATGGACAAATGCTTCACACAACGAGTCACAATGACTAATAAACATGGATAAATGCTTCACACAACGAGTCACAATGACAAATGAACAAGGACAATTGGCTCACACAACGAGTCACAATGACTAATAAACATGGACAAATGTTTCACCCAACGAGTCACAATAACTAATAAACAAGGAAAATTAGTTTACACAATGAGTCACAATGACAAGGACAAAAGGTTCATAGAACAAGTCACAATGACTAATAAACATGGACAAATGCTTCACACAACTAGTCACAATGACAAATAAACAAGGACAAATTGTTCACACAACGAGTCACAATGACAAGGATAAATTATTCACACAACGAGTCACAATGAATAATAAACATTGACACATGCTTTAGACAACGAGTCACAATGACTAATGAACAAGAACAATTGGTTCACACAACGAGTCACAATAACAAGGATAAATTATTAACATAACCAGTCACAATGATTAATTAACATGTTCAAATGCTTCACACAACGAGTCATAATGACTAATGAACAAGGACAATTGGTTCACACAACGAGTCACAATGACTAATAAACATGGACAAATGTTTCACCCAACGAGTCACAATAACTATCGAACAAGGAAAATTAGTTTACACAATGAGTCACAATGACAAGGACAAAAGGTTCATAGAACGAGTCACAATGACTAATAAACATGGACAAATGCTTCACACAACAGTCACAATGACTAATGAACAAGGACAATTAGTTCATACAATGAGTCACAATGACAAGGACAAATGGTTCACACAACGAGTCACAATGACTAATAAACAAGAACAAATGCTTCACACAACGAGTCACAATGACTAATAAACAAGGATAAATGGTTCACACAACGAATCACAATGACAAGGATAAATTATTAACACAACGAGTCACAATGACTAATAAACATGGACAGATGCTTCACACAACGAGTAACAATGACTAATAAACAAGGACAAATGGTTCACACAAGGAGTCACAATGACTAATAAACATGGACAAATATTTCACACAACGAAATGCTTCACACAACGAGTAACAATGACTAATAAACAAGGACAAATAGTTCACACAAGGAGTCACAATGACTAATAAACATGGACAAATATTTCACACAACGAGTAACAATGACTAATGAAAAAGGAAAATTAGTTCACACAATGAGTCACAATGACAAGGACAAAAGGTTCATACAACGAGTCACAATGACTAATAAACATGGAAAAATGCTTCACACAACGAGTCACAATGACTAATAAACAAGGACAAATGGTTCACACAACGAGTCAGAAGGACAAGGATAAATTATTCACACAACAAGTCACAATGACTAATAAACATGGACAAATACTTCACACAACGAGTCACAATGACTAAATAAGGACAAATGGTTCACACAACGAGTCACAATGACAAGGATAAATTATTCACACAACGAGTCACAATGAAACATGGACAAATGCTACACACAACAAGTCACAATGACTAATAAACAAGGGCAATTGGTTCACACAATGACTAATAAACAAGGGCAAATGGTTCACACAACGAGTCACAATGACTAATGAACAAGGACAATTGGTTGACACAACGAGTCACAATGACAAGGATAAGTTATTCACACAAGGAGTCACAATGACTAATATACATGGACAAATGCTTCACACAACGAGTCACAATGACTAATAAACATGGACAAATGCTTCACACAACGAATCACAATGACAAGGATATATTATTTACACAACGAGTTACAATGACTAATAAACATTGACAAATGCTTCACACAACAAGTCACAATGACTAATGAACAAGGACAATTGGTTCACAAAACGAGTAACAATGACTTATAAACAAGGACAAATGGTTCACACAACGAGTCACAATGACTAATGAACAAGGACAATTGGTCGACACAAGGAGTCACAATGACAAGGATACATGGACAATAGCTTCACACAACGAGTCACAATGACTAATAAACATGGACAAATGTTTCACCCAACGAGTCACAATAACTATCGAACAAGGAAAATTAGTTTACACAATGAGTCACAATGACAAGGACAAAAGGTTCATAGAACGAGTCACAATGACTAATAAACATGGACAAATGCTTCACACAACTAGTCACAATGACTAATAAACAAGGACAAATGGTTCACACAACGAGTAACAATGACAAGGATAAATTATTCACACAACGAGTCACAATGAATAATAAAAATGGACAAATGCTTCACACAACGAGTCACAATGACTAATAAACATGGACAAATGCTTCACACAACGAGTAACAATGACTAATAAACAAGGACAAATGGTTCACACAAAGAGTCACAATGACTAATAAACATGGACAAATATTTCACACAACGAGTCACAATGACTAATGAAAAAGGAAAATTAGTTCATACAATGAGTCACAATGATAAGGACAAAAGGTTAATACAACGAGTCACAATGACTAATAAACATGGAAAAATGCTTCACACAACGAGTCACAATGACTAATAAACAAGGACAAATGGTTCACACAACGAGTCAGAATGACAAGGATAAATTATTCACACAACAAGTCACAATGACTAATAAACATGGACAAATACTTCACACAACGAGTCACAATGACTAATAAATAAGGACAAATGGTTCACACAATGAGTCACAATGACAAGGATAAATTATTCACACAACGAGTCACAATGAAACATGGACAAATGCTTCACACAACAAGTCACAATGACTAATAAACAAGGGCAATTGGTTCACACAGTGACTAATAAACAAGGGCAAATGGTTCACACAACGAGTCACAATGACTAATGAACAAGGACAATTGGTTGACACAACGAGTCACAATGACAAGAATAAATTATTCACACAAGGAGTCATAATGACTAATAAACATGGACAAATGCTTCACACAACAGTCACAATGACTAATGAACAAGGACAATTGGTTCACACAACGAGTCACAAAGACTAATAAACATGGACAAATGTTTCACACAACGAGTCACAATGACTAATAAACATGGACAAATATTTCACACAACAAGTCACAATGACTAATGAACAAGGAAAATTAGTTCATACAATGAGTCACAATGACAAGGACAAATGGTTCACACAACGAGTCACAATGACTAATAAACAAGAACAAATGCTTCACACAACGAGTCACAATGACTAATAAACAAGGATAAATGGTTCACACAACGAATCACAATGACAAGGATAAATTATTAACACAACGAGTCACAATGACTAATAAACATGGACAGATGCTTCACACAACGAGTAACAATGACTAATAAACAAGGATAAATGGTTCACACAAGGAGTCACAATGACTAATAAACATGGACAAATATTTCACACAACGAAATGCTTCACACAACGAGTAACAATGACTAATAAACAAGGACAAATGGTTCACACAAGGAGTCACAATGACTAATAAACATGGACAAATATTTCACACAACGAGTCACAATGACTAATGAAAAAGGAAAATTAGTTCACATAATGAGTCACAATGACAAGGACAAAAGGTTCATACAACGAGTCACAATGACTAATAAACATGGAAAAATGCTTCACACAACGAGTCACAATGACTAATAAACAAGGCCAAATGGTTCACACAACGAGTCAGAAGGACAAGGATAAATTATTCACACAACAAGTCACAATGACTAATAAACATGGACAAATACTTCACACAACGAGTCACAATGACTAAATAAGGACAAATGGTTCACACAACGAGTCACAATGACAAGGATAAATTATTCACACAACGAGTCACAATGAAACATGGACAAATGCTTCACACAACAAGTCACAATGACTAATAAACAAGGGCAATTGGTTCACACAATGACTAATAAACAAGGGCAAATGGTTCACACAACGAGTCACAATGACTAATGAACAAGGACAATTGGTTGACACAACGAGTCACAATGACAAGGATAAATTATTCACACAAGGAGTCACAATGACTAATATACATGGACAAATGCTTCACACAACGAGTCACAATGACTAATAAACATGGACAAATGCTTCACACAACGAATCACAATGACAAGGATATATTATTTACACAACGAGTTACAATGACTAATAAACATTGACAAATGCTTCACACAACAAGTCACAATGACTAATGAACAAGGACAATTGGTTCACAAAACGAGTAACAATGACTAATAAACAAGGACAAATGGTTCACACAACGAGTCACAATGACTAATGAACAAGGACAATTG
This sequence comes from Silene latifolia, assembly GCF_048544455.1. Taxonomy (NCBI): domain Eukaryota; kingdom Viridiplantae; phylum Streptophyta; class Magnoliopsida; order Caryophyllales; family Caryophyllaceae; genus Silene; species Silene latifolia. The sequence goes on from NC_133531.1 coordinate 49,092,476, forward strand.
GTCGACACAAGGAGTCACAATGACAAGGATACATGGACAATAGCTTCACACAACGAGTCACAATGACTAATAAACATGGACAAATGTTTCACCCAACGAGTCACAATAACTATCGAACAAGGAAAATTAGTTTACACAATGAGTCACAATGACAAGGACAAAAGGTTCATAGAACGAGTCACAATGACTTATAAACATGGACAAATGCTTCACACAACTAGTCACAATGACTAATAAACAAGGACAAATGGTTCACACAACGAGTAACAATGACAAGGATAAATTATTCACACAACGAGTCACAATGAATAATAAACATGGACAAATGCTTCACACAACGAGTCACAATGACTAATAAACATGGACAAATGCTTCACACAACGAGTAACAATGACTAATAAACAAGGACAAATGGTTCACACAAAGAGTCACAATGACTAATAAACATGGACAAATATTTCACACAACGAGTCACAATGACTAATGAAAAAGGAAAATTAGTTCACACAATGAGTCACAATGATAAGGACAAAAGGTTAATACAACGAGTCACAATGACTAATAAACATGGAAAAATGCTTCACACAAATGAGTCACAATGACTAATAAACAAGGACAAATGGTTCACACAACGAGTCAGAATGACAAGGATAAATTATTCACACAACAAGTCACAATGACTAATAAACATGGACAAATACTTTACACAACGAGTCACAATGACTAATAAATAAGGACAAATGGTTCACACAACGAGTCACAATGACAAGGATAAATTATTCACACAACGAGTCACAATGAAACACTGACAAATGCTTCACACAACAAGTCACAATGACTAATAAACAAGGGCAATTGGTTCACACAAAGACTAATAAACAAGGGCAAATGGTTCACACAACGAGTCACAATGACTAATGAACAAGGACAATTGGTTGACACAACGAGTCACAATGACAAGAATAAATTATTCACACAAGGAGTCACAATGACTAATATACATGGACAAATGCTTCACACAACGAGTCACAATGACTAATAAACAGGGACAAATGCTTCACACAACGAATCACAATGACAAGGATATATTATTTACACAACGAGTTACAATGACTAATAAACATGGACAAATGCTTCACACAACAAGTCACAATGACTAATGAACAAGGACAATTGGTTCACAAAACGAGTAACAATGACTAATAAACAAGGACAAATGGTTCACACAACGAGTCACAATGACTAATGAACAAGGACAATTGGTCGACACAAGGAGTCACAATGACAAGGATACATGGATAAATGCTTCACACAACGAGACACAATGACTAATAAACATGGACAAATGCTTCACACAACGAGTCACAATGACAAATGAACAAGGACAATTGGCTCACACTACGAGTCACAATGACTAATAAACATGGACAAATGTTTCACCCAACGAGTCACAATAACAAATGAACAAGGAAAATTAGTTTACACAATGAGTCACAATGACAAGGACAAAAGGTTCATAGAACGAGTCACAATGACTAATAAACATGGACAAATGCTTCACACAACTAGTCACTATGACTAATAAACAAGGACAAATGGTTCACACAACGAGTAAAAATGACAAGGATAAATTATTCACACAACGAGTCACAATGAATAATAAACATGGACAAATGTTTCACACAACGAGTCACAATGACTAATAAACATGGACAAATGCTTCACACAACGAGTAACAATGACTAATAAACAAGGACAAATAGTTCACACAAGGAGTCACAATGACTAATAAACATGGACAAATATTTCACACAACGAGTCACAATGACTAATGAAAAAGGAAAATTAGTTCACATAATGAGTCACAATGACAAGGACAAAAGGTTCATACAACGAGTCACAATGACTAATAAACATGGAAAAATGCTTCACACAACGAGTCACAATGACTAATAAACAAGGACAAATGGTTCACACAACGAGTCAGAAGGACAAGGATAAATTATTCACACAACAAGTCACAATGACTAATAAACATGGACAAATACTTCACACAACGAGTCACAATGACTAAATAAGGACAAATGGTTCACACAACGAGTCACAATGACAAGGATAAATTATTCACACAACGAGTCACAATGAAACATGGACAAATGCTTCACACAACAAGTCACAATGACTAATAAACAAGGGCAATTGGTTCACACAATGACTAATAAACAAGGGCAAATGGTTCACACAACGAGTCACAATGACTAATGAACAAGGACAATTGGTTGACACAACGAGTCACAATGACAAGGATAAATTATTCACACAAGGAGTCACAATGACTAATATACATGGACAAATGCTTCACACAACGAGTCACAATGACTAATAAACATGGACAAATGCTTCACACAACGAATCACAATGACAAGGATATATTATTTACACAACGAGTTACAATGACTAATAAACATTGACAAATGCTTCACACAACAAGTCACAATGACTAATGAACAAGGACAATTGGTTCACAAAACGAGTAACAATGACTAATAAACAAGGACAAATGGTTCACACAACGAGTCACAATGACTAATGAACAAGGACAATTGGTCGACACAAGGAGTCACAATGACAAGGATACATGGACAATAGCTTCACACAACGAGTCACAATGACTAATAAACATGGACAAATGTTTCACCCAACGAGTCACAATAACTATCGAACAAGGAAAATTAGTTTACACAATGAGTCACAATGACAAGGACAAAAGGTTCATAGAACGAGTCACAATGACTTATAAACATGGACAAATGCTTCACACAACTAGTCACAATGACTAATAAACAAGGACAAATGGTTCACACAACGAGTAACAATGACAAGGATAAATTATTCACACAACGAGTCACAATGAATAATAAACATGGACAAATGCTTCACACAACGAGTCACAATGACTAATAAACATGGACAAATGCTTCACACAACGAGTAACAATGACTAATAAACAAGGACAAATGGTTCACACAAAGAGTCACAATGACTAATAAACATGGACAAATATTTCACACAACGAGTCACAATGACTAATGAAAAAGGAAAATTAGATCACACAATGAGTCACAATGATAAGGACAAAAGGTTAATACAACGAGTCACAATGACTAATAAACATGGAAAAATGCTTCACACAGCGAGTCACAATGACTAATAAACAAGGACAAATGGTTCACACAACGAGTCAGAATGACAAGGATAAATTATTCACACAACAAGTCACAATGACTAATAAACATGGACAAATACTTTACACAACGAGTCACAATGACTAATAAATAAGGACAAATGGTTCACACAACGAGTCACAATGACAAGGATAAATTATTCACACAACGAGTCACAATGAAACACTGACAAATGCTTCACACAACAAGTCACAATGACTAATAAACAAGGGCAATTGGTTCACACAGTGACTAATAAACAAGGGCAAATGGTTCACACAACGAGTCACAATGACTAATGAACAAGGACAATTGGTTGACACAACGAGTCACAATGACAAGAATAAATTATTCACACAAGGAGTCACAATGACTAATATACATGGACAAATGCTTCACACAACGAGTCACAATGACTAATAAACAGGGACAAATGCTTCACACAACGAATCACAATGACAAGGATATATTATTTACACAACGAGTTACAATGACTAATAAACATGGACAAATGCTTCACACAACAAGTCACAATGACTAATGAACAAGGACAATTGGTTCACAAAACGAGTAACAATGACTAATAAACAAGGACAAATGGTTCACACAACGAGTCACAATGACTAATGAACAAGGACAATCGGTCGACACAAGGAGTCACAATGACAAGGATACATGGATAAATGCTTCACACAACGAGACACAATGACTAATAAACATGGACAAATGCTTCACACAACGAGTCACAATGACAAATGAACAAGGACAATTGGCTCACACTACGAGTCACAATGACTAATAAACATGGACAAATGTTTCACCCAACGAGTCACAATAACAAATGAACAAGGAAAATTAGTTTACACAATGAGTCACAATGACAAGGACAAAAGGTTCATAGAACGAGTCACAATGACTAATAAACATGGACAAATGCTTCACACAACTAGTCACTATGACTAATAAACAAGGACAAATGGTTCACACAACGAGTAAAAATGACAAGGATAAATTATTCACACAACGAGTCACAATGAATAATAAACATGGACAAATGCTTCACACAACGAGTCACAATGACTAATAAACATGGACAAATGCTTCACACAACGAGTAACAATGACTAATAAACAAGGACAAATAGTTCACACAAGGAGTCACAATGACTAATAAACATGGACAAATATTTCACACAACGAGTCACAATGACTAATGAACAAGGAAAATTAGTTCACACAATGAGAAACAATGACAAGGACAAAAGGTTCATACAACGAGTCACAATGACTAATAAACATGGAAAATTGCTTCACACAACGAGTCACAATGACTAATAAACAAGGACAAATGGTTCACACAACGAGTCAGAATGACAAGGATAAATTATTCACACAACGAGTCACAATGAAACATGGACAAATGCTTCACACAACAAGTCACAATGACTAATAAACAAGGGCAATTGGTTCACACAATGACTAATAAACAAGGGCAAATGGTTCACACAACGAGTCACAATGACTAATGAACAAGGACAATTGGTTGACACAACGAGTCACAATGACAAGGATACATGGACAAATGCTTCACACAACGAGTCACAATGACTAATAAACATGGACAAATGCTTCACACAACGAGTCACAATGACAAATGAACAAGGACAATTGGCTCACACTACGAGTCATAATGACTAATAAACATGGACAAATGTTTCACCCAACGAGTCACAATAACTAATGAACAAGGAAAATTAGTTTACACAATGAGTCACAATGCAAGGACAAAAGGTTCATAGAACGAGTCACAATGACTAATAAACATGGACAAATGCTTCACAAAACTAGTCACAATGACTAATAAACAAGGACAAATGGTTCACACAACGAGTAACAATGACAAGGATAAATTATTCACACAACGAGTCACAATAAATAATAAACATGGACAAATACTTCACACAACGAGTCACAATGACTAATAAACATGGACAAATGCTTCACACAACGAGTAACAATGACTAATAAACAAGGACAAATGGTTCACACAAGGAGTCACAATGACTAATAAACATGGACAAATATTTCACACAACGAGTCACAATGACTAATGAACAAGGAAAATTAGTTCACACAATGAGTCACAAGGACAAAAGGTTCATACAACGAGTCACAATGACTAATAAACATGGAAAAATGCTTCACACAACGAGTCACAATGACTAATAAACAAGGACAAATGGTTCACAAAATGAGTCAGAATGACAAGGCTAAATTATTCACACAACAAGTCACAATGACTAATAAACATGGACAAATACTTCACACAACGAGTCACAATGACTAATAAATAAGGACAAATGGTTCACACAACGAGTCACAATGACAAGGATAAATTATTCACACAACGAGTCAGAATGAAACATGGACAAATGCTTCACACAACAAGTCACAATGACTAATAAACAAGGGCAATTGGTTCACACAGTGACTAATAAACAAGGGCAAATGGTTCACACAACGAGTCACAATGACTAATGAACAAGGACAATTGGTAGACACAACGAGTCACAATGACAAGGATAAATTATTCACACAAGGAGTCACAATGACTAATATACATGGACAAATGCTTCACACAACGAGTCACAATGACTAATAAACATGGACAAATGCTTCACACAATGAATCACAATGACAAGGATATATTATTTACACAACGAGTTACAATGACTAATAAAGATGGACAAATGCTTCACACAACAAGTCACAATGACTAATGAACAAGGACAATTGGTTCACAAAACGAGTAACAATGACTAATAAACAAGGACAAATGGTTCACACAACGAGTCACAATGACTAATGAACAAGGACAATTGGTCGACACAAGGAGTCACAATGACAAGGATACATGGACAAATGCTTCACACAACGAGACACAATGACTAATAAACATGGACAAATGCTTCACACAACGAGTCACAATGACAAATGAACAAGGACAATTGGCTCACACTACGAGTCACAATGACTAATACACATGGACAAATGTTTCACCCAACGAGTCACAATAACTAATGAACAAGGAAAACTAGTTTACACAATGAGTCACAATGACAAGGAGAAAAGGTTCATAGAACGAGTCACAATGACTAATAAACATGGACAAATGCTTCACACAACTAGTCACAATGACTAATAAACAAGGACAAATAGTTTACACAACGAGTAACAATGACAAGGATAAATTATTCACACAACGAGTCACAATGAATAATAAACATGGACAAATGCTTCACACAACGAGTCACAATGACTAATAAACATGGACAAATGCTTCACACAACGAGTAACAATGACTAATAAACAAGGACAAATGGTTCACACAAGGAATCACAATGACTAATAAACATGGACAAATATTTCACACAACGAGTCACAATGACTAATGAACAAGGAAAATTAGTTCACACAATGAGTCACAATGACAAGGACAAAAGGTTCATACAACGAGTCACAATGACTAATAAACAAGGACAAATGGTTCACACAACGAGTAACAATGACAAGGATAAATTATTCACACAACGAGTCACAATGAATAATAAACATGGACAAATGCTTCACACAACGAGTCACAATGACTAATAAACATGGACAAATGGTTCACACAATGAGTAACAATGACTAATAAACAAGGACAAATGGTTCACACAAGGAGTCACAATGACTAATAAACATGGACAAATATTTCACACAACGAGTCACAATGACTAATGAACAAGGAAAATTAGGTCACACAATGAGTCACAATGACAAGGACAAAAGCTTCATACAACGAGTCACAATGACTAATAAACATGGAAAAATGCTTCACACAACGAGTCACAATGACTAATAAACATGGACAAATGGTTCACACAACGAGTCAGAATGACAAGGATAAATTATTCACACAACAAGTCACAATGACTAATAAACATGGACAAATACTTCACACAACGAGTCACAATGACTAATAAATAAGGACAAATGGTTCACACAACGAGTCACAATGACAAGGATAAATTATTCACACAACGAGTCACAATGAAACATGGACAAATGCTTCACACAACAAGTCACAATGACTAATAAACAAGGGCAATTAGTTCACACAGTGACTAATAAACAAGGGCAAATGGTTCACACAACGAGTCACAATGACTAATGAACAAGGACAATTGGTTGACACAACGAGTCACAATGACAAGGATAAATTATTCACACAAGGAGTCACAATGACTAATATACATGGACAAATGCTTCACACAACGAGTCACAATGACTAATAAACATGGACAAATGCTTCACACAATGAATCACAATGACAAGGATATATTATTTACACAACGAGTTACAATGACTAATAAACATGGACAAATGCTTCACACAACAAGTCACAATGACTAATGAACAAGGACAATTGGTCGACACAAGGAGTCACAATGACAAGGATACATGGACAAATGCTTCACACAACGAGACACAATGACTAATAAACATGGACAAATGCTTCACACAACGAGTCACAATGACAAATGAACAAGGACAATTGGCTCACACTACGAGTCACAATGACTAATACACATGGACAAATGTTTCACCCAACGAGTCACAATAACTAATGAACAAGGAAAACTAGTTTACACAATGAGTCACAATGACAAGGACAAAAGGTTCATAGAACGAGTCACAATGACTAATAAACATGGACAAATGCTTCACACAACTAGTCACAATGACTAATAAACAAGGACAAATAGTTTACACAACGAGTAACAATGACAAGGATAAATTATTCACACAACGAGTCACAATGAATAATAAACATGGACAAATGCTTCACACAACGAGTCACAATGACTAATAAACATGGACAAATGCTTCACACAACGAGTAACAATGACTAAGAAACAAGGACAAATGGTTCACACAAGGAGTCACAATGACTAATAAACATGGACAAATATTTCACACAACGAGTCACAATGACTAATGAACAAGGAAAATTAGTTCACACAATGAGTCACAATGACAAGGACAAAAGGTTCATACAACGAGTCACAATGACTAATAAACATGGACAAATGTTTCACACAACTAGTCACAATGACTAATAAACAAGGACAAATAGTTTACACAACGAGTAACAATGACAAGGATAAATTATTCACACAACGAGTCACAATGAATAATAAACATGGACAAATGCTTCACACAACGAGTCACAATGACTAATAAACATGGACAAATGCTTCACACAACGAGTAACAATGACTAATAAACAAGGACAAATAGTTTACACAACGAGTCACAATGACAAGGATAAATTATTCACACAAGGAGTCACAATGACTAATATACATGGACAAATGCTTCACACAACGAGTCACAATGACTAATAAACATGGACAAATGCTTCACACAACGAATCACAATGACAAGGATATATTATTTACACAACGAGTTACAATGACTAATAAACATGGACAAATGCTTCTCACAACAAGTCACAATGACTAATGAACAAGGACAATTGGTTCACAAAACGAGTAACAATGACTAATAAACAAGGACAAATGGTTCACACAACGAGTCACAATGACTAAAGAACAAGGACAATTGGTCGACACAAGGAGTCACAATGACAACGATACATGGACAAATGCTTCACACAACGAGTCACAATGACTAATAAACATGGACAAATGCTTCACACAACGAGTCACAATGACAAATGAACAAGGACAATTGGCTCACACTACGAGTCACAATGACTAATAAACATGGACAAATGTTTCACCCAACGAGTCACAATAACTATCGAACAAGGAAAATTAGGTTACACAATGAGTCACAATGACAAGGACAAAAGGTTCATAGAACGAGTCATAATGACTAATAAACATGGACAAATGCTTCACACAACTAGTCACAATGACTAATAAACAAGGACAAATGGTTCACACAACGAGTAACAATGACAAGGATAAATTATTCACACAATGAGTCACAATGAATAATAAACATGGACAAATGCTTCACACAACGAGTCACAATGACTAATAAACATGGACAAATGCTTCACACAATGAGTAACAATGACTAATAAACAAGGACAAATGGTTCACACAAAGAGTCACAATGACTAATAAACATGGACAAATATTTCACACAACGAGTCACAATGACTAATGAACAAGGAAAATTAGTTCACACAATGAGTCACAATGACAAGGACAAAAGGTTCATACAACGAGTCACAATGACTAATAAACATGGAAAAATGCTTCACACAACGAGTCACAATGACTAATACACAAGGACAAATGGTTCACACAACGAGTCAGAATGACAAGGATAAATTATTCACACAACAAGTCACAATGACTAATAAACATGGACAAATACTTCACACAACGACTCACAATGACTAATAAATAAGGACAAATGGTTCACACAACGAGTCACAATGACAAGGATAAATTATTCACACAACGAGTCACAATGAAACATGGACAAATGCTTCACACAACAAGTCACAATGACTAATAAACAAGGCAATTGGTTCACACAGTGACTAATAAACAAGGGCAAATGGTTCTCACAACGAGTCACAATGACTAATGAACAAGGACAATTGGTTGACACAACGAGTCACAATGACAAGGATAAATTATTCACACAAGGAGTCACAATGACTAATATACATGGACAAATGCTTCACACAACGAGTCACAATGACTAATAAACATGGACAAATGCTTCACACAACGAATCACAATGACAAGGATATATTATTTACACAACGAGTTACAATGACTAATAAACATGGACAAATGCTTCACACAACAAGTCACAATGACTAATGAACAAGGACAATTGGTTCACAAAACGAGTAACAATGACTAATAAACAAGGACAAATGGTTCACACAACGAGTCACAATGACTAATGAACAAGGACAATTGGTCGACACAAGGAGTCACAATGACAAGGATACATGGACAAATGCTTCACACAACGAGACACAATGACTAATAAACATGGACAAATGTTTCACCCAACGAGTCACAATAACTAATGAACAAGGAAAAATAGTTTACACAATGAGTCACAATGACAAGGAGAAAAGGTTCATAGAACGAGTCACAATGACTAATAAACATGGACAAATGCTTCACACAACTAGTCACAATGACTAATAAACAAGGACAAATGGTTTACACAACGAGTAACAATGACAAGGATAAATTATTCACACAACGAGTCACAATGAATAATAAACATGGACAAATGCTTCACACAACGAGTCACAATGACTAATAAACATGGACAAATGCTTCACACAACGAGTAACAATGACTAATAAACAAGGACAAATGGTTCACACAAGGAGACACAATGACTAATAAACATGGACAAATATTTCACACAACGAGTCACAATGACTAATGAACAAGGAAAATTAGTTCACACAATGAGTCACAATGACAAGGACAAAAGGTTCATACAACGAGTCACATTGACTAATAAACATGGAAAAATGCTTCACACAACGAGTCACAATGACTAATAAACAAGGACAAATGGTTCACACAACGAGTCAGAATGACAAGGATAAATTATTCACACAACAAGTCACAATGACTAATAAACATGGAAAAATACTTCACACAATGAGTCACAATGACTAATAAATAAGGACAAATGGTTCACACAACGAGTCACAATGACAAGGATAAATTATTCACACAACGAGTCACAATGAAACATGGACAAATGCTTCACACAACAACTCACAATGACTAATAAACAAGGGCAATTGGTTCACACAATGACTAATAAACAAGGGCAAATGGTTCACACAATGAGTCACAATGACTAATGAACAAGGACAATTGGTTGACACAACGAGTCACAATGACAAGGATAAATTATTCACACAAGGAGTCACAATGACTAATATACATGGACAAATGCTTCACACAACGAGTCACAATGACTAATAAACATGGACAAATGCTTCACACAACGAATCACAATGACAAGGATATATTATTTACACAACGAGTTACAATGACTAATAAACATGGACAAATGCTTCACACAACAAGTCACAATGACTAATGAACAAGGACAATTGGTTCATAAAACGAGTAACAATGACTAATAAACAAGGACAAATGGTTCACACAACGAGTCACAATGACTAATGAACAAGGACAATTGGTCGACACAAGGAGTCACAATGACAAGGATACATGGACAAATGCTTCACACAACGAGACACAATGACTAATAAACATGGACAAATGCTTCACACAACGAGTCACAATGACAAATGAACAAGGACAATTGGCTCACACTACGAGTCACAATGACTAATACACATGGACAAATGTTTCACCCAACGAGTCACAATAACTAATCAACAAGGAAAATTAGTTTACACAATGAGTCACAATGAGAAGGAGAAAAGGTTCATAGAACGAGTCACAATGACTAATAAACATGGACAAATGGTTCACACAAGAAGTCACAATGACTAATAAACATGGACAAATATTTCACACAACGAGTCACAATGACTAATGAACAAGGAAAATTAGTTCACACAATGAGTCACAATGACAAGGACAAAAGGTTCATATAACGAGTCACAATGACTAATAAACATGGAAAAATGCTTCACACAACGAGTCACAATGACAAATAAACAAGGACAAATGGTTCACACAACGAGTCAGAATGACAAGGATAAATTATTCACACAACAAGTCACAATGACTAATAAACATGGAAAAATACTACACACAACGAGTCACAATGACTAATAAATAAGGACAAATGGTTCACACAACGAGTCACAATGACAAGGATAAATTATTCACACAACGAGTCACAATGAAACATGGACAAATGCTTCACACAAAAAGTCACAATGACTAATAAACAAGGGCAATTGGTTCACACAATGACTAATAAACAAGGGCAAATGGTTCACACAACGAGTCACAATGACTAATGAACAAGGACAATTGGTTGACCTAACGAGTCACAATGACAAGGATAAATTATTCACACAAGGAGTCACAATGACTAATATACATGGACAAATGCTTCACATAATGAACTAAAACTATCAGATTTGAGTTGATATTAGACACGAAATTCCCAAATGACAAAGAAAGAAAACTCAGCTTGTTTAGGACTCAAGGTATGACTTAATTCGAACACAAAGCAATGAATTAAGCCTAGGACTCGTCCAAGCACTTAGCAAAGGACTTATCCAACCTCCTAGCACTAAGCAAGGGAGTTTTATCAAGCACAAAGCAAAGATAAAGAAGAAAGAAAGCAGGTTGCTTCTTAGGGTTTTTTCATTCAAAATAATCTGATTTTGTCTAAGGGTTGTGCTTGCTTTTATAGGACAAGCAAGACAATCTCCTCCCTTCATCTAAGATAGCATCCTATGGCCACAAAAAGAGCTGCTAATACCACCAAACACGGCAGCCAAGGACCTTACAAGAAATCAGAAAAGAAAAGGACATAAAGCATAAAAGATAGAAAGTAAACTAATAGTACAACAATCCCTTGTTTACTAGCTCAAGTCTTGTTTATGCACACTTGGACTCACTTGGAAGACTTTGGCAATGCTGCAAATACTCTTCTAAGGGCCCTTGAGCTATGTTTGATCAAAAGAGGAATGTTGATAGCGACATAATGCACATAAAACGAAGCCTGCTCCAGCCATGTTCCTGATTGCGCGCTGTTCTAAAAGCTTGGCAAACTCAATGATAGGAAAAGCTTTGGGATACAAGTTCCTACACAAAAACGTCCCAAACTCACCAAAGATTAATCCCATGCTGGAAAAAGGCACGACTTCTTAGACGGAATTCATGTTAGACCTCAATCTTGTGCAAGGTCCAAAACCGGGTTCAAAAGAGGAATGCTCGGCTGAATTCTCTTCAATCTCCCCTTCTTGAAAAGGATTTGCCCTCAAATCCTGGCCATTATCATCTTCAATCTCTTCATAATAAGGACTTAAATCCCCAACATTGAATGTGCCATGGACCTCATAATCTCCGGGCAAGTTAATCTTGTAGGCATTGGACCCAATCTTTTCGAGGACTTCGAATGGACCATCCGCTCTTGGCATGAGCTTGTTCTTCCTTTTGGCTGGAAATCTTTCTTTTCTTAGGTTAATCCAAACAAGATCCCCTACTTCAAAGTTTGTGGCTTGCTTAGGACCCTTGGCCCTTGCTTTGTATGCTTCATTTGTTTTCTCAATTTGCTTCTTAACTTGAGCATGGATTTGTAGCATTTGCTCAACTCTTTTCTTAGCATCGAAATCAATCTTTTTCATTTGGATGGGTGCCAAATCAGTGGGCATGAGGGGGTTGGCGCCATAAACAACTTCAAATGGAGACTTGCCCGTGCTTGAAGAAGGAGCCCTATTGAAGGCAAACTCGGCTTGAGCTAGTTTGAGATCCCAATCCTTCAATGATTTAGAAACCGCGCACCTTAGGATTCTCCCTAGAGTCTTGTTAGTCACCTCCGTTTGTCCATCAGTTTGGGGGTGATGGGAGGTGCTAAATAAGAGCCTAGTCTTTAGTAACTTCCACAAGGACCTCCAAAAATGGCTCATGAACTTTGAATCCCTATCCGAGACAATAGACTTGAGAACTCCATGGAGCTTAACCACCTCTTTGAAGTATAAATCAGCCACACTAGATGCATCCTCCGTTTTCTTACAAGCAATGAAGTGAGCCATCTTGCTAAACCTATCCACAACAACCATGATGGAGTCCTTGCCTCTTTGAGTTCTTGGCAAAGCAACTATGAAATCCATGCTAATGTCTTCCCATGGCTGGTTTGGGACGGGTAAAGGGGTATAGGGGCCTGTTTTGAAGTAGGACTTGGATTGTTGACATGGAGCACACCTCTTGATAACATCTTGGACATCCCCAAGCATCTTAGGCCAATAGAAATGCTCTTGGAGTATGTCATAGGTCTTTTGAATGCCAAAGTGCCCGGCAAGACCATTGGAGTGTGCTTCTCGTACCAACAAGCTTCTATAGGGACTCCTTGGCACACACAAACGGTTTCCACGAAACAAGAACCCCTCTTGGACCAAGTAATGACCCCCCTTAGCTCGTCCATTTTGCAATGACCCCCACTCCTCCTTGAAATCTGGATCCTCTTGGTAAAACTCTTTCATGTGCTCAAACCCAAGCACTCTTTGTTCCATGTAACTCAACATAATGAACCTCCTTGATAGAGCATCCGCAACCACGTTATCCTTCCCTTCTATGTACTTGCTTGCAAAGTTGAATGATTGTAAGAACTCAACCCATTTGGCATGTCTATGGTTGAGCTTATGCTGCCCATTGATGTACTTAAGAGCCTCATGATCCGAATGAAGAACAAAGGGCCTTGGCTTGAGGTAATGGCTCCAATGAGTTAAGGCTCTTACAATGGCATAGAACTCTTTGTCATAAGTTGAGTAATTTAGCTTGGCACCACTCAATTTCTCACTAAAGTAAGCAATTGGCTTGTGCTCTTGAACAAGGACAACCCCAATGCCAATGCCACTAGCATCACACTCAACTTCAAATAACTTATCAAAATTTGGCAAAGCAAGAATAGGAGACTCACATAGCTTTTCCTTGATGGTGTTGAAGGAAGTTTCAGCCTTATCTCCCCATTTGAACTCCCCCTTCTTCATACATTCAGTTATAGGAGCCATGAGAGTGCTAAAATCCTTGATAAACCTCCTATAGAATGATGCTAACCCATGAAAGCTCCTCACATCCGTGATATTCCTAGGAATAGGCCATGACTTGATTGCTTTAACCTTCTCTTGATCAACTAATATGCCACGGTCAGAAATGATGAAACCTAAGAATTGGACTTCACTTTGCATAAAAGAACACTTCTCAAGCTTCCCATACAACTTGTGTTCCCTAAGAGTGTCAAACAATATTTGCAAATGATTGAGGTGCTCTTCTTTGTTAGGACTATACACCAAGATGTCATCAAAGTATACAACAACAAAGCTGCCCAAGTGAGGCCTAAGCACTTCATTCATAAGCCTCATGAAAGTGCTTGGTGCATTAGAAAGACCAAATGGCATGACAAGCCATTCATACAACCCATGCTTTGTTTTGAATGCGGTTTTCCACTCATCTCCTTCTTTGATTCTTACTTGATGATAACCTTGCCTTAAATCAATCTTTGAAAACAGTTTGGCTCCACTAAGCTCATCTAGGATGTCATCAAGCCTTGGTATAGGAAACCTATACTTGATGGTTATGTTGTTGATGGCTCTACTATCGGTGCACATCCTCCATGACCCATCTTTCTTGGGCACAAGCAAGGCTGGAACGGCACAAGGTGATACGAAAAATTGCGCGGAAGCGGTTTAATAGGATAAAGAACAATAATGAAAAAGGGATATTTGCTTCGAAATCTGTCTTGAAATCGAAACAATGGGATATTTGCGCGATCTAGACCTATAGATCGAACAATGGTGATTGAATCGCAAGACCTATTGCTATCAATCGGGTTAGAGTTTGAAAACGCGTCAAACAATAACAGTTTCGGAACGAAAACGCGTCGATCCTATGTTTACAAAACTTGCAAACACAAACAAAGCAACAACTTTGATTTTTATTAATTCTCAATCTATATCATATCATGCTTAAAATAATAATACAATGACTCCTATTTATACTAACAAAAAAACTCCTAAACCGATTAAGGAAACAAGCTTCCTTAAACCGATCTCCTAGATCTACTCGTGTAGATTAAGACTTCTATGGCAATTATAATTGCCTTATTACACACTCCTTAAAGATATAAGAAATACTTCTCTAAAACATAATAGGAAAACTGAATTTAGGAAACTAGTAAACTTTCCTAAAACCGAATAAGCTACTAATTAGGAAAGTAGAACTTCTAACACAAATAGGAAATAAATAACTTATACTAATTCAACTAAGATATGACTTCTTTTAGGAAAGAAGTCTCGACACCTCTTCCTTGGGCGCCAAGTAACCGAGTAAACAGCTACTAAGACTGCTTTTTCTGCGCATATAACTGAACAGTCACTGAGACTGTTCATTTCGACCAGTTCTGGCATCATTTTCGTATCATCCCCTCCCCCTTCGAAAGGAATTGTCCTCAATTCATGATGCTTCAATCCTCCGGGATCAAATATGAACTTCACAAACCTGGATACAAATTCATTTATAAGAAATAGTAATAAACTTGAATTATCTTTTAGTTCATCATCTTCAATAAAAACTTCAAGCTCATCTATCTTGTTTGCTTCCAAACTCCTCTTTTGCCTTCCATGTTCATGGTTTCGACTCCCCATTCTCCTTTTCTCGTGCCTTCCTCCCCTCCACCCTCCTTGCACAAGAATTAGAAACTTGTTAATATCTGCAAATTCAAGATCAAGTGAACATGATGATCTTTTAACAGTTGCCGCATTCACATCCATTAGAATACCGAGCACATAAGAACTATGCACCTCTTTCAACTCTATTGAGCCAAATAAGAAGTTATCATTGCCTTCAATATCTTCATAATTCCCCATTAACACCGAAGTGAAGACAGTAAGATCAGAATACTTATCGCCATATAAGAACTCGTCTATATACGATTCCAATGGTGATTTATATTTTTCCTTCATCAATGTTGGTTTGACATGAATTAGATTGCTATGAATCGAATTAATGTCCAATGTCAATTCTTCAACAATTTCTTTTTTCTCTTCTTTTTTGTTATCATCCTCATCTAAATTCACAATCTTTGAAACTTCATCATCAAGAGCATTAACCGTTTCTTCATCACCATAATCGTCAAATATTGGTGGATGATTTAAATCCAGGGAAGACTCAATGGTGCTGTCTTTAAACTCTTCCTTGTTTAGCTCTTGGTCAAGTTCGTCTTCCATAGCAAACATTGTTAGACTCGATCTTTTGTCACGACTAGAATGCATAACATAAATTGCTTCGGACGACATAGGCCTCAAGACGATTTTCTTTCCACTAGATGATAGAATATATTCATTGCTTCGACCTTTATGTGTCACATCTCTATCAAATTGCCAAGGTCTCCCTAAAATAATATGACAAGCATCCATAGGGACTACATCGCATAAAACCTCATCTTTGTAAGGACCCATTGCAAAACAAACTCGAACTTGTTGTGAGACTTTCACCTTCTTACCATTATCTAGCCAATGTAAAGTGTATGGTTTAGGATGAGTTGTAGTTGACAAAGCAAGTTTACTTACCATCTCGGATGAGGCAGCGTTGGTGCAACTTCCTCCATCTATGATCACACTACACCATCGATCATTCACTTGGCACTTGGTATAAAAGAGTTGAGCTCGTTGCTCCGTGTTGATAAGTTCCATATTCCTTTCCCCCATAGGACCGTCTTGTTTTAAGGAAATCAAGAGCCGAAGCTCTGATACCACTTATGATACGAAAAATTGCGCGGAAGCGGTTTAATAGGATAAAGAACAATAATGAAAAAGGGATATTTGCTTCGAAATCTGTCTTGAAATCGAAACAATGGGATATTTGCGCGATCTAGACCTATAGATCGAACAATGGTGATTGAATCGCAAGACCTATTGCTATCAATCGGGTTAGAGTTTGAAAACGCGTCAAACAATAACAGTTTCGGAACGAAAACGCGTCGATCCTATGTTTACAAAACTTGCAAACACAAACAAAGCAACAACTTTGATTTTTATTAATTCTCAATCTATATCATATCATGCTTAAAATAATAATACAATGACTCCTATTTATACTAACAAAAAAACTCCTAAACCGATTAAGGAAACAAGCTTCCTTAAACCGATCTCCTAGATCTACTCGTGTAGATTAAGACTTCTATGGCAATTATAATTGCCTTATTACACACTCCTTAAAGATATAAGAAATACTTCTCTAAAACATAATAGGAAAACTGAATTTAGGAAACTAGTAAACTTTCCTAAAACCGAATAAGCTACTAATTAGGAAAGTAGAACTTCTAACACAAATAGGAAATAAATAACTTATACTAATTCAACTAAGATATGACTTCTTTTAGGAAAGAAGTCTCGACACCTCTTCCTTGGGCGCCAAGTAACCGAGTAAACAGCTACTAAGACTGCTTTTTCTGCGCATATAACTGAATACCATCGAGACTGTTCATTTCGACCAGTTCTGGCATCATTTTCGTATCATCCCCTCCCCCTTCGAAAGGAATTGTCCTCAATTCATGATGCTTCAATCCTCCGGGATCAAATATGAACTTCACAA
This sequence comes from Silene latifolia, assembly GCF_048544455.1. Classification (NCBI taxonomy): domain Eukaryota; kingdom Viridiplantae; phylum Streptophyta; class Magnoliopsida; order Caryophyllales; family Caryophyllaceae; genus Silene; species Silene latifolia. The sequence goes on from NC_133531.1 coordinate 49,111,073, forward strand.
ACCTGGATACAAATTCATTTATAAGAAATAGTAATAAACTTGAATTATCTTTTAGTTCATCATCTTCAATAAAAACTTCAAGCTCATCTATCTTGTTTGCTTCCAAACTCCTCTTTTGCCTTCCATGTTCATGGTTTCGACTCCCCATTCTCCTTTTCTCGTGCCTTCCTCCCCTCCACCCTCCTTGCACAAGAATTAGAAACTTGTTAATATCTGCAAATTCAAGATCAAGTGAACATGATGATCTTTTAACAGTTGCCGCATTCACATCCATTAGAATACCGAGCACATAAGAACTATGCACCTCTTTCAACTCTATTGAGCCAAATAAGAAGTTATCATTGCCTTCAATATCTTCATAATTCCCCATTAACACCGAAGTGAAGACAGAAGATCGAATACTTATCGCCATATAAGAACTCGTCTATATACGATTCCAATGGTGATTTATATTTTTCCTTCATCAATGTTGGTTTGACATGAATTAGATTGCTATGAATCGAATTAATGTCCAATGTCAATTCTTCAACAATTTCTTTTTCTCTTCTTTTTGTTATCATCCTCATCTAAATTCACAATCTTTGAAACTTCATCATCAAGAGCATTAACCGTTTCTTCATCACCATAATCGTCAAATATTGGTGGATGATTTAAATCCAGGGAAGACTCAATGGTGCTGTCTTTAAACTCTTCCTTGTTTAGCTCTTGGTCAAGTTCGTCTTCCATAGCAAACATTGTTAGACTCGATCTTTTGTCACGACTAGAATGCATAACATAAATTGCTTCGGACGACATAGGCCTCAAGACGATTTTCTTTCCACTAGATGATAGAATATATTCATTGCTTCGACCTTTATGTGTCACATCTCTATCAAATTGCCAAGGTCTCCCTAAAATAATATGACAAGCATCCATAGGGACTACATCGCATAAAACCTCATCTTTGTAAGGACCCATTGCAAAACAAACTCGAACTTGTTGTGAGACTTTCACCTTCTTACCATTATCTAGCCAATGTAAAGTGTATGGTTTAGGATGAGTTGTAGTTGACAAAGCAAGTTTACTTACCATCTCGGATGAGGCAGCGTTGGTGCAACTTCCTCCATCTATGATCACACTACACCATCGATCATTCACTTGGCACTTGGTATAAAAGAGTTGAGCTTGTTGCTCCGTGTTGATAAGTTCCATATTCCTTTCCCCCATAGGACCGTCTTGTTTTAAGGAAATCAAGAGCCAAGCTCGATACCACTTATGATACGAAAAATTGCGCGGAAGCGGTTTAATAGGATAAAGAACAATAATGAAAAAGGGATATTTGCTTCGAAATCTGTCTTGAAATCGAAACAATGGGATATTTGCGCGATCTAGACCTATAGATCGAACAATGGTGATTGAATCGCAAGACCTATTGCTATCAATCGGGTTAGAGTTTGAAAACGTCAAACAATAACAGTTTCGGAACGAAAACGCGTCGATCCTATGTTTACAAAACTTGCAAACACAAACAAAGCAACAACTTTGATTTTTATTAATTCTCAATCTATATCATATCATGCTTAAAATAATAATACAATGACTCCTATTTATACTAACAAAAAAACTCCTAAACCGATTAAGGAAACAAGCTTCCTTAAACCGATCTCCTAGATCTACTCGTGTAGATTAAGACTTCTATGGCAATTATAATTGCCTTATTACACACTCCTTAAAGATATAAGAAATACTTCTCTAAAACATAATAGGAAAACTGAATTTAGGAAACTAGTAAACTTTCCTAAAACCGAATAAGCTACTAATTAGGAAAGTAGAACTTCTAACACAAATAGGAAATAAATAACTTATACTAATTCAACTAAGATATGACTTCTTTTAGGAAAGAAGTCTCGACACCTCTTCCTTGGGCGCCAAGTAACCGAGTAAACAGCTACTAAGACTGCTTCTTCTGCACATATAACTGAACAGTCACTGAGACTGTTCATTTCGACCAGTTCTGGCATCATTTTCGTATCACAAGGGCTAAGGCTCTCCCTCACAAAACCCTTGTTCATGAGCTCTCCAATTTGTTGTTGCAATTCTTGGCTAGCTTTAGGATCACTTCTATAGGCTGCCTTGTTGGGTAGAGTAGCTCCCGGAATGAAATCAATTTGATGTTCAATTCCTCTAAGAGGAGGCAAACCACTAGGAAGCTCATTTGGAAACACATCACCATAGGTTTTGAGTAGGCGTTGGACCTCACTAGGCAGCCCCTTCTCTTGCTCTCCCACCACTTCCTTGGCTATAAGCACATACACGTCCCTATCCTCCTTTAACTCTTGCAACATTTCTGCCCCATTGATTAGCAACACTTCCTTAGATGGTTCAAGCATGGAGGGTGTTGGAATATGCTTGAGAACAGGTGGTAAAGGTGCTAGGATGACCTTTCTTGAGCCAAATTTGAAGGTGTAGGTGTTGTCTTTACCATGATGAACCGAGTCCCTATCAAACTCCCACGGTCTCCCAAGTAGCAAGTGACAAGCATCCATTGGAAGAACATCACAAAGAGCTTCATCTACATAGTTTTTGCCAATGGAAAAAGGAACCAAGCATTGCTTATCAACCCTCACTTCAGCCCCTTTGTTGAGCCACCTTAGCTTATAAGGACTAGGATGGTCTTGTGTAGGTAATGATAGTTTGTCAATGAGAGTACTAGAGGCAACATTGGTACAACTCCCTCCATCAATGATAAGATTACAAACCCTCCCTTTAATGGTGCACCTAGACCTGAAAATTTGTTGTCTTTGGTCCATTTCCAAGGGTTGGGGTTGGGTATGCATCACTCTCCAAGTAACCAAGCTAAGACCCGCATCCGGCATAACCACATCATCCTCCTCATGGTCCGTTCCTTCCCTTTCCTCATCACACACAAGAATCTCATCATCTCCCCAATGAACCACTTCAAAGCTACTAAGGGCTCTCTTGGTTGGGCATTCTTTGGCAAAGTGACCATAACCTTGGCATTGGTAACATTTTTTCAGAGGCATGGTCTTTTTTGTGAGGTTTGGCTGCTTTTCCCTTGTCAAGTATGGTGGTTTTGTTTTGAGAGGGTGGTTCATTGATTTTGAAACTGGTTGGGGGTCTAAAGGTGGCTGTTTTGGTGGTTGGTTTGGTGGTTGTAGCCTTCCCTTTACCCATTTTCTCAACCCTTAAAGCCAAGTTAACGGCTTCATCAAAGGACCATACTTGTTGCATTCTAACCCTATGAGCAATCTTAGTATCTAACCCTTCAACAAATCTAGCAATTTTCTGTTCGGGCTTCTCATTGAGTTCACATTGCAAAGTAAGTTGTTCAAAGTCTCTAAGATATGACTCAAGTGGTTGTTGGTCTTGTTTAAGTTGTGTGAGCTTAATGAAAATGTCTTGAGTGTACTCTTTAGGTATAAACTTCTCATTAAGCTTCTTTTTCAGTTTTAACCAAGACTTAATAGGTTCCTTACCATCCCTTCTTCTCTGATTTTTTAAGTTCTCATACCAAAGGGAGGCATAGCCTTTGAGTTTCAAGATTGCAACTTTAAAAGCTTTGCCATCAGAATAACCTTTAAACTCAAAGACTCTTTCAATGGTCCTAAACCAATCTAACAAATCCTCGGGGTTTAAACTACCATGAAAATCAGGAATTTCTACCTTTAAGTCTTTGTTGGGCTCTCCATGAAAGGCCTCGGCCATGGACTCCTCCGAATCAGAAAGCTCCTCTTCCTCATGGCCACCATGAGCTCGTCCTCTCCCCATGAAGCCACGGCCTCTACCCCTGCCTCTAGGTGGTCGTCCTCCTCTTGGTGGTGGTGTTGGAATATTAGCCATGATAACATTGAGAGATTCTAGCAACAAATCACATTTTTCAGAAAGTTGAGTAACTTGTGTTTCAATTCCAGCAATCCTTTCTTCACTCATGGTTGTTTTTTTGTGTTTTTAATGTGGTTAGGGTATAATGAACTCACAAAGAAAGGATTTTTGTTGTTAACCAAAGCTCTGATACCAATTTGAACTAAAACTATCAGATTTGAGTTGATATTAGACACGAAATTCCCAAATGACAAACAAAGAAAACTCAGCTTGTTTAGGACTCAAGGTATGACTTAATTCGAACACAAAGCAATGAATTAAGCCTAGGACTCGTCCAAGCACTTAGCAAAGGACTTATCCAACCTCCTAGCACTAAGCAAGGGAGTTTTATCAAGCACAAAGCAAAGATAAAGAAGAAAGAAAGCAGGTTGCTTCTTAGGGTTTTTTCATTCAAAATAATCTGATTTTGTCTAAGGGTTGTGCTTGCTTTTATAGGACAAGCAAGACAATCTCCTCCCTTCATCTAAGATAGCATCCTATGGCCACAAAAAGAGCTGCTAATACCACCAAACACGGCAGCCAAGGACCTTACAAGAAATCAGAAAAGAAAAGGACATAAAGCATAAAAGATAGAAAGTAAACTAATAGTACAACAATCCCTTGTTTACTAGCTCAAGTCTTGTTTATGCACACTTGGACTCACTTGGAAGACTTTGGCAATGCTGCAAATACTCTTCTAAGGGCCCTTGAGCTATGTTTGATCAAAAGAGGAATGTTGATAGCGACATAATGCACATAAAACGAAGCCTGCTCCAGCCATGTTCCTGATTGCGCGCTGTTCTAAAAGCTTGGCAAACTCAATGATAGGAAAAGCTTTGGGATACAAGTTCCTACACAAAAACGTCCCAAACTCACCAAAGATTAATCCCATGCTGGAAAAAGGCACGACTTCTTAGACGGAATTCATGTTAGACCTCAATCTTGTGCAAGGTCCAAAACCGGGTTCAAAAGAGGAATGCTCGGCTGAATTCTCTTCACACAACGAGTCAAAATGACTAATAAACATGGACAAATGCTTCGCACAACGAATCACAATGACAAGGATATATTATTTACACAACGAGTTACAATGACTAATAAACATGGACAAATGCTTCACACAACAAGTCACAATGACTAATGAACAAGGACAATTGGTTCACAAAACGAGTAACAATGACTAATAAACAAGGACAAATGGTTCACACAACGAGTCACAATGACTAATGAACAAGGACAATTGGTCGACACAAGGAGTCACAATGACAAGGATACATGGACAAATGCATCACACAACGAGACACAATGACTAATAAACATGGACAAATGCTTCACACAACGAGTCACAATGACAAATGAACAAGGACAATTGGCTCACACTACGAGTCACAATGACTAATACACATGGACAAATGTTTCACCCAACGAGTCACAATAACTAATGAACAAGGAAAATTAGTTTACACAATGAGTCACAATGACAAGGAGAAAAGGTTCATAGAACGACTCACAATGACTAATAAACCCAAATGCTTCACACAACTAGTCACAATGACTAATAAACAAGGACAAATGGTTCACACAACGAGTAACAATGACAAGGATAAATTATTCACACAACGAGTCACAATGAATAATAAACATGGACAAATGCTTCACACAACGAGTCACAATGACTAATAAACATGGACAAATGCTTCACACAACGAGTAACAATGACTAATAAACAAGGACAAATAGTTCACACAAGGAGTCACAATGACTAATGAACAAGGAAAATTAGTTCACACAATGAGTCACAATGACAAGGACAAAAGGTTCATACAACGAGTCACAATGACTAATAAACATGGAAAAATGCTTCACACAACGAGTCACAATGACTAATAAACAAGGACAAATGGTTCACACAACGAGTCAGAATGACAAGGATAAATTATTCACACAACAAGTCACAATGACTAATAAACATGGAAAAATACTTCACACAACGAGTCACAATGACTAATAAATAAGGACAAATGGTTCACACAACGAGTCACAATGACAAGGATAAATTATTCACACAACGAGTCACAATGAAACATGGACAAATGCTTCACACAAAAAGTCACAATGACTAATAAACAAGGGCAATTGGTTCACACAATGACTAATAAACAAGGGCAAATGGTTCACACAACGAGTCACAATGACTAATGAACAAGGACAATTGGTTGACCTAACGAGTCACAATGACAAGGATAAATTATTCACACAAGGAGTCACAATGACTAATATACATGGACAAATGCTTCACACAACGAGTGATGCAGGAGCATGTTCGGAACAAGCAAATGAGATCCTTATTAGTCGAAATGTAACTCAACTAGTAAAAGGATTTGAGCTTGGATCGAGTAATGTGTTGATGCTAAAATGGGAAGGCATGGGGGCTGCATATCACGGCTCCTAGGATGGTTAGGATACACGGTTTCCTAAATCGTGTAGGAATAATAAGTTAGTTAATTACTATTTCTAATAAAGTTAGGAAAGCTAGATTTTCCTAATCCTAGTCAAATTAGAATACCCTAAATCTGATTGTATTCTAGTTTTTAGTATTTTAATTACTTTCCTAGTTAGTTTAGGAAAGGGGAATAATTTTCCTAGTTAGTTTAGGAAAAGGAAAGATAGCTTAATTTCCAAGCTAGGGTTTGGGTCGAATTGTGACCTCGTTTAGGAGTATATTAGGCCGTGTATGATCAGAGAAACACCATCGAATTTCCAGCAATAAAAATTGTTTACATTTGTGAGCATTATTCTGATTAGGTTTGCGAGCTTAATCTTTAGATCTTCCTTGCGAGGTCGATTGCGTGAATCTGCGTTTGACACCTTGCGAGGTTAGGACTAGGAATTCACCATACTATCCAGTTACATTCATAATCACGAAATAATCAGTCCAAACAACACAATTTCCGCTGCAAATTTACTAATTATCACGACATACACAATCACAGAATTAACAAACTCAAACGAACAGTTCAACGATCTGTTCATTCTCGTTTTTCCATACTGTTTTACATCAAATTGGTTACCAGAGCTAAGTTCAGATTTATTCCTTAATAGATCTGTCTTGGGACGTTGCTAATCATGGTTAAAGACGGTGAAGAAGGTCCGAAAACATGGGAAGATGGTCATAACGAGCTGAAATTGGAGATGGCTCAGATGGCTTATGTGTTGAAAAATATAGCAAGCATGTTGAAGGCTAAAGAGAAGAAAAAAGAATCGGACACTCCATCCGAATCTGAAGAAGAGGACGAGAAACCAAAGAGGAAGTCAAAAAATAAGAACGATGATGATCGGGGTTTAAAACTCGATATTCCTGACTTTGATGGCGAGATGGATCCGGAAAAATTTCTGGATTGGGTAAGACAAGCTGAAAGGGTTTTCGAGTATAAAGAATACGATGACAAGAAGCAATTTAAAGTTGCAATCTTGAAGCTTACAAAGTATGCATCTTTATGGTACGAAAATCTGAAAAAACAAAGAAGAAAGGAAGGAAAAGACAAGATCGAGTCTTGGATCAAATTAAAGAAGCACTTGATGAGACGATTCCTGCCAAGGGATTATGAACAAGATAACTACTTAAAGCTCCAATCTTTAGAGCAAGGAAGCATGACGGTGACTGAATACATCAAAGAATTCGAGAAGATGTCGATTGTATGCGATCTTGAGGAGAAAGAAGAGCTAAGGGTGGCGAGATTCATCAAGGGCCTAACACCCGCAGTTGCTAAAAGAGTCGAGATCCAGAATTATGAAGGTTTTAATGATGTGTGTCGATTAGCATGGAAGTTCGAGAAACATGATAAGGCACAAAAACCTCATGCTTATTCCAAGGGACAAAGTTCGGGAACGAATTCATATTCCAGGCCAGCTCCTAGCAAGGCTAAAGAAATCCCGAAAGAAGAACCCAAGGACAAAGGAAAGGGTGTTGCCGAGCCAAAGGGGAGTTCTTTGAGACGTTGCTTCAAGTGTCAAGGCTATGGACATATAGCAAACGAATGTCCTCAGAAACGAGCCCTAACAGCTCAAGAATTATGTGATTTGATTCCCGTATTTGTCACGCCAGAGGAAGAAACAGTCCAAGGGAGTGTTGAAACTGATGGTGAAGGAATAGTCTATGATTTGGATCCGTTGAGTGACGAGGAGTGCTTAGTGCTGCGTAATTTGCATATGGAAACGGGTTCATTTGAGAATGAACAACGGAGCAAATCTTCCATACTCGGTGCAAGGTAAACCGTAAAATTTGCAATCTTATTATTGATAGTGGATCGTGTGCTAATGTAGTAGCAAGGGACCTTGTTGATGAACTAAAATTGCAAACTAAAGACCGAGTTAAACCATATAAATTGCATTGGCTGAATGGGGAGAATGGGATTCAAGTTAAGAAACAAGCCTTAGTTTCGTTGAGTTTAGGACCCTATGCTGATGAGGTGTGGTGCGATATAATTCCTATGAATGCATGCCACATTCTGTTGGGTAGGCCTTGGCAATTCGATAGAAAGGTTGAACATGACGGGAGAGCTAATGTGTATAGCGTGATGAAGGGTAATGTGAGATATAATCTGAAACCTATGTCACCTAATAAGATTAAAGAGTCCAAAACAAAGAAGGGGAGTATGTTTATGGAGGCTCGGGAGGTTGAGGAAGCTTTAGCTCGTGGAGAACGAACTTATGTGCTGCTGGTTCGTGAATTGGGGTCTGTTGGTGTGTGTGATGACCGTGAGGTACAGGAGTTGTTAGAAGAGTTCCGGGATGTGTTTCCGGATGAATTACCGGATGGGTTACCTCCTTTACGTGGTATTGAACACCAAATAGATCTCGATTCGTGGGCGGCATTGCCTAATAAGCCGGCCTATCGCTGTAATCCAGAGGAAGCAAAGGAGTTACAGAGACAAGTCCAAGAATTGATAGATAGGGGATATGTTCAAGAGAGCTTAAGTCCATGTGCGGTGCCTGCATTATTAGTGCCAAAGAAGGAAGGGACTTGGAGAATGTGCATTGATAGTAGAGCGGTAAATAACATTACAATCAAATATCGCTTTCCTATGCCAAGACTTGATGATATGCTTGACGAACTTTCTGGTTCAAGTGTCTTTTCTAAACTGGATTTGAGGAGTGGTTACCATCAAATGAGGATTCGAGAAGGGGATGAGTGGAAGACCGCATTTAAAACGAAGCAAGGGTTATATGAATGGCTTGTGATGCCGTTTGGATTGTGCAATGCTCCTAGTTCGTTTATGAGGTTGATGAATGAAGTGTTAAGGCCGTTCCTTAACAAATTTGTGGTGGTCTATCTTGACGACATCCTGATTTATAGCAAAGATGAAGAGTCGCACAAACGACATTTGCGAGCTGTGTTTGAAGTGTTGCGAGATCAGAAGCTTTATGGTAAGTTGGAAAAATGTACTTTTATGGTCTCAAGTGTTGTCTTTCTTGGTTATATTGTGGGAAAAGACGGGGTAAGTATGGACCCATCCAAGGTCGATGCTATTCAAGCCTGGCCAGTTCCGAAATCAACTACAGAGGTGCGAAGCTTTCATGGTTTAGCATCATTTTATAGACGGTTCATCCAGGGTTTTAGCTCGATTGTGGCTCCAATTACAGAGCTAACCAAGAAGGGAGAGTTCGTGTGGACTAACAGCGCCCAAAAGGCGTTTGAAGAAGTAAAACGCAAGCTATGCTCCGGACCTGTTTTAGCACTACCTGATTTTAATAAATTGTTTGAAGTCGAGTGTGATGCAAGTGGTGTTGGGATTGGTGCCGTGTTAATACAAGAAAAGAGGCCTATTGCATATTTCAGCGAGAAATTAAACGGTGCAAGGTTGAACTATTCAACTTATGACAAGGAGTTTTATGCAATCGTGAGAGCATTGGATCATTGGAGTCATTATCTGCGTCCAAAGCCGTTTATTTTACATTCTGATCACGAGGCTCTTAAACACATCCATGGACAGCAAAAGTTAAATCAAAGACATGCCAAATGGGTAGAATTTTTGCAATCATTCACGTTTTCTTCAAAATATAAGACGGGAAGTTCTAATATCGTGGCTGATGCATTATCACGAAGGCATTCATTGTTGATTGAGTTGGATGCAAGGATTCTTGGTTTCGAACATATCAAGGAATCGTACAAGTCGATCCAGAATTTTCAAAGGAAATCATTGATCCGACAGGTTTGTATCTTTGTTCGGGATGGCTATCTCTTCAAGGGTAATCGGCTATGCATTCCGAATGGGTCGATTAGGGAGTTGTTGGTACGAGAAGCTCTCATGGGCTATTGCTGGACACTTTGGAGTTAATAAGACGAGTGACATCCTAAGTGAGCACTTCTACTGGCCGAGAATGAATAAGGACGTGCAAGAGATTGTGGCGAAATGCGTGGTATGTCAAAAGGCTAAAAGCACATTCACCAAGGGCTTGTATACACCTCCGCCCGCACTGTACAGCCATGGAATGAGGTAAGCATGGATTTTATCCTTGGTTTGCCGAGAACTCAGAGGGGTAAGGACTCGATTATGGTGGTAGTTGATCGATTCTCGAAGATGGCGCATTTTATTCCGTGTCACAAGACTGATGATGCAACTAAAGTGGCTGATTTGTACTATAGAGAGATCGTTCGATTACATGGAATACCTCTTACTATTGTTTCAGATCGAGATGTGAAGTTTCTTAGTTACTTCGGGAAAACGTTATGGCGTTTGATGGGAACTAAGCTTCTTTTCAAGACATCACACCATCCACAAACAGATGGTCGGACCGAGGTAACCAACCGTACTCTAGGGAGTCTATTGCGAGGATTGGTTAGTAAAAGCACAAAGGATTGGGATATCAAATTGGCGCATGCTGAATTCGCTTATAATCGTACACCATCAATGACGACAGGGCGAGCTCCATTCGAGATTGTCTATGGCGTGAATCCATACCTGCCAATCGATTTAGTGCCCATTCCAAAGAAAGATGTGTTGAGTTTTGAAGCCAAAGAAAGACAAGCTGCATTTCTCCGAGTATGTGAACAAGTTCGAGCTCAAATTGAGAAGGCAAATGCTAAATACAAAGAGAAGGCTAATAAACATCGAAAGCAGCCTGTTTTCAAGGAAGGTGATCTTGTGTGGTTACATTTGAGAAAGGAACGATTTCCGTCCAAAAGGAAGAATAAGTTGATGCCGCGAGCAGATGGTCCATTCAAGATCCTCGAATGTTATGGTTCTAACGCATACAAGCTGGAGTTGCCGAGTGAATATGGTGGGGTGAGCGCGACATTCAATGTAGGCGACCTATCACCATATCTAGAAGACGAGGATTTGAGGGCAAATTCTCAAAAAGAAGGAGAGAATGATGCAGGAGCATGTTCGGAACAAGCAAATGAGATCCTTATTAGTCGAAATGTAACTCAACTAGTAAAAGGATTTGAGCTTGGATCGAGTAATGTGTTGATGCTAAAATGGGAAGGCATGGGGGCTGCATATCACGGCTCCTAGGATGGTTAGGATACACGGTTTCCTAAATCGTGTAGGAATAATAAGTTAGTTAATTACTATTTCTAATAAAGTTAGGAAAGCTAGATTTTCCTAATCCTAGTCAAATTAGAATACCCTAAATCTGATTGTATTCTAGTTTTTAGTATTTTAATTACTTTCCTAGTTAGTTTAGGAAAGGGGAATAATTTTCCTAGTTAGTTTAGGAAAAGGAAAGATAGCTTAATTTCCAAGCTAGGGTTTGGGTCGAATTGTGACCTCGTTTAGGAGTATATTAGGCCGTGTATGATCAGAGAAACACCATCGAATTTCCAGCAATAAAAATTGTTTACATTTGTGAGCATTATTCTGATTAGGTTTGCGAGCTTAATCTTTAGATCTTCCTTGCGAGGTCGATTGCGTGAATCTGCGTTTGACACCTTGCGAGGTTAGGACTAGGAATTCACCATACTATCCAGTTACATTCATAATCACGAAATAATCAGTCCAAACACCACAATTTCCGCTGCAAATTTACTAATTATCACGACATACACAATCACAGAATTAACAAACTCAAACGAACAGTTCAACGATCTGTTCATTCTCGTTTTTCCATACTGTTTTACATCAACGAGTCACAATGACTAATAAACATGGACAAATGCTTCACACAACGAATCACAATGACAAGGATATATTATTTACACAACGAGTTACAATGACTAATAAACATGGACAAATGCTTCACACAACAAGTCACAATGACTAATGAACAAGGACAATTGGTTCACAAAACGAGTAACAATGACTAATAAACAAGGACAAATGGTTCTGTAATACTCCGTATTTTATATAATAAATTAAATGGATATTAGTATATATTAATTATTATACAATTCATATTACTAATTAAGTCGGGTAAATTTTTGAGTCGATAATTTCATTAAGTTATTTTATTTAACCCGCGTTATATCGATATAAGTTAATTGAGACGGTTTTATATGGAATTCGAAATGTGAGCTGACACATGTGAGCTGGCCCAATAACTGTCCAGCCCAATTAAACACTAAGGCCCAATTAACCCTAATTAACACTAACCATAACCCTAAACCTAAACCAAAACCTAAACCTAATAGTAACCCCCTCCAACCCGCCTCCCTCTTCCCTCAGCCGCCTCCCTCCCTTCATCAGCCTCCACATCAAACCTCACGCATATAGAGAGAGAGAGAGAGTGGCCGTGGGTGATTGAGGGCACTGCAAGGAAGAGCTAGGGAAGCTTGTCGACGTTCATAGGTGGCTATAGGTGGCCGTTGTGGTGGCGGAAAGGTAAGCGTTCACCTCCCTTCTCTGTTTTCATTTCATACGTCGGGTTTTGGGAGGGTTGTTCGTGTCTTGGTGAGGTTGCTGGTGGTTGGTGTCGGGGTAATGATAATGGGTGGTATAGGGCGAGTATAGTGGTGGTGGTTAGGGTGGTCATAGGTGGTTGTAGGGGCAGAGATTGGCGGCATCGACAGGGTGGCAGAAACGGGTTATTACACGGGTTTTTAGGGGAGTTTAGACAGGTGGGTTTTGGGTGGCACCACCGTGGACTAGGGGAGGTCGAGACGGTGGTCTTTGTGGTGTCGGTGTTCGTGGGTTGACGGAGAGTAGGACGGTGGTTGTTTGGCAGGGGACACGGGTTGGGCTGCGGTGGTGGTAAAGGGAGAACAGGGGGTGTTGGTGAGCCGTGGTGGTGAACCAGGCCAAATGGCGGCCTGGGTTTGACTCGCCGGCGGCATTGATTGATGGGGGTGGCCGTTGGTGGTGGGGCAGTGGGTGTGTGAGTGGCGGTTGACACGGCCACGTGGTGGCCTGTGGTGGCGGGGGAGCGTGTGTGAAGGGACGGGGGTGATGACGGGTTATTCGAGTTGTTTTTGAAACGGGTTTTCATAGTTAATCGTTGTATTTCGTAATTGGTCGTACTCTTAATTAATTAATATAATTCCCGTGTCATTAAATAATTTATTTAATTGATTCCCGAGTGTATTAAAATAATTAAAGACATATTTTGAGTCGGGTGTCGAGTTATTCAAATGATTGATTCGGGTTTTTATTAAATCACATAATTCGTTAATCCTTTAATTACCATTTTGGGTTTTAGTTCCGAGTTGTAAAGATAAAATAATAATTAATCATAATTAATTATCTTGAGTCGGGTTTAAAGGAAAGTTACTATATCGGGAAAGTTTCCATTTTTAGGAAGTCCTATCATTAATAACCCTCTATGTTGGGAACGGGAATAGTTAAGTAATTGTTATCATTATTTATCTTTTCGAGAGAACGATTTTGAGATGGAATATTATTGGACATCTGTCCATTGATCGCTTAATCGCTTAATTGGATTTGCTGGCACTTTGAGGTAGGGAAATACACTTGTCCTATTATCGTCATTGTTGAATTGTGTTAACTTGATTCCTGGTTGTTGATTTACGTTATCATTTATATTCGGAAAGGTGATTGACTGATTTGATCGTATTGAGTATGATATCACAACATCGGGTAACGGGCATGACTTTATGATTTATCGATTTGTTGATTTATATACATATTGCATTGCATTAATAACTGTTGAGCATTTCATATGCATTGGAGTTGGAGGATGAGGTGGTGGTGACGATGTTGAGATACGATGTGATGTTGTGATAAGGCCCAGGCGGGTTCTGCAGGACTTGCCCTGGTGTCCTCAGCTGTTGAGCTGGCAGATCGGCTTCGGTCGATATATAGTCTACCGGGGATCGGTATGGCTGGGTTGTCCGGGTTATGAGATGTGTGTGATGAGTTGAGATGGAGATGGAGGTGACGGAGTATCATGCATATCATATTTTATTGTTTTTATTGTTTTCCCTACTCAACCTCGTGGTTGACCCTGTGTATTCGTGATCACCTGTGATGAACCGTTTATGGGGAGCAGACTTGACAGGTTTAAGAGATAGGACGGGAGCTTGATGGGCGTGAGACACTGGATCAGACGACCTAGTAACTAGATCATCATCTAGAAGACTTCACTTTTATTTACGTCAGTTCTTGTAATTTAATTTGAAAAGAGAATTTGTAATAATTAAGTTAAATATTATATAAATTGCCTTGGAGTTTAATTTGTTATTCACTACCTCGGGAAACCGAGATGGTAATAGTCCGGTTTATGAGGGAATGTCTTGACGAGGACTTCTTTTATAAACCGGGGTGTTACAAAGTGGTATCAGAGCGAACGATCCTCAGGCCTAAACCAATGAACCCAATGAACATAGGATGTGTCTAATTAAAATGAACCCGGATAGAATGTTAGGAGCATACTACGAAGGTATGAGTTAGGGGCCCCCTCACACCGAACCCGGTCCTCTCGGTTGAACCGGAAACCATGAGTGTATACGAGAGAAAGGGTAGAATAGTGCTTGAGGTTGAACAGGAAATTCATCTATTGTTGCCTAAGTGTTAATTGATTGATACATTGGTTATTGCAGGACAACGCTACGGTAAGTATTTTTGTATGAATGATGTGTTGATAGTACTACTATATCTAGTAATATGCGGTTATGTGATCCCAAAGCCATGTTAGTATAGTCTTGTGATAGTAATAAGAAACACGATAGAATTCCATATCTTTAGTCATCACAATCGTGATTTAGATGTAATGAGTAGATCAAGATGCGAAGGGTATTTATGGGATAGATGTTTACGTAAGTACAGTGTTAGATTTAAGTCAGGATGGATTAGTATCGATAGTATAGTGGTAAGAATTGGGACATAGAAATGAATGACTTAGTGATAAAACTCGTTTTGGTTGATGTTACTCTTTAATTGACCTTACTGTCATTTCTTCTCTGTTTATTACCCATGGATGAAAATTTTATGAGAGATAGCCTCGTGAGTTAGTGTTCATTTGACGCGTTTCACGCTTATAGGATATCTGAGACTAGGAGTAATTAATATTTTAGTAAGTGTGGTTAGGAAGTTTCGTGCAGTGATGTTTGACCAACGATTTTGTAAAAAATCCTCATTTAAATTGTATTAATAATTTTCGCATAATTCCAACTCCATCGATCATAAAATTCGCATATGTTTTCGAATTGATAAATCCCTAAAAATCTTGATGTCTCAATATTAAATAATGAATTTAGCAAACTGAGTTGTAAAATTCTTTAAAAATGGAATTCTTGTGCTTTAAACCTAATTCTTTTTCCCTGTGTTTTGAACTCACCGTGTTTTATAAAGGTAATATGAATCAAGTTTTAATCGAATAATTATTTATTCGTGATTTTTGGAAGGTACAACGTAAATCAAAACATTTAAAATGTGCATTCTATGTTAAGTTTTAGACGATTGTTTGATTGATTCATGAGTCTTAGTAATGTGAAATTATAATGTCCTTATACGACGATAGTAGCACGCATGTTCAGTAGTGATATATCTTAACAAGTGATAAAATTAAAACTTAGTTGATAACCTTGTTGGCATGATAGTATGAGTAAAATTGGATAGCTTAATTTGATTTAAATCGAGGGTGAAATATTCTATACGAGTCCAGATTGTTTGCATACGTTATATACATTTGGCATGTTGTAATATCTCGGATATGTTCATCATATTTGCATAGTGGTCCGATATATATAAAATATAAAACTATATTGTCATATCTTGGTAAAATCGATGGCGTTAAAAGTCAATTTGATTGTTCTAATATACTCGCATGAATATTATAATAATTATGTATAAATGTTTACACATGGATGGTAGTAATGATTATGTCTAAATGTTCCCACATGTAGGATGTCATCTGAGTTTTAAAGACTTTCATGTGAGTTGTGTGCCTAAAGTTATACTTATTACTTTCAATGCATTAAATTATTTCAGTTAAACCTAAAACCTATAACATGAAAATAAACAGTGTTGTTAATTCTTAGTGGATGTGTTCATCATTGCATCGTCATAAAATACTAAAGGGATTCTTGCAATTGTAGGAGCATGATGTAAAGGAAACTGTTTGATATAATACGACATTTAGCATATCTATATTCTCGAGTCATCACTATCAATTATATTCTAATAAGGATTGGTTATGATAACTATGGTGGCAATATTATAAAGGGATAACCTTTTGATAATTCACATGATATGCATTGTTTTAAATAATAGTCGTTCATTAATAAAGATAGGACTGAAATAAACAAGATGAACCTGTAAATTACGATATATGAGTCGACACCTAAGCTTGTTTTGTTAAAGGAATTGAATTAAGTTTATCTGATTTCGAGTTTCGTAGTAAGCTGTAAATGGATTCTATGACGACCCTGTTATAAGATTATGTCGAGAAAGTATTCACCGTTCAGCAGGAAAGTAAAAGTTTTGAAAATAAAGTCAAATTTTGCCGTGTGAGTATAAATTTGAATGAGAATTCCAGCCGATTGTCCGGTTGTATGTGTCCATGATAATTGCTAGTCTGGAGGAATGAAACTAGAACGGAGTCATAAGTAGTGGGATAAATTAGTCATGTTGTTCGTTCATATAGCGAATTGGTGGGTTGTGGTTAAATACGAATGTCAAACCATGAAATGTAATGTGGTGATTTAAGTGAGTTGTGTGTCAACATCGTACGTTAATATTAGCATGACAGGTAACGAATATTTGTAAAATTGGTGTCGTTAAATACATTAATCTTGTATGTCATTGTGTTGGGTGCAGTTTAAATATATTCAATACCAAGAACGAAATTTTATGCATGATAGTCTTGTATGTTAACTTTTCAATATCGCTGTTTAATCGCTTGTTTGACTCGACCAATAAGTTTATAAAAATTTGCCAATCAATGTGCTTTCGTCATTTATGAATAAATACCAAACCCTTTTGTTATGAGGATTAAAAATATTTCAAAGATGATAAGTACTGCGAAACTGGTTGTCTGCATTTTATTGATTCCGTGTCTTGACCTAAATCTGTACAATTAAGAAAAGGAAAGACAGATCGGACCTATTAGGTTATAAATTTTCATAAATCGATTTATCAAGTTTTGACCCTAATTCTTTTCTCATGTTGATTGATTCCCTATGTTTCTAAGGTATGAGATTACAATGATTAGTAAAATGAATAACTACTAATAATTTTACTGGTAACGGTAGCTTCCTTGAGAGAGTTGGTATATTGGTTGTCTTGGTAAGGATTAGTTAACTTGAACGTGAGTTGTGAATCTGTTATTCTTTTTTTTTTTTTTTCAGTTGTTAGCAGTATTTTGAGAACCTTGTTATAATAATGAAGGTTACGAGGACGTAACCATGTTTTTAGTTGGGGAGGATTGTAAAATCTTGATGCTTAATTTGCACTTGTTTGTAGGTTATAGTGACCAAGTTGACGTTTAGTTGTGGGGTATCTATGCAAATGAGTCCTATATGTTTTGTTCCTACTTCGGTTAGTTGGTCGATGTGTAAAAGGAGAGTGTGATTAAACTACTGGTAATGTGTTATGAGTTAGCCTATGAGCTGAGTTATGGTCACGGGAGATACGTTTGCGGTCCAGTGCGACCATGGTTAATGAGTTTATGTTGAGTTTCAGATCGGAATTGAGATGGAAAGACGATGATGTTCTCAGGTGATTATTTAGTTGTTAAACATTTGTGTTCTCAGGTAGTTGTTAGTTATAGTTAGTTGGCTAAGTAATGATGAGTTAAACTTCGGGACGAAGTTTATTTTTAGGAGGGCAGAATGTAACATTTCGTATTTGTTATGTGTAATTGATGTGTCAAAAGGGTGTGTTAACCAAGTTAGAAATGCGTGACTTCCGTAGGTACGATATACAATACCATTTTGAGGTTTGAGAGGGAGCGAACTTCGGGACGAAGTTCATTTTTAAGGGGGGAAGACTGTAATACTCCGTATTTTATATAATAAATTAAATGGATATTAGTATATATTAATTATTATACAATTCATATTACTAATTAAGTCGGGTAAATTTTTGAGTCGATAATTTCATTAAGTTATTTTATTTAACCCGCGTTATATCGATATAAGTTAATTGAGACGGTTTTATATGGAATTCGAAATGTGAGCTGACACATGTGAGCTGGCCCAATAACTGTCCAGCCCAATTAAACACTAAGGCCCAATTAACCCTAATTAACACTAACCATAACCCTAAACCTAAACCAAAACCTAAACCTAATAGTAACCCCTCCAACCCGCCTCCCTCTTCCCTCAGCCGCCTCCCTCCCTTCATCAGCCTCCACATCAAACCTCACGCATATAGAGAGAGAGAGAGTGGCCGTGGGTGATTGAGGGCACTGCAAGGAAGAGCTAGGGAAGCTTGTCGACGTTCATAGGTGGCTATAGGTGGCCGTTGTGGTGGCGGAAAGGTAAGCGTTCACCTCCCTTCTCTGTTTTCATTTCTGTCTGTCGGGTTTTTGGGAGGGTTGTTCGTGTCTTGGTGAGGTTGCTGGTGGTTGGTGTCGGGGTAATGATAATGGGTGGTATAGGGCGAGTATAGTGGTGGTGGTTAGGGTGGTCATAGGTGGTTGTAGGGGCAGAGATTGGCGGCATCGACAGGGTGGCAGAAACGGGTTATTACACGGGTTTTCAGGGGAGTTTAGACAGGTGGGTTTTGGGTGGCACCACCGTGGACTAGGGGAGGTCGAGACGGTGGTGCTGTGGTGTCGGTGTTCGTGGGTTGACGGAGAGTAGGACGGTGGTTGTTTGGCAGGGGACACGGGTTGGGCTGCGGTGGTGGTAAAGGGAGAACAGGGGGTGTTGGTGAGCCGTGGTGGTGAACCAGGCCAAATGGCGGCCTGGGTTTGACTCGCCGGCGGCAGTCGACCCCAGTGGGGGTGGCCGTTGGTGGCTGGGGCAGAGTGGGTGTGTGAGCTGGCGGTTGACACGGCCACGTGGTGGCCTGTGGTGGCGGGGGAGCGTGTGTGAAGGGACGGGGGTGATTGGAATAAAACTCTTAGGACTCGATTTTTGGACGAAAAGGACTCGAAAACAGAATCTGAATTGGTTGGAATTAGACTCAACAAATGGACTGTTTTGGACTCAAACAAAGACTAACTAAATGGTTTAAGGATTAAGAAGATAAAAGACTCAAGTATGTACGATTTAAGACTCAACTAATCTGATTTGGGACATGACAAACAACACAATTGAAACGATTAGCTTGAATGACAACAATGGAAAATAGGTTTGTAACTTAAATGCTTATGAAGTAAACATTCAAATAACAATCTTCTCAAGGACTCAAAGCAAAGAAAACAGAAAGTTTGGGACTGTTTTGACACGAAAACAAGAACAAGTAACCGAGATATGACTTAAAACTAGATCACGAAGCAGGTTTAAGCCTTGGAATCAAACTCAAGATCACGAAGCAAGAGCTTAATCCCGCCTCAAACACTAAGTAATGAGGGGTTTTCTGCACTAAGCAAGAAGAAAAGAAGTAGAAAACTCAGTTTTCAAACTCATATTTTAATTCACTCAAATCTGAAGTTCTCAAGTGTTTAGCTTGGTTTATATAGACCAAGGCTTACAATCTTGACCCTTGATTACTAAGTACATCTAAAGGTCACAAAAATAGCAGCTAACAACCAAGAAAACGGCAGCCTAGGCTATGACAAATCTGAAATGAAAAGGACATAAAGTAAAGAAAGTAAACTAATAGTCCAAACTTCCTTGTTTGTAGCTCAACTTCTTATTTATGATTATATGGACTGAAATGAGGCTTGAGGAAACCGTGTAAGAGTCCTTGCTGCAGCCATAAAGTCCCTTGAGCTTTGTTGGTTCAAAAGAGGAAGGTTGATAGCGACATAATGCACAAAAAACTAAGCTTGTTCCAGCCATGGTCCTGATTGCGCACGGTTTTAAAAGCTTGGCAAACTCTATGATAGGAACGGCTTTGGGATATAAGTTCCTACACAAAAACGTCCCAAACTCACCAAAGATTAATCCCATGTTGGAAAATGGCACGACTTCTTAGACGGAATTCATGTTAGACCTCAATCTAGTGCAAGGTCCAAAACCGGGTGAAATGTGGCCTTTCTCGGTTTGATTTGTTTCAATCTCCTCTTCTTCAAAAGGACTTGCCCTCAAGTCCTGGAAATCATCATCCTCATTCTCCACATAGCTTGGACTCAAGTCCCCAACATCAAATGTTACATGAATTCCCAAGAGATCAACTTTGTACTTATTGAACCCAATTTGCTTGATGACTTTGAAAGGACCTTCTTCACTTGCTATGGACTTGTTTTTTCCTTTCTTAAGGACTCTTTGCTTGTTGATTTTAACCCACACAAGGTCCCCGGGCCTGAATATGCGAGCTTGCTTAGGAGCCATAGACATTTCCTTGCATTTCATGGCCTTAGCATGGATGGGAGGATCTCTTTCAACCCGTTTCTTGACTCCTTTCCATTCCTCAACAATTGGTTCGAAATTTTGCACTTGGGCAGCCTCATTGCCGTGGCCATTGCCATCACTAGCCTTGCACTTGAATTCAAATGAGTTAGTTAAACTTGGATTAGGAAATGAAGTAGGCTCACATTGCAAGCCTTCAAAGAAACCCTCGGTTTGATCTTTCCATTTGAGTAATGCTTGAACCCTTGGCTCCTTGAACTCATCTTTGGCATGGACAACATGGTCAGTCCCCATGCTGTCCTCCCCTTGACTCACTTTGTCTTCATTGATCAATAATACTTTCTTGGGTGGTTCAAACAAGGACTCGGGTGGTAGGGGTGCTAGCACAACTTTCTTTGAACCAAGCTTGAAAGTATAGGTGTTGTCTTGACCATTATGCATTGAATCTTTATCAAACTCCCATGGTCTTCCAAGTAGAAGATGGCAAGCATCCATAGGTAGAACATCACAAAGAACCTCATCAACATAGTTCTTGCCAATGGAGAAAGACACTAGGCATTGCTTATCCACCTTAATTTCAGCCCCTTTGTTGAGCCACCTCAACTTGTAAGGATTAGGATGATCTTGTGTAGGCAAAGAGAGCTTCTCAATGAGAGTATTAGAAGCCACATTAGTACAACTTCCTCCATCAATGATAAGGTTGCACACTTTCCCTTGAATGGTGCACCTAGACCTAAAGAGTTGTTGTCTTTGGTTTACTTCCATAGGTTGGGTACTCAATGCTCTCCAAATGACCAAACTCATTCCCTCATCCGGTTCTACCACCATGGCAGCCTCCTCTTGCACCGTTTCTTCCTTACTATCATCACAAACAAGGATCTCATCCTCACCCCAATGAACTACCTCAAATGTGCTAAGGGCTCTCTTGGTTGGACACTCTTTAGCATAGTGACCGAACCCTTGACATTGGTAACATTTTTTCAGAGATGTGGTGCTTTTGGTTGGAATCATGGGTGCCTTGCCTTTGTCAAGAGTAGGTGTTTTGTTTTGAGGGGTTGGTTCATCAACCTTGGTCTCGGTTTGGGTGGAGTAGGGGGCTGTTTTGGCGGCTGTTTTTGTGGTGGCAGCTCTCCCCTTTCCCAATTTCTCAACCCTTAAAGCCAAATTAACGGCTTCATCAAAGGACCATACTTGTTGCATTCTAACCCTATGAGCAATCTTGGTATCTAAACCTTTAACAAATCTAGCAATTTTCTGTTCGGGCTTCTCATTGAGTTCACATTGCAAGGTAAGTTGTTCAAAGTCCCTAAGATATGACTCAAGTGGTTGTTGGTCTTGTTTAAGTTGTGTGAGCTTAATGAAAATGTCTTGAGTGTACTCTTTAGGTATAAACTTCTCATTAAGCTTCTTTTTTAGTTTTAACCAAGACTTAATAGGTTCCTTACCATCCCTTCTTCTCTGATTTTTTAAGTTCTCATACCAAAGGGAAGCATAGCCTTTGAGTTTCAAGATTGCAACTTTAAAAGCTTTGCCATCAGAATAACCTTTAAACTCAAAGACTCTTTCAATGGTCCTAAACCAATCTAACAAATCCTTGGGGTTTAAACTACCATGAAAATCAGGAATTTCTACCTTTAAGTCTTTGTTGGGCTCTCCATGAAAGGCCTCGGCCATGGACTCCTCCGAATCAGAAAGCTCCTCCTCCTCACGGCCACCATGAGCTCGTCCTCTACCCATGAAGCCACGGCCTCTACCCCTGCCTCTAGGTGGTTGTCCTCCTCTTGGTGGTGGTGTTGGAATATTAGCCATGATAACATTGAGAGATTCTAGCAACAAATCACATTTTTCAGAAAGTTGAGTAACTTGTGTTTCAATTCCAGCAATCCTTTCTTCACTCATGGTTGTTTTTTGTGTTTTTATTGTGGTTAGGGTATAATGAACTCACAAAGAAAGGATTTTGTTGTTTAACCAAAGCTCTGATAACCAATTTGGAATAAAACTCTTAGGACTCGATTTTTGGACGAAAAGGACTCGAAAACAGAATCTGAATTGGTTGGAATTAGACTCAACAAATGGACTGTTTTGGACTCAAACAAAGACTAACTAAATGGTTTAAGGATTAAGAAGATAAAAGACTCAAGTATGTACGATTTAAGACTCAACTAATCTGATTTGGGACATGACAAACAACACAATTGAAACGATTAGCTTGAATGACAACAATGGAAAATAGGTTTGTAACTTAAATGCTTATGAAGTAAACATTCAAATAACAATCTTCTCAAGGACTCAAAGCAAAGAAAACAGAAAGTTTGGGACTGTTTTGACACGAAAACAAGAACAAGTAACCGAGATATGACTTAAACTAGATCACGAAGCAGGTTTAAGCCTTGGAATCAAACTCAAGATCACGAAGCAAGAGCTTAATCCCGCCTCAAACACTAAGTAATGAGGGGTTTTCTGCACTAAGCAAGAAGAAAAGAAGTAGAAAACTCAGTTTTCAAACTCATATTTTAATTCACTCAAATCTGAAGTTCTCAAGTGTTTAGCTTGGTTTATATAGACCAAGGCTTACAATCTTGACCCTTGATTACTAAGTACATCTAAAGGTCACAAAAATAGCAGCTAACAACCAAGAAAACGGCAGCCTAGGCTATGACAAATCTGAAATGAAAAGGACATAAAGTAAAGAAAGTAAACTAATAGTCC
The DNA here is from genome assembly GCF_048544455.1 of Silene latifolia. NCBI lineage: Eukaryota > Viridiplantae > Streptophyta > Magnoliopsida > Caryophyllales > Caryophyllaceae > Silene > Silene latifolia. The sequence goes on from NC_133531.1 coordinate 49,134,501, forward strand.
AAACTTCCTTGTTTGTAGCTCAACTTCTTATTTATGATTATATGGACTGAAATGGGGCTTGAGGAAACCGTGTAAGAGTCCTTGCTGCAGCCATAAAGTCCCTTGAGCTTTGTTGGTTCAAAAGAGGAAGGTTGATAGCGACATAATGCACAAAAAACTAAGCTTGTTCCAGCCATGGTCCTGATTGCGCACGGTTTTAAAAGCTTGGCAAACTCTATGATAGGAACGGCTTTGGGATATAAGTTCCTACACAAAAACGTCCCAAACTCACCAAAGATTAATCCCATGCTGGAAAATGGCACGACTTCTTAGACGGAATTCATGTTAGACCTCAATCTAGTGCAAGGTCCAAAACCGGGTGAAATGTGGCCTTTCTCGGTTTGATTTGTTTCAGTGATGACGGGTTATTCGAGTTGTTTTTGAAACGGGTTTTCATAGTTAATCGTTGTATTTCGTAATTGGTCGTACTCTTAATTAATTAATATAATTCCCGTGTCATTAAATAATTTATTTAATTGATTCCCGAGTGTATTAAAATAATTAAAGACATATTTTGAGTCGGGTGTCGAGTTATTCAAATGATTGATTCGGGTTTTTATTAAATCACATAATTCGTTAATCCTTTAATTACCATTTTGGGTTTTAGTTCCGAGTTGTAAAGATAAAATAATAATTAATCATAATTAATTATCTTGAGTCGGGTTTAAAGGAAAGTTACTATATCGGGAAAGTTTCCATTTTTAGGAAGTCCTATCATTAATAACCCTCTATGTTGGGAACGGGAATAGTTAAGTAATTGTTATCATTATTTATCTTTCAGAGAACGATTTTGAGATGGAATATTATTGGACATCTGTCCATTGACCGTTTAATCGCTTAATTGGATTTCTTTGGCACTTTGAGGTAGGGAAATACACTTGTCCTATTATCGTCATTCTTGAATTGTGTTAACTTGATTCCTGGTTGTTGATTTACGTTATCATTTATATTCGGAAAGGTGATTGACTGATTTGATCGTATTGAGTATGATATCACAACATCGGGTAACGGGCATGACTTTATGATTTATCAGTTCAGTGATTTATATACATATTGCATTGCATTAATAACTGTTGAGCATTTCATATGCATTGGAGTTGGAGGATGAGGTGGTGGTGACGATGTTGAGATACGATGTGATGTTGTGATAAGGCCCAGGCGGGTTCTGCAGAACTTGCCCCGGTGTCCTCGGTATTGAGTGCAGATCGGCTTCGGTCGATATATAGTCTACCGGGGATCGGTATGGCTGGGTTGTCCGGGTTATGAGATGTGTGTGATGAGTTGAGATGGAGATGGAGGTGACGGAGTATCATGCATATCATATTTTATTGTTTTTATTGTTTTCCCTACTCAACCTCGTGGTTGACCCTGTGTATTCGTGAACACCGGTGATGAACCGTTTATGGGAGCAGACTTGACAGTTTAAGAGATAGGACGGGAGCTTGATGGGCGTGAGACACCGGATCGACGACCTAGTAACTAGATCATCATCTAGAAGACTTCACTTTTATTTACGTCAGTTCTTGTAATTTAATTTGAAAAGAGAATTTGTAATAATTAAGTTAAATATTATATAAATTGCCTTGGAGTTTAGTTTGTTATTCACTACCTCGGGAAACCGAGATGGTAACAGTCCGGTTTATGAGGGAATGTCTTGACGAGGACTTCTTTTATAAACCGGGGTGTTACAGGTTCACACAACGAGTCACAATGACTAATGAACAAGGACAATTAGTCGACACAAGGAGTCACAATGACAAGGATACATGGACAAATGCATCACACAACGAGACACAATGACTAATAAACATGGACAAATGCTTCACACAACGAGTCACAATGACAAATGAACAAGGACAATTGGCTCACACTACGAGACACAATGAGTAATACACATGGACAAATGTTTCACCCAACGAGTCACAATAACTAATGAACAAGGAAAATTAGTTTACACAATGAGTCACAATGACAAGGAGAAAAGGTTCATAGAACGAGTCACAATGACTAATAAACATGGACAAATGCTTCACACAACTAGTCACAATGACTAATAAACAAGGACAAATGGTTCACACAACGAGTAACAATGACAAGGATAAATTATTCACACAACGAGTCACAATGAATAATAAACATGGACAAATGCTTCACACAACGAGTCACAATGACTAATAAACATGGACAAATGCTTCACACAACGAGTCACAATGACTAATAAACAAGGACAAATGGTTCACACAAGGAGTCACAATAACTAATGAACAAGGAAAATTAGTTCACACAATGAGTCACAATGACAAGGACAAAAGGTTCATACACCGAGTCACAATGACTAATAAACATGGAAAAATGCTTCACACAACGAGTCACAATGACTAATAAACAAGGACAAATGGTTCACACAACGAGTCAGAATGACAAGGATAAATTATTCACACAACAAGTCACAATGACTAATAAACATGGAAAAATACTTCACACAACGAGTCACAATGACTAATAAATAAGGACAAATGGTTCACACAACGAGTCACAATGACAAGGATAAATTATTCACACAACGAGTCACAATGAAACATGGACAAATGCTTCACACAATAAGTTACAATGACTAAACAAGGGCAATTGGTTCACACAATGACTAATAAACAAGGGCAAATGGTTCACACAACGAGTCACAATGACTAATGAACAAGGACAATTGGTTGACACAACGAGTCACAATGACAAGGATAAATTATTCACACAAGGAGTCACAATGACTAATATACATGGACAAATGCTTCACACAACGAGTCACAATGACTAATAAACATGGACAAATGCTTCACACAACGAATCACAATGACAAGGATATATTATTTACACAACGAGTTACAATGACTAATAAACATGGACAAATGCTTCACACAACAAGTCACAATGACTAATGAACAAGGACAATTGGTTCACAAAACGAGTAACAATGACTAATAAACAAGGACAAATGGTTCACACAACGAGTCACAATGACTAATGAACAAGGACAATTGGTCGACACAAGGAGTCACAATGACAAGGATACATGGACAAATGCTTCACACAACGAGACACAATGACTAATAAACATGGACAAATGCTTCACACAACGAGTCACAATGACAAATGAACAAGGACAATTGGCTCACACTACGAGTCACAATGACTAATACACATGGACAAATGTTTCACCCAACGAGTCACAATAACTAATGAACAAGGAAAATTAGTTTACACAATGAGTCACAATGACAAGGAGAAAAGGTTCATAGAACGAGTCACAATGACTAATAAACATGGACAAATGCTTCACACAACTAGTCACAATGACTAATAAACAAGGACAAATGGTTCACACAACGAGTAACAATGACAAGGATAAATTATTCACACAACGAGTCACAATGAATAATAAACATGGACAAATGCTTCACACAACGAGTCACAATGACTAATAAACATGGACAAATGCTTCACACAATGAGTAACAATGACTAATAAACAAGGACAAATGGTTCACACAAGGAGTCACAATGACTAATAAACATGGACAAATATTTCACACAACGAGTCACAATGACTAATGAACAAGGAAAATTAGTTCACACAATGAGTCACAATGACAAGGACAAAAGGTTCATACAACGAGTCACAATGACTAATAAACATGGAAAAATGCTTCACACAACGAGTCACAATGATTAATAAACAAAGACAAATGGTTCACACAACGAGTCAGAATGACAAGGATAAATTATTCACACAACAAGTCACAATGACTAATAAACATGGAAAAATACTTCACACAACGAGTCACAATAACTAATAAATAAGGACAAATGGTTCACACAACGAGTCACAATGACAAGGATAAATTATTCACACAACGAGTCACAATGAAACATGGACAAATGCTTCACACAATAAGTCACAATGACTAATAAACAAGGGCAATTGGTTCACACAATGACTAATAAACAAGGGCAAATGGTTCACACAACGAGTCACAATGACTAATGAACAAGGACAATTGGTTGACACAACGAGTCACAATGACAAGGATAAATTATTCACACAAGGAGTCACAATGACTAATATACATGGACAAATGCTTCACACAACAAGTGTAACACCCCGGTTTATAAAAGAAGTCCTCGTCAAGACATTCCCTAATAAAACGGACTGTTACCATCTCGGTTTCCCGAGGTAGTGAATAACAAATTAAACTCCAAGGCAATTTATATAATATTTTAACTTAATTATTACAAATCCTCTTTTCAACTCAAATTACAAGAACTGACATAAATAAAAGTGAAAGTCTTCTAGATGATGATCTAGCTACTAAGTCGTCTGATCCAGTGTCTCACGCCCATCAAGCTCCCGTCCTATCTCTTAAACTCACAACCGCTCCCCATAAAATGGTTCATCACAGGTGTTCACGAATACACAGGGTCAACCACGAGGTTGAGTAGGGAAAACAATAAACAATAAAATATGATATGCATGATACTCCGTCACCTCCATCTCCATCTCAACTCATCACACACATCTCATACCCCGGAACGCCCAGCCATACCGATCCCCGGTAGACTATATATCGACCAAGCCGATCCGCACCAATACCGAGGACACCAGGGCAAGTCCAGAACCCGCCCGGGCCTTATCACAACATCACATCGTATCTCAACATCGTCACCACCACATCATCCTCCAACTCTAATGCATATGAAATGCTCAACAGTAATTAATGCAATGCAATATGTATATAAATCACTGAACTGATACATCATAAAGTCATGCCAGTTACCCGATGTTGTGATATCATACTCAATACAATCAAATCAATCAATCACCTTCCCGAATATAAATGATAACGAAATTCAACCACCATGAAACAAGTTAACACAATTCGATCAATAACGATAATAGGACAAGTGTATTTCCCTACCTCAAGTGCCAGCAATTCCAATTAAGCAGTTAAGCAATCCAGAATAAAGCAACGAATCTGATTATCGATCCTTCACGAATCCGTCACCTAAAACAATTATAATATTTATAATTACTAACTACTAAATATAGCAATCTCCCAAAATAGAAGCTTTCCCGAAATACAATCCCGACACCAACTTATGCCCAACTGGTAACTAAAATAACCCGATTAATATTTGACTCAACTTCCCAATATAGGCAGTTATTAAAGTATAATTTCTTAAAATGGAAACTTTCCCGATATAGTAACTTTTCTCTTTTAACAAACCCGACTCAAAAATCCGTCTTTAATTAATTACTTATTATTAATTATTATTTTATTTTAAAATAACTCGGAACTTAGATCATAATGATAATTGGAGGATTACACGAATTATACGGTTAAGAATACCCGAATCAACCATTTGAACAATTCAACAATCTCGACTCAAACCCGTCTTTAATTATTTTAAAACACTCGGGAATTAATTAAATAAATTATTTAAATGACTCGGGATTAAATGAATTAATTAAGAACACGATAACTTAAATAATAAAGCGAATCAAACCCGACTACACACGCACCCTCTTCAACTCGACACAACTCCTCACGCGCCGCCTGAAAACACCACGACAACCACCAGCCGTGGTCCCCACTTCAGCCCAGCCACCAACAACCACCCCCACTGAGGTCGACCCTCGCCGGCGAGGTGAACCACGGCCGTCAACTCGGCCGGTTCAACACCGAGCCTCACCAAACGCCGCATTTCCTCAACCTACAACCACCGCACCTCACGCTTATCCCCTGTCAAACCACCACCGTCTTATTCGCCGTCGACCCACGATCCCAGACACGGTGGCGCCACCATTTCGACCTCCCGAGTCCACAAAGTGGCACCACCCCAATCCTACCCCTCTAAACTCGCCTGAAACCGCTGCTTAAACCCGTTGTTATCCCCCCTGTCGCTGCCGCCTCTATCTGTCACTACCACCACCTATAACCACCTCAACAACCACCACCCTACTCGACCCTTACCACCCTACCCATATACCCCGACAACCACCACCAGGAACACCTCTAACAGACACGCACAACACCCCAAAACCCGACGAAATGATGAAAAACAGAGGAGGGAGTGTTGAATGCTTACCTAAGCCGCCATGAAAACCACCACCAGGGCCGCCTCACCACGTCGACGACCACCCTAAACTCTTCCCTGCAGTGCCGCCAATGGCTATTCTCTCTCTCTTCCTCTCGTATTGCGTGAAGGTTGGTGTTAGAGCTGAGGAAAGGAGGGAGGCGGGTTGAGTGTGTGAGAGAATGAGGGAGGCGGGTTGAGAGGTAGGGTTTGTGTATACTATTAGGGTTAGGGTTTAGGGTTAAGGGTAATTGGGCTGGACATGTTATTGGGCCAGCTCAAATGGGTAATCATTAAATTGTTTAGCTCGCCTTTCGAATTCAATTTAAAACCCGTCTTAATTAACTTACGATAGTTTAGCGTAATTATCGACTCACCATTAACCCGACTTAATTAGTAATATAAAATATATAATAAATAATATTTAATAATATCCATTTAATTTATTATATAAAAATACGGGGTATTACAGTCTTCCCCCCTTAAAATGAACTTCGTCCCGAAGTTCGCTCCCGTACCCAAACCTCAGAAGGTATTGCATATTGTACTTACGGACGTCACGTATTTCTAACTCGATTAACACACACTTTTGACACACCAATTAACATAACAAATACGGAATGTTACATTTCGCCTCCTAAAAATAAACTTCGTCCCAAGTTTAACTCGTCTTTTCTTAACCCAACTAACTGCAACTAATAACTACCTGAGAACACAAATGTATAACAACTAAGTACTCATCTCAGAACACCATCATCTTTCCATCTAAATTCCGATCTCAAACTCAACATAACTCATTAACCATGGTCGCACTGGACCGTAAACATAACTCCCGTTATCATCACTCGGCTCATAGGCCAACTCATAACTCATTACCAGTAGTTTAATCACCCTCTCCTTTTTCACATCAACCAACTAACCGAAGTAGGAACAAAACATATAGAACTCATTTGTATAGGTAACCCACAACTAAACATCAACTTGGTCAAATTACAATCTACAAACAGGTGCAATTTAAGCATTAAGATTTTACAATCCTACCCAACTAAAAACATGGTTACGTCCTCGTAACCTTCATTATTATAACCAAAGTTCTCAACTACTGCTAACAACTGAAAGAGGATATAATATTCACAATTCACGCTCAAGTTAACTAATCCTTACCAAAGACAATCAATATACAAACTCTCTCAAGGAAGCTACCGTTACCAGTAAAAATCATTTGTAATTATTCATTTTACCAATCATGGTAATCTCATACCTTAGAATCATAGGGGATCTTAGGGTCAAAACTTAATAGTTCGATTTATGAAAATTTATAACCTAATAGGTCCAGTCTGACTTTCCTTTACTTAATTGTTCAGATTTAGGTCAAGACACAGAATCACCGATAAAATGAAAACAACCAGTTTCGCAGTACTTATCATCCTAGAAATATTTTTAATCCTTATAACAAGGGTTTGAGATTCATTCACGAATAACGAATGCACCTTGATTGGCAAATTTTTACAAACTTATTGGTCGAGTCAAACAAGCGGGTAAACAACGATATTGGAAAGTTAACATACAAGGCTATCATGCATAAAATTTCGTTCTTGGTTTTAAATATATTTTTAACTGCACCCAACACAATGACATAAAGGATTAAATGTATTTAACTACTCCAATTTTACAACTATTCGTTACCTGTCATGCTAATATTAACTTACCATGTTGACACACAACCCACTTAAATCACCACATTACATTTCCCGGTTTGACATTCGTAATTAACCACACCCACCAATTCGCTACATGAACAACAACATGACTAAATTAACTCACTACTTGTGACTCCGTTCTAGTTTCATTTCTCAGGTTAGCAACTATCATGAATCATACAACCAGACATTGGCTGGAAATCTCATTCCTAGTTTATACTCACTCGACAAAATTTAACTTCATTTTCACAAACTGTTACTTTCATACTGGACGGTGAATAACTTTCTTAACCTATTCTTATAACAGAGCCGTCCATAGAATCCATTTACAGCTTACTACGAAACTCAAAATCAGATAAACTTAATTCAATTCCTTCCAACAAAACGAGCTTAGGTGTCAACTCCTATATCGTAATTTACAGGTTCATCTTATTCGTTTCAGTCCTATCCTTACTAATGAATGACTATTACCTCATCATCAGGATTTTAGTTGCACTTCTTTACTCAGTTATATTCATGGCTCAATTAAACGTAACTATAACAACTATCATTTAAACCAACGTGTATCATGTGAATCATAAAAGGGTTATCCCATTATAATATTGCCAACATAGTTATCATAAACAATCCTTATTAGAATATAATTGATAGTGATGACTCGAGAATATAGATATGCTAAATGTCGTATTATATCAATCAGTTTCCTTTACATCGTGCTCCTACAATTGCAAGAATCCCTTTAGTATTTTATGACGATTCAATGATGAACATATCCACTAAGAATCAACAACACTGTTTATTTTCATGTTATAGGTTTTAGGTTTAACTGAAATAATTTAATGCAATGTAAGTAATAAATATACTATAGGCACACCGACTCACATGAAAGTCTTTAAACTCAGATGACATCCTATATGGGTGGACATTTAGACACGATCTTTACTACCATCCATGTGTAAACATTTAAACATAATTATTATAATCATTCATGCGAGTATATTAGAACAATCACCTTAGCTTTTCACGCCATCAATTTTACTTAGGTACGACAATATAGTTTTATTTTTCATATATATCCGACCACTATGCAAATATGATATAAACTATTACAACATGCCAAATGTATATAACATATGCAAACAACTGGACTCGTATAACATATTTCACCCTTGATTTGAAATCAATTTAAGTAAGCTTATTCAATTTTACTCATACTATCATGCCAACAATGTTATCAACTACGTTTTACTTTTATCACTTGTTAAGATACATAACTACTGAACATGCGTGCTACTACCGTCATATAAAACATTATAAATTCACATTACTAAGACTCATGAATTAATCAAACAATCGTATGAAATTTCGACATAGACGCACATTTTAAATGTTTTGATTCACGTTGTAACTTCCAAAAATCACGAATAAATAATTGTTCGATTAAAACTTGTTTCATATTACTTTTATAAAACACGGTGAGTTCAAAACACAGGGAAATAGAATTAGGTTTAAAGCACAAGAATTCCATTTTTAAAGAATTTTACAACTTAGTTGGTCTAAACAAACATGTGACAACATTTGGTCCAAAACTTGGGTCAGTTTGTAAAATTTATCATTTAATATTGATGCATCAAGATTTTTCGTGGCTTATTAATTTGAAACATATGCGACTCTTTTGATCGATGGAGTTGGAATTATGTAAAAATTATGAATACGATTTAAATGAGGATTTTTACAAAATCGTTGGTCAAACATCACCGCACAGAACTTCCTAACCACATGACTTACTAAAATATTTATTACTCATAATCCGTATATCATATAAGCGTGAAACCAACGTCAAATGATCACTAATTCACGAGGCTATTTCCCATAAAATTTTCATTGATAGGCAAAAAAAAACAGAAAAGAAATGGTAGTAAGGTCAATTAAAGGGTAACACCAACTTAACGAGTTTTATCACTAAGTTATTCATTTTCTATGTTCCAATTCTTATAACTATACTTTCGATACTAATCCACCCTAACTTAAATCTCACACTGTACTTACGTAATCATCTATCCCATAGAATCCCTTCGCATCTCGATCTACTCCGTACATCTAATCACGATTGCTATGACTATAAACGTGCAATTCAATAGTGTTTCTAATTACTATCACAATACTATACTAGAATGGCTTTGGGATCACATAACCGCATATTACTTAGTCATAGTAGTGCTATCAATACATCATTCATACAAATTACTTACCGTAGCGTTGTCCTGCAGAATGGTTAGAATATATCGGTCTCAAAGTATACATCAACTCTTTTATGCAATAATCAATGTATCAATCAATTAACACTTAGGCAACGCTATATGAATTTCCTGTTCATCCTCAAGCAACTATTCTACCCTTTCTCTCGTATACACTCATGGTTTCCGGTTCAACTGAGAGGACCACTGGTTCGGTGTGAGGGGGCCCCTAACTCATACCTTACCGTAGTGTGCTCCTAACAGTTCTATCCCGGGGTTCATTTTATTTAGACACATCCTATGTTCATTGGGCTCATTGGTTTAGGCCTGAGGATCGTTCGCTCTGATACCACTTTGTAACACCCATAAAAGAAGTCCTCGTCAAGACATTCCCTAATAAAACGGACTGTTACCATCTCGGTTTCCCGAGGTAGTGAATAACAAATTAAACTCCAAGGCAATTTATATAATATTTTAACTTAATTATTACAAATCCTCTTTTCAACTCAAATTACAAGAACTGACATAAATAAAAGTGAAAGTCTTCTAGATGATGATCTAGCTACTAAGTCGTCTGATCCAGTGTCTCACGCCCATCAAGCTCCCGTCCTATCTCTTAAACCTGTCAAATCTGCTCCCCATAAAATGGTTCATCACAGGTGTTCACGAATACACAGGGTCAACCACGAGGTTGAGTAGGGAAAACAATAAACAATAAAATATGATATGCATGATACTCCGTCACCTCCATCTCCATCTCAACTCATCACACACATCTCATACCCCGGAACGCCCAGCCATACCGATCCCCGGTAGACTATATATCGACCGAAGCCGATCTGCCAGCTCAACAGCTGAGGACACCAGGGCAAGTCCTGCAGAACCCGCCTGGGCCTTATCACAACATCACATCGTATCTCAACATCGTCACCACTACATCATCCTCCAACTCCAATGCATATGAAATGCTCAACAGTAATTAATGCAATGCAATATGTATATAAATCACTGAACTGATACATCATAAAGTCATGCCAGTTACCCGATGTTGTGATATCATACTCAATACAATCAAATCAATCAATCACCTTCCCGAATATAAATGATAACGAAATTCAAGCACCATGAAACAAGTTAACACAATTCGATCAATAACGATAATAGGACAAGTGTATTTCCCTACCTCAAGTGCCAGCAATTCCAATTAAGCAGTTAAGCAATCCAGAATAAAGCAACGAATCTGATTATCGATCCTTCACGAATCCGTCACCTAAAACAATTATAATATTTATAATTACTAACTACTAAATATAGCAATCTCCCAAAATAGAAGCTTTCCCGAAATACAATCCCGACACCAACTTATGCCCAACTGGTAACTAAAATAACCCGATTAATATTTGACTCAACTTCCCAATATAGGCAGTTATTAAAGTATAATTTCTTAAAATGGAAACTTTCCCGATATAGTAACTTTTCTCTTTTAACAAACCCGACTCAAAAATCCGTCTTTAATTAATTACTTATTATTAATTATTATTTTATTTTAAAATAACTCGGAACTTAGATCATAATGATAATTGGAGGATTACACGAATTATACGGTTAAGAATACCCGAATCAACCATTTGAACAATTCAACAATCTCGACTCAAACCCGTCTTTAATTATTTTAAAACACTCGGGAATTAATTAAATAAATTATTTAAATGACTCGGGATTAAATGAATTAATTAAGAACACGATAACTTAAATAATAAAGCGAATCAAACCCGACTACACACGCACCCTCTTCAACTCGACACAACTCCTCACGCGCCGCCTGAAAACACCACGACAACCACCAGCCGTGGTCCCCACTTCAGCCCAGCCACCAACAACCACCCCCACTGGGGTCGACCCTCGCCGGCGAGGTGAACCACGGCCGTCAACTGGCCTGGTTCAACACCGAGCCTCACCAAACGCCGCATTTCCTCAACCTACAACCACCGCACCTCACGCTTATCCCCTGTCAAACCACCACCGTCTTATTCGCCGTCGACCCACGATCCCAGACACGGTGGCGCCACCATTTCGACCTCCCCCGAGTCCACAGTGGCACCACCCCAATCCTACCCCTCTAAACTCGCCTGAAACCGCTGCTTAAACCCGTTGTTATCCCCCCTGTCGCTGCCGCCTCTATCTGTCACTACCACCACCTATAACCACCTCAACAACCACCACCCTACTCGACCCTTACCACCCTACCCATATACCCCGACAACCACCACCAGGAACACCTCTAACAGACACGCACAACACCCCAAAACCCGACAGAAATGATGAAAAACAGAGGAGGGAGTGTTGAATGCTTACCTAAGCCGCCATGAAAACCACCACCAGGGCCGCCTCACCACGTCGACGACCACCCTAAACTCTTCCCTGCAGTGCCGCCAATGGCTATTCTCTCTCTCTTCCTCTCGTATTGCGTGAAGGTTGGTGTTAGAGCTGAGGAAAGGAGGGAGGCGGGTTGAGTGTGTGAGAGAATGAGGGAGGCGGGTTGAGAGGTAGGGTTTGTGTATACTATTAGGGTTAGGGTTTAGGGTTAAGGGTAATTGGGCTGGACATGTTATTGGGCCAGCTCAAATGGGTAATCATTAAATTGTTTAGCTCGCCTTTCGAATTCAATTTAAAACCCGTCTTAATTAACTTACGATAGTTTAGCGTAATTATCGACTCACCATTAACCCGACTTAATTAGTAATATAAAATATATAATAAATAATATTTAATAATATCCATTTAATTTATTATATAAAAATACGGGGTATTACAACAAGTCACAATGACTAATGAACAAGGACAATTGGTTCACAAAACGAGTAACAATGAGTAATAAACAAGGACAAATGGTTCACACAACGAGTCACAATGACTAATGAACAAGGACAATTGGTCGACACAAGGAGTCACAATGACAAGGATACATGGACAAATGCTTCACACAACGAGACACAATGACTAATAAATATGGACAAATGCTTCACACAACGAGTCACAATGACAAATGAACAACGACAATTGGCTCACACTACGAGTCACAATGACTAATACACATGGACAAATGTTTCACCCAACGAGTCACAATAACTAATGAACAAGGAAAATTAGTTTACACAATGAGTCACAATGACAAGGAGAAAAGGTTCATAGAACGAGTCACAATGACTAATAAACATGGACAAATGCTTCACACAACTAGTCACAATGACTAATAAACAAGGACAAATGGTTCACACAACGAGTAACAATGACAAGGATAAATTATTCACACAACGAGTCACAATGAATAATAAACATGGACAAATGCTTCACACAACGAGTCACAATGACTAATAAACATGGACAAATGCTTCACACAACGAGTAACAATGACTAATAAACAAGGACAAATGGTTCACACAAGGAGTCACAATGACTAATGAACAAGGAAAATTAGTTCACACAATGAGTCACAATGACAAGGACAAAAGGTTCATACAACGAGTCACAATGACTAATAAACATGGAAAAATGCTTCACACAACGAGTCACAATGACTAATAAACAAGGACAAATGGTTCACACAACGAGTCAGAATGACAAGGATAAATTATTCACACAACAAGTCACAATGACTAATAAACATGGAAAAATACTTCACACAACGAGTCACAATGACTAATAAATAAGGACAAATGGTTCACACAACGAGTCACAATGACAAGGATAAATTATTCACACAACGAGTCACAATGAAACATGGACAAATGCTTCACACAATAAGTTACAATGACTAATAAACAAGGGCAATTGGTTTACACAATGACTAATAAACAAGGGCAAATGGTTCACACAACGAGTCACAATGACTAATGAACAAGGACAATTGGTTGACACAACGAGTCACAATGACAAGGATAAATTATTCACACAAGGAGTCACAATGACTAATATACATGGACAAATGCTTCACACAACGAGTCACAATGACTAATAAACATGGACAAATGCTTCACACAACGAATCACAATGACAAGGATATATTATTTACACAACGAGTTACAATGACTAATAAACATGGACAAATGCTTCACACAACAAGTCACAATGACTAATGAACAAGGACAATTGGTTCACAAAACGAGTAACAATGACTAATAAACAAGGACAAATGGTTCACACAACGAGTCACAATGACTAATGAACAAGGACAATTGATCGACACAAGGAGTCACAATGACAAGGATACATGGACAAATGCTTCACACAACGAGACACAATGACTAATAAACATGGACAAATGCTTCACACAACGAGTCACAATGACAAATGAACAAGGACAATTGGCTCACACTACGAGTCACAATGACTAATACACATGGACAAATGTTTCACCCAACGAGTCACAATAACTAATGAACAAGGAAAATTAGTTTACACAATGAGTCACAATGACAAGGAGAAAAGGTTCATAGAACGAGTCACAATGACTAATAAACATGGACAAATGCTTCACACAACTAGTCACAATGACTAATAAACAAGGACAAATGGTTCACACAACGAGTAACAATGACAAGGATAAATTATTCACACAACGAGTCACAATGAATAATAAACACGAACAAATGCTTCACACAACGAGTCACAATGACTAATAAACATGGAAAAATACTTCACACAACGAGTCACAATGACTAATAAATAAGGACAAATGGTTCACACAACGAGTCACAATGACAAGGATAAATTATTCACACAACGAGTCACAATGAAACATGGACAAATGCTTCACACAATAAGTCACAATGACTAATAAACAAGGGCAATTGGTTCACACAATGACTAATAAACAAGGGCAAATGATTCACACAACGAGTCACAATAACTAATGAACAAGGACAATTGGTTGACACAACGAGTCACAATGACAAGGATAAATTATTCACACAAGGAGTCACAATGACTAATATACATGGACAAATGCTTCACACAACAAGTCACAATGACTAATGAACAAGGACAATTGGTTCACAAAACGAGTAACAATGAGTAATAAACAAGGACAAATGGTTCACACAACGAGTCACAATGACTAATGAACAAGGACAATTGGTCGACACAAGGAGTCACAATGACAAGGATACATGGACAAATGCTTCACACAACGAGACACAATGACTAATAAACATGGACAAATGCTTCACACAACGAGTCACAATGACAAATGAACAACGACAATTGGCTCACACTACGAGTCACAATGACTAATACACATGGACAAATGTTTCACCCAACGAGTCACAATAACTAATGAACAAGGAAAATTAGTTTACACAATGAGTCACAATGACAAGGAGAAAAGGTTCATAGAACGAGTCACAATGACTAATAAACATGGACAAATGCTTCACACAACTAGTCACAATGACTAATAAACAAGGACAAATGGTTTACACAACGAGTAACAATGACAAGGATAAATTATTCACACAACGAGTCACAATGAATAATAAACATGGACAAATGCTTCACACAACGAGTCACAATGACTAATAAACATGGACAAATGGTTCACACAAGGAGTCACAATGACTAATGAACAAGGAAAATTAGTTCACACAATGAGTCACAATGACAAGGACAAAAGGTTCATACACCGAGTCACAATGACTAATAAACATGGAAAAATGCTTCACACAACGAGTCACAATGACTAATAAACAAGGACAAATGGTTCACACAACGAGTCAGAATGACAAGGATAAATTATTCACACAACAAGTCACAATGACTAATAAACATGGAAAAATACTTCACACAACGAGTCACAATGACTAATAAATAAGGACAAATGGTTCACACAACGAGTCACAATGACAAGGATAAATTATTCACACAACGAGTCACAATGAAACATGGACAAATGCTTCACACAATAAGTTACAATGACTAATAAACAAGGGCAATTGGTTTACACAATGACTAATAAACAAGGGCAAATGGTTCACACAACGAGTTACAATGACTAATGAACAAGGACAATTGGTTGACACAACGAGTCACAATGACAAGGATAAATTATTCACACAAGGAGTCACAATGACTAATATACATGGACAAATGCTTCACACAACGAGTCACAATGACTAATAAACATGGACAAATGCTTCACCCAACGAATCACAATCACAAGGATATATTATTTACACAACGAGTTACAATGACTAATAAACATGGACAAATGCTTCACACAACAAGTCACAATGACTAATGAACAAGGACAATTGGTTCACAAAACGAGTAACAATGACTAATTAACCACACCCACCAATTCGCTACATGAACAACAACATGACTAAATTAACTCACTACTTGTGACTCCGTTCTAGTTTCATTTCTCAGGTTAGCAACTATCATGAATCATACAACCAGACATTGGCTGGAAATCTCATTCCTAGTTTATACTCACTCGACAAAATTTAACTTCATTTTCACAAATTACTTTCATCTTTGGACGGTGAATAACTTTCTTAACCTATTCTTATAACAGAGCCGTCCATAGAATCCATTTACAGCTTACTACGAAACTCAAAATCAGATAAACTTAATTCAATTCCTTCCAACAAAACGAGCTTAGGTGTCAACTCCTATATCGTAATTTACAGGTTCATCTTATTCGTTTCAGTCCTATCCTTACTAATGAATGACTATTACCTCATCATCAGGATTTTAGTTGCACTTCTTTACTCGATTATATTCACGGCTCAATTAAACGTAACTATAACAACTATCATTTAAACCAACGTGTATCATGTGAATCATAAAAGGGTTATCCCATTATAATATTGCCAACATAGTTATCATAAACAATCCTTATTAGAATATAATTGATAGTGATGACTCGAGAATATAGATATGCTAAATGTCGTATTATATCAATCAGTTTCCTTTACATCGTGCTCCTACAATTGCAAGAATCCCTTTAGTATTTTATGACGATTCAATGATGAACATATCCACTAAGAATCAACAACACTGTTTATTTTCATGTTATAGGTTTTAGGTTTAACTGAAATAATTTAATGCAATGTAAGTAATAAATATACTATAGGCACACCGACTCACATGAAAGTCTTTAAACTCGGATGACATCCTATATGGGTGGACATTTAGACACGATCTTTACTACCATCCATGTGTAAACATTTAAACATAATTATTATAATCATTCATGCGAGTATATTAGAACAATCACCTTAGCTTTTCACGCCATCAATTTTACTTAGGTACGACAATATAGTTTTATTTTTCATATATATCCGACCACTATGCAAATATGATATAAACTATTACAACATGCCAAATGTATATAACATATGCAAACAACTGGACTCGTATAACATATTTCACCCTTGATTTGAAATCAATTTAAGTAAGCTTATTCAATTTTACTCATACTATCATGCCAACAATGTTATCAACTACGTTTTACTTTTATCACTTGTTAAGATACATAACTCGAACATGCGTGCTACTACCGTCATATAAAACATTATAAATTCACATTACTAAGACTCATGAATTAATCAAACAATCGTATGAAATTTCGACATAGACGCACATTTTAAATGTTTTGATTCACGTTGTAACTTCCAAAAATCACGAATAAATAATTGTTCGATTAAAACTTGTTTCATATTACTTTTATAAAACACGGTGAGTTCAAAACACAGGGAAATAGAATTAGGTTTAAAGCACAAGAATTCCATTTTTAAAGAATTTTACAACTTAGTTGGTCTAAACAAACATGTGACAACATTTGGTCCAAAACTTGGGTCAGTTTGTAAAATTTATCATTTAATATTGATGCATCAAGATTTTTCGTGGCTTATTAATTTGAAACATATGCGACTCTTTTGATCGATGGAGTTGGAATTATGTAAAAATTATGAATACGATTTAAATGAGGATTTTTACAAAATCGTTGGTCAAACATCACTGCACAGGAACTTCCTAACCACAGCTTACTAAAATATTTATTACTCATAATCCGTATATCATATAAGCGTGAAACCAACGTCAAATGATCACTAATTCACGAGGCTATTTCCCATAAAATTTTCATCGATAGGCAAAAAAAACAGAAAAGAAATGGTAGTAAGGTCAATTAAAGGGTAACACCAACCAGAACGAGTTTTATCACTAAGTTATTCATTTTCTATGTTCCAATTCTTATAACTATACTTTCGATACTAATCCACCCTAACTTAAATCTCACACTGTACTTACGTAATCATCTATCCCATAGAATCCCTTCGCATCTCGATCTACTCCGTACATCTAATCACGATTGCTATGACTATAAACGTGCAATTCAATAGTGTTTCTAATTACTATCACAATACTATACTAGAATGGCTTTGGGATCACATAACCGCATATTACTTAGTCATAGTAGTGCTATCAATACATCATTCATACAAATTACTTACCGTAGCGTTGTCCTGCAGAATGGTTAGAATATATCGGTCTCAAAGTATACATCAACTCTTTTATGCAATAATCAATGTATCAATCAATTAACACTTAGGCAACGCTATATGAATTTCCTGTTCATCCTCAAGCAACTATTCTACCCTTTCTCTCGTATACACTCATGGTTTCCGGTTCAACTGAGAGGACCACTGGTTCGGTGTGAGGGGGCCCCTAACTCATACCTTACCGTAGTGTGCTCCTAACAGTTCTATCCCGGGGTTCATTTTATTTAGACACATCCTATGTTCATTGGGCTCATTGGTTTAGGCCTGAGGATCGTTCGCTCTGATACCACTTTGTAACACCCATAAAAGAAGTCCTCGTCAAGACATTCCCTAATAAAACGGACTGTTACCATCTCGGTTTCCCGAGGTAGTGAATAACAAATTAAACTCCAAGGCAATTTATATAATATTTTAACTTAATTATTACAAATCCTCTTTTCAACTCAAATTACAAGAACTGACATAAATAAAAGTGAAAGTCTTCTAGATGATGATCTAGCTACTAAGTCGTCTGATCCAGTGTCTCACGCCCATCCAGCTCCCGTCCTATCTCTTAAACTCACAAATCTGCTCCCATAAAATGGTTCATCACAGTGTTCACGAATACACATGGGTCAACCACGAGGTTGAGTAGGAAAACAATAAACAATAAAATATGATATGCATGATACTCCGTCACCTCCATCTCCATCTCAACTCATCACACACATCTCATACCCCGGAACGCCCAACCATACCGATCCCCGGTAGACTATATATCGACCAAAGCCGATCCGACTCATTTGAGGACACCAGGGCAAGTCTGCAGAACCCGCCCGGGCCTTATCACAACATCACATCGTATCTCAACATCGTCACCACTACATCATCCTCCAACTCCAATGCATATGAAATGCTCAACAGTAATTAATGCAATGCAATATGTATATAAATCATCGAACCGATACATCATAAAGTCATGCCGTTACCCGATGTTGTGATATCATACTCAATACAATCAAATCAATCAATCACCTTCCCGAATATAAATGATAACGAAATTCAAGCACCATGAAACAAGTTAACACAATTCGATCAATAACGATAATAGGACAAGTGTATTTCCCTACCTCAAGTGCCAGCAATTCCAATTAAGCGATTAAGCAATCCAGAATAAAGCAACGAATCGATTATCGATCCTTCACGAATCCGTCACCTAAAACAATTATAATATTTATAATTACTAACTACTAAATATAGCAATCTCCCAAAATAGAAGCTTTCCCGAAATACAATCCCGACACCAACTTATGCCCAATTGGTAACTAAAATAACCCGATTAATATTTGACTCAACTTCCCAATATAGGCAGTTATTAAAGTATAATTTCTTAAAATGGAAACTTTCCCGATATAGTAACTTTTCTCTTTTAACAAACCCGACTCAAAAATCCGTCTTTAATTAATTACTTATTATTAATTATTATTTTATTTTAAAATAACTCGGAACTTAGATCATAATGATAATTGGAGGATTACACGAATTATACGGTTAAGAATACCCGAATCAACCATTTGAACAATTCAACAATCTCGACTCAAACCCGTCTTTAATTATTTTAAAACACTCGGGAATTAATTAAATAAATTATTTAAATGACTCGGGATTAAATGAATTAATTAAGAACACGATAACTTAAATAATAAAGCGAATCAAACCCGACTACACACGCACCCTCTTCAACTCGACACAACTCCTCACTCGCTCGCCCGAAAACACCACGACAACCACCAGCCGTGGTCCCCACTTCAGCCCAGCCACCAACAACCACCCCCACTCAGGGTCGACCCTCGCCGGCGAGGTGAACCACGGCCGTCAACCGGCCTCGGTTCAACACCGAGCCTCACCAAACGCCGCATTTCCTCAACCTACAACCACCGCACCTCACGCTTATCCCCTGTCAAACCACCACCGTCTTATTCGCCGTCGACCCACGATCCCAGACACGGTGGCGCCACCATTTCGACCTCCCCCGAGTCCACAGTGGCACCACCCCAATCCTACCCCTCTAAACTCGCCTTAAACCGCTGCTTAAACCCGTTGTTATCCCCCCTGTCGCTGCCGCCTCTATCTGTCACTACCACCACCTATAACCACCTCAACAACCACCACCCTACTCGACCCTTACCACCCTACCCATATACCCCGACAACCACCACCAGGAACACCTCTAACAGACACGCACAACACCCCAAAACCCGCGAAATGATGAAAAACAGAGAGGAGGGAGTGTTGAATGCTTACCTAAGCCGCCATGAAAACCACCACCAGGGCCGCCTCACCACGTCGACGACCACCCTAAACTCTTCCCTGCAGTGCCGCCAATGGCTATTCTCTCTCTCTTCCTCTCGTATTGCGTGAAGGTTGGTGTTAGAGCTGAGGAAAGGAGGGAGGCGGGTTGAGTGTGTGAGAGAATGAGGGAGGCGGGTTGAGAGGTAGGGTTTGTGTATACTATTAGGGTTAGGGTTTAGGGTTAAGGGTAATTGGGCTGGACATGTTATTGGGCCAGCTCAAATGGGTAATCATTAAATTGTTTAGCTCGCCTTTCGAATTCAATTTAAAACCCGTCTTAATTAACTTACGATAGTTTAGCGTAATTATCGACTCACCATTAACCCGACTTAATTAGTAATATAAAATATATAATAAATAATATTTAATAATATCCATTTAATTTATTATATAAAAATACGGGGTATTACAACAAGTCACAATGACTAATGAACAAGGACAATTGGTTCACAAAACGAGTAACAATGAGTAATAAACAAGGACAAATGGTTCACACAACGAGTCACAATGACTAATGAACAAGGACAATTGGTCGACACAAGGAGTCACAATGACAAGGATACATGGACA
This sequence comes from Silene latifolia, assembly GCF_048544455.1. Lineage (NCBI taxonomy): Eukaryota > Viridiplantae > Streptophyta > Magnoliopsida > Caryophyllales > Caryophyllaceae > Silene > Silene latifolia. The sequence goes on from NC_133531.1 coordinate 49,156,070, forward strand.
AATGCTTCACACAACGAGACACAATGACTAATAAATATGGACAAATGCTTCACACAACGAGTCACAATGACAAATGAACAACGACAATTGGCTCACACTACGAGTCACAATGACTAATACACATGGACAAATGTTTCACCCAACGAGTCACAATAACTAATGAACAAGGAAAATTAGTTTACACAATGAGTCACAATGACAAGGAGAAAAGGTTCATAGAACGAGTCACAATGACTAATAAACATGGACAAATGCTTCACACAACTAGTCACAATGACTAATAAACAAGGACAAATGGTTCACACAACGAGTAACAATGACAAGGATAAATTATTCACACAACGAGTCACAATGAATAATAAACATGGACAAATGCTTCACACAACGAGTCACAATGACTAATAAACATGGACAAATGCTTCACACAACGAGTAACAATGACTAATAAACAAGGACAAATGGTTCACACAAGGAGTCACAATGACTAATGAACAAGGAAAATTAGTTCACACAATGAGTCACAATGACAAGGACAAAAGGTTCATACAACGAGTCACAATGACTAATAAACATGGAAAAATGCTTCACACAACGAGTCACAATGACTAATAAACAAGGACAAATGGTTCACACAACGAGTCAGAATGACAAGGATAAATTATTCACACAACAAGTCACAATGACTAATAAACATGGAAAAATACTTCACACAACGAGTCACAATGACTAATAAATAAGGACAAATGGTTCACACAACGAGTCACAATGACAAGGATAAATTATTCACACAACGAGTCACAATGAAACATGGACAAATGCTTCACACAATAAGTTACAATGACTAATAAACAAGGGCAATTGGTTTACACAATGACTAATAAACAAGGGCAAATGGTTCACACAACGAGTCACAATGACTAATGAACAAGGACAATTGGTTGACACAACGAGTCACAATGACAAGGATAAATTATTCACACAAGGAGTCACAATGACTAATATACATGGACAAATGCTTCACACAACGAGTCACAATGACTAATAAACATGGACAAATGCTTCACACAACGAATCACAATGACAAGGATATATTATTTACACAACGAGTTACAATGACTAATAAACATGGACAAATGCTTCACACAACAAGTCACAATGACTAATGAACAAGGACAATTGGTTCACAAAACGAGTAACAATGACTAATAAACAAGGACAAATGGTTCACACAACGAGTCACAATGACTAATGAACAAGGACAATTGATCGACACAAGGAGTCACAATGACAAGGATACATGGACAAATGCTTCACACAACGAGACACAATGACTAATAAACATGGACAAATGCTTCACACAACGAGTCACAATGACAAATGAACAAGGACAATTGGCTCACACTACGAGTCACAATGACTAATACACATGGACAAATGTTTCACCCAACGAGTCACAATAACTAATGAACCAGGAAAATTAGTTTACACAATGAGTCACAATGACAAGGAGAAAAGGTTCATAGAACGAGTCACAATGACTAATAAACATGGACAAATGCTTCACACAACTAGTCACAATGACTAATAAACAAGGACAAATGGTTCACACAACGAGTAACAATGACAAGGATAAATTATTCACACAACGAGTCACAATGAATAATAAACACGAACAAATGCTTCACACAACGAGTCACAATGACTAATAAACATGGAAAAATACTTCACACAACGAGTCACAATGACTAATAAATAAGGACAAATGGTTCACACAACGAGTCACAATGACAAGGATAAATTATTCACACAACGAGTCACAATGAAACATGGACAAATGCTTCACACAATAAGTCACAATGACTAATAAACAAGGGCAATTGGTTCACACAATGACTAATAAACAAGGGCAAATGATTCACACAACGAGTCACAATAACTAATGAACAAGGACAATTGGTTGACACAACGAGTCACAATGACAAGGATAAATTATTCACACAAGGAGTCACAATGACTAATATACATGGACAAATGCTTCACACAACAAGCCACAATGACTAATGAACAAGGACAATTGGTTCACAAAACGAGTAACAATGAGTAATAAACAAGGACAAATGGTTCACACAACGAGTCACAATGACTAATGAACAAGGACAATTGGTCGACACAAGGAGTCACAATGACAAGGATACATGGACAAATGCTTCACACAACGAGACACAATGACTAATAAACATGGACAAATGCTTCACACAACGAGTCACAATGACAAATGAACAACGACAATTGGCTCACACTACGAGTCACAATGACTAATACACATGGACAAATGTTTCACCCAACGAGTCACAATAACTAATGAACAAGGAAAATTAGTTTACACAATGAGTCACAATGACAAGGAGAAAAGGTTCATAGAACGAGTCACAATGACTAATAAACATGGACAAATGCTTCACACAACTAGTCACAATGACTAATAAACAAGGACAAATGGTTTACACAACGAGTAACAATGACAAGGATAAATTATTCACACAACGAGTCACAATGAATAATAAACATGGACAAATGCTTCACACAACGAGTCACAATGACTAATAAACATGGACAAATGGTTCACACAAGGAGTCACAATGACTAATGAACAAGGAAAATTAGTTCACACAATGAGTCACAATGACAAGGACAAAAGGTTCATACACCGAGTCACAATGACTAATAAACATGGAAAAATGCTTCACACAACGAGTCACAATGACTAATAAACAAGGACAAATGGTTCACAACGAGTCGAATGACAAGGATAAATTATTCACACAACAAGTCACAATGACTAATAAACATGGAAAAATACTTCACACAACGAGTCACAATGACTAATAAATAAGGACAAATGGTTCACACAACGAGTCACAATGACAAGGATAAATTATTCACACAACGAGTCACAATGAAACATGGACAAATGCTTCACACAATAAGTTACAATGACTAATAAACAAGGGCAATTGGTTTACACAATGACTAATAAACAAGGGCAAATGGTTCACACAACGAGTCACAATGACTAATGAACAAGGACAATTGGTTGACACAACGAGTCACAATGACAAGGATAAATTATTCACACAAGGAGTCACAATGACTAATATACATGGACAAATGCTTCACACAACGAGTCACAATGACTAATAAACATGGACAAATGCTTCACCCAACGAATCACAATGACAAGGATATATTATTTACACAACGAGTTACAATGACTAATAAACATGGACAAATGCTTCACACAACAAGTCACAATGACTAATGAACAAGGACAATTGGTTCACAAAACGAGTAACAATGACTAATAAACAAGGACAAATGGTTCACACAACGAGTCACAATGACTAATGAACAAGGACAATTGATCGACACAAGGAGTCACAATGACAAGGATACATGGACAAATGCTTCACACAACGAGACACAATGACTAATAAACATGGACAAATGCTTCACACAACGAGTCACAATGACAAATGAACAAGGACAATTGGCTCACACTACGAGTCACAATGACTAATACACATGGACAAATGTTTCACCCAACGAGTCACAATAACTAATGAACAAGGAAAATTAGTTTACACAATGAGTCACAATGACAAGGAGAAAAGGTTCATAGAACGAGTCACAATGACTAATAAACATGGACAAATGCTTCACACAACTAGTCACAATGACTAATAAACAAGGACAAATGGTTCACACAACGTGTAACAATGACAAGGATAAATTATTCACACAACGAGTCACAATGAATAATAAACATGGACAAATGCTTCACACAACGAGTCACAATGACTAATAAACATGGAAAAATACTTCACACAACGAGTCACAATGACTAATAAATAAGGACAAATGGTTCACACAACGAGTCACAATGACAAGGATAAATTATTCACACAACGAGTCACAATGAAACATGGACAAATGCTTCACACAATAAGTCACAATGACTAATAAACAAGGGCAATTGGTTCACACAATGACTAATAAACAAGGGCAAATGGTTCACACAACGAGTCACAATGACTAATGAACAAGGACAATTGGTTGACACAACGAGTCACAATGACAAGGATAAATTATTCACACAAGGAGTCACAATGACTAATATACATGGACAAATGCTTCACACAACAAGTCACAATGACTAATGAACAAGGACAATTGGTTCACAAAACGAGTAACAATGAGTAATAAACAAGGACAAATGGTTCACACAATGAGTCACAATGACTAATGAACAAGGACAATTGGTCGACACAAGGAGTCACAATGACAAGGATACATGGACAAATGCTTCACACAACGAGACACAATACCTAATAAACATGGACAAATGCTTCACACAACGAGTCACAATGACAAATGAACAACGACAATTGGCTCACACTACGAGTCACAATGACTAATACACATGGACAAATGTTTCACCCAACGAGTCACAATAACTAATGAACAAGGAAAATTAGTTTACACAATGAGTCACAATGACAAGGAGAAAAGGTTCATAGAACGAGTCACAATGACTAATAAACATGGACAAATGCTTCACACAACTAGTCACAATGACTAATAAACAAGGACAAATGGTTCACACAACGAGTAACAATGACAAGGATAAATTATTCACACGAGTCACAATGAATAATAAACATGGACAAATGCTTCACACAACGAGTCACAATGACTAATAAACATGGACAAATGCTTCACACAACGAGTAACAATGACTAATAAACAAGGACAAATGGTTCACACAAGGAGTCACAATGACTAATGAACAAGGAAAATTAGTTCACACAATGAGTCACAATGACAAGGACAAAAGGTTCATACAACGAGTCACAATGACTAATAAACATGGAAAAATGCTTCACACAACGAGTCACAATGACTAATAAACAAGGACAAATGGTTCACACAACGAGTCAGAATGACAAGGATAAATTATTCACACAACAAGTCACAATGACTAATAAACATGGAAAAATACTTCACACAACGAGTCACAATGACTAATAAATAAGGACAAATGGTTCACACAACGAGTCACAATGACAAGGATAAATTATTCACACAACGAGTCACAATGAAACATGGACAAATGCTTCACACAATAAGTTACAATGACTAATAAACAAGGGCAATTGGTTTACACAATGACTAATAAACAAGGGCAAATGGTTCACACAACGAGTCACAATGACTAATGAACAAGGACAATTGGTTGACACAACGAGTCACAATGACAAGGATAAATTATTCACACAAGGAGTCACAATGACTAATATACATGGACAAATGCTTCACACAACGAGTCACAATGACTAATAAACATGGACAAATGCTTCACACAACGAATCACAATGACAAGGATATATTATTTACACAACGAGTTACAATGACTAATAAACATGGACAAATGCTTCACACAACAAGTCACAATGACTAATGAACAAGGACAATTGGTTCACAAAACGAGTAACAATGACTAATAAACAAGGACAAATGGTTCACACAACGAGTCACAATGACTAATGAACAAGGACAATTGATCGACACAAGGAGTCACAATGACAAGGATACATGGACAAATGCTTCACACAACGAGACACAATGACTAATAAACATGGACAAATGCTTCACACAACGAGTCACAATGACAAATGAACAAGGACAATTGGCTCACACTACGAGTCACAATGACTAATACACATGGACAAATGTTTCACACAACGAGTCACAATAACTAATGAACAAGGAAAATTAGTTTACACAATGAGTCACAATGACAAGGAGAAAAGGTTCATAGAACGAGTCACAATGACTAATAAACATGGACAAATGCTTCACACAACTAGTCACAATGACTAATAAACAAGGACAAATGGTTCACACAACGAGTAACAATGACAAGGATAAATTATTCACACAACGAGTCACAATGAATAATAAACATGGACAAATGCTTCACACAACGAGTCACAATGACTAATAAACATCGACAAATGCTTCACACAACGAGTAACAATGACTAATAAACAAGGACAAATGGTTCACACAAGGAGTCACAATGACTAATAAACATGGACAAATATTTCACACAACGAGTCACAATGACTAATGAACAAGGAAAATTAGTTCACACAATGAGTCACAATGACAAGGACAAAAGGTTCATACAACGAGTCACAATGACTAATAAACATGGAAAAATGCTTCACACAACGAGTCACAATGACTAATAAACAAAGACAAATGGTTCACACAACGAGTCAGAATGACAAGGATAAATTATTCACACAACTAGTCACAATGACTAATAAACATGGAAAAATACTTCACACAACGAGTCACAATGACTAATAAATAAGGACAAATGGTTCACACAACGAGTCACAATGACAAGGATAAATTATTCACACAACGAGTCACAATGAAACATGGACAAATGCTTCACACAATAAGTCACAATGACTAATAAACAAGGGAAATTGGTTCACACAATGACTAATAAACAAGGGCAAATGGTTCACACAACGAGTCACAATGACAAGGATAAATTATTCACACAAGGAGTCACAATGACTAATATACATGGACAAATGCTTCACACAACGAGTCACAATGACTAATAAACATGGACAAATGCTTCACACAACGAATCACAATGACAAGGATATATTATTTACACAACGAGTTACAATGACTAATAAACATGGACAAATGCTTCTCACAACAAGTCACAATGACTAATGAACAAGGACAATTGGTTCACAAAACGAGTAACAATGACTAATAAACAAGGACAAATGGTTCACACAACGAGTCACAATGACTAATGAACAAGGACAATTGGTCGACACAAGGAGTCACAATGACAAGGATACATGGACAAATGCTTCACACAACGAGTCACAATGACTAATAAACATGGACAAATGCTTCACACAACGAGTCACAATGACAAATGAAAAAGGACAATTGGCTCACACTACGAGTCACAATGACTAATAAACATGGACAAATGTTTCACCCAACGAGTCACAATAACTAATGAACAAGGAAAATTAGTTTACACAATGAGTCACAATGACAAGGAGAAAAGGTTCATAGAACGAGTCACAATGACTAATAAACATGGACAAATGCTTCACACAACTAGTCACAATGACTAATAAACAAGGACAAATGGTTCACACAACGAGTAACAATGACAAGGATAAATTATTCTCACAACGAGTCACAATGAATAATAAGCATGGACAAATGCTTCACACAACGAGTCACAATGACTAATAAACATGGACAAATGCTTCACACAACGAGTAACAATGACTAATAAACAAGGACAAATGGTTCACACAAGGAGTCACAATGACTAATAAACATGGACAAATATTTCACACAACGAGTCACAATGACTAATGAACAAGGAAAATTAGTTCACACAATGAGTCACAATTATAAGGACAAAAGGTTCATACAACGAGTCACAATGACTAATAAACATGGAAAAATGCTTCACACAACGAGTCACAATGACTAATAAACAAAGACAAATGGTTCACACAACGAGTCAGAATGACAAGGATAAATTATTCACACAACAAGTCACAATGACTAATAAACATGGAAAAATACTTCACACAACGAGTCACAATGACTAATAAATAAGGACAAATGGTTCACAAAACGAGTCACAATGACAAGGATAAATTATTCACACAACGAGTAACAATGAAACATGGACAAATGCTTCACACAATAAGTCACAATGACTAATAAACAAGGGCAATTGGTTCACACAATGACTAATAAACAAGGGCAAATGGTTCACACAACGAGTCACAATGACTAATGAACAAGGACAATTGGTTGACACAATGAGTCACAATGACAAGGATAAATTATTCACACAAGGAGTCACAATGACTAATATACATGGACAAATGCTTCACACAACGAGTCACAATGACTAATAAACATGGACAAATGCTTCACACAACGAATCACAATGACAAGGATATATTATTTACACAACGAGTTACAATGACTAATAAACATGGACAAATGCTTCTCACAACAAGTCACAATGACTAATGAACAAGGACAATTGGTTCACAAAACAAGTAACAATGACTAATAAACAAGGACAAATGGTTCACACAACGAGTCACAATGACTAATGAACAAGGACAATTGGTCGACACAAGGAGTCACAATGACAAGGATACATGGACAAATGCTTCACACAACGAGTCACAATGACTAATAAACATGGACAAATGCTTCACACAACAAGTCACAATGACAAATGAAAAAGGACAATTGGCTCACACTACGAGTCACAATGACTAATAAACAGGGACAAATGTTTCACCCAACGAGTCACAATAACTAATGAACAAGGAAAATTAGTTTACACAATGAGTCACAATGACAAGGACAAAAGGTTCATAGAACGAGTCACAATGACTAATAAACATGGACAAATGCTTCACACAACTAGTCACAATGACTAATAAACAAGGACAAATGGTTCACACAACGAGTAACAATGACAAGGATAAATTATTCACACAACGAGTCACAATGAATAATAAACATGGACAAATGCTTCACACAACGAGTCACAATGACTAATAAACATGGACAAATGCTTCACACAACGAGTAACAATGACTAATAAACAAGGACAAATGGTTCACACAAGGAGTCACAATGACTAATAAACATGGACAAATATTTCACACAACGAGTCACAATGACTAATGAACAAGGAAAATTAGTTCACACAATGAGTCACAATGACAAGGACAAAAGGTTCATACAACGAGTCACAATGACTAATAAACATGGAAAAATGCTTCACACAACGAGTCACAATGACTAATAAACAAAGACAAATGGTTCACACAACGAGTCAGAATGACAAGGATAAATTATTCACACAACAAGTCACAATGACTAATAAACATGGAAAAATACTTCACACAACGAGTCACAATGACTAATAAATAAGGACAAATGGTTCACACAACGAGTCACAATGACAAGGATAAATTATTCACACAACGAGTCACAATGAAACATGGACAAATGCTTCACACAATAAGTCACAATGACTAATAAACAAGGGCAATTGGTTCACACAATGACTAATAAACAAGGGCAAATGGTTCACACAACGAGTCACAATGACTAATGAACAAGGACAATTGGTTGACACAACGAGTCACAATGACAAGGATAAATTATTCACACAAGGAGTCACAATGACTAATATACATGGACAAATGCTTCACACAACGAGTCACAATGACTAATAAACATGGACAAATGCTTCACACAACGAATCACAATGACAAGGATATATTATTTACACAACGAGTTACAATGACTAATAAACATGGACAAATGCTTCTCACAACAAGTCACAATGACTAATGAACAAGGACAATTGGCTCACACTACGAGTCACAATGACTAATACACATGGACAAATGTTTCACACAACGAGTCACAATAACTAATGAACAAGGAAAATTAGTTTACACAATGAGTCACAATGACAAGGAGAAAAGGTTCATAGAACGAGTCACAATGACTAATAAACATGGACAAATGCTTCACACAACTAGTCACAATGACTAATAAACAAGGACAAATGGTTCACACAACGAGTAACAATGACAAGGATAAATTATTCACACAACGAGTCACAATGAATAATAAACATGGACAAATGCTTCACACAACGAGTCACAATGACTAATAAACATCGACAAATGCTTCACACAACGAGTAACAATGACTAATAAACAAGGACAAATGGTTCACACAAGGAGTCACAATGACTAATAAACATGGACAAATATTTCACACAACGAGTCACAATGACTAATGAACAAGGAAAATTAGTTCACACAATGAGTCACAATGACAAGGACAAAAGGTTCATACAACGAGTCACAATGACTAATAAACATGGAAAAATGCTTCACACAACGAGTCACAATGACTAATAAACAAAGACAAATGGTTCACACAACGAGTCAGAATGACAAGGATAAATTATTCACACAACAAGTCACAATGACTAATAAACATGGAAAAATACTTCACACAACGAGTCACAATGACTAATAAATAAGGACAAATGGTTCACACAACGAGTCACAATGACAAGGATAAATTATTCACACAACGAGTCACAATGAAACATGGACAAATGCTTCACACAATAAGTCACAATGACTAATAAACAAGGGCAATTGGTTCACACAATGACTAATAAACAAGGGCAAATGGTTCACACAACGAGTCACAATGACTAATGAACAAGGACAATTGGTTGACACAACGAGTCACAATGACAAGGATAAATTATTCACACAAGGAGTCACAATGACTAATATACATGGACAAATGCTTCACACAACGAGTCACAATGACTAATAAACATGGACAAATGCTTCACACAACGAATCACAATGACAAGGATATATTATTTACACAACGAGTTACAATGACTAATAAACATGGACAAATACTTCTCACAACAAGTCACAATGACTAATGAACAAGGACAATTGGCTCACACTACGAGTCACAATGACTAATACACATGGACAAATGTTTCACACAACGAGTCACAATAACTAATGAACAAGGAAAATTAGTTTACACAATGAGTCACAATGACAAGGAGAAAAGGTTCATAGAACGAGTCACAATGACTAATAAACATGGACAAATGCTTCACACAACTAGTCACAATGACTAATAAACAAGGACAAATGGTTCACACAACGAGTAACAATGACAAGGATAAATTATTCACACAACGAGTCACAATGAATAATAAAGATGGACAAATGCTTCACACAACGAGTCACAATGACTAATAAACATCGACAAATGCTTCACACAACGAGTAACAATGACTAATAAACAAGGACAAATGGTTCACACAAGGAGTCACAATGACTAATAAACATGGACAAATATTTCACACAACGAGTCACAATGACTAATGAACAAGGAAAATTAGTTCACACAATGAGTCACAATGACAAGGACAAAAGGTTCATACAACGAGTCACAATGACTAATAAACATGGAAAAATGCTTCACACAACGAGTCACAATGACTAATAAACAAAGACAAATGGTTCACACAACGAGTCAGAATGACAAGGATAAATTATTCACACAACTAGTCACAATGACTAATAAACATGGAAAAATACTTCACACAACGAGTCACAATGACTAATAAATAAGGACAAATGGTTCACACAACGAGTCACAATGACAAGGATAAATTATTCACACAACGAGTCACAATGAAACATGGACAAATGCTTCACACAATAAGTCACAATGACTAATAAACAAGGGAAATTGGTTCACACAATGACTAATAAACAAGGGCAAATGGTTCACACAACGAGTCACAATGACAAGGATAAATTATTCACACAAGGAGTCACAATGACTAATATACATGGACAAATGCTTCACACAACGAGTCACAATGACTAATAAACATGGACAAATGCTTCACACAACGAATCACAATGACAAGGATATATTATTTACACAACGAGTTACAATGACTAATAAACATGGACAAATGCTTCTCACAACAAGTCACAATGACTAATGAACAAGGACAATTGGTTCACAAAACGAGTAACAATGACTAATAAACAAGGACAAATGGTTCACACAACGAGTCACAATGACTAATGAACAAGGACAATTGGTCGACACAAGGAGTCACAATGACAAGGATACATGGACAAATGCTTCACACAACGAGTCACAATGACTAATAAACATGGACAAATGCTTCACACAACGAGTCACAATGACAAATGAAAAAGGACAATTGGCTCACACTACGAGTCACAATGACTAATAAACATGGACAAATGTTTCACCCAACGAGTCACAATAACTAATGAACAAGGAAAATTAGTTTACACAATGAGTCACAATGACAAGGAGAAAAGGTTCATAGAACGAGTCACAATGACTAATAAACATGGACAAATGCTTCACACAACTAGTCACAATGACTAATAAACAAGGACAAATGGTTCACACAACGAGTAACAATGACAAGGATAAATTATTCTCACAACGAGTCACAATGAATAATAAGCATGGACAAATGCTTCACACAACGAGTCACAATGACTAATTGCAGCGTATACGGTATGGGTGCGGAAGCGACTTGACTTGATTTTGGCAATTGCTCGTTGTTAAGGGCCATTTTCACGAATTTTGACGGATAAATATTTTTTTTGAGTTTTTTTTTGATGAATAGTGCCTGTGAACAGTACACGTGAATAGTGATTTGAATTTCTTTTTTTGTTTTTGTGTGAACTTTGGAGATATTTGCTACCGCTAGACCTATAGCGATAACAATGGGTGAATTGTTCGATACGCGTCAAACAATTCGACTTAAACCTTGGAGCACGTCCTAAGTTCAAGCAAGGTACGAAAAACTCGTTCCGACCTCTTGAGCCAAACCAACTCGTGTAGCAACACAAGAAGACAAGACAATTTCAGAGAAAACAATCTCAAATTTTAATTTCTTCCAACATGAATAAAAATGATCTACAAATATGGCTTATATAGCCCTTTGGCCGAGTAGGGGGGATGGAGGGGTGACTACACTTTGACCCATATTGAATGTAATCAACCTAGTTCCTAGCACCTTTTACTAAATTAATTTTATGTGAAAAAAACTACATTGACAACATAGATTGCGAGGCAAGTAAAAGAAATAGGATTTGAATTTCCGCCACCCATTTCACACGGCAGCCCATTTCGTGGTCTTGGGAGTCCGTCTTCCTCGTTTCGCGCGCTTGTCTTTGTTGCCAATGCGTGACTTGAATCCCCGTTATTTTTATTTTCGGGCTTGTTATTGAACGGAATTTATTCATAATCCCCGCTGAAATTTATTATAATTTTTACCCCCCCTCTATACGCATCAACTCTCCCTTTCTTCAAAAAGAATCGCCCCGATTCTTGTACCTTCTTTTTTTGCGTAGGGCTATTCTTTTAAGTCGTTTTGGAGGGCGGGAAGTAGCCGTGCTATCCTCTTCGTCGGTGTTGATTGGTCCGTTACTCCCGATTGATTCGTGAAAAATAGTTCCCACTTCCTTGCGGTTCCACTTCGAGTATGGGTTCAATCCAATCCAATCTTTCGGCCAAGGGTCGGAATTTTCTTCGGGTTTCTCCGCATTACTAGGGCCTGGTTTCGCCCCCACTGCCGCGGCTCTCAACACACTAACCGGAGATGGTTTTGACGGAGAATCCATACCTTCGATATCAACAAATTGGTTCCCGGAATTCTCTTGGCTTTCCTCCTCTGTTTCGGTTTCTAAACCCTCACTGGAGTCGTCACCGCTGCTGCCGCTGCTATTGTCGGAGTCGGTTTTCTCTCCTTCCTTCTCGGAATCACTCTCCTCAAATTCCTCGCTACTAGAACCGTGACTACCGCCGCTGCTGTCCCCGGTGCTGCTCCCGCCGCTGCTGGTGGTGTCGGCCCTGCCCAATGACTCAGAGGAGTCCGTTGATTGCGAGGATGAAACAAGCCAACCACCGTGTCCGTTGGATTGGGGCGGCGAGACTCCTGGTGGCGTGAGTTTCGCTGGACCAATTCGTTTCCCGGTTGTTTGCCTTTCAACCGTGAAAAGGGGCAATAGGGTGGTTATGGGTTTGATTGGATTATTTTGAGAGGGAGTTTGATGGAGAATAGGGTTTTCTGATGGAATAAATAAGGGTGAGTCGAACTCCATGGGCTCCTCGTCAAAAATAGGCGGGCTGTTCAGATCAAGGAACGGGTCCTTATCGTCATTTAAACAAGAAAAGGTTAACCACTCACATTTCAAGAATGAGTCTTCAAGTTCGGATGTTGCCGCGATAGGATCGTCAAGATTTTGGGAAATCGAGAGCCGAAGCTCTGATACCACTTGCAGCGTATACGGTATGGGTGCGGAAGCGACTTGACTTGATTTTGGCAATTGCTCGTTGTTAAGGGCCATTTTCACGAATTTTGACGGATAAATATTTTTTTTGAGTTTTTTTTTGATGAATAGTGCCTGTGAACAGTACACGTGAATAGTGATTTGAATTTCTTTTTTTGTTTTTGTGTGAACTTTGGAGATATTTGCTACCGCTAGACCTATAGCGATAACAATGGGTGAATTGTTCGATACGCGTCAAACAATTCGACTTAAACCTTGGAGCACGTCCTAAGTTCAAGCAAGGTACGAAAAACTCGTTCCGACCTCTTGAGCCAAACCAACTCGTGTAGCAACACAAGAAGACAAGACAATTTCAGAGAAAACAATCTCAAATTTTAATTTCTTCCAACATGAATAAAAATGATCTACAAATATGGCTTATATAGCCCTTTGGCCGAGTAGGGGGGATGGAGGGGTGACTACACTTTGACCCATATTGAATGTAATCAACCTAGTTCCTAGCACCTTTTACTAAATTAATTTTATGTGAAAAAAACTACATTGACAACATAGATTGCGAGGCAAGTAAAAGAAATAGGATTTGAATTTCCGCCACCCATTTCACACGGCAGCCCATTTCGTGGTCTTGGGAGTCCGTCTTCCTCGTTTCGCGCGCTTGTCTTTGTTGCCAATGCGTGACTTGAATCCCCGTTATTTTTATTTTCGGGCTTGTTATTGAACGGAATTTATTCATAATCCCCGCTGAAATTTATTATAATTTTTACCCCCCCTCTATACGCATCACTAATAAACATGGACAAATGCTTCACACAACGAGTAACAATGACTAATAAACAAGGACAAATGGTTCACACAAGGAGTCACAATGACTAATAAACATGGACAAATATTTCACACAACGAGTCACAATGACTAATGAACAAGGAAAATTAGTTCACACAATGAGTCACAATTATAAGGACAAAAGGTTCATACAACGAGTCACAATGACTAATAAACATGGAAAAATGCTTCACACAACGAGTCACAATGACTAATAAACAAAGACAAATGGTTCACACAACGAGTCAGAATGACAAGGATAAATTATTCACACAACAAGTCACAATGACTAATAAACATGGAAAAATACTTCACACAACGAGTCACAATGACTAATAAATAAGGACAAATGGTTCACACAACGAGTCACAATGACAAGGATAAATTATTCACACAACGAGTCACAATGAAACATGGACAAATGCTTCACACAATAAGTCACAATGACTAATAAACAAGGGCAATTGGTTCACACAATGACTAATAAACAAGGGCAAATGGTTCACACAACGAGTCACAATGACTAATGAACAAGGACAATTGGTTGACACAATGAGTCACAATGACAAGGATAAATTATTCACACAAGGAGTCACAATGACTAATATACATGGACAAATGCTTCACACAACGAGTCACAATGACTAATAAACATGGACAAATGCTTCACACAACGAATCACAATGACAAGGATATATTATTTACACAACGAGTTACAATGACTAATAAACATGGACAAATGCTTCTCACAACAAGTCACAATGACTAATGAACAAGGACAATTGGTTCACAAAACAAGTAACAATGACTAATAAACAAGGACAAATGGTTCACACAACGAGTCACAATGACTAATGAACAAGGACAATTGGTCGACACAAGGAGTCACAATGACAAGGATACATGGACAAATGCTTCACACAACGAGTCACAATGACTAATAAACATGGACAAATGCTTCACACAACAAGTCACAATGACAAATGAAAAAGGACAATTGGCTCACACTACGAGTCACAATGACTAATAAACAGGGACAAATGTTTCACCCAACGAGTCACAATAACTAATGAACAAGGAAAATTAGTTTACACAATGAGTCACAATGACAAGGACAAAAGGTTCATAGAACGAGTCACAATGACTAATAAACATGGACAAATGCTTCACACAACTAGTCACAATGACTAATAAACAAGGACAAATGGTTCACACAACGAGTAACAATGACAAGGATAAATTATTCACACAACGAGTCACAATGAATAATAAACATGGACAAATGCTTCACACAACGAGTCACAATGACTAATAAACATGGACAAATGCTTCACACAACGAGTAACAATGACTAATAAACAAGGACAAATGGTTCACACAAGGAGTCACAATGACTAATAAACATGGACAAATATTTCACACAACGAGTCACAATGACTAATGAACAAGGAAAATTAGTTCACACAATGAGTCACAATGACAAGGACAAAAGGTTCATACAACGAGTCACAATGACTAATAAACATGGAAAAATGCTTCACACAACGAGTCACAATGACTAATAAACAAAGACAAATGGTTCACACAACGAGTCAGAATGACAAGGATAAATTATTCACACAACAAGTCACAATGACTAATAAACATGGAAAAATACTTCACACAACGAGTCACAATGACTAATAAATAAGGACAAATGGTTCACACAACGAGTCACAATGACAAGGATAAATTATTCACACAACGAGTCACAATGAAACATGGACAAATGCTTCACACAATAAGTCACAATGACTAATAAACAAGGGCAATTGGTTCACACAATGACTAATAAACAAGGGCAAATGGTTCACACAACGAGTCACAATGACTAATGAACAAGGACAATTGGTTGACACAACGAGTCACAATGACAAGGATAAATTATTCACACAAGGAGTCACAATGACTAATATACATGGACAAATGCTTCACACAACGAGTCACAATGACTAATAAACATGGACAAATGCTTCACACAACGAATCACAATGACAAGGATATATTATTTACACAACGAGTTACAATGACTAATAAACATGGACAAATGCTTCTCACAACAAGTCACAATGACTAATGAACAAGGACAATTGGTTCACAAAACGAGTAACAATGACTAATAAACAAGGACAAATGGTTCACACAACGAGTCACAATGACTAATGAACAAGGACAATTGGTCGACACAAGGAGTCACAATGACAAGGATACATGGACAAATGCTTCACACAACGAGTCACAATGACTAATAAACATGGACAAATGCTTCACACAACGAGTCACAATGACAAATGAAAAAGGACAATTGGCTCACACTACGAGTCACAATGACTAATAAACAGGGACAAATGTTTCACCCAACGAGTCACAATAACTAATGAACAAGGAAAATTAGTTTACACAATGACAAGGACAAAAGGTTCATAGAACGAGTCACAATGACTAATAAACATGGACAAATGCTTCACACAACTAGTCACAATGACTAATAAACAAGGACAAATGGTTCACACAACGAGTAACAATGACAAGGATAAATTATTCACACAACGAGTCACAATGAATAATAAACATGGACAAATGCTTCACACAACGAGTCACAATGACTAATAAACATGGACAAATGCTTCACACAACGAGTAACAATGACTAATAAACAAGGACAAATGGTTCACACAAGGAGTCACAATGACTAATAAACATGGACAAATATTTCACACAACGAGTCACAATGACTAATGAACAAGGAAAATTAGTTCACACAATGAGTCACAATGACTAATAAACATGGACAAATATTTCACACAACGAGTCACAATGACTAATGAACAAGGAAAATTAGTTCACACAATGAGTCACAATGACAAGGACAAAAGGTTCATACAACGAGTCACAATGACTAATAAACATGGAAAAATGCTTCACACAACGAGTCACAATGACTAATAAACAAAGACAAATGGTTCACACAACGAGTCAGAATGACAAGGATAAATTATTCACACAACAAGTCACAATGACTAATAAACATGGAAAAATACTTCACACAACGAGTCACAATGACTAATAAATAAGGACAAATGGTTCACACAACGAGTCACAATGACAAGGATAAATTATTCACACAACGAGTCACAATGAAACATGGACAAATGCTTCACACAATAAGTCACAATGACTAATAAACAAGGGCAATTGGTTCACACAATGACTAATAAACAAGGGCAAATGGTTCACACAACGAGTCACAATGACTAATGAACAAGGACAATTGGTTGACACAACGAGTCACAATGACAAGGATAAATTATTCACACAAGGAGTCACAATGACTAATATACATGGACAAATGCTTCACACAACGAGTCACAATGACTAATAAACATGGACAAATGCTTCACACAACGAATCACAATGACAAGGATATATTATTTACACAACGAGTTACAATGACTAATAAACATGGACAAATGCTTCTCACAACAAGTCACAATGACTAATGAACAAGGACAATTGGTTCACAAAACGAGTAACAATGACTAATAAACAAGGACAAATGGTTCACACAACGAGTCACAATGACTAATGAACAAGGACAATTGGTCGACACAAGGAGTCACAATGACAAGGATACATGGACAAATGCTTCACACAACGAGTCACAATGACTAATAAACATGGACAAATGCTTCACACAACGAGTCACAATGACAAATGAAAAAGGACAATTGGCTCACACTACGAGTCACAATGACTAATAAACAGGGACAAATGTTTCACCCAACGAGTCACAATAACTAATGAACAAGGAAAATTAGTTTACACAATGACAAGGACAAAAGGTTCATAGAACGAGTCACAATGACTAATAAACATGGACAAATGCTTCACACAACTAGTCACAATGACTAATAAACAAGGACAAATGGTTCACACAACGAGTAACAATGACAAGGATAAATTATTCACACAACGAGTCACAATGAATAATAAACATGGACAAATGCTTCACACAACGAGTCACAATGACTAATAAACATGGACAAATGCTTCACACAACGAGTAACAATGACTAATAAACAAGGACAAATGGTTCACACAAGGAGTCACAATGACTAATAAACATGGACAAATATTTCACACAACGAGTCACAATGACTAATGAACAAGGAAAATTAGTTCACACAATGAGTCACAATGACAAGGACAAAAGGTTCATACAACGAGTCACAATGACTAATAAACATGGAAAAATGCTTCACACAACGAGTCACAATGACTAATAAACTAGGGCAAATGGTTCACACAACGAGTAACAATGACAAGGATAAATTATTCACACAACGAGTCACAATGAATAATAAACATGGACAAATGCTTCACACAACGAGTCACAATGACTAATAAACAAGGACAAATGGTTCACACAACGAGTAACAATGACAAGGATAAATTATTCACACAACGAGTCACAATGAATAATAAACATGGACAAATGCTTCACACAACGAGTCACAATGACTAATAAACATGGACAAATGCTTCACACAACGAGTAACAATGACTAATAAACAAGGACAAATGGTTCACACAAGGAGTCACAATGACTAATAAACATGGACAAATATTTCACACAACGAGTCACAATGACTAATGAACAAGGAAAATTAGTTCACACAATGAGTCACAATGACAAGGACAAAAGGTTCATACAACGAGTCACAATGACTAATAAACATGTAAAAATGCTTCACACAACGAGTCACAATGACTAATAAACTAGGGCAAATGGTTCACACAACGAGTAACAATGACAAGGATAAATTATTCACACAACGAGTCACAATGAATAATAAACATGGACAAATGCTTCACACAACGAGTCACAATGACTAATAAACAAGGACAAATGGTTCACACAACGAGTAACAATGACAAGGATAAATTATTCACACAACGAGTCACAATGAATAATAAACATGGACAAATGCTTCACACAACGAGTCACAATGACTAATAAACATGGACAAATGCTTCACACAACGAGTAACAATGACTAATAAACAAGGACAAATGGTTCACACAAGGAGTCACAATGACTAATAAACATGGACAAATATTTCACACAACGAGTCACAATGACTAATGAACAAGGAAAATTAGTTCACACAATGAGTCACAATGACAAGGACAAAAGGTTCATACAACGAGTCACAATGACTAATAAACATGGAAAAATGCTTCACACAACGAGTCACAATGACTAATAAACAAAGACAAATGGTTCACACAACGAGTCAGAATGACAAGGATAAATTATTCACACAACAAGTCACAATGACTAATAAACATGGAAAAATACTTCACACAACGAGTCACAATGACTAATAAATAAGGACAAATGGTTCACACAACGAGTCACAATGACAAGGATAAATTATTCACACAACGAGTCACAATGAAACATGGACAAATGCTTCACACAATAAGTCACAATGACTAATAAACAAGGGCAATTGGTTCACACAATGACTAATAAACAAGGGCAAATGGTTCACACAACGAGTCACAATGACTAATGAACAAGGACAATTGGTTGACACAACGAGTCACAATGACAAGGATAAATTATTCACACAAGGAGTCACAATGACTAATATACATGGACAAATGCTTCACACAACGAGTCACAATGACTAATAAACATGGACAAATGCTTCACACAACGAATCACAATGACAAGGATATATTATTTACACAACGAGTTACAATGACTAATAAACATGGACAAATGCTTCTCACAACAAGTCACAATGACTAATGAACAAGGACAATTGGTTCACAAAACGAGTAACAATGACTAATAAACAAGGACAAATGGTTCACACAACGAGTCACAATGACTAATGAACAAGGACAATTGGTCGACACAAGGAGTCACAATGACAAGGATACATGGACAAATGCTTCACACAACGAGTCACAATGACTAATAAACATGGACAAATGCTTCACACAACGAGTCACAATGACAAATGAAAAAGGACAATTGGCTCACACTACGAGTCACAATGACTAATAAACAGGGACAAATGTTTCACCCAACGAGTCACAATAACTAATGAACAAGGAAAATTAGTTTACACAATGACAAGGACAAAAGGTTCATAGAACGAGTCACAATGACTAATAAACATGGACAAATGCTTCACACAACTAGTCACAATGACTAATAAACAAGGACAAATGGTTCACACAACGAGTAACAATGACAAGGATAAATTATTCACACAACGAGTCACAATGAATAATAAACATGGACAAATGCTTCACACAACGAGTCACAATGACTAATAAACATGGACAAATGCTTCACACAACGAGTAACAATGACTAATAAACAAGGACAAATGGTTCACACAAGGAGTCACAATGACTAATAAACATGGACAAATATTTCACACAACGAGTCACAATGACTAATGAACAAGGAAAATTAGTTCACACAATGAGTCACAATGACAAGGACAAAAGGTTCATACAACGAGTCACAATGACTAATAAACATGGAAAAATGCTTCACACAACGAGTCACAATGACTAATAAACTAGGGCAAATGGTTCACACAACGAGTAACAATGACAAGGATAAATTATTCACACAACGAGTCACAATGAATAATAAACATGGACAAATGCTTCACACAACGAGTCACAATGACTAATAAACAAGGACAAATGGTTCACACAACGAGTAACAATGACAAGGATAAATTATTCACACAACGAGTCACAATGAATAATAAACATGGACAAATGCTTCACACAACGAGTCACAATGACTAATAAACATGGACAAATGCTTCACACAACGAGTAACAATGACTAATAAACAAGGACAAATGGTTCACACAAGGAGTCACAATGACTAATAAACATGGACAAATATTTCACACAACGAGTCACAATGACTAATGAACAAGGAAAATTAGTTCACACAATGAGTCACAATGACAAGGACAAAAGGTTCATACAACGAGTCACAATGACTAATAAACATGGAAAAATGCTTCACACAACGAGTCACAATGACTAATAAACTAGGGCAAATGGTTCACACAACGAGTCAGAATGACAAGGATAAATTATTCACACAACAAGTCACAATGACTAATAAACATGGACAAATACTTCACACAACGAGTCTTAATGACTAATAAATAAGGACAAATGGTTCACACAATGAGTCACAATAACAAGGATAAATTATTCACACAACGAGTCACAATGAAACATGGGCAAATGCTTCACACAATAAGTCACAATGACTAATAAACAAGGGCAATTGGTTCACAAAATGACTAATAAACAAGGGCAAATGATTCACACAACGAGTCACAATGAATAATGAACAAGGACAATTGGTTGACACAACGAGTCACAATGACAAGGATAAATTATTCACACAAGGAGTCATAATGAGTAATATACATGGACAAATGCTTCACACAACGAGTCACAATGACTAATAAACAAAGACAAATGCTTCACACAACGAATCACAATGACAAGGATATATTATTTACACAACGAGTTACAATGACTAATAAACATGGACAAATGCTTCACACAACAAGTCACAATGACTAATGAACAAGGACAATTGGTTCACAAAACGAGTAACAATGACTAATAAACAAGGACAAATGGTTCACACAACGAGTCACAATAACTAATGAACAAGGACAATTGGTCGACACAAGGAGTCACAATGACAAGAATACATGGACAAATGCTTCACACAACGAGTCACAATGACTAATAAACATGGACAAATGCTTCACACAACGAGTCACAATGACTAATAAACAAGGACAAATGGTTCACACAAGGAGTCACAATGACTAATAAACATGGACAAATATTTCACACAACGAGTCACAATGACTAATGAACAAGGAAAATTAGTTCACACAATGAGTCACAATGACAAGGACAAAAGTTTCATACAACGAGTCACAATGACTAATAAACATGGAAAAATGCTTCACACAACGAGTCACAATGACTAATAAACAAGGACAAATGGTTCACACAACGAGTCAGAATGACAAGGATAAATTATTCACACAACAAGTCACAATGACTAATAAACATGGACAAATACTTCACACAACGAGTCACACTGACTAATAAATAAGTACAAATGGTTCACACAACGAGTCACAATGACAAGGATAAATTATTCACACAACGAGTCACAATGAAACATGGACAAATGCTTCACACAACAAGCCACAATGACTAATAAACAAGGGCAATTGGTTCACACAATGACTAATAAACAAGGGCAAATGGTTCACACAACGAGTCACAATGACTAATGAACAAGGACAATTGGTTGACACAACGAGTCACAATGACAAGGATAAATTATTCACACAAGGAGTCACAATGACTAATATACATGGACAAATGCTTCACACAACGAGTCACAATGACTAATAAACATGGACAAATGCTTCACACAACGAATCACAATGACAAGGATATATTATTTACACAACGAGTTACAATGACTAATAAACATGGACAAATGCTTCTCACAACAAGTCACAATGACTAATGAACAAGGACAATTGGTTCACAAAACGAGTAACAATGACTAATAAACAAGGACAAATGGTTCACACAACGAGTCACAATGACTAATGAATAAGGACAATTGTTCGACACAAGGACTCACAATGACAAGGATACATGGACAAATGCTTCACACAACGAGTCACAATGACTAATAAACATGGACAAATGCTTCACACAACGAGTCACAATGACAAATGAACAAGGACAATTGGCTCACACTACGAGTCACAATGACTAATAAACATGGACAAATGTTTCACCCAACGAGTCACAATAACTAATGAACAAGGAAAATTAGTTTACACAATGAGTCACAATGACAAGGACAAAAGGTTCATAGAACGAGTCACAATGACTAATAAACATGGACAAATGCTTCACACAACTAGTCACAATGACTAATAAACAAGGACAAATGGTTCACACAACGAGTAACAATGACAAGGATAAATTATTCACACAACGAGTCACAATGAATAATAAACATGGACAAATGCTTCACACAATGAGTCACAATGACTAATAAACATGGACAAATGCTTCACACAACGAGTCACAATGACTAATAAACAAGGACAAATGGTTCACACAAGGAGTCACAATGACTAATAAACATGGACAAATATTTCACACAACGAGTCACAATGACTAATGAACAAGGAAAATTAGTTCACACAATGAGTCACAATGACAAGGACAAAAGTTTCATACAACGAGTCACAATGACTAATAAACATCGAAAAATGCTTCACACAACGAGTCACAATGACTAATAAACAAGGACAAATGGTTCACACAACGAGTCAGAATGACAAGGATAAATTATTCACACAACAAGTCACAATGACTAATAAACATGGACAAATACTTCACACAACGAGTCACAATGACTAATAAATAAGTACAAATGGTTCACACAACGAGTCACAATGACAAGGATAAATTATTCACACAACGAGTCACAATGAAACATGGACAAATGCTTCACACAACAAGCCACAATGACTAATAAACAAGGGCAATTGGTTCACACAATGACTAATAAACAAGGGCAAATGGTTCACACAACGAGTCACAATGACTAATGAACAAGGACAATTGGTTGACACAACGAGTCACAATGACAAGGATAAATTATTCACACAAGGAGTCACAATGACTAATATACATGGACAAATGCTTCACACAACGAGTCACAATGACTAATAAACATGGACAAATGCTTCACACAACGAATCACAATGACAAGGATATATTATTTACACAACGAGTTACAATGACTAATAAACATGGACAAATGCTTCTCACAACAAGTCACAATGACTAATGAACAAGGACAATTGGTTCACAAAACGAGTAACAATGACTAATAAACAAGGACAAATGGTTCACACAACGAGTCACAATGACTAATGAATAAGGACAATTGTTCGACACAAGGACTCACAATGACAAGGATACATGGACAAATGCTTCACACAACGAGTCACAATGACTAATAAACATGGACAAATGCTTCACACAACGAGTCACAATGACAAATGAACAAGGACAATTGGCTCACACTACGAGTCACAATGACTAATAAACATGGACAAATGTTTCACCCAACGAGTCACAATAACTAATGAACAAGGAAAATTAGTTTACACAATGAGTCACAATGACAAGGACAAAAGGTTCATAGAACGAGTCACAATGACTAATAAACATGGACAAATGCTTCACACAACTAGTCACAATGACTAATAAACAAGGACAAATGGTTCACACAACGAGTAACAATGACAAGGATAAATTATTCACACAACGAGTCACAATGAATAATAAACATGGACAAATGCTTCACACAACGAGTCACAATGACTAATAAACATGGACAAATGCTTCACACAACGAGTAACAATGACTAATAAACAAGGACAAATGGTTCACACAAGGAGTCACAATGACTAATAAACATGGACAAATATTTCACACAACGAGTCACAATGACTAATGAACAAGGAAAATTAGTTCACACAATGAGTCACAATGACAAGGACAAAAAGTTCATACAACGAGTCACAATGACTAATAAACATGGAAAAATGCTTCACACAACGAGTCACAATGACTAATAAACTAGGGCAAATGGTTCACACAACGAGTCAGAATGACAAGGATAATTTATTCACACAACAAGTCACAATGACTAATAAACATGGACAAATACTTCACACAACGAGTCTTAATGACTAATAAATAAAGACAAATGGTTCACACAACGAGTCACAATGACAAGGATAAATTATTCACACAACGAGTCACAATGAAACATTGACAAATGCTTCACACAACAAGCCACAATGACTAATAAACAAGGGCAATTGGTTCACACAATGACTAATAAACAAGGGCAAATGGTTCACACAACGAGTCACAATGACTAATGAACAAGGACAATTGGTTGACACAACGAGTCACAATGACAAGGATAAATTATTCACACAAGGAGTCACAATGACTAATATACATGGACAAATGCTTCACACAACGAGTCACAATGACTAATAAACATGGACAAATGCTTCACACAACGAATCACAATGACAAGGATATATTATTTACACAACGAGTTACAATGACTAATAAACATGGACAAATGCTTCTCACAACAAGTCACAATGACTAATGAACAAGGACAATTGGTTCACAAAACGAGTAACAATGACTAATAAACAAGGACAAATGGTTCACACAACGAGTCACAATGACTAATGAATAAGGACAATTGTTAAACACAAGGACTCACAATGACAAGGATACATGGACAAATGCTTCACACAACGAGTCACAATGACTAATAAACATGGACAAATGCTTCACACAACGAGTCACAATGACAAATGAACAAGGACAATTGGCTCACACTACGAGTCACAATGACTAATAAACATGGACAAATGTTTCACCCAACGAGTCACAATAACTAATGAACAAGGAAAATTAGTTTACACAATGAGTCACAATGACAAGGACAAAAGGTTCATAGAACGAGTCACAATGACTAATAAACATGGACAAATGCTTCACACAACTAGTCACAATGACTAATAAACAAGGACAAATGGTTCACACAACGAGTAACAATGACAAGGATAAATTATTCACACAACGAGTCACAATGAATAATAAACATGGACAAATGCTTCACACAACGAGTCACAATGACTAATAAACATGGACAAATGCTTCACACAACGAGTAACAATAACTAATAAACAAGGACAAATGGTTCACACAAGGAGTCACAATGACTAATAAACATGGACAAATATTTCACACAACGAGTCACAATGACTAATGAACAAGGAAAATTAGTTCACACAATGAGTCACAATGACAAGGACAAAAGTTTCATACAACGAGTCACAATGACTAATAAACATGGAAAAATGCTTCACACAACGAGTCACAATGACTAATAAACAAGGACAAATGGTTCACACAACGAGTCAGAATGACAAGGATAAATTATTCACACAACAAGTCACAATGACTAATAAACATGGACAAATACTTCACACAACGAGTCACAATGACTAATAAATAAGGACAAATGGTTCACACAACGAGTCACAATGACAAGGATAAATTATTCACACAACGAGTCACAATGAAACATGGACAAATGCTTCACACAACAAGCCACAATGACTAATAAACAAGGGCAATTGGTTCACACAATGACTAATAAACAAGGGCAAATGGTTCACACAACGAGTCACAATGACTAATGAACAAGGACAATTGGTTGACACAACGAGTCACAATGACAAGGATAAATTATTCACACAAGGAGTCACAATGACTAATATACATGGACAAATGCTTCACACAACGAGCCACAATGACTAATAAACATGGACAAATGCTTCACACAACGAATCACAATGACAAGGATATATTATTTACACAACGAGTTACAATGACTAATAAACATGGACAAATGCTTCTCACAACAAGTCACAATGACTAATGAACAAGGACAATTGGTTCACAAAACGAGTAACAATGACTAATAAACAAGGACAAATGGTTCACACAACGAGTCACAATGACTAATGAATAAGGACAATTGTTCGACACAAGGACTCACAATGACAAGGATACATGGACAAATGCTTCACACAACGAGTCACAATGACTAATAAACATGGACAAATGCTTCACACAACGAGTCACAATGACAAATGAACAAGGACAATTGGCTCACACTACGAGTCACAATGACTAATAAACATGGACAAATGTTTCACCCAACGAGTCACAATAACTAATGAACAAGGAAAATTAGTTTACACAATGAGTCACAATGACAAGGACAAAAGGTTCATAGAACGAGTCACAATGACTAATAAACATGGACAAATGCTTCACACAACTAGTCACAATGACTAATAAACAAGGACAAATGGTTCACACAACGAGTAACAATGACAAGGATAAATTATTCACACAACGAGTCACAATGAATAATAAACATGGACAAATGCTTCACACAACGAGTCACAATGACTAATAAACATGGACAAATGCTTCACACAACGAGTAACAATGACTAATAAACAAGGACAAATGGTTCACACAAGGAGTCACAATGACTAATAAACATGGACAAATATTTCACACAACGAGTCACAATGACTAATGAACAAGGAAAATTAGTTCACACAATGAGTCACAATGACAAGGACAAAAGTTTCATACAACGAGTCACAATGACTAATAAACATCGAAAAATGCTTCACACAACGAGTCACAATGACTAATAAACAAGGACAAATGGTTCACACAACGAGTCAGAATGACAAGAATAAATTATTCACACAACAAGTCACAATGACTAATAAACATGGACAAATACTTCACACAACGAGTCACAATGACTAATAAATAAGGAGAAATGGTTCACACAACGAGTCACAATGACAAGGATAAATTATTCACACAACGAGTCACAATGAAACATGGACAAATGCTTCACACAACAAGCCACAATGACTAATAAACAAGGACAATTAATTCACACAATGACTAATAAACAAGGGCAAATGGTTCACACAACGAGTCACAATGACTAATGAACAAGGACAATTGGTTGACACAACGAGTCACAATGACAAGGATAAATTATTCACACAAGGAGTCACAATGACTAATATACATGGACAAATGCTTCACACAACGAGTCACAATGACTAATGAACATGGACAAATGCTTCACACAACGAATCACAATGACAAGGATATATTATTTACACAACGAGTTACAATGACTAATAAACATGGACAAATGCTTCTCACAACAAGTCACAATGACTAATGAACAAGGACAATTGGTTCACAAAACGAGTAACAATGACTAATAAAACAAGGACAAATGGTTCACACAACGAGTCACAATGACTAATGAACAAGGACAATTGTTCGACACAAGGACTCACAATGACAAGGATACATGGACAAATGCTTCACACAACGAGTCACAATGACTAATAAACATGGACAAATGCTTCACACAACGAGTCACAATGACAAATGAACAAGGACAATTGGCTCACACTACGAGTCACAATGACTAATAAACATGGACAAATGTTTCACCCAACGAGTCACAATAACTAATGAACAAGGAAAATTAGTTTACACAATGAGTCACAATGACAAGGACAAAAGGTTCATAGAACGAGTCACAATGACTAATAAACATGGACAAATGCTTCACACAACTAGTCACAATGACTAATAAACAAGGACAAATGGTTCACACAACGAGTAACAATGACAAGGATAAATTATTCACACGAGTCACAATGAATAATAAACATGGACAAATGCTTCACACAACGAGTCACAATGACTAATAAACATGGACAAATGCTTCACACAACGAGTAACAATGACTAATAAACAAGGACAAATGGTTCACACAAGGAGTCACAATGACTAATAAACATGGACAAATATTTCACACAACGAGTCACAATGACTAATGAACAAGGAAAATTAGTTCACACAATGAGTCACAATGACAAGGACAAAAAGTTCATACAACGAGTCACAATGACTAATAAACATGGAAAAATGCTTCACACAACGAGTCACAATGACTAATAAACTAGGGCAAATGGTTCACACAACGAGTCAGAATGACAAGGATAAATTATTCACACAACAAGTCACAATGACTAATAAACATGGACAAATACTTCACACAACGAGTCTTAATGACTAATAAATAAGGACAAATGGTTCACACAATGAGTCACAATAACAAGGATAAATTATTCACACAACGAGTCACAATGAAACATGGGCAAATGCTTCACACAATAAGTCACAATGACTAATAAACAAGGGCAATTGGTTCACACAATGACTAATAAACAAGGGCAAATGATTCACACAACGAGTCACAATGACTAATGAACATGGACAATTGGTTGACACAACGAGTCACAATGACAAGGATAAATTATTCACACAAGGAGTCATAATGAGTAATATACATGGACAAATGCTTCACACAACGAGTCACAATGACTAATAAACAAAGACAAATGCTTCACACAACGAATCACAATGACAAGGATATATTATTTACACAACGAGTTACAATGACTAATAAACATGGACAAATGCTTCACACAACAAGTCACAATGACTAATGAACAAGGACAATTGGTTCACAAAACGAGTAACAATGACTAATAAACAAGGACAAATGGTTCACACAACGAGTCACAATAACTAATGAACAAGGACAATTGGTCGACACAAGGAGTCACAATGACAAGGATACATGGACAAATGCTTCACACAACGAGTCACAATGACTAATATACATGGACAAATGCTTCACACAACGAGTCACAATGACTAATAAACAAGGACAAATGGTTCACACAAGGAGTCACAATGACTAATAAACATGGACAAATATTTCACACAACGAGTCACAATGACTAATGAACAAGGAAAATTAGTTCACACAATGAATCACAATGACAAGGACAAAAGTTTCATACAACGAGTCACAATGACTAATAAACATGGAAAAATGCTTCACACAACGAGTCACAATGACTAATAAACAAGGACAAATGGTTCACACAACGAGTCAGAATGACAAGGATAAATTATTCACACAACAAGTCACAATGACTAATAAACATGGACAAATACTTCACACAACGAGTCACACTGACTAATAAATAAGGACAAATGGTTCACACAATGAGTCACAATGACAAGGATAAATTATTCACACAACGAGTCACAATGAAACATGGACAAATGCTTCACACAACAAGCCACAATGACTAATAAACAAGGGCAATTGGTTCACACAATGACTAATAAACAAGGGCAAATGGTTGACACAACGAGTCACAATGACTAATGAACAAGGACAATTGGTTGACACAACGAGTCACAATGACAAGGATAAATTATTCACACAAGGAGTCACAATGACTAATATACATGGACAAATGCTTCACACAACGAGTCACAATGACTAATAAACATGGACAAATGCTTCACACAATGAATCACAATGACAAGGATATATTATTTACACAACGAGTTACAATGACTAATAAACATGGACAAATGCTTCTCACAACAAGTCACAATGACTAATGAACAAGGACAATTGGTTCACAAAACGAGTAACAATGACTAATAAACAAGGACAAATGGTTCACACAACGAGTCACAATGACTAATGAATAAGGACAATTGTTCGACACAAGGACTCACAATGACAAGGATACATGGACAAATGCTTCACACAACGAGTCACAATGACTAATAAACATGGACAAATGCTTCACACAACGAGTCACAATGACAAATGAACAAGGACAATTGGCTCACACTACGAGTCACAATGACTAATAAACATGGACAAATGTTTCACCCAACGAGTCACAATAACTAATGAACAAGGAAAATTAGTTTACACAATGAGTCACAATGACAAGGACAAAAGGTTCATAGAACGAGTCACAATGACTAATAAACATGGACAAATGCTTCACACAACTAGTCACAATGACTAATAAACAAGGACAATTGGTTGACACAACGAGTCACAATGACAAGGATAAATTATTCACACAAGGAGTCATAATGAGTAATATACATGGACAAATGCTTCACACAACGAGTCACAATGACTAATAAACAAAGACAAATGCTTCACACAACGAATCACAATGACAAGGATATATTATTTACACAACGAGTTACAATGACTAATAAACATGGACAAATGCTTCACACAACAAGTCACAATGACTAATGAACAAGGACAATTGGTTCACAAAACGAGTAACAATGACTAATAAACAAGGACAAATGGTTCACACAACGAGTCACAATAACTAATGAACAAGGACAATTGGTCGACACAAGGAGTCACAATGACAAGGATACATGGACAAATGCTTCACACAACGAGTCACAATGACTAATAAACATGGACAAATGTTTCACACAACGAGTCACAATGACTAATAAACAAGGACAAATGGTTCACACAAGGAGTCACAATGACTAATAAACATGGACAAATATTTCACACAACGAGTCACAATGACTAATGAACAAGGAAAATTAGTTCACACAATGAGTCACAATGACAAGGACAAAAGTTTCATACAACGAGTCACAATGACTAATAAACATGGAAAAATGCTTCACACAACGAGTCACAATGACTAATAAACAAGGACAAATGGTTCACACAACGAGTCAGAATGACAAGGATAAATTATTCACACAACAAGTCACAATGACTAATAAACATGGACAAATACTTCACACAACGAGTCACACTGACTAATAAATAAGGACAAATGGTTCACACAACGAGTCACAATGACAAGGATAAATTATTCACACAACGAGTCACAATGAAACATGGACAAATGCTTCACACAACAAGCCACAATGACTAATAAACAAGGGCAATTGGTTCACACAATGACTAATAAACAAGGGCAAATGGTTCACACAACGAGTCACAATGACTAATGAACAAGGACAATTGGTTGACACAACGAGTCACAATGACAAGGATAAATTATTCACACAAGGAGTCACAATGACTAATATACATGGACAAATGCTTCACACAACGAGTCACAATGACTAATAAACATGGACAAATGCTTCACACAATGAATCACAATGACAAGGATATATTATTTACACAACGAGTTACAATGACTAATAAACATGGACAAATGCTTCTCACAACAAGTCACAATGACTAATGAACAAGGACAATTGGTTCACAAAACGAGTAACAATGACTAATAAACAAGGACAAATGGTTCACACAACGAGTCACAATGACTAATGAATAAGGACAATTGTTCGACACAAGGACTCACAATGACAAGGATACATGGACAAATGCTTCACACAACGAGTCACAATGACTAATAAACATGGACAAATGCTTCACACAACGAGTCACAATGACAAATGAACAAGGACAATTGGCTCACACTACGAGTCACAATGACTAATAAACATGGACAAATGTTTCACCCAACGAGTCACAATAACTAATGAACAAGGAAAATTAGTTTACACAATGAGTCACAATGACAAGGACAAAAGGTTCATAGAACGAGTCACAATGACTAATAAACATGGACAAATGCTTCACACAACTAGTCACAATGACTAATAAACAAGGACAATTGGTTGACACAACGAGTCACAATGACAAGGATAAATTATTCACACAAGGAGTCATAATGAGTAATATACATGGACAAATGCTTCACACAACGAGTCACAATGACTAATAAACAAAGACAAATGCTTCACACAACGAATCACAATGACAAGGATATATTATTTACACAACGAGTTACAATGACTAATAAACATGGACAAATGCTTCACACAACAAGTCACAATGACTAATGAACAAGGACAATTGGTTCACAAAACGAGTAACAATGACTAATAAACAAGGACAAATGGTTCACACAACGAGTCACAATAACTAATGAACAAGGACAATTGGTCGACACAAGGAGTCACAATGACAAGGATACATGGACAAATGCTTCACACAACGAGTCACAATGACTAATAAACATGGACAAATGCTTCAAACAACGAGTCACAATGACTAATAAACAAGGACAAATGGTTCACACAAGGAGTCACAATGACTAATAAACATGGACAAATATTTCACACAACGAGCCACAATGACTAATGAACAAGGAAAATTAGTTCACACAATGAGTCACAATGACAAGGACAAAAGTTTCATACAACGAGTCACAATGACTAATAAACATGGAAAAATGCTTCACACAACGAGTCACAATGACTAATAAACAAGGACAAATGGTTCACACAACGAGTCAGAATGACAAGGATAAATTATTCACACAACAAGTCACAATGACTAATAAACATGGACAAATACTTCACACAACGAGTCACACTGACTAATAAATAAGGACAAATGGTTCACACAACGAGTCACAATGACAAGGATAAATTATTCACACAACGAGTCACAATGAAACATGGACAAATGCTTCACACAACAAGCCACAATGACTAATAAACAAGGGCAATTGGTTCACACAATGACTAATAAACAAGGGCAAATGGTTCACACAACGAGTCACAATGACTAATGAACAAGGACAATTGGTTGACAAAACGAGTCACAATGACAAGGATAAATTATTCACACAAGGAGTCACAATGACTAATATACATGGACAAATGCTTCACACAACGAGTCACAATGACTAATAAACATGGACAAATGCTTCACACAACGAATCACAATGACAAGGATATATTATTTACACAACGAGTTACAATGACTAATAAACATGGACAAATGCTTCTCACAACAAGTCACAATGACTAATGAACAAGGACAATTGGTTCAGAAAACGAGTAACAATGACTAATAAACAAGGACAAATGGTTCACACAACGAGTCACAATGACTAATGAATAAGGACAATTGTTCGACACAAGGACTCACAATGACAAGGATACATGGACAAATGCTTCACACAACGAGTCACAATGACTAATAAACATGGACAAATGCTTCACACAACGAGTCACAATGACAAATGAACAAGGACAATTGGCTCACACTACGAGCCACAATGACTAATAAACATGGACAAATGTTTCACCCAACGAGTCACAATAACTAATGAACAAGGAAAATTAGGTTACACAATGAGTCACAATGACAAGGACAAAAGGTTCATAGAACGAGTCACAATGACTAATAAACATGGACAAATGCTTCACACAACTAGTCACAATGACTAATAAACAAGGACAAATGGTTCACACAACGAGTAACAATGACAAGGATAAATTATTCACACAACGATTCACAATGAATAATAAACATGGACAAATGCTTCACACAACGAGTCACAATGACTAATAAACATGGACAAATGCTTCACACAACGAGTAACAATGACTAATAAACAAGGACAAATGGTTCACACAAGGAGTCACAATGACTAATAAACATGGACAAATATTTCACACAACGAGTCACAATGACTAATGAACAAGGAAAATTAGTTCACACAATGAGTCACAATGACAAGGACAAAAGTTTCATACAACGAGTCACAATGACTAATAAACATGGAAAAATGCTTCACACAACGAGTCACAATGACTAATAAACAAGGACAAATGGTTCACACAACGAGTCAGAATGACAAGGATAAATTATTCACACAACAAGTCACAATGACTAATAAACATGGACAAATACTTCACACAACGAGTCACAATGACTAATAAATAAGGACAAATGGTTCACACAACGAGTCACAATGACAAGGATAAATTATTCACACAACGAGTCACAATGAAACATGGACAAATGCTTCACACAACAAGCCACAATGACTAATAAACAAGGGCAATTGGTTCACACAATGACTAATAAACAAGGGCAAATGGTTCACACAACGAGTCACAATGACTAATAAACAAAGACAAATGCTTCACACAACGAATCACAATGACAAGGATATATTATTTACACAACGAGTTACAATGACTAATAAACATGGACAAATGCTTCACACAACAAGTCACAATGACTAATGAACAAGGACAATTGGTTCACAAAACGAGTAACAATGACTAATAAACAAGGACAAATGGTTCACACAACGAGTCACAATAACTAATGAACAAGGACAATTGGTCGACACAAGGAGTCACAATGACAAGGATACATGGACAAATGCTTCACACAACGAGTCACAATGACTAATAAACATGGACAAATGCTTCACACAACGAGTCACAATGACTAATAAACAAGGACAAATGGTTCACACAAGGAGTCACAATGACTAATAAACATGGACAAATATTTCACACAACGAGTCACAATGACTAATGAACAAGGAAAATTAGTTCACACAATGAGTCACAATGACAAGGACAAAAGTTTCATACAACGAGTCACAATGACTAATAAACATGGAAAAATGCTTCACACAACGAGTCACAATGACTAATAAACAAGGACAAATGGTTCACACAACGAGTCAGAATGACAAGGATAAATTATTCACACAACAAGTCACAATGACTAATAAACATGGACAAATACTTCACACAACGAGTCACACTGACTAATAAATAAGGACAAATGGTTCACACAACGAGTCACAATGACAAGGATAAATTATTCACACAACGAGTCACAATGAAACATGGACAAATGCTTCACACAACAAGCCACAATGACTAATAAACAAGGGCAATTGGTTCACACAATGACTAATAAACAAGGGCAAATGGTTCACACAACGAGTCACAATGACTAATGAACAAGGACAATTGGTTGACACAACGAGTCACAATGACAAGGATAAATTATTCACACAAGGAGTCACAATGACTAATATACATGGACAAATGCTTCACACAACGAGTCACAATGACTAATAAACATGGACAAATGCTTCACACAACGAATCACAATGACAAGGATATATTATTTACACAACGAGTTACAATGACTAATAAACATGGACAAATGCTTCTCACAACAAGTCACAATGACTAATGAACAAGGACAATTGGTTCACAAAACGAGTAACAATGACTAATAAACATGGACAAATGGTTCACACAACGAGTCACAATGACTAATGAATAAGGACAATTGTTCGACACAAGGACTCACAATGACAAGGATACATGGACAAATGCTTCACACAACGAGTCACAATGACTAATAAACATGGACAAATGCTTCACACAACGAGTCACAATGACAAATGAACAAGGACAATTGGCTCACACTACGAGCCACAATGACTAATAAACATGGACAAATGTTTCACCCAACGAGTCACAATAACTAATGAACAAGGAAAATTAGGTTACACAATGAGTCACAATGACAAGGACAAAAGGTTCATAGAACGAGTCACAATGACTAATAAACATGGACAAATGCTTCACACAACTAGTCACAATGACTAATAAACAAGGACAAATGGTTCACACAACGAGTAACAATGACAAGGATAAATTATTCACACAACGATTCACAATGAATAATAAACATGGACAAATGCTTCACACAACGAGTCACAATGACTAATAAACATGGACAAATGCTTCACACAACGAGTAACAATGACTAATAAACAAGGACAAATGGTTCACACAAGGAGTCACAATGACTAATAAACATGGACAAATATTTCACACAACGAGTCACAATGACTAATGAACAAGGAAAATTAGTTCACACAATGAGTCACAATGACAAGGACAAAAGTTTCATACAACGAGTCACAATGACTAATAAACATGGAAAAATGCTTCACACAACGAGTCACAATGACTAATAAACAAGGACAAATGGTTCACACAACGAGTCAGAATGACAAGGACAAATTATTCACACAACAAGTCACAATGACTAATAAACATGGACAAATACTTCATACAACGAGTCACAATGACTAATAAATAAGGACAAATGGTTCACACAACGAGTCACAATGACAAGGATAAATTATTCACACAACGAGTCACAATGAAACATGGACAAATGCTTCACACAACAAGCCACAATGACTAATAAACAAGGGCAATTGGTTCACACAATGACTAATAAACAAGGGCAAATGGTTCACACAACGAGTCACAATGACTAATGAACAAGGACAATTGGTTGACACAACGAGTCACAATGACAAGGATAAATTATTCACACAAGGAGTCACTATGACTAATATACATGGACAAATGCTTCACACAACGAGTCACAATGACTAATAAACATGGACAAATGCTTCACACAACGAATCACAATGACAAGGATATATTATTTACACAACGAGTTACAATGACTAATAAACATGGACAAATGCTTCTCACAACAAGTCACAATGACTAATGAACAAGGACAATTGGTTCAAAAAACGAGTAACAATGACTAATAAACAAGGACAAATGGTTCACACAACGAGTCACAATGACTAATGAATAAGGACAATTGTTCGACACAAGGACTCACAATGACAAGGATACATGGACAAATGCTTCACACAACGAGTCACAATGACTAATAAACATGGACAAATGCTTCACACAACGAGTCACAATGACAAATGAACAAGGACAATTGGCTCACACTACGAGTCACAATGACTAATAAACATGGACAAATGTTTCACCCAACGAGTCACAATAACTAATGAACAAGGAAAATTAGTTTACACAATGAGTCATAATGACAAGGACAAAAGGTTCATAGAACGAGTCACAATGACTAATAAACATGGACAAATGCTTCACACAACTAGTCACAATGACTAATAAACAAGGACAAATGGTTCACACAACGAGTAACAATGACAAGGATAAATTATTCACACAACGAGTCACAATGAATAATAAACATGGACAAATGCTTCACACAACGAGTCACAATGACTAATAAACATGGACAAATGCTTCACACAACGAGTAACAATGACTAATAAACAAGGACAAATGGTTCACACAAGGAGTCACAATGACTAATAAACATGGACAAATATTTCACACAACGAGTCACAATGACTAATGAACAAAGAAAATTAGTTCACACAATGAGTCACAATGACAAGGACAAAAGTTTCATACAACGAGTCACAATGACTAATAAACATCGAAAAATGCTTCACACAACGAGTCACAATGACTAATAAACAAGGACAAATGGTTCACACAACGAGCCAGAATGACAAGGATAAATTATTCACACAACAAGTCACAATGACTAATAAACATGGACAAATACTTCACACAACGAGTCACAATGACTAATAAATAAGGACAAATGGTTCACACAACGAGTCACAATGACAAGGATAAATTATTCACACAACGAGTCACAATGAAACATGGACAAATGCTTCACACAACAAGCCACAATGACTAATAAACAAGGGCAATTGGTTCACACAATGACTAATAAACAAGGGCAAATGGTTCACACAACGAGTCACAATGACTAATGAACAAGGACAATTGGTTGACACAACGAGTCACAATGACAAGGATAAATTATTCACACAAGGAGTCACAATGACTAATATACATGGACAAATGCTTCACACAACGAGTCACAATGACTAATAAACATGGACAAATGCTTCACACAACGAATCACAATGACAAGGATATATTATTTACACAACGAGTTACAATGACTAATAAACATGGACAAATGCTTCTCACAACAAGTCACAATGACTAATGAACAAGGACAATTGGTTCACAAAACGAGTAACAATGACTAATAAACAAGGACAAATGGTTCACACAACGAGTCACAATGACTAATGAACAAGGACAATTGTTCGACACAAGGACTCACAATGACAAGGATACATGGACAAATGCTTCACACAACGAGTCACAATGACTAATAAACATGGACAAATGCTTCACACAACGAGTCACAATGACAAATGAACAAGGACAATTGGCTCACACTACGAGTCACAATGACTAATAAACATGGACAAATGTTTCACCCAACGAGTCACAATAACTAATGAACAAGGAAAATTAGTTTACACAATGAGTCACAATGACAAGGACAAAAGGTTCATAGAACGAGTCACAATGACTAATAAACATGGACAAATGCTTCACACAACTAGTCACAATGACTAATAAACAAGGACAAATGGTTCACACAACGAGTAACAATGACAAGGATAAATTATTCACACAACGAGTCACAATGAATAATAAACATGGACAAATGCTTCACACAACGAGTCACAATGACTAATAAACATGGACAAATGCTTCACACAACGAGTAACAATGACTAATAAACAAGGACAAATGGTTCACACAAGGAGTCACAATGACTAATAAACATGGACAAATATTTCACACAACGAGTCACAATGACTAATGAACAAGGAAAATTAGTTCACACAATGAGTCACAATGACAAGGACAAAAAGTTCATACAACGAGTCACAATGACTAATAAACATGGAAAAATGCTTCACACAACGAGTCACAATGACTAATAAACTAGGGCAAATGATTCACACAACGAGTCAGAATGACAAGGATAAATTATTCACACAACAAGTCACAATGACTAATAAACATGGACAAATACTTCACACAACGAGTCTTAATGACTAATAAATAAGGACAAATGGTTCACACAATGAGTCACAATAACAAGGATAAATTATTCACACAACGAGTCGCAATGAAACATGGGCAAATGCTTCACACAATAAGTCACAATGACTAATAAACAAGGGCAATTGGTTCACACAATGACTAATAAACAAAAGCAAATGATTCATACAACGAGTCACAATGACTAATGAACAAGGACAATTGGTTGACACAACGAGTCACAATGACAAGGATAAATTATTCACACAAGGAGTCATAATGAGTAATATACATGGACAAATGCTTCACACAACGAGTCACAATGACTAATAAACAAAGACAAATGCTTCACACAACGAATCACAATGACAAGGATATATTATTTACACAACGAGTTACAATGACTAATAAACATGGACAAATGCTTCACACAACAAGTCACAATGACTAATGAACAAGGACAATTGGTTCACAAAACGAGTAACAATGACTAATAAACAAGGACAAATGGTTCACACAACGAGTCACAATAACTAATGAACAAGGACAATTGGTCGACACAAGGAGTCACAATGACAAGGATACATGGACAAATGCTTCACACAACGAGTCACAATGACTAATAAACATGGACAAATGCTTCACACAACGAGTCACAATGACTAATAAACAAGGACAAATGGTTCACACAAGGAGTCACAATGACTAATAAACATGGACAAATATTTCACACAACGAGTCACAATGACTAATGAACAAGGAAAATTAGTTCACACAATGAGTCACAATGACAAGGACAAAAGTTTCATACAACGAGTCACAATGACTAATAAACATGGAAAAATGCTTCACACAACGAGTCACAATGACTAATAAACAAAGACAAATGGTTCACACAACGAGTCAGAATGACAAGGATAAATTATTCACACAACAAGTCACAATGACTAATAAACATGGACATTACTTCACACAACGAGTCACACTGACTAATAAATAAGGACAAATGGTTCACACAACGAGTCACAATGACAAGGATAAATTATTCACACAACGAGTCACAATGAAACATGGACAAATGCTTCACACAACAAGCCACAATGACTAATAAACAAGGGCAATTGGTTCACACAATGACTAATAAACAAGGGCAAATGGTTCACACAACGAGTCACAATGACTAATGAACAAGGACAATTGGTTGACACAACGAGTCACAATGACAAGGATAAATTATTCACACAAGGAGTCACAATGACTAATATACATGGACAAATGCTTCACACAACGAGTCACAATGACTAATAAACATGGACAAATGCTTCACACAACGAATCACAATGACAAGGATATATTATTTACACAACGAGTTACAATGACTAATAAACATGGACAAATGCTTCTCACAACAAGTCACAATGACTAATGAACAAGGACAATTGGTTCACAAAACGAGTAACAATGACTAATAAACAAGGACAAATGGTTCACACAAC
Organism: Silene latifolia; assembly: GCF_048544455.1. Classification (NCBI taxonomy): domain Eukaryota; kingdom Viridiplantae; phylum Streptophyta; class Magnoliopsida; order Caryophyllales; family Caryophyllaceae; genus Silene; species Silene latifolia. The sequence continues at coordinate 49,197,909 of NC_133531.1, forward strand.
GAGTCACAATGACTAATGAATAAGGACAATTGTTCGACACAAGGACTCACAATGACAAGGATACATGGACAAATGCTTCACACAACGAGTCACAATGACTAATAAACATGGACAAATGCTTCACACAACGAGTCACAATGACAAATGAACAAGGACAATTGGCTCACACTACGAGTCACAATGACTAATAAACATGGACAAATGTTTCACCCAACGAGTCACAATAACTAATGAACAAGGAAAATTAGTTTACACAATGAGTCACAATGACAAGGACAAAAGGTTCATAGAACGAGTCACAATGACTAATAAACATGGACAAATGCTTCACACAACTAGTCACAATGACTAATAAACAAGGACAATTGGTTGACACAACGAGTCACAATGACAAGGATAAATTATTCACACAAGGAGTCATAATGAGTAATATACATGGACAAATGCTTCACACAACGAGTCACAATGACTAATAAACAAAGACAAATGCTTCACACAATGAATCACAATGACAAGGATATATTATTTACACAACGAGTTACAATGACTAATAAACATGGACAAATGCTTCACACAACAAGTCACAATGACTAATGAACAAGGACAATTGGTTCACAAAACGAGTAACAATGACTAATAAACAAGGACAAATGGTTCACACAACGAGTCACAATAACTAATGAACAAGGACAATTGGTCGACACAAGGAGTCACAATGACAAGGATACATGGACAAATGCTTCACACAACGAGTCACAATGACTAATAAACATGGACAAATGCTTCACACAACGAGTCACAATGACTAATAAACAAGGACAAATGGTTCACACAAGGAGTCACAATGACTAATAAACATGGACAAATATTTCACACAACGAGTCACAATGACTAATGAACAAGGAAAATTAGTTCACACAATGAGTCACAATGACAAGGACAAAAGTTTCATACAACGAGTCACAATGACTAATAAACATGGAAAAATGCTTCACACAACGAGTCACAATGACTAATAAACAAGGACAAATGGTTCACACAACGAGTCAGAATGACAAGGATAAATTATTCACACAACAAGTCACAATGACTAATAAACATGGACAAATACTTCACACAACGAGTCACAATGACTAATATATAAGGACAAATGGTTCACACAACGAGTCACAATGACAAGGATAAATTATTCACACAACGAGTCACAATGAAACATGGACAAATGCTTCACACAACAAGCCACAATGACTAATAAACAAGGGCAATTGGTTCACACAATGACTAATAAACAAGGGCAAATGGTTCACACAACGAGTCACAATGACTAATGAACAAGGACAATTGGTTGACACAACGAGTCACAATGACAAGGATAAATTATTCACACAAGGAGTCACAATGACTAATATACATGGACAAATGCTTCACACAACGAGTCACAATGACTAATAAACATGGACAAATGCTTCACACAACGAATCACAATGACAAGGATATATTATTTACACAACGAGTTACAATGACTAATAAACATGGACAAATGCTTCTCACAACAAGTCACAATGACTAATGAACAAGGACAATTGGTTCACAAAACGAGTAACAATGACTAATAAACAAGGACAAATGGTTCACACAACGAGTCACAATGACTAATGAATAAGGACAATTGTTCGACATAAGGACTCACAATGACAAGGATACATGGACAAATGCTTCACACAACGAGTCACAATGACTAATAAACATGGACAAATGCTTCACACAACGAGTCACGATGACAAATGAATAAGGACAATTGGCTCACACTACGAGTCACAATGACTAATAAACATGGACAAATGTTTCACCCAACGAGTCACAATAACTAATGAACAAGGAAAATTAGTTTACACAATGAGTCACAATGACAAGGACAAAAGGTTCATAGAACGAGTCACAATGACTAATAAACATGGACAAATGCTTCACACAACTAGTCACAATGACTAATAAACAAGGACAAATGGTTCACACAACGAGTAACAATGACAAGGATAAATTATTCACACAACGAGTCACAATGAATAATAAACATGGACAAATGCTTCACACAACGAGTCACAATGACTAATAAACATGGACAAATGCTTCACACAACGAGTAACAATGACTAATAAACAAGGACAAATGGTTCACACAAGGAGTCACAATGACTAATAAACATGGACAAATATTTCACACAACGAGTCACAATGACTAATGAACAAGGAAAATTAGTTCACACAATGAGTCACAATGACAAGGACAAAAGTTTCATACAACGAGTCACAATGACTAATAAACATGGAAAAATGCTTCACACAACGAGTCACAATGACTAATAAACAAGGACAAATGGTTCACACAACGAGTCAGAATGACAAGGATAAATTATTCACACAACAAGTCACAATGACTAATAAACATGGACAAATACTTCACACAACGAGTCACAATGACTAATAAATAAGGACAAATGGTTCACACAACGAGTCACAATGACAAGGATAAATTATTCACACAACGAGTCACAATGAAACATGGACAAATGCTTCACACAACAAGCCACAATGACTAATAAACAAGGGCAATTGGTTCACACAATGACTAATAAACAAGGGCAAATGGTTCACACAACGAGTCACAATGACTAATGAACAAGGACAATTGGTTGACACAACGAGTCACAATGACAAGGATAAATTATTCACACAAGGAGTCACAATGACTAATATACATGGACAAATGCTTCACACAACGAGTCACAATGACTAATAAACATGGACAAATGCTTCACACAACGAATCACAATGACAAGGATATATTATTTACACAACGAGTTACAATGACTAATAAACATGGACAAATGCTTCTCACAACAAGTCACAATGACTAATGAACAAGGACAATTGGTTCACAAAACGAGTAACAATGACTAATAAACAAGGACAAATGGTTCACACAACGAGTCACAATGACTAATGAATAAGGACAATTGTTCGACACAAGGACTCACAATGACAAGGATACATGGACAAATGCTTCACACAACGAGTCACAATGACTAATAAACATGGACAAATGCTTCACACAACGAGTCACAATGACAAATGAACAAGGACAATTGGCTCACACTCCGAGTCACAATGACTAATAAACACGGACAAATGTTTCACCCAACGAGTCACAATAACTAATGAACAAGGAAAATTAGTTTACACAATGAGTCACAATGACAAGGACAAAAGGTTCATAGAACGAGTCACAATGACTAATAAACATGGACAAATGCTTCACACAACTAGTCACAATGACTAATAAACAAGGACAAATGGTTCACACAACGAGTAACAATGACAAGGATAAATTATTCACACAAGGAGTCATAATGAGTAATATACATGGACAAATGCTTCACACAACGAGTCACAATGACTAATAAACAAAGACAAATGCTTCACACAACGAATCACAATGACAAGGATATATTATTTACACAACGAGTTACAATGACTAATAAACATGGACAAATGCTTTACACAACAAGTCACAATGACTAATGAACAAGGACATTTGGTTCACAAAACGAGTAACAATGACTAATAAACATGGACAAATATTTCACACAACGAGTCACAATGACTAATGAACAAGGAAAATTAGTTCACACAATGAGTCACAATGACAAGGACAAAAGTTTCATACAACGAGTCACAATGACTAATAAACATGGAAAAATGCTTCACACAACGAGTCACAATGACTAATAAACAAGGACAAATGGTTCACACAACGAGTCAGAATGACAAGGATAAATTATTCACACAACAAGTCACAATGACTAATAAACATGGACAAATACTTCACACAACGAGTCACACTGACTAATATATAAGGACAAATGGTTCACACAACGAGTCACAATGACAAGGATAAATTATTCACACAACGAGTCACAATGAAACATGGACAAATGCTTCACACAACAAGCCACAATGACTAATAAACAAGGGCAATTGGTTCACACAATGACTAATAAACAAGGGCAAATGGTTCACACAACGAGTCACAATGACTAATGAACAAGGACAATTGGTTGACACAACGAGTCACAATGACAAGGATAAATTATTCACACAAGGAGTCACAATGACTAATATACATGGACAAATGCTTCACACAACGAGTCACAATGACTAATAAACATGGACAAATGCTTCACACAACGAATCACAATGACAAGGATATATTATTTACACAACGAGTTACAATGACTAATAAACATGGACAAATGCTTTACACAACAAGTCACAATGACTAATGAACAAGGACAATTGGTTCACAAAACGAGTAACAATGACTAATAAACAAGGACAAATGGTTCACACAACGAGTCACAATGACTAATGAATAAGGACAATTGTTCGACATAAGGACTCACAATGACAAGGATACATGGACAAATGCTTCACACAACGAGTCACAATGACTAATAAACATGGACAAATGCTTCACACAACGAGTCACGATGACAAATGAATAAGGACAATTGGCTCACACTACGAGTCACAATGACTAATAAACATGGACAAATGTTTCACCCAACGAGTCACAATAACTAATGAACAAGGAAAATTAGTTTACACAATGAGTCACAATGACAAGGACAAAAGGTTCATAGAACGAGTCACAATGACTAATAAACATGGACAAATGCTTCACACAACTAGTCACAATGACTAATAAACAAGGACAAATGGTTCACACAACGAGTAACAATGACAAGGATAAATTATTCACACAACGAGTCACAATGAATAATAAACATGGACAAATGCTTCACACAACGAGTCACAATGACTAATAAACATGGACAAATGCTTCACACAACGAGTAACAATGACTAATAAACAAGGACAAATGGTTCACACAAGGAGTCACAATGACTAATAAACATGGACAAATATTTCACACAACGAGTCACAATGACTAATGAACAAGGAAAATTAGTTCACACAATGAGTCACAATGACAAGGACAAAAGTTTCATACAACGAGTCACAATGACTAATAAACATGGAAAAATGCTTCACACAACGAGTCACAATGACTAATAAACAAGGACAAATGGTTCACACAACGAGTCAGAATGACAAGGATAAATTATTCGCACAACAAGTCACAATGACTAATAAACATGGACAAATACTTCACACAACGAGTCACAATGACTAATAAATAAGGACAAATGGTTCACACAACGAGTCACAATGACAAGGATAAATTATTCACACAACGAGTCACAATGAAACATGGACAAATGCTTCACACAACAAGCCACAATGACTAATAAACAAGGGCAATTGGTTCACACAATGACTAATAAACAAGGGCAAATGGTTCACACAACGAGTCACAATGACTAATGAACAAGGACAATTGGTTGACACAACGAGTCACAATGACAAGGATAAATTATTCACACAAGGAGTCACAATGACTAATATACATGGACAAATGCTTCACACAACGAGTCACAATGACTAATAAACATGGACAAATGCTTCACACAACGAATCACAATGACAAGGATATATTATTTACACAACGAGTTACAATGACTAATAAACATGGACAAATGCTTCTCACAACAAGTCACAATGACTAATGAACAAGGACAATTGGTTCACAAAACGAGTAACAATGACTAATAAACAAGGACAAATGGTTCACACAACGAGTCACAATGATTAATGAATAAGGACAATTGTTCGACACAAGGACTCACAATGACAAGGATACATGGACAAATGCTTCACACAACGAGTCACAATGACTAATAAACATGGACAAATGCTTCACACAACGAGTCACAATGACAAATGAACAAGGACAATTGGCTCACACTACGAGTCACAATGACTAATAAACACGGACAAATGTTTCACCCAACGAGTCACAATAACTAATGAACAAGGAAAATTAGTTTACACAATGAGTCACAATGACAAGGACAAAAGGTTCATAGAACGAGTCACAATGACTAATAAACATGGACAAATGCTTCACACAACTAGTCACAATGACTAATAAACAAGGACAAATGGTTCACACAACGAGTAACAATGACAAGGATAAATTATTCACACAAGGAGTCATAATGAGTAATATACATGGACAAATGCTTCACACAACGAGTCACAATGACTAATAAACAAAGACAAATGCTTCACACAACGAATCACAATGACAAGGATATATTATTTACACAACGAGTTACAATGACTAATAAACATGGACAAATGCTTCACACAACAAGTCACAATGACTAATGAACAAGGACATTTGGTTCACAAAACGAGTAACAATGACTAATAAACATGGACAAATATTTCACACAACGAGTCACAATGACTAATGAACAAGGAAAATTAGTTCACACAATGAGTCACAATGACAAGGACAAAAGTTTCATACAACGAGTCACAATGACTAATGAACATGGAAAAATGCTTCACACAACGAGTCACAATGACTAATAAACAAGGACAAATGGTTCACACAACGAGTCAGAATGACAAGGATAAATTATTCACACAACAAGTCACAATGACTAATAAACATGGACAAATACTTCACACAACGAGTCACAATGACTAATAAATAAGGACAAATGGTTCACACAACGAGTCACAATGACAAGGATAAATTATTCACACAACGAGTCACAATGAAACATGGACAAATGCTTCACACAACAAGCCACAATGACTAATAAACAAGGGCAATTGGTTCACACAATGACTAATAAACAAGGGCAAATGGTTCACACAACGAGTCACAATGAATAATGAACAAGGACAATTGGTTGACACAACGAGTCACAATGACAAGGATAAATTATTCACACAAGGAGTCACAATGACTAATATACATGGACAAATGCTTCACACAACGAGTCACAATGACTAATAAACATGGACAAATGCTTCACACAACGAATCACAATGACAAGGATATATTATTTACACAACGAGTTACAATGACTAATAAACATGGACAAATGCTTCTCACAACAAGTCACAATGACTAATGAACAAGGACAATTGGTTCACAAAACGAGTAACAATGACTAATAAACAAGGACAAATGGTTCACACAACGAGTCACAATGACTAATGAACAAGGACAATTGTTCGACACAAGGACTCACAATGACAAGGATACATGGACAAATGCTTCACACAACGAGTCACAATGACTAATAAACATGGACAAATGCTTCACACAACGAGTCACAATGACAAATGAACAAGGACAATTGGCTCACACTACGAGTCACAATGACTAATAAACATGGACAAATGTTTCACCCAACGAGTCACAATAACTAATGAACAAGGAAAATTAGTTTACACAATGAGTCACAATGACAAGGACAAAAGGTTCATAGAACGAGTCACAATGACTAATAAACATGGAAAAATGCTTCACACAACGAGTCACAATGACTAATAAACTAGGGCAAATGGTTCACACAACGAGTCAGAATGACAAGGATAAATTATTCACACAACAAGTCACAATGACTAATAAACATGGACAAATACTTCACACAACGAGTCACACTGACTAATAAATAAGGACAAATGGTTCACACAACGTGATGCAGGAGCACTCAAAGAAAATGAAAATGAAGTCTTAATTAGTCGAAATGTAACTCACATTTCTGAAGGTTTCAAAATGGGCTCAAGTATCGTGAATATGATAGCATGGAGAAGTCAAGGTGACGGGTTGGAGTCCGTCTAAGTCAACACGCCAACCAAGGAGGGTCAAGGTCGGTGCTGATGGAGGTGTTTAAGATTATTAGTTTCTTTATCTTTGCTTTCCTAATTCTAGTCAATAAATTTAAGGTAGTGTTGTTATTTCCTTATAGTTTCTTTCCTAATCTTAGCAAGATTGTAATAAGGCAATTTGCCATAATATGGGTCGGATTTCCTAATCAGTTTAGGACAAGTTAAGGAAGTTTAGGGAAGGGAGGTCGGTTTCCTTATAGTATAAATAGGGACTTTTGTATTCAGTTTTATTCATTCAAGTTTAGAGATTAATACAAGTTTTCTTGTTGCTTATTGCTTGCGAGCTTTGAGAGTCTTATTTCTTTCTTGCGAGGGAGAGATTAGAGTGTGGTTGATCCTTGCGAGGTGAGAGTCACAAAAACCCCAGTCGTGTGTGAGTTCGAGTTCCTTGCGAGGGAGGAGAGTTTATTCACGTCATATCCTCTTAATTTTCGTTCAAAAACATATAAAAATCAAATAAAAAGTCTAATATTCCGCTGCGTGTTTTACAACAAAATCGAACAGTCCAACGTACTGTTTAAATCCATAAAATCGACTAGATTTTACATCAATTTGGTTACCAGAGCAAGGTTATTAATTTGTTCCCTAACAAGTTAATCTTGGGAAGTAAAGATGCCGGGAGAAGCCGATTCCAGCAAGGGCACCGGTGACGGTTCAGGCACGATTCAAGAACAACTAGATGAGATGAAACAAGCTATGGCCGAGCTAAAGTATATGATGAAGAACCTTCCAATTGGACGAGGTAGAGAACGAAGTCCAAGTCGTAGTAGGTCTCGTGGATCATATTCTGATGATGCGGATTCCAAGTCCAAAAAGGAGAACAAGAACGATGATGATCGAGGTCTAAAACTTGACATACCTGATTTTAATGGAGATTTAGATCCCGAAAAGTTTTTGGATTGGATTAGGCAAACAGAACGAGTTTTCGAATACAAGGAATACGATGAGCATAAGCAATTCAAGGTAGCTATTCTAAAACTTACTAAATATGCATCGTTGTGGTATGAAAACTTGAAAAAACAGAGAAAGCGTGATAAGAAGAGCAAGATTGATACTTGGGAGAAACTTAAGAAGCACCTTATGAGGAGATTCTTACCAAGAGATTATGAGCAAGAAAATTACCTAAAATTGCAATCTTTATCACAAGAAAATCTGTCCGTGGCCGAGTACATTAAAGAATTCGAAAGGATGATGATTGTTTGTGATCTTGAAGAAAAGGAAGAGCTTAGAGTTGCAAGATTCATCAAGGGTCTAATACCATCACTTGCGTCCAAAGTTGAAGTTCAGATTTACAATGGATTTGACGATGTGTGTCGCTTGGCTCTAAAATTCGAAAAGCAAGACAAAACAAAGAAGTCCTATACCTATTCGAGAGGAGCAAGTTCTGGCTCGAGTTCTTATTCTAAACCAACAACGAGCAAGCAAAAGGAAGTTGTGACAGAAGAAGTAAAGGACAAGGGTAAGGGTGTCGTGGAACCTAAGGGTAACTCATTAAGACGCTGTTTTAAATGCCAAGGCTATGGTCACATAGCTAATGAATGTCCACAAAAGAGAGCACTCACCGCTCAAGAATTGCGCAACATAGTTCCAGCATTCGTTCAAACTGAACAGTCCACAGAACTGTCTGATATTGAGGAGGACGAAGAAGAAGGTGTCGCCTATGATGTTGATCCGTTGAGTGAAGAAGAGTGTTTGGTAATTCGTAATCTTCATGTAGAAACAACTCCGGATGAAGCGGAACAAAGGGAGCAAATATTTCACACTCGTTGCAAGGTACATTCTAAAATTTGCAATCTAATCATTGATAGTGGATCATGTACCAATGTTGTGTCAAAGGAGTTAGTTGATGAGCTGAAATTACAAACCAAGAATCATAATAAGCCATATAAATTGCATTGGTTGAATGGGGATAATGGAATTCAAGTAAGGAAGCAAGCATTAGTTTCTTTGAGTTTGGGACCTTATAATGATGATATTTGGTGCGACGTGATTCCTATGAGTGCGTGCCATATTCTATTGGGACGACCATGGCAGTTTGATCGAAAGGTTGAACATGATGGAAGAACTAACATATATAGCGTGACCAAGGGCAGAACTACATTCAATTTGAAGCCTTTATCACCTAGTAAAATCAAGGGGCTGAAATCAAAGAAGGGGAGCTTATTTATGGAAGCTCGTGAGGTTGAAGAGGTTCTAGCTCGTGGAGAACCAGCCTATGTTCTTATGGTTCGTGAATTAGAAGCCAATGGTGAAGGAAGCAGCCGTGAAGTTCAAGGGCTATTAAAAGAGTTTTGCGATGTATTTCCCGAAGAATTACCGGTTGGATTACCTCCTTTAAGAGGTATTGAACATCAAATTGACTTAATTCCAGGAGCTCAATTGCCAAATAAACCAGCCTATCGTTGTAATCCCGAAGAAGCGAAAGAATTACAAAGGCAAGTGCAAGAGTTAATTGATAGGGGTTATGTTCAAGAAAGTTTGAGTCCTTGTGCCGTACCAGCTCTATTGGTTCCAAAGAAAGATGGGACTTGGAGGATGTGTATTGATAGTAGGGCCGTTAACAATATCACAATAAAATATCGATTTCCTATGCCGAGGTTGGATGATATGTTAGACGAGTTGAGTGGGTCACGAGTATTTTGAAGCTTGATTTCTGAAGTGGCTATCATCAAATGAGAATTCGTGAAGGTGACGAATGGAAGACAGCGTTCAAGACTAAGCAAGGGTTGTATGAGTGGCTCGTTATGCCATTTGGTCTTTGCAATGCTCCTAGTTCGTTTATGAGGTTGATGAATGAAGTATTGAGGCCGTTCTTAAACAAGTTTGTTGTGGTGTATCTCGATGACATTCTTATTTATAGCAAGAGCAAAGAGGAACATATTGAACATCTCCGTGAAGTGTTTAAAATGCTACGAAAACAGAAACTATATGGCAAAATGGAGAAGTGTACATTCATGATGCCAAGCGTGGTGTTCCTAGGGTATATTGTTGGTGAGAGTGGTGTAAGCATGGATCCGTCCAAAGTGGAGGCAATCAAGGCATGGCCGGTTCCTAAATCAACAACTGAGGTTCGTAGTTTCCATGGTTTGGCTTCGTTTTATCGAAGATTTATTCAAAATTTCAGTACAATCATGGCGCCTATAACCGAGTTGACGAAGAAGGGTGAGTTTGTATGGACTCCTAGTGCAGAGAAGGCATTCGAAGAGGTAAAATCTAAACTAAGCTCCGCACCTGTTTTAACACTTCCTAATTTTGACAAATTGTTCGAAGTTGAGTGTGATGCGAGTGGAGTTGGGATTGGGGCTGTTTTGGTGCAAGATAAACGACCAGTAGCTTACTTTAGTGAGAAGTTGGGTGGTGCGCGATTGAATTACTCGACTTATGATAAGGAGTTCTATGCAATTGTGAGAGCATTGGATCATTGGGGTCATTATTTGCGACCTAAACCATTTGTGTTACATTCGGATCATGAAGCATTGAAGCATATTCATGGACAACAGAAGTTAAATCAAAGACATGCCAAGTGGGTTGAGTTTCTACAATCTTTTACTTTCTCATCAAAGTATAAGACGGGAGCTTCTAATGTTGTTGCTGATGCATTGTCTCGAAGACATACTTTATTGATCGAGTTAGATGCGAGAATGCTTGGGTTTGAACATATCAAAGAGCTGTACAACACTGATCCAGATTTTGCTAAGGAGATTATTGAGCCAACGGGGTTATATACTGTTCAAGACGGTTATCTGTTCAAAGGCAATCGATTATGTATTCCCAACGGTTCAATTCGAGAGCTTTTGATTCGTGAAGCTCATGGTGGTGCAATAGCTGGACACTTTGGAGTAAACAAGACTAATGATGTTTTGAGTGAGCATTTTTATTGGCCAAAGATGAGCAAAGATGTGCAAGAGATCGTGGCTAAGTGTGTGGTGTGTCAAAAGGCAAAGAGTACGTTCAATAAGGGACTTTATACGCCCCTTCCCGTACCTACACAACCGTGGAATGAGGTAAGTATGGACTTTATACTTGGTTTACCTAGAACTCAAAGAGGAAAGGATTCAATTATGGTTGTTGTGGATCGATTTTCAAAGATGGCGCATTTCATCCCATGTCATAAAACCGATGACGCTACTAATATTGCTGAACTTTATTACAAAGAGATTGTTCGATTACATGGTATTCCGCTTACTATTGTGTCGGATCGAGATGTTAAGTTCTTAAGCTACTTTTGGAAGACATTATGGAGATTGGTTGGAACGAAGTTGTTATTTAGTACTTCTCATCATCCACAAACAGATGGACAAACCGAGGTGACTAATAGAACTTTGGGAAGCTTGTTACGAGGTTTGGTTAGCAAGAGTACGAAAGATTGGGATGTTAAGTTAGCTCATGCTGAGTTTGCATATAACCGAACGCCGTCAATGACTACGGGAAGATCACCATTCGAGATTGTTTATGGGGTGAATCCGTATCTTCCTATTGATTTGGTTCCTATACCAAAGAAAGATGTGTTGAGTTTCGAAGCAAAGGAAAGACAAGCTGCATTTTTTCGAGTTTGTGAGCAAGTTAAAGCACAAATCGAGAAAGCCAATGCTAGATACAAGGAGAAAGCAAATAAACATCGAAGGCAACCTGTTTTCAAAGTTGGGGATTTAGTATGGTTACACTTAAGGAAGGAACGTTTTCCATCCAAGAGGAAGAATAAGTTGATGCCAAGAGCCGATGGACCATTCAAGATACTTGAAAGCTATGGGACTAATGCCTACAAGTTAGAATTGCCAAGTGAGTATGGAGGTGTAAGTGCGACATTCAATGTTGGAGATTTGTCACCATACTTAGATGACGAAAATTTGAGGTCAAATTCTCAAAAAGAAGGGGAGAATGATGCAGGAGCACTCAAAGAAAATGAAAATGAAGTCTTAATTAGTCGAAATGTAACTCACATTTCTGAAGGTTTCAAAATGGGCTCAAGTATCGTGAATATGATAGCATGGAGAAGTCAAGGTGACGGGTTGGAGTCCGTCTAAGTCAACACGCCAACCAAGGAGGGTCAAGGTCGGTGCTGATGGAGGTGTTTAAGATTATTAGTTTCTTTATTTTTGCTTTCCTAATTCTAGTCAATAAATTTAAGGTAGTGTTGTTATTTCCTTATAGTTTCTTTCCTAATCTTAGCAAGATTGTAATAAGGCAATTTGCCATAATATGGGTCGGATTTCCTAATCAGTTTAGGACAAGTTAAGGAAGTTTAGGGAAGGGAGGTCGGTTTCCTTATAGTATAAATAGGGACTTTTGTATTCAGTTTTATTCATTCAAGTTTAGAGATTAATACAAGTTTTCTTGTTGCTTATTGCTTGCGAGCTTTGAGAGTCTTATTTCTTTCTTGCGAGGGAGAGATTAGAGTGTGGTTGATCCTTGCGAGGTGAGAGTCACAAAAACCCCAGTCGTGTGTGAGTTCGAGTTCCTTGCGAGGGAGGAGAGTTTATTCACGTCATATCCTCTTAATTTTCGTTCAAAAACATATAAAAATCAAATAAAAAGTCTAATATTCCGCTGCGTGTTTTACAACAAAATCGAACAGTCCAACGTACTGTTTAAATCCATAAAATCGACTAGATTTTACATCACAACGAGTCACAATGACAAGGATAAATTCTTCACACAACGAGTCACAATGAAACATGGACGAATGCTTCACACAACAAGCCACAATGACTAATAAACAAGGGCAATTGGTTCACACAATGACTAATAAACAAGGGCAAATTGTTCACACAACGAGTCACAATGACTAATGAGCAAGGACAATTGGTTGACACAACGAGTCACAATGACAAGGATAAATTATTCACACAAGGAGTCACAATGACTAATATACATGGACAAATGCTTCACACAACGAGTCACAATGACTAATAAACATGGACAAATGCTTCACACAACGAATCACAATGACAAGGATATATTATTTACACAACGAGTTACAATGACTAATAAACATGGACAAATGGTTCACACAACGAGTCAGAATGACAAGGATAAATTATTCACACAACAAGTCACAATGACTAATAAACATGGACAAATGCTTCACACAACTAGTCACAATGACTAATAAACAGGGACAAATGGTTCACACAACGAGTAACAATGACAAGGATAAATTATTCACACAACGAGTCACAATGAATAATAAACATGGACAAATGCTTCACACAACGAGTCACAATGACTAATAAACATGGACAAATGCTTCACACAACGAGTAACAATGACTAATAAACAAGGACAAATGGTTCACACAAGGAGTCACAATGACTAATAAACATGGACAAATATTTCACACAACGAGTCACAATGACTAATGAACAAGGAAAATTAGTTCACACAATGAGTCACAATGACAAGGACAAAAGGTTCATAGAACGAGTCACAATGACTAATAAACATGGAAAAATGCTTCACACAACGAGTCACAATGACTAATAAACTAGGGCAAATGGTTCACACAACGAGTCAGAATGACAAGGATAAATTATTCACACAACAAGTCACAATGACTAATAAACATGGACAAATACTTCACACAACGAGTCACTGCTAATCGACTAATAAATAAGGACAAATGGTTCACACAACGAGTCACAATGACAAGGATAAATTATTCACACAACGAGTCACAATGAAACATGGACGAATGCTTCACACAACAAGCCACAATGACTAATAAACAAGGGCAATTGGTTCACACAATGACTAATAAACAAGGGCAAATTGTTCACACAACGAGTCACAATGACTAATGAGCAAGGACAATTGGTTGACACAACGAGTCACAATGACAAGGATAAATTATTCACACAAGGAGTCACAATGACTAATATACATGGACAAATGCTTCACACAACGAGTCACAATGACTAATAAACATGGACAAATGCTTCACACAACGAATCACAATGACAAGGATATATTATTTACACAACGAGTTACAATGACTAATAAGCATGGACAAATGCTTCACACAACGAGTCACAATGACTAATAAACATGGACAAATGCTTCACACAACGAATCACAATGACAAGGATATATTATTTACACAACGAGTTACAATGACTAATAAACATGGACAAATGCTTCTCACAACAAGTCACAATGACTAATGAACAAGGACAATTGGTTCACAAAACGAGTAACAATGACTAATAAACAAGGACAAATGGTTCACACAACGAGTCACAATGACTAATGAATAAGGACAATTGTTCGACACAAGGACTCACAATGACAAGGATACATGGACAAATGCTTCACACAACGAGTCACAATGACTAATAAACATGGACAAATGCTTCACACAACGAGTCACAATGACAAATGAACAAGGACAATTGGCTCACACTACGAGTCACAATGACTAATAAACACGGACAAATGTTTCACCCAACGAGTCACAATAACTAATGAACAAGGAAAATTAGTTTACACAATGAGTCACAATGACAAGGACAAAAGGTTCATAGAACGAGTCACAATGACTAATAAACATGGACAAATGCTTCACACAACTAGTCACAATGACTAATAAACAAGGACAAATGGTTCACACAACGAGTAACAATGACAAGGATAAATTATTCACACAAGGAGTCATAATGAGTAATATACATGGACAAATGCTTCACACAACGAGTCACAATGACTAATAAACAAAGACAAATGCTTCACACAACGAATCACAATGACAAGGATATATTATTTACACAACGAGTTACAATGACTAATAAACATGGACAAATGCTTCACACAACAAGTCACAATGACTAATGAACAAGGACATTTGGTTCACAAAACGAGTAACAATGACTAATAAACATGGACAAATATTTCACACAACGAGTCACAATGACTAATGAACAAGGAAAATTAGTTCACACAATGAGTCACAATGACAAGGACAAAAGTTTCATACAACGAGTCACAATGACTAATAAACATGGAAAAATGCTTCACACAACGAGTCACAATGACTAATAAACAAGGACAAATGGTTCACACAACGAGTCAGAATGACAAGGATAAATTATTCACACAACAAGTCACAATGACTAATAAACATGGACAAATACTTCACACAACGAGTCACAATGACTAATAAATAAGGACAAATGGTTCACACAACGAGTCACAATGACAAGGATAAATTATTCACACAACGAGTCACAATGAAACATGGACAAATGCTTCACACAACAAGCCACAATGACTAATAAACAAGGGCAATTGGTTCACACAATGACTAATAAACAAGGGCAAATGGTTCACACAACGAGTCACAATGAATAATGAACAAGGACAATTGGTTGACACAACGAGTCACAATGACAAGGATAAATTATTCACACAAGGAGTCACAATGACTAATATACATGGACAAATGCTTCACACAACGAGTCACAATGACTAATAAACATGGACAAATGCTTCACACAACGAATCACAATGACAAGGATATATTATTTACACAACGAGTTACAATGACTAATAAACATGGACAAATGCTTCTCACAACAAGTCACAATGACTAATGAACAAGGACAATTGGTTCACAAAACGAGTAACAATGACTAATAAACAAGGACAAATGGTTCACACAACGAGTCACAATGACTAATGAACAAGGACAATTGTTCGACACAAGGACTCACAATGACAAGGATACATGGACAAATGCTTCACACAACGAGTCACAATGACTAATAAACATGGACAAATGCTTCACACAACGAGTCACAATGACAAATGAACAAGGACAATTGGCTCACACTACGAGTCACAATGACTAATAAACATGGACAAATGTTTCACCCAACGAGTCACAATAACTAATGAACAAGGAAAATTAGTTTACACAATGAGTCACAATGACAAGGACAAAAGGTTCATAGAACGAGTCACAATGACTAATAAACATGGAAAAATGCTTCACACAACGAGTCACAATGACTAATAAACTAGGGCAAATGGTTCACACAACGAGTCAGAATGACAAGGATAAATTATTCACACAACAAGTCACAATGACTAATAAACATGGACAAATACTTCACACAACGAGTCACACTGACTAATAAATAAGGACAAATGGTTCACACAACGAGTCACAATGACAAGGATAAATTCTTCACACAACGAGTCACAATGAAACATGGACGAATGCTTCACACAACAAGCCACAATGACTAATAAACAAGGGCAATTGGTTCACACAATGACTAATAAACAAGGGCAAATTGTTCACACAACGAGTCACAATGACTAATGAGCAAGGACAATTGGTTGACACAACGAGTCACAATGACAAGGATAAATTATTCACACAAGGAGTCACAATGACTAATATACATGGACAAATGCTTCACACAACGAGTCACAATGACTAATAAACATGGACAAATGCTTCACACAACGAATCACAATGACAAGGATATATTATTTACACAACGAGTTACAATGACTAATAAACATGGACAAATGGTTCACACAACGAGTCAGAATGACAAGGATAAATTATTCACACAACAAGTCACAATGACTAATAAACATGGACAAATGCTTCACACAACTAGTCACAATGACTAATAAACAGGGACAAATGGTTCACACAACGAGTAACAATGACAAGGATAAATTATTCACACAACGAGTCACAATGAATAATAAACATGGACAAATGCTTCACACAACGAGTCACAATGACTAATAAACATGGACAAATGCTTCACACAACGAGTAACAATGACTAATAAACAAGGACAAATGGTTCACACAAGGAGTCACAATGACTAATAAACATGGACAAATATTTCACACAACGAGTCACAATGACTAATGAACAAGGAAAATTAGTTCACACAATGAGTCACAATGACAAGGACAAAAGGTTCATACAACGAGTCACAATGACTAATAAACATGGAAAAATGCTTCACACAACGAGTCACAATGACTAATAAACTAGGGCAAATGGTTCACACAACGAGTCAGAATGACAAGGATAAATTATTCACACAACAAGTCACAATGACTAATAAACATGGACAAATACTTCACACAACGAGTCACACTGACTAATAAATAAGGACAAATGGTTCACACAACGAGTCACAATGACAAGGATAAATTATTCACACAACGAGTCACAATGAAACATGGACGAATGCTTCACACAACAAGCCACAATGACTAATAAACAAGGGCAATTGGTTCACACAATGACTAATAAACAAGGGCAAATTGTTCACACAACGAGTCACAATGACTAATGAGCAAGGACAATTGGTTGACACAACGAGTCACAATGACAAGGATAAATTATTCACACAAGGAGTCACAATGACTAATATACATGGAAAAATGCTTCACACAACGAGTCACAATGACTAATAAACATGGACAAATGCTTCACACAACGAATCACAATGACAAGGATATATTATTTACACAACGAGTTACAATGACTAATAAGCATGGACAAATGCTTCTCACAACAAGTCACAATGACTAATGAACAAGGACAATTGGTTCACAAAACGAGTAACAATGACTAATAAACAAGGACAAATGGTTCACACAACGAGTCACAATGACTAATGAATAAGGACAATTGTTCGACACAAGGACTCACAATGACAAGGATACATGGACAAATGCTTCACACAACGAGTCACAATGACTAATAAACATGGACAAATGCTTCACACAACGAGTCACAATGACAAATGAACAAGGACAATTGGCTCACACTACGAGTCACAATGACTAATAAACATGGACAAATGTTTCACCCAACGAGTCACAATAACTAATGAACAAGGAAAATTAGTTTACACAATGAGTCACAATGACAAGGACAAAAGGTTCATAGAACGAGTCACAATGACTAATAAACATGGAAAAATGCTTCACACAACGAGTCACAATGACTAATAAACTAGGGCAAATGGTTCACACAACGAGTCAGAATGACAAGGATAAATTATTCACACAACAAGTCACAATGACTAATAAACATGGACAAATACTTCACACAACGAGTCACAATGACTAATAAATAAGGACAAATGGTTCACACAACGAGTCACAATGACAAGGATAAATTATTCACACAACGAGTCACAATGAAACATGGACGAATGCTTCACACAACAAGCCACAATGACTAATAAACAAGGGCAATTGGTTCACACAATGACTAATAAACAAGGGCAAATTGTTCACACAACGAGTCACAATGACTAATGAGCAAGGACAATTGGTTGACACAACGAGTCACAATGACAAGGATAAATTATTCACACAAGGAGTCACAATGACTAATATACATGGACAAATGCTTCACACAACGAGTCACAATGACTAATAAACATGGACAAATGCTTCACACAACGAATCACAATGACAAGGATATATTATTTACACAACGAGTTACAATGACTAATAAACATGGACAAATGGTTCACACAACGAGTCAGAATGACAAGGATAAATTATTCACACAACAAGTCACAATGACTAATAAACATGGACAAATGCTTCACACAACTAGTCACAATGACTAATAAACAAGGACAAATGGTTCACACAACGAGTAACAATGACAAGGATAAATTATTCACACAACGAGTCACAATGAATAATAAACATGGACAAATGCTTCACACAACGAGTCACAATGACTAATAAACATGGACAAATGCTTCACACAACGAGTAACAATGACTAATAAACAAGGACAAATGGTTCACACAAGGAGTCACAATGACTAATAAACATGGACAAATATTTCACACAACGAGTCACAATGACTAATGAACAAGGAAAATTAGTTCACACAATGAGTCACAATGACAAGGACAAAAGGTTCATACAACGAGTCACAATGACTAATAAACATGGAAAAATGCTTCACACAACGAGTCACAATGACTAATAAACTAGGGCAAATGGTTCACACAACGAGTCAGAATGACAAGGATAAATTATTCACACAACAAGTCACAATGACTAATAAACATGGACAAATACTTCACACAACGAGTCACAATGACTAATAAATAAGGACAAATGGTTCACACAACGAGTCACAATGACAAGGATAAATTATTCACACAACGAGTCACAATGAAACATGGACGAATGCTTCACACAACAAGCCACAATGACTAATAAACAAGGGCAATTGGTTCACACAATGACTAATAAACAAGGGCAAATTGTTCACACAACGAGTCACAATGACTAATGAGCAAGGACAATTGGTTGACACAACGAGTCACAATGACAAGGATAAATTATTCACACAAGGAGTCACAATGACTAATATACATGGACAAATGCTTCACACAACGAGTCACAATGACTAATAAACATGGACAAATGCTTCACACAACGAATCACAATGACAAGGATATATTATTTACACAACGAGTTACAATGACTAATAAACATGGACAAATGCTTCTCACAACAAGTCACAATGACTAATGAACAAGGACAATTGGTTCACAAAACGAGTAACAATGACTAATAAACAAGGACAAATGGTTCACACAACGAGTCACAATGACTAATGAATAAGGACAATTGTTCGACACAAGGACTCAGAATGACAAGGATACATGGACAAATGCTTCACACAACGAGTCACAATGACTAATAAACATGGACAAATGCTTCACACAACGAGTCACAATGACAAATGAACAAGGACAATTGGCTCACACTACGAGTCACAATGACTAATAAACATGGACAAATGTTTCACCCAACGAGTCACAATAACTAATGAACAAGGAAAATTAGTTTACACAATGAGTCACAATGACAAGGACAAAAGGTTCATAGAACGAGTCACAATGACTAATAAACATGGACAAATGCTTCACACAACTAGTCACAATGACTAATAAACAAGGACAAATGGTTCACACAACGAGTAACAATGACAAGGATAAATTATTCACACAACGAGTCACAATGAATAATAAACATGGACAAATGCTTCACCCAACGAGTCACAATGACTAATAAACATGGACAAATGCTTCACACAACGAGTAACAATGACTAATAAACAAGGACAAATGGTTCACACAAGGAGTCACAATGACTAATAAACATGGACAAATATTTCACACAACGAGTCACAATGACTAATGAACAAGGAAAATTAGTTCACACAATGAGTCACAATGACAAGGACAAAAGTTTCATACAACGAGTCACAATGACTAATAAACATGGAAAAATGCTTCACACAACGAGTCACAATGACTAATAAACAAGGACAAATGGTTCACACAACGAGTCAGAATGACAAGGATAAATTATTCACACAACAAGTCACAATGACTAATAAACATGGACAAATACTTCACACAACGAGTCACAATGACTAATAAATAAGGACAAATGGTTCACACAACGAGTCACAATGACAAGGATAAATTATTCACACAACGAGTCACAATGAAACATGGACAAATGCTTCACACAACAAGCCACAATGACTAATAAACAAGGGCAATTGGTTCACACAATGACTAATAAACAAGGGCAAATGGTTCACACAACGAGTCACAATGACTAATGAACAAGGACAATTGGTTGACACAACGAGTCACAATGACAAGGATAAATTATTCACACAAGGAGTCACAATGACTAATATACTTGGACAAATGCTTCACACAACGAGTCACAATGACTAATAAACATGGACAAATGCTTCACACAACGAATCACAATGACAAGGATATATTATTTACACAACGAGTTACAATGACTAATAAACATGGACAAATGCTTCTCACAACAAGTCACAATGACTAATGAACAAGGACAATTGGTTCACAAAACGAGTAACAATGACTAATAAACAAGGACAAATGGTTCACACAACGAGTCACAATGACTAATGAATAAGGACAATTGTTCGACACAAGGACTCACAATGACAAGGATACATGGACAAATGCTTCACACAACGAGTCACAATGACTAATAAACATGGACAAATGCTTCACACAACGAGTCACAATGACAAATGAACAAGGACAATTGGCTCACACTACGAGTCACAATGACTAATAAACATGGACAAATGTTTCACCCAACGAGTCACAATAACTAATGAACAAGGAAAATTAGTTTACACAATGAGTCACAATGACAAGGACAAAAGGTTCATAGAACGAGTCACAATGACTAATAAACATGGACAAATGCTTCACACAACTAGTCACAATGACTAATAAACAAGGACAAATGGTTCACACAACGAGTAACAATGACAAGGATAAATTATTCACACAACGAGTCACAATGAATAATAAACATGGACAAATGCTTCACACAACGAGTCACAATGACTAATAAACATGGACAAATGCTTCACACAACGAGTAACAATGACTAATAAACAAGGACAAATGGTTCACACAAGGAGTCACAATGACTAATAAACATGGACAAATATTTCACACAACGAGTCACAATGACTAATGAACAAGGAAAATTAGTTCACACAATGAGTCACAATGACAAGGACAAAAGTTTCATACAACGAGTCACAATGACTAATAAACATGGAAAAATGCTTCACACAACGAGTCACAATGACTAATAAACAAGGACAAATGGTTCACACAACGAGTCAGAATGACAAGGATAAATTATTCACACAACAAGTCACAATGACTAATAAACATGGACAAATACTTCACACAACGAGTCACAATGACTAATAAATAAGGACAAATGGTTCACACAACGAGTCACAATGACAAGGATAAATTATTCACACAACGAGTCACAATGAAACATGGACAAATGCTTCACACAACAAGCCACAATGACTAATAAACAAGGGCAATTGGTTCACACAATGACTAATAAACAAGGGCAAATGGTTCACACAACGAGTCACAATGACTAATGAACAAGGACAATTGGTTGACACAACGAGTCACAATGACAAGGATAAATTATTCACACAAGGAGTCACAATAACTAATATACATGGACAAATGCTTCACACAACGAGTCACAATGACTAATAAACATGGACAAATGCTTCACACAACGAATCACAATGACAAGGATATATTATTTACACAACGAGTTACAATGACTAATAAACATGGACAAATGCTTCTCACAACAAGTCACAATGACTAATGAACAAGGACAATTGGTTCACAAAACGAGTAACAATGACTAATAAACAAGGACAAATGGTTCACACAACGAGTCACAATGACTAATGAACAAGGACAATTGTTCGACACAAGGACTCACAATGACAAGGATACATGGACAAATGCTTCACACAACGAGTCACAATGACTAATAAACATGGACAAATGCTTCACACAACGAGTCACAATGACAAATGAACAAGGACAATTGGCTCACACTACGAGTCACAATGACTAATAAACATGGACAAATGTTTCACCCAACGAGTCACAATAACTAATGAACAAGGAAAATTAGTTTACACAATGAGTCACAATGACAAGGACAAAAGGTTCATAGAACGAGTCACAATGACTAATAAACATGGACAAATGCTTCACACAACTAGTCACAATGACTAATAAACAAGGACAAATGGTTCACACAACGAGTAACAATGACAAGGATAAATTATTCACACAACGAGTCACAATGAATAATAAACATGGACAAATGCTTCACACAACGAGTCACAATGACTAATAAACATGGACAAATGCTTCACACAACGAGTAACAATGACTAATAAACAAGGACAAATGGTTCACACAAGGAGTCACAATGACTAATAAACATGGACAAATATTTCACACAACGAGTCACAATGACTAATGAACAAGGAAAATTAGTTCACACAATGAGTCACAATGACAAGGACAAAAGGTTCATACAACGAGTCACAATGACTAATAAACATGGAAAAATGCTTCACACAACGAGTCACAATGACAAGGATAAATTATTCACACAACAAGTCACAATGACTAATAAACATGGACAAATACTTCACACAACGAGTCTTAATGACTAATAAATAAGGACAAATGGTTCACACAATGAGTCACAATAACAAGGATAAATTATTCACACAACGAGTCACAATGAAACATGGGAAATGCTTCACACAATAAGTCACAATGACTAATAAACAAGGGCAATTGGTTCACACAATGACTAATAAACAAGGGCAAATGATTCACACAACGAGTCCCAATGACTAATGAACAAGGACAATTGGTTGACACAACGAGTCACAATGACAAGGATAAATTATTCACACAAGGAGTCATAATGAGTAATATACATGGACAAATGCTTCACACAACGAGTCACAATGACTAATAAACAAAGACAAATGCTTCACACAACGAATCACAATGACAAGGATATATTATTTACACAACGAGTTACAATGACTAATAAACATGGACAAATGCTTCACACAACAAGTCACAATGACTAATGAACAAGGACAATTGGTTCACAAAACGAGTAACAATGACTAATAAACAAGGACAAATGGTTCACACAACGAGTCACAATAACTAATGAACAAGGACAATTGGTCGACACAAGGAGTCACAATGACAAGGATACATGGACAAATGCTTCACACAACGAGTCACAATGACTAATAAACATGGACAAATGCTTCACACAACGAGTCACAATGACTAATAAACAAGGACAAATGGTTCACACAAGGAGTCACAATGACTAATAAACATGGACAAATATTTCACACAACGAGTCACAATGACTAATGAACAAGGAAAATTAGTTCACACAATGAGTCACAATGACAAGGACAAAAGTTTCATACAACGAGTCACAATGACTAATAAACATGGAAAAATGCTTCACACAACGAGTCACAATGACTAATAAACAAGGACAAATGGTTCACACAACGAGTCAGAATGACAAGGATAAATTATTCACACAACAAGTCACAATGACTAATAAACATGGACAAATACTTCACACAACGAGTCACACTGACTAATAAACAAGGACAAATGGTTCACACAACGAGTAACAATGACAAGGATAAATTATTCACACAACGAGTCACAATGAATAATAAACATGGACAAATGCTTCACACAACGAGTCACAATGACTAATAAACATGGAAAAATGCTTCACACAACGAGTCACAATGACTAATAAACAAGGACAAATGGTTCACACAACGAGTCAGAATGACAAGGATAAATTATTCACACAACAAGTCACAATGACTAATAAACATGGACAAATACTTCACACAACGAGTCACACTGACTAATAAATAAGGACAAATGGTTCACACAACGAGTCACAATGACAAGGATAAATTATTCACACAACGAGTCACAATGAAACATGGACAAATGCTTCACACAACAAGCCACAATGACTAATAAACAAGGGCAATTGGTTCACACAATGACTAATAAACAAGGGCAAATGGTTCACACAACGAGTCACAATGACTAATGAACAAGGACAATTGGTTGACACAACGAGTCACAATGACAAGGATAAATTATTCACACAAGGAGTCACAATGACTAATATACATGGACAAATGCTTCACACAACGAGTCACAATGACTAATAAACATGGACAAATGCTTCACACAACGAATCACAATGACAAGGATATATTATTTACACAACGAGTTACAATGACTAATAAACATGGACAAATGCTTCTCACAACAAGTCACAATGACTAATGAACAAGGACAATTGGTTCACAAAACGAGTAACAATGACTAATAAACAAGGACAAATGGTTCACAC
Organism: Silene latifolia; assembly: GCF_048544455.1. NCBI lineage: Eukaryota > Viridiplantae > Streptophyta > Magnoliopsida > Caryophyllales > Caryophyllaceae > Silene > Silene latifolia. The sequence goes on from NC_133531.1 coordinate 49,223,654, forward strand.
AACGAGTCACAATGACTAATGAATAAGGACAATTGTTCGACACAAGGACTCACAATGACAAGGATACATGGACAAATGCTTCACACAACGAGTCACAATGACTAATAAACATGGACAAATGCTTCACACAACGAGTCACAATGACAAATGAACAAGGACAATTGGCTCACACTACGAGTCACAATGACTAATAAACATGGACAAATGTTTCACCCAACAAGTCACAATAACTAATGAACAAGGAAAATTAGTTTACACAATGAGTCACAATGACAAGGACAAAAGGTTCATAGAACGAGTCACAATGACTAATAAACATGGACAAATGCTTCACACAACTAGTCACAATGACTAATAAACAAGGACAAATGGTTCACACAACGAGTAACAATGACAAGGATAAATTATTCACACAACGAGTCACAATGAATAATAAACATGGACAAATGCTTCACACAACGAGTCACAATGACTAATAAACATGGACAAATGCTTCACACAACGAGTAACAATGACTAATAAACAAGGACAAATGGTTCACACAAGGAGTCACAATGACTAATAAACATGGACAAATATTTCACACAACGAGTCACAATGACTAATGAACAAGGAAAATTAGTTCACACAATGAGTCACAATGACAAGGACAAAAGTTTCATACAACGAGTCACAATGACTAATAAACATGGAAAAATGCTTCACACAACGAGTCACAATGACTAATAAACAAGGACAAATGGTTCACACAACGAGTCAGAATGACAAGGATAAATTATTCACACAACAAGTCACAATGACTAATAAACATGGACAAATACTTCACACAACGAGTCACAATGACTAATAAATAAGGACAAATGGTTCACACAACGAGTCACAATGACAAGGATAAATTATTCACACAACGACTCACAATGAAACATGGACAAATGCTTCACACAACAAGCCACAATGACTAATAAACAAGGGCAATTGGTTCACACAATGACTAATAAACAAGGGCAAATGGTTCACACAACGAGTCACAATGACTAATGAACAAGGACAATTGGTTGACACAACGAGTCACAATGACAAGGATAAATTATTCACACAAGGAGTCACAATGACTAATATACATGGACAAATGCTTCACACAACGAGTCACAATGACTAATAAACATGGACAAATGCTTCACACAACGAATCACAATGACAAGGATATATTATTTACACAACGAGTTACAATGACTAATAAACATGGACAAATGCTTCTCACAACAAGTCACAATGACTAATGAACAAGGACAATTGGTTCACAAAACGAGTAACAATGACTAATAAACAAGGACAAATGGTTCACACAACGAGTCACAATGACTAATGAACAAGGACAATTGTTCGACACAAGGACTCACAATGACAAGGATACATGGACAAATGCTTCACACAACGAGTCACAATGACTAATAAACATGGACAAATGCTTCACACAACGAGTCACAATGACAAATGAACAAGGACAATTGGCTCACACTACGAGTCACAATGACTAATAAACATGGACAAATGTTTCACCCAACGAGTCACAATAACTAATGAACAAGGAAAATTAGTTTACACAATGAGTCACAATGACAAGGACAAAAGGTTCATAGAACGAGTCACAATGACTAATAAACATGGACAAATGCTTCACACAACTAGTCACAATGACTAATAAACAAGGACAAATGGTTCACACAACGAGTAACAATGACAAGGATAAATTATTCACACAACGAGTCACAATGAATAATAAACATGGACAAATGCTTCACACAACGAGTCACAATGACTAATAAACATGGACAAATGCTTCACACAACGAGTAAAAATGACTAATAAACAAGGACAAATGGTTCACACAAGGAGTCACAATGACTAATAAACATGGACAAATATTTCACACAACGAGTCACAATGACTAATGAACAAGGAAAATTAGTTCACACAATGAGTCACAATGACAAGGACAAAAGGTTCATACAACGAGTCACAATGACTAATAAACATGGAAAAATGCTTCACACAACGAGTCACAATGACTAATAAACTAGGGCAAATGGTTCACACAATGAGTCAGAATGACAAGGATAAATTATTCACACAACAAGTCACAATGACTAATAAACATGGACAAATACTTCACACAACGAGTCTTAGTGACTAATAAATAAGGACAAATGGTTCACACAATGAGTCACAATAACAAGGATAAATTATTCACACAACGAGTCACAATGAAACATGGGCAAATGCTTCACACAATAAGTCACAATGACTAATAAACAAGGGCAATTGGTTCACACAATGACTAATAAACAAGGGCAAATGATTCACACAACAAGTCCCAATGACTAATGAACAAGGATAATTGGTTGACACAACGAGTCACAATGACAAGGATAAATTATTCACACAAGGAGTCATAATGAGTAATATACATGGACAAATGCTTCACACAACGAGTCACAATGACTAATAAACAAAGACAAATGCTTCACACAACGAATCACAATGACAAGGATATATTATTTACACAACGAGTTACAATGACTAATAAACATGGACAAATGCTTCACACAACAAGTCACAATGACTAATGAACAAGGACAATTGGTTCACAAAACGAGTAACAATGACTAATAAACAAGGACAAATGGTTCACACAACGAGTCACAATAACTAATGAACAAGGACAATTGGTCGACACAAGGAGTCACAATGACAAGGATACATGGACAAATGCTTCACACAACGAGTCACAATGACTAATAAACATGGACAAATGCTTCACACAACGAGTCACAATGACTAATAAACAAGGACAAATGGTTCACACAAGGAGTCACAATGACTAATAAACATGGACAAATATTTCACACAACGAGTCACAATGACTAATGAACAAGGAAAATTAGTTCACACAATGAGTCACAATGACAAGGACAAAAGTTTCATACAACGAGTCACAATGACTAATAAACATGGAAAAATGCTTCACACAACGAGTCACAATGACTAATAAACAAGGACAAATGGTTCACACAACGAGTCAGAATGACAAGGATAAATTATTCACACAACAAGTCACAATGACTAATAAACATGGACAAATACTTCACACAACGAGTCACACTGACTAATAAATAAGGACAAATGGTTCACACAACGAGTCACAATGACAAGGATAAATTATTCACACAACGAGTCACAATGAAACATGGACAAATGCTTCACACAACAAGCCACAATGACTAATAAACAAGGGCAATTGGTTCACACAATGACTAATAAACAAGGGCAAATGGTTCACACAACGAGTCACAATGACTAATGAACAAGGACAATTGGTTGACACAACGAGTCACAATGACAAGGATAAATTATTCACACAAGGAGTCACAATGACTAATATACATGGACAAATGCTTCACACAACGAGTCACAATGACTAATAAACATGGACAAATGCTTCACACAACGAATCACAATGACAAGGATATATTATTTACACAACGAGTTACAATGACTAATAAACATGGACAAATGCTTCTCACAACAAGTCACAATGACTAATGAACAAGGACAATTGGTTCACAAAACGAGTAACAATGACTAATAAACAAGGACAAATGGTTCACACAACGAGTCACAATGACTAATGAATAAGGACAATTGTTCGACACAAGGACTCACAATGACAAGGATACATGGACAAATGCTTCACACAACGAGTCACAATGACTAATAAACATGGACAAATGCTTCACACAACGAGTCACAATGACAAATGAACAAGGACAATTGGCTCACACTACGAGTCACAATGACTAATAAACATGGACAAATGTTTCACCCAACGAGTCACAATAACTAATGAACAAGGAAAATTAGTTTACACAATGAGTCACAATGACAAGGACAAAAGGTTCATAGAACGAGTCACAATGACTAATAAACATGGACAAATGCTTCACACAACTAGTCACAATGACTAATAAACAAGGACAAATGGTTCACACAACGAGTAACAATGACAAGGATAAATTATTCACACAACGAGTCACAATGAATAATAAACATGGACAAATGCTTCATACAACGAGTCACAATGACTAATAAACATGGACAAATGCTTCACACAACGAGTAACAATGACTAATAAACAAGGACAAATGGTTCACACAAGGAGTCACAATGACTAATAAACATGGACAAATATTTCACACAACGAGTCACAATGACTAATGAACAAGGAAAATTAGTTCACACAATGAGTCACCATGACAAGGACAAAAGTTTCATACAACGAGTCACAATGACTAATAAACATGGAAAAATGCTTCACACAACGAGTCACAATGACTAATAAACAAGGACAAATGGTTCACACAACGAGTCAGAATGACAAGGATAAATTATTCACACAACAAGTCACAATGACTAATAAACATGGACAAATACTTCACACAACGAATCACAATGACAAGGATATATTATTTACACAACGAGTTACAATGACTAATAAACATGGACAAATGCTTCTCACAACAAGTCACAATGACTAATGAACAAGGACAATTGGTTCACAAAACGAGTAACAATGACTAATAAACAAGGACAAATGGTTCACACAACGAGTCACAATGACTAATGAATAAGGACAATTGTTCGACACAAGGACTCACAATGACAAGGATACATGGACAAATGCTTCACACAACGAGTCACAATGACTAATAAACATGGACAAATGCTTCACACAACGAGTCACAATGACAAATGAACAAGGACAATTGGCTCACACTACGAGTCACAATGACTAATAAACATGGACAAATGTTTCACCCAACGAGTCACAATAACTAATGAACAAGGAAAATTAGTTTACACAATGAGTCACAATGACAAGGACAAAAGGTTCATAGAACGAGTCACAATGACTAATAAACATGGACAAATGTTTCACACAACTAGTCACAATGACTAATAAACAAGGACAAATGGTTCACACAACGAGTAACAATGACAAGGATAAATTATTCACACAACGAGTCACAATGAATAATAAACATGGACAAATGCTTCACACAACGAGTCACAATGACTAATAAACATGGACAAATGCTTCACACAACGAGTAACAATGACTAATAAACAAGGACAAATGGTTCACACAAGGAGTCACAATGACTAATAAACATGGACAAATATTTCACACAACGAGTCACAATGACTAATGAACAAGGAAAATTAGTTCACACAATGAGTCACAATGACAGGACAAAAGGTTCATACAACGAGTCACAATGACTAATAAACATGGAAAAATGCTTCACACAACGAGTCACAATGACTAATAAACTAGGGCAAATGGTTCACACAACGAGTCAGAATGACAAGGATAAATTATTCACACAACAAGTCACAATGACTAATAAACATGGACAAATACTTCACACAACGAGTCTTAGTGACTAATAAATAAGGACAAATGGTTCACACAATGAGTCACAATAACAAGGATAAATTATTCACACAACGAGTCACAATGAAACATGGGCAAATGCTTCACACAATAAGTCACAATGACTAATAAACAAGGGCAATTGGTTCACACAATGACTAATAAACAAGGGCAAATGATTCACACAACGAGTCCCAATGACTAATGAACAAGGACAATTGGTTGACACAACGAGTCACAATGACAAGGATAAATTATTCACACAAGGAGTCATAATGAGTAATATACATGGACAAATGCTTCACACAACGAGTCACAATGACTAATAAACAAAGACAAATGCTTCACACAACGAATCACAATGACAAGGATATATTATTTACACAACGAGTTACAATGACTAATAAACATGGACATATGCTTCACACAACAAGTCACAATGACTAATGAACAAGGACAATTGGTTCACAAAACGAGTAACAATGACTAATAAACAAGGACAAATGGTTCACACAACGAGTCACAATAACTAATGAACAAGGACAATTGGTCGACACAAGGAGTCACAATGACAAGGATACATGGACAAATGCTTCACACAACGAGTCACAATGACTAATAAACATGGACAAATGCTTCACACAACGAGTCACAATGACTAATAAACAAGGACAAATGGTTCACACAAGGAGTCACAATGACTAATAAACATGGACAAATATTTCACACAACGAGTCACAATGACTAATGAACAAGGAAAATTAGTTCACATAATGAGTCACAATGACAAGGACAAAAGTTTCATACAACGAGTCACAATGACTAATAAACATGGAAAAATGCTTCACACAACGAGTCACAATGACTAATAAACAAGGACAAATGGTTCACACAACGAGTCAGAATGACAAGGATAAATTATTCACACAACAAGTCACAATGACTAATAAACATGGACAAATACTTCACACAACGAGTCACACTGACTAATAAATAAGGACAAATGGTTCACACAACGAGTCACAATGACAAGGATAAATTATTCACACAACGAGTCACAATGAAACATGGACAAATGCTTCACACAACAAGCCACAATGACTAATAAACAAGGGCAATTGGTTCACACAATGACTAATAAACAAGGGCAAATGGTTCACACAACGAGTCACAATGACTAATGAACAAGGACAATTGGTTGACACAACGAGTCACAATGACAAGGATAAATTATTCACACAAGGAGTCACAATGACTAATATACATGGACAAATGCTTCACACAACGAGTCACAATGACTAATAAACATGGACAAATGCTTCACACAACGAATCACAATGACAAGGATATATTATTTACACAACGAGTTACAATGACTAATAAACATGGACAAATGCTTCTCACAACAAGTCACAATGACTAATGAACAAGGACAATTGGTTCACAAAACGAGTAACAATGACTAATAAACAAGGACAAATGGTTCACACAACGAGTCACAATGACTAATGAATAAGGACAATTGTTCGACACAAGGACTCACAATGACAAGGATACATGGACAAATGCTTCACACAACGAGTCACAATGACTAATAAACATGGACAAATGCTTCACACAACGAGTCACAATGACAAATGAACAAGGACAATTGGCTCACACTACGAGTCACAATGACTAATAAACATGGACAAATGTTTCACCCAACGAGTCACAATAACTAATGAACAAGGAAAATTAGTTTACACAATGAGTCACAATGACAAGGACAAAAGGTTCATAGAACGAGTCACAATGACTAATAAACATGGACAAATGCTTCACACAACTAGTCACAATGACTAATAAACAAGGACAAATGGTTCACACAACGAGTAACAATGACAAGGATAAATTATTCACACAACGAGTCACAATGAATAATAAACATGGACAAATGCTTCACACAACGAGTTGCAGTGTAATGTCCAAGGGTTTAGACAAAAACAGCAAACAAACCAGCAGAAACTAGACAAGTTCTCAGGAATGCAATAAACTTGTGCTATTTAATAAAATTATGAATTGACCTCCTAAAATCATGAAACTTGGCAGTAAATTACTTTGATATGAGAACTAACTCTGAGTAAATTTCCAGGATTTTTTGAGGACTCAAAGTATTTTTAAGACTCAACTGAACTGACTGACAGACACAAAGGACTATAATTGAGACAGTTCTGGGATTTGACTGAAAGGAGGGAACTTTGGATATAATTATCAACCATAAAACCCACAGAATTCTCACAGGGAATTAAGCTAACAATTTGGGGTGTTATAGTTAAGAGATTCCACAGATTAACACAGGAAAGACTCAACTGAAACAAACAGTAAAGCTAAACTAACCACAGTCTCAGCACAGGAAAGTTTATACTCTACTAACAGGTACTTAATCAATAACCACAGTCTAAGCACAGGTTATTATCAAGCCTGACTCTAATCTACAGACTAAGCACAAGATTAAGAGGTTTAAATTTGAGAGAATTCTCAGGTTTCATTCATAAATCAGCCTGTGTTACAACGAGTTGAGTTGAGGTCCTTATATAGGCCTTTTTAGGTTACAAACTTGAAAGAAAACTACTTCCAAGGGTCAGGATCCCTCCTCACATGCTGGTAAGAGTCCAAGTACAATATTACAACGGTTTAAAAGCTCTTAATTGTAAACTGGAATGAAAACAAAAGAGAAATGCAGTGTGATGTGAGTTGTGGTCCTTTGCTGCATTGCTGGCTTTTTCGTTGAATGTAGGCACTTGAGGACGAAATGATTGAGTCCTTGGCATTAAAATTGGCTCTAGGTTGTATCTGGTATATGGGAAGACAAGCCAAAAGTTCTTTGTATGCTTTTTCCTCATGGTTTAGCCAGAAATGGAAAGTTTGCTTTTGTTGTTTGTCATTTCTTTGCGATTCTGTCGACTTGGTTTTCTAGGACTTGCATTGTGATTTTCCTTGGACCCCTAGGACTTTTCTCGAGCCTAGTTTAGTGACCAACCAGCTGGCCATGGTGGCAGCTGGTGGTTGGGCTTGTACTCGTACCTATTAGCCTCTAAACTTAGCCCCGGTTTGGTTGCTTCTGGAATGGGTGTGGTGTTGTTTTGGCCCGCTTGCATTTGTGGGGTGTCCTGGTCCGTGGCTCCCGCCGCAACCTCCCTGGTTGAACAGGGGCTTGTCCTCAAGCCCGATGACTCCTCCCCTCAAAGCATCCTCATAATAGGGACTTAGGTCACCTACATTAAAAGTGCCATGCACCTCATACTCTCCTGGCAGATCCACTTTGTAGGCATTTGGACCAATCCTCTCAATAATTTCAAAGGGGCCATCAGCTCTTGGCATTAACTTGTTCTTTCTTCTTGCTGGAAATCTCTCCTTTCTTAAGTGAACCCAGACCAAATCCCCTGGAACAAATTCTTTCCTTTTCTGATGTACCTTGGACTGTTTCATGTACTTCTCATTGGTCTTCTCAATTTCCCTTTTCACAGTGTCATGGAGTTTCAACAGCTGTTCTGCCCTGGCCTTAGCATCATGATTCATCTCTTTTCTTGGTACAGATGACAAGTCTACAAGCATTAGTGGATTAATCCCATAGACAACCTCAAAAGGACTATGACCAGTAGCAGTTGATGGTGATCTGTTGAAGGCAAATTCTGCTGCTGCTAACTTGATGTCCCAGTCTTTTAGGCTCTTGCTTACAAGACATCTCAGAATCCTACCCAAGGTTTTGTTGGTGACCTCAGTTTGGCCATCTGTTTGGGGGTGGTGAGAAGTCTTGAACAATGATCTTGTCTTGAGCGACTTCCATAGAGTTTTCCAAAAGTAACTCATGAACTTTGTATCTCTATCTGAGACAATTGTCTTTGGAACTCCATGAAGCCTTACAATTTCTTTTAGGTATAGCTCAAAGAACACTGGCAAGCATCTTCATTTTCTTGCAAGCTATAAAATGGGCCATCTTATGAACTGTCAACAACAACCATGATTGAATCCTTTCCTCTCGTGTCCTTGGTAATGCAACAATAAAATCCATGCTCACATCCTCCCATGGCTTACTTGGTACTGGTAATGGGATATATGGGCCAGTTTGGAAGGAACTCTTAGCCATTTGACACACCGAACATCTTCGAGAACATTTTGGACATCCCCATCATTTTTGGCCAATGGAACTGTTCCTGTAGTATGTCCATTGTTTTTCGAACACCAAAATGCCCTCCCAAACCTCCTGAATGGACTTCCCTGATTAGGAGGTCCCTGTATGAACCCCTTGGAACACAGAGCTTGTTCCCTTGGAATAGAAACCCATCTTGCAGCAAGTATTTGTTCCCTGGAACCCTATGCCCTTCAAACTGTGTGACCCACTCCTCAGAGAAGTCAGGGTCTTCCTTGTACATCTCTTTCATGAACTCAAAACCAAGGACCCTGGTTCCCATAGTTGATAGTAAGGAGTGCCTCCTTGATAGTGCATCTGCCACTACATTTTGTTTTCCTTCTTTATACTTGCTGGAAAAGGTGAATGATTGCAAGTACTCCACCCATTTAGCATGTCTGTGACTCAATTTGTGTTGACCATTGATATATTTCAAAGCTTCATGATCAGAGTGTAACACAAATGGCTTTGGCTTCAAGTAGTGACTCCAATGCATGACTGCCCTGATAATTGCATAAAATTCCTTGTCATAGGTAGAATACTTTAATTTAGCTCCATTCAGTTTCTCACTGAAGTAAGCTACAGGTTTCTGAGCTTGGATCAGACTTGCACCAATGCCTACCCCACTGGCATCACACTCTACTTCAAAGAGTTGATCAAAGTCTGGCAATTTCAGAATAGGGGTCTCACACATCAACTTCTTAATCCTTTCAAAGGATGTTGAGCACTCTCGGTCCAGTGGAACTCTCCTTTCTTCATACACTCGAATTGGAGCAACAACCTGAATCTGAAGTTCTTGATAAATCTCCTATAAAAGAAAGCCAATCCATGGAACCCCTTACCCCGGTGATGGTTTTAGGAGTTGGCCATGATCGAATGGCTGCAACTTTGTCCACGATCAACCGTAATCCCTCTCCCAGAGACAATGTACCCTAGGAATGCCACTTCTTTAACCATAAAAGTGTATTTTTCTAGTTTGCCAAATAGTTTCTGTTCTTTGAGGATCCCGAAACACGTTTCAAGATGTTTTGGTGTTCTCTTTTTCACTTCTTGTAAACCAAGATATCATCAAAGTAGACCACCGCAAATTTGCCTAAACATGGCCTTAGCACCTCAGTCATCGGTCTCATAAAGGTGCTTGGTGCATTAGAAAGACCAAATGGCATCACAAGCCACTCATATAGTCCATGTTTAGTTTTGAAGGCAGTCTTCCACTCATCTCCTTCCCTTATCCTGACTTGATGGTACCCTTGCCTGAGATCAATCTTAGAAAATATCATGGCACCACTGAGCTCATCTAACATGTCATCCAACCTTGGTATTGGGAACCTGTACTTTGGTGATGTTGTTAATGGCTCTGCAAGACACATCCTCCATGTTCCATCTTTCTTTGGAACAAGTAGAGCAGGACCGCACAAGGATCGAGAGATTCCCTGACAAATCCTTTGCTCATAAGTTCCTCAATTTGGCTTTGCAATTCTTTGGTAGCAGCTGGATCACTTCTATAAGCTGGCCTGTTGGGAAGCACTGAGCCTGGAACAAGGTCTATGTGGTGCTCAATGCCTCTCAATGGTTGCAACCCACTAGGCAACTCTTTTGGAAATACTTCCTTATACCTCTGAATTAATGGCTTAACTTCAGCAGGTATCTCAGGACTCCCTTCCTTGCTTACTTCTTTGGATAGTAATACCCAGACAGGTTGTTCTTGCTTCATTTCTTTGATCATGGCTGCTTCAGAAAGAAATAGCACACCATTGCTCTCCTCTGGCATACTTGGACCTCCATAGTTTCTCTGGTTGGGTGGTAATGGGGTCAGAGTGACCTTCTTGCCTTCATGTTTGAAACTATAGATGTTATCCTTCCCATGGTGAGTGGTATTCCTGTCATACTCCCATGGCCTTCCCAGGAGTAGGTGGCAGGCATCCATTGGGACAATATCACACAAGACTTCATCTTTATACACTTTCCCAATAGAAAATGGAACCAAGCATTGTTTGTCCACCCTTACTTCTGCTCCCTTGTTCAACCATCTCAACTTGTAAGGGTTTGGGTGCTCTTGAGTTGTCAGGTTGAGTTTACTAACCATGGCATTTGATGCCACATTTGTACAACTTCCCCCATCTATGATTAGGTTACAAACCCTCCCCTGGACTGTGCATCTGGTTCTGAATATCAGGGATCTTTGATCAGCTTCCAGAGGTGAGTGTTGGGAATGCATGACCCTCCACAAGACTAAGTTGTGACCTGTATCGGGGGGCCACAAGCGCATCTTGTTCTGGTTCTCCTTCAGTCTCCACTTCCTCCATTATCAGGGTCTCATCTTCCTCATACTGAACCAAACCTTCCCTCTCCCACTGTTCTACTTCCATTGCTGTCAAGGTTCTCTTAGAAGGACAATCCTTCCTAAAATGGCCATACCCTTGGCACTGGAAGCATTTAATTTTCCCATCAATCACAGGTGTGTTGGTTCTAGGATTCACATGACTCTTCCCCTTGTCTGGTGTTGGTTGGGTTGCAAGTTTTGGAGTTTCTCCAATCCTAACCCCAGAAAAAGGTTTGAAAGTGGATCTGGTAAGGGGTTTGGAAGCAGTGACCTTGGCTTTTCCCATCTTTTCAATCCTCAATGCAAGGTTGACTGCCTCATCAAAGGACCAGACTTGTTGCATTCCGACTCTTATAGCAATCTTAGGATCTAAGCCCTCAACAAACCTAGCAATTTTCTGTTCGGGCTTTTCAAGTAATCTCACATTGCAGGGTAAGTTGTTCAAAGCTTCTAAGATAAGACTCAACAGATTGTTGGTCTTGTTTCAGCTGGGTTAACTTGATAAACATATCCTGTGTGTAATCTTTAGCTATAAACTTATCCTTCAATTTCTTTTTAAGTTTTAGCCAAGATTTAATGGGTTCCTTGCCTTCTTTCATTCTCTGGCTTTTCAGGGTTTCATACCAAAGTGAGGCATAACCTTTGAATTTAAGGATATAAACTTTGAAAGCTTTCTGTCACAAGATATCCCTTAAATTCAAAGACTCTCTCAACAGTTCTAATCCAGTCTAACAAATCTTCAGGGTTTAAACTACCATGGAAATCAGGAATTTCTACCTTTATATCTTTGTCTCTCTCCATGTAGATGCCCTCTGCCATAGATTCATCGATTCGACATGTCTTCTCCATATTCCGGTGGTGTGGTTGTCCTCTTCCTGCTCCAACAAAGCCTCTACCCCTGCCCTCTGCCTCGTAGGGTGGCCTGTTAGGAACTCCTTCTGCAAGAGTGTTGACAATATTTACCAGTTCATTGATTCTCCCCGCTATCCGATCCACCCGGTCTCAATACCAGTAAATCTCTCTTCACTCATGGGTTATTTTTTGTAGTTTTGTTGTAGTTAGGGTAAAAATGAACTCACTTTCCTTCCCAAGACTAACACAAGATAGAATCGTGTTAAAACCTTGCTCTGATATACCAATTTGCAGTGTAATGTCCAAGGGTTTAGACAAAAACAGCAAACAAACCAGCAGAAACTAGACAAGTTCTCAGGAATGCAATAAACTTGTGCTATTTAATAAAATTATGAATTGACCTCCTAAAATCATGAAACTTGGCAGTAAATTACTTTGATATGAGAACTAACTCTGAGTAAATTTCCAGGATTTTTTGAGGACTCAAAGTATTTTTAAGACTCAATCGAATCGACGACAGACACAAAGGACGTAATTGAGACGAGTTCTGGGATTTGATTTGAAAGGAGGGAACTTTGGATATAATTATCAACCATAAAACCCACAGAATTCTCACAGGGAATTAAGCTAACAATTTGGGGTGTTAGAGTTAAGAGATTCCATGATTAACACAGAAAGACTCAAATTGAAACAAACAAGTAAAGCTAAACTAACCACGGTCTCAAAGACGGGGAAAGTTTATACTCTACTAACAGTGTACTTAATCAATAACCACAGTCTAAGCACAGGTTATTATCAAGCCTAACTCTAATCTACAGACTAAGCACAAGATTAAGAGGTTTAAATTTGAGAGAATTCTCAGGTTTCATTCATAAATCAAATTTTGTGTTACAACAATCGAGTTGAGGTCCTTATATAGGCCTTTTTAGGTTACAAACTTGAAAGAAAACTACATCCAAGGGTCAGGATCCCTCCTCACATGCTGGTAAGAGTCCAAGTACAATATTACAACGGTTTAAAAGCTCTTAATTGTAAACTGGAATGAAAACAAAAGAGAAATGCAGTGTGATGTGAGTTGTGGTCTTTTTTTCGCATTGCTGGCTTTTTCGTTGAATGTAGGCACTTGAGGACGAAATGATTGAGTCCTTGGCATTAAAATTGGCTCTAGGTTGTATCTGGTATATGGGAAGACAAGCCAAAAGTTCTTTGTGTGCTTTTTCCTCATGGTTTAGCCAGAAATGGAAAGTTTGCTTTTGTTGTTTGTCATTTTGTGCAGATTCTGTCAGACTTGGTTTTCTAGGACTTGCATTGTGATTTTCCCTTGGACCCCTAGGACTTTTCTGAGCCTAGTTTAGTGACCAACCAGCTGGCCATGGTGGCAGCTGGTGGTTGGGCTTGTACTCGTACCTATTAGCCTCTAAACTTAGCCCAGTTTGGTTGCTTCCTGGAATGGGTGTGGTGTTGTTTTGGCCTGCTTGCATTTGTGGGGTGTCCTGGTCTGTGGCTCCTGCTGCACGAGTCACAATGACTAATAAACATGGACAAATGCTTCACACAACGAGTAACAATGACTAATAAACAAGGACAAATGGTTCACACAAGGAGTCACAATGACTAATAAACATGGACAAATATTTCACACAACAAGTCACAATGACTAATGAACAAGGAAAATTAGTTCACACAATGAGTCACAATGACAAGGACAAAAGGTTCATACAACGAGTCACAATGACTAATAAACATGGAAAAATGCTTCACACAACGAGTCACAATGACTAATAAACAAGGACAAATGGTTCACACAACGAGTCAGAATGACAAGGATAAATTATTCACACAACAAGTCACAATGACTAATAAACATGGAAAAATACTTCACACAACGAGTCACAATGACTAATAAATAAGGACAAATGGTTCACACAACGAGTCACAATGACAAGGATAAATTATTCACACAACGAGTCACAATGAAACATGGACAAATGCTTCACACAATAAGTTACAATGACTAATAAACAAGGGCAATTGGTTTACACAATGACTAATAAACAAGGGCAAATGGTTCACACAACGAGTCACAATGACTAATGAACAAGGACAATTGGTTGACACAACGAGTCACAATGACAAGGATAAATTATTCACACAAGGAGTCACAATGACTAATATACATGGACAAATGCTTCACACAACGAGTCACAATGACTAATAAACAAGGACAAATGGTTCACACAACGAGTCAGAATGACAAGGATAAATTATTCACACAACAAGTCACAATGACTAATAAACATGGACAAATACTTCACACAACGAGTCACAATGACTAATAAATAAGGACAAATGGTTCACACAACGAGTCACAATGACAAGGATAAATTATTCACACAACGAGTCACAATGAAACATGGACAAATGCTTCACACAACAAGCCACAATGACTAATAAACAAGGGCAATTGGTTCACACAATGACTAATAAACAAGGGCAAATGGTTCACACAACGAGTCACAATGACTAATGAACAAGGACAATTGGTTGACACAACGAGTCACAATGACAAGGATAAATTATTCACACAAGGAGTCACAATGACTAATATACATGGACAAATGCTTCACACAACGAGTCATAATGACTAATAAACATGGACAAATGCTTCACACAACGAATCACAATGACAAGGATATATTATTTACACAACGAGTTACAATGACTAATAAACATGGACAAATGCTTCTCACAACAAGTCACAATGACTAATGAACAAGGACAATTGGTTCACAAAACGAGTAACAATGACTAATAAACAAGGACAAATGGTTCACACAACGAGTCACAATGACAAATGAACAAGGACAATTGTTCGACACAAGGACTCACAATGACAAGGATACATGGACAAATGCTTCACACAACGAGTCACAATGACTAATAAATATGGACAAATGCTTCACACAACGAGTCACAATGACAAATGAACAAGGACAATTGGCTCACACTACGAGTCACAATGACTAATAAACATGGACAAATGTTTCACCCAACGAGTCACAATAACTAATGAACAAGGAAAATTAGTTTACACAATGAGTCACAATGACAAGGACAAAAGGTTCATAGAACGAGTCACAATGACTAATAAACATGGACAAATGCTTCACACAACTAGTCACAATGACTAATAAACAAGGACAAATGGTTCACACAACGAGTAACAATGACAAGGATAAATTATTCACACAACGAGTCACAATGAATAATAAACATGGACAAATGCTTCACACAACGAGTCACAATGACTAATAAACATGGACAAATGCTTCACACAACGAGTAACAATGACTAATAAACAAGGACAAATGGTTCACACAAGGAGTCACAATGACTAATAAACATGGACAAATATTTCACACAACGAGTCACAATGACTAATGAACAAGGAAAATTAGTTCACACAATGAGTCACAATGACAAGGACAAAAGTTTCATACAACGAGTCACAATGACTAATAAACATGGAAAAATGCTTCACACAACGAGTCACAATGACTAATAAACAAGGACAAATGGTTCACACAACGAGTCAGAATGACAAGGATAAATTATTCACACAACAAGTCACAATGACTAATAAACATGGACAAATACTTCACACAACGAGTCACAATGACTAATAAATAAGGACAAATGGTTCACACAACGAGTCACAATGACAAGGATAAATTATTCACACAACGAGTCACAATGAAACATGGACAAATGCTTCACACAACAAGCCACAATGACTAATAAACAAGGGCAATTGGTTCACACAATGACTAATAAACAAGGGCAAATGGTTCACACAACGAGTCACAATGACTAATGAACAAGGACAATTGGTTGACACAACGAGTCACAATGACAAGGATAAATTATTCACACAAGGAGTCACAATGACTAATATACATGGACAAATGCTTCACACAACGAGTCACAATGACTAATAAACATGGACAAATGCTTCACACAACGAATCACAATGACAAGGATATATTATTTACACAACGAGTTACAATGACTAATAAACATGGACAAATGCTTCTCACAACAAGTCACAATGACTAATGAACAAGGACAATTGGTTCACAAAACGAGTAACAATGACTAATAAACAAGGACAAATGGTTCACACAACGAGTCACAATGACAAATGAACAAGGACAATTGTTCGACACAAGGACTCACAATGACAAGGATACATGGACAAATGCTTCACACAACGAGTCACAATGACTAATAAACATGGACAAATGCTTCACACAACGAGTCACAATGACAAATGAACAAGGACAATTGGCTCACACTACGAGTCACAATGACTAATAAACATGGACAAATGTTTCACCCAACGAGTCACAATAACTAATGAACAAGGAAAATTAGTTTACACAATGAGTCACAATGACAAGGACAAAAGGTTCATAGAACGAGTCACAATGACTAATAAACATGGACAAATGCTTCACACAACTAGTCACAATGACTAATAAACAAGGACAAATGGTTCACACAACGAGTAACAATGACAAGGATAAATTATTCACACAACGAGTCACAATGAATAATAAACATGGACAAATGCTTCACACAACGAGTCACAATGACTAATAAACATGGACAAATGCTTCACACAACGAGTAACAATGACTAATAAACAAGGACAAATGGTTCACACAAGGAGTCACAATGACTAATAAACATGGACAAATATTTCACACAACGAGTCACAATGACTAATGAACAAGGAAAATTAGTTCACACAATGAGTCACAATGACAAGGACAAAAGTTTCATACAACGAGTCACAATGACTAATAAACATGGAAAAATGCTTCACACAACGAGTCACAATGACTAATAAACAAGGACAAATGGTTCACACAACGAGTCAGAATGACAAGGATAAATTATTCACACAACAAGTCACAATGACTAATAAATATGGACAAATACTTCACACAACGAGTCACAATGACTAATAAATAAGGACAAATGGTTCACACAACGAGTCACAATGACAAGGATAAATTATTCACACAACGAGTCACAATGAAACATGGACAAATGCTTCACACAACAAGCCACAATGACTAATAAACAAGGGCAATTGGTTCACACAATGACTAATAAACAAGGGCAAATGGTTCACACAACGAGTCACAATGACTAATGAACAAGGACAATTGGTTGACACAACGAGTCACAATGACAAGGATAAATTATTCACACAAGGAGTCACAATGACTAATATACATGGACAAATGCTTCACACAACGAGTCACAATGACTAATAAACATGGACAAATGCTTCACACAACGAATCACAATGACAAGGATATATTATTTACACAACGAGTTACAATGACTAATAAACATGGACAAATGCTTCTCACAACAAGTCACAATGACTAATGAACAAGGACAATTGGTTCACAAAACGAGTAACAATGACTAATAAACAAGGACAAATGGTTCACACAACGAGTCACAATGACTAATGAACAAGGACAATTGTTCGACACAAGGACTCACAATGACAAGGATACATGGACAAATGCTTCACACAACGAGTCACAATGACTAATAAACATGGACAAATGCTTCACACAACGAGTCACAATGACAAATGAACAAGGACAATTGGCTCACACTACGAGTCACAATGACTAATAAACATGGACAAATGTTTCACCCAACGAGTCACAATAACTAATGAACAAGGAAAATTAGTTTACACAATGAGTCACAATGACAAGGACAAAAGGTTTATAGAACGAGTCACAATGACTAATAAACATGGACAAATGCTTCACACAACTAGTCACAATGACTAATAAACAAGGACAAATGGTTCACACAACGAGTAACAATGACAAGAATAAATTATTCACACAACGAGTCACAATGAATAATAAACATGGACAAATGCTTCACACAACGAGTCACAATGACTAATAAACATGGACAAATGCTTCACACAACGAGTAACAATGACTAATAAACAAGGACAAATGGTTCACACAAGGAGTCACAATGACTAATAAACATGGACAAATATTTCACACAACGAGTCACAATGACTAATGAACAAGGAAAATTAGTTCACACAATGAGTCACAATGACTAGGACAAAAGGTTCATACAACGAGTCACAATGACTAACAAACATGGAAAAATGCTTCACACAACGAGTCACAATGACTAATAAACTAGGGCAAATGGTTCACACAACGAGTCAGAATGACAAGGATAAATTATTCACACAACAAGTCACAATGACTAATAAACATGGACAAATACTTCACACAACGAGTCACAATGACTAATAAATAAGGACAAATGGTTCACACAACGAGTCACAATGACAAGGATAAATTATTCACACAACGAGTCACAATGAAACATGGACAAATGCTTCACACAACAAGCCACAATGACTAATAAACAAGGGCAATTGGTTCACACAATGACTAATAAACAAGGGCAAATGGTTCACACAACGAGTCACAATGACTAATGAACAAGGACAATTGGTTGACACAACGAGTCACAATGACAAGGATAAATTATTCACACAAGGAGTCACAATGACTAATATACATGGACAAATGCTTCACACAACGAGTCACAATGACTAATAAACATGGACAAATGCTTCACACAACGAATCACAATGACAAGGATATATTATTTACACAACGAGTTACAATGACTAATAAACATGGACAAATGCTTCTCACAACAAGTCACAATGACTAATGAACAAGGACAATTGGTTCACAAAACGAGTAACAATGACTAATAAACAAGGACAAATGGTTCACACAACGAGTCACAATGACTAATGAACAAGGACAATTGTTCGACACAAGGACTCACAATGACAAGGATACATGGACAAATGCTTCACACAACGAGTCACAATGACTAATAAACATGGACAAATGCTTCACACAACGAGTCACAATGACAAATGAACAAGGACAATTGGCTCACACTACGAGTCACAATGACTAATAAACATGGACAAATGTTTCACCCAACGAGTCACAATAACTAATGAACAAGGAAAATTAGTTTACACAATGAGTCACAATGACAAGGACAAAAGGTTCATAGAACGAGTCACAATGACTAATAAACATGGACAAATGCTTCACACAACTAGTCACAATGACTAATAAACAAGGACAAATGGTTCACACAACGAGTAACAATGACAAGGATAAATTATTCACACAACGAGTCACAATGAATAATAAACATGGACAAATGCTTCACACAACGAGTCACAATGACTAATAAACATGGACAAATGCTTCACACAACG
This sequence comes from Silene latifolia, assembly GCF_048544455.1. Lineage (NCBI taxonomy): Eukaryota > Viridiplantae > Streptophyta > Magnoliopsida > Caryophyllales > Caryophyllaceae > Silene > Silene latifolia. Next base: position 49,243,875 of record NC_133531.1, read on the forward strand.
AGTAACAATGACTAATAAACAAGGACAAATGGTTCACACAAGGAGTCACAATGACTAATAAACATGGACAAATATTTCACACAACGAGTCACAATGACTAATGAACAAGGAAAATTAGTTCACACAATGAGTCACAATGACAAGGACAAAAGTTTCATACAACGAGTCACAATGACTAATAAACATGGAAAAATGCTTCACACAACGAGTCACAATGACTAATAAACAAGGACAAATGGTTCACACAACGAGTCAGAATGACAAGGATAAATTATTCACACAACAAGTCACAATGACTAATAAACATGGACAAATACTTTACACAACGAGTCACAATGACTAATAAATAAGGACAAATGGTTCACACAACGAGTCACAATGACAAGGATAAATTATTCACACAACGAGTCACAATGAAACATGGACAAATGTTTCACACAACAAGCCACAATGACTAATAAACAAGGGCAATTGGTTCACACAATGACTAATAAACAAGGGCAAATGGTTCACACAACGAGTCACAATGACTAATGAACAAGGACAATTGGTTGACACAACGAGTCACAATGACAAGGATAAATTATTCACACAAGGAGTCACAATGACTAATATACATGGACAAATGCTTCACACAACGAGTCACAATGACTAATAAACATGGACAAATGCTTCACACAACGAATCACAATGACAAGGATATATTATTTACACAACGAGTTACAATGACTAATAAACATGGACAAATGCTTCTCACAACAAGTCACAATGACTAATGAACAAGGACAATTGGTTCACAAAACGAGTAACAATGACTAATAAACAAGGACAAATGGTTCACACAACGAGTCACAATGACTAATGAACAAGGACAATTGTTCGACACAAGGACTCACAATGACAAGGATACATGGACAAATGCTTCACACAACGAGTCACAATGACTAATAAACATGGACAAATGCTTCACACAACGAGTCACAATGACAAATGAACAAGGACAATTGGCTCACACTACGAGTCACAATGACTAATAAACATGGACAAATGTTTCACCCAACGAGTCACAATAACTAATGAACAAGGAAAATTAGTTTACACAATGAGTCACAATGACAAGGACAAAAGGTTCATAGAACGAGTCACAATGACTAATAAACATGGACAAATGCTTCACACAACTAGTCACAATGACTAATAAACAAGGACAAATGGTTCACACAACGAGTAACAATGACAAGGATAAATTATTCACACAACGAGTCACAATGAATAATAAACATGGACAAATGCTTCACACAACGAGTCACAATGACTAATAAACATGGACAAATGCTTCACACAACGAGTAACAATGACTAATAAACAAGGACAAATGGTTCACACAAGGAGTCACAATGACTAATAAACATGGACAAATATTTCACACAACGAGTCACAATGACTAATGAACAAGGAAAATTAGTTCACACAATGAGTCACAATGACAAGGACAAAAGGTTCATACAACGAGTCACAATGACTAATAAACATGGAAAAATGCTTCACACAACGAGTCACAATGACTAATAAACTAGGGCAAATGGTTCACACAACGAGTCAGAATGACAAGGATAAATTATTCACACAACAAGTCACAATGACTAATAAACATGGACAAATACTTCACACAACGAGTCACAATGACTAATAAATAAGGACAAATGGTTCACACAACGAGTCACAATGACAAGGATAAATTATTCACACAACGAGTCACAATGAAACATGGACAAATGCTTCACACAACAAGCCACAATGACTAATAAACAAGGGCAATTGGTTCACACAATGACTAATAAACAAGGGCAAATGGTTCACACAACGAGTCACAATGACTAATGAACAAGGACAATTGGTTGACACAACGAGTCACAATGACAAGGATAAATTATTCATACAAGGAGTCACAATGACTAATATACATGGACAAATGCTTCACACAACGAGTCACAATGACTAATAAACATGGACAAATGCTTCACACAACGAATCACAATGACAAGGATATATGATGCAGGAGCATGTTCGGAACAAGCAAATGAGATCCTTATTAGTCGAAATGTAACTCAACTAGTAAAAGGATTTGAGCTTGGATCGAGTAATGTGTTGATGCTAAAATGGGAAGGTATGGGAGCTGCATAACACGGCTCTGGAGTTGCATATCACGGCTCCTAGGATGATTAGGATACACGGTTTCCTAAATCGTGTAGAATAATAAGTTAGTTAATTACTATTTCTAATAAAGTTAGGAAAGCTAGATTTTCCTAATCCTAGTCAAATTAGAATACCCTAAATCTGATTGTATTCTAGTTTTTAGTATTTTAATTACTTTCCTAGTTAGTTTAGGAAAGGGGAATAATTTTCCTAGTTAGTTTAGGAAAAGGAAAGATAGCTTAATTTCCAAGCTAGGGTTTGGGTCGAATTGTGACCTCGTTTAGGAGTATATTAGGCCGTGTATGATCAGAGAAACACCATCGAATTTCCAGCAATAAAATTGTTTACATTTGTGAGCATTATTCTGATTAGGTTTGCGAGCTTAATCTTTAGATCTTCCTTGCGAGGTTGATTGCGTGAATCTGCGTTTGACACCTTGCGAGGTTAGGACTAGGAATTCACCATACTATCCAGGTTACATCCTTAATCACGAAATAATCAGTCCAAACAAATCAATTTCCGCTGCAAATTTACTAATTATCACGACATACACAATCACAGAATTAACAAACTCAAACGAACAGTTCAACGATCTGTTCATTCTCGTTTTTCCATACTGTTTTACATCAAATTGGTTACAAGAGCTAAGTTCCGATTTATTCCTTAATAGATCTGTCTTGGGACGTTGCTAATCATGGTTAAAGACGGTGAAGAAGGTCCGAAAACATGGGAAGATGGTCATAACGAGCTGAAGTTGGAGATGGCTCAGATGGCTTATGTGTTAAAAAATATAGCAAGCATGTTGAAGGCTAAAGAGAAGAAAAAAGAATCGGACACCCCATCCGAATCTGAAGAAGAGGACGAGCAGCCAAAGAGGAAGTCAAAAAATAAGAACGATGATGATCGGGGTTTAAAACTCGATATTCCAGACTTTGATGGCGAGATGGATCCGGAAAAATTTCTGGATTGGGTAAGACAAGTTGAGAGGGTTTTCGAGTATAAAGAATACGATGACAAGAAGCAATTTAAAGTTGCAATCTTAAAGCTTACAAAGTATGCATCTTTATGGTACGAAAATCTGAAAAAACAGAGGAGAAAGGAAGGCAAAGACAAGATCGAATCTTGGATCAAATTAAAGAAGCACTTGATGAGGCGATTCCTGCCAAGGGATTATGAGCAAGATAACTACTTAAAGCTCCAATCTTTAGAGCAAGGAAGCATGTCCGTGACTGATTACATCAAAGAATTCGAAAAGATGTCAATCGTGTGCGATCTTGAGGAGAAAGAAGAGCTAAGAGTGGCGAGATTCATCAAGGGCCTAACACCCGCGATTGCAACAAAGGTAGAAATCCAGAATTATGACGGGTTTAGTGATGTTTGCAGATTGGCGTTAAAATTTGAAAAACATGATAAGGCACGTAAACCTTATGCTTATTCCAAGGGACAAAGTTCGGGAACCAACTCATATTCCAGGCCAGCTCCTAGCAAGGCTAAAGAAATCCCGAAAGAAGAACCCAAGGACAAAGGAAAGGGTGTTGCCGAGCCAAAGGGGGGTTCTTTGAGGCGTTGCTTCAAGTGTCAAGGCTATGGGCATATAGCAAACGAATGTCCTCAGAAACGAGCCCTAACAGCTCAAGAATTATGTGATATGATCCCCGTATTTGTCACGCCAGAAGAAGAAACAGTTCAAGGGAATGTTGAAACTGATGGTGAAGGAAAAGTCTACGATTTGGATCCATTGAGTGAAGAGGAGTGTTTAGTGCTGCGTAATTTACATATGGAAACGGGTTGGTGAGAATGAACAACGGAGCAAATCTTCCATACTCGGTGCAAGGTAAACCGTAAAATTTGCAATCTTATTATTGATAGTGGATCATGTGCTAATGTAGTAGCGAGGGACCTTGTTGATGAACTGAAATTGCAAACTAAAGACCGAGTTAAACCATATAAATTACATTGGCTGAATGGGGAGAATGGGATCCAAGTTAAGAAACAGGCCTTAGTTTCGTTGAGTTTAGGACCCTATGCTGATGAGGTGTGGTGCGATATAATTCCTATGAATGCATGCCACATTCTGTTGGGTAGGCCTTGGCAATTCGATAGAAAGGTTGAACATGACGGGAGAGCTAATGTGTATAGCGTGATGAAGGGTAATGTGAGATATAATCTGAAACCTATGTCACCTAATAAGATTAAAGAGTCCAAAACAAAGAAGGGGAGTATGTTTATGGAGGCTCGGGAGGTTGAGGAAGCTTTAGCTCGTGGAGAACGAACTTATGTGCTGCTGGTTCGTGAATTGGGGTCCGTTGGTGTGTGTGATGACCGTGAGGTACAGGAGTTGTTAGAAGAGTTCCGGGATGTGTTTCCGGATGAATTACCGGATGGGTTACCTCCTTTACGTGGTATTGAACACCAAATAGATCTGATTCCAGGGGCGGCATTGCCTAATAAGCCGGCCTATCGCTGTAATCCAGAGGAAGCAAAGGAGTTACAGAGACAAGTCCAAGAATTGATAGATAGGGGATATGTTCAAGAGAGCTTAAGTCCATGTGCGGTGCCTGCGTTATTAGTACCAAAGAAGGAAGGGACTTGGAGAATGTGCATTGATAGTAGAGCGGTAAATAACATTACAATCAAATATCGCTTTCCTATGCCAAGACTTGATGATATGCTTGACGAACTTTCTGGTTCGAGTGTCTTTTCTAAACTGGATTTGAGGAGTGGCTACCATCAAATGAGGATTCGAGAAGGGGATGAGTGGAAGACCGCGTTTAAAACGAAGCAAGGGTTATATGAATGGCTTGTGATGCCGTTTGGATTGTGCAATGCTCCTAGTTCATTTATGAGGTTGATGAATGAAGTGTTAAGGCCGTTCCTTAACAAATTTGTGGTGGTCTATCTTGACGACATCCTGATTTATAGCAAAGATGAAGAGTCGCACAAACGACATTTGCGAGCTGTGTTTGAAGTTTTGCGAGATCGAAGCTTTATGGTAAGTTGGAAAAATGTACTTTTATGGTCTCAAGTGTTGTCTTTCTTGGTTATATTGTGGGAAAAGACGGGGTAAGTATGGACCCATCCAAGGTCGATGCTATTCAAGCCTGGCCAGTTCCGAAATCAACTACAGAGGTGCGAAGCTTTCATGGTTTAGCATCATTTTATAGACGGTTCATCCAGGGTTTTAGCTCGATTGTGGCTCCAATTACAGAGCTAACCAAGAAGGGAGAGTTCGTGTGGACTAACAGCGCCTAAAAAAGGCGTTTGAAGAAGTAAAACGCAAGCTATGCTCCGGACTGTTTAGCACTACCTGATTTTAATAAATTGTTTGAAGTCGAGTGTGATGCAAGTGGTGTTGGGATTGGTGCCGTGTTAATACAAGAAAAGAGGCCTATTGCATATTTCAGCGAGAAATTAAACGGTGCAAGGTTGAACTATTCAACCTATGACAAGGAGTTTTATGCAATCGTGAGAGCATTGGATCATTGGAGTCATTATCTGCGTCCAAAGCCGTTTATTTTACATTCAGATCACGAGGCTCTTAAACACATCCATGGACAGCAAAAGTTAAATCAAAGACATGCCAAATGGGTAGAATTCTTGCAATCATTCACGTTTTCTTCAAAATATAAGACGGGAAGTTCTAATATCGTGGCTGATGCATTATCACGAAGGCATTCATTGTTGATTGAGTTGGATGCAAGGATTCTTGGTTTCGAACATATCAAGGAACTGTACAAGTCTCGATCAGAATTTTCAAAGGAAATCATTGATCCGACAGGTTTATATCTTATTCGGGATGGCTATCTCTTCAAGGGTAATCGGCTATGCATTCCGAATGGGTCGATTAGGGAGTTGTTGGTACGAGAAGCTCATGGCGGGGCTATTGCTGGACACTTTGGAGTTAATAAGACGAGTGACATCCTAAGTGAGCACTTCTACTGGCCGAGAATGAATAAGGACGTGCAAGAGATTGTGGCGAAATGCGTGGTATGTCAAAAGGCTAAAAGCACGTTCACCAAGGGTTTGTATACACCTCTGCCCGTACCTGTACAGCCATGGAATGAGGTAAGCATGGATTTTATCCTTGGTTTGCCGAGAACTCGGAGGGGTAAGGACTCGATTATGGTGGTAGTTGATCGATTCTCGAAGATGGCGCATTTTATTCCGTGTCACAAGACTGATGATGCAACTAAAGTGGCTGATTTGTACTATAGAGAGATCGTTCGATTACATGGAATACCTCTTACTATTGTTTCAGATAGAGATGTGAAGTTTCTTAGTTACTTCTGGAAAACGTTATGGCGTTTGATGGGGACTAAGCTTCTTTTCAGTACATCACACCATCCACAAACAGATGGTCAGACCGAGGTAACCAACCGTACTCTAGGGAGTCTATTGCGAGGATTGGTTAGTAAAAGCACAAAGGATTGGGATATCAAATTGGCGCATGCTGAATTCGCTTATAATCGTACACCATCAATGACGACAGGACGAGCTCCATTCGAGATTGTCTATGGCGTGAATCCATACCTGCCAATCGATTTAGTGCCCATTCCAAAGAAAGATGTGTTAAGTTTTGAAGCCAAAGAAAGACAAGCTGCATTTCTCCGAGTATGTGAACAAGTTCGAGCTCAAATTGAGAAGGCAAATGCTAAATACAAAGAGAAGGCTAATAAACATCGAAAGCAGCCTGTTTTCAAAGAAGGTGATCTTGTGTGGTTACATTTGAGAAAGGAACGATTTCCGTCCAAAAGGAAGAATAAGTTGATGCCGCGAGCAGATGGTCCATTCAAGATCCTCGAATGTTATGGTTCTAACGCATACAAGCTGGAGTTGCCGAGTGAATATGGTGGGGTGAGCGCGACATTCAATGTAGGCGACCTATCACCATATCTAGAAGACGAGGATTTGAGGGCAAATTCTCAAAAAGAAGGAGAGAATGATGCAGGAGCATGTTCGGAACAAGCAAATGAGATCCTTATTAGTCGAAATGTAACTCAACTAGTAAAAGGATTTGAGCTTGGATCGAGTAATGTGTTGATGCTAAAATGGGAAGGTATGGGAGCTGCATAACACGGCTCTGGAGTTGCATATCACGGCTCCTAGGATGATTAGGATACACGGTTTCCTAAATCGTGTAGAATAATAAGTTAGTTAATTACTATTTCTAATAAAGTTAGGAAAGCTAGATTTTCCTAATCCTAGTCAAATTAGAATACCCTAAATCTGATTGTATTCTAGTTTTTAGTATTTTACTACTTTCCTAGTTAGTTTAGGAAAGGGGAATAATTTTCCTAGTTAGTTTAGGAAAAGGAAAGATAGCTTAATTTCCAAGCTAGGGTTTGGGTCGAATTGTGACCTCGTTTAGGAGTATATTAGGCCGTGTATGATCAGAGAAACACCATCGAATTTCCAGCAATAAAATTGTTTAACATTTGTGAGCATTATTCTGATTAGGTTTGCGAGCTTAATCTTTAGATCTTCCTTGCGAGGTTGATTGCGTGAATCTGCGTTTGACACCTTGCGAGGTTAGGACTAGGAATTCACCATACTATCCAGGTTACATCCTTAATCACGAAATAATCAGTCCAAACAAATCAATTTCCGCTGCAAATTTACTAATTATCACGACATACACAATCACAGAATTAACAAACTCAAACGAACAGTTCAACGATCTGTTCATTCTCGTTTTTCCATACTGTTTTACATCAATATATTATTTACACAACGAGTTACAATGACTAATAAACATGGACAAATGCTTCTCACAACAAGTCACAATGACTAATGAACAAGGACAATTGGTTCACAAAACGAGTAACAATGACTAATAAACAAGGACAAATGGTTCACACAACGAGTCACAATGACTAATGAACAAGGACAATTGTTCGACACAAGGACTCACAATGACAAGGATACATGGACAAATGCTTCACACAACGAGTCACAATGACTAATAAACATGGACAAATGCTTCACACAACGAGTCACAATGACAAATGAACAAGGACAATTGGCTCACACTACGAGTCACAATGACTAATAAACATGGACAAATGTTTCACCCAACGAGTCACAATAACTAATGAACAAGGAAAATTAGTTTACACAATGAGTCACAATGACAAGGACAAAAGGTGATACGAGTACGGAAGCGATAATAAACAACAAACGTTGTTGGGGTAAGAGTCGAACTCGGGACCTTGATTCACGAAGGGACGAGATCGTTCTTGATGGGATATTTGACTAAAAATCCGCCGAGACTTTGAGCCAATGGGATATTTGGGTCGTAGATCCGCCGAGACCTCGATCCAATGGATGTTTAAAATAAAGACGCCGATCGATATTTTAAACAAGATTTGAAAAGAACCGTTCAAATCTGAGATTTGTGATCAAACTGATCAATTTTATTAACTTCTTAAAACTTGGATTGTTTTATATGAATACAATCTAGACTATTTATAGTAGCTAAAAGAACGACTCCTAAACCGACACAAATACTAAATTTCTAGACTCCTAATACTAGCCAACCAGGACTTTTTTTCTTCTAACGCCAATCAAATTGTCTTTAATTCCTAATGGTATTCTAAATTGCCTTATTAATATTTAACCTAATTAGCAAAACTAATCCTACTTGTATTATGAATCCAGAATCGTATCATCCCCTCCTTCTTCGAAAGGAATTGACCTCAATTCTTGAAGATACACGATGCCACCTGGATCGAATACAATCCTGACGAACTTAGATGCAAAATTGATAAAGAACATGAAGTTATTTGTGAAAATCACTATTCACGTGTACTGTTCATCCGGGAAAAAAAATTATGTCGGCGGTGTTCTCGTTTGAAAGTTCCTATGAGGAGAAGGTTAAGTTTGATCCGAAATTACCTCCTATGTTTGATGATTATAATGATGAGGAAATTGTTGAGGTTAATGATGAAGTTATTCTTGTGCAAAGAGGGTGGTGGGGTGGAAGGCACGAGCTAATATGGCAAAAGATGGATAGTCTTGAAGACTGCATTGAAAATGACGAGCTGGAAAGGATAGCAATGATTTTCACAAATAACTTCATGTTCTTTATCAATTTTGCATCTAAGTTCGTCAGGATTGTATTCGATCCAGGTGGCATCGTGTATCTTCAAGAATTGAGGTCAATTCCTTTCGAAGAAGGAGGGGATGATACGATTCTGGATTCATAATACAAGTAGGATTAGTTTTGCTAATTAGGTTAAATATTAATAAGGCAATTTAGAATACCATTAGGAATTAAAGACAATTTGATTGGCGTTAGAAGAATAAAAGTCCTGGTTGGCTAGTATTAGGAGTCTAGAAATTTAGTATTTGTGTCGGTTTAGGAGTCGTTCTTTTAGCTACTATAAATAGTCTAGATTGTATTCATATAAAACAATCCAAGTTTTAAGAAGTTAATAAAATTGATCAGTTTGATCACAAATCTCAGATTTGAACGGTTCTTTTCAAATCTTGTTTAAAATATCGATCGGCGTCTTTATTTTAAACACCCATTGGATCGAGGTCTCGGCGGATCTACGACCCAAATATCCCATTGACTCAAAGTCTAGGTGGACTTTCAGTCAAATATCCCATCGAGAACGATCTCGTCCCTTCGTGAATCAAGGTCCCGAGTTCGACTCTCACCCCGCATCATTTGTTATTTTATTATCGCTTCCGTACTCGTATCATAAGTGGTATCAGAGCTTCGGCTCTTGATTTTCCTAAATCTAGACGGTCCTAGGCGTGTCAGAGACAAGTTATAAATAAAAGTTTAGAAAAACTCGATCATGATTTGATCACCAACCAAGGTTTGAACGGTATTTTCAAATCTCGTTTAAATTAAGATCGGCGTCTTTATTTTAAACACCCATTGGATCGAGGTCTCGGCGGATCTACGACCCAAATATCCCATTGACTCAAAGTCTAGGCGGACTTTCAGTCAAATATCCCATCGAGAACGATCTCGTCCCTTCGTGAATCAAGGTCCCGAGTTCGACTCTCACCCCGCATCATTTGTTATTTTATTATCGCTTCCGTACTCGTATCAAAAGGTTCATAGAACGAGTCACAATGACTAATAAACATGGACAAATGCTTCACACAACTAGTCACAATGACTAATAAACAAGGACAAATGGTTCACACAACGAGTAACAATGACAAGGATAAATTATTCACACAACGAGTCACAATGAATAATAAACATGGACAAATGCTTCACACAACGAGTCACAATGACTAATAAACATGGACAAATGCTTCACACAACGAGTAACAATGACTAATAAACAAGGACAAATGGTTCACACAAGGAGTCACAATGACTAATAAACATGGACAAATATTTCACACAACGAGTCACAATGACTAATGAACAAGGAAAATTAGTTCACACAATGAGTCACAATGACAAGGACAAAAGGTTCATACAACGAGTCACAATGACTAATAAACATGGAAAAATGCTTCACACAACGAGTCACAATGACTAATAAACTAGGACAAATGGTTCACACAACGAGTCAGAATGACAAGGATAAATTATTCACACAACAAGTCACAATGACTAATAAACATGGACAAATACTTCACACAACGAGTCTTAATGACTAATAAATAAGGACAAATGGTTCACACAATGAGTCACAATGACAAGGATAAATTATTCACACAACGAGTCACAATGAAACATGGGCAAATGCTTCACACAATAAGTCACAATGACTAATAAACAAGGGCAATTGGTTCACACAATGACTAATAAACAAGGGCAAATGATTCACACAACGAGTCACAATGACTAATGAACAAGGACAATTGGTTGACACAACGAGTCACAATGACAAGGATAAATTATTCACACAAGGAGTCATAATGAGTAATATACATGGACAAATGCTTCACACAACGAGTCACAATGACTAATAAACAAAGACAAATGCTTCACACAACGAATCACAATGACAAGGATATATTATTTACACAACGAGTTACAATGACTAATAAACATGGACAAATGCTTCACACAACAAGTCACAATGACTAATGAACAAGGACAATTGGTTCACAAAACGAGTAACAATGACTAATAAACAAGGACAAATGGTTCACACAACGAGTCACAATAACTAATGAACAAGGACAATTGGTCGACACAAGGAGTCACAATGACAAGGATACATGGACAAATGCTTCACACAACGAGTCACAATGACTAATAAACATGGACAAATGCTTCACACGAGTCACAATGACTAATAAACAAGGACAAATGGTTCACACAAGGAGTCACAATGACTAATAAACATGGACAAATATTTCACACAACGAGTCACAATGACTAATGAACAAGGAAAATTAGTTCACACAATGAGTCACAATGACAAGGACAAAAGTTTCATACAACGAGTCACAATGACTAATAAACATGGAAAAATGCTTCACACAACGAGTCACAATGACTAATAAACAAGGACAAATGGTTCACACAACGAGTCAGAATGACAAGGATAAATTATTCACACAACAAGTCACAATGACTAATAAACATGGACAAATACTTCACACAACGAGTCACACTGACTAATAAATAAGGACAAATGGTTCACACAACGAGTCACAATGACAAGGATAAATTATTCACACAACGAGTCACAATGAAACATGGACAAATGCTTCACACAACAAGCCACAATGACTAATAAACAAGGGCAATTGGTTCACACAATGACTAATAAACAAGGGCAAATGGTTCACACAACGAGTCACAATGACTAATGAACAAGGACAATTGGTTGACACAACGAGTCACAATGACAAGGATAAATTATTCACACAAGGACTCACAATGACTAATATACATGGACAAATGCTTCACACAACGAGTCACAATGACTAATAAACATGGACAAATGCTTCACACAACGAATCACAATGACAAGGATATATTATTTACACAACGAGTTACAATGACTAATAAACATGGACAAATGCTTCTCACAACAAGTCACAATGACTAATGAACAAGGACAATTGGTTCACAAAACGAGTAACAATGACTAATAAACAAGGACAAATGGTTCACACAACGAGTCACAATGACTAATGAATAAGGACAATTGTTCGACACAAGGACTCACAATGACAAGGATACATGGACAAATGCTTCACACAACGAGTCACAATGACTAATAAACATGGACAAATGCTTCACACAACGAGTCACAATGACAAATGAACAAGGACAATTGGCTCACACTACGAGTCACAATGACTAATAAACATGGACAAATGTTTCACCCAACGAGTCACAATAACTAATGAACAAGGAAAATTAGTTTACACAATGAGTCACAATGACAAGGACAAAAGGTTCATAGAACGAGTCACAATGACTAATAAACATGGACAAATGCTTCACACAACTAGTCACAATGACTAATAAACAAGGACAAATGGTTCACACAACGAGTAACAATGACAAGGATAAATTATTCACACAACGAGTCACAATGAATAATAAACATGGACAAATGCTTCACACAACGAGTCACAATGACTAATAAACATGGACAAATGCTTCACACAACGAATCACAATGACAAGGATATATTATTTACACAACGAGTTACAATGACTAATAAACATGGACAAATGCTTCTCACAACAAGTCACAATGACTAATGAACAAGGACAATTGGTTCACAAAACGAGTAACAATGACTAATAAACAAGGACAAATGGTTCACACAACGAGTCACAATGACAAATGAACAAGGACAATTGGCTCACACTACGAGTCACAATGACTAATAAACATGGACAAATGTTTCACCCAACGAGTCACAATAACTAATGAACAAGGAAAATTAGTTTACACAATGAGTCACAATGACAAGGACAAAAGGTTCATAGAACGAGTCACAATGACTAATAAACATGGACAAATGCTTCACACAACTAGTCACAATGACTAATAAACAAGGACAAATGGTTCACACAACGAGTAACAATGACAAGGATAAATTATTCACACAAGGACTCACAATGACTAATATACATGGACAAATGCTTCACACAACGAGTCACAATGACTAATAAACATGGACAAATGCTTCACACAACGAATCACAATGACAAGGATATATTATTTACACAACGAGTTACAATGACTAATAAACATGGACAAATGCTTCTCACAACAAGTCACAATGACTAATGAACAAGGACAATTGGTTCACAAAACGAGTAACAATGACTAATAAACAAGGACAAATGGTTCACACAACGAGTCACAATGACTAATGAATAAGGACAATTGTTCGACACAAGGACTCACAATGACAAGGATACATGGACAAATGCTTCACACAACGTGTCACAATGACAAATAAACATGGACAAATGCTTCACACAACGAGTCACAATGACAAATGAACAAGGACAATTGGCTCACACTACGAGTCACAATGACTAATAAACTTGGACAAATGTTTCACCCAACGAGTCACAATAACTAATGAACAAGGAAAATTAGTTTACACAATGAGTCACAATGACAAGGACAAAAGGTTCATAGAACGAGTCACAATGACTAATAAACATGGACAAATGCTTCACACAACTAGTCACAATGACTTATAAACAAGGACAAATGGTTCACACAACGAGTAACAATGACAAGGATAAATTATTCACACAACGAGTCACAATGAATAATAAACATGGACAAATGCTTCACACAACGAGTCACAATGACTAATAAACATGGACAAATGCTTCACACAATGAGTAACAATGACTAATAAACAAGGACAAATGGTTCACACAAGGAGTCACAATGACTAATAAACATGGACAAATATTTCACACAACGAGTCACAATGACTAATGAACAAGGAAAATTAGTTCACACAATGAGTCACAATGACAAGGACAAAAGTTTCATACAACGAGTCACAATGACTAATAAACATGGAAAAATGCTTCACACAACGAGTCACAATGACTAATAAACAAGGACAAATGGTTCACACAACGAGTCAGAATGACAAGGATAAATTATTCACACAACAAGTCACAATGACTAATAAACATGGACAAATACTTCACACAACGAGTCACAATGACTAATAAATAAGGACAAATGGTTCACACAACGAGTCACAATGACAAGGATAAATTATTCACACAACGAGTCACAATGAAACATGGACAAATGCTTCACACAACAAGCCACAATGACTAATGAACAAGGACAATTGGTTCACAAAACGAGTAACAATGACTAATAAACAAGGACAAATGGTTCACACAACGAGTCACAATGACTAATGAATAAGGACAATTGTTCGACACAAGGACTCACAATGACAAGGATACATGGACAAATGCTTCACACAACGTGTCACAATGACTAATAAACATGGACAAATGCTTCACAAAACGAGTCACAATGACAAATGAACAAGGACAATTGGCTCACACTACGAGTCACAATGACTAATAAACATGGACAAATGTTTCACCCAACGAGTCACAATAACTAATGAACAAGGAAAATTAGTTTACACAATGAGTCACAATGACAAGGACGAAAGGTTCATAGAACGAGTCACAATGACTAATAAACATGGACAAATGCTTCACACAACTAGTCACAATGACTAATAAACAAGGACAAATGGTTCACACAACGAGTAACAATGACAAGGATAAATTATTCACACAACGAGTCACAATGAATAATAAACATGGACAAATGCTTCACACAACGAGTCACAATGACTAATAAACATGGACAAATGCTTCACACAATGAGTAACAATGACTAATAAACAAGGACAAATGGTTCACACAAGGAGTCACAATGACTAATAAACATGGACAAATATTTCACACAACGAGTCACAATGACTAATGAACAAGGAAAATTAGTTCACACAATGAGTCACAATGACAAGGACAAAAGTTTCATACAACGAGTCACAATGACTAATAAACATGGAAAAATGCTTCACACAACGAGTCACAATGACTAATAAACAAGGACAAATGGTTCACACAACGAGTCAGAATGACAAGGATAAATTATTCACACAACAAGTCACAATGACTAATAAACATGGACAAATACTTCACACAACGAGTCACAATGACTAATAAATAAGGACAAATGGTTCACACAACGAGTCACAATGACAAGCATAAATTATTCACACAACGAGTCACAATGAAACATGGACAAATGCTTCACACAACAAGCCACAATGACTAATAAACAAAGGCAATTGGCTCACACAATGACTAATAAACAAGGGCAAATGGTTCACACAACGAGTCACAATGACTAATGAACAAGGACAATTGGTTGACACAACGAGCCACAATGACAAGGATAAATTATTCACACAAGGAGTCACAATGACTAATATACATGGACAAATGCTTCACACAACGAGTCACAATGACTAATAAACATGGACAAATGCTTCACACAACGAATCACAATGACAAGGATATATTATTTACACAACGAGTTACAATGACTAATAAACATGGACAAATGCTTCTCACAACAAGTCACAATGACTAATGAACAAGGACAATTGGTTCACAAAACGAGTAACAATGACTAATAAACAAGGACAAATGGTTCACACAACGAGTCACAATGACTAATGAACAAGGACAATTGTTCGACACAAGGACTCACAATGACAAGGATACATGGACAAATGCTTCACACAACGAGTCACAATGACAAATGAACAAGGACAATTTGCTCACACTACGAGTCACAATGACTAATAAACATGGACAAATGTTTCACCCAACGAGTCACAATAACTAATGAACAAGGAAAATTAGTTTACACAATGAGTCACAATGACAAGGACAAAAGGTTCATAGAACGAG
The DNA here is from genome assembly GCF_048544455.1 of Silene latifolia. NCBI lineage: Eukaryota > Viridiplantae > Streptophyta > Magnoliopsida > Caryophyllales > Caryophyllaceae > Silene > Silene latifolia. The sequence goes on from NC_133531.1 coordinate 49,260,006, forward strand.
TCACAATGACTAATAAACATGGACAAATGCTTCACACAACTAGTCACAATGACTAATAAACAAGGACAAATGGTTCACACAACGAGTAACAATGACAAGGATAAATTATTCACACAACGAGTCACAATGAATAATAAACATGGACAAATGCTTCACACAACGAGTCACAATGACTAATAAACATGGACAAATGCTTCACACAACGAGTAACAATGACTAATAAACAAGGACAAATGGTTCACACAAGGAGTCACAATGACTAATAAACATGGACAAATATTTCACACAACGAGTCACAATGACTAATGAACAAGGAAAATTAGTTCACACAATGAGTCACAATGACAAGGACAAAAGGTTCATACAACGAGTCACAATGACTAATAAACATGGAAAAATGCTTCACACAACGAGTCACAATGACTAATAAACTAGGACAAATGGTTCACAACGAGTCGAATGACAAGGATAAATTATTCACGCAACAAGTCACAATGACTAATAAACATGGACAAATACTTCACACAACGAGTCTTAATGACTAATAAATAAGGACAAATGGTTCACACAATGAGTCACAATGACAAGGATAAATTATTCACACAACGAGTCACAATGAAACATGGGCAAATGCTTCACACAATAAGTCACAATGACTAATAAACAAGGGCAATTGGTTCACACAATGACTAATAAACAAGGGCAAATGATTCACACAACGAGTCACAATGACTAATGAACAAGGACAATTGATTGACACAACGAGTCACAATGACAAGGATAAATTATACACACAAGGAGTCATAATGAGTAATATACATGGACAAATGCTTCACACAACGAGTCACAATGACTAATAAACAAAGACAAATGCTTCACACAACGAATCACAATGACAAGGATATATTATTTACACAACGAGTTACAATGACTAATAAACATGGACAAATGCTTCTCACAACAAGTCACAATGACTAATGAACAAGGACAATTGGTTCACAAAACGAGTAACAATGACTAATAAACAAGGACAAATGGTTCACACAACGAGTCACAATGACTAATGAATAAGGACAATTGTTCGACACAAGGACTCACAATGACAAGGATACATGGACAAATGCATCACACAACGAGTCACAATGACTAATAAACATGGACAAATGCTTCACACAACGAGTCACAATGACAAATGAACAAGGACAATTGGCTCACACTACGAGTCACAATGACTAATAAACATGGACAAATGTTTCACCCAACGAGTCACAATAACTAATGAACAAGGAAAATTATTTTACACAATGAGTCACAATGACAAGGACAAAAGGTTCATAGAACGAGTCACAATGACTAATAAACATGGACAAATGCTTCACACAACTAGTCACAATGACTAATAAACAAGGACAAATGGTTCACACAACGAGTAACAATGACAAGGATAAATTATTCACACAACGAGTCACAATGAATAATAAACATGGACAAATGCTTCACACAACGAGTCACAATGACTAATAAACATGGACAAATGCTTCACACACCGAGTAACAATGACTAATAAACACGGACAAATGGTTCACACAAGGAGTCACAATGACTAATAAACATGGACAAATATTTCACACAACGAGTCACAATGACTAATGAACAAGGAAAATTAGTTCACACAATGAGTCACAATGACAAGGACAAAAGTTTCATACAACGAGTCACAATGACTAATAAACATGGAAAAATGCTTCACACAACGAGTCACAATGACTAATAAACAAGGACAAATGGTTCACACAACGAGTCAGAATGACAAGGATAAATTATTCACACAACAAGTCACAATGACTAATAAACATGTACAAATACTTCACACAACGAGTCACAATGACTAATAAATAAGGACAAATGGTTCACACAACGAGTCACAATGACAAGGATAAATTATTCACACAACGAGTCACAATGAAACATGGACAAATGCTTCACACAACAAGCCACAATGACTAATAAACAAGGGCAATTGGTTCACACAATGACTAATAAACAAGGGCAAATGGTTCACACAACGAGTCACAATGACTAATGAACAAGGACAATTGGTTGACACAACGAGTCACAATGACAAGGATAAATTATTCACACAAGGAGTCACAATGACTAATATACATGGACAAATGCTTCACATAACGAGTCACAATGACTAATAAACATGGACAAATGCTTCACACAACGAATCACAATGACAAGGATATATTATTTACACAACGAGTTACAATGACTAATAAACATGGACAAATGCTTCTCACAACAAGTCACAATGACTAATGAACAAGGACAATTGGTTCACAAAACGAGTAACAATGACTAATAAACAAGGACAAATGGTTCACACAACGAGTCACAATGACTAATGAACAAGGACAATTGTTCGACACAAGGACTCACAATGACAAGGATACATGGACAAATGCTTCACACAACGAGTCACAATGACTAATAAACATGGACAAATGCTTCACACAACGAGTCACAATGACAAATGAACAAGGACAATTGGCTCACACTACGAGTCACAATGACTAATAAACATGGACAAATGTTTCACCCAACGAGTCACAATAACTAATGAACAAGGAAAATTAGTTTACACAATGAGTCACAATGACAAGGACAAAAGGTTCATAGAACGAGTCACAATGAGTAATAAACATGGACAAATGCTTCACACAACTAGTCACAATGACTAATAAACAAGGACAAATGGTTCACACAACGAGTCAGAATGACAAGGATAAATTATTCACACAACAAGTCACAATGACTAAAAAACATGGACAAATACTTCACACAACGAGTCACAATGACTAATAAATAAGGACAAATGGTTCACACAACGAGTCACAATGACAAGGATAAATTATTCACACAACGAGTCACAATGAAACATGGACAAATGCTTCACACAACAAGCCACAATGACTAATAAACAAAGGCAATTGGTTCACACAATGACTAATAAACAAGGGCAAATGGTTCACACAACGAGTCACAATGACTAATGAACAAGGACAATTGGTTGACACAACGAGTCACAATGACAAGGATAAATTATTCACACAAGGAGTCACAATGACTAATATACATGGACAAATGCTTCACACAACGAGTCACAATGACTAATAAACATGGACAAATGCTTCACACAACGAATCACAATGACAAGGATATATTATTTACACAACGAGTTACAATGACTAATAAACATGGACAAATGCTTCTCACAACAAGTCACAATGACTAATGAACAAGGACAATTGGTTCACAAAACGAGTAACAATGACTAATAAACAAGGACAAATGGTTCACACAACGAGTCACAATGACTAATGAACAAGGACAATTGTTCGACACAAGGACTCACAATGACAAGGATACATGGACAAATGCTTCACACAACGAGTCACAATGACAAATGAACAAGGACAATTTGCTCACACTACGAGTCACAATGACTAATAAACATGGACAAATGTTTCACCCAACGAGTCACAATAACTAATGAACAAGGAAAATTAGTTTACACAATGAGTCACAATGACAAGGACAAAAGGTTCATAGAACGAGTCACAATGACTAATAAACATGGACAAATGCTTCACACAACTAGTCACAATGACTAATAAACAAGGACAAATGGTTCACACAACGAGTAACAATGACAAGGATAAATTATTCACACAACGAGTCACAATGAATAATAAACATGGACAAATGCTTCACACAACGAGTCACAATGACTAATAAACATGGACAAATGCTTCACACAACGAGTAACAATGACTAATAAACAAGGACAAATGGTTCACACAAGGAGTCACAATGACTAATAAACATGGACAAATATTTCACACAACGAGTCACAATGACTAATGAACAAGGAAAATTAGTTCACACAATGAGTCACAATGACAAGGACAAAAGGTTCATACAACGAGTCACAATGACTAATAAACATGGAAAAATGCTTCACACAACGAGTCACAATGACTAATAAACTAGGACAAATGGTTCACACAACGAGTCAGAATGACAAGGATAAATTATTCACGCAACAAGTCACAATGACTAATAAACATGGACAAATACTTCACACAACGAGTCTTAATGACTAATAAATAAGGACAAATGGTTCACACAATGAGTCACAATGACAAGGATAAATTATTCACACAACGAGTCACAATGAAACATGGGCAAATGCTTCACACAATAAGTCACAATGACTAATAAACAAGGGCAATTGGTTCACACAATGACTAATAAACAAGGGCAAATGATTCACACAACGAGTCACAATGACTAATGAACAAGGACAATTGGTTGACACAACGAGTCACAATGACAAGGAGAAATTATACACACAAGGAGTCATAATGAGTAATATACATGGACAAATGCTTCACACAACGAGTCACAATGACTAATAAACAAAGACAAATGCTTCACACAACGAATCACAATGACAAGGATATATTATTTACACAACGAGTTACAATGACTAATAAACATGGACAAATGCTTCTCACAACAAGTCACAATGACTAATGAACAAGGACAATTGGTTCACAAAACGAGTAACAATGACTAATAAACAAGGACAAATGGTTCACACAACGAGTCACAATGACTAATGAATAAGGACAATTGTTCGACACAAGGACTCACAATGACTAATGAACAAGGACAATTGTTCGACACAAGGACTCACAATGACAAGGATACATGGACAAATGCTTCACACAACGAGTCACAATGACAAATGAACAAGGACAATTTGCTCACACTACGAGTCACAATGACTAATAAACATGGACAAATGTTTCACCCAACGAGTCACAATAACTAATGAACAAGGAAAATTAGTTTACACAATGAGTCACAATGACAAGGACAAAAGGTTCATAGAACGAGTCACAATGACTAATAAACATGGACAAATGCTTCACACAACTAGTCACAATGACTAATAAACAAGGACAAATGGTTCACACAACGAGTAACAATGACAAGGATAAATTATTCACACAACGAGTCACAATGAATAATAAACATGGACAAATGCTTCACACAACGAGTCACAATGACTAATAAACATGGACAAATGCTTCACACAACGAGTAACAATGACTAATAAACAAGGACAAATGGTTCACACAAGGAGTCACAATGACTAATAAACATGGACAAATATTTCACACAACGAGTCACAATGACTAATGAACAAGGAAAATTAGTTCACACAATGAGTCACAATGACAAGGACAAAAGGTTCATACAACGAGTCACAATGACTAATAAACATGGAAAAATGCTTCACACAACGAGTCACAATGACTAATAAACTAGGACAAATGGTTCACACAACGAGTCAGAATGACAAGGATAAATTATTCACGCAACAAGTCACAATGACTAATAAACATGGACAAATACTTCACACAACGAGTCTTAATGACTAATAAATAAGGACAAATGGTTCACACAATGAGTCACAATGACAAGGATAAATTATTCACACAACGAGTCACAATGAAACATGGGCAAATGCTTCACACAATAAGTCACAATGACTAATAAACAAGGGCAATTGGTTCACACAATGACTAATAAACAAGGGCAAATGATTCACACAACGAGTCACAATGACTAATGAACAAGGACAATTTGTTGACACAACGAGTCACAATGACAAGGAGAAATTATACACACAAGGAGTCATAATGAGTAATATACATGGACAAATTCTTCACACAACGAGTCACAATGACTAATAAACAAAGACAAATGCTTCACACAACGAATCACAATGACAAGGATATATTATTTACACAACGAGTTACAATGACTAATAAACATGGACAAATGCTTCTCACAACAAGTCACAATGACTAATGAACAAGGACAATTGGTTCACAAAACGAGTAACAATGACTAATAAACAAGGACAAATGGTTCACACAACGAGTCACAATGACTAATGAATAAGGACAATTGTTCGACACAAGGACTCACAATGACTAATGAACAAGGACAATTGTTCGACACAAGGACTCACAATGACAAGGATACATGGACAAATGCTTCACACAACGAGTCACAATGACAAATGAACAAGGACAATTTGCTCACACTACGAGTCACAATGACTAATAAACATGGACAAATGTTTCACCCAACGAGTCACAATAACTAATGAACAAGGAAAATTAGTTTACACAATGAGTCACAATGACAAGGACAAAAGGTTCATAGAACGAGTCACAATGACTAATAAACATGGACAAATGCTTCACACAACTAGTCACAATGACTAATAAACAAGGACAAATGGTTCACACAACGAGTAACAATGACAAGGATAAATTATTCACACAACGAGTCACAATGAATAATAAACATGGACAAATGCTTCACACAACGAGTCACAATGACTAATAAACATGGACAAATGCTTCACACAACGAGTAACAATGACTAATAAACAAGGACAAATGGTTCACACAAGGAGTCACAATGACTAATAAACATGGACAAATATTTCACACAACGAGTCACAATGACTAATGAACAAGGAAAATTAGTTCACACAATGAGTCACAATGACAAGGACAAAAGGTTCATACAACGAGTCACAATGACTAATAAACATGGAAAAATGCTTCACACAACGAGTCACAATAACTAATAAACTAGGACAAATGGTTCACACAACGAGTCAGAATGACAAGGATAAATTATTCACGCAACAAGTCACAATGACTAATAAACATGGACAAATACTTCACACAATGAGTCTTAATGACTAATAAATAAGGACAAATGGTTCACACAATGAGTCACAATGACAAGGATAAATTATTCACACAACGAGTCACAATGAAACATGGGCAAATGCTTCACACAATAAGTCACAATGACTAATAAACAAGGGCAATTGGTTCACACAATGACTAATAAACAAGGGAAAATGATTCACACAACGAGTCACAATGACTAATGAACAAGGACAATTGGTTGACACAACGAGTCACAATGACAAGGAGAAATTATACACACAAGGAGTCATAATGAGTAATATACATGGACAAATGCTTCACACAACGAGTCACAATGACTAATAAACAAAGACAAATGCTTCACACAACGAATCACAATGACAAGGATATATTATTTACACAACGAGTTACAATGACTAATAAACATGGACAAATGCTTCTCACAACAAGTCACAATGACTAATGAACAAGGACAATTGGTTCACAAAACGAGTAACAATGACTAATAAACAAGGACAAATGGTTCACACAACGAGTCACAATGACTAATGAATAAGGACAATTGTTCGACACAAGGACTCACAATGACAAGGATACATGGACAAATGCATCACACAACGAGTCACAATGACTAATAAACATGGACAAATGCTTCACACAACGAGTCACAATGACAAATGAACAAGGACAATTGGCTCACACTACGAGTCACAATGACTAATAAACATGGACAAATGTTTCACCCAACGAGTCACAATAACTAATGAACAAGGAAAATTAGTTTACACAATGAGTCACAATGACAAGGACAAAAGGTTCATAGAACGAGTCACAATGACTAATAAACATGGACAAATGCTTCACACAACTAGTCACAATGACTAATAAACAAGGACAAATGGTTCACACAACGAGTAACAATGACAAGGATAAATTATTCACACAACGAGTCACAATGAATAATAAACATGGACAAATGCTTCACACAACGAGTCACAATGACTAATAAACATGGACAAATGCTTCACACACCGAGTAACAATGACTAATAAACACGGACAAATGGTTCACACAAGGAGTCACAATGACTAATAAACATGGACAAATATTTCACACAACGAGTCACAATGACTAATGAACAAGGAAAATTAGTTCACACAATGAGTCACAATGACAAGGACAAAAGTTTCATACAACGAGTCACAATGACTAATAAACATGGAAAAATGCTTCACACAACGAGTCACAATGACTAATAAACAAGGACAAATGGTTCACACAACGAGTCAGAATGACAAGGATAAATTATTCACACAACAAGTCACAATGACTAATAAACATGGACAAATACTTCACACAACGAGTCACAATGACTAATAAATAAGGACAAATGGTTCACACAACGAGTCACAATGACAAGGATAAATTATTCACACAACGAGTCACAATGAAACATGGACAAATGCTTCACACAACAAGCCACAATGACTAATAAACAAGGGCAATTGGTTCACACAATGACTAATAAACAAGGGCAAATGGTTCACACAACGAGTCACAATGACTAATGAACAAGGACAATTGGTTGACACAACGAGTCACAATGACAAGGATAAATTATTCACACAAGGAGTCACAATGACTAATATACATGGACAAATGCTTCACACAACGAGTCACAATGACTAATAAACATGGACAAATGCTTCACACAACGAATCACAATGACAAGGATATATTATTTACACAACGAGTTACAATGACTAATAAACATGGACAAATGCTTCTCACAACAAGTCACAATGACTAATGAACAAGGACAATTGGTTCACAAAACGAGTAACAATGACTAATAAACAAGGACAAATGGTTCACACAACGAGTCACAATGACTAATGAACAAGGACAATTGTTCGACACAAGGACTCACAATGACAAGGATACATGGACAAATGCTTCACACAACGAGTCACAATGACTAATAAACATGGACAAATGCTTCACACAACGAGTCACAATGACAAATGAACAAGGACAATTGGCTCACACTACGAGTCACAATGACTAATAAACATGGACAAATGTTTCACCCAACGAGTCACAATAACTAATGAACAAGGAAAATTAGTTTACACAATGAGTCACAATGACAAGGACAAAAGGTTCATAGAACGAGTCACAATGACTAATAAACATGGACAAATGCTTCACACAACTAGTCACAATGACTAATAAACAAGGACAGATGGTTCACACAACGAGTAACAATGACAAGGATAAATTATTCACACAACGAGTCACAATGAATAATAAACATGGACAAATGCTTCACACAACGAGTCACAATGACTAATAAACATGGACAAATGCTTCACACACCGAGTAACAATGACTAATAAACACGGACAAATGGTTCACACAAGGAGTCACAATGACTAATAAACATGGACAAATATTTCTCACAACGAGTCACAATGACTAATGAACAAGGAAAATTAGTTCACACAATGAGTCACAATGACAAGGACAAAAGTTTCATACAACGAGTCACAATGACTAATAAACATGGAAAAATGCTTCACACAACGAGTCACAATGACTAATAAACAAGGACAAATGGTTCACACAACGAGTCAGAATGACAAGGATAAATTATTCACACAACAAGTCACAATGACTAATAAACATGGACAAATACTTCACACAACGAGTCACAATGACTAATAAATAAGGACAAATGGTTCACACAACGAGTCACAATGACAAGGATAAATTATTCACACAACGAGTCACAATGAAACATGGACAAATGCTTCACACAACAAGCCACAATGACTAATAAACAAGGGCAATTGGTTCACACAATGACTAATAAACAAGGGCAAATGGTTCACACAACGAGTCACAATGACTAATGAACAAGGACAATTGGTTGACACAACGAGTCACAATGACAAGGATAAATTATTCACACAAGGAGTCACAATGACTAATATACATGGACAAATGCTTCACACAACGAGTCACAATGACTAATAAACATGGACAAATGCTTCACACAACGAATCACAATGACAAGGATATATTATTTACACAACGAGTTACAATGACTAATAAACATGGACAAATGCTTCTCACAACAAGTCACAATGACTAATGAACAAGGACAATTGGTTCACAAAACGAGTAACAATGACTAATAAACAAGGACAAATGGTTCACACAACGAGTCACAATGACTAATGAACAAGGACAATTGTTCGACACAAGGACTCACAATGACAAGGATACATGGACAAATGCTTCACACAACGAGTCACAATGACTAATAAACATGGACAAATGCTTCACACAACGAGTCACAATGACAAATGAACAAGGACAATTGGCTCACACTACGAGTCACAATGACTAATAAACATGGACAAATGTTTCACCCAACGAGTCACAATAACTAATGAACAAGGAAAATTAGTTTACACAATGAGTCACAATGACAAGGACAAAAGGTTCATAGAACGAGTCACAATGACTAATAAACATGGACAAATGCTTCACACAACTAGTCACAATGACTAATAAACAAGGACAAATGGTTCACACAACGAGTAACAATGACAAGGATAAATTATTCACACAACGAGTCACAATGAATAATAAACATGGACAAATGCTTCACACAACGAGTCACAATGACTAATAAACATGGACAAATGCTTCACACACCGAGTAACAATGACTAATAAACACGGACAAATGGTTCACACAAGGAGTCACAATGACTAATAAACATGGACAAATATTTCACACAACGAGTCACAATGACTAATGAACAAGGAAAATTAGTTCACACAATGAGTCACAATGACAAGGACAAAAGTTTCATACAACGAGTCACAATGACTAATAAACATGGAAAAATGCTTTACACAACGAGTCACAATGACTAATAAACAAGGACAAATGGTTCACAACGAGTCGAATGACAAGGATAAATTATTCACACAACAAGTCACAATGACTAATAAACATGGACAAATACTTCACACAACGAGTCACAATGACTAATAAATAAGGACAAATGGTTCACACAACGAGTCACAATGACAAGGATAAATTATTCACACAACGAGTCACAATGAAACATGGACAAATGCTTCACACAACAAGCCACAATGACTAATAAACAAGGGCAATTGGTTCACACAATGACTAATAAACAAGGGCAAATGGTTCACACAACGAGTCACAACGACTAATGAACAAGGACAATTGGTTGACACAACGAGTCACAATGACAAGGATAAATTATTCACACAAGGAGTCACAATGACTAATATACATGGACAAATGCTTCACACAACGAGTCACAATGACTAATAAACATGGACAAATGCTTCACACAACGAATCACAATGACAAGGATATATTATTTACACAACGAGTTACAATGACTAATAAACATGGACAAATGCTTCTCACAACAAGTCACAATGACTAATGAACAAGGACAATTGGTTCACAAAACGAGTAACAATGACTAATAAACAAGGACAAATGGTTCACACAACGAGTCACAATGACTAATGAACAAGGACAATTGTTCGACACAAGGACTCACAATGACAAGGATACATGGACAAATGCTTCACACAACGAGTCACAATGACTAATAAACATGGACAAATGCTTCACACAACGAGTCACAATGACAAATGAACAAGGACAATTGGCTCACACTACGAGTCACAATGACTAATAAACATGGACAAATGTTTCACCCAACGAGTCACAATAACTAATGAACAAGGAAAATTAGTTTACACAATGAGTCACAATGACAAGGACAAAAGGTTCATAGAACGAGTCACAATGACTAATAAACATGGACAAATGCTTCACACAACTAGTCACAATGACTAATAAACAAGGACAAATGGTTCACACAACGAGTAACAATGACAAGGATAAATTATTCACACAACGAGTCACAATGAATAATAAACATGGACAAATGCTTCACACAACGAGTCACAATGACTAATAAACATGGACAAATGCTTCACACAACGAGTAACAATGACTAATAAACAAGGACAAATGGTTCACACAAGGAGTCACAATGACTAATAAACATGGACAAATATTTCACACAACGAGTCACAATGACTAATGAACAAGGAAAATTAGTTCACACAATGAGTCACAATGACAAGGACAAAAGGTTCATACAACGAGTCACAATGACTAATAAACATGGAAAAATGCTTCACACAACGAGTCACAATGACTAATAAACTAGGACAAATGGTTCACACAACGAGTCAGAATGACAAGGATAAATTATTCACATAACAAGTCACAATGACTAATAAACATGGACAAATAGTTCACACAACGAGTCTTAATGACTAATAAATAAGGACAAATGGTTCACACAATGAGTCACAATGACAAGGATAAATTATTCACACAACGAGTCACAATGAAACATGGGCAAATGCTTCACACAATAAGTCACAATGACTAATAAACAAGGGCAATTGGTTCACACAATGACTAATAAACAAGGGCAAATGATTCACACAACGAGTCACAATGACTAATGAACAAGGACAATTGGTTGACACAACGAGTCACAATGACAAGGATAAATTATACACACAAGGAGTCATAATGAGTAATATACATGGACAAATGCTTCACACAACGAGTCACAATGACTAATAAACAAAGACAAATGCTTCACACAACGAATCACAATGACAAGGATATATTATTTACACAACGAGTTACAATGACTAATAAACATGGACAAATGCTTCTCACAACAAGTCACAATGACTAATGAACAAGGACAATTGGTTCACAAAACGAGTAACAATGACTAATAAACAAGGACAAATGGTTCACACAACGAGTCACAATGACTAATGAATAAGGACAATTGTTCGACACAAGGACTCACAATGACAAGGATACATGGACAAATGCTTCACACAACGAGTCACAATGACTAATAAACATGGACAAATGCTTCACACAACGAGTCACAATGACAAATGAACAAGGACAATTGGCTCACACTACGAGTCACAATGACTAATAAACATGGACAAATGTTTCTGATACAGAATTAGTCTGTTTTAAACGAATTCTGTAGGTTAGAAAATATGCAGCGGAATTGTTGTAATCTGACCGTAGAATTGATGTAAAAACAGCGAATTAAATAGGTAAACAGAAGGTAAAACGTTAGAATTGATTAAGGAACAAGATAGATAGGTGAATCTTGATCAGCACCTCGCAAGGCAATCACTCGAATCACTCAAAGGCAACCTCGCAAGGTAGGGTTCGTGTATCTCGCAAGAATGACGAATAAGCATAAAACTGGAAGTTTTATTGGTAATCTGTAATCTGAATATTATTAGGTTACAAGGCTTTAATTTATAGTAACCTAAAACCTAATCATACTTGGACAACAAGCAACTAGTTTCCTTAACTAATTAGGAAACAATTAATCTGAAAAAAAGAAACTAAGACTTCAGCTAGGATTAGGAAATTATAGGCTTTCCTAATTTTATTTGTAATAGATTAATTAGCTAAATAATACTAATAATTCGGACCAGCTAGTAATCTACACGGTTTGGATTAACCGTGTACTTCTGGGCCTTTATCCACCCAAGTGAGCATCGTCAAATAACTTGACCCAATCTTGAAGCCTTCGACCAAATGAGTTGCATTTCGACTAAGTAGCACTTCATTTTCAGTTTCCATCAATGCTCCTGCATCATTCTCTCCCTCTTTTTGAGAATTTGACCTCAAATTGTCGTCGTCGAGATATGGGGACAGGTCACCAACATTAAACGTTGCACTCACACCACCGTACTCACTTGGTAATTCCAACTTGTAAGCATTCGAACCATAGCAATCTATGACCTTGAATGGGCCATCTGCTCGCGGCATCAACTTGTTCTTTCGCTTAGCTGGGAAACGCTCCTTCCTTAAATGAAGCCACACGAGATCCCCTACTTTGAACACTGGCTGTTTTCGATGCTTATTGGCTTTCTCTTTGTATTTAGCATTCGATTTCTCAATTTGGGCTCTCACTTGTTCACAAGTCCTCGAAAAGGTAGCTTTGCCTCTCCTTTGCTTCAAAGCTCATAAGGTCTTTCTTCGGAATTGGAACTAGATCAATAGGCAAAAACGGATTAATGCCATACACAATTTCGAATGGAGCACGCCCTGTAGTCACTGATGGAGTCCGGTTATACGCAAATTCAGCATGTGCAAGTTTAGTATCCCAATCCTTCGTAGTCTTGCTCACTAGGCCACGCAATAAACTTCCCAAGGTACGATTAGTGACCTCCGTTTGCCCATCTGTTTGAGGGTGGTGCGAAGTACTGAACAGCAACTTTGTACCCATCAAACGCCATAAAGTCTTCCAAAAATAACTAAGGAACTTCACATCACGGTCTGAGACAATAGTAAGGGGAATACCATGTAAACGGACTACCTCCTTATAGTACAAATCAGCAACATTCGTAGCATCATCCGTCTTGTGACAAGGAATAAAATGAGCCATCTTTGAAAACCGATCAACAACAACCATGATCGAGTCTTTACCCCTTTGTGTTCTCGGCAAACCAAGTATGAAATCCATGCTCACTTCGCTCCAAGGCTGTTTTGGCACAGTAAAGGCGTGTCTGAGCCCTTTGACAAACGAACTCTTTGCTTTCTGACACACAACGCACTTGCCCACAATTTCTTGGACATCCTTACTCATCTTGGGCCAATAGAAATGTTCACTTACAATGTCATAAGTCTTGTTCGAACCGAAATGACCAGCCAAAGCTCCTCCGTGAGCTTCTCTAATAATCAACTCCTGAATTGACCCTTGTGGAATGCAAAGGCGATTTCCCTTAAACAAAAATCCGTCTTGCATTGTATAAAGTCCAGTAGGTTCAATCACCTCTTTAGAAAATGCCGGGTCAGCCTTGTATAACTCTTTAATATGCTCAAAACCCAACAACCTTGCATCTAATTCAACCAACAAACAGTGTCTTCTAGATAATGCATCAGCTACAATATTAGAATTACCTGTTTTGTACTTGGATGAAAACGTGAATGACTGTAAAAACTCGACCCACTTCGCGTGCCTTATGTTCAATTTTTGCTGTCCATGAATATGTTTAAGAGCTTCGTGATCAGAATGTAGCACGAATGGTTTCGGACGCAAATAATGACTCCAATGCTCCAATGCTCGTACAATGGCATAAAACTCTTTGTCATAGGTTGAATAGTTCAGCCTTGCACCTCCAAGTTTCTCACTGAAATAAGCAATGGGTCGTTTCTCTTGGATCAACACGGCACCAATCCCAACGCCACTTGCATCACACTCGACTTCAAATAATTTCTCAAAGTTGGGCAGCGCCAAAACAGGTCCAGAACACAACCTTTTCTTCACTTCTTCAAATGCCTTTTGAGCACTCGGAGTCCAAACAAACTCCCCCTTCTTGGTTAGCTCGGTAATTGGAGCCATAATTGAGCTAAACCCCTGGATAAAACGCCTATAAAATGATGCCAAACCATGAAAACTACGGACTTGATCGTGGATTTAGGCACGCGCCAAGCTTGAATAGCTTCGACCTTGGATGGGTCCATGCTTACTCCTTCTTTTCCTACAATGTAACCAAGAAAAACAACACTTGACACCATAAAAGTGCACTTTTCGAGCTTACCATACAGCTTCTGCGTTCTCATGACTTCAAATACAGCTCTAAGATGGAGCTTGTGCTCTTCTTCACTCTTGCTATAGATGAGAATGTCATCCAGATAGACAACAACAAACTTGTTAAGGAACGGCCTTAACACTTCATTCATGAGTCTCATAAACGAACTAGGTGCATTACATAATCCAAACGGCATCACAAGCCACTCATACAACCCCTGTTTCGTTTTGAACGCTGTCTTCCACTCATCCCCTTCACGAATCCGCATTTGGTGGTATCCGCTCCTCAAATCCAGTTTAGAAAACACACATGAACCAGAAAGTTCATCTAGCATATCATCAAGTCTTGGCATAGGAAAACGGTATTTAATAGTGATGTTATTCACGGCTCTGCTATCTATACACATTCGCCAAGTTCCCTCCTTTTTCGGTACCAAAAGAGCTGGTACAGCACACGGGCTCAAGCTTTCTTTCACATAACCTCTATCTATCAGTTCTTGCACTTGTCTCTGTAATTCCTTAGCCTCTTCGGGATTACATCGATAGGCTGGTTTATTAGGTAATGCAGCCCCTGGAAGTAAGTCAATTTGGTGCTCAATCCCTCTCTTCGGTGGTAACCCATCGGGTAACTCGTCGGGAAACACATCACTGAACTCAACTAATAACTCCCGAATCCTCGCATCATTACTCTCCATTTTTTCCACCTCTCGAACAACCAGTAGGTATGCTGGTTCCCCTCTCGCTACAACCTCCTCGGCCTCATTAGCATCCAAAAACAAACTGTCTTTTGCAATAGGTTTGTTATATTTGGTTGGCGACAATGGTTTCAAATGATACTTAGCTTTCCCTTTAGAAACAACATAGACATTACTTCGTCCGTCATGTTCCACCTTCCTATCATATTGCCACGGTCTACCCAGCAAAATATGGCAGGCATTCATCGGGATTACGTCACATAATATCTCATCTTTATACGGTCCCAATTGCAAAGAAATTAACTTTGTTTCTTTACCATGACCCCATTATTTCCATCAAGCCAATGCAGTTTATACGGTTTAGGATGGTTCTTAGTAGGCAATTTCAGTTTAGCAACAACATCCTTAGCTATAACATTGGTACAAGAGCCACTATCAATAATAAGAGTGCAAATCTGGCTGTTTACCTTACAACGGGAATGAAACAATTGCTCCCTTTGCTCGTGCTCGATTTGAGCAGCCTCGGTGTGGAGGCTTCTAAGCACCAACACTCCTTTCTCCTCGTCACTGTAAGGCTCCACCTCATGTACTTCTTCCCCACCACTCTCATCTTCGACCTCAATAGGTTCCGATTCAGATTCTGGAACAACGAAATTTGGAATTAAGTTAACCAGTTCTTGAATTGTCAGAGCTTTCTTTTGCGGACATTCATTGGCAATGTGCCCATATCCCTGGCACTTGAAGCAACGCCTCAACCGTGTCTCCTTAGCTTCCACTACCGTGCCTTTTCCCTTGTCTTTAGGATCCTCCAGTCGTGGTTCCTTGCTACTAGATGTGGTAGCTGCTGATTTCGAGTATCTGCTCGAATTCTTTGCATAATCACGAGTATAGGACTTCCTGCTCTTATCCTGCTTCTCAAATTTAAGAGCCAATCTGCAAGCATCATCAAAGTTGTCATAATGTTGAATTTCCACCCTTTGCGCCAAATTAGAATTAAGGCCACGAATGAATCGTGCTGTCCTCAACTCTTGCTTTTCCTCTAGATCACATACGATACTCATCTTCTCAAACTCATTTATGTAATCAGAGACACTCGAACTCTCTTGTGACAGAGATGTTAATTTCAGATAATTGTCCTGTTCATAGTCTCTAGGAAGGAATCTCTTTGTGAGGTGTTTCTTGAGTTTCTCCCATGTTTCAATTTTTGGCTTCCTATCCTTCTTACGCTGTCTCTTCATGTTTTCGTACCACAAAGATGCGTACTTGGTTAATTTTAAGGTAGCCACCTTGAATTGCTTGTTTTCATCATAATTTTTGTACTCAAAGATCCTCTCTGCTTGACGAATCCAATCCAAGAATTTTTCAGCATCTCCATCTCCGTTAAACTCGGGAATGTCGAGTTTCAGGCCTCTATCATCATCATTCCTTTTTTTGTTTGATTTTGGCTGTCCGTCATCTTCAGATTCAGATTGGGTGTCTGACTCTGACCCGTTCAATTTCTTCTTTTTTTTTCTGGCTAAATCCGTAGCTATGCTCTTCACTACGTAAGAAATCTGGCCAATCTCTGCCCTAATTGCATCCATGTCTTCCTTCCATGGTTTATCTCCTTCTCCATTCACCATCTTCTCCCAAGACTGATTTATTAAGCAATAAATCGAAAACCTAAGCTCTGGTAACCACTTTGATACAGAATTAGTCTGTTTTAAACGAATTCTGTAGGTTAGAAAATATGCAGCGGAATTGTTGTAATCTGACCGTAGAATTGATGTAAAAACAGCGAATTAAATAGGTAAACAGAAGGTAAAACGTTAGAATTGATTAAGGAACAAGATAGATAGGTGAATCTTGATCAGCACCTCGCAAGGCAATCACTCGAATCACTCAAAGGCAACCTCGCAAGGTAGGGTTCGTGTATCTCGCAAGAATGACGAATAAGCATAAAACTGGAAGTTTTATTGGTAATCTGTAATCTGAATATTATTAGGTTACAAGGCTTTAATTTATAGTAACCTAAAACCTAATCATACTTGGACAACAAGCAACTAGTTTCCTTAACTAATTAGGAAACAATTAATCTGAAAAAAAAAAGAAACTAAGACTTCAGCTAGGATTAGGAAATTATAGGCTTTCCTAATTTTATTTGTAATAGATTAATTAGCTAAATAATACTAATAATTCGGACCAGCTAGTAATCTACACGGTTTGGATTAACCGTGTACTTCTGGGCCTTTATCCACCCAAGTGAGCATCGTCAAATAACTTGACCCAATCTTGAAGCCTTCGACCAAATGAGTTGCATTTCGACTAAGTAGCACTTCATTTTCAGTTTCCATCAATGCTCCAGCATCAGTTTCACCCAACGAGTCACAATAACTAATGAACAAGGAAAATTAGTTTACACAATGAGTCACAATGACAAGGACAAAAGGTTCATAGAACGAGTCACAATGACTAATAAACATGGACAAATGCTTCACACAACTAGTCACAATGACTAATAAACAAGGACAAATGGTTCACACAACGAGTAACAATGACAAGGATAAATTATTCACACAACGAGTCACAATGAATAATAAACATGGACAAATGCTTCACACAACGAGTCACAATGACTAATAAACATGGACAAATGCTTCACACACCGAGTAACAATGACTAATAAACAAGGACAAATGGTTCACACAAGGAGTCACAATGACTAATAAACATGGACAAATATTTCACACAACGAGTCACAATGACTAATGAACAAGGAAAATTAGTTCACACAATGAGTCACAATGACAAGGACAAAAGTTTCATACAACGAGTCACAATGACTAATAAACATGGAAAAATGCTTCACACAACGAGTCACAATGACTAATAAACAAGGACAAATGGTTCACACAACGAGTCAGAATGACAAGGATAAATTATTCACACAACAAGTCACAATGACTAATAAACATGGACAAATACTTCACACAACGAGTCACAATGACTAATAAATAAGGACAAATGGTTCACACAACGAGTCACAATGACAAGGATAAATTATTCACACAACGAGTCACAATGAAACATGGACAAATGCTTCACACAACAAGCCACAATGACTAATAAACAAGGGCAATTGGTTCACACAATGACTAATAAACAAGGGCAAATGGTTCACACAACGAGTCACAATGACTAATGAACAAGGACAATTGGTTGACACAACGAGTCACAATGACAAGGATAAATTATTCACACAAGGAGTCACAATGACTAATATACATGGACAAATGCTTCACACAACGAGTCACAATGACTAATAAACATGGACAAATGCTTCACACAACGAATCACAATGACAAGGATATATTATTTACACAACGAGTTACAATGACTAATAAACATGGACAAATGCTTCTCACAACAAGTCACAATGACTAATGAACAAGGACAATTGGTTCACAAAACGAGTAACAATGACTAATAAACAAGGACAAATGGTTCACACAACGAGTCACAATGACTAATGAACAAGGACAATTGTTCGACACAAGGACTCACAATGACAAGGATACATGGACAAATGCTTCACACAACGAGTCACAATGACTAATAAACATGGACAAATGCTTCACACAACGAGTCACAATGACAAATGAACAAGGACAATTGGCTCACACTACGAGTCACAATGACTAATAAACATGGACAAATGTTTCACCCAACGAGTCACAATAACTAATGAACAAGGAAAATTAGTTTACACAATGAGTCACAATGACAAGGACAAAAGGTTCATAGAACGAGTCACAATGACTAATAAACATGGACAAATGCTTCACACAACTAGTCACAATGACTAATAAACAAGGACAAATGGTTCACACAACGAGTAACAATGACAAGGATAAATTTTTCACACAACGAGTCACAATGAATAATAAACATGGACAAATGCTTCACACAACGAGTCACAATGACTAATAAACATGGACAAATGCTTCACACAACGAGTAACAATGACTAATAAACAAGGACAAATGGTTCACACAAGGAGTCACAATGACTAATAAACATGGACAAATATTTCACACAACGAGTCACAATGACTAATGAACAAGGAAAATTAGTTCACACAATGAGTCACAATGACAAGGACAAAAGGTTCATACAACGAGTCACAATGACTAATAAACATGGAAAAATGCTTCACACAACGAGTCACAATGACTAATAAACTAGGACAAATGGTTCACACAACGAGTCAGAATGACAAGGATAAATTATTCACAACAAGTCACAATGACTAATAAACATGGACAAATACTTCACACAACGAGTCTTAATGACTAATAAATAAGGACAAATGGTTCACACAATGAGTCACAATGACAAGGATAAATTATTCACACAACGAGTCACAATGAAACATGGGCAAATGCTTCACACAATAAGTCACAATGACTAATAAACAAGGGCAATTGGTTCACACAATGACTAATAAACAAGGGCAAATGATTCACACAACGAGTCACAATGACTAATGAACAAGGACAATTGGTTGACACAACGAGTCACAATGACAAGGATAAATTATTCACACAAGGAGTCATAATGCGTAATATACATGGACAAATGCTTCACTGATACGGAAATAATGCTGGAAGTGATCAAAATGAACAGTTCGAGTGACTGTTCAATAAAACGTCCAGAAGAAGTACTGGTTTACGGTTTACTTGGCGCCCAAGGAAGTGGTGTCGAGATTTCGTGCCTAAAAGAAATCATATCCTAGTAAATTAGTCTTATTTTTCAGAATATTATTTCCAAGTAATTAATTTAATTATTTACAAATTAGTTTATTTCCTAGTTTTAGAATAACAGAATAAAGGAATTATTTTAGCTTTAGGAAAGTCGAGTTTAGGTAAGATTGTGATTCCAATTTCAGCATGTGTTTAGGGCATTAGGTCGGTTTCATAGATAGTATAAATATGGCCGTTGTATTGTTCTCTAGATTATTGAATGTTGAATTGAAATAAGAAAAACCCTAGTATTTGCCGTGTGCAATTGCTGAATCGGATTGACGCGTTTGATCCAAAATTGTTATTGTTTGACGCGTTTTCAAGCATTAACCCGAGTTATAATCAATAGGTCTTGATTATAGTTCACCATTGGTTGAGTTATAGGTCTAGCTCAAGCAAATATCCCATTGGTTCGATTTATTCACATATTTCGAAACAAATATCCCTTGTTCTTTATTTCGTTTACAAAAATCAAAACCTCAAAAATTACCAGATTTCGAGTTCTTAATCGACAGTTCTCAAAACTGTTCAAATCGATTAAATTCGACAATCGAGACAGTCTTCAAGATCATCCAGTTTCGTTAATTCATTTTTGCAACTCTAACGAATTTTATTCTTTTGAGTAATTTTTCGTATCATTTGGTATCAGAGCTTCGGCTCTTGATTTCCTTAAATTAAGACGGTCTTATGGGGATGATCGAGATGGAAGGCTACAAAGATTTATTCTTTCACGAAGAAATTCAAATGGAAGGTAACTATTTCTTAAATCTTGATTTACCTCCGTTCTTTGATGATTATGATGAGCCGTTGTTGCATAAGGGTGGAGAACGTGATGTTTACAACGTTGCTTCTTCAATTGATTTCAATCAACGTCCAAAATTTGATGTTTATGGTGATTGGGATACGGTTGTTTCTTTGGTCAAGGAGCCATGTTATTTGTTTTATTCTAGCCATGAGTTCGAATTATTTGAGAAGCCAATCGAGAGTACAATTAGTTCTAACGAATTCCAGATTCGGAAAGATTATTATTTGGCTGATTTTGATCAAGTACAAAAGGATGCTGCAACTTCGAGGGATCTGTCTTGTTTACATTGCTTGTTCGTCAATGGGTTTTGTAGTAATCTATCAAGGCATGTGCACGGAGGGAGGAGGGGTGGAAGGCACAAGCTGTTATGGCACAAAAGAATGTTAAAATTAAGAGGAACGAACGAGCTGAGGCTTGGCAACGAATTTATGTTCGTTTTTGATCCAGGCGGACTTATACTTCAAGAATTGAGGTCAATTCTCTTCTAAGGGAGAGAGGATGATACGGAAATAATGCTGGAAGTGATCAAAATGAACAGTTCGAGTGACTGTTCAATAAAACGTCCAGAAGAAGTACTGGTTTACGGTTTACTTGGCGCCCAAGGAAGTGGTGTCGAGATTTCTTGCCTAAAAGAAATCATATCCTAGTAAATTAGTCTTATTTTTCAGAATATTATTTCCAAGTAATTAATTTAATTATTTACAAATTAGTTTATTTCCTAGTTTTAGAATAACAGAATAAAGGAATTATTTTAGCTTTAGGAAAGTCGAGTTTAGGTAAGATTGTGATTCCAATTTCAGCATGTGTTTAGGGCATTAGGTCGGTTTCATAGATAGTATAAATATGGTCGTTGTATTGTTCTCTAGATTATTGAATGTTGAATTGAAATAAGAAAAACCCTAGTATTTGCCGTGTGCAATTGCTGAATCGGATTGACGCGTTTGATCCAAAATTGTTATTGTTTGACGCGTTTTCAAGCATTAACCCGAGTTATAATCAATAGGTCTTGATTATAGTTCACCATTGGTTGAGTTATAGGTCTAGCTCAAGCAAATATCCCATTGGTTCGATTTATTCACATATTTCGAAACAAATATCCCTTGTTCTTTATTTCGTTTAAAAAAATCAAAACCTCAAAAATTACCAGAATTCCGAGTTCTTAATCAGACAGTTCTCAAAACTGTTCAAATCAGATTAAATTCGACAATCAGACAGTCTTCAGCACTGTCCAGTTTCGTTAATTCCGCTGCAACTCTAACGAATTTTATTCTTTTGAGTAATTTTTCGTATCATTCACACAACGAGTCACAATGACTAATAAACAAAGACAAATGCTTCACACAACGAATCACAATGACAAGGATATATTATTTACACAACGAGTTACAATGACTAATAAACATGGACAAATGCTTCACACAACAAGTCACAATGACTAATGAACAAGGACAATTGGTTCACAAAACGAGTAACAATGACTAATAAACAAGGACAAATGGTTCACACAACGAGTCACAATAACTAATGAACAAGGACAATTGGTCGACACAAGGAGTCACAATGACAAGGATACATGGACAAATGCTTCACACAACGAGTCACAATGACTAATAAACATGGACAAATGCTTCACACAACGAGTCACAATGACTAATAAACAAGGACAAATGGTTCACACAAGGAGTCACAATGACTAATAAACATGGACAAATATTTCACACAACGAGTCACAATGACTAATGAACAAGGAAAATTAGTTCACACAATGAGTCACAATGACAAGAACAAAAGTTTCATACAACGAGTCACAATGACTAATAAACATGGAAAAATGCTTCACACAACGAGTCACAATGACTAATAAACAAGGACAAATGGTTCACACAACGAGTCAGAATGACAAGGATAAATTATTCACACAACAAGTCACAATGACTAATAAACATGGACAAATACTTCACACAACGAGTCACACTGACTAATAAATAAGGACAAATGGTTCACACAACGAGTCACAATGACAAGGATAAATTATTCACACAACGAGTCACAATGAAACATGGACAAATGCTTCACACAACAAGCCACAATGACTAATAAACAAGGGCAATTGGTTCACACAATGACTAATAAACAAGGGCAAATGGTTCACACAACGAGTCACAATAACTAATGAACAAGGACAATTGGTTGACAAAACGAGTCACAATGACAAGGATAAATTATTCACACAAGGAGTCACAATGACTAATATACATGGACAAATGCTTCACACAACGAGTCACAATGACTAATAAACATGGACAAATGCTTCACACAACGAATCACAATGACAAGGATATATTATTTACACAACGAGTTACAATGACTAATAAACATGGACAAATGCTTCTCACAACAAGTCACAATGACTAATGAACAAGGACAATTGGTTCACAAAACGAGTAACAATGACTAATAAACAAGGACAAATGGTTCACACAACGAGTCACAATGACTAATGAATAAGGACAATTGTTCGACACAAGGACTCACAATGACAAGGATACATGGACAAATGCTTCACACAACGAGTCACAATGACTAATAAACATGGACAAATGCTTCACACAACGAGTCACAATGACAAATGAAAGAGGGTAATTGGCTCACACTACGAGTCACAATGACTAATAAAATGGAAAAATGCTTCACACAACGAGTCACAATGACTAATAAAACTAGGACAAATGGTTCACACAACGAGTCAGAATGACAAGGATAAATTATTCACACAACAAGTCACAATGACTAATAAACATGGACAAATGCTTCACACAACTAGTCACAATGACTAATAAACAAGGACAAATGGTTCACACAACGAGTAACAATGACAAGGATAAATTATTCACACAACGAGTCACAATGAATAATAAACATGGACAAATGCTTCACACAAAGAGTCACAATGACTAATAAACATGGACAAATGCTTCACACAACGAGTAACAATGACTAATAAACAAGGACAAATGGTTCACACAAGGAGTCACAATGACTAATAAACATGGACAAATATTTCACACAACGAGTCACAATGACTAATGAACAAGGAAAATTAGTTCACACAATGAGTCACAATGACAAGGACAAAAGGTTCATACAACGAGTCACAATGACTAATAAACATGGAAAAATGCTTCACACAACGATTCACAATGACTAATAAACTAGGACAAATGGTTCACACAACGAGTCAGAATGACAAGGATAAATTATTCACACAACAAGTCACAATGACTAATAAACATGGACAAATACTTCACACAACGAGTCTTAATGACTAATAAATAAGGACAAATGGTTCACACAATGAGTCACAATGACAAGGATAAATTATTCACACAACGAGTCACAATGAAACATCGGCAAATGCTTCACACAATAAGTCACAATGACTAATAAACAAGGGCAATTGGTTCACACAATGACTAATAAACAAGGGCAAATGATTCACACAACGAGTCACAATGACTAATGAACAAGGACAATTGGTTGACACAACGAGTCACAATGACAAGGATAAATTATTCACACAAGGAGTCATAATGACTAATATACATGGACAAATGCTTCACACAACGAGTCACAATGACTAATAAACAAAGACAAATGCTTCACACAACGAATCACAATGACAAGGATATATTATTTACACAACGAGTTACAATGACTAATAAACATGGACAAATGCTTCACACAACAAGTCACAATGACTAATGAACAAGGACAATTGGTTCACAAAACGAGTAACAATGACTAATAAACAAGGACAAATGGTTCACACAACGAGTCACAATAACTAATGAACAAGGACAATTGGTCGACACAAGGAGTCACAATGACAAGGATACATGGACAAATGCTTCACACAACGAGTCACAATGACTAATAAACAAGGACAATTGGCTCACACTACGAGTCACAATGGCTAATAAACATGGACAAATGTTTCGCCCAACGAGTCACAATAACTAATGAACAAGGAAAATTAGTTTACACAATGAGTCACAATGACAAGGACAAAAGGTTCATAGAACGAGTCACAATGACTAATAAACATGGACAAATGCTTCACACAACTAGTCACAATGACTAATAAACAAGGACAAATGGTTCACACAACGAGTAACAATGACAAGGATAAATTATTCACACAACGAGTCACAATGAATAATAAACATGGACAAATGCTTCAAACAACGAGTCACAATGACTAATAAACATGGACAAATACTTCACACAACGAGTCACACTGACTAATAAATAAGGACAAATGGTTCACACAACGAGTCACAATGACAAGGATAAATTATTCACACAACGAGTCACAATGAAACATGGACAAATTCTTCACACAACAAGCCACAATGACTAATAAACAAGGGCAATTGGTTCACACAATGACTAATAAACAAGGGCAAATGGTTCACACAACGAGTCACAATGACTAATGAACAAGGACAATTGGTTGACACAACGAGTCACAATGACAAGGATAAATTATTCACACAAGGAGTCACAATGACTAATATACATGGACAAATGCTTCACACAACGAGTCACAATGACTAATAAACATGGACAAATGCTTCACACAACGAATCACAATGACAAGGATATATTATTTACACAACGAGTTACAATGACTAATAAACATGGACAAATGCTTCTCACAACAAGTCACAATGACTAATGAACAAGGACAATTGGTTCACAAAACGAGTAACAATGACTAATAAACAAGGACAAATGGTTCACACAACGAGTCACAATGACTAATGAATAAGGACAATTGTTCGACACAAGGACTCACAATGACAAGGATACATGGACAAATGCTTCACACAACGAGTCACAATGACTAATAAACATGGACAAATGCTTCACACAACGAGTCACAATGACAAATGAACAAGGACAATTGGCTCACACTACGAGTCACAATGACTAATAAAATGGAAAAATACTTCACACAACGAGTCACAATGACTAATAAAACTAGGACAAATGGTTCACACAACGAGTCAGAATGACAAGGATAAATTATTCACACAACAAGTCACAATGACTAATAAACATGGACAAATGCTTCACACAACTAGTCACAATGACTAATAAACAAGGACAAATGGTTCACACAACGAGTAACAATGACAAGGATAAATTATTCACACAACGAGTCACAATGAATAATAAACATGGACAAATGCTTCACACAACGAGTCACAATGACTAATAAACATGGACAAATGCTTCACACAACGAGTAACAATGACTAATAAACAAGGACAAATGGTTCACATAAGGAGTCACAATGACTAATAAACATGGACAAATATTTCACACAACGAGTCACAATGACTAATGAACAAGGAAAATTAGTTCACACAATGAGTCACAATGACAAGGACAAAAGGTTCATACAACGAGTCACAATGACTAATAAACATGGAAAAATGCTTCACACAACGAGTCACAATGACTAATAAACTAGGACAAATGGTTCACACAACGAGTCAGAATGACAAGGATAAATTATTCACACAACAAGTCACAATGACTAATAAACATGGACAAATACTTCACACAACGAGTCACAATGACTAATAAATAAGGACAAATGGTTCACACAACGAGTCACAATGACAAGGATAAATTATTCACACAACGAGTCACAATGAAACATGGACAAATGCTTCACACAACAAGCCACAATGACTAATAAACAAGGGCAATTGGTTCACACAATGACTAATAAACAAGGGCAAATGGTTCACACAACGAGTCACAATGACTAATGAACAAGGACAATTGGTTGACACAACGAGTCACAATGACAAGGATAAATTATTCACACAAGGAGTCACAATGACTAATATACATGGACAAATGCTTCACACAACGAGTCACAATGACTAATAAACATGGACAAATGCTTCACACAACAAATCACAATGACAAGGATATATTATTTACACAACGAGTTACAATGACTAATAAACATGGACAAATGCTTCTCACAACAAGTCACAATGACTAATGAACAAGGACAATTGGTTCACAAAACGAGTAACAATGACTAATAAACAAGGACAAATGGTTCACACAACGAGTCACAATGACTAATGAACAAGGACAATTGTTCGACACAAGGACTCACAATGACAAGGATACATGGACAAATGCTTCACACAACGAGTCACAATGACTAATAAACATGGACAAATGCTTCACACAACGAGTCACAATGACAAATGAACAAGGACAATTGGCTCACACTACGAGTCACAATGACTAATAAACATGGACAAATGTTTCACCCAACGAGTCACAATAACTAATGAACAAGGAAAATTAGTTTACACAATGAGTCACAATGACAAGGACAAAAGGTTCATAGAACGAGTCACAATGACTAATAAACATGGACAAATGCTTCACACAACTAGTCACAATGACTAATAAACAAGGACAAATGGTTCACACAACGAGTAACAATGACAAGGATAAATTATTCACACAACGAGTCACAATGAATAATAAACATGGACAAATGCTTCACACAACGAGTCACAATGACTAATAAACATGGACAAATGCTTCACACAACGAGTAACAATGACTAATAAACAAGGACAAATGGTTCACACAAGGAGTCACAATGACTAATAAACATGGACAAATATTTCACACAACGAGTCACAATGACTAATGAACAAGGAAAATTAGTTCACAAAATGAGTCACAATGACAAGGACA
The DNA here is from genome assembly GCF_048544455.1 of Silene latifolia. NCBI lineage: Eukaryota > Viridiplantae > Streptophyta > Magnoliopsida > Caryophyllales > Caryophyllaceae > Silene > Silene latifolia. Next base: position 49,288,655 of record NC_133531.1, read on the forward strand.
AAAGGTTCATACAACGAGTCACAATGACTAATAAACATGGAAAAATGCTTCACACAACGAGTCACAATGACTAATAAACTAGGACAAATGGTTCACACAACGAGTCAGAATGACAACGATAAATTATTCACAACAAGTCACAATGACTAATAAACATGGACAAATACTTCACACAACGAGTCTTAATGACTAATAAATAAGGACAAATGGTTCACACAATGAGTCACAATGACAAGGATAAATTATTCACACAACGAGTCACAATGAAACATGGGCAAATGCTTCACACAATAAGTCACAATGACTAATAAACAAGGGCAATTGGTTCACACAATGACTAATAAACAAGGGCAAATGATTCACACAACGAGTCACAATGACTAATGAACAAGGACAATTGGTTGACACAACGAGTCACAATGACAAGGATAAATTATTCACACAAGGAGTCATAATGCGTAATATACATGGACAAATGCTTCACACAACGAGTCACAATGACTAATAAACAAAGACAAATGCTTCACACAACGAATCACAATGACAAGGATATATTATTTACACAACGAGTTACAATGACTAATAAACATGGACAAATGCTTCACACAACAAGTCACAATGACTAATGAACAAGGACAATTGGTTCACAAAACGAGTAACAATGACTAATAAACAAGGACAAATGGTTCACAAAACGAGTCACAATGACTAATGAACAAGGACAATTGGTCGACACAAGGAGTCACAATGACAAGGATACATGGACAAATGCTTCACACAACGAGTCACAATGACTAATAAACATGGACAAATGCTTCACACAACGAGTCACAATGACTAATAAACAAGGACAAATGGTTCACACAAGGAGTCACAATGACTAATAAACATGGACAAATATTTCACACAACGAGTCACAATGACTAATGAACAAGGAAAATTAGTTCACACAATGAGTCACAATGACAAGGACAAAAGTTTCATACAACGAGTCACAATGACTAATAAACATGGAAAAATGCTTCACACAACGAGTCACAATGACTAATAAACAAGGACAAATGGTTCACACAACGAGTCAGAATGACAAGGATAAATTATTCACACAACAAGTCACAATGACTAATAAACATGGACAAATACTTCACACAACGAGTCACACTGACTAATAAATAAGGACAAATGGTTCACACAACGAGTCACAATGACAAGGATAAATTATTCACACAACGAGTCACAATGAAACATGGACAAATGCTTCACACAATAAGCCACAATGACTAATAAACAAGGGCAATTGGTTCACACAATGACTAATAAACAAGGGCAAATGGTTCACACAACGAGTCACAATAACTAATGAACAAGGACAATTGGTTGACACAACGAGTCACAATGACAAGGATAAATTATTCACACAAGGAGTCACAATGACTAATATACATGGACAAATGCTTCACACAACGAGTCACAATGACTAATAAACATGGACAAATGCTTCACACAACGAATCACAATGACAAGGATATATTATTTACACAACGAGTTACAATGACTAATAAACATGGACAAATGCTTCTCACAACAAGTCACAATGACTAATGAACAAGGACAATTGGTTCACAAAACGAGTAACAATGACTAATAAACAAGGACAAATGGTTCACACAACGAGTCACAATGACTAATTAATAAGGACAATTGTTCGACACAAGGACTCACAATGACAAGGATACATGGACAAATGCTTCACACAACGAGTCACAATGACTAATAAACATGGACAAATGCTTCACACAACGAGTCACAATGACAAATGAAAGAGGACAATTGGCTCACACTACGAGTCACAATGACTAATAAAATGGAAAAATGCTTCACACAACGAGTCACAATGACTAATAAAACTAGGACAAATGGTTCACACAACGAGTCAGAATGACAAGGATAAATTATTCACACAACAAGTCACAATGACTAATAAACATGGACAAATGCTTCACACAACTAGTCACAATGACTAATAAACAAGGACAAATGGTTCACACAACGAGTAACAATGACAAGGATAAATTATTCACACAACGAGTCACAATGAATAATAAACATGGACAAATGCTTCACACAAAGAGTCACAATGACTAATAAACATGGACAAATGCTTCACACAACGAGTAACAATGACTAATAAACAAGGACAAATGGTTCACACAAGGAGTCACAATGACTAATAAACATGGACAAATATTTCACACAACGAGTCACAATGACTAATGAACAAGGAAAATTAGTTCACACAATGAGTCACAATGACAAGGACAAAAGGTTCATACAACGAGTCACAATGACTAATAAACATGGAAAAATGCTTCACACAACGAGTCACAATGACTAATAAACTAGGACAAATGGTTCACACAACGAGTCAGAATGACAAGGATAAATTATTCACACAACAAGTCACAATGACTAATAAACATGGACAAATACTTCACACAACGAGTCTTAATGACTAATAAATAAGGACAAATGGTTCACACAATGAGTCACAATGACAAGGATAAATTATTCACACAACGAGTCACAATGAAACATGGGCAAATGCTTCACACAATAAGTCACAATGACTAATAAACAAGGGCAATTGGTTCACACAATGACTAATAAACAAGGGCAAATGATTCACACAACGAGTCACAATGACTAATGAACAAGGACAATTGGTTGACACAACGAGTCACAATGACAAGGATAAATTATTCACACAAGGAGTCATAATGACTAATATACATGGACAAATGCTTCACACAACGAGTCACAATGACTAATAAACAAAGACAAATGCTTCACACAACGAATCACAATGACAAGGATATATTATTTACACAACGAGTTACAATGACTAATAAACATGGACAAATGCTTCACACAACAAGTCACAATGACTAATGAACAAGGACAATTGGTTCACAAAACGAGTAACAATGACTAATAAACAAGGACAAATGGTTCACACAACGAGTAACAATGACAAGGATAAATTATTCACACAACGAGTCACAATGAATAATAAACATGGACAAATGCTTCAAACAACGAGTCACAATGACTAATAAACATGGACAAATACTTCACACAACGAGTCACAATGACTAATAAATAAGGACAAATGGTTCACACAACGAGTCACAATGACAAGGATAAATTATTCACACAACGAGTCACAATGAAACATGGACAAATTCTTCACACAACAAGCCACAATGACTAATAAACAAGGGCAATTGGTTCACACAATGACTAATAAACAAGGGCAAATGGTTCACACAACGAGTCACAATGACTAATGAACAAGGACAATTGGTTGACACAACGAGTCACAATGACAAGGATAAATTATTCACACAAGGAGTCACAATGACTAATATACATGGACAAATGCTTCACACAACGAGTCACAATGACTAATAAACATGGACGAATGCTTCACACAACGAATCACAATGACAAGGATATATTATTTACACAACGAGTTACAATGACTAATAAACATGGACAAATGCTTCTCACAACAAGTCACAATGACTAATGAACAAGGACAATTGGTTCACAAAACGAGTAACAATGACTAATAAACAAGGACAAATGGTTCACACAACGAGTCACAATGACTAATGAATAAGGACAATTGTTCGACACAAGGACTCACAATGACAAGGATACATGGACAAATGCTTCACACAACGAGTCACAATGACTAATAAACATGGACAAATGCTTCACACAACGAGTCACAATGACAAATGAACAAGGACAATTGGCTCACACTACGAGTCACAATGACTAATAAAATGGAAAAATACTTCACACAACGAGTCACAATGACTAATAAAACTAGGACAAATGGTTCACACAACGAGTCAGAATGACAAGGATAAATTATTCACACAACAAGTCACAATGACTAATAAACATGGACAAATGCTTCACACAACTAGTCACAATGACTAATAAACAAGGACAAATGGTTCACACAACGAGTAACAATGACAAGGATAAATTATTCACACAACGAGTCACAATGAATAATAAACATGGACAAATGCTTCACACAACGAGTCACAATGACTAATAAACATGGACAAATGCTTCACACAACGAGTAACAATGACTAATAAACAAGGACAAATGGTTCACATAAGGAGTCACAATGACTAATAAACATGGACAAATATTTCACACAACGAGTCACAATGACTAATGAACAAGGAAAATTAGTTCACACAATGAGTCACAATGACAAGGACAAAAGGTTCATACAACGAGTCACAATGACTAATAAACATGGAAAAATGCTTCACACAACGAGTCACAATGACTAATAAACTAGGACAAATGGTTCACACAACGAGTCAGAATGACAAGGATAAATTATTCACACAACAAGTCACAATGACTAATAAACATGGACAAATACTTCACACAACGAGTCTTGATGACTAATAAATAAGGACAAATGGTTCACACAATGAGTCACAATGACAAGGATAAATTATTCACACAACGAGTCACAATGAAACATGGGCAAATGCTTCACACAATAAGTCACAATGATTAATAAACAAGGGCAATTGGTTCACACAATGACTAATAAACAAGGGCAAATGATTCACACAACGAGTCACAATGACTAATGAACAAGGACAATTGGTTGACACAACGAGTCACAATGACAAGGATAAATTATTCACACAAGGAGTCATAATGACTAATATACATGGACAAATGCTTCACACAACGAGTCACAATGACTAATAAACAAAGACAAATGCTTCACACAACGAATCACAATGACAAGGATATATTATTTACACAACGAGTTACAATGACTAATAAACATGGACAAATGCTTCACACAACAAGTCACAATGACTAATGAACAAGGACAATTGGTTCACAAAACGAGTAACAATGACTAATAAACAAGGACAAATGGTTCACACAACGAGTCACAATAACTAATGAACAAGGACAATTGGTCGACACAAGGAGTCACAATGACAAGGATACATGGAGAAATGCTTCACACAACGAGTCACAATGACTAATAAACATGGGCAAATGCTTCACACAACGAGTCACAATGACAAATGAACAAGGACAATTGGCTCACACTACGAGTCACAATGGCTAATAAACATGGACAAATGTTTCGCCCAACGAGTCACAATAACTAATGAACAAGGAAAATTAGTTTACACAATGAGTCACAATGACAAGGACAAAAGGTTCATAGAACGAGTCACAATGACTAATAAACATGGACAAATGCTTCACACAACTAGTCACAATGACTAATAAACAAGGACAAATGGTTCACACAACGAGTAACAATGACAAGGATAAATTATTCACACAACGAGTCACAATGAATAATAAACATGGACAAATGCTTCAAACAACGAGTCACAATGACTAATAAACATGGACAAATGCTTCACACAACGAGTAACAATGACTAATAAACAAGGGCAAATGGTTCAGAGAACGAGTCACAATGACTAATGAATAAGGACAATTGGTTGACACAACGAGTCACAATGACAAGGATAAATTATTCAAACAAGGAGTCAAAATGACTAATATACATGGACAAATGCTTCACACAACGAGTCACAATGACTAATAAACTAGGACAAATGCTTCACACAACGAATCACAATGACAAGGATATATTATTTACACAACGAGTTACAATGACCAATAAACATGGACAAATGCTTCACACAACAAGTCACAATGACTAATCAACAAGGACAATTGGTTCACAAAACGAGTAACAATGACTAATAAACAAGGACAAATGGTTCACACAACGAGTCACAATGACTAATGAACAAGGACAATTGGTCGACACAAGGAGTCACAATGACAAGGATACATGGACAAATTGCAGCAGGAGCCACTGACCAGGACACCCCACCTCAACAGACAGTCCAAAACAACACCCCACCCATCTCAGAAACCAGTCAAGCTGAGCTAAGTTTAGTGGCCAATAAGTATGAGTACAAGCCCAACCACCAGCTGCCACCATGGCCAGCTGGTTGGTCACTGAATTAGGCTCAGAAAAGTCCTAGGGGTCCAAGGGAAAATCACAATGCAAGTCCTAGAAATCCAAGCCGGGAAGCTGCTGAGAAATGACAAACAACAAAAGCAACCTTTCCATTTCTGGCTAAACCATGAGGAAAAAGCACTCAAAGAACTTTTGGCTTGTCTTCCCATATACCAGATACAACCTAGAGCCAATTTTAATGCCAAGGACTCAATCATTTCGTCCTCAAGTGCCTACATTCAACAGAAAAGCCAGCAATGCAAAGAAAGGACCACAACTTTGTCACTATCACCGCATTTCTCTTTTGTTTTCATTCCAGTATACAATTAAGAGCTTTTAAACCGTTGTAATATTGTACTTGGACTCTTACCAGCATGTGATGGGAGATCCTGACCCTTGGATGTAGATTCCTTTCAAGTTTGTAACCTAAAAGGGCCTATATAAGGACGTCAACTCAGACTGTTGTAACACAGCTGATTTATGAATGAAACCTGAGATTTCTCTCAAATTTAAACCTCTTAATCTTGTGCTTAGTCTGTAGATTAGAGTCAGGCTTGATAATAACCTGTGCTTAGACTGTGGTTATTGATTAAGTACCTGTTAGTAGAGTATAAACTTTCTGTCTTTGAGACTGTGGTTAGTTTAGCTTTCTTTGTTTGTTTTCATTGAGTCTTTCCTGTGTTAATCTGTGGAATCTCTTAACTCTAACACCCCAAATTGTTAGCTTAATTCCCTGTGAGAATTCTGTGGGTTTTATAGTTGATAATTATATCCAAAGTTCCCTCCTTTCAGTCAAATCCTTAACTGTCTCACCAGTCCTTTTTGTCTGTCGGTCAGTTCAGTTGAGTCTTAAAAATACTTTGAGTCCTCTAAAAATCCTGGAGTTTTGCTCAGATTTAGTTCTTATATCAAAGTAAATTACTGCCAAGTTTCATGATTTTAGGAGGTCAATTCATAATTTTATTAATTAGCACAAGTTTATTGCATTCCTGAGAAACTGTCTTTGGTTTGCTGGTTTGATTGTTGTAATTGTCTAAACCCTTGGACATTACACTGCAAATTGGTATATCAGAGCAAGGTTTTAACACGATTCCATCTTGTGTTAGTCTTGGGAAGGAAAGTGAGTTCATTTTTACCCTAACTACAACAAAACTACAAAAAATAACCCATGAGTGAAGAGAGATTTACTGGTATTGAGACCAGGGTGGATCAGATAGCAGGAAGAATCAATGAACTGGTAAATATTGTCAACACTCTTGCAGAAGGAGTTCCTAACATGCCACCCTACAGAGGCGAGAGGCGGGGGTAGAGGCTTTTTGGAGCAGGAAGAGGACAACCATACCACCAGGAACATGAAGGAGACATGTCGGAATCTTGATGAATCTATGGCAGAGGGCATCTACATGGAAAGAGACAAAGATATAAAGGTAGAAATTCTGACTTCCATGGTAGTTTAAACCCTGAAGATTTGTTAGACTGGATTAGAACTGTTGAGAGAGTCTTTGAATTTAAGGGATATACTGACAGGAAAGCTTTCAAAGTTTCTATCCTTAAATTCAAAGGTTATGCCTCACTTTGGTATGAAACCCTGAAAAGCCAGAGAATGAGAGAAGGCAAGGAACCTATTAAATCTTGGCTAAAACTTAAAAAGAAATTGAAGGATAAGTTTATAGCTAAAGATTACACACAGGATATGTTTATTAAGTTAACCCAGCTGAAACAAGACCAACAATCTGTTGAGTCTTATCTTAGGAGCTTTGAACAACTTACCCTGCAATGTGAGATCACTGAAAAGCCTGAACAGAAAATTGCTAGGTTTGTTGAGGGCTTAGATCCTAAAATTGCCATAAGGGTTAGAATGCAGCAAGTCTGGTCCTTTGATGAGGCAGTCAACCTGGCATTGAGGATTGAAAAGATGGGAAAAGCCAAGGTCACTGCTTCCAAACCCCTTACCAGATCCACTTTCAAACCTTTTTCTGGGGTTAGGATTGGAGAAACTCCAAAACTTGCAACCCAACCAACACCAGACAAGGGGAAGAGTCATGTGAATCCTAGAACCAACACACCTGTGACTGATGGGAAAATTAAATGCTTCCAGTGCCAAGGGTATGGCCATTTTAGGAAGGACTGTCCTTCTAAGAGAACCTTGACAGCAATGGAAGTAGAACAGTGGGAGAGGGAAGGTTTGGTTCAGTATGAGGAAGATGAGACCCTGATAATGGAGGAAGTGGAGACTGAAGGAGAACCAGAACAAGATGCAGTTGTGGCCCCCCCTGATACAGGTCACAACTTAGTCTTGTGGAGGGTCATGCATTCCCAACACTCACCTCTGGAAGCTGATCAAAGATCCCTGATATTCAGAACCAGATGCACAGTCCAGGGGAGGGTTTGTAACCTAATCATAGATGGGGGAAGTTGTACAAATGTGGCATCAAATGCCATGGTTAGTAAACTCAACCTGACAACTCAAGAGCACCCAAACCCTTACAAGTTGAGGTGGTTGAACAAGGGAGCAGAAGTAAGGGTGGACAAACAATGCTTGGTTCCATTTTCTATTGGGAAGGTGTATAAAGATGAAGTCTTGTGTGATATTGTCCCAATGGATGCCCGCCACCTACTCTGGGGAGGCCATGGGAGTATGACAGAATACCACTCACCATGGGAAGGATAACATCTATAGTTTCAAGCATGAAGGCAAGAAGGTCACCCTGACCCCATTACCACCCAACAAGAGAAACTATGGAGGTCCAAGTATGCCAGAGGAGGGCAATGGTGTGCTATTTCTTTCTGAAGCAGCCATGATCAAAGAAATGAAGCAAGAACAACCTGTCTGGGTGTTACTATCCAAAGAAATAAGCAAGGAAGGGAGCCCTGAGATGCCTGCTGAAGTTAGGCCATTAATTCAGAGGTATAAGGAAGTATTTCCAAAGGAGCTGCCTAGTGGGTTGCCACCATTGAGGGGCATTGAGCACCACATTGACCTTGTTCCAGGCTCAGTGCTTCCCAACAGGCCAGCTTATAGAAGTGATCCAGCTGCTACCAAGGAATTGCAAAGCCAAATTGAGGAACTTATGAGCAAAGGATTTGTCAGGGAATCACTCAGTCCTTGTGCAGTCCCTGCTCTACTTGTTCCAAAGAAAGATGGGACATGGAGGATGTGTACTGACAGCAGGGCCATTAACAACATCACTGTCAAGTACAGGTTCCCAATACCAAGGTTAGATGACATGCTAGATGAGCTCAGTGGTGCCATGATATTTTCTAAGATTGATCTCAGGCAAGGGTACCATCAAGTCAGGATAAGGGAAGGAGATGAGTGGAAGACCGCCTTCAAAACTAAACATGGACTATATGAGTGGCTTGTGATGCCATTTGGTCTTTCTAATGCACCAAGCACCTTTATGAGACTGATGACTGAGGTGCTAAGGCCATGTTTAGGCAAATTTGCAGTGGTCTACTTTGATGATATCTTGGTTTACAAAGAAGAAGAAAAGAGAGCACCTGAAACATCTTGAAGTCGTATTCAGGATCCTCAGGGAACAAAAGCTATTTGGCAAACTGGAAAAATGCACTTTTATGGTTGAAGAAGTGGCATTCCTAGGGTACATTGTCTCTGGGAGGGGAATTACAGTTGATCAGACAAAGTTGCGGCCATTCAATCATGGCCTACTCCTAAAACAATCACGAGGTGAGGGGGTTCCATGGATTGGCCTCCTTTTATAGGAGATTTATCAAGAACTTCAGTTCAGTTGTTGCTCCAATTACTGAGTGTATGAAGAAAGGAGAGTTCCACCGGACCGAGAGTGCTCAACAGATCCTTTGAAAGGATTAAGAAATTGATGTGTGAGACTCCTATTCTGAAATTGCAGGACTTTGATCAACTCTTTGAAGTAGAGTGTGATGCCAGTGGGGTAGGCATTGGTGCAGTCCTGATCCAAGCTCGAAACCCGTAGCTTACTTGATGAGAAATTGAATGGAGCTAAATTAAAGTATTCTACCTATGACAAGGAATTTTATGCAATTATCAGGACAGTCATGCATTGGAGTCACTATTTGAAGCCAAAGCCATTTGTGTTACACTCTGATCATGAAGCTTTGAAGTATATAAATGGTCAACACAAATTGAGTCACAGGCATGCTAAATGGGTGGAGTACTTGCAATCATTCACCTTTTCCAGCAAGTATAAAGAAGGAAAACAAAATGTAGTGGCAGATGCACTATCAAGGAGGCACTCCTCATCGTCAACTATGGGAACCAGGGTCCTTGGTTTTGAGTTCATGAAAGAGATGTACAGGGAAGACCCCGACTTCTCCGAGGAGTGGATCACACGGGTTGAGGGGCATAGGGTTCAGGGAACAAATACTTACTGCAAAATGGGTTTCTATTCCAAGGGAACAAGCTCTGTGTTCCAAGGGGTTCCTACAGGGACCTCCTAATCAGGGAAGTCCATTCAGGAGGTTTGGGAGGGCATTTTGGTGTTCAGAAAACAATGGACATACTACAGGAACAGTTCCATTGGCCAAAAATGATGGGGGATGTCCAAAATGTTCTCAGGAAATGTTCAGTGTGTCAAATGGCTAAGAGTTCCTTCCAAACTGGTCCATATATCCCATTACCAGTACCAAGTAAGCCATGGGAGGATGTGAGCATGGATTTTATTGTTGCATTGCCAAGGACACAGAGGGGAAAGGATTCAATCATGGTTGTTGTTGACAGGTTCAGTAAGATGGCCCATTTTATAGCTTGCAAGAAAACAGAAGATGCTGCCAGTGTTGCTGAGCTATACCTAAAAGAAATTGTGAGGCTTCATGGAGTTCCAAAGACAATTGTTTCAGATAGAGATACAAAGTTCATGAGTTACTTTTGGAAAACTATATGGAAGTCGCTCAAGACAAGACTGTTGTTCAAGATTACTCACCACCCCTAAACAGATGGCCAAACCGAGGTCACCAACAAAACCTTGGGTAGGATTCTGAGATGTCTTGTAAACAAGAGTCTAAAAGATTGGGACATCAAATTAGCAAAGCAGAATTTGCCTTCAACAGATCACCATCAATCTGCATCGGTCATAGTCCTTTTGAGGTTGTCTATGGGATTAATCCCCTAATGCCTGTAGACTTGTCATCTGTACCAAGAAATGAGATGAATCATGATGCTAAGGCCAGGGCAGAACAACTGCTGAAACTCCATGAAACTGTGAAGAGGGAGATTGAGAAAACCAATGAGAAATACATGAAACAGTCCAAGGTGCATCAGAAAAGAAAGGAGTTTGTTCCAGGGGATTTGGTCTGGGTTCATTTAAGAAAAGAGAGGTTTCCAGCAAGAAGAAAGAACAAGTTAATGCCAAGAGCTGATGGCCCCTTTGAAATTGTTGAGAGGATTGGTCCAAATGCCTACAAAGTAGATCTACCAGGAGAGTATGAGGTGCATGTCACTTTTAATGTGGGTGACCTAAGTCCATATTATGATGATGCTGAGGGGGAGGAGTCACCAGGCTTGAGGACAAGCCCTGTTCAACCAGGGGAGGTTGCAGCAGGAGCCACTGACCAGGACACCCCACCTCAACAGACAGTCCAAAACAACACCCCACCCATCTCAGAAACCAGTCAAGCTGAGCTAAGTTTAGTGGCCAATAAGTATGAGTACAAGCCCAACCACCAGCTGCCACCATGGCCAGCTGGTTGGTCACTGAATTAGGCTCAGAAAAGTCCTAGGGGTCCAAGGGAAAATCACAATGCAAGTCCTAGAAATCCAAGTGGACAAACTGAAAGACAAATGACAAACAACAAAAGCAACCTTTCCATTTCTGGCTAAACCATGAGGAAAAAGCACTCAAAGAACTTTTGGCTTGTCTTCCCATATACCAGATACAACCTAGAGCCAATTTTAATGCCAAGGACTCAATCATTTCGTCCTCAAGTGCCTACATTCAACAGAAAAGCCAGCAATGCAGCAAAGGACCACAACCTGTCACTATCACCTGCATTTCTCTTTTGTTTTCATTCCAGTTTACAATTAAGAGCTTTTAAACCGTTGTAATATTGTACTTGGACTCTTACCAGCATGTGATGGGAGATCCTGACCCTTGGATGTAGATTCCTTTCAAGTTTGTAACCTAAAAGGGCCTATATAAGGACCTCAACTCAAACTGTTGTAACACAGCTGATTTATGAATGAAACCTGAGATTTCTCTCAAATTTAAACCTCTTAATCTTGTGCTTAGTCTGTAGATTAGAGTCAGGCTTGATAATAACCTGTGCTTAGACTGTGGTTATTGATTAAGTACCTGTTAGTAGAGTATAAACTTTCCTGTGCTGAGACTGTGGTTAGTTTAGCTTTGTTGTTTGTTTCAGTTGAGTCTTTCCTGTGTTAATCTGTGGAATCCCTTAACTCTAACACCCCAAATTGTTAGCTTAATTCCCTGTGAGAATTCTGTGGGTTTTATAGTTGATAATTATATCCAAAGTTCCCTCCTTTCAGTCAAATCCCAGAACTGTCTCAATTACAGTCCTTTGTGTCTGTCAGTCAGTTCAGTTGAGTCTTAAAAATACTTTGAGTCCTCTAAAAATCCTGGAGTTTTGCTCAGATTTAGTTCTTATATCAAAGTAAATTACTGCCAAGTTTCATGATTTTAGGAGGTCAATTCATAATTTTATTAATTAGCACAAGTTTATTGCATTCCTGAGAAACTGTCTTTGGTTTGCTGGTTTGATTGTTGTAATTGTCTAAACCCTTGGACATTACACTGCACAAATGCTTCACACAACGAGTCACAATGACTAATAAACATGGACAAATGCTTCACACAATGAGTCACAATGACAAATGAACAAGGACAATTGGTTCACACTACGAGTCACAATGACTAATAAACATGGACAAATGTTTCACCCAACGAGTCACAATAACTAATGAACAAGGAAAATTAGTTTTCACAATGAGTCACAATGACAAGGACAAAAGGTTCATAGAACGAGCCACAATGACTAATAAACATGGACAAATGTTTCACACAACTAGTCACAATGACTAATAAACAAGGACAAATGGTTCACACAACGAGTAACAATGACAAGGATAAATTATTCACACAACGAGTCACAATGATCAATAAACATGGACAAATGCTTCACACAACGAGTCACAATGACTAATAAACATGGACAAATGCTTCACACAACGAGTAAAAATGACTGATAAACAAGGACAAATGGTTCACACAAGGAGTCACAATGACTAATAAACATGGACAAATATTTCACACAACGAGTCACAATGACTAATGAACAAGGAAAATTAGTTCACACAATGAGTCACAATGACAAGGACAAAAGGTTCATACAACGAGTCACAATGACTAATAAAATGGAAAAATGCTTCACACAACGAGTCACAATGACTGTTTTAAGGACCAACAAACTATATAAGGACAGATTTAGAAGCTAATAAACGATTCAACCAAAGCAAGGCACGAAACAGCCTGTTTTGGACGAATATAAGATCCTAATTAACTTGATCAACTTGAATGAAAGCAATGGAAATAAGATTTGTAACTTAAATGCTTATGAACTAAACATTCAAATAACAATTTCCACAATGACTTAAGGTAACAAAAACAGAAACTTTGGGGCTGTTTTGACACGAAACAAGAACAAGTAACCGGGATATGACTTAAACTAGATCACGAAGCAGGTTTAAGCCTTGGAATTAAGCTCAAGATCACGAAGCAAGAGTTAACTCCGCCTCAAACACTAAGTAATGAGAGGTTTTCTGCACTAAGCAAGAAGAAAATTGATTGAAAACTTCAGTTTCAAACTCATATTTTAATTCACTCAAATTTGAAGTTCTCATGTGCCTAACTTGGTTTATATAGACCAAGGCTTTCAATCTTGACCCTTGATTACAAGTTACATCTAAGGGATACAAAATGAGCAGCTAAAGGACATAAAAAACGGCAGCCAAGGTACTTACACAATGCTGAAACAGAAAATGACATAAAGCAAAGAAAAGCTAAAGTAAACTAATAGTCCAATCTTCCTTGTTTGTTAGCTCAACTTCTTATTTATGATTATATGGACTGATTGGAGGCCTTGGAGAACCGTGTAAGGCTCTTTTGCAGCTCTAAAAAGTCTCTTGAGCTTTGTTGGATCAAAAGAGGAAAGATTGATAGCGACATTTTGCTCATTGTTCAAAACCGGGTCCCCTTGTACCTTTGCTTTAGTTCTTCAAATAATTTCTGAATGGTAACCCTTGGAGATAAAAGATCCTACACAAAAACATCCTAAACTCACCAAAGATGTGAAATATGGCGGTTGGAGGCATGACTTCTTAGACGGAATTGAAGGTGGACCTCGATTGTTGGTGACGGTTCAAAACCGGGTTTGGAGAGCATCTTAGAAAATCAGACGCATTTTGGAAGAGGCATATCTCATAGCTCAGGATGAATATCAGGGCCCACGATAGCTCATTTGAAAGCTAATGGATCTAAATTTCACCTCCAAAAAGAATCAACCTTAGACGTTGAGTAAATCTCGAGTTATTGAACTTTTAGTGCACGTAGGTCATGGGCTGTCCAGAAATGCGCAGTCTGTTTGTATCAGCCATATCTCAAGTTATAAACCTGATATGGAGGTGATTCAAAATCCATCGTTTTTATAAGATCCCAAGCTTTCTAATGACATAAGAATCATTGTATTTGCATGAGAAAAACTTGAGATATAGAGCTTGGAAGTTAGGCTTGATGTAATGACACTTCAAAAAGCGATGAAATGCGTTCAATTGTGAACCGTTCCTTGGACTGTTTCTTTTGGCTTAAAAATGAATCACAATGCAACAAATTTTGTTGCAAACTCCCTTTCTTCAAAAGAATTTGCCCTCAAATTCTCGACATTGTCATCTTCAACCTCTTCACAATAAGACCACACACACCTCAAGAGATGGATTATCATGACTTCCTCCCGGATCATAGACCAGAATTGTGTATGGCAAGAGAGGTGTTGTTACTCTCTTGTCACCAAAGTTCTTGGACAAATCAGGCTCTAAGGACGTTTGAGGTTGCTCCTTACTCGGTTGGCATGCTCCCAAGATGTAGCTTTTGAAGCAAGAACCATGGCTGATGTAGGAGGTCGGATTTGGTACACTCGAGTATGGAACAACCCAAGACTCTCCTCTTGCTTTACCCTTACTTGAATCCGAACAAGTTCCACCATTGAACATGACCATGGACTGTCCAAACTCCATGGTTTGAAGGCTAAGTAGTCCTTGGTTAACAATCACATCTCTAGGCCCCAAATCAGTAGCTTGGTCATTGATGGTCACATGGGAGAGGATATGGCTATTCTCCTCCTCACTAGTAGGCTTATGTGTTGGGTTGAAGGGGGTTTTAGTTTCAAAACATGGACTCTCAAATGTAGCACTACATGGGTTAGTCATCTCACCACAAATGCTAATGACTTTTGGCTCAAGGGATTTAGACTTAGGACAAGTAATGTTCAAGCTTGGCACAACTCCTTGGTCTAAACTCTCCTCTTTCCCATCTGTTTTGGCTACCTCTAAACTAACCCCTTTAGCTAAAACCTCATGGTTTTCAGGCCTTGATAAGCTCTTTTCCACACACAAAGCCAACTCAAGCAATTCACCATATGAATGCATCATTTCTAATTTAATCTTCCTAACAATTTCAGATTTCAAGCCATTGTAAAATCTGATTCCCTTTAGAAAAGAACTTACTTCATTGTCACACACAAAGTGTAATTCCTCAAATAATCTAGCATACTCATGAACACTCAAGGAATTTTGTTTAAGGGTCTTAAGTTCAGCCAACAAATTATCCATGGTAGAAGAAGGTAGAAACTTTAATCTCATGTTCCTTTCAAGTTTAAACCAAGAACATATTCTACCCTTCCCTTCCATCCTCCTTGAAAATGTAAGAGTATTATACCACAACAAAGCAACACCCTTTAAAGAAGACACAACCAGTTTACACTTCTCTTTATCAGAAAAACACTTGTTCTCGAAATAGCATTCAACATCAAACAACCAAGACACAAATGCTCTACTGTTTTCACCATTAAAGGAAGGAAGTAATGGTGTGTTACCTTTGTTTCTAAGGGTAGGAGAGGAATTAGAACACTCATAGGGCAGGAGGTGTTCTCCTTGATACAAATCGGGAGGTTTTGGTTCCCTTGGAACCCCATGGGTGCTTGTTGCACTCCTTGTATGCACATCACCTTCATACCCTTTTGTTAGAGCTTGCAACTTCACCATAGCTGCTTCTAATGACTTGGAAATGGAACCAAGATCACGAGGCTTCATCTTTGAGCATGGAACATAGGGTACAACACCAATAGCTACTGATTTTCCCATGAAAAATCAGAATCACAACAACTTAAGTAAAACTGATTTTTCTAGAAACAAACCAAAGATTTGAAAACCTCTCTTCACTCATTGGGTTGTTTTTGTAGTTTTAGATGTAGTTAGGAAAGATGAACACTCAACCAAAGCTCTGATAACCAATTTGGAATAAAACTACAAGGACTCGATTTTTGGACACTTAGATGGACTGTTTTAAGGACCAACAAACTATATAAGGACAGATTTAGAAGCTAATAAACGATTCAACCAAAGCAAGGCACGAAACAGCCTGTTTTGGACGAATATAAGATCCTAAGTAACTTGATCAACTTGAATGAAAGCAATGGAAATAAGATTTGTAACTTAAATGCTTATGAACTAAACATTCAAATAACAATTTCCACAATGACTTAAGGTAACAAAAACAGAAACTTTGGGGCTGTTTTGACACGAAACAAGAACAAGTAACCGGGATATGACTTAAACTAGATCACGAAGCAGGTGTAAGCCTTGGAATTAAGCTCAAGATCACGAAGCAAGAGTTAATTCCGCCTCAAACACTAAGTAATGAGGGGTTTTCTGCACTAAGCAAGAAGAAAATTGATTGAAAACTTCAGTTTCAAACTCATATTTTAATTCACTCAAATTTGAAGTTCTCATGTGCCTAGCTTGGTTTATATAGACCAAGGCTTTCAATCTTGACCCTTGATTACAAGTTACATCTAAGGGCTACAAAATGAGCAGCTAAAGGACATAAAAAACGGCAGCCAAGGTACTTACACAATGCTGAAACAGAAAATGACATAAAGCAAAGAAAGGCTAAAGTAAACTAATAGTCCAATCTTCCTTGTTTGTTAGCTCAACTTCTTATTTATGATTATATGGACTGATTGGAGGCCTTGGAGAACCGTGTAAGGCTCTTTTGCAGCTCTAAAAAGTCTCTTAAGCTTTGTTGGATCAAAAGAGGAAAGATTGATAGCGACATTTTGCTCATTGTTCAAAACCGGGTCCCCTTGTACCTTTGCTTTAGTTCTTCAAATAATTTCTGAATGGTAACCCTTGGAGATAAAAGATCCTACACAAAAACATCCTAAACTAACCAAAGATGTGAAATAGGGCGGTTGGAGGCATGACTTCTTAGACGGAATTGAAGTTGGACCTCGATTGTTGGTGACGGTTCAAAACCGGGTTTGGAGAGCATCTTAGAAAATCAGACGCATTTTGGAAGAGGCATATCTCTTAGCTCAGGACGAATATCAGGGCCCACGATAGCTCATTTGAAACCTAAGGGATCTAAATTTCACCTCCAAAAAGAATCAACCTTAGACGTTGAGTAAATCTCGAGTTATTGAACTTTTAGTGCACGTAGGTCATGGGCTGTCCAGAAATGCGCAGTCTGTTTGCATCAGCCATATCTCAAGCTATAGACCTGATATGGAGGTGATTCAAAATCCATCGTTTTTCTAAGATCCCAAGCTTTCTAGTGACATAAGAATCATTGTATTTGCATGAGTAAAACTTGAGATATAGAGCTTGGAAGTTAGGCTTGATGTAATGACACTTCAAAAAGCGATGAAATGCTTTCAATTGTGCCGTTCCTTGGACTGTTTCTTTTGGCTTAAAAATGAATCACAATGCAACAAATTTTGTTGCAGAAACATGGACAAATGCTTCACACAACAAGTCACAATGACTAATAAACAAGGGAAATTGGTTAACACAATGACTAATAAACAAGGGCAAATGGTTCACACAACGAGTCACAATGACTAATGAACAAGGACAATTGGTTGACACAACGAGTCACAATGACAAGGATAAATTATTCACACAAGGAGTCACAATGACTAATATACATGGACAAATGCTTCACACAACGAGTCACAATGACTAATAAACAAGGACAAATGCTTCACACAACAAATCACAATGACAAGGATATATTATTTACACAACGAGTTACAATGACTAATAAACATGGACAAATGCTTCACACAACAAGTCACAATGACTAATGAACAAGGACAATTGGTTCACAAAACGAGTAACAATGACTAATAAACAAGGACAAATGGTTCACACAACGAGTCACAATGACTAATGAACAAGGACAATTGGTCGACACAAGGAGTCACAATGACAAGAATACATGGACAAATGCTTCACACAACGAGTCACAATGACTAATAAACATGGACAAATGCTTCACACAATGAGTCACAATGACAAATTAACAAGGACAATTGGCTCACACTACGAGTCACAATGACTAATAAACATGGACAAATGTTTCACCCAACGAGTCACAATAACTAATGAACAAGGAAAATTAGTTTACACAATGAGTCACAATGACAAGGACAAAAGGTTCATAGAACGAGTCACAATGACTAATAAACATGGACAAATGCTTCACACAACTAGTCACAAAGACTAATAAACAAGGACAAATGGTTCACACAACGAGTAACAATGACAAAGATAAATTATTCACACAACGAGTCACAATGAATAATAAACATGGACAAATGCTTCACACAACGAGTCACAATGACTAATGAACAAGGACAATTGGTTCACACAACGAGTCATAATAACAAGGATAAATTATTAACACAACGAGTCACAATGAATAATTAACATGTTCAAATGCTTCACACAACGAGTCACAATGACTAATAAACATGGACAAATGCTTCACACAACGAGTAACAATGAGTAATAAACAAGGACAAATGGTTCAGACAAGGAGTCACAATGAATAATAAACATGGACAAATGTTTCACACAACGAGTCACAACGACTAATGAACAAGGAAAATTAGTTAACACAATGAGTCACAATGACAAGGACAAAAGGTTCATACAACGAGTCATAATGACTAATAAACATGGACAAATGCTTCACACAACGAGTCACAATGACTAATAAACAAGGACAAATGGTTCTCACAACGAGTCACAATGACAAGGATAAATTATTCACACAACGAGTCACAATGACTAATAAACAAGGACAAATGCTTCACACAACGAGTCACAATGACTAATAAACAAGGATAAATGGTTCACACAACGAGTCACAATGACAAGGATAAATTATTCACACAACGAGTCACAATGAAACATGGACAAATGCTTCACACAACAAGTCACAATGACTAATAAACAAGGGCAATTGGTTCACACAACGAGTAACAATGACTAATAAACAAGGGCAAATGGTTCACACAACGAGTCACAATAACTAATGAACAAGGACAATTGGTTGACACAACGAGTCACAATGACAAGGATAAATTATTCACACAAGGACTCACAATGACTAATAAACATGGACAAATGCTTCACACAACGAGTCACAATGACTAATAAACATGGACAAATGCTTCACACAACGAGTCACATAGACTAATGAAAAAGGACAATTGGTTCACACAACGAGTCACATTGACTAATAAACATGGACAAATGTTTCACCCAACGAGTCACAATAACAAATGAACAAAGAAAATTAGTTCACACAATGAGTCACAATGACAAGGACAAAAGGTTCGTACAACGAGTCACAATGACAAATAAACAAGGACAAATGTTTCACACAACTCGTCACAATGACAAATAAACAAGGACCAAACTTGCTGCATTCTAAGCCCAGAACAAGGTTTGAAAGTAGGTCTGGTAATGGGTTTGGAAGCAGTAACCTTAGCCTTTCCCATCTTTTCAATTCTCAATGCCAGGTTGACTGCCTCATCAAAGGACCAAACTTGCTGCATTCTAAGCCTCAAAGCAATCTTAGGATCTAAACCCTCAACAAACCTAGCAATCTTCTATTCAGGCTTTTGAGTAATCTCACATTGCAGGGTAAGTTGTTCAAAGCTCCTAAGGTAAGACTCAACAGATTGTTGGTCTTGCTTTAGCTGGGTTAACTTAATAAACATGTCATGTGTGTAATCTTTAGCTATAAACTTATCTTTCAACTTCTTCTTAAGTTTTAGCCAAGATTTAATGGGTTCCTTGCCTTCCCTAATTCTCTGGTTTTTCAGGGTTTCATACCAAAGTGAGGCATAGCCCTTGAATTTAAGGATAGAAACTTTGAAAGCTTTTCTGTCAGTATATCCTTTAAACTCAAAGACTCTCTCAACAGTTCTAATCCAGTCTAATAAATCTTCAGGGTTTAAACTACCATGGAAATCAGGAATTTCTACCTTTATATCTTTGTCTCTTTCCATGTAGATACCATCTGCCATAGATTCATCAATATCTGAGAGGAGATATTCCTCTTGCTCTTGGTAGTATTATTGTCCTCTTCCTGCTCCAACAAAGCCCCCACCCCTGCCTCTGCCTCTGTGGGGTGGCCTCCTTGGATCATGGTTAGGAATCCCTTCTGCAAGAGTCTTGACAACATTTACCAAGTCATTAATTCATCCCGCTTATCTCTGTTCCACCACTGGTTTCAATGCCGTAATTCTCTCTTCACTCATTGGGTTATTTTTTTGTGTTTTTGTTGTAGTTTAGGGTAAAAATGAACTCACTTTCCTCTCCCAAGACTAACACAAGATGGAATTGTGTTATGACCTTGCTCTGATTACCAGTTTGCAGTGTAAAGCCCAAGGGATTAGACAAATACAACAAACAAACCAGCAAACCAAAGATAGTTTCTCAGGAATGCAATAAACTTGTGCTATTTGTTAAAATTATCAAATGACCTCCAAAAATCATGAAACTTGGCAGTAATTAGCTTTAATATAAGACCTAACTCTGAGCAAAATTCCAGGATTTTTAAGGGACTCAAAGTATTTTCAAAACTCAACTGGACTGACTGACAGGCACCATAGACTGTGAATAAGCAGTTCTGAAAGAGTGACTGAAAGAAAGGATCTTTGGATATAATTATCAATTGAAAACCTACAGAATACTCACAGGGAGTTAAGTTAATAATTTGGAAGACTTAAGCTAATAATTTCCATAGATTAACAAAGGAAAAACTCAACTGAAGCAAACAGCAAAGCCAAACAAACCACAGACTCAGCACAGGAAAGTTTAGACTCTACTAACAGGTACTTAATCAAAAACCACAGTCTAAGCACAGGTTGTTATCAAGCCTGACTCTAATCTACAGACTAAGCACAAGATTAAGAGATTCAAATTTGAGAGAATTCTCAGGTTTCATTCATAAATCAGCTGTGTTACAACAGTCTGAATCAAGGTCCTTATATAGGCCTTTTTAGGTTACAAACTTTGAAAGGAAACTACATCCAAGGGCCAGGATCCTTCCTCACATGCTGGTAAAAGTCCAAATACAATATTACAACGGTTTAAAAGCTCTTAATTGTAAACTGGAATGAGAACAAAAGAGAAATGCAGTCGACAGTGACAGGTTGTGGTCCTCTGCTGCATTGCTGGCTTTTCTGTTGAATGTAGGCACTTGAGGACGAAATGATTGAGTCCTTGGTATTAAAATTGGCTCTAGGTTGTACCTGGTAAATAGTGAGACAATCCAAAGTTCTTTGAGTGCTTTTTCCTCATGGTTTAGCCAGAAAAGAAAAGGTTGCTTTTTGCTGTTTGTCATTTGCTGCAGTTCTATCTAGCTTGAATTTCTGGGACTTGCATTGTGATTTACCCTTGAACCCCTAGGAGTTTTTTGAGCCTAATTCAGTGGCCAACCAGCTAGCCATGGTGGCAGCTGGTGGTTGGGCTTGTACTCATACTTATTGACCACTAAACTTAGCTCAGCTGGACTGGTTCCTGAGACTGGTGTGGTGTTGCCTTAGCTTGCTTGTTGATGAGAGATGGCCTGGTCAGTGGCTCCTGCTGTAACCTCCCCTGGTTGAATAGGGCTTGTCCTAAAGCCTGGTGGCTCCTCCCCTTAAACATCATCATAATATGGACTTAGATCACCCACATTGAAAGTACCATACACCTCATACTCTCCTGGCAGATCCACTTTGTAGGCATTTGGACCAATTTTCTCAACAATTTCAGAGGGGCCATCAGCTCTTGGCATTAATTTGTTCTTCCTCTTTGCTGGAAACCTCTCTTTTCTTAAGTGAACCTAGACCAAATCCCCTGGAACAAATTCTTTCTTTTTCTGATGCACCTTGGACTGTTTCATGTATTTCTCATTGGCTTTCTCAATTTCTTTTTTTACAGTTTCATGGAGTTTCAGTAACTGTTCTGCCCTGACCTTAGAATCAAAATTCATTTCATTCCTTGGCACAGAGGACAAGTCTATACGCATTAGGGGGTTAATCCCATAAACAACCTCAAAAGGACTGTGACCAGTAGCCTATTGAATGCAAATTCTGCTGCTGCTAGCTTGATGTCCCAATCTTTGAGACTCTTGTTGACAAGACATCTCAGAATTCTATCCAATGTTTTGTTAGTGACCTCAGTTTGGCCATCTGTTTGAGGGTGGTGAGATGTACTGAACAACAATTTGGTTTTGAGAAGCTTCCATAGAGTTTTCCAAAAATAACTCATGAACTTTGTATCTTTATCTGAAACAATTGTCTTTGGAATTCCATGAAGTCTCACAATTTCCTTCAAAGATAGTTTAGCAACACTTGCAGCGTCTTCTGTTTTCTTGCAAGCTATAAAATGGGCCATTTTACTGAATTTGTCAACAACAACCATGATTGAATCCTTCCCTCTTTGTGTCCTTGGTAATGCCACAATAAAATCCATGCTCACATCCTCCCATGGCTTGCTGGGTACTGGTAATGGAGTATAAGGACCAGTCTGGAAAGAACTCTTAGCCAGTTGACATGCTGAGCATCTCCTGAGAACATTTTGGACATCTCCCATCATCTTTGGCCAATAGAATTGTTCCTGTAGTATGTCTAGTGTCTTTTGAACACCAAAATGCCCTCCCAAGCCTCCTGAGTGGACTTCCCTGATTAGGAGATCCCTGTAGGAACCCCTTGGCACACAGAGTTTGTTTCCTTGAAATAGAAACCCATTTTGTAGCAGATACTTGTTCCCTGGAACCCTATGCCCCTCAACTTGTGTGATCCACTCTTCAGAGAAGTCAGGGTCCTCCTTGTACATTTCTTTCATGAATTCAAAGCCAAGAACCTTGCTCTCCATAGTTGACAGCAAGGAGTGCCTCCTTGATAGAGCATCTGCCACTACATTTTGTTTCCCTTCCTTATACTTGCTGGAAAAAGTGAATGATTGCAAATATTCCACCCACTTGGCATGCCTGTGACTCAATTTGTGCTGGCCATTTATATACTTCAAAGCTTCATGGTCAGAATGCAACACAAATGGTTTTGGTTTCAAATAATGACTCCAATGCATGACTTCCCTGATAATTGCATAAAATTCTTTATCATAGGTAGAATATTTTAATTTAGCTCCATTCAATTTCTCACTAAAATAAGCTACAGGCTTCTGAGCTTGGATCAGGACTGCACCAATGCCTACACCACTGGCATCACACTCCACTTCAAAGAGTTGATCAAAGTCTGGCAATTTCAGGATAGGAGTCTCACACATCAACTTCTTAATCTTCTCAAAGGACTGCTGAGCATTCTCAGTCCAAGGAACTCTCCCTTCTTTATACACTCAGTGATTGGGGCAACAACTGAGCTGAAGTTCTTGATAAATCTCCTATAAAATAAAGCCAATCCATGGAACCCCCTCACCTCAGTGATTGTTTTAGGAGTTGGCCATGATTGAATGGCTGAAACCTTTTCCTGATCAACTGCAATGCCCCTCCCAAAGACAATATACCCCAGGAATGCCACTTCTTCAACCATAAAAGTGCATTTTTCCAGTTTGCCAAACAGTTTTTGTTCCCTGAGGATCCTGAACACTACTTCAAGGTGTTTCAGGTGTTCACTTGTGTTGCTGCTGTAAACCAAGATGTGATCGAAGTAGACCACTGCAAACTTGCCTAAACATGGCCTTAGCACCTCAGTCATTAATCTCATAAAGGTGCTTGGTGCATTAGAGAGGCCAAATGGCATCACAAGCCATTCATACAGTCCATGTTTAGTTTTGAAGCCAGTCTTCCACTCATCTCCTTCTCTTATCCTGACTTGGTGGTATCCTTGCCTGAGATCAATCTTAGAAAAGACCATGGCACCACTAAGCTCATCTAACATGTCATCCAACCATGGGATTGGGAACCTGTACTTGACAGTATTATTGTTAATTGCCCTGCTGTCAGTACACATTCTCCATGTCCCATCCTTCTTTGGAACAAGTAGAGCAGGGACTGCACAAGGACTGAGAGATTCCCTGACAAACCCTTTGCTCATAAGCTCCTCAATTTGACTCTGTAATTCTTTGGTAGCAGCTGGGTCACATCTATAAGCTGGCCTATTAGGAAGCACTGAGCCTGGAACAAGGTCTATGTGGTGCTCAATGCCTCTCAATGGTGGCAACCCACTAGGCAGCTCCCTTGGAAACATCTCCTTATACCTCTGAATTAGTGGCTTGACTTCAGCAGGTATTTCAGGGCTTCCTTCCTTGCTCACTTCTTTAGATAATAACACCCAGATAGGCGGTTCTTGCTTCATTTCTTTGATCATGGCTGCATCAGAAAGAAATAGCACACCATTGCCCTCCTCTGGCATACTTGGACTTCCATAGTTCCTCTGGTTAGGTGCTAATGGGGTCAAGATGACCTTCTTGCCTTCATGCCTGAAACTATAGATGTTATCCTTCCCATGGTGAGTGGTGCTTCTGTCATACTCCCATGGTCTCCCTAAGAGCAAGTGGCAGGCATCCATTGGGAAAATATCACACAAGACTTCATCTTTATACACCTTCCCAATAGAAAATGGAACCGGACACTGTTTGTCCACCCTCACTTCTGCTCCCTTGTTCAACCATCTCAACTTGTAAGGATTTGGGTGCTCTTGAGTTGTCAAGTTGAGCTTCCTAACCATGGCATTTGATGCCACCTTTGTACAACTTCCCCCATCTATGATTAGGTTACAAACCCTTCCCTGAACTGTGCACCCGGTTCTGAATATCAGGGACCTTTGATCAGCTTCCAAAGGTGTGTGTTGGGAATGCATGACTCTCCATAAGACCAAGCTGTGACCTGTGTCAGGGTGGGCCACAACTTGCTCATGTTCTGGTTCCTCCTCAGTCTCCCTTTCCTCCATCATCAGGGTCTCATCTTCCTCATACTGAACCAAACCTTCCCTCTCCTATTGTTCTACCTCCATTGCTGTCAAGGTTCTCTTAGAAGGACGGTCCTTCCTAAAATGGTCATACCCTTGGCACTGGAAGCACTTAATTTTCCCATCAGTCACATGTGGGTTGGTTTTAGGATTCATGTGACTCTTTCCCTTGTCTGGTGTTGGTTGGGTTGCAGGCTTTGGGTTCTCTCCAATCCTAACCCCAGAAAAAGGTTTGAAAGCAGGTCTGGTAATGGGTTTGGAAGTAGTAACCTTAGCCTTTCCCATCTTTTCAATTCTCAATGCTAGGTTGACTGCCTCATCAAAGGACCAAACTTGCTGCATTCTAAGCCTCAAAGCAATCTTAGGATCTAAACCCTCAACAAACCTAGCAATCTTCTATTCAGGCTTTTGAGTAATCTCACATTGCAGGGTAAGTTGTTCAAAGCTCCTAAGGTAAGACTCAACAGATTGTTGGTCTTGCTTTAGCTGGGTTAACTTAATAAACATGTCATGTGTGTAATCTTTAGCTATAAACTTATCTTTCAACTTCTTCTTAAGTTTTAGCCAAGATTTAATGGGTTCCTTGCCTTCCCTAATTCTCTGGTTTTTCAGGGTTTCATACCAAAGTGAGGCATAGCCCTTGAATTTAAGGATAGAAACTTTGAAAGCTTTTCTGTCAGTATATCCTTTAAACTCAAAGACTCTCTCAACAGTTCTAATCCAGTCTAATAAATCTTCAGGGTTTAAACTACCATGGAAATCAGGAATTTCTACCTTTATATCTTTGTCTCTTTCCATGTAGATACCTTATGCCATAGATTCATCAATATCTGAGAGGAGATCTTCCTCTTGCTCTTGGTAGTATTGCTGTCCTCTTCCTGCTCCAACAAAGCCCCTACCCCTGCCTCTGCATCTGTGGGGTTGCCTCCTTGGATGATGGTTAGGAATCCCTTCTGCAAGAGTCTTGACAACATTTACCAAGTCATTAATTCTTCCTACTATCTGTTCCACTCTGGTTTCAATGCCAGTAATTCTCTCTTCACTCATTGGGTTATTTTTTTGTGTTTTTGTTGTAGTTTAGGGTAAAAATGAACTCACTTTCCTCTCCCAAGACTAACACAAGATGGAATTGTGTTATGACCTTGCTCTGATTACCAGTTCGTAGTGTAAAGCCCAAGGGATTAGACAAATACAACAAACAAACCAGCAAACCAAAGATAATTTCTCAGGAATGCAATAAACTTGTGCTATTTGTTAAAATTATCAAATGACCTCCAAAAATCATGAAACTTGGCAGTAATTAGCTTTAATATAAGACCTAACTCTGAGCAAAATTCCAGGATTTTTAAGGGACTCAAAGTATTTTCAAAACTCAATCGGGTCGACCGAGTGCACCATAGATCGTGAATAAGCGGTTCTGAAAGAGTGACTGAAAGAAAGGATCTTTGGATATAATTATCAACTGAAAACCCACAGAATACTCACAGGGAGTTAAGTTAATAATTTGGAAGACTTAAGCTAATAATTTCCATAGATTAACACAGGAAAAACTCAACTGAAGCAAACAGCAAAGCCAAACAAACCACAGACTCAACACAGGAAAGTTTAGACTCTACTAACAGGTACTTAATCAAAAACCACAGTCTAAGCACAGGTTGTTATCAAGCCTGACTCTAATCTACAGACTAAGCACACGATTAAGAGATTCAAATTTGAGAGAATTCTCAGGTTTCATTCATAAATCAGTTGTGTTACAACAGTCTAAATCAAGGTCCTTTTATAGGCCTTTTTAGGTTACAAACTTTGAAAGGAAACTACATCCAAGGGTCAGGATCCTTCCTCATATGCTAGTAAAAGTCCAAATACAATATTACAACGGTTTAAAAGCTCTTAATTGTAAACTGGAATGAGAACAAAAGAGAAATGCAGTTGATAGTGACAGGTTGTGGTCCTCTGCTGCATTGCTGGCTTTTCTGTTGATGTAGGCACTTGAGGACGAAATGATTGAGTCCTTGGTATTAAAATTAGCTCTAGGTTGTACCTGGTAAATAGTGAGACAAGCCAAAGTTCTTTGAGTGCTTTTTCCTCATGGTTTAGCCAGAAATGGAAAGGTTGCTTTTTGTTGTTTGTCATTTGCTGCAGTTCTATCCAGCTTGAATTTCTGGGACTTGCATTGTGATTTACCCTTGAACCCCTAGGACTTTTTTGAGCCTAATTCAGTGGCCAACCAGCTGGCCATGGTGGCAGCTGGTGGTTGGGCTTGTACTCATACTTATTGACCACTAAACTTAGCTCAGCTGGACTGGTTCCTGAGACTGGTGTGGTGTTGCCTTGGCTTGCTTGTTGATGTGAGATGGCCTGGTCAGTGGCTCCTGCTGCAGTCATCAACCAAAAACTTATTAAGAAATGGCCTTAGGACCTCAATCATCAGTCGCATGAAAGAACTAGGAGCATTGCATAACCCAAATGGCATAACAAGCCACTCATACAACCCTTGCTTTGTTTTGAAGGCTGTTTTCCATTCGTCACCTTCTCGAATCCTCATCTGATGATAACCACTTCGAAGATCAATTTTCGAGAACACACGAGCTCCATTCAACTCATCAAGCATATCATCTAGCCTCGGCATAGGAAAGCGATACTTGATTGTAATATTGTTCACCGCTTGGCTATCAATACACATACGCCATGTCCCATCCCTCTTGGATACCAAAAGAGCAGGTACGGCACAAGGACTAAGACTCTCTTGCATATAGCCTCGATCAATCAACTCTTACACTTGTCTTTGCAACTCTTTAGCCTCTTCTGGATTGCATCGATAGGCTGGTTTGTTTGGAAGTGTAGCTCCTGGAATAAGATCAATTTGGTGCTCTATGCCACGCTTAGGAGGTAATCCAAGTGGCAACTCTTCCGGGAACACATCACCAAACTCATTCAACAACATTTGGACAGTCTCATCATGAACTCCAATTCGTTCTTCCACATCTTGAACCATAAGAACATAAGCTTGTTCTCCTTGTTCACGAACCTTACAACGAGCATGAATAATCTGTTCACGTTGCTCCATTTCAATAGGTGTGGTCTGAATATGCAAGTTCCTCACCATGAACATCTCCTTATCAGTGTCATATGATGGTTCGACAATATGAGTGTGAACCTCATCATCTTCTTCATCTCCATCGTTCTGGACAGAACTGACCTCCGTCTCATTTGTCACCACGAAACATGGAGTAATCTCACCTAACTCTTGAAGAGTAAGCGCTCTCTTTTGGGGACATTCGTTAGCGATGTGTCCATAACCTTGGCACTTAAAGCATCTCCTAGCACGCGTATCTTTGAAATCAGTAGCAACTCCTTTGCCTTTGTCTTTGGGTTCTTCCTTTTTGGCTTCCTTATTGAACGATGATGTAGCGCTTGACTTATAAAAAGGATTAATACCCTTAGAACCATCATGAGCAACCAGGGGTTTCTTTCCTTTGTCCTGCTTTTCAAACTTAAGAGCAAGCTTACACACATCATTAAAATTAAGGAAATTCTGAACTTCAACTCGTTGGGCCAATGAAGGACTCAAACCCTTAATGAATCGAGAAATTTGCATCTCCTCCCGTTCCTCAAGATCACACACCATAATTAGTCTTTCAAACTCCTTAATGTAATCAGTCACACTTAAATTACCTTGAGAAAGAGATGTAAGCTTCAAGTACTGCTCTTGTTCATAGTCTCTTGGCATGAAGCATTTTTGCAAGTGCTTCTTCAACTTATTCCGAGTCTCAATCTTACTTTTTCCTTCACGCCTTCTTTGCTTCTTAAGGTTCTCACACCACAAGGATGCATACTTGGTCATTTTCAAGGTAACAACCTTGAATTGCTTGTGTTCATCATAGCCTTTATATTCAAAGACTCTCCGCTTGTCTCACCCAATCTAAGAATTTTTCAGCGTCAAGTTCCCCTTCAAACTCCAGGATATCAAGTTTTAATCCACGATCATCATCATTATTCCTCCTTTGTTCAGGAATGGAATGATGGCTCTCATCGGAATCTGAACTTTCAACGTGCCTCCTCCCCTTCTTTCTAAGAGTATGATTACAAATCTCATCAATCTTGTAATCCATTTGTGCCATTCGTTTTGTTAAGTAATCCATACGTTCCTCCCATGGTTCTTGATATGAACCATCATGAGAAGACATCTTTTTTTTTTCTCTCACGGGTGAACAGTACCAGGACGTGAACAGTAGTTTTTTTTTTTTTTTTTTCAAGATAATAACACTAGCAATGGATCGTCTTGCTTATGGAAAATCAAGAGCCGAAGCTCTGATACCAATTTGATGTAAAACCGGGTACCAATTTGGTGTGAATTTTAGACACAAAAGGGGCCTGATTTGGTGAAGTGTTTTGAGTGATATTTTTGTGTTTTTAGAGTTTAGTTTGCAGCGGAAAATGTTAAGTAAAATGGATATGGATTAGCTAAGAAACCTCGCAAGATAACTCAACTAAAACTGAAATCTCCAACCAAGACCACACAGGAACAAGGAGGGAAGCAAAGGATATTTCAACCAAGAACACACAGTAAACAAGGACGAAATAAGGCGCTAACCTCGTAAGGAAGACAAGAACACTCGCAAGCGTTCAAAGTTTGAGAAAAGTTCTCAACACTTGGGTTTATATTTCTGAAATTGGATGATTTACAAATGGGGTATTTCGGCCCTTATATAGCAAAAGATGTGCTTGGGCTCCAAGGCAACATTAAATGCTAGGGGCAAATTCCTAAGTGTGCTTGGGCTCCAAGGCATTATTTAAGACTATGTAGAAAAATATGCTAGATTTTTGTAAAAACTAGGTGAGGAAAACTAGGTGAGGAAGACTAGATTTATCCTCTCCTTGAGCGACACTCTTTTTGGACGGCACTTCTTGGACGGCACTTCTTGGACCAGCTAGAGCTCGACGTCCAACTTATCATTGTGACATAGCTCGCATTTCATTTAGCGCCAAAATAAGGATTCGGACCAGCGTTAAGTAAGAGTGCGCTAGAGCTCGATATTGCTCCTGCATCAGCTTCACACAACGAGTCACAATGACTAATGAGCAAGGACAATTGGTTCACACAACGAGTCACAATGACTAATAAACATGGACAAATGTTTCACCCAACGAGTCACAATAACAAAAGAACAAGGAAAATTAGTTCACACAATGAGTCACAATGACAAGGACAAAAGGTTCGTACAACGAGTCACAATGACAAATAAACAAGGACAAATGTTTCACGCAACTAGTCACAATGACAAATAAATAAGGACAAATGGATCAGACAACGAGTCACAATGACAAGGATAAATTATTCACACAACGAGTCACAATGACTAATAAACATGGACAAATGCTTCACACAACGAGTCACAATGACTAATTAACAAGGACAATTGGTTCACACAATGAGTCACAATAACAAGGATAATTTATTAACACAACGAGTCACAATGATTAATTAACATGTTCAAATGCTTCACACAACGAGTCACAATGACTAATGAACAAGGACAATTGGTTCTGATATGTAAACACCAGGGGTTCACAATAAATCAGAGTTTAAGAAAATAGCAGCAGAAAAGGGACACATTCAGAAGTTCTAGTGGATGCAATGAACTTCTAAATTATGGATAAAATAGCAAATAAACCTCACAAATTCTGAAACTTGGCCACAGTTAAGATTAAGACTTAATGTGATACTGACAAAAGTTTCAAGATTAAACAAGGACTCAAGCTATAATAAACAGATTACTCCAAACAGCCAGCAAATGAACTTGATACAGTTCAGGACAAGGGTAAAAGAATTGTTTTTGTGATTGATTTTCTGGTTTGAATTGCAAACAAATAAAGGATATAATTATCACACTAATTCCCACAGTCAAGCACAGGAAACTAGCTAAATAATTTGGGGGCAAATTAGATTAAATCCTCACAGCAAGCACAGAGAGATCTAATTGAATTTGGGACAACAAGATCAAAATAACCCACAGTCAATGCACAGGATTACTCTGAAACTTGCCACAGGTGATTAATCAACACTTAGGAGTGTTATTAAGCCTGACTTCAACTTAAAACAATGCTCAAGTTAAGAAGATTTCAAATTGGAGAAAAGTTTCTCTGGTTTTTTTTCATTTCATCAAAGTCTCCTCAATACATTGGATGAGAGGCTCCTTATAAAGGACCTTTAACTTGATCTTGGCCCTTAATCTAAAGTAAGCATCTAAGGCCAGGATCCTTCTTAGGAAACAAACAAGCTACTTTGAATTATCTTACAAATTCGAATAAGAAACAACAAAGAAGTGCAGTTGAAATAGAACAGGCCATTCTGGTGATGGTGACAGCTTGCTTGCTTGGGCAGTGTGTGCTCTTGGCTTGGAGTTAAGGACAAAAAGGTTTTAATTGTCTTTGGCCTCTTCCTTTAGTTGGGACCTCAAATGTCAAGGTTCTATCTGTGTAAGGGCAAAACATTTCTAAAGTACTTTAGCAAATCAGGCTCCTTGTCTTGCCATAAAAGGAAAAAGTGCTTTTCTTTCTTTTCTGGTTTGTTGAGCTGTGATTTCTGGTCTTTGTCACCTTGGAAATGTGCCATCACTTGTCCCATAATATGAGAATGATGCTAAGGGCTCTTGACAACTTGGACGAATAATTTTGAGGCACCTTAGAAGGACTGAAGTAATCTTGCCAGGGACAGATGCCAAAACAGGCCATTGTTGCAGCATGCAGGAAACTAGTGGTTGTTGCAGATGCTGTAACTTCCTGCTCGAGAAGAAATAGGCTGCCTCCCATGTACCAAAAGAACCGTTGATGACTTAGCTTCCTTATGCAATTGGAATTACGCAAAGCAATGCCCTAGAACTTGAGTTATAGAAGTCTGAGTAAGATCAGGTCAGAATGAGAGTTCTGCGGTTTTTCTTGTGCAGCATCAGCAATTTTAAAAATTCGTATCTCCCAGCTCAAGTTGGATAAAAATACCCATGATAGCTCAAATGAAAGCTAATGAAGTTAGCTTTCACCTCAAAAAAGAATTACTCAAAAATAACGGTTAAATCTTGAGTTATGCAGGTTTGAGTGACAACAGGTTATTTCAGAAAACAGCATTGCATTCCTGCATGACAGTCTTTGAAGCTTCATTTTGAGAAATCTACATATTAAATTCTGTTGATTCCAACTCCATAGGAAAGTAGACTTCTTCAAGATTTTATCCATATAAAGAACATAAATTTTAAGCAAGTAGAACTCTAGATATGAGGAGTTGAATTCAGAACTGAAATTCTGAGACTGTTGGAGCGTTTCAGGTTTCTTAAATCCATTTCTTGATCAAAATAAGGGCACCAAAGCTTGTTGTCCTTTGCCATAAACTCCTGATATTCTTGGGCATAAAAAGTGATAGACTCCTAGGCCATGTTCCCACATCAGGATCACACAACGAGCCACAATGACAAGGATAAATTATTCACACAACGAGCCACAATGACTAATGAACAAGGACAATTGGTTCACACAACGAGTCACAATGACTAATAAACATGGACAAATGTTTCACCCAACGAGTCACAATAACTAATGAACAAGGAAAATTAGTTTAAACAATGAGTCACAATGACAAGGACAAAAGGTTCATACAACGAGTCACAATGACTAATAAACATGGACAAATGCTTCACACAACTAGTCACAATGATTAATAAACAAGGACAAATGGTTCACACAACGAGCCAATGACAAGGATAAATTATTCACACAACGAGTCACAATGACTAATAAACATGGAGAAATGCTTCACACAACGAGTCACAATGACTAATGAACAAGGCCAATTGGTTCACACAACGAGTCACAATAACAAGGATAAATTATTAACACAACGAGTCACAATGATTAATTAACATGTTCAAATGCTTCACACAACAAGTCACAATGACTAATGACCAAGAACAATTGGTTCACACGACGAGTCACAATAACAAGGATAAATTATTCACACAACGAGTCACAATGACTAATAAACATGGACAAATGCTTCATAAAACGAGTCAAAATGACTAATAAACATGGACAAATGCTTCACACAACAGTCACAATGACTAATAAACAATGACAAATGGGTCACACAACGAGTCACTATGACTAATGAACAGGGATAATTGGTTGACACAACGAGTCACAATGACAAGGATAAATTATTCACACAAGGAGTCACAATGACTAATAAACATGGACAAATGATTCACACAACGAGTCACAATGACTAATAAACATTTACAAATGCTTTACACAATGAGTCACAAAGACTAATAAACATGGATAAATGTTTCACACGAGTCACAATGACAAGGATAAATTATTCATACAACGAGTCACAATGACTAATAAACATGGACAAATGCTTCACACATCGAGTCACAATGACTAATGAACAAGGACAATTGGTTCACACAATGAGTCACAATAACAAAGATAATTTATTCACACAAGGAGTCACAGTGACTAATAAACATGGACAAATGCTTCACACAATGAGTCACAATGACAAATAAACATGGACAAATGCTTCACACAACGAGTCACAATGACTAATGAACAAGGACAATTGGTTCACACAATGAGTCACAATAGCAAGGCTAATTTATTAACACAACGAGTCACAATGATTAATTAACATGTTCAAATGCTTCACACATCGAGTCACAATGACTAATGAATAAGGACAATTGGTTCACACAACGAGTCACAATGACAAGGATAAATTATTCACACAACGAGTCACAAGGACTAATAAACATTGACAAATGCTTCATACAACGAGTCACAATGACTAATAAACATTGACAAATGCTTCACACAACGAGTCACAATGACTAATAAACAAGGACAAATGGTTCACACAACGAGTCACAATGACAAGGATAAATCATTCACACAAGGAGTCACAATGACTAATAAACATGGACAAATGCTTCACACAACTAGTCACAATGACTATTAAACATTTACAAATGCTTCACACAACGAGTCAGAATGACTAATGAACAAGGACAATTAGTTCACATAACGAGTCACAATGACTAATAAACATGGACAAATGTTTCACCCAACGAGTCACAATAACTAATGAACAAGGAAAATTAGTTTGCACAATGAGTCACAATGACAAGGACAAAAGTTTCATACAACAAGTCACAATGACGAAAAAACATGGACAAATGCTTCACACAACTAGTCACAATGATTAATAAACAAGGACAAATGGTTCACACAATGACAAGGATAAATTATTCACACAATAAGTCACAATGACTAATAAACATGGACAAATGCTTCATACAACGAGTCACAATGACTTATGAACAAGGACAATTGGTTCACACAACGAGTCACAATAACAAGGATAAATTATTAACACAACGAGTCACAATGATTAATTAACATGTTCAAATACTTCACACAACAAGTCACAATGACTAATGAACAAGGACAATTGGTTCACACAACGAGTCACAATAACAAGGAGAAATTATTCACACGACGAGTCACAATGACTAATAAACATGGACAAATGCTTCATAAAACGAGTCATAATGACTAATAAACATGGACAAATGCTTCACACAACAATTACAATGAATAATAAACAATGACAAATGGGTCACACAACGAGTCACAATGACTAATGAACAAGGACAATTGGTTGACACAATGAGTGACAATGACAAGGATAAATTATTCACACAAGGAGTCACAATGACTAATAAACATAGAAAAATGCTTCGCCCAACGAGTCACAATGACTAATAAACATTTACAAATGCTTCGCACAACGAGTCACAAAGACTAATAAACATGGACAAATGTTTCACACAACGAGTCACAATGACTAATAAACAAGGACAAATGGTTCACACAACGAATCACAATGACAAGGATAAATTATTCGCACACCGAGTCACAATGACTAATAAACACGGACAAATGCTTCATACAACGAGTCCCAATGACTAATGAACAAGGACAATTGGTTCACACAACGAGTCACAATAACAAGGATAAATTATTAACATAACGAGTCACAATGGCTAATAAACATGGACAAATGCTTCACACAATCTTGCTATATTCATAATTCTTTTCTTGAAAGAAGTCATGAATTAATCTTGCTTTGAATACAAGATTCACACACATACCAAGAGATTCCCAATCAGATGGTTGGGACACTAGTCAAAACTAGTCTCTAAATGCAATTTCAATCGAGAATTGAGAAACAAATGGGGTCACCTATCTGAGTCTTATACAATATGTATGATATTTATTTTAGTTTGAACATAATTACCTTGATTTGTATGGTCTCATTTTAATCGTGGTATGTAAGGGCACAACACTTGTTTTAATTGCATAATGGTAAAACCCTTTACCTTTTGTGCAAAACTACAAATTATATTCTTATTTAGACATATTATACATCATAACAATTATTGAGGTATATTTCTAAATACAAAACTAAAATGAGTATACTACAACATTCATATGTTCATTGATGAAATGGCAACTACCCTAGTTCCCTTCATGCAAATTTCTAACTTTATTCTTGCTAGTCGTCGTACGATTATTTAATGTTAGGATTCTAAGGATTTAAAAAACCCTCGGATTGTGATATAAACACATCCTCCTCTAAATACCAATTTAGAAAGGTGGTTACGACATCTTTAGCCACATTTCATAGTCATGAAATGTGGGATTTTCTAACATTGTTCACAAATTTGTATCAAATACTCGTGACGTGATAATTCGCAAGAAGGCTATGTCAATGTCATACATATTTAAGAAGGAATATGTTGGTGTTACACGACCAACTTCCTTGATCTTTACTTATTTAGGAATTTGTCTCTATTTAACACTTTCTCTTTCAAGCCTAGTTCTATCCTTAAAAATAAGATAGGTACTTGCTTCTTATTCCTCCCACTCACTTCAAGAATTTCTACTTGATGAAGACTTATCTTCATATAAATTCCTAGTTAATCCTTCACAAGGATGAACTTTATAGTGGTATTTGGTCAATCAAAATTTCTCACAAATTAATTTACCAATTTTACATTGTCATGTGCTTAACAACTTAAGTGTTTTGATGACAAGTGTTTAGTTTGAGCAATAATAGTTTTGAACCGTGGATGCATCGAAGATATTATCAAAACATCTTTTGACTAAGTACTACTTGTATTCATATTTCTTCACAAGAAATCATACATAGGTATGTTAGGAATTTAAGATGCTAATCTTGTATTTGCATAGGACGACTCCTATCTAGTTCTATGGAATAGAACGATTCCTATGGAGTTAGTCCACAACCTATGATACGGTTCAATTTTAGAAAGAGATTCTTTGTCGTTAGGAATAGTGGTTTAATGGAGACTTGTGTTACAAACGAATTGATATCATATATGAGTAGGAGCGATAATAAAGAACAACATAAAACAACGAAATAGTGGGAAAATCAAACATTCATCGTTATATATAAAACATTTAAGAATGTTTTAGCATTTATATAGTGACCTCTACCCAACTTTTATAAATGATCCCGAGATCCAAATTCATATCAACTCGGGCACGATGAGCCGATTCATCCCTAATCAATATAACTCGGTGGATTAACTCTTTAATCGAGTCTACTTCTAGAACTCTCGGTCGATAAAATTACTTTAATATTTATCCTTAGCCCGGAACACATGCGACTACGGTCACGAATACTTCCGTTGAGCTCAATCCAAATTTCGATGTAGTAACAATTTACCACCCTGTTCCGGGTGTGATTTCCAGAGCAGATTTGTTACCACGTGAGCTTGGTGAATGATGCTTTGCTTGACTCTTCCTTTCGGCCTCTCCTGAAATAATGAACAAACTGAGGGCTCGGCTTGGTACCGAGCGTACTCACTCCGACGCTCAAGTCAATGAACTTAAAGAGATTAAGTTGTGTGCTACTTGGCAAAGTATGTTGTAGAGAGATAAGGGAGTTAATACCAGATGTATAGTGAGTTTTAGGTTAGATTGTGGATCCTTTTCTCATTGAGAGAAGTGGAGTATTTATAGACTTTCACCTTTTGTCACATAGTGGCCAAGTGGCAGAGCAGGTGGAAAGACTGTTCTACCCTCGGCCGAGGGACCCATGTCAGGCCGGCCGAGGGGTCTTAGATATGAGTACGCGGATATGTCTCCGGTGGTGGTTGACCACCGAGACCCAGTGACAGCCGACAGACGTGCTTGTCGGTTAATTTGTCTAATATGTTGACTTCTTTGTCTTTTGGCTTTGACCTTGCTCAATATGTTGACTCGGTCGGTCGGTGCGGGAATATGCCCCATCAATTTGCCCCCAGCGTAGTCTATGCCGTGGTATGGACCTTCGATGAGTGTTGAGCGTATTCTGCGCAAGTTGAAATTTCTTCCCCGGCTTCTTCTTCCTCGGCTTGGTTCTGCTCAGGCCGTATCATGGCCATATCATATCCCCCCTCCACATGGATGTGTAATGGATATCAAATGTGGAAAAGAAAATGGCGCTGGCTGATACCGAGGTTGAGAGTGCCGTGTGCTTTTGATTGCCCCCAGCCGGTGCTGCCAAGCTTGGTTGAACGGCGGGCCGTTTGGCAGGTAGATACCAAGGAGCGTGTTGAGGAAGATACGTCGATTGGCATTCTGTCAAGGAGCGTGTTGAAGAAGATTTGTAACTGTATGTTGATTGACATTCCATGGCTGCATGCTTGACACGTGGCTCGGCACTGATTGGTTGACGCTTCATGGGCTTTGCCCTGATTGGTCCGTTTCATGTGCTTTGCTCTATAAATAGAGCAGTTAACCCCGAATTTTTGGCCACCAAAAATTCATCTTCTCAAAAAAAACTTCTTCTCTCTAGCTTTCTTCGACGAAACTTCTCTCTAGTTTTCAAAGCGTTACTCGGCGTAACACTTTTCCAAGGTAAACAAACAAATTTTTTCAACTTTTATTTGTTAAGTATTTGTTGTCGTTATGTCTTCTGCGGATGCTCAACCCAGTACTCTGCGTCGGGGGGCTCCCCGTCGCGTCCTAATGAAGAGGAGGCACTGATTGTCACCCCGTTAACCGTTGGGGGTCCCCGGTCTCCTTCTCCTGAGGTTGATCCCAAATTTTTGGAGGGTTTTGAGGATGATGATGATGATGATGGGGATGATGATGAGGATGAGGCGACCCCTTCTGCCGGAGAGAGGCCGCACCTCTTGGATCACGGCGACGCCTGTAAGATCGGTCCTGATCGTGCTTGGACGAATAAGTTCGCTAGTTGTTCCGGTTCTGAATTTTTCGAGGACCATTACTCCTTCGGCAGGGGATATAAAATTGTTATCCCTGAGGAGGGTCAGGCGGTCTGTTGCCCTCCCAAGGGTTCTGTCGGCGTGTACATCAGACACCTGGAGTATGGGCTCCGGTTTCCTCTGAATGCATACGTTATGGCCATCATTAAAGCCATGAATGTCGCCGTGGCTCAATTGCACCCGTTGGCCATTAGGACTATAATTGGCTTTGTGTGGCTCTGTCTCTTTAAGGGGGAGGCCCCGACGGTTAACTTGTTCCGCCGGCTTCATCATCTTCGGCCGTCAACCCCCGGTGGCATGGGGTGGTACAGCGTGCAGACAGAGCCCGGTTACGTTACCGTGTCCAAAATTACATCTTGTAAGGACTGGAAGGGGCGGTGGGTATACGTCGAGGTGCCGGAGGACTATCCGCTGCCCCGGTCCTTCCAAAGCCGCGTCAATTTGCGGTGTGAGAGTCGGGGGGAGCGTGAGAAATATGTCTCCCGGAGTAAGCTTAAGATGGACGCCAGCAGGGTCTATCTTAATGAGGATGAGAAGCGGGCAATGCAGCTGTTTGAGGCTGAGAAGGATGGCACGCCGAAGGGATGGATGCCCCCGACGCAGATCATTCTTCAGGATGAGCTGCTCTGCCACGTCGGCCTCATACCGGCCCTCAGGCAGGGTGAGTGGGGTCGGTGTGAGGCCCATCTTTGCTCTTTATGTTTCTGTATCTTGGCCTTGGTTTATCTTCTTTTGTTTAACACTTGCTTTGTTTCTTTTACAGATCGTTTTGGCCCGGATCTGTCTGCGGATATCCTCAAGAGGTTGGGACTTGGCGAGGACGGGAAAATTGTTGATTTGCATCCTAAGGCCTTGCCGCGTGATCGCAGACCGGCCCCTAACGAACTCATGGACCAGCAGTTGAAGGCACTGGATGTGACGGCGGCTCAGGCGAAGGTTGCCAGTAACGTGCCGCGCCGCAAACCAAAAATAATGTCTACGGCGGCGACAGCGTCAACTCCGGTTCAGTCTTCAATCCCTGTGGTTCAAAAGCAGCAGGTGGTCATCGATGTTGATGAGGAGGTCACTGTTGCGCAGGCTCCTCCTGCTTTGAAAAAGAGAAAAGAGACCGAGTCTGCACGCTATTTCTTTATTACCGAGGCCGTCAAAGAAAAGGGTCCTGCAACCAAGAAGGCCAAGGCTGGTACGGATCTAACCTGTGGCTCGGATTTAGCTGGTTCATTAGGGATTCCTGATGACAGACTTTCTGACATGTCAATGAATGTTGACATGGATGCTTTGTCAGGGTTTTTTGTAGATCAGCCGCTGCCGGCTGTCTCTCTCACTGAACGGCAAATGGGGAAGCGGCCCATGCAGACGGGCAATCAAAATGTCACCGTCGACTCCTCAGCCCTGAAGCCTCCCCCCGCTCAGATTAGGGCGGAAGGCTTAAGGTTGATCAAGATGCTGGCGAAGTGGGCTGACATGGCCGGTGCTCATATTATGGAGCAAGAAAAGGTCATGGCTGAAGCTGCCCCTGTGCTTGAACGTCTCAGGCTCGAGCTTGCCGCCTCTAAGAAGGAGGCCGAGAGGTCGGCGAAGGACTTCAGTGCTAAGAAAGACCTCCTTCTGAGCGAAAGCTTAGGGAGGAAGCTGACAAGGCGGTCTTAGCCGAGAGGGCCAAGGTTGAGGCTGCGGAGGCTGACGCCGCTAAGCTACGGGAGGAGCGGGACAAGCTTCAGGCTGCTCACGACTTTGCTGTTGGTAAGAGGGAAGAATGGAAGTCTCTGTATACGGCTCAGGCGAAGGCGCATCGGAACACGAGGGCTATCCTCGCCCAGAGGGAGGAGGACATTGAGACGCTCCAAAATGTCGTCATCCCTAACATGTGCGCCCAATACCGGGACCAGGCCGAAGAAGCCACCAGGGAAGTAATCGAGAGCTCTTTCTGAAGGCTCCTTCCCGTGGCAAAGATTTGACCAGTTGCTTGATGATAAGGCGGCGTGCTGGAGGCAAAGGTGCGGAGGAGGCAGAGGCGAAGAAGGCCGCCGAGGAGGTGCGGAGAAGGCGGCCCATCTTGAAAAGGTGAAGGCGGCCAAGGAGGAAGCGAGAGGGCAAAAGGAAGGCCGCTAAGTCGGCTTCCGAGTCGCCCACCGATGGTGATTTGCGCTATCTGCTGCTGGGCGGCGCGAAGCGAGGCATAGGGA
Source organism: Silene latifolia (assembly GCF_048544455.1). Classification (NCBI taxonomy): domain Eukaryota; kingdom Viridiplantae; phylum Streptophyta; class Magnoliopsida; order Caryophyllales; family Caryophyllaceae; genus Silene; species Silene latifolia. The sequence goes on from NC_133531.1 coordinate 49,329,802, forward strand.
GACGGGCGGTCGTCACCGGATTCACCCGGCCCTTCAGACAGTTTCAGCCGTTCGGGGGCCAACTATTGAGCCTTTCCTCCCTGCCATCTTTTTTTTGGCGCTTTCAATTCTTATGTCTGTAACCTTTTGCTGTACCTTTCTCTTTTTTTGAACTTTGGTAGGTAGTGCTTAGGCTATCCCTATGGGGACGGCCGTCGACTTCTTTCTTTGTATTACCTGTAAATATTTCAATAAGAGTTGGTTTATTTTGCCTTCGGCTTGGCCGAGGTCTTTATCTCATTTTCATCTGAGTTGTCTTCTTACGTTATTAATTGAGCGCTTCTTTTTCTGTTTCTACCATCGGCTTGGCCGTGGCAGTTAGAATGCGTAAATCAACTGTACTTAACGTTTTTAAACATGTTGGCATGTTGGTCGCTTCCTCCACCACCTCCGGTCTTAGCCGAGGCGGTCAGATTTGCTATCCCAACCACCGTTGTGAACATGTTTGCATATCGGTCATTGTGTCCCCGTCACTCTCGGTCTGGCCGAGGCAATCGGGTTAACGGCTCGACAGCGTTCGTATTTGTAGACGTGTTGATCGCTTCCTCTGCCACTCCCGGATACATACCGTCGGAGCGACTAGAATTGCGTCTCAACAGTGCTTATACGTTCCTAAGCATGTTGATCATTGTGGCGAGTATCAACTGCTGTTGGCAATCGCGTTTCCCTCGTCACTCTCGGTGAGGCGATCGAGTTTACGTTTTGACTGCTTTCCGTACCCCGACATATTGATCGCTTCCTCTGCCACTCCCGGATTGGCCGGGGCGGTCAGATTTGCGTTTCTCAACAGTGCTCATACGCTTTTGTTCTTCGGTAGTGACTATGGAGGGGACAAGTATTTTGATGGAAAACTTGGATTATTCTTCATAAAGTGTAATCATGCGTTGGGGTGTCCACAACGGTTTCGGACACCTCCGCCATTATACAAAATATTTCCTTAAGTTGTCCGTGTTCCAGTGGCTCATCAGAGGAACACCCTCCATGTCTGTCAGCCGGTATGTACCCGGCCTCATTTCTTCAACCACTTTGTAGGGTCCTTCCCAGTTGGCCGTCATTTTGCCATGGATGTTTCCTTTGTTGGTGGCGGCCGACTTTCTTAGGACTAGATCTCCTACTCTTAAGTCCCTTTTGTGGACTCTGCGGTTGTATGCTCTTCTCATTCTGTTTTGGTAAACGGCTAAGTTGAGCCGTGCCGTGTCTCGACTCTCTTCGACCAGGTCTAGGGAGGCTTTCAGGCCTTCCTCATTTTCGTCTGGGTCAAAGGTTTGCGTTCTAAATGCAGGCACCGCTGCTTCAATTGGTAGGACGGCTTCAGACCCATAGACAAGGTGGAATGGGCTGTACCCCGTTGCTTCTTTCTCCGTGGTTCTAAGGGACCACAGGACGCCGGGTAGTTCATCAGCCCACCTTCCCTTTAGATCTTCAACCTTCTTTTTCAGCCCGTTTAGGATTGTCTTATTAGCTGCCTCCGCCTGCCCGTTGCTCTGAGGGTGGCAGACGGAGGAGTACGCAAACTTGATACCGAGCTCTTCTAGCCAGTTCATTACCATGTCACTCCAAAACTCTCGGCCGTGGTCAAATACCATGACTTTGGGTAACCCAAAACGAGTTATGACGTTTTCCCAAATAACCTTTCTTACGGCCGCCGTGGTCTTGGCAGGTACTGCGACAGCTTCGACCCATTTGGTGAAGTAGTCAACGACGACGATCAGGTACTTCCTTCCTCCGGAGGCCGTCGGAAATGGCCCTAATAAATCCATCCCCCACTGTGCGAATGGTAGGGGACTAAGTACTGGTTGCAAGTCTCGGGAAGGTGCGTGTATCACCGGGGCATGCATCTGACAGTTCTTGCACTTCTTGGTCTTAATTCTGGAATCCTCAAGCATGGTAGGCCAGAAGTAGCCGGTTCGGAGAGCTTTGTGGGCTAGCGTTCTTGCCCCCATGTAATGTCCACAGATGCCTTCGTGAATCTCTGTCAGTATGAGCTCCGCGTCGGCTGGGCCGACACATTTCAAAAGTGGTCTTATTACGGTCCTTCTGTATAGTTCTCCTTCGAACACCAAGTATCTTGCGGCGATCCTTTTTATCTTCTGGGAGAGATTGCGGTCCTCCGGTAACTCTTTTGTTAGTTTGTATTTCATTATCGGAGTCATCCACGTCGTCTTGGCTTCAATGTCGCCCACCATGCCGACGGTCTCAGTGATGCTTTTAGCATTCCTGATATCCACCAGCACGGTTCGGCTGACATTCTTGATGCTTGAACTGGCAAGTTTTGAGAGAGCGTCGGCTCGGTTGTTCTCAGACCTGGGGATGCATTGGATTTGGAAAGATTTCAATTTCTTTGTGTCGGCTTTTACCCTTTCCAGGTATCTTACCATCCCATCGTCTCGAGCCTCATACTCTCCTCTGATTTGGTTAGTCACTAATAGTGAGTCTGTCTTCAACACAATGTGTTCCGCTCCGGCAGCTCTAGCTAGCTCGACTCCGGTTTTCACCGCCTCGTATTCGGATTCGTTGTTCGAGGCCGAGAAGGTAAACTTCAAGGCATACTCAAACTCGTCCCCGTTTGGGCTGATGATAAGGATGCCGGCTCCTGAGCTGTTCGTCGTGGAGGACCCGTCGGTGTATACTTCCCATACTCCGGGATTTGGTTCTTCTTTATATGTGCACTCGGCCAGGAAGTCTGCAAGTGCCTGCCCTTTTATCGAGGACCTCGGCTTGTATTGAATGCCGAAGCCGGATAGCTTTACTGCCCATTTGATGAGCCTGCCGGATTGTTCAAATTTTTCCAATGCTTTCTCCAATGGTTGGTCGGTTAAGACCGTCACGGGATGCGCGTCGAAGTAAGGTTTCAGTTTCCTTGCGGCAACGACGACAAGAAAGGTCGCTTTTTCAATCGTGGGTAATTTCTTTCGGCGGGCGGCGCAGTGTATGGTGACAAAGTAGATTGGGCATTCTTTGCTTGACTTCTTCTCACGATGATTACGACCGACCGTGGCCGAGGTAATCGCTATGTATAGATATAACGTCTCCCCAAAGATCGGCCTGGACAGGGTCGGGAGAGTTTGAAGATGAGCTTTCAGTTGCCTGAAAGCTGTGCTCTGTTCCTCCCCCCAGCTGAAGTCTTTATTCCCCTGCAACACTTTGAAGAAAGGGGTGCTCTTGTCGGCTGACCGAGAGATGAAACGAGCGAGAGCCGCCATCCTCCCGGTTAATATCATAACCTCTTTTCGATTCCTCGGCTCTGGTAGGTCCAGTATTGCTTGGACTTTCTCTGGATTGGCATCAATTCCCCTGGCGCTGACAAGCACGCCGAGGAACTTACCTGCCCGGACACCGAAGTTGCATTTCATTGGGTTAAGTTTCATCTTGTATTTCCTTAGTGAACAAAATGTTTCGCTCAAGTCGGCCAAGTGCTCTCTGTCAGACTTGCTTTTTACAATAGCATCGTCGACGTAAGCCTCGATGTTTCGCCCTTTTTGATCTTGAAACACTTTGTCCACCAGCCTAGTGTAAGTTGCGCCGGCGTTTTTCAAACCGAACGGCATCATTTTATACATGTATGTGCCGTGTATGGTGATGAATGCGCACTTAGGCATGTCTTCTTCGGCCATGAATACCGATGGTACCCGAGAAGGCGTCTAGCGAGGCTTAGCATAGTGTAGCTGCCGTTGCGTCAATTAAGCTATCTATTCGAGGCAAGGGATAGCAATCTTTGGGGCATGCTTTATTAAGATTTGTAAAATCAACACACATCCTCCACCCCCCTGATGACTTCTTCACCATTACAACATTTGCTAGCCACTCAGGGTAAGTACAAGGCATGATAAAGCCTGCCTCTAACAATTTATCTACCTCGGCCTTGATGGCCTCATCTTTCTCGGCCGAGGAGTTCCTCATCTTCTGCTTGACAGGGCGAGCGTTGGAGAGCACGTTCAGCTTGTGAACGATCACCTCTCGGCTCACACCTGGCATCTCGGCGGCTGAGTACGCGAAGACGTCTTTGTTCTTCCTCAGCAGGTCTAGGAGATCGGCTCTGAATTTTGGCTCCAGGCCGACACCGACAGTTACGGTGCGTCCTGGGTCAATTTCTATTTCTTCGGTCTCGGCTCCCTCGACCATGCCGACGGTGTTCATCGGATCACCCTCCCGTTGTAAGGATGGGCTCTTCCCCTTCTCTGATTTCTTCGCCACTTTAAGGGATTGCATGTTACACCCTCTGGCAAATATTTGGACATTGACAATTTCGTCTCTCTCGTCCTTTGAGACGAGCTTTGTGCCTCCCCGGTCGAGACATACATCAATGTCGTGGCCGGATGGACATTACAAAGATCGGCCTCGCTCAAAGTGACGCGGCCTATCGGGACGTTGTAGGCGGACGAACCATCAATAACCACGAACTCGGACCAAACATTTTTAGCCGCATCGGCTTGGCCGAACATCACCGGCGATCCCCGATTGACCCCAAGGGTACCAGCCGGCCGCGGGAGAAGTGTATAGTGGGTTGGTGCGGGGGCTCAGGTCCTCAATCTTCAGACCGAGATTGAGGAAGCATTCCTTGAACATGATGTTCGTGTAGGCGCCTGTATCAATTAGGCACCTCTTGACCAAATGGTTGGCTATGTCCAGGTGGACCACCAGCGGATCGCTGTGTGGGGCTACGACTCCTTCGTAGTCTTTCTTACCGATGGTTATATCGGGGACGGTGGAAGTGGGGATCATTTGTGGTGGGCACAAAGTTGATGGCTTGGTAAAGCTCATTTAGGTGCCGTTTGTGCCCATTAGGCGACCCTCCGTTCTCGTTTCCTCCAATAACCACCTGGATCACTCCCATCCTCCGGAATGCGATTTCTGTTCGCCCGTCGGAGCTCGTTTCCGGGGCCCCGACTACGTACTTGCCGAGGGCCCCCTTTCGGATCGCTCCTCGATGGCATTCTTGGATGCCGACAGCGTTGTCGGTCTTATGGCGGCCGGCTGGCCGTGGTAATCGCAAAATTGGTTTGCGTCGCCTTCCGCCTTCGTCTTGGGGGTCTTGCCCTTCTCGCCCTTCGTTCTTGCTTAGGGCAAAGACCTCGGCCGGTGATTTAACCAGGGGGTGAGGCTGCATGCATCGCTTCGGGGTGTATGGTCCCGAACTCCCGCGCCCGCCGAGTTCATTTTTATTAAATTTCTCGGGCGTGACCTATTATTGTCACGGCGTCCTTCATCTCTGTTGTCCCGGTTGCTCCTCTCTGGGTGCCGGCTTATTTGTGGCTTACCAGTCTTGTGATAATCCTCCACCTTTATGGCTCGGTCGGCCATCTTTCAAGCGGAGTCCGGGTTGAGGTCTTCACACTTGATGAGCTCATTTTTGAAATCGCCTCTTGGTAGGCCCTTCATCGCGCAAGGCCGCGATTCGGTGTTCGGCTCTCGGATCTGCTGAACCTTAGCGTCAAATCTCTTGACGTAGCTCCGGAGGGACTCGTCCTCCCCCTGTCGGATAGTCAGGAGATCTGATGTTTCCACGGCCCTTCGCTTGTTGCAAGCGTACCGAGCTATGAAGTTATCCCTTAGTTCGGCGTAGCAAAGATATACCGAACCATTAGGTAGCCCCTTGTACCAACTCTGGGCCATCCCATGCAGGGTTGTTGGGAAGACTCGGCACCACACCTCATCGGGTTGCTCCCACACCGACATGTACGACTCGAAAGCCTCGGCATGGTCGGTCGGGTCGCTATCTCCTTTGTATGATATGGCTGGCGACTTGACTTAGTTGGCACCAGGACTTCGAGGACAAAGGCATTGAGGGGCTGTCTGACCACGTGCCGAATGACACGCGGCGATCGGCTCCTCTCAATCCTAGTCCGGCTTCTCTCCCCACGGCGGGAAGGGCTTCTTGTTGTCCGACTTTGGAAAGTCGGACTTCTTTCTTCACTTCTTCGGGGGTGGCCTCGTTGGTGCCGCGGCGACGCTATCCTCCCGCGAGGTGGGGAAAGACTTTGGTCTGCCACTGACACCACGGGCACCGCTGGCGTTTTGGTACGCCCAACCTCTTGCATTGCTCCGGACAGGTTGTTCGGAGTCACCTTAGGGACCCTGGTCACCTTTGGGTCTTATTTCTCAGAACCGTCGTTGCGACGGGGGTTAGCGGCGTACTACCCATCAGTCCGGGGAATAGCTTCGATTGGGTGCATCGACCACATGTCCCATGTGGTGACTTGGCCGTGCGGCGGTGTTCTGGTAGTATCGGCATCCCGTACGCCGGTTGAATTACTCGGCCGGTGGGGGACTGCTCGATCTCAGAATTAGGGATTGTGTCATCCTGGTAGAATGCGGTTTCGTCACTCACAATTACTTCTGGCTGTTTTGACATCTTCTTAACTTGCTGGGTGGGTTTTGTTTTGTGTTTTTTTTGTTAAGGGATTTGACTAGCTTTTAGTATGCGCCCCCACAGACGGCGCCAATTGTTCCGGGTGTGATTTCCAGAGCAGATTTGTTACCACGTGAGCTTGGTGAATGATGGCTTTGCTTGACTCTTCCTTTCGGCCTCTCCTGAAACAATGAACAAACTGAGGGCTCGACTTGGTACCGAGCGTACTCACTCCGACGCTCAAGTCAGTGAACTTAAAGAGATTAAGTTGTGTGCTACTTTGCAAAGTATGTTGTAGAGAGATAAGGGAGTTAATACCAGATGTATAGTGAGTTTTAGGTTAGATTGTGAATCCTTTTCTCAATGAGCTCAATCCAAATTTCGATGTAGTAACAATTTACCACCCATTTACCCAACGTAACAAGTTTAGCACCCCGGTGAGCCGAGCCTACTTCCTTATGAAATTGGGGCTCATGGTTCTACTATTTGGTAAGGCTAATCCTCAATTATTATTCAGTCAGAGGTCTTGTCAATTTATTATCTATCACGTTTTAAGTGAACTAAAGCGGTGAACAATTGACACGGTTGATGACTCGATAAAATAATATGCATGTGAAGTTATGGCGATTTGGCTATGCATGCAAACATATAAAACAAATGCAAAACAAAAACAATAAAATCCTAGTATGGCCTTCCTAAAATAGTAAATCAAATAAACTATTTATAAATTCGGAAATCAACTCCTTTGGTCCCTTGAACTTCATTTGGCACGCACTTCAAGGTTGTTCGTCTCTGTCGGACCACCTTCTCGAATGGCACCGTTTTCAAGGAACTCCGAAATAAATAAATTACATAGCTATTCTACTTTATACAATATAAAATAAAATAAAACTAAATAAAATAAAAGTGATACGAGATCACATTAATTACAACTGAATCGATATCCTCATTCATTTCGGGAAATACCAATTAAACTAAGTACAAATTACATAATTCAAAATTACATAAAATAAAATATGACAATCATACTAAAAGTGCAGCATTAATATATGTATAAAACATGCCATGTTATGTGCCAAATCGCCCTATTTAAGCTAATATCGTATATATGGTCCGGTTTTATGGATTATTGTGACAATTAACCTATTAAAATCACAAAATATTACATAAATCACATCTATGTCCAAGATAATTACCCCAACCTCTTAGGACTCAAAAATTTAGTCTTCACTAAACATTTGACAATAATTCAACTTGATATTATATAATTGCTCTTTAATCACTATTATTCATAATAATAAGGAAATAATTCCCAAAAATTCATAAAAATTCGAAAAATTGAAAATCATAATTTTGTATATTCTGGAAAATTCCCAACATCCCGAAATTTTAATAAAATTTGCCCTTTAATTAATTTTAATTTATTTCACAAATAAATTGTATAAAACATGATTTTATCCCTTTAATTCCAAATTAAACATAAATTATACAATAAATCAAAATCAAAATTTTGAATATTCTAAATACATTTCTAGAACCTATAAATGACAAATTTTAAGCCTAAAAGTCAAATTTTATTTTAATGACTATTAAAGTTGCTTTTTATTAATTTATATCCCATAAAAATTAATAACCATTAAAATTATACGAAAATTAACATGCAACTTTAGATCTGATGTTCATATCATATATATAACATTGAGAAAAATTTTCATGCCATAAAATTCAATTTAGCTATTTATGTAAAAATAGTCACTATTTATTCGATTTTTACATCTAAAAATCATAAATCATGCAAAATTAAATCATTTGATCTAAAAATTTACATACAGTGTTTAAATATTGCATGTGACAACATACTAAATTTTCATGGGCAGGAACAAAGTCTAACCATTTTTAACATAAATACCTCTATTTAATCGACGTTTAACATGTAAAAATCATACATCATGCTATACAAAACCATTTTATATGAAATTTTACATACAATTTCTAAAATATGCATGTGAGGTTGTGTAAACATTTTATGGTCAGAATCATAGTCTAACTATTTTTAGCATTTTAATTGTCAAATTACTCAATAAAATGTAATAAAAATGCAAAAAATCATTTTAAAGAGCAATAAATTACCATAAATCATCAAAATGACCTAAAATCAATTTAGGACCAAAAGATTTAATATGCAAAATTTTCGTGGCATTTATCTTCATAAATCACAAATTTTTAGTTTTATATGTTAACATATTAACTCGGAAAAACAAAACCGATTATGCATGCAACAACTCTTGCTCTGATACTAATTGATGGATTCGTATATCACTTATTAGACTCCTCTAATAACTAAGTATTTATTAGTTTAGTCATAAACTAAAAGGAACTTATGCATGCATAACATTAAAATACAAAGTAAGAAGAAAATTGATCAACTTACAATAAGGGCCGAAATTGGGTTTATACTAACTTGGTTGGCTACCAAATTAGTCTTCTTAAGAATAATCCAAATGCCCCAAAAACCCTAGATCTAATTGCAAGATCTACTCCTCAAGGATTTGTACCAAGGAAATCCTTCTTAATACAAATATTAATTTGATTACTAGAAATTAATATTTGTGACCTTAAAATACTAATATTATGAGATTACTACTTCTAGTAATATATAAATAATATTAGAGATTTTTATGAGTTTTTCTAGTGTTGTTCAAAACTAAAAACTAGAGAGATAAGTTGTTCATCAAGTAAATAATCTTATATGAATGAATAATCAAAAATAGAAGAGAAAACTCTCACATTTTCATAGGGTGGCCGGTTTTTAATGTCTTGGGTAGGATGTCCAATGCTTTTTCAATTTGCTCTTCACAAGAGACTAGGCATGCACCCTATATTAGTAGGGAATGATTGTGTTCCGTTTTAATTAAATAAACAAAACACAACCATCCCCATATCTACCCATTTACACGACACCCATAAATAAAATTGGTCCATTTTAAGTTTGTCAAATGTCAATTTTGTGTAATGTGACATATTGGACATGTTACTAGACATGTTAATTAAATAATGCATTTTTAACAAATTAAAAATCATTATATTAACAAAATAAATCACATACAAAAATTAACTAGTAATTCACAATTACAATTACTTAAAATGGGTCATAGAATTATAAATCACAACTACTTGTATTTATAATAAACCATTCATTCTAATATTAATTGTTTCATAAACAATAAATAAACATAAGTAATAAAACAATTTAATTACTTAATACGAACCTTATATAATCGAATTACAATAAGATACGTAATTTCACTCACAAAATCATTTGTTCAATTTTAAGGAATTAATTAACTTGTATCGTCATACAATTAATTAATTAATCAATTAAGAATGTTTCCCTAGAGGTATGACCTTAAGGGATCAACTGATCACCACCGTCACACGACAGTAATGTCAAACTCTAGTCAGCCAATCATTACCGATTAATGTGGATCAGTTGACAATAAAATGTTACATTCCCTTATGTATTCTGGAATAAAACTACTAAGACTCGAATTTTGGACAGAAATGGAGCTGAAAATCGAGACTCAAATGCTAAGGATCGAGTGAATTGGATATGAATTAAACCAAGCACTAAGCCAAGGTTTAAGACTAAGAGCTTGTTCAAGCACCTAGCAAAGAACTCACTCAACCCCTAGCACTAAGCATAGGAGGATCTTCTAGCACAAAGCAAAGAATTTTAAGAGAAAAAACTAGGTTTTCACTTGTATTAATGTTCATTCAAATCTGAAGTTCTCAAGTGCCTAGCTTGGTTTATATAGACCAAGGCTTACAATCTTGACCCTTGATTGCAAGTAGCATCTAAGGGCCACAAAATGAGCAGCTAAAGAGCACAAAAAACGGCAGCCAAGGACTCTTACAATGCTGAAATGAAAATGACATAAAGTAAAGAAAGTAAACTAATAGTCCAATCTTCCTTGTTTGTAGCTCAACTTCTTATTTATGATTATATGGACTGATTGGGGGCTTGAGAAACCGTGTAAGACTCCCATGCTGCAGCCAAAAAGTCTCTTGAGCTTTGTTGGAACAAAAGAAGAAAGATTGATAGCGACATTTAGCTCATTGTTCAAAACCGGGTCCCCTTGTACCTTTGCAATGTTTCTTCAATTAAAATCTGAATGGTAGCTCTAGGAGATAAAATATCCTACACAAAAACGTCCCAAACTCACCCAAGATAAGAATTAGGACGGTTGGAGCCATGACTTCTTAGACGGTTTTGGTGTTAGACCCCAAATTGTGACGAGGTCCAAAACCGGGTGAAATGAGGCCTTTCTCGGTTTGATTCGTTTCAATCTTCCCTTCTTGAAAAGGATTTGCCCTCAAATCCTCGAGCTTATCCTCCTCAATCTCTTCATAATAAGGACTTAAATCCCCAACATTGAAAGTTCCATGGACTCCATATTCTCCGGGAAGGTTTATCTTGTATGCATTGGACCCGAACTTCTCAAGTACTTCGAATGGACCATCAGCTCTAGGCATGAGCTTATTCTTCCTTTTTTCTGGAAATCTTTCTTTTCTCAAGTGTATCCAAACAAGATCTCCGGGTTCAAAGCTTTTGGTTCCCTTAACACCCTTGGATTTGGCCTTGTGAGCCTCATTAGCTTTCTCAATTTGCTTCTTGACTTGTTCATGGACATGGAGCATTTGTTCAACCCTTTTCTTAGCATCATAATCAATGGTATTTCTTGATGGGTGCCAAATCAGTAGGCATCATAGGATTCACGCCATACACCACCTCAAATGGAGACTTGCCCGTGGTTGTGGAGGGGGCTCGGTTGAAGGCAAACTCGGCTTGAGCTAGTTTGAGGTCCCAATCTTTCAATGACTTAGCAACCGTGCATCTAAGGATCCTCCCCAAGGTCTTGTTGGTAACTTCCGTTTTCCCATCAGTTTGAGGGTGATGGGAGGTGCTAAACAAGAGCCTTATTTTGAGTAGCTTCCATAAGGTCCTCCAAAAATGACTCATGAACTTGGAATCCCTATCCGAGACAATGGACTTAGGAATACCATGTAGCTTGACCACTTCTTTGAAATAGAGCTCGGCCACACTAGTTGCATCTTCGGTCTTCTTGCAAGCAATGAAATGGGCCATTTTGCTAAATCTATCCACAACAACCATGATTGAATTCTTCCCTCTTTGAGTTCTTGGTAAAGCAACAATGAAATCCATGCTTATGTCTTCCCATGGCTGATTTGGAACCGGCAAAGGAGTGTAGGGGCCTGTTTGGAAGTAGGATTTTGATTGTTGACAAGGAGCACACCTCTTGATCACATCTTGGACATCCCCTAGCATCTTAGGCCAATAGAATTGCTCTTGGAGTATGTGATAGGTCTTTTGAATGCCAAAGTCCCCGGCAAGACCATTGGAGTGAACTTCCCTTATCAATAAATTTCTATAAGGTCCCCTAGGCACACACAATTTGTTTCCAAAGAATAAGAACCCATTTTGAACCAAGTATTTGCTCTTGAGCTTGATTTGGCCAGATTGAAGGAGCTCCCATTCTTCTTTAAAATCCGGATCTTCCACATATAATTCTTTCATGTACTCGAACCCAAGGACCCTTTGGTCCATGAAACTCAACATAATGAACCTCCTTGACAATGCATCAGCCACTATATTGTCTTTCCCCTCTATGTACTTGCTTGAGAAGTTGAAGGATTGTAAGAACTCCACCCATTTAGCATGCCTATGATTGAGCTTGTGTTGACCATTAATGTATTTGAGAGCCTCATGATCAGAATGGAGGACAAATGGTCGAGGTTTTAAGTAGTGACTCCAATGGGTTAAGGCTCGAACAATAGCATAGAACTCCTTATCATAGGTTGAATAATTGAGCTTGGCACCACTCAATTTCTCACTAAAGTAAGTAATTGGCTTGTGCTCTTGAACAAGGACAGCCCCAATGCCAATGCCACTAGCATCACACTCAACTTCAAACAACTTATTGAAATTTGGCAAAGCAAGAATAGGAGACTCACAAAGCTTCTCTTTGATGATATTGAAGGATGATTCAGCCTTGTCTCCCCATTTGAACTCCCCTTTCTTCATACATTCGGTTATAGGAGCCATAAGTGTGCTAAAATATTTGATGAACCTCCTATAGAATGATGCCAACCCATGGAAACTCCTTACATCCGTGATGTTCTTAGGTATAGGCCATGATTTGATCGCCGTAACCTTCTCTTGATCAACCAATATGCCTCGGTCCGAAATGATAAATCCCAAGAATTGGACTTCATTTTGCATAAAAGAACACTTCTCTAGCTTGCCATACAACTTGTGCTCCCTAAGAGTTTCAAACCACACTTGCAAATGCTTGAGGTGCTCTTCTTTGGAAGGACTATAGACCAAGATATCATCAAAGTAAACAACCACAAATCTGCCCAAGTAAGGTCTAAGTACCTCGGTCATGAGTCTCATGAAGGTACTTGGTGCATTAGAAACACACGGACTAAGGGACTCTCTCACAAAGCCTTTGCTCACAAGCTCTCCAATTTGTTGATGTAATTCTTGAGTAGCTTTAGGATCACTTCTATAGGCAGCCTTGTTTGGTAATGTAGCACCCGGAATGAAATCAATTTGTTGCTCAATGCCCCTAAGAGGAGGCAAGCCACTTGGAAGTTCATTTGGGAACACATCTTCATTGGATTGGAGGAGCTCTTGGACCTCCTTAGGGAGTGAAACATTCTGCCCAAAAACCACATCTTTTGCAACAAGAGCATATACATTTTCATCACCCTTTAACTCTTGGAGCATCTCGGCCTCATTGATCAATAATACCTCTTTTGAAGGCTCAAGCATGGATGGTGGTGTAGTATGTTTAAGGACGGGTGGAAGTGATGTTAGAATGACCTTTCTTGAGCCAAACTTGAAGGTATAAGTGTTGTCTCTCCCATGGTGTACCGAATCCCTATCAAACTCCCAAGGTCTTCCAAGAAGAAGATGACAAGCATCCATAGGTAGAACATCACAAAGAGCCTCATCCGAATAGTTCTTACCAATGGAGAAGGTCACAAGGCATTGCTTATCCACTCTAACTTCAGCCCCTTTGTTAAGCCACCTTAATTTATAAGGACTAGGATGGTCTTGTGTAGGCAATGATAGTTTTTCAATGATAGTACTAGAGGCTACATTGGTACAACTCCCTCCATCAATGATAAGATTGCAAACTCTTCCCTTAATGGTGCACCTAGACCTAAAGATTTGTTGTCTTTGGTCCATTTCCAAGGGTTGGGGTTGGGGTTGGGTATGCATCACTCTCCAACTAACCAAGCTAAGACCCGCATCCGGCATAACCACATCAGCCTCCTCATTGTCCGTCCCTCCCTCATCCTCATCACACACAAGGATCTCATCATCACCCCAATGAACCACTTCAAAGCTACTAAGGGCTCTCTTGGTTGGGCATTCTTTGGCAAAGTTACCATAACCTTGGCATTGGTAACATTTTTTGAGAGGCATGGTCTTTTTTTGTGAGGTTTCGGCTGCTTTTCCTTTGTCAAGTATGGGCGTTTTGTTTTGAGATGGTGGTTCATTAATTTTGAAACCGGTTGGGGGTTTAAAGGTGGCTGTTTTGGCGGCTGGTTTGGTGGTTGTAGCTTTCCCTTTACCCAATTTCTCAACCCTTAAAGCCAAATTAACGGCTTCATCAAAGGACCATACTTGTTGCATTCTAACCCTATGAGCAATCTTAGTATCTAAACCTTCAACAAATCTAGCAATTTTCTGTTCGGGCTTTTCATTGAGTTCACATTGCAAAGTAAGTTGTTCAAAGTCTCTAAGATATGACTCAAGTGGTTGTTGGTCTTGTTTAAGTTGTTCAAAGTCTCTAAGTTTACTGACTTGAGCGTCGGAGTGAGTACGCTTGGCACAAAGCCAAGCCCTCAGTTCGTTCATTGTTGCAGGAGAGGCCGAGAGGAACAATTAAGGAAAGAAGGATTCAACCAAAGACGACATTCTACAAGCTACGAGTGGTAACGAATATCTGCTCTGGAATTACACCCGGAACAATTGGCGCCGTCTATGGGGAAATCGCTACTAGAAGCTAGTCACATTCGTTCCCAAACAAAAAAAAAACACAAAAACCCACCCAAAAAGCTAAGAAGATGTCGAAACAACAAGACGCAGTCGTGACCGACGAAACCGCGTTCTACCAAGATGATACCTTCAACAATTCTGGAGTCGTGCAGCCCTCCACCGGCGGAGTAATCCAACCGGAGTTCGGGATGCCAATAATACGACACGCTGCGCTTGACCAACCAGGTCACCATCATGGGACATGTGGTTGACGTAGCAAAACTGAAAATGCTCCTGGACCTAATTAGTAATACGCCTGCTCACACTGTCACGCCGACAAGAGCGGCAGAAACCGTCCAGGAGACCAGGGCCAAAAATGTGACTCCGAGAAATTTGAACGGAGCACTAGGAGAAGCTGACCCAGTCAAGTCGCCGGGGGAGCCCAAAGTGGGCGTGGTAGACCTAAGTCCTTCCCGTACTCATGGGAGGACAGCGTCCCCGCAGCACGAACGAGGCTTACCCCAAAGGAGCCAGAGGAGTCCGACTCAGCAGAGTTGGAGAAGAAGTCCGAGTCGAAGAAGGAGTCCTTCCCGCTACGAGGGGAGGAGCCGGATTAGGAACGCGAGGAGCCGATCGCCACGTGTCATTCGACACGTGGTCAGACAGCCCCTCAACGCCTACGTCCTAGAAGTCCAGGTGCCAACTAAGCTCAAGTTGCCACCCATATCATACAAAGGGGAAAGTGATCCAGCCGACCACGCTGAGGCTTTCGAGTCTTACATGTCGGTATGGGAGCAGCCCGATGAGGTCTGGTGCCGAGTTTTCCCAACAACTCTGCATGGGATGGCTCAAAGTTGGTACAAGGGGCTTCCCGACGGCTCGGTATACTATTACGCCGACCTAAGGGACGCCTTTCTAGCCCAGTACTCTTGCAATAAGAGGAGGGCCGTGGAGACGTCGGACCTCCTAACTATCAAACAGGAGGGGGGCGAGTCTCTACGAAGCTATGTGAAGAGGTTCGACGGAAAGGGCCTCCCAAGGGGAGACTTAAAAAATGAGCTCATCAAGTGCGGAGGCCTGGGCTTGGATGCCGCCAGGAAGATGGCCGACCAGGCCATCAAGGTAGAGGACTATCACAAGACCTGGGTAGGCCCCAGCGAGGCCGAGCACTCAGAAAAGAAGAGCCGCCGGGAGGACAACCCGGATGAAAGACGCCGTGACAACAACGGGTCACGGTCCGATGAAAGACGCCGTGAGAATAATAGGTCACGGTCGGACAAATCTGCCAGGAAACAGGACTCGACGGGCGCCGGGTGGAGTTCAGGAACGTACCACCAGAGGCGGTATAATGATAAAACCCCTCTCGTCGTATCAGCCGCCGAGGTCTTCGCCCTGAGCAAAAACGAGGGCCAGAAGTGGGAGAGACCCCCCAAGCCAAAAAGTGACGGTTACACGAGCCGATCGTGAGTACCACGGCCACACCGGCCATTTAACCAACCCATGCACGGCATCTGAAGAATGCCATTGAAGAGCTGATCCGGAAGGGGAGCCTCAGCAAGTACGTTGCCAAAGGCCAAAAGACTGACGCCGACAGTTCAGGTAAGAAATCCGTCTTCGAACGGATAGGAGTGATCCATGTTGTCATCGGGGGCAACGAGAACGGAGGGTCCGCTCATGGGCACAAACGGCACCTGAACGAGCTATATCAGGCCATCAACTTTGTGCCCAACACAGCGATCCCCGCTTCCAACATCCCCGATATAACCATTGGAAGGAAGGACTACGAAGGAGTCATCGCTCCTTACGCCGACCCACTTGTAGTCAATTTGGACATATCCAACCACTGGTCAAGAGGTGCCCGATTGACACAGCGCATACACGAACATCATGTTCGGGGAGTGCTTCCTCGGCCTCGGCCCGAAAGTCAAGGACTTGAGCCCCGCACCAACCCACTATACGACTTCTCGGGGGCCGGCCTGGTACCACTGGGATCAATCGGACTCCGGTGACGTTCGCGAAAAGAGTGCGGCTAAGAATGTCCTAGCCGAGTTCGTGGTCATCGACGGCTCGTCCGCCTACAACGTTCTCATAGGCCGAGTCACCCTGAGCGAGGCCGACGCAGGTGATGTCCATCGGGCCCTAACACCGATGTATGTCTCGGACCGGGGAAGCGCATAAGCTCGTCTCCAAAGACGAGAATGACGAGGTGGTCAACGTCCGGATAGCTGCGCGGAGGATGCAACATGCAATCCCTCAAAGTGGCAAAGAAATCAGAGAAAGGGAAAAGTCTATCCTTACAACAGGAGGGCGACCTCATGGATGTAGCTAGCGGCTGACCGGGAAGGTGTGCCTTTGATAAACCGTTAAGACACCGGTAATCTCGGGAAAACTACGTAGCGGCGGAGGTGTCCAAAAATTTGTGGGCACCCCGACGCACGTTTTTATCTAATGAAAAATCGTCCAAGTCTTCCATCAAAATGTTCATTTTCCCATAGTCACTAGGAAACGTGACGCCGGCTCGCATTGTCATACCGACAAGAGCGGCAGATCTCTATCGAAGCGTACGTCGGCTCACACCGTCATACCGACAAGAGCGGATCAGTCTCCATCAAGAAGTAGGCGCCGTCGCAGTCACCCCAAGTAGTAGACGCCACTAGATCACCCCAAGAGGTTTGACGCCGTCGCAGTCACTCCAAGTGGTAGACGCCACGCAGCCTCCATCAAGAAGTAGGCGCCGTCGCAGTCACCCCAAGTAGTAGACGCCACGGCAGTCACCCCAAGAGGTTTGACGCCGTCACAGTCACTCCAAGTGGTAGACGCCACGGCAGTCTCCATCAAGAAGTAGGCGCCGTCGCAGTCACCCCAAGTAGTAGACGCCACGGCAGTCACCCCAAGAGGTTTGACGCCGTCGCAGTCACTCCAAGTGGTAGACGCCACGGCAGTCTCCATCAAGAAGTAGGCGCCGTCGCAGTCACCCCAAGTAGTAGACGCCACGGCAGTCACCCCAAGAGGTTTGACGCCGTCGCAGTCACTCCAAGTGGTAGACGCCACGGCAGTCTCCATCAAGAAGTAGGCGCCGTCGCAGTCACTCCAAGTGGTAGACGCCACGGCAGTCACCCCAAGAGGTTTGACGCCGTCGCAGTCACTCCAAATGGTAGACGCCACGGCAGTCAATAACAAGGAGCACTCGCCGGCTGACACCGTCACACCGGCAAGAATGGCAATCACCCTCAGGAAACAAACACCTCGACGGTCACGACTAGCGCAGTTGATACTTGCAAAGCGATCAAAACGCCTTAGAAGCGTTACACAGTTGAGGAACGCACTCTAGACTGCCTCGGCCAAGCCAAGGCGGAAACAAAGGAGACGCCCAATTAATAACATGAGGAAAAACTCAGACAAGGACGAGAAAAGACCTCGGCCGAGCCAGAGACAAAGTGAAAACGTTAAGTACAGATTGAGACGCTCAACTATTAGCACAAAAAAAGGAATGAGGTAAAGACCTCGGCCAAGCCGGAGGCAGAAGAAACGAGCTCTTATTAAATATGTTCAACAAATTACAAGAAATACAAACGACGGCCGTCCCCATAAGGGTCAGCCAAAAGACAACCTACCAAAGTTGTACAAAATACAAAGACAGAAAGGCAAAAGGGTACAGATATCATCTCCCTATGTCTGTTGCTGCTCGCCATCAGCAGCGGTAGCAGCATCTCCTTCGATGGGCAACCCAGCGGTTTTCCTGGCAGCCTCAGCTTCAGCGGCCTCAGCCTTTGCCTCGGCAGCCTCAGCTACCCTCATTCTCTTGGCCTCCTCATTGGCCGTCTTTGCCTTCTCAAAGAAGGGCCGCGCCTCCTCGCCGCCTCTTTCTCTATCTTCACCCTCACCGCCTCCTTGGCTCTCTCCTCCACGGCATTCTCCTTAGCTTCGAGCTTGTCGTTTAACAGCTCGTTAAATCTGCCCCACGGGAAGGAACCTTCAAGAGGGAAGAGTTCCCCAATCACTTCCTTGGCAGCGTCTTCGGCCAGATCCCGGAATTCGGCGCACATGTTAGGGAGCATGTCGGTTTGGAGCATCTCAATGTCGTGCTCCTTTTGCCTGATGATGGCCTCCTTGCTCCGAATCACCTTCCCCGGATCTCGAAACCGTTCCCGAATTCATTCCTCTGCTTTGGAGATAAAGGTCGGCGTGCCTCGAACAAGGTCACACTTCGCCGGCGGCTTTTCAACTTCGGCCGCAGCAGCCTCGGCCTTGGCTCTCTCAACAAGGACCTCCTTTTCGGCGTCCTCCCGAGCTTTCTCTCCCAAGAGCGCTTTCTCAGCCTCCCCCCTAAGCCTCTGCTCATTGAGAAGATCCAGCTTCGCCTTCGCGGCCACCTTCTTAGTGGCATTAAGCTCAAAAGCGGATTGAGCCACGGCCTTCTCCTGCTCCATGATACGAGCACCGGTCAGCTCGTTCCACCTCGCCAGTCTCTTGATCAACCTCGCGCTTTCCGCTACAAGTCGGGAGGGGAAGCCTTCTGGGATGAAGAGCCAGTGGCGACGTTTCGATCACCAGCCTGCGGCCGGGAAAGGGAAACCTTCTGGGATGAAGAGTCAATGGCGACGTTATGATCACCAGCCTGCGCGGGGTTCTCCTCCACTTGCTGCTCAACAAGAGCGGCGATCGACGACGGCTGATCTACAAAATTAAAAAAAAAAAAAAAAACAGCATCAGTATCAACATACATAGGCATGCCGAAGATCCTGTCATCGATGGCGCCGATGAACCGAAGCTAAACCGAGCCACCGGATAGATCAATACCGTGCTTGGCCTTCTTGGCCGAAGGGCGCATTTCCTCGTCGGCCAGTTAGGAAGCAACGGCAGCAGTAAAGGCCGTCCGCTTTCTTTTACGAACAAGGGCGACCCCTCCTCCTCATCGGAGTCGTCCCCATTGGAGATATAAACGATCTCCACCGTCTCCTTCTGAACAGGGGGGATGGAAGGCGGAGCCAATGTCGACGCCATCACCGCCGAAGGCTTTGTTTTTCGCGTATGGCGCGGCATGTTACTAACAACCTTCGCCTGGGCCTCCACCACATTCAAGCTTTTCAGCTGCTGGTCCATAAGATCATTCGGCGACGTCCTGCGGTCATGGGTCAGAGCCTTGGGATGCAAGTTAGCAACGGTTTTGTCTTTGTGCAGCCCCATTCTCCGGAGGATATCCTCAGACAAATCCGGTCCAAAGTAGTCTGCGAAGGAAATAAAGCAAGAATTAAGTAGAAATAAATCGAAGTTCGAAAAACAGAACATTGACGGCGGTGATGGGCCTCATACCGACCCCACTCACTCCCCGTGCTAAGGCCGGTATGAGGCCGACATGGAGAGCGGCTCATCCCGAAGAATGATCTGCGTTGGGGAATCCATCTTTTCGGCACCCCACTCTTGTCCGCCTCAAAAAGCCTCATCGCGCCTTCTCATCCACTTTAAGAAGGACCTTCGGCATCCATCTTGAGCTTTTTCCGGTGACCCATCCGTCATGTTCCGCCTTAGTCTCACACCGCAAGTTAACTTGGTGCTTTGAAAAGCAATGGGCGGATAGTCATCCAAGCACCTTAACGTACACCCACCGATCTCTCCGGTCTTTGCAAGAAGTAAGTTTGTCAACAGAGACATAACCCTTCTCCATATGCACACTGTACCAACCGACGCGCCGAGAGATCGATTGGTGGAGATAATGAAGCCGGCGGAATAAATTCACCGTCGGGGCCTCCCCCTTGAAGAGACAAAGCCACACAAAGCCGACTATCGTCCTCATGGGCAACGGATGCAGTTGGGCCACAGCGACGTTCATAGCTTTGATGATGGCCATGACGTACTCATTCAGCGGAAACCGGAGCCCGTACTCCAAGTGTCGCATGTATACGCCGGTATGGCCCGGTGGAGGGCAACAGACGGCCTGACCCTCCTCAGGGATAACAATCTTGTATCCCCTGCCAAAGAAGAAATGGCCCTCAAAAAATGTCTCACCGGAACAACTGGCCAACTTATGGGTCCAAGCTCGGTCAACGCGTACCCCCGTGACGTCACCGTGATCCATAACGTACTGCCTCCCCTCTTTGGGACGAGCCTTTTCAGCATCATCACCAAAATCGTCTGCGTCATCATCGACATCATCGTCATCCTCCCATTCCTCCAAAACGCGAGGATCAACTTCAGGAGAAGGAGACCTAGGGCCCCCAGGCCTTATCAGGAGGGCGTCCAACTTCTCCTCCCCATCAACACGCGACGGGGAACCCCCCCGCGCCGGTTTGCTAGGCCCGGCATCAGCAGAAGACATGTTTACAATAAAAAACTTACAAAGTTAAGAAATTGGGAAGTTTGTTCGTTTACCTTGAAGAAAAACACCCGCCGGAGTAACAACTCTGAAAATTAGAAGACAATGAAACCCTTGAAAGTTTAGAGAGGAAAATTTTGGAGAATGAAATTGGTGGCCAATTTCACGGGATAACTGCCCTATTTATAGGGAAAAGCCCATGAAGAAGGACCAATCAGAGAACAGCCCATGAAGCGTCAACCAATCAGCGTGCAGACACGTGTCGGACATGCAACCACGGGATGTCAATCGTTGCAACAGTTGAACGTCAATCAATGCAACAGTGACCAAGCGTCTTCAACACGCCCATTCACATCTCTCCGCCTATTCACCTTCCTCAAACAAATTCCCAAGCATCTGTTCTCCGCCTGCCACATGATCAACCAAGCTAGACAGCGCCGGCCGGGGGCAATCAAAAACTACCGGCACTCTCAACCCCGGTCTCGGCCAGCGTCACTTTCTTTTCCACATCGGATGCCCAATACACATCCATGTAGAGGGGGGATATGGTACGGCCTAAGAATGATCAGGCCGAGGTAAAAGAAGCCGCCGCAGTAGAAGAAGCCGATGCAGAAAATTTTTTACAAATTACTTGCGCAGAATATACGCTCAAACGTACATCGGAGCCCATACCACGGCATAGACTACGCTGGGGGCAAATTGATGGGGCATATTCTGCACCGCTGACCAACTCAACATATTGAGCAAGGTCGAAGATATCCACAGCAAGTCAACGACTTAGGCAGCCTAGCCGATGCGCCCATCTACTGTCGGCTGGGTCTCGGCATGGCAACCTGCCAGCCGGGACACATACCCGCGTACTCATATCCAAGACCCCTCGGCGGTGAGCCAACAGGGCCCGCCGGCCTGCCATAGGTCCCTCGGCCGAGGGGTAGATCAGTCTTTCCACCTGCTAGCCACTTGGCCACTTGGCCACTACGTGACAAAAGGTGAAAGTCTATAAATACTCCTCAATTATCATTGAGGAAAGGATCCACAACTTAACCTAAGAAACACTATTCATCTGGTATTATCTTCCTTATCTCTCTACAATATACATTCAGCCAAGTAACAACTTATCCCTTAAGTTTACTGACTTGAGCGTCGGAGTGAGTACGCTTGGCACAAAGCCAAGCCCTCAGTTCGTTCATTGTTGTAGGAGAGGCCGAGAGGAACAATTAAGGAAAGAAGGATTCAACCAAAGACGACATTCTACAAGCTACGAGTGGTAACGAATATCTGCTCTGGAATTACACCCGGAACAATACCAATAGGCGTCACACGCCCTTCCTTGAGATCCTCCAAGTATTTGGGACAACTCCTCCTATAATGCCCCTTCCCATTACAATGGAAACATTCGGCCTCGGAGAGCTTGACACTTTTTGCATTGGGATTGCCATTCTCAACGGCCTTCCCCTTTCCCTTGTCATGTTTCTTTGACGATTTCTTGAATTGGGACTTTTCTTTCCCTTTTCCTTTCTTAACTCCAAGAGACATGTTCTTTAACTTCATGGTTAAAACATCTCCCTTTTCACTCCCACTAGCCTCCATATCCCTCTCCGCTTGGGTGAGGAGTGCATGAATTTCATGGTAACTCTTATCCATGTCATTCATGTTGTAGTTTACCCTAAAGTGGGCAAACTTGGTGGGGAGTGACTGAAGGATACGATCCACCACAAGAGTCTTAGGAATCTTACACCCTAGACGCTCTAGGATGTCAACATATTCGACCATTTTGAGTACATGGGGACTAACCTTTTGGCCCCTCTCAAGCTTAGCTTCAAAGAAGCGTGCCGCCGCATCGTATTGACGGACTTTTGGTGTTTGTGAAAACATAGTGATCATACGAGTGAATATCTCGTAAGCATTTAAAAAAATGCATCATAGCTTGAGCTTAGGGGATATTAACCATATCAACACATTCTTGATATCATTCAACATCCTCACATAGTCATCATAGGCGGTCCGCACCGCCGATGTAGCTCTTGCACCGGGCTCGATTGGAGGAGCATCGGTCAAGTAAGTGAGCACATTGTCGGACAACGCGGCACTTTTGATGTTGGATTCCCATTCAAGAAAGTTACTACCGTCATCTTTTAAAATACATTTGTTCATTACGGACCTTAGCCATGAATCTTTGCCTAGTAAAGTAGTCGATGGAGTTGATGAAGTTGCCATTGCGAATTAAAATGCTACAACAAAAAGGAAAAATTAACATTCATTGTTTTTAAAAATTACTTGTAAAAACATGTTTAGCAAGTTTTAGCATTTATATAATGACCTCCCACTAAAATAAATGATTCCAAGACCCAAATATTAAACAAAAATGAGCATCGCTTGGGCGAAACATCCCATAATTGCGTAAATTCGGTAAGTCACGTTGACTAATTCTACCTCTAGAACTCTTGGTCGACGAATTTCCTCAAATTCATCTACTAGCCCCGGAACACAAGACCGTCTTATATCCCGTTGAGTCCAACCAATTTTAGCGTGTGATAACCGTTTACCACCCTACTTACCCAAGGTAAAAAGAGAACACCCCGCTTGGGCGAGCGTGGCTCTAATGAACAAGAGATTCATAGGTGTTACTAATTGGTAAGGCTAATCTCAATTTTAGTTATGTGAGAGATCTTGTCAATTTAGTCATAAATTCCTTATAAGTGAATTAATTTGGTGAATGTAAATGACGTGAATTGACAACCGCGAAAATAAAATGCATGTGAATGGCGATTTTGGCATGCGCGAAAATAAAACAAGCAAACATGTAAGCATATGAATAAATCCTAGAATGGCCACCTAGTTAATAAAAACTAGTCTATTATATTTCGAAAACCAACTCCTTGGTCCCTTGCCTCTTCATTCCATAGGTGGCTCTTCCTTGTGGGATTTGGAACACCTTCCAAAAATAGACTCCGTCTCGTTGTAATCCGTCTTTTGGAAACGCCGGTAAAATAACTATTACAAATGAATTACATAGCTATTCCTATTATACATTAATTAATAAAATAAATAAAACTATTAATTAATTACAAACCGACGATACGAGATCGTATTTAATTACAAACAAATCGATATTCCCATTCATTTCGGGTAATAACGATTAAAATTAACTAGGCCATACTAGGTACAATAAGATAAATACTTTAAATAAATGACAATCATTCATTCAACTTAAATAAATATGCTTAAAATGCTGTAAAAATGATGCCAAAATCGCCCTATCTATCATTCATTGGTGTCCATCTCGGTTTTTGTGGATTTAATCGATTTTTAACATGTAAAAATCAATAATTAACTCTTAAATCTCATTTAAGTCCAAACTAATTGTCCAAACTAATTTGAACCTCAAAATTAGTCCTCACTAATTTTATGACAAATTATTAGTTTGATTTGGTGATAATTTGCTAATTTAATCGATAAAATCATAATATTTAAGTAAAAATCCAAAATAATTGAAAAATTACCCAAAAAATTGAAACAAAAATTTTTAGTATTCTGGAACACTCCCAAGAACACCAAAATGTCAGAAAAATTGCCCAAGAATTCCGGATAAATTTTGTGAAGAAAAAGATCGATATTTATCGGTTTTTAACCACTAAAACCAATAAACATCAAAACAAAGTGAAAACACACATGCAAAATCACTTTTGACATTTAAATAATATTCTTAAATGTACATAAATTTATCATGGACAGAATCAAAAGTTTCGAAATTATGATTAATTAATTTGTCTTTTATCGACTTTTAACTCAAAAAATCAATAAACATGCAAAAATTTGAACCAACCTTCAACTTTTTGCTTACAATCAGTAGAAGACATGCATGAACTACCATAAACAGTCGATGCACTGAATCAACTTTTAACTAATTTTAGTCAATTTTTCACTAAAATGCGACATTTTGACTCGGTTTTCTACCAAAAAACATTAAAAATAGCAAAATAACTTTAAAAATCACCAAAAAATTCCACAAACCTTTTGAGATCAGTAGGTAGGCATGACACAAAAATTTCGTGCTAAAACCTCTTCTAACACCATTTTTGAGTTTTTATAAATTATCACATAATTCATTAAAATGCTTAAAATCAACATGCAAATTACAAGCCTAAGCTCTGATACCAGTTGAAAGATCATAGATCAATATTAGACTCTCTAATAAAATTAATTTATCTCATAAATTGTTATTAAGGTGATCTATGAAAGCATAAAAAGAGAGTATAAGGAAAAACAATTTCCTTACATTGAATTTGTGGTAAAAGGGCACAAACTAGTTTACCTTACTAGCTTGTTCTTGAGCTTAAACCAAATGGAAGATCCTCCTTGCAAATCTTCAATAAGAAGATCTCCTTCTTGTTGCACCCAAGAACTAACCCAATAATAATAACAAGTTTTCAACTAGAACTTGCTAATATTGTTCCCTTGATAAATATTAGTAATATCACTAACTAATCTTAGTAATATTATTAATGTATACTAGTGATGAATTATTATTGTAGAGAGATAGAGAAATAATGTTCACATGCAAAATATGTAGAGTGTCTAAGTGAGGTAGAGTGAAATGTGAACAATATATGGAGTGTAAGGGAAGGGAAGTGGCGGGTGGAAGAGTGTGGAAGTGGACAATTTTTGTCTTATAATTTTATCTTACATCACATGCAAAATCTTGTATAAGATAAATTATGGTAGTATACAAAATAAGGTGAAATGATTATGTGAGTAATCATCCACTACTCTTATTTTACACGGTCCACTTGACCATTTACGGGTCTATGTTGGTTCTTATATTTGTCGCACAAATCCGTGTAATTTTTATTTTAAACATCGTATCATGTTTAAATACTTCCATAATTAATTCGTCCAATTCACTCCGTAAATATACGTGTACCACTACACATATTATTTACGTACTAATATTAATCACATTAATCAATTAGTACAATTTTAGTAAATTAACAGTTAATTAACTAAAACCCGTTTCCCAAAACTTATTATTTAATTATCGCATAACTAAATAATAACTGCCGTTCCTCGAGTTCGCAACTCGAAATCTCTCTAAAAATAATCGACTAACCTCTTAGTCTATAAATCAAGGGACTAAACAAATTGTATCTCATACAATTTATTAGTTATCAATTGGGGTTCGTTCCTTTAGGTGTGACCGAAAGGGGTAAGTTGATCACCGCCGTCTCACGACAATAACGTCAAACTCTAGTCAGCCAACCGTTATCGATTTACGTTAATCAACTGACGAGGATCAAATAATTAAATATCTGATGATATTCCATTAATGAGATTTATTATGTTAACACACTATTGTGGAGGACACTAACTCCAACAATAACACGCGTCGACGACGTCGTAGACAACAACCACACACGCAACCTTCCTAAGTGAATCCCGTCTTTCCCATGGTGGAGGTGTAGGCTACTTTATGAGAGTGTATAGAGATAGGGGTGATAGGAGAGAGTGGCAGGCTAGGGTTAGAGAAAGAGAAACTGTCGAGAAAAAGAGGAAATGAAATGAATCTCGCGAACTTGCGTTTTATATTAACACGTCGACAGCAGCCATACTCGGTCGAGTACTGGAGTACTCGGCCGAGTAGGCTCTACTCGGTCGAGTATAGGCGATACTCGGCCGAGTAGCCTCTGCTAGGTCGAGTAAACAAATCCTATAAGGCTCATGTTACAAGCCTGGTCCCTCATCCATTCCTCCCTACGGTCTATCTTGGTCAACAGGGTCGGTCAACAGAGTCCTTGAATATCCTGGGTATTACAGTTTACCTAATGAGTCACAAGGACTAATAAACAAGGACAAACGGTTAACATAACGAGTTACAAGGACTAATGAACAAAAATAAATGCTTCACAAAACGAGTCACAAGGACTAATGAACAAGGACAAATATTTTACACAACGAGTCATAAGGACTAATGAACAAGGACAAATGGTTCACACAACGAGCCACAAGGACTAATGAACAAGGAAAAATGGTTCACACAACGAGTCACAATAACAAGGACAAATGGTTTACACAACGAGTCATAAGGACTAATAAACAAGGACAAATGGTTTAAACAACGAGTCACAAGGACTAAAGAAAAAGGACAAATGGTTCACTTAACGAGTCACAAGGACTAATGAACAAGGACAAATAGTTTACACAATGAGTCACAAGGACTAATGAACAAGGACAAATGGTTCACACAACGAGTCACAAGGACTAATGAACAAGGAAAAATGCTTCACACAACAAGTCACAACAACAAGGACAAATAGTTTACACAACGAGACACAAGGACTAATAAACATAGACAAATGGTTCACATAACAAGGACCAAGGACTAAAGAACAAGGATAAATTCTTCACACAATGAGTCACAAGGACTAATGAACAAGGACAAATGGTTCACACAACGAGTCACAAGGACTAATGAACAAGGAAAAATGATTCACACAACAAGTCACGACAACAAGGACAGATAGTTTACACAACGAGACACAGGGACTAATAAACATAGAGACAAATGGTTCGCACAACAAGGACCAAGGACTAAAGAACAAGGATAAATGCTTCACACAATGAGTCACAAGGACTAATGAACAAAGACAAATGGTTCACACAACGAGTCACAAGGACTAATGAACAAGGACAAATAGTTTACACAACGAGTCAAAAGGACTAATGAACAAGGACAAATGGTTCACACAACGAGTCACAAGGACTAATGAACAAGGAAAAATGGTTCACATAACAAGTCTCAATAACAAGGACAAATGGTTTACACAACGAGTCACAAGGACTAATAAACAAGGACAAATGGTTTAAACAACGAGTCACAAAGACTAAAAACAAGGACAAATGGTTCACACAACGAGTCACAAGTACTAATGAACAAGGACAAATAGTTTACACATCGAGTCAAAAGGACTAATGACCAAGGACAAATGGTTCACACAACGAGTCACAAGGACTAATGAACAAGGACAAATAGTTTACACGACGAGTCACAAGGACTAATGAACAAGGATAAATGGTTCACACAACGAGTCACAAGGACTAATGAACAATGAAAAATGGTTCACACAACCAGTCACAATTACAAGGACAAATGATTTACCCAATGAGTCAGAAGGACTAATAAACAAGGACAAATGGTTAACATAACGAGTTACTAGGACTAATGAACAAGGATAAATGGTTCACACAACGAGTCACAAGGACTAATGAACAAGGACAAATAGTTTATACAACGAGTCACAAGGACTAATGAACAAGGACAAATGGTTCACACAACGAGTCACAAGGACTAATGAACAATTCAAAATGGTTCACATAACAAGTCACAATAACAAGGACAAATGGTTTACACAATGAGGAATGAAAGTGATAGATGAAAAACTGAAGTAAAATGTCGATCATAAAAGAATAGATTAAGAGATAGCTAATGACCTAGTAAAGTTGCGTTTAAATAGAAAATAAACCAAGTCCAAAAGCTAAAACAAGCTTACGGGCTAATTAAAACCCACGCCAGACCAAACCATTCGATCGAACAATATTGTTACTCGATCGAGTAACTCCACTTTCCAGCACTTCCTGATCGAGTAAATAAGTATTCGATCGATCAACCAATGACGTAGAATCCACTCGATCGAGTAATAAAACCACTCGATCGAGTATTCTTCCTTCAAATCAGCTCAAACTCGTGCCCGACTGCCTCGTAGACCGTGACTTCACGCATCCCAATGCAATATCTTGCTCTAGAAAATCCTGTCTCCTCAAAATGCATGCAAAAAGGACGAAAAATGGTACGATTCCACTACTTTCGCGTTCATTTCTACAAAACGGACAAAACGAACCAAAGTAGCCAATTCGGGGCATAATGCAATATAAACAAGACAAAAGTACATGGAAATACGTGCTAAAATAGGCTAAAAAGACTATACAAAATGCACGTATCAATGAACAAGGACAAATTGTTCACACAACGAGTCACAAGGACTAATGAACAAGGACAAATGGTTGACACACTGAGTCACAAGGACTAAAGAACAAGGAAAAATAGTTAAAACAAGGAGTCACAAGGACTAATGAACAAGGGAAAATGGTTCACACAACGAGTCATAAGGACTAAAGAAAAAGGACAAATGATTTACACAATGAGTCCTTGTTACAAATGATTTAAACAACGAGTCACAAGGACTAATGAACAAGGACAAATGGTTCACACAACGAGTCATCTGGACTAATGAACAAGGACAAATGGTTCACACAACGAGTCACAAGCACTAATGAATAATAAAAAATGGTTCACACCACAAGTCACAATAACAAAGACAAATGGTTTACCCAATGAGTCACAAGGATTAATAAACAAGGACAAATGGTTAACATGACGAGTTACAAGGACTAATGGACAAGGATAAATAGTTTACAAAACGAGTCACAAGGACTAATGAACAAGGACAAATGGTTCACACAACGAGTCACAAGGACTAATGAACAAGGAAAAATGGTTCACACAACGAGTCAAAATAACAAGGACAAATGGTTTACACAACGAGTCACAAGGACTAATAAACAAGGACAAATGGTTTAAACAACGAGTCACAAGGACTACAGAACAAGGACAAATGGTTTACACAACGAGTCACAAGGACTAATGAACAAGGACAAATAGTTTACACAACGAGTCACAAGGACTAATGAACAAGGATAAATGGTTCACACAACGAGTCACAAGGACTAATGAACAAGGAAAGATGCTTCACACAACAAGTCACAACAACAAGGACAAATAGTTTACACAACGAGACACATGGACTAATAAACATAGACAAATGGTTCACACAACAAGGACCAAGGACTAAAGAACAAGGATAAATGCTTCACACAATGAGTCACAAGGACTAATGAACAAGGACAAATGATTCACACAACGAGTCGGAAGGACAAATGGTTAACATAACGAGTTACAAGGACTAATGAACAAGGACAAATGGTTCACACAACGAGTCACAAGGACTAATGAACAAGGACAAATAGTTTACACAACGAGTCACAAGGACTAATGAACAAGGACAAATGGTTCACACAACGGGTCACAAGGACTAATGAACAATGAAAAATGGTTCACACAACAAGTCATAATAACAAAGACAAATGGTTTACCCAATGAGTCACAAGGACTAATAAACAAGGACAAATGGTTAACATAACGAGTTACAAGGACTAATGAACAAGGACAAATGGTTCACACAACGAGTCACAAGGACTAATGAACAAGGAAAAATGCTTCACACAACAAGTCATAACAACAAGGACAAATAGTTTACACAACGAGACACAAGGACTAATAAACATAGACAAATGGTTCACACAACAAGGACCAAGGTCTAAAGAACCATAAATGCTTCACACAATGAGTCACAAGGACTAATGAACAAGGACAAATGGTTCACACAACGAGTCACAAGGACAAATAGTTCAAATAACGAGTTACAAGGACTAATGAACAAGGACAAATGGTTCACACAACGAGTCACAAGGACTAATGAACAAGGACAAATAGTTTACACAACGAGTCATAAGGACTAATGAACAAGGAAAAAGGGTTCACACAACGAGTCACAAGGACTATGGAACAAGGAAAAATGGTTCACACAACAAGTCACAATAACAAGGACAAATGGTATACACAACGAGTCACAAGGACTAATAAACAAGGACAAATGGTTTAAACAACGAGTCACAAGGACTAAAGAACAAGGACAAATCGTACACACAACGACTCACAAGGACTAATGAACAAGGACAAATAGTTTACACAACGAGTCACAAGGACTAATGAACAAGGACAAATGGTTCACACAACGGGTCACAAGGACTAATGAACAATGAAAAATGGTTCACACAACAAGTCACAATAACAAAGACAAATGGTTTACCCAATGAGTCACAAGGACTAATAAACAAGGACAAATGGTTCACACAACGAGTCACAAGGACAAATAGTTCAAATAACGAGTTACAAGGACTAATGAACAAGGACAAATGGTTCACACAACGAGTCACAAGGACTAATGAACAAGGACAAATAGTTTACACAACGAGTCATAAGGACTAATGAACAAGGAAAAAGGGTTCACACAACGAGTCACAAGGACTATGGAACAAGGAAAAATGGTTCACACAACAAGTCACAATAACAAGGACAAATGGTATACACAACGAGTCACAAGGACTAATAAACAAGGACAAATGGTTTAAACAACGAGTCACAAGGACTAAAGAACAAGGACAAATCGTACACACAACGACTCACAAGGACTAATGAACAAGGACAAATAGTTTACACAACGAGTCACAAGGACTAATGAACAAGGACAAATGGTTCACACAACGAGTCACAAGGACTAATGAACAATTCAAAATGGTTCACATAACAAGTTAAAATAACAAGGACAAATGGTTAACACAACGAGTCACAAGGAATAATAAACAAGGACAAATGGTTTAAACAACGAGTCACAAGGACTAAAGAACAAGGACAAATGGTTCACGCAACCAGACATATGGACTAATGAACAAGGACAAATTAATCACACAACGAGTCACAAGGACTAATGAACAAGGACAAATGGTTGTCACACTAAGTCACAAGGACTAAAGAACAAGGAAAAATAGTTAACACAAGGAGTCACAAGGACTAATGAACAAGGGAAAATGGTTCACACAACGAGTCATAAGGACTAAAGAAAAAGGACAAATGATTTACACAATGAGTCCTAGTTACAAATGATTTAAACAACGAGTCACAAGGATTAATGAACAAGGACAAATGGTTCTCACAAAGAGTCACCTAGACTAATGAACAATGACAAATGGTTCACACAACGAGTCACAAGGACTAATGAACAATGAAAAATGGTTCACACAACAAGTCACAATAACAAAGACAAATGGTTTACCCAATGACACACAAGGACTAATAAACAAGGATAAATGGTTCACACAACGAGTCACAAGGACTCATGAACAAGGATAAATAGTTTACACAACGAGTCACAAGGACTAATGAACAAGGACAAATGGTTCACACAACGAGTCACAAGGACTTATGAACATGGAAAAATGGTTCACACAACGAGTCAAAATAACAAGGACAAATGGTTTACACAACGAGTCACAAGGACTAATAAACAAGGATAAATGGTTTAAACAACGAGTCACAAGGACTAAAGAACAAGGACAAATGGTTTACACAACGAGTCACAAGGACTAATGAACAAGGACAAATGGTTTACACAACGAGTCACAAGGACTAATGAACAAGGATAAATGGTTCACACAACGAGTCACAAGGACTAATGAACAAGGACAAATGGTTTACACAACGAGTCACAAGGACTAATGAACAAGGACAAATAGTTTACACAACGAGTCACAAGGACTAATGAACAAGGATAAATGGTTCACACAACGAGTCACAAGGACTAATGAACAGGGAAAGATGCTTCACACAACAAGTCACAACAACAAGGACAAATAGTTTACACAACGAGACACATGGACTAATAAACATAGACAAATGGTTCACACAACAAGGACCAAGGACTAATAAACAAGGATAAATGCTTCACACAATGAGTCACAAGGACTAATGAACAAGGACAAATGGTTCACACAACGAGTCACAAGGACAAATGGTTAACATAACGAGTTACAAGGACTAATGAACAAGGACAAATGGTTCACACAACGAGTCACAAGGACTAATGAACAAGGACAAATAGTTTACACAACGGGTCACAAGGACTAATGAACAAGGACAAATGGTTCACACAACGGGTCACAAGGACTAATGAACAATGAAAAATGGTTCACACAACAAGTCACAATAACAAAGACAAATGGTTTACCCAATGAGTCAGAAGGACTAATAAACAAGGACAAATGGTTAACATAACGAGTTACTAGGACTAATGAACAAGAATAAATGGTTCACACAACGAGTCACAAGGACTAATGAACAAGGACAAATAGTTTACACAACGAGTCACAATGACTAATGAACAAGGACAAATGGTTCACAAAACGAGTCACAAGGACTAATGAACAATTCAAAATGGTTCACATAATAAGTCACAGTAACAAGGACAAATGGTTAACACAACGAGTCACAAGGACTAATAAACAAGGACAAATGGTTTAAACAACGAGTCACAAGTACTAAAAAACAAGGACAAATGGTTCACGCAACTAGTCATATGGACTAATGAACAAGGACAAATTGTTCACACAACGAGTCACAAGGACTAATGAACAAGGACAAATGGTTGACACACTGAGTCACAAGGACTAAAGAACAAGGAAAAATAGTTAACACAAGGAGTCACAAGGACTAATGAACAAGGGAGAATGGTTCACACAACGAGTCATAATAACAAAGACAAATGGTTTACCCAATGAGTCACAAGGACTAATAAACAAGGACAAATGGTTAACATAACGAGTTACAAGGACTAATGAACAAGGACAAATGGTTCACACAACGAGTCACAAGGACTAATGAACAAGGAAAAATGCTTCACACAACAAGTCATAACAACAAGGACAAATAGTTTACACAACGAGACACAAGGACTAATAAACATAGACAAATGGTTCACACAACAAGGACCAAGGTCTAAAGAACCATAAATGCTTCACACAATGAGTCACAAGGACTAATGAACAAGGACAAATGGTTCACACAACGAGTCACAAGGACAAATAGTTCAAATAACGAGTTACAAGGACTAATGAACAAGGACAAATGGTTCACACAACGAGTCACAAGGACTAATGAACAAGGACAAATAGTTTACACAACGAGTCATAAGGACTAATGAACAAGGAAAAAGGGTTCACACAACGAGTCACAAGGACTATGGAACAAGGAAAAATGGTTCACACAACAAGTCACAATAACAAGGACAAATGGTATACACAACGAGTCACAAGGACTAATAAACAAGGACAAATGGTTTAAACAACGAGTCACAAGGACTAAAGAACAAGGACAAATCGTACACACAACGACTCACAAGGACTAATGAACAAGGACAAATAGTTTACACAACGAGTCACAAGGACTAATGAACAAGGACAAATGGTTCACACAACGGGTCACAAGGACTAATGAACAATGAAAAATGGTTCACACAACAAGTCACAATAACAAAGACAAATGGTTTACCCAATGAGTCACAAGGACTAATAAACAAGGACAAATGGTTCACACAACGAGTCACAAGGACAAATAGTTCAAATAACGAGTTACAAGGACTAATGAACAAGGACAAATGGTTCACACAACGAGTCACAAGGACTAATGAACAAGGACAAATAGTTTACACAACGAGTCATAAGGACTAATGAACAAGGAAAAAGGGTTCACACAACGAGTCACAAGGACTATGGAACAAGGAAAAATGGTTCACACAACAAGTCACAATAACAAGGACAAATGGTATACACAACGAGTCACAAGGACTAATAAACAAGGACAAATGGTTTAAACAACGAGTCACAAGGACTAAAGAACAAGGACAAATCGTACACACAACGACTCACAAGGACTAATGAACAAGGACAAATAGTTTACACAACGAGTCACAAGGACTAATGAACAAGGACAAATGGTTCACACAACGAGTCACAAGGACTAATGAACAATTCAAAATGGTTCACATAACAAGTTAAAATAACAAGGACAAATGGTTAACACAACGAGTCACAAGGAATAATAAACAAGGACAAATGGTTTAAACAACGAGTCACAAGGACTAAAGAACAAGGACAAATGGTTCACGCAACGGACATATGGACTAATGAACAAGGACAAATTAATCACACAACGAGTCACAAGGACTAATGAACAAGGACAAATGGTTGTCACACTAAGTCACAAGGACTAAAGAACAAGGAAAAATAGTTAACACAAGGAGTCACAAGGACTAATGAACAAGGGAAAATGGTTCACACAACGAGTCATAAGGACTAAAGAAAAAGGACAAATGATTTACACAATGAGTCCTAGTTACAAATGATTTAAACAACGAGTCACAAGGATTAATGAACAAGGACAAATGGTTCTCACAAAGAGTCACCTAGACTAATGAACAATGACAAATGGTTCACACAACGAGTCACAAGGACTAATGAACAATGAAAAATGGTTCACACAACAAGTCACAATAACAAAGACAAATGGTTTACCCAATGACACACAAGGACTAATAAACAAGGATAAATGGTTCACACAACGAGTCACAAGGACTCATGAACAAGGATAAATAGTTTACACAACGAGTCACAAGGACTAATGAACAAGGACAAATGGTTCACACAACGAGTCACAAGGACTTATGAACATGGAAAAATGGTTCACACAACGAGTCAAAATAACAAGGACAAATGGTTTACACAACGAGTCACAAGGACTAATAAACAAGGATAAATGGTTTAAACAACGAGTCACAAGGACTAAAGAACAAGGACAAATGGTTTACACAACGAGTCACAAGGACTAATGAACAAGGACAAATGGTTTACACAACGAGTCACAAGGACTAATGAACAAGGATAAATGGTTCACACAACGAGTCACAAGGACTAATGAACAAGGACAAATGGTTTACACAACGAGTCACAAGGACTAATGAACAAGGACAAATAGTTTACACAACGAGTCACAAGGACTAATGAACAAGGATAAATGGTTCACACAACGAGTCACAAGGACTAATGAACAAGGAAAGATGCTTCACACAACAAGTCACAACAACAAGGACAAATAGTTTACACAACGAGACACATGGACTAATAAACATAGACAAATGGTTCACACAACAAGGACCAAGGACTAATAAACAAGGATAAATGCTTCACACAATGAGTCACAAGGACTAATGAACAAGGACAAATGGTTCACACAACGAGTCACAAGGACAAATGGTTAACATAACGAGTTACAAGGACTAATGAACAAGGACAAATGGTTCACACAACGAGTCACAAGGACTAATGAACAAGGACAAATAGTTTACACAACGGGTCACAAGGACTAATGAACAAGGACAAATGGTTCACACAACGGGTCACAAGGACTAATGAACAATGAAAAATGGTTCACACAACAAGTCACAATAACAAAGACAAATGGTTTACCCAATGAGTCAGAAGGAATAATAAACAAGGACAAATGGTTAACATAACGAGTTACTAGGACTAATGAACAAGAATAAATGGTTCACACAACGAGTCACAAGGACTAATGAACAAGGACAAATAGTTTACACAACGAGTCACAATGACTAATGAACAAGGACAAATGGTTCACAAAACGAGTCACAAGGACTAATGAACAATTCAAAATGGTTCACATAATAAGTCACAGTAACAA
This sequence comes from Silene latifolia, assembly GCF_048544455.1. Classification (NCBI taxonomy): domain Eukaryota; kingdom Viridiplantae; phylum Streptophyta; class Magnoliopsida; order Caryophyllales; family Caryophyllaceae; genus Silene; species Silene latifolia. The sequence goes on from NC_133531.1 coordinate 49,366,058, forward strand.
GGACAAATGGTTAACACAACGAGTCACAAGGACTAATAAACAAGGACAAATGGTTTAAACAACGAGTCACAAGTACTAAAAAACAAGGACAAATGGTTCACGCAACTAGTCATATGGACTAATGAACAAGGACAAATTGTTCACACAACGAGTCACAAGGACTAATGAACAAGGACAAATGGTTGACACACTGAGTCACAAGGACTAAAGAACAAGGAAAAATAGTTAACACAAGGAGTCACAAGGACTAATGAACAAGGGAGAATGGTTCACACAACGAGTCATAAGGACTAAATAAAAAGGACAAATGATTTACACAATGAGTCCTTCTTACAAATGATTTAAACAACGAGTCATAAGGATTAATGAACAAGGACAAATGGTTCACACAACGAGTTACCTGGACTAATGAACAAGGACAAATGGTTCACACAACGAGTCACAAGGACTAATGAACAATGAAAAATGGTTCACACAACAAGTCACAATAACAAAGACAAATGGTTTACCCAATGAGTCACAAGGACTAATAAAAAAGGACAAATGGTTAACATAACGAGTTACAAGGACTAATGAACAAGGATAAATGGTTCACACAACGAGTCACAAGGACTAATGAACAAGGATAAATAGTTTACACAATGAGTCACTGTTGGAATATGTGTCCTCCGACAATAATGCGATCACAACTGTTGATCATGATGATCACATGTTTAACTCTCATTTTAAAGAATACAATTGGGAAGTATTTTTACTGTCAACTGGTCAACATATATCGGTAATGATTGGCTGACTAGAGTTTGACATTACTGTCGTGCGACGGTGGTGATCAGTTGATCCCCTAGGTCATACCTAAAGGATAATACTCTTAATTGATCATTTAATTAATCGTATAACTTTACGAGTTAATTAAAAATAATTGACGGACAATTTTGGAAGTAAATTTACGTATCTCATTATAATCTGATTAAATAAGATACGGTCTAAGTAATCGAATTGTTTTATTACTTGGATGAAATTATTGTTTAAGGATACAATTGAAATTGAATGAATAATTTGTTATAAATACAAGATGTTGTAATTTATAATTGGTAAATTATTTTGGTACAAGTAATTGTGAATTACCAAGTCGATTTTGTATATGACGTATTTTTATTAATACGTTGATTTTTAATATGTTAAAAATACATAACAATTTTACATGGCATGTGACATGTGACAAATTGACAAATTGACAAAGATAAAATGGAATCCATTTTATCCTCATATGGACCGAAATATTGGGTGTGATTAACAAATTCAAAAAATGTTAATTAAGTTAGTGGATGAAATAATCATTTTTCTACAACTAGGCATGCATACCTAGTGTCTCTTGTGGAAGAGCTCCAAGCTCATGCATTGGCCTTCCTCCACCCTCCTACCCGGTTTCCCCTTGAAAAGAACAAAGGGTCTTTTGCTTAAAAATTGATCATTCGCTATATGCATGTGTGGGTGATTCATTTTATTCATTCTATCAATTCAAAAATTATTTTAGAGAGATAAAATAATTCTTCCTTCTTCATCCTCCTCTTGACCGAAATCCAAGAGGACCAAAATATTTTTTGGTCTTTTATTTAAGTTAATATTATTCTAGTATTAATAATATTAATTTTTATTAAGGGTATATCTTGGGTATTATTCCTTGGGAGGGATACTATACTTGTATCCTCTTTGTTCATCCATTTAAGGAGAGCTCAAGAACAAAAGAGTAGGAGAACTCTCTTGTGCCCTATTGATCCGAAGAACACAATGTAAGATGATGATTTCTTCTTTAAATTGTTTATTGTTTGCAAGCATAAGATCACCATTTAATTTTATGACAAATTAACCTAAAACATATATGAATATGTTAGTATATAGATCTATTTTTCCTTCAATTGGTATCAAGAGACATGGTTGTTTGCATGCAAATCGGTTAAAAGTTTTTCCGAGTTATATGAGTAACATACAAAACTTGTTTAATTTGTGTTATTATGAAATATCACGAAAATCATTATGCATGTTAATATTTCTGGTCCTAAAATGTTTTTAGGATATTTTGGTTAATTTATGGATTTTTATTGTTCATATTATACAATAATGGCATTAAAATATGATTTTATGAATAAAATGTCATTTTCGGACTATAAATAGGTAAACTTCGAATTTTCCAGTGATTTTTGGATATGTTATCACATATATTATTTTGAGATGACCTGTAAATTTTCATAATTTTTGGACTTCTTATGCTCGAAAAATGGATTTTTCATTATTAAAATCGGATTTAGGTGAAAAATAGGTTAATATGAGATAAATTTCGAATCTGGTCATAGAAATTTAGTATGTTGTCACATGCAATTTTACAAGATGTGTGTAAAATAATAGGCTATATTGAAGTCTTTTTGCATGATTTATGATTTTTTTGAAGAAAAATAGCATAAATAGTGACTTAATTAGTGAAATATTAATAAAACATACTCTATGACTAAGGAAAAACGTCACATGTTGCATTTTATTATCTTTTTCAGATCTAAAATTGAAAAGTTGATGAATATAATTTTTCACATGTTTTTATGATTATTTTGTTAAAACCGATAAACCGCAACATTGTTTTTCCGGATAAATTTTGAATTTTTAACCTAAGTTATTGAACATTATGAGTGTCATGGTATTTTTCCAGAATGTTCATGAGTTTAAATTTCAAATTTTTAATTTATTTGAAATTTTGTGATTTATTTGAAGTTTATAGCTTATTTTATTATAATTTTAAGTCCATTAATGAACAAATTTTAGAAATATGAGTTAATTATGGTCAAATAATTAGTGAAGACTAAATTTTGAGTCCTAAGAGGTTAGGGTAATTAACTTATGCATAAATATGAATTTATGTAATTTTTGTGATTATAAAATGTTGAATCACGCAAATCCGTAAAAACCGAGTAATATACGATATTGGCTACTTAAAAGCGATTTAGCATAAAATTGGGCATGTTCATACATATTATAATGCTGCATTTTATTTATGATTGTCATAAATTTGTTTTATGTAATTTTTGAATTATGTAATTTTTACTTAGTATGGCCTTAGCTTTTAATTGGTATTACCCGAAATGTATGGGAATATCGATTCGGTTGTAATTTATTGTGATCTCGTATCACCGTTTTGTAATTTAATAGATTTATTTTATTTTAGTTACAAATGTATAATAGGAAATTATGTAATTTGTTATGTAATTTTATTTATTTCGGAGTACCCAAAAGACGGATTTCTTCAAGATGGCGATACATTAAGACGGTGTTACCTCGAGATGCGTGCTACAACCGAAGTTCAAGGGACCAATGGAGTTGGTTTCCGAATATGTAATAGTTAAATAGTTTTCTATTTTAGGAAGGCCATACTAGGATTTTATTTTTATGCTTTGCATTTTATTTATATGTCACATGCATCGCTAAATCGCCATAACTAAAACATGCATTATCATCTAATCGAGTTCATCGACCATGTCAAATACAATTATCGTAGTTCACCGCTTTAGTTCACTTAAAACGTGATAGATAATAAATTGACATGACCTCTCGCTAAAACAATTAATTGAGACATAGCCTTACCAAATAGTAGAAACCATGAAAACCTATTTCGCGAGGGAGTGCACTCGGCCATCCCGGGGTACAAACCTTGTTACGTAGGGGAAGTGGGTGATGAATGTCTATCCACCGAATTCGTGTTGATGAGGGTTTCATCGGCTATCCCGTGCCCAAGTTAATGTGAATTTGGATCATGGACACATTTATTCGAAATTTGGATTGACCTCAACGGAAGTATTCGTGACCGTAGTCGCATGTGTTCCGGGCTATAGATAAACATTAGAGTAATTTTATCGACCAAGAGTTCTAAAAGTAGAATCGATTAAACGTTAATCCACCGAGTTAAATAAGGGTTCCATCGGCTATCCCGTGCCTAAGTTGATATGAATTTGGGTCTTGGAATCATTTATAATAGTTGGGTAGAGGTCACTATATAAATGTTCATATCTTGTCAATCTTTTTACAAGTATGATTTAAAAAGACAAATATTAATATTTCCTTTTTCTCCATACTTGTAGTTCATTACAATGAATCCATCAAATGCTACCGCACCGATAACTATTGAGTCTTACCACAATGTTTTTGACGACATTTGCTCCAACAATGATTTCGACACTACTAGAGAACTTCATTTTGGGATAGGTTCGGATGGAAACCTTAACTTCATCACTTCTTCTAAACCACCTACTACTACTAGATCTCGTGTGAGCCCGTCTCAGGAAGACTACCTCATACAATCTATAGGGTCTTTGTCTCTGGAAGATAAAGATGCCAAAACTAGTGGGAGCTCAAGCAATCAAGTTCTTGCTTCAAAGGGCAAAAAGTTCAAGAAGAAGGGAAAGAAAATCAAAAACTTCAAGCAAGTTAATGATGAGTGCCATTATTGCTATGGCATGGGACATTGGCTTAGGAATTGTCCCGTATATTTGCGAAATATAAGGGAAGGAATCATCACTCCAAAAGATAAAATTCCTAAGGAAATTTATGTTATTGATATAAATTATACTTCCACTACGACATGGGTACTAGATACCGGTTGTGGTTCTCACCTTTGTAATCATTTACAGGGTTTAAGAGATGTGGAGAGGCTTAGCAAGGGAGATGTGGATCTACGCCTTGGAAATGGAGCTCGAGTAGCGGCCGAATCCAAAGGAACTTATGTTCTAGCTTTGCCTAATGGATTTGAGTTGTATTTACATAATTGTTTTTATATGCCTACACTCTCTAAAAACATTATTTCAATCGCCATGCTAGACATGGACGGTTTTTGTTTTGTCATTAAGAACAATCGTTGTACTATTTCAAGGAATGAATTGGTTATAGGCCAAGCTTCTTCCATAAATGGCATTTACATTTTAGAGACCTCAAATACGACTAATGATATCTATAACATTCAATCAAAGAAACTCAAATCAAGTGACCCAAGTGAAGCGTTCATTTGGCATTGTCGATTAGGTCACATAAACGAGAATCGCATCAAAAGATTAATTTCGACTAATGTGATTACACCATTTGATTATCAATCATATGGTACATGCGAATATTGCCTACTTGGCAAAATGACTCGTAATCCTTTTAGTGGTAAAGGGACACGAGCTAGTGAACTATTGGGACTCATACACACCGATGTATGTGGACCAATGAGTATCACCGCCCGTGGTAATTATGACTACTTTATAACCTTCACCGACGACTTGAGTAGACATGGGTATGTCTATTTAATGAAACATAAGAGTGAAGCGTTTGAGAAATTCAAGGAATTTCAAAACAAAGTAGAGAACCAATTGGACAAAAAGATAAAAGCACTACGTTCCGATCGTGGTGGAGAATATCTTAGCCTTGAATTCGATTCGCACTTGAAAGGTTGTGGTATTATATCACAACTTTCTCCACCTGGAACACCACAACTCAATGGTGTTGCCGAAAGGAGAAATCGAACTCTACTTGATATGGTTCGATCCATGATGAATCAAACCGAGTTACCAAACTCGTTTTGGGGATATGAAATCCAAACTACAATTATATCTTTGAATAATAGTCCCACTAAGGCCACTGGAAAAACTCCATTTGAGATGTGGAAAGGAAGGGTTCCTAATCTATCCTACATGAAAATTTGGGGATGTGATGCTTACGTCACGACTAAAAATGACAACAAGCTTGCCCCAAGATCCGAAAAATGCACCTTTGTAGGTTACCCCTCGAATTCTCGAGGATACTACTTCTACAAACCTCAAGATAACAAAGTGTTTGTGTCTTGCGAGGCTGTCTTCTTAGAAAGAGACTTTATTTCTAAGAGACAGAGTGGGAGAAATTTTGAACTTGACGAAGTTCAAGAGCCACAAACCGAGGAAGAGACGCAAGAAGATGTTCCTTCGTCGTCTAACGCGGTTGTACCTCCTCCACTAAGAAGAACGAGTCGAGTAATTCGCCATCCCGATCGATATGTGGGACTTATCGAAGAAGATGGGACACTCGATGTGTTGCTTATAGAAAGTGACGAGCCCGCCACCTACAAGGCCGCAATCTCTAGTCCAAATTCCCACTTATGGCTTGAAGCCATGAAGTCCGAAATGGATTCTATGCATGAAAACCAAGTTTGGGACTTGGTAGATTTGCCTAAAGGGGCAAGACCTCTTCAATGCAAATGGATATTCAAAGTAAAAAATGGCATAGAAGGACATGTCAGTCTACAAAGCTAGGCTAGTGGCAAAAGGATTCACCCAAGTCCAAGGTCTCCATTATGATGAGACATTCGCCCCCGTAGCCATGCTAAGATCCATACGGATACTGTTAGCGATCGCCACATTTCATGATTATGAAATATGGCAAATGGATGTCAAAACCGCTTTTCTAAATGGGCATTTAGAAGAGGAGGTGTACATGATACAACCCGATGGTTTTGTTGATTCTAAAAATCCTAACAAAGTATGAAAGCTTAAGAGATCCATTTATGGTCTTAAGCAAGCATCTAGAAGTTGGAATCATCGATTCAATCATGTTATAAAGGAAAATGGTTTCACTCGAAGTGTTGAGGAACCATGTTTATACATGAAATTTAGTGGGAGCAATGTTGTGTTCCTAATCTTGTATGTCGATGACATACTACTCATTGGAAATGATATTCCGATGTTGTCTTCTGTTAAGAAGTGGTTAGGTAACCACTTCCAAATGAAGGATTTAGGAGAAGCACAACGCATATTAGGTATCCGGATCCATAGAGATAGATCCAAGAGGATATTGGCACTAAGTCAAGAGTCTTATGTTGATAAAATTCTTCGACGGTTCAGCATGGACAAATCCAAAAGAGGATTGGTACCTATGGTAACCGGGACGATATTGAGCAAGACTCAATCTCCCTCTGAACCCCATGATGTTGAACGCATGAAGACGATCCCTTATGCTTCCGCTGTTGGATCAATCATGTATGCCATGATATGCACACGTCCTGATGTCTCATATGCTTTGAGTATGACGAGTAGATATCAAGGAAATCCAGGTGAGAGTCACTGGATTGCCGTCAAGAACATCCTTAAGTACTTGAGAAGAACTAAGGATTCTATTCTAGTGTTTGGAGGAGACACTGAGCTACGTGTTAATGGATACACGGACTCAAGTTTTCAAACAGATAGAGATGACATGAAATCACAAGCTGGTTTCGTTTTTATGCTCAATGGTGCCAGAAAGTGGAGAAGCTTCAAGGAAGCTGTATCCGCGGATTCTACAATGGAGGCTGAGTACATTGCAGCATCAGAAGCTGCTAAGGAAGCTGTTTGGATCAGGCAATTCACGGAAGGTCTAAGAGTAGTACCTACCGCCAATGATCCCATCACTCTCTATTGTGATAATAGTGGGACGATCTTCCAAGCTAAGGAGCCGAAGTCTAGTAATAGATCTAGACATGTACTTAGAAAATATCATGTAATAAGAGATTTCATTGAAAGAAAGGAAATTGCGATTTGTAAGGTTGGGACGGATGACAACATAGCCGATCCGCTCACCAAGCCTTTATCGCAGGCTAAACATGATGGACATATGGCGTCCATGGGACTTAAATGTGTACCAAGTCTATGTTAGATTTTGAAATGAAATAAAAGTGTTGTTTTTTGTTCATGTTCATAATCACATTTGTCTTTTATCTTTAATTTATACATTGTTACATCCAAACGGGTTGTAGTGACAATTGAACCCCGTTAAAGTGAACACGGATTAACATAGTATTTGCCCATAGTCACTTGTATGAGGTGACGTCTCGAAGTGACTAGAGTGTGATGCGATTGATGGCAAGTTCAAGTGCCATAGAGTCATGTGAGATGACTAGTCGATCACATAGCCAGACTGTTAGGAACATTTTGTCGGGCTTAATGACCACTTATAGAGTTTTGGCAAATTTATATAGCCTGGTCGTGGCGAGAGCTACTATAGTATTCAAATGAGTCGATTCTTTTGACTAAAGACTATTCGCCTAAGATGGCACAGTTTCAGATTAACTTTGATTTGTGTTACTACGACCTTCGTAAATGGGGTCAAATGGGCATATTTTGGGTTATGATGGTTGTGGCTAGTTGAAGGGAATGAGTGCGATAGGAATTGTCCACCCCTATTCAGGGTTATAACAATATCTCAGGGCCACTCGAGGTGTAATGAACTGGAAATGCGTGGCCACGCTCGGAATGTATCCATGGTGGATAAATCCGGTCAATCAGTTATTCTCCAGATCGAGGAAACCACTCTCGATATGATCACTTGCAAGTACGACCTGAAAGACACCTTGCATTGAGTGGGAGATAGTAATAGGAAAAGAGAATTTGTGACGCACACTTGTCGAGGACAAGTGGGAGATTGTTGGAATATGTGTCCTCCGACAATAATGCGATCACAACTGTTGATCATGATGATCACATGTTTAAGTCTCATTTTACAGAATACAATTGGGAAGTATTTTTACTGTCAACTGGTCAACATATATCGGTAATGATTGGCTGACTAGAGTTTGACATTACTGTCGTGCGACGGTGGTGATCAGTTGATCCCCTAGGTCATACCTAAAGGATAATACTCTTAATTGATTATTTAATTAATCGTATAACGTTACGAGTTAATTAAAAATAATTGACGGACAATTTTGGAAGTAAATTTACGTATCTCATTATAATCTGATTAAATAAGATACGGTCTAAGTAATCGAATTGTTTTATTACTTGGATGAAATTATTGTTTAAGGAAACAATTGAAATTGAATGAATAATTTGTTATAAATACAAGATGTTGTAATTTATAATTGGTAAATTATTTTGGTACAAGTAATTGTGAATTACCAAGTCGATTTTGTATATGACGTATTTTTATTAATACGTTGATTTTTAATATGTTAAAAATACATAACAATTTTACATGGCATGTGACATGTGACAAATTGACAAAGATAAAATGGAATCCATTTTATCCTCATATGGACCGAAATATTGGGTGTGATTAACAAATTCATAAAATGTTAATTAAGTTAGTGGAAGAAATAATCATTTTTCTACAACTAGGCATGCATACCTAGTGTCTCTTCTGGAAGAGCACCAAGCTCATGCATTGGCCTTCCTCCACCCTCCTACCCGGTTTCCCCTTGAAAAGAACAAAGGGTCTTTTGCTTAAAAATTGATCATTCACTATATGCATGTGTGGGTGATTCATTTTATTCATTCTATCAATTCAAAAATTATTTTAGAGAGATAAAATAATTCTTCCTTCTTCATCCTCCTCTTGACCGAAATCCAAAAGGACCAAAATATTTTTTGGTCTTTTATTTAAGTTAATATTATTCTAGTATTAATAATATTAATTTTTATTAAGGGTATATCTTGGGTATTATTCCTTGGGAGGGATACTATACTTGTATCCTCTTTGTTCATCCATTTAAGGAGAGCTCAAGAACAAGAGAGTAGGAGAACTCTCTTGTGCCCTATTGATCCGAAAAACACAATGTAAGATGATGATTTCTTCTTTAAATTGTTTATTGTTTGCATGCATAAGATCACCATTTAATTTTATGACAAATTAACCTAAAACATATATGAATATGTTAGTATATAGATCTATTTTTCCTTCAGTCACAAGGACTAATGAACAAGGACAAATGGTTCACACAACGAGTCAAAATAACAAGGACAAGTGGTTTACACAACGAGTCACAAGGACTAATAAACAAGGACAAATGGTTTAAACAACGAGTCACAAGGATAAAGAACAAGGACAAATGGTTTACACTACGAGTCACAAGGACTAATGAATAAGGACAAATAGTTTACACAACCAGTCACAAGGACTAATGAACAAGGATAAATGGTTCTCACAACGAGTCACAAGGACTAATGAACAAGGAAAAATGCTTCACACAACAAGTCACAGCAACAAGGACAAATAGTTTACACAACGAGACACCAGGACTAATAAACATAGACAAATGGTTCACACAACAAGGACCAAGGACTAAAGAACAAGGATAAATGCTTCACACAATGAGTCACAAGGACTAATGAACAAGGACAAATGGTTCACACAACGAGTCACAAGGACAAATGGTTAACATAACGAGTTACAAGCACTAATGAACAAGGACAAATGGTTCACACAACGAGTCACAAGGACTAATGAATAAGGACAAATAGTTTATACAACGAGTCACAAGGACTAATGAACAAGGACAAATGGTTCACGCAACGGGTCACAAGGACTAATGAACAATGACAAATGGTTCACACAACAAGTCACAATAACAAAGACAAATGGTTTACCCAATGAGTCACAAGGACTAATAAACAAGGACAAATGGTTAACATAACGAGTTACAAGGACTAATGAACAAGGATAAATGGTTCACACATTGAGTCATGATACGTGCATAATGTATAGTCTTTTTAGCCTATTTTAGCACGTATTTCTATGCATTTTTGTACTATTTATATTGCATTATGCCCCGAATTGGCTACTTTGGTTCGTTTTGTCCGTTTTGTAGAAATGAACGCGAAAGTAGTGGAATCGTACCATTTTTCGTCCTTTTTGTATGCATTTAGAGGAGACGGGATTTTCCAGAGTGAGATACTGCATTGGAATGTGTGAAGGCACGGTCTACGAGGCAGTCGGTGACGAGTTTAGGCTGATTTGAAGGAAGAAGACTCGATCGAGTGGTTTTATTACTCGATCGAATGGTTTTTATAGCCTGGGTTGATCGATCGAGTAGTTATTTACTCGATCAAGAAGTGCTGAAAAGAGAGGTTACTCGATCGAGTAACTATTCTACTCGATCGAGTAGATTTTCTGGAGTTTTGCTCGATCGAGTGGATTTATTCTACTCGATCGAGTGGTTTTCTCGGCGCGCTGGCTTTAATTAGCCCGTAAGCTTGTTTTAGCTTTTGGACTTAGTTTATTTTCTATTTAAACGCAACTCTACTAGGTCATTAGCTATCTTATGATTTATTATTTTTTAGCTTTCACAGTAAACATATTACGTTGCTTTTTCCCTTTTCTCTGTAACTTTGCTTTCGGGGTTTTCTCGTTCGGATTTGATTGTTCTTTACGCCGGATTCTTGCGATTTTAATCTCTTTCTCCTTTCTTAATAATAATCTCTCTTTTGTTCACTTTAATTCCTTGTTTTGCTTTATTTAATTTCTGCCCTAATTCTCTTTTATGCAATTTAATTATCGTTTTAATATGTTGAATGCTGGTCACTTATCTGCTGTTAGTTTTGATAGTATTAATAGCAATATGAGTAGCTAAATCTAATTCATGTTGGGATTAGGGGATCTACGGTAGAAATGTGACGATGTAGTGAATAGTTTAGATGAATTAATTGTGAGATTCTGTCACCATAGCAATTTAACTGTATTTTACCGACTTAGTTAAGTGCACGCTTCTGAGTTACCCTTTTAATCTGGCTAAATTTAATCCTGGATCGGAAGATTGGACTAAATAGGCATGCTATGAACAATAGACTACCCTGGCGAGGACGGAAGTTAAGTTAGTGGTATTTTAGGATAGAAAGTGGACCGGAAGGACCTTTCCATATCCGTCTCGCATTAATTTGTCTAAGTTGTTTATAGTTGAGTCACTGGACTACCGTAGTGAACCGAAATCCTGACATGTCCCTTCTTATCTGATAGTTTATCATCTTTTCTCGCCTTTTTACTGTTCTTTTCTCTCGCTTCTCTTTCCTTTAAGCTTATAGTTTAGGAAACCAATTTAAACAACCCCCCATTTCTGACCAAATAGACGGACTTCTACAGATATCTTGCCTCCCTGAGGAGATCGACCTGACTTCCCTAGCTATAGTTAGTTTAGTTAGTTTATTTTTGATAGGTACTGGAGCGTATACGTAGCGGAAGACTTAATTGTTTATTCAAGTGAGGCGAAAGATCCGAATGCACTAGGTGCAACCCGACCAGTTCGTGTCACTTGGCGTGATATGGGCGAAGCGGAAGTCTTTTTGTTTGGTTTTTGGGTTTTTGTTGTGCAAAAGATAAAGGATATTTGTTTCGATTCCTTGAGAAGAGATCGAAAACAATGGGATATTTGGTATCACTAGACCTATAGTGATAACAATGGGGAATTACTCGAAACGCGTCAAGCAATTCAACTCAAACTGCGGAGCACGTCCTTAGTTTAAGGCAAGACTCGAAATCATCGACTCTTTGAAAAAGATTGAAACCAACAAGTTTCTCTCTCTAAAATGTTTTTACTTCAACTTGGATGATTACAAATGAGGGAGGCTAGGTCCTTATATAGGACAAAAGCCTTGGCCTCCAAGTAAAACATTAAATGCTAGTTTGTAAGTTCTAGGATGATTAGATGCATGAACTTACAACTTAGACTCTTTTGTCAAATCTTATTCAAACTATGTTGAAAAATGCAAAAATATAAACTAGGATTCTTCTCCCCTTGGTGCCGCCACTTTCCTCTCTTTTCTCTTGTTCCCACACGGCATTCCTCTTGTTCCCACACGGTTTCAAGGTTCTCGTGGGTCTTGAGCTTTAATCGCACATATTTCCTATCTTTTATTTGAGCCCATCCAATTTTGTGTGTGAAGAATGCATTACTTGGGCTTGGTTTTGCTTGGTCCTCTAAATTAAGCACAACCTCTTCCATGTGGTTGATATTCGCATCAGGTCGTTTATTAATCGTCCCGCCATACGCATCAAATTCTCTCCCTTAAAAAAAGAATTGTCCTCAATTCTTGCCTCAGTATGCCGGGATCAAAGATGAATATTATAAAACCGAACAAACCCGAACACGTAGTCGAATCTTTGATGCCACCGGGATCAAAACAAATCTGGAAGTTAGATTCAAACTTGATTAAGAACATGAAGCAGTTTACGCACCCCGTTGATCTCTTCTTCAGCTCATCATCTTCAATGTAGTCTTCATATTTATCCCTCTCCGGTGATTCGAATTTGTAATGAGTATTGTCAATCACAACCATTTTGTGCCATCTTTGCTTGCGCTTTACTTTCTTGGGATTTCCTTCCCACCACCTTCCATGCACAATTCTACCAAAATCCAAATAATGGTTGCTCGAAGCAACAAGATCATCGTGAGCTTCCATGAAAATTGACCTCAATAAGAATTTAGAGTCCCCACCATGCAGCTTCTCATCAATGTATTTGTCAATTGGTGATAGATACGGTTCTTTGACTTGATACGGTTCCCACCTTCGTATCACATCCTGCACGTCTTTCTGCAGTTGGGGCCAATGAAAATGCTCTTTGAGAATATCTACAGTTTTGTTTACCCCGAAATGTCCTCCAAGTCCACCTTCATGAGCTTCTCGAATAAGGAGTTCCCGAGTTGGAAGTTTTGGAACACAAAGTCTATTATCCTTGAAGAGGAAACCATCTGGAATAATGAACTCATCATAAGTTCCGGACTTGCAAATCTCGAAGGTTTCTCCAAAGTCGGGATCATGCTTGTAGTAACCCTTCAATGCCTCAAATCCAAGTAATCGGACATCGAGCACGTTCAATAATGAGCACCGTCGTGAGAGAGCATCTGCCACCACATTACTCTTGCCACGTTTACACTTTGATGAAAGGTGAAAGGATTGTAGGAACTCCACCCACTTGGCATGCCGTGGATTTAACTTTTGTTGTCCATTGATGTGCTTCAGTGATTCGTGGTCCGAGTGAAGGATGAAATGACTCGGCCAAAGGTAGTGACTCCAACGTTGAAGAGATCTCACGATAGCATAAAATTCTTCGTCGTACATTGAATAATTGAGCCGGGCTCCATTCAATTTCTCGGAGAAATAAGCGATGGGTCGCTTTCCTTGTATTAGTACGGCTCCAATTCTAACACCGCTTGCGTCACATTCCACCTCGAATGGTTGGGTGAAATATGGGAGTGCCAACAACGGTGCCTCGCAAAACTCTTGAATTATCGTATCGAAGGCCCTTTGAGCAGCCGCGGTCCATACGAATGCTCCTTTCTTTAAACACTCGGTGATAGGACTAGTAATGGTAATAAAGTCCCGAATGAACCTCCGGTAAAATGAGGCGAATCCATGAAATGATTGGACCTTCGTGATGGTCTTAGGAGTAGGCCATGACTTGATTGTTTCAATTTTAGATTGATCGACCGAAACTCCGTCTTTTGAAACCCTGTAGCCAAGAAGGATAACGCTCTCGACCAAGAATGAACAATTCTCCTTTTTACGATAGAGTTGTGGCTCTCGGGGCGTATTGAACACCTCGCGAAAGTGTTTGAAATGATCATCCTTGCTCCGGCTGTAGGTCAAAATGTCATCCAAGTAGACGACAACAAATCTGCTCAAGAAAGGTTTGAGTACCACGTTCATGAGTCGCATAAAAGTACTCAGAGCATTGGTTAATCCGAATGGCATGACGGTCCACTCGTATAACCCATGTCTAGCCTTGAACACGGTTTTCCACTTATCCCTTTCTCTCATTCGCATTTGGTGATAACCACTCCTCAAGTCGATTCTAGAAAAGGTTTTGGATCCATGTAACTCATCAAGTATGTCGTCAAGCCTTGGGGTAGTAAAACGATACTTGATAGTTATATTGTTCATGGCTCGACTATTAACGCACATTCGCCACGTCCCATCCTTCTTTGGAGCAAATAGAGTAGGGACAGCACATGGACTTATGCTCTCGCGCACATAACCTCGTTCCATAAATTCCTCGATTTGCAATTCCTTTGCCTCCATCGGATTGCATCTATAGGCCGCTTTGTTCGGTAACGAAGCTTCGGGAATGAGATCAATTTGGCGTTCGATCCCCCTGATAAATGGTAAACCAGCGGGTAGTTCCTTGGGAAAGACATCCCTGAATTCCTCATCCGAGTTTGGCACAAGATTAAGATTATCCTGGGTTGCATCGTCATAACTTGTATGATCACTTTCTTCCATGAGAGTTTCATCATGAACTTCTTCCAATTCTTCATCAAAAACAATTGGTAGATTTGGATCAAATAAAGAAGTTCCTTTTGTATGAGGTTCATCCTCAAAAGAAAATATGTCCTCTTCAATCACGTCTTTAAGTTGATCATCATCACCCAATGGCTCTATTGTAATAATCTCGTCCTTTTCTCCTTCTTCGAGATTGAACACATCACTCATTCGTTGTTCCTCATCAAACAACTCATCCTGATAAGCAATAACGTCTCTCAAGGTATTCAATTGTTCATTTGGACAATTGTTCATTTGGACACGCGCTTTGATAGTGCCCAAACCCCGGACACTTTAAACATCGTACTTTGGAGAGACTTGTTCCCTTAGAATCGGGCGCTCTTGCCGCGGAACTTGGGGTGGCAGCCGACTTGGGTTCGCCAAAACTATTCGTTGTACTCCCTTGTTTGAGATTGGCGATCTTACGATAAGTCGTAAGCGTATAAGTTGCTGGAACATATTTCTTACGCAACTTGCGTTTAAGAGAATCCCAAGATGATAATTTCCTTTTCCCAGCGCGAGCACGCCTTGCTTTCAAACTCTTGTACCATAGTGAAGCCCCTCCACTAAGTCTTTGAATAGCGTACTTGCAGCGTTTCGCGTCATCCAGAACTTCAGAATCAAACATTCGTTCGATTTTCCGTTCCCATTCGAGGTAGTCCTTTGGGTCCGTGCCTCCCGTGAACTCGGGTAGTTCACTTACTTCGAACTCTTCAACGGTTCGTTCTCGTCTAGGCAACCACTTGGAATCGTTTTCTTGTAACCTTTTCAAGGCTCTTTGAAGATTCTCAAGAAAGTTGGGATCGTCGAAGTTCATTTTGATGTTGGTTGTTTGAAATTTCGAAGCTCTCTCTTTTTTTTTTTTTTTTTTTTTCGATGGTCAACAGTACCGCGAACAGTACTGTGAACAGTACAGTGAACAGTACCGTGAATAGTGTTTTTTTTTTTTTTTTTTTTGTTCAAACCGTGCCTTCAAGATCCAATCGATTAAACCTCAACTACCTCGCCGAGTTTAATCTTTGAATACCAAGCGCGTTGGATATTCAACTATCAACTGATTGGGACCTCCTTAGGACCGTCTTGATTTTTTTGGGGTGATCAAGAGCCGAAGCTCTGATACCATTTGGAGCGTATACGTAGCGGAAGACTTAATTGTTTATTCAAGTGAGGCGAAAGATCCGAATGCACTAGGTGCAACCCGACCAGTTCGTGTCACTTGGCGTGATATGGGCGAAGCGGAAGTCTTTTTGTTTGGTTTTTGGGTTTTTGTTGTGCAAAAGATAAAGGATATTTGTTTCGATTCCTTGAGAAGAGATCGGAAACAATGGGATATTTGGTATCACTAGACCTATAGTGATAACAATGGGGAATTACTCGAAACGCGTCAAGCAATTCAACTCAAACTGCGGAGCACGTCCTTAGTTTAAGGCAAGACTCGAAATCATCGACTCTTTGAAAAAGATTGAAACCAACAAGTTTCTCTCTCTAAAATGTTTTTACTTCAACTTGGATGATTACAAATGAGGGAGGCTAGGTCCTTATATAGGACAAAAGCCTTGGCCTCCAAGTAAAACATTAAATGCTAGTTTGTAAGTTCTAGGATGATTAGATGCATGAACTTACAACTTAGACTCTTTTGTCAAATCTTATTCAAACTATGTTGAAAAATGCAAAAATATAAACTAGGATTCTTCTCCCCTTGGTGCCGCCACTTTCCTCTCTTTTCTCTTGTTCCCACACGGCATTCCTCTTGTTCCCACACGGTTTCAAGGTTCTCGTGGGTCTTGAGCTTTAATCGCACATATTTCCTATCTTTTATTTGAGCCCATCAAATTTTGTGTGTGAAGAATGCATTACTTGGGCTTGGTTTTGCTTGGTCCTCTAAATTAAGCACAACCTCTTCCATGTGGTTGATATTCGCATCAGGTCGTTTATTAATCGTCCCGCCATACGCATCAGGTACACGACAACCCTGTCAAATTTTGGCGCCGTTGCCGGGGAGGCAATTGCCCTATCTGTCTTTGTTTCGTTTATTTTCATCCGTCTCAGGGAATTTTTATTCCTTGAGGCAGTTCTTATTATTCTTTTTCAGTGTTGTGTATGCCCAGGTCAGACAGGTTTGAGTTAGTTGCAGCTGATTCTGAACCAGAGAGACTGTTCAGGCATAGACTCCGTCTGCAAAGAGAATCACGAAAGGAAGACTTGAGTACTTTCGAGCCCGAGCTACACCATTTTCTTTTCGCAGAAGACCAGTCTTTAGTAGAAGACATTCCTATTTCTGCCGATCAACCAGTAAAGATGTCGAACATTGCTAGTCACTCGGAGCCTAAAGCATCGTATATTCCAAAGGGTTTCAATCTCCAGACTGAGGATGGGAATACATTTGACATCCGTCCTTCTTATATCAATCTGGTGGAGAGAAATCTCTATAGTGGTGTGGCAGGTGAAGACCCGAGGAAGCACATGGAGGTCTTTACAGACTACTGTTCTACTATCCCCGCCACAAAGGGGGTAACTCAAGACAAGATTAAGGAGGTTCTGTTTCCTTTTTCTTTGACTGATGTAGCCAGGGAGTGGCTGACTGATTTGGACCGCACGGCTGCAGGGGTTACTAACTGGGAGACCTTTGCTCTTGCTTTTTATAAGAGATATTTCCCTCCTCAGCGCACCAATCAGCTGAGGGCAAAGATTACGAGTTTCAAGCAGGCACCTGATGAGACTCTCTATGAAGCATGGTCCCGTTTTAAGAAGTTGGTGAGGTCTCTTCCTCACCATGGTTTTGATCCGTGGTTTCGTCTCAACCGGTTCTACAACGGCTGTATGATGATGATCAGAGCCATACTTGATGCGTCATCTAATGGAAGATTCCAAGAGAATACTGACGATGATAAGGGATGGGCCCTTATTGAAGAGATGGCGAACCACAGTGCTGAGTTTGGAAACCCGAGGGATGGTATTAGAACAGTTCATGCAGTCGATAAGCAAGTTGTGGCTCAGCTGGAAGCCATGAATGCTAGATTTGATAAGTTGGAGTTACATTCTGCTGGGGAGCCTCAGACGGTCCATATACTTACTAGAGGGGAGACCGCCACATGTGAGAGGTGTGGGAGCAACGATGGTCACACTGCTGTTGGTTGTCTTACAGAGAAGGAACAGGTCCTTGCTTTTCAACAATATAGGCAAGGAGGGGGTTCCTATTATAACAACCAAGGGGCAGTCCATCCCAATTTGTGGTGGACAAGTCAAAATGTGCTCAATCCTACCCCTCCTCCGCACCAGCAGCAGACATATGTCCCTCCACATAAGACTCAACAAGGCTTTCAGAAGCCTCCTTCCTTTCCTACACTTAATCAAGGTGCGTCATCTTCTGGTGGAGTAAGTGAGATAGGTGAGTTGAAGACTATGTTGCAGTCTTTGACAAAGCAGTGGAAGTTATGCGACCAACAAAAAGATGCATCTATAAAGGCACTCGAAACTAAAGTTGCCAAGTTAGCCGCTAACCAGTCCACAAGGAAGCAGGGTCATTTACCGTCATAAATTGAGAAAAATCCACATGAGACGGTAAATTTAATTAATTTGAGGAGCGGTCGTTCATATGAGGGGAGGAAGTGTTGAAATCGACCCGAGGAAGGTTATAACTGCTGATGAACAGTGTTCTGTCAAAGGAAATGAGCTGACGGCCAAGAAAGTACTCGATCGACTAGTTTCTGGGGGTCGATCGAGTAAAAATGTTGAAGAAAGTACTCGATCGAGTGGAATTTATACTCGATCGAGTGAACAGGAAAAAGAAGTTGTTCGATCGAGTGAAATTTCTACTCGATCGAGTGATGTTGCAGTGTAATGTCCAAGGGATTAGACAAATACAACAACCAAACCAGCAAACCAAAGATAGTTTCTCAGGAATGCAATAAACTTGTGCTAATTATTAAAATTATCAAAAGACCTCCTAAAATCATGAAACTTGGCAGTAATTAACTTTAATATGAGAACTAACTCTGAGCAAAACTCCAGGATTTTTAGAGGACTCGAAGTATTTTTAAGACTCAATCGAACCGTCTAATGTACACAATGGACCGTGAGTGAGGCAGTTCTGGAATATTGTCTGAAAGGAGGGAACTTTGGATATAATTATCAGCTGAAATCCCACAGAATATTCACAGGGAATTAAGCTAACAATTTGGGATATTTGAGTTAAGAAATTCCACAGATTAACACAGGAAAGACTCAACTGAAACAACAGCAAAGCTAAACTAGCCACAGTCTCTCAAAGACAGGAAAGTTTAGACTCTACTAACAGTACTTAATCAATAACCACAGTCTAAGGACAGGTTATTATCAAGCCCGACTCTAATCTACAGACTAAGCACAAGATTAAGAGGTTTAAATTTGAGAGAATTCTCGGGTTTCATTCATAAATCATTTGTGTTACAACGATCCGAGTTGAGGTCCTTATATAGGCCCTTTTAGGTTACAAACTTGAAAAGAAACTACATCCAAGGGTCAGGATCCTTCCTCACATGCTGGCAAGAGTCCAAATACAATATTACAACGGTTTTAAAAGCTCTTAATTGTAAACTGGAATGAAAACAAAAAGAAATGCAGTGACATGTGATAAAGCCGTGGTCCTTTGTTGCATTGCTGGCTTTTCGTTGAATGTAGGCACTTGAGGACGAAATGATTGAGTCCTTGGCATTAAAATTGGCTCTAGGTTGTATCTGGTAGATGGGGAGACAAGCCAAAAGTTCTTTGAGTACTTTTTCCTCATGGTTTAGCCAGAAATGGAAAGGTTGCTTTTGTTGTTTGTCATTTCTTTGCAGATCTGTCCAGCTTGGATTTCGGGACTTGCATTGTGATTTTCCTTGGACCCCTAGGACTTTTCGAGCCTAATTTAGTGACCAACCAGCTGGCCATGGTGGCAGCTGGTGGTTGGGCTTGTACTCATACTTATTGGCCACTAAACTTAGCTCGGTTTGGTGGTTCCTGAGATGGGTGTGGTGTTGCCTTGGCCTGCTTGCTGATGTGAGGTGTCCTGGTCAGTGGCTCCTGCTGCAGATGTTGTTGAAGAAACTACTCGATCGAATGGGATTTTTGGTCGATCGAGTATTATGGATAAGTGACAGCTTGATCGAGAGCCTGCTAGTGCTCGATCGAGTGAGAAAACGCCTGAAAGACCTCGTTCGAGAGGAAAGAAGCGTCCGAAGGATATGGAGCTTGATCCGGCTGACACGTTGGAAGAGAGGAACAAGGGACTCCAGATACCCATCACGGTTCCCTTCCCGAGGCGTTTGCAAAGTACTAAAGCTAATCAACAATTCGACAAATTCGCCGAACTACTGAAGAGCTTGCAGGTCACTGTGCCATTCGCCGAACTGCTGACACAGGTACCCTCTTACCTTAAATTTATGAAAGAAATTTTAACGCGTAAGAGGCACATTAATGATCATGAGACGGTAGCTTTGACCGAGGTAGGGACGGCCCTAGTTCAGAATAAGTTACCTCCCAAACAGTCAGACCCGGGTAGTTTCTCAATTCCGTGTCATATTGGTACCCATTTGATTGATAACACGTTATGCGATCTTGGCGCTAGCGTGAGTGTCTTACCGCTGTCTTTGGCTAAGAGACTTGGTTTGACAAAGTTTAACTGCACAAACATGACTGTTCAGATGGCCGACCATAGCATATCACGACCACTAGGTGTCATAGAAGACATACCTGTTAAGATCGGGAGGTCCTTTATTCCCGTTGACTTCGTTGTACTTGCATCCCCGAAGATGCACATACCCCTATTATTTTAGGGAGACCATTTTTATTTACTGCCCGTGCAGTAATAGACCAAGGACTAAAGAACAAGGATAAATGCTTCAAACAATGAGTCACAAGGACTAATGAACAAGGACAAATGGTTCACACAACGAGTCACAAGGACAAATGGTTAAAATAACGAGTTACAAGGACTAATGAATAAGGACAAATGGTTCACACAACGAGTCACAAGGACTAATGAACAAGGACAAATAGTTTACACAACGAGTCACAAGGACTAATGAACACGGACAAATGGTTCACACAACGGGTCACAAGGACTAATGAACAATGAAAAATGGTTCACACAACAAGTCACAATAACAAAGAGTCAAAGACAAATGGTTTACCCAATGAGTCACAAGGACTAATAAACAAGGACAAATGGTTAACATAACGAGTTACAAGGACTACTGAACAAGGATAAATGGTTCACACAACGAGTCACAAGGACTAATGAACAAGGACAAATAGTTTACACAACGAGTCACAAGGACTAATGAACAAGGACAAATGGTTCACACAACGTGCCACAAGGACTAATGAACAAGGAAAAATGGTGCACACAACGAGTCACAATAACAAGGACAAATGGTTTACACAACGAGTCACAAGGACTAATAAACAAGGACAAATGGTTTAAACAACGAGTCACAAGGACTAAAGAACAAGGACAAATGGTTCACGCAACCAGTCATATGAACTAATGAACAAGGACAAATTGTTCACACAACGAGTCACAAGGACTAATGAACAAGGACAAATGGTTGACACACTGAGTCACAAGGACTGAAGAACAAGGAAAAATAGTTAACACAAGGTGTCACATGTTGGAATATGTGTCCTCCGACAATAATGCGATCACAACTGTCGATCATGATGATCACATGTTTAAGTCTCATTTTAAGAATACATGTGGGATGTAATATTTTACAGTCAACTGGTCCACACATATCGGTAATGATTGGCTGACTAGAGTTTGACATTACTGTCGTGTCACGGTGGTGATCAGATGATCCCCTAAGGTCATACCTATAGGGAAATACTCTTAATTGATTATTTAATTAATCGTATGCCGATACGAGTTAATTAAATTGCTTAAAATTGACGGATGATTTTGTGTGTAAAATTAACGTGTCTTATTGTAATTCGATTATATTAGATACGGTCTAAGTAATTGAATTATTTTATTACTTAGATAAAATTATTGTTTACGAAACAATTTGGAATTGAAATTGAATGAATAATTTATTATAAATACAAGACGTTGTAATTTATAATTTGATAAACCGTTTTGGTACAAGTAATTACGAATTACTAGTCGATTTTGTAAATGACATATTTTATGAGTTTGTTGATTTTTAATATGTTAAAAATACATTGCAAATTCACATGTCAAGTAACATGTCACATATGTCACAATTGACAAATGACAAAATAAAATGGACTACCCATTTTATCTCAAGTGTACCGAAATTTAGAGGGTATTAGTGCATAAATTGTGTTGATTATTTTAATAAGGGAAAAACACAATTATTACACTCTATATGTAGCCATGCATGCCTAGTTGTTCTTGGGAAGAAAGTTGGCCTCATGCATTGGCTATCTTCCCTCCTCCAACCGGTTTTGCCATGTGAAATGATAGAGTTTTTCCTCTATCATTTTTATTCATACACACTTCAACTTAGATTTTTAAAAAATAAAAAAAAAGGTATTTTTCTCTACAACTTGTGAAATTTTAGAGAAAGAAAAACACACAAAAATCCTCTCCTCTAAACCGAAATAGAGGAGAACAAAATCAATATTTTGGGTCAAATATTTAAGCTAGATTAATATTATTACTAGATCATAATAATATTAGTTATTAAGAGTTTTCCTTGGGTATATGATAAAATGCAACATGTGACGTTTTTCCTTTAGTCATGAAGTATGTTTTAGCATTAATACTAATTATAGTCACTATTTATGTGATTTTTTTAATCAAAAATTCATAAATCATGCATAAAGACTTCATTATAGCCAAATATTTTACACACATCTTGTAAAATTGCATGTGACAACATACTAAATTTCCATGACCAGATTCGAAATATAACTCATATTAACCTATTTACCCATTTAAATACGATTTTAACTTTAAAAATCCATATTTCGAGCAAAACAACTCATTTTAACATGAAAATTTACAGGCCATCAGTAGATAATATATGTAAAAACATATCCAAAAACCACTGAAAAATTCGAAGTTTAGCTATTTTTCGTCCAAAAATGACATTTTTATCATAAAAATCACATTTTAATGCCAATAATATATCAAATGAACAATAAAATCCATAAATAAACCAAAATGTCCTAAAAATCACTTAGGACCAGAAACGTTTAACATGCAAAGTTATTTTTAGGTTTATCTTCATAAATCCAAATTAATTAGTTTTGTATGTTAATCTTATAACTCGGAAAAACTATAAACCGATTTGCATGCAAACAACCTAAGGTAATCTACTAAACAAATATCTAGCCCATATTATTTAGTAGAGATAAGGGATAATCTTGGGTGCAATCAAGAGGAGTGGCTTCTATACTTGAAGTCTTTGGAGGATCATCCTATTACTCTTCATAGCTCAAGAACAAGTGAAGGTAGGAGACCTTACTTGTGCCCATAAACCGAAATATTCAATGTAAGGAACCGGTTTAAAGTAGAAATAATATTTTAAATATCACATATTTTGGTTTAAAGTTTTAGTCATAAAAACTTAAGAATCTTATGCATGCAAAACTAGAATAAGAGTAAGAAAAAATCGGTTTCATACCATATGAATATTTCGGCCAAATATGGGCACAAAAGTGGTCTCCTTCCACTACTTGTTCTTGAGCTAATAACACAATGGATGATCCTCCAAGTATTCAAAGTAGAATACCTCCAATAAGTAGCACCCAAGACTATCCCATAATACCCATATAGTTATTAACTAGATAATTATATAAGTTACCTTAAAAATAATCTAATATGTAAGATTATTACTACACTAGTAATATGTAATTTTTATTAGATTTTAAGAACAAATTTTATATATAAACACCTTTATATTTTTAGAGAGAAGATGGAACTTATTCTTACTTGAAGAATAAGTGAGTTGTGTAATGAGAATAAGTACAAGTAATTACGAATTACTAGTCAATATTGTTTATGACATATTTTATGTGTATGTTGATTTTTAACATGTTAAAAATACATTACAATTTCACATGTCAAGTAACATGTCACATTTGTCACAATTGACAAATGACAAAATAAAATGGACTACCCATTTTATCTTATGTGTACCGAAATAAGGGAAGGGGTTAGGATTAATATTGTGTTTTTATTTTAAATAGAACATGATAATTAACCCTAATGACTAGCCTTGCATGCCTATCTTTCTTGGGTAGAACAACAAGCTCATGCATAGGGCACCCTTCCCCTCACCACCGGTTTTTCCCACTAAGAGGAACAAATGGGTTCCTCCATTATTCATTCATGTTATTCTATTTTTCTAGTGTAAGAAAATACTCTCTACTTGTGTGATACATTTTAGAGAAATAAAACCCTCACAAAAACTCTTCTCTCTTAACCGAAAATAAGCGAGAACAAATAAATTTTTGTGTCAAAATTTTAAGGAAGACTTGTATTATTTCTAGTACAAAATAATATTAGTTATTAATAATATGTTAGTAATATTATTTTAATGTATTAGTAATATTTTAATGTATTTTTTTTAGGAAGGCCATACTAGGATTTTTTATGCTTTGCATTTTATTTATATGTTGCATGCATCGCTAAATCGCCATAACTAAACATGCATTTTAAATCGAGTTTATCGACCGTGTCAATTACAATTATCGTAGTTCACCGCTTTAGTTCACTTAAAACGTGATAGATAATAAATTGACATGACCTCTCGCTAAAATAAACAATTGAGACTTAGCCTTACCAAAAAGTAGAAACCATGAAAACCTATTTCGTGAGGGAGTGCGCTCGGCCACACCGGGTTACAAACCTTGTTACGTAGGGGAAGTGGGTGATAAATGTCTATCCACCGAATTCATGTTGATGAGGGATGAATCGGCTACACCGTGCCCAAGTTAATGTGGATTTGGATCATGGACACATTTATTCGAAATTTGGGTTGAACTCAACAAAAGTATTCCGACCATTGCCGGATGTGTTTTGGGCTAAAGATAAATATTAATGTAATTTTATCGACCAAGAGTTCTAAAAGTAGAATCGATTAAAGAGTTAATCCACCGAGTTATATTGATAAGGGATGAATCGGCTACACCGTGCCCAAGTTAATATGAATTTGGATCTTGGAATCATTTATCAAGTTGGGTAGAGGTCACTAGATAAATGCAATAAAACTTGTTTAAATTAAAATTTACGAGTATTATTATTATTTTGAAAATGACAAGTGTTTTATTCCTTCTATTTTTGTTTTGTAGACCACTTTTATTTCTCATAACAAATGGCCGCACCAAACACCAACGCCACGCCTCTCACTAATGTTTCATGGCTCCGATCCTTCATGGATCGTTGTAAACTTGAAAAGAATGGGTCAAATTTCTCCGATTGGGATGCCCAACTCAAATTAGTCGCCCAAGGTGACGACAAGCTTCGTTACCTCACCGAGGCCTCTCCACCCGAACCTAATGCTAGGTCGAGTGCCGCCACTAGGGAAGCATATGAAGCTTACCACAAAGAGTCCTCCGCTATGAAAAATGTGTTGATTTTTGCTATGGAGGCGAATCTCCAAAGGAGAGCCTTTAAAATGGGCACCGCTAATGAAATCTATTCCAAACTTGTGACAAACTGACAATGTTCTCACAAACACCGAGGATCATCCAATATGAGGCGTGAAGCAAAAGGAGCCACGCCTAAACCATGCTTCCACCCGATTTTGATCCTTCACGCAAAACGAGGTCCAAACTCAAAAATCCGTCTAAGAAGGCACGGTAATTTTTGTCATGTCTCAATTCTTTAATGAATTTGGAGACTTTTTGGCTAGGGACATTTATTTAAATAAGGATCCGAACTAAGATAAAGTCACGAGATAAAACCGAGTAACGAGTTTATCGGTTTTCAACAATCGACCTTAGTTCGCTTCCAAATGGTCCTATTCTTTCTAGTTAAATAATTCAAGACTATCCTAGGCTAAATAAGAGTTGGTTGGTCATCCAAGAGAGTCCAAGAGGGCTGTTTTATCATTTTCAAATGAAGATCAAATGTCGCTTTCAAGGAAGGTCCACATGTCGCTTTCACTCTTACATTTGATGTGTAAGGGCTTTTGTTTGACTCTATGATGGCTACTCCAAGGCTCTTTTTCGGCTGGTATGAGGATCATTTGAAGCTTCCAAGGAGTCCAAATAATCAAGGGAAGAAACAAGAACAAAACCGGTGGCCCCTTATTTGCACGGTTTGCAACACAAGGACAAAGGTCGCTTTCAAAGCTTCCCAATTTGGCCAAGACCATCCCTTGAGTTTTTCTTACATGCTCTAGCTCCTTTATGCTTGGGTGGCCGGACCATGAAGCTTCCAAGAGGGCCTTCCTCTATGTTTAAATCCTCATTGTCTTATTAGTTTACTTTTCTTGTTTTTATGCATTTGTTTTTCAACTTGTGTAAGAACTTTGTGTAAGGCCTTGGGCCACTTTTGTACCGGTTTTCCTAGGTGCTTTAGAGCCGTTAGATGTTAGGATTAGATGGATGGTTAGGATTGCTTAGCTTGGCCTATAAAAGCAAGGCATTCCTTAGTGTAAAAATCAGATTGAGTGAATTAAAGAATGAGTAAGAAACCAAGTGTTTTCTTCAAAACCTATTCTTTGCTGAGTGCTTGAATAGTCCTCTTTGCTTAGTGCTTGAGGTTTGGGTAATTTCTTTGCTTAGTGCTTGAAATTTCCCTTAGGCTTAATCTAGTGGCTTAGTGCTTGGATTAAGTCATATCCCAATCACGCTTGTTACTCTATTCGATTGTAGAGTTCAGGATTCCGTGGTGCCAAACAGTTCTGTCGACTGTTCGATTGCAGTCTTCAGAGTTTCTGTTCGGTTTTTTTAGTCCTTTTCATCACGGTTAAACAGTTCAAATCACTGTCCAAATCGAATCATATTTAGTCAGATTCCGAGTCTTGAGAGTTTTACTTCAAGTCGGCCTCGACATTCTTTGATCTCGATTTCAAGGAGGGCCAAAAGGTCAGCCCTCACGTGCTCAAATTGTTGGAGCTAGTCGAGACATTGAAACTTCAAAAGGTTTAAATCCCCAAGGAGCTCATTGTTGATAGGATTCTTCACTCCTTATCCAAAGTCAAAGCATATGTACAATTCCGGGTGAATTTCAATATGCAAGACAAGGACGTGTCTCTTGAAGAGTTGCACAAGTTACTTGTGCAAGCCGAAAGAGACATGGGGCTAAATGTTAACCCATCTAAGGATGTGCTTAATATAAGCACTAAGAGCAAGGGGAAGTTCAAGACGAATGGGAAAAAGGGTAAGAGCCAAGCTCCCATGTCCACCAAGGCTAAGACTTTTGAAGCTAGCACTTCCAAAACCAAGAAGGGTCCTCTTGATAAATGCCATTATTGTAATGGTGTTGGACATTGGAAGAGGAATTGTTCCAAGTATCTTGGTGACATCAAAGTTGGAAAGATCACTCCAAAGAGGTAACCGACTATCCTTTCTTTTATGTTTCTAATTCAACTATGGTATTTTGATATAAAGTTGTGATAATGTATCACCCTTTTATTGTAAATAGGGCCTCCTCCAAGCAAAGACAAGAGAAAAGAGAAGCAAGCTTGAGAAATCATGAAGGAGCTAAGAGTAGCTACCAATGAAGCTTGGCTTTTATTATTGTCTTTATTTTAATGTTATGAATTTTAGAACTATTTTGATTTCCGTGTTTGACATGGAAATGGTTGATCCTTTCTAAACAATGGTTGTATTTTGGATTATGGTGGTTTGGCTTGCAACCCAAGTCACCCCTTTTATCGTATTCGTTTGTTCTAAAAATTCGTCTTTATCTGATTGCACATAGAAACATATGATCATCTACTTAAAATGATCCAATAGACAATTATAATGATGGGATTCATTATATGTCCACAAGCTTAAGGCTTGTGTATGATCAATTATAAAGTAATGTTGAGTTGATGAACTCTCCTAATGAAAAAAAAAATAATTACCAAGTAGACTCATCAAATCTAAAATCTATTAGTCAATCTATGAGATAGTCCTCCTTCTACTTCAAAATCATTATTTGTGTCTCATAAGCTATCTTTGAATATCTAGTGTATTTATTCTAAAGATAGAGTGGGAGAAAAATGAAGACACAAAGAATAATTTGTATGCTTGAGTAAATGAGATCTACGAAAGAAAGAATGATTTGTATACCAAAATAGATAGTATACATGAATAGATGAGATCTATGGTCTCGAATAGATGAGATCTACATGACAAAAGAAAGAATGATTTGTATACCAAAATAGATAGTATACATGAATAGATGAGATCTATGGTCTCGAATAGATGAGATCTACATGACAAAAGAGACCAAGTGAAGTAATCAAAAGAATATGTTCTTAAGATAACTACACGAGGAGACCAAAAGAAAGTTTTTGAAAGAAAATGACTAAAGAAAAGTCTCAACGAGAGATTTTGCTAGTTTATGACCTAGATATAAATAGAGTTTCAATATTGATATTTACTTAAGAGCCTAAATGAAACAAAGTTGCATCCTTGAATATAAATGAGATTTATGACTAAAAGTTGCAAAGAAAGATATGTCGATGTCTACAAAAGCTAAGTTAATTGTTAACCACGCTAGTGTCATTACTTAACCTCATTATGAAAATGAAATGGTTAAACCTCCTTCCAAAAGGGGTATTTTGAAGGACGTGAATTAAATGGGATTTCACTTTTAAATAATGACATTGCTACGCATCATTATAAAAATGAATGAGTTAGAGATTAAAATCTCTTTCCATAAGTTTAAGATTGAAACCTTTTCAAAATAGGTATTTTGAAAAGATATGTTGGGAACATATATGGTTTTATCTTAATAACTTGGTAAAGCAAAATTGATTTCAATTCTTGAAATGTTTCGATTGAGTAGTCAAATTCGAAACATGTGGAATTGAGTGGGAGTTTGAAATTATCATGTGAAGACATGAAATTTAGTGGGAGCAATCATCTTGTAAAATTTATAACTCATTACTCATTGAGAATGACGAGCTAGTACTATCTTTCACAAAGAAGTATTTGAGTTTTCAATTCTGGATGAAAATGGACTAAGATGAAGCCAATCACATCATGGGATGTTGGATAGGCATTGAGATATGCACATCAAATCAACGAGAAACGTAGGTTATTCATATCGATGAAAATGGAATTACCATAAGCAGTCATGGTCGTTCATTGAACCTAAGAATGGTTGATCACATGATTAAAGATTATTAATGTTTCCGCCATTAGAATAATCATGCACATGTCCTATAATGAATCATATGCTTAAGAGCATGATGAGTCATTGGTAAGCCATAGAAGAATTGTCATGAATTCTCGAGAAGAACTAATGAGCTATTCTAGTGTTTGACAGAACACTTTGTTATGTGACAAGAAGTTGCACATATTGAAGTTCGAAAACGCGTAAGGATTTATGAAAATCCTAAGCTGTTTAAGCTAAAAGGAGAAATAAGAAGTTTGAGAAGATACTTGGTTATAGTAAGAAGTTACTCAAAACTAGTATTTTAAAAATTGCTAGGACTTATGAGAAGCGCTAGGCCAATCATCTTGACAATTGTTGCAAGATCCTACAAAACATATACCTAGTACATTATGAGTTGGAAGAACATTTGACTAGTGTGAGTTATGTCATCCACCATAATTCGTTTGTTATGTGATAAACAACAAGAAAGTTCTCTCAAAGTAAAGAACCTGTACCTAGTTTGGGAAACTAGATATGTACTTGGTAAGATTCATGCTGTGTGAGACAAACATGAAAATAGAGGAAAATGAAATTCAAGAGTTTGAACACATGGACACATGGTTTGTTAAACTCATGTTGCAAACGACTAGTGTTTACACACTTACAATATACATCACAAGGTGGTAATATGGTATTGACTACCCGAATGTGATGTCGACATTTGTCGTTTGAGTTATTATTAACTCACCTTGTACTTTGTTACATCCAAACGGGTTGTAGAGACAATTGAACCCCGTTAAAGTGAACATGGATTAGCATTGTATTCGCCCATAGTCACTTACATGAGGTGACGTCTCGAAGTGACTAGAGTGTGATGCGATTGATGGCAAGTTCAAGTGCCATGGAGTCATGTGAGATGACTAGTCGATCACATAGGCAGACTGTTAGGAACACTTTGTCGGGCTAATGACCGCTTATAGAGTTTTGGCAAATTTATATAGCCTGGTCGTGGCGAGAGCTACTATAGTATTCTAATGAGTCGATTCTTTTGACTAAAGAATGTTCGCCTAAGGTGGCACAGTTTCAGATTAACTTTGATTTATGTTACTACGACCTTCGTAAATGGGGTCAAATGGGCATATTTTAGGTTATGATGGCTGTGGCTAGTCGAAGGGAATAAGTGCGATAGGAATTTTCCACCCCTTATCAGGGTTAAAACAATATCTCAGGGCGACTCGAGGAGTAATGAACTAGAAATGCGTGGCCACGCTCGGAAGGTATCTATGATAGATAATTCCGGTCAATCAGTTATTCTCCAGATCGAGGAAACCACTCTCGATATGATCACTTGCAAGTACGACCTGAAAGACACATTGCATTGAGTGGGAGATAGTAACAGGACAAGAGAATTGGTGACGCACACTTGTCGAGGACAAGTGGGAGATTGTTGGAATATGTGTCATCCGACAATAATGCGATCACAACTGTTGATCATGATGATCACATGTTTAAATCTCATTTTAAGAATACATGTGGGATGTAACATTTTGATCAATGGTCCACACATATCGGTAATGATTGGTCGACTAGAGTTTGACATTACTTTTGTCGTGTGACGGTGGTGATCAGTTGATCCCCTTAGGTCATACCTATAGGGAAATACTCTTAATTGATTATTTAATTAATCGTATGACAATACGAGTTAATTAAATTGCTCAAAATTGACGGGTGATTTGTGAGTATGATTAACGTGTCTTATTATAATTCGATTAAATTAGATACGGTCTAAGTAATCAAATTGTTTTATTACTTAGAAAAAATTTTTGTTTACGAAACAATTGAAATTGAATTGAATGAATAATTTATTATAAATACAAGACGTTGTAATTTATAATTTGATAAACCGTTTTGGTACAAGTAATTACGAATTACTAGTCGATTTTGTATATGACATATGTTATGAGTATGTTGATTTTTAATATGTTAAAAATACATTACAATTTCACATGTCAAGTAACATATCACATATGTCACCATTGACAAATGACAAAATAAAATGGACCTTCCATTTTATGTCATATGTGCCGAAAATATGGAGGGTGTATAAGATTTATATTGTGTTTTTATTTTAAGTGGAAAACACAATGATTAAATCTAACTAGTAGCCTTGCATACCTATTCTTTTTTTGGTAGAAAAACTAGCTCATGCATTGGGCACTAGTCACCCCTCCCCACCGGTTTTCCAAGAGGGAAATATGGAGGGTTTTTCCTCTATGATTCATTCTACTACTTCACAATATATTTCTAGTGTAAGAAATAAAAATTCTCTCTACATTTGAGAAAACTTAGAGAAATAAAAACCTCTCAAAATCCTTCCTCTCTTGGCCGAAATAAACAAGAGAGAACAAAATTTATTTTGTGTCAAATTTTAAGTAAGACTTGTATTATTTCTAGTACAAAATAATATTAGTTATTAAGAGGTTTCCTTGGGTATATACATTTGGGAGAGGTTCTATTTTGGACCTTTTGTTCATCCATTATAAGGAAGCTCAAGAACTAACAAGAAGGAGATCTTGTTGGTGCCCTTTAATCCGAAATCCCTAAGTAAGAAAGACGATTTCTTCTCTTATCTTGTTTTAGTTTGCATGCATAAGATCTAACATTTATTTTATGACTAAATAAATTATTTCATATTTGAATATGTTAATTAATGAGATTTATGAATCCAACAAGTGGTATCACTTGTTGGAAATCGTATTTTAAATATCACATATTTTAGTTTAAAGTTTTAGTCATAAAAACATAAGAATCTTATGCATGCAAACAACCTAAGACTCTGATACCGCTTGTTAGGATTATCAATCTCATTAATTTACATATTCATATATGAATCAATTTATTTGGTCATAAAATAAATACAAGATCTTATTCATGCAAACTAAAAACAAGATTAGAGAAGAAATCGTCAATCTTACTCTTGTGTTTCGGATATTAGGGCACCAACAAGATCTCCTTCTTGTTAGTTCTTGAGCTTTCCAACAATGGATGAATAAGGTTCAAATTAGAACCTCTCCCAAAAGCATATACCCAAGGAAAACTCTTAATAACTAATATTATTATGATCTAGTAACAATATTAGTCTTACTTAAAAATGACACAAAATATTAATTTTGTTCTCCTCTATATCGGTTAAGAGGAGATGATTATTGTGAGTTTTCTATCTCTAAAAATATTTCACAAAAATGTAGAGAATAATAATTTTTTACACTAGAAATTATATTATGAAAGAGTGAATAATGATGGAGAAAAACACTTAGCTTTTCTTATCAAAAAACCGGTTGGAGGGGGAAGGAGAGGACAATGCATGGTCTTGTGTTCTTCTCAAGACAAGACTAAGCATGCATGGCTAGTCATTAGGCTTTAATCATCATGTTTTTCACTTAAAATAAAAACACAATATATAATCCTTAAACTCCCTCCATTTTCGGCACATATATATAAAATGGGAGGTCCATTTTATTTTGTCATTTGTCAATTGTGACATATGTGACATGTTACTTGACATGTGAATTTGTAATGTATTTTAAACATATTAAAAATCAACATACTCATAAAATATGTCATATACAAAATCCACTAGTAATTCGTAATCACTTGTACCAAAATGGTTTATCAAATTATAAATTAAAACGGCGGCTACTCTAGCTCCATTGCCCATGCGGAGATCCACATCACCTTTTGCTAGTGCTTGCACGTTCCTTATACCCTGCAAATGGTTACAAAGGTGAGAGCCACATCCGGTATCAAGTAACCAAGTGGAAGTACAAGCATAATTAACGTCTATCACATAGAGAGAGGAAATCATACCAATAGGCGTCACACGCCCTTCCTTGAGATCCTCCAAGTATTTGGGACAACTCCTCCTATAATGCCCCTTCCCATTACAATGGAAACATTCGGCCTCAGAGAGCTTGACACTTTTTGCCTTGGGATTGCCATTCTCAACTGCCTTCCCCTTTCCCTTGTCATGTTTCTTTGACGATTTCTTGAATTGGGACTTTTCTTTCCCTTTTCCTTTCTTAACTCCAAGAGACATGTTCTTTAACTTCATGGTTAAAACATCTCCCTTTTCACTCCCACTAGCCTCCATATCCCTCTCCGCTTGGGTGAGGAGTGCATGAATTTCATTGTAACTCTTATCCATGTCATTCATGTTGTAGTTTACCCTAAAGTGGGCAAACTTGGTGGGGAGGATGAAGGATACGATCCACCACAAGAGTCTTAGGAATCTTACACCCTAGACGCTCTAGGATGTCAACATATTCGACCATTTTGAGTACATGGGGACCAACCTTTTGGCCCCTCTCAAGCCTAGCTTCAAAGAAGCGTGCCGCCGCATCGTATTGACGGACTTTTGGTGTTTGTGAAAACATAGTGATCATACGAGTGAATATCTCGTAAGCATTTAAAGAAATGCATCATAGCTTGAGCTTAGGGGATATTAACCATATCAACACATTCTTGATATCATTCAACATCCTCACATAGTCATCATAGGCGGTCCGCACCGCCGATGTAGCTCTTGCACCGGGCTCGATTGGAGGAGCATCGGTCAAGTAAGTGAGCACATTGTCGGACAACGCGGCACTTTTGATGTTGGATTCCCATTCAAGAAAGTTACTACCGTCATCTTTTAAAATACATTTGTTCATTACGGACCTTAGCCATGAATCTTTGCCTAGTGAAGTAGTCGATGGAGTTGATGAAGTTGCCATTGCGAATTAAAATGTTACAACAAAAAGGAAAAATTAACATTCATTGTTTTTAAAAATTACTTGTAAAAACATGTTTAGCAAGTTTTAGCATTTATATAATGACCTCCCACTAAAATAAATGATTCCAAGACCCAAATATTAAACAAAAATGAGCATCGCTTGGGCGAAACATCCCATAATTGCGTAAATTCGGTAAGTCATGTTGACTAATTCTACCTCTAGAACTCTTGGTCGACGAATTTCCTCAAATTCATCTACTAGCCCCGGAACACAAGACCGTCTTATATCCCGTTGAGTCCAACCAATTTTAGCGTGTGATAACCGTTTACCACCCTACTTACCCAAGGTAAAAAGAGAACACCCCGCTTGGGCGAGCGTGGCTCTAATGAACAAGAGATTCATAGGTGTTACTAATTGGTAAGGCTAATCTCAATTTTAGTTATGTGAGAGATCTTGTCAATTTAGTCATAAATTCCTTATAAGTGAATTAATTTGGTGAATGTAAATGACGTGAATTGACAACCGCGAAAATAAAATGCATGTGAATGGCGATTTTGGCATGCGCAAAAATAAAACAAGCAAACATGTAAGCATATGAATAAATCCTAGTATGGCCACCTAGTTAATAAAAACTAGTCTATTATATTTCGGAAACCAACTCCTTGGTCCCTTGCCTCTTCATTCCATAGGTGGCTCTTCCTTGTGGGATTTGGAACACCTTCCAAAAATAGACTCCGTCTCGTTGTAATCCGTCTTTTGAAACGCTTAGGTAAAATAACTATTACAAATGAATTACATAGCTATTCCTATTATACATTAATTAATAAAATAAATAAAACTATTAATTAATTACAAACCGACGATATGAGATCGTATTTAATTACAAACAAATCGATATTCCCATTCATTTCGGGTAATAACGATTAAAATTAACTAGGCCATACTAGGTACAATAAGATAAATACTTTAAATAAATGACAATCATTCATTCGACTTAAATAAATATGCTTAAAATGCTGTAAAAATGATGCCAAAATCGCCCTATCTATCATTCATTGGTGTCCATCTCGGTTTTTGTGGATTTAATCGATTTTTAACATGTAAAAATCAATAATTAACTCTTAAATCTCATTTAAGTCCAAACTAATTGTCCAAACTAATTTGAACCTCAAAATTAGTCCTCACTAATTTTATGACAAATTATTAGTTTGATTTGGTGATAATTTGCTAATTTAATCGATAAAATCATAATATTTAAGTAAAAATCCAAAATAATTGAAACATTACCCAAAAAATTGAAACAAAAATTTTTAGTATTCTGGAACACTCCCAAGAACACCAAAATGTCAGAAAAATTGCCCAAGAATTCCGGATAAATTTTGTGAAGAAAAAGATCGATATTTATCGGTTTTTAACCACTAAAACCAATAAACATCAAAACAAAGTGAAAACACACATGCAAAATCACTTTTGACATTTAAATAATATTCTTAAATGTACATAAATTTATCATGGACAGAATCAAAAGTTTCGAAATTATGATTAATTAATTTGTCTTTTATCGACTTTTAACTCAAAAAATCAATAAACATGCAAAAATTTGAACCAACCTTCAACTTTTTGCTTACAATCAGTGGAAGACATGCATGAACTACCATAAACAGTCCATGCACTGAATCAACTTTTAACTAATTTTAGTCAATTTTTCACTAAAATGCGACATTTTGACTCGGTTTTCTACCAAAAAACATTAAAAATAGCAAAATAACTTTAAAAATCACCAAAAAATTCCACAAACCTTTTGAGATCAGTAGGTATGCATGTCCCAAAAATTTCGTGCTAAAACATCTTCTAACACCATTTTTGAGTTTTTATAAATTATCACATAATTCATTAAAATGCTTAAAATCAACATGCAAATTACAAGCCTAAGCTCTGATACCAGTTGAAAGATCATAGATCAATATTAGACTCTCTAATAAAATTAATTTATCTCATAAATTGTTATTAAGGTGATCTATGTAACATGCATGCTAATATGAAAGCATAAAAAGAGAGTATAAGGAAAAACAATTTCCTTACATTGAATTTGTGGTAAAAGGGCACAAACTAGTTCACCTTACTAGCTTGTTCTTGAGCTTAAACCAAATGGAAGATCCTCCTTGCAAATCTTCAATAAGAAGATCTCCTTCTTGTTGCACCCAAAAACTAACCCAATAATAATAACAAGTTTTGAACTAGAACTTGCTAATATTGTTCCCTTGATAAATATTAGTAATATCACTAACTAATCTTAGTAATATTATTAATGTATACTAGTGATGAATTATTATTGTAGAGAGATAGAGAAATAATGTTCACATGCAAAATATCTAGAGTGTCTAAGTGAGGTAGAGTGAAATGTGAACAATATATGGAGTGTAAGGGAAGGGAAGTGGCGGGTGGAAGAGTGTGGAAGTGGACAATTTTTGTCTTATAATTTTATCTTACATCACATGCAAAATCTTGTATAAGATAAATTATGGTAGTATACAAAATAAGGTGAAATGATTATGTGAGTAATCATCCACTACTCTTATTTTACACGGTCCACTTGACCATTTACGGGTCTATGTTGGTTCTTATATTTGTCGCACAAATCCGTGTAATTTTTATTTTAAACATCGTATCTTGTTTAAATACTTCCATAATTAATTCGTCCAATTCACTCCGTAAATATACGTGTACCACTACACATATTATTTACGTACTAATATTAATCACATTAATCAATTAGTACAATTTTAGTAAATTAACAGTTAATTAACTAAAACCCGTTTCCCAAAACTTATTATTTAATTATCGCATAACTAAATAATAACTGCCGCTCCTTGAGTTCGCAACTCGAAATCTCTCTAAAAATAATCGACTAACCTCTTAGTCTATAAATCAAGGGACTAAACAAATTGTATCTCATACAATTTATTAGTTATCAATTGGGGTTCGTTCCTTTAGGTGTGACCGAAAGGGGTAAGTTGATCACCGCCGTCTCACGACAATAACGTCAAACTCTAGTCAGCCAACCGTTATCGATTTACGTTAATCAACTGACGAGGATCAAATAATTAAATATCTGATGATATTCCATTAATGAGATTAATTATGTTAACACACTATTGTGGAGGACACTAACTCCAACAATAACACGCGTCGACGACGTCGTAGACAACAACCACGCACGCAACCTTCCTAAGTGAATCCCGTCTTTCCCATGGTGGAGGTGTAGGCTACTTTATGAGAGTGTATAGAGATAGGGGTGATAGGAGAGAGTGGCAGGCTAGGGTTAGAGAAAGAGAAACTGTCGAGAAAAAGAGGAAATGAAATGAATCTCGCGAACTTGCGTTTTATATTAACACGTCGACAAAGACCATACTCGGTCGAAATCTTTGGAGTACTCGGCCGAGTAGGCTCTACTCGGTCGAGTATAGGCGATACTCGGCCGAGTAGCCTCTGCTAGGTCGAGTAAACAAATCCTATAAGGCTCATGTTACAAGCCTGGTCCCTCACCCATTCCTCCCTACGGTCTATCTTGGTCAACAGGGTCGGTCAACAGAGTCCTTGATAATCCTGGGTATTACAGTTTACCTAATGAGTCACAAGGACTAATAAACAAGGACAAACGGTTAACATAACGAGTTACAAGGACTAATGAACAAAAATAAATGCTTCACACAACGAGTCACAAGGACTAATGAACAAGGACAAATATTTTACACAACGAATCATAAGGACTAATGAACAAGGACAAATGGTTCACACAACGAGCCACAAGGACTAATGAACAAGGAAAAATGGTTCACACAACGAGTCACAATAACAAGGACAAATGGTTTACACAACGAGTCATAAGGACTAATAAACAAGGACAAATGGTTTAAACAACCAGTCACAAGGACTAAAGAAAAAGGACAAATGGTTCACTTAACGAGTCACAAGGACTAATGAACAAGGACAAATAGTTTACACAATGAGTCACAAGGACTAATGAACAAGGACAAATGGTTCACACAACGAGTGACAAGGACTAATGAACAAGAAAAAATGCTTCACACAACAAGTCACAACAACAAGGACAAATAGTTTACACAACGAGACACAAGGACTAATAAACATAGACAAATGGTTCACACAACAAGGACCAAGGACTAAAGAACAAGGATAAATTCTTCACACAATGAGTCACAAGGACTAATGAACAAGGACAAATGGTTCACACAACGAGTCACAAGGACTAATGAACAAGGAAAAATGATTCACACAACAAGTCACGACAACAAGGACAAATAGTTTACACAACGAGACACAGGGACTAATAAACATAGACAAATGGTTCGCACAACAAGGACCAAGGACTAAAGAACAAGGATAAATGCTTCATACAATGAGTCACAAGGACTAATGAACAAAGACAAATGGTTCACACAACGAGTCACAAGGACTAATGAACAAGGACAAATCGTTTACACGACGAGTGAAAAGGACTAATGAACAAGGACAAATGGTTCACACAACGAGTCACAAGGACTAATGAACAAGGACAAATGGTTCACATAACAAGTCTCAATAACAAGGACGAATGGTTTACACAACGAGTCACAAGGACTAATAAACAAGGACAAATGGTTTAAACAACGAGTCACAAAGACTAAAAACAACGAGTCACAAAACTTTGGGGAGAATTTTAAGGTGCCTAGTTAGCAAAACCTTGAAGGATTGGGATTTAAAGCTAGCTGCAGCTGAATTTGCATTCAACAGAGCACCATCTACTACAACTGGTTACAGTCCTTTTGAGATAGTCTATGGGGTTAATCCACTTATGCCCTTGGACTTATCTTCTGTCCCAAAGGAAGAGATCAGTCCTGATGCCAAGAGAACAACTGAACAACTGCTGAAGTTGCATGAAACTGTAAGAAAACAAATTGAAAAGTCCAATGAGCTGTATAAAAAACAATCCAAGAAGCCTAGGAAAAAGAAGGAATTTGAGGCAGGAGATATGGTTTGGTTGCACCTTAGGAAGGAAAGGTTCCCCTCCAAAAGAAAGAACAAGCTTATGCCTAGAGCAGATGGGCCATTTGAAGTCTTGGAAAGAATTGGTCCAAATGCTTATAAAATTGACTTGCCAGGGGAATATGGGGTTCATGGCACATTCAATGTGGGTGATCTAAGTCCATTCTATGAAGATTCTGAGGGAGAGGAGGATCCAGGCTTGAGGGCAAGCCCTGTTCAACCAGGGGGTTGCGGCAGGAGCGATAACCAGGCCAACACCCTTTTATGACAGGCACAATTCAAGCCGGTGACACTACTCGTGCAACCTCAACTACCGGTCCAACTTCACCAGTCACAAGAAAAAGCGCCCGGGCTAGCCACCAGCAGCCACCTTGGCCAGCTGAATCCTTGTTCAACTAGTCACAAATTAATCCTAAGGAGCCAGGCCAAATTCCTAAAGCATTACACCAAAAATCGATCGAAAAGATAAGTTGCGGGGGGTAAAACAGATAAAGCAAAGTTGCCATTTTTGGCCAAACAAGGGAAAAACTCTCAACAAAGAAGAACTTGGCCTATTCAAAGACTCATTTTATAGAGCCTTGAGCCATATAAGATGCCTGCACCAAAGCCATTTGACCCACAACAACCAGCCAAAGTTTTCAAAGCAACAGACAACATGTCACTATCAACCTGCAGACTCTTTTGTTCTTGTTCGTTTGCCTTAATTTCTTTTGTATCCGTTGTAAAATAAGTCCACTACTCTTGTTTGCTTCCTAAGTTTAATCCTGGCCCTTAGATGGAGTTGTCTAGGGTTTATCATGTACTGAACATTGCACAGAAAGGCCTATATAAGGACCCTTTCTCAGTCTGTTGTACTCAGACTTTGATTAATGAAAACCTTGAGATTTCTCTCAAAAATTTACAAATCTTTTAACTTTGCTGAGTCTTAGTTATAAGTCAGACTTAATATCTTCTTGTGCTTGCTTAGAAGGTGATTAAGGATCTGTGGTGCTACTTGGAATAGGTCTGTGCTTGCTTGAGCTATTTTAAGTGCATTATCTGGTTAAGCTTGAATTGATTCTGTGCTTGCTTGAACAATTCAGTCTTAATCTTCCTAAATTATTAAGTTTGATCTCTGTGCTTGTTTGAGAGTAAATTTGATAATTATATCCTCCTTTGTGTCCAGAATTTATCACAAAAACAGTCACAAGAATCTTTCAAGGAAACTGTCTGAGATTTCTCTTATTTCAGTCTGGTTTTCTATTTATTAAAAATACTTGGAGTGTGTGTAAAATCCTGAGAATTGGCACAGTTTTAGTTTACTCCCTTAACTAAATTATCACCAAGTTTCATGATTTTTCAAGGTCATTTACTATTTTTATAAAAATCCCCAAGTTTATTGCATTCCCTGAAAATTGCTCCTTTGCCTGTTTCAGGATTTGTCCCATTTGTGCTTGTTCCCATAGTTTACACTGCAGCGGTTTTGACATCCATTTGCCAAATCTCATAATCATGAAATGCGGCAACCGCTAAGATTATGCGATCACAATTGTCGATCATGATGATCACATGTTTAAATCTCATTTTTAAGAATACGTAAGGGATGATTCATTTTATAGTCAACTGATCAACATTAATCGGTAACGATTGGCTTGCTAGAGTTTGACGTTCCATCGCCGTGGGACGGTGGTGGTCGATTGATCCCTTAAGGTCACACCTAAAGGATGATGCCCTTATCCGTAAAGTTGATTGATTGTATGACGATACAAGTTAATCAATTTCTTAAAATTGAACAATTCAATTTGCGAGAGAGAATGTTGATATCTTATTGTAATGGGATTAAATAAGATTTATTTAGTAATTGAAATACTTTATTACTAAAATTGTTTATTGTTTGTGAAACAATAAAGATAAGAATGAATGGTTAATTATAATTACAAGATGTTGTGAATTATAATTATATGACCCATTTTATTTATGTGATCAAGTATCACTAGTCAATTTGTTGTATGTAATTTAATTAATTTATAAAATGATATTTATGTGATAAATATGCATTAAATTAATTAATAACATGTATCATACTACATGTGACATATTGTGTGACAAATGACAAATTGACAAAATAAAATGGTAGTACCGAAATATGGAAGGAGTGTTAGTGGGTTTTGGTTGTTTTATTTTATTTGATAAAATGGCATGATGATGCCTACCCAAAACTAGCCTTACACCTACTCTTACACATCTATTTCTTGTGAAGATAAAAAGTGAAAAGTAGATGCCCTATACTCCACTCCAACCGTGAACCCTCCACCATGAAGAGGATTAATTATCTTATTATTCATTCTAATATATTACATGCAAAAGGTTCATGAATTATTTTCTCTTCTCTCTCTTTAATCTTCATCAAAACATGAGATTTTTGATTCAAATTGTTCATAAAAGATTACTAAAATTATTAGTGTAATATATGAGTGTTAGTAATCAATTTTAAGATAAACTACTAAACTAATATCTAGCTAATATTATTTAGTGGGGATAAGGGATAATCTTGGGTGCAATCAAGAGGAGAATCTCTACTTTGGGATTTTGGAGGATCATCCTTATATTCATTGTAGCTCAAGAACTAACAAGAAGGAGATCTTGTTGGTGCCCTTTTAATCCAAAAATCATATGGTGAGAAAACGATTTCTTCTCTATATTTAATATTGTTTGCATGCATAAGATTTGTATTTAATTTTATGACTAAATTAAATGTAACATATATGAATATGTAAAGTAATGAGATATAGATTTCTAACACCGATTACAAGTTTCGATC
The DNA here is from genome assembly GCF_048544455.1 of Silene latifolia. Taxonomy (NCBI): domain Eukaryota; kingdom Viridiplantae; phylum Streptophyta; class Magnoliopsida; order Caryophyllales; family Caryophyllaceae; genus Silene; species Silene latifolia. The sequence continues at coordinate 49,407,980 of NC_133531.1, forward strand.
CAAGCAATAATTCTAAAGTAAGAGTATGAGAGAATAGAGTGGGAGAGAGAAAATGTCGAGGTCTAACTAATGAAGAAGAAGTAGTATCACGTACTACTTAACCTAATTAAATCCTAATTACAAAGCCCACTCGAAATAAGGCAAAAACACGTATACAATGATAAAACCTCTCGATCGAGTGAAATCAAACCACTCGATCGAGATCAAATCCAGCAATTCCTCTCGACCGAACAGAATAACCATTCGATCGAGTACTTCTCGTTTCAGCCCTATCGATCGAGTATCAAAACAACTCGATCGAGTGAATCTTCAATAGATAAAGCATTCGATCGACAGAAAAGTGGTCGATTGAGCTATATTAGCACGTAGGTGTTGGAATATGTGTCCTCCGACAATAATGCGATCACAACTGTTGATCATGATGATCACATGTTTAAGTCTCATTTTAAAGAATACAATTGGGAAGTAATATTTTACTGTCAACTGGTCCACACATATCGGTAATGATTGGCTGACTAGAGTTTGACATTACTGTCGTGCGACGGTGGTGATCAGTTGATCCCCTTAGGTCATACCTAAAGGGTAACACACTTAATTGATCATTTAATTGATCGTATGACGATACGGGTTAATTAAATTACTTAAATTGACGGACGATTTTGGAAGTAATATTTACGTGTCTCACTGAAATTTGATTAAATAAGATACGGTCTAAGTAATTGAATTGTTTCATTACCTAGATGAAATTATTGTTTAAGGAAACAATTGCATTTGAATGAATAATTATTATAAATACAAGATGTTGTGATTTATAATTGGTAAAATATTTTGGTACAAGTAATTATGAATTACTAAGTCGATTTTTGTATATGACGTATTTTTATTAATACGTTGATTTTTAATATGTTAAAAATACATAACAATTTTATGTGACATGTGACATGTGACATGTGACATATGACAAATTGACAATTTGACAAAGATAAAATGGAGTCCATTTTATCCATGTAAACCGAAATTAAGGGGAGTATTAGGAAGATATTGTGTTGATTATGTTAGTGGTAAGCATAATCATTTCCTTCTAGACCTAGCCATGCAACCCTAGTGCCTCTTGTGAAAAGCACCTTGCTCATGCATGGGCTCCCTTCCCTTCCCCATTCCACCCGGTTTTAAGAGGAGAAAAACCATGGGTTTTTCTCATCTTTTTACCTTATACACTACTAATTGTTAGTGTATGATATTCATTCACATACTATCTAAAAATATTAAGTTTTAGAGAGATAAAAACTTCTTCCCTCTTCTCCTTCTCTTAACCGGTTTTAAGAGACCAAAATAAACATTTTTGGGTCAATTTTTATACAAAAATTAGTATTATTCTAGTAATAATAATATTAATTTTTATTAAGTTGTTATCTTGGGTATAATACTTTTGGGAGGGATTCTCTTCTTGAATCCTTGTTCATCCAATTAAGGAAAGCTCAAGAACAAGAGAGTAGGAGAACTCTGTTGTGCCCTTAAGATCCGAAAATATCAATGTAAGATGATGATTTCCTCTTTAATTATATTTTGTTTGCATGCATAAGATCACCCTTTTAATTTATGACTAAATTAAAATCATTGCATATATGAATATGTTGAGTAAAGAGATATAGATTTCTAACAAGCGGTATCAAGGGCCTTGGTTGTTTGCATGCAAATCAGTTATAGTTTTTCCGAGTTATACGAATAACATATAAAACTTGTAAATTTGTGTTATTATGATATATCACGAAATAAATTTATGCATGTTAAATTTTCTGGTCCTAAAATGTTTTTAGGATATTTTGGTTAATTTATGGATTTTTTATTGTTCATCTTATATAATAATGACATTAAAAATATGATTTTATGATTAAAATGTCATTTTCGGACTAAAATTAGCTAAACTTCGAATTTTCCAGTGATTTTTGGATATGTTATCACATGTTTTATTTTGAGATGACCTGTAAATGTTCAGAATTTTTGGAGTTCTTATGCTCGAAAAATGGATTTTTCATGTTTAAAATCGGATTTAGATGAAAAATAGGTTAATATGAGATAAATTTCGAATCTGGTCATAAAAATTTAGTATGTTGTCACATGCAATTTTACAAGATGTGTGTAAAATAATAGGCTATATTGAAGTCTTTATGCATGATTTATGAATTTTTGATAAAAAAATAGCATAAATAGTGACTTAATTATTGAATAATTCCTAAAACATACTCCATGACTAAGGAAAAACGTCATATGTTGCATTTTATTATCCATTTCAGATCTAAAATTGAAAAGTTGATAAATATAATTTTTTTCATGTTTTTATGATTATATTCGTTAAAACCGATAAACCGCAACATTGTTTTTCCGGATAAATTTCGAAATTTTTAACCTAAGTTTTTGAACATTATGAGTGTCATGGTATTTTTCCAGAATGTTCATGAGTTTAAATTTTGAATTTTGAATTTATTTGAATTTTTGGTGATTTATTTAGAGTTTATAGTTTTTATTGTAATTTTAGGTCCATTAATGAACATTTTTAAGAAATATGAGTTAATTATAGTCAAATAGTTAGTGAAGACTAATTTTGAGTCCAAAGAGGTTAGGGTAATTAACTTGTGCATAAATATGAATTTATGTAATTTTTGTGATTATAAAACGTTGAATCACGCAAATCCGTAAAAACCGTGTAATATACGATATTGGCTCCTTAAAGGCGATTTAGCATAAAATTGGGCATGTTCATACATATTATAGTGCTGCATTTTATTTATGATAGTCATAATTTTATTTTATGTAATTTTTGAATTATGTAATTTTACTTAGTATGGCCTAAGTTTTTTTAATTGGTATTACCCGAAATGTATGGGAATATCGATTCGGTTGTAATTTATTGTGATCTCGTATCACCGTTTTGTAATTTAATAGATTTATTTTATTTTAATTACAAATGTATAATAGGAAATTATGTAATTTGTTATGTAATTTATTTATTATTCCGGAGTTCCATAAAGACGGTGTCATTCAAGAAGGCGATACATAAAGACGGTGTTACCTCGAGATGCGTGCCACAACCGAAGTTCAAGGGACCAATGGAATTGGTTTCCGAATATGTAATAGTTAAATAGTTTTTCTATTTTAGGAAGGCCATACTAGGATTTATTTTTATGCTTTGCATTTTATTTATATGTTGCATGCATCGCTAAATCGCCATAACTAAAACATGCATCATCTTCATTCGAGCTTATCGACCGTGTCAATTACATTATCGTAGTTCACCGCTTTAGTTCACTTAAAACGTGATAGATAATAATTGACATGACCTCTCGCTAAAATAATTAATTGAGACTTAGCCTTACCAAAAAGTAGAAACCATGAAAACCTATTTCGTGAGGGAGTGCACTCGGCCACACCGGGTACAAACCTTGTTACGTAGGGGAAGTGGGTGATAAATGTCTATCCACCGAATTCATGTTGATGAAGGTTTCATCGGCCAAACCGTGCCCAAATTAATATGGGTTTGGATCATGGACACATTTATTCGAAATTTGGATTGAACTCAACAAAAGTTTTTCGATAAGGGTTTTATCGGCCACACCGTGCCCTTGTTGGATGTGTTTTGGGCTAAAGATAAAGTATTAATGTAATTTTATCGACCAAGAGTTCTAAAAGTAGAATCGATTAAAAGGTTAATCCACCGAGTTATATTGATAAGGGTTTCATCGGCCACACCGTGCCCAAGTTAATATGAATTTGGGTCTTGGAATCATTTATCTAGTTGGGTAGAGGTCACTAGAAAAATGCAATAAAACTTGTTTAAATTAATTTTTACGAGTATTATTTTTTATTTTGAAAACGACATATGTTTTATTCCTTTTATATTTTGTTTTGTAGACCGCTCTCATTTCTCATAACAAATGGCAAATCCAAACACCAACGCCACGCCTCTCACTAATACTTCATGGCTCCGATCCTTTATGGATCGATGTAAACTTGAAAAGAATGGGTCAAATTTCTCCTATTGGGATGCCCAACTCAAACTAGCCGCCCAAGGTGACGACAAGCTTCGTTACCTCACCGAGGCCTCTCCACCCGAACCTAATGCTAGGTCGAGTGCCGCTACTAGGGAAGCATATGAGGCTTACCATAAGGAGTCCGCCGCAATGAAAAATCTGTTGATCTTTGCGATGGAGGCGGATCTCCAAAGGAGAGCCTTTAAGATGGGCACCGCTAATGAAATTTACTCCAAGCTTGTGACAATGTTTTCACAAACTCCGCGGATCGTCCAATATGAGGCGGCCGCGGCATTCTTTTATCTCGACTTCAAAGAGGGCCAAAAGGTTAGCCCTTATGTGCTCAAATTAATGGAGCTAGTCGAGACCTTGAAAATTCAAAAGGTTGAAATCCCCAAAGAACTCATTGTAGATAGGATTCTACACTCCTTATCCAAAGTCAAAGCATATGTTCAATTCCGGGTGAATTTTAACATGCAAGACAAGGACGTGTCTCTTGAAGAATTGCACAAGTTACTTGTGCAAGCCGAAAGAGACATGGGGTTAAATGTCAACCCACCCAAGGATGTGCTTAACATTAGCACCAAAAGCAAGGGGAAGTTCAAGAAGAATGGGAGGAAGGGTAAGAAACAAGCTCCCACTTTCACCAAAGCTAAGACTTATGAAGCTAGCACTTCAAAAATCAAGAAGGGTCCTCTTGATAAATGCCATTATTGTAATGGTGTTGGACATTGGAAAAGAAATTGTTCCAAATACCTTGGTCGTGATATTAAGGCTGGAAAGATCACTCCAGTAGGTAAATGACTATCCTTTCTTTTATGTTTCTATTTCAACTATTGTATTGTGATACAAAGTTGTGATAATATAGCCCCTTTTTATTGTAAATAGGGCCTCCACCAAGCAAGGACAAGGGAAAAGAAAAGCAAGCTTGAGAAACCATCGAGAAGCTAGGAATAGCTTCCATGAAGCTTTGCTTTTTATTGTCTTATTTTAATTATGTTTCGGATTTTAGAACCTTTTGATTTCCGTGTTCGACATGGAAATGTATTTTGGATAATGGTTGTATTTTGGATAATGGTGGCTTGGTTTGCAACCCAAGTCACCCATTTTATCGTTTTATCCTTGTTCTAAAATTCGTCTTTATCCGCTTGCTCATAGAAACATATGATTATTCACTTAAAGTGATCTAATAGACAACTATAATGATGGGATTCATTATATGTCCACATGCTTAAGGCTTGTGTATGATCATTTATAAAGTGATTTTGAGTCTATGAACTCTCTTAAAGGAATGTCAATCACCAAGTACACTTACAAAATCTAAAACTATTAGTCAACCTATGAGATAGTCCTCCTTATACTTCAAAATTCATTATTTGTGTCTCATAAGCTATCTTTGAATCTATAGTGTATTCATTCTAAAGATAGAGTGGGAGAAAATGAAGACACAAAGACACAAAGAACACCAAGATAAATTTGTGTACTTGTGTAAATGAGATCTACGCAAGGGAGAATGATTTGAATAAAGGTATATCTATTTATATAGTATACCCAATAGATGAGATCTATGGTCTCGCATAGATCTACATGACAAAAGAGACCAAGTGAAATAATCAAAAGAATATTTTCTCAAGATTACTACACGAGGAGACCAAAAGAAAGTTTTGGAAGAAAAATGACTAATGTAAAGTCTTAACAAGAGTTTTGACTAGTTTATGATAAACTTTGACCAATAGTTTCAACATTGATATTTACTTAAGAGCCTAAATGAATCAAAGTAACATCCTAGGATATAAACGAGATTTATAACTAGAAATTGCAAGGATTGATATACCGATATCCTCAATAGCTAAGTTAAGTATTAACCACACAAAAGTCATTACTTAACCTCATTATGAATTGGTTAAAACTCCTTCCGAAAAGGGTATTTTGAAGGGCGTATATTAGATATTATTCATATCTAAATAATGACATTACTACGCATCATTATGATATGAATGAATTAGAGATTAAAATCTCTTTCCATAAGGTTAAGATGAGACCTTTTCAAAATAGGTATTTTGAAAGGATATGATGGGAACATATATGGTTTTATCTTAACAACTTAACAAAGCAATAAATTTCATTTCTTGAAATGTTTCAATTGAGTAGTCATTTACGAAACATGTGGAATTAAGTGGGAGTTGGAAATTATCATGTGAAGACATGGAATTTAGTGGGAGCAATCATCTTATAAAAGTTTATAACTCATCACTCATTGAAGAATGACGAGCTAATATCTTCCTTCACAAAGGAAGATTTGAGTTTTCAATTCTGGATGAAAATGGACTATGATGAATCCAACTACATCATGAGATATTGGATAGGTATTGAGACATACACATCGAATCAGCGAGAAACGTAGGTTATTCATGTAAATGAAAATGGAATTGCCATTAGCAGTCATGGTCGTTCCTTGAACCTAAGAATAGTTGATGACATGATTAAAAGTTACTAATGTTTCCACCATTAGAATAATCATGCACATGTCCAAAATAAATCATATGCATAAAAGCATGATGGATCATTGGGAAGCCATAGAAGAAACGTCATGAATTCTCGAGGAGAATCCAATGAGCGATTTCAATGTTTGACAGAAGACTTTGTTGTGTGTCAAGAGGTTGCACATATTGCAGTGCGAACACATGTAAGGATTTATGAAAATCCTAAGCTTTTCAAGCTAAAAGGAGAAATAGGAAGTTTGGAAAGATACTTAGTTGAATAAGAAGTTACTCAAAACTAGTCTTTCCTAATATGCTAGGACTTGTGAGAAGTGCTAAGCTAATCATCTTGACAATTATTGCAAGATTCTACAAAACATATACCTAGTGCATTGTGTATGGGTGGAGTACTTGATCAGTACAAGTTATATCATTCACCACAAATTCGGTTGTTATGTGATAATCGACAAAGAAGTTCTTTCAAGAAAAAGAGCCGAAACCGAGGTTGTGAACCTAGATGTGTACTTGGTAAGGTTCATGCTATGATAGATAACATGAATGTAAAGGAAAATGCGATAAAAAGAAGTTTGAACACATGGACACATGATATGTTAAACTTCTATTGCAATCAACAAGTGTTTACACACTTACGATATGCATCACAAGGTTGTAATATGGTATTGACGACCCGAGTGTGATGTCGACATTTGTCGTTTGAGTTATTATTAACTCACCTTATACTTTGTTACATCCAACGGGTTGTAGAGACAATTGAACCCCGTTTAAGTGAACGCGGATTAGCATTGTATTCGCCCATAGTTACTTACATGCGGTGACGTCTCGAAGTGACTAGAATGTGATGCGATTGATGGCAAGTTCAAGTGCCATAGAGTCATATGAGAATGACTAGTCGATCACATAGGCAGACTGTTAGGAACACTTTGTCGGGCCTTATGACCGCTTATAGAGTTCTGGCAAATTTATATAGCCTGGTCGTTGATACGAAAATTGAGCGGAAGCGGTTTAAAGAATAACGAACAATAATGAAAAAAGGATATTTGACCGATCTAGACCTATAGATCGTTCAATAATGATCAATTTCGCAAGACCTATTGCTAGTTGATCGAGTTAATGTTTGAAAACGCGTCAAACAAGAACTAGGGTTGGAACGAAACGCGTCGATCCGGATAGCACAATTGCAACAGCAATTTTGTTTCTTTTTCTTATTCAAAATTCAATATTCCATCTATTGTGGCTGCAAGTACACACCTTATATAGGCTTCAAAAATAACCTAATAACGATTAGTATCTCTGATGAGATCTTTCTTATTCTTGCTAAATAATAAATTACCTAAAAGATATAATAGATAATTAAACTTCCTAAAATTGAGATAAGGAGATAACTAAATTAGAAAATAAACTAATGAATTTTTAAATATGTCATCATGCGGAATCGTATCATACTTCCTTTCTTCAAAAGAATAGTCCCGATTCTTAGAACAATGGAATCCACCGGGATCGAATATAATCCTAGCAAATTCAGATGCAAAATTGACGATGAAGAACAAAAAGTTATGTGTGCAAATCATTAATTTGGTCTTCAGCTCATCATCTTCAATCTCCATTGATTTGCAACCATAATAATCATCTATAATCCTCTTATGTCGTCTCAACTCGTGCCTTCCACCCCTCCACCCTCCTTGCACGAGAATAATTTCCATAATTTTCACATTCACCTCATCCTTATAATCATCAAAAATAGGAGGCAATGTCGGATCAAATTGAACATTCCCTTCATAGTTGCTTTCAAACAAGAAAGCTCCCAACATGTTTTTTTTTTTTTTTTTTTTTTTTTTTTTGCGGATGAACAGTACCGCCGCACGTGAACAGTAACTTTTTTTTTTTTTTGGCAACCGTCACGCCTTGAGTAGCAAGTTACTAGAACCGTGCTCCTTGGATCAAAACCGATTAACCCTCGAACTACCTGTTCAAGTTTAACCCTTGAACTCCAATCGCAATCAGAAATTCAACTAACAAATTGGCTTTGACACACCTAGGACCGTCTAGATTTAAGGAAATCAAGAGCCGAAGCTCTGATACCACTTATGATACGAAAATTGAGCGGAAGCGGTTTAAAGAATAACGAACAATAATGAAAAAAGGATATTTGACCGATGTAGACCTATAGATCGTTCAATAATGATCAATTTCGCAAGACCTATTGCTAGTTGATCGAGTTAATGTTTGAAAACGCGTCAAACAAGAACTAGGGTTGGAATGAAACGCGTCGATCCGGATAGCACAATTGCAACAGCAATTTTGTTTCTTTTTCTTATTCAAAATTCAATATTCCATCTATTGTGGCTGCAAGTACACACCTTATATAGGCTTCAAAAATAACCTAATAACGATTAGTATCTCTGATGAGATCTTTCTTATTCTTGCTAAATAATAAATTACCTAAAAGATATAATAGATAATTAAGCTTCCTAAAATTGAGATAAGGAGATAACTAAATTAGAAAATAAACTAATGAATTTTTAAATATGTCATCATGCGGAATCGTATCAGTCGTGGCGAGAGCTACTATAGTATTCTAATGAGTCAATTCTTTTGACTAAAGACTATTCGCCTAAGATGGCACAGTTTCAGATTAACTTTGATTTGTGTTACTACGACCTTCGTAAATGGGGTCAAATGGGCACATTTTGGGTTATGATGGCTGTGGCTAGTCGAAGGGAATGAGTGCGATAGGACTTGTCCACCCCTAGTCAGGGTTATAACAATATCTCAGGGCCACTCGAGGAGTAATAAACTGGAAATGCGTGGCCACGCTCGGAATGTATCCATGGTGGATAAATCCGGTCAATCAGTTATTCTCCAGATCGAGGAAACCACTCTCGATATGATCACTTGCAAGTACGACCTGAAAGACACCTTGCATTGAGTGGGAGATAGTAATAGGACAAGAGAATTGGTGACGCACACTTGTCGAGGACAAGTGGGAGATTGTTGGAATATGTGTCCTCCGACAATAATGCGATCACAACTGTTGATCATGATGATCACATGTTTTAGTCTCATTTTAAAGAATACAATTGGGAAGTAATATTTCTTTGTCAATGGTCCACACATATCGGTAATGATTGGTGACTAGAGTTTGACATTTGTCAAATGCGACGGTGGTGATCAGTTGATCCCCTTAGGTCATACCTAAAGGGTAACACACTTAATTGATCATTTAATTGATTGTATGACGATACGGGTTAATTAAATTACTTAAATTGACGGACGATTTTGGAAGTAATATTTACGTGTCTCATTGAAATTTGATTAAATAAGATACGGGCTAAGTAATCGAATTGTTTCATTACCTAGATGAAATTATTGTTGAAGGAAACAATTGCATTTGAATGAATAATTATTATAAATACAAGATGTTGTGATTTATAATTGGTAAAATATTTTGGTACACGTAATTATGAATTACTAAGTCGATTTTTGTATATGACGTATTTTTATTAATACGTTGATTTTTAATATGTTAAAAATACATAACAATTTTATGTGACATGTGACATATGACAAATTGACAATTTGACAAAGATAAAATGGAGTCCATTTTATCCATGTAATCCGAAATTAAGGGGAGTATTAGGAAGATATTGTGTTGATTATGTTAGTGGTAAACATAATCATTTCCTTCTAGACCTAGCCATGCAACCCTAGTGCCTCTTGTGAAGAGCACCTTGCTCATGCATTGGCTCCCTTCCCTTCCCCATTCCACCCGGTTTTAAGAAGAGAAAAACCAGTTTTTCTCATCTTTTTACCTTATACGCTACTAATTGTTAGTGTATGATATTCATTCAAATACTATCTAAAAATATTAAGTTTTAGAGAGATAAAAACTTCTTCCCTCTTCTCCTTCTCTAAACCGGTTTTAAGAGACCAAAATAAACATTTTTGGGTCAATTTTTATACAAAAATTAGTATTATTCTAGTAATAATAATATTAATTTTTATTAAGTTGTTATCTTGGGTATAATACTTTTGGGAGGGATTCTCTTCTTGAATCCTTGTTCATCCAATTAAGGAAAGCTCAAGAACAAGAGAGTAGGAGAACTCTGTTGTGCCCTTAAGATCCGAAAATATCAATGTAAGATGATGATTTCCTCTTTAATTATATTTTGTTTGCATGCATAAGATTACCCTTTTAATTTATGACTAAATTAAAATCATTGCATATATGAATATGTTGAGTAAAGAGATATATATTTCTAATGAGTAGGACTTCTTGACACCTTCCGAGGTCGCTCACGCGTCTTTTAAGTGATAGATTCCAAGCTCCGATTCCTTATTCTCCACAAACGCATGCAAATGAGACAAATTTAGGCTCGGTTTATCTTCTTTGGTCCTGTGCACTGCAATTTATACAAGACAAACCAAAGTAGACTATTCGGGGGCATTTGTAGCTAGATGCTACATAAATAGTACAGAAATGCGTGTAAAAATGAGGTAAAAACCTTATATAAAATACACGCATCAAATCTCCCCAAACCAAACCTTTGCTTGTCCCCAAGCAAACTATGAATGCAACTAAGAACGAATAGTGGAACGGGACCAACTCATCAGCTACAAATCATCCACCCAAACCAGTTTAATGCAACAACTAACAAAGTGGCAAATGATAAGTGCAAATGAATTAAATCAATGTCTCAAACTTACTGAACCGTCGACCTTGCAAGACTCATAGATATCGGACTCTCACAGGTCGCTCATTACTCAAATTAGGCACAGGGTGAGTATATAGGTGAAAGATAGAAAGAAGTAAGACACTCACCTAACTCGACCTATAAGAACATGCATGCAGTTTAACATGAATAAAATCTCTACAACCGTACATACGCATTCCCACCAACAAATGACCAAGACACATGCCGAGGACTTATATTTGGGTAAGTGAGGTACTGGGTAAGAAGGGGCTAAGATGAATTTGGATATGTGAAGTTACCAGCCAAGCTAGCAACAACGGGTCCAATCTAGAGATACATCCCAACTTCAAACTCAATAAATCAATACAAACCAGTGCTATATTGCAGCACAAAACTCACCAATCACCAGAGAAATGTTAACTCCCCATAAGATATAAATAGAATATGGGAGGAAAATCACAACATATTAAACTTCAGCTCATGATTGTTCATAATTTTTCCTTTCTTTTTTTTCTTTTTCAATTCTTTTTCTAATTTTTTTTTTCTTTTCCCACGCAATTTTTCTTTTCGTATTTTTCTTCTTTCCATTCCCTTCAACATTTCCACCAACTTCTCAAATCGGATATATAACCAAACCACAATGAAACATTCCCATTCGCTACTGATTACTAGCCCGGCTAGGGTAGGGATAATTATAGATTGTAGCTAAACAGGACAAAGAAGGCAATTTGGCTATGTGAGGCTCATGGGTAGAATGAAATAAAGGGAACTGCCTCTCCTAACATGTGTCACCATCCACAGACCGAATGTATACAGGTATCAAGAAGACTAAATTCATGCTTATGCAAATTGATGTTACACGCCTTATAGAGAGTACTACTAACATCCTACATGAAACCGGTCGTGAATGTCACCAGTTTATTAAGCTATAACCTCAGAATGTAAAGTAGTTTGCCAATAAATGAGTCAAGTCTATTCGTTCAGATAAGAGAGAAACAAAAACTCGTAGATTATGCACATTACCATGCCAACAAAATGTCAAGATATGCAAGGCAAGGGTAAGGACTCAAAGTAGCGTCAAAGCTCAAACGTTCCGACTCTAAATAAACGTGATTTTTTTTTTTTAATTTTATGTGATTTTTCGACTTAAAAACAACGATGTATGCGAAAATGAATAAACGTGCAAACGGAAATGCAAGAAAACATGCAGACACAGATATGGATGCATACCTCTCCAAACCAAACCGTACAATGCCCTCATTGTACCAAAAATAGGGAAAGAAATGCAAACTAAGGAGAAAAGAATAGCGGGAGTCGGGAAACTTACAAGATGGCATAAGGAGGGACCTCCCCAAACCGACCATGAACATGGGAGGTCATGGGTAGCCACGCAGGAACTCAAAGGACGAAAAACAGCAGCTGGACCACGTAACTGCTCGATCGAGCAGAGTAAAGAGGTTCGATCGAGTGGAATGGGTGTCAAAATTGCTCGATCGATAAGATGGTATACTCGATCAAGAGAAGTAGATTTTGCAAAGACATTTCGATCGAGAACAATGCAGACGCTCGATCGAGTAATATTCCAGCCAAAAAGGTTCGATCGAGTAGAAAAACCGCTCGATCGACCTAAATCACCTGCAAAACGCATAAAAGAAGTATAGGAAAGACGAGAAACGCATAGTTCAGCGTTCAAAGTTCCAACACACAACAAAAAGAAGGAAAATAAGTTTAAACTAAAGTACAACAAAAACGATCGGTTGCCTCCGAAAGCGCAAATTTAAGAGGTCCCGCACGACCTTTCTGGCTTCAACTAACTGGCTCATCGAGCTCGTCGAAGTACAAGACTTCAACATGGTTGTGTGCATCATTTGCTTCATGGTAATGCTTCACATATTGCCGATTCACTTTGAACCTATTTCCCTCGGAACCTTCTAGCTCAACAGACCCAAATTTAGTGACAGCTGTCACTGTATAAGGGCCACTCCACCTGGACTTTAGCTTGCCAGGAAATAATCGCAGTCGGGCATTAAATAGCAACACTTTCTGCCCGACATGAAATTCTCGAAGAAGGTTCCTTTTGTCGTGCTATCTCTTCGTCTTCTCCTTGTAGATGCGTGAGCTATCATAGGCGTTGAGCCTAAACTCCTCCAGTTCATCTAACTGCAATAGACGGTTCTAACCACACAACTTAGGATAAAAGTTAAGTTCACGAATTGCCCACCAAGCTTTACATTCTAACTCAACAGGTAAATGACATGACTTCCCATAAACTAACCGATAAGGTGATGCACCAATTGGTGTCTTAAAGGCAGTCCTATAAGCCCATAACGTGTCCTCCGGTTTAAGACTCCAGTCCTTCTGTGATTTAGAAACTACTTTAGCTAAGATCTCTTTAATCTCGCGATTAGAGACCTCTACTAGTTTGGGGGTGATACCCCAAACCACGCCGGTGTTGAACACCAACCTTAGATAGACTGGAAGTTAGTTTCTTTTCCTTAAAGTGCATTCCCCCATCACTAATGACGACCCTAGGGACACCAAATCGGGGAAATATAATCTTTTTAAACATCTTAATCACGGTCTTGGCATCACAATGGGGTGAAGCAATTGCCTCCACCCACTTAGACACATAGTAAGCATCTACTAAGATATACCTGTTACCTTTACTAGATGGGAAGGGTCCTTGGAAATAAATGCCCCAGACATCGAAAACCTCAACCTCTAAGATACCATTTTGCGGCATCTTATGTCTCTTTGAAATGTTCCCTGATTGTTGGCAGGCATCACAAGCCAAAACAAAAGCTTTAGCATCAGCAAACAAAGTGGGCCAGAAGAAACCAGACTGAAGTACCTTAACCATGGTACGCGATTGACCGTGGTGCCCACCATAAGAGGATGAGTGACAGCCTTCCAAGATCACTTTGGTCTCCCACTGTGGAATACACCGCTTTGTAGAGACCGTCGCACATTCCTTAAACAAATAAGGATCATCCCAGAAGTACTTCTTAACGTTATGAAGAAAACGCTTCCTCTGCTGATGAGAAAGGTCAGGCGGCAGCGTGCCACTGACAACGTAATTAGCTAAATCTGCATACCAAGGATCTTGGTTAATAATAGAAGATACAACAACAAATAAAGAGTCATCAAGAAAAGAATCATCAATAGGTAAAGAATCTTCTCCCACTTTCGTGATGGTCTTGATAGATGATCGGCTACAACGTTCTCAAAGACCTTTCTTATCTTTTATCTGCAAATCAAACTCCTGAAGAAGGAGTATCCATCTCAATAGCCGTGGTTTAGCTTCCTTCTTAGCAAGAAGGTGTCTCAACGCTGCATGGTCAGTAAAAACAGTAACTAGCCCTATCAGATAAGAACGAAATTTTTCTAAAGCATAAACCACAGCTAGCAGCTCTTTCTCAGTAGTGGTGTACTTCACTTGAGCCTCATCCAGAGTTCGGCTCGCATAGTAAATTGCATTCAAAGCTTTGTCTTTCCTTTGGCCTAGCACCGCTCCTAGTGCATAGTCACTAGCGTCACACATGATCTCAAACGGCAAATCCCAGTCGGGAGGCTGTATAATCGGCGCCGAAATCAAAGCTTGCTTTAACCTGTTAAAAGCAGAAAGACACTTATCAGTGAATATAAAGGGGCATCTTTAAGTAGCAGCTGTGTGAGTGGTTTAGCAATTTTTGAAAAGTCCTTGATGAACCGGCGTTAAAAGCCAGCATGACCAAGGAAACTCCTCACTCCTTTAACATTAACAGGAGGAGGTAATTGCTGAATCACTTCCACTTTTGCTTTATGAACTTCTATACCCCTGTCAGAAACTAAGTGCCCTAAGATAACTCCCTCGTTGACCATGAAATGACACCTCTCCCAGTTAAGCACAAGATTAACCTCAATGCAGCGCTGCAACACTTTATCAAGGTTAGACAGACAGTTAGAAAAATCACTTCCATAGACACTGAAGTCGTCCATAAAAACTTCCATAATAGACTCAATGTACTCTGAAAATATCCCCATCATGCACCTTTGAAAGGTAGCAGGGGCATTACACAAACCAAAAGGCATCCTGCGATAAGCAAAACGCCCTAAGGACAAGTAAAAGTAGTCTTAGCCTGATCATCTGGATGAATAGGGATCTGAAAGAACCCTGAGTACCCATCTAAATAACAGAAAAACTTATGGGAAGCTAACCTTTCTACCATCTGATCAATGAAAGGAAGGGGAAAGTGATCTTTCTTTGTGGCATCGTTCAGCTGTCTGTAGTCGATACACATCCGCCAGCCAGTTACTACTCTAGTAGGTATTGACTAGTTTTTGTCATTCGTGACCACAGTAGTCCCTCCTTTTTTAGGAACTACCTGAACTGGACTCACCCACTTAGAATGACCAACAGAATAAATAATACCTACGTCAAGTAGCTTCATTACCTTAGCCATCACAACGTCTTGCATCTTTTGGTTCAGCCGGCGCTGACCCTGTCTACAAGGCTTGTGATCCTCCTCCAGCTCGATCCTGTGCATACAAATATCGGGACTAATCCCCTTGATATCATCCAAAGAATAACCCATAGCTTTCCTGTTCTTCTTAAGCACAGCTAACAAAGCAGTCAGCTGATCATCATCAAGTTTATTACTAACAATGACTGGATATTGCTTTGTATCATCTAAGAAAGGATATTTAAGATGAGAAGGGAGAGGCATACGCTCAGGTACCTTTACCTCTACGGCGCAGAGAGTACTAATCATTTGTTCCACTCTATCTCCGTCAGCGTCGGTGAGTTCACGCTCATCTAAAGCAGCTTCAAGCAATTCCAACACAGCGTCATTGTTATCTGGGTTATCTGCACACTCATCCAAAAGCATTAGGGCTTCTAGTGGGTCCTTTATAAAAGAACCCGACCAAAAGTCATAGACAGACTCGTCAACAATATCAACAGAATAACATGTATCCTCTATCATTGGCCAAGCCAAAGTACTAGGCAGACTGAAAGTAATCGCGTCGTCCCGTACTGCAAGAGTCAAACGCCCTTGTTTAACATCAATAATAGCCCCAGCTGTACATAAGAATGGTCTTCCTAGTATATTTGGGGTCCTGGTATCCTCAGCTATGTCTAAAACGATAAAGTCTACTGATATAAATAACTTGCCTACTTTCACAGGCACGTCCTCTAAGATACCCAGGGTTCGTCTTACAGATCTATCAGCCATCTGTAATGTAATGTTTGTCATTTTAAGGTGACTCATTTTCAATTTGTTGCAGACAGACAGAGGCATGACACTGACACTGGCTCCTAAATTAGAAAGAGCCTTATCTATTACTTCATTGCCTATAATACAGGTAATAGAGAAACTACCCGGGTCTTTCATTTGAGGCGGAGCTTTGTTTAAAAGTAAATTACTAGACTCTTCCATAAAAGCAACAATCTCAAATTCACTTAGCTCTCTCTTACGCGTCACAATATCTTTCATAAATTTAGCGTAAGTAGGTACCTGGTAATAAGTTCGGTAAAAGGGACAGTTACCTGGAGGTTCTTGACCACGTCCACAAACTTACCGTACTGTCGCTCAACCATGGCGTCCTTCAGACGTCCCGGATAGGGTACTCTGGTAGCAATGAGTTGACCCGTGACTTTCTCTTTACCTTTATCAGCACGTGACGCCTTCACAGCAGGGGAAGGTGACATGGTAGCGGAATTAGATATTAAATTTGAAGCTCCACTGGTTCTCGCATTCGATCGAGCAGTTGCTTCACTCGATCGAATGGTTTTTTCTTGAGAATCACTCGATCGAGGCATTTGAACCTCTCGATAGAGTCCTTGGATTTCTGGTTCTGTCGATCGAGTCCCAAGACCACTCGATCGAGTAACATTTTCTACCAAAGTGTTCGATCGAGAGGAATATTCTCCTCGATCGAGATCTGTTAATTGGGCACCTCTCGATCGAGTTGGAATTATACTCGATCGAGTAATGGGAGGGGCTAATTCACTCGATCGAACATGAATTTCATTCGATCGAGTAACAGGACGGTATTCAGTAGGGATATCGTCAATTAGCTTTTTCAACTCATCATCCGGGGTATCATCTGAAGGAAATGTAGATTCATATACATATTAACATACTCTTATATGTCTAAATTTATTTGTCATAAATTAAAACGGATCTTATGCATGCAAACAATATAATAAAATAGAGGAGAAATCATGTCCTTACATAGTAGATTTCGGCTATTAGGGCACAAGAGAGATCACCTTTCTCTTCTTGTTCTTGAGCTTTTCCAATGGAAGAACAAAGATCTAAGTGTAAGATCTCTCCCTATGTAATATACCCAAGGCTTCTCTTAATTTAATTAATATTACAAAACTAGTATAATATTAATCAAGGTAGAAAAATGGAACCAAAATATTTATAAACTTCTTATGTATTTCGGTTTTTAGAGAGATAATTAGGAGGATTTTTATTCTCTCTAAAACTATATTTTGGATGAGTTGAATGAATGAATAATCTAAAACATTTTAGAGTATTATTAGGTAAAATTATAAGAGAAAACAATGATCATTTTCTCTTCCCAAAAACCGTGTAAGAGGGGCTTTAGGGTGAGCCAATGCATGGAGAAATTGTTCTTCACAAGGAACAATAGGCTTGCATGGCTAGGTTGCTTTATAATCATTGTGTTTTCCACTAATTACACACAACTTATAATTAGCTAAAACACCTTCTAATTTTCGGCCCTTTGCATAATATGGTGTCCATATTATTTTTGTCAATTGTCTATATGTTACATGTCACATGTCACATATATTTGTTTATGTATTTTTATCATATTAAAAATCAACGTATTAATAAAAATACGTCATATACAAAATCGACTTTAGTAATATCATAATTACTAGTACCAAAATATTTTACCAATTATAAATCACAACTGATTGCATTCATAACAATTCATTCAATTTAATTGCTACATTAAACAATTATTTCATCCGAGTAATGATACAATTCAATTACTCAGACCGTACCTTATTTAATCACATTTCAATATGATACGTAAATTTTACTTCCAAAATCGTCCGTCAATTTTCAAGTAATTTAATTAACTCGTAACATTATACGATTAATTAAATAATCAATTAAGAGTATTGCCCTTTAGGTATGACCTAGGGGGTCAACTGATCACCACCGTCACACGACAGTAATGTCAAACTCTAGTCAGCCAATCATTACCGATATATGTTGACCGGTTGTGACAAGAATAATATTACTTCCCAATTGTATTCATTTTAATGAGACTTAAACATGTGATCATCATGATCAACAGTCGTGATCGCATTATTGTCGGAGGACACATATTCCAACATCATCAGCTGTCACAACCCCGTCTTCTGGCATTTTCGGTCCATCATAAGTGAGACCGCTTCGGAGATTAATGGCATTGATTGGGTTGCACGAGGGTGGTTGGTTCGCTTGGTTTTGCGCGCGTGTTAATTGCGCAACTTTCTCTCTTAGCTCCACAATAGCGGTATTATCCTTGTTGCATTGCTATCCAAGCTGTTGCGTTAAGTTCAATACCAAGGATTTCAATTCGGCTAACTCCCCATTGACAGAGGGGGAATCCGGTTGCGGCATTGGTGTAGAAGGAGTAGAAGCAATCGTTGAGGTCAAGTCTTCATATAATTTGGAAAAAGGAATTCCTTGCTTGAATTTTTGATAAGCAAGGACACGCTCTATATTTGCCATACAACCAATAGGGTCATGCCCCTCCATACCACATCTACCACATATTATCTCATGCTCAGTAATCGCACAAACTTGTGCATGCTCACCCATAATCTGTATAATCACCGGACTACCTAGACTTCCGCTAGGACTTTCCACCTCAGCTACTACCAATTCGTTCACATGCCTACCTCCTCGGGGATTTCCATACTCGGCAACATGGATGGCCATCTCCTCAATAAGATGCCACCCTTTATCATCCTCTATATTCTTCTGAAATCTCCCTTTGGCCGTATTATCAAGAACAGCCCTCTGGTCCGGATATAACCCATTGTAGAATTGGGTAAATAAGACCCAGCGCTTGAAACCATGATGAGGCACAGAACGGACGAGCTTCTTGAACCTAGTCCAAGCCCCGTTCAAGTCTTCAGTAGGTAGTTGCTCAAATGCAGTAATTTGAGCTCTCAACGCATTAGTGCGCTGCGGTGGGAAATATCGCCTGTAAAAGGCTAAGGCAAGGGAATTCC
Organism: Silene latifolia; assembly: GCF_048544455.1. Lineage (NCBI taxonomy): Eukaryota > Viridiplantae > Streptophyta > Magnoliopsida > Caryophyllales > Caryophyllaceae > Silene > Silene latifolia. The sequence goes on from NC_133531.1 coordinate 49,427,445, forward strand.
AGTCAGTCACACTGGCAGCTTCCCTATCCAAATCCCTCAACCATTCCCGGGCATCATCAGTCAAGGAAAAAGGGAAAAGAACTCCCTTTACTCTGTCTTGCGTCACCCCCATCAGCAAGAGGAATGGTGGAACAGTATTCTGTAAATAATTCTATATGCTTGCACGGATCTTCTCCAGGTACCCTCCTAAAGAGATTTCTCTCGACCAGTTGTATGTAAGAGGGGTGGATGCCAAAGGTACCTAGTAGAAAAAACCCCTACGGTGGCGATCATAAATGACCTTTTTGTGGCGGTTTTTACAGATTTTGGGTGCGCCATATATCACGGGGTCGTATATACTTTTGCGGCGGTTGTACAACCGCCACTGTAGCTCACCTACAATGTCGGTTTTCCAAACAAAACCGCCATTATAACCTTATATAAAACGGCGGTTTTTAGACAAGAACCGCCATTTGTAACTCATCTACGTATGGTCTATGGTTGAGTGAATATCTCCTTCCGGTCTCAATTCGCCCTAAAGCACATATAGCTTAGCTTCCGCCCTCACTACGTGCCCTAATGTTCACTACAAGTCTCACCCTTTCCAATCTTCCGATCTAGGTCAGGGTTTATAGCGGTTTAATGACTAACTGCGTCGACTCAATTAGGCAGAAGCAATTAAATATAGGGATTAACAACATAAACTAAACTAGCATTAAACCTAATTATTCGATTTACAATTCCCTTAAAACCATGGCTCCCCTATGTCTTAGAAAGGGAAATTAGCTATGCATAATTATCGGGATAGCAACAATCATACATAAACAAGAAGGATTAAACATAATAGCAAGCCACAAAAGAAAGATGATAACAATTGTAAATAAAGAAAGAAAGAATTAAAGAGAAGCAAAAGATTAAGATTAAAATTAAAGGAAGAGATACCGATTACAAGTTTCGATCCAAGCAATAATTCTAAAGTAAGAGTATGAGAGAATAGAGAGGGAGAGAGAAAATGTCGAGGTCTAACTAATGAAGAAGAAGTAGTATCACGTACTACTTAACCTAATTAAATCCTAATTACAAAGCCCACTCAAAATAAGGCAAAAACACGTATACAATGATAAAACCTCTCGATTGAGTGAAATCAAACCACTCGATCGAGATCAAATCCAGCAATTCCTCTCCACGGAACAGAATAACCATTTGATCGAGTACTTCTCGTTTCAGCCCTATCGATCGAGTATCAAAACAACTCGATCGAGTGAATCTTCAATAGATAAAGCATTCGATCGACTGAAAAGTGGTCGATCGAGCTATATTAGCACGTAGGACTTCTTGACACCTTCCGAGGTCAGCTCACGCATCTTTTAAGTGATAGATTCCAAGCTCCGATTCCTTATTCTCCACAAACGCATGCAAATGAGACAAATTTAGGCTTGGTTTATCTTCTTTCTGGTCTGTACCTGCAATTTATACAAGACAAACCAAAGTAGACTATTCGGGGGCATTTGTAGCTAGATGCTACATAAATAGTACAGAAATGCGTGTAAAAATGAGGTAAAAACCATATATAAAATACACGCATCATTTTACTTCCCCAAGGTAAAGAAAGACACAACTAAAAACAATTAATGAAAATCAAATCAATTTAACATCGTCCCCGACAATGGCGCCATTTTTGGTGTGGATTAAACTCGTCGTCAAAAGCTACCAACCAAAACAATATTTATAACTTCACAAACTAAACTTAGTAAAGAGGCAAGTAAAGGTCGGATCCCAAGGGACGGGTATTGATGTAGGATTTTCAATTGTAGAAAGCTATGTCTTAGGGTGTCACAAATTGGTTTGAGATTGAAGTTGGTCTAAACTAAATAACAAGATAAAAGTAAATCAATGAAAACAAAGCAAGGTAATTAAAAGGAGATGTAAACAATTGATTAAAGGCACTAGGGTGTCATGGGTTCATAGGGGATTCATGGGAGTTGATCATACAAACATGTTCTCAACTAGATGCAAGCACTTATTGTTGTGATGGGATCGAGCTCGTGTATATCTTACAATCCCTAAGAAGGTTTGGGTCCCGAAGCCGAATCGATTAGATTGTACAACACCTACAAGTCGACTTAATCCTTCCTATTCAACTTTATGCATGGTCTAATGAGGCTCGAGTTGGTTTATATGCTTACAAGCCTCATTGAAAAGATAAGTGATGGATCAAAAAATGCAAGGATTCATAGGCTCGCATTTCATCAAACATAACATGTACATAAGTTGAAATCACAACAAGCAAGCAAATTAATTATGAAAACATATTAGATTAAGCATGAATCATTCCCCATATTTGTTTCCCCTAATTCCCCATTAACCCTAGCTAAAAGACTACTCACTCATTATCAAGTTTAACATGCTAATAAGGTTGTCAATCAAACTGCCAAAGCTAAACATGATGAATAAATAAAAGTGATTAACAATAATTAAACAAAAGTAAAGAGAATTATACCTATGAAGATGATTCCAAATAATAAAGCAAAGAATAATAGAAGTACTTGATGATTGATGGAAGGTTGTCAATCCTCCAAATAAACCCAAATAATCTTCTAATTACCCAAAATAAATGAAGAACAATAGAGAAATTTAGGAAAGATTAAGATATAATTAATATTGATAAATTGTATTAGAACTAAATTAAGACTAATTTGAGAGTATTAAGAAGTGATTAAAGGGTGATTAAGAGAGCATAAGAGATGATGCTAATCTAGGTAGTACAAAGGGATATTTGTACTAAAGATTAGGTACAAGGATTAGGGTTACTAAGGGCTTAAATGACTATTAAGACCCTAAGAAAAGTTGAGGAAATGCTCCTCCCGAAGGAAATGAGCGAATCCACTTGCTAGTCTCGCCACGATCCGCCCGTCCTGTGATGTGGCACGGGCTCTTCTGACTTGTGATCCGCTCGGATCCTGGGGAAGACGCTCGGATTCTGGCTTCTCAAGCCGCCCGGATCTTGGTGGTGTGGGACGCCCGGATCGTGTATGATCCGCTCGGATTCCTGGACAGACTGCTTCACTTCTTTAGCTCCCCAACAATCCGCAAGGATCGTGTTGGGGATGCAAGGATCCTTTCGCCATTGCCCATTTCACTTTATTATCTACTTAGGCCTCTAGTGTTGGTCTTCTCTTTGATGCTTGGTCATTAGATGCAATCAATTTAGCTCCATTTCGCCTCATAAATACAAGGTTGGCAATCCTTTCCTACCAAGGAGAAAAAACCTCAAAGAATATGCAAAATGGGAAACTAAAGATAGTAAATGACCCAATTATGTACTATAAAGCATGGGAACGAGGTTAATTCGGGGACTAAATGTGCTCAAATATGAGTCATATCAAACCATGAGCCACAAAAGATGCCTGGACCAGGGCCATTTTTACCTTCAACAACCAGCCAAGGAGAAACAACAGTCAAGAGGACAACCTGTCACTATCAGTCTACAGCTCTTTTGTTCTATTCATTTGCCTTAATTTTATTTTGTAACCGTTGTAATATAGTCCCAATGTTCTTGTTTGTTTCCTTAGTTTAATCCTGACCCTTAGATGGAGTTGTCTAGGGTTTTTCATGTACTAAAAACTTCACAGGAAGGCCTATATGAGGACCATTCCTCAGTCGGTTTTACTCAGACTTTGATTAATTAAAACCTTGAGATTTCTCTCAAAACTTTGCAAATCTCTTCAGAGCATTGGAGTATGTATCACCAATGTTTGTGAACTTCCTTTGTGGGTTATTCTTCTTTGATAATTCGACAAGGTTAACCTCATCAGTCTTGCTAGTAGAGCCATAAGAACGACTCGACGAGCCTTGATATCCACAACCTACCGTTTTGGACAAGAGTCCTTTACGGATGTCATCTTCAATCCTTGTCCTTAGCACAGTCAGATCTTTGAAGGACTTAATGTTTTGGTATCCCAAATGGTTTGCATAAACGGGTCTCAGGTTATCCACGAACTTTTCCACAAGAGTGGCCTCGTCCGGACGTTCAACAAGTTGTGTGTTAGTCTTCCTCCACCTACTTAGGAAGTCGGTGAAGCCTTCTTTTTCATTTTGGGTAAGAACCTCTAAAGTACGCATGTTGACTTGGATTAGCATTATCCGCGTATTGTTTAGTGAACTCAATTGCGGCATCATCCCAAGTCGCAATCTTCTTGTGTTCCAAAGAGTAGAACCATTGCTTAGGAATGGTGTCGAGAGATGAAGGAAAGATCCTTAAGAACATCTCAGGTTTGATGCCTTTGATAGTTATGTAGTCTTTGAAAGCATGAATGTGGTTCAAAGGGTTTTCATGCCCCTTGAACTTTGGGATGTCAGCCATGTTGAAGTTGTTTAGCAATTGAGCATTCACGGCCTCATACTTGCGATTATTTACCTTGTAGATGTCATCTCCTTTGAGGTACATTAGTTGCTCCTCCAAGTATTGGAGTCGCTTTTCAGCTTCAGTAGGACCTATTGGAGGGTTGGTTTCTTGTTGTCCAACAAAGGGTGGAAGGTTATCATGCACGATCTCGCTAGGAATATCGTTTTCTGCAGGAGGGTGTCTAGTTTCCACAGCAACAATTCGGTTTTCAATAGCATTGAGGCGATCATAAGCTTGGTCTTGGCTTGTCTGGAGACGGACGAGCGCAGCTAGGATTTGATCATTACCATTTTGGGGTTAACCACTAGCACTCGTGGTACTAGTTTCAGGCATCTTGGAAACTGGATACGAGATCGACAACGAATCAAAATGCGATCGACCATTCTAGCATACTCACTCAAATAAAAGACTCAACTTGTGAAGTGGGAGTGTGCCACTGTGTCTAAGTGAGATTTGAAAATGACAAAGTCTTGAAATGTTTATCCTAGGCAACTGTAGTGCAGTTGTAGGAGTGTTGACTCGAAGTGAGGTTTTGAAATGGGTTTTGAGGCCCGAATTTTGACTGGGGATTTGGACAGAGTTTCGACTCATTTTGCGCTAATTTCGGCCATTGTTGAAAATGTTTACATTTTAAAATGGTTTTTTGATTTTACAGAAATTTCGTCATGATTTTGTTTACAAAATGGTGATCATATATGATACAAGCATTCATACAGGCATTATAACGGTATGCTGAGTGCATTTAGAAGGGTTTTGGCTTAAAAGATGGGTTGCCATACCAAGCAATCAAACCCTGGTCTGTGGAGAGGTCCGTGCGAAACATGAGTAAGGCCGGTTCCTAGTCCATTTCCTCGAGTAGTGAAAGCCCTTGATACAAATATGAGTATGTACCACGGTATGGTTGACGTCAATCGCTATCTATCTTTAGGCCCAGATAAGAATTTGGACCGTCCAGACGGGACGATTGGTCGAATGGGTTGGGTTGGGCCTAGGAAGTCCGAATAAAACGACCTAAGAAGGTCGAGCAATGTAAACCGTCAACTGTCTCATGTAAACTATTCCCTAACCTTTTTCAAGTTTCACCCTTGGCAACACGTAAGTGTATTCTCCCCAGCGGAGTTGCCAAACTGTGGACACGGGGCCACGGGGGCGCTTGGGATAAGCGTTTGCATTTGTGGAGTCGCCACCAATTTTTATGGGAAATTGGAATCGTTCGAATACCTCGTGTCATGTCAAGACACAAAGTAGTGACATGAACACTAAGAACTTGTTACCCTTAGCATTCTATGTCTAGAATGACTCTCGTGGATGCCAATGAACACGGATGTTCACAGAGATCTGGAGTAAGGGGTGAGGGTACGTATTAGGAAGTCCTTTTACTGAACACCTAATCCCGCCCGCCTCGATAGCGGCATCTACTAATGATTAGGGAAATCGTTCGTATTTGATATGTTGTCGATTATATGCATGCGATGCAATATCCAATGTTTTGATCCTAGCATGTGAATTAAACTATGTCGGTGAACAAGTAATTAGCACTCATTAATGTCGAATTAGGGTTTAGAATTAATTACATGTGAAAAATAAATAAACATCCAAAATAAATACAATAAATGAATAAATAAATTGCGATAATGAAAATAACAATAAATTACAATAATTTAATTGATTTACGTCAAAAATATACTTAAGACGGACGATTTGAAGAAAAGGAAGAAAAATGAATATAGACAGATTAAGAGGTGATATTACAGCTAATAGTTAATTAATTACGTAATTAAGAGATTAGGTCAAAGCAAGAACGAAAGTTCAGAGACAGAATTCACCCCGGAATAGGCGCAACATTGCTGCGTCCCTTGGAAGAGGCGCAGTGGTCTCTGCGTCTGTTCCTGGGTTGAGTTCTGGCTGTGAAGTCAGAACTGCGGGTTTGTTAATGTTCTTTGATGAATTTAGTGGTTGATTATCGATGTTTGACTCGGATGAAAGTGACTTAGCATATTAAATATATACAAAATCGTCCTAAAAGCGATAAAACACGAGTTAAAACTAATTAAAACGGATTAGAAGGAATTAAAACAAGTTAGGAAGAATTAGGTTAAATTATGAAGCCGGAAACGAGTTGAAGACGCGACAAACTGGAAATAAACGGTAAAAAACATGTACCAAGGCGAATCTCAGAAACTCGATATGGACAAATCGAATCTCTAAAATCCGGGTTTGATTTAATGGCGAAAATCCGCAAATATCGATTATAAGGGATTTAAACCGTAAAATATGATAATCATTAAGAATGATTTAAAAATTTATATTATGTATGAAAAAAGGAAGAAAATAAGAAATAAGAACAAAAGGAACGAAATCATCAGAGAACCGAGGAAGAAGAAGAAAGCAGAAGCTGCGGCGGCCTCGGAAGAGGCGCGCAGATCTTGCGACTCTTCGATGAGGCGCATCGATTCTTGCGTTTCTTCTCGACGTCTGGTTCTCGCTGATCCGTAGTGCGTTTGATAAAAGGGTTTTATAAGTCGGTTTTAAACATACTTTTGACGTAAATCTTGCATTAATTAGTACAATAATAAAAAAAACAATAAAAAAGATGGGATTTACACCCTCAGACTTACATGTTTGATGAAACGAGATTAACTAAGTTAACGTATAGTGATTGCTCGACTCGAATGTATGTAGAAAGTGCCCTCGTAAGAGGATTTAGATTAAGTTGATTGATGTGTAGTGGTCAAATTGGTCGATCATGCAACGTGACTGGTACTAAGAATGATCTGAGCTTATGTGGTCGATTGATCAAGCACGTAGGCGTCGAATGCTTAGAGCACTGTCTTAGAATGCAAAGGGAGAAGAGAAGGGCGGACACTCGCGTGAAAAATATGTGGAACGAAGGTCCCTATTTATACTAAAAAAATATGGAGAGTTATGGAATGACTCAAACTTTGGAAACAAATCACGGAAAAATCTGAAAACTGACAGAAAAGAGCCGGGGAAGAGGCGCAGCAGCTGCTGCGATCCTTTGAAGAGGTGCAGCAGGTACTGCGTCCTTTCCCCAGAGGTTTCCTCCTTTGGAAGAAAGATTTCCGCGTTTCTTTTCGGGAATTGCGGTGGATCTCAACTTCCTTATTCTTTAAAATAAGATTTTCGGGATATATTTTACCAAAAGATATAAAATTAAATTTATGGAATAAAAATCCGGAATATTCTAGGACATTCCGACTCGGCATTTTAAACGGTTTCTTAGAAAATGAAGCGGTTTTTGACCCGGACTCCAAATGAGCTATAATTACTGTCAAAACGACTGTATAGGCGTGTAGATGATGACGACCAAGGGGTAGACACAAGTATTTGAGCCATCACTTGACGATAAACTTACGAACTGTCATAAATCATTCCGCATACCAAACAAGCGGCCCAATCATCACTGGGTGTTTGGCGGGAGGTGCAGAAATGAGGTATCTACAACTGTCCAGAATGCAAAACTCACTTACTCAACAGAGTAAGCCTTACTCAATTGAGTACCCAACAACTCATAAAACCGTAGTATTACACTACAAGATCATGAATAACAGCTAAAGCAATTAGAGTTCTAATTGAGGAAATTTTGGTCACAGGTGAGTAAGTATCAAAATAATTAATGTCCTTCTTTTGTGTAAACCACCTAACCACAAGTCTAGCCTTGAACCGTTCTATTGTACCATCAGGTATCATTTTCTTTTTAAAAATCCATTTACTGCTAATGGGTTGACTGCGTTTAGGCAAATCAGTCTACTCCCAAGTTTGATTAGAAACAATAACATCAAGTTCATTTTTAATGGCTTCTTTCCAAAAATTAGCATCAATAGATTTCATAGCCTTGTCATATGTTTTTGGATCGTCTTCTATTAAAAAGGCAAAAACAAACTCATAACAAGCACAAATATCACATGCATTTTCAGTGAAGTGAGTTTTAACAAAATCACTACCAAAATTCTTTTCAATTATAGGCTTTTACTCCTTCTAGGTTCAAAAGCATGATCAAGAGAAGTGCTACTACAAGCATGCATAGAACTATTAACATGATTAACAGGCAAAATAGGAACATTAGGCAATGATACAACATCTTTCTTTAAAGTAAAAACATGCTAAAAAAATTCGGCGTCTCTAGCCTCAGAAATAGAACGGTCACTCACTGAAGTTAATCTATAAGCGGAACTGTTTTGAGCATAACCAATGAAAATGCAATCATAAGTCTTAGGTCCAATGGTAGGCCTCTTAAACCTAAGTAAGACTACTTAAGCCAAACACCCCCACACCGTAAGAAAACATAAGTTCGGTGCATAACCCTTCCATATCTCGTAGGGTGTCTTGTCTAGTTTCTTATGAGGTACCCTGTTAATAATGTGACAAGCTGAAAGCACCACTTCCCCCCACATATCATCAGAAAGGCCAGAACTTAAAAGCATAGCATTCATCATTTCTTTCAAAGTTCTATTTTTGCGTTCAGCTACTCCATTAGATTGAGGTAAGTAAGGTGGACTTTTTTCATGAATTAAACCATGTTTCGCACAAAGATCCACTAAATAATTTGTGCCATACTCACAACCTCGATTGGACCCGACTCTTTTAATCTTTCTGTCAACTTGATTTTCTACCTTAGTTTTGAACTTTATAAACATGTCCTCAGCTTCACTTTTATTTCTAAGTAAATACACTTTAGTGTATCTAGAACAATCGTCAATAAAAGTGACATAATAAAGCTAATGGCATGTAATAAAAAATTCTTAATCCATGTCACATTAATTCGCCATGTCATATTAGGGGTCGTTTGGTTCAAAGTATCAGAATGGATTGGAATGGATTGTGATACCATAGAGGTATGGAGTTAGAACTCCATACTTGTTTACAAGCGTTTGGTTCTGTAATACCCCGTATTTTGATAATAATTTATGAGAATAATTTATGTAATTTAATAATTAGTTAAAGGTATTTCTAATAATAATTACGAGTAAGACGTTAATTAAATAATAAATTAATAATTCAAGTCTGGAATTGGGCTTAGCTAATAGTAAAGTATTGGGCCGTGTGATATAATTGGGGGACGGGTTTTATAGGCTTAGTAATTAATTAATCGGATTGTGTATCGGAAATTAATAATAAATAATATGGAAATAATAATTATATCAATAATTATCATAATAATAATAATAATAATAATGTTATGGCAATAATAAGATAATTGGTGGAAATTCTAGTTACGGTAAGACTAGTAATATATGATAATAATAATAATAATAATAATAATAATAATAATAATAATAATAATAATAATAATAATAATAATAATAATAATAATAATAATAATAATAATAATAATAATAATAATAATAATAATAATAATAATAATATAATTTATAATGGTAATTCCTATAATAATTAGAATAAGGTAATTATAATAAGTTTCCTAATTGACCTCACATTCCCTTTAATCTTACACTATAAGTATCATAATAAATCTGAAAATAATTCATAAAAGAAGAAGGAAGAGATCTAAAAGAAAGAAGAGAAGAATTAAGGAAGAGAAAAGCAAAGGAATTAATTTTATTATCGCCTCAAGGTAAAAGTTTAAAACCGTCTCATGTATACACTTCGCTTTATTATAACTTGTTTTTTAGACCACCATAGGACGTGCTTTAACCGTGACTGTGACCGTGGCCCACCAGGGAGTAGCCGGACCTCCGTTTGACCACCAATTACCGGCGGGCCAGGGGTGTTTTTATGGGGTTTCGTGTAGGTGTTTGAGGGTGTGTGTACCGTAGGTTATATGGGTTTTTGACCCTTCTTGCGTGTGACCCAGACCTGACCGGGACTAGGGTTGAGACCAGGGTTTGAGTCGAACACGTTGGTGGTGTCTTGGTGGCCGGATATGGTGGTTGTGGTGGTGGTGACCGGAGATTCGCGAAAAACAGGGGATAGCGGGTTTTGAATGTTGCAGCTTGGTGGTGTCGTGGTGTAGAGGGAGAGAGGGGAAAGGTGGGGCTTCTGGTGTCAGGAGGTGGCCAGGTTGCTGACGGTGGTGGCCACGGGTGGTCATGATGGCAGTAGGGTGTTAAATTGGCGGGTTTTGTTGTTTTCGTGTTGGGTTTTCGGGTGCTGTTTAGGGCGTGGTTTTGGGGCCTGTTTTGGACGGTTCAGGTGATGGTTAGTGGTTAGTGGTTGTCTGGGTGCGTCATGGTGCAGGCTAGTGGTGGCTAGGTGGAGAGGTGTCAGTGGTGGCTTGTGGAGTCGGGTTTTGGCGGGTTAAGGAAGGGGTGTCAGACACGGTTAAAACCGTGTTATATGAGGTGTCGTGGGTTTTGGGTATTTGTGCGTGGGTGGTTACTTGGGTTTGGGTGTTTGGGTTTCATTAATTATAAAAGTCGGATTTTTATTTGGGTGACTCGGGTTTGTAATTGAGTCGGGTTTTTAATATCGCGGACCTTTAATAATTATGATAAATAATTAATTTGAAAAATGAATGTAATTTAAATATTAATTGATGGGAGAATTATAATATTTTGATTAGGTGACGGTTGTGAAGAAATTATAATCGAGTTTGGATAGCTTTATTATTTGGATCGCTTTGAGCTGCTTGATTTGGATTTGTTTGCCAGGTAGGATAGCTACTCAATCACTTTAATGTTTACTTGAATGATATTATCTGATTGTATTGGTTGAATTATTTGGAATTGTGATGGGATGATATATGATTGTTGGTTGGTTCTATTGAGATGATTTGATTATTGACTACCTCAGCTCGTGACTCGTAAGACCAAGAGACAAGTTTGATTCCGTAGGGATATTTGACTAGAAGTCAGCCTAGACTTCGAGTCAATGGGATATTTGCCCGAAATAGACCTATATCTCGAACAATGGGTGCTTAAGTTAAAGACCTATTTAACTTAAATCAAAGATTTGAAGTACCGTCTCAAATCTAGAATTTCTGATCAACCTTGATCGTTTTTCTGGAATTTTTATTAACTTTCAATGATTTAGAATAACGTACAACTCTAGCTTAAATAGCCCTAATTTGCTAACAGTAAAAGACTCCTAAATGAAATAGAAAACAATAAATTAATTTGACAACTAAAAGATAATAATCAAACTAATGAAATCTAATCTTTTGATTAGTTTTATTCCATCCTAACTACTCCTAATTGCATCAGCTACCACTAATTCGAACCCGTGTTCGATCCCTGGCAGTGCACTAAATTAATTTAATTAGTAGTGCCATCAGAATTGTATCAGAAGCTGTGTGGATCAGGCAATTCACGGAAGGTCTAAGAGTAGTACCTACCGCAAATGATCCCATCACTCTCTATTGTGATAATAGTGGGAAGATCTTCCAAGCTAAAGAGCCAAGGTCTAGTAATAGATCTAGACATGTACTTAGAAAATATCATGTAATTAGAGATTTCATTGAAAGAAAGGAAATTGCGATATGTAAGGTTGGGACGGATGACAACATAGCCGATCCGCTCACCAAGCCTTTATCGCAGGCTAAACACAACGGACATATGGTGTCCATGGGTCTTAAACGTGTACCTAGTTTGTGTTAGATTTTGAAATGAAATAAAAAGGTGTTGTTTTTGTTCATGTTCAAAATCGCATTTGTCATTTATCTTTTCTTTATACATTGTTACATCCAAACGGGTTGTAGTGACAATTGAACCCCATTAAAGTGAACTCGGATTAACATAGTATTCGCCCATAGTCACTTGTATGAGGTGACGTCTCGAAGTGACTAGAGTGTGATGCGATTGATGGCAAGTTCAAGTGCCATGGAGTCATATGAGAATGAGTAGTCGATCACATAGGCAGACTGTTAGGAACACTTTGTCGGGCCTTATGACCGCTTATAGAGTTCTGGCAAATTTATATAGCCTGGTCGTGGCGAGAGCTACTATAGTATTCTAATGAGTCGATTCTTTTGACTAAAGACTGTTCGCCTAAGGTAGCACAGTTTCAGATTAGCTTTGATTTATGTTACTACGACCTTCGTAAATGGGGTCAAATGAGCATATTTTGGGTTATGATGGCTGTGGCTAGTCGAAGGGAACAAGTGCAATAGGAATTGCCCACCCCTTGTCAGGGTTATAACAATATCTCAGGGCCACTCGAGGAGAAATGAACTAGAAATGCGTGGCCACGCTCGGAAGGTATCTATGGTAGATAATTCCGGTCAATCAGTTATTCTCCAGATCGAGGAAACCACTCTCGATATGATCACTTGCAAATACGACCTGAAAGACATTTTCCATTGAGTGGGAGATAGTAATAGGACAAAAGAATTGGTGACGCACACTTGTCGAGGACAAGTGGGAGATTGTTGGAATATGTGTCCTCCGACAATAATGCGATCACAACTGTTGATCATGATGATTACATGTTTAAATCTCATTTTAATAATACATATGGGATGTAATATTTTACAGTCAACTGGTCCACACATATTGGCAATGATTGGCTGACTAGAGTTTGACATTACTGTCGTGCGACGGTGGTGATCAGTTGATCCCCTTAGGTCATACCTAAAGGGTAACACTCTTAATTGAATATTTAATTGATCGTATGACGATACGAGTTAATTAAAATACTTAAAATTGACGGACGATTTTGGAAGTAATATTTACGTGTCTCATTATAATTTGATTAAATAAGATACGGTCTAAGTGATCGAATTGTTTTATTACTTAGATGAAATTATTGTTTACGGAAACAATTCAAACTGAATGAATAATTTACTATAAATACAAGATGTTGTGATTTATAAATTGGTAAGCCATTTTGGTACAAGTAATTGTGAATTACTATGTTATTTTTATAAATGACATATTTTATTAATACGTTGATTTTTAATTGTAAAAAAAATATTTTAATTATAAGATGTCATGTAATGTGTCACATGTGACATATTGACAAAATCACAAATAAAATGAACTCATCCATTTTATGTGTGTGTACCGAAATGGAGAGTGTATTAGGTTAAAAATTGTGTTGATTATTTATAAGTGAAAAACATAATTATGAAACCTACACCTAGCCTTGCATGCCTATATTCTTGGTTAGAGAATCAAGCCCATGCATAGGGCACCCTTCCCACACCCACCGGTTTTCCCCCTCTATGAGAATCAAATGAGTTGTTTTTCATTATTCATTCATACTCTTCAAATTTCTAGTGTAAGAAATAGCCTTTCTCTCTAAACATCTGAAGAAAAACAAAAGAGAGAAAAACTCCAAAATTCCTCCTTACTCTTGGCCGAATAAACAAGAGTACCAACAATATTTTGGGTCAATTTTATTAAGATTAGTATTGTTCTAGTAATAATAATATTAGTCTTTTAAGAGGTTATCTTGGGTATTCATCTTTGGGAGAGATTCTAAGCTTGAATCTTTGTTCATCCATATAAGGAAAGCTCAAGAATAAGTAAGAAGGAGATCTTATTTGTGCCCTTTGATACGAAATTCATAGTAAGGAAAACGATTTCTTCACTTATCTTTTTAGTTTGCATGCATAAGATTTGTATTTAATTTTATGACTAAATTAATTGTAACATATATGAATATGTAAAGTAATGAGATATAGATTTATAACAGTTTTGTAAAAATTATTATTTAAAAACTACTTAATGATTTGTTATAATTCCAACTCCACTGTTTAATAGACTCATGTACGTTTGCAAATTGTTAAGCCACGTCGCAATTTAAATTTTTGACAATTAATAGTGATTTTTACAAGTTGACCTAAGTTTCTGACAAGTTGATGTAAAATTCCTGTTTCGACCAAACGATTTGTAAAATGCATTATAAATTGATCTTATGAGTTTTTGACTTTATTCTTTCGCTCATGATTTACTAACTCTCTTTGTTTTCTAAAAAGTATAAGTTTTCAAGAATTAATTATGTTATTAATTATTTATGATTTTTAGTTATAGCATGATTTCCTTAGTCTTGAACAAATGAAAGTTTTTGTTTCTGGATATTATAATATTGTGAATTGTGTGAAGTAGATAATCATGTCTAGTGATATACGGAATGTGTTTCCCTAAGCCTATATATATATATGATTACAATAATTGCATCCATGTTTAAGTTAGATATCATTATTAAGAAAAGATTAACTAAAATATTATGCGTATTTTTGTTATAAATTATTATTTATCTTGGCAATGTATTCGCAAATAGTTAAGTAAGGAAGTTGAAGTTTAAATAAAAAATTAGTTCGAATATAGGTTTTGCTATTTGGAAGTAAATCAAAGGTATTGTTATTCATTTAACCATTAATTCGTGTTGGAAACAATAATTGTTTTATATTACGATGTGTGTTTTGTGTTTTATGACATTACAATAATGATTTGATTATTCCTATTGCTGATATTCTGAACTTCGAGGACGAAGTTTATTTTTAGGGGGAAGGAATGTAATACTACGAATGTTTTGAGTTATTGTTGTGATACTTTGTGATAAGATTGGTGTGGTTGATAATCGTAAATGGATGATTGTGGATGATTGTGTTGGATGGTGCTTAGTTGCGAGGATGTTTATAAGTGTTGTGGTAGAAGTTGTGGGCGAACTTCGGGACGAAGTTCATTTTAAGGGGGGAAGACTGTAATACCCCGTATTTTGATAATAATTTATGAGAATAATTTATGTAATTTAATAATTAGTTAAAGGCATTTCTAATAATAATTACGAGTAAGACGTTGATTAAATAATAAATTAATAATTCAAGTCGGGAATTGGGCTTAGCTAATAGTACAGTATTGGGCCGTGTGATATAATTGGGGGACGGGTTTTATAGGCTTAGTAATTAAGTAATCGGATTGTGTATCGGGAATTAATAATAAATAATATGGAAATAATAATTATATCAATAATTATCATAATAATAATAATAATGTTATGTCAATAATAAGATAATTGGTGGAAATTCTAGTTATGGTAAGACAAGTAATATATGATAATAATAATAATAATAATAATAATAATAATAATAATAATAATAATAATAATAATAATAATAATAATAATAATAATAATAATAATAATAATAATAATAATAATAATAATAATAATAATAATAATAATAATAATAATAATAATATAATTTATAATGGTAATTCCTATAATAATTAAAATAAGGTAATTATAATAAGTTTCCTAATTGACCTCACATACTCTTTAATCTTACACTATAAATACCATAATAAATCTGAAAATAATTCATAAAAGAAGAAGGAAGAGATCTAAAAGAAAGAAGAGAAGAATTAAGGAAGAGAAAAGCAAAGGAATTAATTTTATTATCGCCTTAAGGTAATAGTTTAAACCGTCTCATGTATACACTTCGCTTTATTATAACTTGTTATTTAGACCACCATAGGACGTGCTTTGACCATGACTGTGACCGTGGCCCACCATGAAGTAGCCGGACCTCCGTTTGACCACCAATTACCGACGGGGCAGGGGTGTTTTTATGGGGTTTCGTGTAGGTGTTTGAGGGTGTATGTACCGTAGGTTATATGGGTTTTTGACCCTTATTGCGTGTGACCCAGACCTGACCGGGACTAGGGTTGAGACCAGGGATGAGAGTCGACCACCTTGGTGGTGTCTTGGTGGCCGGATATGGTGGTTGTTGTGGTGGTGACCGGAGATTCGCGAAAAACAGGGGATAGCGGGTTTGGAATGTTGCAGCTAGGTGGTGTCGTGGTGTATAGGGAGAGAAGGGAAAGGTGGGGCTTCTGGTGTCAGGAGGTGGCCAGGTTGCTGACGGTGGTGGCCACGGGTGGTCATGGTGGCAGTAGGGTGGTGAATTGGCGGGTTTTGTTCTTTTCGTGTTTAGAGCGTGGTTTTGGGGCCTGTTTAGGACGGTTCAGGTGATGGTTAGTGGTTGTCTGGGTGCGTCATGGTGCAGGCTAGTGGTGGCTAGGTGGAGAGGTGTCAGTGGTGGCTTGTGGAGTCGGGTTTTGGCGGGTTAAGGAAGAGGTGTCAGACACAGTTAAAACCGTGTTATATGAGGTATCGTGGGTTTTGGGTATTTGTGCGTGGGTGGTTACTTGGGTTTGGGTGTTTGGGTTTCATTAATTATAAAAGTCGGATTTTTATTTGGGTGACTCAGGTTTGTAATTGAGTCGGGTTTTTAATATCGCGGACCTTTAATAATTATGATAAATAATTAATTTGAAGAATGAATGTAATTTAAATAATAATTGATGGGAGAATTATAATATTTTGATTAGGTGACGGTTGTGAAGAAATTATAATCGGGTTTGGATAGCTTTATTATTTGGATCGCTTTGAGCTGCTTGATTTGGATTTGCTTGCCAGGTAGGATAGCTACTCAATCACTTTAATGTTTACTTGAATGATATTATCTGATTGTATTGGTTGAATTATTTGGAATTGTGATGGGATGATATATGATTGTTGGTTGGTTCTATTGAGATGATTTGATTATTGACTACCTCAGCTCGTGACTGAGATGATTTAATTATTGACAACCTCAGCTCGTGACTGAGATGATTATATTGATTATTGGATTCCTCAGCTTCGTATTTGAGATGGTAAGAAATTGTGTTGCTCAATTGTTTGCATTTTCATATCATGAGCACTTGCATTGGATACCTCAGAACTGGTTCTGCAGGACCTGTTCTGGGATGATGAGACTACCTCAACTTCGGTTGGGATGATGGGACTACCCCGGCCAGGGATTGGCGGGATGAACTGGAGCGTCGGAGGATTGATCATGAGCATACATTGCATTTGCATTTAATATTGTTCTTGTATCCATTTATTGTGGTTGTTTGACTATTCCTACTCAACCTCGTGGTTGTGAGTGTATTCGTGAATTTTTTGTGGTGAACCTTAATGGGGAGCAGATTTGTGGTACTAAAGATTAGCGACTTGGGAGCTTATGGGAATGCGTGAGGACTTGGCCAATCTACCTAGAAGTCTAGACCACATAGAAAATTTAATCACTTTATTTATTTCCGCTGCGAGTTGTAATTATTTTATATTAAGTTTTAGTTGGTTAAGTTGTAATGAACATGTAATCGCTAAGTTTTAATTTAAAGTACTTTGGTGAGTTGGACTTTGTTATTCACTACCTCGGGAAACCGAGATGGTAAATGATCCTATTTATTTGGGAATGTCTAGCTAAAGGCTCTGAATAAATGGGGGTATTACGAGTTCGATCTTGGATTGGATTGAGTATAGTAATAAAGTGGAATGGATTTAGAAACTTGGTTATATACATGGATATGAGATTCCAAGGGGTTGGAATGGAGTTAGAATCCATTGGGTATCTAACTCCATACCATAGAGGTATGAAGTTAGAACTTCATACTTGTTTCTAAGCGTTTGGTTCGATCTTGGATTTGATTGAGTATAGTAATAAGGTGGAATGGATTTAGAAACTTGGTTATATACATGGGTATGAGATTCAAAGGTGTTGGAATGGAGTTAGAATCCATTGGGTATCTAACTCCATTCCAAAACCCTCCAACAAAACACTGGAATGGATTGAATCCATTCCAATCCATTCTAAAATATGACTTTTCACATTTATTTTAGGTACCATTTTAATTAAATTGTATAGAGTTTACATAATTTTAATATGTTATTCGTAATTATGATTTCTATAAGTTATCTTAAAGCAAATAATAATATTTTATAATTTTATTTTTAAAAAGTAACATTATCTTGTTTCTAAATACATTTTTCGCTAATTTTTTTTTAGTCGAATAGTGAATCGGGCACATTTGAACACTTAATTATGCGTTGGGTCAATTTTCCAATGGTCTACTATATGATACAAAGGTTTTAGTAACTATATCAATATTTTATGATAGGTAAGTGATTATATATATAAACATTGTTTAAAACTTCAAATCCATGCATTGATGCGAGGAAGTGTTTCTTGTGTGTTGGAGGTAGGGAGGGGCTAGCAGCGGCGGTCGCTCCCGCTGATATTTGAAAATTTCGAAATTTTTAGTTAAAATTTCTGAATTTTTTTTAGGGGCTCCCTTATAATATTATCGTTTCGCCCCTGCTGAAATTTTTCGCCCCCATTAACTTAAATTTTTGGCTCCGCCACAGTGTGTAATTATTCTCTCTGAAAAGACTGCACAGGCGATGCATTAAAATATTAATCTAAGAAGGTATTCTCTCATAAATAGAGTTATTGAACATCTACCATTCTACTTGATGTCATGGATGAGATAAAGAGTACGAATATATACAATATTCAAAGTAGAGAACAGAGGGGACATTTTAGTTGCATATTACAACACCACCTAACCACTGATTATGTCATGGATGAGTTCAAGTGTAAAATAATGTGTTCCACCTATAGAAATTTATGATGTATCTATAATGTTAAAGCATGATCAACCTATTGTTTTAGAGTAATACATGCGCCAAAGTAAAAGCAGCAACTAAATTCAGTGTATTAGTTAAACAATTGTTATTTGTCATTGACAAATTACTAATTATATATCGTTAATACTTGTATCTAAAAAGTAAGGTATATTTAGATGGAGGGATTTAGAGGAAACAAAAGGGAGAGATAGTAGAGGATTTATTAGGTTTTTTGTCTAACACCACCTTTAATATATGTCACTTTGCGAAACACCATCTTCAAAAAATTTCTTGCTTTCTACTACCTTTAAAATTTTCTTTTTGTTAAACATTACTTTTTTGCTGGAGTTTGACCAAATTAAATAAATTCCGGCGTTGACAGTCATCACCTTACCCATTTTTTTCGTTTATACTCTCATCCCTCGTCTTCCCCCACTCCACCATCCTTTTAGTTTAATCACTAATTTATCAAATCTTTCATCCAAATTTGACTATTTGAATACACTATTTGGTTTCCAATCAAAAGTTCAAGTAATTTATTCCCAGAAACTGTTTTTTCTTGGTATGACAGCCTCTCGTTTTGCTATTGTCGAGTTTAGTGGCCTCTCATACTTAGTAGTGTAGGAGGAACATTTGATAAGAGGGATTCAATGTGGTTTCAAAGCTTCAATAAGCCATTTTTTGATGAAAGGTAGAACAAATGAGTTAGAAAAATATGAAGAAAGAGGATATAATGTTGAAGATAAGGAGGGAATAATTAGAGTTATAGAATACAAAGGTGAACATGGAGAGAGATTATAAAGAGAGTTGAAAAATAAGATTCCGACCAAATTCCGACCAGATTCCGGCCAATTGGTTGTGTTTTACAATTTTATTATTTTAAAGGTGCCAAAAAACATGAGATTTTTTTAAAGGTGGTGTTTTGCAAATACCTTTTTTATAAGGTGGTATTGGACAAAAAACCCGAATTTAAAATCCGGAATGGAGGGAAATGAAAGGAAAGAGATCTGCATGGAGCCATTTTCCTCTCCACTATAGAAAATAGTTGGAGGAAAATTGTATCACAAAATACACTTTTTATTTCTGTTCCTTCCCTCTCCTCTCCTTTTCCCTCATATTTTGCTATTTAAACAAGGCCTTGTTTACGCTGCAAAAATGGAGGGAAATGGAGGGGAGGGGGAAGTAAAATGGCGACTGAGAGGTCTTCCTCCAAATCATTAAGATGTTGGAGGAGAATGATTCGATAGTTAATCAACTTTCATGGTAGGGGTAGCAAGTGATACGAATAACAAAGCTTAACGAACTTTAACAAACTTGAAACTTGTCATGTGATAAGCGTGACGATCTAAGAGAAAATAACGAACACAAAAAGAGGACATTTGCTCGATCTAGACCTATAATCCGAACAATGGTGATTGATATCCAAGACCTATTGAATAACAATCGAGTTAATGTCTGAAAACGCGCCAAACAATAACCAAGTTTGGATCGAGACTCGTCGATCCGAATTCAACAATTGCAACACAAAAGTTTCTATTTTTCTTATTAAACATGACTGAATAAAAATAACAAACAATTCCTACTTAATTAGCTACCGTCTTCTTAACCAGCAAGACTCTTATTTAAAATATAAAATAAATAAAATACTAAAACTTAATCAAAACCTAACAACCAAATAAATCTAATCTTTTGAATAGTTTATTCCATCCTAACTACTGCTAATTACACAAGCTACTCGTAATTCGAACACGATTGTGTCACCACCTGTGTTCGATCCCGTGCTTGCTCTAAATTCATTAATACGCCATCAGAATCGTATCAGCAAGAACAATAGAACGTGAGACAATGGATAATTTTATGTGATTTTTGTATGTGTGAGTAATTAACAAGGTTGATGATTGTTTTTTTTTTTTTGGGGGGGGAGGAAATAACAACGAACAACAAAGCAACAAACAACAATAGCAACAATGAACAATGAACAATGCCAACCACAACGAACCACCAACAAGGATTAATGAACAAGAGAGCGTGAAGATCGATATCACGAACTCCAACACACACCAACAACCAGCAAGAAAGAACACAACAACACTCAAAGAACGAACAAACACAAAGGATATTTGCGCGAACTAGACCTGTAATTCAAACAATGGGGATTGCTTCACAAGACCTATTGCTAACAATCATTTTAATGTCTTAAACGCGTCAAATAACAACAAGGTTTTGAACAAAGCACGTCGGCCCGGGATTCACAATTGCAACGCAAGAGTTTCTGTTTCTTATTCAATAATTTCATGATGAAATAAACAATACAAACAACCCTTATATAGCACCTAAAACCGACCCAAATAGCTCTTTAAAAACATCTAAGACTTTCATGAAAACCTACCCTTATACTATTATTGTGAAACTGGGAAATAAGCTAGTTGGCATAAAATAAAATACTCGTTCTTATTCCAAAATTTATTATTCCTAATAATAACAATAAGACAACGACAAAAATTAAATTCCGAGCTGAATTAGACCTAACACAAGCCACGCTTGTTTCGAGCCCATATACGCTAGAACCGAACCCTTCCATTTGAGCTGCAACGTCAAATTCACTACCTATGCTTCTCCATTTGAGCTCGACATTTTTGGATCAAGAAACATTTTGCCTTCTTTGAAGAAAATGAAGGGATTCATTATCACTCCCGTCCAAATTCCTTCACCCTCATTTTGCTATCCAAATAATGAAAATTTTCTCCCTTCAAATTCCTCCCCTCCATTTCCTTCGAAATCCCTCTATCCAAATAAGGTTTAAGGGTATGTTTGAATATTAAAAGTGAAGGAAAATGAATGGGAGGGGGATGGAGGGGAAGGAAAAGGAGGGGAAACGGAGATGTCAACTTTTCCCTCATATCTTTCCTATGATGGAAGGATTTTGATTAGCATTAAAGGAGGGAAAATGGATTCCTCCATTTCCCTCCTACCTCGTTTATTATGCAAATAAGGGATTTTGTATTGCCCCCTTCTCCCCTCTATTTCCCTCAATCCAAAAACACCAGTGTCTTTTGTAAAAACGTTTTACAAACTATACACAAACTACCTTGATGCCCTTCTCAACCAGACATGGTAAATCTGGGAAGTGGTGATTTAGACCCATAACTCTTTACAATTGTAAAATTAAGCCCCATTACTTATACATAAAGTGCAATTTGGCCCCAATTCAAATTCTCATCAAAATCTCAATAGCTAAACCTCAATTTCTACACCAATCTAATCCTACCTTACTCAAAAGTTAATATATTATTGTTATTATCATTTAAATCGTCTTATTTTGTTACTAAATTAGATTAATTAGAGAAATACTTATGGTCATTATTTGGTATATCAATCCGTCTCATTGTAGACGGACAATATCCATCTAAAGCTGTAGACGGATAGTGGCCCTGATGTAAAACAGTATGGAAAAACGAGAATGAACAGATCGTTGAACTGTTCGTTTGAGTTTGTTAATTCTGTGATTGTGTATGTCGTGATAATTAGTAAATTTGCAGCGGAAATTGATTTGTTTGGACTGATTATTTCGTGATTAAGGATGTAACCTGGATAGTATGGTGAATTCCTAGTCCTAACCTCGCAAGGTGTCAAACGCAGATTCACGCAATCAACCTCGCAAGGAAGATCTAAAGATTAAGCTCGCAAACCTAATCAGAATAATGCTCACAAATGTAAACAATTTTATTGCTGGAAATTCGATGGTGTTTCTCTGATCATACACGGCCTAATATACTCCTAAACGAGGTCACAATTCGACCCAAACCCTAGCTTGGAAATTAAGCTATCTTTCCTTTTCCTAAACTAACTAGGAAAATTATTCCCCTTTCCTAAACTAACTAGGAAAGTAATTAAAATACTAAAAACTAGAATACAATCAGATTTAGGGTATTCTAATTTGACTAGGATTAGGAAAATCTAGCTTTCCTAACTTTATTAGAAATAGTAATTAACTAACTTATTATTCTACACGATTTAGGAAACCGTGTATCCTAATCATCCTAGGAGCCGTGATATGCAACTCCAAAGCCGTGTTATGCAGCTCCCATACCTTCCCATTTTAGCATCAACACATTACTCGATCCAAGCTCAAATCCTTTTACTAGTTGAGTTACATTTCGACTAATAAGGATCTCATTTGCTTGTTCCGAACATGCTCCTGCATCATTCTCTCCTTCTTTTTGAGAATTTGCCCTCAAATCCTCGTCTTCTAGATATGGTGATAGGTCGCCTACATTGAATGTCGCGCTCACCCCACCATATTCACTCGGCAACTCCAGCTTGTATGCGTTAGAACCATAACATTCGAGGATCTTGAATGGACCATCTGCTCGCGGCATCAACTTATTCTTCCTTTTGGACGGAAATCGTTCCTTTCTCAAATGTAACCACACAAGATCACCTTCTTTGAAAACAATTTGCTTTCGATGTTTATTAGCCTTCTCTTTGTATTTAGCATTTGCCTTCTCAATTTGAGCTCGAACTTGTTCACATACTCGGAGAAATGCAGCTTGTCTTTCTTTGGCTTCAAAACTTAACACATCTTTCTTTGGAATGGGCACTAAATCGATTGGCAGGTATGGATTCACGCCATAGACAATCTCGAATGGAGCTCGTCCTGTCGTCATTGATGGTGTACGATT
Organism: Silene latifolia; assembly: GCF_048544455.1. Classification (NCBI taxonomy): domain Eukaryota; kingdom Viridiplantae; phylum Streptophyta; class Magnoliopsida; order Caryophyllales; family Caryophyllaceae; genus Silene; species Silene latifolia. Next base: position 49,450,884 of record NC_133531.1, read on the forward strand.
ATAAGCGAATTCAGCATGCGCCAATTTGATATCCCAATCCTTTGTGCTTTTACTAACCAATCCTCGCAATAGACTCCCTAGAGTACGGTTGGTTACCTCGGTCTGACCATCTGTTTGTGGATGGTGTGATGTACTGAAAAGAAGCTTAGTCCCCATCAAACGCCATAACGTTTTCCAGAAGTAACTAAGAAACTTCACATCTCTATCTGAAACAATAGTAAGAGGTATTCCATGTAATCGAACGATCTCTCTATAGTACAAATCAGCCACTTTAGTTGCATCATCAGTCTTGTGACACGGAATAAAATGCGCCATCTTCGAGAATCGATCAACTACCACCATAATCGAGTCCTTACCCCTCTGAGTTCTCGGCAAACCATGGATAAAATCCATGCTTACCTCATTCCATGGCTGTACATGCAGTGCGGGGGAGGTGTATACAAGCCCTTGGTGAACGTGCTTTTAGCCTTTTGACATACCACGCATTTCGCCACAATCTCTTGCACGTCCTTATTCATTCTCGGCCAGTAGAAGTGCTCACTTAGGATGTCACTCGTCTTATTAACTCCAAAGTGTCCAGCAATAGCCCCGCCATGAGCTTCTCGTACCAACAACTCCCTAATCGACCCATTCGGAATGCATAGCCGATTACCCTTGAAGAGATAGCCATCCTGAACAGTATACAAACCTGTCGGATCAATGATTTCCTTTGAAAATTCTGGATCAGACTTGTACAGTTCCTTGATATGTTCGAAACCAAGAATCCTTGCATCCAACTCAATCAACAATGAATGCCTTCGTGATAATGCATCAGCCACGATATTAGAACTTCCCGTCTTATATTTTGAAGAAAACGTGAATGATTGCAAGAATTCTACCCATTTGGCATGTCTTTGATTTAACTTTTTCTTTGTCCATGGATGTGTTTAAGAGCCTCGTGATCGAATGTAAAATAAACGGCTTTGGACGTGAGATAATGACTCCAATGATCCAATGCTCTCACGATTGCATAAAACTCCTTGTCATAGGTTGAATAGTTCAACCTTGCACCGTTTAATTTCTCATTTGAAATATGCAATAGGCCTCTTTTCTTGTATTAACACGGCACCAATCCCAACACCACTTGCATCACACTCGACTTCAAACAATTTATTAAAATCAGGTAGTGCTAAAACAGGTCCGGAGCATAGCTTGCGTTTTACTTCTTCAAACGCCTTTTGGGCGCTGTTAGTCCACACGAACTCTCCCTTCTTGGTTAGCTCTGTAATTGGAGCCACAATCGAGCTAAAACCCTGGATGAACCGTCTATAAAATGATGCTAAACCATGAAAGCTTCGCACCTCTGTAGTTGATTTCGGGCGGCCAGGCTTGAATAGCATCGACCTTGGATGGGTCCATACTTACCCCGTCTTTTCCCACAATATAACCAAGAAAGACAACACTTGAGACCATAAAAGTACATTTTTCCAACTTACCATAAAGCTTCTGATCTCGCAAAACTTCAAACACCGCTCGCAAATGTCGTTTGTGCGACTCTTCATCTTTGCTATAAATCAGGATGTCGTCAAGATAGACCACCACAAATTTGTTAAGGAACGGCCTTAACACTTCATTCATCAACCTCATAAACGAACTAGGAGCATTGCACAATCCAAACGGCATCACAAGCCATTCATATAACCCTTGCTTCGTTTTAAACGCGGTCTTCCACTCATCCCCTTCTCGAATCCTCATTTGATGGTAGCCACTCCTCAAATCCAGTTTAGAAAAGACACTCGAACCAGAAAGTTCGTCAAGCATATCATCAAGTCTTGGCATAGGAAAGCGATATTTGATTGTAATGTTATTTACCGCTCTACTATCAATGCACATTCTCCAAGTCCCTTCCTTCTTTGGTACTAATAACGCAGGCACCGCACATGGACTTAAGCTCTCTTGAACATATCCCCTATCTATCAATTCTTGGACTTGTCTCTGTAACTCCTTTGCTTCCTCCGGATTACAACGATAGGCCGGCTTATTAGGCAATGCCGCCCCTGGAATCAGATCTATTTGGTGTTCAATACCACGTAAAGGAGGTAACCCATCCGGTAATTCATCCGGAAACACATCCCGGAACTCTTCTAACAACTCCTGTACCTCACGGTCATCACACACACCAACGGACCCCAATTCACGAACCAACAGCACATAAGTTCGTTCTCCACGAGCTAAAGCTTCCTCAACCTCCCGAGCCTCCATAAACATACTCCCCTTCTTTGTTTTGGACTCTTTAATCTTATTAGGTGACATAGGTTTCAGATTATATCTCACATTACCCTTCATCACGCTATACACATTAGCTCTCCCGTCATGTTCAACCTTTCTATCGAATTGCCAAGGCCTACCCAATAGAATGTGGCATGCATTCATAGGAATTATATCGCACCACACCTCATCAGCATAGGGTCCTAAACTCAACGAAACTAAGGCCTGTTTCTTAACTTGGATCCCATTCTCCCCATTCAGCCAATGTAATTTATATGGTTTAACTCGGTCTTTAGTTTGCAATTTCAGTTCATCAACAAGGTCCCTCGCTACTACATTAGCACATGATCCACTATCAATAATAAGATTGCAAATTTTACGGTTTACCTTGCACCGAGTATGGAAGATTTGCTCCCGTTGTTCATTCTCAGCTGAACCCGTTTCCATATGTAAATTACGCAGCACTAAACACTCCTCTTCACTCAATGGATCCAAATCGTAGACTTTTCCTTCACCATCAGTTTCAACATTCCCTTGAACTGTTTCTTCTTCAGCGTGACAAATACGGGGATCATATCACATAATTCTTGAGCTGTTAGGGCTCGTTTCTGAGGACATTCGTTTGCTATATGCCCATAGCCTTGACACTTGAAGCAACGCCTCAAAGAACCCCCCTTTGGCTCGGCAACACCCTTTCCTTTGTCCTTGGGTTCTTCTTTCGGGATTTCTTTAGCCTTGCTAGGAGCTGGCCTGGAATATGAGTTGGTTCCCGAACTTTGTCCCTTGGAATAAGCATAAGGTTTACGTGCCTTATCATGTTTTTCAAATTTTAACGCCAATCTGCAAACATCACTAAACCCGTCATAATTCTGGATTTCTACCTTTGTTGCAATCGCGGGTGTTAGGCCCTTGATGAATCTCGCCACTCTTAGCTCTTCTTTCTCCTCAAGATCGCACACGATTGACATCTTTTCGAATTCTTTGATGTAATCAGTCACGGACATGCTTCCTTGCTCTAAAGATTGGAGCTTTAAGTAGTTATCTTGCTCATAATCCCTTGGCAGGAATCGCCTCATCAAGTGCTTCTTTAATTTGATCCAAGATTCGATCTTGTCTTTGCCTTCCTTTCTCTCTCTGCTTTTTTTGATTTTCGTACCATAAAGATGCATACTTTGTAAGCTTTAAGATTGCAACTTTAAATTGCTTCTTGTCATCGTATTCTTTATATTCGAAAACCCTCTCAGCTTGTCTTACCCAATCCAGAAATTTTTCCGGATCCATCTCGCCATCAAAGTCTGGAATATCGAGTTTTAAACCCCGATCATCATCGTTCTTATTTTTTGACTTCCTCTTTGGCTGCTCGTCCTCTTCTTCAGATTCGGATGGGGTGTCCGATTCTTTTTTCTTCTCTTTAGCCTTCAACATGCTTGCTATATTTTTTAACACATAAGCCATCTGAGCCATCTCCAACTTCAGCTCGTTATGACCATCTTCCCATGTTTTCGGACCTTCTTCACCGTCTTTAACCATGATTAGCAACGTCCCAAGACAGATCTATTAAGGAATAAATCTGAACTTAGCTCTGGTAACCAATTTGATGTAAAACAGTATGGAAAAACGAGAATGAACAGATCGTTGAACTGTTCGTTTGAGTTTGTTAATTCTGTGATTGTGTATGTCGTGATAATTAGTAAATTTGCAGCGGAAATTGATTTGTTTGGACTGATTATTTCGTGATTAAGGATGTAACCTGGATAGTATGGTGAATTCCTAGTCCTAACCTCGCAAGGTGTCAAACGCAGATTCACGCAATCAACCTCGCAAGGAAGATCTAAAGATTAAGCTCGCAAACCTAATCGGAATAATGCTCACAAATGTAAACAGTTTTATTGCTGGAAATTCGATGGTGTTTCTCCGATCATACACGGCCTAATATACTCCTAAACGAGGTCACAATTCGACCCAAACCCTAGCTTGGAAATTAAGCTATCTTTCCTTTTCCTAAACTAACTAGGAAAATTATTCCCCTTTCCTAAACTAACTAGGAAAGTAATTAAAATACTAAAAACTAGAATACAATCAGATTTAGGGTATTCTAATTTGACTAGGATTATGAAAATCTAGCTTTCCTAACTTTATTAGAAATAGTAATTAACTAACTTATTATTCTACACGATTTAGGAAACCGTGTATCCTAATCATCCTAGGAGCCGTGATATGCAACTCCAGAGCCGTGTTATGCAGCTCCCATACCTTCCCATTTTAGCATCAACACATTACTCGATCCAAGCTCAAATCCTTTTACTAGTTGAGTTACATTTCGACTAATAAGGATCTCATTTGCTTGTTCCGAACATGCTCCTGCATCAGGCCCTCTCACAAAATGCAAGTTAGAGAGCAAGTGGGACGCTATCAGTCTAACACTTTAGACGGAAAGTGATGCAGGAGCAATGTGTAAAACGAAGTATTGGAAATGATTCTGCCGAAATGAAGATTATTGAACACTCGACAGGACTGTTCAGAATGCTCAAGTATGATTCAGGCAAGTTCACGTGTTTACTTGGCATCCAAGGTAGTGATGTCGAGACTTCTTACCAAAAGGAGTCATATCCTAGTTTAATTATATTAGGTAATAAGTATTTTGTATTCAAATAGGATTATCTTAGTTTCCTAAATCGTGTGGAATTAGGTTAGCTTATATCATAATTCTAGTCAAGTTAGGAAAACTTGTTATTTCCTAATCCTAGTTTAATTAGAATACCCTAAAATCTGATTGTATTCTAGTTATTAGTATTTTAATTACTTTCCTAGTTAGTTTAGGAAAGGGGAATAATTTTCCTAGTTAGTTTAGGGAAGGAGTAGATAGCTTGAGGAGCAAGCTAAGGAATTAGATCTCGAGTCGGATTTCTGACATCGAGTAGAATTAGGAAAGATAGCTTATTAATCAAGCTAAGTAGAAGTATAAATAAGGATCGTGTATGACATTGTTCAACACGTGTGATTTAGAATTTTAATAGAAGTTTCCATTGTGAACTTTGTTTTGATTAGGCTTGCGAGTTTAGTCTTTAATCTTCCTTGCGAGGTTGTTTGTGAGTGTTTCGAGTTCGTACCTTGCGAGGCGGAGAGCGAGATTCACCATATTATCCAGGTTACCTTTAAAATCACGAAATATACAGTCAAATTAACACAATTCCGCTGCAAATTTACCCATTACATCTACAAACATACACGATTTTATCATATCCTGAAAACGAACAGTCTGTCGCACTGTTCAATCTCGTTTTTCCATATAATTTTACATCAGAAAGTGTCCGTCTAAATTGAGAATTTGTGTTGGTGTATTATATGGTTGTTCAATATATAGACATGTCAGACATGGGAGTGTTTGCTTATGGCTGCTACTGCTTTGATTTTTTTTTTGTTATAGAAGTTTGAAGAATGTATATCGTTTATGAAGAAACAACTATGTACGAAAATGTGAAATTGTAATACGTATATGGAGAGTACAATTTTTTTTTCTTATCTTTTTAAGGAGAAATTGACGAGATATTGATTTCAAGGGAGATATTAGATACGATTTGAATTGAGGCCAAATTTCACTTTATGTATAAGTATTGGGGCTAAATTACACCAATTAAGAGTTATGGGGCTTAATTTCACAATTGTAAAGAGTTATGGGGCTAAATCACCACTTCCTCCCGAATTTCATGGTAAATAGTGAAAGTTATTTTTATGGGTTAATTACGTAAATTAACACATGGTTTTACAATAGTGATTGTGAAAATCATTTTATATAAGAATTAGTAGTATCAAAAATTTCCAAAACTCTTCTCCTATATCTTCCATTCAATTAAATCACAAAAAAACCAAATATAAATGTATATACCCGTATCTGAATAAACTAAAATTTATGGACTTTCGACAAATACCCGATGAAGATAGGGCGACATTTACAATTTGGTTGACATTTGTCATTATTTGGAAGCTCGTTTTATGATATAGAATAGTTGTTGTCGATGACAATTTATTTTATTTTATTATTAATTTAAATGGTATTTAAATTAGTATTTAAAACTAGTAAATTCATTTTATCATTTTAATTTGAATTTGAATTTATTTTATCAAGTTTATTTTATTGAAATAAAATAAATATTTAATTTTGAGCATTTAATTTGAAAAATCATTTAATCATTTTATAAATTGCTTTAAAAACTCGATTTTTACGACGGTTTTCTACGCGATTTCAAGCTCGATTTCGGACTCGTTTTGGGTCGGAATCGATGAGATTTCGACCCAATTCCTTTCTCACTTGGACCCATGTTCAAACCTCACCAAGCCTGATGTGGGAGCATTGGAGTTAACAGAAAATGAAGTCTTAATGTCTCGAAATGTTACTCACATTTCCAAAGGTTTTAAAATGGGCTCGAGTTTAGTGAATATGATAACATGGAAGGACGAAGATGGTAAGGTGGCTGACATAGGTGGAGGAGCTTGCGGATACGTTTTCTGAGGTGGCAAAACCGAGAAAAAGAGCTTGCTATGTTGGTCCTAGAGCTGATATTTTAATAATATGTTGTTCATATTTTATTTTAGGTAATAAGTTTAAGGTAGTTGTTATTTATTTCCTAATCTTAGCATAGCTGAAATAAGGCAAATTGTGCCATGGTAATATTCAATTTAGGAAAGTCTTTCTTTGTCTGTTTTAGGACGTTTTTTAGAGGCCTTGTAGTCGGTCTATTTCAATATAAATAAGGGTCATTGTAATCAGTTTTAAGCATCCAATTTTCAGAAATAATACACGAGTTCTTGTTGTGTGCTTATTGCTTGCAAGTTATAAGTTTTGATTTCTTTCTTGCAATGGAGAGATTTGAGTGTGATTCAATCTTTGCGAGGTGAGAGCCATACAACCTATTCATGTGTATTTTCGAGTTTCTTGCGAGGGAGGAGAGTTTTTTCACGTTATATCCTTGTTGTTTTTTGTTGATTCCATATAAAATTAAAACACAAAAACATGTTAATTCCGCTACAACTTTATTAATCTAAATTAAACAATAAAAACGACCAAGTTTTACATCAAATTTGGTATAAGAGCCAGGTTTTTAATTTGTTTCTGAGCAAATTAATTTTGGGATATGAAGATGCCAGGTGATGTCGATTCAAGCAAGGGTGATGACATTCCAAAGACTTGGGAGGATGGCCACAATGAGTTTAAAACGAGATGGCGCAGATGGCTTACGTTCTTAAGGGTATTTCTCCTATGGTGAAGAACAAAGGCATATTCTATATGGTACCCCTCAATTTTTTGACTTTCTACATGGTACCCCTACACTTTTTAAAACATACATGGTACCCCTAATTGTTGTCATTATCACTAAGTGTACCCCTAAACTTTATTTTCCGTCAATTAAACTCGGTTTTAGGCGTTAAGTGATTACTTGGACGCGTAACCACGCTTGTCATTTACCATCCCATGACATAAGGACTTTATTAGGCTCAATATCCATCTTTGGACGTGATAATTTGGCAAGGAATCAATAAATATTCCGTCAAAAAATTTTTTAGCCCATATTTATCAATAAATATTAGGAACGAGATGTTATTGAGCCTAATAGAGTCCTGATATCATGGGATAATAAATGACACGATTGGTTACGCGTCCTAACGCCTAAAATTGAGTTTAATTGATGAAAAATAAAGTTTAGGGGTATACTTAGTGATAATGACAATAATTAGGGGTACCATTTATGTTTTAAAAAGTTTAGGGGTACCATGTAGAAAGTCAAAAAATTGAGGGGTGCCATATAGAATATCCCAAGAGAAAAAGAAAGGAGACGAGGACGGCTATTCCGAGTCAGAGGTGGATAAAGCACGTCTAAGAAGTAGAGCGGAAGACAAAAACGATGATGATCGTTGTTTGAAGCCTGATATTCCAGAGTTAAATGGTGATATGGATCCGGAAAAGTTCATGCAATGGATTCATCAAACCGAGCGACTGTTTGAGTACAAAGACTACGATGATAGGAAGAAATTCAAGGTAGCTATTCTTAAACTTACTAAATATGCTTCTTTATGGTATGAAAATTTAAAGAAACGAAGAGAAAAGGCTGGAAAACCTAAAATCGAGTCTTGGGAGAAATTGAACAAGAACTTAATGAAACGATTCATGCCTAGAGATTATGAATAAGAGAATTATTTAAAGCTAGAATCTTTATCGCAAGAAGGCATGTCCGTAACTGATTATATTAAGGAGCTCGAGAGGATGTCGATTCTTTGTGATCTTGATGAGAAAGAGGAGTTTAGAGTGGCACGTCTTATCCTCTGTGCCAAGAAATGAGGTGAATCATGATGCTAAAGCCAGGGCAGAGCAACTCCTGAAAATCCATGAAACTGTGAAAAGGGAGATTGAGAAGACCAATGAGAAATACATGAAACAGTCCAAGGTGCCTCAGAAAAGAAAGGAGTTTATTCCAGGGGATTTAGTCTGGGTTCATTTAAGAAAAGAGAGGTTTCCATCAAGAAGAAAGAACAAGTTGATGCCAAGAGCTGATGGCCCCTTTGAAATTGTTGAGAGGATTGGTCCAAATGCCTACAAAGTGGATCTACCAGGAGAGTATGAGGTGCATGGCACTTTTAATGTGGGTGACCTAAGTCCATATTATGATGATGCTGAGGGGGAGGAGTCACTAGGCTTGAGGACAAGCCCTGTTCAACCAAGGGAGGTTGCAGCAGGAGCCACTGACCAGGGCACCTCACCTCAACAGACAGTCCAAAGCAACACCACACCCATCTCAGAAACCAGTCAAGCTGAGCTAAGTTTAGTGGCCAATAAGTATGAGTACAAGCCCAACCACCAGCTGCCACCCTGGCCAGCTGGTTGGTCACTGAATTAGGCTCAGAAAAGTCCTAGGGGTCCAAGGGAAAATCACAATGCAAGTCCTAGAAATCCAAGCTGGACAGAACTGCAGCAAATGACAAACAACAAAAGCAACCTTTCCATTTCTGGCTAAACCATGAGGAAAAAGCACTCAAAGGACTTTTGGCTTGTCTTCCCATATACCAGATACAACCTAGAGCCAATTTTAATACCAAGGACTCAATCATTTCGTCCTCAAGTGCCTACATTCAACAGAAAAGCCAGCAATGAAAAGCAAAGGACCACAACTGTCATTTGTCACCTGCATTTCTCTTTTGTTTTCATTCCAATTTACAATTAAGAGCTTTTAAACCATTGTAATATTGTACTTGGACTCTTACCAGCATGTGAGGAGGGATCCTGATCCTTGGATATAGTTTCCTTTCAAGTTTGTAACCTAAAAAGGCCTATATAAGGACCTCAATTCAGACTGTTGTAACACAGCTGATTTATGAATGAAACCTGAGATTTCTCTCAAATTTAAACCTCTTAATCTTGTGCTTAGTCTGTAGATTAGAGTCAGGCTTGATAATAACCTGTGCTTAGACTGTGGTTATTGATTAAGTACCTGTTAGTAGAGTATAAACTTTCTGTCTTTGAGACTGTGGTTAGTTTAGCTTTTTTGTTTGTTTGATTGAGTCTTTCTGTGTCAATCTGTGGAATCTCTTAACTCTAACACCCCAAATTATTAGCTTAATTCCCTGTGAGTATTCTGTGGGTTTTCCAGTTGATAATTATATCCAAAGTTCCCTCCTTTCAATCACTATCCCAGAATTGTCTCAATTACAGTCCTTTGTGTATATCAGTCAGTTCAGTTGAGTCTTAAAATTACTTTGAGTCCTCAAAAAAATCCTGGAGTTTTGCTCAGAATTAAGTTCTTATATCAAAGTAATTTACTGCCAAGTTTCATGATTTTAGGAGGTCAATTCATAATTTTATTAATTAGCACAAGTTTATTGCATTCCTGAGGAACTGTTTTGGGTTTGCTGGTTTGTTTGTTGTATTTGTCTAAACCCTTGGACATTACACTGCAAATTGGTATATCAGAGCAAGGTTTTAACACGATTCCATCTTGTGTTAGTCTTGGGAAGGAAAGTGAGTTCATTTTTACCCTAACTACAACAAAACTACAAAAAATAACCCATGAGTGAAGAGAGATTTACTGGTATTGAGACCAGGGTGGCTCAGATAGCAGGAAGAATCAATGAACTGGTAAATATTGTCAACACTCTTGCAGAAGGAGTTCCTAACAGGCCACCCTACAGAGGCAGAGGCAGGGGTAGAGGCTTTATTGGAGCAGGAAGAGGACAACAATACCACCAGGAACATGGAGAAGACATGTCAGATACTGATGAATCTATGGCAGAAGGCATCTACATGGAAAGAGACAAAGATATAAAGGTAGAAATTCCTGATTTCCATGGTAGTTTAAACCATGAAGATTTGTTAGATCGTATTAGAACTGTTGAGAGAGTCTTTGAATTTAAGGGATATACTGACAGGAAAGCTTTCAAAGTTTCTATCCTTAAATTCAAAGGTTATGCCTCACTTTGGTATGAAACCCTGAAAAGCCAGAGAATGAGAGAAGGCAAGGAACCCATTAAATCTTGGCTAAAACTTAAAAAGAAATTGAAGGATAAGTTTATAGCTAAGGATTACACACAGGATATGTTTATCAAGTTAACCCAGTTGAAACAAGACCAACAATCTGTTGAGTCTTATCTTAGGAGCTTTGAACAACTTACCCTGCAATGTGAGATTACTGAAAAGCCTGAACAGAAAATTGCTAGGTTTGTTGAGGGCTTAGATCCTAAGATTGCTATAAGAGTTAGAATGCAACAAGTCTGGTCCTTTGATGAGGCAGTCAACCTGGCATTGAGGATTGAAAAGATGGGAAAAGCCAAGGTCACTGCTTCCAAACCCCTTACCAGATCCACTTTCAAACCTTTTTCTGGGGTTAGGATTGGAGAAACTCCAAAACTTGCAACCCAACCAACACCAGACAAGGGGAAGAGTCATGTGAATCCTAGAACCAACACACCTGTGATTGATGGGAAAATTAAATGCTTCCAGTGCCAAGGGTATGGCCATTTTAGGAAGGACTGTCCTTCTAAGAGAACCTTGACAGCAATGGAAGTAGAACAGTGGGAGAGGGAAGGTTTGGTTCAGTATGAGGAGGATGAGACCCTGATAATGGAGGAGGTGGAGACTGAAGGAGAACCAGAACAAGATGCAGTTGTGCCCCCCCCCTGATACAGGTCACAACTTAGTCTTGTGGAGGGTCATGCATTCCCAACACTCACCTCTGGAAGCTGATCAAAGATCCCTGATATTCAGAACCAGATGCACAGTCCAGGGGAGGGTTTGTAACCTAATCATAGATGGGGGAAGTTGTACAAATGTGGCATCAAATGCCATGGTTAGCAAACTCAACCTGACAACTCAAGAGCACCCAAACCCTTACAAGTTGAGATGGTTGAACAAGGGAGCAGAAGTAAGGGTGGACAAACAATGCTTGGTTCCATTTTCTATTGGGAAGGTGTATAAAGATGAAGTCCTGTGTGACATTGTCCCAATGGATGCCTGCCACCTACTCCTGGGGAGGCCATGGGAGTATGACAGGAATACCACTCACCATGGGAAGGATAACATCTATAGTTTCAAGCATGAAGGCAAGAAGGTCACCCTGACCCCATTACCACCCAACTAGAGAAACTATGGAGGTCCAAGTATGCAGGAGGAGGGCAATGGTGTGCTATTCCTTTCTGAAGCAGCCATGATCAAAGAAATGAAGCAAGAACAACCTATCTGGGTGTTACTATCCAAGGAAGTAAGCAAGGAAGGGAGTCTGAGATGCCCTTTTTTTTTTGAAGTTAGGCCATTAATTCGAGAGGTATAAGGAAGTATTTCCAAAAGAGTTGCCTAGTGGGTTGCCACCATTGAGAGGCATTGAGCACCACATAGACCTTGTTCCAGGCTCAGTGCTTCCCAACAGGCCAGCTTATAGAAGTGATCCAGCTGCTACCAAAGAATTACAAAGCCAAATTGAGGAACTTATGAGCAAAGGATTTGTCAGGGAATCACTCGGTCCTTGTGCGAGTCCCTGCTCTACTTGTTCCAAAGAAAGATGGAACATGGAGGATGTGTCTTGACAGCGCAGGGCCATTAACAACATCACTGTCAAGTACGGGTTCCCAATACCAAGGTTGGATGACATGCTAGATGAGCTCAGTGGTGCCATGATATTTTCTAAGATTGATCTCAGGCAAGGGTACCATCAAGTCAGGATAAGGGAAGGGGATGAGTGGAAGACTGCCTTCAAAACTAAACATGGACTATATGAGTGGCTTGTGATGCCATTTGGTCTTTCTAATGCACCAAGCACCTTTATGAGACCGATGACTGAGGTGCTAAGGCCATGTTTAGGCAAATTTGCAGTGGTCTACTTTGATGATATCTTGGTTTACAGCAGCAGTAAAAGAGAACACCTGAAACATCTTGAAGCTGTGTTCAGGATCCTCAGGGAACAAAAGCTATTTGGCAAACTGGAAAAATGCACTTTTATGGTTGAAGAAGTGGCATTCCTAGGGTACATTGTCTCTGGGAGGGGAATTACAGTTGATCAGGACAAAGTTGCAGCCATTCAATCATGGCCTGCTCCTAAAACAATCACTGAGGTGAGGGGGTTCCATGGATTGGCCTCCTTTTATAGGAGATTTATCAAGAACTTCAGTTCAGTTGTTGCTCCAATTACTGAGTGTATGAAGAAAGGAGAGTTCCACTGGACTGAGAGTGCTCAACAGTCCTTTGAAAGGATTAAGAAATTGATGTGTGAGACTCCTATTCTGAAATTGCCAGACTTTGATCAACTCTTTGAAGTAGAGTGTGATGCCAGTGGGGTAGGCATTGGTGCAGTCCTGATCCAAGCTCAGAAACCCGTAGCCTACTTCAGTGAGAAATTGAATGGAGCTAAATTAAAGTATTCTACTTATGACAAGGAATTTTATGCAATTATCAGGGCAGTCATGCATTGGAGTCACTATTTGAAGCCAAAGCCATTTGTGTTACACTCTGATCATGAAGCTTTGAAGTATATAAATGGTCAACACAAATTGAGTCACAGGCATGCTAAGTGGGTGGAGTACTTGCAGTCATTCACTTTTTCCAGCAAGTATAAGGAAGGAAAACAAAATATAGTGGCAGATGCACTATCAAGGAGGCACTCTCATGACGCCTATGGGAACCAGGGTCCTTGGTTTTGAGTTCATGAAAGAGATGTACAAGGAAGACCCACGACTTCTCCGAGGAGTGGATCACACAGTTTGAAGGGCATAGGGTTCCAGGGAACAAATACTTGCTGCAGGATGGGTTTCTATTCCAAGGGAACAAGCTCTGTGTTCCAAGGGGTTCCTCGGGGACCTCCTAATCGGGAAGTCCATTCGGGAGGCTTAGGAGGGCATTTTGGTGTTCAAAAGACACTGGACATACTACAAGAACAGTTCTATTGGCCAAAAATGATGGGGGATGTCCAAAATGTTCTCAGGAGATGTTTAGTATGTCAAATGGCTAAGAGTTCCTTCCAAACTGGTCCATATATCCCATTACCAGTACCAAGTAAGCCATGGGAGGATGTGAGCATGGATTTTATTGTTGCATTGCCAAGGACACAGAGAGGAAAGGATTCAATCATGGTTGTTGTTGACAGGTTCAGTAAAATGGCCCATTTTATAGCTTGCAAGAAGACAGAAGATCTTTGCCAGTGTCTTTGAGCTATACCGAAAGAAATTGTGAGGCTTCATGGGGTTCCAAAGACAATTGTTTCAGATAGAGATACAAAGTTCATGAGTTACTTTTGGAAAACTCTATGGAAGCTGCTCAAAACCAAACTGTTGTTCAGTACATCTCACCATCCCCAAACAGATGGCCAAACTGAGGTCACCAACAAAACCTTGGGTAGGATTCTGAGATGTCTTGTAAACAAGAGTCTAAAAGATTGGGACATCAAATTAGCAGCAGCAGAATTGGCCTTCAACAGATCACCATCAACTGCTACTGGTCATAGTCCTTTTGAGGTTGTCTATGGGATTAATTCCCTAATGCCTGTAGACTTATCCTCTATGCCAAGAAATGAGGTGAATCATGATGCTAAAGCCAGGGCAGAGCAACTCCTGAAAATCCATGAAACTGTGAAAAGGGAGATTGAGAAGACCAATGAGAAATACATGAAACAGTCCAAGGTGCCTCAGAAAAGAAAGGAGTTTATTCCAGGGGATTTAGTCTGGGTTCATTTAAGAAAAGAGAGGTTTCCATCAAGAAGAAAGAACAAGTTGATGCCAAGAGCTGATGGCCCCTTTGAAATTGTTGAGAGGATTGGTCCAAATGCCTACAAAGTGGATCTACCAGGAGAGTATGAGGTGCATGGCACTTTTAATGTGGGTGACCTAAGTCCATATTATGAAGATGCTGAGGGGGAGGAGTCACCAGGCTTGAGGACAAGCCCTGTTCAACCAAGGGAGGTTGCAGCAGGAGCCACTGACCAGGGCACCTCACCTCAACAGACAGTCCAAAGCAACACCACACCCATCTCAGAAACCAGTCAAGCTGAGCTAAGTTTAGTGGCCAATAAGTATGAGTACAAGCCCAACCACCAGCTGCCACCCTGGCCAGCTGGTTGGTCACTGAATTAGGCTCAGAAAAGTCCTAGGGGTCCAAGGGAAAATCACAATGCAAGTCCTAGAAATCCAAGCTGGACAGAACTGCAGCAAATGACAAACAACAAAAGCAACCTTTCCATTTCTGGCTAAACCATGAGGAAAAAGCACTCAAAGGACTTTTGGCTTGTCTTCCCATATACCAGATACAACCTAGAGCCAATAATACCAAGGACTCAATCATTTCGTCCTCAAGTGCCTACATTCAACAGAAAAGCCAGCAATGCAGCAAAGGACCACAACTGTCATCTTTGTCACTGCATTTCTCTTTTGTTTTCATTCCAATTTACAATTAAGAGCTTTTAAACCGTTGTAATATTGTACTTGGACTCTTACCAGCATGTGAGGAGGGATCCTGATCCTTGGATATAGTTTCCTTTCAAGTTTGTAACCTAAAAAGGCCTATATAAGGACCTCAATTCAGATGTTGTTGTAACACGGTGATTTATGAATGAAACCTGAGATTTCTCTCAAATTTAAACCTCTTAATCTTGTGCTTAGTCTGTAGATTAGAGTCGGGCTTGATAATAACCTGTGCTTAGACTGTGGTTATTGATTAAGTACCTGTTAGTAGAGTATAAACTTTCTGTCTTTGAGATTGTGGTTAGTTTAGCTTTTTTGTTTGTTTGATTGAGTCTTTCTGTGTCAATCTGTGGAATCTCTTAACTCTAACACCCCAAATTATTAGCTTAATTTCGTGAGTATTCTGTGGGTTTTCCAGTTGATAATTATATCCAAAGTTCCCTCCTTTCAATCACTATCCCAGAATTGTCTCAATTACAGTCCTTTGTGTATATCAGTCAGTTCAGTTGAGTCTTAAAATTACTTTGAGTCCTCAAAAAAATCCTGGAGTTTTGCTCAGAATTAAGTTCTTATATCAAAGTAATTTACTGCCAAGTTTCATGATTTTAGGAGGTCAATTCATAATTTTATTAATTAGCACAAGTTTATTGCATTCCTGAGGAACTGTTTTGGGTTTGCTGGTTTGTTTGTTGTATTTGTCTAAACCCTTGGACATTACACTGCAAATTGGTATATCAGAGCAAGGTTTTAACACGATTCCATCTTGTGTTAGTCTTGGGAAGGAAAGTGAGTTCATTTTTACCCTAACTACAACAAAACTACAAAAAATAACCCATGAGTGAAGAGAGATTTACTGGTATTGAGACCAGGGTGGCTCAGATAGCAGGAAGAATCAATGAACTGGTAAATATTGTCAACACTCTTGCAGAAGGAGTTCCTAACAGGCCACCCTACAGAGGCAGAGGCAGGGGTAGAGGCTTTATTGGAGCAGGAAGAGGACAACAATACCACCAGGAACATGGAGAAGACATGTCAGATACTGATGAATCTATGGCAGAAGGCATCTACATGGAAAGAGACAAAGATATAAAGGTAGAAATTCCTGATTTCCATGGTAGTTTAAACCCTGAAGATTTGTTAGACTGTATTAAAACTGTTGAGAGAGTCTTTGAATTTAAGGGATATACTGACAGGAAAGCTTTCAAAGTTTCTATCCTTAAATTCAAAGGTTATGCCTCACTTTGGTATGAAACCCTGAAAAGCCAGAGAATGAGAGAAGGCAAGGAACCCATTAAATCTTGGCTAAAACTTAAAAAGAAATTGAAGGATAAGTTTATAGCTAAGGATTACACACAGGATATGTTTATCAAGTTAACCCAGCTGAAACAAGACCAACAATCTGTTGAGTCTTATCTTAGGAGCTTTGAACAACTTACCCTGCAATGTGAGATTACTGAAAAGCCTGAACAGAAAATTGCTAGGTTTGTTGAGGGCTTAGATCCTAAGATTGCTATAAGAGTTAGAATGCAACAAGTCTGGTCCTTTGATGAGGCAGTCAACCTGGCATTGAGGATTGAAAAGATGGGAAAAGCCAAGGTCACTGCTTCCAAACCCCTTACCAGATCCACTTTCAAACCTTTTTTGGGGTTAGGATTGGAGAAACTCCAAAACTTGCAACCCAACCAACACCAGACAAGGGGAAGAGTCATGTGAATCCTAGAACCAACACACCTGTGACTGATGGGAAAATTAAATGCTTCCAGTGCCAAGGGTATGGCCATTTTAGGAAGGACTGTCCTTCTAAGAGAACCTTGACAGCAATGGAAGTAGAACAGTGGGAGAGGGAAGGTTTGGTTCAGTATGAGGAGGATGAGACCCTGATAATGGAGGAGGTGGAGGCGAAGGAGAACCAGAACAAGATGCGGTTGTGCCCCCCCCGATACAGGTCACAACTTAGTCTTGTGGAGGGTCATGCATTCCCAACACTCACCTCGGAAGGCGATCAAAGATCCCTGGTATTTAGAACCGGATGCACGAGTCCAGGGGAGGGTTTGTAACCTAATCATAGATGGGGGAAGTTGTACAAATGTGGCATCAAATGCCATGGTTAGCAAACTCAACCTGACAACTCAAGAGCACCCAAACCCTTACAAGTTGAGATGGTTGAACAAGGGAGCAGAAGTAAGGGTGGACAAACAATGCTTGGTTCCATTTTCTATTGGGAAGGTGTATAAAGATGAAGTCTTGTGTGATATTGTCCCAATGGATGCCTGCCACCTACTCCCGGGAGGCCATGGGAGTATGACAGAATACCACTCACCATGGGAAGGATAACATCTATAGTTTCAAGCATGAAGGCAAGAAGGTCACCCTGACCCCATTACCACCCAACCAGAGAAACTATGGAGGTCCAAGTATGCCAGAGGAGGGCAATGGTGTGCTATTCCTTTCTGAAGCAGCCATGATCAAAGAAATGAAGCAAGAACAACCTATCTGGGTGTTACTATCCAAGGAAGTAAGCAAGGAAGGGAGTCCTGAGATGCCTGCTGAAGTTAGGCCATTAATTCAGAGGTATAAGGAAGTATTTCCAAAAGAGTTGCCTAGTGGGTTGCCACCATTGAGAGGCATTGAGCACCACATAGACCTTGTTCCAGGCTCAGTGCTTCCCAACAGGCCAGCTTATAGAAGTGATCCAGCTGCTACCAAAGAATTACAAAGCCAAATTGAGGAACTTATGAGCAAAGGATTTGTCAGGGAATCACTCAGTCCTTGTGCAGTCCCTGCTCTACTTGTTCCAAAGAAAGATGGAACATGGAGGATGTGTACTGACAGCAGGGCCATTAACAACATCACTGTCAAGTACAGGTTCCCAATACCAAGGTTGGATGACATGCTAGATGAGCTCAGTGGTGCCATGATATTTTCTAAGATTGATCTCAGGCAAGGGTACCATCAAGTCAGGATAAGGGAAGGGGATGAGTGGAAGACTGCCTTCAAAACTAAACATGGACTATATGAGTGGCTTGTGATGCCATTTGGTCTTTCTAATGCACCAAGCACCTTTATGAGACTGATGACTGAGGTGCTAAGGCCATGTTTAGGCAAATTTGCAGTGGTCTACTTTGATGATATCTTGGTTTACAGCAGCAGTAAAAGAGAACACCTGAAACATCTTGAAGCTGTGTTCAGGATCCTCAGGGAACAAAAGCTATTTGGCAAACTGGAAAAATGCACTTTTATGGTTGAAGAAGTGGCATTCCTAGGGTACATTGTCTCTGGGAGGGGAATTACAGTTGATCAGGACAAAGTTGCAGCCATTCAATCATGGCCTGCTCCTAAAACAATCACTGAGGTGAGGGGGTTCCATGGATTGGCCTCCTTTTATAGGAGATTTATCAAGAACTTGATTCGAGTTGTTGCTCCAATTGCGAGTGTATGAAGAAAGGAGAGTTCCACGGGTCGAGAGTGCTCAACAGTCCTTTGAAAGGATTAAGAAATTGATGTGTGAGACTCCTATTCTGAAATTGCCAGACTTTGATCAACTCTTTGAAGTAGAGTGTGATGCCAGTGGGGTAGGCATTGGTGCGATCCCGATCCAAGCTCGAAACCTGTAGCCTACTTCAGTGAGAAATTGAATGGAGCTAAATTAAAGTATTCTACTTATGACAAGGAATTTTATGCAATTATCAGGGCAGTCATGCATTGGAGTCACTATTTGAAGCCAAAGCCATTTGTGTTACACTACGATCATGAAGCTTTGAAGTATATAAATGGTCAACACAAATTGAGTCACAGGCATGCTAAGTGGGTGGAGTACTTGCAGTCATTCACTTTTTCCAGCAAGTATAAGGAAGGAAAACAAAATATAGTGGCAGATGCACTATCAAGGAGGCACTCCTTGCGTCACTATGGGAACCAGGGTCCTTGGTTTTGAGTTCATGAAAGAGATGTACAAGGAAGACCCGACTTCTCGAGGAGTGGATCACACAGTTTGAAGGGCATAGGGTTCCAGGGAACAAATACTTGCTACAGGATGGGTTTCTATTCCAAGGGAACAAGCTCTGTGTTCCAAGGGGTTCCTACTGAGGACCTCCTAATCGGGGAAGTCCATTCGGGAGGCTTAGGAGGGCATTTTGGTGTTCAAAAGACACTGGACATACTACAAGAACAGTTCTATTGGCCAAAAATGATGGGGGATGTCCAAAATGTTCTCAGGAGATGTTCAGTATGTCAAATGGCTAAGAGTTCCTTCCAAACTGGTCCATATATCCCATTACCAGTACCAAGTAAGCCATGGGAGGATGTGAGCATGGATTTTATTGTTGCATTGCCAAGGACACAGAGAGGAAAGGATTCAATCATGGTTGTTGTTGACAGGTTGATAAAATGGCCCATTTTATAGCTTGCAAGAAGAAGACAGAAGATCTTGCCAAAGTGTTTTTGAGCTATACCGAAAGAAATTGTGAGGCTTCATGGGGTTCCAAAGACAATTGTTTCAGATAGAGATACAAAGTTCATGAGTTACTTTTGGAAAACTCTATGGAAGCTGCTCAAAACCAAATCTGTTGTTCAAGACATCTCACCATCCCCAAACAGATGGCCAAACCGAGGTCACCAACAAAACCTTGGGTAGGATTCTGAGATGTCTTGTAAACAAGAGTCTAAAAGATTGGGACATCAAATTAGCAGCAGCAGAATTGGCCTTCAACAGATCACCACCATCAACTGCATTGGTCATAGTCCTTTTGAGGTTGTCTATGGGATTAATTCCCTAATGCCTGTAGACTTATCCTCTATGCCAAGAAATGAGGTGAATCATGATGCTAAAGCCAGGGCAGAGCAACTCCTGAAAATCCATGAAACTGTGAAAAGGGAGATTGAGAAGACCAATGAGAAATACATGAAACAGTCAAGGTGCCTCGAGAAAAGAAAGGAGTTTATTCCGGGGATTTAGTCTGGGTTCATTTAAGAAAAGAGAGGTTTCCATCAAGAAGAAAGAACAAGTTGATGCCAAGAGCTGATGGCCCCTTTGAAATTGTTGAGAGGATTGGTCCAAATGCCTACAAAGTGGATCTACCAGGAGAGTATGAGGTGCATGGCACTTTTAATGTGGGTGACCTAAGTCCATATTATGAAGATCTTTGAGGGGAGGAGTCACCAGGCTTGAGGACAAGCCCTGTTCAACCAAGGAGGTTGCAGCGGGAGCCACCGACCAGGGCACCTCACCTCAACAGACATACCCAAAGCAACACCACACCCATCTCGAAACCAGTCAAGCTGAGCTAAGTTTAGTGGCCAATAAGTATGAGTACAAGCCCAACCACCAGCTGTCACCCTAGCCAGCTGGTTGGTCACTGAATTAGGCTCAGAAAAGTCCTAGGGGTCCAAGGGAAAATCACAATGCAAGTCCTAGAAATCCAAGTGGACAGAATGCAAAGACAAATGACAAACAACAAAAGCAACCTTTCCATTTCTGGCTAAACCATGAGGAAAAAGCACTCAAAGGACTTTTGGCTTGTCTTCCCATATACCAGATACAACCTAGAGCCAATTTTAATACCAAGGACTCAATCATTTCGTCCTCAAGTGCCTACATTCAATAGAAAAGCCAGCAATGCAGCAAAGGACCACAGCCTGTCACTTTGTCAGCTGCATTTCTCTTTTGTTTTCATTCCAGTTTACAATTAAGAGCTTTTAAACCGTTGTAATATTGTACTTGGACTCTTACCAGCATGTGAGGAGGGATCCCGACCCTTGGATATAGTTTCCTTTCAAGTTTGTAACCTAAAAAGGCCTATATAAGGACCTCAATTCAGACTGTTGTAACACAGCTGATTTATGAATGAAACCTGAGATTTCTCTCAAATTTAAACCTCTTAATCTTGTGCTTAGTCTGTAGATTAGAGTCAGGCTTGATAATAACCTGTGCTTAGACTGTGGTTATTGATTAAGTACCTGTTAGTAGAGTATAAACTTTCTGTCTTTGAGACTGTGGTTAGTTTAGCTTTTTCTTTGTTTGTTTCGATTGAGTCTTTCTGTGTCAATCTGTGGAATCTCTTAACTCTAACACCCCAAATTATTAGCTTAATTCCCTGTGAGTATTCTGTGGGTTTTCCAGTTGATAATTATATCCAAAGTTCCCTCCTTTCAATCACTATCCCAGAATTGTCTCAATTACAGTCCTTTGTGTATATCAGTCAGTTCAGTTGAGTCTTAAAATTACTTTGAGTCCTCAAAAAAATCCTGGAGTTTTGCTCAGAATTAAGTTCTTATATCAAAGTAATTTACTGCCAAGTTTCATGATTTTAGGAGGTCAATTCATAATTTTATTAATTAGCACAAGTTTATTGCATTCCTGAGGAACTGTTTTGGGTTTGCTGGTTTGTTTGTTGTATTTGTCTAAACCCTTGGACATTACACTGCAAATTGGTATATCAGAGCAAGGTTTTAACACGATTCCATCTTGTGTTAGTCTTGGGAAGGAAAGTGAGTTCATTTTTACCCTAACTACAACAAAACTACAAAAAATAACCCATGAGTGAAGAGAGATTTCTTGGTATTGAGACCGGGGTGGCTCGGATAGCGGGAAGAATCAATGAACTGGTAAATATTGTCAACACTCTTGCAGAAGGAGTTCCTAACAGGCCACCCTACAGAGGCGGGCGGGGGTAGAGGCTTTATTGGAGCGGGAAGAGGACAACAATACCACCAGGAACATGGAGAAGACATGTCGAATCGATGAATCTATGGCGAAGGCATCTACATGGAAAGAGACAAAGATATAAAGGTAGAAATTCTTGATTTCCATGGTAGTTTAAACCACGAAGATTTGTTAGACTGTATTAGAACTGTTGAGAGAGTCTTTGAATTTAAGGGATATCTTCGACAGGAAAGCTTTCAAAGTTTCTATCCTTAAATTCAAAGGTTATGCCTCACTTTGGTATGAAACCCTGAAAAGCCAGAGAATGAGAGAAGGCAAGGAACCCATTAAATCTTGGCTAAAACTTAAAAAGAAATTGAAGGATAAGTTTATAGCTAAGGATTACACACAGGATATGTTTATCAAGTTAACCCGGTGAAACAAGACCAACAATCTGTTGAGTCTTATCTTAGGAGCTTTGAACAACTTACCCTGCAATGTGAGATTCTTGAAAAGCCCGAACGAGAAAATTGCTAGGTTTGTTGAGGGCTTAGATCCTAAGATTGCTATAAGAGTTAGAATGCAACAAGTCTGGTCCTTTGATGAGGCAGTCAACCTGGCATTGAGGATTGAAAAGATGGGAAAAGCCAAGGTCATCGCTTCCAAACCCCTTACCAGATCCACTTTCAAACCTTTTTCTGGGGTTAGGATTGGAGAAACTCCAAAACTTGCAACCCAACCAACACCAGACAAGGGGAAGAGTCATGTGAATCCTAGAACCAACACACTGTGGATGATGGGAAAATTAAATGCTTCCAGTGCCAAGGGTATGGCCATTTTAGGAAGGATTGTCCTTCTAAGAGAACCTTGACAGCAATGGAAGTAGAACAGTGGGAGAGGGAAGGTTTGGTTCAGTATGAGGAGGATGAGACCCGATAATGGAGGAGGTGGAGGCGAAGGAGAACAGAACAAGATGCGGTTGTGCCCCCCCCGATACAGGTCACAACTTAGTCTTGTGGAGGGTCATGCATTCCCAACACTCACCTCGGAAGCCGATCAAAGATCCACGATATTTAGAACCAGATGCACAGTCCAGGGGAGGGTTTGTAACCTAATCATAGATGGGGGAAGTTGTACAAATGTGGCATCAAATGCCATGGTTAGCAAACTCAACCTGACAACTCAAGAGCACCCAAACCCTTACAAGTTGAGATGGTTGAACAAGGGAGCAGAAGTAAGGGTGGACAAACAATGCTTGGTTCCATTTTCTATTGGGAAGGTGTATAAAGATGAAGTCCTGTGTGACATTGTCCCAATGGATGCCTGCCACCTACTCCTGGGGAGGCCATGGGAGTATGACAGGAATACCACTCACCATGGGAAGGATAACATCTATAGTTTCAAGCATGAAGGCAAGAAGGTCACCCTGACCCCATTACCACCCAACCAGAGAAACTATGGAGGTCCAAGTATGCCAGAGGAGGGCAATGGTGTGCTATTCCTTTCTGAAGCAGCCATGATCAAAGAAATGAAGCAAGAACAACCTATCTGGGTGTTACTATCCAAGGAAGTAAGCAAGGAAGGGAGTCCTGAGATGCCTGCTGAAGTTAGGCCATTAATTCAGAGGTATAAGGAAGTATTTCCAAAAGAGTTGCCTAGTGGGTTGCCACCATTGAGAGGCATTGAGCACCACATAGACCTTGTTCCAGGCTCAGTGCTTCCCAACAGGCCAGCTTATAGAAGTGATCCAGCTGCTACCAAAGAATTACAAAGCCAAATTGAGGAACTTATGAGCAAAGGATTTGTCGGGGAATCACTCGTCCTTGTGCGAGTCCCTGCTCTACTTGTTCCAAAGAAAGATGGAACATGGAGGATGTGTCTTGACAGCAGGGCCATTAACAACATCACTTTGTCAAGTACGGGTTCCCAATACCAAGGTTGGATGACATGCTAGATGAGCTCAGTGGTGCCATGATATTTTCTAAGATTGATCTCGGGCAAGGGTACCATCAAGTCAGGATAAGGGAAGGAGATGAGTGGAAGAGTGCCTTCAAAACTAAGCATGGACTATATGAGTGGCTTGTGATGCCATTTGGTCTTTCTAATGCACCAAGCACCTTTATGAGACTGATGACTGAGGTGCTAAGGCCATGTTTAGGCAAATTTGCAGTGGTCTACTTTGATGATATCTTGGTTTCATGATAAAAGAGAACACCGAAACATCTTGAAGTGTGTTCAGGATCCTCGGGAACAAAAGCTATTTGGCAAACTGGAAAAATGCACTTTTATGGTTGAAGAAGTGGCATTCCTAGGGTACATTGTCTCTGGGAGGGGAATTACAGTTGATCAGGACAAAGTTGCAGCCATTCAATCATGGCCTGCTCCTAAAACAATCACTGAGGTGAGGGGGTTCCATGGATTGGCCTCCTTTTATAGGAGATTTATCAAGAACTTCAGTTCAGTTGTTGCTCCAATTACTGAGTGTATGAAGAAAGGAGAGTTCCACCTGGGGTCGAGAGTGCTCAACAGATCCTTTGAAAGGATTAAGAAATTGATGTGTGAGACTCCTATTCTGAAATTGCGGACTTTGATCAACTCTTTGAAGTAGAGTGTGATGCCGGTGGGGTAGGCATTGGTGCAGTCTGATCCAAGCTCGAAACCACAGACCTACTTTGAGTGAGAAATTGAATGGAGCTAAATTAAAGTATTCTACTTATGACAAGGAATTTTATGCAATTATCAGGGCAGTCATGCATTGGAGTCACTATTTGAAGCCAAAGCCATTTGTGTTACACTACGATCATGAAGCTTTGAAGTATATAAATGGTCAACACAAATTGAGTCACAGGCATGCTAAGTGGGTGGAGTACTTGCAGTCATTCACTTTTTCCAGCAAGTATAAGGAAGGAAAACAAAATATAGTGGCAGATGCACTATCAAGGAGGCACTCCTTCTGTCCGCCTATGGGAACCAGGGTCCTTGGTTTTGAGTTCATGAAAGAGATGTACAAGGAAGACCCCGACTTCTCGAGGAGTGGATCACAGTTTGAAGGGCATAGGGTTCCAGGGAACAAATACTTGCTGCAGGATGGGTTTCTATTCCAAGGGAACAAGCTCTGTGTTCCAAGGGGTTCCTACAGGGACCTCCTAATCAGGGAAGTCCATTCAGGAGGCTTAGGAGGGCATTTTGGTGTTCAAAAGACACTGGACATACTACAAGAACAGTTCTATTGGCCAAAAATGATGGGGGATGTCCAAAATGTTCTCAGGAGATGTTCAGTATGTCAAATGGCTAAGAGTTCCTTCCAAACTGGTCCATATATCCCATTACCAGTACCAAGTAAGCCATGGGAGGATGTGAGCATGGATTTTATTGTTGCATTGCCAAGGACGCAGAGAGGAAAGGATTCAATCATGGTTGTTGTTGACAGGTTCAGTAAAATGGCCCATTTTATAGCTTGCAAGAAGACAGAAGATCTTTGCCAGTGTTCTTTGAGCTATACCTGAAAGAAATTGTGAGGCTTCATGGGGTTCCAAAGACAATTGTTTCAGATAGAGATACAAAGTTCATGAGTTACTTTTGGAAAACTCTATGGAAGCTGCTCAAAACCAAACTGTTGTTCAGTACATCTCACCATCCCCAAACAGATGGCCAAACTGAGGTCACCAACAAAACCTTGGGTAGGATTCTGAGATGTCTTGTAAACAAGAGTCTAAAAGATTGGGACATCAAATTAGCAGCAGCAGAATTGGCCTTCAACAGATCACCATCAACACTCACTGGTCATAGTCCTTTTGAGGTTGTCTATGGGATTAATTCCCTAATGCCTGTAGACTTATCCTCTATGCCAAGAAATGAGGTGAATCATGATGCTAAAGCCAGGCAGAGCAACTCACGAAAATCCATGAAACTGTGAAAAGGGAGATTGAGAAGACCAATGAGAAATACATGAAACAGTCCAAGGTGCCTCAGAAAAGAAAGGAGTTTATTCCAGGGGATTTAGTCTGGGTTCATTTAAGAAAAGAGAGGTTTCCATCAAGAAGAAAGAACAAGTTGATGCCAAGAGCTGATGGCCCCTTTGAAATTGTTGAGAGGATTGGTCCAAATGCCTACAAAGTGGATCTACCAGGAGAGTATGAGGTGCATGGCACTTTTAATGTGGGTGACCTAAGTCCATATTATGAAGATCTTTGAGGGGGAGGAGTCACCAGGCTTGAGGACAAGCCCTGTTCAACCAAGGAGGTTGCAGCGGGAGCCACCGACCGAGGCACCTCACCTCAACAGACAGTCCAAAGCAACACCACACCCATCTCAGAAACCAGTCAAGCTGAGCTAAGTTTAGTGGCCAATAAGTATGAGTACAAGCCCAACCACCAGCTGCCACCCTGGCCAGCTGGTTGGTCACTGAATTAGGCTCAGAAAAGTCCTAGGGGTCCAAGGGAAAATCACAATGCAAGTCCTAGAAATCCAAGTGGACAGAATGAGCAAATGACAAACAACAAAAGCAACCTTTCCATTTCTGGCTAAACCATGAGGAAAAAGCACTCAAAGGACTTTTGGCTTGTCTTCCCATATACCAGATACAACCTAGAGCCAATTTTAATACCAAGGACTCAATCATTTCGTCCTCAAGTGCCTACATTCAACAGAAAAGCAAAGCAATGCGGCAAAGGACCACAACATCCTTTGTCACCTGCATTTCTCTTTTGTTTTCATTCAGTTTACAATTAAGAGCTTTTAAACCGTTGTAATATTGTACTTGGACTCTTACCAGCATGTGAGGAGGGATCCCGACCCTTGGATATAGTTTCCTTTCAAGTTTGTAACCTAAAAAGGCCTATATAAGGACCTCGATGTTGTTGTAATTGGTTTGATTTATGAATGAAACCCGAGATTTCTCTCAAATTTAAACCTCTTAATCTTGTGCTTAGTCTGTAGATTAGAGTCGGGCTTGATAATAACCTGTGCTTAGACTGTGGTTATTGATTAAGTACCTGTTAGTAGAGTATAAACTTTCTGTCGAGATGTGGTTAGTTTAGCTTTCTTTGTTTTTTTTGATTGAGTCTTTCTGTGTCAATCTGTGGAATCTCTTAACTCTAACACCCCAAATTATTAGCTTAATTCCCTGTGAGTATTCTGTGGGTTTTCCAGTTGATAATTATATCCAAAGTTCCCTCCTTTCAATCACTATCCCAGAATTGTCTCAATTACAGTCCTTTGTGTATATCAGTCAGTTCAGTTGAGTCTTAAAATTACTTTGAGTCCTCAAAAAAATCCTGGAGTTTTGCTCAGAATTAAGTTCTTATATCAAAGTAATTTACTGCCAAGTTTCATGATTTTAGGAGGTCAATTCATAATTTTATTAATTAGCACAAGTTTATTGCATTCCTGAGGAACTGTTTTGGGTTTGCTGGTTTGTTTGTTGTATTTGTCTAAACCCTTGGACATTACACTGCAGCTTTAAACACCATCATTTCTCTTACACATTTGACTTCCCATTGTGCTTTTTGTTCTTACCCATACAAATGAGTATTGGGTGGAATAAAATAAGAAAAAAAAAACACTCCACTATCCCTCTCTCCCAACCGTCCTCCTCTCTTGTGCACTCCACTTTGATTGTTTTTTTTTAGACAATCTTTTGCTTGTGTGGAAAATAAGATAGTTCTTCTCTCTAAAATCAAAAGAATATTATTAAGAGTTAATAATTCAAAACAAAATTACTAAGAGTGTTAGTAATAGATTTGTATATTTTTCAAGGGCAATCTTACATAATATCTAGTTAGTATTAGTAAGATTTTGGGGTAAGTTCTTGGCTGCTTAAGAAAGGAGGTGTTCTATCTTGGACACTTGAAGATGGAGGATCTTGCCATTTATTTTAAGCTCAAGAACAACAAAATAGGAGATCTTGTTGTGCCCAAATACTACCATTTCTCAATGTAAAGAGAAATTATTTTTCCTTAATTTTATTTAAAAGGCTTATATATTACATGCATATTACATAGATCCAATGATTTCTAAATTAAAGAATTTTGATAACCTAATTAGAGAGGTCTAATTTGGGGTTATGGTCTTTCAAGTGTTATCAGAGCTTTGGCTTGTATTATGTATGTTAATTTTAAGCATTTTAATCTAATTATGAGATATTTTAAAAAAAAAATGGTGCTAAAATGAGGATTTTTGCACGAACATTTTTGCATGTATAACTTATGATCTCAAATGATTTGTGGTCTATTTTGGTGAGTTGTGGAATTATTTTGCTATTTATTATCATTTTTATAGAAAAACGAGTCGAAATTATCGTATTTTGGTTAAGAGGTTAACTAAAATAGTTAGACTTGGATTATGACTTTGAAATTTTTATATATTAACACATGAAATTTTTACAAATGTTCTGTAAACTTTCGTAAATAGTTATGAAGATTTGCATGTTTAATGATTTTTATGGTTAAAAATCGATAAAAATCGATAATTTTATTCAAAAATAATAAACGGAATTTTCTGGGTGTGAAAATTTTTGGTATATTCCAAAATATGTTTACTATGATAAAAGTGAAATTTAGAAAAAAGTTTTCATACTTTTTGATGTTTATTTGATTTTATTCGATAAAAAACGATAAATATGGATGTTTTTGTTCATAAAATTAATTCAAAATTTTTGGACTAAATTTTTGACCTTTTTAGGTCCCTGTAAGAGTTCCAGAATGTACACAATTTTTTCGTCAAAATTTTGTAATGGTTAAAATTATTTTTGAATTGTTTATCAAGGTTGTGATAAAAACCGATTTAAATAGCACATGGATAATATCAATTCAAACTAATTCTTATTAATAAATTAGTGTTGACTAATTTTTAGTTCTAAATCGGTTTAGACGATTAGTTTGAGCTTAAATGAGATTTAAGTGTTGATTATTGATTTTTTAACGGGTAAAAATCGAGAAATTCCGCAAAACCGAGCTTTTTAAAAGGATTATGCTAAAGGGGCGATTTAGGCATGAAAGATACACCATTTTATTTATATTTTTATTGTTGAATGAATGAACATCATTTATTTAATTATTTATGCAATTTTTGTACCTAGTATGGCCTAGTTTATCTTAAATCGTTATTTCCCGAAATGTATGGGCATAACGATTTGTTTGTAATTTAAATATGATCTCGTATCGTTGGTTTGTAATTAATTAATAATTTTTATTTATTTAATTAATTAATGTATAATAGGACTAGCTATGTAATTTGATTGTAATAGTTCTTTTTACCGGCGTTTCCAAAAGACGGAATTTACATCGAGACGGAGTCTATTTTGGAAGAGGTTCCAAATCCCACAAGACGGTGCATGCTTGGAAGATGTTCCAATGAAGATGCTAGGGACCAAGGAGCTGGTTTCCGAATATGTAATAATCTAGTTAATTTGATTAGCTAGGCCATACTAGGATTTGTTGGAATATGTGTCCTCCGACAATAATGCGATCACAATTGTCGATCATATTGATCACATATTTAAATCTCATAACAAGAATACCAAAGGGATGATACATTACATATATAGTCAACTGGTCCACACATATCGGTAATGATTCACTGGCTAGAGTTTGACATTACTGTCGTGCGACGGTGGTGATCAGTTGATCCCTTGAGGTCACACCTAAAGGACGATTCCCTTAGTTGAAAAAAGGTTAATTAATTGTATGTCGATACAGATTAATTAATTCCTTGAAATTGAACAAATTATTATCATAAGAGAGAAAATGACATCTTATTATAATGTGATTATAATAAGATTTTATTTAGTAATTTAAGAAGTTATATTACTAAAATTAATCGGTGTTTGCAAAACACGCGAGATGAGAATGACAAGTTAATTATAATTACAAGATGTTGTGAATTATACTAACTAGTATTTAAATGACCATTTTATGAGAAAGTAATTTTGAATTACTAGTCAATTTGTTAAATGTGATTTATTTAATTTGTAAATGATATTTAATTTGTTAAATATGCATTTTAAATTAAAACATGACATAAGACATGTCACATGTCACATGACATACAATTGTACAATTGACAAAAATAAAATGGACTCCATATTACACATATTAACCGAAATATTGGTGGGCAAATTTTAGAAGTTTTGTCTTATTCATTTGTCTATGACACTTGATAGTGACTTGACTATGACAAAGCCTTACACAAAAATTAGTCTTGTGAAGACAAAAAGGAAAAAGAAAAGGTCCTAAAGACCTCCCCACCCACCGGTTTTGTGATGCCACAATTGAGAGATTTTTTCTCAATTATTCATTCTCTTATGTTTTATGAAAAACACTACATTCTCTCTCTTGTTCTTCATAAAAATCATTTTTATGAATCTAATTTGTACATATCAATCACTAATAATACTAGTAGTAGTATATGAGTATTAGTAATCGATTTTAAGGTAAACCACATTACAAATATCTAGTACATATTATTTTGTGGGATTTTGGGATAGTCTTGGGTGCTACTTATTGGAGGGCTTCTATGTTGAAGTCATGGATGATCATCCTAATGTATTTTCTAGCTCAAGAACAAATGAAGGTAGGAGACCTTCATTTGTGCCCATTTGGCCGAATTATTGATGGTGAGAAAACGATTTTCTTATCTCTTCTTATTTAGTTTGCATGCATAAGATCAACAATTTATTTTATGACTAAATAAATTAATTCATATATGAATATGTAAATTAATGAGATTAATATTTTCTAACAAGCGGTATCATGAGCCTTAGGTTGTTTGCATGCAAATCGGTTATTGTTTTTCCGAGTTATAAGATTAACAAACAAAACTTATAAATTTGTGTTTATTATGATATATCACGAAATTTATTTGCATGTTAAAGTTTCCGGTCCTAAAATGTATTTAGGATATTTTGGTTCATTTATGGATTTTATTGTTCATTTTATATATTAATGACATTAAAATGTGATTTTTATGATAAAAATGTCATTTTTGGACTAAAAATAGCTAAACTTCGAATTTTTCAGTGGTTTTGTATATGTTTTCACATATATTATCTACTGATGGCCTGTAAATTTTCATAATAAAATGAGCTGTATTGCTCGAAATATGCTTTTTTCAATTTAAAATCGTATTTAAATGGGTAAATAGGTTAATATGAGTTATATTTCGAATCTGGTCATGGAAATTTAGTATGTTGTCACATGCAATTTTACAATATGTGTGTAAAATATTTGGCTATAATGAAGTCTTTATGCATGATTTATGAATTTTTGATGAAAAATCACATAAATAGTGACTTTAATTAGTAAAAATGCTAGAACATACTTCATGACTAAGGAAAAACGTCACATATTGCATTTTATCATATATTTCAGATCTAAAAGTGAAAAGTTGATGAATATAATTTTTCTCATATTTTTAGGATCATAATTTTTAAAACCGATAAACCGCAACATTGTTTTTCTCGATAATTTTTCGAAATTTTTAACCTAAGTTTTGAACATTATGAGTGTCATGGTATTTTTCCAGAATGTTCATGAGTTTAAATTTCAAAATTTGAAATTATTTGAAATTTTTATAATTTAATTTGAAGTTTATAGCATAATTTTGTATTTTAGGTCCATTTATGAACAATATTAAGAAATCAAGATTAATTAATGTCAACATGTTAGTGGAGACTAATTTTGAGTCCTAATATGGTTAGGGTAATTAACTTGTACATAAATATGAATTTATGTAATTATTGTGATTTTAAAAGGTTAAATCACGCAAATCCGTAAAAACCGATTAATATACGATATTGGCTCTTAAAAGGCGATTTAGCATAAAATCTAGCATGTTCATACATATTATAATGCTGCATTTTATTAATGATTGTCATAATTTAATTTTATGTAATTTTTGAATTATGTAATTTTACTTAGTATGGCCTTAGTTTTAATTGGTATTACCCGAAATGTATGGGAATATCGATTCGGTTGTAATTTTTTGTGATCTCGTATCACCGTTTTGTAATTTAATAGATTTATTTTATTTTAATTACAAATGTATAATAGGAAATTATGTAATTCATTTTGTAATTTATTTATTCCGGAGTACCTTGAAGACGGTGCCACTCGACAAGGCGATCCATTAAAGAAAGTGTTGCCTTGATATGCGTGCCAAGACCGAAGTTCAAGGGACCAAAGGAGTTGGTTTCCGAATTTGTAATAGTTTATTAGATTTACTATTTTAGGAAGGCCATACTAGGATTTTTTTTTATGCTTTGCATTTTATTTATATGTTACATGCATCGCTAAATCGCCATAACTAAACATACATTTTAATCGAGTTTATCGACCGTGTCAATTACAATTATCGTAGTTCACCGCTTTAGTTCACTTAAAACGTGATAGATAATAAATTGACATGACCTCTCGCTAAAACAAACAATTGAGACTTAGCCTTACCAAAAAGTAGAAACCATGAAAACCTATTTCATGAGGGAGTGCGCTCGGCCACACCGGGGTACAAACCTTGTTACGTAGGGGAAGTGGGTGATAAATGTATTAGAAATTATTAATCTCATTATTTAACATATTCATATATGTGAGAAATTATTTAGTCATAAAATAAATCTAGATCTTATGCATGCAAACATGAATAACAATAATGAAGAAATCGTTTTCCTTACTTTGAGTTTTCGGATATATGGGCACAAATGAGTTCTCCTACTCACTTGTTCTTGAGCTTTCCTTACAAATGGAAGAACAAGGATTCAAAGATAGAATCCCTCCCAAAGATGAATACCCAAGATAACCTCTTAAAAATTAATATTACTTGATCTAGAATAATAATAATCTTTACTAAAATTGACCCAAAACTATTGTTTTTGTCTCTTGTAATTTCGGCCAAGAGAGAATGATTTTGGAGTTTTATTTCTCTAGTTTTTTTAGAGAGTTTTGTATTTCTTACACTAGAAATAATATGTGAAGTATGAATAATTATTTTGAGAGAAAAACTCTCTATATTATCCTTTGAAAACCGGTGGGGAGAGAGGAGAGGAGAGGAGAAGTGAGCCAATGCATGGGCAAGTAATTCTTCTCAAGAAAAACTAGGTTTGCATGGCTACAAGCTAGTTATAATCATTATGCTCTCCACTTAATTATTTAACACAATTTAAATATTGTACTCCCTCCAATTTTTCGGCACTTACATAAAATGGATGGTCCATTTTATATTTTGTCATTTGTCAATTGTCACATGTCACAAGTCATGTAAAATTGTCATGCATTTTTAACATATTAAAAATCAACGTATTAATAAAAATACGTCATGTACAAAATCGACTTAGTAATATATAATTACTTGTACCAAAATGGTTTACCAATTATAAATCACAACATCTTGTATTTATAATAAATTATTCATTCAGTTTCAATTGTTTCGTAAACAATAATTTTATCTAAGTAATAAAACAATTTGATTACTTAGACCGTATCTTATTTAATCAAATTTCAATAAGACACGTAAATATTACTTCCAAAATCGTCCGTCAATTTTAAGTAATTTAATTAACCCGTATCGACATACGATCAATTAAATAATCAATTAAGAGTGTTATCCTTTAGGTATGACCTAAGGGGATCAACTGATCACCACCGTCGCACGACAGTAATGTCAAACTCTAGTCAGCCAATCATTACCGATATGTGTGGACCAGTTGACTGTAAAAAATTACTTCCCACATGTATTCTTAAAATGAGACTTAAACATGTGATCATCATGATCGATAGTTGTGATCGCATTATTGTCGGAGGACACATATTCCAAAAATCTCCCACTTGTCCTCGACAAGTGTGCGTCACCAATTCTCTTGTCCTATTATTATCTCCCACTCAATGCAAAGTGTCTTCCAGGTCGTACTTGCAAGTGATCATATCGAGAGTGGTTTCGTCGATCTGGAGAATAACTGTTTGACCGGAATTATCCACCATGGATACCTTCCGAGCGTGGCCACGCATTTCCAGTTCATTACTCCTCGAGTGGCCCTGAGATATTGTTATAACCCTGACAAGGGGTGGACAATTCCTATCGCACTTATTCCCTTCGACTAGCCACAGCCATCATAACCCAAAATATGCCCATTTGACCCCATTTACGAAGGTCGTAGTAACATAAATCAAAGTTAATCTGAAACTGTGCCATCTTAGGCGAACAGTCTTTAGTCAAAAGAATCGACTCATTAGAATACTATAGTAGCTCTCGCCACGACCAGGCTATATAAATTTGCCAGAACTCTATAAGCGGTCATAAGGCCCGACAAAGTGTTCCTAATACCGTTTATGTGATCGACTAGTCATCTCACATGACTCCATGGCACTTGAACTTGCCATCAATCTCATCACACTCTAGTCACTTCGAGACGTCACCTCATGTAAGTGACTATGGGCGAATACAATGCTAATCCGTGTTCACTTTAACGGGGTTCAATTGTCTCTACAACCCGTTTGGATGTAACAAAGTATAAGGTGAGTTAATAGTAACTCAAACGACGAATGTCGACATCACATTCGGGTAGTAAATACCATATTACAACCTTGTGATGTATATCGTAAGTGTGTAAACACTAGTCGATTGCAATAGAAGTTTAACATACCATGTGTCCATGTGTTCATACTTCTTGTATTGCACTTTCCTATATATTCATGTTATCTCTCATAGCATGAACCTTACCAAGTGCACATCTAAGTTCCCAACCTAGGTTCAGGTTCTTTATCTTGAAAGAACTTTCTTGTTGTTTATCACATAACCAACGAATTGTGGTGGATGATATAACTTACACTGGTCAAGTGTTATACAAACTCGCAATGCACTAGGTATATGTTTTGTAGGGTCTTGCAACAATTGTCAAGATGATTAGCCTAGCACTTCTCATAAGTCCTAGCATATTTAGAAAATACTAGTTTTGAGTAACTTCTTACTATAACAAGTATCTTTTTCAAACTTCTTATTTCTCCTTTTAGCTTGAAAAGCTTAGGATTTTCATAAATCCTTACGTGTGTTCGAACTTCAATATGTGCAACTTCTTGTCACATAAAGCAGTGTTCTGTCCAACACTGGAATAGCTCATTAGTTCTCCTCGAGAATTCATGACGATTCTTCTATGGCTTGCCAATGACTCATCATGCTCTTATGCATATGATTCATTATTGGACATGTGCATGATTATTCTAATGGCGGAAACATTAGTAATTTTTAATCATGTGATCAACCATTTTTAGGTTCAATGAATGACCATGACTGCTTATGGTAATTCCATTTTCATCGATATGAATAACCTACGTTTCTCGTTGATTTGATGTGTATATCTCAATACCTATCCAACATCCCATGATGTGATTGGATTCATCATAGTCCATTTTCATCCAGAATTGAAAACTCAAACACTTCTTTGTGAAAGATAGTACTAGCTCGTCATTCTCAATGGGTAATGAGTTATAAATTCTACAAGATGATTGCTCCCACTAAATTCCATGTATTCACATGATAATTTCAAACTCCCACTCAATTCCACATGTTTCGCAATTGACTACTCAATCGAAACATTTCAAGAATTGAAATACATTTTGCTTTGCCAAGTTATTAAGATAAAACCAAATATGTTCCCAACATATCTTTTCAAAATACCTATTTAGAAAAGGTTTCAATCTTAAACTTATGGAAAGATATTTTTGATCTCTAACTCATTCATTTTATAATGATGCGTAGCAATGTCATTATTTAAATGTGAATTTCATTTAATACACGTCCTTCTGAAAATACCCTTTTCCGGAAGGAGGTTTAACCATTTCATTTTCATAATGAGGTTAAGTAATGACACTAGCATGGTTAACAATTAACTTAGCTCTTGTAGATATCGGCATATCTTTCTTTGCAACTTTTAGTCATAAATCTCATTTATTTTCAAGGATGCAACTTTGTTTCATTTAGGCTCTTAAGTAAATATCAATATTAAAACTCTTGGTCAAATGTTGTTCATAAACTAGCCAAATCTCTTGTTAAGACTTTTCTTTAGTCATTTTCTTCCAAAACTTTCTTTTGGTCTCCTCGTGTAGTTATCTTGAGAACATATTCTTTTGATTACTTCACTTGGTCTCTTTTGTCATGTAGATCTCATCTATTCGAGACCATAGATCTCATCTATTCGTGTATACTTTTTATTTAGGTATACAAATCATTCTTTCCTTCGTAGATCTCATTTACTCAAGCATACAAATTATTCTTTGTATTCTTTGTGTCTTCATTTTCTCCCACTCTATCTTTAGAATAAATACACTAGATATTCAAAGATAGCTTATGAGACACAAATAATGATTTTGAAGTACAAGGAGGACTATCTCATGGATTGACTAATAGTTTTAGATATGATGAGTGTACTTGGTAATTGACATTCCTTTAGGAGAGTTCATCAACTCAACATTACTTTATAATTGATCATACACAAGCCTTAAGCTTGTGGACATATAATGAATCCCATCATTATAGTTGTCAATAGGATCACTTTAAGTAGATGATCATATGTTTCTATGTGCAAGCAAATAAAGACGAAGTTTTAGAACAAAGAAATACGATAAAAGGGGTGACTTGGGTTGCAAACCAAGCCACCATTATCCAAAATACAACCATTGTTTAGAAAGGATCCAAAATCCATTTCCATGTCAAACACGGAAATCAAAATAGTTCTAAAAATCCGAAACATAACTTAAAGTAAGACAATAATAAAAAGCCAAGCTTCATTGGAAGCTACTCCTAGCTCCTTGATGATTTCTCAAGCTTGCTTTTCCTTTCCTTTGCCTTTGCTTGGAGGAGGCCCTATTTACAATAAAAAGGGGATACATTATCACAACTTTGCATCAAAATACCATAGAAGAATTAGAAATATAAAAGAAAGGATAGTCATTTACCTACTGGAGTGATCTTTCCAGCTTTGATGTCACCAAGGTACTTGGAACAATTCCTTTTCCAATGTCCAACACCATTACAATAATGGCATTTATCAAGAGGACCCTTCTTGGTCTTGGACGTGCTAGCTTCAAAAGTCTTAGCCTTGGTGGACATGGGAGCTTGCCTCTTACCCTTTTTCCCATTCTTCTTGAACTTCCCCTTGCTCTTGGTGCTTATGTTAAGCACATCCTTAGGTGGGTTAACATTTAGCCCCATGTCTCTTTCGGCTTGTACAAGTAACTTGTGCAACTCTTCAAGAGACACGTCCTTGTCTTGCATGTTAAAATTCACCCGGAATTGAACATACGCTTTGACTTTGGATAAGGAGTTCAGAATCCTATCTACAATGAGTTATTTGGGGATATCAACTTTTTGAATTTTCAATGTCTCGACTAGCTCCATCAATTTAAGCACGTGAGGGCTAACCTTTTGGCCCTCCTTAAAATCGAGATCAAAGAATGCTGAGGCCGCCTCATATTGGACGATCCTCGGTGTTTGTGAAAACATTGTCACAAGTTTGGAATAGATTTCATTAGCGGTGCCCATTTTAAAGGCTCTCCTTTGGAGATCCGCCTCCATCGCAAAAATCAACACATTTTTCATTGCGGCGGACTCTTTGTGGTAAGCCTCATATGCTTCCCTTGTGGCGGCACTCGACCTAGCATTAGGTTCGGGTGGAGAGGCCTCGGTGAGGTAACGAAGCTTGTCGTCACCTTGGGCGGCTAATTTGAATTGGGCATCCGAATCGGAGAAATTTGACCCATTCTTTTCAAGTTTACTACGATCCATGAAGGATCGGAGCCATGAAGCATTAGTGAGAGGTATGGCGTTGGTGTTTGGTGCGGCCATTTGTTATGAGAAATAAAGGTGGTCTACAAAACAAAAATAGAAGGAATAAAACATTTGTCGTTTTTAATATCATACTTGTAAAAAAAAATTAACAAGATATGCGCATTTATATAGTGACCACTACCCAACTATTAAAAATGATTCCAAGATCAGAATTCATATTAACTTGGGCACGGTGTGGCCGATGAATCCCTTATCAATATAACTCGGTGGATTAACTCTTTAATCGATTCTACTTTTAGAACTCTTGGTCGATAAAATTACATTAACATTTATCTTTAGCCCGGAACACATGCAACTACGGTCACGAATACTTCCGTTGAGCTCAATCCAAATTTCGAATAAATGTGTCCATGATCCAAACCCACATTAACTTGGGCACGATGTGGCCGATAAATCCCTCATCAACATGAATTCGGTGGACAGACATTTATCACCCACTTCCCCTACGTAACAAGGTTTGTACCCCGGTGTGGCCGAGTGCACTCCCTCACGAAATAGGTTTTCATGGTTTCTACTTTTGGTAAGGCTAAGTCTCAATTGTTTGTTTTAGCGAGAGGTCATGTTAATTTATTATCTATCACGTTTTAAGTGAACTAAAGCGGTGAACTACGATAATTGTAATGGACACGGTCGATAAACTCGATTAAAATGCATGTTTAGTTATGGCGATTTAGCGATGCATGCAACATATAAATAAAATGCAAAACATAAATAAATTCCTAGTATGGCCTTCCTAAAATAGTAAATCTAATAAACTATTACAAATTCGGAAACCAACTCCAATTGTCCCTTGAACTTCGGTCTTGGCACGCATCTCGAGGTAACACCGTCTTCATGGAAACTCCGGGAAATTACAAAGTAATAAAAAAAATTGTAAATGAATTACATAATTTCCTA
The DNA here is from genome assembly GCF_048544455.1 of Silene latifolia. NCBI lineage: Eukaryota > Viridiplantae > Streptophyta > Magnoliopsida > Caryophyllales > Caryophyllaceae > Silene > Silene latifolia. Next base: position 49,489,426 of record NC_133531.1, read on the forward strand.
TTTATACATTTGTAATTAAAATTTAAATCTATTAAATTACAAAACGGTGATACGAGATCACAATAAATTACAACCGAATCGATATTCCCATACATTTCGGGTAATGCCAATTAAAACTAAGGCCATACTAAGTAAAGTTACATAATTCAAAAATTACATAAAATTAAAATATGACAATCATAACTAAAATGTAGCATTATAATGTGTATGAACATGCCCAATTTTATTCTAAATCGCCTTTAAGGAGCCAATATCGTATATTAATCGGTTTTTACGGAATTGCGTGATTTAACCTTTTATAATCACAATAATTACATAAATTCATATTTATGTACAAGTTAATTACCCTAACCATCTTAGGAATCAAAATTAGTCTCCACTAACATTTGACAATAATTAACTTATATTTCTTAATATTGTTCATAAATGGGCTTAAAATACAAAATTATGTCATAAACTTCAAATTAAATCATAAAAATTTCAAATAATTTCAAAATTTGAAATTTAAACTTATGAACATTCTGGAAAAATACCATGACACTCATAATGCTCAAAACATAGGTTAAAAATTTCGAAAATTTATTGAGGAAAAACAATGTTGCGGTTTATCGGATTTATCAATTATTACCATAAAAAATATGAGAAAAATTATTTTTATTAAATTTTCACTTTTAGATCTGAAATATATGATAAAATGCAACATGTGACGTTTTTCTTTAGTCATGAAGTATGTTTTAGTAATTTTTACTAATTAAAGTCACTATTTATGTGATTTTTCATCAAAAATTCATAAATCATGCATAAAGACTTCATTATAGCCAAATATTTTTCACACATCTTGTAAAATTGCATGTGACAACATACTAAATTTCTATGACCAGATTCGAAATATAACTCATATTAACCTATTTAACCATTTAAAAACGATTTTAACTTGAAAAATCCATATTTCGAGCATAACAACTCATTTTATTATGAAGATTTACAGGCTGTTAGTAGATAATATATGTGAAAACATATCCAAAAACCACTAAAAAAATCAAGTTTAGCTATTTTTAGTCCAAAAATGACATTTTTATCATAAAAATCACATTTTAATGCCATTATTATATAAAATGAACAATAAAATCCATAAATTAAACCAAAATATCCTAAATACATTTTAGGACCAGAAACTTTAACATGCAAATAAATTTCGTGATATTTCATAATAAACACAAATTTATAAGTTTTGTTTGTTAATCGTATAACTCGGAAAAACAATAACCGATTTGCATGCAAACAACCTAAGGCTCATGATACCGCTTGTTAGAAATTATTAATCTCATTATTTAACATATTCTTATGCATGCAAACATGAATAAGAATAATGAAGAAATCGTTTTCCTTACTTTGAGTTTTCGGATATATGGGCACAAATGAGTTCTCCTACTCACTTGTTCTTGAGCTTTCCTTACAAATGGAAGAACAAGGATTCAAAGATAGAATCCCTCCCAAAGATGAATACCCAAGATAACCTCTTAAAAATTAATATTACTTGATCTAGAATAATAATAATCTTTACTAAAATTGACCCAAAACTATTGTTTTTGTCTCTTGTAATTTCGGCCAAGAGAGAATGATTTTGGAGTTTTATTTCTCTAGTTTTTTTAGAGAGTTTTGTATTTCTTACACTAGAAATAATATGTGAAGTATGAATAATTATTTTGAGAGAAAAACTCTCTATATTATCCTTTGAAAACCGGTGGGGAGAGAGGAGAGGAGAAGTGAGCCAATGCATGGGCAAGTAATTCTTCTCAAGAAAAACTAGGTTTGCATGGCTATAAGCTAGTTATAATCATTACGCTCTCCACTTAATTATTTAACACAATTTAAATATTGTACTCCCTCCAATTTTTCGGCACTTACATAAAATGGATGGTCCATTTTATATTTTGTCATTTGTCAATTGTCACATGTCACAAGTCATGTAAAATTGTCATGCAATTTTAACATATTAAAAATCAACGTATTAATAAAAATACGTCATGTACAAAATCGACTTAGTAATATATAATTACTTGTACCAAAATGGTTTACCAATTATAAATCACAACATCTTGTATTTATAATAAATTATTCATTCAGTTTCAATTGTTTCGTAAACAATAATTTTATCTAAGTAATAAAACAATTTGATTACTTAGACCGTATCTTATTTAATCAAATTTCAATGAGACACGTAAATATTACTTCCAAAATCGTCCGTCAATTTTAAGTAATTTAATTAACCCGTATCGACATACGATCAATTAAATAATCAATTAAGAGTGTTATCTTTTAGGTATGACCTAAGGGGATCAACTGATCACCACCGTCGCACGACAGTAATGTCAAACTCTAGTCAGCCAATCATTACCGATATGTGTGGACCAGTTGACTGTAAAAAATTACTTCCCACATGTATTCTTAAAATGAGACTTAAACATGTGATCATCATGATCGACAGTTGTGATCGCATTATTGTCGGAGGACACATATTCCAACAAAATGTCTATCCACCGAATTCATGTTGATGAGGGATGAATCGGCCCTACCGTGCCCAAGTTGATGTGGATTTGGATCATGGACACATTTATTCGAAATTTGGGTTGAACTCAACAAAAGTATTGATAAGGGATGAATCGGCCACACCGTGCCCTTCTCGGATGTGTTTTGGGCAAAAGATAAATGTTAATGTAATTTTATCGACCAAGAGTTCTAAAAGTAGAATCGATTAAAGAGTTAATCCACCGAGTTATATTTATAAGGGATGAATCGGCCACACCGTGCTCAAGTTAATATGAATTTGGATCTTGGAATCATTTATCATAGTTGGGTAGAGGTCACTATGTAAATGCTATACTTGTTTACAAGTATTATTATAACGATAAATGTTTTGTTTTCATTATTCCGTTAATCATATTGTTCTATTTCTTTACCACAATTCATATACGATATCATTTCGATTTTTGATTCAAATCTCCATTAAAACATCGTAACTAAAGACAAATATGAATTTGCTTCTAAAACCTCATATGAACCATTGCTAAGGATCTCTTGTAAAGAGTATAGATAAAAGTTATTCGTGATCAAAAGGGTTTTTGATTCTTGACTAACATATCTACTTACAATGAATTGTTTCTCATATGCTTAATTGAGTTAAGTACTTTGAAACGTTACATCATTTTGGTAACTAGATTTGTTTGAATTGACCAAAATACCGCAACCACTTCAATGAAAGTTTTAAGACTAAACAAACGAATGAAGAGTAGTCTTTATGAATTTCAATTTTGCTTCTCTTAGCAAAGACTCATTGAAATGAGTGGGAGCATTCTCTTAAACCGTTAAGAAAAGGGTGAGGTTCGAAGAAGTAAAATTAGAATGGAATTGATACAAGGTAACGTTAAAAGTAAAGTTATTGAGAATAACGATACTAAACCTATCAATCCCGGCCAATAAAGTTTCCATTGTCTTAATTGTTGGACACTAGAAAGGAAACTACCCCAAATTATTGAAGAATCAGCAAGTTAGTTGTGGGACATCTAACGAGACCTTCTTCTTTAAAATGTTTATTTGATTGACATAAATTTGCTAATACTACTTCGTCAATATTAGAAACCGATGGTGGTTTTCATCATTATGTTTGATACATAGGATGATTAGAATATGACGACTAGCAACAATGATGTCGAGAGATAGAGTCATTGTGTACTCAATCTAGTTTTTGGGTTTAGAGTTGTACTTAATTGTGACTATTAAGTACATAAACTCTAAATAAGAATATAAACTTGTTAAGATACAAAAGAGGTTTCACTTTTGTGACCCTATACACCATGATTTGATGTATGGCTAGCCCATTATCAAAGGTGATTATATTCTAAACCAAATTAGAATGATATATCATGTAGATGATGCAAGACTCAAATTGGTAACCCAAGATTAAACCTTAAATTCTAGAATGATGAACGCAAAGAGTTATTAAGTGAAATTCACATTTAAATAATGACATTGATACGCATCATTATAAAATGAATGAGTTAGAGATTAAAATCTCTTTCCATAAGTTTAAGATTGAAACCTTTTCAAGATAGGTATTTTGAAAAGATATGCTAGGAACATATATGGTTTTATCTTAATAACTTGGCAAAGCAAAATATATTTCAATTCTTGAAATATTTCGATTGAGTAGTCAATTGCGAAACATGTGGAATTAAGTGGGAGTTGGAAATTATCATGTGAAGACATGGAATTTAGTGGGAGCAATCATCTTGTAAAAGTTTATAACTCATTACTCATTGAGAATGACGAGCTAATACTTTGTTTCACAAATAAGTATTTGAGTTTTCAATTCTGGATGAAAATGGACTATGATGAATCCAAACACATCATGAGATGTTGGATAAGTATTGAGATATACACATCGAATCAACGAGAAACGTAGGTTATTCATGTCAATGAAAATAGAATTGCCATTAGCAGTCATGGTCGTTCATTGAACCTAAGAATGGTTGATCACATGATTATTAGTTACTAATGTTTCCGCCATTAGAATAATCATGCACATGTCCAATAATGAATCATATGCATAAGAGCATGATGATTCATTGGCAAGCCATAGAAGAATCGTCATAAATTCTCGAGGAGAACCGATGAGCGATTTCGATGTTGGGATGTAACACTCTGTTATGTGTTAAGAGGTTACACATGTTAAAGTTCGAACACGCGTAAGGATTTATGAAAATCCTAAGCTTTTCAAGCTAAAAGGAGAAATAAGAAGTTTGGAAAGGTACGTAGTTGAAGTAAGAAGTTACTCAAAACTAATATTTTCTAATATGCTAGGACTTGTGAGAAGTGCTAGGCTAATCATCTTGACAATTGTTGCAAGACTCTACAAAACATATACCTAGTGCATTGTGAGTGGGTGGAGTACTTGATCAGTGCAAGTTATATCATTCACCACAAATTCGTTGGTTATATGATAAACGACAAGAAAGTTCTTTCAAGATAAAGAACCCAAACCCAGGTTGGGAACCTATATGTGTACTTGGTAAGGTTCATGCTATGAGAGATAACATGAATATAAAGGATAATGCAAAATAAGAAGTTTGAACACATGGACACATGGTGTGTTAAACTTCTATTGCAATCGTCTAGTGCTTACACACTTACGAGATGCATCACAAGGTTGTAATACGGTATTGACTACCTGAATGTTATGTCGACATTTGTCGTTTGAGTTATTATTAACTCACCTTATACTTTGTTACATCCAAACGGGTTGTAGAGACAATTGGACCCCGTTAAAGTGAACACGGATTAGCATTGTATTCGCCCATAGTTACTTACATGAGGTGACGTCTCGAAGTGACTAGAATGTGATGCGATTGATGGCAAGTTCAAGTGCCATGGAGTCATATGAGAATGACTAGTCGATCACATAGGCAGACGGTTAGGAACACTTTGTCGGGCCTAATGACCGCTTATAGAGTTCTGGCAAATTTATATAGCCTGGTCGTGGCGAGAGCTACTATAGTATTCTAATGAGTCGATTCTTTTGACTAAAGACTGTTCGCCTAAGATGGTGCAGTTTCAGATTAACTTTGATTTGTGTTACTACGACCTTCGTAAATGGGGTCAAATGGGCATATTTTGGGTTATGATGGATGTGGCTAGTCGAAGGGAATGAGTGCGATAGGAATTGTCCACCCCTAGTCAGGGTTATAAAAATATCTCAGGGCCACTCGAGGAGTAATGAACTGGAAATGCGTGGCCACGCTCGGAAGATATCTATGGTAGATAAATCCGGTTAATCAGTTATTCTCCAGATCGAGGAAACCACTCTCGATATGATCATTTGCAAGTACGACCTGAAAAACACCTTGCATTGAGTGAGAGATAGTAATAGGACAAGAGAATTGGTGACGCACACTTGTCGAGGACAAGTGGGAGATTGTTGGAATATGTGTCCTCCGACAATAATGCGATCACAACTGTCGATCATGATGATCACATGTTTAAGTCTCATTTTAAAGAATACAATTGGGAAGTAATATTTTACTGTCAACTGGTCCACACATATCGGTAATGATTGGCTGACTAGAGTTTGACATTACTGTCGTGCGACGGTGATGATCAGTTAATCCCCTTAGGTCATACCTAAAGGGTCACACTCTTAATTGATTATTTAATTGATCGTATGACGATACGGGTTAATTAAATTACTTAAAATTGACGGACGATTTTGGAAATAATATTTACATATCTCGTTATAATTTGATTATATGAGATACAGTCTAAGTAATCAAATTGTTTTATTACTTAGATGAAATTATTGTTTACGGAAACAATTGAAACGGAATGAATTGATTAATATAAATACAGAATGTTGTATTTTATGACTCGGGAACCCATTACGGTACAAATAATTATGAATTACTAGGTTAATTTTATAAGTGACATATTTTATTAATATGTTGATTTTTAATTGTTAAAAATACATTTGATATACCTAATGTCATTAAACATGTTACATGTGACAAATTTACAAAATAATGTGTAAAATGGATTTCCCATTTTACACTATATGTACCGAAATTTAGGGTGTATTAGGATAAATATTGTGTTGATTTATTGAGTGGAAAACATAATCATTTAACCTAATAAATAGCCATGCAAACCTAGTTGTTTTTTAGAAGGGCAACTTGATCATGCATTGGCTAATATCACACCCCCCCTACCCGGTTTTCATAGAGAAATGCCAAAGGGTTTTTCTCTATAATTTGTCTAATATACACTACTTGAAGACTAGTGTATTATTCATTCATTCACCATCTAAAATCTTGAGTTTTAGAGAGATAAAAATTCTTCCTCCTTCTCCTTTTCTCTTAGCCGAAAATTAAGAGAACAAAATAATTTTTGGGTCAATTTTATTCAAATTAATATTGTTCTAGTATCAATAATATTAATTTTATTTAGAGGTTACCTTGGGTATTATTCCTTGAGAGGGATTCTATACTTGAATCCTTGTTCATCCAATATTTGGAGAGCTCAAGAACAAGTGAGTAGGAGAACTCACTTGTGCCCAATAATCCGAAATATCCAATGTAAGAATGATGATTTCTTCTTTATTCATTTTGTTGTTTGCATGCATAAGATCAATATTTAATTTTATGACTAAATTAATTTGAAACATATATGAATATGTTAAGTAATGAGATATAGATTACTAACAAGTGGTATCAAGAGCCTTAGGTTGTTTGCATGCAAATCGGTTATAGTTTTTCCGAGTTATACGATTAACATATAAAACTTATAAATTTGTGTGAACCATTTATCCTTGTTCATTAGTCCTAGTAACTCGTTATGTTAACCATTTGAACTTGTTTATTAGTCCTTGTGACTCATTGGGTAATCCATTTGTCCTTGTTATTGTGACTTGTTGTGTGAACCATTTTTCATTGTTCATTAATCTTTGTGACTCGTTGTGTGAACCATTTGTCCTTGTTCATTAGTCCTTGTGACTCGTTGTGTAAACTATTTGTCCTTGTTCATTAGTCCTTCTGACTCGTTGTGTGAACCATTTATCCTTGTTCATTAGTCCTAATAACTCGTTATGTTAACCATTTGTCCTTGTTCATTTGTCCTTGTGACTTGTTGTGTGAACCTTTTGTCCTTGTTCATCAGTCCTTGTGGCTCGTTGTGTGAACCATTTGTCCTTATTCTTTAGTCCTTGGTCTTTGTTATGTGAACCATTTGTCCTTGTTTATTAGGCCTTATGACTCGTTGTGTAAACCATTTGTCCTTGTTGTTGTGACTTGTTGTGTGAAGCATTTTTCCTTGTTCATTTTCCTTGTGACTCGTTGTGTGAACCATTTGTCCTTGTTCATTAGTCCTTGTGACTCGTTGTGTAAACTATTTGTCCTTGTTCATTAGTCCTTGTAACTCGTTGTGTGAAACATTTGTCCTTGTTCATTAGTCCTTGTAACTCGTTATGTTAAGCATTTGTCCTTGTTTATTAGTTCTTGTGACTCATTGGTTAAACCATTTGTCTTTGTTATTGTGACTTGTTGTGTGAACTATTTTTCATTGTTCATTAGTCCTTGTGACTTGTTGTGTGAACCATTTGTCCTTGTTCATTAGTCTTTGTGACTCGTTGTGTGAACCATTTGTCCTTGTTCATTAGTCCATATGACTGGTTGCGTGAACCATTTGTCCTTGTTATTTAGTCCTTGTGACTCATTGTTCAAACCATTTGTCATTGTTTATTAGTCCTTGTGACTCGTTGTGTAAACCATTTGTCCTTGTTAATGTGACTTGTTGTGTGAACCATTTTTCATTGTTCATTAGTCTTTGTGACTCGTTGTGTGAACCATTTGTCCTTGTTCATTTTCCTTGTGAGTCGTTGTGTGAACCATTTGTCCTTGTTTATTAGTCCTTGTGACTCGTTGTGTAAACTTTTTGTCCTTGTTCATTAGTCCTTGTAACTCGTTGTGTGAACGATTTGTCCTTGTTCATTAGTCCTTGTAACTCGTTATGTTAAGCATTTGTCCTTATTTATTAGTAGTCCTTGGGACTCATTGGTTAAACCATTTGTCCTTGTTATTGTGACTTGTTGTGTGAACTATTTTTCATTGTTCATTAGTCCTTGTGACTTGTTGTGTGAATCATTTGTCCTTGTTCCTTAGTCTTTGTGACTCGTTGTGTGAACCATTTATCCTTGTTCATTAGTCCATATGACTGGTTGCGTGAACCATTTGTCCTTGTTATTTAGTCCTTGTGACTCGTTGTTTAAACCATTTGTCCTTGTTTATTAGTCCCTGTGACTCGTTGTGTAAATCATTTGTCCTTGTTATTGTGACTTGTTGTGTGAACCATTTTTCATTGTTCATTAGTCTTTGTGACTCGTTGTGTGAACCATTTGTCCTTGTTCATTAGTCATTGTGACTTGTTGTGTAAAGTATTTGTCCTTGTTCATTAGTCCTTCTGACTCGTTGTGGGAGCCATTTATCCTTGTTCATTAGACCTAATAACTCGTTATGTTAACCATTTGTCCTTGTTTATTAGTCCTTGTGACTCATTGGGTAAACCATTTGTCCTTGTTATTGTGACTTGTTGTGTGAACCATTTTTCATTGTTCATTAGTCTTTGTGACTCGTTGTGTAAACTATTTGACCTTGTTCATTAGTGCTTGTGACTCGTTGTGTGAACCATTTGTCCTTGTTCATTAGTCCATATGACTGGTTGCGTGAACCATTTGTCCTTGTTATTTAGTCCTTGTGACTCGTTGTTTAAACCATTTGTCCTTGTTTATTAGTCCTTGTAACTCGTTGTGTAAACCATTTGTCCTTGTTATTGTGACTTGTTGTGTGAACCATTTTTCACTGTTCATTAGTCCTTGGGACTCGTTGTGTGAACCATTTGTCCTTGTTCATTAGTCCTTGTGACTCGTTGTGTAAACTATTTGTCCTTGTTCATTAGTCCTTGTAACTCGTTGTGTGAACCATTTGTCCTTGTTCATTAGTCCTTGTAACTCGTTATGTTAACCATTTGTCCTTGTTTATTAGTCCTTGTGACTCATTGGTTAAACCATTTGTCCTTGTTATTGTGACTTGTTGTGTGAACTAGTTTTCATTGTTCATTAGTCCTTGTGACTTGTTGTGTGAACCATTTGTCCTTGTTCATTAGTCTTTGTGACTCGTTGTGTGAACCATTTGTCCTTGTTCATTAGTCCATATGACTGGTTGCGTGAACCATTTGTCCTTGTTATTTAGTCCTTGTGACTCGTTGTTTAAACCATTTGTCCTTGTTTATTAGTCCTTGTGACTCGTTGTATAAACCATTTGCCCTTGTTATTGTGACTTGTTGTGTGAACCATTTTTCATTGTTCATTAGTCTTTGTGACTCGTTGTGTGAACCATTTGTCCTTGTTCATTAGTCCTTGTGACTCGTTGTGTAAACTATTTGTCCTTGTTCATTAGTCCTTCTGACTCGTTGTGTGAAACATTTATCCTTGTTCATTAGTCCTAATAACTCTTTATGTTAACCATTTGTCCTTGTTTATTAGTCCTTGTGACTCATTGGGTAAACCATTTGTCCTTGTTATTGTGACTTGTTGTGTGAACCATTTTTCATTGTTCATTAGTCTTTGTGACTCGTTTTGTGAACCATTTGTCCTTGTTCATTAGTCCTTGTGACTCGTTGTGTAAACTATTTGACCTTGTTCATTAGTCCTCGTGACTCGTTGTGTGAACCATTTGTCCTTGTTCATTAGTCCTCGTAACTCGTTATGTTAATCATTTATCTTTGTGACTTGTTGTGTGAACCTTTAGTCCTTGTTCATTAGTCCTTGTGGCTCGCTGTGTGAACCATTTGTCCTTGTTCTTTAGTCCTTTGTCTTTGTTGTGTGAACCATTTGTCCTTGTTTATTAGGCCTTATGACTCATTGTGTAAACCATTTGTCCTTGTTGTTGTGACTTGTTGTGTGAAGCATTTTTCCCTTTTCATTAGTCCTTGTGACTCGTTGTGTGAACCATTTGTCCTTGTTCATTAATCCTTGTGACTCGTTGTGTAAACTATTTGTCCTTGTTCATTAGTCCTTGTAAACTCATTGTGTGAACCATTTGTCCTTGTTCATTAGTCCTTGTAACTCGTTATGTTAACAATTTGTCCTTGTTTATTAGTCCTTGTGACTCATTGGTTAAACCGTTTGTCCTTGTTATTGTGACTTGTTGTGTGAACTATTTTTCATTGTTCATTAGTCCTTGTGACTTGTTGTGTGAATCATTTGTCCTTCTTCCTTAGTCTTTGTGACTCGTTGTGTGAACCATTTATCCTTGTTCATTAGTCCATATGATGGTTCGTGAACCATTTGTCCTTGTTATTTAGTCCTTGTGACTCGTTGTTTAAACCATTTGTCCTTGTTTATTAGTCCCTGTGACTCGTTGTGTAAATCATTTGTCCTTGTTATTGTGACTTGTTGTGTGAACAATTTTTCATTGTTCATTAGTCTTTGTGACTCGTTGTGTGAACCATTTGTCCTTGTTCATTAGTCCTTGTGACTTGTTGTGTAAACTATTTGTCCTTGTTCATTAGTCCTTCTGACTCGTTGTGGGAGCCATTTATCCTTGTTCATTAGTCCTAATAACTCGTTATGTTAACCATTTGTCCTTGTTTATTAGTCCTTGTGACTCATTGGGTAAACCATTTGTCCTTGTTATTGTGACTTGTTATGTGAACCATTTTTCATTGTTCATTAGTCTTTGTGACTCGTTGTGTGAACCATTTGCCCTTGGTCATTAGTCCTTGTGACTCGTTGTGTAAACTATTTGACTTTGTTCATTAGTCCTTGTAACTCGTTGTATGAACCATTTGTCCTTGTTCAATAGTCCTTGTAACTCGTTATGTTAACCATTTGTCCTTGTTTATTAGTCCTTGTGACTCATTGGGTAAACCATTTGTCCTTGTTATTGTGACTTGTTGTGTGAACCATTTTTCATTGTTCATTAGTCTTTGTGACTCGTTGTGTAAACTATTTGACCTTGTTCATTAGTGCTTGTGACTCGTTGTGTTAACCATTTGTCCTTGTTCATTATTCCATATGACTGGTTGCGTGAACCATTTGTCCTTGTTATTTAGTCCTTGTGACTCGTTGTTTAAACCATTTGTCCTTGTTTATTAGTCCTTGTAACTCGTTGTGTAAACCATTTGTCCTTGTTATTGTGACTTGTTGTGTGAACCTTTTTCTTTGTTCATTAGTCCTTGGGACTCGTTGTGTGAACCATTTGTCCTTGTTCATTAGTCCTTGTGACTCGTTGTGTAAACTATTTGTCCTTGTTCATTAGTCCTTGTAACTCGTTGTGTGAACCATTTGTCCTTGTTCATTAGTCCTTGTAACTCGTTATGTTAACCATTTGTCCTTGTTTATTAGTCCTTGTGACTCATTGGTTAAACCATTTGTCCTTGTTATTGTGACTTGTTGTGTGAACTAGTTTTCATTGTTCATTAGTCCTTGTGACTTGTTGTTTGAACCATTTGTCCTTGTTCATTAGTCTTTGTGACTCGTTGTTTGAACCATTTGTCCTTGTTCATTAGTCCATATGACTGGTTGCGTGAACCATTTGTCCTTGTTATTTAGTCCTTGTGACTCGTTGTTTAAACCATTTGTCCTTGTTTATTAGTCCTTGTGACTCGTTGTATAAACCATTTGCCCTTGTTATTGTGACTTGTTGTGTGAACCATTTTTCATTGTTCATTAGTCTTTGTGACTCGTTGTGTGAACCATTTGTCCTTGTTCATTAGTCCTTGTGACTCGTTGTGTAAACTATTTGTCCTTGTTCATTAGTCCTTCTGACTCATTGTGTGAAACATTTATCCTTGTTCATTAGTCCTAATAACTCGTTATGTTAACCATTTGTCCTTGTTTATTAGTCCTTGTGACTCATTGGGTAAACCATTTGTCCTTGTTATTGTGACTCGTTGTGTGAACCATTTGTCCTTGTTCATTAGTCCTCGTAACTCGTTATGTTAATCATTTATCTTTGTGACTTGTTGTGTGAATATTTAGTCCTTGTTCATTAGTCCTTGTGGCTCGCTGTGTGAACCATTTGTCCTTGTTCTTTAGTCCTTTGTCTTTGTTGTATGAACCATTTGTCCTTGTTTATTAGGCCTTATGACTCATTGTGTAAACCATTTGTCCTTGTTGTTGTGACTTGTTGTGTGAAGCATTTTTCCTTTTTCATTAGTCCTTGTGACTCGTTGTGTGAACCATTTGTCCTTGTTCATTAATCCTTGTGACTCGTTGTGTAAACTATTTGTCCTTGTTCATTAGTCCTTGTAAACTCATTGTGTGAACCATTTGTCCTTGTTCATTAGTCCTTGTAACTCGTTATGTTAACAATTTGTCCTTGTTTATTAGTCCTTGTGACTCATTGGTTAAACCGTTTGTCCTTGTTATTGTGACTTGTTGTGTGAACTTTTTTTCATTGTTCATTAGTCCTTGCGACTTGTTGTGTGAATCATTTGTCCTTGTTCCTTAGTCTTTGTGACTCGTTGTGTGAACCATTTATCCTTGTTCATTAGTCCATATGACTGGTTGCGTGAACCATTTGTCCTTGTTATTTAGTCCTTGTGACTCGTTGTTTAAACCATTTGTCCTTGTTTATTAGTCCCTGTGACTCGTTGTGTAAATCATTTGTCCTTGTTATTGTGACTTGTTGTGTGAACCATTTTTCATTGTTCATTAGTCTTTGTGACTCGTTGTGTGAACCATTTGTCCTTGTTCATTAGTCCTTGTGACTTGTTGTGTAAACTATTTGTCCTTGTTCATTAGTCCTTCTGACTCGTTGTGGGAGCCATTTATCCTTGTTCATTAGTCCTAATAACTCGTTATGTTAACCATTTGTCCTTGTTTATTAGTCCTTGTGACTCATTGGGTAAACCATTTGTCCTTGTTATTGTGACTTGTTGTGTGAACCATTTTTCATTGTTCATTAGTCTTTGTGACTCGTTGTGTGAACCATTTGCCCTTGGTCATTAGTCCTTGTGACTCGTTGTGTAAACTATTTGACCTTGTTCATTAGTCCTTCTAACTCGTTGTATGAACCATTTGTCCTTGTTCATTAGTCCTTGTAACTCGTTATGTTAACCATTTGTCCTTGTTTATTAGTCCTTGTGACTCATTGGTTAAACCATTTGTCCTTGTTATTGTGACTTGTTGTGTGAACTAGTTTTCATTGTTCATTAGTCCTTGTGACTTGTTGTGTGAACCTTTTTTCACTGTTCATTAGTCCTTGGGACTCGTTGTGTGAACCATTTGTCCTTGTTCATTAGTCCTTGTGACTCGTTGTGTAAACTATTTGTCCTTGTTCATTAGTCCTTGTAACTCGTTGTGTGAACCATTTGTCCTTGTTCATTAGTCCTTGTAACTCGTTATGTTAACCATTTGTCCTTGTTTATTAGTCCTTGTGACTCATTGGTTAAACCATTTGTCCTTGTTATTGTGACTTGTTGTGTGAACTAGTTTTCATTGTTCATTAGTCCTTGTGACTTGTTGTGTGAACCATTTGTCCTTGTTCATTAGTCTTTGTGACTCGTTGTTTGAACCATTTGTCCTTGTTCATTAGTCCATATGACTGGTTGCGTGAACCATTTGTCCTTGTTATTTAGTCCTTGTGACTCGTTGTTTAAACCATTTGTCCTTGTTTATTAGTCCTTGTGACTCGTTGTATAAACCATTTGCCCTTGTTATTGTGACTTGTTGTGTGAACCATTTTTCATTGTTCATTAGTCTTTGTGACTCGTTGTGTGAACCATTTGTCCTTGTTCATTAGTCCTTGTGACTCGTTGTGTAAACTATTTGTCCTTGTTCATTAGTCCTTCTGACTCATTGTGTGAAACATTTATCCTTGTTCATTAGTCCTAATAACTCGTTATGTTAACCATTTGTCCTTGTTTATTAGTCCTTGTGACTCATTGGGTAAACCATTTGTCCTTGTTATTGTGACTCGTTGTGTGAACCATTTGTCCTTGTTCATTAGTCCTCGTAACTCGTTATGTTAATCATTTATCTTTGTGACTTGTTGTGTGAATCTTTAGTCCTTGTTCATTAGTCCTTGTGGCTCGCTGTGTGAACCATTTGTCCTTGTTCTTTAGTCCTTTGTCTTTGTTGTATGAACCATTTGTCCTTGTTTATTAGGCCTTATGACTCATTGTGTAAACCATTTGTCCTTGTTGTTGTGACTTGTTGTGTGAAGCATTTTTCCTTTTTCATTAGTCCTTGTGACTCGTTGTGTGAACCATTTGTCCTTGTTCATTAATCCTTGTGACTCGTTGTGTAAACTATTTGTCCTTGTTCATTAGTCCTTGTAAACTCATTGTGTGAACCATTTGTCCTTGTTCATTAGTCCTTGTAACTCGTTATGTTAACAATTTGTCCTTGTTTATTAGTCCTTGTGACTCATTGGTTAAACCGTTTGTCCTTGTTATTGTGACTTGTTGTGTGAACTTTTTTTCATTGTTCATTAGTCCTTGTGACTTGTTGTGTGAATCATTTGTCCTTGTTCCTTAGTCTTTGTGACTCGTTGTGTGAACCATTTATCCTTGTTCATTAGTCCATATGACTGGTTGCGTGAACCATTTGTCCTTGTTATTTAGTCCTTGTGACTCGTTGTTTAAACCATTTGTCCTTGTTTATTAGTCCCTGTGACTCGTTGTGTAAATCATTTGTCCTTGTTATTGTGACTTGTTGTGTGAACCATTTTTCATTGTTCATTAGTCTTTGTGACTCGTTGTGTGAACCATTTGTCCTTGTTCATTAGTCCTTGTGACTTGTTGTGTAAACTATTTGTCCTTGTTCATTAGTCCTTCTGACTCGTTGTGGGAGCCATTTATCCTTGTTCATTAGTCCTAATAACTCGTTATGTTAACCATTTGTCCTTGTTTATTAGTCCTTGTGACTCATTGGGTAAACCATTTGTCCTTGTTATTGTGACTTGTTGTGTGAACCATTTTTCATTGTTCATTAGTCTTTGTGACTCGTTGTGTGAACCATTTGCCCTTGGTCATTAGTCCTTGTGACTCGTTGTGTAAACTATTTGACCTTGTTCATTAGTCCTTCTAACTCGTTGTATGAACCATTTGTCCTTGTTCATTAGTCCTTGTAACTCGTTATGTTAACCATTTGTCCTTGTTTATTAGTCCTTGTGACTCATTGGTTAAACCATTTGTCCTTGTTATTGTGACTTGTTGTGTGAACTAGTTTTCATTGTTCATTAGTCCTTGTGTCTTGTTGTGTGAACCATTTGTCCTTGTTCATTAGTCTTTGTGACTCGTTGTGTGAACCATTTGTCCTTGTTCATTAGTCCATATGACTGGTTGCGTGACACATTTGTCCTTGTTATTTAGTCCTTGTGACTCATTGTTTAAACCATTTGTCCTTGTTTATTAGTCCTTGTGACTCGTTGTGTAAACCATTTGTCCTTGTTATTGTTACTTGTTGTGTGAACCATTTTTCATTGTTTATTAATCTTTGTGACTCGTTGTGTGAACCATTTGTCCTTGTTCATTAGTCCTTGAGACTCGTTGTGTAAACTATTTGTCCTTGTTCATTAGTCCTTGTAACTCGTTGTGTGAACCATTTGTCCTTGTTCATTAGTCCTTGTAACTCGTTATGTTAACTATTTGTCCTTGGGACTTGTTGTGTGAACCTTTTGTCCTTGTTCATCAGTCCTTGTGGCTCGTTGTGTGAACCATTTGTCCTTGTTCTTTAGTCCTTGGTCTTTGTTGTGTGAACCAGTTGTCCTTGTTTATTAGGCCTTATGACTCGTTGTGTAAACCATTTGTCCTTGTTGTTGTGACTTGTTGTGTGAAGCATTTTTCCTTGTTCATTTTCCTTGTGACTCGTTGTGTGAACCATTTGTCCTTGTTCATTAGTCCTTGTGAATCGTTGTGTAAACTATTTGTCCTTGTTCATTAGTCCTTGTTACTCGTTGCGTGAACCATTTGTCCTTGTATATTAGTCCTTGTGACTCATTGGTTAAACCATTTGTCCTTATTATTGTGACTTGTTGTGTGAACTATTTTCCATTATTCATTAGTCCTTGTGACTTGTTGTGTGAACCATTTGTCGTTGTTCATTAGTCTTTGTGACTCATTGTGTGAACCATTTGTCCTTGTTCATTAGTCCATATGACTGGTTGCGTGAACCATTTGTCGTTGTTATTTAGTCCTTGTGACTCGTTGTTCAAACCATTTGTCCTTGTTTATTAGTCCTTGTGACTTGTTGTGTAAACCATTTGTCGTTGTTATTGTGACGTGTTGTGTGAACCATTTTTCATTGTTCATTAGTCTTTGTGACTCGTTGTGAGAACCATTTGTCCTTGTTCATTAGTCCTTGTGACTCGTTGTGTAAACTATTTGACCTGGTTCATTAGTCCTTGTGACTCATTGTGTGAACCATTTGTCCTTGTTCATTAGTCCTTGTAACTCATTATGTTAATCATTTGTCCTTGTGACTCGTTGTGTGAACCATTTGTCCTTGTTCATTAGTCCTTGTGGCTCGTTGTGTGAACCATTTGTCCTTGTTCTTTAGTCCTAGGTCTTTGTTGTGTGAACAATTTGTCCTTGTTTATTAGGCCTTATGACTCGTTGTGTAAACCATTTGTCCTTGTTGTTGTGACTTGTTGTGTGAAGCATTTTTCCTTGTTATTTAGTCCTTGGTTTTTGTTGTGTGAACCAATTGTCCTTGTTTATTAGGCCTTATGAATCGTTGTGTAAACCATTTGTCCTTGTTGTTGTGACTTGTTGTGTGAACCATTTTTCATTGTTCATTAGTCTTTGTGACTCGTTGTGTGAACCATTTGCCCTTGGTCATTAGTCCTTGTGACTCGTTGTGTAAACTATTTGAAGGAAATGTAGATTCATAAACATATTTAACATACTCATATATGTCTAAAATTTGTCATAAAATTAAAACGGATTTTATGCATGCAAACATCAATGTAAAAGGAGGAGAAATCATGTCCTTACAAAATGGATTTCGGCTATTAGGGCACAAGAGAGATCACCTATCTCTTCTTGTTCTTGAGCTATTCCAATGGAAGAACAAAGATCTAAGAGAAAGATCTCTCCCTAAGCTTAATACCCAAGGCTTTCACTTAATCTAATTAATATTACAATACTAGTATAATATTAATCTATGAGAAAATTGAACCAAAAATATTGTTAACACTTTGAATATTTTCGGTTTAGAGAGGGAGGAGAAGAGAGCTTTTTATCTCACTAAAAATCTCTTATTTGATGATGGAATGGAATGAATAATAATCTACAACACTTTTGTATATTATTAGGTAAAAATAAAACAAAAGCCATGATGGCTTTTGCCTTCTCAAAACCGGGTAAGAGGAGGGGGTTTTTGGGGAGCCAATGCATGAAGTTGTTGTTCTAAACAAAGTCCATAGGCATGCATGGCTAGACAATTAGGTAATGATTATGTTTAGTTAATAAATTAATCAACACAATTATTAACCTAATACCCCAATATTTCGGTACAATCATAATATGGTGTCCATATTATTTTTGTCAATTGTCTATATGTAACATGTCATATGTCACATATATTTGTTATGTAATTTTTAACATATTAAAAATCAACGTATTGATAAAAATACGTCACATACAAAAATCGACTTAGTAATTTCATAATTACTTGTGCCAAAATATTTTACCATTTATAAATCACAACAGATTGTATTTATAACAATTCATTCAAATTTAATTGTTACATTAAACAATTTATTTCATCCGAGTAATTATACAATTTAATTACTCAGACCGTATCTCATTTAATCACATTTCAATTTGATACGTAAATTTTACTTCCAAAATCGTCCGTCAATTTTCAAGTAATTTAATTAACTCGCAACATTATACGATTAATTAAATAATCAATTAAGAGTATTGCCCTTTAGGTATGACCTAGGGGGTCAACTGATCACCACCGTCACACGACAGTAATGTCAAACTCTAGTCAGCCAATCATTACCGATATATGTTGACCGAGTTGTGAACAAAATTACTTCCCAATTGTATTCATTTTAATGAGACTTAAACATGTGATCATCATGATCAACAGTCGTGATCGCATTATTGTCGGAGGACACATATTCCAACAATCTCCCACTTGTCCTCGACAAGTGTGCGTCACCAATTCTCTTGTCCTATTACTATCTCCCACTCAATGCAAGGTGTCTTTCAGGTCGTACTTGCAAGTGATCATATCGAGAGTGGTTTCCTCGATCCGGAGAATAAGCGATTGACCGGATTTATCCACTCGGATGCCTTCCGAGCGTGGCCACGCATTTCCGATTCATTACTCCTCGAGTGGCCCCGAGATATTGTTATGACCCTGACTAGGGGTGGACAATTCCTATCGCACTCATTCCCTTCGACTAGCCACACCATCATAACCCAAAATATGCCCATTTGACCCCATTTACGAAGGTCGTAGTAACACAAATCAAAGTTAATCGAAATCGTGCCATCTTAGGTGAATAGTCTTTAGTCAAAAGAATCGACTCATTTTGAATACTATAGTAGCTCTCGCCACGACCAGGCTATATAAATTTGCTAGAACTCTATAAGCGGTCATTAGGCCCGACAAAATGTTCCTAACAATCTGCCTATGTGATCGACTAGTCATCTCTCATGACTGTATGGCACTTGAACTTGCCATCAATCGCCTCACACTCTAGTCACTTCGAGACGTCACCTCATATAAGTAACTATGGGCAAAAACAATGTTAATCCATGTTCACTTTAACGGGGTTCAATTGTCTCTACAACCCGTTTGGATATAACAATGTTCAAGGTGAGTTAATAATAACTTCAAACGACAAGTGTCGACATCACACTCGGGTAGTCAATATCATATTACAGCCTTGTGATGTTTATCATAAGTGTAAACACTCATTGATTGCAATAGAAGTTTAACATCCCATGTGTCCATGTGTTCAAACTTCTTACACTTGCTTCTTCCTTTACATTCATGTTCTCTCTCATAACATGAATCTTACCAAGCACACATCAAGGTTCCCAACCTTGGTTTCGGTTCTTTAACTTGAAAGAACTTTCTTATCGATCATCTCATAACGAACGAATTTGCTATGAATAATACAGCTTGCACCGATCAAGTATTTCATCCACACACATTGCACTAGGTATATGTTTTGTAGAATCTTGTAACAATTGACAAGATTATTTAGCATAGCACTTCTTATAAGTCCTAGCTTTTACTAGGAAAGGTTGTTCTTGAATAACCTCTTATTCAACCAAGCATCTTTCCAAAAACTTCTCATTTCTCTTTCTAGGCTTGAAAGAATTGGGATTCTCATAAATCCTCATATTGTTCTCGGATTTTCTATAATGTGTGCAACTTCTTGAAACATAATAGAACATTCCGTCAAACACTGAAATCGCTCATCGGATTCTACTCGAGAATTCATGACGTTTTTATTATGGCTCACCGAGTCAATCATCATGCTCTTATGCATATGATTCATAATTGGACATGTACATGATTATTCTAATGGCGGAAACATTAGTTACTAATAATCATGAGATCAACCGTTCTCAGGTTCAATGAACTACCATGACTGCTAATGGTAATCCCATTTTTCATTCATATGAATAACTTATGTAAATGTTGATACGATGTGTATCTCTTTAATACTAATCCAACATCTCATGATGTAATTGGATTCATCATTGTCCATTTTCATCCAGAATTGAAAACTCAAAAGCTTCTTTATGAAGGAAGGTATTAGCTCGTCATTCTTTAATGAGTAATGAGTTTTATACATTCAAGGATGATAGCTCCCACTAAATTCCATGTCTTCACATGAGAATTTCCTGACTCCCACTCAATTCCACATATTTCAAAATTGACTTCTCAATCGAAATTTGTCAAGAATATAAATATAAATCGCTTTGCCAAGTTACTAGGATAAAACCATATATGTTCCCATCATATCCTTTCAAAATGCCTATTTTGAAGTGGTCTCATCTCAACCTTACGGAAAGAGATTTTAAATCTCTAACACACTCATGTCATAATGATGTGTAGCAATGTCATTATTCAAATACAAATAATATTTAGAATAGGTCCTTTGGAATACCCTTTCGAAAGGAGGTTTAACCATTTCATAGCGAGGTTAAACAATGACATTTGCGTGGTTAAAACGTTGGCTATTGAAGATATCGGAATATCAATCTTTGCAACTTGATCATAACTAGTATGTTACTATGATTCATTTAGGCTCTTAAGTAAAACTCATGATTGAAACTATTGGTCAATTGATTCATAACCTTAGTCAAAAGCTTGTTAAGACTTTACATTAGTCATTTTTCTTCCAAAACTTCTTTTGGTCTCCTCGTGTAGTAATCTTGAGAATAAACTTTTATGATTACTTCACTTGGTCTCTTAAGTCATTTAGAACTAACTCGAGACTATAGATCTCATCTATTTGGTATACTATGTAAATAGATATACCTTCATTCAAATCATTCTCTCTTGCGTAGATCTTCATTTACACAAGTACACAATTCTTGCCTTGTGGGTTGTGTTGTGTCCTCATTTTTCTCCCACTCTATCTTTAGAATGAATACACTAAACATTCAAAGATAGCATATGAGACATAAATTAATGATGTTGAAGTATAAGGAGAACTACCTCATAGGTTGACTAATAAAGAAAAAAAAAGATTTCATATATGTACTTGGTGATTGACATTCCTTAAAGAGAGTTCATAGACTCAAAATCGCATTATAAATGATCATACACAAGCATTAAGCATGTGGACATATAATGAAACCCGTCATTATATTTGTCTATTAGATCACTTTAAGTGAATAATCTTATGTTTCAAAACGCAAGCAATTTAAAGATGAAATTTAGAACATTAAAAGGATAAATGATAAAACGGGTGACTTGGGTTGCAAACCAAGTCACCATCATCCAAAATACAAACCATTATCCAAAATACCTTTCCATGTCGAACACGGAAACTTAAAGTTCTAAAAATTCAAAACATAACTTAAAATAAGACAATGAAAAACAAAGCTCCATAAAAGCTATCCTTAGCTTCTCCATGGTTTATCATGCTTGTTTTTCTTTTCCTTTGTCTTTGCTTGGTGGAGGCCCTATTTACAATAAAAAGGGGGATACATTATCACAACTTTGCATCATAATACCATAGTTGAATTAGAAACATAAAAGAAGGTTAGCCATTTACCTCTTTGGAGTGATCTTTCCAGCTTTGATATCACCAAGGTATTTGGAACAATTCCTCTTCCAATGTCCCATGCCATTACAATAATGGCATTTGTCAAGAGGACCCTTCTTGACTTTGGAGGTGCTAGCTTCACAAGACTTAGCTTTGGTGAATGTGGGAGCTTGCTTCTTGCCCTTTCTCCCATTCTTCTTGAACTTCCCCTTACTCTTAGTGCTTATGTTAAGCACATCCTTGGGAGGGTTCACATTTAACCCCATGTCCCTCTCGGCTTGCACAAGTAACTTGTGCAACTCCTCAAGAGACACATCCTTGTCTTGCATATTGAAATTCACCCGGAATTGCACATATGCCTTAACCTTAGACAAGGAGTGTAGAATCCTATCTACGATGAGTTCTTTGGGGATTTCAACCTTTTGAATCTTCAAGGTCTCGACAAGCTCCATGAGTTTGAGCACATGAGGGCTAACCTTTTGGCCCTCTTTGAAGTCGAGATCAAAGAATGCCGCGGCCGCCTCATATTGGACGATCCGCGGAGTTTGTGAAAACATGGTCACAAGTTTGGAGTAAATCTCATTAGCATTGCCCATTTTGAAGGCTCTCCTTTGGAGTTCCGCCTCCATCGCAAATATCAATACATTTTTCATTGCGGCGGACTCCTTTTGGTAAACCTCATAGGCTTCCCTAGTGGCCGCGGTGGACCTAGTGGAGGGCTCGGGTGGAGAGGCCTCGGTAAGGTAACGAAGCTTGTCGTCACCCTCGGCGGCTAATTTGAGTTGGGCATCCCACTCGGAGAAATTTGACCCATTCTTTTCAAGTTTACATCGATCCATAAAGGATCGGAGCCAAGATGAAGTAGCGAGTGGTGTAGCATTAGGAGTTGGTGTTGCCATTTGTTATGAATAAGAAGTGGTCTACAAAACAAAATATAAGGAGTAAAACAATTGTCGTTTTAATTATACTTGTAAAAATGTATGATTTAAACAAGTTTTAAGCATTTTTCTAGTGACCTCTACCCAACTAGATAAATGATTCCAAGACCCAAATTCATATCGATTTAGGCACGGTAGGGCCGATTCATCCTTTATCAATATAACTCGGTGGATTAACGTTTAATCGATTCTACTCTTAGAACTCTTGGTCGATAATATTACATTAACATATATCTTTAGCCCAAAACACATTCGACAAGGGCACGGTAGGGCCGATACATCCCTTATCAAAAACTTTTGTTGAGGTCAATCCAAATTTCGAATAAATGTGTCCATGATCCAAATCCATATCAACTTGGGCACGGTAGGGCCGATACATCCCTTATCAACATGAATTCGGTGGATTAACATTCATCACCCACTTCCCCTACGTAACAAGGTTTGTACCCCGGTAGGGCCGAGTGCACTCCCTCGCGAAATAGGTTTTCATGGTTTCTACTATTTGGTAAGGCTATATCTCAATTAATTGTTTTAGCGAGAGGTCATGTCAATTTATTATCTATCACGTTTTAAGTGAACTAAAGCGGTGAACTACGATAATTCTAATTGACACGGTCGATAAACTCGATAAATAAGACAATGCATGTTTAGTTATGGCGATTTAGCGATGCATGTGACATAAAATAAAATGCAAGCATAAAATAAATAAATAAATCCTAGTATGGCCTTTCCTAAAATAGAAAAACTATTAATCTATTACATATTCGGAAACCAACTCCATTGGTCCCTTGAACTTCGGTTGTGGCACACATCTCGAGGTAACACCGTCTTTATGTATCGCCATTCTTGAAGAAATCCGCCTTTTGGAACTCCGGAATGAATAAAATTACATAATAAATTACATAATTTCCTATTATACATTTGTAACTAAAATAAAATAAATCTATTAAATTACAAAACGGTGATACGAGATCACAATAAAAATTACAACCGAATCGATATTCCCATTCATTTCGGGAAATACCTATTAAAATCTAAGGCCATACTAAGTAAAATTACATAATTCAAAATTACATAAATTAAAATTATGACAATCATAAAGAAAAATGCAGCATTATAATATGTATGAACATGCTCAATTTTTTATGCTAAATCGCCTTTTAATTAGCCAATATCGTATATTACTCGGTTTTTTTACGGATTTGCGTGATTTCAACATTTTATAATCACAAAAATACATAAACTCATATTTATGCATAAGTTAATTACCCTAACCTCTTAGGACTCAAAATATAGTCTTCACTAATAATTTGACCATAATTAACTTTTATTTACAAAATTGTTCATAAATGGGCCAAAAATACAAAATTAAGCTATTAAACTTCAAATAAATCCAAAAATTCCAAATAAATTCAAAATTTGAAATTTAAATTCATGAACATTCTGGAAAAATTCCATGACACTCATAATGTTCAAAATCTTAGGTTAAAAATTTCGAAAATGTTTCCGGAAAAACAATGTTGCGGTTTATCAATATTTAATAAAATAATCATAAAAACATGGAAAAAATTATTTTCATTAACTTTTCAATTTTAGATCTGAAAAATATAATAAAATGCAACATTAGACGTTTTTCCTAAGTCATAGATTATATTTTATTAATTTTCATTAATAATGTCACTATTTATGCCATTTTTCTTCAAAAATTCATAAATCATGCTAAAAGACTTCTTTATAGCCAATTATTTTACACACATCTTGTAAAATTGCATGTGACAACATATAAATTTTCTATGACCAGATTCGAAATTTAACTCATATTAACCTATTTTTCTCTTAAATCCATATTTAATAATGAAAAAATCATTTTTCGAGCATAACAAGTGCAAAAATTATGAAAAATTACAGGTTATCTCAAAATAATATATGTAACAACATATCCAAAAACCAAGTGAAAATTCGAAGTATAGCTAATTTTCGACCAAAAATGACATTTTAACTCATAAAATCACATTTAAATGTCATTATTATTAAATATGAACAATAAAAATCCGAAAAATTAACCAAAATATCCTAAAACATTTTAGGACCAGAAATATTAACATGCATGTAATTATTTCGTGATATATCATAATAACACAAATTTTACAAGTTTTATTTTGTTATTCATATAACTCGGAAAAACTTTTAACCAATTTGCATGCAAACAACCGTGGCTCTTGATACCGATTGAAGGAAATGTAGATTCATAAACATATTTAACATACTCATATATGTCTAAAATTTGTCATAAAATTAAAACGGATTTTATGCATGCAAACATCAATGTAAAAGGAGGAGAAATCATGTCCTTACAAAATGGATTTCGGCTATTAGGGCACAAGAGAGATCACCTATCTCTTCTTGTTCTTGAGCTATTCCAATGGAAGAACAAAGATCTAAGAGAAAGATCTCTCCCTAAGCTTAATACCCAAGGCTTTCACTTAATCTAATTAATATTACAATACTAGTATAATATTAATCTATGAGAAAATTGAACCAAAAATATTGTTAACACTTTGAATATTTTCGGTTTAGAGAGGGAGGAGAAGAGAGCTTTTTATCTCACTAAAAATCTCTTATTTGATGATGGAATGGAATGAATAATAATCTACAACACTTTTGTATATTATTAGGTAAAAATAAAACAAAAGCCATGATGGCTTTTGCCTTCTCAAAACCGGGTAAGAGGAGGGGGTTTTTGGGGAGCCAATGCATGAAGTTGTTGTTCTAAACAAAGTCCATAGGCATGCATGGCTAGACAATTAGGTAATGATTATGTTTAGTTAATAAATTAATCAACACAATTATTAACCTAATACCCCAATATTTCGGTACAATCATAATATGGTGTCCATATTATTTTTGTCAATTGTCTATATGTAACATGTCATATGTCACATATATTTGTTATGTAATTTTTAACATATTAAAAATCAACGTATTGATAAAAATACGTCACATACAAAAATCGACTTAGTAATTTCATAATTACCTGTGCCAAAATATTTTACCATTTATAAATCACAACAGATTGTATTTATAACAATTCATTCAAATTTAATTGTTACATTAAACAATTTATTTCATCCGAGTAATTATACAATTTAATTACTCAGACCGTATCTCATTTAATCACATTTCAATTTGATACGTAAATTTTACTTCCAAAATCGTCCGTCAATTTTCAAGTAATTTAATTAACTCGCAACATTATACGATTAATTAAATAATCAATTAAGAGTATTTCCCTTTAGGTATGACCTAGGGGGTCAACTGATCACCACCGTCACACGACAGTAATGTCAAACTCTAGTCAGCCAATCATTACCGATATATGTTTTGAAGGTTGACAAGAATAAAATTACTTCCCAATTGTATTCATTTTAATGAGACTTAAACA
Organism: Silene latifolia; assembly: GCF_048544455.1. Classification (NCBI taxonomy): domain Eukaryota; kingdom Viridiplantae; phylum Streptophyta; class Magnoliopsida; order Caryophyllales; family Caryophyllaceae; genus Silene; species Silene latifolia. Next base: position 49,515,603 of record NC_133531.1, read on the forward strand.
TGTGATCATCATGATCAACAGTCGTGATCGCATTATTGTCGGAGGACACATATTCCAACACTATTTGACCTTGTTCATTAGTCCTTGTAACTTGTTGTGTGAACCATTTGTCCTTGTTCATTAGTCCTTGTAACTCGTTATGTTAACCATTTGTCCTTGTTTATTAGTCCTTGTGACTCATTGGTTAAACCATTTGTCCTTGTTATTGTGACTTGTTGTGTGAACTAGTTTTCATTGTTCATTAGTCCTTGTGTCTTGTTGTGTGAACCATTTGTCCTTGTTCATTAGTCTTTGTGACTCGTTGTGTGAACCATTTGTCCTTCTTCATTAGTCCATATGACTGGTTGCGTGACACATTTGTCCTTGTTATTTAGTCCTTGTGACTCATTGTTTAAACCATTTGTCCTTGTTTATTAGTCCTTGTGACTCGTTGTGTAAACCATTTGTCCTTGTTATAGTGACTTGTTGTGTGAACCAGTTTTCATTGTTCATTAGTCTTTGTGACTCGTTGTGTGAACCATTTGTCCTTGTTCATTAGTCATTGTGACTTGTTGTGTAAACTATTTGTCCTTGTTCATTAGTCCTTCTGACTCGTTGTGTGAACCATTTATCCTTGTTCGTTAGTCCTAATAACTTTTATGTTAACCATTTGTCCTTGTTTAGTCCTTGTGACTCATTGGGTAAACCATTTGTCCTTGTTATTGTGACTTGTTGTGTGAACCAATTTTCATTGTTCATTAGTCCTTGTGACTCGTTGTTTGAACCATTTGTCCTTATTCATTAGTCCTTGTGACTCGTTGTGTAAACTATTTGACCTTGTTCATTAGTCCTTGTGACTCATTGTGTGAACCATTTGTCCTTGTTCATTAGTCCTTATAACTCGTTATGTTAATCATTTGTCCTTGTGACTTGTTGTGTGAACCTTTTGTCGTTTTTCATCAGTCCTTGTGGCTCGTTGTGTGAACCATTTGTCCTTGTTCTTTAGTCCTTGGTCATTGTTGTGTGAACCATTTGTCCTTGTTTATTAGGCCTTATGACTCGTTGTGTAAACCATTTGTCCTTGTTGTTGTGACTTGTTGTGTGAACCATTTTTCCTTGTTCATTAGTTCTTTTGACTCGTTGTGTGAACCATTTTTCCTTGTTCATTAGTCCTTGTGACTCGTTGTGTAAACTATTTGTCTTTGTTCATTAGTCCTTGTGACTCGTTGTGACTCGTTGTGTAAACCATTTGTCCTTGTTGTTGTGACTTATTGTGTGAAGCTGCAGCAGGAGCCACAGACCAGGGCACCCCACAAATGCAAGCAGGCCAAAACAACACCACACTCATTCCAGGAAGCAACCAAACTGGGCTAAGTTTAGAGGCTAATAGGTACGAGTACAAGCCCAACCACCAGCTGCCACCATGGCCAGCTGGTTGGTCACTAAACTAGGCTCAGAAAAGTCCTAGGGGTCCAAGGGAAAATCACAATGCAAGTCCTAGAAAACCAAGCTGGACAGAATCGCAAAGAAATGACAAACAACAAAAGCAAACTTTCCATTTCTGGCTAAACCATGAGGAAAAAGCACACAAAGAACTTTTGGCTTGTCTTCCCATATACCAGATACGACCGAGAGCCAATTTTAATGCCAAGGACTCAATCATTTCGTCCTCAAGTGCCTACATTCAACAGAAAAGCCAGCAATGCAGCAAAGGACCACAACCTGTCACTCCAAAACTTGCAACCCAACCAACACCAGACAAGGGGAAGAGTCATGTGAATCCTAGAACCAACACACCTGTGACTGAGGGGAAAATTAAATGCTTCCAGTGCCAAGGGTATGGCCATTTTAGGAAGGACTGTCCTTCTAAGAGAACCTTAACAAAGAATGGAAGTAGAAAGTGGGAGAGGGAAGGTTTGGTTCAGATGAGGAAGATGAGACCCGATAATGGAGGAAGTGGAGATCGAAGGAGAACCAGAACAAGATGCGTTGTGGCCCCCCGATACAGGTCACAACTTAGTCTTGTGGAGGGTTATGCATTCCCAACACTCACCTCTGGAAGTTGATCAAAGATCCCTGATATTCAGAACCAGATGCACAGTCCAGGGGAGGGTTTGTAACCTAATCATAGATGGGGGAAGTTGTACAAATGTGGCATCAAATGCCATGGTTAGTAAACTCAACCTGACAACTCAAGAGCACCCAAACCCTTACAAGTTGAGATGGTTGAACAAGGGAGCAGAAGTGAGGGTTGCCACCATTGAGAGGCATTGAGCACCACATAGACCTTGTTCCAGGCTCAGTGCTTCCCAACAGGCCAGCTTATAGAAGTGATCCAGCTGCTACCAAAGAATTGCAAAGCCAAATTGAGGAACTTATGAGCAAAGGATTTGTCGGGAATCTCTCGATCCTTGTGCAGTCCCTGCTCTACTTGTTCCAAAGAAAGATGGAACATGGAGGATGTGTCGACAAGCAGAGCCATTAACAACATCACTGTCAAGTACAGGTTCCCAATACCAAGGTTGGATGACATGTTAGATGAGCTCAGTGGTGCCATGATATTTTCTAAGATTGATCTCAGGCAAGGGTACCATCAAGTCAGGATAAGGGAAGGAGATGAGTGGAAGACTGCCTTCAAAACTAAACATGGACTATATGAGTGGCTTGTGATGCCATTTGGTCTTTCTAATGCACCAAGCACCTTTATGAGACTGATGACTGAGGTGCTAAGGCCATGTTTAGGCAAATTTGCAGTGGTCTACTTTGATGATATCTTGGTTTACAAAGAAGAAGCAAAGAGAGCACCGAAACATCTTGAAACGTGTTCAGGATCCTCGGGAACAAAAGCTATTTGGCAAACTGGAAAAATGCACTTTTATGGTTGAAGAAGTGGCATTCCTAGGGTACATTGTCTCTGGGAGGGGAATTACAGGTTGATCGGGACAAAGTTGCGGCCATTCAATCATGGCCAACTCCTAAAACAATCACTGAGGTGAGGGGGTTCCATGGATTGGCCTCCTTTTATAGGAGATTTATCAAGAACTTCAGTTCAGTTGTTGCTCCAATTACTGAGTGTATGAAGAAAGGAGAGTTCCACTGGACTGAGAGTGCTCAACAGTCCTTTGAGAGGATTAAGAAGTTGATGTGTGAGACCCCTATTCTGAAATTGCCAGGACTTTGATCGGCTCTTTGAAGTAGAGTGTGATGCCAGTGGGGTAGGCATTGGTGCAGTCCCGATCCAAGCTCGAAACTCGTAGCTTACTTCAGTGAGAAACTGAATGGAGCTAAATTAAAGTATTCTACTTATGACAAGGAATTTTATGCAATTATTATCAGGCAGTCATGCATTGGAGTCACTACTTGAAGCCAAAGCCATTTGTGTTACACTCTGATCATGAAGCTTTGAAATATATCAATGGTCAACACAAATTGAGTCACAGACATGCTAAATGGGTGGAGTACTTGCAATCATTCACCTTTTCCAGCAAGTATAAAGAAGGAAAACAAAATGTAGTGGCAGATGCACTATCAAGGAGGCACTCCTCATCACAACTATGGGAACCAGGGTCCTTGGTTTTGAGTTCATGAAAGAGATGTACAAGGAAGACCCTGACTTCTCTGAGGAATGGATCACACAGTTTGAAGGGCATAGGGTTCCAGGGAACAAATACTTGCTGCAAGATGGGTTTCTATTCCAAGGGAACAAGCTCTGTGTTCCAAGGGGTTCGACAGGACCTCCTAATCGTGGGAAGTCCATTCGGGAGGTTTGGGAGGGCATTTTGGTGTTCGAGAAAACAATGGACATACTACAGAACAGTTCCATTGGCCCAAAATGATGGGGGATGTCCAAAATGTTCTCAGAAGATGTTCAGTGTGTCAAATGGCTAAGAGTTCCTTCCAAACTGGCCCATATATCCCATTACCAGTACCAAGTAAGCCATGGGAGGATGTGAGCATGGATTTTATTGTTGCATTACCAAGGACACAGAGAGGAAAGGATTCAATCATGGTTGTTGTTGACAGGTTCAGTAAGATGGCCCATTTTATAGCTTGCAAGAAAACAGAAGATGCTGCCAGTGTTGCTGAGCTATACCTAAAAGAAATTGTAAGGCTTCATGGAGTTCCAAAGACAATTGTCTCAGATAGAGATACAAAGTTCATGAGTTACTTTTGGAAAACTCTATGGAAGCTGCTCAAGACAAGACTGTTGTTCAAGATTTCTCACCACCCCCAAACAGATGGCCAAACTGAGGTCACCAACAAAACCTTGGGTAGGATTCTGAGATGTCTTGTAAGCAAGAGTCTAAAAGATTGGGACATCAAGTTAGCAGCAGCAGAATTTGCCTTCAACAGATCACCATCAACTGCTACTGGTCATAGTCCTTTTGAGGTTGTCTATGGGATTAATCCACTAATGCCTGTAGACTTGTCATCTGTACCAAGAAAAGAGATGAATCATGATGCTAAGGCCAGGGCAGAACAGCTGCTGAAACTCCATGACACCGTGAAAAGGGAAATTGAGAAGACCAATGAGAAGTACATGAAACAGTCCAAGGTACATCAGAAAAAGAAAGAATTTGTTCCAGGGGATTTGGTCTGGGTTCACTTAAGAAAGGAGAGATTTCAAAGAAGAAGAAAGAACAAGTTAATGCCAAGAGCTGATGGCCCCTTTGAAGTTATTGAGAGGATTGGTCCAAATGCCTACAAAGTGGATCTACCAGGAGAGTATGAGGTGCATGGCACTTTTAATGTAGGTGACCTAAGTCCCTATTATGAGGATCTTTGAGGGGGAGGAGTCATCGGGCTTGAGGACAAGCCCTGTTCAACTAGGGAGGTTGCGGCAGGAGCCACAGACCAGGGCACCCCACAAATGCAAGCAGGCCAAAACAACACCACACTCATTCCAGGAAGCAACCAAACTGGGCTAAGTTTAGAGGCTAATAGGTACGAGTACAAGCCCAACCACCACCGCCACCATGGCCAGCTGGTTGGTCACTAAACTAGGCTCAGAAAAGTCCTAGGGGTCCAAGGGAAAATCACAATGCAAGTCCTAGAAAACCAAGTCGAGAATCGCAAAGCAAATGACAAACAACAAAAGCAAACTTTCCATTTCTGGCTAAACCATGAGGAAAAAGCACACAAAGAACTTTTGGCTTGTCTTCCCATATACCAGATACAACCGAGAGCCAATTTTAATGCCAAGGACTCAATCATTTCGTCCTCAAGTGCCTACATTCAACAGAAAAGCCAGCAATGCAAAGAAAGGACCACAACTGTCACTTGTCACTGCATTTCTCTTTTGTTTTCATTCCAGTTTACAATTAAGAGCTTTTAAACCGTTGTAATATTGTACTTGGACTCTTACCAACATGTGAGGAGGGATCCTGACCCTTGGATGTAGTTTTCTTTCAAGTTTGTAACCTAAAAAGGCCTATATAAGGACCTCAACTCAGATCGTTGTAACACGGGTGATTAATGAATGAAACCCGAGAATTCTCTCAAATTTGAACCTCTTAATCTTGTGCTTAGTCTGTAGATTAGAGTCAGGCTTGATAATAACTCGTGCTTAGACCGTGGTTATTGATTAAGTACTGTTAGTAGAGTATAAACTATCCCTGTCTTTGAGACCGTGGTTAGTTTAGCTTTACCGTTTGTTTGATTGAGTCTTTCTGTGTTAACTGTGGAATCTCTTAACTCTAACTCCCCAAATTGTTAGCTTAATTCCTGTGAGAATTTCGTGGGTTTTATAGTTGATAATTATATCCAAAGTTCCCTCCTTTCAGTCAAATCCCAGAACTGTCTCAATTACAGTCCTTTGTGTCTGTCAGTCAGTTCAGTTGAGTCTTAAAAATACTTTGAGTCCTCTAAAAATCCTGGAAATTAACTCAGAGTTAGTTCTCATATCAAAGTAATTTACTGCCAAGTTTCATGATTTTAGGAGGTCAATTCATAATTTTATCAAATAGCACAAGTTTATTGCATTCCTGAGAACTTGTCTTGTTTCTGCTGGTTTGTTTGTTGTTTTTGTCTAAACCCTTGGACATTACACTGCAGAAGCATTTTGCTTAGTTCATTAGTCCTTGTGACTCGTTGTGTGAACTATTTGTCCTTGTTCATTAGTCCTTGTGACTCGTTGTGTAAACTATTTGTCCTTGTTCATTAGTCCTTGTGACTCGTTGGGGGAACCATTTGTCCTTGTGACTCGTTGTTTAAACCATTTGTCCTTGTTTATTAGTCCCTATGACTCGTTGTGTAAACCATTTGTATTTGTTATTGTGACTTGTTGTGTGAACCATTTTTCCTTGTTCATTAGTCGTTGTGACTCGTTGTGTGAACCATTTGTCCTTGTTCATTAGTCCTTGTAACACGTTATGTTAACCATTTGTCCTTGATTATTAGTCCTTGTGACTCATTGGTTAAACCATTTGTCCCTGTTATTGTGACTTGTTGTGTGAACCATTTTTCATTGTTCATTAGTCTTTGTGACTCGTTGTGTGAACCATTTGTCCTTGTTCATTAGTCCTTGTGACTCGTTGTGTAAACTATTTGTCCTTGATCATTAGTCCTTCTGACTCGTTGTGTGAACCATTTATCCTTGTTCATTAGTCCTAATAACTCGTTATGTTAACGATTTGTTCTTGTTTATTAGTCCTTGTGACTCATTGGGTAAATCATTTGTCCTTGTTATTGTGACTTGTTGTGTGAACCATTTTTCATTGTTCATTAGTCTTTGTGACTCGTTGTGTGAACCATTTGTCCTTGTTCATTAGTCCTTGTGACTCGTTGTGTAAACTATTTGTCCTTGTTCATTAGTCCTTCTGACTCGTTGTGGAAACCATTTGTCCTTGTTTATTAGTCCTTGTAACTCGTTGTGTGAACCATTTGTCCTTGTTCATTAGTCCTTTTAACTCGTTATGTTAACCATTTGTCCTTGTTTATTAGTAGTCCTTGGGACTCATTGGTTAAACCATTTGTCCTTGTTATTGTGACTTGTTGTGTGAACTAGTTTTCATTGTTCATTAGTCCTTGTGACTTGTTGTGTGAATCATTTGTCCTTGTTCCTTAGTCTTTGTGACTCGTTGTGTGAACCATTTATCCTTGTTCATTAGTCCATATGACTGGTTGCGTGAACCATTTGTCCTTGTTATTTAGTCCTTGTGACTCGTTGTTTAAACCATTTGTCCTTGTTTATTAGTCCCTGTGACTCGTTGTGTAAATCATTTGTCCTTGTTATTGTGACTTGTTGTGTGAACCATTTTTCATTGTTCATTAGTCTTTGTGACTCGTTGTGTGAACCATTTGTCCTTGTTCATTAGTCCTTGTGACTTGTTGTGTAAACTATTTGTCCTTGTTCATTAGTCCTTCTGACTCGTTGTGGGAGCCATTTATCCTTGTTCATTAGTCCTAATAACTCGTTATGTTAACCATTTGTCCTTGTTTATTAGTCCTTGTGACTCATTGGGTAAACCATTTGTCCTTGTTATTGTGACTTGTTGTGTGAACCATTTTTCATTGTTCATTAGTCTTTGTGACTCGTTGTGTGAACCATTTGCCCTTGGTCATTAGTCCTTGTGACTCGTTGTGTAAACTATTTGACCTTGATCATTAGTCCTTGTAACTCGTTGTATGAACCATTTGTCCTTGTTCATTAGTCCTTGTAACTCGTTATGTTAACCATTTGTCCTTGTTTATTAGTCCTTGTGACTCATTGGGTAAACCATTTGTCCTTGTTATTGTGACTTGTTGTGTGAACCATTTTTCATTGTTCATTAGTCTTTGTGACTCGTTGTGTAAACTATTTGACCTTGTTCATTAGTGCTTGTGACTCGTTGTGTGAACCATTTGTCCTTGTTCATTAGTCCATATGACTGGTTGCGTGAACCATTTGTCCTTGTTATTTAGTCCTTGTGACTCGTTGTTTAAACCATTTGTCCTTGTTTATTAGTCCTTGTAACTCGTTGTGTAAACCATTTGTCCTTGTTATTGTGACTTGTTGTGTGAACCTTTTTTCACTGTTCATTAGTCCTTGGGACTCGTTGTGTGAACCATTTGTCCTTGTTCATTAGTCCTTGTGACTCGTTGTGTAAACTATTTGTCCTTGTTCATTAGTCCTTGTAACTCGTTGTGTGAACCATTTGTCCTTGTTCATTAGTCCTTGTAACTCGTTATGTTAACCATTTGTCCTTGTTTATTAGACCTTGTGACTCATTGGTTAAACCATTTGTCCTTGTCATTGTGACTTGTTGTGTGAACTAGTTTTCATTGTTCATTAGTCCTTGTGACTTGTTGTGTGAACCATTTGTCCTTGTTCATTAGTCTTTGTGACTCGTTGTGTGAACCATTTGTCCTTGTTCATTAGTCCATATGACTGGTTGCGTGAACCATTTGTCCTTGTTATTTAGTCCTTGTGACTCGTTGTTTAAACCATTTGTCCTTGTTTATTAGTCCTTGTGACTCGTTGTATAAACCATTTGCCCTTGTTATTGTGACTTGTTGTGTGAACCATTTTTCATTGTTCATTAGTCTTTGTGGCTCGTTGTGTTAACCATTTGTCCTTGATCATTAGTCCTTGTGACTCGTTGTGTAAACTATTTGTCCTTGTTCATTAGTCCTTCTGACTCGTTGTGGGAGCCATTTATCCTTGTTCATTAGTCCTAATAACTTGTTATGTTAACCATTTGTCCTTGTTTATTAGTCCTTGTGACTCATTGGGTAAACCATTTGTCCTTGTTATTGTGACTTGTTGTGTGAACCATTTTTCATTGTTCATTAGTCTTTGTGACTCCTTTTGTGAACCATTTGTCCTTGTTCATTAGTCCTTGTGACTCGTTGTATAAACTATTTGACCTTGTTCATTAGTCCTCGTGACTCGTTGTGTGAACCATTTATCCTTGTTCATTAGTCCTCGTAACTCGTTATGTTAATCATTTATCTTTGTGACTTGTTGTGTGAACCATTTGCCCTTGGTCATTAGTCCTTGTGACTCGTTGTGTAAACTATTTGACCTTGTTCATTAGTCCTTGTAACTCGTTGTATGAACCATTTGTCCTTGTTCATTAGTCCTTGTAACTCGTTATGTTAACCATTTGTCCTTGTTTATTAGTCCTTGTGACTCATTGGGTAAACCATTTGTCCTTGTTATTGTGACTTGTTGTGTGAACCATTTTTCATTGTTCATTAGTCTTTGTGACTCGTTGTGTAAACTATTTGACCTTGTTCATTAGTGCTTGTGACTCGTTGTGTGAACCATTTGTCCTTGTTCATTAGTCCATATGACTGGTTGCGTGAACCATTTGTCCTTGTTATTTAGTCCTTGTGACTCGTTGTTTAAACCATTTGTCCTTGTTTATTAGTCCTTGTAACTCGTTGTGTAAACCATTTGTCCTTGTTATTGTGACTTGTTGTGTGAACCTTTTTTCACTGTTCATTAGTCCTTGGGACTCGTTGTGTGAACCATTTGTCCTTGTTCATTAGTCCTTGTGACTCGTTGTGTAAACTATTTGTCCTTGTTCATTAGTCCTTGAAGCGTATACGGAGCGGAAGACTTAATTGTTTTGTTTTTTGAGTTTTTGTTGTGCAAAAGATAAAGGATATTTGTTTCGATTCCTTGAGAAGAGATCGAAAACAATGGGATATTTGGTATCACTAGACCTATAGTGATAACAATGGGGAATTACTCGAAACGCGTCAAGCAACTCAATCTCAAACTGCGGAGCACGTCCTTAGTTTAAGGCAAGATTCGAAAGCCTCGACTCTTTGGAAAAAGATTGAAACCACCAAGTTTCTCTCTCTAAAATGTTTTTACTTCAACTTTGATGATTTACAAATGAGGAGGTTAGGTCCTTATATAGGATAAAAAACCTTGGCCTCCAAGCAAGCATTTAATGCTAGTTTGTAAGTTTCTAGGATGAATGAACATAGAACTCACAAACTAGACTATTTTGTCAACTTTTATTCTACCTAGTTTGAAAATGCAAAAAAACTAAGAATAGGATTCTTCTCCCCTTGTTGGATGCCGCCACTTCCCTCTCCCCTTGCTTGATGCCGCCACTTCCCTCGTTCCCACACGGTTTCAACGTTCACACGGCCTTGAGTCTCGACTGCGCATATTTCCATTCTTTTATTTGAGCCCATCCAATTTTTATGTGTGAATAACGTATTACTTGGGCTTGGTCTTCTAAGTTGAGCACAACCTCTTCTATTGGGTCTATATCCGCATCATCTTTGGGGCTTATTTGGACTGAATTTATTCGGGATTCCCGCTAAAATTTATTAAAATTTTTACCCCCCCTCTATACGCATCAACTCTCCCTTTCTTCAAAAAGAATCGTCCCGATTCTTGTACCTTTAAGTGTCGAGGAGGAGATGCTGGTTTTGCGTTTATCCTTTCCTACCCAATACCTGGTTTGAATACCTTCGATGATTGTTGAGAATCGAAATCAACACTCCCCCTCTTCCCGAAGAATCGATCCGATTCTTGGAAATACTTGATGCCACCGGGGTCAAAAACAAATCGTGAAGTTAGATTCAACTTGATTATGAACATGAAGCTATTTGCACACACCATTGATCTCTTCTTCAACTCATCATCTTCAATATAGTCTTCATGTTTATCCATCTCCAGTGAATTGAATTTGTAATGTGTATTGTAAATTAAAACCATTTTGTGCCATCTTTGCTTGTGATTTCCTCCCCTCCATCCTCCTTGCACAATTCTACCAAAATCCAAATAATCGTTGCTCGAAACAACAAGATCATCATGAGCTTCCATAGAAATTGACTGCAATAAGAAGTTAGAGTTCCCACCATATAGCTTCTCATCAATGTATTTACCAATTGGTGATTGATACGGTTCTTTAGCTTGAGAATCTGATTTAATGTGATTGCCCAGAAACTCCTCATCCAAGATTGGCATAAGATTAAGTTTATTTTGATTTGCATCGTCATAACTTGTATGATTACTTTCTTCCACGTGAGCTTCGTCATAAACTTCTTCAAATTCTTCATCAAAAACAATTGGTAGATTTGGATCAAATAAAGAAGTACCTTCTGTATGGGATTCATCCTCAAAAGAAAATATGTCATCTTCAATCACATCTTTAATTTGATCATCATCACTTAATGGTTCTATTCTGATAATCCCGTCCTCTTCTTTTGGTTCATCATCCTGAAACTGACAGTCGCCTATCTGATAGTCTACTCCACCGTCTGGACTGTTCTGTGGTATCTCTCCATGCTTTTCTTGAATTCGTAATCGTTTCAAGCATCGATATTGTTCAAAGGATATGTACTCCTCATTAGGGCAAGAAATATATGAATGTCCAAATCCATGACACATAGTACAACGTGCCAAATCTTCTCTTCCAATCCTTAGACACTCAATTTCTCGTGACCGTCTCAAGATGAACAAAATTTCATCTTTGTATTGTTCCATCTTTTGTCCCTCCTTTTTTTTTTTTTTCGCGGATGAACAGTACCGTGAACAGTACCGGCGTGAACAGTGATATTTTTTTTTTTTTTTTTTTTTTTTTGTTCAAACCGTGCCTTCAAGATCCAATCGATTAAACCTCAACTACCTCGCCGAGTTTAATCTTTGAATACCAAGCGCGTTGGATATTCAACTATCAACTGACTGGGACCTCCTTAGGACCGTCTTGATTTTTTTGGGGTGATCAAGAGCCGAAGCTCTGGTACCATTTGATGCGTATACGTAGCGGAAGACTTAATTGTTTTGTTTTTTGAGTTTTTGTTGTGCAAAAGATAAAGGATATTTGTTTCGATTCCTTGAGAAGAGATCGAAAACAATGGGATATTTGGTATCACTAGACCTATAGTGATAACAATGGGGAATTACTCGAAACGCGTCAAGCAACTCAATCTCAAATCTGAGCACGTCCTTAGTTTAAGGCAAGATTCGAAAGCCTCGACTCTTTGGAAAAAGATTGAAACCACCAAGTTTCTCTCTCTAAAATGTTTTTACTTCAACTTTGATGATTTACAAATGAGGAGGTTAGGTCCTTATATAGGATAAAAAACCTTGGCCTCCAAGCAAGCATTTAATGCTAGTTTGTAAGTTTCTAGGATGAATGAACATAGAACTCACAAACTAGACTATTTTGTCAACTTTTATTCTACCTAGTTTGAAAATGCAAAAAAACTAAGAATAGGATTCTTCTCCCCTTGTTGGATGCCGCCACTTCCCTCTCCCCTTGCTTGATGCCGCCACTTCCCTCGTTCCCACACGGTTTCAACGTTCACACGGCCTTGAGTCTCGACTGCGCATATTTCCATTCTTTTATTTGAGCCCATCCAATTTTTATGTGTGAATAACGTATTACTTGGGCTTGGTCTTGCTTGGTCTTCTAAGTTGAGCACAACCTCTTCTATTGGGTCTATATCCGCATCATCTTTGGGGCTTATTTGGACTGAATTTATTCGGGATTCCCGCTAAAATTTATTAAAATTTTTACCCCCCCTCTATACGCATCAGTCCTTGTAACTCGTTGTGTGAACCATTTGTCCTTGTTCATTAGTCCTTGTAACTCGTTATGTTAACCATTTGTCCTTGTTTATTAGTCCTTGTGACTCATTGGTTAAACCATTTGTCCTTGTTATTGTGACTTGTTGTGTGAACTAGTTTTCATTGTTCATTAGTCCTTGTGACTTGTTGTGTGAACCATTTGTCCTTGTTCATTAGTCTTTGTGACTCGTTGTGTGAACCATTTGTCCTTGTTCATTAGTCCATATGACTGGTTGCGTGAACCATTTGTCCTTGTTATTTAGTCCTTGTGACTCGTTGTTTAAACCATTTGTCCTTGTTTATTAGTCCTTGTGACTCGTTGTATAAACCATTTGCCCTTGTTATTGTGACTTGTTGTGTGAACCGTTTTTCATTGTTCATTAGTCTTTGTGACTCGTTGTGTGAACCATTTGTCCTTGTTCATTAGTCCTTGTGACTCGTTGTGTAAACTATTTGTCCTTGTTCATTAGTCCTTCTGACTCGTTGTGTGAAACATTTATCCTTGTTCAATAGTCCTAATAACTCGTTATGTTAACCATTTGTCCTTGTTTATTAGTCCTTGTGACTCATTGGGTAAACCATTTGTCCTTGTTATTGTGACTTGTTGTGTGAACCATTTTTCATTGTTCATTAGTCTTTGTGACTCGTTTTGTGATCCATTTGTCCTTGTTCATTAGTCCTTGTGACTCGTTGTGTAAACTATTTGACCTTGTTCATTAGTCCTCGTGACTCGTTGTGTGAACCATTTGTCCTTGTTCATTAGTCCTCGTAACTCGTTATGTTAATCATTTATCTTTGTGACTTGTTGTGTGAACCTTTAGTCCTTGTTCATTAGTCCTTGTGGCTCGCTGTGTGAACCATTTGTCCTTGTTCTTTAGTCCTTTGTCTATGTTGTGTGAACCATTTGTCCTTGTTTATTAGGCCTTATGACTCATTGTGTAAACCATTTGTCCTTGTTGTTGTGACTTGTTGTGTGAAGCATTTTTCCTTTTTCATTAGTCCTTGTGACTCGTTGTGTGAACCATTTGTCCTTGTTCATTAATCCTTGTGACTCGTTGTGTAAACTATTTGTCCTTGTTCATTAGTCCTTGTAAACTCATTGTGTGAACCATTTGTCCTTGTTCATTAGTCCTTGTAACTCGTTATGTTAACAATTTGTCCTTGTTTATTAGTCCTTGTGACTCATTGGTTAAACCGTTTGTCCTTGTTATTGTGACTTGTTGTGTGAACTATTTTTCATTGTTTATTAGTCCTTGTGACTTGTTGTGTGAATCATTTGTCCTTGTTCCTTAGTCTTTGTGACTCGTTGTGTGAACCATTTATCCTTGTTCATTAGTCCATATGACTGGTTGCGTGAACCATTTGTCCTTGTTATTTAGTCCTTGTGACTCGTTGTTTAAACCATTTGTCCTTCTTTATTAGTCCCTATGACTCGTTGTGTAAATCATTTGTCCTTGTTATTGTGACTTGTTGTGTGAACCATTTTTCATTGTTCATTAGTCTTTGTGACTCGTTGTGTGAACCATTTGTCCTTGTTCATTAGTCCTTGTGACTTGTTGTGTAAACTATTTGTCCTTGTTCATTAGTCCTTCTGACTCGTTGTGGGAGCCATTTATCCTTGTTCATTAGTCCTAATAACTCGTTATGTTAACCATTTGTCCTTGTTTATTAGTCCTTGTGACTCATTGGGTAAACCATTTGTCCTTGTTATTGTGACTTGTTGTGTGAACCATTTTTCATTGTTCATTAGTCTTTGTGACTCGTTGTGTGAACCATTTGCCCTTGGTCATTAGTCCTTGTGACTCGTTGTGTAAACTATTTGACCTTGTTCATTAGTCCTTGTAACTCGTTGTATGAACCATTTGTCCTTGTTCATTAGTCCTTGTAACTCGGTATGTTAACCATTTGTCCTTGTTTATTAGTCCTTGTGACTCATTGGGTAAACCATTTGTCCTTGTTATTGTGACTTGTTGTGTGAACCATTTTTCATTGTACATTAGTCTTTGTGACTCGTTGTGTAAACTATTTGACCTTGTTCATTAGTGCTTGTGACTCGTTGTGTGAACCATTTGTCCTTGTTCATTAGTCCATATGACTGGTTGCGTGAACCATTTGTCCTTGTTATTTAGTCCTTGTGACTCGTTGTTTAAACCATTTGTCCTTGTTTATTAGTCCTTGTAACTCGTTGTGTAAACCATTTGTCCTTGTTATTGTGACTTGTTGTGTGAACCTTTTTTCACTGTTCATTAGTCCTTGGGACTCGTTGTGTGAACCATTTGTCCTTGTTCATTAGTCCTTGTGACTCGTTGTGTAAACTATTTGTCCTTGTTCATTAGTCCTTGTAACTCGTTGTGTGAACCATTTGTCCTTGTTCATTAGTCCTTGTAACTCGTTATGTTAACCATTTGTCCTTGTTTATTAGTCCTTGTGACTCATTGGTTAAACCATTTGTCCTTGTTATTGTGACTTGTTGTGTGAACTAGTTTTCATTGTTCATTAGTCCTTGTGACTTGTTGTGTGAACCATTTGTCCTTGTTCATTAGTCTTTGTGACTCGTTGTGTGAACCATTTGTCCTTGTTATTTAGTCCTTGTGACTCGTTGTTTAAACCATTTAGTCCTTGTGACTCGTTGTATAAACCATTTGCCCTTGTTATTGTGACTTGTTGTGTGAACCATTTTTCATTGTTCATTAGTCTTTGTGGCTCGTTGTGTTAACCATTTGTCCTTGTTCATTAGTCCTTGTGACTCGTTGTGTAAACTATTTGTCCTTGTTCATTAGTCCTTCTGACTCGTTGTGGGAGCCATTTATCCTTGTTCATTAGTCCTAATAACTTGTTATGTTAACCATTTGTCCTTGTTTATTAGTCCTTGTGACTCATTGGGTAAACCATTTGTCCTTGTTATTGTGACTTGTTGTGTGAACCATTTTTCATTGTTCATTAGTCTTTGTGACTCGTTGTGTGAACCATTTGCCCTTGGTCATTAGTCCTTGTGACTCGTTGTGTAAACTATTTGACCTTGTTCATTAGTCCTTGTAACTCGTTGTATGAACCATTTGTCCTTGTTCATTAGTCCTTGTAACTCGTTATGTTAACCATTTGTCCTTGTTTATTAGTCCTTGTGACTCATTGGGTAAACCATTTGTCCTTGTTATTGTGACTTGTTGTGTGAACCATTTTTCATTGTACATTAGTCTTTGTGACTCGTTGTGTAAACTATTTGACCTTGTTCATTAGTGCTTGTGACTCGTTGTGTGAACCATTTGTCCTTGTTCATTAGTCCATATGACTGGTTGCGTGAACCATTTGTCCTTGTTATTTAGTCCTTGTGACTCGTTGTTTAAACCATTTGTCCTTGTTTATTAGTCCTTGTAACTCGTTGTGTAAACCATTTGTCCTTGTTATTGTGACTTGTTGTGTGAACCTTTTTTCACTGTTCATTAGTCCTTGGGACTCGTTGTGTGAACCATTTGTCCTTGTTCATTAGTCCTTGTGACTCGTTGTGTAAACTATTTGTCCTTGTTCATTAGTCCTTGTAACTCGTTGTGTGAACCATTTGTCCTTGTTCATTAGTCCTTGTAACTCGTTATGTTAACCATTTTTCCTTGTTTATTAGTCCTTGTGACTCATTGGTTAAACCATTTGTCCTTGTTATTGTGACTTGTTGTGTGAACTAGTTTTCATTGTTCATTAGTCCTTGTGACTTGTTGTGTGAACCATTTGTCCTTGTTCATTAGTCTTTGTGACTCGTTGTGTGAACCATTTGTCCTTGTTCATTAGTCCATATGACTGGTTGCGTGAACCATTTGTCCTTGTTATTTAGTCCTTGTGACTCGTTGTTTAAACCATTTGTCCTTGTTTATTAGTCCTTGTGACTCGTTGTATAAACCATTTGCCCTTGTTATTGTGACTTGTTGTGTGAACCATTTTTCATTGTTCATTAGTCTTTGTGACTCGTTGTGTGAACCATTTGTCCTTGTTCATTAGTCCTTGTGACTCGTTGTGTAAACTATTTGTCCTTGTTCATTAGTCCTTCTGACTCGTTGTGTGAAACATTTATCCTTGTTCATTAGTCCTAATAACTCGTTATGTTAACCATTTGTCCTTGTTTATTAGTCCTTGTGACTCATTGGGTAAACCATTTGTCCTTGTTATTGTGACTTGTTGTGTGAACCATTTTTCATTGTTCATTAGTCTTTGTGACTCCTTTTGTGAACCATTTGTCCTTGTTCATTAGTCCTTGTGACTCGTTGTATAAACTATTTGACCTTGTTCATTAGTCCTCGTGACTCGTTGTGTGAACCATTTATCCTTGTTCATTAGTCCTCGTAACTCGTTATGTTAATCATTTATCTTTGTGACTTGTTGTGTGAACCATTTGCCCTTGGTCATTAGTCCTTGTGACTCGTTGTGTAAACTATTTGACCTTGTTCATTAGTCCTTGTAACTCGTTGTATGAACCATTTGTCCTTGTTCATTAGTCCTTGTAACTCGTTATGTTAACCATTTGTCCTTGTTTATTAGTCCTTGTGACTCATTGGGTAAACCATTTGTCCTTGTTATTGTGACTTGTTGTGTGAACCATTTTTCATTGTTCATTAGTCTTTGTGACTCGTTGTGTAAACTATTTGACCTTGTTCATTAGTGCTTGTGACTCGTTGTGTGAACCATTTGTCCTTGTTCATTAGTCCATATGACTGGTTGCGTGAACCATTTGTCCTTGTTATTTAGTCCTTGTGACTCGTTGTTTAAACCATTTGTCCTTGTTTATTAGTCCTTGTAACTCGTTGTGTAAACCATTTGTCCTTGTTATTGTGACTTGTTGTGTGAACCTTTTTTCACTGTTCATTAGTCTTTGGGACTCGTTGTGTGAACCATTTGTCCTTGTTCATTAGTCCTTGTGACTCGTTGTGTAAACTATTTGTCCTTGTTCATTAGTCCTTGTAACTCGTTGTGTGAACCATTTGTCCTTGTTCATTAGTCCTTGTAACTCGTTATGTTAACCATTTGTCCTTGTTTATTAGTCCTTGTGACTCATTGGTTAAACCATTTGTCCTTGTTATTGTGACTTGTTGTGTGAACTAGTTTTCATTGTTCATTAGTCCTTGTGACTTGTTGTGTGAACCATTTGTCCTTGTTCATTAGTCTTTGTGACTCGTTGTGTGAACCATTTGTCCTTGTTCATTAGTCCATATGACTGGTTGCGTGAACCATTTGTCCTTGTTATTTAGTCCTTGTGACTCGTTGTTTAAACCATTTGTCCTTGTTTATTAGTCCTTGTGACTCGTTGTATAAACCATTTGCCCTTGTTATTGTGACTTGTTGTGTGAACCGTTTTTCATTGTTCATTAGTCTTTGTGACTCGTTGTGTGAACCATTTGTCCTTGTTCATTAGTCCTTGTGACTCGTTGTGTAAACTATTTGTCCTTGTTCATTAGTCCTTCTGACTCGTTGTGTGAAACATTTATCCTTGTTCAATAGTCCTAATAACTCGTTATGTTAACCATTTGTCCTTGTTTATTAGTCCTTGTGACTCATTGGGTAAACCATTTGTCCTTGTTATTGTGACTTGTTGTGTGAACCATTTTTCATTGTTCATTAGTCTTTGTGACTCGTTTTGTGAACCATTTGTCCTTGTTCATTAGTCCTTGTGACTCGTTGTGTAAACTATTTGACCTTGTTCATTAGTCCTCGTGACTCGTTGTGTGAACCATTTGTCCTTGTTCATTAGTCCTCGTAACTCGTTATGTTAATCATTTATCTTTGTGACTTGTTGTGTGAACCTTTAGTCCTTGTTCATTAGTCCTTGTGGCTCGCTGTGTGAACCATTTGTCCTTGTTCTTTAGTCCTTTGTCTATGTTGTGTGAACCATTTGTCCTTGTTTATTAGGCCTTATGACTCATTGTGTAAACCATTTGTCCTTGTTGTTGTGACTTGTTGTGTGAAGCATTTTTCCTTTTTCATTAGTCCTTGTGACTCGTTGTGTGAACCATTTGTCCTTGTTCATTAATCCTTGTGACTCGTTGTGTAAACTATTTGTCCTTGTTCATTAGTCCTTGTAAACTCATTGTGTGAACCATTTGTCCTTGTTCATTAGTCCTTGTAACTCGTTATGTTAACAATTTGTCCTTGTTTATTAGTCCTTGTGACTCATTGGTTAAACCGTTTGTCCTTGTTATTGTGACTTGTTGTGTGAACTATTTTTCATTGTTCATTAGTCCTTGTGACTTGTTGTGTGAATCATTTGTCCTTGTTCCTTAGTCTTTGTGACTCGTTGTGTGAACCATTTATCCTTGTTCATTAGTCCATATGACTGGTTGCGTGAACCATTTGTCCTTGTTATTTAGTCCTTGTGACTCGTTGTTTAAACCATTTGTCCTTCTTTATTAGTCCCTATGACTCGTTGTGTAAATCATTTGTCCTTGTTATTGTGACTTGTTGTGTGAACCATTTTTCATTGTTCATTAGTCTTTGTGACTCGTTGTGTGAACCATTTGTCCTTGTTCATTAGTCCTTGTGACTTGTTGTGTAAACTATTTGTCCTTGTTCATTAGTCCTTCTGACTCGTTGTGGGAGCCATTTATCCTTGTTCATTAGTCCTAATAACTCGTTATGTTAACCTTTTGTCCTTGTTTATTAGTCCTTGTGACTCATTGGGTAAACCATTTGTCCTTGTTATTGTGACTTGTTGTGTGAACCATTTTTCATTGTTCATTAGTCTTTGTGACTCGTTGTGTGAACCATTTGCCCTTGGTCATTAGTCCTTGTGACTCGTTGTGTAAACTATTTGACCTTGTTCATTAGTCCTTGTAACTCGTTGTATGAACCATTTGTCCTTGTTCATTAGTCCTTGTAACTCGTTATGTTAACCATTTGTCCTTGTTTATTAGTCCTTGTGACTCATTGGGTAAACCATTTGTCCTTGTTATTGTGACTTGTTGTGTGAACCATTTTTCATTGTACATTAGTCTTTGTGACTCGTTGTGTAAACTATTTGACCTTGTTCATTAGTGCTTGTGACTCGTTGTGTGAACCATTTGTCCTTGTTCATTAGTCCATATGATTTGGTTGCGTGAACCATTTGTCCTTGTTATTTAGTCCTTGTGACTCGTTGTTTAAACCATTTGTCCTTGTTTATTAGTCCTTGTAACTCGTTGTGTAAACCATTTGTCCTTGTTATTGTGACTTGTTGTGTGAACCTTTTTTCACTGTTCATTAGTCCTTGGGACTCGTTGTGTGAACCATTTGTCCTTGTTCATTAGTCCTTGTGACTCGTTGTGTAAACTATTTGTCCTTGTTCATTAGTCCTTGTAACTCGTTGTGTGAACCATTTGTCCTTGTTCATTAGTCCTTGTAACTCGTTATGTTAACCATTTGTCCTTGTTTATTAGTCCTTGTGACTCATTGGTTAAACCATTTGTCCTTGTTATTGTGACTTGTTGTGTGAACTAGTTTTCATTGTTCATTAGTCCTTGTGACTTGTTGTGTGAACCATTTGTCCTTGTTCATTAGTCTTTGTGACTCGTTGTGTGAACCATTTGTCCTTGTTATTTAGTCCTTGTGACTCGTTGTTTAAACCATTTAGTCCTTGTGACTCGTTGTATAAACCATTTGCCCTTGTTATTGTGACTTGTTGTGTGAACCATTTTTCATTGTTCATTAGTCTTTGTGGCTCGTTGTGTTAACCATTTGTCCTTGTTCATTAGTCCTTGTGACTCGTTGTGTAAACTATTTGTCCTTGTTCATTAGTCCTTCTGACTCGTTGTGTGAAACATTTATCCTTGTTCATTAGTCCTAATAACTCGTTATGTTAACCATTTGTCCTTGTTTATTAGTCCTTGTGACTCATTGGGTAAACCATTTGTCCTTGTTATTGTGACTTGTTGTGTGAACCATTTTTCATTGTTCATTAGTCTTTGTGACTCCTTTTGTGAACCATTTGTCCTTGTTCATTAGTCCTTGTGACTCATTGTGTAAACTATTTGACCTTGTTCATTAGTCCTCGTGACTCGTTGTGTGAACCATTTGTCCTTAGTCCTTGTTCATTAGTCCTTGTGGCTCGCTGTGTGAACCATTTGTCCTTGTTCTTTAGTCCTTTGTCTTTGTTGTGTGAACCATTTGTCCTTGTTTATTAGGCCTTATGACTCAT
The DNA here is from genome assembly GCF_048544455.1 of Silene latifolia. Classification (NCBI taxonomy): domain Eukaryota; kingdom Viridiplantae; phylum Streptophyta; class Magnoliopsida; order Caryophyllales; family Caryophyllaceae; genus Silene; species Silene latifolia. The sequence goes on from NC_133531.1 coordinate 49,536,251, forward strand.
TGTGTAAACCATTTGTCCTTGTTGTTGTGACTTGTTGTGTGAAGCATTTTTCCTTTTTCATTAGTCCTTGTGACTCGTTGTTTAAACCATTTGTCCTTTTTTATTAGTCCTTGTGACTCGTTGTGTAAACCATTTGTCCTTGTTATTGTGACTTGTTGTGTGAACCATTTTTCATTGTTCATTAGTCTTTGTGACTCGTTGTGTGAACCATTTGTCCTTGTTCATTAGTCCTTGTGACTCGTTGTGTAAACTATTTGTCCTTGTTCATTAGTCCTTCTGACTCGTTGTGTGAACCATTTATCCTTGTTCATTAGTCCTAATAACTCGTTATGTTAACCATTTGTCCTTGTTTATTAGTCCTTGTGTCTCATTGGGTAAACCATTTGTCCTTGTTATTGTGACTTATTGTGTGAACCATTTTTCATTGTTCATTAGTCTTTGTGACTCGTTGTGTGAAACATTTGTCCTTGTTCATTAGTCCTTGTGACTCGTTATGTTAATCATTTGTCCTTGTGACTTGTTGTGTGAACCTTTAGTCCTTGTTCATTAGTCCTTGTGGCTCGTTGTGTGAACCATTTGTCCTTGTTCTTTAATCCTTGGTCTTTGTTGTGTGAACCATTTGTCCTTGTTTATTAGGCCTTATAACTCATTGTGTAAACCATTTGTCCTTGTTGTGGAGACTTGTTGTGTGAAGCATTTTTCCTTGTTCATTAGTCCTTGTGACTCGTTGTGTGAACCATTTGTCCTTTTTCATTAGTCCTTGTGACTCGTTGTGTAAACTATTTGACCTGGTTCATTAGTCCTTGTGACTCATTGTGTGAACCATTTGTCCTTGTTCATTAGTCCTTGTAACTCGTTATGTTAATCATTTGTCCCTGTGACTCGTTGTGTGAACCATTTGTCCTTGTTCTTTAGTCCTTGTGGCTCGTTGTGTGAACCATTTGTCCTTGTTTTTTAGTCCTTGGTCTTTGTTGTGTGAACAATTTGTCCTTGTTTATTAGGCCTTATGACTCGTTGTGTAAACCATTTGTCCTTGTTGTTGTGACTTGTTGTGTGAAGCATGTTTCCTTGTTCTTTAGTCCTTGGTCTTTGTTGTGTGAACCATTTGTCCTTGTTTATTAGGCCTTATGAATCGTTGTGTAAACCATTTGTACTTGTTGTTGTGACTTGTTGTGTGAAGTATTTTTCCTTGTTCATTAGTCCATGTGACTCGTTGTGTGAACCATTTGTCCTTGTTCATTAGTCCTTGTGACTCGTTGTGTAAACTATTTGTCCTTGTTCATTAGTCCTTGTTACTCATTGGTTAAACCAATTGTCCTTGTTATTGTGACTTGTTGTGTCAACTAGTTTTCATTGTTCAGTAGTCCTTGTGACTTGTTGTGTGAACCATTTGTCCTTGTTCATTAGTCTTTGTGACTCGTTGTGTGAACCATTTGTCCTTGTTCATTAGTCCATATGACTGGTTACGTGACACATTTGTCCTTGTTATTTAGTCCTTGTGACTCGTTGTTTAAACCATTTGTCCTTGTTTATTAGTCCTTGTGACTCGTTGTGTAAACCATTTGTCTTTGTTATAGTGACTTGTTGTGTGAACCATTTTTCATTGTTCATTAGTCTTTGTGACTCGTTGTGTGAACCATTTGTCCTTGTTCATTAGTCCTTGTGACTCGTTGTGTAAACTATTTGTCCTTGTTCATTAGTCCTTCGGACTCGTTGTGTGAACCATTTATCCTTGTTCATTAGTCCTAATAACTCGTTATGTTAACCATTTGTCCTTGTTTAGTCCTTGTGACTCATTGGGTAACATTTGTCCTTGTTATTGTGACTTGTTGTGTGAACCATTTTTCATTGTTTATTAGTCTTTGTGACTCGTTGTGTGAACCATTTGTCCTTATTCATTAGTCCTTGTGACTCGTTGTGTAAACTATTTGACTTTTTTCATTAGTCTTTGTGACTCGTTGTGTGAACCATTTGTCCTTGTTCATTAGTCCTTGTAACTCGTTATGTTAATCATTTGTCCTTGTGACTTGTTGTGTGAACCTTTAGTCCTTGTTCATTAGTCCTTGTGGCTCGTTGTGTGAACCATTTGTCCTTGTTCTTTAGTCCTTTGTCTTTGTTGTGTGAACCATTTGTCCTTGTTTATTAGGCCTAATAACTCATTGTGTAAACCATTTGTCCTTGTTGTTGAGACTTATTGTGTGAAGCATTTTTCCTTGTTCATTAGTCCTTGTGACTCGTTGTGTGAACCATTTGTCCTTGTTCATTAATCCTTGTGACTCGTTGTGTAAACTATTTGTCTTTGTTCATTAGTCCTTGTAAACTTCTTGTGTGAACCATTTGTCCTTGTTCATTAGTCCTTGTAACTCGTTATGTTAACAATTTGTCCTTGTTTATTAGTCCTTGTGACTCATTGGTTAAACCATTTGTCCTTGTTATTGTGACTTGTTGTGTGAACTATTTTTCATTGTTCATTAGTCCTTGTGACTTGTTGTGGGAACCATTTGTCCTTTTTCATTAGTCTTTGTGACTCGTTGTGTGAACCATTTGTCCTTTTTCATTAGTCCATATGACTGGTTGCGTGAACCATTTGTCCTTGTTATTTAGTCCTTGTGACTCGTTGTTTAAACCATTTGTCCTTGTTATTGTGACTTGTTGTGTGAACCATTTTTCATTGTTCATTAGTCTTTGTAACTCGTTGTGTGAAGCATTTGTCCTTGTTCATTAGTCCTTGTGACTCGTTGTGTAAACTATTTGACCTGGTTCATTAGTCCTTGCGACTCATTGTGTGAACCATTTGTCCTTGTTCATTAGTCCTTGTAACTCGTTATGTTAATCATTTGTCCTTGTGACTCGTTGTGTGAACCATTTGTCCTTGTTCATTAGTCCTTGTGGCTCGTTGTGTGAACCATTTGTCCTTGTTCTTTAGTCCTTGGTCTTTGTTGTGTGAACAACTTGTCCTTGTTTATTAGGCCTTATGACTCGTTGTGTAAACCATTTGTCCTTGTTGTTGTGACTTGTTGTGTGAAGCATGTTTCCTTGTTCTTTAGTCCTTGGTCTTTGTTGTGTGAACCATTTGTCCTTGTTTATTAGGCCTTATGAATCGTTGTGTAAACCATTTGTCCTTGTTGTTGTGACTTGTTGTGTGAACTATTTGTCCTTGTTCATTAGTCCTTGGGACTCGTTGTGTAAACTATTTGTCCTTGTTCATTAGTCCTTGTAACTCGTTGTGTGAACCATTTGTCCTTGTTCATTAGTCCTTGTAACTCGTTATGTTAACTATTTGTCATTGTTTATTAGTCCTTGTGACTCATTGGTTAAACCATTTGTCCTTGTTATTGTGACTTGTTGTGTGACCTAGTTTTCATTGTTCATTAGTCCTTGTGACTTGTTGTGTGAACCATTTGTCCTTGTTCATTAGTCTTTGTGACTCGTTGTGTGAACCATTTGTCCTTGTTCATTAGTCCATATGACTGGTTGCGTGACACATTTGTCCTTGTTATTTAGTCCTTGTGACTCGTTGTTTAAACCATTTGTCCTTGTTTATTAGTCCTTGTGACTCGTTGTGTAAACCATTTGTCCTTGTTATAGTGACTTGTTGTGTGAACCATTTTTCATTGTTCATTAGTCTTTCTGACTCGTTGTGTGAACCATTTGTCCTTGTTCATTAGTCCTTGTGACTCGTTGTGTAAACTATTTGTCCTTGTTCATTAGTCCTTGTGACTCGTTGTGTGAACCATTTATCCTTGTTCATTAGTCCTAATAACTCGTTATGTTAACCATTTGTCCTTGTTTAGTCCTTGTGACTCATTGGGTAAACCATTTGTCCTTGTTATTGTTACTTGTTGTGTGAACCATTTTTCATTGTTTATTAATCTTTGTGACTCGTTGTGTGAACCATTTTTCCTTGTTCATTAGTCCTTGGGACTCGTTGTGTAAACTATTTGTCCTTGTTCATTAGTCCTTGTAACTCGTTGTGTGAACCATTTGTCCTTGTTCATTAGTTCTTGTAACTCGTTATGTTAACTATTTGTCCTTGTGACTTGTTGTGTGAACCTTTTGTCCTTGTTCATCAGTCCTTGTGGCTCGTTGTGTGAACCATTTGTCCTTGTTCTTTAGTCCTTGGTCTTTGTTGTGTGAACCAGTTGTCCTTGTTTATTAGGCCTTATGACTCGTTGTGTAAACCATTTGTCCTTGTTGTTGTGACTTGTTGTGTGAAGCATTTTTCCTTGTTCATTTTCCTTGTAACTCGTTGTGTGAACCATTTGTCCTTGTTCATTAGTCCTTGTGAATCGTTGTGTAAACTATTTGTCCTTATTCATTAGTCCTTGTTACTCGTTGCGTGAACCATTTATCCTTGTTCATTAGTCCTAATAACTCGTTATGTTAACCATTTGTCCTTGTTTAGTCCTTGTGACTCATTGGGTAAACCATTTGTCCTTGTTATTGTTACTTGTTGTGTGAACCATTTTTCATTGTTTATTAATCTTTGTGACTCGTTGTGTGAACCATTTGTCCTTGTTCATTAGTCCTTGGGACTCGTTGTGTAAACTATTTGTCCTTGTTCATTAGTCCTTGTAACTCATTGTGTGAACCATTTGTCCTTGTTCATTAGTCCTTGTAACTCGTTATGTTAACTATTTGTCCTTGTGACTTGTTGTGTGAACCTTTTGTCCTTATTCATCAGTCCTTGTGGCTCGTTGTGTGAACCATTTGTCCTTGTTCTTTAGTCCTTGGTCTTTGTTGTGTGAACCAGTTGTCCTTGTTTATTAGGCCTTATGACTCGTTGTGTAAACCATTTGTCCTTGTTGTTGTGACTTGTTGTGTGAAACATTTTTCCTTGTTCATTTTCCTTGTGACTCGTTGTGTGAACCATTTATCCTTGTTCATTAGTCCTAATAACTCGTTATGTTAACCATTTGTCCTTGTTTAGTCCTTGTGACTCATTGGGTAAACCATTTGTCCTTGTTATTGTTACTTGTTGTGTGAACCATTTTTCATTGTTTATTAATCTTTGTGACACGTTGTGTGAACCATTTGTCCTTGTTCATTAGTCCTTGGGACTCGTTGTGTAAACTATTTGTCCTTGTTCATTAGTCCTTGTAACTCGTTGTGTGAACCATTTGTCCTTGTTCATTAGTCCTTGTAACTCGTTATGTTAACTATTTGTCCTTGTGACTTGTTGTGTGAACCTTTTGTCCTTGTTCATCAGTCCTTGTGGCTCGTTGTGTGAACCATTTGTCCTTGTTCTTTAGTCCTTGGTCTTTGTTGTGTGAACCAGTTGTCCTTGTTTATTAGGCCTTATGACTCGTTGTGTAAACCATTTGTCCTTGTTGTTGTGACTTGTTGTGTGAAGCATTTTGCTTTGTTCATTAGTCCTTGTGACTCGTTGTGTGAACTATTTGTCCTTGTTCATTAGTCCTTGTGACTCGTTGTGTAAACTATTTGTCCTTGTTCATTAGTCCTTGTGACTCGTTGGGGGAACCATTTGTCCTTGTGACTCGTTGTTTAAACCATTTGTCCTTGTTTATTAGTCCCTGTGACTCGTTGTGTAAACCATTTGTATTTGTTATTGTGACTTGTTGTGTGAACCATTTTTCATTGTTCATTAGTCTTTGTGACTCGTTGTGTGAACCATTTGTCCTTGTTCATTAGTCCTTGTGACTCGTTGTGTAAACTATTTGTCCTTGTTCATTAGTCCTTCTGACTCGTTGTGTGAACCATTTATCATTGTTCATTAGTCCTAATAACTCGTTATGTTAACGATTTGTCCTTGTTTATTAGTCCTTGTGACTCATTGGGTAAATCATTTGTCCTTGTGTATTGTGACTTGTTGTGTGAACCATTTTTCATTGTTCATTAGTCTTTGTGACTCGTTGTGTGAACCATTTGTCCTTGTTCATTAGTCCTTGGGACTCGTTGTGTAAACTATTTGTCCTTGTTCATTAGTCCTTGTAACTCGTTGTGTGAATCATTTGTCCTTGTTCATTAGTCCTTGTAACTCGTTATGTTAACTATTTGTCCTTGTGACTTGTTGTGTGAACCTTTTGTCCTTGTTCATCAGTCCTTGTGGCTCGTTGTGTGAACCATTTGTCCTTGTTCTTTAGTCCTTGGTCTTTGTTGTGTGAACCAGTTGTCCTTGTTTATTAGGCCTTATGACTCGTTGTGTAAACCATTTGTCCTTGTTGTTGTGACTTGTTGTGTGAAGCATTTTTCCTTGTTCATTTTCCTTGTGACTCGTTGTGTGAACCATTTATCCTTGTTCATTAGTCCTAATAACTCGTTATGTTAACCATTTGTCCTTGTTTAGTCCTTGTGACTCATTGGGTAAACCATTTGTCCTTGTTATTGTTACTTGTTGTGTGAACCATTTTTCATTGTTTATTAATCTTTGTGACTCGTTGTGTGAACCATTTGTCCTTGTTCATTAGTCCTTGGGACTCGTTGTGTAAACTATTTGTCCTTGTTCATTAGTCCTTGTAACTCGTTGTGTGAACCATTTGTCCTTATTCATTAGTCCTTGTAACTCGTTATGTTAACTATTTGTCCTTGTGACTTGTTGTGTGAACCTTTTGTCCTTGTTCATCAGTCCTTGTGGCTCGTTGTGTGAACCATTTGTCCTTGTTCTTTAGTCCTTGGTCTTTGTTGTGTGAACAGTTGTCCTTGTTTATTAGGCCTTATGACTCGTTGTGTAAACCATTTGTCCTTGTTGTTGTGACTTGTTGTGTGAAGCATTTTGCTTTGTTCATTAGTCCTTGTGACTCGTTGTGTGAACTATTTGTCCTTGTTCATTAGTCCTTGTGACTCGTTGTGTAAACTATTTGTCCTTGTTCATTAGTCCTTGTGACTCGTTGGGGGAACCATTTGTCCTTGTGACTCGTTGTTTAAACCATTTGTCCTTGTTTATTAGTCCCTGTGACTCGTTGTGTAAACCATTTGTATTTGTTATTGTGACTTGTTGTGTGAACCATTTTTCCTTGTTCATTAGTCGTTGTGTGAACCATTTGTCCTTGTTCATTAGTCCTTGTAACACGTTATGTTAACCATTTGTCCTTGTTTATTAGTCCTTGTGACTCATTGGTTAAACCATTTGTCCCTGTTATTGTGACTTGTTGTGTGAACCATTTTTCATTGTTCATTAGTCTTTGTGACTCGTTGTGTGAACCATTTGTCCTTGTTCATTAGTCCTTGTGACTCGTTGTGTAAACTATTTGTCCTTGATCATTAGTCCTTCTGACTCGTTGTGTGAACCATTTATCCTTGTTCATTAGTCTTAATAACTCGTTATGTTAACGATTTGTTCTTGTTTATTAGTCCTTGTGACTCATTGGGTAAATCATTTGTCCTTGTTATTGTGACTTGTTATGTGAACCATTTTTCATTGTTCATTAGTCTTTGTGACTCGTTGTGTGAACCATTTGTCCTTGTTCATTAGTCCTTGTGACTCGTTGTGTAAACTATTTGTCCTTGTTCATTAGTCCTTCTGACTCGTTGTGGAAACCATTTGTCCTTGTTCATTAGTCCTTGTAACACGTTATGTTAACCATTTGTCCTTGTTTATTAGTCCTTGTGACTCATTGGTTAAACCATTTGTCTCTGTTATTGTGACTTGTTGTGTGAACCATTTTTCATTGTTCATTAGTCTTTGTGACTCGTTGTGTGAACCATTTGTCCTTGTTCATTAGTCCTTGTGACTCGTTGTGTAAACTATTTGTCCTTGATCATTAGTCCTTCTGACTCGTTGTGTGAACCATTTATCCTTGTTCATTAGTCCTAATAACTCGTTATGTTAACGATTTGTTCTTGTTTATTAGTCCTTGTGACTCATTGGGTAAATCATTTGTCCTTGTTATTGTGACTTGTTGTGTGAACCATTTTTCATTGTTCATTAGTCTTTGTGACTCGTTGTGTGAACCATTTGTCCTTGTTCATTAGTCCTTGTGACTCGTTGTGTAAACTATTTGTCCTTGTTCATTAGTCCTTCTGACTCGTTGTGGAAACCATTTGTCCTTGTTCATTAGTCCTTGTAACACGTTATGTTAACCATTTGTCCTTGTTTATTAGTCCTTGTGACTCATTGGTTACACCATTTGTCCCTGTTATTGTGACTTGTTGTGTGAACCATTTTTCATTGTTCATTAGTCTTTGTGACTCGTTGTGTGAACCATTTGTCCTTGTTCATTAGTCCTTGTGACTCGTTGTGTAAACTATTTGTCCTTGATCATTAGTCCTTCTGACTCGTTGTGTGAACCATTTATCCTTGTTCATTAGTCCTAATAACTCGTTATGTTAACGATTTGTTCTTGTTTATTAGTCCTTGTGACTCATTGGGTAAATCATTTGTCCTTGTTATTGTGACTTGTTGTGTGAACCATTTTTCATTGTTCATTAGTCTTTGTGACTCGTTGTGTGAACCATTTGTCCTTGTTCATTAGTCCTTGGGACTCGTTGTGTAAACTATTTGTCCTTGTTCATTAGTCCTTGTAACTCGTTGTGTGAACCATTTGTCCTTGTTCATTAGTCCTTGTAACTCGTTATGTTAACTATTTGTCCTTGTGACTTGTTGTGTGAACCTTTTGTCCTTGTTCATCAGTCCTTGTGGCTCGTTGTGTGAACCATTTGTCCTTGTTCTTTAGTCCTCGGTCTTTGTTGTGTGAACCAGTTGTCCTTGTTTATTAGGCCTTATGACTCGTTGTGTAAACCATTTGTCCTTGTTGTTGTGACTTGTTGTGTGAAGCATTTTTCCTTGTTCATTTTCCTTGTGACTCGTTGTGTGAACCATTTGTCCTTGTTCATTAGTCCTTGTGAATCGTTGTGTAAACTATTTGTCCTTGTTCATTAGTCCTTGTTACTCGTTGCGTGAACCATTTATCCTTGTTCATTAGTCCTAATAACTCGTTATGTTAACCATTTGTCCTTGTTTAGTCCTTGTGACTCATTGGGTAAACCATTTGTCCTTGTTATTGTTACTTGTTGTGTGAACCATTTTTCATTGTTTATTAATCTTTGTGACTCGTTGTGTGAACCATTTGTCCTTGTTCATTAGTCCTTGGGACTCGTTGTGTAAACTATTTGTCCTTGTTCATTAGTCCTTGTAACTCGTTGTGTGAACCATTTGTCCTTGTTCATTAGTTCTTGTAACTCGTTATGTTAACTATTTGTCCTTGTGACTTGTTGTGTGAACCTTTTGTCCTTGTTCATCAGTCCTTGTGGCTCGTTGTGTGAACCATTTGTCCTTGTTCTTTAGTCCTTGGTCTTTGTTGTGTGAACCAGTTGTCCTTGTTTATTAGGCCTTATGACTCGTTGTGTAAACCATTTGTCCTTGTTGTTGTGACTTGTTGTGTGAAGCATTTTTCCTTGTTCATTTTCCTTGTGACTCGTTGTGTGAACCATTTATCCTTATTCATTAGTCCTAATAACTCGTTATGTTAACCATTTGTCCTTGTTTAGTCCTTGTGACTCATTGGGTAAACCATTTGTCCTTGTTATTGTTACTTGTTGTGTGAACCATTTTTCATTGTTTATTAATCTTTGTGACTCGTTGTGTGAACCATTTGTCCTTGTTCATTAGTCCTTGGGACTCGTTGTGTAAACTATTTGTCCTTGTTCATTAGTCCTTGTAACTCGTTGTGTGAACCATTTGTCCTTGTTCATTAGTCCTTGTAACTCGTTATGTTAACTATTTGTCCTTGTGACTTGTTGTGTGAACCTTTTGTCCTTGTTCATCAGTCCTTGTGGCTCGTTGTGTGAACCATTTGTCCTTGTTCTTTAGTCCTTGGTCTTTGTTGTGTGAACCAGTTGTCCTTGTTTATTAGGCCTTATGACTCGTTGTGTAAACCATTTGTCCTTGTTGTTGTGACTTGTTGTGTGAAGCATTTTGCTTTGTTCATTAGTCCTTGTGACTCGTTGTGTGAACTATTTGTCCTTGTTCATTAGTCCTTGTGACTCGTTGTGTAAACTATTTGTCCTTGTTCATTAGTCCTTGTGACTCGTTGGGGGAACCATTTGTCCTTGTGACTCGTTGTTTAAACCATTTGTCCTTGTTTATTAGTCCCTGTGACTCGTTGTGTAAACCATTTGTATTTGTTATTGTGACTTGTTGTGTGAACCATTTTTCCTTGTTCATTAGTCGTTGTGACTCGTTGTGTGAACCATTTGTCCTTGTTCATTAGTCCTTGTAACACGTTATGTTAACCATTTGTCCTTGTTTATTAGTCCTTGTGACTCATTGGTTAAACCATTTGTCCCTGTTATTGTGACTTGTTGTGTGAACCATTTTTCATTGTTCATTAGTCTTTGTGACTCGTTGTGTGAACCATTTGTCCTTGTTCATTAGTCCTTGTGACCCGTTGTGTAAACTATTTGTCCTTGTTCATTAGTCCTTCTGACTCGTTGTGGGAACCATTTGTCCTTGTTTATTAGTCCTTGTAACTCGTTGTGTGAACCATTTGTCCTTGTTCATTAGTCCTTTTAACTCGTTATGTTAACCATTTATCCTTGTTTATTAGTCCTTGTGACTCATTGGTTAAACCATTTGTCCCTGTTATTGTGACTTGTTGTGTGAACCATTTTTCATTGTTCATTAGTCTTTGTGACTCGTTGTGTGAACCATTTGTCCTTGTTCATTAGTCCTTGTGACTCGTTGTGTAAACTCTTTGTCCTTGATCATTAGTCCTTCTGACTCGTTGTGTGAACCATTTATCCTTGTTCATTAGTCCTAATAACTCGTTATGTTAACAATTTGTTCTTGTTCATTAGTCCTTGTAACACGTTATGTTAACCATTTGTCCTTTTTTATTAGTCCTTGTGACTCATTGGTTAAACCATTTGTCCCTGTTATTGTGACTTGTTGTGTGAACTATTTTTCATTGTTCATTAGTCCTTGTGACTTGTTGTGTGAACCATTTGTCCTTGTTCATTAGTCTTTGTGACTCGTTGTGTGAACCATTTGTCCTTGTTCATTAGTCCATATGACTGGTTGCGTGAACCATTTGTCCTTGTTATTTAGTCCTTGTGACTCGTTGTATAAACCATTTGTCCTTGTTTATTAGTCCTTGTGACTCGTTGTGTAAACCATTTGTCCTTGTTATTGTGACTTGTTGTGTGAACCATTTTTCATTGTTCATTAGTCTTTGTGACTCGTTGTGTGAACCATTTGTCCTTGTTCATTAGTCCTTGTGACTCGTTGTGTAAACTATTTGTCCTTGTTCATTAGTCCTTCTGACTCGTTGTGTGAACCATTTATCCTTGTTCATTAGTCCTAATAACTCGTTATGTTAACGATTTGTCCTTGTTTATTAGTCCTTGTGACTCAATGGGTAAATCATTTGTCCTTGTTATTGTGACTTGTTGTGTGAACCATTTTTCATTCTTCATTAGTCTTTGTGACTCGTTGTGTGAACCATATTTCATTGTTCATTAGTCTTTGTGACTCGTTGTGTGAACCATTTGTCCTTGTTCATTAGTCCTTGTGACTCGTTGTGTAAACTATTTGTCCTTGTTCATTAGTCCTTCTGACTCGTTGTGTGAACCATTTATCCTTGTTCATTAGTCCTAATAACTCGTTATGTAAACGATTTGTTCTTGTTCATTAGTCCTTGTAACACGTTATGTTAACCATTTGTCCTTTTTTATTAGTCCTTGTGACTCATTGGTTTAACCATTTGTCCCTGTTATTGTGACTTGTTGTGTGAACTATTTTTCATTGTTCATTAGACCTTGTGACTAGTTTTGTGAACCATTTGTCCTTGTTCATTAGTCTTTGTGCCTCGTTGTGTGAACCATTTGTCCTTGTTCATTAGTACATATGACTGGTTGCGTGAACTATTTGTCCTTGTTATTTAGTCCTTGTGACTCGTTGTTTAAACCATTTGTCCTTGTTTATTAGTCCTTGTGACTCGTTGTGTAAACCATTTGTCCTTGTTATTGTGACTTGTTGTGTGAACCATTTTTCATTGTTCATTAGTCTTTGTGACTCGTTGTGTGAACCATTTGTCCTTGTTCATTAGTCCTTGTGACTCGTTGTGTAAACTATTTGTCCTTGTTCATTAGTCCTAATAACTCGTTGTGTGAACCATTTGTCCTTGTTCATTAGTCCTTGTAACACGTTATGTTAACCATTTGTCCTTTTTTATTAGTCCTTGTGACTCATTGGTTAAACCATTTGTCCCTGTTATTGTGACTTGTTGTGTGAACTATTTTTCATTGTTCATTAGTCCTTGTGACTAGTTGTGTGAACCATTTGTCCTTGTTCATTAGTCTTTGTGCCTCGTTGTGTGAACCATTTGTCCTTGTTCATTAGTCCATATGACTGGTTGCGTGAACTATTTGTCCTTGTTATTTAGTCCTTGTGACTCGTTGTTTAAACCATTTGTCCTTGTTTATTAGTCCTTGTGACTCTGAAACAAATCAAACCGAGAAAGGCCACATTTCACCCGGTTTTGGACCTTGCACTAGATTGAGGTCTAACATGAATTCCGTCTAAGAAGTCGTGCCATTTTCCAGCATGGGATTAATCTTTGGTGAGTTTGGGACGTTTTTGTGTAGGAACTTATATCCCAAAGCCGTTCCTATCATAGAGTTTGCCAAGCTTTTTGAACCGCGCGCAATCAGGACCATGGCTGGAACAAGCTTAGTTTTTTGTGCATTATGTCGCTATCAACCTTCCTCTTTTGAACCAACAAAGCTCAAGGGAATTTATGGCTGCAACAAGGACTCTTACACGGTTTCCTCAAGCCCCATTTCAGTCCATATAATCATAAATAAGAAGTTGAGCTACAAACAAGGAAGTTTGGACTATTAGTTTACTTTCTTTGCTTTATGTCCTTTTCATTTCAGATTTGTCATAGTCCTTGGCTGCCGTTTTTCTTGGTCTTTAGCTGCTATTTTTGTGGCCCTTAGATGTAACTAGTAATCAAGGGTCAAGATTGTAAGCCTTGGTCTATATAAACCAAGCTAAACACTTGAGAACTTCAGATTTGATTGAACATTAATACAAGTGAAAACCTAGTTTTTCCTCTTAAATTCTTTGCTTTGTGCTAGAAGATCCTCCTATGCTTAGTGCTAGGGGTTGAGTGAGTTCTTTGCTAGGTGCTTGAACAAGCTCTTAGTCTTAAACCTTGGCTTTGTGCTTGGTTTATTTCATATCCAATTCACTCGATCCTTAGCATTTGAGTCACGGTTTTTAGCTTGTTTTCTGTCCATTTTCGTGTTCTTAGAGTTTTATTCCAAATTGGTTATCAGAGCTTTGGTTAACAACAAAAATCCTTTCTTTGTGAGTTCATTATACCCTAACCACATTAAAAACACAAAAAACAACCATGAGTGAAGAAAGGATTGCTGGAATTGAAACACAAGTTACTCAACTTTCTGAAAAATGTGATTTGTTGCTAGAATCTCTCAATGTTATCATGGCTAACATTCCAACACCACCACCAAGAGGAGGACAACCACCTAGAGGCAGGGGTAGTGATACGAAAATTACTCAAAAGAATAAGATTCGTTAGAGTTGCAGCGGAATTAACAAAACTGGACAGTGCTGAAGACTGTTTGATTGTCGGATTTATATGATTTGAACGGTTTAGTGAACTGTTTGAATCAGAACGTGAAATTAGTTATTTTTATGTGTTTTTTTGTAATATAAACGAACAAGAAAATAAAAGGATATTTGTTTCGAAATATGTGAATAAATCGAACCAATGGGATATTTGCTTGAGCTAGACCTATAACTCAACCAATGGTGAACTATAATCAAGACCTATTGATTATAACTCGGGTTAATGCTTGAAAACGCGTCAAACAATAACAATTTGGAACGAAACGCGTCGAACCTAGGGTTTACAAAACTTGCAAACACAATAAAGCAACAGCTTCAATTTTCTAAATTTAATATATCATATCATGTTTAAAATAAGAATACAATGACTCCTATTTATACTAACTAAAAAACTCCTAAACCGATTAAGGAAACAAGCTCCCTTAAACCGATCTCCTAGATCTACTCGTGTAGATTAAGACTTCTATGGCAATTCTAATTGCCTTATTACACACTCCTTAAAGATATAAGAAATACTTCCCTAAAACATAATAGGTAAACTGAATTTAGGAAACTAGTAAACTTTCCTAAAACCGAATAAGCTACTAATTAGGAAAGTAGAACTTCTAACACAAATAGGAAATAAATAACTTATACTAATTCAACTAAGATATGACTTCTTTTAGGAAAGAAGTCTCGACACCTCTTCCTTGGGCGCCAAGTAACCGAGTAAACAGCTACTAAGACTGCTTCTTATGCGCATATAACTGAACAGTCACGGAGACTGTTCATTTCGACCAGTTCTGGCATCATTTTCGTATCATCCCCTCCCCCTTCGAAAGGAATTGTCCTCAATTCATGATGCTTCAATCCTCCGGGATCAAATATGAACTTCACAAACCTGGATGCAAATTCATTTATAAGAAATAGTAATAAACTTGAATTATCTTTTAGTTCATCATCTTCAATAAAAACTTCAAGCTCATCTATCTTGTTTGCTTCCAAACTCCTCTCGTGCCTTCCACCCTTCCACCCTCCGTGCACAAGAATTAGAAACTTGTTAATAACTGCATATTTAAGATCAAGTGAACATGATGATCTTTTGACAGTTGTAGCATTCATCTTTACTTGATTACCAACCACATAAGAACTCGACAACTCTTTAAACTTTATAAAACCCAGTAAGAAGTTATCATTGCATTCAACATCTTCATAATTCCCCATTAACACCGAAGTGAAGAAAGTAAGATCAGAATCCCTATCACCATATAAGAACTCATCTACATACGATTTCAATGGAGATTTATATTCGCTCTTCATCAACATAGGTTTGTCATGAACTAGATTGCTATGAATCAAACTTAACTCCATTGTCAGTCCTTCAACAATTTCTCTTTTCTCCGCTTGTTGATAATCATCCTCATCAAAATTCACAATCTTTGTAACTTCACCATCAATAGCATCAACCGTCTCGTCGTCTTCATAATCATCAAATATAGGGGAACGATTTACACATAAGGAAGGATAAATGTTATTGTGTAGCTTCTCATTGTTTAGCACTTGTTCAAATTCATCCTCCATAGATTCCTTCCTTGTTTGAAGGGTATGCCTCAGGTCTAAGAACGTATCATAGGTTGGAGCTTCATATACTTCAATTTCTTCATCATCTCGTTCTTCGCCATTGATAATAAACAACCCTCTTTCTTGCAATTCTTCATCATATAATTTGTCTCGAATGGCAATTGCTTCACATAGCGTTATACTTCTTCGATTAGGGCACTCACTTTGATAATGTCCTAACCCTTGACACTTGAAACATCGAACTTTGGTCAAGCTCTTCTCTTTAGGCTCCTGAACAGTCTTAGAAACTGTTTGAACGACAGGGGTTGCTGAAACCACAGATTTCGCACTTGTGCTCGAACTAGTTTCTTTGTATTCAATCACCTCGGGCCTTTCCCAACTACTTGACCTATAAGTAACACGACTTGACTTGATTTGTCCTTCCGCCTTGATACAAAGATCACATAACATATCGAAAGAAGAATAAGGGTGCATCTCGACCGCATGAGCAATATTAAGGTTTAACCCTCGAAAGAAACGAGCCATCTTTTGTTCCTCAATCTCCTCTACTTCACTCATAAGGGTTATTCTTTCAAATTCAGCAATATAATCGGCAATACTCAAGCTCCCTTGCATTAATTCAGCCAATTTACGATATAAATCAATCTTATGAGTTTTGGGAACAAACCTCTTTCGTAGCTTACGTTTTAAAGACTCCCATGAAGCTAGCTTTTCCTTCCCTTCACGTGCCCTAGCAGCCTTCAAACTTTCATACCATAAAGATGCATTCTTGCGTAGCTTCAAGATTGCATATTTGCAACGCTTCTCATCATCAATGTCCTTGAAGTCGAACATCCTCTCCATCTGTCTTTCCCATTCAAAATATTCCTCGGGATCCGTGCCACCAACAAACTCTGGAAGTTCATTGATTTTGAACTCATCCATGTACTTGACCGGTTCTCTCCGTGGTTGCATACGATGTCCTGGGGTAAAGTTGATGTTCTTTAAAGCCTCTTGGAGATTGTGAAGAAAATTTGGATCATTAAAATCCATGATCACCGTCTTGGATCAACAAATCTGTCTCTGATGCCAAATGATACGAAAATTGCGCGGAAGCGGTTTAATAGAATAACGAACAATAATAGAAAAGGGATATTTGCTTCGAAATCTGTCTAGAAATCGAACCAATGGGATATTTGCTTGAGCTAGACCTATAACTCAACCAATGGTGAACTATAATCAAGACCTATTGATTATAACTCGGGTTAATGCTTGAAAACGCGTCAAACAATAACAATTTGGAACGAAACGCGTCGAACCTAGGGTTTACAAAACTTGCAAACACAATAAAGCAACAGCTTCAATTTTCTAAATTCAATATATCATATCATGTTTAAAATAAGAATACAATGACTCCTATTTATACTAACTAAAAAACTCCTAAACCGATTAAGGAAACAAGCTCCCTTAAACCGATCTCCTAGATCTACTCGTGTAGATTAAGACTTCTATGGCAATTCTAATTGCCTTATTACACACTCCTTAAAGATATAAGAAATACTTCCCTAAAACATAATAGGTAAACTGAATTTAGGAAACTAGTAAACTTTCCTAAAACCGAATAAGCTACTAATTAGGAAAGTAGAACTTCTAACACAAATAGGAAATAAATAACTTATACTAATTCAACTAAGATATGACTTCTTTTAGGAAAGAAGTCTCGACACCTCTTCCTTGGGCGCCAAGTAACCGAGTAAACAGCTACTAAGACTGCTTCTTATGTCATTTCGACCAGTTCTGGCATCATTTTCGTATCAGGTAGAGGCCGTGGCTTCATGGGTAGAGGACGAGCTCATGGTGGCCGTGAGGAGGAAGAGCTTTCTGATTCGGAGGAGTCCATGGCCGAGGCCTTTCATGGAGAGCCCAACAAAGACTTAAAGGTAGAAATTCCTGATTTTCATGGTAGTTTAAACCCCGAGGATTTGTTAGATTGGTTTAGGACCATTGAAAGAGTCTTTGAGTTTAAAGGTTATTCTGATGGCAAAGCTTTTAAAGTTGCAATCTTGAAACTCAAAGGCTATGCTTCCCTTTGGTATGAGAACTTAAAAAATCAGAGAAGAAGGGATGGTAAGGAACCTATTAAGTCTTGGTTAAAACTGAAAAAGAAGCTTAATGAGAAGTTTATACCTAAAGAGTACACTCAAGACATTTTCATTAAGCTCACACAACTTAAACAAGACCAACAACCACTTGAGTCATATCTTAGAGACTTTGAACAACTTACTTTGCAATGTGAACTCAATGAGAAGCCCGAACAGAAAATTGCTAGATTTGTTGAAGGGTTAGATACTAAGATTGCTCATAGGGTTAGAATGCAACAAGTATGGTCCTTTGATGAAGCCGTTAATTTGGCTTTAAGGGTTGAGAAAATGGGTAAAGGGAAGGCTACAACCGCCAAACCAACCACCAAAACCGCCACCTTTAGACCCCCAACCAGTTTCAAAATTAATGAACCACCCTCTCAAAACAAAACCACCATACTTGACAAAGGAAAGGCAGCCGAAACCTCACAAAAAAAGACCATGCCTCTCAAAAAATGTTACCAATGCCAAGGTTATGGTCACTTTGCCAAAGAATGCCCAACCAAGAGAGCCCTTAGTAGCTTTGAAGTGGTTCATTGGGGAGATGATGAGATTCTTGTGTGTGATGAGGAAATGGAGGGAACGGACCATGAAGAGGATGATGTGGTTATGCCGGATGCGGGTCTTAGCTTGGTTACTTGGAGAGTGATGCATACCCAACCCCAACCCTTGGAAATGGATCAAAGACAACAAATCTTTAGGTCTAGGTGCAACATTAAGGGAAGAGTTTGCAATCTTATCATTGATGGAGGGAGTTGTACCAATGTAGCCTCTAGTACTCTCATTGAAAAGCTATCTTTACCCACACAAGACCACCCTAGTCCTTATAAATTAAGGTGGCTTAACAAGGGGGCAGAAGTTAGAGTGGATAAGCAATGCCTTGTAACCTTCTCCATTGGCAAGAACTATTCGGATGAGGCCCTTTGTGATGTTCTACCTATGGATGCTTGTCATCTTCTTCTTGGGAGACCTTGGGAGTTTGATAGGGAGTCGGTACACCATGGGAGAGACAACACTTACACCTTCAAGTTTGGCTCAAGAAAGGTCATTCTAACACCACTTCCACCCGTCCTTAAGCATACTACACCACCATCCATGCTTGAGCCTTCAAAAGAGGTATTATTGATCAATGAGGCCGAGATGCTCCAAGAGTTAAAGGGTGATGAAGATGTCTATGCTCTTATTGCAAAAGATGTGGTTTTTGGGCAGAATGTTTCACTTCCTAAGGAGGTCCAAGAGCTCCTCCAATCCTATGAAGATGTGTTCCCAAATGAGCTCCCAAGTGGCTTGCCTCCTCTTAGGGGCATTGAGCATCAAATTGATTTCATTCCGGGGGCTACATTACCAAACAAGGCTGCCTATAGAAGTGATCCTAAAGCTACTCAAGAGTTACAACAACAAATTGGAGAACTTGTGAGCAAGGGCTTTGTGAGAGAGTCCCTTAGTCCGTGTGTTGTCCCGACCCTCTTAGTGCCAAAGAAAGATGGGTCTTGGAGGATGTGTACGGATAGTAGAGCTATCAACAACATTACCATCAAGTATAGGTTTCCCATACCTAGGCTTGATGACATCTTGGATGAGCTTAGTGGAGCTCAATTGTTTTCAAAGATTGATTTAAGGCAAGGCTATCACCAAGTAAGAATCAAAGAAGGAGATGAGTGGAAAACCGCATTCAAAACAAAGCATGGGTTGTATGAATGGCTTGTCATGCCATTTGGTCTTTCTAATGCACCAAGTACCTTCATGAGGCTCATGACCGAGGTACTTAGACCTTATTTGGGCAGATTTGTGGTTGTTTACTTTGATGATATCTTGGTTTATAGTCCTTCCAAGGAAGAGCACCTCAAGCATTTGCAAGTGTTGTTTGAAACTCTTAGGGAACACAAGTTGTATGGCAAGCTAGAGAAGTGTTCTTTTATGCAAAATGAAGTCCAATTCTTGGGCTTTATCATTTCTGACCGTGGCATATTGGTTGATCAAGAGAAGGTTAAGGCAATCAAATCATGGCCTATACCTAAGAATATCACGGATGTAAGGAGTTTTCATGGGTTGGCATCATTCTATAGGAGGTTCATCAAAGATTTTAGCACACTTATGGCTCCTATAACCGAATGTATGAAGAAAGGGGAGTTCAAATGGGGAGATAAGGCTGAATCATCCTTCAATATTATCAAAGAGAAGCTTTGTGAGTCCTAATAACTCGTTATGTTAACGATTTGTCCTTGTTTATTAGTCCTTGTGACTCATTGGGTAAATCATTTGTCCTTGTTATTGTGACTTGTTGTGTGAACCATTTTTCATTGTTCATTAGTCTTTGTGACTCGTTGTGTGAACCATTTTTCATTTGTCATTAGTCTTTGTGACTCGTTGTGTGAACCATTTGTCCTTGTTCATTAGACCTTGTGACTCGTTGTGTAAACTATTTGTCCTTGTTCATTAATCCTTCTGACTCGTTGTGGGAACCATTTATCCTTGTTCATTAGTCCTAATAACTCGTTATGTTAACCATTTTTCCTTGTTTATTAGTCCTTGTGACTCATTGGGTAAACCATTTGACCTTGTTATTGTGACTTGTTGTGTGAACCATTTTTCATTGTTCATTAGTCTTTGTGACTCGTTGTGTGAACCATTTGTCCTTGTTCATTAGTCCTTAAGACTCGTTGTGTAAACTATTTGTCCTTGTTCATTAGTCCTTCTGACTCGTTGTGTGAACCATTTATCCTTGTTCATTAGTCCTAATAACTCGTTATGTTAACGATTTGTCCTTGTTTATTAGTCCTTGTGACTCATTGGGTAAATCATTTGTCCTTGTTATTGTGACTTGTTGTGTGAACCATTTTTCATTGTTCATTAGTCTTTGTGATTGGTTGTGTGAACCATTTTTCATTGTTCATTAGTCTTTGTGACTCGTTGTGTGAACCATTTGTCCTTGTTCAATAGTCCTTGTGACTCGTTGTGTAAACTATTTGTCCTTGTTCATTAGTCCTTCTGACTCGTTGTGGGAACCATTTATCCTTGTTCATTAGTCCTAATAACTCGTTATGTTAACCATTTGTCCTTGTTTATTAGTCCTTGTGACTCATTGGGTAAACCATTTGTCCTTGTTATTGTGACTTGTTGTGTGAACCATTTTTCATTGTTCATTAGTCTTTGTGACTCGTTGTGTGAACCATTTGTCCTTGTTCATTAGTCCTTGTGACTCGTTGTGTAAACTATTTGTCCTTTTTCATTAGTCCTTCTGACTCGTTGTGTGAACCATTTATCCTTGTTCATTAGTCCTAATAACTCTTTATGTTAACGATTTGTTCTTGTTTATTAGTCTTTGTGACTCATTGGGTAAATCATTTGTCCTTGTTATTGTGACTTGTTGTGTGAACCATATTTTAGTCTTTGTGACTCGTTGTGTGAACCATTTGTCCTTGTTCATTAGTCCTTGTGACTCGTTGTGTAAACTATTTGTCCTTGTTCATTAGTCCTTCTGACTCGTTGTGGGAACCATTTGTCCTTGTTTATTAGTCCTTGTAACTCGTTGTGTGAACCATTTGTCCTTGTTCATTAGTCCTTTTAACTCGTTATGTTAACCATTTGTCCTTGTTTATTAGTCCTTGTGACTCATTGGTTAAACCATTTGTCCTTGTTATTGTGACTTGTTGTGTGAACTAGTTTTCATTGTTCATTAGTCCTTGTGACTTCTTGTGTTAACCATTTGTTCTTGTCATTAGTCTTTGTGACTCGTTGTGTGAACCATTTGTCCTTGTTCAGTCGGTTGCGTGACCCATTTTTCCTTTTTATTTAGTTCTTGTGACTCGTCGTTTAAACCATTTGTCCTTGTTTATTAGTCCTTGTGACTCGTTGTGTAAACCATTTGTCCTTGTTGTTGTGACTTGTTGTGTGAAGCATTTTGCTTTGTTTATTAGTCCTTGTGACTCGTTGTGTGAACCATTTGTCCTTGTTCATTAGTCCTTGTGACTCGTTGTGTAAACTATTTGTCCTTGTTCATTAGTCCTTGTGACTCGTTGGGGGAACCATTTGTCCTTGTGACTCGTTGGGGGAACCATTTGTCCTTGTGACTCGTTGTTTAAACCATTTGTCCTTGTTTATTAGTCCCTGTGACTCGTTTTGTAAACCATTTGTATTTGTTATTGTGACTTGTTGTGTGAACCATTTTTCCTTGTTCATTAGTCCTTGTGACTCGTTGTGTGAACCATTTGTCCTTGTTCATTAGTCCTTGTAACACTTTATGTTAACCATTTGTCCTTGTTTATTAGTCCTTGTGACTCATTGGTTAAACCATTTGTCCCTGTTATTGTGACTTGTTGTGTTAACTATTTTTCATTGTTCATTAGTCCTTGTGACTTGTTGTGTGAACCATTTGTCCTTGTTCATTAGTCTTTGTGACTCGTTGTGTGAAGCATTTGTCCTTGTTCATTAGTCCATATGACTGGTTGCGTGAACCATTTGTCCTTGTTATTTAGTCCTTGTGACTCGTTGTTTAAACCATTTGTCCTTGTTTATTAGTCCTTGTGACTCGTTGTGTAAACCATTTGTCCTTGTTATTTAGACTTGTTTTGTGAACCATTTTTCATTGTTCATTAGTCTTTGTGACTCGTTGTGTGAACCATTTGTCCTTGTTCATTAGTCCTTGTGACTCGTTGTGTAAACTATTTGTCCTTGTTCATTAGTCCTTGTGACTCGTTGGGGGAACCATTTGTCCTTGTGACTCGTTGGGGGAACCATTTGTCCTTGTGACTCGTTGTTTAAACCATTTGTCCTTGTTTATTAGTCCCTGTGACTCGTTTTGTAAACCATTTGTATTTGTTATTGTGACTTGTTGTGTGAACCATTTTTCCTTGTTCATTAGTCCTTGTGACTCGTTGTGTGAACCATTTGTCCTTGTTCATTAGTCCTTGTAACACTTTATGTTAACCATTTGTCCTTGTTTATTAGTCCTTGTGACTCATTGGTTAAACCATTTGTCCCTGTTATTGTGACTTGTTGTGTTAACTATTTTTCATTGTTCATTAGTCCTTGTGACTTGTTGTGTGAACCATTTGTCCTTGTTCATTAGTCTTTGTGACTCGTTGTGTGAAGCATTTGTCCTTGTTCATTAGTCCATATGACTGGTTGCGTGAACCATTTGTCCTTGTTATTTAGTCCTTGTGACTCGTTGTTTAAACCATTTGTCCTTGTTTATTAGTCCTTGTGACTCGTTGTGTAAACCATTTGTCCTTGTTATTTAGACTTGTTTTGTGAACCATTTTTCATTGTTCATTAGTCTTTGTGACTCGTTGTGTGAACCATTTGTCCTTGTTCATTAGTCCTTGTGACTCGTTGTGTAAACTATTTGTCCTTGTTCATTAGTCCTTTTGACTCGTTGTGGGAACCATTTATCCTTGTTCATTAGTCCTAATAACTAGTTATGTTAACCATTTGTCCTTGTTTATTAGTCCTTGTGACTCATTGGGTAAACCATTTGTCCTTGTTATTGTGACTTGTTGTGTGAACCATTTTTCATTGTTCATTAGTCTTTGTGACTCGTTGTGTGAACCATTTGTCCTTGTTCATTAGTCCTTGTGACTCGTTGTGTAAACTATTTGTCCGTGTTCATTAGTCCTTCTGACTCGTTGTGTGAACCATTTATCCTTGTTCATAAGTCATAATAACTCGTTATGTTAACGATTTGTTCTTGTTTATCAGTCCTTGTGACTCATTGGGTAAATCATTTGTCCTTGTTATTGTGACTTCTTGTGTGAACCATTTTTCATTGTTCATTAGTCTTTGTGACTCGTTGTGTGAACCATTTGTCCTTGTTCATTAGTCCTTGTGACTCGTTGTGTAAACTATTTGTCCTTGTTCATTAGTCCTTCTGACTCGTTGTGGGAACCATTTGTCCTTGTTTATTAGTCCTTGTAACTCGTTGTGTGAACCATTTGTCCTTGTTCATTAATCCTTTTAACTCGTTATGTTAACCATTTATCCTTGTTTATTAGTCCTTGTTACTCATTGGTTAAACCATTTGTCCTTGTTATTGTGACTTGTTGTGTGAACTAGTTTTCATTGTTCATTAGTCCTTGTGACTTCTTGTGTTAACCATTTGTTCTTGTCATTAGTCTTTGTGACTCGTTGTGTGAACCTTTGTCCTTGTTCAGTCGGTTGCGTAACCCATTTTTCCTTTATATTTATTCCTTGTGACTCGTTGTTTAAACCATTTGTCCTTGTTTATTAGTCCTTGTGACTCGTTGTGTAAACCATTTGTCCTTGTTGTTGTGACTTGTTGTGTGAAGCATTTTGCTTTGTTCATTAGTCCTTGTGACTCGTTGTGTGAACTATTTGTCCTTGTTCATTAGTCCTTGTGACTCGTTGTGTAAACTATTTGTCCTTGTTCATTAGTCCTTGTGACTCGTTGGGGGAACCATTTGTCCTTATGACTCGTTGTTTAAACCATTTGTCCTTGTTTATTAGTCCCTGTGACTCATTGTGTAAACCATTTGTATTTGTTATTGTGTCTTGTTGTGTGAACCATTTTTCCTTGTTCATTAGTCCTTGTGACTCGTTGTGTGAACCATTTGTCCTTGTTCATTAGTCCTTGTAACACGTTATGTTAACCATTTGTCCTTGTTTATTAGTCCTTGTGACTCATTGGTTAAACCATTTGTCCCTGTTATTGTGACTTGTTGTGTGAACTATTTTTCATTGTTCATTAGTCCTTGTGACTTGTTGTGTGAACCATTTGTCCTTGTTCATTAGTCTTTGTGACTCGTTGTGTGAACCATTTGTCCTTGTTCATTAGTGCATATGACTGGTTGCGTGAACCATTTGTCCTTGTTATTTAGTCCTTGTGACTCGTTGTATAAACCATTTGTCCTTGTTTATTAGTCCTTGTGACCCGTTGTGTAAACCATTTGTCCTTGTTATTGTGACTTGTTGTGTGAACCATTTTTCATTGTTCATTAGTCTTTGTGACTCGTTGTGTGAACCATTTGTCCTTGTTCATTAGTCCTTGTGACTCGTTGTGTAAACTATTTGTCCTTGTTCATTAGTCCTTCTGACTCGTTGTGTGAACCATTTATCCTTGTTCATTAGTCCTAATAACTCGTTATGTTAACGATTTGTCCTTGTTTATTAGTCCTTGTGACTCAATGGGTAAATCATTTGTCCTTGTTATTGTGACTTGTTGTGTGAACCATTTTTCATTCTTCATTAGTCTTTGTGACTCGTTGTGTGAACCATATTTCATTGTTCATTAGTCTTTGTGACTCGTTGTGTGAACCATTTGTCCTTGTTCATTAGTCCTTGTTACTCGTTGTGTAAACTATTTGTCCTTGTTCATTAGTCCTTCTGACTCGTTGTGGGAACCATTTATCCTTTTTCATTAATCCTAATAACTCGTTATGTCAACCATTTGTCCTTGTTTATTAGTCCTTGTGACTCATTGGGTAAACCATTTGTCCTTGTTATTGTGACTTGTTGTGTGAACCATTTTTCATTGTTCATTAGTCTTTGTGACTCGTTGTGTGAACCATTTGTCCTTGTTCATTAATCCTTGTGACTCGTTGTGTAAACTATTTGTCCTTGTTCATTAGTCCTTCTGACTCGTTGTGTGAACCATTTATCCTTGTTCATTAGTCATAATAACTCGTTATGTTAACGATTTGTTCTTGTTTATCAGTCCTTGTGACTCATTGGGTAAATCATTTGTCCTTGTTATTGTGACTTGTTGTGTGAACCATTTTTCATTGTTCATTAGTCTTTGTGACTCGTTGTGTGAACCATTTGTCCTTGTTCATTAGTCCTTGTGACTCGTTGTGTAAACTATTTGTCCTTGTTCATTAGTCCTTCTGACTCGTTGTGGGAACCATTTGTCCTTGTTTATTAGTTCTTGTAACTCGTTGTGTGAACCATTTGTCCTTGTTCATTAGTCCTTTTAACTCGTTATGTTAACCATTTATCCTTGTTTATTAGTCCTTGTGACTCATTGGTTAAACCATTTGTCCTTGTTATTGTGACTTGTTGTGTGAACTAGTTTTCATTGTTCATTAGTGGAATAAAACTCTAAGAACTCGAAATTGGACAGAATTTGAGTGCTAAAACGATTGCCAAATGCTAAGGATTGAGTATGGGGATATGACCTAAACCAAGCACAAAGCCAACGTTTAAGACTAAGAGTTGGTTCAAGCACAAAGCAATGAACTTACTCAGCCCCTAGCACTAAGCAAAGGAGGTTCTTCTAGCACTAAGCAAAGAATTATAAGAGAGAAAACTAGGTTTTCACTTGTATTAATGTTCATTCAAATCTGAAGTTCTCAAGTGTTTAGCTTGGTTTATATAGACCAAGGCTTACAATCTTGACCCTTGATTACTAGTTACATCTAAGGGCCACAAAAATAGCAGCTAAAGACCAAGAAAAACGGCAGCCAAGGACTATGACAAATCTGAAATGAAAAGGATATAAAGCAAAGAAAGTAAACTAATAGTCCAAACTTCCTTGTTTGTAGCTCAACTTCTTATTTATGATTATATGGACTGAAATGGGGCTTGAGGAAACCGTGTAAGAGTCCTTGTTGCAGCCATAAAGTCCCTTGAGCTTTGTTGGTTCAAAAGAGGAAGGTTGATAGCGACATAATGCACAAAAAACTAAGCTTGTTCCAGCCATGGTCCTGATTGCGCGGTTCAAAAGCTTGGCAAACTCTATGATAGGAACGGCTTTGGGATATAAGTTCCTACACAAAAACGTCCCAAACTCACCAAAGATTAATCCCATGCTGGAAAATGGCACGACTTCTTAGACGGAATTCATGTTAGACCTCAATCTAGTGCAAGGTCCAAAACCGGGTGAAATGTGGCCTTTCTCGGTTTGATTTGTTTCAATCTCCCCTTCTTGAAAAGGATTTGCCCTCAAATCCTCGAGCTTATCCTCCTCAATCTCTTCATAATAAGGACTTAAATCCCCAACATTGAAAGTTCCATGGACTCCATATTCTCCGGGAAGGTTTATCTTGTATGCATTGGACCCAAACTTCTCAAGTACTTCGAATGGACCATCAGCCCTAGGCATGAGCTTATTCTTCCTTTTTTCTGGAAATCTTTCTTTCCTCAAGTGTATCCAAACAAGATCTCCGGGTTCAAAGCTTTTGGTTCCCTTAACACCCTTGGATTTGGCCTTGTGAGCCTCATTAGCCTTCTCAATTTGCTTCTTGACTTGTTCGTGGACATGGAGCATTTGTTCAACCCTTTTCTTAGCATCATAATCAATGGTATTTCTTTTGATGGGTGCCAAATCAGTAGGCATCATAGGATTCACGCCATATACCACTTCAAATGGAGACTTGCCCGTGGTTGTGGAAGGGGCTCGGTTGAAGGCAAACTCGGCTTGAGCTAGTTTGAGGTCCCAATCTTTCAATGACCTTGCAACCGTGCACCTAAGGATCCTCCCCAAGGTCTTGTTGGTAACTTCCGTTTGCCCATCAGTTTGGGGGTGATGGGAGGTGCTAAACAAGAGCCTTGTTTTGAGTAGCTTCCATAAGGTTCTCCAAAAATGACTCATGAACTTGGAATCCCTATCCGAGACAATGGACTTAGGAATACCATGTAGCTTGACCACTTCTTTGAAATAGAGCTCGGCCACACTAGTTGCATCTTCGGTTTTCTTGCAAGCAATGAAATGAGCCATTTTGCTGAATCTATCCACAACCACCATGATTGAATCCTTCCCTCTTTGAGTTCTTGGTAAAGCAACAATGAAATCCATGCTTATGTCTTCCCATGGCTGATTTGGAACCGGCAAAGGAGTGTAGGGGCCTGTTTGGAAATAGGATTTTGATTGTTGACAAGGAGCACACCTCTTGATCACATCTTGGACATCCCCAAGCATCTTAGGCCAATAGAATTGCTCTTGGAGTATGTCATAGGTCTTTTGAATGCCAAAGTGCCCGGCAAGACCATTGGAGTGAACTTCCCTTATCAATAAGTTTCTATAAGGTCCCCTAGGCACACACAACTTGTTCCCAAAGAATAAGAACCCATTTTGAACCAAGTACTTGCTCTTGAGCTTGATTTGGCCAGATTGAAGAAGCTCCCATTCTCCTTTAAAATCCGGATCTTCCACATATAATTCTTTCATGTACTCAAACCCAAGGACCCTTTGCTCCATGAAACTCAACATAATGAATCTCCTAGACAATGCATCAGCCACTATGTTATCTTTCCCTTCTATGTACTTGCTTGAGAAGTTGAAGGATTGTAAGAACTCCACCCATTTAGCATGCCTATGATTGAGCTTGTGTTGACCATTAATGTATTTGAGAGCCTCATGATCAGAATGTAGGACGAATGGTCGTGGTTTCAAGTAGTGACTCCAATGGGTTAAGGCTCGAACAATAGCATAGAACTCCTTATCATAAGTTGAGTAATTGAGCTTGGCACCACTCAATTTCTCACTAAAGTAAGCAATTGGCTTGTGCTCTTGAACAAGGACAGCCCCAATGCCAATGCCACTAGCATCACACTCAACTTCAAACAACTTATTGAAATTTGGCAAAGTAAGAATAGGAGACTCACAAAGCTTCTCTTTGATAATATTGAAGGATGATTCAGCCTTATCTCCCCATTTGAACTCCCCTTTCTTCATACATTCGGTTATAGGAGCCATAAGTGTGCTAAAATCTTTGATGAACCTCCTATAGAATGATGCCAACCCATGAAAACTCCTTACATCCGTGATATTCTTAGGTATAGGCCATGATTTGATTGCCTTAACCTTCTCTTGATCAACCAATATGCCACGGTCAGAAATGATAAAGCCCAAGAATTGGACTTCATTTTGCATAAAAGAACACTTTTCTAGCTTGCCATACAACTTGTGTTCCCTAAGAGTTTCAAACAACACTTGCAAATGCTTGAGGTGCTCTTCCTTGGAAGGACTATAAACCAAGATATCATCAAAGTAAACAACCACAAATCTGCCCAAATAAGGTCTAAGTACCTCGGTCATGAGCCTCATGAAGGTACTTGGTGCATTAGAAAGACCAAATGGCATGACAAGCCATTCATACAACCCATGCTTTGTTTTGAATGCGGTTTTCCACTCATCTCCTTCTTTGATTCTTACTTGGTGATAGCCTTGCCTTAAATCAATCTTTGAAAACAATTGAGCTCCACTAAGCTCATCCAAGATGTCATCAAGCCTAGGTATGGGAAACCTATACTTGATGGTAATGTTGTTGATAGCTCTACTATCCGTACACATCCTCCAAGACCCATCTTTCTTTGGCACTAAGAGGGCCGGGACAGCACACGGACTAAGGGACTCTCTCACAAAGCCCTTGCTCACAAGTTCTCCAATTTGTTGTTGTAACTCTTGAGTAGCTTTAGGATCACTTCTATAGGCAGCCTTGTTTGGTAATGTAGCCCCCGGAATGAAATCAATTTGATGCTCAATGCCCCTAAGAGGAGGCAAGCCACTTGGGAGCTCATTTGGGAACACATCTTCATAGGATTGGAGGAGCTCTTGGACCTCCTTAGGAAGTGAAACATTCTGCCCAAAAACCACATCTTTGCAACAAGAGCATAGACATCTTCATCACCCTTTAACTCTTGGAGCATCTCGGCCTCATTGATCAATAATACCTCTTTTGAAGGCTCAAGCATGGATGGTGGTGTAGTATGCTTAAGGACGGGTGGAAGTGGTGTTAGAATGACCTTTCTTGAGCCAAACTTGAAGGTGTAAGTGTTGTCTCTCCCATGGTGTACCGAATCCCTATCAAACTCCCAAGGTCTCCCAAGAAGAAGATGACAAGCATCCATAGGTAGAACATCACAAAGGGCCTCATCCGAATAGTTCTTGCCAATGGAGAAGGTTACAAGGCATTGCTTATCCACTCTAACTTCTGCCCCTTTGTTAAGCCACCTTAATTTATAAGGACTAGGGTGGTCTTGTGTGGGTAAAGATAGCTTTTCAATGAGAGTACTAGAGGCTACATTGGTACAACTCCCTCCATCAATGATAAGATTGCAAACTCTTCCCTTAATGGTGCACCTAGACCTAAAGATTTGTTGTCTTTGATCCATTTCCAAGGGTTGGGGTTGGGTATGCATCACTCTCCAAGTAACCAAGCTAAGACCTGCATCCGGCATAACCACATCATCCTCTTCATGGTCCGTTCCCTCCATTTCCTCATCACACACAAGAATCTCATCATCTCCCCAATGAACCACTTCAAAGCTACTAAGGGCTCTCTTGGTTGGGCATTCTTTGGCAAAGTGACCATAACCTTGGCATTGGTAACATTTTTTGAGAGGCATGGTCTTTTTTTGTGAGGTTTGCTGCTTTTCCTTTGTCAAGTATGGTGGTTTTGTTTTGAGAGGGTGGTTCATTAATTTTGAAACTGGTTGGGGGTCTAAAGGTGGTGGTTTTGGTGGTTGGTTTGGTGGTTGTAGCCTTCCCTTTACCCATTTTCTCAACCCTTAAAGCCAAATTAACGGCTTCATCAAAGGACCATACTTGTTGCATTCTAACCCTATGAGCAATCTTAGTATCTAACCCTTCAACAAATCTAGCAATTTTCTGTTCGGGCTTCTCATTGAGTTCACATTGCAAAGTAAGTTGTTCAAAGTCTCTAAGATATGACTCAAGTGGTTGTTGGTCTTGTTTAAGTTGTGTGAGCTTAATGAAAATGTCTTGAGTGTACTCTTTAGGTATAAACTTCTCATTAAGCTTCTTTTTCAGTTTTAACCAAGACTTAATAGGTTCCTTACCATCCCTTCTTCTCTGATTTTTAAGTTCTCATACCAAAGGGAAGCATAGCCTTTGAGTTTCAAGATTGCAACTTTAAAAGCTTTGCCATCAGAATAACCTTTAAACTCAAAGACTCTTTCAATGGTCCTAAACCAATCTAACAAATCCTCGGGGTTTAAACTACCATGAAAATCAGGAATTTCTACCTTTAAGTCTTTGTTGGGCTCTCCATGAAAGGCCTCGGCCATGGATTCCTCCGAATCAGAAAGCTCTTCCTCCTCACGGCCACCATGAGCTCGTCCTCTACCCATGAAGCCACGGCCTCTACCCCTGCCTCTAGGTGGTTGTCCTCCTCTTGGTGGTGGTGTTGGAATATTAGCCATGATAACATTGAGAGATTCTAGCAACAAATCACATTTTTCAGAAAGTTGAGTAACTTGTGTTTCAATTCCAGCAATCCTTTCTTCACTCATGGTTGTTTTTTTGTGTTTTTAATGTGGTTAGGGTATAATGAACTCACAAAGAAAGGATTTTTGTTGTTAACCAAAGCTCTGATAACCAATTTGGAATAAAACTCTAAGAACTCGAAATTGGACAGAATTTGAGTGCTAAAACGATTGCCAAATGCTAAGGATTGAGTATGGGGATATGACCTAAACCAAGCACAAAGCCAAGGTTTAAGACTAAGAGTTGGTTCAAGCACAAAGCAATGAACTTACTCAGCCCCTAGCACTAAGCAAAGGAGGTTCTTCTAGCACTAAGCAAAGAATTATAAGAGAGAAAACTAGGTTTTCACTTGTATTAATGTTCATTCAAATCTGAAGTTCTCAAGTGTTTAGCTTGGTTTATATAGACCAAGGCTTACAATCTTGACCCTTGATTACTAGTTACATCTAAGGGCCACAAAAATAGCAGCTAAAGACCAAGAAAAACGGCAGCCAAGGACTATGACAAATCTGAAATGAAAAGGACATAAAGCAAAGAAAGTAAACTAATAGTCCAAACTTCCTTGTTTGTAGCTCAACTTCTTATTTATGATTATATGGACTGAAATGGGGCTTGAGGAAACCGTGTAAGAGTCCTTGTTGCAGCCATAAAGTCCCTTGAGCTTTGTTGGTTCAAAAGAGGAAGGTTGATAGCGACATAATGCACAAAAAACTAAGCTTGTTCCAGCCATGGTCCTGATTGCGCGCGGTTCAAAAAGCTTGGCAAACTCTATGATAGGAACGGCTTTGGGATATAAGTTCCTACACAAAAACGTCCCAAACTCACCAAAGATTAATCCCATGCTGGAAAATGGCACGACTTCTTAGACGGAATTCATGTTAGACCTCAATCTAGTGCAAGGTCCAAAACCGGGTGAAATGTGGCCTTTCTCGGTTTGATTTGTTTCAATTAGTCCTTGTGACTTCTTGTGTTAACCATTTATTCTTGTCATTAGTCTTTGTGACTCGTTGTGTGAACCATTTGTCCTTGTTCAGTCGGTTGCGTAACCCATTTTTCCTTTTTATTTATTCCTTGTGACTCGTTGTTTAAACCATTTGTCCTTGTTTATTAGTCCTTGTGACTCGTTGTGTAAACCATTTGTCCTTGTTGTGACTTGTTGTGTGAAGCATTTTGCTTTGTTCATTAGTCCTTGTGACTCGTTGTGTGAACTATTTGTCCTTGTTCATTAGTCCTTGTGACTCGTTGTGTAAACTATTTGTCCTTGTTCATTAGTCCTTGTGACTCGTTGGGGGAACCATTTGTCCTTATGACTCGTTGTTTAAACCATTTGTCCTTGTTTATTAGTCCCTGTGACTCGTTGTGTAAACCATTTGTCCTTGTTATTGTGACTTGTTGTGTGAACCATTTTTCCTTGTTCATTAGTCCTTGTGACTCGTTGTGTGAACCATTTGTCCTTGTTCATTAGTCCTTGTAACACGTTATGTTAACCATTTGTCCTTGTTTATTAGTCCTTGTGACTCATTGGTTAAACCATTTGTCCCTGTTATTGTGACTTGTTGTGTGAACTATTTTTCATTGTTCATTAGTCCTTGTGACTTGTTGTGTGAACCATTTGTCCTTGTTCATTAGTCTTTGTGACTCGTTATGTGAACCATTTGTCCTTGTTCATTAGTCCATATGACTGGTTGCGTGAACCATTTGTCCTTGTTATTTAGTCCTTGTGACTCGTTGTATAAACCATTTGTCCTTGTTTATTAGTCCTTGTGACTCGTTGTGTAAACCATTTATCCTTGTTATTGTGACTTGTTGTGTGAACCATTTTTCATTGTTCATTAGTCTTTGTGACTCGTTGTGTGAACCATTTGTCCTTGTTCATTAGTCCTTGTGACTCGTTATGTAAACTATTTGTCCTTGTTCATTAGTCCTTCTGACTCGTTGTGGGAACCATTTATCCTTGTTCATTAGTCCTAATAACTCATTATGTTAACCATTTGTCCTTGTTTATTAGTCATTGTGACTCATTGGGTAAACCATTTGTCCTTGTTATTGTGACTTGTTGTGTGAACCATTTTTCATTGTTCATTAGTCTTTGTGACTCGTTGTGTGAACCATTTGTCCTTGTTCATTAGTCCTTGTGACTCGTTGTGTAAACTATTTGTCCTTGTTAAGTAGTCCTTCTGACTCGTTGTGTGAACCATTTATCCTTGTTCATTAGTCCTAATAACTCGTTATGTTAACGATTTGTCCTTGTTTATTAGTCTTTGTGACTCATTGGGTAAATCATTTGTCCTTGTTATTGTGACTTGTTGTGTGAACCATTTTTCATTGTTCATTAGTCTTTGTGACTCGTTGTGTGAACCATTTGTCCTTGTTCATTAGTCCTTGTGACTCGTTGTGTAAACTATTTGTCCTTGTTCATTAGTCCTTCTGACTCGTTGTGGGAACCATTTGTCCTTGTTTATTAGTCCTTGTAACTCGTTGTGTGAACCATTTGTCCTTTTAACTCGTTATGTTAACCATTTGTCCTTGTTTATTAGTCCTTGTGACTCATTGGTTAAACCATTTGTCCTTGTTATTGTGACTTGTTGTGTGAACTAGTTTTCATTATTCATTAGTCCTTGTGACTTCTTGTGTTAACCATTTGTTCTTGTCATTAGTCTTTGTGACTCGTTGTGTGAACCATTTGTCCTTGTTCAGTCGGTTGCGTGACCCATTTTTCCTTTTTATTTAGTCCTTGTGACTCGTTGTTTAAACCATTTGTCCTTGTTTATTAGTCCTAGTGACTCGTTGTGTAAACCATTTGTCCTTGTTGTTGTGACTTGTTGTGTGAAGCATTTTGCTTTGTTCATTAGTCCTTGTGACTCGTTGTGTGAACTATTTGTCCTTGTTCATTAGTCCTTGTGACTCGTTGTGTAAACTATTTGTCCTTGTTCATTAGTCCTTGTGACTCGTTGGGGGAACCATTTGTCCTTGTTTATTAGTCCCTGTGACTCGTTGTGTAAACCATTTGGATTTGTTATTGTGACTTGTTGTGTGAACCATTTTTCCTTGCTCATTAGTCCTTGTGACTCGTTGTGTGAACCATTTGTCCTTGTTCATTAGTCCTTGTAACACGTTATGTTAACCATTTGTCCTTGTTTATTAGTCCTTGTGACTCATTGGTTATACCATTTGTCCCTGTTATTGTGACTTGTTGTGTGAACTATTTTTCATTGTTCATTAGTCCTTGTGACTTGTTGTGTGAACCATTTGTCCTTGTTCATTAGTCTTTGTGACTCGTTGTGTGAACCATTTGTCCTTGTTCATTAGTCCATATGACTGGTTGCGTGAACCATTTGTCCTTGTTCATTAGTCCTTGTGACTCGTTGTGTAAACTATTTGTCCTTGTTCATTAGTCCTTCTGACTCGTTGTGGGAACCATTTATCCTTGTTCATTAGTCCCAATAACTCGTTATGTTAACCATTTGTCCTTGTTTATTAGTCCTTGTGACTCATTGGGTAAACCATTTGTCCTTGTTATTGTGACTTGTTGTGTGAACCATTTTTCATTGTTCATTAGTCTTTGTGACTCGTTGTGTGAACCATTTGTCCTTGTTCATTAGTCCTTGTGACTCGTTGTGTAAACTATTTGTCCTTGCTCATTAGTCCTTCTGACTCGTTGTGTGAACCATTTATCCTTGTTCATTAGTCCTAATAACTCGTTATGTTAACGATTTGTCCATGTTTATTAGTTCTTGTGACTCATTGGGTAAATCATTTGTCCTTGTTATTGTGACTTGTTGTGTGAACCATTTTTCATTGTTCATTAGTCTTTGTGACTCGTTGTGTGAACCATTTGTCCTTGTTCATTAGTCCTTGTGACTTGTTGTGTAAACTATTTGTCCTTGTTCATTAGTCCTTCTGACTCGTTGTGGGAACCATTTGTCCTTGTTTATTAGTCCTTGTAACTCGTTGTGTGAACCATTTGTCCTTGTTCATTAGTCCTTTTAACTCGTTATGTTAACCATTTGTCCTTGTTTATTAGTCCTTGTGACTCATTGGTTAAAACATTTGTCCTTGTTATTGTGACTTGTTGTGTGAACTAGTTTTCATTGTTCATTAGTCCTTGTGACTTCTTGTGTTAACCATTTGTTCTTGTCATTAGTCTTTGTGACTCGTTGTGTGAACCATTTGTCCTTGTTCAGTCGGTTGCGTGACCCATTTTTCCTTTTTATTTAGTCCTTGTGACTCGTTGTTTAAACTATTTGTCCTTGTTTATTAGTCCTTGTGACTCGTTGTGTAAACCATTTGTCCTTGTTGTTGTGACTTGTTGTGTGAAGCATTTTGCTTTGTTCATTAGTCCTTGTGACTCGTTGTGTGAACTATTTGTTTTTGTTCATTAGTCCTTGTGACTCGTTTTGTAAACTATTTGTCCTTGTTCATTAGTCCTTCTGACTCGTTGGGGGAACCATTTGTCCTTGTGACTCGTTGTTTAAACCATTTGTCCTTGTTTATTAGTCCCTGTGACTCGTTGTGTAAACCATTTGTCCTTGTTATTGTGACTTGTTGTGTGAACCATTTTTCATTGTTCATTAGTCTTTGTGACTCGATGTGTGAACCATTTGTCCTTGTTCATTAGTCCTTGTGACTCGTTGTGTAAACTATTTGTCCTTGTACATTAGTCTTTGTGACTCGTTGTGTGAACCATTTATCCTTGTTCATTAGTCCTAATAACTCATTATGTTAACCATTTGTCCTTGTTTATTAGTCCTTGTGACTCATTGGGTAAACCATTTGTCCTTGTTATTGTGACTTGTTGTGTGAACCATTTTTCATTGTTCATTAGTCTTTGTGACTCGTTGTGTGAACCATTTGTCCTTGTTCATTAGTCCTTGTGACTCGTTGTGTAAACTATTTGTCCTTGTTCATTAGTCCTTCTGACTCGTTGTGGGAACCATTTGTCCTTGTTTATTAGTCCTTGTAAATCGTTGTGTGAACCATTTGTCCTTGTTCATTAGTCCTTGTGACTCGTTGTGTAAACTATTTGTCCTTGTTCATTAGTCCTCCTGACTCGTTGTGGGAACCATTTGTCCTTGTTTATTAGTCCTTGTAACTCGTTGTGTGAACCATTTGTCCTTTTAACTCGTTATGTTAACCATTTGTCCTTGTTTATTAGTCCTTGTGACTCATTGGTTAAACCATTTGTCCTTGTTATTGTGACTTGTTGTGTGAACTAGTTTTCATTATTCATTAGTCCTTGTGACTTCTTGTGTTAACCATTTGTTCTTGTCATTAGTCTTTGTGACTCGTTGTGTGAACCATTTGTCCTTGTTCAGTCGGTTGCGTGACCCATTTTTCCTTTTTATTTAGTCCTTGTGACTCGTTGTTTAAACCATTTGTCCTTGTTTATTAGTCCTAGTGACTCGTTGTGTAAACCATTTGTCCTTGTTGTTGTGACTTGTTGTGTGAAGCATTTTGCTTTGTTCATTAGTCCTTGTGACTCGTTGTGTGAACTATTTGTCCTTGTTCATTAGTCCTTGTGACTCGTTGTGTAAACTATTTGTCCTTGTTCATTAGTCCTTGTGACTCGTTGGGGGAACCATTTGTCCTTGTGACTCGTTGTTTAAACCATTTGTCCTTGTTTATTAGTCCCTGTGACTCGTTGTGTAAACCATTTGGATTTGTTATTGTGACTTGTTGTGTGAACCATTTTTCCTTGCTCATTAGTCCTTGTGACTCGTTGTGTGAACCATTTGTCCTTGTTCATTAGTCCTTGTAACACGTTATGTTAACCATTTGTCCTTGTTTATTAGTCCTTGTGACTCATTGGTTAAACCATTTGTCCCTGTTATTGTGACTTGTTGTGTGAACTATTTTTCATTGTTCATTAGTCCTTGTGACTTGTTGTGTGAACCATTTGTCCTTGTTCATTAGTCTTTGTGACTCGTTGTGTGAACCATTTGTCCTTGTTCATTAGTCCATATGACTGGTTGCGTGAACCATTTGTCCTTGTTATTTAGTCCTTGTGACTCGTTGTTTAAACCATTTGTCCTTGTTTATTAGTCCTTGTGACTCGTTGTGTAAACCATTTGTCATTGTTATTGTGACTTTTTGTGTGAACCATTTTTCATTGTTCATTAGTCTTTGTGACTCGTTGTGTGAACCATTTGTCCTTGTTCATTAGTCCTTGTGACTCGTTGTGTAAACTATTTGTCCTTGTTCATTAGTCCTTCTGACTCGTTGTGGGAACCATTTATCCTTGTTCATTAGTCCCAATAACTCGTTATGTTAACCATTTGTCCTTGTTTATTAGTCCTTGTGACTCATTGGGTAAACCATTTGTCCTTGTTATTGTGACTTGTTGTGTGAACCATTTTTCATTGTTCATTAGTCTTTGTGACTCGTTGTGTGAACCATTTGTCCTTGTTCATTAGTCCTTGTGACTCGTTGTGTAAACTATTTGTCCTTGCTCATTAGTCCTTCTGACTCGTTGTGTGAACCATTTATCCTTGTTCATTAGTCCTAATAACTCGTTATGTTAACGATTTGTCCATGTTTATTAGTTCTTGTGACTCATTGGGTAAATCATTTGTCCTTGTTATTGTGACTTGTTGTGTGAACCATTTTTCATTGTTCATTAGTCTTTGTGACTCGTTGTGTGAACCATTTGTCCTTGTTCATTAGTCCTTGTGACTTGTTGTGTAAACTATTTGTCCTTGTTCATTAGTCCTTCTGACTCGTTGTGGGAACCATTTGTCCTTGTTTATTAGTCCTTGTAACTCGTTGTGTGAACCATTTGTCCTTGTTCATTAGTCCTTTTAACTCGTTATGTTAACCATTTGTCCTTGTTTATTAGTCCTTGTGACTCATTGGTTAAAACATTTGTCCTTGTTATTGTGACTTGTTGTGTGAACTAGTTTTCATTGTTCATTAGTCCTTGTGACTTCTTGTGTTAACCATTTGTTCTTGTCATTAGTCTTTGTGACTCGTTGTGTGAACCATTTGTCCTTGTTCAATCGGTTGCGTGACCCATTTTTCCTTTTTATTTAGTCCTTGTGACTCGTTGTTTAAACTATTTGTCCTTGTTTATTAGTCCTTGTGACTCGTTGTGTAAACCATTTGTCCTTGTTGTTGTGACTTGTTGTGTGAAGCATTTTGCTTTGTTCATTAGTCCTTGTGACTCGTTGTGTGAACTATTTGTTTTTGTTCATTAGTCCTTGTGACTCGTTTTGTAAACTATTTGTCCT
The DNA here is from genome assembly GCF_048544455.1 of Silene latifolia. Classification (NCBI taxonomy): domain Eukaryota; kingdom Viridiplantae; phylum Streptophyta; class Magnoliopsida; order Caryophyllales; family Caryophyllaceae; genus Silene; species Silene latifolia. The sequence continues at coordinate 49,573,889 of NC_133531.1, forward strand.
TGTTCATTAGTCCTTCTGACTCGTTGGGGGAACCATTTGTCCTTGTGACTCGTTGTTTAAACCATTTGTCCTTGTTTATTAGTCCCTGTGACTCGTTGTGTAAACCATTTGTCCTTGTTATTGTGACTTGTTGTGTGAACCATTTTTCATTGTTCATTAGTCTTTGTGACTCGATGTGTGAACCATTTGTCCTTGTTCATTAGTCCTTGTGACTCGTTGTGTAAACTATTTGTCCTTGTACATTAGTCTTTGTGACTCGTTGTGTGAACCATTTATCCTTGTTCATTAGTCCTAATAACTCATTATGTTAACCATTTGTCCTTGTTTATTAGTCCTTGTGACTCATTGGGTAAACCATTTGTCCTTGTTATTGTGACTTGTTGTGTGAACCATTTTTCATTGTTCATTAGTCTTTGTGACTCGTTGTGTGAACCATTTGTCCTTGTTCATTAGTCCTTGTGACTCGTTGTGTAAACTATTTGTCCTTGTTCATTAGTCCTTCTGACTCGTTGTGGGAACCATTTGTCCTTGTTTATTAGTCCTTGTAACTCGTTGTGTGAACCATTTGTCCTTGTTCATTAGTCCTTGTAACTCGTTATGTTAACCATTTGTCCTTGTTTATTACTCCTTATGACTCATTGGTTAAACCATTTGTCCTTGTTATTGTGACTTGTTGTGTGAACTAGTTTTCATTGTTCATTAGTCCTTGTGACTTCTTGTGTGAACCTTTTGTTCTTGTCATTAGTCTCTGTGACTCGTTGTGTGAACCATTTGACCTTGTTCAGTCGGTTGCATGACCCATTTTTCCTTTTTATTTAGTCCTTGTGACTCGTTGTTTAAACCATTTGTCCTTGTTTATTAGTCCTTGTGACTCATTGGGTAAACCATTTGTCCTTGTTATTGTGACTTGTTGTGTGAACCATTTTTCATTGTTCATTAGTCTTTGTGACTCGTTGTGTGAACCATTTGTCCTTGTTCATTAGTCCTTCTGACTCGTTGTGTAAACTATTTGTCCTTGTTAATTAGTCCTTCTGACTCGTTGTGTGAACCATTTATCCTTGTTCATTAGTCCTAATAACTCGTTATGTTAACGATTTGTCCTTGTTTATTAGTCCTTGTGACTCATTGGGTAAATCATTTGTCCTTGTTATTGTGACTTGTTGTGTGAACCATTTTTCATTGTTCATTAGTCTTTGTGACTCGTTGTGTGAACCATTTGTCCTTGTTCATTAGTCCTTGTGACTCGTTGTGTAAACTATTTGTCCTTGTTAATTAGTCCTTCTGACTCGTTGTGTGAACCATTTATCCTTGTTCATTAGTCCTAATAACTCGTTATGTTAACGATTTGTCCTTGTTTATTAGTCCTTGTGACTCATTGGTTAAACCATTTGTCCTTGTTATTGTGACTTGTTGTGTGAACCATTTTTCATTGTTCATTAGTCTTTGTGACTCGTTGTGTGAACCATTTGTCCTTGTTCATTAGTCCTTGTGACTCGTTGTGTAAACTATTTGTCCTTGTTAATTAGTCCTTCTGACTCGTTGTGTGAACCATTTATCCTTGTTCATTATTCCTAATAACTCGTTATGTTAACGATTTGTCCTTGTTTATTAGTCCTTGTGACTCATTGGTTAAACCATTTGTCCTTGTTATTGTGACTTGTTGTGTGAACTAGTTTTCATTGTTCATTAGTCCTTGTGACTTCTTGTGTTAACCATTTGTTCTTGTCATTAGTCTTTGTGACTCGTTGTGTGAACCATTTGTCCTTGTTCAGTCGGTTGCGTAACCCATTTTTCCTTTTTATTTATTCCTTGTGACTCGTTGTTTAAACCATTTGTCCTTGTTTATTAGTCCTTGTGACTCGTTGTGTAAACCATTTGTCCTTGTTGTTGTGACTTGTTGTGTGAAGCATTTTGCTTTGTTCATTAGTCCTTGTGACTCGTTGTGTGAACTATTTGTCCTTGTTCATTAGTCCTTGTGACTCGTTGTGTAAACTATTTGTCCTTGTTCATTAGTCCTTGTGACTCGTTGGGGGAACCATTTGTCCTTATGACTCGTTGTTTAAACCATTTGTCCTTGTTTATTAGTCCCTGTGACTCGTTGTGTAAACCATTTGTATTTGTTATTGTGTCTTGTTGTGTGAACCATTTTTCCTTGTTCATTAGTCCTTGTGACTCGTTGTGTGAACCATTTGTCCTTGTTCATTAGTCCTTGTAACACGTTATGTTAACCATTTGTCCTTGTTTATTAGTCCTTGTGACTCATTGGTTAAACCATTTGTCCCTGTTATTGTGACTTGTTGTGTGAACTATTTTTCATTGTTCATTAGTCCTTGTGACTTGTTGTGTGAACCATTTGTCCTTGTTCATTAGTCTTTGTGACTCGTTGTGTGAACCATTTGTCCTTGTTCATTAGTCCATATGACTGGTTGCGTGAACCATTTGTCCTTGTTATTTAGTCCTTGTGACTCGTTGTATAAACCATTTGTCCTTGTTTATTAGTCCTTGTGACTCGTTGTGTAAACCATTTGTCCTTGTTATTGTGACTTGTTGTGTGAACCATTTTTCATTGTTCATTAGTCTTTGTGACTCGTTGTGTGAACCATTTGTCCTTGTTCATTAGTCCTTGTGACTCGTTGTGTAAACTATTTGTCCTTGTTCATTAGTCCTTCTGACTCGTTGTGTGAACCATTTATCCTTGTTCATTAGTCCTAATAACTCGTTATGTTAACGATTTGTCCTTGTTTATTAGTCCTTGTGACTCAATGGGTAAATCATTTGTCCTTGTTATTGTGACTTGTTGTGTGAACCATTTTTCATTCTTCATTAGTCTTTGTGACTCGTTGTGTGAACCATATTTCATTGTTCATTAGTCTTTGTGACTCGTTGTGTGAACCATTTGTCCTTGTTCATTAGTCCTTGTGACTCGTTGTGTAAACTATTTGTCCTTGTTCATTAGTCCTTCGGACTCGTTGTGTGAACCATTTATCCTTGTTCATTAGTCCTAATAACTCGTTATGTCAACCATTTGTCCTTGTTTATTAGTCCTTGTGACTCATTGGGTAAACCATTTGTCCTTGTTATTGTGACTTGTTGTGTGAACCATTTTTCATTGTTCATTAGTCTTTGTGACTCGTTGTGTGAACCATTTGTCCTTGTTCATTAGTCCTTGTGACTCGTTGTGTAAACTATTTGTCCTTGTTCATTAGTCCTTCTGACTCGTTGTGTGAACCATTTATCCTTGTTCATTAGTCATAATAACTCGTTATGTTAACGATTTGTTCTTGTTTATCAGTCCTTGTGACTCATTGGGTAAATCATTTGTCCTTGTTATTGTGACTTGTTGTGTGAACCATTTTTCATTGTTCATTAGTCTTTGTGACTCGTTGTGTGAACCATTTGTCCTTGTTCATTAGTCCTTGTGACTCGTTGTGTAAACTATTTGTCCTTGTTCATTAGTCCTTCTGACTCGTTGTGGGAACCATTTGTCCTTGTTTATTAGTTCTTGTAACTCGTTGTGTGAACCATTTGTCCTTGTTCATTAGTCCTTTTAACTCGTTATGTTAACCATTTATCCTTGTTTATTAGTCCTTGTGACTCATTGGTTAAACCATTTGTCCTTGTTATTGTGACTTGTTGTGTGAACTAGTTTTCATTGTTCATTAGTCCTTGTGACTTGTTGTGTGAACCATTTGTCCTTGTTCATTAGTCTTTGTGACTCGTTGTGTGAACCATTTGTCCTTGTTCATTAGTCCATATGACTGGTTGCGTGAACCATTTGTCCTTGTTATTTAGTCCTTGTGACGCGTTGTATAAACCATTTGTCCTTGTTTATTAGTCCTTGTGACTCGTTGTGTAAACCATTTGTCCTTGTTATTGTGACTTGTTGTGTGAACCATTTTTCATTGTTCATTAGTCTTTGTGACTCGTTGTGTGAACCATTTGTCCTTGTTTATTAGTCCTTGTAACTCGTTGTGTGAACCATTTGTCCTTGTTCATTAGTCCTTGTAACTCGTTATGTTAACCATTTGTCCTTGTTTATTACTCCTTATGACTCATTGGTTAAACCATTTGTCCTTGTTATTGTGACTTGTTGTGTGAACTAGTTTTCATTGTTCATTAGTCCTTGTGACTTCTTGTGTGAACCTTTTGTTCTTGTCATTAGTCTCTGTGACTCGTTGTGTGAACCATTTGACCTTGTTCCGTCGGTTGCATGACCCATTTTTCCTTTTTATTTAGTCCTTGTGACTCGTTGTTTAAACCATTTGTCCTTGTTTATTAGTCCTTGTGACTCATTGGGTAAACCATTTGTCCTTGTTATTGTGACTTGTTGTGTGAACCATTTTTCATTGTTCATTAGTCTTTGTGACTCGTTGTGTGAACCATTTGTCCTTGTCCATTAGTCCTTGTGACTCGTTGTGTAAACTATTTGTCCTTGTTAATTAGTCCTTCTGACTCGTTGTGTGAACCATTTATCCTTGTTCATTAGTCCTAATAACTCGTTATGTTAACGATTTGTCCTTGTTTATTAGTCCTTGTGACTCATTGGGTAAATCATTTGTCCTTGTTATTGTGACTTGTTGTGTGAACCATTTTTCATTGTTCATTAGTCTTTGTGACTCGTTGTGTGAACCATTTGTCCTTGTTCATTAGTCCTTGTGACTCGTTGTGTAAACTATTTGTCCTTGTTAATTAGTCCTTCTGACTCGTTGTGTGAACCATTTATCCTTGTTCATTAGTCCTAATAACTCGTTATGTTAACGATTTGTCCTTGTTTATTAGTCCTTGTGACTCATTGGTTAAACCATTTGTCCTTGTTATTGTGACTTGTTGTGTGAACCATTTTTCATTGTTCATTAGTCTTTGTGACTCGTTGTGTGAACCATTTGTCCTTGTTCATTAGTCCTTGTGACTCGTTGTGTAAACTATTTGTCCTTGTTAATTAGTCCTTCTGACTCGTTGTGTGAACCATTTATCCTTGTTCATTAGTCCTAATAACTCGTTATGTTAACGATTTGTCCTTGTTTATTAGTCCTTGTGACTCATTGGTTAAACCATTTGTCCTTGTTATTGTGACTTGTTGTGTGAACTAGTTTTCATTGTTCATTAGTCCTTGTGACTTCTTGTGTTAACCATTTGTTCTTGTCATTAGTCTTTGTGACTCGTTGTGTGAACCATTTGTCCTTGTTCATCGGTTGCGTAACCCATTTTTCCTTTTTATTTATTCCTTGTGACTCGTTGTTTAAACCATTTGTCCTTGTTTATTAGTCCTTGTGACTCGTTGTGTAAACCATTTGTCCTTGTTGTTGTGACTTGTTGTGTGAAGCATTTTGCTTTGTTCATTAGTCCTTGTGACTCGTTGTGTGAACTATTTGTCCTTGTTCATTAGTCCTTGTGACTCGTTGTGTAAACTATTTGTCCTTGTTCATTAGTCCTTGTGACTCGTTGGGGGAACCATTTGTCCTTATGACTCGTTGTTTAAACCATTTGTCCTTGTTTATTAGTCCCTGTGACTCGTTGTGTAAACCATTTGTATTTGTTATTGTGTCTTGTTGTGTGAACCATTTTTCCTTGTTCATTAGTCCTTGTGACTCGTTGTGTGAACCATTTGTCCTTGTTCATTAGTCCTTGTAACACGTTATGTTAACCATTTGTCCTTGTTTATTAGTCCTTGTGACTCATTGGTTAAACCATTTGTCCCTGTTATTGTGACTTGTTGTGTGAACTATTTTTCATTGTTCATTAGTCCTTGTGACTTGTTGTGTGAACCATTTGTCCTTGTTCATTAGTCTTTGTGACTCGTTGTGTGAACCATTTGTCCTTGTTCATTAGTCCATATGACTGGTTGCGTGAACCATTTGTCCTTGTTATTTAGTCCTTGTGACTCGTTGTATAAACCATTTGTCCTTGTTTATTAGTCCTTGTGACTCGTTGTGTAAACCATTTGTCCTTGTTATTGTGACTTGTTGTGTGAACCATTTTTCATTGTTCATTAGTCTTTGTGACTCGTTGTGTGAACCATTTGTCCTTGTTCATTAGTCCTTGTGACTCGTTGTGTAAACTATTTGTCCTTGTTCATTAGTCCTTCTGACTCGTTGTGTGAACCATTTATCCTTGTTCATTAGTCCTAATAACTCGTTATGTTAACGATTTGTCCTTGTTTATTAGTCCTTGTGACTCAATGGGTAAATCATTTGTCCTTGTTATTGTGACTTGTTGTGTGAACCATTTTTCATTCTTCATTAGTCTTTGTGACTCGTTGTGTGAACCATATTTCATTGTTCATTAGTCTTTGTGACTCGTTGTGTGAACCATTTGTCCTTGTTCATTAGTCCTTGTGACTCGTTGTGTAAACTATTTGTCCTTGTTCATTAGTCCTTCGGACTCGTTGTGTGAACCATTTATCCTTGTTCATTAGTCCTAATAACTCGTTATGTCAACCATTTGTCCTTGTTTATTAGTCCTTGTGACTCATTGGGTAAACCATTTGTCCTTGTTATTGTGACTTGTTGTGTGAACCATTTTTCATTGTTCATTAGTCTTTGTGACTCGTTGTGTGAACCATTTGTCCTTGTTCATTAGTCCTTGTGACTCGTTGTGTAAACTATTTGTCCTTGTTCATTAGTCCTTCGGACTCGTTGTGTGAACCATTTATCCTTGTTCATTAGTCCTAATAACTCGTTATGTTAACGATTTGTTCTTGTTTATCGAGTCCTTGTGACTCATTGGGTAAATCATTTGTCCTTGTTATTGTGACTTGTTGTGTGAACCATTTTTCATTGTTCATTAGTCTTTGTGACTCGTTGTGTGAACCATTTGTCCTTGTTCATTAGTCCTTGTGACTCGTTGTGTAAACTATTTGTCCTTGTTCATTAGTCCTTCTGACTCGTTGTGTGAACCATTTGTCCTTGTTTATTAGTTCTTGTAACTCGTTGTGTGAACCATTTGTCCTTGTTCATTAGTCCTTTTAACTCGTTATGTTAACCATTTATCCTTGTTTATTAGTCCTTGTGACTCATTGGTTAAACCATTTGTCCTTGTTATTGTGACTTGTTGTGTGAACTAGTTTTCATTGTTCATTAGTCCTTGTGACTTGTTGTGTGAACCATTTGTCCTTGTTCATTAGTCTTTGTGACTCGTTGTGTGAACCATTTGTCCTTGTTCATTAGTCCATATGACTGGTTGCGTGAACCATTTGTCCTTGTTATTTAGTCCTTGTGACTCGTTGTATAAACCATTTGTCCTTGTTTATTAGTCCTTGTGACTCGTTGTGTATACCATTTGTCCTTGTTATTGTGACTTGTTGTGTGAACCATTTTTCATTGTTCATTAGTCTTTGTGACTCGTTGTGTGAACCATTTGTCCTTGTTCATTAGTCCTTGTGACTCGTTATGTAAACTATTTGTCCTTGTTCATTAGTCCTTCTGACTCGTTGTGGGAACCATTTATCCTTGTTCATTAGTCCTAATAACTCATTATGTTAACCATTTGTCCTTGTTTATTAGTCATTGTGACTCATTGGGTAAACCATTTGTCCTTGTTATTGTGACTTGTTGTGTGAACCATTTTTCATTGTTCATTAGTCTTTGTGACTCGTTGTGTGAACCATTTGTCCTTGTTCATTAGTCCTTGTGACTCGTTGTGTAAACTATTTGTCCTTGTTAAGTAGTCCTTCTGACTCGTTGTGTGAACCATTTATCCTTGTTCATTAGTCCTAATAACTCGTTATGTTAACGATTTGTCCTTGTTTATTAGTCCTTGTGACTCATTGGGTAAATCATTTGTCCTTGTTATTGTGACTTGTTGTGTGAACCATTTTTCATTGTTCATTAGTCTTTGTGACTCGTTGTGTGAACCATTTGTCCTTGTTCATTAGTCCTTGTGACTCGTTGTGTAAACTATTTGTCCTTGTTCATTAGTCCTTCTGACTCGTTGTGGGAACCATTTGTCCTTGTTTATTAGTCCTTGTAACTCGTTGTGTGAACCATTTGTCCTTTTAACTCGTTATGTTAACCATTTGTCCTTGTTTATTAGTCCTTGTGACTCATTGGTTAAACCATTTGTCCTTGTTATTGTGACTTGTTGTGTGAACTAGTTTTCATTATTCATTAGTCCTTGTGACTTCTTGTGTTAACCATTTGTTCTTGTCATTAGTCTTTGTGACTCGTTGTGTGAACCATTTGTCCTTGTTCAGTCGGTTGCGTGACCCATTTTTCCTTTTTATTTAGTCCTTGTGACTCGTTGTTTAAACCATTTGTCCTTGTTTATTAGTCCTTGTGACTCGTTGTGTAAACCATTTGTCCTTGTTGTTGTGACTTGTTGTGTGAAGCATTTTGCTTTGTTCATTAGTCCTTGTGACTCGTTGTGTGAACTATTTGTCCTTGTTCATTAGTCCTTGTGACTCGTTGTGTAAACTATTTGTCCTTGTTCATTAGTCCTTGTGACTCGTTGGGGGAACCATTTGTCCTTGTGACTCGTTGTTTAAACCATTTGTCCTTGTTTATTAGTCCCTGTGACTCGTTGTGTAAACCATTTGTATTTGTTATTGTGACTTGTTTTGTGAACCATTTTTCCTTGCTCATTAGTCCTTGTGACTCGTTGTGTGAACCATTTGTCCTTGTTCATTAGTCCTTGTAACACGTTATGTTAACCATTTGTCCTTGTTTATTAGTCCTTGTGACTCATTGGTTAAACCATTTGTCCCTGTTATTGTGACTTGTTGTGTGAACTATTTTTCATTGTTCATTAGTCCTTGTGACTTGTTGTGTGAACCATTTGTCCTTGTTCATTAGTCTTTGTGACTCGTTGTGTGAACCATTTGTCCTTGTTCATTAGTCCATATGACTGGTTGCGTGAACCATTTGTCCTTGTTATTTAGTCCTTGTGACTCGTTGTTTAAACCATTTGTCCTTGTTTATTAGTCCTTGTGACTCGTTGTGTAAACCATTTGTCATTGTTATTGTGACTTTTTGTGTGAACCATTTTTCATTGTTCATTAGTCTTTGTGACTCGTTGTGTGAACCATTTGTCCTTGTTCATTAGTCCTTGTGACTCGTTGTGTAAACTATTTGTCCTTGTTCATTAGTCCTTCGACTCGTCGTTGTGGGAACCATTTATCCTTGTTCATTAGTCCCAATAACTCGTTATGTTAACCATTTGTCCTTGTTTATTAGTCCTTGTGACTCATTGGGTAAACCATTTGTCCTTGTTATTGTGACTTGTTGTGTGAACCATTTTTCATTGTTCATTAGTCTTTGTGACTCGTTGTGTGAACCATTTGTCCTTGTTCATTAGTCCTTGTGACTCGTTGTGTAAACTATTTGTCCTTGCTCATTAGTCCTTCTGACTCGTTGTGTGAACCATTTATCCTTGTTCATTAGTCCTAATAACTCGTTATGTTAACGATTTGTCCTTGTTTATTAGTCCTTGTGACTCATTGGGTAAATCATTTGTCCTTGTTATTGTGACTTATTGTGTGAACCATTTTTCATTGTTCATTAGTCTTTGTGACTCGTTGTGTGAACCATTTGTCCTTGTTCATTAGTCCTTGTGACTTGTTGTGTAAACTATTTGTCCTTGTTCATTAGTCCTTCTGACTCGTTGTGGGAACCATTTGTCCTTGTTTATTAGTCCTTGTAACTCGTTGTGTGAACCATTTGTCCTTGTTCATTAGTCCTTTTAACTCGTTATGTTAACCATTTGTCCTTGTTTATTAGTCCTTGTGACTCATTGGTTAAAACATTTGTCCTTGTTATTGTGACTTGTTGTGTGAACTAGTTTTCATTGTTTATTAGTCCTTGTGACTCATTGGTTAAACCATTTGTCCTTGTTATTGTGACTTGTTGTGTGAACTAGTTTTCATTGTTCATTAGTCCTTGTGACTTGTTGTGTGAACCATTTGTCCTTGTTCATTAGTCTTTGTGACTCGTTGTGTGAACCATTTGTCCTTGTTCATTAGTCCATATGACTGGTTGCGTGAACCATTTGTCCTTGTTATTTAGTCCTTGTGACTCGTTGTATAAACCATTTGTCCTTGTTTATTAGTCCTTGTGACTCGTTGTGTATACCATTTGTCCTTGTTATTGTGACTTGTTGTGTGAACCATTTTTCATTGTTCATTAGTCTTTGTGACTCGTTGTGTGAACCATTTGTCCTTGTTCATTAGTCCTTGTGACTCGTTATGTAAACTATTTGTCCTTGTTCATTAGTCCTTCTGACTCGTTGTGGGAACCATTTATCCTTGTTCATTAGTCCTAATAACTCATTATGTTAACCATTTGTCCTTGTTTATTAGTCATTGTGACTCATTGGGTAAACCATTTGTCCTTGTTATTGTGACTTGTTGTGTGAACCATTTTTCATTGTTCATTAGTCTTTGTGACTCGTTGTGTGAACCATTTGTCCTTGTTCATTAGTCCTTGTGACTCGTTGTGTAAACTATTTGTCCTTGTTAAGTAGTCCTTCTGACTCGTTGTGTGAACCATTTATCCTTGTTCATTAGTCCTAATAACTCGTTATGTTAACGATTTGTCCTTGTTTATTAGTCCTTGTGACTCATTGGGTAAATCATTTGTCCTTGTTATTGTGACTTGTTGTGTGAACCATTTTTCATTGTTCATTAGTCTTTGTGACTCGTTGTGTGAACCATTTGTCCTTGTTCATTAGTCCTTGTGACTCGTTGTGTAAACTATTTGTCCTTGTTCATTAGTCCTTCTGACTCGTTGTGGGAACCATTTGTCCTTGTTTATTAGTCCTTGTAACTCGTTGTGTGAACCATTTGTCCTTTTAACTCGTTATGTTAACCATTTGTCCTTGTTTATTAGTCCTTGTGACTCATTGGTTAAACCATTTGTCCTTGTTATTGTGACTTGTTGTGTGAACTAGTTTTCATTATTCATTAGTCCTTGTGACTTCTTGTGTTAACCATTTGTTCTTGTCATTAGTCTTTGTGACTCGTTGTGTGAACCATTTGTCCTTGTTCAGTCGGTTGCGTGACCCATTTTTCCTTTTTATTTAGTCCTTGTGACTCGTTGTTTAAACCATTTGTCCTTGTTTATTAGTCCTTGTGACTCGTTGTGTAAACCATTTGTCCTTGTTGTTGTGACTTGTTGTGTGAAGCATTTTGCTTTGTTCATTAGTCCTTGTGACTCGTTGTGTGAACTATTTGTCCTTGTTCATTAGTCCTTGTGACTCGTTGTGTAAACTATTTGTCCTTGTTCATTAGTCCTTGTGACTCGTTGGGGGAACCATTTGTCCTTGTGACTCGTTGTTTAAACCATTTGTCCTTGTTTATTAGTCCCTGTGACTCGTTGTGTAAACCATTTGTATTTGTTATTGTGACTTGTTTTGTGAACCATTTTTCCTTGCTCATTAGTCCTTGTGACTCGTTGTGTGAACCATTTGTCCTTGTTCATTAGTCCTTGTAACACGTTATGTTAACCATTTGTCCTTGTTTATTAGTCCTTGTGACTCATTGGTTAAACCATTTGTCCCTGTTATTGTGACTTGTTGTGTGAACTATTTTTCATTGTTCATTAGTCCTTGTGACTTGTTGTGTGAACCATTTGTCCTTGTTCATTAGTCTTTGTGACTCGTTGTGTGAACCATTTGTCCTTGTTCATTAGTCCATATGACTGGTTGCGTGAACCATTTGTCCTTGTTATTTAGTCCTTGTGACTCGTTGTTTAAACCATTTGTCCTTGTTTATTAGTCCTTGTGACTCGTTGTGTAAACCATTTGTCATTGTTATTGTGACTTTTTGTGTGAACCATTTTTCATTGTTCATTAGTCTTTGTGACTCGTTGTGTGAACCATTTGTCCTTGTTCATTAGTCCTTGTGACTCGTTGTGTAAACTATTTGTCCTTGTTCATTAGTCCTTCTGACTCGTTGTGGGAACCATTTATCCTTGTTCATTAGTCCCAATAACTCGTTATGTTAACCATTTGTCCTTGTTTATTAGTCCTTGTGACTCATTGGGTAAACCATTTGTCCTTGTTATTGTGACTTGTTGTGTGAACCATTTTTCATTGTTCATTAGTCTTTGTGACTCGTTGTGTGAACCATTTGTCCTTGTTCATTAGTCCTTGTGACTCGTTGTGTAAACTATTTGTCCTTGCTCATTAGTCCTTCTGACTCGTTGTGTGAACCATTTATCCTTGTTCATTAGTCCTAATAACTCGTTATGTTAACGATTTGTCCTTGTTTATTAGTCCTTGTGACTCATTGGGTAAATCATTTGTCCTTGTTATTGTGACTTATTGTGTGAACCATTTTTCATTGTTCATTAGTCTTTGTGACTCGTTGTGTGAACCATTTGTCCTTGTTCATTAGTCCTTGTGACTTGTTGTGTAAACTATTTGTCCTTGTTCATTAGTCCTTCTGACTCGTTGTGGGAACCATTTGTCCTTGTTTATTAGTCCTTGTAACTCGTTGTGTGAACCATTTGTCCTTGTTCATTAGTCCTTTTAACTCGTTATGTTAACCATTTGTCCTTGTTTATTAGTCCTTGTGACTCATTGGTTAAAACATTTGTCCTTGTTATTGTGACTTGTTGTGTGAACTAGTTTTCATTGTTCATTAGTCCTTGTGACTTCTTGTGTTAACCATTTGTTCTTGTCATTAGTCTTTGTGACTCGTTGTGTGAACCATTTGTCCTTGTTCAGTCGGTTGCGTGACCCATTTTTCCTTTTTATTTAGTCCTTGTGACTCGTTGTTTAAACTATTTGTCCTTGTTTATTAGTCCTTGTGACTCGTTGTGTAAATCATTTGTCCTTGTTGTTGTGACTTGTTGTGTGAAGCATTTTGCTTTGTTCATTAGTCCTTGTGACTCGTTGTGTGAACTATTTGTTTTTGTTCATTAGTCCTTGTGACTCGTTTTGTAAACTATTTGTCCTTGTTCATTAGTCCTTCTGACTCGTTGGGGGAACCATTTGTCCTTGTGACTCGTTGTTTAAACCATTTGTCCTTGTTTATTAGTCCCTGTGACTCGTTGTGTAAACCATTTGTCCTTGTTATTGTGACTTGTTGTGTGAACCATTTTTCATTGTTCATTAGTCTTTGTGACTCGATGTGTGAACCATTTGTCCTTGTTCATTAGTCCTTGTGACTCGTTGTGTAAACTATTTGTCCTTGTACATTAGTCTTTGTGACTCGTTGTGTGAACCATTTATCCTTGTTCATTAGTCCTAATAACTCATTATGTTAACCATTTGTCCTTGTTTATTAGTCCTTGTGACTCATTGGGTAAACCATTTGTCCTTGTTATTGTGACTTGTTGTGTGAACCATTTTTCATTGTTCATTAGTCTTTGTGACTCGTTGTGTGAACCATTTGTCCTTGTTCATTAGTCCTTGTGACTCGTTGTGTAAACTATTTGTCCTTGTTCATTAGTCCTTCTGACTCGTTGTGGGAACCATTTGTCCTTGTTTATTAGTCCTTGTAACTCGTTGTGTGAACCATTTGTCCTTGTTCATTAGTCCTTGTAACTCGTTATGTTAACCATTTGTCCTTGTTTATTACTCCTTATGACTCATTGGTTAAACCATTTGTCCTTGTTATTGTGACTTGTTGTGTGAACTAGTTTTCATTGTTCATTAGTCCTTGTGACTTCTTGTGTGAACCTTTTGTTCTTGTCATTAGTCTCTGTGACTCGTTGTGTGAACCATTTGACCTTGTTCAGTCGGTTGCATGACCCATTTTTCCTTTTTATTTAAGCCTTGTGACTCGTTGTTTAAACCATTTGTCCTTGTTTATTAGTCCTTGTGACTCATTGGGTAAACCATTTCTCCTTGTTATTGTGACTTGTTGTGTGAACCATTTTTCATTGTTCATTAGTCTTTGTGACTCGTTGTGTGAACCATTTGTCCTTGTTCATTAGTCCTTGTGACTCGTTGTGTAAACTATTTGTCCTTGTTAATTAGTCCTTCTGACTCGTTGTGTGAACCATTTATCCTTGTTCATTAGTCCTAATAACTCGTTATGTTAACGATTTGTCCTTGTTTATTAGTCCTTGTGACTCATTGGGTAAATCATTTGTCCTTGTTATTGTGACTTGTTGTGTGAACCATTTTTCATTGTTCATTAGTCTTTGTGACTCGTTGTGTGAACCATTTGTCCTTGTTCATTAGTCCTTGTGACTTGTTGTGTAAACTATTTGTCCTTGTTCATTAGTCCTTCTGACTCGTTGTGGGAACCATTTGTCCTTGTTTATTAGTCCTTGTAACTCGTTGTGTGAACCATTTGTCCTTGTTCATTAGTCCTTTTAACTCGTTATGTTAACCATTTGTCCTTGTTTATTAGTCCTTGTGACTCATTGGTTAAAACATTTGTCCTTGTTATTGTGACTTGTTGTGTGAACTAGTTTTCATTGTTCATTAGTCCTTGTGACTTCTTGTGTTAACCATTTGTTCTTGTCATTAGTCTTTGTGACTCGTTGTGTGAACCATTTGTCCTTGTTCAGTCGGTTGCGTGACCCATTTTTCCTTTTTATTTAGTCCTTGTGACTCGTTGTTTAAACTATTTGTCCTTGTTTATTAGTCCTTGTGACTCGTTGTGTAAACCATTTGTCCTTGTTGTTGTGACTTGTTGTGTGAAGCATTTTGCTTTGTTCATTAGTCCTTGTGACTCGTTGTGTGAACTATTTGTCCTTGTTCATTAGTCCTTGTGACTCGTTGTGTAAACTATTTGTCCTTGTTCATTAGTCCTTGTGACTCGTTGGCGGAACCATTTGTCCTTGTGACTCGTTGTTTAAACCATTTGTCCTTGTTTATTAGTCCCTGTGACTCGTTGTGTAAACCATTTGTATTTGTTATTGTGACTTGTTGTGTGAACCATTTTTCCTTGTTCATTAGTCCTTGTGACTCGTTGTGTGAACCATTTGTCCTTGTTCATTAGTCCTTGTAACACGTTATGTTAACCATTTTTCCTTGTTTATTAGTCCTTGTGACTCATTGGTTAAACCATTTGTCCCTGTTATTGTGACTTGTTGTGTGAACTATTTTTCATTGTTCATTAGTCTTTGTGACTCGTTGTGTGAACCATTTGTCCTTGTTCATTAGTCCATATGACTGGTTGCGTGAACCATTTGTCCTTGTTATTTAGTCCTTGTGACTCGTTGTTTAAACCATTTGTCCTTGTTTATTAGTCCTTGTGACTCGTTGTGTAAACCATTTGTCCTTGTTATTGTGACTTGTTGTGTGAACCATTTTTCATTGTTCATTAGTCTTTGTGACTCGATGTGTGAACCATTTGTCCTTGTTCATTAGTCCTTGTGACTCGTTGTGTAAACTATTTGTCCTTGTACATTAGTCTTTGTGACTCGTTGTGTGAACCATTTATCCTTGTTCATTAGTCCTAATAACTCGTTATGTTGACCATTTGTCCTTGTTTATTAGTCCTTGTGACTCATTGGGTAAACCATTTGTCCTTGTTATTGTGACTTGTTGTGTGAACCATTTTTCATTGTTCATTAGTCTTTGTGACTCGTTGTGTGAACCATTTATCCTTGTTCATTAGTCCTTGTGACTCGTTGTGTAAACTATTTGTCCTTGTTCATTAGTCCTTCTGACTCGTTGTGGGAACCATTTGTCCTTGTTTATTAGTCCTTGTAACTCGTTGTGTGAACCATTTGTCCTTGTTCATTAGTCCTTGTAACTCGTTATGTTAACCATTTGTCCTTGTTTATTACTCCTTATGACTCATTGGTTAAACCATTTGTCCTTGTTATTGTGACTTGTTGTGTGAACTAGTTTTCATTGTTTATTAGTCCTTGTGACTTCTTGTGTGAACCTTTTGTTCTTGTCATTAGTCTCTGTGACTCGTTGTGTGAACCATTTGACCTTGTTCAGTCGGTTGCATGACCCATTTTTCCTTTTTATTTAGTCCTTGTGACTCGTTGTTTAAACCATTTGTCCTTGTTTATTAGTCCTTGTGACTCGTTGTGTAAACCATTTGTCCTTGTTGTTGTGACTTGTTGTGTGAAGCATTTTGCTTTGTTCATTAGTCTTTGTGACTCGTTGTGTGAACCTTTTGTCCTTGTTCATTAGTCCTTGTGACTCGTTGTGTAAACTATTTGTCCTTGTTCATTAGTCCTTCTGACTCGTTGTGGGAACCATTTATCCTTGTTCATTAGTCCTAATAACTCGTTATGTTAACCATTTGCCCTTGTTTATTAGTCCTTGTGACTCATTGGGTAAACCATTTGTCCTTGTTATTGTGACTTGTTGTGTGAACCATTTTTCATTGTTCATTAGTCTTTGTGACTCGTTGTGTGAACCATTTGTCCTTGTTCATTAGTCCTTGTGACTCGTTGTGTAAACTATTTGTCCTTGTTCATTTGTCCTTCTGACTCATTGTGTGAACCATTTATCATTGTTCATTAGTCCTAATAACTCGTTATGGTAACGATTTGTCCTTGTTTATTAGTCCTTGTGACTCATTGGGTAAATCATTTGTCCTTGTTATTGTGACTTGTTGTGTGAACCATTTTTCATTGTTCATTAGTCTTTGTGACTCGTTGTGTGAACCATTTGTCCTTGTTCATTAGTCTTTGTGACTCGTTGTGTAAACTATTTGTCCTTGTTCATTAGTCCTTCTGACTCGTTGTGGGAACCATTTGTCCTTGTTTATTAGTCCTTGTAACTCGTTGTGTGAACCATTTGTTCTTGTTCATTAGTCCTTTTAACTCGTTATGTTAACCATTTGTCCTTGTTTATTAGTCCTTGTGACTCATTGGTTAAAACATTTGTCCTTGTTATTATGACTTGTTGAGTGAACTAGTTTTCATTGTTCATTAGTCCTTGTGACTTCTTGTGTTAACCATTTGTTCTTGTCATTAGTCTTTGTGACTCGTTGTGTGAACCATTTGTCCTTGTTCAGTCGGTTGCGTGACCCATTTTTCCTTCTTATTTAGTCCTTGTGACTCGTTGTTTAAATATTTGTCCTTGTTTATTAGTCCTTGTGACTCGTTGTGTAAACCATTTGTCCTTGTTGTTGTGACTTGTTGTGTGAAGCATTTTGCTTTGTTCATTAGTCCTTGTGACTCGTTGTGTGAACTATTTGTCCTTGTTCATTAGTCCTTGTGACTCGTTGTGTAAACTATTTGTCCTTGTTCATTAGTCCTTGTGACTCGTTGGGGGAACCATTTGTCCTTGTGACTCGTTGTTTAAACCATTTGTCCTTGTTTATTAGTCCCTGTGACTCGTTGTGTAAACCATTTGTGTTTGTTATTGCGACTTGTTGTGTGAACCATTTTTCCTTGTTCATTAGTCCTTGTGACTCGTTGTGTGAACCATTTGTCCTTGTTCATTAGTCCTTGTAACATGTTATGTTAACCATTTTTCCTTGTTTATTAGTCCTTGTGACTCATTGGTTAAACCATTTGTCCCTGTTATTGTGACTTGTTGTGTGAACTATTTTTCATTGTTCATTAGTCTTTGTGACTCGTTGTGTGAACCATTTGTCCTTGTTCATTAGTCCATATGACTGGTTGCGTGAACCATTTGTCCTTGTTATTTAGTCCTTGTGACTCGTTGTTTAAACCATTTGTCCTTGTTTATTAGTCCTTGTGACTCGTTGTGGGAACCATTTATCCTTGTTCATTAGTCCTAACAACTCGTTATGTTAACCATTTGTCCTTGTTTATTAGTCCTTGTGACTCATTGGGTAAACCATTTGTCCTTGTTATTGTGACTTGTTGTGTGAACCATTTTTCATTGTTCATTAGTCTTTGTGACTCGTTGTGTGAACCATTTGTCCTTGTTCATTAGTCCATATGACTGGTTGCGTGAACCATTTGTCCTTGTTATTTAGTCCTTGTGACTCGTTGTTTAAACCATTTGTCCTTGTTTATTAGTCCTTGTGACTCGTTGTGTAAACCATTTGTCCTTGTTATTGTGACTTGTTGTGTGAACCATTTTTCATTGTTCATTAGTCTTTGTGACTCGATGTGTGAACCATTTGTCCTTGTTCATTAGTCCTTGTGACTCGTTGTGTAAACTATTTGTCCTTGTACATTAGTCTTTGTGACTCGTTGTGTGAACCATTTATCCTTGTTCATTAGTCCTAATAACTCGTTATGTTAACCATTTGTCCTTGTTTATTAGTCCTTGTGACTCATTGGGTAAACCATTTGTCCTTGTTATTGTGACTTGTTGTGTGAACCATTTTTCATTGTTCATTAGTCTTTGTGACTCGTTGTGTGAACCATTTATCCTTGTTCATTAGTCCTTGTGACTCGTTGTGTAAACTATTTGTCCTTGTTCATTAGTCCTTCTGACTCGTTGTGTGAACCATTTGTCCTTGTTTATTAGTCCTTGTAACTCGTTGTGTGAACCATTTGTCCTTGTTCATTAGTCCTTGTAACTCGTTATGTTAACCATTTGTCCTTGTTTATTACTCCTTATGACTCATTGGTTAAACCATTTGTCCTTGTTATTGTGACTTGTTGTGTGAACTAGTTTTCATTGTTTATTAGTCCTTGTGACTTCTTGTGTGAACCTTTTGTTCTTGTCATTAGTCTCTGTGACTCGTTGTGTGAACCATTTGACCTTGTTCAGTCGGTTGCATGACCCATTTTTCCTTTTTATTTAGTCCTTGTGACTCGTTGTTTAAACCATTTGTCCTTGTTTATTAGTCCTTGTGACTCGTTGTGTAAACCATTTGTCCTTGTTGTTGTGACTTGTTGTGTGAAGCATTTTGCTTTGTTCATTAGTCTTTGTGACTCGTTGTGTGAACCTTTTGTCCTTGTTCATTAGTCCTTGTGACTCGTTGTGTAAACTATTTGTCCTTGTTCATTAGTCCTTCTGACTCGTTGTGGGAACCATTTATCCTTGTTCATTAGTCCTAATAACTCGTTATGTTAACCATTTGCCCTTGTTTATTAGTCCTTGTGACTCATTGGGTAAACCATTTGTCCTTGTTATTGTGACTTGTTGTGTGAACCATTTTTCATTGTTCATTAGTCTTTGTGACTCGTTGTGTGAACCATTTGTCCTTGTTCATTAGTCCTTGTGACTCGTTGTGTAAACTATTTGTCCTTGTTCATTTGTCCTTCTGACTCATTGTGTGAACCATTTATCATTGTTCATTAGTCCTAATAACTCGTTATGGTAACGATTTGTCCTTGTTTATTAGTCCTTGTGACTCATTGGGTAAATCATTTGTCCTTGTTATTGTGACTTGTTGTGTGAACCATTTTTCATTGTTCATTAGTCTTTGTGACTCGTTGTGTGAACCATTTGTCCTTGTTCATTAGTCTTTGTGACTCGTTGTGTAAACTATTTGTCCTTGTTCATTAGTCCTTCTGACTCGTTGTGGGAACCATTTGTCCTTGTTTATTAGTCCTTGTAACTCGTTGTGTGAACCATTTGTTCTTGTTCATTAGTCCTTTTAACTCGTTATGTTAACCATTTGTCCTTGTTTATTAGTCCTTGTGACTCATTGGTTAAAACATTTGTCCTTGTTATTATGACTTGTTGTGTGAACTAGTTTTCATTGTTCATTAGTCCTTGTGACTTCTTGTGTTAACCATTTGTTCTTGTCATTAGTCTTTGTGACTCGTTGTGTGAACCATTTGTCCTTGTTCAGTCGGTTGCGTGACCCATTTTTCCTTTTTATTTAGTCCTTGTGACTCGTTGTTTAAATATTTGTCCTTGTTTATTAGTCCTTGTGACTCGTTGTGTAAACCATTTGTCCTTGTTGTTGTGACTTGTTGTGTGAAGCATTTTGCTTTGTTCATTAGTCCTTG
The DNA here is from genome assembly GCF_048544455.1 of Silene latifolia. NCBI lineage: Eukaryota > Viridiplantae > Streptophyta > Magnoliopsida > Caryophyllales > Caryophyllaceae > Silene > Silene latifolia. The sequence continues at coordinate 49,593,631 of NC_133531.1, forward strand.
TGACTCGTTGTGTGAACTATTTGTCCTTGTTCATTAGTCCTTGTGACTCGTTGTGTAAACTATTTGTCCTTGTTCATTAGTCCTTGTGACTCGTTGGGGGAACCATTTGTCCTTGTGACTCGTTGTTTAAACCATTTGTCCTTGTTTATTAGTCCCTGTGACTCGTTGTGTAAACCATTTGTGTTTGTTATTGCGACTTGTTGTGTGAACCATTTTTCCTTGTTCATTAGTCCTTGTGACTCGTTGTGTGAACCATTGGTCCTTGTTCATTAGTCCTTGTAACACGTTATGTTAACCATTTTTCCTTGTTTATTAGTCCTTGTGACTCATTGGTTAAACCATTTGTCCCTGTTATTGTGACTTGTTGTGTGAACTATTTTTCATTGTTCATTAGTCTTTGTGACTCGTTGTGTGAACCATTTGTCCTTGTTCATTAGTCCATATGACTGGTTGCGTGAACCATTTGTCCTTGTTATTTAGTCCTTGTGACTCGTTGTTTAAACCATTTGTCCTTGTTTATTAGTCCTTGTGACTCGTTGTGGGAACCATTTATCCTTGTTCATTAGTCCTAACAACTCGTTATGTTAACCATTTGTCCTTGTTTATTAGTCCTTGTGACTCATTGGGTAAACCATTTGTCCTTGTTATTGTGACTTGTTGTGTGAACCATTTTTCATTGTTCATTAGTCTTTGTGACTCGTTGTGTGAACCATTTGTCCTTGTTCATTAGTCCTTGTGACTCGTTGTGTAAACTATTTGTCCTTGTTAAGTAGTCCTTCTGACTCGTTGTGTGAACCATTTATCCTTGTTCATTAGTCCTAATAACTCGTTATGTTAACGATTTGTCCTTGTTTATTAGTCCTTGTGACTCATTGGGTAAATCATTTGTCCTTGTTATTGTGACTTTTTGTGTGAACCATTTTTCATTGTTCATTAGTCTTTGTGACTCGTTGTGTGAACCATTTGTCCTTGTTCATTAGTCCTTGTGACTCGTTGTGTAAACTATTTGTCCTTGTTCATTAGTCCTTCTGACTCGTTGTGGGAACCATTTGTCCTTGTTTATTAGTCCTTGTAACTCGTTGTGTGAACCATTTGTCCTTTTAACTCGTTATGTTAACCATTTGTCCTTGTTTATTAGTCCTTGTGACTCATTGGTTAAACCATTTGTCCTTGTTATTGTGACTTGTTGTGTGAACTAGTTTTCATTATTCATTAGTCCTTGTGACTTCTTGTGTTAACCATTTGTTCTTGTCATTAGTCTTTGTGACTCTTTGTGTAAACCATTTGTCCTTGTTCAGTCGGTTGCGTGACCCATTTTTCCTTTTTATTTAGTCCTTGTGACTCGTTGTTTAAACCATTTGTCCTTGTTTATTAGTCCTTGTGACTCGTTGTGTAAACCATTTGTCCTTGTTGTTGTGACTTGTTGTGTGAAGCATTTGTCCTTGTTCATTAGTCCTTGGGACTCGTTGTGTAAACTATTTGTCCTTGTTCATTAGTCCTTGTAACTCGTTGTGTGAACCATTTGTCCTTATTCATTAGTCCTTGTAACTCGTTATGTTAACTATTTGTCCTTGTGACTTGTTGTGTGAACCTTTTGTCCTTGTTCATCAGTCCTTGTGGCTCGTTGTGTGAACCATTTGTCCTTGTTCTTTAGTCCTTGGTCTTTGTTGTGTGAACAGTTGTCCTTGTTTATTAGGCCTTATGACTCGTTGTGTAAACCATTTGTCCTTGTTGTTGTGACTTGTTGTGTGAAGCATTTTGCTTTGTTCATTAGTCCTTGTGACTCGTTGTGTGAACTATTTGTCCTTGTTCATTAGTCCTTGTGACTCGTTGTGTAAACTATTTGTCCTTGTTCATTAGTCCTTGTGACTCGTTGGGGGAACCATTTGTCCTTGTGACTCGTTGTTTAAACCATTTGTCCTTGTTTATTAGTCCCTGTGACTCGTTGTGTAAACCATTTGTATTTGTTATTGTGACTTGTTGTGTGAACCATTTTTCCTTGTTCATTAGTCCTTGTGACTCGTTGTGTGAACCATTTGTCCTTGTTCATTAGTCCTTGTAACACGTTATGTTAACCATTTGTCCTTGTTTATTAGTCCTTGTGACTCATTGGTTAAACCATTTGTCCTTGTTATTGTGACTTGTTGTGTGAACTATTTTTCATTGTTCATTAGTCCTTGTGACTTGTTGTGTGAACCATTTGTCCTTGTTCATTAGTCTTTGTGACTCGTTGTGTGAACCATTTGTCCTTGTTCATTAGTCCATATGACTGGTTGCGTGAACCATTTGTCCTTGTTATTTAGTCCTTGTGACTCGTTGTTTAAACCATTTGTCCTTGTTTATTAGTCCTTGTGACTCGTTGTGTAAACCATTTGTCCTTGTTATTGTGACTTGTTGTGTGAACCATTTTTCATTGTTCATTAGTCTTTGTGACTCGTTGTGTGAACCATTTGTCCTTGTTCATTAGTCGTTGTGACTCGTTGTGTAAACTATTTGTCCTTGTTCATTAGTCCTTCTGACTCGTTGTGGGAACCATTTATCCTTGTTCATTAGTCCTAATAACTCGTTATGTTAACCATTTGTCCTTGTTTATTAGTCCTTGTGACTCATTGGGTAAACCATTTGTCCTTGTTATTGTGACTTGTTGTGTGAACCATTTTTCATTGTTCATTAGTCTTTGTGACTCGTTGTGTGAACCATTTGTCCTTGTTCATTAGTCCTTGTGACTCGTTGTGTAAACTATTTGTCCTTGTTCATTAGTCCTTCTGACTCGTTGTGGGAACCATTTGTCCTTGTTTATTAGTCCTTGTAACTCGTTGTGTGAACCATTTGTCCTTTTAACTCGTTATGTTAACCATTTGTCCTTGTTTATTAGTCCTTGTGACTCATTGGTTAAACCATTTGTCCTTGTTATTGTGACTTGTTGTGTGAACTAGTTTTCATTATTCATTAGTCCTTGTGACTTCTTGTGTTAACCATTTGTTCTTGTCATTAGTCTTTGTGACTCGTTGTGTAAACCATTTGTCCTTGTTCAGTCGGTTGCGTGACCCATTTTTCCTTTTTATTTAGTCCTTGTGACTCGTTGTTTAAACCATTTGTCCTTGTTTATTAGTCCTTGTGACTCGTTGTGTAAACCATTTGTCCTTGTTGTTGTGACTTGTTGTGTGAAGCATTTGTCCTTGTTCATTAGTCCTTGGGACTCGTTGTGTAAACTATTTGTCCTTGTTCATTAGTCCTTGTAACTCGTTGTGTGAACCATTTGTCCTTATTCATTAGTCCTTGTAACTCGTTATGTTAACTATTTGTCCTTGTGACTTGTTGTGTGAACCTTTTGTCCTTGTTCATCAGTCCTTGTGGCTCGTTGTGTGAACCATTTGTCCTTGTTCTTTAGTCCTTGGTCTTTGTTGTGTGAACAGTTGTCCTTGTTTATTAGGCCTTATGACTCGTTGTGTAAACCATTTGTCCTTGTTGTTGTGACTTGTTGTGTGAAGCATTTTGCTTTGTTCATTAGTCCTTGTGACTCGTTGTGTGAACTATTTGTCCTTGTTCATTAGTCCTTGTGACTCGTTGTGTAAACTATTTGTCCTTGTTCATTAGTCCTTGTGACTCGTTGGGGGAACCATTTGTCCTTGTGACTCGTTGTTTAAACCATTTGTCCTTGTTTATTAGTCCCTGTGACTCGTTGTGTAAACCATTTGTATTTGTTATTGTGACTTGTTGTGTGAACCATTTTTCCTTGTTCATTAGTCCCTGTGACTCGTTGTGTGAACCATTTGTCCTTGTTCATTAGTCCTTGTAACACGTTATGTTAACCATTTGTCCTTGTTTATTAGTCCTTGTGACTCATTGGTTAAACCATTTGTCCCTGTTATTGTGACTTGTTGTGTGAACTATTTTTCATTGTTCATTAGTCCTTGTGACTTGTTGTGTGAACCATTTGTCCTTGTTCATTAGTCTTTGTGACTCGTTGTGTGAACCATTTGTCCTTGTTCATTAGTCCATATGACTGGTTGCGTGAACCATTTGTCCTTGTTATTTAGTCCTTGTGACTCGTTGTTTAAACCATTTGTCCTTGTTTATTAGTCCTTGTGACTCGTTGTGTAAACCATTTGTCCTTGTTATTGTGACTTGTTGTGTGAACCATTTTTCATTGTTCATTAGTCTTTGTGACTCGTTGTGTGAACCATTTGTCCTTGTTCATTAGTCCTTGTGACTCGTTGTGTAAACTATTTGTCCTTGTTCATTAGTCCTTCTGACTCGTTGTGGGAACCATTTATCCTTGTTCATTAGTCCTAATAACTCGTTATGTTAACCATTTGTCCTTGTTTATTAGTCCTTGTGACTCATTGGGTAAACCATTTGTCCTTGTTATTGTGACTTGTTGTGTGAACCATTTTTCATTGTTCATTAGTCTTTGTGACTCGTTGTGTGAACCATTTGTCCTTGTTCATTAGTCCTTGTGACTCGTTGTGTAAACTATTTGTCCTTGTTCATTAGTCCTTCTGACTCGTTGTGGGAACCATTTGTCCTTGTTTATTAGTCCTTGTAACTCGTTGTGTGAACCATTTGTCCTTGTTCATTAGTCCTTGTAACTCGTTATGTTAACCATTTGCCCTTGTTTATTACTCCTTATGACTCATTGGTTAAACCATTTGTCCTTGTTATTGTGACTTGTTGTGTGAACTAGTTTTCATTGTTTATTAGTCCTTGTTGAAGGAAATGTAGATCTATATACATACTAACATACTCATATATGTCGAAATTAATTTGTCATAAAATTAAATGTGGATTTTATGCATGCAAACATTAAAAACAATTAGAGAAGAAATCATATTCTTACATTTGATGTATCGGTTTTATGGGCACAAAAGAAATCTCCTTTTCTTTTGTTCTTGAGCTTTCCATTAATGGATGAACATACATGACCTCAAAATAGAAGCCCTCCAATTAGTTGCACCCAAAACTATCCCTTAATCCCACAAACTAACATGTACTAGATGTTTATATTGTGGTTTACCTTAAATTCTATTACTAATACTCATATATTACTTCTAGTAATCTTAGTAATTCATATGAACAATTTGAATCAAATACTCATCTTTTTGATGAAGATTGAGGAGAGAGAAGAGAGAATATTCATGAACATTTTGCATGGTTTTTGAATGGTAGTGTAAAAGAAAAATAAAGCAACCAACACTACTCAATTAAGAGTGTGTGTGCCGCCCAACTCTAGCCCAAAGGAGTATCATTGCTTTTCTTTTTCTCTTATCAAAAATATAGGTGTGTAAGAAAGTGGAGTAGGTTGTAAGGCTAGTCAAGAGTAGTCATCATGATGTTTATTTTATCAAATAAAATAAAACAACCAAAACCCACTAACACACCCTCCATTTTCGGTCCATTCACTTAAAATGGACTACCATTTTATTTTGTCAATTTGTCATTTGTCACACAATATGTCACATGTAGTATGCTACATGTTATTAATTAATTTTAATGCATATTTATCACATAAATATCATTTCATGAATTAATTAAATTACATACAACAAATTGACAAGTGATACTTGATCACATAAATAAAATGGGTCATATAGTTATAATTCACAACTTCTTGTAATTATAATTAACCATTCATTCTTATCTTTATTGTTTCTCAAACAATAAATAATTTTAGCAACAAAGCATTTTATTACTAAAATAAATCTTATTTAATCCCATTACAATAAGATGTCAATATTCTCTCTCACAAATCGAATTGTTCAATTTTAAGGAACTAATTAATCTGTATCGGTATACAACTAATTAGCCTTTTCAATTAAGGGAATCGTTCTTTAGGTGTGACCTCAAGGGATCAACTAATCACCACCGTCGCACGACAGTAATGTCAAACTCTAGCCAGCCAATCATTACCGATATGTGTGGACCAGTTGACTATATATATATGTAATGTATCATCCCTTCCGTATTCTTGAAATGAGATTTAATAATGATATTTAAATCATATGATCGCACTATTGTTGAGGACACATTTCCCAACAATCTCCCACTTGTCCTCGACAAGTGTGCGTCACCAATTCTCTTGTCCTATTACTATCTCCCACTCAATGCAAGGTGTCTTTCGGGTCGTACTTGCAAGTGATCACATCGAGAGTGGTTTCCTCGATCGGAGAATAAGCGATTGACCGGAATTTATCCACCATGGATACCTTCCGAGCGTGGCCACGCATTTCCAGTTCATTACTCCTCGAGTGGCCCCGAGATATTGTTTTAACCCTGACAAGGGGTGGACAATTCCTATCGCACTTATTCCCTTCGACTAGCCACAGCCATCATAACCCAAAATATGCCCATTTGACCCCATTTACGAAGGTCGTAGTAACACAAATCAAAGTTAATCTGAAACTGTGCCACCTTAGGCGAACAGTCTTTAGTCAAAAGAATCGACTCATTAGAATACTATAGTAGCTCTCGCCACGACCAGGCTATATAAATTTGCCAGAACTCTATAAGCGGTCACTGCCCGACAAAGTGTTCCTAACAGTCTGCCTATGTGATCGACTAGTCATCTCACATGACTCTATGGCAATTGAACTTGCCATCAATCGCATCACACTCTAGTCACTTCGAGACGTCACCTCATACAAGTGACTATGGGCGAATACAATGTTAATTCGTGTTCACTTTAACGGGGTTCAATTGTCACTACAACCCGTTTGGATGTAACAAAGTATAAAGGAGTTTTTAAAGAAAAACTCGAACGACAAATGCGATTATCACATATGAATAGTCAATGCCTGATTACTATTTCATATTCTATAATCTTATTTGATCTTGCATGTAGTTGTTAATTTCAATTCAATTGAAATGACATGACTCATGATGTTTAGCCTTTGAGAAGGCTTTGGTTAGTAGGTTTTATCAATTTCTTGTACCTTACTCAACCTTACTACACACTCGTTTTCCTCTGTAATGTATACATTTGCATCACAAACTTTCTGAGTACGTGTCGAGATCCAATCAAGACATAGGCCCTCTTAGCCTAAGAATAGCTCACACTGTTTTCACAGTGTGCGGGACTCATCCTCTTGCACATCTCATGATTGCAAGTGTACTCAATTTCCGTTATAAATATCTCTCATTGTTCTTTATTGCCTAGAACGATTCTAGAAAATATACTTCTTAATTATCATAGCCACAATGGTGTCTTAACCATCCTAATGTGTTTTGATTATGGTTTTGTCGGAAACCATGCGCAACCTCAATTGTCAATTGTCACTTGTGTAACACCCTTACACAAAATTGCATCATAAACACTTTGCTTTACTTCCTTAATGCTTCTGCATGCACTTAAGGGTAATCTTTATATACTAGGTAAAGATTACTTAAATTCGATTTTTGAAAACAATTCATCATACTCAAAGTATATGAAGTGTTATACATCATTACTCATTTAATTGATCCGGCAGCGGAAGCAAATGGAATCAATCAAATATGTTCAATTTAATTGAACTAGTCATGAATCTTATCAACATAAGACTTCTTCTTGACGCTAATATCATGTGGATTTATCTTCATAAATCTGGATATTCAAGATGCATTATATTACTCCAAAAGTCTTGAATCATTCTTAATGATCAATATGTCATCCACATATCGGACTAATTAAAATTTCCGTAACTCCCACTAAACTCCATGTATAAACACAACTTCTCGACTTATCGAGAAATGTTTTATCACATGATCAAAATGTTGATTCTAACTCATTGATGTCCTACTTAAGACCCTCTCTTAAGTTTCACATTATCTTAGGATTGCAAGAATCTTCAAAACTCAAGACATGTATTGAATACATTCCTTCTAATTGAAGAAGTGAGTTTTAGATTCACTTGCTATGTATTTCATAATAATGAAATACAATCCCTAAGAAGATCCAAATAGACTTAAGCATTTCAATTAGTGCAAAACCCTTTGCAACCAATCTTGCTATGAAATATCTCTTTATTAGTGCAAAACCCTTTGTCACTAATCAAGCCTTTTATTTCGGATTCTCATGGCTCTAAGCCTTGTATTGAGTTGTGACTTAAAAACTCTTATTGAAAGTCATTTGTTCATTACTTACCAGAAGTAATCAACTTGAATCAAACAATTTCTTTTGTAAGTTATAAGCTCTTTACTTTCTTAAAAGTATCATGAATTCATCATTTTCAACAAGTGACGAATTTAACCTCCTAGGTTTTAAAGAAACAACATCTTACACAAAACGTCTCATGTAGCCAAGAAAGACAAGTTTCTTGCGACATAACATTCTTTGTGGCTCTTGAATAATTTCTCCCACTCTGTCTTCTAGAAATAAACTTGTATTTTAGAAAGACAGCTTCACGAGCCGCAAACCCGTCGTACTCGTGATAATTGAAAGGGAAAAATGAGCATTTGTTTCTTTGTGAAAACTTACAAATATGGCACATTACCATTTCATATCTCATATGATTTAGTGGAAAATAAATTAGACAAAAATGATAAATTCCCCAAAAGGATCAAGTAACTCAAAGTTACTTGATTGAAGTCCAAACCATATCGAATAGCGTTTGAATTCATATCCAACCACACATTATTCAATAATGCGTGTTAAGAGAGATTAATTTGTGATACTATATCACATTTCCTTTGGCTTATGTCAAAGTCTTCACTTTGATAATCCCATCACGACTAAATTGTGATTCCTTGAACTCTTTGAAATTCTTCAAAGATTTCTCCTTTTACCTTATTAAGTGAACATATTAGCGTCAACTTAAATCGTTGGTAAAAGAAAATGATCAACCTATTTTGGATCGATGATATACAACCTCGATTTCCTTTTCAACCAAAAGACACGAGACATCTTGCTTTGAATACAAGATACGCATATACCATTAACAATCTAATGGTTTCAAGAGTACTCGATAACTCTTTGCGTTCATCTTTCCAAAATATAAGGTTTAATCTTGGGTTACCAATTTGAATCTTACATCATCTTCATGATATATCATTCTAGTTTTGGTTTAGAATATAATCACCTTGATAATGGGCTAGCCATACATCAAATCGTGGTGTATAGGGTCACAAAAAGTGAAAACCTCTTTTGTATCTTAACAAGTTTATATTCTTATTTAGAGTTTATGCACTTAATAGTCACAATTAAGTACTACTTTAAATCCAAAAACTAGATTGAGTACACAATTACTCTATCTCTCGATATTGTTGTTGCTAGTCGTCATATTCTAATCCCTCTATGTATCTAGTACAATGATGAAAAACCTCCTTTGGTTTCTAATATTGATTGAAGTGGTACTAGCAAAATTTATGTTTAATTAAATAAACATTTAAAGAAGAAGGTCCCATTAGATGTCCCACAACTAACTTGTTGATTCTTCAATAATTTGGGGTAGTTTCCTTTCTCGTGTCCAACATTTAAGACAATGGAAACTATATCGGTCGGGATTGATAGGTTTAACATCGTCATTCTCAACAACTTTACCTTTAACATTACCTTGTATCAATTCCATTATAATCTTTACTTTTTGAACCTCGTCCTCATCTTAACGGTTTAAGAGAATGCTCCCACTCATTTCAATGAGTCTTTGCTTTGAGAAGCAAAAATTGAATTCATGAAGATTACTCTTCATTTGTTCGTTTTAGTCTTAAAACTTTCATTGAAGTGGTTGCGTTATTTTGGTCAATTACGAATTCTTACAAATCTAATTACCAAAACAATTTATCGCTTCAAGGTACTTAATTCAATTAAGTATATGGAAAAACAATCCATTGTAAGTAGATGTGTTAGTCTAGAATCAAAAACCTGTTTGATAATGAATAACTTTAATCTATACTCTTTTACAAGAGATCCTTAGCAATGGTTCATTTGAGGTTTTAGAAGCAAATTCATATTTGTCTTTAGTTACGATATTTTAATGGAGATTTGAATCAAAAACGAAATGATATCGTATATGAATTGTGGTAAAGAAATAGAACAATATGATAACGGAATAATGGAAAACTTAACATTTATCGTTTTATTAATACTTGTAAATAACAAGTAAAGCATTTACATAGTGACCTCTACCCAACTATGATAAATGATTCCAAGACCCAAATTCATATTAACTTGGGCACGGTGTGGCCGATGAAACCCTTATCAATATAACTCGGTGGATTAACGCTTTAATCGATTCTACTTTTAGAACTCTTGGTCGATAATATTACATTAACATATATCTTTAGCCCAAAACACATTCAACAAGGGGACGGTGTGGCCGATAAAACCCTTATCGAAAAACTTTTGTTGAGTTCAATCCAAATTTCGAATAAATGTGTCCATGATCCAAACCCACATTAACTTGGGCACGGTGTGGCCGATGAAACCCTTATCAACATGAATTCGGTGGATAGACATTTATCACCCACTTCCCCTACGTAACAAGGTTTGTACCCCGGTGTGGCCGAGTGCACTCCCTCACGAAATAGGTTTTCATGGTTTCTACTCTTTGGTAAGGCTATGTCTCAATTAATTGTTTTAGCGAGAGGTCATGTTAAATTATTATCTATCACGTTTTAAGTGAACTAAAGCGGTGAACTACGATAATTATATTTGACACGGTCGATAAACTCGATAAGACAATGCATGTTTAGTTATGGCGATTTAGCGATGCATGTGACATAAAATAAAATGCAAGCATAAAAGTAAATAAATCCTAGTATGGCCTTCCTAAAATAGAAAAACTATTTAACTATTACATATTCGGAAACCAACTCCATTGGTCCCTTGAACTTCGGTTGTGGCACGCATCTTGATGTAACACCGTCTTTATGTATCGCCATTCTTGAAGAAATCCGTCTTTGGGAACTCCGGAATGAATAAAATTACATAATAAATTACATAATTTCCTATTATACATTTGTAACTAAAATAAAATAAATCTATTAAATTACAAAACGGTGATACGAGATCACAATAAAATTACAACCGAATCGATATTCCCATACATTTCGGGAAATATCAATTAAAATCTAAGGCCATACTAAGTAAAATTACATAAATTAAAATTATGACAATCATAAAGAAAATGCAGCATTATAATATGTATGAACATGCTCAATTTTATGCTAAATCGCCTTTTAATTAGCCAATATCGTATATTACTCGGTTTTTACGGATTTGCGTGATTTCAACATTTTTATAATCACAAAAATACATAAACTCATATTTATGCATAAGTTAATTACCCTAACCTCTTAGGACTCAAAATATAGTCTTCACTAATAATTTGACCATAATTAACCCATATTTTATAAAATTGTTCATAAATGGACTAAAAAATTACAAAATAAGCTATTAAACTTCAAATAAATCACAAAATTTCAAATAAATTCAAAATTTGAAATTTAAACTCATGAACATTCTGGAAAAATTCCATGACACTCATAATGTTCAAAAACTTAGGTTAAAAATTTCGAAAAATTTACCGGAAAAACAATGTTGCGGTTTATCGATTTTTATTAAAATAATCATAAAAACATGGAAAAATTATTTTCATTAACTTTTCAATTTTAGATCTGAAAAAGATAATAAAATGCAACATTATACGTTTTTCCTAAGTCATAGATTATGTTTTATTAATTTTCCACTAATAGTGTCACTATTTATGCTATTTTTCTTCAAAAATTCATAAATCATGCAAAAAGACTTCTTTATAGCCAATTATTTTACATACATCTTGTAAAATTGCATTTGACAACATATTAATTTTCTATGACCAGATTCGAAATTTAACTCATATTAACCTATTTTTCACTTAAATCCGAATTTAATAATGAGAAATTCATTTTTCGAGCATAACAAGTCCAAAAATAATGAAAATTTACAGGTTATCTCAAAATAATATGTGTCACAACATATCCAAAAATCAATGAGAAATTCAAAGTATAGCTATTTTTAGACCAAAAATGAAATTTTTACTCATAAAATCACATTTAAATGCCATTATTGTTAATTATGAACAATAAAAATCCGAAAAATAACCAAAATATCCTAAAACATTTTAGGACCAGAAATATTAACATGCATGTAATAATTTCGTCATATATCATAATAACACAAATTTTACAAGTTTTATTTGTCATTCTTATGACTCGGAAAAACTTTTAACCAATTTGCATGCAAACAACCGTGGCTCTTGATACCGATTGAAGGAAATGTAGATCTATATACATACTAACATACTCATATATGTCGAAATTAATTTGTCATAAAATTAAATGTGGATTTTATGCATGCAAACATTAAAAACAATTAGAGAAGAAATCATATTCTTACATTTGATGTATCGGTTTTATGGGCACAAAAGAAATCTCCTTTTCTTTTGTTCTTGAGCTTTCCATTAATGGATGAACATACATGACCTCAAAATAGAAGCCCTCCAATTAGTTGCACCCAAAACTATCCCTTAATCCCACAAACTAACATGTACTAGATGTTTATATTGTGGTTTACCTTAAATTCTATTACTAATACTCATATACTACTTCTAGTAATCTTAGTAATTCATATGAACAATTTGAATCAAATACTCATCTTTTTGATGAAGATTGAGGAGAGAGAAGAGAGAATATTCATGAACATTTTGCATGGTTTTTGAATGGTAGTGTAAAAGAAAAATAAAGCAACCAACACTACTCAATTAAGAGTGTGTGTGCCGCCCAACTCTAGCCCAAAGGAGTATCATTGCTTTTCTTTTTCTCTTATCAAAAATATAGGTGTGTAAGAAAGTGGAGTAGGTTGTAAGGCTAGTCAAGAGTAGTCATCATGATGTTTATTTTATCAAATAAAATAAAACAACCAAAACCCACTAACACACCCTCCATTTTCGGTCCATTCACTTAAAATGGACTACCATTTTATTTTGTCAATTTGTCATTTGTCACACAATATGTCACATGTAGTATGCTACATGTTATTAATTAATTTTAATGCATATTTATCACATAAATATCATTTCATGAATTAATTAAATTACATACAACAAATTGACAAGTGATACTTGATCACATAAATAAAATGGGTCATATAGTTATAATTCACAACTTCTTGTAATTATAATTAACCATTCATTCTTATCTTTATTGTTTCTCAAACAATAAATAATTTTAGCAACAAAGCATTTTATTACTAAAATAAATCTTATTTAATCCCATTACAATAAGATGTCAATATTCTCTCTCACAAATCGAATTGTTCAATTTTAAGGAATTAATTAATCTGTATCGGTATACAACTAATTAGCCTTTTCAATTAAGGGAATCGTCCTTTAGGTGTGACCTCAAGGGATCAACTAATCACCACCGTCGCACGACAGTAATGTCAAACTCTAGCCAGCCAATCATTACCGATATGTGTGGACCAGTTGACTATATATATATATGTAATGTATCATCCCTTCCGTATTCTTGAAATGAGATTTAATAATGATATTTAAATCATATGATCGCACTATTGTTGAGGACACATTTCCCAACACTTGTGACTTCTTGTGTGAACCTTTTGTTCTTGTCATTAGTCTCTGTGACTCGTTGTGTGAACCATTTGACCTTGTTCAGTCGGTTGCATGACCCATTTTTCCTTTTTATTTAGTCCTTGTGACTCGTTGTTTAAACCATTTGTCCTTGTTTATTAGTCCTTGTGACTCGTTGTGTAAACCATTTGTCCTTGTTGTTGTGACTTGTTGTGTGAAGCATTTTGCTTTGTTCATTAGTCTTTGTGACTCGTTGTGTGAACCTTTTGTCCTTGTTCATTAGTCCTTGTGACTCGTTGTGTAAACTATTTGTCCTTGTTCATTAGTCCTTCTGACTCGTTGTGGGAACCATTTATCCTTGTTCATTAGTCCTAAAAACTCGTTATGTTAACCATTTGTCCTTGTTTATTAGTCCTTGTGACTCATTGGGTAAACCATTTGTCCTTGTTATTGTGACTTGTTGTGTGAACTATTTTTCATTGTTCATTAGTCTTTGTGACTCGTTGTGTGAACCATTTGTCCTTGTTCATTAGTCCTTGTGACTCGTTGTGTAAACTATTTGTCCTTGTTCATTAGTCCTTCTGACTCGTTGTGTGAACCATTTATCATTGTTCATTAGTCCTAATAACTCGTTATGTTAACGATTTGTCCTTGTTTATTAGTCCTTGTGACTCATTGGGTAAATCATTTGTCCTTGTTATTGTGACTTGTTGTGTGAACCATTTTTCATTGTTCATTAGTCTTTGTGACTCGTTGTGTGAACCATTTGTCCTTGTTCATTAGTCCTTGTGACTCGTTGTGTAAACTATTTGTCCTTGTTCATTAGTCCTTCGGACTCGTTGTGTGAACCATTTGTCCTTGTTTATTAGTCCTTGTAACTCGTTGTGTGAACCATTTGTCCTTGTTCATTAGTCCTTTTAACTCGTTATGTTAACCATTTGTCCTTGTTTATTAGTCCTTGTGACTCATTGGTTAAAACATTTGTCCTTGTTATTGTGACTTGTTGTGTGAACTAGTTTTCATTGTTCATTAGTCCTTGTGACTTCTTGTGTTAACCATTTGTTCTTGTCATTAGTCTTTGTGACTCGTTGTGTGAACCATTTGTCCTTGTTCAGTCGGTTGCGTGACCCATTTTTCCTTTTTATTTAGTCCTTGTGACTCGTTGTTTAAACTATTTGTCCTTGTTTATTAGTCCTTGTGACTCGTTGTGTAAACCATTTGTCCTTGTTGTTGTGACTTGTTGTGTGAAGCATTTTGCTTTGTTCATTAGTCCTTGTGACTCGTTGTGTGAACTATTTGTCCTTGTTCATTAGTCCTTGTGACTCGTTGTGTAAACTATTTGTCCTTGTTCATTAGTCCTTGTGACTCGTTGGGGGAACCATTTGTCCTTGTGACTCGTTGTTTAAACCATTTGTCCTTGTTTATTAGTCCCTGTGACTCGTTGTGTAAACCATTTGTGTTTGTTATTGTGACTTGTTGTGTGAACCATTTTTCCTTGTTCATTAGTCCTTGTGACTCGTTGTGTGAACCATTTGTCCTTGTTCATTAGTCCTTGTAACACGTTATGTTAACCATTTGTCCTTGTTTATTAGTCCTTCTGACTCGTTGTGGGAACCATTTATCCTTGTTCATTAGTCCTAATAACTCGTTATGTTAACGATTTGTCCTTGTTTATTAGTCCTTGTGACTCATTGGGTAAATCATTTGTCCTTGTTATTGTGACTTGTTGTGTGAACCATTTTTCATTGTTCATTAGTCTTTGTGACTCGTTGTGTGAACCATTTGTCCTTGTTCATTAGTCCTTGTGACTCGTTGTGTAAACTATTTGTCCTTGTTCATTAATCCTTCTGACTCGTCGTGGGAACCATTTGTCCTTGTTTATTAGTCCTTGTAACTCGTTGTGTGAACCATTTGTCCTTTTAACTCGTTATGTTAACCATTTGTCCTTGTTTATTAGTCCTTGTGACTCATTGGTTAAACCATTTGTCCTTGTTATTGTGACTTGTTGTGTGAACTAGTTTTCATTATTCATTAGTCCTTGTGACTTCTTGTGTTAACCATTTGTTCTTGTCATTAGTCTTTGTGACTCGTTGTGTAAACCATTTGTCCTTGTTCAGTCGGTTGCGTGACCCATTTTTCCTTTTTATTTAGTCCTTGTGACTCGTTGTTTAAACCATTTGTCCTTGTTTATTAGTCCTTGTGACTCGTTGTGTAAACCATTTGTCCTTGTTGTTGTGACTTGTTGTGTGAAGCATTTTGCTTTGTTCATTAGTCCTTGTGACTCGTTGTGTGAACTATTTGTCCTTGTTCATTAGTCCTTGTGACTCGTTGTGTAAACTATTTGTCCTTGTTCATTAGTCCTTGTGACTCGTTGGGGGAACCATTTGTCCTTGTGACTCGTTGTTTAAACCATTTGTCCTTGTTTATTAGTCCTTGTGACTCGTTGTGTAAACCATTTGTATTTGTTATTGTGACTTGTTGTGTGAACCATTTTTCCTTGTTCATTAGTCCTTGTGACTCGTTGTGTGAACCATTTGTCCTTGTTCATTAGTCCTTGTGACTCGTTGTGTAAACTATTTGTCCTTGTTCATTAGTCCTTCTGACTCGTTGTGTGAACCATTTATCCTTGTTCATTAGTCCTAATAACTCGTTATGTTAACGATTTGTCCTTGTTTATTAGTCCTTGTGACTCATTGGGTAAATCATTTGTCCTTGTTATTGTGACTTGTTGTGTGAACCATTTTTCATTGTTCATTAGTCTTTGTGACTCGTTGTGTGAACCATTTGTCCTTGTTCATTAGTCCTTGTGACTCGTTGTGTAAACTATTTGTCCTTGTTCATTAGTCCTTCTGACTCGTTGTGGGAACCATTTGTCCTTGTTTATTAGTCCTTGTAACTCGTTGTGTGAACCATTTGTCCTTAGTCATTAGTCCTTTTAACTCGTTATGTTAACCATTTGTCCTTGTTTATTAGTCCTTGTGACTCATTGGTTAAAACATTTGTCCTTGTTATTGTGACTTGTTGTGTGAACTAGTTTTCATTGTTCATTAGTCCTTGTGACTTCTTGTGTTAACCATTTGTTCTTGTCTTTAATCTTTGTGACTCGTTGTGTGAACCATTTGTCCTTGTTCAGTCGGTTGCGTGACCCATTTTTCCTTTTTATTTAGTCCTTGTGACTCGTTGTTTAAACTATTTGTCCTTGTTTATTAGTCCTTGTGACTCGTTGTGTAAACCATTTGTCCTTGTTGTTTTGACTTGTTGTGTGAAGCATTTTGCTTTGTTCATTAGTCCTTGTGACTCGTTGTGTGAACTATTTGTCCTTGTTCATTAGTCCATGTGACTCGTTATGTAAACTATTTGTCCTTGTTCATTAGTCCTTGTGACTCGTTGGGGGAACCATTTGTCCTTGTGACTCGTTGTTTAAACCATTTGTCGTTGTTTATTAGTCCCTGTGACTCGTTGTGTAAACCATTTGTATTTGTTATTGTGACTTGTTGTGTGAACCATTTTTCCTTGTTCATTAGTCCTTGTGACTCGTTGTGTGAACCATTTGTCCTTGTTCATTAGTCCTTGTAACACGTTATGTTAACCATTTGTCCTTGTTTATTAGTCCTTGTGACTCATTGGTTAAACCATTTGTCCCTGTTATTGTGACTTGTTGTGTGAACTATTTTTCATTGTTCATTAGTCCTTGTGACTTGTTGTGTGAACCATTTGTCCTTGTTCATTAGTCTTTGTGACTCGTTGTGTGAACCATTTGTCCTTGTTCATTAGTCCATATGACTGGTTGCGGGAACCATTTGTCCTTGTTATTTAGTCCTTGTGACTCGTTGTTTAAACCATTTGTCCTTGTTTATTAGTCCTTGTGACTCGTTGTGTAAACCATTTGTCCTTGTTATTGTGACTTGTTGTGTGAACCATTTTTCATTGTTCATTAGTCTTTGTGACTCGATGTGTGAACCATTTGTTCTTGTTCATTAGTCCTTGTGACTCGTTATGTAAACTATTTGTCCTTGTACATTAGTCTTTGTGACTCGTTGTGTGAACCATTTATCCTTGTTCATTAGTCCTAATAACTCGTTATGTTAACCATTTGTCCTTGTTTATTAGTCCTTGTGACTCATTGGGTAAACCATTTGTCCTTGTTATTGTGACTTGTTGTGTGAACCATTTTTCATTGTTCATTAGTCTTTGTGACTCGTTGTGTGAACCATTTGTCCTTGTTCATTAGTCCTTGTGACTCGTTGTGTAAACTATTTGTCCTTGTTCATTAGTCCTTCTGACTCGTTGTGGGAACCATTTGTCCTTGTTTATTAGTCCTTGTAACTCGTTGTGTGAACCATTTGTCCTTGTTCATTAGTCCTTGTAACTCGTTATGTTAACCATTTGTCCTTGTTTATTAGTCCTTATGACTCATTGGTTAAACCATTTGTCCTTGTTATTGTGACTTGTTGTGTGAACTAGTTTTCATTGTTCATTAGTCCTTGTGACTTCTTGTGTGAACCTTTTGTTCTTGTCATTAGTCTCTGTGACTCGTTGTGTGAACCATTTGACCTTGTTCAGTCGGTTGCATGACCCATTTTTCCTTTTTATTTAGTCCTTGTGACTCGTTGTTTAAACCATTTGTCCTTGTTTATTAGTCCTTGTGACTCGTTGTGTAAACCATTTGTCCTTGTTGTTGTGACTTGTTGTGTGAAGCATTTTGCTTTGTTCATTAGTCTTTGTGACTCGTTGTGTGAACCATTTGTCCTTGTTCATTAGTCCTTGTGACTCGTTGTGTAAACTATTTGTCCTTGTTCATTAGTCCTTCTGACTCGTTGTGGGAACCATTTATCCTTGTTCATTAGTCCTAATAACTCGTTATGTTAACCATTTGTCCTTGTTTATTAGTCCTTGTGACTCATTGGGTAAACCATTTGTCCTTGTTATTGTGACTTGTTGTGTGAACCATTTTTCATTGTTCATTAGTCTTTGTGACTCGTTGTGTGAACCATTTGTCCTTGTTCATTAGTCCTTGTGACTCATTGGGTAAATCATTTGTCCTTGTTATTGTGACTTGTTGTGTGAACCATTTTTCATTGTTCATTAGTCTTTGTGACTCGTTGTGTGAACCATTTGTCCTTGTTCATTAGTCCTTGTGACTCGTTGTGTAAACTATTTGTCCTTGTTCATTAGTCCTTCTGACTCGTTGTGGGAACCATTTGTCCTTGTTTATTAGTCCTTGTAACTCGTTGTGTGAACCATTTGTCCTTGTTCATTAGTCCTTTTAACTCGTTATGTTAACCATTTGTCCTTGTTTCTTAGTCCTTGTGACTCATTGGTTAAAACATTTGTCCTTGTTATTGTGACTTGTTGTGTGAACTAGTTTTCATTGTTCATTAGTCCTTGTGACTTCTTGTGTTAACCATTTGTTCTTGTCATTAGTCTTTGTGACTCGTTGTGTGAACCATTTGTCCTTGTTCATTCGGTTGCGTGACCCATTTTTCCTTTTTATTTAGTCCTTGTGACTCGTTGTTTAAACTATTTGTCCTTGTTTATTAGTCCTTGTGACTCGTTGTGTAAACCATTTGTCCTTGTTGTTGTGACTTGTTGTGTGAAGCATTTTGCTTTGTTCATTAGTCCTTGTGACTCGTTGTGTGAACTATTTGTCCTTGTTCATTGGTCCTTGTGACTCGTTGTGTAAACTATTTGTCCTTGTTCATTAGTCCTTGTGACTCGTTGGGGGAACCATTTGTCCTTGTGACTCGTTGTTTAAACCATTTGTCCTTGTTTATTAGTCCCTGTGACTCGTTGTGTAAACCATTTGTATTTGTTATTGTGACTTGTTGTGTGAACCATTTTTCCTTGTTCATTAGTCCTTGTGACTCGTTGTGTGAACCATTTGTCCTTGTTTATTAGTCCTTGTAACACGTTATGTTAACCATTTGTCCTTGTTTATTAGTCCTTGTGACTCATTGGTTAAACCATTTGTCCCTGTTATTGTGACTTGTTGTGTGAACTATTTTTCATTGTTCATTAGTCCTTGTGACTTGTTGTGTGAACCATTTGTCCTTGTTCATTAGTCTTTGTGACTCGTTGTGTGAACCATTTGTCCTTGTTCATTAGTCCATATGACTGGTTGCGTGAACCATTTGTCCTTGTTATTTAGTCCTTGTGACTCGTTGTTTAAACCATTTGTCCTTGTTTATTAGTCCTTGTGACTCGTTGTGTAAACCATTTGTCCTTGTTGTTGTGACTTGTTGTGTGAAGCATTTTGCTTTGTTCATTAGTCTTTGTGACTCGTTGTGTGAACCATTTGTCCTTGTTCATTAGTCCTTGTGACTCGTTGTGTAAACTATTTGTCCTTGTTCATTAGTCCTTCTGACTCGTTGTGGGAACCATTTATCCTTGTTCATTAGTCCTAATAACTCGTTATGTTAACCATTTGTCCTTGTTTATTAGTCCTTGTGACTCATTGGGTAAACCATTTGTCCTTGTTATTGTGACTTGTTGTGTGAACCATTTTTCATTGTTCATTAGTCTTTGTGACTCGTTGTGTGAACCATTTGTCCTTGTTCATTAGTCCTTGTGACTCGTTGTGTAAACTATTTGTCCTTGTTCATTAGTCCTTCTGACTCGTTGTGTGAACCATTTATCATTGTTCATTAGTCCTAATAACTCGTTATGTTAACGATTTGTCCTTGTTTATTAGTCCTTGTGACTCATTGGGTAAATCATTTGTCCTTGTTATTGTGACTTGTTGTGTGAACCATTTTTCATTGTTCATTAGTCTTTGTGACTCGTTGTGTGAACCATTTGTCCTTGTTCATTAGTCCTTGTGACTCGTTGTGTAAACTATTTGTCCTTGTTCATTAGTCCTTCTGACTCGTTGTGGGAACCATTTGTCCTTGTTTATTAGTCCTTGTAACTCGTTGTGTGAACCATTTGTCCTTGTTCATTAGTCCTTTTAACTCGTTATGTTAACCATTTGTCCTTGTTTATTAGTCCTTATGACTCATTGGTTAAACCATTTGTCCTTGTTATTGTGACTTGTTGTGTGAACTAGTTTTCATTGTTCATTAGTCCTTGTGACTTCTTGTGTGAACCTTTTGTTCTTGTCATTAGTCTCTGTGACTCGTTGTGTGAACCATTTGACCTTGTTGATCGGTTGCATGACCCATTTTTCCTTTTTATTTAGTCCTTGTGACTCGTTGTTTAAACCATTTGTCCTTGTTTATTAGTCCTTGTGACTCGTTGTGTAAACCATTTGTCCTTGTTGTTGTGACTTGTTGTGTGAAGCATTTTGCTTTGTTCATTAGTCTTTGTGACTCGTTGTGTGAACCATTTGTCCTTGTTCATTAGTCCTTGTGACTCGTTGTGTAAACTATTTGTCCTTGTTCATTAGTCCTTCTGACTCGTTGTGTGAACCATTTATCCTTGTTCATTAGTCCTAATAACTCGTTATGTTAACCATTTGTCCTTGTTTATTAGTCCTTGTGACTCATTGGGTAAACCATTTGTCCTTGTTATTGTGACTTGTTGTGTGAACCATTTTTCATTGTTCATTAGTCTTTGTGACTCGTTGTGTGAACCATTTGTCCTTGTTCATTAGTCCTTGTGACTCGTTGTGTAAACTATTTGTCCTTGTTCATTAGTCCTTCTGACTCGTTGTGTGAACCATTTATCATTGTTCATTAGTCCTAATAACTCGTTATGTTAACGATTTGTCCTTGTTTATTAGTCCTTGTGACTCATTGGGTAAATCATTTGTCCTTGTTATTGTGACTTGTTGTGTGAACCATTTGTCCTTGTTCATTAGTCTTTGTGACTCGTTGTGTGAACCATTTGTCCTTGTTCATTAGTCCATATGACTGGTTGCGTGAACCATTTGTCCTTGTTATTTAGTCCTTGTGACTCGTTGTTTAAACCATTTGTCCTTGTTTATTAGTCCTTGTGACTCGTTGTGTAAACCATTTGTCCTTGTTGTTGTGACTTGTTGTGTGAAGCATTTTGCTTTGTTCATTAGTCTTTGTGACTCGTTGTGTGAACCATTTGTCCTTGTTCATTAGTCCTTGTGACTCGTTGTGTAAACTATTTGTCCTTGTTCATTAGTCCTTCTGACTCGTTGTGGGAACCATTTATCCTTGTTCATTAGTCCTAATAACTCGTTATGTTAACCATTTGTCCTTGTTTATTAGTCCTTGTGACTCATTGGGTAAACCATTTGTCCTTGTTATTGTGACTTGTTGTGTGAACCATTTTTCATTGTTCATTAGTCTTTGTGACTCGTTGTGTGAACCATTTGTCCTTGTTCATTAGTCCTTGTGACTCGTTGTGTAAACTATTTGTCCTTGTTCATTAGTCCTTCGGACTCGTTGTGTGAACCATTTATCCTTGTTCATTAGTCCTAATAACTCGTTATGTTAACGATTTGTCCTTGTTTATTAGTCCTTGTGACTCATTGGGTAAATCATTTGTCCTTGTTATTGTGACTTGTTGTGTGAACCATTTTTCATTGTTCATTAGTCTTTGTGACTCGTTGTGTGAACCATTTGTCCTTGTTCATTAGTCCTTGTGACTCGTTGTGTAAACTATTTGTCCTTGTTCATTAGTCCTTCGGACTCGTTGTGTGAACCATTTGTCCTTGTTTATTAGTCCTTGTAACTCGTTGTGTGAACCATTTGTCCTTGTTCATTAGTCCTTTTAACTCGTTATGTTAACCATTTGTCCTTGTTTATTAGTCCTTATGACTCATTGGTTAAACCATTTGTCCTTGTTATTGTGACTTGTTGTGTGAACTAGTTTTCATTGTTCATTAGTCCTTGTGACTTCTTGTGTGAACCTTTTGTTCTTGTCATTAGTCTCTGTGACTCGTTGTGTGAACCATTTGACCTTGTTCAGTCGGTTGCATGACCCATTTTTCCTTTTTATTTAGTCCTTGTGACTCGTTGTTTAAACCATTTGTCCTTGTTTATTAGTCCTTGTGACTCGTTGTGTAAACCATTTGTCCTTGTTGTTGTGACTTGTTGTGTGAAGCATTTTGCTTTGTTCATTAGTCTTTGTGACTCGTTGTGTGAACCATTTGTCCTTGTTCATTAGTCCTTGTGACTCGTTGTGTAAACTATTTGTCCTTGTTCATTAGTCCTTCGGACTCGTTGTGTGAACCATTTATCCTTGTTCATTAGTCCTAATAACTCGTTATGTTAACCATTTGTCCTTGTTTATTAGTCCTTGTGACTCATTGGGTAAACCATTTGTCCTTGTTATTGTGACTTGTTGTGTGAACCATTTTTCATTGTTCATTAGTCTTTGTGACTCGTTGTGTGAACCATTTGTCCTTGTTCATTAGTCCTTGTGACTCGTTGTGTAAACTATTTGTCCTTGTTCATTAGTCCTTCTGACTCGTTGTGTGAACCATTTATCCTTGTTCATTAGTCCTAATAACTCGTTATGTTAACGATTTGTCCTTGTTTATTAGTCCTTGTGACTCATTGGGTAAATCATTTGTCCTTGTTATTGTGACTTGTTGTGTGAACCATTTTTCATTGTTCATTAGTCTTTGTGACTCGTTGTGTGAACCATTTGTCCTTGTTCATTAGTCCTTGTGACTCGTTGTGTAAACTATTTGTCCTTGTTCATTAGTCCTTCGGACTCGTTGTGTGAACCATTTGTCCTTGTTTATTAGTCCTTGTAACTCGTTGTGTGAACCATTTGTCCTTGTTCATTAGTCCTTTTAACTCGTTATGTTAACCATTTGTCCTTGTTTATTAGTCCTTATGACTCATTGGTTAAACCATTTGTCCTTGTTATTGTGACTTGTTGTGTGAACTAGTTTTCATTGTTCATTAGTCCTTGTGACTTCTTGTGTGAACCTTTTGTTCTTGTCATTAGTCTCTGTGACTCGTTGTGTGAACCATTTGACCTTGTTCAGTCGGTTGCATGACCCATTTTTCCTTTTTATTTAGTCCTTGTGACTCGTTGTTTAAACCATTTGTCCTTGTTTATTAGTCCTTGTGACTCGTTGTGTAAACCATTTGTCCTTGTTGTTGTGACTTGTTGTGTGAAGCATTTTGCTTTGTTCATTAGTCTTTGTGACTCGTTGTGTGAACCATTTGTCCTTGTTCATTAGTCCTTGTGACTCGTTGTGTAAACTATTTGTCCTTGTTCATTAGTCCTTCTGACTCGTTGTGGGAACCATTTATCCTTGTTCATTAGTCCTAATAACTCGTTATGTTAACCATTTGTCCTTGTTTATTAGTCCTTGTGACTCATTGGGTAAACCATTTGTCCTTGTTATTGTGACTTGTTGTGTGAACCATTTTTCATTGTTCATTAGTCTTTGTGACTCGTTGTGTGAACCATTTGTCCTTGTTCATTAGTCCTTGTGACTCGTTGTGTAAACTATTTGTCCTTGTTCATTAGTCCTTCTGACTCGTTGTGTGAACCATTTATCCTTGTTCATTAGTCCTAATAACTCGTTATGTTAACGATTTGTCCTTGTTTATTAGTCCTTGTGACTCATTGGGTAAATCATTTGTCCTTGTTATTGTGACTTGTTGTGTGAACCATTTTTCATTGTTCATTAGTCTTTGTGACTCGTTGTGTGAACCATTTGTCCTTGTTCATTAGTCCTTGTGACTCGTTGTGTAAACTATTTGTCCTTGTTCATTAGTCCTTCGGACTCGTTGTGTGAACCATTTGTCCTTGTTTATTAGTCCTTGTAACTCGTTGTGTGAACCATTTGTCCTTGTTCATTAGTCCTTTTAACTCGTTATGTTAACCATTTGTCCTTGTTTATTAGTCCTTATGACTCATTGGTTAAACCATTTGTCCTTGTTATTGTGACTTGTTGTGTGAACTAGTTTTCATTGTTCATTAGTCCTTGTGACTTCTTGTGTGAACCTTTTGTTCTTGTCATTAGTCTCTGTGACTCGTTGTGTGAACCATTTGACCTTGTTCAGTCGGTTGCATGACCCATTTTTCCTTTTTATTTAGTCCTTGTGACTCGTTGTTTAAACCATTTGTCCTTGTTTATTAGTCCTTGTGACTCGTTGTGTAAACCATTTGTCCTTGTTGTTGTGACTTGTTGTGTGAAGCATTTTGCTTTGTTCATTAGTCTTTGTGACTCGTTGTGTGAACCATTTGTCCTTGTTCATTAGTCCTTGTGACTCGTTGTGTAAACTATTTGTCCTTGTTCATTAGTCCTTCGGACTCGTTGTGTGAACCATTTATCCTTGTTCATTAGTCCTAATAACTCGTTATGTTAACCATTTGTCCTTGTTTATTAGTCCTTGTGACTCATTGGGTAAACCATTTGTCCTTGTTATTGTGACTTGTTGTGTGAACCATTTTTCATTGTTCATTAGTCTTTGTGACTCGTTGTGTGAACCATTTGTCCTTGTTCATTAGTCCTTGTGACTCGTTGTGTAAACTATTTGTCCTTGTTCATTAGTCCTTCTGACTCGTTGTGTGAACCATTTATCCTTGTTCATTAGTCCTAATAACTCGTTATGTTAACGATTTGTCCTTGTTTATTAGTCCTTGTGACTCATTGGGTAAATCATTTGTCCTTGTTATTGTGACTTGTTGTGTGAACCATTTTTCATTGTTCATTAGTCTTTGTGACTCGTTGTGTGAACCATTTGTCCTTGTTCATTAGTCCTTGTGACTCGTTGTGTAAACTATTTGTCCTTGTTCATTAGTCCTTCTGACTCGTTGTGGGAACCATTTGTCCTTGTTTATTAGTCCTTGTAACTCGTTGTGTGAACCATTTGTCCTTGTTCATTAGTCCTTTTAACTCGTTATGTTAACCATTTGTCCTTGTTTATTAGTCCTTATGACTCATTGGTTAAACCATTTGTCCTTGTTATTGTGACTTGTTGTGTGAACTAGTTTTCATTGTTCATTAGTCCTTGTGACTTCTTGTGTGAACCTTTTGTTCTTGTCATTAGTCTCTGTGACTCGTTGTGTGAACCATTTGACCTTGTTCAGTCGGTTGCATGACCCATTTTTCCTTTTTATTTAGTCCTTGTGACTCGTTGTTTAAACCATTTGTCCTTGTTTATTAGTCCTTGTGACTCGTTGTGTAAACCATTTGTCCTTGTTGTTGTGACTTGTTGTGTGAAGCATTTTGCTTTGTTCATTAGTCTTTGTGACTCGTTGTGTGAACCATTTGTCCTTGTTCATTAGTCCTTGTGACTCGTTGTGTAAACTATTTGTCCTTGTTCATTAGTCCTTCGGACTCGTTGTGTGAACCATTTATCCTTGTTCATTAGTCCTAATAACTCGTTATGTTAACCATTTGTCCTTGTTTATTAGTCCTTGTGACTCATTGGGTAAACCATTTGTCCTTGTTATTGTGACTTGTTGTGTGAACCATTTTTCATTGTTCATTAGTCTTTGTGACTCGTTGTGTGAACCATTTGTCCTTGTTCATTAGTCCTTGTGACTCGTTGTGTAAACTATTTGTCCTTGTTCATTAGTCCTTCGGACTCGTTGTGTGAACCATTTATCCTTGTTCATTAGTCCTAATAACTCGTTATGTTAACGATTTGTCCTTGTTTATTAGTCCTTGTGACTCATTGGGTAAATCATTTGTCCTTGTTATTGTGACTTGTTGTGTGAACCATTTTTCATTGTTCATTAGTCTTTGTGACTCGTTGTGTGAACCATTTGTCCTTGTTCATTAGTCCTTGTGACTCGTTGTGTAAACTATTTGTCCTTGTTCATTAGTCCTTCGGACTCGTTGTGTGAACCATTTGTCCTTGTTTATTAGTCCTTGTAACTCGTTGTGTGAACCATTTGTCCTTGTTCATTAGTCCTTTTAACTCGTTATGTTAACCATTTGTCCTTGTTTATTAGTCCTTATGACTCATTGGTTAAACCATTTGTCCTTGTTATTGTGACTTGTTGTGTGAACTAGTTTTCATTGTTCATTAGTCCTTGTGACTTCTTGTGTGAACCTTTTGTTCTTGTCATTAGTCTCTGTGACTCGTTGTGTGAACCATTTGACCTTGTTCCGTCGGTTGCATGACCCATTTTTCCTTTTTATTTAGTCCTTGTGACTCGTTGTTTAAACCATTTGTCCTTGTTTATTAGTCCTTGTGACTCGTTGTGTAAACCATTTGTCCTTGTTGTTGTGACTTGTTGTGTGAAGCATTTTGCTTTGTTCATTAGTCTTTGTGACTCGTTGTGTGAACCATTTGTCCTTGTTCATTAGTCCTTGTGACTCGTTGTGTAAACTATTTGTCCTTGTTCATTAGTCCTTCGGACTCGTTGTGTGAACCATTTATCCTTGTTCATTAGTCCTAATAACTCGTTATGTTAACCATTTGTCCTTGTTTATTAGTCCTTGTGACTCATTGGGTAAACCATTTGTCCTTGTTATTGTGACTTGTTGTGTGAACCATTTTTCATTGTTCATTAGTCTTTGTGACTCGTTGTGTGAACCATTTGTCCTTGTTCATTAGTCCTTGTGACTCGTTGTGTAAACTATTTGTCCTTGTTCATTAGTCCTTCGGACTCGTTGTGTGAACCATTTATCATTGTTCATTAGTCCTAATAACTCGTTATGTTAACGATTTGTCCTTGTTTATTAGTCCTTGTGACTCATTGGGTAAATCATTTGTCCTTGTTATTGTGACTTGTTGTGTGAACCATTTTTCATTGTTCATTAGTCTTTGTGACTCGTTGTGTGAACCATTTGTCCTTGTTCATTAGTCCTTGTGACTCGTTGTGTAAACTATTTGTCCTTGTTCATTAGTCCTTCTGACTCGTTGTGGGAACCATTTGTCCTTGTTTATTAGTCCTTGTAACTCGTTGTGTGAACCATTTGTCCTTGTTCATTAGTCCTTTTAACTCGTTATGTTAACCATTTGTCCTTGTTTATTAGTCCTTATGACTCATTGGTTAAACCATTTGTCCTTGTTATTGTGACTTGTTGTGTGAACTAGTTTTCATTGTTCATTAGTCCTTGTGACTTCTTGTGTGAACCTTTTGTTCTTGTCATTAGTCTCTGTGACTCGTTGTGTGAACCATTTGACCTTGTTCAGTCGGTTGCATGACCCATTTTTCCTTTTTATTTAGTCCTTGTGACTCGTTGTTTAAACCATTTGTCCTTGTTTATTAGTCCTTGTGACTCGTTGTGTAAACCATTTGTCCTTGTTGTTGTGACTTGTTGTGTGAAGCATTTTGCTTTGTTCATTAGTCTTTGTGACTCGTTGTGTGAACCATTTGTCCTTGTTCATTAGTCCTTGTGACTCGTTGTGTAAACTATTTGTCCTTGTTCATTAGTCCTTCTGACTCGTTGTGGGAACCATTTATCCTTGTTCATTAGTCCTAATAACTCGTTATGTTAACCATTTGTCCTTGTTTATTAGTCCTTGTGACTCATTGGGTAAACCATTTGTCCTTGTTATTGTGACTTGTTGTGTGAACCATTTTTCATTTTTCATTAGTCTTTGTGACTCGTTGTGTGAACCATTTGTCCTTGTTCATTAGTCCTTGTGACTCGTTGTGTAAACTATTTGTCCTTGTTCATTAATCTTTCTGACTCGTTGTGTGAACCATTTATCATTGTTCATTAGTCCTAATAACTCGTTATGTTAACGATTTGTCCTTTTTTATTAGTCCTTGGGACTCATTGGGTAAATCATTTGTCCTTGTTATTGTGACTTGTTGTGTGAACCATTTTTCATTGTTCATTAGTCTTTGTGACTCGTTGTGTGAACCATTTGTCCTTGTTCATTAGTCCTTGTGACTCGTTGTGTAAACTATTTGTCCTTGTTCATTAGTCCTTCTGACTCGTTGTGGGAACCATTTGTCCTTGTTTATTAGTCCTTGTAACTCGTTGTGTGAACCATTTGTCCTTGTTCATTAGTCCTTTTAACTCGTTATGTTAACCATTTGTCCTTGTTTATTAGTCCTTGTGACTCATTGGTTAAAACATTTGTCCTTGTTATTGTGACTTGTTGTGTGAACTAGTTTTCATTGTTCATTAGTCCTTGTGACTTCTTGTGTTAACCATTTGTTCTTGTCATTAGTCTTTGTGACTCGTTGTGTGAACCATTTGTCCTTGTTCAGTCGGTTGCGTGACCCATTTTTCCTTTTTATTTAGTCCTTGTGACTCGTTGTTTAAACTATTTGTCCTTGTTTATTAGTCCTTGTGACTCGTTGTGTAAACCATTTGTCCTTGTTGTTGTGACTTGTTGTGTGAAGCATTTTGCTTTGTTCATTAGTCCTTGTGACTCGTTGTGTGAACTATTTGTCCTTGTTCATTAGTCCTTGTGACTCGTTGTGTAAACTATTTGTCCTTGTTCATTAGTCCTTGTGACTCGTTGGGGGAACCATTTGTCCTTGTGACTCGTTGTTTAAACCATTTGTCCTTGTTTATTAGTCCCTGTGACTCGTTGTGTAAACCATTTGTGTTTGTTATTGTGACTTGTTGTGTGAACCATTTTTCCTTGTTCATTAGTCCTTGTGACTCGTTGTGTGAACCATTTGTCCTTGTTCATTAGTCCTTGTAACACGTTATGTTAACCATTTGTCCTTGTTTATTAGTCCTTCTGACTCGTTGTGGGAACCATTTATCCTTGTTCATTAGTCCTAATAACTCGTTATGTTAACGATTTGTCCTTGTTTATTAGTCCTTGTGACTCATTGGGTAAATCATTTGTCCTTGTTATTGTGACTTGTTGTGTGAACCATTTTTCATTGTTCATTAGTCTTTGTGACTCGTTGTGTGAACCATTTGTCCTTGTTCATTAGTCCTTGTGGCTCGTTGTGTAAACTATTTGTCCTTGTTCATTAGTCCTTGTGACTCGTTGGGTGAACCATTTGTCCTTGTGACTCGTTGTTTAAACCATTTGTCCTTGTTTATTAGTCCCTGTGACTCGTTGTGTAAACCATTTGTATTTGTTATTGTGACTTGTTGTGTGAACCATTTTTCCTTGTTCATTAGTCCTTGTGACTCGTTGTGTGAACCATTTGTCCTTGTTCATTAATCCTTGTAACACGTTATGTTAACCATTTGTCCTTGTTTATTAGTCCTTGTGACTCATTGGTTAAACCATTTGTCCCTGTTATTGTGACTTGTTGTGTGAACTATTTTTCATTGTTCATTAGTCCTTGTGACTTGTTGTGTGAACCATTTGTCCTTGTTCATTAGTCTTTGTGACTCGTTGTGTGAACCATTTGTCCTTGTTCATTAGTCCATATGACTGGTTGCGTGAACCATTTGTCCTTGTTATTTAGTCCTTGTGACTCGTTGTTTAAACCATTTGTCCTTGTTTATTAGTCCTTGTGACTCGTTGTGTAAACCATTTGTCCTTGTTGTTGTGACTTGTTGTGTGAAGCATTTTGCTTTGTTCATTAGTCTTTGTGACTCGTTGTGTGAACCATTTGTCCTTGTTCATTAGTCCTTGTGACTCGTTGTGTAAACTATTTGTCCTTGTTCATTAGTCCTTCTGACTCGTTGTGGGAACCATTTATCCTTGTTCATTAGTCCTAATAACTCGTTATGTTAACCATTTGTCCTTGTTTATTAGTCCTTGTGACTCATTGGGTAAACCATTTGTCCTTGTTATTGTGACTTGTTGTGTGAACCATTTTTCATTGTTCATTAGTCTTTGTGACTCGTTGTGTGAACCATTTATCATTGTTCATTAGTCCTAATAACTCGTTATGTTAACGATTTATCCTTGTTTATTAGTCCTTGTGACTCATTGGGTAAATCATTTGTCCTTGTTATTGTGACTTGTTGTGTGAACCATTTTTCATTGTTCATTAGTCTTTGTGACTCGTTGTGTGAACCATTTGTCCTTGTTCATTAGTCCTTGTGACTCGTTGTGTAAACTATTTGTCCTTGTTCATTAGTCCTTCTGACTCGTTGTGGGAACCATTTGTCCTTGTTTATTAGTCCTTGTAACTCGTTGTGTGAACCATTTGTCCTTGTTCATTAGTCCTTTTAACTCGTTATGTTAACCATTTGTCCTTGTTTATTAGTCCTTGTGACTCATTGGTTAAAACATTTGTCCTTGTTATTGTGACTTGTTGTGTGAACTAGTTTTCATTGTTCATTAGTCCTTGTGACTTCTTGTGTTAACCATTTGTTCTTGTCATTAGTCTTTGTGACTCGTTGTGTGAACCATTTGTCCTTGTTCAGTCGGTTGCGTGACCCATTTTTCCTTTTTATTTAGTCCTTGTGACTCGTTGTTTAAACTATTTGTCCTTGTTTATTAGTCCTTGTGACTCGTTGTGTAAACCATTTGTCCTTGTTGTTGTGACTTGTTGTGTGAAGCATTTTGCTTTGTTCATTAGTCCTTGTGACTCGTTGTGTGAACTATTTGTCCTTGTTCATTAGTCCTTGTGACTCGTTGTGTAAACTATTTGTCCTTGTTCATTAGTCCTTGTGACTCGTTGGGGGAACCATTTGTCCTTGTGACTCGTTGTTTAAACCATTTGTCCTTGTTTATTAGTCCCTGTGACTCGTTGTGTAAACCATTTGTATTTGTTATTGTGACTTGTTGTGTTAACCATTTTTCCTTGTTCATTAGTCCTTGTGACTCGTTGTGTGAACCATTTGTCCTTGTTCATTAGTCCTTGTAACACGTTATGTTAACCATTTGTCCTTGTTTATTAGTCCTTGTGACTCATTGGTTAAACCATTTGTCCCTGTTATTGTGACTTGTTGTGTGAACTATTTTTCATTGTTCATTAGTCCTTGTGACTTGTTGTGTGAACCATTTGTCCTTGTTCATTAGTCTTTGTGACTCGTTGTGTGAACCATTTGTCCTTGTTCATTAGTCCATATGACTGGTTGCGTGAACCATTTGTCCTTGTTATTTAGTCCTTGTGACTCGTTGTTTAAACCATTTGTCCTTGTTTATTAGTCCTTGTGACTCGTTGTGTAAACCATTTGTCCTTGTTATTGTGACTTGTTGTGTGAACCATTTTTCATTGTTCATTAGTCTTTGTGACTCGATGTGTGAACCATTTGTCCTTGTTCATTAGTACTTGTGACTCGTTGTGTAAACTATTTGTCCTTGTACATTAGTCTTTGTGACTCGTTGTGTGAACCATTTATCCTTGTTCATTAGTCCTAATAACTCGTTATGTTAACCATTTGTCCTTGTTTATTAGTCCTTGTGACTCATTGGGTAAACCATTTGTCCTTGTTATTGTGACTTGTTGTGTGAACCATTTTTCATTGTTCATTAGTCTTTGTGACTCGTTGTGTGAACCATTTGTCCTTGTTCATTAGTCCTTGTAACTCGTTGTGTAAACTATTTGTCCTTGTTCATTAGTCATTCTGACTCGTTGTGGGAACAATTTGTCCTTGTTTATTAGTCCTTGTAACTCGTTGTGTGAACCATTTGTCCTTGTTCATTAGTCCTTGTAACTCGTTATGTTAACCATTTGTCCTTGTTTATTAGTCCTTATGACTCATTGGTTAAACCATTTGTCCTTGTTATTGTGACTTGTTGTGTGAACTAGTTTTCATTGTTCATTAGTCCTTGTGACTTCTTGTGTGAACCTTTTGTTCTTGTCATTAGTCTATGTGACTCGTTGTGTGAACCATTTGACCTTGTTCAGTCGGTTGCGTGACCCATTTTTCCTTTTTATTTAGTCCTTGTGACTCGTTGTTTAAACCATTTGTCCTTGTTTATTAGTCCTTGTGACTCGTTGTGTAAACCATTTGTCCTTGTTATTGTGACTTGTTGTGTGAACCATTTTTCATTGTTCATTAGTCTTTGTGACTCGTTGTGTGAACCATTTGTCCTTGTTCATTAGTCCTTGTGACTCGTTGTGTAAACTATTTGTCCTTGTTCATTAGTCCTTGTGACTCGTTGTGGGAACCATTTGTCCTTGTTTATTAGTCCTTGTGACTCGTTGTGTAAACCATTTGTCCTTGTTATTGTGACTTGTTGTGTGAACCATTTTTCATTATTCATTAGTCTTTGTGACTCGTTGTGTGAACCATTTGTCCTTGTTCATTAGTCCTTGTGACTCGTTGTGTAAACTATTTGTCCTTGTTCATTAGTCCTTCTGACTCGTTGTGGGATCCATTTATCCTTATTCATTAGTCCTAATAACTCGTTATGTTAACCATTTGTCCTTGTTTATTAGTCCTTGTGACTCATTGGGTAAACCATTTGTCCTTGTTATTGTGACTTGTTGTGTGAACCATTTTTCATTGTTCATTAGTCTTTGTGACTCGTTGTGTGAACCATTTGTCCTTGTTCATTAGTCCTTGTGACTCGTTGTGTAAACTATTTGTCCTTGTTAAGTAGTCCTTCTGACTCGTTGTGTGAACCATTTATCCTTGTTCATTAGTCCTAATAACTCGTTATGTTAACGATTTGTCCTTGTTTATTAGTCCTTGTGACTCATTGGAAAAATCATTTGTCCTTGTTATTGTGACTTGTTGTGTGAACCATTTTTCATTGTTCATTAGTCTTTGTGACTCGTTGTGTGAACCATTTGTCCTTGTTCATTAGTCCTTGCGACTCGTTGTGTAAACTATTTGTCCTTGTTCATTAGTCCTTCTGACTCGTTGTGGGAACCATTTGTCCTTGTTTATTAGTCCTTGTAACTCGTTGTGTGAACCATTTGTCCTTGTTCATTAGTCCTTTTAACTCGTTATGTTAACCATTTGTCCTTGATTATTAGTCCTTGTGACTCATTGGTTAAACCATTTGTCCTTGTTATTGTGACTTGTTGTGTGAACTAGTTTTCATTGTTCATTAGTCCTTGTGACTTCTTGTGTTAACCATTTGTTCTTGTCATTAGTCTTTGTGACTCGTTGTGTGAACCATTTGTCCTTGTTCAGTCGGTTGCGTGACCCATTTTTCCTTTTTATTTAGTCCTTCTGACTCGTTGTTTAAACCATTTGTCCTTGTTTATTAGTCCTTGTGACTCGTTGTGTAAACCATTTGTCCTTGTTGTTGTGACTTGTTGTGTGAAGCATTTTGCTTTGTTCATTAGTCCTTGTGACTCGTTGTGTGAACAATTTGTCCTTGTTCATTAGTCCTTGTGACTCGTTGTGTAAACTATTTGTCCTTGTTCATTAGTCCTTGTGACTCGTTGGGGGAACCATTTGTCCTTGTGACTCGTTGTTTAAACCATTTGTCCTTGTTTATTAGTCCATGTGACTCGTTGTGTAAACCATTTGTATTTGTTATTGTGACTTGTTGTGTGAACCATTTTTCCTTGTTCATTAGTCCTTGTGACTCGTTGTGTGAACCATTTGTCCTCGTTCATTAGTCCTTGTAACACGTTATGTTAACCATTTGTCCTTGTTTATTAGTCCTTGTGACTCATTGGTTAAACCATTTGTCCTTGTTATTGTGACTTGTTGTGTGAACTATTTTTCATTGTTTATTAGTCCTTGTGACTTGTTGTGTGAACCATTTGTCCTTGTTCATTAGTCTTTGTGACTCGTTGTGTGAACCATTTGTCCTTGTTCATTAGTTCATATGACTGGTTGCGTGAACCATTTGTCCTTGTTATTTAGTCCTTGTGACTCGTTGTTTAAACCATTTGTCCTTGTTTATTAGTCCTTGTGACTCGTTGTGTAAACCATTTGTCCTTGTTATTGTGACTTGTTGTGTGAACCATTTTTCATTGTTCATTAGTCTTTGTGACTCGTTGTGTGAACCATTTGTCCTTGTTCATTAGTCCTTGTGACTCGTTGTGTAAACTATTTGTCCTTATTCATTAGTCTTCTGACTCGTTGTGGGAACCATTTATCCTTGTTCATTAGTCCTAATAACTCGTTATGTTAACCATTTGTCCTTGTTTATTAGTCCTTGTGACTCATTGGGTAAACCATTTGTCCTTGTTATTGTGACTTGTTGTGTGAACCATTTTTCATTGTTCATTTGTCTTTGTGACTCGTTGTGTGAACCATTTGTCCTTGTTCATTAGTCCTTGTGACTCGTTGTGTAAACTATTTGTCCTTGTTAAGTAGTCCTTCTGACTCGTTGTGTGAACCATTTATCCTTGTTCATTAGTCCTAATAACTCGTTATGTTAACGATTTGTCCTTGTTTATTAGTCCTTGTGACTCATTGGGTAAATCATTTGTCCTTGTTATTGTCACTTGTTGTGTGAACCCTTTTTCATTGTTCATTAGTCTTTGTGACTCGTTGTGTGAACCATTTGTCCTTGTTCATTAGTCCTTGCGACTCGTTGTGTAAACTATTTGTCCTTGTTCATTAGTCCTTCTGACTCGTTGTGGGAACCATTTGTCCTTGTTTATTAGTCCTTGTAACTCGTTGTGTGAACCATTTGTCCTTGTTCATTAGTCCTTTTAACTCGTTATGTTAACCATTTGTCCTTGATTATTAGTCCTTGTGACTCATTGGTTAAACCATTTGTCCTTGTTATTGTGACTTGTTGTGTGAACTAGTTTTCATTGTTCATTAGTCCTTGTGACTTCTTGTGTTAACCATTTGTTCTTGTCATTAGTCTTTGTGACTCGTTGTGTGAACCATTTGTCCTTGTTCAGTCGGTTGCGTGACCCATTTTTCCTTTTTATTTAGTCCTTCTGACTCGTTGTTTAAACCATTTGTCCTTGTTTATTATTAGTCCTTGTGACTCGTTGTGTAAACCATTTGTCCTTGTTGTTGTGACTTGTTGTGTGAAGCATTTTGCTTTGTTCATTAGTCCTTGTGACTCGTTGTGTGAACTATTTATCCTTGTTCATTAGTCCTTGTGACTCGTTGTGTAAACTATTTGTCCTTGTTCATTAGTCCTTGTGACTCGTTGGGGGAACCATTTGTCCTTGTGACTCGTTGTTTAAACCATTTGTCCTTGTTTATTAGTCCCTGTGACTCGTTGTGTAAACCATTTGTATTTGTTATTGTGACTTGTTGTGTGAACCATTTTTCCTTGTTCATTAGTCCTTGTGACTCGTTGTGTGAACCATTTGTCCTTGTTCATTAGTCCTTGTAACACGTTATGTTAACCATTTGTCCTTGTTTATTAGTCCTTGTGACTCATTGGTTAAACCATTTGTCCCTGTTATTGTGACTTGTTGTGTGAACTATTTTTCATTGTTTATTAGTCCTTGTGACTTGTTGTGTGAACCATTTGTCCTTGTTCATTAGTCTTTGTGACTCGTTGTGTGAACCATTTGTCCTTGTTCATTAGTTCATATGACTGGTTGCGTGAACCATTTGTCCTTGTTATTTAGTCCTTGTGACTCGTTGTTTAAACCATTTGTCCTTGTTTATTAGTCCTTGTGACTCGTTGTGTAAACCATTTGTCCTTGTTATTGTTACTTGTTGTGTGAACCATTTTTCATTGTTCATTAGTCTTTGTGACTCGTTGTGTGAACCATTTGTCCTTGTTCATTAGTCCTTGTGACTCGTTGTGTAAACTATTTGTCCTTGTTCATTAGTCTTCTGACTCGTTGTGTGAACCATTTATCCTTGTTCATTAGTCCTAATAACTCGTTATGTTAACCATTTGTCCTTGTTTATTAGTCCTTGTGACTCATTGGGTAAACCATTTGTCCTTGTTATTGTGACTTGTTGTGTGAACCATTTTTCATTGTTCATTTGTCTTTGTGACTCGTTGTGTGAACCATTTGTCCTTGTTCATTAGTCCTTGTGACTCGTTGTGTAAACTATTTGTCCTTGTTCATTAGTCCTTCTGACTCGTTGTGTGAACCATTTATCCTTGTTCATTAGTCCTAATAACTCGTTATGTTAACGATTTGTCCTTGTTTATTAGTCCTTGTGACTCATTGGGTAAATCATTTGTCCTTGTTATTGTGACTTGTTGTGTGAACCATTTTTCATTGTTCATTAGTCTTTGTGACTCGTTGTGTGAACCATTTGTCCTTGTTCATTAGTCCTTGTGACTCATTGTGTAAACTATTTGTCCTTGTTCATTAGTCCTTCTGACTCGATGTGGGAACCATTTGTCCCTGTTTATTAGTCCTTGTAACTCGTTGTGTGAACCATTTGTCCTTGTTCATTAGTCCTTTTAACTCGTTATGTTAACCATTTGTCCTTGTTTATTAGTCCTTGTGACTCATTGGTTAAAACATTTGTCCTTGTTATTGTGACTTGTTGTGTGAACTAGTTTTCATTGTTCATTAGTCCTTGTGACTTCTTGTGTTAATCATTTGTTCTTGTCATTAGTCTTTGTGACTCGTTGTGTGAACCATTTGTCCTTGTTCAGTCGGTTGCGTGACCCATTTTTCCTTTTTATTTAGTCCTTCTGACTCGTTGTTTAAACCATTTGTCCTTGTTTATTAGTCCTTGTGACTCGTTGTGTAAACCATTTGTCCTTGTTGTTGTGACTTGTTGTGTGAAGCATTTTGCTTTGTTCATTAGTCCTTGTGACTCGTTGTGTGAACTATTTGTCCTTGTTCATTAGTCCTTGTGACTCGTTGTGTAAACTATTTGTCCTTGTTCATTAGTCCTTGTGACTCGTTGGGGGAACCATTTGTCCTTGTGACTCGTTGTTTAAACCATTTGTCCTTGTTTATTAGTCCCTGTGACTCGTTGTGTAAACCATTTGTATTTGTTATTGTGACTTGTTGTGTGAACCATTTTTCCTTGTTCATTAGTCCTTGTGACTCGTTGTGTGAACCATTTGTCCTTGTTCATTAGTCCTTGTAACACGTTATGTTAACCATTTGTCCTTGTTTATTAGTCCTTGTGACTCATTGGTTAAACCATTTGTCCCTGTTATTGTGACTTGTTGTGTGAACTATTTTTCATTGTTTATTAGTCCTTGTGACTTGTTGTGTGAACCATTTGTCCTTGTTCATTAGTCTTTGTGACTCGTTGTGTGAACCATTTGTCCTTGTTCATTAGTTCATATGACTGGTTGCGTGAACCATTTGTCCTTGTTATTTAGTCCTTGTGACTCGTTGTTTAAACCATTTGTCCTTGTTTATTAGTCCTTGTGACTCGTTGTGTAAACCATTTGTCCTTGTTATTGTGACTTGTTGTGTGAACCATTTTTCATTGTTCATTAGTCTTTGTGACTCGTTGTGTGAACCATTTGTCCTTGTTCATTAGTCCTTGTGACTCGTTGTGTAAACTATTTGTCCTTGTTCATTAGTCTTCTGACTCGTTGTGGGAACCATTTATCCTTGTTCATTAGTCCTAATAACTCGTTATGTTAACCATTTGTCCTTGTTTATTAGTCCTTGTGACTCATTGGGTAAACCATTTGTCCTTGTTATTGTGACTTGTTGTGTGAACCATTTTTCATTGTTCATTTGTCTTTGTGACTCGTTGTGTGAACCATTTGTCCTTGTTCATTAGTCCTTGTGACTCGTTGTGTAAACTATTTGTCCTTGTTCATTAGTCCTTCTGACTCGTTGTGTGAACCATTTATCCTTGTTCATTAGTCCTAATAACTCGTTATGTTAACGATTTGTCCTTGTTTATTAGTCCTTGTGACTCATTGGGTAAATCATTTGTCCTTGTTATTGTGACTTGTTGTGTGAACCATTTTTCATTGTTCATTAGTCTTTGTGACTCGTTGTGTGAACCATTTGTCCTTGTTCATTAGTCCTTGTGACTCATTGTGTAAACTATTTATCCTTGTTCATTAGTCCTTCTGACTCGATGTGGGAACCATTTGTCCCTGTTTATTAGTCCTTGTAACTCGTTGTGTGAACCATTTGTCCTTGTTCATTAGTCCTTTTAACTCGTTATGTTAACCATTTGTCCTTGTTTATTAGTCCTTGTGACTCATTGGTTAAAACATTTGTCCTTGTTATTGTGACTTGTTGTGTGAACTAGTTTTCATTGTTCATTAGTCCTTGTGACTTCTTGTGTTAACCATTTGTTCTTGTCATTAGTCTTTGTGACTCGTTGTGTGAACCATTTGTCCTTGTTCAGTCGGTTGCGTGACCCATTTTTCCTTTTTATTTAGTCTTTGTGACTCGTTGTTTAAACTATTTGTCCTTGTTTATTAGTCCTTGTGACTCGTTGTGTAAACCATTTGTCCTTGTTGTTGTGACTTGTTGTGTGAAGCATTTTGCTTTGTTCATTAGTCCTTGTGACTCGTTGTGTGAACTATTTGTCCTTGTTCATTAGTCCTTGTGACTCATTGTGTAAACTATTTGTCCTTGTTCATTAGTCCTTGTGACTCGTTGTTTAAACCATTTGTCCTTGTGACTCGTTGTTTAAACCATTTGTCCTTGTTTATTAGTCCCTGTGACTCGTTGTGTAAACCATTTGTATTTGTTATTGTGACTTGTTGTGTGAACCATTTTTCCTTGTTCATTAGTCCTTGTGACTCGTTGTGTGAACCATTTGTCCTTGTTCATTAGTCCTTGTAACACGTTATGTTAACCATTTGTCCTTGTTTATTAGTCCTTGTGACTCATTGTTTAAACCATTTGTCCCTGTTATTGTGACTTGTTGTGTGAACTATTTTTCATTGTTCATTAGTCCTTGTGACTTGTTGTGTGAACCATTTGTCCTTGTTCATTAGTCTTTGTGACTCGTTGTGTGAACCATTTGTCCTTGTTCATTAGTCCATATGACTGGTTGCGTGAACCATTTGTCCTTGTTATTTAGTCCTTGTGACTCGTTGTTTAAACCATTTGTCCTTGTTTATTAGTCCTTGTGACTCGTTGTGTAAACCATTTGTCCTTGTTATTGTGACTTGTTGTGTGAACCATTTTTCATTGTTCATTAGTCTTTGTGACTCGATGTGTGAACCATTTGTCCTTGTTCATTAGTCCTTGTGACTCGTTGTGTAAACTATATGTCCTTGTACATTAGTCTTTGTGACTCGTTGTGTGAACCATTTATCCTTGTTCATTAGTCCTAATAACTCGTTATGTTAACCATTTGTCCTTGTTTATTAGTCCATGTGACTCATTGGGTAAACCATTTGTCCTTGTTATTGTGACTTGTTGTGTGAACCATTTTTCATTGTTCATTAGTCTTTGTGACTCGTTGTGTGAACCATTTGTCCTTGTTCATTAGTCCTTGTGACTCGTTGTGTAAACTATTTGTCCTTGTTCATTAGTCCATCTGACTCGTTGTGGGAACCATTTGTCCTTGTTTATTAGTCCTTGTAACTCGTTGTGTGAACCATTTGTCCTTGTTCATTAGTCCTTGTAACTTGTTATGTTAACCATTTGTCCTTGTTTATTAGTCCTTATGACTCATTGGTTAAACCATTTGTCCTTGTTATTGTGACTTGTTGTGTGAACTAGTTTTCATTGTTCATTAGTCCTTGTGACTTCTTGTGTGAACCTTTTGTTCTTGTCATTAGTCTCTATGACCCGTGTGAACCATTTGACATTGTTCAGTCGGTTGCGTGACCCATTTTTCCTTTTTATTTTGTCCTTGTGACTCGTTGTTTAAACCATTTGTCCTTGTTTATTAGTCCTTGTGACTCGTTGTGTAAACCATTTGTCCTTGTTATTGTGACTTGTTGTGTGAACCATTTTTCATTGTTCATTAGTCTTTGTGACTCGATGTGTGAACCATTTGTTCTTGTTCATTAGTCCTTGTGACTCGTTATGTAAACTATTTGTCCTTGTACATTAGTCTTTGTGACTCGTTGTGTGAACCATTTATCCTTGTTCATTAGTCCTAATAACTCGTTATGTTAACCATTTGTCCTTGTTTATTAGTCCTTGTGACTCATTGGGTAAACCATTTGTCCTTGTTATTGTGACTTGTTGTGTGAACCATTTTTCATTGTTCATTAGTCTTTGTGACTCGTTGTGTGAACCATTTGTCCTTGTTCATTAGTCCTTGTGACTCGTTGTGTAAACTATTTGTCCTTGTTCATTAGTCCATCTGACTCGTTGTGGGAACCATTTGTCCTTGTTTATTAGTCCTTGTGACTCATTTGGTAAACCATTTGTCCTTGTTATTGTGACTTGTTGTGTGAACCATTTTTCATTGTTCATTAGTCTTTGTGACTCGTTGTGTGAACCATTTGTCCTTGTTCATTAGTCCTTGTGACTCGTTGTGTAAACCATTTGTCCTTGTTCATTAGTCCTTGTGACTCGTTGGAGGAACCATTTGTCCTTGTGACTCGTTGTTTAAACCATTTGTCCTTGTTTATTAGTCCCTGTGACTCGTTGTGTAAATCATTTGTATTTGTTATTGTGACTTGTTGTGTGAACCATTTTTCCTTGTTCATTAGTCCTTTTGACTCGTTGTGTGAACCATTTGTCCTTGTTCATTAGTCCTTGTGACTCGTTGTGTAAACTATTTGTCCTTGTTCATTAGTCCTTGTAACTTATTTTGTGAACCATTTGTCCTTGTTCATTAGTCCTTGTAACTCGTTATGTTTACCATTTGTCCTTGTTTATTAGTTCTTGTGACTCATTGGTTAAACCATTTGTCCTTGTTATTGTGACTTGTTGTGTGAACTATTTTTCATTGTTCATTAGTCCTTGTGACTTCTTGTGTGAACCATTTGTCCTTGTTCATTAGTCTTTGTGACTCGTTGTGTGAACCATTTGTCCTTGTTCATTAGTCCATATGACTGGTTGCGTGAACCATTTGTCCTTGTTATTTAGTCCTTGTGACTCGTTGTTTAAACCATTTGTCCTTGTTTATTAGTCCTTGTGACTCGTTGTGTAAACCATTTGTCCTTGTTATTGTGACTTGTTGTGTGAACCATTTTTCATTGTTCATTAGTCTTTGTGACTCGTTGTGTGAACCATTTGTCCTTGTTCATTAGTCCTTGTGACTCGTTGTGTAAACTATTTGTCCTTGTTCATTAGTCCTTCTGACTCGTTGTGGGAACCATTTATCCTTGTTCATTAGTCCTAATAACTCGTTATGTTAACCATTTGTCCTTGTTTATTAGTCCTTGTGACTCATTGGGTAAACCATTTGTCCTTGTTATTGTGACTTATTGTGTGAACCATTTTTCATTGTTCATTAGTCTTTGTGACTCGTTGTGTGAACCATTTGTCCTTGTTCATTAGTCCTTGTGACTCGTTGTGTAAACTATTTGTCCTTGTTCATTAGTCCTTCTGACTCGTTGTGTGAACTATTTATCCTTGTTCATTAGTCCTAATAACTCGTTATGTTAACGATTTGTCCTTGTTTATTAGTCCTTGTGACTCATTGGGTAAATCATTTGTCCTTGTTATTGTGACTTGTTGTGTGAACCATTTTTCATTGTTCATTAGTCTTTGTGACTCGTTGTGTGAACCATTTGTCCTTGTTCATTAGTCCTTGTGACTCGTTGTGTAAATTATTTGTCCTTGTTCATTAGTCCTTCTGACTCGTTGTTGGAACAATTTGTCCTTGTTTATTAGTCCTTGTAACTCGTTGTGTGAACCATTTGTCCTTGTTCATTAGTCCTTTTAACTCGTTATGTTAACCATTTGTCCTTGTTTATTAGTCCTTGTGACTCATTGGTTAAACCATTTGTCCTTGTTATTGTGACTTGTTGTGTGAACTAGTTGTCATTGTTCATTAGTCCTTGTGACTTCTTGTGTTAACCATTTGTTCTTGTCATTAGTCTTTGTGACTCGTTGTGTGAACCATTTGTCCTTGTTCAGTCGGTTGCGTGACCCATTTTTCCTTTTTATTTAGTCCTTGTGACTCGTTGTTTAAACCATTTGTCCTTGTTTATTAGTCCTTGTGACTCGTTGTGTAAACCATTTGTCCTTGTTCTTGTGACTTGTTGTGTGAAGCATTTTGCTTTGTTCATTAGTCCTTGTGACTCGTTGTGTGAACTATTTGTCCTTGTTCATTAGTCCTTGTGGCTCGTTGTGTAAACTATTTGTCCTTGTTCATTAGTCCTTGTGACTCGTTGGGTGAACCATTTGTCCTTGTGACTCGTTGTTTAAACCATTTGTCCTTGTTTATTAGTCCTTGTGACTCGTTGTGGAAACCATTTGTATTTGTTATTGTGACTTGTTGTGTGAACCATTTTTCCTTGTTCATTAGTCCTTGTGACTCGTTGTGTGAACCATTTTTCCTTGTTCATTAGTCCTTGTGACTCGTTGTGTGAACCATTTGTCCTTGTTCATTAGTCCTTGTAACACGTTATGTTAACCATTTGTCCTTGTTTATTAGTCCTTGTGACTCATTGGTTAAACCATTTGTCCCTGTTATTGTGACTTGTTGTGTGAACTATTTTTCATTTTTCATTAGTCCTTGTGACTTGTTGTGTGAACCATTTGTCCTTGTTCATTAGTCTTTGTGACTCGTTGTGTGAACCGTTTGTCCTTGTTCATTAGTCCATATGACTGGTTGCGTGAACCATTTGTCCTTGTTATTTAGTCCTTGTGACTCGTTGTTTAAACCATTTGTCCTTGTTTATTAGTCCTTGTGACTCGTTGTGTAAACCATTTGTCCTTGTTATTGTGACTTGTTGTGTGAACCATTTTTCATTGTTCATTAGTCTTTGTGACTCGTTGTGTGAACCATTTGTCCTTGTTCATTAGTCCTTGTGACTCGTTGTGTAAACTATTTGTCCTTGTACATTAGTCTTTGTGACTCGTTGTGTGAACCATTTATCCTTGTTCATTAGTCCTAATAACTCGTTATGTTAACCATTTGTCCTTGTTTATTAGTCCTTGTGACTCATTGGGTAAACCATTTGTCCTTGTTATTGTGACTTGTTGTGTGAACCATTTTTCATTGTTCATTAGTCTTTGTGACTCGTTGTGTGAACCATTTGTCCTTGTTCATTAGTCCTTGTGACTCGTTGT
This sequence comes from Silene latifolia, assembly GCF_048544455.1. Classification (NCBI taxonomy): domain Eukaryota; kingdom Viridiplantae; phylum Streptophyta; class Magnoliopsida; order Caryophyllales; family Caryophyllaceae; genus Silene; species Silene latifolia. The sequence goes on from NC_133531.1 coordinate 49,636,830, forward strand.
GTAAACTATTTGTCCTTGTTCATTAGTCCTTCTGACTCGTTGTGTGAACTATTTATCCTTGTTCATTAGTCCTAATAACTCGTTATGTTAACGATTTGTCCTTGTTTATTAGTCCTTGTGACTCATTGGGTAAATCATTTGTCCTTGTTATTGTGACTTGTTGTGTGAACCATTTTTCATTGTTCATTAGTCTTTGTGACTCGTTGTGTGAACCATTTGTCCTTGTTCATTAGTCCTTGTGACTCGTTGTGTAAACTATTTGTCCTTGTACATTAGTCTTTGTGACTCGTTGTGTGAACCAATTATCCTTGTTCATTAGTCCTAATAACTCGTTATGTTAACCATTTGTCCTTGTTTATTAGTCCTTGTGACTCATTGGGTAAACCATTTGTCCTTGTTATTGTGACTTGTTGTGTGAACCATTTTTCATTGTTCATTAGTCTTTGTGACTCGTTGTGTGAACCATTTGTCCTTGTTCATTAGTCCTTGTGACTCGTTGTGTAAACTATTTGTCCTTGTTCATTAGTCCTTCTGACTCGTTGTGGGAACCATTTGTCCTTGTTTATTAGTCCTTGTAACTCGTTGTGTAAACCATTTGTCCTTGTTCATTAGTCCTTGTAACTCGTTATGTTAATCATTTGTCCTTGTTTATTAGTCCTTGTGACTCATTGGTTAAACCATTTGTCCTTGTTATTGTGACTTGTTGTGTGAACTAGTTTTCATTGTTCATTAGTCCTTGTGACTTCTTGTGTGAACCTTTTGTTCTTGTCATTAGTCTCTGTGACTCGTTGTGTGAACCATTTGACCTTGTTCAGTCGGTTGCGTGACCCATTTTTCCTATTTATTTAGTCCTTGTGACTCGTTGTTTAAACCATTTGTCCTTGTTTATTAGTCCTTGTGACTCGTTGTGTAAACCATTTGTCCTTGTTGTTGTGACTTGTTGTGTGAAGCATTTTTCATTGTTCATTAGTCCTTGTGACTCGTTGTGTGAACTATTTGTCCTTGTTCATTAGTCCTTGTGACTGGTTGCGTGAACCATTTGTCCTTTTTATTTAGTGCTTGTGACTCGTTGTTTAAACCATTTGTCCTTGTTTATTAGTCCTTGTGACTCGTTGTGTAAACCATTTGTCCTTGTTATTGTGACTTGCTGTGTGAACCATTTTTCATTGTTCATTAGTCTTTGTGACTCGTTGTGTGAACCATTTGTCCTTGTTCATTAGTCCTTGTGACTCGTTGTGTCAACTATTTGTCCTTGTTCATTAGTCCTTCTGACTCGTTGTGTGAACCATTTATCCTTGTTCATTAGTCCTAGTAACTCGTTATGTTAACCATTTGTCCTTGTTTATTAGTCCTTGTGACTCATTGGGTAAACCAGTTGTCCTTGTTTTTGTGACTAGTTGTGTGAACCATTTTTCATTTTTATTAGTCTTTGTGACCCGCTGTGTGAACCATTTGTCCTTGTTCATTAGTACTTGTGACTCGTTGTGTAAACTATTTAACCTTGTTCATTAGTCCTTGTGACTCGTTGTGTGAACCATTTGTCCTTGTTCATTCGTCCTTGTAACTCGTTATGTTAATCATTTGTCCTTGTGACTCGTTGTGTGAACCTTTTGTCCTTGTTCATTAGTCCTTGTGCCTCGTTGTGTGAACCATTTGTCCTTGTTCTTTAGTCCTTGGTCTTTGTTGTTTGAACCATTTGTCCTTGTTTATTAAGCCTTATGACTCGTTGTGTAAACCATTTGTCCTTGTTGTTGTTACTTGTTGTGTGAAGCATTTTTCCTTGTTCATTAGTCCTTTTGACTCGTTGTGTGAACCATTTGTCCTTGTTCATTAGTCCTTGTGACTCGTTGTGTAAACCATTTGTCCTTGTTATTGTGACTTGTTGTGTGAACCATTTTTCATTGTTCATTAGTCTTTGTGACTCGTTGTGTGAACCATTTGTCCTTGTTCATTAGTCCTTGTGACTCGTTATGTTAACCATTTGCCCTTGTTTATTAGTCCTTGTGACTCATTGGTTAAACCATTTGTCCTAGTTATTGTGACTTGTTGTGTGAACTATTTTTCATTGTTCATTAGTCCTTGTGACTTGTTGTGTGAACCATATGTCCTTGTTCATTAGTCTTTGTGACTCGTTGTGTGAACCATTTGTCCTTGTTCATTAGTCCATATGACTGGTTGCGTGAACCATTTGTCCTTTTTATTTAGTGCTTGTGACTCATTGTATAAACCATTTGTCCTTGTTTCTTAGTCCTTGTGACTCGATGTGTAAACCATTTGTCCTTGTTATTGTGACTTGTGTGAATCATTTTTCATTGTTCATTAGTCTTTGTGACTCGTTGTGTGAACCATTTGTCCTTGTTTATTAGTCCTTGTGGCTCGTTGTGTGAACCATTTGTCCTTGTTCTTTAGTCCTTGGTCTTTGTTGTGTGAACCATTTGTCCTTGTTTATTAGGCCTTATGACTCGTTGTGTAAACCATTTGTCCTTGTTGTTGTTACTTGTTGTGTGAAACATTTTTCCTTGTTCATTAGTCCTTTTGACTCGTTGTGTGAACCATTTGTCCTTGTTCATTAGTCCTTGTGACTCGTTGTGTAAACTATTTGTCCTTGTTCATTAGTCCTTGTGACTCGTTGTGTAAACCATTTGCCCTTGTTTATTAGTCCTTGTGACTCATTGGTTAAACCATTTGTCCTTTTTATTGTGACTTGTTGTGTGAACTATTTTTCATTGTTCATTAGTCCTTGTGACTTGTTGTGTGAACCATTTGTCCTTGTTCATTAGTCTTTTTGACTCGTTGTGTAAACCATTTGTCCTTGTTTTTGTGACTTGTTGTGTGAACCATTTTTCATTGTTCATTAGTCTTTGTGACTCGTTGTGTGAACCATTTGTCCTTGTTCATTAGTCCTTGTGACTCGTTGTGTCAACTATTTGTCCTTGTTCATTAGTCCTTCTGACTCGTTGTGTGAACCATTTATCCTTGTTCATTAGTCCTAGTAACCCGTTATGTTAACCATTTGTCCTTGTTTATTAGTCCTTGTGACTCATTGGGTAAACCAGTTTTCCTTTTTTTTGTGACTAGTTGTGTGAACCATTTTTCATTTTTTATTAGTCTTTGTGACCCGCTGTGTGAACCATTTGTCCTTGTTCATTAGTCCTTGTGACTCGTTGTGTAAACTATTTAACCTTGTTCATTAGTCCTTGTGACTCGTTGTGTGAACCATTTGTCCTTGTTCATTAGTCCTTGTAACTCGTTATGTTAATCATTTGTCCTTGTGACACGTTGTGTGAACCTTTTGTCCTTGTTCATTAGTCGTTGTGGCTCGTTGTGTAAACCATTTGTATTTGTTACTGTGACTTGTTGTGTGAACCATTTTTCCATGTTCATTAGTCCTTGTGACTCGTTGTGTGAACCATTTGTCCTTGTTCATTAGTCCTTGTGACTCGTTGTGTAAACTATTTGTCCTTGTTCATTAGTCCTCGTGACTCGTTGTGTGAACCATTTGTCCTTGTGACTCGTTGTTTAAACCATCTGTCCTTATTTATTAGTCCTTGTGACTCGTTGTGTAAACCATTTGTATTTGTTATTGTGACTTTTTGTGTGAACCATTTGTCCTTGTTCATTAGTCCTTGTGACTCGTTGTGTAAACTATTTGACCTTGTTTATTAGTCCTTGTGACTCATTGTGTGAACCATTTGTCCTTGTTCATTAGTCCTTGTAACTCGTTATGGTAATCATTTATCCTTGTGACTCGTTGTGTGAACCATTTGTCCTTGTTCATTAGTCCTTGTGGCTCGTTGTGTGAACCATTTGTCCTTGTTCTTTAGTCCTTGGTCTTTGTTGTGTGAACCATTTGTCCTTGTTTATTAGGACTTATGACTCGTTGTGTAAACCATTTGTCCTTGTTGTTGTGACTTGTTGTGTGAAGCATTTTTCCTTGTTCTTTAGTCTTTGGTCTTTGTTGACTAAACCATTTGTCCTTGTTTATTAGGCCTTATGACTCGTTGTGTAAACCATTTGTCCTTGTTGTTGTGACTTGTTGTGTGAAGCATTTTTCCTTGTTCATTAGTCCTTGTGACTCGTTGTGTGAACCATTTGTCCTTGTTCATTAGTCCTTGTGACTCGTTGTGTAAACTATTTGTCCTTGTTCATTAGTCCTTGTGACTCGTTGGGGGAACCATTTGTCCTTGTGACTCGTTGTTTAAACCATTTGTCCTTGTTTATTAGTCCCTGTGACTCGTTGTGTAAACCATTTGTATTTGTTATTGTGACTTGTTGTGTGAACCATTTTTCCTTGTTCATTAGTCCTTGTGACTCGTTGTGTGAACCATTTGTCCTTGTTCATTAGTCCTTGTGACTCGTTGTGTAAACTATTTGTCCTTGTTCATTAGTCCTTGTAACTCGTTGTGTGAACCATTTGTCCTTTTTCATTAGTCCTTGTAACACGTTATGTTAACCATTTGTCCTTGTTTATTAGTCCTTGTGACTCATTGGTTAAACCATTTGTCCCTGTTATTGTGACTTGTTGTGTGAACTATTTTTCATAGTTCATTAGTCCTTGTGACTTGTTGTGTGAACCATTTGTCCTTGTTCATTAGTCTTTGTGACTCGTTGTGTGAACCATTTGTCCTTGTTCATTAGTCCATATGACTGGTTGCGTGAACCATTTGTCCTTGTTATTTAGTCCTTGTGACTCGTTGTTTAAACCATTTGTCCTTGTTTATTAGTCCTTGTGACTCGTTGTGTAAACCATTTGTCCTTGTTATTGGGACTTGTTGTGTGAACCATTTTTCATTGTTCATTAGTCTTTGTGACTCGTTGTGTGAACCATTTGTCTTTGTTCATTAGTCCTTGTGACTCGTTGTGTAAACTATTTGTCCTTGTTCATTAGTCCTTCTGACTCGTTGTGGGAACCTTTTATCCTTGTTCGTTAGTCCTAATAACTCGTTATGTTAACCATTTGTCCTTGTTTATTAGTCCTTGTGACTCATTGGGTAAACCATTTGTCCTTGTTATTGTGACTTGTTGTGTGATCCATTTTTCATTGTTCATTAGTCTTTGTGACTTGTTGTGTGAACCATTTGTCCTTGTTCATTAGTCCTTGTGACTCGTTGTGTAAACTATTTGACCTTGTTCATTAGTCCTTGTAACTCGTTGTGTGAACCATTTGTCCTTGTTCATTAGTCCTTGTAACTCGTTATGTTAACCATTTGTCCTTGTTTATTAGTCCTTGTGACTCATTGGTTAAACCATTTGTCCTTGTTATTGTGACTTGTTGTGTGAACTAGTTTTCATTGTTCATTAGTCCTTGTGACTTGTTGTGTGAACCCTTTGTCCTTGTTCAGTCGGTTGCGTGACCCATTTGTCCTTGTTCTTTAGTCCTTGTGACTCGTTGTTTAAACCATTTGTCCTTGTTTATTAGTCCTTGTGACTCGTTGTGTAAACCATTTGTCCTTGTTATTGTGACTTGTTGTGTGAACCATTTTTCATTGTTCATTAGTCTTTGTGACTCGTTGTGTGAACCATTTGTCCTTGTTCATTAGTCCTTGTGACTCGTTGTGTAAACTATTTGTCCTTGTTCATTAGTCCTTCTGACTCGTTGTGTGAACCATTTATCCTTGTTCATTAGTCCTAATATCTCGTTATGTTAACCATTTGTCCTTGTTATTGTGACTTGTTGTGTGAACCATTTTTCATTGTTCATTAGTCTTTGTGACTCGTTGTGTGAACCATTTGTCCTTATTCATTAGTCCTTGTGACTCGTTGTGAAAACTATTTGACCTTGTTCATTAGTCCCTGTGACTCGTTGTGTGAACCATTTGTCCTTGTTCATTTGTCCTTGTTTATTAGTCCTTGTAACTTGTTATGTTAACCATTTGTCCTTGTTCATTAGTCATTGTAACTCGTTATGTTAACCATTTGTCCTTGTTTATTAGTCCTTGTGACTCATAGGTTAAACCACTTGTCCTTGTTATTGTGACTTGTTGTGTGAACTATTTTTCATTGTTCATTAGTCCTTGTGAGTTGTTGTGTGAACCATTTGTCCTTTTCATTAGTCTTTGTGACTCGTTGTGTGAACCATTTGTCCTTGTTCATTAGTCCATATGACTGGTTGCGTGAACCATTTGTCCTTATTATTTAGTCCTTGTGACTCGTTGTTTAAACCATTTGTCCTTGGTTATTAGTCCTTGTGACTCGTTGTGTAAACCATTTGTCATTGTTATTTTGACTTGTTGTGTGAACCATTTTTCATTGTTCATTAGTCTTTGTGACTCGTTGTGTGAACCATTTGTCCTTGTTCATTACTCCTTGTGAGTCGTTGTGTAAAATATTTGTCCTTGTTCATTAGTCCTTCTGACTCGTTGTGGGAACCATTTGTCCTTGTTTATTAGTCCTTGTAACTCTTTGTGTGAACCATTTGTCCTTGTTCATTAGTCCTTGTAACTCGTTATGTTAACCATTTGTCCTTGTTTATTAGTCCTTATGACTCATTGGTTAAACCATTTGTCCTTGTTATTGTGACTTGTTGTGTGAACTAGTTTTCATTGTTCATTAGTCCTTTTGACTTCTTGTGTGAACCATTTGTCCTTGTCATTAGTCTTTGTGACTCGTTGTGTGAACCATTTGTCCTTGTTCAGTCGGTTGCGTGACCCATTTTTCCTTTTTATTGAGTCCTTGTGACTCGTTGTTTAAACCATTTGTCCTTGTTTATTAGTCCTTGTGACTCGTTGTGTAAACCATTTGTCCTTGTTGTTGTGACTTGTTGTGTGAAGCATTTTGCTTTGTTCATTAGTCTTTGTGACTCGTTGTGTTAACTATTTATCCTTGTTCATTAGTCCTTCTGACTCGTTGTGTAAACTATTTGTCCTTGTTCATTAGTCCTTGTGACTCGTTGGGGGGACCATTTGTCCTTGTGACTCGTTGTTTAAACCATTTGTCCTTGTTTATTAGTCCCTGTGACTCGTTGTGTAAATCATTTTTATTTGTTATTGTGACTTGTTGTGTGAACCATTTTTCCTTGTTCATTAGTCCTTTTGACTCGTTGTGTGAACCATTTGTCCTTGTTCATTAGTCCTTGTGACTCGTTGTGTAAACTATTTGTCCTTGTTCATTAGTCCTTGTAACTTATTTTGTGAACCATTTGTCCTTGTTCATTAGTCCTTGTAACTCGTTATGTTAACCATTTGTCCTTGTTTATTAGTCCTTGTGACTCATTGGTTAAACCATTTGTCCTTGTTATTGTGACTTGTTGTGTGAACTATTTTTCATTGTTCATTAGTCCTTGTGACTTGTTGTGTGAACCATTTGTCCTTGTTCATTAGTCTTTGTGACTCGTTGTGTGAACCATTTGTCCTTGTTCATTAGTCCTTGTGACTCGTTGTGTCAACTATTTGTCCTTGTTCATTAGTCCTTCTGACTCGTTGTGTGAACCATTTATCCTTGTTCATTAGACCTAGTAACTCGTTATGTTAACCATTTGTCCTTGTTTATTAGTCCTTGTGACTCATTGGGTAAACCAGTTGTCCTTGTTTTTGTGACTAGTTGTGTGAACCATTTTTCATTGTTCATTAGTCTTTGTGACCCGCTGTGTGAACCATTTGTCCTTGTTCATTAGTCCTTGTGACTCGTTGTGTAAACTATTTAACCTTGTTCATTAATCCTTGTGACTCGTTGTGAGAACCATTTGTCCTTGTTCATTAGTCCTTGTAACTCGTTATGTTAATTATTTGTCCTTGTGACTCGTTGTGTGAACCTTTTGTCCTTGTTCATTAGTCCTCGTGGCTTGTTGTGTGAACCATTTGTCCTTTTTCTTTAGTCCTTGGTCTTTGTTGTGTGAACCATTTGTCCTTGTTTATTAGGCCTTATGACTCGTTGAGTAAACCATTTGTCCTTGTTGTTGTTACTTGTTGTGTGAAGCATTTTTCCTTGTTCATTAGTCCTTTTGACTCGTTGTGTGAACCATTTGTCCTTGTTCATTAGTCCTTGTGACTCGTTGTGTAAAGTATTTGTCCTTGTTCATTAGTCCTTGTGACTCGTTGGGGGAACCATTTATCCTTGTGACTCGTTGTTTAAACCATTTGTCCTTGTTTATTAGTCCCTGTGACTCGTTGTGTAAACCATTTGTATTTGTTATTGTGACTTGTTGTGTGAACCATTTTTCCTTGTTCATTAGTCCTTGTGACTCGTTGTGTGAACCATTTGTCCTTGTTCATTAGTCCTTGTGACTCGTTTTGTAAACTATTTGTCCTTGTTCATTAGTCCTTGTGACTCGTTGTGTGAACCATTCGTCCTTGTGACTCGTTGTTTAAACCATTTGTCCTTATTTATTAGTCCTTGTGACTCGTTGTGTAAACCATTTGTATTTGTTATTGTGACTTTTTCTGTGAACCATTTGTCCTTGTTCATTAGTCCTTGTGACTCGTTGTGTAAACTATTTGACCTTGTTCATTAGTCCTTGTGACTCATTGTGTGAACCATTTGTCCTTGTTCATTAGTCCTTGTAACTCGTTATGTTAATCATTTATCCTTGTGACTCGTTGTGTGAACCATTTGTCCTTGTTCATTAGTCCTTGTGGCTCGTTGTGTGAACTATTTGTCCTTGTTCTTTAGTCCTTGGTCTTTGTTGTGTGAACCATTTGTCCTTGTTTATTAGGACTTATGACTCGTTGTGTAAACCATTTGTCCTTGTTGTTGTGACTTGTTGTGTGAAGCATTTTTCCTTGTTCTTTAGTCTTTGGTCTTTGTTGTTGTGACGTTGTAGAATGTATGGCGCGAATTTTATTAAAATTAATTACAACGGGTATGGTTATAAAAACCGTTGTTATTAGTTTTAACAACGGGTCACACATGCACAACCGTTGTTAATAATTTGGCGCAAAATTGGCGCAAAGTTAGTGAAAAGTAATCACAACGGTTACTTTTGTAACCCGTTGTTAAAACATATTTGACAACGGGTGTTTTTTACAACTGTTGTTAAAACATATTTGACAACGGTTGTTGTTTTACAACCGTTGTTAAAACTTATTTGACAACGGTTGTTGTTTAATAACCGTTGTCAATACCTTTCATACTATAAACCACACAAACACAAGTCTGCTGCAGCCACAAAACACAACCCTTAATACACAAACACAAACACAGCAGACAAACACAAACACACTTTCTCATCGTCTCTTTCTCTCTTTCTCTCTTTCTCATCGTCGCTTTATCTTCTCGCCGTCACTGTTGATTTCATCGTCTCTTACGTTCTGTATTTATCAGGTAAATCTCGCCGACACTGTTAGTTTTGTCGTCATTATTTTCTTTTTCTAATTATTTCTTTTGCATGTATGTGTTTTTATCGACCATTATGTTATTTGTTTAAGTATTGTTCGCATAATTAGTTAGTAAAACAAAGAAGAAGCAAGATGAAGAAGCAAGATAAATATAATTAATATATATATATATATATATATTTATAAATAAATAAATTAAAAAAAAAATTACATTAATAAAAATGCAATTCTTATATTTTCATAGAGGATCTTATTCTCCTCTATCATATCCGTCCTCTCCTCCTTGGCTATTTGGAGGTTCCGTTCAGCATTGCTATATCGTCATATAGCCGCAATCGTCGCCGCTCCGTCAAGCCATCTTCTTTGGCGTCCTTCAGTACGGATCGAGCATCCGCAAGGTAGCTCTTAAAACTTTCCTCAATATGGAGCAACCGGCGGATGAAACTGTTGTTGTTCTCGATCATAGTAAGAGTCTTAAGGATGATATCATTCATTTTGTTGGAGTTTGGAGTTTGTTTTGAAAGATTAAGTAGGGTTAATTTATTTGGAGTTTGTTTTAGCAGTTAGGGTTTGGAGATGTATATATTGAGATAATGGAAATGTTAGTTGAGATAATGCAATGTATTTATACTAAGCAATGTGTGGGTTGAGTTGTTTTTTAATTAATATACATGTTAGGAAGTTGTGCCATAATCATCATCATATCTCTCAATGCTGTTTCAAATCTTATTACTAACCCTTCTCATTCCATATTGTCCGTTCATATGCACAGTGATGGCAGTAATAATGCATGCATCGGAATTATAACGGGCCGTAATTATGCATGCATCTAGTAATATTTAATTTAATTTTTTATTATTTTTTAAGAACAAACAACAACGGTTATTTACAAACAACCCGTTGTCTTTAGTTATAAAAACGGTTTTGTATATTACAACCCGTTGTCATAACTTTCCCCCCAAAATTGAGTCACACTTTCCAAAACGGGTTTTTATACTTAAAACCGTTGTTAATATGTTTAACAACGGTTTCCTTAAGAAAACCAACCGTTGTTAAAACCTTTTACAACGGACGCTTTAACAACGTCCGCTTTTTTATATAACAACGGTTTTTGACCGTTGTTATAGCCTGTATTTGTAGTAGTGAATGCCTACAAGATTAACTTACCCGGAGATTATGAGGTCCATGGCACATTCAATGTTGGGGATTTAAGTCCTTTTTATGAAGAGATTGAAGATGATAATGGCCAGGATTTGAGGGCAAATCATTTTCAAGAAGAGGAGATTGAAGAGAATTCAACCGAGGAGGCTAATTTAGAACCCGGTTTTGGACCTTGCACTAGATTGAGGTCTAACATGAAATCCGTCTTGAAGAGAATTCAGCCGAGCATTCCTCTTTTGAACCCGGTTTTGGACCTTGCACAAGATTGAGGTCTAACATGAATTCCGTCTAAGAAGTCGTGCCTTTTTCCAGCATGGGATTAATCTTTGGTGAGTTTGGGACGTTTTTGTGTAGGAACTTGTATCCCAAAGCTTTTCCTATCATTGAGTTTGCCAAGCTTTTAGAACAGCGCGCAATCAGGAACATGGCTGGAGCAGGCTTCGTTTTATGTGCATTATGTCGCTATCAACATTCCTCTTTTGATCAAACATAGCTCAAGGGCCCTTAGAAGAGTATTTGCAGCATTGCCAAAGTCTTCCAAGTGAGTCCAAGTGTGCATAAACAAGACTTGAGCTAGTAAACAAGGGATTGTTGTACTATTAGTTTACTTTCTATCTTTTATGCTTTATGTCCTTTTCTTTTCTGATTTCTTGTAAGGTCCTTGGCTGCCGTGTTTGGTGGTATTAGCAGCTCTTTTTGTGGCCATAGGATGCTATCTTAGATGAAGGGAGGAGATTGTCTTGCTTGTCCTATAAAAGCAAGCACAACCCTTAGACAAAATCAGATTATTTTGAATGAAAAAACCCTAAGAAGCAACCTGCTTTCTTTCTTCTTTATCTTTGCTTTGTGCTTGATAAAACTCCCTTGCTTAGTGCTAGGAGGTTGGATAAGTCCTTTGCTAAGTGCTTGGACGAGTCCTAGGCTTAATTCATTGCTTTGTGTTCGAATTAAGTCATACCTTGAGTCCTAAACAAGCTGAGTTTTCTTTGTTTGTCATTTGGGAATTTCGTGTCTAATATCAACTCAAATCTGATAGTTTTAGTTCAAATTGGTTATCAGAGCTTTGGTTAACAACAAAAATCCTTTCTTTGTGAGTTCATTATACCCTAACCACATTAAAAACACAAAAACAACCATGAGTGAAGAAAGGATTGCTGGAATTGAAACACAAGTTACTCAACTTTCTGAAAAATGTGATTTGTTGCTAGAATCTCTCAATGTTATCATGGCTAATATTCCAACACCACCACCAAGAGGAGGACGACCACCTAGAGGCAGGGGTAGAGGCCGTGGCTTCATGGGGAGAGGACGAGCTCATGGTGGCCATGAGGAAGAGGAGCTTTCTGATTCGGAGGAGTCCATGGCCGAGGCCTTTCATGGAGAGCCCAACAAAGACTTAAAGGTAGAAATTCCTGATTTTCATGGTAGTTTAAACCCTGAGGATTTGTTAGATTGGTTTAGGACCATTGAAAGAGTCTTTGAGTTTAAAGGTTATTCTGATGGCAAAGCTTTTAAAGTTGCAATCTTGAAACTCAAAGGCTATGCCTCCCTTTGGTATGAGAACTTAAAAATCAGAGAAGAAGGGATGGTAAGGAACCTATTAAGTCTTGGTTAAAACTGAAAAAGAAGCTTAATGAGAAGTTTATACCTAAAGAGTACACTCAAGACATTTTCATTAAGCTCACACAACTTAAACAAGACCAACAACCACTTGAGTCATATCTTAGAGACTTTGAACAACTTACTTTGCAATGTGAACTCAATGAGAAGCCCGAACAGAAAATTGCTAGATTTGTTGAAGGGTTAGATACTAAGATTGCTCATAGGGTTAGAATGCAACAAGTATGGTCCTTTGATGAAGCCGTTAACTTGGCTTTAAGGGTTGAGAAAATGGGTAAAGGGAAGGCTACAACCACCAAACCAACCACCAAAACAGCCACCTTTAGACCCCCAACCAGTTTCAAAATCAATGAACCACCCTCTCAAAACAAAACCACCATACTTGACAAGGGAAAAGCAGCCGAAACCTCACAAAAAAGACCATGCCTCTCAAAAAATGTTACCAATGCCAAGGTTATGGTCACTTTGCCAAAGAATGCCCAACCAAGAGAGCCCTTAGTAGCTTTGAAGTGGTTCATTGGGGAGATGATGAGATTCTTGTGTGTGATGAGGAAAGGGAAGGAACGGACCATGAGGAGGATGATGTGGTTATGCCGGATGCGGGTCTTAGCTTGGTTACTTGGAGAGTGATGCATACCCAACCCCAACCCTTGGAAATGGACCAAAGACAACAAATTTTCAGGTCTAGGTGCACCATTAAAGGGAGGGTTTGTAATCTTATCATTGATGGAGGGAGTTGTACCAATGTTGCCTCTAGTACTCTCATTGACAAACTATCATTACCTACACAAGACCATCCTAGTCCTTATAAGCTAAGGTGGCTCAACAAAGGGGCTGAAGTGAGGGTTGATAAGCAATGCTTGGTTCCTTTTTCCATTGGCAAAAACTATGTAGATGAAGCTCTTTGTGATGTTCTTCCAATGGATGCTTGTCACTTGCTACTTGGGAGACCGTGGGAGTTTGATAGGGACTCGGTTCATCATGGTAAAGACAACACCTACACCTTCAAATTTGGCTCAAGAAAGGTCATCCTAGCACCTTTACCACCTGTTCTCAAGCATATTCCAACACCCTCCATGCTTGAACCATCTAAGGAAGTGTTGCTAATCAATGGGGCAGAAATGTTGCAAGAGTTAAAGGAGGATAGGGACGTGTATGTGCTTATAGCCAAGGAAGTGGTGGGAGAGCAAGAGAAGGGGCTGCCTAGTGAGGTCCAACGCCTACTCAAAACCTATGGTGATGTGTTTCCAAATGAGCTTCCTAGTGGTTTGCCTCCTCTTAGAGGAATTGAACATCAAATTGATTTCATTCCGGGAGCTACTCTACCCAACAAGGCAGCCTATAGAAGTGATCCTAAAGCTAGCCAAGAATTGCAACAACAAATTGGAGAGCTCATGAGCAAGGGTTTTGTGAGGGAGAGCCTTAGCCCTTGTGCCGTTCCAGCCTTGCTTGTGCCCAAGAAAGATGGGTCATGGAGGATGTGCACCGATAGTAGAGCCATCAACAACATAACCATCAAGTATAGGTTTCCTATACCAAGGCTTGATGACATCCTAGATGAGCTTAGTGGAGCCAAACTGTTTTCAAAGATTGATTTAAGGCAAGGTTATCATCAAGTAAGAATCAAAGAAGGAGATGAGTGGAAAACCGCATTCAAAACAAAGCATGGGTTGTATGAATGGCTTGTCATGCCATTTGGTCTTTCTAATGCACCAAGCACTTTCATGAGGCTTATGAATGAAGTGCTTAGGCCTCACTTGGGCAGCTTTGTTGTTGTATACTTTGATGACATCTTGGTGTATAGTCCTAACAAAGAAGAGCACCTCAATCATTTGCAAATATTGTTTGACACTCTTAGGGAACACAAGTTGTATGGGAAGCTTGAGAAGTGTTCTTTTATGCAAAGTGAAGTCCAATTCTTAGGTTTCATCATTTCTGACCGTGGCATATTAGTTGATCAAGAGAAGGTTAAAGCAATCAAGTCATGGCCTATTCCTAGGAATATCACGGATGTGAGGAGCTTTCATGGGTTAGCATCATTCTATAGGAGGTTTATCAAGGATTTTAGCACTCTCATGGCTCCTATAACTGAATGTATGAAGAAGGGGGAGTTCAAATGGGGAGATAAGGCTGAAACTTCCTTCAACACCATCAAGGAAAAGCTATGTGAGTCTCCTATTCTTGCTTTGCCAAATTTTGATAAGTTATTTGAAGTTGAGTGTGATGCTAGTGGCATTGGCATTGGGGCTGTCCTTGTTCAAGAGCACAAGCCAATTGCTTACTTTAGTGAGAAATTGAGTGGTGCCAAGCTAAATTACTCAACTTATGACAAAGAGTTCTATGCCATTGTAAGAGCCTTAACTCATTGGAGCCATTACCTCAAGCCAAGGCCCTTTGTTCTTCATTCGGATCATGAGGCTCTTAAGTACATCAATGGGCAGCATAAGCTCAACCATAGACATGCCAAATGGGTTGAGTTCTTACAATCATTCAACTTTGCAAGCAAGTACATAGAAGGGAAGGATAACGTGGTTGCGGATGCTCTATCAAGGAGGTTCATTATGTTGAGTTACATGGAACAAAGAGTGCTTGGGTTTGAGCACATGAAAGAGTTTTACCAAGAGGATCCAGATTTCAAGGAGGAGTGGGGGTCATTGCAAAATGGACGAGCTAAGGGGGGTCATTACTTGGTCCAAGAGGGATTCTTGTTTCGTGGAAACCGTTTGTGTGTGCCAAGGAGTCCCTATAGAAGCTTGTTGGTACGAGAAGCACACTCCAATGGTCTTGTCGGGCACTTTGGCATTCAAAAGACCTATGACATACTCCAAGAGCATTTCTATTGGCCTAAGATGCTTGGGGATGTCCAAGATGTTATCAAGAGGTGTGCTCCATGTCAACAATCCAAGTCCTACTTCAAAACAGGCCCCTATACCCCTTTACCCGTCCCAAACCAGCCATGGGAAGACATTAGCATGGATTTCATAGTTGCTTTGCCAAGAACTCAAAGAGGCAAGGACTCCATCATGGTTGTTGTGGATAGGTTTAGCAAGATGGCTCACTTCATTGCTTGTAAGAAAACGGAGGATGCATCTAGTGTGGCTGATTTATACTTCAAAGAGGTGGTTAAGCTCCATGGAGTTCCCAAGTCTATTGTCTCGGACAGGGATTCAAAGTTCATGAGCCATTTTTGGAGGTCCTTGTGGAAGCTACTAAAGACTAGGCTCTTATTTAGCACCTCCCATCACCCCCAAACTGATGGACAAACGGAGGTGACTAACAAGACTCTAGGGAGAATCCTAAGGTGCACGGTTTCTAAATCATTGAAGGATTGGGATCTCAAACTAGCTCAAGCCGAGTTTGCCTTCAATAGGGCTCCTTCTTCAAGCACGGGCAAGTCTCCATTTGAAGTTGTTTATGGCGCCAACCCCCTCATGCCCACTGATTTGGCACCCATCCAAAGGAAAAAGATTGATTTCGATGCTAAGAAAAGAGTTGAGCAAATGCTACAAATCCATGCTCAAGTTAAGAAACAAATTGAGAAAACAAATGAAGCATACAAAGCAAGGGCCAAGGGTCCTAAGCAAGCCACAAACTTTGAAGTAGGGGATCTTGTTTGGATTAACCTAAGAAAAGAAAGATTTCCAACCAAAAGGAAGAACAAGCTCATGCCAAGAGCGGATGGTCCATTCGAAGTCCTCGAAAAGATTGGGTCCAATGCCTACAAGATTAACTTGCCCGGAGATTATGAGGTCCATGGCACATTCAATGTTGGGGATTTAAGTCCTTATTATGAAGAGATTGAAGATGATAATGGCCAGGATTTGAGGGCAAATCCTTTTCAAGAAGGGGAGATTGAAGAGAATTCAGCCGAGCATTCCTCTTTTGAACCCGGTTTTGGACCTTGCACAAGATTGAGGTCTAACATGAATTCCGTCTAAGAAGTCGTGCCTTTTTCCAGCATGGGATTAATCTTTGGTGAGTTTGGGACGTTTTTGTGTAGGAACTTGTATCCCAAAGCTTTTCCTATCATTGAGTTTGCCAAGCTTTTAGAACAGCGCGCAATCAGGAACATGGCTGGAGCAGGCTTCGTTTTATGTGCATTATGTCGCTATCAACATTCCTCTTTTGATCAAACATAGCTCAAGGGCCCTTAGAAGAGTATTTGCAGCATTGCCAAAGTCTTCCAAGTGAGTCCAAGTGCGCATAAACAAGACTTGAGCTAGTAAACAAGGGATTGTTGTACTATTAGTTTACTTTCTATCTTTTATGCTTTATGTCCTTTTCTTTTCTGATTTCTTGTAAGGTCCTTGGCTGCCGTGTTTGGTGGTATTAGCAGCTCTTTTTGTGGCCATAGGATGCTATCTTAGATGAAGGGAGGAGATTGTCTTGCTTGTCCTATAAAAGCAAGCACAACCCTTAGACAAAATCAGATTATTTTGAATGAAAAAACCCTAAGAAGCAACCTGCTTTCTTTCTTCTTTATCTTTGCTTTGTGCTTGATAAAACTCCCTTGCTTAGTGCTAGGAGGTTGGATAAGTCCTTTGCTAAGTGCTTGGACGAGTCCTAGGCTTAATTCATTGCTTTGTGTTCGAATTAAGTCATACCTTGAGTCCTAAACAAGCTGAGTTTTCTTTGTTTGTCATTTGGGAATTTCGTGTCTAATATCAACTCAAATCTGATAGTTTTAGTTCACGTCTAATAAGTCATGCCTTTTTCCAGCTTGGGACTATTCCTTGGTGAGTTTAGGACATTTTATTGTAGGAACTTGTATCCCAAAGAGTTTCCTATCAAGAGTTGAAGAGCTAAACAAAACCGGGTGCAATAAGGTTGGGACTATTCCTTGGTGAGCTTAGGCTTTTGTGCATTATGTCGCTATCAACATTCCTCTTTTGATCAAACATAGTTCAAGGGCCCTTAGAATAATTTTTGCAGCCTTGTCAAAGTCTTCTAAGTGAGTCCAAGTGTGCATAAACAAGACTTGAGCTAGTAAACAAGGGATTGTTGTACTATTAGTTTACTTTCTATCTTTTATGCTTTATGTCCTTTTCTTTTCTGTTTTCTTGTAAGTCCTTGGCTGCCGTGTTTGGTCCTATTAGCAGCTCTTTTTGTGGCTATAGGATGCAATCTTAGATAAAGGGAGGGGATTGTCTTGCTTGTCCTATAAAAGCAAGCACAACCCTTAGCAAAAATCAGATTATTTTGAATGACAAAAACCCTAAGAAGCAGCCTGCTTTCTTTCTTATTTATCTTTGCTTTGTGCTTGATAAACTCCCTTTCTTAGTTCTAGGATGTTGGATAAGTCCTTTGTTAAGTGCTTGGACGAGTCCTAGGCTTAATTCATTGCTTTGTGTTCGAATTAAGTCATACCTTGAGTCCTAAACAAGCTGAGTTTTCTTTGTTTGTCACTTGAGTGTTTTCGTGTCAAATCTTGCTCCAAATCTGATAGTTTTACTTCAAAGCTCATCTAGCAATCATCCAACCTTGGGATTGGGAACCTGTACTTGACAGTGATGTTGTTGATGGCCCTGCTGTCAGTACACATTCTCCATGTCCCATCTTTCTTTGGCACAAGTAGAGTAGGGACTGCACAAGGACTGAGAGATTCCCTGACAAACCCTTTGCTCATAAGCTCCTTAATTTGACTCTATAATTCTTTGGTAGCACCTGGGTCACATCTATAAGCTGGCCTATTAGGAAGCACTGGGCCTGGAACAAGGTCTATGTGGTGCTCACTGCCTCTCAATGGTGGCAATCCACTAGGTAGCTCCCTTGGGAACACCTCCTTATACCTCTGAATTAATGGCTTGACTTCAGCAGGTATCCTAGAGTCCTCTTCCTTACTCACTTCCTTGGATAATAACACCCAGACATGCTGGTCTTGCTTCATTTCCTTGATCATGGCAGCTTCAGAAAGAAATAGCACACCATTGGTCTCCTCTGGTATACTTGGGCTTCCATAGTTCCTCTGATTAGGTGGCAATGGGGTCAGGGTGACCTTCTTGCCTTCATGTCTGAAACTATAGATGTTGTCCTTCCCATGGTGAGTGGTATTCCTGTCATACTCCCGTGGCCTCCCCAAGAGTAAGTGGCAGGCATCCATTGGGACAATGTCACACAAGACTTCATCTTTATATACCTTCCCAATAGAAAATGGAACCAAACATTGCTTGTCCACCCTTACTTCTGCTCCCTTGTTTAACCGCCTCAACTTGTAGGGATTTGGGTGCTCTTGAGTTGTCAAGTTGAGCTTGTTAGCCATGGCATTTGATGCCACATTTTTGCAACTTCCCCCATCAATGATTAGGTTACAAACCCTCCCCTGAACTGTGCACCTAGTTCTGAATATCAGGGACCTTTGATCAGTTTCCAAAGGTGTGTGTTGGGAGTTCATAACCCTCCATAAGACCAAGTCGTGACTGTGTCGGGTGGGCCACAACTTGCTCCCCTGCTCGGTTCCTCCTCAGTCTCCTTTTCTTCCAATATCAAGGTCTCATCTTCCTCATATTGAACCAAACCTTCCCTCTCCCACTATTCTACCTCCATTGCTGTCAGGGTTCTCTTAGAAGGACAGTCCTTCCTAAAATGGTCATACCCTTGGCACTGGAAGCATTTAATCTTCCCATCAGTCACAGGTGGATTGGTTTTAGGATTCATAGGACCCTTCCCTTTGTCTGGTGTTGGTTGAGTTGCAGGTTTTGGGTTCCCTCCAATCCTAACCCCAGAAAAAGGTTTGAAAGTAGGCCTGGTAATGGGTTTGTAAGCAGTAACCTTAGCCTTTCCCATCTTTTCAATTCTCAATGCCAGGTTAACTGCCTGATACATATTCTGATGATTAAATAATTCAATAGATAAGGATCGAACACGGGTGAACTGTGTTCAGATTATAGGAAGTAGTTTAGTTGAATAAAAACTTATCATTCTAGCTTATAGATTAAGTTTAGGATTATTTACTGATTTTCTAATTGATTAGGAGTCTTGTTTGTTAAGAAGACTATTAGCTTATTTAAGGGGTTTATGTATCTTTATTTTAATCAGAGACAAGTTATAAATAAAAAGTTTAGAAAAACTCGATCATGATTTGATCACCAACCAAGGTTTGAACGGTATTTTCAAATCTCGTTTAAAATTAAGATCGACGACTTTATTTTAAACACCCATTGGATCGAGGTCTCGGCGGATCTTCGACCCAAATATCTCATTGACTCAAAGTCTCGGCGGATTTTTAGTCAAATATCCCATCAAGAACGATCTCGTCCCTTCGTGAATCAAGGTCCCGAGTTCGACTCTTACCCCAGTAACGTTTGTTGTTTATTATCGCTTCCGTACTCGTATCACTGCCTCATCAAAGGACCAAACCTGCTGCATTCTAAGCCTCAAAGCAATTTTAGGATCTAAGCCCTCAACAAACCTAACAATCTTCTGCTCAGGTTTTTCAGTAATCTCACATTGCAGGGTAAGTTGTTCAAAGCTCCTAAGGTAAGACTCAACAGATTGTTGGTCTTGCTTTAGTTGGGTTAACTTAATAAACATGTCCTGTGTGTAATCTTTAGCTATAAACTTATCTTTCAACTTCTTCTTAAGTTTTAGCCAAGATTTAATGGGTTCCTTGCCTTCCCTAATTCTCTGGTTTTTCAGGGTTTCATACCAAAGTGAGGCATAGCCTTTGAATTGAAGGATAGAAACTTTGAAAGCTTTCCTGTCAGTATATCCTTTAAACTCAAGGACTCTCTCAACAACTCTAATCCAGTCTAATAAGTCTTCAGGGTTTAAACTACCATGGAAATCAGGAATTTCTACCTTTATATCTTTGTCTCTCTCCATGTAGATGCCCTCTGCCATAGATTCATCAGTATCTGAGATATCTTCCTCTTGTTCTTGGTAGTATTGTTGACCTCTTCCTGCTCCAACAAAGCCCCTACCCCTGCCTCTGCCTCTAGGGGGTGGTCTCCTTGGATCATGGTTAGGAATCCATTCTGCAAGTGTGTTGACAACATTTACCAAGTCATTAATTCTTCCTGCTATCTGTTCCACTCTGGTTTCAATGCCAGTAATTCTCTCTTCACTCATTGGGTTATTTTTTTGTGTTTTTGTTGTAGTTAGGGTAAAAATGAGCTCACTTTCCTCTCCCAAGACTAACACAAGATGGAATTGTGTTATGACCTTGCTCTGATTACCACTTTGCAGTGTAATGCCTAAGGGGTTAGACAAATACAGCAAACAAACCAGCAAACCAAAGACAGTTTCTCAGGAATGCAATAAACTTGTGCTATTTATTAAAATTATCAAATGACCTTCAAAAATCATGAAACTTGGCAGTAATTAACTTTAATATAAGATCTAACTCTGAGCAAAATTCCAGGATTTTTAAGGGACGCAAAGCATTTTTAAGACTCAACTGAACTGACTGACTGTCACCACTGACTGTGAATGAAGCAGTTCTGAAAGAGTGAATGAAAAGAAAGGATCTTTGGATATAATTATCAACTGAAAACCCACAGAATACTCACAGGGAGTTAAGTTAATAATTTGTAGGACTTAAGCCAAGAATTTCCACAGATTAACACAGGAAAACTCAATCAAGCAAACAAAGAAAGCTAAATGCGGACCACGACTCACCACAGAAAGTTTAGACTCTACTAACAGTACTTAATCAATAACCACAGTCTAAGCACAGGTTATTATCAAGCCCGACTCTAATCTACAGACTAAGCACAAGATTAAGAGGTTTAAATTTGAGAGAATTCTCGGGTTTCATTCATAAATCATTTTGTGTTACAATGATCTGAGTTGAGGTCCTTATATAGGCCTTTTTAGGTTACAATCTTAAAAAGAAACTACATCCAAGGGTCAGGATCCTTCCTCACATGCTGGTAAGAGTCCAAATACAATATTACAACGGTTTAAAAGCTCTTAATTGTAAACTGGAATGAAAACAAAAGAGAAATGCAGATGACAGTGACAGGTTGTGGTCCTTTGCTGCATTGCTGGCTTTTCTATTGAATGTAAGCACTTGAGGACGAAATGATTGGGTCCTTGGCATCAGAGTTGGCTCTAGGTTGTATCTCGTAAATAGTGAGACAAGCCAAAAGTTCTTTGAGTGCTTTTTCCTCATGGTTTAGCCAGAAATGGAAAGGTTGCTTTTTGTTGTTTGTCATTTCTTCGCATTTTTGTCCGACTTGAATTTCCTGGGACTTGCATTGTGATTTACCCTTGAACCCCTAGGACTTTTCTGAGCCTAATTCAGTGGCCAACCATCATTGTGACATAACTCGCATTTCTTTTAGCGCCAAAATAAGGATTCGGACCAGCGTTAAGTAAGAGTGCGCTAGAGCTCGACATTGCTACTGCATCATTCTCTCCTTCTTCAAAAGAATTTGTCCTCAAATTTTCATCATCCAAGTATGGAGATAAATCAACAATATTGAAAGTAGCACTTATACCACCATATTCATCAGGGAGTTCAATTTTGTAAGCACTTTCACCGTAGCGCTCAAGTACTCGAAATGGACCATCGGCCCTTGGCATTAACTTGTTCTGTCGCTTCGAGGGAAACCTTTCTTTGCGAAGATTTAACCAAACAAGATCTCCCACCTTGAAAGTAGGTTGCTTTCGATGCTTATTAGCTTTCTCCTTGTATCTTGCATTAGCCTTCTCAATTTGAGCTTTGTTTTGCTCACAAGTACGCAAGAATGCAGCTTGTCTTTCCTTAGCTTCAAAACTTACCATCTCCTTCTTTGGAATAGGAATAAGATCAATAGGGAGATAAGGATTTACCCCATAAATGATCTCAAATGGTGCACGGGCAGTAGTCATAGACGGTGTACGATTATAGGCAAACTCAGCATGTGCCAACTTCACATCCCAATCCTTTGTGCTCTTACTCACTAAACCTCGTAACAAACTTCCAAGAGTTCAATTTGTCACCTCCGTTTTACCATCAGTTTGGGGATGGTGAGAAGTACTAAACAACAACTTAGTACCAACCAAACGCCACAATGTCTTCCAAAAGTAGCTTAAAAACTTAGTGTCTCGATCGGAAACAATAGTTTTTGGAATGCCATGTAGACGAACAACTTCCTTGTAATACAACTCAGCAACTTTAGAAGCGTCATCAGTTTTGTGACATGGTATAAAGTGAGCCATTTTTTAGAATCGATCAACCACCACCATGATTGAATCTTTACCCCTTTGAGTTCGAGGCAAACCAATAATGAAATCCATGCTTACCTCGTCCCATGGTTGTGTAGGAACTGGGAAGGGAGTGTAAAGCCCCTTAGTGAATGAACGTTTCGACATTTGGCATGTAGCACGCCTTGCTATCACATCTTGCACATCCTTGAGCATCTTAGGCCAATAGAAGTGCTCTCCAAGGATATCATAAGTCTTATTGACGCCAAAGTGTCCAGCCAACGCTCCTCCATGTGCTTCTCTAACCAATAGCTCTCGAATTGAGCTCTTAGGAATACAAAGCTTGTTTCCTTTGAACAAATATCCTTCTTGCACCGAGAACAAATTAGTAGGACTAATAAGTTCATTTGAAAAATCAGGATCATCTTTGTACAATTCTTTCAATTGCTCAAATCCAAGTAACCTCGCATCAAGTGCAACAAGCAAACAATGCCTCCTCGAAAGCGCATCAGCCACAACATTAGAGTTTCCCATCTTATACTTTGAAGAAAAAGTAAAAGATTGTAAGAACTCTACCCATTTGGCATGTCTTGCATTCAACTTTTGCTGTCCATGAATGTGCTTTAGAGCCTCGTGATCAGAATGTAGAACAAATGCTTTTGGGCGAAGATAATGAGCCCAATGATCCAGTGCTCGCACAATCGCATAGAACTCTTTGTCATAGGTGGAATACTTCAGCCTTGCTCCACCCAATTTCTCACTAAAGAATGCAATTGGTCGTTTCTCTTGGATTACAATGGCTCCAATTCCAACTCTGCTAGCATCACATTCAACTTCAAAACAATTTGTCAAAGTCGGGTAAAGCTAGAATAGGTGATGAACATAGTTTATCTTTGATCTCATCAAATGCCTTTTGTGCGCTAGGATTCCACACAAACTCTCCTTTCTTTGTTAGCTCGGTAATAGGTGTAACAATAGAGCTAAAATTTTGAACGAACCTTCGATAAAATGAAGCCAATCTATGAAAACTTCTAACTTCAGTAGTTGTTTTAGGAATAGGCCACGATTGAATTGCTTCCACTAGGCACCATGAACATGCATTTCTCAAGCTTTCCATAAAGTTTCTGTTCTCTTAACTTCTCAAACACCTTTCTCAAATGTTCCAAGTGTTGCTCCTTATTTTTGCTGTAAATAAGAATGTCATCAAGATAAACAACAACAAACTTATTAAGAAATGGCCTTAGGACCTCATTCATCAGCCGCATGACAGAACTAGGAGCATTGCATAACCCAAATGGCATAACAAGCCACTTATACAACCCTTGCTTTGTTTCGAAGGCTGTTTTCCATTCGTCACCTTCTCGAATCCTCAGTTGATGATAACCACTTCGAAGATCAATTTTTGAGAACACACGAGCTCCATTCAACTCATCAAGCATATCATCTAGCCCCGGCATAGGAAAGCGATACTTGATTGTAATATTGTTCACCGCTTGGCTATCAATACACATACGCCATGTCCCATCCTTCTTGGGTACCAAAAGAGCAAGTACGGCACAAGTACTAAGACTCTCTTGCACATAGCCTCGATCAATCAACTCTTGCACTTGTCTTTGCAACTCTTTAGCCTCTTCTGGATTGCATCGATAGGCTGGTTTGTTTGGAAGTGTAGCTCCTGGAATAAGATCAATTTTGTGCTCTATGCCACGCTTAGGAGGTAATCCAAGTGGCAACTCTTCCGGGAATACATCGCCAAACTCATTCAACATCTGAACAGCCTCATCATGAAGACAAACTCCTTTCTCCACATCTTGAACCATAAGAACATAAGCTTGTTCCCCTTGTTCTAATGCTTCAGCAAATTCTTTAGCATTCATAAACAAATTCTCATCTTTCTTCCTTACTTTGACAGGTGACAAGGGTTTCAAGTGGAATCTGTTTTTACCCTTGCTAACAATGTAAATGTTATCCCTTCCTTGATGAACAACTTCTCTATCAAACTGCCATGGTCGACCCAATAGAATATGACACGCACTCATGGGTAACACGTCACATCATACTTCATCTTCATAGGGACCCATAACAAATGAAAGTAAAACTTGTTTCTTGACTATAATCCCACTGTTTTCATTCAACCAATGCAGCATATATGGTTTATGGTGATTGCGAGTCTCAAGCTTAAAGGAATCCACCAATTCAGTAGCAACCGCATTTGTGCAAGACCCACTATCAATAATCAAATTGCAAGTCTTACCATGCACCTTACAACGAGCATGGAAAATCTGTTCACGTTGCTCCATTTCAGTCGGTGTGGATTGAATATGCAAGTTTCTCACCACGAACATCTCCTTATCAGTGTCATATGATGGTTCGACAATATGAGTGTGAACCTCATCATCTTCTTCATCTCCATCGTTCTGGACAGAACTGACCTCCGTCTCATTGTCACCATGAAACATGGAGTAATCTCACCTAACTCTTGAAGAGTAAGCGCTCTCTTTTGGGGACATTCATTAGCAATGTGTCCATAAACTTGGCACTTAAAGCATCTCCTAGCATGCATATCTTTAAAATCAGTAGCAACTCCTTTGCCTTTGTCTTTGGGTTCTTCCTTTTTGGCTTCCTTATTGAACGATGATGTAGCGCTTGACTTATAAAAAGGATTAACACCTTTAGAACCATCACGAGCAACCAGGGGTTTCTTTCCTTTGTCCTCCTTTTCAAACTTAAGAGCAAGCGTACACATCATTAAAATCAAGGAAATTCTGAACTTCAACTCGTTGGGCCAATGAAAGACTCAAACCCTTAATGAATCGAGCAATTTGCATCTCCTCTCGTTCCTCAAGATCACACATCATAATTAGTCTTTCAAACTCCTTAATGTATCACACTTAAATTACCTTGAAAAAGAGATGTAAGCTTCAAGTACTGCTCTTATTCATAGTCTCTTGGCATGAAGCGTTTTTGCAAGTGCTTCTTCAACTTATTCCAAGTCTCAATCTTACTTTTTCCTTCACGCCTTCTTTGCTTCTTAAAGTTCTCATACACAAGGATGCATACTTGGTCATTTTCAAGGTAGCAACCTTGAA
Source organism: Silene latifolia (assembly GCF_048544455.1). NCBI lineage: Eukaryota > Viridiplantae > Streptophyta > Magnoliopsida > Caryophyllales > Caryophyllaceae > Silene > Silene latifolia. The sequence continues at coordinate 49,662,100 of NC_133531.1, forward strand.
TTGCTTGTGTTCATCATAGCCTTTATATTCAAAGACTCTCTCTACTTGTCTCACCCAATCTAAGAATTTTTCAGCGTCAAGTTCCCCTTCAACTCCGGGATATCAAGTTTTAATCCACGATCATCATCATTATTCCTCGTTGGTTCAGGAATGGAATGATGGCTCTCATCGGAATCTGAACTTTCAACGTGCCTCCTCCCCTTCTTTCTAAGAGTATGATTATAAATCTGATCAATCTTGTAATCCATTTGTGCCATTCGTCTTGTTAAGTAATCCATACGTTCCTCCCATGGTTCTTGATATGAACCATCATGAGAAGACATCTTTTTTTTCTCTCACGGGTGAACAGTACCAGGACGTGAACAATAGTTTTTTTTTTCCAAGATAATAACACTAGCAATGGATCGTCTTGCTTATGGAAAATCAAGAGCCGAAGCTATGGTACCAATTTGATGTAAAACCGGGTACCAATTTGGTGTGAGTTTTAGACACAAAAGGGGCCTGATTTGGTGAAGTGTTTTGAGTGATATTTTTGTGTTTTTAGAGTTTAGTTTACAGTGGAAAATGTTAAGTAAAATAGATATGGATTAGCTAAGAAACCTCGCAAGATAACTCAACTAAAACTGAAATCTCCAACTAAGACCACACAGGAACAAGGAGGGAAATAAAAGGATATTTCAACCAAGAACACACAGTAAACAAGGATGAAATAAGACGCCAACCTCGCAAGGAAGACAAGAACACTCGCAAGCGTTCAAAGTTTGAGAAAAGTTCTCAACACTTGGGTTTATATTTCTGAAATTGGATGATTTACAAATGGGGTATTTCGGGCCTTATATAGCAAAAGATGTGCTTGGGCTCCAAGGCAACATTAAATGCTAGGGGTAATTTTCTAAGTGTGCTTGGGCTCCAAGGCATTATTTAAGACTATGTAGAAAAATATGCTAGATTTTTGTAAAAACTAGGTGAGGAAAACTAGGTGAGAAAGACTAGATTTATCCTCTCCTTGAGCGGCACTCTTTTGGACGGCACTTCTTGGGCCCTCACGGGTTTGTGCTTGCTTGTGCTAATATCGACGAACTTGACTTCGCATTATTTCTTGATGGACTGTAGGAATACGACTTATTGAGCAGTTGCACTATCAAAGGACGTCCAACTTATCATTGTGACATAGCTCGCATTTCTTTTAGCGCCAAAATAAGGATTCGGACCAGCGTTAAGTAAGAGTGCGCTAGAGCTCGACATTGCTCCTGCATCAAAATTCATTGTCCTTGTTCATTAGTCCTTGTGACTCGTTGTGTTAACCATTTGTCCTTTTTCTTTAGTCCTTTTGACTCGTTGTTTAAACCATTTGCCCTTGTTTATTAGTCCTTATACACGTTGTTTAAACCATTTGTCCTTGTTATTGTGACTTGTTGTGTGAAGCATTTTTCCTTGTTCATTAGTCCTTAGGACTCGTTGTGTGAACCATTTGTCCTTGTTCATTAGTCCTTGTGACTCGTTGTGTAAACTAATTGTCTTTGTTCATTAGTCCTTGTGACTCGTTGTTTAAACCATTTTTCCTTGTTTATTAGTCCTTGTGACTCGTTGTGTAAACCATTTGTCCTTGTTATTGTGACTTGTTGTGTGAACCATTTTTCCTTGTTCATTAGTCCTTGTAACTCATTGTGTGAACCATTTGTCCTTGGTTATTAGTCCTTGTGACTCGATGTGTAAACTATTTGTCCTTGTTCATTAGTACTTGTGACTCGTTGTGTGAACCATTTGCCCTTGTTTTTAGACCTTGTGACTCGTTGTTTAAACCATTTTTGCTTGTACATTAGTCCTTGTGACTCATTGTGTAAACTATTTGTCCTTGTTCATTAGTCCCTGTGACTCGTTGTGTGAACCATTTGTCCTTGTTCATTAGTCCTTGTGACTCGTTGTGAGAACCATTTGTCCTTAGTCATTAGTCCTTGTGATTCGATGTGTAAACTATTTGTCCTTGTTCATTAGTATTTGTGACTCGTTGTGTGAACCATTTTTCCTTGTTCATTATTTCTTGTGACTTGTTGTGTGAATCATTTGTCCTTGTTCATTAGTCCTTGTGACTCGTTGTGTGAACTATTTGTCCTTGTTCATTAGTCCTTGTGACTCGTTGTGTGAACCATTTGTCCTTGTTCATTAGTCCTTTTAACTCATTATGTGAACCATTTGTCCTTGTTCATTAGTCCTTGTGACTCGTTGTGTGAACCATTTTTCCTTGTTCATTAGTCCTTGTGACTCGTTGTGTGAACCATTTGTCCTTGTTCATTAGTCCTTGTGACTCGTTGTGTAAACTATTTGTCCTTGTTCATTAGTCCTTGTGACTTGTTGTGTGAACCATTTATCCTTGTTCATTAGTCGGACTTGTTGTGTGAACCATTTATCCTTGTTCATTAGTCCTTGTAACTCGTTAGGTTAACCATTTGTCCTTGTTTATTAGTCCTTGTGACTCATTGGGTAAACCATTTGTCCTTGTTATTTTGACTTGTTGTGTGAACCATTTTTCATTGTTCATTAGTCCTTCTTACTCGTTGTGTGAACCATTTGTCCTTGTTCATTAGTCCATGTGACTCGTTGTGTGAACCATTTGTCCTTGTTCATTAGTCCTTGTTGTTAGAAATTATTAATCTCATTATACAACATATTCATATATGTTACAATTAATTTAGTCATAAAATTAAATACAAATCTTATGCATGCAAACTAAAAAGATAAGTGAAGAAATCGTTTTCCTTACTATGAATTTCGGATCAAAGGGCACAAATAAGATCTCCTTCTTACTTGTTCTTGAGCTTTCCTTATATGGTTGAACAAAGATTCAAGCTTTGAATCTCTCCCAAAGATGAATACCCAAGATAACCTCTTAAAAGACTAATATTATTATTACTAGAACAATACTAATCTTAATAAAATTGACCCAAAATATTGTTGGTACTCTTGTTTATTCGGCCAAGAGTAAGGAGGAATTTTGGAGTTTTTCTCTCTTTTGTTTTTCTTAAGATGTTTAGAGAGAAAGGCTATTTCTTACACTAGAAATTAGAAGAGTATGAATGAATAATGAAAAAACAACCCATTTGATTCTCATAGAGGGGGAAAACCGGTGGGTGTGGGAAGGGTGCCCTATGCATGGACTTGATTCTCTAACCAAGAATATAGGCATGCAAGGCTAGGTGTAGGTTTCAAAATTATGTTTTCCACTTATAAATAATCAACACAATTTTTAACCTAATACACTCTCCATTTCGGTATACACACATAAAATGGATGAGTCCATTTTATTTGTGATTTTGTCAATATGTCACATGTGACACATTACATTGTTGGAGCTTGTGTCCTCCACAAATTAGTGTGATAACATTTGTAAATCTCTTACAGGTTCACAAGGGTATACTTCGTATATTTAATCAGTTGATTAACGTTTACCTAATAACGGTTGGCTTGCTAGAAAGTTTGACGTTATTATCATACAGATGGCGGTGATCAACTGGTCCCTAAAGGTCACACCTATAGGATGTGTTTGAGAAATGTGGTTATAGAAATATAATCACATTGATGCCCAATATGACTAAATAGTTAGTCAATGTGTTGATGAGATAATTATTTAATGAAAATTAAATAATATTAGTTGAGACGAATTAACTGTCGATTCGTAAATTAAATATAATAAGTTATATTTAATTAAATGTATATAATGTTAGGTTGGACGAATTAATCTGTTAATTCGTAATTAAATATAATCAGTTATATTTAATATCAACAAGTTGAATGTGTCATAGTGGTAATAGTGAGGGTACACAAGCCAAGAGGTCATGGGTTCGATCCTCACTAGATGACAATTCAACACACTTTATATATTTTTGGAAAGACCAAAAATAAGGAGAATATACTCCTTATTTCGGTCAGTTTGGCCGAAATTAGGAAAGATTTTTCTTTCCTAATTGACTCCATAATTTCGGTCAGTATAAGAAAGAAAGAGAGAGAATTATTCTACCCTAATTCTTTTTCTTGACCTAGCCTCTCTCTCTCATCAGAAAAAACACAAAAACCTAAATTTTACAGAAAATTTTGGATCGATTTCTAGCATAATCAAAGGGCATATCTCATATCGTCTTGGGTGCAACTGATAGGCGAATATCTACTTTGATATTGTTCTTAGGCCATATTTGCTAGGACCGAAGGTTATTTCTGAATCCTTTATTTTGTTTATGTATTTTATTTATGACTAGTGATCGTCTTAATTAAATTCGTTATAATCCTTCATTTTAAGGGAAGTATACAGATTATTTCCCACAAGTGGTATCAGAGCAAAGGCCACGAATTTTAATTTTGATGATTTTCATAAAAATTGTATGTAAACTTTTAGGGTTTCCGAAAAAAAAATTTAGGGCACGGCTGTTTTTTTTTTTGTTAATGCCGATTGAAAAAAAAATGTTTGCAGCCGGTGTTTGTTCTTTTTGATGCAAGATTTCCATTTTTATATTTCATAATATTGTTTTAATCAGTTAAAATTATCATATGAAGAATTGGTAGATGTTTGATTTGATGAAGATTAAGTTAAAACATAAATGGAATCGTCATGTTTGATTTAATGAAGATTAAGTTGAAATTTAAAAGGCATTAGGGTCCTAATTTAAAAACCATGAAATTTTTTTTTGCTGTTTCTGTACTGTTCACAGATGAACAGTATTAAAAAAAAAAATTTGCTGTTTTTTTTGCTCTCGGTAAGAAAAACCGATTAAAGTTTTTTTCGCGGTTGTTTTGTTTATGCCGTTTTGGAAAAGCATCTGAAAAAAAAAAAATTGTTGTTACTGTTCACGTGCTACTGTTCACAGGGGACAGAATTTTAAAAAAAAAAAAAAAATTTGTTTCGGTTTTTACAGATAAAACCGTCTATAAAAAAAACATGCTTGTTTTGTTTTTCTTTGTTTATGCCGAGACCAAATAAAAAAAAGGATTTTGTTTTTGTTTTGATTTTGGCCAATTAGTTATTGTGAAACGGTTCACAATTAAAAGATACCGAATTATTTTAAAGCAGTTTAAAATTTTGACGGATAGAATTCATATTACAAGTTTAATATGGATTAAGAATGAAATTAATGTGATAAATTGCGGAATTGTCACTTAATTTAATTTAAATAGGTGGTTTGGATAAATTAATCAACATAATTAAGGAATTGTGTCATGTATGTTTAATTTATTTTAGTTGATGCTTTTTAACTTTGTTGAATGAATCGAATGTATGATTTTTATTTATGTATTTAATTTTGCAATCGGTTGTAAATTGTAATACTTAGTGTGGCCTTAGTCAAATTATGTTTTCGTAATGTAGGAAACATGATTTTTTATGTAATTATGAGATCTCGAATCTCCTTTATTTTATTTTAGTTTTGGGTTTTGAAATTAGAATGTAATAAATAGGTCAATTATGTAATTTATTTATTGTAATTTCAAAGAAGACTAAAGATGGAGATTGGAGCTCACTCCCGCTACATGGATCAAGATGGAACATCAAGACAAGCTTCTCGGGTCCAAGGATGAATTACAAACATGTATTTATTGTTCATTTTGATAGGATAGGCCACACTAGGACTTTTACTGTTTTTTTTACGTTTTCATTCTTATTGCTTTTCATTCACATGTTAGTTTTTTGCATCATATTCCGCCTAAAACCAAACCACCTACTACTAAAATGCATGAAAATTGACTCATATAGGTTGTATGTTAGTTTTCATGGACATGCAGATGTCACAGTCTATAAGCCATCACCTTAGTTTATTCATTCTCGCATGCTAGATTATAGTTCACTTAAAATGAATTAAAATAAAGATGATGGGATCTTCCTCTAAAACGGAAATTGAGATTAGTCTTTATAAGGACAAACATCTATGAATCCCTTCTTCGTCGGTAGGCCTAATATGACCCCTTCTACGTTGGGTAAGTAGTTGTGTTGACTTAGTTTACCTCAACATCATAGTCCGAAGAGTTTCTCGTGATTATGATGGACTAAAGATAGAATTTACAGAAATTTATCGACGAAGAATTCTAACGGTAGAATTAGCTAAAAGGTTAGCTTATCAAATTACAGAGAATTGAGTCTTGGGATCATTTATATAATTCTTGAGGGAGGTCAATTGTATAAATGTTTTGAGTCTTCGCGTTATGACATTAGTTCATTAGACTTAAAATCAAAACGATGCACATGCTTATTATTTTATTCTTCTTTCATAGTATAGAACACGATTTTTTTCGATGATACTGTTACAACAAATGGCTGGAAATAACGCAATCCCAATGCCTAGTGCCACACTAGATCGTTCGTCCTGGCTAAAAATGTTCATGGACCAAATGAATAAGTCCACGCGACTGAAGAATGATGGGTCCAACTTTACGGCAGACTGGGAGGCAGCACTACGGAATGCTGCCATTGCTGACGGTAAGCTCAGGTATTTAACTGAGCCAATACCGGTCAACCCAGGCCCGAATGCAGGAGTCAACGAGTCACTCGCTTATAGTGATTTCGTTATGGAAGCGGGTGCGATAAAGAACGTACTCATCTTTGCAATGGAAACCAATTTGCAGGGACGCTTCATTGCCCAAGGTGCAAACAAGATTTTCACCACGCTCACTAACGAGTTCTCAAAGGCGCCGAGAATCGTTACATATGAGCATACCTGTCGCTTCTTTGATGCGAAACTCCAGAAGGGCCAACCGGTTAGCCCACACATTCTTCACATGATTGAGAATGTTGAGAAGCTGGAGGCACTGAATTGTAAAATCGGTGAGAACATTGTCATTGACCGACTGCTTCATTCTCTTCACGATGGTTTTGCCCTTTTCAGGGCGAACTACTATATGAATGACTTGAAAAAGAGTCCTCATGAGCTACACTCCCTTCTCGTACAGACCGAGAAGGATATGAAATTGAGTGGGAGCGTGAAGCAGGATGTTCTCACGATTTACAACAAAGGTAAAGGTAAGGGCAAGGCTCATGGCGACCTAGCTGTAGGTAAGCCAAAGTTCAAGAAGCCAGGAAACGGTAAGAGTGCGCCTGGTGAGACTAGTGGCTCACAGGGCAAGACAAAGAGCAAGGGCGGTGACATTGAGTGCCACCATTGTCACAAGACTGGACATTGGAGGAGGAACTGTCCCGTGTACCGTGAGGACATAAAAGCAGGCCGCGTCGTTCCTGTTGGTATGTCATCTTATATTCATATGATAGAGATTAACCATGCAAGTTTCAAAACTTGGGTACTAGATACTGGTTGTGGTTCTCATCTGTGTAATAATTTGCAGGGCCTAAAGAACATCACACCTCTCGAAAAGGGTGATGTGGACCTGCGAGTCGGGAATGGAGCACCAGTTGCTGCAGTCTCGAAGGGAACATATGTAATCCAACTCCCTAGTGGTTTTGAGTTATTTTATATAACTGTTACTATGTACCCAGTTTGTCTAAGAATATTATTTCTGTTTCCGTACTTGCTAAAGACGGTTTTGCATTTTCAATAAAGGATAATAGCTGTATTTTCTCTTTTAATGAAAAGATTTATGGCAAAGCAGTTTCCATGAATGGAATTTACATCTTAGATCAAACCACGGAAATATTACACATGAATAATAAGAAATTAAAGGTTGGTGACAAAGATCAAACCTATCTATGGCATTGTCGAATGGGACACATAAATGAGAAACGCGTGAAGAAACTCGTCGATGATGGGACTATTCCCGCATTCGATTTTTCTACATATGGCACGTGTGAATCATGTCTCATTGGCAAGATGACTCGAATTTCCTTCAAAGGTGTTGGAATGCGCGCTAGTGACCTATTAGGACTCGTACATACGGACGTATGTGGACCTATGTCAATTACCGCTAGAGATGGCTATAGATATTTTATCACTTTCACGGGCGATTTGAGTAGATACGGATACGTCTACTTAATGAAGCATAAAAGTGAGTCCTTTGAGAAATTCAAGGAATACCGAGAATAGGGTACGAATAATCAATGGGTAGAAAGATTAAAGCACTCTGTTCAGATCGGGGTGGCGAATATCTTTCAAATGAGTTTGATCAACACCTGACAGACTGTGGAATCATTTTGAGGTTAACTCCACCTGGAACACCTCAATTGAATGGTGTGTCCGAACGGAGAAATCGAACCTTACTTGATATGGTTCGATCCATGATGAGTCACACGGTAGTGCCTGATTCATTATGGGGTTATGCTCTTTTGTCAGCTGCTCTTATACTTAACCGAAGTCCGTCTAAAGCTGTCGACAAGACTCCATATGAAATGTGGAAGGGAACGGTCCCTAACTTGTCCTTTATTCGGGTTTGGGGCTGCGAGGCTTATGTCAAGTGGAGACACGAGGATAAGCTCAGCCCGCGATCGGTCAAGACATACTTTATAGGTTATCCAAAAGGAACATTTGGTCATTACTTCTATTTGCCTACCGAACATCGAGTTTTTGTTGCGGCTAGTGCGACGTTCTTAGAAAAAGAATTTCTCGAGAACAAGACGAGTAATAGAATCTTCGAGCTGTCGGAGATTCCAGAACCAACGACCGAGGAACGGATGGAGGAAGTGGTTCCTTCAACTGATGATACGGTTAATATTCCTGAGGAACCTAGTAGGTCGGGTAGAGACTCTCATCCTCCGGACAGATACATTGGTATGGTCGAGGTGAATGACGATTTACTTCTAGAAAGTAATGAACCCGCAACCTATAAAGGTGCTATGGCCTGTTCCGACTCAAAGCTATGGCTTGAAGCCATGCAATCCGAGATGGACTCCATGTATGAGAATAACGTATGGGATCTAGTTGATTTACCTAATAAGGTAAAACCTCTACAGTGCAAATGGCTTTACAAAATAAAGCGTTCTATAGACGCGCAACCAGATATCTATAAGGCACGACTTGTGGCAAAAGGTTTCACTCAAGTGCACGGATTGCATTATGATGAGATTTTTGCACCTGTAGTCATGCTACGTTCCATTCAGATAATCTTAGCGATTGCCGCATTTCATGATTATGAAATTTGGCAAATGGATGTGAAAACCGCCTTCTTAAACGGTTATTTGGAGGAAGAGTTGTACATGGTGCAACCCGAAGGTTTCATAGATCCTGAACATCCTAAGAAAGTATGCAAGCTTAAGCGTTCCATTTATGGACTTAAGCAAGCTTCTCGGAGTTGGAATCATCGTTTCGACCAAGTGATCAAAGAGTATGATTTCACTCGATCGGTCGAGGAACCATGCTCATATATCAAGTCGAGTGGGAGCAAGATTGTATTCTTGATATTGTATGTCGATGACATACTCTTGATTGGGAATGACATTCCTCTCCCATCTTCGGTTAAAGAATGGTTGAAGAACCATTTCCAGATGAAAGATCTGAGTGAGGCACAGCGCATTTTGGGAATCCGTATCTACCGAGATAGATCACGACGGACGTTATCACTTTGTCAGGAGTCTTATTTGGATAAGATTCTTGATAGGTTCAGCATGACCAACTCCAAGAAGGGGAACCTTCCAATGACGTGTGGGATGCAGTTGAGCAAGTCTCAAGTCACCCACGATGCCTGAAGGGGTTGAACGCATGAATCGTGTTCCGTATGCATCAGCTATAGGATCAATCATGTATGCCATGATATGCACACGTCCAGACGTGGCACATGCATTGAGTATGACGAGTCGGTACCAAAAGAATCCAGGTACCTACGGAGGACTAAGGATTGGGTATTGACTTATGGAGGAGATACTAAGCTATGCGCAATCGGTTACGCAGATGCTAGCTTCCAAACGGACCGAGATGATTCAAAATCTCAGTCCGGGTTCGTCTTCACTCATAATGGTGCTGCCGTCAGCTGGAAGAGTTCCAAACAAAGTGTTGTAGCAGATTCTACTACTGAATCCGAGTACTATGCCGCTTCGGAGGCAGCAAAGGAAGCGATACGGATGCGTCAATTCTTACAAGGACTTACGGTAGTTCCTAGTTCGAATGACCCGATCACTATCTATTGTGACAATAAAGGTGCCATCTTCCAGGCTAAGGAGCCAAAGTCTAGTAACAAATCTAGACATGTACATCGGAAAGCTCACCTGATCCGTGATTATGTGGAGCAAGAGGAGATAGTGATAGACAAGATTGCGACGGATGATAACATCGCGGATCCTCTCACTAAACCGTTGAATTATGATAAGCATGTAGGGCACGTCATTTCCATGGGAATTAAACGTGTTCCTGAGTTGTAGTACTTGATTATGGATTTGATACATTATCTTTTTCATATACTATTTATAACTTCATCGTTTTATTATAATATTTTGTTTTTCATGTGGATTGTACTGACAACATTGAACGCCACAAAGTGAACTGAATTACATTATATTTGTTTTGGTCCGTAATCGCCAATGTGAGCTGATAACTCCGGCTATTATATTGTGCAGTCGATTGATGGTGGGTTCAACGAGCCATAAGTCAAACGGTTGACTGATCGATCACAGATGCGAGATTATAACGATACCTCGTAGGACAACTTTTTGTGACAACGTAATGGAGTCCTAAATGTTTAAATAACATTCGGTGCCAGGTCGTGGATAGGACATCCATTGTGTTCCTAGAGTTGATTCTTTTGACTATCGACTGTCTCTTGAGATTAAGGCAGTTTTTGGGTGACTTTGGTTTCTTTCTCACGGTCTGTCGTGAATCGGAGGCTAAGTAGATTTTTTCTCGGGTCATTTCATCGTGCTTACATCTGCAGGATTCGAGTTGAGGAAAATATCCAACCCTTATCAGGTATAGTTATTTCTCAGGGCCACTCGAGGAGTTGTAACTGAAATGCATGGCCATGCTCGAATGATGATTCGTTTATCAGTTAAGTTACTCTCTAGTCGGGGAAACCACTCTTGATATTGATCGCTTGTAAAATACGACATATTCGAATACGGATTTGCAAATTGTTTTACATTGAGTGGGAGAAATTTTAGGATATGAGAATCGGTTATCGCACATACACTTGTGAGGACAAGTGGGAGTTTGTTGGAGCTTGTGTCCTCCACAAATTAGTGTGATAACATTTGTAAATCTCTTACAGGTTCACAAGGGTATACTTCGTATATTTAATCAGTTGATTAACGTTTACCTAATAACGGTTGGCTTGCTAGAAAGTTTGACGTTATTATCATACAGATGGCGGTGATCAACTGGTCCCTAAAGGTCACACCTATAGGATGTGTTTGAGAAATGTGGTTATAGAAATATAATCACATTGATGCCCAATATGACTAAATAGTGAAGGAAATGTAGATTCATAAACATATTTAACATACTCATATATGTCTAAAATTTGTCATAAAATTAAAACGGATTTTATGCATGCAAACATCAATGTAAAAGGAGGAGAAATCATGTCCTTACAAAATGGATTTCGGCTATTAGGGCACAAGAGAGATCACCTATCTCTTCTTGTTCTTGAGCTATTCCAATGGAAGAACAAAGATCTAAGAGAAAGATCTCTCCCTAAGCTTAATACCCAAGGCTTTCACTTAATCTAATTAATATTACAATACTAGTATAATATTAATCTATGAGAAAATTGAACCAAAAATATTGTTAACACTTTGAATATTTTCGGTTTAGAGAGGGAGGAGAAGAGAGCTTTTTATCTCACTAAAAATCTCTTATTTGATGATGGAATGGAATGAATAATAATCTACAACACTTTTGTATATTATTAGGTAAAAATAAAACAAAAGCCATGATGGCTTTTGCCTTCTCAAAACCGGGTAAGAGGAGGGGGTTTTTGGGGAGCCAATGCATGAAGTTGTTGTTCTAAACAAAGTCCATAGGCATGCATGGCTAGACAATTAGGTAATGATTATGTTTAGTAAATAAATTAATCAACACAATTATTAACCTAATACCCCAATATTTCGGTACAATCATAATATGGTGTCCATATTATTTTTGTCAATTGTCTATATGTAACATGTCATATGTCACATATATTTGTTATGTAATTTTTAACATATTAAAAATCAACGTATTGATAAAAATACGTCACATACAAAAATCGACTTAGTAATTTCATAATTACTTGTGCCAAAATATTTTACCATTTATAAATCACAACAGATTGTATTTATAACAATTCATTCAAATTTAATTGTTACATTAAACAATTTATTTCATCCGAGTAATTATACAATTTAATTACTCGCATCGTATCTCATTTAATCACATTTCAATTTGATACGTAAATTTTACTTCCAAAATCGTCCGTCAATTTTCAAGTAATTTAATTAACTCGCAACATTATACGATTAATTAAATAATCAATTAAGAGTATTGCCCTTTAGGTATGACCTAGGGGTCAATCGATCACCACCGTCACACGACAAGAATGTCAAACTCTAGTCAACCAATCATTACCGATATATGTTGACCGGTTTGAAGAACAAAATTACTTCCCAATTGTATTCATTTTAATGAGACTTAAACATGTGATCATCATGATCACGATCGTGATCGCATTATTGTCGGAGGACACATATTCCAACAATCTCCCACTTGTCCTCGACAAGTGTGCGTCACCAATTCTCTTGTCCTATTACTATCTCCCACTCAATGCAAGGTGTCTTTCAGGTCGTACTTGCAAGTGATCATATCGAGAGTGGTTTCCTCGATCTGGAGAATAACTGATTGACCGGATTTATCCACTCTGGATACCTTCCGAGCGTGGCCACGCATTTCCAGTTCATTACTCCTCGAGTGGCCCTGAGATATTGTTATGACCCTGACTAGGGGTGGACAATTCCTATCGCACTCATTCCCTTCGACTAGCCACAGCCATCATAACCCAAAATATGCCCATTTGACCCCATTTACGAAGGTCGTAGTAACACAAATCAAAGTTAATCTGAAACTGTGCCATCTTAGGTGAATAGTCTTTAGTCAAAAGAATCGACTCATTTTGAATACTATAGTAGCTCTCGCCACGACCAGGCTATATAAATTTGCCAGAACTCTATAAGCGGTCATTAGGCCCGACAAAATGTTCCTAACAATCTGCCTATGTGATCGACTAGTCATCTCTCATGACTGTATGGCACTTGAACTTGCCATCAATCGCCTCACACTCTAGTCACTTCGAGACGTCACCTCATATAAGTAACTATGGGCAAAAACAATGTTAATCCATGTTCACTTTAACGGGGTTCAATTGTCTCTACAACCCGTTTGGATATAACAATGTTCAAGGTGAGTTAATAATAACTTCAAACGACAAGTGTCGACATCACACTCGGGTAGTCAATATCATATTACAACCTTGTGATGTTTATCATAAGTGTAAACACTCATTGATTGCAATAGAAGTTTAACATCCCATGTGTCCATGTGTTCAAACTTCTTACACTTGCTTCTTCCTTTACATTCATGTTCTCTCTCATAACATGAATCTTACCAAGCACACATCAAGGTTCCCAACCTTGGTTTCGGTTCTTTAACTTGAAAGAACTTTCTTATCGATCATCTCATAACGAACGAATTTGCTATGAATAATACAGCTTGCACCGATCAAGTATTTCATCCACACACATTGCACTAGGTATATGTTTTGTAGAATCTTGTAACAATTGACAAGATTATTTAGCATAGCACTTCTTATAAGTCCTAGCTTTTACTAGGAAAGGTTGTTCTTGAATAACCTCTTATTCAACCAAGCATCTTTCCAAAAACTTCTCATTTCTCTTTCTAGGCTTGAAAGAATTGGGATTCTCATAAATCCTCATATTGTTCTCGGATTTTCTATAATATGTGCAACTTCTTGAAACATAATAGAACATTCCGTCAAACACTGAAATCGCTCATCGGATTCTACTCGAGAATTCATGACGTTTTTATTATGGCTCACCAAGTCAATCATCATGCTCTTATGCATATGATTCATAATTGGACATGTACATGATTATTCTAATGGCGGAAACATTAGTTACTAATAATCATGAGATCAACCGTTCTCAGGTTCAATGAACTACCATGACTGCTAATGGTAATCCCATTTTTCATTCATATGAATAACCTATGTAAATGTTGATACGATGTGTATCTCTTTAATACTAATCCAACATCTCATGATGTAATTGGATTCATCATTGTCCATTTTCATCCAGAATTGAAAACTCAAAAGCTTCTTTATGAAAGAAGGTATTAGCTCGTCATTCTTTAATGAGTAATGAGTTTTATACATTCAAAGATGATAGCTCCCACTAAATTCCATGTGTTCACATGAGAATTACCTGACTCCCACTCAATTCCACATATTTCAAAATTGACTTTTCAATCGAAATTTGTCAAGAATATAAATATAAATCGCTTTGCCAAGTTACTAGGATAAAACCATATATGTTCCCATCATATCCTTTCAAAATGCCTATTTTGAAGTGGTCTCATCTCAACCTTACGGAAAGAGATTTTAAATCTCTAACTCACTCATGTCATAATGATGTGTAGCAATGTCATTATTCAAATACAAATAATATTTAGAATAGGTCCTTTGGAATACCCTTTCGGAAGGAGGTTTAACCATTTCATAGCGAGGTTAAACAATGACATTTGCGTGGTTAAAACGTTGGCTATTGAAGATATCGGAATATCAATCTTTGCAACTTGATCATAACTAGTATGTTACTATGATTCATTTAGGCTCTTAAGTAAAACTCATGATTGAAACTATTGGTCAATTGATTCATAACCTTAGTCAAAAGCTTGTTAAGACTTTACATTAGTCATTTTTCTTCCAAAACTTCTTTTGGTCTCCTCGTGTAGTAATCTTGAGAATAAACTTTTATGATTACTTCACTTGGTCTCTTAAGTCATTTAGAACTAACTCGAGACTATAGATCTCATCTATTTGGTATACTATGTAAATAGATATACCTTCATTCAAATCATTCTCTCTTGCGTAGATCTTCATTTACACAAGTACACAATTCTTGCCTTGTGGGTTGTGTTGTGTCCTCATTTTTCTCCCACTCTATCTTTAGAATGAATACACTAAACATTCAAAGATAGCATATGAGACACAAATTAATGATGTTGAAGTATAAGGAGAACTACCTCATAGGTTGACTAATAAAGAAAAAGGATTTCATATATGTACTTGGTGATTGACATTCCTTAAAGAGAGTTCATAGACTCAAAATCGCTTTATAAATGATCATACACAAGCATTAAGCATGTGGACATATAATGAAACCCGTCATTACATTTGTCTATTAGATCACTTTAAGTGAATAATCTTATGTTTCAAAACGCAAGCAATTTAAAGATGAAATTTAGAACATTAAAAGGATAAATGATAAAACGGGTGACTTGGGTTGCAAACCAAGTCACCATCATCCAAAATACAAACCATTATCCAAAATACCTTTCCATGTCGAACACGGAAACTTAAAGTTCTAAAAATTCAAAACATAACTTAAAATAAGACAATGAAAAACAAAGCTCCATAAAAGCTATCCTTAGCTTCTCCATGGTTTATCATGCTTGTTTTTCTTTTCCCTTGTCTTTGCTTGGTGGAGGCCCTATTTACAATAAAAAGGAGATACATTATCACAACTTTGCATCATCATACCATAGTTGAATTAGAAACATAAAAGAAGGATAGTCATTTACCTCTTTGGAGTGATCTTTCCAGCTTTGATATCACCAAGGTATTTGGAACAATTCCTCTTCCAATGTCCCATGCCATTACAATAATGGCATTTGTCAAGAGGACCCTTCTTGACTTTGGAGGTGCTAGCTTCACAAGACTTAGCTTTGGTGAATGTGGGAGCTTGCTTCTTGCCCTTTCTCCCATTCTTCTTGAACTTCCCTTACTCTTAGTGCTTATGTTAAGCACATCCTTGGGAGGGTTCACATTTAACCCCATGTCCCTCTCGGCTTGCACAAGTAACTTGTGCAACTCCTCAAGAGACACATCCTTGTCTTGCATATTGAAATTCACCCGGAATTGCACATATGCCTTAACCTTAGACAAGGAGTGTAGAATCCTATCTACGATGAGTTCTTTGGGGATTTCAACCTTTTGAATCTTCAAGGTCTCGACAAGCTCCATGAGTTTGAGCACATGAGGGCTAACTTTTTGGCCCTCTTTGAAGTCGAGATCAAAGAATGCCGCGGCCGCCTCATATTGGACGATCCACGGAGTTTGTGAAAACATGGTCACAAGTTTGGAGTAAATCTCATTAGCATTGCCCATTTTGAAGGCTCTCCTTTGGAGTTCCGCCTCCATCGCAAATATCAATACATTTTTCATTGCGGCGGACTCCTTTTGGTAAGCCTCATAGGCTTCCCTAGTGGCCGCGGTGGACCTAGTGGAGGGCTCGGGTGGAGAGGCCTCGGTAAGGTAACGAAGCTTGTCGTCACCCTCGGCGGCTAATTTGAGTTGGGCATCCCACTCGGAGAAATTTGACCCATTCTTTTCAAGTTTACATCGATCCATAAAGGATCGGAGCCAAGATGAAGTAGCGAGAGGTGTAGCATTAGGAGTTGGTGTTGCCATTTGTTATGAAAAAGAAGTGGTCTACAAAACAAAATATAAGGAGTAAAACAATTGTCGTTTTAATAATACTCGTAAAAATGTATGATTTAAACAAGTTTTAAGCATTTTTCTAGTGACCTCTACCCAACTAGATAAATGATTCCAAGACCCAAATTCATATCGATTTAGGCACGGTAGGGCCGATTCATCCTTTATCAATATAACTCGGTGGATTAACGTTTAATCGATTCTACTCTTAGAACTCTTGGTCGATAATATTACATTAACATATATCTTTAGCCCAAAACACATTCGACAAGGGCACGGTAGGGCCGATACATCCCTTATCAAAAACTTTTGTTGAGGTCAATCCAAATTTCGAATAAATGTGTCCATGATCCAAATCCATATCAACTTGGGCACGGTAGGGCCGATACATCCCTTATCAACATGAATTCGGTGGATTAACATTCATCACCCACTTCCCCTACGTAACAAGGTTTGTACCCCGGTAGGGCCGAGTGCACTCCCTCGCGAAATAGGTTTTCATGGTTTCTACTATTTGGTAAGGCTATATCTCAATTAATTGTTTTAGCGAGAGGTCATGTCAATTTATTATCTATCACGTTTTAAGTGAACTAAAGCGGTGAACTACGATAATTCTAATTGACACGGTCGATAAACTCGATAAATAAGACAATGCATGTTTAGTTATGGCGATTTAGCGATGCATGTGACATAAAACAAAATGCAAGCATAAAATAAATAAATAAATCCTAGTATGGCCTTTCCTAAAATAGAAAAACTATTAATCTATTACATATTCGGAAACCAACTCCATTGGTCCCTTGAACTTCGGTTGTGGCACACATCTCGAGGTAACACCGTCTTTATGTATCGCCATTCTTGAAGAAATCCGTCTTTTGGAACTCCGGAATGAATAAAATTACATAATAAATTACATAATTTCCTATTATACATTTGTAACTAAAACAAAATAAATCTATTAAATTACAAAACGGTGATACGAGATCACAATAAAAATTACAACCGAATCGATATTCCCATTCATTTCGGGAAATACCAATTAAAATCTAAGGCCATACTAAGTAAAATTACATAATTCAAAATTACATAAATTAAAATTATGACAATCATAAAGAAAAATGCAGCATTATAATATGTATGAACATGCTCAATTTTTTATGCTAAATCGCCTTTTAATTAGCCAATATCGTATATTACTCGGTTTTTACGGATTTGCGTGATTTCAACATTTTATAATCACAAAAATACATAAACTCATATTTATGCATAAGTTAATTACCCTAACCTCTTAGGACTCAAAATATAGTCTTCACTAATAATTTGACCATAATTAACTTTTATTTACAAAATTGTTCATAAATGGGCCAAAAATACAAAATTAAGCTATTAAACTTCAAATAAATCCAAAAATTCCAAATAAATTCAAAATTTGAAATTTAAATTCATGAACATTCTGGAAAAATTCCATGACACTCATAATGTTCAAAATCTTAGGTTAAAAATTTCGAAAATTTTTCCGGAAAAACAATGTTGCGGTTTATCGATATTTAATAAAATAATCATAAAAACATGGAAAAAATTATTTTCATTAACTTTTCAATTTTAGATCTGAAAAATATAATAAAATGCAACATTAGACGTTTTTCCTAAGTCATAGATTATATTTTATTAATTTTCATTAATAATGTCACTATTTATGCCATTTTTCTTCAAAAATTCATAAATCATGCTAAAAGACTTCTTTATAGCCAATTATTTTACACACATCTTGTAAAATTGCATGTGACAACATATAAATTTTCTATGACCAGATTCGAAATTTAACTCATATTAACCTATTTTTCTCTTAAATCCATATTTAATAATGAAAAAATCATTTTTCGAGCATAACAAGTGCAAAAATTATGAAAAATTACAGGTTATCTCAAAATAATATATGTAACAACATATCCAAAAACCAAGTGAAAATTCGAAGTATAGCTAATTTTCGACCAAAAATGACATTTTAACTCATAAAATCACATTTAAATGTCATTATTATTAAATATGAACAATAAAAATCCGAAAAATTAACCAAAATATCCTAAAACATTTTAGGACCAGAAATATAATCATGCATGTAATTATTTCGTGATATATCATAATAACACAAATTTTACAAGTTTTATTTTGTTATTCATATAACTCGGAAAAACTTTTAACCAATTTGCATGCAAACAACCGTGGCTCTGATACCAATTGAAGGAAATGTAGATTCATAAACATATTTAACATACTCATATATGTCTAAAATTTGTCATAAAATTAAAACGGATTTTATGCATGCAAACATCAATGTAAAAGGAGGAGAAATCATGTCCTTACAAAATGGATTTCGGCTATTAGGGCACAAGAGAGATCACCTATCTCTTCTTGTTCTTGAGCTATTCCAATGGAAGAACAAAGATCTAAGAGAAAGATCTCTCCCTAAGCTTAATACCCAAGGCTTTCACTTAATCTAATTAATATTAGCGTTTTTTGTCAGATAGCACCTAACATTTACGCTTTCTGTAAAAATAGTACCTAAAGTTTTTTTTTTTGCTCAATAACACCTAACATTTTCTATTTTTTGTCTAATTACACCAAAATCACTTTTCCGTCAAAACAAGTCAAGAAACCGTCTTGACTAACGGAGGAAAGGTTGAGTTGGTTGTAATTTGTAAACTCATTCTATTTCTTTCATATGCATACATTCATCTCACCAATCTTATTCTTATGTGACTTATTTTCATTCAACTAGTCATTTATAACACTTCTTTGCCAATAAGTCATATCCTCGTCAATCCACTTGAAGAATCGACACTCACGCAACCCCTTCTCCGCAATGTAGAACTTGCAGGCCATGAATCTTCTGCCCGGATTTTGGTGTGTCCATGATGCTTTCTTAGCCACTAGAATGCCATAATTGCATTTCATCCGATTTGTTGAGTTTGGGGATGAGCTTGAATAAGGCATATTGGATTGAATGGATAATGAGAGAAAGGGAGAAAATTGAACAAGGCAAAAATTGGGGATTTAGAGAATGGAGGAATAAAATTGGAGAGGGTGGGGTGTTAAATAAGGGATTTAATTGGAGGGAAATTGAGTTCAATTGAAGGGAAAACTAGAATATGGGAAAGGGAAGTTGGAATTGGAGGGAAAAACATAAAAAATAAGGTTACAATGCCAATTCCCCCTTCCCTCCGTTAGTCAAGACGGTTTCTTGACTTTTTTTGACGGAAAAGTGATTTTGGTGTCATTAGACAAAAAATAGAAAATGTTAGGTGTTATTGGGCAAAAAAAAAACTTTAGGTACTATTTTTACATAAAGTGTAAATGTTAGGTGCTATCTGACAAAAAACGCTTAATATTACAATACTAGTATAATATTAATCTATGAGAAAATTGAACCAAAAATATTGTTAACACTTTGAATATTTTCGGTTTAGAGAGGGAGGAGAAGAGAGCTTTTTATCTCACTAAAAATCTCTTATTTGATGATGGAATGGAATGAATAATAATCTACAACACTTTTGTATATTATTAGGTAAAAATAAAACAAAAGCCATGATGGCTTTTGCCTTCTCAAAACCGGGTAAGAGGAGGGGGTTTTTGGGGAGCCAATGCATGAAGTTGTTGTTCTAAACAAAGTCCATAGGCATGCATGGCTAGACAATTAGGTAATGATTATGTTTAGTAAATAAATTAATCAACACAATTATTAACCTAATACCCCAATATTTCGGTACAATCATAATATGGTGTCCATATTATTTTTGTCAATTGTCTATATGTAACATGTCATATGTCACATATATTTGTTATGTAATTTTTAACATATTAAAAATCAACGTATTGATAAAAATACGTCACATACAAAAATCGACTTAGTAATTTCATAATTACCTGTGCCAAAATATTTTACCATTTATAAATCACAACAGATTGTATTTATAACAATTCATTCAAATTTAATTGTTACATTAAACAATTTATTTCATCCGAGTAATTATACAATTTAATTACTCAGACCGTATCTCATTTAATCACATTTCAATTTGATACGTAAATTTTACTTCCAAAATCGTCCGTCAATTTTCAAGTAATTTAATTAACTCGCAACATTATACGATTAATTAAATAATCAATTAAGAGTATTGCCCTTTAGGTATGACCTAGGGGGTCAACTGATCACCACCGTCACACGACAGTAATGTCAAACTCTAGTCAGCCAATCATTACCGATATATGTTGACCAGTTGACAGTAACAAAATTACTTCCCAATTGTATTCATTTTAATGAGACTTAAACATGTGATCATCATGATCAACAGTCGTGATCGCATTATTGTCGGAGGACACATATTCCAACAAATAGTTAGTCAATATGTTGATGAGATAATTATTTAATGAAAATTAAATAATATTAGTTGAGACGAATTAACTGTCAATTCGTAAATTAAATATAATAAGTTATATTTAATTAAATGTATATAATGTTAGGTTGGACGAATTAATCTGTTAATTCGTAATTAAATATAATCAGTTATATTTAATATCAACAAGTTGAATGTGTCATAGTGGTAATAGTGAGGGTACACAAGCCAAGAGGTCATGGGTTCGATCCTCACTAGATGACAATTCAACACACTTTATATATTTTTGGAAAGACCAAAAATAAGGAGAATATACTCCTTATTTCGGTCGGTTTGCGAAATTAGGAAAGATTTTTCTTTCCTAATTGACTCCATAATTTGGTCAAGATAAGAAAGAAAGAGAGAGAATTATTCTACCCTAATTCTTTTTCTTGACCTAGCCTCTCTCTCTCATCAGAAAAAACACAAAAACCTAAATTTTACAGAAAATTTTGGATCGATTTCTAGCATAATCAAAGGGCATATCTCATATCGTCTTGGGTGCAACTGATAGGCGAATATCTACTTTGATATTGTTCTTAGGCCATATTTTCTAGGACCGAAGGTTATTTCTGAATCCTTTATTTTGTTTATGTATTTTATTTATGACTAGTGATCGTCTTAATTAAATTCGTTATAATCCTTCATTTTAAGGGAAGTATACAGATTATTTCCCACATACATGACATCTTATAATTAAAATGTATTTTTAACAATTAAAAATCAACATATTAATAAAATATGTCATTTATAAAAATAACATAGTAATTCACAATTACTTGTACCAAAATGGTTTACCAATTTATAAATCACAACATCTTGTATTTATAATAAATTATTCATTCAGTTTCAATTGTTTCCGCAAACAATAATTTCATCTAAGTAATAAAACAATTCGATCACTTAGACCGTATCTTATTTAATCAAATTATAATGAGACACGTAAATATTACTTCCAAAATCGTCCGTCAATTTTAAGTAATTTAATTAACTCGTATCGTCATATGATCAATTAAATATTCAATTAAGAGTGTTACCCTTAGGTATGACCTAAAGGGATAGACTGATCACCACCGTCGCACGACAGTAATGTCAAACTCTAGTCAGCCAATCATTACCGATATGTGTGGACCAGTTGACTGTAAAGTATTACATCCCACATGTATTCTTAAAATGAGATTTAAACATGTGATCATCATGATCAACAGTTGTGATCGCATTATTGTCGGAGGACACATATTCCAACACTTGTGACTCGTTGTTTAAATCATTTGTAACAAGGACTCATTGTGTAAATCATTTGTCCTTTTTCTTTAGTCCTTGTGACTCGTTGTATGAAACATTTTTCCTTGTTCATTAGTCCTTGTGACTCCTTGTGTAAACTATTTTTCCTTGTTCTTTAGTCCTTGTGACTCGTTGTGTGAACCATTTGTCCTTGTTCATTAGTCCTTGTGACTCGTTGTGTAAACCATTTGTCCTTGTTAGTGTGACTAGTTGTGTGAACCTTTTTTCCTTGTTCATTAGTCTTTTTGACTCGTTGTGTGAACCATTTGTCCTTGTTCATTAGTCCTTGTAACTCGTTGTGTAAACTAATTGTCCTTGTTCATTAGTCCACGTGACTCGTTGTGTTAACCATTTGTCCTTGTTCTTTAGTCCTTGTGACTCGTTGTTTAAACCAGTTGCCCTTGCTTATTAGTCCTTATGACACGTTGTGTAAACCATTTGTCCTTGTTATTGTGACTTGTTGTGTGAAGCATTTTTCCTTGTTCATTAGTCCTTAGGACTCGTTGTGTGAACCATTTGTCCTTGTTTATTAGTCCTTGTGTAAACTAATTGTCCTTGTTCATTAGTCCTTGTGACTCGCTCTGTGAACCATTTGTCCTTGTTCTTTAGTCCTTGTGACTCGTTGTTTAAACCATTTTTCCTTGTTTATTAGTCCTTGTGACTCGTTGTGTAAACCATTTGTCCTTGTTATTGTGACTTCTTGTGTGAACCATTTTTCCTTGTTCATTAGTCCTTCTAACTCGTTGTGTGAACTATTTGTCCTTGGTCATTAGTCCTCGTGACTCAATGTGTAAACTATTTGTCCTTGTTCATTAGTACTTGTGACTCGTTGTGTGAACCATTTGTCCTTGTTTTTAGTCTTTGTGACTCGTTGTTTAAACCATTTGTCCTTGTTTATTAGTCCTTGTGACTCGTTGTGTAAACCATTTGTCCTTGTTATGGTGACTTGTTGTGTGAACCATTTTTCCTTGTTCATTAGTCTTTGTGACTCGTTGTGTAAACTATTTGTCCTTGTTCATTAGTCCTTGTGACTCGTTCTGTGAACTATTTGTCCTTGTTCATTAGTCCTTGTAACTCGTTATGTGAACCATTTGTCTTTGTTCATTACTCCTTGTAGCTCGTTATGTTAATCATTTGTCCTTGTGACTCGTTGTGTGAACCATTTGTCCTTTTTCATTAGTCCTTATGACTCGTTATGTGAAGCATTTATCCTTGTTCTTTAGTCCTTGGTCCTTCTTGTGTGAACCATTTGTCTATGTTTATTAGTCCTTGTGACTCGTTGTGTAAACTATTTATCCTTATTGTTGTGACTTGTTGTGTGAAGCAATTTTCCTTGTTAATTAGTCCCTATGACTCGTTGTGTGAACCATTTGTCCTTGTTCATTAGTCCTTGTGACTCGTTGTGTAAACTATTTGTCCTTGTTCATTAGTCCTTGTGACTCGTTGTGTGAACCATTTGTCCTTGTTCTTTTGTCCTTGTGACTCGTTATTTAAACCATTTTTCCTTGTTCATTAGTCCTTCTGACTCGTTGTGTGAACCATTTGTCCTTGTTCATTAGTCCATGTGACTCGTTGTGTGAACCATTTGTCCTTGTTCATTAGTCCTTGTGACTCGTTGTTTAAATCATTTGTAACAAGGACTCATTGTCTAAATCATTTGTCCTTTTTCTTTAGTCCTTGTGACTAGTTGTATGAAACATTTTTCCATGTTCATTAGTCCTTGTGACTCCTTGTGTAAACTATTTTTCCTTGTTCTTTAGTCCTTGTGACTCGTTGTGTGAACCATTTGTCCTTGTTCATTAGTCCTTGTACTCGTTGTGTAAACCATTTGTCCTTGTTAGTGTGACTAGTTGTGTGAACCTTTTTTCCTTGTTCATTAGTCTTTTTGACTCGTTGTGTGAACCATTTGTGCAGCAGGAGCTACTGACCAGGACACTCCACAAAAGCAAGCAGGCCAAAACAACACCACAACCACTTCAGGAAGCAACCAGAATGGGCTAGGTTTAGTGGCTAATGGGTACGAGTACAAGCCTAACCACCAGCTGCCACCATGGCCAGCTGGTTGGCCATTAAACTAAGCTCAGAAAAGTCCTAGGGGTCCAAGGCAGAATCACAATGCAAGTCCTAGAAATCCAAGTGGACAGAATCTGCAAAGCAATTGACAAACAACAAAAGCAATCTTTCCATTTCTCGGCTAAACCATGAGGAAAAAGCATGCAAGGAACTTTTGGCTTGTCTTCCCATATACCAGATACAACCTAGAGCCAATTTTAATGCCAAGGACTCAATCATTTCGTCCTCAAGTGCCTACATTCAACAGAAAAGCCAGCAATGCAACAAAGGACCACAACATGTCACTTTGTCACCGCATTTCTCTTTTGTTTTCATTCCAGTTTACAATTAAGAGCTTTTAAACCGTTGTAATATTGTACTTGGACTCTTACCAGCATGTGAGGAGAGATCCTGACCCTTGGATGTTGTTTTTCTTTCAAGTTTGTAACCTAAAAGGGCCTATATAAGGACCTTAGCTCAGATCGTTGTAACACGGTGATTGATGAATGAAACCCGAGATTTCTCTCAAATTTAAACCTCTTAATCTTGTGCTTAGTCCGTAGGTTAGAGTCGGGCTTGATAATAACTCGTGCTTAGACTGTGGTTATTGATTAAGTACCTGTTAGTGAAGTATAAACTTTCCTGTGCTTAGACTGTGGATAGTTTAGCTTTGCTGTTTGTTTCAGTTGAGTCTTTCCTGTGTTAATCTGTGGAATTTCTTAACTCTAACACCTTAAATTATTAGCTTAATTCCCTGTGAGTATTCTGTGGGTTTTTTAGTTGATAATTATATCCAAGTTCCCTCCTTTCAAGCATTATCCCGTAACTGTCTCAATTACAGTCCTTTGTGTCTGTCGATCGGTTCGATTGAGTCTTAAAATTACCTTGAGTCCTCTAAAAATCCTGGTCTTTTGCTCAGAAATAGTTCTTATATCAAAGTTATTTACTGCCAAGTTTCATGATTTTAGGAGGTCAATACATAACTTTATTAATTAGCACAAGTTTATTACATTCCTGAGAAACTGTCTTTAGTTTGTGGTTCGATTTCTTTGTATTTGTCTAAACCCTTGGACATTACACTCCAAATTGGTATATCAGAGCAAGGTTTTAACACGATTCTATCTTGTGTTAGTCTTGGGAAGGAAAGTGAGTTCATTTTTACCCTAACTACAACAAAACTACAAAAAATAACCCATGAGTGAAGAGAGACTAGCTGGCATTGAAGCCACGGTTGGAGATCCGGCCGAAATATGGGTACACCTGGTGAATGCTATGCATCTTTGTCATGGAAAGAATCCCAAACCCAGACCCTGGGGGCAACCCGCCAGAGGAAGGGGTAGAGGGAGAGGCTTTGCCATGGGAGGAAGAGGACAACCATACCACCAGGAGCATGAAGGAGACATGTCGAATCGATGAATCTATGGCAGAGGGCATCTACATGGAAAGAGACAAAGATATAAAGGTAGAAATTCCTGATTTCCATGGTAGTTTAAACCCAGAAGATTTGTTAGACTGGATTAGAACTGTTGAGAGAGTCTTTGAATTTAAGGGATATACCGACAGGAAAGCTTTCAAAGTTTCTATCCTTAAATTTAAAGGTTATGCTTCACTTTGGTATGAAACCCTGAAAAGCCAGAGAATGAGAGAAGGCAAGGAACCCATTAAATCTTGGCTAAAACTTAAAAAGAAATTGAAGGATAAGTTTATAGCTAAAGATTACACACAGGATATGTTTATCAAGTTAACCCAGCTAAAACAAGACCAACAATTTGTTGAGTCTTATCTTAGGAGCTTTGAACAACTTACCCTGCAATGTGAGATCACCGAGAAGCCCGAGCGTAAAATTGCTAGGTTTGTTGAGGGATTAGATCCTAAGATTGCTATAAGGGTTAGAATGCAACAAGTCTGGTCCTTTGATGAGGCAATCAACCTGGCATTGAGGATTGAAAAGATGGGAAAAGCCAAAGTCACTGCTTCCAAACCCCTTACTGACCCACTTTCAAACCTTTTTTCTGGGGTTAGGATTGGAGAAACTCCAAAAATTGCAACCCAACCAACACCAGACAAAGAGAAGAGTCATGTGAATCCTAGAACCAACACATCTGTGACTGATGGGAAAATTAAATGCTTCCAGTGCCAAGGGTATGGCCATTTTAGGAAGGACTGTCCTTCTAAGAGAACCTTGACAAAGAATGGAAGTAGAGCAAAGTGGGAGAGAGAAGGTTTGGTTTCAGTATGAGGAAGATGAGACCCGATAATGGAGGAAGTGGAGGCGAAGGAGAACCAGAACAAGATGCAGTTGTGGCCCCCACGATACAGGTCACAACTTAGTCTTGTGGAGGGTTATGCATTCCCAACACTCACCTCTGGAAGCTGATCAAAGATCCCGATATTCAGAACAGATGCACAGTCCGGGGAGGGTTTGTAACCTGATCATAGATGGGGAAGTTGTACAAATGTGGCATCAAATGCCATGGTTAGTAAACTCAACCCGACAACTCAAGAACACCCAAACCCTTACAAGTTGAGATGGTTGAACAAGGGAGCAGAAGTAAGGGTGGACAAGCAATGCTTGGTTCCATTTTCTATTGGGAAGGTGTATAAAGATGAAGTCTTGTGTGACATTGTTCCAATGGATGCCTGCCACCTACTCTTAGGAAGACCATGGGAGTATGACAGGAATACCACTCACCATGGGAAGGATAACATCTATAGTTTCAAGCATGAAGGCAAGAAAGTTACTCTGACCCCATTACCACCCAACCAGAGAAACTATGGAGGTCCAAGTATGCCAGAGGAGAACAATGGTGTGCTATTTCTTTCTGAAGCAGCCATGATCAAAGAAATGAAGCAAGAACAACCTGTCTGGATGTTACTATCCAAAGAAGTAAGCAAGGAAGGAGCCTGAGATACCCTGCTGAAGTTAGACCATTAATTCAGAGGTATAAAGAGGTATTCCCAAGAGAACTGCCTAGTGGATTGCCACCATTGAGGGGCATTGAGCACCACATTGACCTTGTTCCAGGCTCAGTGCTTCCCAACAGGCCAGCTTATAGAAGTGATCCAACTGCTACCAAAGAGTTGCAAAACCAGATTGAGGAACTTATGAGTAAAGGATTTGTCGGGGAATCTCTCGGTCCTTGTGCAGTCCCTCGCCCTACTTGTTCCCAAGAAAGATGGAACATGGAGGATGTGTCTTGACAAGCAGGGCCATTAACAACATCACTGTCAAGTACAGGTTCCCAATACCAAGGTTGGATGACATGTTAGATGAGCTCAGTGGTGCCATGGTATTTTCTAAAATTGATCTCAGGCAAGGGTACCATCAAGTCAGGATAAGGGAAGGAGATGAGTGGAAGACTGCCTTCAAAACTAAACATGGACTGTATGAGTGGCTTGTGATGCCATTTGGTCTTTCTAATGCACCAAGCACCTTTATGAGACTGATGACTGAGGTGCTAAGGCCATGTTTAGGCAAATTTGCAGTGGTCTACTTTGATGACATCTTGGTTTATAGCAGCAGTGAAAGGGAACACCTGAAACATCTTGAAGCTGTGTTCAGGATCCTCAAGGAACAAAAACTATTTGGCAAAATAGAGAAATGCACTTTTATGGTTGAAGAAGTGGCATTCCTAGGGTACATTATCTCTGGAAGAGGGATTACATTGATCGGGGGCAAAATTGTGGCCATTCAATCATGGCCTACTCCTAAAACAATCACCGAGGTGAGGGGTTCCATGGATTGGCCTCCTTTACAGGAGATTTATCAAGAACTTGTTCAGTTGTTGCTCCAATTACGAGTGTATGAAAAAAGGAGATTCCATTCCTTTGGACTGAGAATGCTCAACAGTCCTTTGAGAAGATTAAGAAATTGATGTGTGAGACTCCTATTCTGAAATTGCCAGACTTTGATCAACTCTTTGAAGTAGAGTGTGATGCCAGTGGGGTAGGCATTGGTGCAGTCCTGATCCAAGCTCGGAAACCTGTAGCTTACTTCAGTGAGAAGTTGAATGGAGCTAAGTTAAAGTATTCTACCTATGACAAAGAATTTTATGCAATTATCAGGGCAGTCATGCATTGGAGTCACTATTTGAAACCAAAGCCATTTGTGTTGCACTCTGATCATGAAGCATTGAAATATATCAATGGCCAGCACAAGTTGAGTCACAGGCATGCTAAATGGGTGGAGTACTTACAATCATTCACCTTTTCCAGCAAGTATAAAGAAGGAAATCAAAATGTAGTGGCAGATGCACTATCAAGGAGGCACTCCTTCTTTGTCAACTATGGGAACCAGGGTCCTTGGTTTTGAGTTCATGAAAGAGATGTACAAGGAAGACCCGACTTCTCGAGGAGTGGATCACACAGTTTGAAGGGCATAGGGTTCCAGGGAACAAATACTTGCTGCAAGATGGGTTTCTATTCCAAGGAAACAAGCTCTGTGTTCCAAGAGGTTCATACAGAGACGTTCTAATCAGGGAAGTCCATTCAGGAGGCTTGGGAGGGCATTTTGGTGTTCAGAAAACATTGGACATACTACAGGAACAGTTCCATTGGCCAAAAATGATGGGGGATGTCCAAAGTGTTCTCAGGAGATGTTCAGTATGTCAAATGGCTAAGAGTTCCTTCCAAACTGGTCCATATATCCCATTACCAGTACCAAGCAGGCCATGGGAAGATGTGAGCATGGATTTTATTGTTGCACTGCCAAGAACACAGAGAGGAAAGGATTCAGTCATGGTTGTTGTTGATAGGTTCAGTAAAATGGCCCATTTCATAGCTTGCAAGAAGACAGAGGATCTTTTGCTAGTGTTTTTGAGCTATACCGAAAGAAATTGTAAGGCTTCATGGGATTCCAAAGACAATTGTATCAGATAGGGATACAAAGTTCATGAGTTACTTTTGGAAAACTCTATGGAAGCTACTCAAGACCAAACTGTTGTTCAAGACATCTCACCACCCCAAACAGATGGCCAACCGAGGTCACCAACAAAACCCTGGGTAGGATTCGAGATGTATTGTAAGCAAGAGTCTAAAAGATTGGGACATCAAGTTAGCAGCAGCAGAATTTGCCTTCAACAGATCACCATCAACGCTATCTGGTCATAGTCCTTTTGAGGTTGTCTATGGGATTAACCCCCTAATGCCTGTAGACTTATCATCTGTACCAAGAAATGAGATGAATCATGATGCTAAGGCCAGGGCGAGCAATTTGCTTTGAAACTCCATGAAACCGTGAAAAGAGAGATTGAGAAGACCAATGAGAAATACAGAAACAGTCCAAGGTACCTCAGAAAAGGAAAGAATTTGTTCCAGGGGATTTAGTCTGGGTTCATTTAAGAAAAGAGAGGTTCCCATCAAGAAGAAAGAAGAAGTTAATGCCAAGAGCTGATGGCCCCTTTGAAATTATTGAGAGGATTGGTCCAAATGCCTACAAAGTGGACCTACCAGGAGAGTATGAGGTGCATGGCACTTTCAATGTAGGTGACCTAAGTCCATATTATGAGGATTTGAGGGGAGGAGTCACCGGGCTTGAGGACAAGCCCTGTTCAACCAGGGGAGGTGGCGGCGGGAGCTACCGACCGGGACACTCCACAAAAGCAAGCAGGCCAAAACAACACCACAACCACTTCAGGAAGCAACCAGAATGGGCTAGGTTTAGTGGCTAATGGGTACGAGTACAAGCCTAACCACCAGCTGCCACCATGGCCAGCTGGTTGGCCATTAAACTAAGCTCAGAAAAGTCCTAGGGGTCCAAGGCAGAATCACAATGCAAGTCCTAGAAATCCAAGCTGGACAGAACTGCAGCAATTGACAAACAACAAAAGCAATCTTTCCATTTCTGGCTAAACCATGAGGAAAAAGCATGCAAGGAACTTTTGGCTTGTCTTCCCATATACCAGATACAACCTAGAGCCAATTTTAATGCCAAGGACTCAATCATTTCGTCCTCAAGTGCCTACATTCAACAGAAAAGCCAGCAATGCAGCAAAGGACCACAACATGTCACTGTCACCTCAAGTGACAGGTTGTGGTCCTTTGCTGCATTGCTGGCTTTTCTGTTGAATGCAGGCACTTGAGGACGAAATGATTGAGTCCTTGGCATTAAAATTGGCTCTAGGTTGTATCTGGTATATGGGAAGACAAGCCAAAAGTTCTTTGTGTGCTTTTTCCTCATGGTTTATGATGCGAATTGGCAGCGGAAAATTATTTGACAGCGGAATTTATTTGACTGAACAGTGCTGATGACTGTTCAATTGTCGAAATTGATGAAAAGTAATGTTTATGTGTTTTTTGATGTTGTAAACAAAACAAGAAATAAAGATATTTGTTTCGAATTATGTGAATAAATCGAAACAATGGGATATTTGTTTGAGCTAGACCTATAACTCAAACAATGGTGAACTATAATCAAGACCTATTGATTATAACTCGGGTTAATGCTTGAAACGCGTCAAACAATAACAAAGGATTGGCCGCAACCATTTTCAACTCAAAACAAGTTTTTTTCTAAATTTCTTCATGTTTTATTCAAATGCTTCAAGGCTTTATATAGTAGCCAAGGAACTTAAACAACCAGCCAAGAAGTTGAAGAGTTAAAGCTTAGAAAGTGAAAAGGTAAAGCTAAGAAGGTGAAGAGGTAAAGCTAAAGAAGATGAAGAGGTAAAGCCTACACTTATTACATGTCTTATTCCAACTTTTATTAGCAATAAGTAAAATAAGAACATAATATTAACTTGTAGTATTTTGGACCGTCACTTGCAGCTCCTTTGGAATGTGTGCCAAACATATTTGGGCCGTGTGTGACGAGCTAAGGCCGAGCCTCTCCTTGGACCGTATCCGTACTCGTATCATCCGCCCTTTCTTCAAAAAGAATCGTCCCGATTCTTGAACCTATGATATGGGTTATCAAAGTCGATCAACCCTCGAACTACCTCGCTCGAGTTTAACCTTTGAATTCCAATCGCAACCGGAAATTCAACCAACATCTTGACTTCGACACACCTTAAGACCGTTTGGGACCAATTTTTTTTTTTTTTTTTTTTTTTTTTTCTCACGGATGAACAGTAACACGGATGTGAACAGTATTTTTTTTTTTTTTTTTTTTTTTTTTTTTTTTTTTTTCTCTCCGTCATGGTTATCAAAAGTCGATCAACCCTCGAACTACCTCGCTCGAGTTTAACCTTTGAATTCCAATCGCAACCGGAAATTCAACCAACATCTTGACTTCGATACACCTTAAGACCGTTTGGGAAAAAAAAAAAATTTTTCTCACGGATGAACAGTGACACGACTCGTGAACAATAGTTTTTTTTTTTTTTTTTTTTTTTTTTTTTTTTTTTTTCTCCGTCGCTCCTTGAATAACAAATTACTAGAAACTTGTTCCCGAGATGCAAAACCGATTAACCCTCGAACTACCTGTTCAAGTTTAACCTTTGAACTCCAATCGCAATCGGAAATTCAACTAAAAATTGGCTTTGACACGTATAGGACCGTCTCGATTATGGAAAATCAAGAGCCGAAGCTCTGATACCATATGATGCGAATTGGCAGCGGAAAATTATTTGACAGCGGAATTTATTTGACTGAACAGTGCTGATGACTGTTCAATTGTCGAAATTGATGAAAAGTAATGTTTATGTGTTTTTTGATGTTGTAAACAAAACAAGAAATAAAGATATTTGTTTCGAATTATGTGAATAAATCGAAACAATGGGATATTTGTTTGAGCTAGACCTATAACTCAAACAATGGTGAACTATAATCAAGACCTATTGATTATAACTCGGGTTAATGCTTGAAACGCGTCAAACAATAACAAAGGATTGGCCGCAGCCATTTTCAACTCAAAACAAGTTTTTTCTTAAATTTCTTCATTCCTTTTATTCATAAGCTTCAAGGCTTTATATAGTAGCCAAGGAACTTAAACAACCAGCTAAGAAGTTGAAGAGTTAAAGCCTAGAAAGTGAAAAGGTAAAGCTAAGAAGAGGTAAAGCCTAGAAGGTGAAGAGGTAAAGCTAGTAAGGTGAAGAGGTGATCATTCCTCTTCCCTTAATTACAAACATAATCTGAAAAATGCTAATAAAAATGTAATGTTGGTCCGTCCTTTCCTTGGCATGCGTTTGTGATACATATTTGGACCATATTCAATAAAGTCGAAATTCATTTAATCATCCCGAGATTCATTAAACTAACCCCAAAAAAATCATCGGAATGCATTAAACTGATATCCGACATTCATTGAACACGTCTTTCCATTGATCCGTATCCCAACTCGCATCATCCGCCCTTTCTTCAAACAATAACAAAGGATTGGCCGCAACCATTTTCAACTCAAAACAAGTTTTTTTCTAAATTTCTTCATGTTTTATTCAAATGCTTCAAGGCTTTATATAGTAGCCAAGGAACTTAAACAACCAGCCAAGAAGTTGAAGAGTTAAAGCTTAGAAAGTGAAAAGGTAAAGCTAAGAAGGTGAAGAGGTAAAGCTAAAGAAGATGAAGAGGTAAAGCCTACACTTATTACATGTCTTATTCCAACTTTTATTAGCAATAAGTAAAATAAGAACATAATATTAACTTGTAGTATTTTGGACCGTCACTTGCAGCTCCTTTGGAATGTGTGCCAAACATATTTGGGCCGTGTGTGACGAGCTAAGGCCGAGCCTCTCCTTGGACCGTATCCGTACTCGTATCAGTTTAGCCAGAAATGGAAAGTTTGCTTTTGTTGTTTGTCATTTGCTGCAGTTCTGTCCAGCTTGGTTTTCTAGGACTTGCATTGTGATTTTCCCTTGGACCCCTAGGACTTTTCTGAGCCTAGTTTAGTGACCAACCAGCTGGCCATGGTGGCAGCTGGTGGTTGGGCTTGTACTCGTACCTATTAGCCTCTAAACTTAGCCCAGTTTGGTTGCTTCCTGGAATGAGTGTGGTGTTGTTTTGGCCTGCTTGCATTTGTGGGGTGCCCTGGTCTGTGGCTCCCGCCGCAACCTCCCTGGTTGAACGGGGCTTGTCCTCAAGCCCGATGACTCCTCCCCTCAAAGCATCCTCATAATAGGGACTTAGGTCACCTACATTAAAAGTGCCATGCACCTCATACTCTCTGGCGAGATCCACTTTGTAGGCATTTGGACCAATCCTCTCAATAACTTCAAAGGGGCCATCAGCTCTTGGCATTAACTTGTTCTTTCTTCTTGCTGGAAATCTCTCCTTTCTTAAGTGAACCGGACCAAATCCCCGGAACAAATTCTTTCCTTTCTCGATGTACCTTGACTGTTTCATGTACTTCTCATTGGTCTTCTCAATTTCCCTTTTCACAGTGTCATGGAGTTTCAGCAGCTGTTCTGCCCTGGCCTTAGCATCATGATTCATCTCTTTTCTTGGTACAGATGACAAGTCTACAGGCATTAGTGGATTAATCCCATAGACAACCTCAAAAGGACTATGACCGATGTAGCAGAGTTGATGGTGATCTGTTGAAGGCAAATTCTGCTGCTGCTAACTTGATGTCCCAGTCTTTTAGGCTCTTGCTTACAAGACATCTCAGAATCCTACCCAAGGTTTTGTTGGTGACCTCAGTTTGGCCATCTGTTTGGGGGTGGTGAGAAGTACTGAACAACAGTCTTGTCTTGAGCAGCTTCCATAGAGTTTTCCAAAAGTAACTCATGAACTTTGTATCTCTATCTGAGACAATTGTCTTTGGAACTCCATGAAGCCTTACAATTTCTTTTAGGTATAGCTCAAAGCAACACCGGCAGCATCTTCTGTTTTCTTGCAAGCTATAAAATGGGCCATCTTATTGAACTGTCAACAACAACCATGATTGAATCCTTTCCTCTCTGTGTCCTTGGTAATGCAACAATAAAATCCATGCTCACATCCTCCCATGGCTTACTTGGTACTGGTAATGGGATATATGGGCCAGTTTGGAAGGAACTCTTAGCCATTTGACACACTGAACATCTTCTGAGAACATTTTGGACATCCCCCATCATTTTTGGCCAATGGAACTGCTCCTGTAGTATGTCCATTGTTTTTCGAACACCAAAATGCCCTCCCAAACCTCCCGAATGGACTTCCCGATTAGGAGGTCCCTGTATGAACCCCTTGGAACACAGAGCTTGTTCCCTTGGAATAGAAACCCATCTTGCAGCAAGTATTTGTTCCCTGGAACCCTATGCCCTTCAAACTGTGTGACCCACTCCTCAGAGAAGTCGTGGTCTTCCTTGTACATCTCTTTCATGAACTCAAAACCAAGGACCCTGGTTCCCATAGTTGTGAAGGAGTGCCTCCTTGATAGTGCATCTGCCACTACATTTTGTTTTCCCTCTTTATACTTGCTGGAAAAGGTGAATGATTGCAAGTACTCCACCCATTTAGCATGTCTGTGACTCAATTTGTGTTGACCATTGATATATTTCAAAGCTTCATGATCAGAGTGTAACACAAATGGCTTTGGCTTCAAGTAGTGACTCCAATGCATGACTCGCCCCGATAATTGCATAAAATTCCTTGTCATAGGTAGAATACTTTAATTTAGCTCCATTCAGTTTCTCTTTGAAGTAAGCTACAGGAGTTTCTGAGCTTGGATCAGGACTGCACCAATGCCTACCCCACTGGCATCACACTCTACTTCAAAGAGTTGATCAAAGTCTGGCAATTTCAGAATAGGGGTCTCACACATCAACTTCTTAATCCTTTCAAAGGACTGCTGAGCACTCTCAGTCCAGTGGAACTCTCCTTTCTTCATACACTCAGTAATTGGAGCAACAACTGAACTGAAGTTCTTGATAAATCTCCTATAAAAGGAAGCCAATCCATGGAACCCCCTTACCCCAGTGATGGTTTTAGGAGTTGGCCATGACTGAATGGCTGCAACTTTGTCCTGATCAACTGTAATCCCTCTCCCAGAGACAATGTACCCTAGGAATGCCACTTCTTTAACCATAAAAGTGCATTTTTCTAGTTTGCCAAATAGTTTCTGTTCTTTGAGGATCCTGAACACAGTTTCAAGATGTTTCGGGTGTTCTCTTTTTCTTCCGCTTTGTAAACCAAGATATCATCAAAGTAGACCACTGCAAATTTGCCTAAACATGGCCTTAGCACCTCAGTCATCAGTCTCATAAAGGTGCTTGGTGCATTAGAAAGACCAAATGGCATCACAAGCCACTCATATAGTCCATGTTTAGTTTTGAAGGCAGTCTTCCACTCATCTCCTTCCCTTATCCTGACTTGATGGTACCCTTGCCTGAGATCAATCTTAGAAAATATCATGGCACCACTGAGCTCATCTAACATGTCATCCAACCTTGGTATTGGGAACCTGTACTTGACAGTGATGTTGTTAATGGCTCTGCTGTCAGTACACATCCTCCATGTTCCATCTTTCTTTGGAACAAGTAGAGCACGGACTGCACAAGGACTGAGAGATTCCCTGACAAATCCTTTGCTCATAAGTTCCTCAATTTGGCTTTGCAATTCTTTGGTAGCAGCTGGATCACTTCTATAAGCTGGCCTGTTGGGAAGCACTGAGCCTGGAACAAGGTCTATGTGGTGCTCAATGCCTCTCAATGGTGGCAACCCACTAGGCAACTCTTTTGGAAATACTTCCTTATACCTCTGAATTAATGGCTTAACTTCAGCAGGTATCTCAGGACTCCCTTCCTTGCTTACTTCTTTGGATAGTAACACCCAGACAGGTTGTTCTTGCTTCATTTCTTTGATCATGGCTGCTTCAGAAAGAAATAGCACACCATTGCTCTCCTCTGGCATACTTGGACCTCCATAGTTTCTCTGGTTGGGTGGTAATGGGGTCAGAGTGACCTTCTTGCCTTCATGTTTGAAACTATAGATGTTATCCTTCCCATGGTGAGTGGTATTCCTATCATACTCCCATGGCCTTCCCAGGAGTAGGTGGCAGGCATCCATTGGGACAATATCACACAAGACTTCATCTTTATACACTTTCCCAATAGAAAATGGAACCAAGCATTGTTTGTCCACCCTTACTTCTGCTCCCTTGTTCAACCATCTCAACTTGTAAGGGTTTGGGTGCTCTTGAGTTGTCAGGTTGAGTTTACTAACCATGGCATTTGATGCCACATTTGTACAACTTCCCCCATCTATGATTAGGTTACAAACCCTCCCCTGGACTGTGCATCTGGTTCTGAATATCAGGGATCTTTGATCGGCTTCCGAGGTGAGTGTTGGGAATGCATGACCCTCGACAAGACTAAGTTGTGACCTGTATCAGGGGGGGCCACAAGCGCATCTTGTTCTGGTTCTCCTTGATCTCCACTTCCTCCATTATCAGTGGTCTCATCTTCCTCATACTGAACCAAACCTTCCCTCTCCCACTGTTCTACTTCCATTCTTTGTCAAGGTTCTCTTAGAAGGACAGTCCTTCCTAAAATGGCCATACCCTTGGCACTGGAAGCATTTAATTTTCCCATCAATCACAGGTGTGTTGGTTCTAGGATTCACATGACTCTTCCCCTTGTCTGGTGTTGGTTGGGTTGCAAGTTTTGGAGTTTCTCCAATCCTAACCCCAGAAAAAGGTTTGAAAGTGGATCTGGTAAGGGGTTTGGAAGCAGTGACCTTGGCTTTTCCCATCTTTTCAATCCTCAATGCAAGGTTGACTGCCTCATCAAAGGACCAGACTTGTTGCATTCCGACTCTTATAGCAATCTTAGGATCTAAGCCCTCAACAAACCTAGCAATTTTCTGTTCAGGCTTTTCAGTAATCTCACATTGCAGGGTAAGTTGTTCAAAGCTTCTAAGATAAGACTCAACAGATTGTTGGTCTTGTTTCAGCTGGGTTAACTTGATAAACATATCCTGTGTGTAATCTTTAGCTATAAACTTATCCTTCAATTTCTTTTTAAGTTTTAGCCAAGATTTAATGGGTTCCTTGCCTTCTCTCATTCTCTGGCTTTTCAGGGTTTCATACCAAAGTGAGGCATAACCTTTGAATTTAAGGATAGAAACTTTGAAAGCTTTCTGTCCAGTATATCCCTTAAATTCAAAGACTCTCTCAACAGTTCTAATCCAGTCTAACAAATCTTCAGGGTTTAAACTACCATGGAAATCAGGAATTTCTACCTTTATATCTTTGTCTCTCTCCATGTAGATGCCCTCTGCCATAGATTCATCAGTATCTGACATGTCTTCTCCATATTCCTGGTGGTGTGGTTGTCCTGTTCCTACTCCAACAAAGCCTCTACCCCTGCCTCTGCCTCTGTAGGGTGGCCTGTTAGGAACTCCTTCTGCAAGAGTGTTGACAATATTTACCAGTTCATTGATTCTACCTGCTATCTGATCCACCCTGGTCTCAATACCAGTAAATCTCTCTTCACTCATGGGTTATTTTTTGTAGTTTTGTTGTAGTTAGGGTAAAAATGAACTCACTTTCCTTCCCAAGACTAACACAAGATAGAATCGTGTTAAAACCTTGCTCTGATATACCAATTTGCAGTGTAATGTCCAAGGGTTTAGACAAAAACAACAAACAAACCAGCAGAAACAAGACAAGTTCTCAGGAATGCAATAAACTTGTGCTATTTGATAAAATTATGAATTGACCTCCTAAAATCATGAAACTTGGCAGTAAATTACTTTGATATGAGAACTAACTCTGAGTAAATTTCCAGGATTTTTAGAGGACTCAAAGTATTTTTAAGACTCAACTGAACTGACTGACAGACACAAAGGACTGTAATTGAGACAGTTCTGGGATTTGACTGAAAGGAGGGAACTTTGGATATAATTATCAACTATAAAACCCACAGAATTCTCACAGGGAATTAAGCTAACAATTTGGGGAGTTAGAGTTAAGAGATTCCACAGGTTAACACAGGAAAGACTCAACTGAAACAAACAGTAAAGCTAAACTAACCACAGTCTCAGCACAGGAAAGTTTATACTCTACTAGCAGGTACTTAATCAATAACCACAGTCTAAGCACAGGTTATTATCAAGCCTGACTCTAATCTACAGACTAAGCACAAGATTAAGAGGTTCAAATTTGAGAGAATTCTCAGGTTTCATTCATAAATCATTTGTGTTACAACGATCGAGTTGAGGTCCTTATATAGGCCTTTTTAGGTTACAAACTTGAAAGAAAACTACATCCAAGGGTCAGGATCCCTCCTCACATGCTGGTAAGAGTCCAAGTACAATATTACAACGGTTTAAAAGCTCTTAATTGTAAACTGGAATGAAAACAAAAGAGAAATGGGTGACAAAGTGACAGGTTGTGGTCCTTTCTTTGCATTGCTGGCTTTTCTGTTGAATGCGAGGCACTTGAGGACGAAATGATTGAGTCCTTGGCATTAAAATTGGCTCTAGGTTGTATCTGGTATATGGGAAGACAAGCCAAAAGTTCTTTGTGTGCTTTTTCCTCATGGTTTAGCTTGAGAAATGGAAAGTTTGCTTTTGTTGTTTGTCATTTTTGCAGATTCTGTCGACTTGGTTTTCTAGGACTTGCATTGTGATTTTCCCTTGGACCCCTAGGACTTTTCTGAGCCTAGTTTAGTGACCAACCAGCTGGCCATGGTGGCAGCTGGTGGTTGGGCTTGTACTCGTACCTATTAGCCTCTAAACTTAGCCCAGTTTGGTTGCTTCCTGGAATGAGTGTGGTGTTGTTTTGGCCTGCTTGCATTTGTGGGGTGCCCTGGTCTGTGGCTCCTGCTGCATTAGTCCTTGTGACTCGTTGTGTAAACCATTTGTCCTTGTTAGTGTGACTAGTTGTGTGAACCTTTTTTCCTTGTTCATTAGTCTTTTTGACTCGTTGTGTGAACCATTTGTCCTTGTTCATTAGTCGTTGTAACTCGTTGTGTAAACTAATTGTCCTTGTTCATTAGTCCACGTGACTCATTGTGTTAACCATTTGTCCTTGTTCTTTAGTCCTTGTGACTCGTTATTTAAACCAGTTGCCCTTGCTTATTAGTCCTTATGACACGTTGTGTAAACCATTTGTCCTTGTTATTGTGACTTGTTGTGTGAAGCATTTTTCCTTATTCATTAGTCCTTAAGACTCGTTGTGTGAACCATTTGTCCTTGTTTATTAGTCCTTGTGTAAACTAATTGTCCTTGTTCAATAGTCCTTGTGACTCGCTGTGTGAACCATTTGTCCTTGTTCTTTACTCCTTGTGACTCGTTGTTTAAACCATTTTTCCTTGTTTATTAGTCCTTGTGACTCGTTGTGTAAACCATTTGTCCTTGTTATTGTGACTTGTTGTGTGAACCATTTTTCCTTATTCATTAGTCCTTGTAACTCGTTGTGTGAACCATTTGTCCTTGGTCATTAGTCCTCGTGACTCAATGTGTAAACTATTTGTCCTTGGTCATTAGTACTTGTGACTCGTTGTGTGAACCATTTGTCCTTGTTTTTAGTCTTTGTGACTCGTTGTTTAAACCATTTGTCCTTGTTTATTAGTCCTTGTGACTCGTTGTGTAAACCATTTGTCCTTGTTATGGTGACTTGTTGTGTGAACCATTTTTCCTTGTTCATTAGTCTTTGTGACTCATTGTGTAAACTATTTGTCCTTGTTCATTAGTCCTTGTGACTCGTTCTGTGAACTATTTGTCCTTGTTCATTTGTCCTTGTAACTCGTTATGTGAACCATTTGTCTTTGTTCATTAGTCCTTGTAGCTCGTTATGTTAACCATTTGTCCTTGTGACTCGTTGTGTGAACCATTTGTCCTTTTTCATTAGTCCTTATGACTCGTTATGTGAAGCATTTATCCTTGTTCTTTAGTCCTTGGTCCTTCTTGTGTGAACCATTTGTCTATGTTTATTAGTCCTTGTGACTCGTTGTGTAAACTATTTATCCTTATTGTTGTGACTTGTTGTGTGAAGCAATTTTCCTTGTTAATTAGTCCTTATGACTCGTTGTGTGAACCATTTGTCCTTGTTCATTAGTCCTTGTGACTCGTTGTGTAAACTATTTGTCCTTGTTCATTAGTCCTTGTGACTCGTTGTGTGAACCATTTGTCCTTGTTCTTTAGTCCTTGTGACTCGTTATTTAAACCATTTTTCCTTGTTCCTTAGTCCTTCTGACTCGTTGTGTGAACCATTTGTCCTTGTTCATTAGTCCATGTGACTCGTTGTGTGAACCATTTGTCCTTGTTCATTAGTCCTTGTGACGTGTAAACTATTTTTCCTTGTTCTTTAGTCCTTGTGACTCGTTGTGTGAACCATTTGTCCTTGTTCATTAGTCCTTGTGACTTGTTGTGTGAACAATTTGTCCTTGTTCATTAGTGCAGCAGGAGCTGATAACCAGGCCAACACCCTTTTTATGACAGGCACAATTCAAGCCAGTGACACTACTCAGGCAACCTCAACTACCAGTGCAACTTCACCAGGTCACAAGAACAGCAGCCAGGCTAGCCACCAGCAGCCACCTTGGCCAGCTGAATCCTTGTTCAACTAGTCACAAATTAATCCTAAGGAGCCAGGCCAAATTCCTAAAGCATTACACCAAAAATCGGTGAAAAGATAAGTTGCGGGGGTAAAACAGATAAAGCAAAGTTGCCATTTTTGGCCAAACAAGGGAAAAACTCTCAACAAAGAAGAACTTGGCCTATTCAGCACTCATTTTATAGAGCCTTGAGCCATATAAGATGCCTGCACCAAAGCCATTTGACCCACAACAACCAGCCAAAGTTTTCAGCAACCAGACAACATGTCACTATCAACCTGCAGCTCTTTTGTTCTTGTTCAGTTTGCCTTAATTTCCTTTGTATCCGTTGTAAAATAAGTCCACTACTCTTGTTTGCTTCCTAAGTTTAATCCTGGCCCTTAGATGGAGTTGTCTAGGGTTTATCATGTCTTGAACATTGCACGAAAGGCCTATATAAGGACCCTTTCTCAGTCTGTTGTACTCAGACTTTGATTAATGAAAACCTTGAGATTTCTCTCAAAAATTTGCAAATCTTTTAACTTTGCTGAGTCTTAGTTATAAGTCAGACTTAATATCTTCTTGTGCTTGCTTAGAAGGTGATTAAGGATCTGTGGTGCTACTTGGAATAGGTCTGTGCTTGCTTGAGCTATTTTAAGTGCATTGTCTGGTTAAGCTTGAATTGATTCTGTGCTTGCTTGAACAATTCAGTCTTAATCTTCCTAAATTATTAAGTTTGATCTTTGTGCTTGCTTGAGAGTAAATTTGATAATTATATCCTCCTTTGTGTCCAGAATTTATCACAAAAACAGTCACAAGAATCTTTCAAGGAAACTGTCTGAGATTTCTCTTATTTCAGTCTGGTTTTCTATTTATTAAAAATACTTGGAGTGTGTGTAAAATCCTGAACATTGGCACAGTTTTAGTTTACTCCCTTAACTAAATTATCACCAAGTTTCATGATTTTTCAAGGTCATTTACTATTTTTATAAAAATCCCCAAGTTTATTGCATTCCCTGAAAATTGCTCCTTTGCCTGTTTCAGGATTTGTCCCATTTGTGCTTGTTCCCATAGTTTACACTGCAAATTCTGGTTATCAGAGCTTAGGTCCATAACACAATCCTATCTTGTGTTAGTCCTGAGTGAGAGAGAGGTCAGTTCATTTTCCCAGCTACATCAAAACTACAAAATAACCCAATGAGTGAGGAGAGGTTAGCAGGAATGGAAGCAAAGATGGATCAGTTAACCAACCTGGTTAATGTGACCCTGGAAGCTGTGAACACTGTGATGGCAAACATTCCCACTCCAGAGAGAGGAAGACCACCACCCTACAGAGGAAGGGGCTGGGGTAGAGGTATCCTTGGAGCAGGAAGAGGCCAGCCACACCATGAAGAGGAACTCAACTCAGATTCAGAAGAATCCATGATGGAAGAAGGTAACTACTTGGCTAGAGATAAGGATGTTAAGGTAGAAATCCCTTATTTCCATGGTAGTTTAAATCCTGAGGACTTGTTAGACTGGCTTAGATCTGTTGAGAGAGTCTTTGAGTTTAAAAATTATGATGACAGAAAAGCTTTTAAGGTTGCTATTTTAAAACTCAAGGGCTATGCATCTCTTTGGTATGAGAATATGAAACACCAAAGGATTAGTGATACGAAAATTACTCAAAAGAATAAGATTCGTTAGAGTTGCAGCGGAATTTAACCAAACTGGACAGTGCTGAAGACTGTCTGATTGTCGGATTTATAAGATTTGAACGGTTTATTGAACTGTCTGATTCAGAACGAGAACTTAGTAATTTTTATGTGTTTTTTTGTGATATAAACGAAACAAGAAAATAAAAGGATATTTGCTTGAGCTAGACCTATAGCTCAACCAATGGTGAATTATAATCAAGACCTATTGATTATAACTCGTGTTAATGTTCGAAAACGCGTCAAACAATAACGAAATTCGGAACGAAACTCGTCGAACCTA
This sequence comes from Silene latifolia, assembly GCF_048544455.1. Taxonomy (NCBI): domain Eukaryota; kingdom Viridiplantae; phylum Streptophyta; class Magnoliopsida; order Caryophyllales; family Caryophyllaceae; genus Silene; species Silene latifolia. The sequence continues at coordinate 49,704,857 of NC_133531.1, forward strand.
TGCTTACACAATGTAAACGAAACTTTGCAAGTTTATTGATAATTCTTGGATGTGAAATAAGGATACAATAGCTCCCTATTTATACTAAGCTAGACCGACTCCTAGAGGACTTAAGGAAACAATCGACTTCCCTAATCTTACTCGACATAGGCTATGGCTAATTTGCCTTATTATAATCCTAATACTTTTAGGGAAAATAATTAAAGGAAATAACAACTAGGAAATAATTAACTAAACCAGATTTTAAGAAAATTGGAAACTTTCCTAAAACCGAATAGACTACTAATTAGGAAAACTTAAATAAAGAAAGATATGGCAACCGACTTTGTGCTTGCCTATGCACGTTTCCTTGCTTCTCCACACTCGGTCTTTGTTGCTTGGCGTCCAAGGTAAGACTATACTTGGAGCCCAAGTAAACACACGACTCCTTTGGCTGATTCGGACTTGGCACCAAATAGCTGATGGATCTGAACAGTCCTCGGGACTGTTTCATTTAGCTGCTCCAGGTCTAAGTTAACTTCCTCATCAATCAATATCGTATCATCCCCTCCCCCTTTGAAAGGAATTGTCCTCAATTCTGAAATCCCATCATCATCAAGGTATGGAGATAGATCCCCGACATTAAATGTAGCATGTACTCCATAGTCTCCTGGAAGTTCGATTTTGTATGCATTATCATTCACTTTCTCGATCACTTTGTAAGGTCCCTCGGCCCTTGGCATTAATTTGTTCTTCCTCTTGCTAGGGAACCTTTCTTTCCTCAAATGTAACCATACCAAATCTCCTGGATTGAAAAGCCTTGGCTTCCTATGTTTGTTTGATTTCTTCTTGTAAGCCTCATTAACGGTTTTGATCCGTTCTCTTACCTGTTCATGTAGCTTGATCATAGACTTCAATTTTGACTCCGCATCCTTATGCACCAATTCATCTTTAGGTAACGGTATCAAGTCTAACGGTAAGTAAGGATTCAAACCATAAACAACTTCAAATGGAGAGTGAGTTGTTGCAAACGTAGGAGAACGATTGTAAGCGAACTCGGCATGTGCTAATTTTACATCCCAATCCTTTTGAGTCTTGCTTACCAATCCTCGCAAAATAGTTCCAAGAATACGATTAGTAACTTCAGTTTGCCCATCTGTTTGTGGATGGTGTGAAGTACTAAACAAGAGCTTTGTTCCAACCTTCCTCCATAATGTGTTCCAAAAGTAACTCAAAAATTTGAATCACGATCGAAACTATCGTCTTTGGTATTCCATGTAGACGAACGATCTCCTTGTAATACAAATCAGCCACATTACTTGCATCATCCGTCTTGTTACAAGCCACAAAATGCGCCATCTTTGAGAAACGATCAACTACCACCATGATAGCATCCTTACCTCGTTGAGTGCGAGGCAAAGCAACAATGAAATCCATCGACACATCTTCCCATGGTCTAATTGGAATCGGCAATGGGGTGTATTCTCCGGGTTTGAACTTGCTTTTCATAAGATGACAAGTCACACACTTGCTCACAATGTTGTATACATCTCCTTGCATCTTTGGCCAATGAAAATGTTCCTTCAATACATCCAACGTCTTTTGCACACCAAAATGACCAGCTAACCCACCTCCATGTGCTTCACGCACCAATAATTCACGAACTGAATGCTTAGGTACACAAAGAAGATTACCTTTGAAGAGGAATCCGTCTTGAATCACGAATTCTTTGAATGAACCATCTTGACATTCCTTGTAAATCTTTCCAAAATCAATATCTTCAAGATAGTAATCTTTCAAGGTCTCAAAACCTAGCAAACGAACTTCAAGTGTAGATAATAATGAATAACGGCGTGAAAGAGCATCTGCCACAACGTTACTCTTACCATCCTTATACTTCGATGAAAAATAAAATGATTGTAGGAATTCAACCCACTTAGCATGCCTCGGATTCAACTTTTGTTGCCCATGTATATGTTTTAATGATTCATGATCCGAGTGTAAAATAAAATGACTAGGACGAAGATAATGACTCCAATGATTAAGAGCCCTAACAATAGCATAAAATTCCTTGTCATAGGTTGAATAATTAAGTCGAGCTCCTCCTAACTTCTCCGAGAAATAAGCAATGGGTCGCTTATTTTGAATAAGAACAGACTCAATCCCTACACCACTAGCATCGCATTCGACTTCGAAAGGTTGTGAGAAGTCGGGTAATGCTAACACGGGAGCTTCACATAGCTTCCTTTTAATTGTTTCAAACGCCCCTTGGGCAGCCTCGCTCCAATGGAATGTGCCTTTCTTCATACACTCCGTAATAGGACTAGTAACGGTACTAAAATCACGAATAAAACGTCGATAGAAGGAAGCAAGTCCATGAAAAGATCTAACCTCGATTCTTGTTTTAGGACTTGGCCAAGAACGAATAGCCTCTATCTTTGTTTGATCAACCAATACTCCATCTTTCGAGACAACATAACCCAAGAACACCACGTTATCTACCAAGAATGTACACTTCTCGGACTTACCATATAGCTTCTTTTGCTTTCGAAGTGTTTCAAACACTGCCCGTAAGTGTTCAAAATGCTCCTGGATGCTCTTACTATAAATTAGAATATCGTCCAAGTAGACGACAACAAAACGTCCCAAGAATGGTTTCAAAACTTCATTCATTAATCTCATAAAGGTACTTGGGGCATTAGTGAGACCGAATGGCATTACCAACCACTCATATAAACCATGCTTTGTTTTGAACGCGGTCTTCCATTCATCACCTTCACGCATTCGAATCTGATGATAACCACTTCTCAAATCGATTTTTGAAAATATGACCGAACCATGAAGCTCATCTAACATATCATCAAGTCTTGGAATAGGAAAGCGATATTTGATAGTGATATTATTTACCGCTCTACTATCGATGCACATCCTCCACGTTCCATCCTTTTTTGGTACAAGCAATGCGGGAACGGCACAAGGACTCATACTCTCACGAACATAGCCACGCTCCATGAGTTCTTCAATTTGACGTTGTAACTCCTTGGTCTCCTCGGGATTACTACGATAAGCGGCCTTATTAGGAAGTGGTGCACCTGGTACGAGATCAATTTGATGCTCAATTCCACGAATAGGAGGCAAACCCGGTGGTACATCTTCGGGGAAGACATCCTTAAACTCGTGCAATAGTTCTTTAAGTTTCCCATCTTCATGACTCGTTGTGATGGTCTTTGTAGGACTCTCACTTGAGACCAATGCATATACTGTTTCACCATCATCAATAGCTTGCTCCACCTCTCGTTCACTAGCAAACATAGATAAACTTGGTTTCTTACCCTTCTTTGCGTGCATAGCTCGAATTGCTTCCGGGGACATAGGACGCAACACTATCTTCTTGCCATTCACCAATAAAGAATATTCATTACTTCTTCCATTGTGATTAACATTACGATCAAATTGCCAAGGACGTCCTAAGAGAATATGACAAGCATCCATAGGAATAACATCACAAAGCACCTCGTCCTTGTAAGAACCCATTGTAAAACCAACACGTACCTGCCTTGTAACCTTCACCTTGCTACCATCATCAAGCCAATGTAAATTATACGGTTTAGGATGTACCATAGTAACGAGTGCCAATTTTTCTACCATCTCCGTTGAAGCCACATTCGTGCAACTTCCTCCGTCAATAATCACACTACACCACTTGTCTTTCACTTGACACTTTGTATGAAAAATCTGGTCTCGTTGCTCCGTTGTAATAGGCTCTGTATTAGCTTGCAAAGTACGTCGTAGAACAAGATTAGTATCATACATAGGTGGTTCATAAGGCTCAAAATCCACCTCTCCCTCCTCGGCTTCATTCAATAGAAACAACCCATCTTCGTTGTCTTCTTCAAATAACTCATCACGAACATCCACGGCCTCTCGCAATGTGATATTTCGTTTGTTAGGACAAGCATTCTGAAAGTGTCCAAAACCTTGACACTTAAAACAACGAACAGTAGCCAAACTCTTTTCCTTAGGCGTCTGAACAGTCTTAGGGACTGTTTGAGCGACTGGTGTTGCTGGAACAGTAGGTTTCGAACTAGAACTCGAACTAGCTCCCATATTTTTAGACAAATCAGGTTTACTCCAAGGATTAACTTTCGATGAGCTACTCACATAAGCACGTTTAGTCTTATTTTGCCCTTCCGCCTTGATACAAAGATCACATAACATATCGAAAGAAGAATAAGGGTGCATCTCGACCGCATGAGCAATATTAAGGTTTAACCCTCGAAAGAAACGAGCCATCTTTTGTTCCTCAATCTCCTCTACTTCACTCATAAGGGTTATTCTTTCAAATTCAGCAATATAATCGGCAATACTCAAGCTCCCTTGCATTAATTCAGCCAATTTACGATATAAATCAATCTTATGAGTTTTGGGAACAAACCTCTTTCGTAGCTTACGTTTTAAAGACTCCCATGAAGCTAGCTTTTCCTTCCCTTCACGTGCCCTAGCAGCCTTCAAACTTTCATACCATAAAGATGCATTCTTGCGTAGCTTCAAGATTGTATATTTGCAACGCTTCTCATCATCAATGTCCTTGAAGTCGAACATCCTTTCCATCTGTCTTTCCCATTCAAAATATTCCTCGGGATCCGTGCCACCAACAAACTCTGGAAGTTCATTGATTTTGAACTCATCCATGTACTTGACCGGTTCTCTCCGTGGTTGCATACGTTGTCCTGGGGTAAAGTTGATGTTCTTTAAAGCCTCTTGGAGATTTTGAAGAAAATTTGGATCATTAAAATCCATGATCACCGTCTTGGATCAACAAATCTGTCTCTGATGCCAAATGATACGAAAATTACTCAAAAGAATAAGATTCGTTAGAGTTGCAGCGGAATTAACCAAACTGGACAGTGCTGAAGACTGTCTGATTGTCGGATTTATAAGATTTGAACGGTTTATTGAACTGTCTGATTCAGAACGAGAACTTAGTAATTTTTATGTGTTTTTTTGTGATATAAACGAAACAAGAAAATAAAAGGATATTTGCTTGAGCTAGACCTATAGCTCAACCAATGGTGAATTATAATCAAGACCTATTGATTATAACTCGTGTTAATGTTCGAAAACGCGTCAAACAATAACGAAATTCGGAACGAAACTCGTCGAACCTATGCTTACACAATGTAAACGAAACTTTGCAAGTTTATTGATAATTCTTGGATGTGAAATAAGGATACAATAGCTCCCTATTTATACTAAGCTAGACCGACTCCTAGAGGACTTAAGGAAACAATCGACTTCCCTAATCTTACTCGACATAAGCTATGGCTAATTTGCCTTATTATAATCCTAATACTTTTAGGGAAAATAATTAAAGGAAATAACAACTAGGAAATAATTAACTAAACCAGATTTTAAGAAAATTGGAAACTTTCCTAAAACCGAATAGACTACTAATTAGGAAAACTTAAATAAAGAAAGATATGGCAACCGACTTTGTGCTTGCCTATGCACGTTTCCTTGCTTCTCCACACTCGGTCTTTGTTGCTTGGCGTCCAAGGTAAGACTATACTTGGAGCCCAAGTAAACACACGACTCCTTTGGCTGATTCGGACTTGGCACCAAATAGCTGATGGATCTGAACAGTCCTCGGGACTGTTTCATTTAGCTGCTCCAGGTCTAAGTTAACTTCCTCATCAATCAATATCGTATCAATTAGAGATGGTAAGGAACCAGTTAGGTCTTGGCTTAAGTTAAGAAAGAAGTTAAAGGAGAAATTCATAGCTAAAGACTACACTCAGGATATTTTTATTAAGCTGACTCAGTTGAGACAAGAGCAGTTAACTGTTGAGGCCTATCTTAGGAGCTTTGAACAACTAACCCTACAATGTGAGGTCTTGAAAAACCGAGCAAAAGATTGCTAGGTTCATTGAGGGTTTAGACCCTAAGATATTTGGCAAAGTAAGAATGCAACAAGTCGGTCATTTGATGAGGCGGATTAACCTAGCCTTAAGAATTGAGAAGCTAGGGAAGGTGAAGCCTGCAACACCCAAATTTCCCACCAGAACAACTTTCAAACCCTATACTGGTGTCAAAATGACTGAGGTACCTAAAACCAGCTACCCAACCAACAGTAGACAAAGGGAAGGCACCCATGTACCCCAGAACCAACCCACCTTTATCCGGGGGATAAGATCAAGTGCTTCCAATGTCGGGGCTTTGGCCATTTTAAGAAGGACTGTCCTTCTAACAGAGCTCTCACAGCTATGGAGATTGAGGAATGGGAAAGGGAAGGTCTAGTTGAGTATGAGGAAGAAGAGACACTGGTTCCAACAGGGATGGGCGAGAGGGAAACGATCAAGGACAAGTTGTGGCTCACCCACGACACAGGGCACAATTTGGTCCTATGGAGGGTTATGCACTCTCAACCAGCTCCTCTAGAAGGCGATCGAGATCCATGATATTCAGGAGTAGGTGCACTTTGTCCAAGGGAGAGTGTGTAACTTGATCATTGATGGAGGTTTGTACCAATGTAGCTTCCACCATCATGGTTAGCAAGCTAAGCCTGCCTACTCAGGAGCACCCCAATCCATACAAACTGAGATGGTTAAGCAAAGGATCTGAAGTGAGAGTTGACAAGCAATGCATTGTTCCCTTTTCAATTGGGAAGGTGTACAAGGATGAAGTCTTTGTGTGATGTGGTCCCTATGGATGCCTGCCATCTCTGCTAGGGAGACCATGGGAGTTTGACAGAATACCACTCACCGGGGAAAGGAAAATGTCTATGTTTTCAAGCATAATGGAAAGAGAGTCACTCTGACTCCCTTACCACCAAACCAGAGGGGTTATGGAAGTCCTAACATGCCTGAGGAGGTCAATGGAGTACTATTTCTATCTGAGGCAGCTATGATCAAGGAGTTGAGGCAAGAACAACCTGTGTTGTTTCTCCTATCAAGGGAAACCAACACTGAATGGAACAAGGATGTACCTGCAGAGGTTCAACCCTTAATTAGGAAGTACAAGGAGGTTTTTCCGGTGAGTTGCCTAGTGGATTGCCACCCCCTGAGAGGCATTGAGCATCACATAGACCTTGTACTGGTTCGTGCTTCCCAACAGACCAGCTTACAGGTGTGATCCCACAACAACTAAGGAGCTACAACATCAGATTGAAGAATTAATGACAAAGGGATTTGTAAGGGAATCATTGAGCCCTTGTGCAGTACCTGCCTTACTAGTGCCCAAGAAAGATGGAAGTTGGAGAATGTGTACTGATAGCAGAGCTATAAACAACATCACAGTCAAGTACAGATTCCCTATTCCAAGACTAGATGACATGTTGGATGAGCTCAGTGGGGCTCGGATATTTTCAAAAATAGATCTCAGGCAAGGGTATCATCAGGTGAGAATAAGAGAAGGTGATGAATGGAAAACAGCTTTCAAAACCAAACATGGCCTGTATGAGTGGCTTGTCATGCCATTTGGCTTGTCTAATGCTCCAAGCACCTTCATGAGGCTCATGACTGAAGTCTTGAGGCCCTGCCTTGGAAGGTTTGCTGTAGTATACTTTGATGACATACTCATTTACAGCAGGAGTCCATCTGAACATGTGTTACATTTGGAAGTGATTTTTAAAATACTCAGGGAACAGAAGTTGTATGGGAAGCTTGAGAAATGTACCTTCATGGTCAATGAGGTAGCATTTCTGGGATATATTATATCAGGAAGAGGGATTTGATTGATCGGGAGAAGATTCAGGCTATGCAAACTTGGCCGAGTCCCACAAACAATCACAGAAGTAAGGGGATTTCATGGCTTGGCATCTTTCTACAGAAGATTCATTAAGAATTTCAGCTCGATTGTTGCACCAATTACTGAGTGTATGAGAAAGGGAGACTTCCAATGGACTGAAACTGCTCAGCAGTCCTTTGAGAGGATCAAAAAGTTAATGTGTGAGACTCCCATTCTCAAGCTGCCTGACTTTGAACAGCCATTTGAGGTGGAGTGTGATGCCAGTGGGGTTGGGATAGGAGCTGTCCTAATCCAAGGCCAGAGACCAGTGGCCTATTTCAGTGAGAAGTTGAATGGAGCCAAGCTGAAATATTCAACCTATGACAAAGAGTTCTATGCAATCATAAGGGCTCTTACACATTGGAGTCACTACTTGAAACCTAAGCCATTTGTGTTGCATTCTGATCATGAGGCCCTGAAATACATCAATGGCCAACACAAGCTGAGCCATAGACATGCTAAGTGGGTAGAATTCCTACAAGCCTTTAACTTTTCAAGCAAATATAAAGAGGGGAAGCAAAATGTGGTAGCTGATGCCCTATCTAGGAGGCATTCTTTGTTGACTGTCATTAGTAACAAGGTCCTTGGGTTTGAATTCATGAAGGAGATGTATAAGGAGGACCCTGACTTCTCTGAGGAGTGGATTGTTCTCACAGAAGGAGGCTCAACTCAGAGTAAGAAATATATGCTACAAGAAGGGTTTTTGTTTCATGGTAATAGGTTGTGTGTACCAAGGGGATCCTACAGGGATTTACTGATCAGGGAAGTCCATTCAGGAGGGTTAGGGGGACATTTTGGTGTTCAGAAAACCCTAGATATCTTACAAGACCAATTTTATTGGCCTAGAATGATGGGTGATGTTCAGGCAGTCCTTAGAAGGTGTTCAACATGTCAGAAAGCCAAGAGTTCCTTCCAAGCAGGACCCTACACCCCACTGCCTATCCCTGATAAACCTTGGGAAGGTGTGAGCCTTGATTTCATTGTGGCATTACCAAGGACACAGAGAGGTAAAGACTCAATCATGGTGGTTGTGGATAGGTTCAGTAAGATGGCTCACTTCATAGCCTGCAAGAAGACTGAGGATGCTGCTAGTGTTGCTGAGCTATACCTTAAGGAGATTGTGAGACTTCATGGGGTTCCTAAGACAATAGTATCTGACAGAGATACAAAATTTATGAGCTACTTTTGGAAAACCCTATGGAAGCTGCTAAAGACAAAGCTTTTGTTCAGTACCTCTCATCACCCACAAACAGATGGGCAAACTGAGGTCACTAACAAAACTTTGGGGAGAATTTTAAGGTGCCTAGTTAGCAAAACCTTGAAGGATTGGGATTTAAAGCTAGCTGCAGCTGAATTTGCATTCAACAGAGCACCATCTACTGCAACTGGTTACAGTCCTTTTGAGATAGTCTATGGGGTTAATCCACTTATGCCCTTGGACTTATCTTCTGTCCCAAAGGAAGAGATCAGTCCTGATGCCAAGAGAACAGCTGAACAACTGCTGAAGTTGCATGAAACTGTAAGAAAACAAATTGAAAAGTCCAATGAGCTGTATAAAAAACAATCCAAGAAGCCTAGGAAAAAGAAGGAATTTGAGGCAGGAGATATGGTTTGGTTGCACCTTAGGAAGGAAAGGTTCCCCTCCAAAAGAAAGAACAAGCTTATGCCTAGAGCAGATGGGCCATTTGAAGTCTTGGAAAGAATTGGTCCAAATGCTTATAAAATTGACTTGCCAGGGGAATATGGGGTTCATGGCACATTCAATGTGGGTGATCTAAGTCCATTCTATGAAGATTCTGAGGGAGAGGAGGATCCAGGCTTGAGGGCAAGCCCTGTTCAACCAGGGGGGGTTGCAGCGGGAGCTGATAACCAGGCCAACACCCTTTTTATGACAGGCACAATTCAAGCCAGTGACACTACTCAGGCAACCTCAACTACCAGTCCAACTTCACCAGTCACAAGAACAAAGACCAGGCTAGCCACCAGCAGCCACCTTGGCCAGCTGAATCCTTGTTCAACTAGTCACAAATTAATCCTAAGGAGCCAGGCCAAATTCCTAAAGCATTACACCAAAAATCAGACTGAAAAGATAAGTTGCAGGGGGGGTAAAACAGATAAAGCAAAGTTGCCATTTTTGGCCAAACAAGGGAAAAACTCTCAACAAAGAAGAACTTGGCCTATTCAGCACTCATTTTATAGAGCCTTGAGCCATATAAGATGCCTGCACCAAAGCCATTTGACCCACAACAACCAGCCAAAGTTTTCAGCAACCAGACAACATGTCACTATCAACCTGCAGCTCTTTTGTTCTTGTTCAGTTTGCCTTAATTTCCTTTGTATCCGTTGTAAAATAAGTCCACTACTCTTGTTTGCTTCCTAAGTTTAATCCTGGCTCTTAGATGGAGTTGTCTAGGGTTTATCATGTACTGAACATTGCACAGAAAGGCCTATATAAGGACCCTTTCTCAGTCTATTGTACTCAGACTTTGATTAATGAAAACCTTGAGATTTCTCTCAAAAATTTGCAAATCTTTTAACTTTGCTGAGTCTTAGTTATAAGTCAGACTTAATATCTTCTTGTGCTTGCTTAGAAGATGATTAAGGATCTGTGGTGCTACTTGGAATAGGTCTGTGCTTGCTTGAGCTATTTTAAGTGCATTGTCTGGTTAAGCTTGAATTGATTCTGTGCTTGCTTGAACAATTCAGTCTTAATCTTCCTAAATTATTAAGTTTGATCTCTGTGCTTGCTTGAGAGTAAATTTGATAATTATATCCTCCTTTGTGTCCAGAATTTATCACAAAAACAGTCACAAGAATCTTTCAAGGAAACTGTCTGAGATTTCTCTTATTTCAGTCTGGTTTTCTATTTATTAAAAATACTTGGAGTGTGTGTAAAATCCTGAGAATTGGCACAGTTTTAGTTTACTCCCTTAACTAAATTATCACCAAGTTTCATGATTTTTCAAGGTCATTTACTATTTTTATAAAAATCCCCAAGTTTATTGCATTCCCTGAAAATTGCTCCTTTGCCTGTTTCAGGATTTGTCCCATTTGTGCTTGTTCCCATAGTTTACACTGCAATTAGTCCATATGACTGGTTGTGTGAACCTTTTTTCCTTGTTCATTAGTCTTTTTGACTCGTTGTGTGAACCATTTGTCCTTGTTCATTAGTCCTTGTAACTCGTTGTGTAAACTAATTGTCCTTGTTCATTAGTCCATGTGACTCGTTGTGTTAACCATTTGTCCTTGTTCTTTAGTCCTTGTGACTCGTTGTGTGAACCATTTGTCCTTGTTCATTAGTCCTTGTGACTTGTTGTGTGAACAATTTGTCCTTGTTCATTAGTCCATATGACTGGTTGTGTGAACCTTTTTTCCTTGTTCATTAGTCTTTTTGACTCGTTGTGTGAACCATTTGTCCTTGTTCATTAGTCCTTGTAACTCGTTGTGTAAACTAATTGTCCTTGTTCATTAGTCCATGTGACTCGTTGTGTTAACGATTTGTCCTTGTTCTTTAGTCCTTGTGACTCGTTGTTTAAACTAGTTGCCCTTGCTTATTAGTCCTTATGACACGTTGTGTAAACCATTTGTCCTTGTTCTTTAGTCCTTGTGACTCGTTGTAATGTATTTTTAACATATTAAAAATCAACATACTGATAAAATATGTCATATACAAAATCGACTAGTAATTCGTAATTACTTGTACCAAAACGGTTTATCAAATTATAAATTATAACGTCTTGTATTTATAATAAATTATTCATTCAATTTCAATTTCAATTGTTTCTTAAACAATAATTTTATCTAAGTAATAAAACAATTCGATTACTTAGACCGTATCTAATTTAATCGAATTACAATAAGACACGTTAAATTTTACTCACAAATCATCCGTCAATTTTAAGCAATTTAATTAACTCGTATCGGCATACGATTAATTAAATAATCAATTAAGAGTATTTCCCTATAGGTATGGCCTAAGGGGATCAACTGATCACCACCGTCGCACGACAGTAATGTCAAACTCTAGTCAGCCAATCATTACCGATATGTGTGGACCAGTTGACTGTAAAATATTACATCCCACATGTATTCTTAAAATGAGATTTAAACATGTGATCATCATGATCGACAGTTGTGATCGCATTATTGTCGGAGGACACTTATCCCAACAGATACGGGTTAATTAAATTGCTTAAAATTGACAGACGATTTTGTGAGTATTATTGACGTGTCTTATTGTAATTCGATTAAATAAGATACGGTCTAAGTAATCAAATTGTTTTATTACTTAGATAACATTATTGTTTACGAAACAATTGAAACTGAATGAATAATTTATTATAAATACAAGACGTTGTGATTTATAATTGATAAACCGTTTTGGTACAAGTAATTATGAATTACTAAGTCGATTTTGTACATGACGTATTTTTATTAAAACGTTGATTTTTAATGTGTTAAAAATACATTACAATTACACATGACTAGTAACATGTGACTTTTGACAAATTGACAAAATAATGTGTAAAATGGACTTTCCATTTTACCCAAAATGTACCGAAAAAATACGGTGGATTAGGGTTTAAAGTGTGCTTTATATTTTATTTAAAAGAGCAATCATCACACTAAAACCTACTCTTACATACCTACATTTTATGGGTAGAAGAAAAAGCCATGCATTGGCCTTGTTTCCCACCCCCACCCGGTTTGTCATAGAGAAAAAGACCAAGGGTTTTTACTCTATTTTTATTCTTATATACACTACAATTACTAGTGTGATATTCATTCTTTTACATCTAATACTTATAGAAATTTTAGAGAGATAATTACTCCTTCTTCCTTCCTCTCTTGGCCGAATAACAAGAGACCAAAATAAATATTTTGGGTTATTTTAGTAAGATTAATATTGTTCTAGATCTAATAATATTAGTCTTTTAAGAGGTTACCTTGGGTATAAACTTTTGGGAGGGATTCTATTTTGGATCCTTTGTTCATCCATTATAAGGAAGCTCAAGAACAAGTGAGAAGGAGAACTTATTTGTGCCCAAAAATCCGAAACTACAATAGTAAGAAATGACGATTTCTTTTCTACTCTTGTTCAAGTTTGCATGCATAAGATCTAGTTTTAATTTTATGACTAAATTAAAATGTCACATATATGAATATGTTAAGTAATGGAATTAGTGAATCCTAACAAGTGGTATCAGAGCCAGGTTACGATCCTGGGACCTGATAAAATGCAGCATTATAATATGCATGAGCATGCCAAATTTTATGCTAAATCGCCTTTAAGAGCCAATATCGTATATTAATCGGTTTTTACGGATTTGCGTGATTTAACTTATTAAAATCACAATAATTACATAAATTCATATTTATGTACAAGTTAATTACCCTAACCATCTTAGGACTTAAAATTAGTCTCCACTAACATTTGACAATAATTAAACTTGATTTCTTAATATTGTTCATAAATGGACCCAAAAATACAAAATTTATGCTATAAACCTCAAATTAAATCATAAAAATTTCAAATAATTTCAAAATTTGAAATTTAAACTCATGAACATTCTGGCAAAATACCATGACACTCATAATGTTCAAAACTTAGGTTAAAAATTTCGAAAATTTATCGAGAAAAACAATGTTGCGGTTTATCGGTTTTAACAATTATGACCATAAAAATATGAGAAAAATTATATTCATCAACTTTTCACTTTTAGATCTGAAATATATGATAAAATGCAACATGTGACGTTTTTAGGCCTTGCTAAGCTATCCTCAACATACAAAGCCAACTCAAGCAATTCACCATATGAGTGCATCATTTTCAAGTTAATTTTCATAGCAATTTCAGATTACAAGCCAAGGTAAAATCTGATTTTTCTGAAAGGATTGAATTCATTGTCACACACAAAGTGTAATTCCTCAAATAATTTAGCATACTCAAGAACACTCAAGGAATTTTGTTTTAGGGTTTTAAGTTCATCCCACAAATCATCCATGGTAGAACAAGGTAGAAACTTTAGTCTCATGTTCCTTTCAAGTTTAACCCAAGAACTTATCATACCCTTCCCTTCCATTCTCCTTGAAAAATTAAGAGTATTATACCAAAGCAAAGCAACACCCTTTAAACAAGACACAACCAATTTACACTTCTCTTTATCAGAAAAACACTTGTTCTCGAAATAGCATTCAACATCAAACAACCAAGAAACAAATGCTCTACTGTTTTCACCATTAAAGGAAGGAAGTAATGGTGTGTTACCTTTACCTCTAAGGGTAGGAGAGGACTTAGAACACTCATAGGGCAGGAGGTGTTCTCCTTGGTACAAATCAGGAGGTTTTGGTTCCCTCGGAACTCTATGACATCCGGTTGCACTCCTAGTAGGCACATCATCTCCATGCCTTCTTGTTAGAGTGATGTAAAACAGTATGGAAAAACGAGAATGAACAGATCGTTGAACTGTTCGTTTGAGTTTGTTAATTCTGTGATTGTGTATGTCGTGATAATTAGTAAATTTGCAGCGGAAATTGATTTGTTTGGACTGATTATTTCGTGATTAAGGATGTAACCTGGATAGTATGGTGAATTCCTAGTCCTAACCTCGCAAGGTGTCAAACGCAGATTCACGCAATCAACCTCGCAAGGAAGATCTAAAGATTAAGCTTGCAAACCTAATCAGAATAATGCTCACAAATGTAAACAATTTTATTGCTGGAAATTCGATGGTGTTTCTCTGATCATACACGGCCTAATATACTCCTAAACGAGGTCACAATTCGACCCAAACCCTAGCTTGGAAATTAAGCTATCTTTCCTTTTCCTAAACTAACTAGGAAAATTATTCCCCTTTCCTAAACTAACTAGGAAAGTAATTAAAATACTAAAAACTAGAATACAATCAGATTTAGGGTATTCTAATTTGACTAGGATTAGGAAAATCTAGCTTTCCTAACTTTATTAGAAATAGTAATTAACTAACTTATTATTCTACACGATTTAGGAAACCGTGTATCCTAATCATCCTAGGAGCCGTGATATGCAACTCCAGAGCCGTGTTATGCAGCTCCCATACCTTCCCATTTTAGCATCAACACATTACTCGATCCAAGCTCAAATCCTTTTACTAGTTGAGTTACATTTCGACTAATAAGGATCTCATTTGCTTGTTCCGAACATGCTCTGCATCATTCTCTCCTTCTTTTCGAGAATTTGCCCTCAAATCCTCGTCTTCTAGATATGGTGATAGGTCGCCTACATTGAATGTCGCGCTCACCCCACCATATTCACTCGGCAACTCCAACTTGTATGCGTTAGAGCCATAACATTCGAGGATCTTGAATGGACCATCTGCTCGCGGCATCAACTTATTCTTCCTTTTGGACGGAAATCGTTCCTTTCTCAAATGTAACCACACAAGATCACCTTCTTTGAAAACATTTGCTTTCGATGTTTATTAGCCTTCTCTTTGTATTTAGCATTTGCCTTCTCAATTTGAGCTCGAACTTGTTCACATACTCGGAGAAATGCAGCTTGTCTTTCTTTGGCTTCAAAACTTAACACATCTTTCTTTGGAATGGGCACTAAATCGATTGGCAGGTATGGATTCACGCCATAGACAATCTCGAATGGAGCTCGTCATGTCGTCATTGATGGTGTACGATTATAAGCGAATTCAGCATGCGCCAATTTGATATCCCAATCCTTTGTGCTTTTACTAACCAATCCTCGCAATAGACTCCCTAGAGTACGGTTGGTTACCTCGGTCTGACCATCTGTTTGTGGATGGTGTGATGTCTTGAAAAGAAGCTTAGTCCCCAACAAACGCCATAACGTTTTCCAGAAGTAACTAAGAAACTTCACATCTCTATACGAAACAATAGTAAGAGGTATTCCATGTAATCGAACGATCTCTCTATAGTACAAATCAGCCACTTTAGTTGCATCATCAGTCTTGTGACACGGAATAAAATGCGCCATCTTCGAGAATCGATCAACTACCACCATAATCGAGTCCTTACCCCTCTGAGTTCTCGGCAAACCAAGGATAAAATCCATGCTTACCTCATTCCATGGCTGTACAGTGCGGGGCAGAGGTGTATACAAGCCCTTGGTGAACGTGCTTTTAGCCTTTTGACATACCACGCATTTCGCCACAATCTCTTGCACGTCCTTATTCATTCTCGGCCAGTAGAAGTGCTCACTTAGGATGTCACTCGTCTTATTAACTCCAAAGTGTCCAGCAATAGCCCCGCCATGAGCTTCTCGTACCAACAACTCCCTAATCGACCCATTCGGAATGCATAGCCGATTACCCTTGAAGAGATAGCCATCACGAAAAGATACAAACCTGTCGGATCAATGATTTCCTTTGAAAATTCTGGATCAGACTTGTACAGTTCCTTGATATGTTCGAAACCAAGAATCCTTGCATCCAACTCAATCAACAATGAATGCCTTCGTGATAATGCATCAGCCACGATATTAGAACTTCCCGTCTTATATTTTGAAGAAAACGTGAATGATTGCAAGAATTCTACCCATTTGGCATGTCTTTGATTTAACTTTTCTTTGTCCATGGATGTGTTTAAGAGCCTCGTGATCAGAATGTAAAATAAACGGCTTTGGACGCAGATAATGACTCCAATGATCCAATGCTCTCACGATTGCATAAAACTCCTTGTCATAGGTTGAATAGTTCAACCTTGCACCGTTTAATTTCTCATTTGAAATATGCAATAGGCCTCTTTTCTTGTATTAACACGGCACCAATCCCAACACCACTTGCATCACACTCGACTTCAAACAATTTATTAAAATCAGGTAGTGCTAAAACAGGTCCGGAGCATAGCTTGCGTTTTACTTCTTCAAACGCCTTTTGGGCGCTGTTAGTCCACACGAACTCTCCCTTCTTGGTTAGCTCTGTAATTGGAGCCACAATCGAGCTAAAACCCTGGATGAACCGTCTATAAAATGATGCTAAACCATGAAAGCTTCGCACCTCTGTAGTTGATTTCGAATCGGCCGGGCTTGAATAGCATCGACCTTGGATGGGTCCATACTTACCCCGTCTTTTCCCACAATATAACCAAGAAAGAGAACACTTGAGACCATAAAAGTACATTTTTCCAACTTACCATAAAGCTTCTGATCTCGCAAAACTTCAAACACCGCTCGCAAATGTCGTTTGTGCGACTCTTCATCTTTGCTATAAATCAGGATGTCGTCAAGATAGACCACCACAAATTTGTTAAGGAACGGCCTTAACACTTCATTCATCAACCTCATAAACGAACTAGGAGCATTGCACAATCCAAACGGCATCACAAGCCATTCATATAACCCTTGCTTCGTTTTAAACGCGGTCTTCCACTCATCCCCTTCTCGAATCCTCATTTGATGGTAGCCACTCCTCAAATCCAGTTTAGAAAAGACACTCGAACCAGAAAGTTCGTCAAGCATATCATCAAGTCTTGGCATAGGAAAGCGATATTTGATTGTAATGTTATTTACCGCTCTACTATCAATGCACATTCTCCAAGTCCCTTCCTTCTTTGGTACTAATAACGCAGGCACCGCACATGGACTTAAGCTCTCTTGAACATATCCCCTATCTATCAATTCTTGGACTTGTCTCTGTAACTCCTTTGCTTCCTCTGGATTACAGCGATAGGCCGGCTTATTAGGCAATGCCGCCCCTGGAATCAGATCTATTTGGTGTTCAATACCACGTAAAGGAGGTAACCCATCCGGTAATTCATCCGGAAACACATCCCGGAACTCTTCTAACAACTCCTGTACCTCACGGTCATCACACACACCAACGGACCCCAATTCACGAACCAGCAGCACATAAGTTCGTTCTCCACGAGCTAAAGCTTCCTCAACCTCCCGAGCCTCCATAAACATACTCCCTTTCTTTGTTTTGGACTCTTTAATCTTATTAGGTGACATAGGTTTCAGATTATATCTCACATTACCCTTCATCACGCTATACACATTAGCTCTCCCGTCATGTTCAACCTTTCTATCGAATTGCCAAGGCCTACCCAACAGAATGTGGCATGCATTCATAGGAATTATATCGCACCACACCTCATCAGCATAGGGTCCTAAACTCAACGAAACTAAGGCCTGTTTCTTAACTTGGATCCCATTCTCCCCATTCAGCCAATGTAATTTATATGGTTTAACTCGGTCTTTAGTTTGCAATTTCAGTTCATCAACAAGGTCCCTCGCTACTACATTAGCACATGATCCACTATCAATAATAAGATTGCAAATTTTACGGTTTACCTTGCACCGAGTATGGAAGATTTGCTCCCGTTGTTCATTCTCAGCTGAACCCGTTTCCATATGTAAATTACGCAGCACTAAACACTCCTCTTCACTCAATGGATCCAAATCGTAGACTTTTCCTTCACCATCAGTTTCAACATTCCCTTGAACTGTTTCTTCTTCAGCGTGACAAATACGGGGATCATATCACATAATTCTTGAGCTGTTAGGGCTCGTTTCTGAGGACATTCGTTTGCTATATGCCCATAGCCTTGACACTTGAAGCAACGCCTCAAAGAACCCCCCTTTGGCTCGGCAACACCCTTTCCTTTGTCCTTGGGTTCTTATTTCGGGATTTCTTTAGCCTTGCTAGGAGCTGGCCTGGAATATGAGTTGGTTCCCGAACTTTGTCCCTTGGAATAAGCATAAGGTTTACGTGCCTTATCATGTTTTTCAAATTTTAACGCCAATCTGCAAACATCACTAAACCCGTCATAATTCTGGATTTCTACCTTTGTTGCAATCGCGGGTGTTAGGCCCTTGATGAATCTCGCCACTCTTAGCTTTTCTTTCTCCTCAAGATCGCACACGATTGACATCTTTTCGAATTCTTTGATGTAATCAGTCACGGACATGCTTCCTTGCTCTAAAGATTGGAGCTTTAAGTAGTTATCTTGCTCATAATCCCTTGGCAGGAATCGCCTCATCAAGTGCTTCTTTAATTTGATCCAAGATTCGATCTTGTCTTTGCCTTCCTTTCTCCTCTGTTTTTTCAGATTTTCGTACCATAAAGATGCATACTTTGTAAGCTTTAAGATTGCAACTTTAAATTGCTTCTTGTCATCGTATTCTTTATATTCGAAAACCCTCTCAGCTTGTCAAGCCCAATCCAGAAATTTTTCCGGATCCATCTCGCCATCAAAGTCTGGAATATCGAGTTTTAAACCCCGATCATCATCGTTCTTATTTTTTGACTTCCTCTTTGGCTGCTCGTCCTCTTCTTCAGATTCGGATGGGGTGTCCGATTCTTTTTTCTTCTCTTTAGCCTTCAACATGCTTGCTATATTTTTTAACACATAAGCCATCTAAGCCATCTCCAACTTCAGCTCGTTATGACCATCTTCCCATGTTTTCGGACCTTCTTCACCGTCTTTAACCATGATTAGCAACGTCCCAAGACAGATCTATTAAGGAATAAATCTGAACTTAGCTCTGGTAACCAATTTGATGTAAAACAGTATGGAAAAACGAGAATGAACAGATCGTTGAACTGTTCGTTTGAGTTTGTTAATTCTGTGATTGTGTATGTCGTGATAATTAGTAAATTTGCAGCGGAAATTGATTTGTTTGGACTGATTATTTCGTGATTAAGGATGTAACCTGGATAGTATGGTGAATTCCTAGTCCTAACCTCGCAAGGTGTCAAACGCAGATTCACGCAATCAACCTCGCAAGGAAGATCTAAAGATTAAGCTCGCAAACCTAATCAGAATAATGCTCACAAATGTAAACAATTTTATTGCTGGAAATTCGATGGTGTTTCTACGATCATACACGGCCTAATATACTCCTAAACGAGGTCACAATTCGACCCAAACCCTAGCTTGGAAATTAAGCTATCTTTCCTTTTCCTAAACTAACTAGGAAAATTATTCCCCTTTCCTAAACTAACTAGGAAAGTAATTAAAATACTAAAAACTAGAATACAATCAGATTTAGGGTATTCTAATTTGACTAGGATTAGGAAAATCTAGCTTTCCTAACTTTATTAGAAATAGTAATTAACTAACTTATTATTCTACACGATTTAGGAAACCGTGTATCCTAATCATCCTAGGAGCCGTGATATGCAACTCCAGAGCCGTGTTATGCAGCTCCCATACCTTCCCATTTTAGCATCAACACATTACTCGATCCAAGCTCAAATCCTTTTACTAGTTGAGTTACATTTCGACTAATAAGGATCTCATTTGCTTGTTCCGAACATGCTCTTGCATCATAGAGCTTGCAACTTCACCATAGGTGCTTCTAAGAACTTGGAGATGGAACCAAGATCACAAGACTTCATCTTTGAGCATGGAACATGAGGGACATACTCCATTGCTACTGATTTTCCAATGGAAAAACCGAATGACAACACCAATAAAAACAGATTTTTTCAAACAACAAACCAAAGTTTTGATAGACTCTCTTCACTCATTGGGTTCTTTTTTATTGTGTTTTTGAATGTAGTTAGGAAAATGAACTCACAAGACTAACCAAAGCTCTGATAACCAAGTTGGAGTGAAACCTCTCACTCGACGATTTAAGCGGAAAACTAAAGTAACGAGCCTAAGTTTGCATGAAACAAACCCTTTGTTTAGGCGTGTCCTTAGAGGACGATTTGGATATGACTAGACCCGAACACAAAGCAATAGGACTAGCCTCGATAATTCAAAGCACACAAGCAAATGAATTACCAACCCCAAGCACAAAGCAATGGAGCTCTTCAAGCACAAAGCAAAGAAGAGATTTTTGTGAAGAAAACACTTGGTTTCTTTCTTTCTTTTAACTTCATCCAATCTGAATTTTTACAACCAAGGACTCTGTTTATATAGTACCCAAGCCTTCTAATCTTAACCACCTATTTTACATCCAAGGGCTAGCATTAAACAAGAAAACAAAGAAAAAAGATGCTGAAACTTCCTAGGCAGCTGTGTGCATCAACAACAAGAACAATCCAAATGTTCTTCTCTAGGTCTTACATGAGTCTTACAAGAATAGGGACATAAGAGCTACCTAGAGAACACAAAATTGGAGCCTTCCTTGGTCAATATTCCAGCTGAAATAATCCATAGAGAGCAGCCCCCAAAGCCCTTACACAAGCCTTACACAAATGTAAGAGTGAAAGCGACATTTGGACCTTTCTTGAAAGCGACACTTGATCATCTTTTGAAATTGAGAAAAGCAGCCTCCTTGGACTATCTTGACCGACCAAGAGCCTCTTCTTAGTCCTAGGATTGTCTTGATTTATTAACTAGAAAGGATTTGACCATTTGGAAGCGAACTAAGGCCGATTGTTGAAAACCGATAAACTTGTTACTCGGTTTTGTCTTGTGATTTCATCTTTGCTCGGATCCTTATTTAAATAAAAGTCCCTACACAAAAAGTCTCAAAATTCATTATAGAGTTGAGACATGATAAAATTTACCATGCTTTCCTAGACGGATTTTGAGTTTGACCCCAAAACAGGAGACGAGCCAAAACCGGGTTGTTGAACATCTCAGGAACTCAGTGGCATATTGTAAGAGGCATATCTCTTAGCTCAGGATGAATATCAGGTCACATGATAGCGCATTTGAAATCTAAGGGAGTTAGCTTTCACCTCCAAAAGGAATCAACCTTATACGTTGAGTAAATCTTGAGTTATTAAACTTTTAGTGCACGTAGGTCATGGGTTGTCCAGTATTGCGCAGTCTGTTTGCATCCGCCATATCTCAAGCTATAGAGCAGCTATAGTGGTGATTCAAATTCCATTGTTTAGCTAAGATCCCAAGCTTTCCATTGACATAATATCAAAGGTTTTGCATGAGTATAACTTGAGATATAAGACAAAGAAAGCAGGCCTGTTGTAAGGACACTTCAAAAAGGCGATGAAATGCATTCAATTGTGATCCATCCCTTGGAATTTTTATTTTGGCTTAAAAATGAATCACAATGCAACAACTTTTGTTGCATAAGGTATTCACATCATATCAACAAGAAACGTAGGTTATTCATATTGATGAAAATGGAATTACCATTGGCAAGTCATGGTCATTCATTGAACCTAAGAATGGTTGATTACATGATTAAAGATCACTAATGTTTCCGCCATTAGAATAATCATGCATATGTCCTATAATGAATCATATGCTTAAAAGCATGATGAGTAATTGGTGAGCCACATATGAATCGTCATGAATTCTCGAGGAGAACTAATGAGCTATTCTAGTGTTTAGAAGAATACTCCGTTATGTGATAAGAAGTTGCACATATTGAAGTTTTCAAAAACATATAAGGATTTATGAAGATCCTAAGCTAATTAAGCTTAAAGAGAAATAAGAAGTTGGAAAGATACTTAGTTATAGTAAGAAGTTACTCAAAACTAGTATTTTCTAATATGTTAGGACTTATGAGAAGTGCTAGGCTAATCATCTTGACAATTGTTGCAAGACCCTACAAAACGTATACCTAGTGCATTGTGAGTTGGTAGAACACTTGACCAGTGCAAGTTATATCATCCACCACAATTCGTTGGTTATGTGATAAACAACAAGAAAGTTCTTTCAAGATAAAGAACCTAAACCTAGGTTGGCAACCTAGATGTGTACTTGGTAAGGTTCATGCTATGAGAGATAACATGAATATAAAGGAAAGTGCAATACGAAAAGTATGAACACATGGACACATGGTATGTTAAACTTTTATTGCAATCAACAAGTGTTTTCACACTTATATACATCACAAGGTAGTAATATGGTATTGACTACCCGAATATGATGTCCACATTTGTCGTTTGAGTTATTATTATTATTAACTCACCTTATATACCTTGTTAAATCCAAACGGGTTGTAGAGACAATTGAACCCCGTTAAAGTGAACACGGATTAACATAGTATTCGCCCATAATCACTTATATGAGGTGACGTCTCGAAGTGATTAGAGTGTGGTGCGATTGATGGCAAGTTCAAGTGCCACAGAGTCATATGAGATGACTAGTCGATCACATAGGCAGACTGCTGGGAACACTTTGTCGGGCTAATGACCGCTTATAGAGTTCTGGCAAATTTATATAGCCTGGTCGTGGCGAGAGCTACTATAGTGATCGAATAAGATAAGAGAAGAAATCATCAATCTTACTATATGATTTCGGATTAATGGGCACCAACAAGATCTCCTTCTTGTTAGTTCTTGAGCTTTCCTTATTATGGATGAACAAGGATCCAAATTAGAATCCCTCCTGCAACAAAAGTTGTTGCATTGTGATTCATTTTTAAGCCAAAATAAAAATTCCAAGGGATGGATCACAATTGAATGCATTTCATCGCCTTTTTGAAGTGTCCTTACAACAGGCCTGCTTTCTTTGTCTTATATCGCAAGTTATACTCATGCAAAACCTTTGATTCTTATGTCAATGGAAAGTTTGGGATCTTAGCTAAACAATGGAATTTGAATCACCACTATAGCTGCTCTATAGCTTGAGATATGGCGGATGCAAACAGACTGTGCATTACTGGACAGCCCATGACCTACGTGCACTACAAGTTCAATAACTCAATATTTACTCAACCTATAAGGTTGATTATTTTTGGAGGTGAAAGTTAACTCCCTTAGATTTCAAATGAGCTATCATGTGCCCTGATATTCATCCTGAGCTAAGAGATATGCCTCTTAAAATATGCGATTGAGTTCCTGAGATGTTCTACAACCCGGTTTTGGCTCGTCTCCTGTTTTGGGGTCAAACTCAAAATCCGTCTAGGAAAGCATGGTAATTTTTGTCATGTCTCAACTCTATCATGAATTTTGAGACTTTTTGTGTAGGGACTTTTATTTAAATAAGGATCCGAGCTGAGATGAATTCACAAGACAAAACCGAGTAACGAGTTTATCGGTTTTCAACAATCGAGCTTAGTTTGCTTCCAATCGGTTCCATCTTTTTATTAATCAAATGAAGACCATCCTAGGACAAAATCCAGCTGCTTGGACCGTCCAAAACAGTCCTAGGAGGCTGTTTTATTATTATTTTTCAAATGAGCTCAAATGTCGCTTTCAAGGAAGGTCCAAAGTGTCACTATCATTCTTTCAATTGTGTAAGAGCTTTGGGAGCTGCTCTCAAGGGATTATATCAGCTGAATATTTGACTAAGGAAGCCTCCAATTGTGTGTTTTCTAGGTAGCTCTTATGTCCCTATTGTTGTAAGACCTTGAGAAGAACATTTGGATTGTTCTTGTTGTTGAGAAGCACACAGCTGCCTAGGAAGTTTCAGCATCTTTTTTCTTTGTTTTCTTACTTGTTTAATGCTAGCCCTTGGATGTAAAATAGGTGGTTAAGATTAGAAGGATTTGGACATATAAGCCAAGTTCCCAAGTGTAATATTCAGATTTGATGAAGTTAAACCAAGTAAGAAACCAAGTGTTTTCTTCAAAAAAAATCTCTTCTTTGCTTTGTGCTTGAAGAGCTCCATTGCTTTGTGCTTGGGGTTGGTAATTCATTTGCTATGTGCTTTGAGTTATCGAGGCTAGTCCTATTGCTTTGTGTTCGGGTCTAGTCATATCCAAATCGTCCTCTAAGGACACGCCTAAACAAAGGGTTTGTTTCATGCAAACTTAGGCTCGTTACTTTAGTTTTCCGCTTAAATTGTCGAGTGAGAGGTTTCACTCCAACTTGGTTATCAGAGCTTTGGTCATACCACAATTCCATCTTGTGTTAGTCTTGGGTTGGATAATCCTTTTTGTGAGTTCATTATATCCTAACTACAACAAAAACACAAAAACAAACCCAATGAGTGAAGAGAGTTTATCAAAACTTTGGTTTGTTGTTTGAAAAATCTGTTTTTATTAAAGTGTTGTCATTCGGTTTTCCCATTGGAAAATCAGTAGCAATGGAGTATGTTCCTCATGTTCCATGCTCAAAGATTGGGCCTTGTGATCTTGGTTCCACTTCCAAGTCCTTACAAGTAACTAAGGTGAAGTTGCAAGCCCAAACAAGAAGGCTTAAAGGTGATGTGCCCACAAGGAGTGCAACCGGTTGTCACGGAGTTCCGAGGGAACCAAAACCACCAGATTTGAGCCGTGGAGAGCACCACTTGCTCCGTGATTGTCCTAAGTCCTCTCCTACCTTTAGAGGCAAAGGTAACACACCATTACTTCCTTCCTTTAATGGTGAAAACAGTAGAGCATGTTTCTTGGTTGTTTGATGTTGAATGCTATTTCGAGAACAAGTGTTTTTCTGATAAAGAGAAGTGTAAATTGGTTGTGTCTTGTTTAAAGGGTGTTGCTTTGCTTTGGTATAATACTCTTAATTTTTCAAGGAGAATGGAAGGGAAGGGTATGATAAGTTCTTAGTTTAAACTTGAAAGGAACATGAGACTAAAGTTTCTACCTTGTTCTACCATGGATGATTTGGTGGATGAACTTAAAACCCTAAAACAAAATTCCTTGAGTGTTCATGAGTATGCTAAATTATTTGAGGAATTACACTTTGTGTGTGTCAATGAAGTTAATCCTTTCAAAAAAATCAGATTTTTTCTTGGCTTGAAATCTGAAATTGCTATGAAAATCAACTTGAAAATGATGCATTCATATGGTGAATTGCTTGAGTTGGCTTTGGATGTTGAGAAGAGCTTAGTAAGGCCTAAAAACCATGAGGTCTTAGCTAAAGTGGTTAGTTTAGAGGTAACCAAAACAGATGGGAGAGAGGAGAGTTTAGACCAAGGAGATGTTGTGCCATGCTTGAACATTACTTGTCCTAAGTCTAAATCCCTTGAGCCAAAGGTCATTAGCATTTGTTGTGAGATGAATAACTCATGTAGTGCTACATTTGAGAGTCCATGTTTTGAAACTAAAACCCCCTTCAACCCAACACATAAGCCTACTAGTGAGGAGGAGAGTAGCCATATCCTTTCCCATGTGACCATCAATGAACAAGTAACCGATTTGGAGCCGAGAGATTTGATTGTCGATCAAGGACTACTTGACCTTCAAACCGTGAAGTTTGGACAGTCCATGGTCATTTTCAATGGTGGAACTTGTTGGGATTCAAGCTAGGGTAAAGCAAGAGGAGAGTCTTGGGTTGTTCTATACTCAAATGTACCAAATCTGACCTCCTACATCAGCCATGGTTTTTGCTTCAAACTCAACATCTTGGAAGGTATAAATTGTCACAAATCAGCTCCTCACTTTCATTTTTATATGTTGATAAGGTTGCAAGTTAGTCTTGTTCAATTGGGTGCGATTTCATACTTAATTTTGGTGTATGATCCGGGAGGAATTCATGAGAATGTCAAGAATGTCGAGAATTTGAGGGCAAATTCTTTTGAAGAAAGGGAGTTTGCAACAAAAGTTGTTGCATTGTGATTCATTTTTAAGCCAAAATAAAAATTCCAAGGGATGGATCACAATTGAATGCATTTCATCGCCTTTTTGAAGTGTCCTTACAACAGGCCTGCTTTCTTTGTCTTATATCGCAAGTTATACTCATGCAAAACCTTTGATTCTTATGTCAATGGAAAGTTTGGGATCGTAGCTAAACAATGGAATTTGAATTACCACTATAGCTGCTCTATAGCTTGAGATATGGCGGATGCAAACAGATTGCGCATTACTGGACAGCCCATGACCTACGTGCACTAAAAGTAGAATAACTCAAGATTTACTCAACGTATAAGGTTGATTCTTTTTGGAGGTGAAAGATAACTCCCTTAGCTTTCAAATGAGCTATCATGTGCCCTGATAGTCATCCTGAGCTAAGAGATATGCCTCTTAAAATATGCAACTGAGTTCCTGAGATGTTCTACAACCCGGTTTTGGCTCGTCTCTTGTTTTGGGGTCAAACTCAAAATCCGTCTAGGAAAGCATGGTAATTTTTGTCATGTCTCAACTCTATCATGAATTTTGAGACTTTTTGTGTAGGGACTTTTATTTAAATAAGGATCCGAGCTGAGATGAATTCACAAGACAAAACCGAGTAACGAGTTTATCGGTTTTCAACAATCGAGCTTAGTTTGCTTCCAATCGGTCCCATCTTTTTATTAATCAAATGAAGACCATCCTAGGACAAAATCCAGCTGCTTGGACCGTCCAATACAGTCCTAGGAGGCTGTTTTATTATTATTTTTCAAATGAGCTCAAATGTCGCTTTCAAGGAAGGTCCAAAGTGTCACTATCATTCTTACAATTGTGTAAGAGCTTTGGGAGCTGCTCTCAAGGGATTATATCAGCTGAATATTTGACTAAGGAAGCCTCCAATTGTGTGTTTTCTAGGTAGCTCTTATGTCCCTATTGTTGTAAGACCTTGAGAAGAACATTTGGATTGTTCTTGTTGTTGAGAAGCACACAGCTGCCTAGGAAGTTTCAGCATCTTTTTTCTTTGTTTTCTTACTTGTTTAATGCTAGCCCTTGGATGTAAAATAGGTGGTTAAGATTAGAAGGATTTGGACTATATATAAGCCAAGTTCCCAAGTGTAATATTCAGATTTGATGAAGTTAAAACCAAGTAAGAAACCAAGTGTTTTCTTCAAAAAAAATCTCTTCTTTGCTTTGTGCTTGAAGAGCTCCATTGCTTTGTGCTTGGGGTTGGTAATTCATTTGCTGTGTGCTTTGAGTTATCGAGGCTAGTCCTATTGCTTTGTGTTCGGGTCTAGTCATATCCAAATCGTCCTCTAAGGACACGCCTAAACAAAGGGTTTGTTTCATGCAAACTTAGGCTCGTTACTTTAGTTTTCCGCTTAAATTGTCGAGTGAGAGGTTTCACTCCACCTCCCAAAAGTGAATACCCAAGGAAACCTCTTAATAACTAATAATATAAGTTTTACTATAAAATTGACACAAAAATATTGTGTATTTCCTCTTGAAAATTTCGGCCAAGAGGAGAGAGATGTGAGTTTTTATTTCTCTAAGTTTTTCCCAAAATGGTAGAGAGAATATATTTTTCTTACACTAGAGAAATTAGAATTGTAGAGAATGAATATGGAGGAATTCATATTGGTGCCTCTTCATCAAAACCGGTGGGGGTGTCTATTGGGGAGCCAATGCATGGATCCAACTTTCTTCCCAAGAAGTGTAGGCTTGCATGGCTACATATAGGTAGGTTATCATTGTGTTTTTTTTTCTTATTAAAATAATGAACACAATTTATCCACTAATACCCTCTAATTTACGGCACATATATAAAATGGGTGGTCCATTTTATTTTGTCATTTGTCAATTGTAACATATGTGACATGTTACTTGACATATGAAATTGTAATGTATTTTTAACATATTAAAAATCAACATACTCATAAAATATGTCATATACAAAATCGACTAGTAATTCGTAATTACTTGTACCAAAACGGTTTATCAAATTATAAATTATAACGTCTTGTATTTATAATAAATTATTCATTCAATTTCAATTTCAATTGTTTCGTAAACAATAATTTTATCTAAGTAATAAAACAATTTGATTACTTAGACCGTATCTAATTTAATCGAATTACAATAAGACACGTTAACTTTTACTCACAAATCATCCGTCAATTTTAAGCAATTTAATTAACTCGTATCGGCATACGATTAATTAAATAATCAATTAAGAGTATTTCCCTATAGGTATGACCTAAGGGGATCAACTGATCACCACCGTCGCACTGTAATGTCAAACTCTAGTCACCAATCATTACCGATATGTGTGGACCAGTTGACTGTAAAATATTACATCCCACATGTATTCTTAAAATGAGATTTAAACATGTGATCATCATGATCGACAATTGTGATCGCATTATTGTCGGAGGACACTTATTCCAACAATCTCCCACTTGTCCTCGACAAGTGTGCGTCACCAATTCTCTTGTCCTATTACTATCTCCCACTCAATGCAAGGTGTCTTTCAGGTCGTACTTGCAAGTGATCATATCGAGAGTGGTTTCCTCGATCTGGAGAATAACTGATTGACCGAAATCATCTACCATAGATACCTTCCGAGCGTGGCCACGCATTTCCAGTTCATTACTCCTCGAGTGGCCCTGAGATATTGTTTTAACCCTGACGAGGGGTGGATAATTCCTATCGCACTATTCCCTTCGACTAGCCACAGCCATCATAACCCAAAATATGCCATTTGACCCCATTTACGAAGGTCGTAGTAACATAAATCAAAGTTAATCTGAAACTGTGCCACCTTAGGCGAACAGTCTTTAGTCAAAAGAATCGACTCATTAGAATACTATAGTAGCTCTCGCCACGACCAGACTATATAAATTTGCCAGAACTTTATAAGCGGTCATTAGCCCGACAAAGTGTTTCTAACAGTCTGCCTATGTGATCGACTAGTCATTCTCATATGACTCTATGGCACTTGAACTTGCCATCAATCGCATCACACTCTAGTCACTTCGAGACGTCACCTCATGTAAGTGACTATAGGCGAATACCAAGTTAATCCGGGTTCACTTTAACGGGGTTCAATATTGTCTCTACAACCCATTTGGATGTAACAAAGTATATAAAAGGAGTTTTCAGATTTAAAAACTCGAACGACAAATGTGATTATCACATATGAATAGTCAATACCTGATTACCACTTCATATTTTTTTTATAATCCAATTTGATCATGTATGTAGTTGTTCATCTCAATCCAATTGAAATGACATATGACATGACTCATCATGTTAAGCCCATGAGAAGGCTTTGGTTAGTAGGTTTTATCAACTTCTTGTACCTTACTCAACCTTACTACATACTCGTTTTCCTTTGTAATGTATACATTTGCATTACAAAACTTCCTGAGTACGTGTCTAGATCCAATCTAGACATAAGCTCTCTAGCCTTAGAATAGCTCCCACTGTTTTCACACTGTGCGGGATCCATCCCTCTCGCACATCTCATGATTGCAAGTGTACTCAATTTCCGTTGTGAATATCTCTCATTGTTCTTAATTGCCTAGAACGATTCTAGAAAATCTATTTCTTAAATAACATAGCCACAATGGTATCTTAACCATCCTGATGTGTTTTGATTATGGTTTTGTCGGAAACCATGCGCAATCTCAATTGTCAATTGTCATTTGTGTAACACCCTTACACAAAATTGCATCAAAAACACTTTGCTTTACATCCTTAATGCTTCTGCGAGCACTTAAGGGTAATCATTATGGCTTACTTGGTAAATATTACTTAAATTCGATTTGAAACAATTCATCATACTCAAAGTATATGAAGTGTTATACATCATTTCCTATTTAATTGATTCGGCAGCGGAAGCAAATGGAATCAATCAAATATGTTCAATTCGATTGAACTAGTCATGAATCTTATCAACATAAGACTTCTTATTTGACGCTAATATCATGTAGATTTATCTACATAAATCTGGATATTAAAGATGTATTATATTACTCCAAAAGTCTTAAATCATTCCCAATGATCAATATGTCATCCACATATTAGACTAATTAAAATTTCCGTAACTCCCACTAAACTTCATGTATAAACACAACTTCTCAACCTATTGAGAGAAGTTTTATCACATGATCAAAATGTTGATTCCAACTCATTGATGTCCTACTTAAGACCCTCTCTTTAGTTTCACATTATCTTAGGATGGCAAGAATCTTCAAAACTCAAGACATGTATTGAATATATTCCTTCTAATTGAAGAAGTGGGTTTTAGATTCACTTGCTATATGTAATCATTATAATGAAACACAATCCCTAAGAAGATCTAAATAGACTTAAGCATTTCAACTAGTGCAAAACCCTTTGCCACCAATCAAGCTTTGATATCTCTCAATTCACTTGGAATTTAACCCAGATTAACATGGCTCTAAGCCTTGTATTGAGTTGTGACTTAAACACTCTCATGTAAGTCATATGTTCATTTACTTTCCAGAAGTAATCAACTTGAATCAAACAATTTCTTTGTAAGTTGCAAGCTCTTTACTTTCTAAAAGTAACACTAATTCATCATCTTCAACAAGTGACGAATTTAACCTCCTAGATTTCGAAGAACAACGTCATGTAGCCAAGAAAGACCAGTTTCTTGCGACATACAAATTTGACACAATTCTTTTGTGGCTCTTGAATATTTTCTCCCACTCTGTCTTCTAGAAATAAACTTGTATTCTAGAAAGACAGCTTCACGAGCCACAAACCCGTTGTACTCGTGATTATAGTAAGGAAAAATGAGCATTTGTTTCTTTTGAAAACGTACAAATATGGTACCCTACCATTTCATATCTCATATAATTCGTTTTAGATTTAGTGGAAAAATAATTTAGACAAAATGATAAAATCCCCAAAAGGATCAAGTAACTCAAAGTAACTTGATTGAAGTCCAAACCATATCGAATAACGTTTGATTTCTTTATCCATCCACACATTATCCCATGATGCGTGCTAAGAGAGATTAATTTGTGATACTATATCACATTTCCTTTGGCTTATATCAAAGTCTTCACTTTGATAATCCCATCACGACTAAATCGTGATTTTTTGAACTCTTTGAACTTCTTCAAATATTTCTCTATTTACCTTATTAAGTGAACACATTAGCGTCAACTTAAATCGTTGGTAAAAGAAAATGATCAACCTATTTTGGATCAATGATTTACAACCTCGATCTCCTTTTCAACCAAAAGGCACGAGACATCTTGCTTTGAATACAAGATACGCATATACCATAAGATTAACAATCTAATGGTTTCAAAAGTACTCGAGAACTCTTTACGTTCATCATTCCAGAATTTATGGTTTAATCTTGAGATACCAATTTGAGTCTTGCATCATCTACATGATGTATCATTCTAGTTTGGTTTAGAATATATTCACCTTAATATGGGCTAGCCATACATCAAATCGTGGTGTATAGGGTCACAAAAGTGAAACCTCTTTTGTATTTTAACAAGTTTATATTCTTATTTAGAGTTTATGCACTTAATAGTCACAATTAAGTACAACTTTAAACCCAAAAAACTAGATTGAGTACACAATGACTCTATCTCTCAATATCATTGTTGCTAGTCGTCATATTCTAATCATCCAATGTATCAAATACAATGATGAAAACCTCCACTGGTTTCTAATATTGAAGAAGTAGTACTAGCAAAATTTATGTTAATCAAATAAACATTTAAAGAAGAAAGTCCCATTAGATGTCCCACAACTAACTTGTTGATTCTTCAATAATTTGGGGTAGTTTCCTTTCTAGCGTCCAACAATTAAGACAATGGAAAATTTATCGGTCGGGATTGATAGGTTTAGTATCGTTATTCTCAATAACTTTACTTTTAACATTACCTTGTATCAATTCCATTCTAATTTTACTTCTTTAAACCTCACCCTTTTCTTAACGGTTTAAGAGAACGCTCCCACTCATTTCAATGTGTCTTTGCTAAGAGAAGCAAAATTGAAATTCATGAAGGCTACTCTTCATTCGTTTGTTTAGTCTTAAAACTTTCATTGAAGTGGTTGCGGTATTTTGGTCAATTTTGATTTCCAACAAATCTAGTTACCAAAATGATGTAACGTTTCAAAGTACTTCACTCAATTAAGCATATGAGAAACAATTCATTGTAAGTAGATATGTTAGTCAAAAATCAAAAACCCTTTTGATCACGAATAACTTTTATCTATACTCTTCACAAGAGATCCTTCCAATGGATAACACGAGGTTTTAGAAGAAAGATCAAATTTTTGTCTTTCGTTACGATGTTTTAATGGAGATTTGAACTAAAATTGAAATGATATCGTATATGAATTGTGGTAAAGAAATAAAACAATATGATGACGGAATAGTGGAAAACTTAACGTTTATCGTTTTATTAATACTTGTAAATAACAAGTAAAGCATTTACATAGTGACCTCTACCCAACTATGATAAATGATTCCAAGATCCAAATTCATATTAACTTGGGCACGAGGTAGCCGATTCATCCCTCATCAATATAACTCGGTGGATTAACTCTTTAATCGATTCTACTTTTAGAACTCTTGGTCGATAAAATTACATTAATATTTATCTTTAGCCCGGAACACATGCGACTACGGTCACGAATACTTCCGTTGAGCTCAATCCAAATTTCAAATAAATGTGTCCATGATCCAAATTCACATTAACTTGGGCACGGGGTAGCCGATTCATCCCTTATCAACATGAATTCGGTGGATAGACATTTATCACCCACTTCCCCTACGTAACAAGGTTTGTACCCCGGTGTGGCCGAGCGCACTCCCTCACGAAATAGGTTTTCATGGTTTCTACTTTTTGGTAAGACTAAGTCTCAATTGTTTATTTTAGCGAGAGGTCATGTCAATTTATTATCTATCACGTTTTAAGTGAACTAAAGCGGTGAACTACGATAATTGTAATTGACACGGTCGATAAACTCGATTTAAAATGATAATGCATGTTTTAGTTATGGCGATTTAGCGATGCATGCAACATATAAATAAAATGCAAAGCATAAATAAAATCCTAGTATGGCCTTCCTAAAATAGTAAATCTAATAAACTATTACAAATTCGGAAACCAACTCCTTTGGTCCCTTGAAATTCGGTCTTGGCACGCATTTCAAGGCAATACTTTCTTTAATGGATCGCCTTCTCGAGTGGCACCGTCTTCAAGGTACTCCGGAATAAATAAATTACAAAGTGAATTACATAATTTCCTATTATACATTTGTAATTAAAATAAAATAAATCTATTAAATTACAAAACGGTGATACGAGATCACAATAATTACAACTGAATCGATATTCCCATACATTTCGGGTAATACCAATTAAAAACTAAGGCCATACTAAGTAAAAATTACATAATTCAAAAATTTCATAAAATTAAAATATGACAATGTAGACACCTCGTTTCTGCACCCCTCGCAAACCACCCGGTGATGATTGGGCCGCATGTTTGATTCGCGGAACGATTTGTGACAGTTCGTAAGATTATCGTCAAGTGATTGCTCAAATATAAATGTCAACCTCTTAGTTGTCATCTACGTCCCGATACGGTCGTTTTGGCAGTAATTAGAGTACATTCGGAGTCCGGGTCAAAAACCGTCTCCATTTTCTCGATAGTTTGTTAAATCCCGAGTCGAATGTTGGAATGTTCCGGATATTTCTATTCCATATTTCAAATTTTATCTTTTGGCAAATAATATCCCGTAATATTCAAAAGATAATCGAATTATTTCCGTCCTACCATAACTCAAACGCGGAAATCTTTCTTAAGCAGGAGGAAACCTCCTGGGAATAGACGCAAGCAGTCTTTGCGCCTCTTCCAAGAGACGCAGTGGCTGCTGCGCCTCTTCCCAGGCCCTTCTTTGCATGATTTACGTATCTGTGTTATATCTTTCCGAGATTCACTTCCAAAGAGTCTCCGAAACCCTATTCCTTCACGTGATTAGTATAAATAGGAGCCTTCGTTCCTCATATTTCTCACGCGAGTGTCCGCCCTTCTCTTCTCCCTTTGCATTCTAGACTTCGTTCTTACTAATTGGCGCCTACGTGCTTGGACTTCCGACCACGTAAGCTCGGATCTTTCCGGGTACCAGCCTCTCCGTTGCATGACCGACCAATTTGACCACTACACTCAATCAATCTAATTAATCAACTTGTTAAATCGTTTTCCTCTTAAGAGGGCACTCTTTCCTTGCATTCGCGTCGAGCATCACTAATCGATCTTCTTAGTTCTTCTCGTTCCGTCAACATGTAAGTCTGAGGGTGTATTAATATTCTCTTTATTTATTGTATTTTATTATTGCATATTATTATTGTAAGGTTTATGTCGAGAACACCATTAAAACCGATTTCTAAAACCGTCTTTAAAACCTGTTTTGCGGATTTCCAGTAGACAGATGTCGAGAAAAGACGCAGCAACCGCTGCGCCTCTTCGAAGGAGCGCAGCGCCTGCTGCGCCTCTTCGTGAGGCTGCCGCAGTTCCTGCTTCTTTTCTTCTTCCTCCGTCCTCTGTAATTCGTATCAAATTAATTTCTTTTGTTTTGTTCGTCTGTTAATTCGTTCGCATGATAGTTTAATAATTCATATATATATTGACCATCATCATTAACATGTTTAATTCATCATAAATCCGACTCAAATCCCAAATAATCAATATTTGCGGGTTTTCGTCATTAAATTCAATTCGAGTTTTAGGGATTCAATTCGTTCATATTGGGTTTCTGGGATTCATTGTTGATATATTTTCGCCTGTTTAGTCATTAATTCATCGTTAATTCATCATGTTTAGTCTAATTCGTTTAGTTAGTTAGTTTAATTAATCATTCATTAACATCGACCCTTCACATAATTAATCCGTTTATTTCCGTCTCATCCATGTTCTACTGTTTTATGACCTCAATCATATGTAAATAATTCATTAATCACTTTCATCCGAGTCTAATATCATAATCAATCCTTAAAATTAACAAATAACATTAACGGTTTTGCGATTCGCTTCACGCCTGAGAACTCACCCTTGGAAAAGACGCAAAGAATGCTGCGCCTCTTCCAAAGGGCGCTAGATTTCTGCTGCTGCTTTGTTCAGTGAATTCTCGTCCCGAACCCTTTTTCGCCTTGACCTAGTTTAATTAGCTACGTATTAATCAACTATTATCCGTAATGTCACGCTAATCCCTGTTCGTTTATTTCATTAATTTTATTCTTTTATTCTTTTATTCTTTTTCTCAAAATTATCCGTTTTAGCGGTATTTTCGACATAAATCGCTTATTCCAATGTAATTATTATAATTTTCTTTATTGTAATTTTCATATTTATTATTATTATTTCGTATCATTTGTATGTCTTCACATGTAAATGAACCTTAAATTCAACTTCGACCCAATTGTTTGCTAATTACGTGTCAACCGACTTAGTTAAATTCTTCACATGTTAGGATTAAACTTGGATGTTGCATTGCATGCATATAGCCGACGGTATATCAAGTACGAATAACTTCCCTAATCATTAGTAGAGGCCGCTATCGAGGCGGGCGGGATTAGGTGTTCGATCAAAAGAGCTTCCTAATACGTACCCCTCACCCCTTACCCGGATCTCGTGAGCACCCGTGTTCATTGGCATCCACGAGAGTCATTCTAGACATAGAATGCTAAGGGTAACGATTGCTTAGTGTTCATGTCACTACTTTGTGTCTTGACATGACACGAGGTGTTCGAACGGTTCCAATTTCCCATAAAAATTGGTGGCGACTCCATACAAAATGCAAACGCTTATTTTCGAGCCCCTTCACCAAGCGCCCCCGTGGGCGGCCCGCTGTCCACAGTTTGGCGACTCCGCTGGGGATATACACTTACGTGTAGCTAAGGGTGAAACTTGAACAAGGTTAGGGAATAAGTTTGTACAAGACAATTGTCGGTTTTCATAACTCGGTCTTCCTAGACCGTTTAATTCGGCCTTCCTAGGCCCAACCCAACCCATTCGACCAATCGTCCCGTCTAAACGGTCCTAATTCTTATTTGGGCCTAAAGATGGATAGCGATTGACGTCATCCATACCATGATGCTTACTCTTGTTTGTATCAAGGGCCTTCACTACTTGAGGAAATGGACTAGGAATCGGCCTTACTCTTGTTTGGCGCGAGCCTCTCCACAGACTTCGGGTTTGATGGTTCGGTATGGCAACCCACC
The DNA here is from genome assembly GCF_048544455.1 of Silene latifolia. Taxonomy (NCBI): domain Eukaryota; kingdom Viridiplantae; phylum Streptophyta; class Magnoliopsida; order Caryophyllales; family Caryophyllaceae; genus Silene; species Silene latifolia. Next base: position 49,741,273 of record NC_133531.1, read on the forward strand.
CTTTAAACCAAAACCCTTCTAAATGCACTCAGCATCCCGTTATAATGCTTGTATAAATGTGTAAACCTTATGTGATCATCACTTCTAAACAAAACCATGACGAATTTTCAAAAAAAAATCAAAACCCGTTTTCAATCAAGAATTTCGAAATAGGGCCTTTAATTAACACAAAATCCGGTCAAAACTCTGTTCATTTGTCGTGTCAAAATTCGGGCCACAAGCCCATTTCAAACCTCACCTCGAGTCCACTCCTACAACTACACTACAGTTGACTAGGACACACATTTTCAAGGACCTTGTCTTTCTTCAAAACTCACTCAACACAAGTGGCACACACCCACTTCACGAGTCAAGTCTTTTCCTCTTTTAGCAAGTGTGATAGAATGGTCGATCGTGTTTTGATTCGTCGCCGATCTCTTATCCAGTTTCCAAGATGCCTGGGTCAAGTGATGAAACGAACCTCCAGCAAATTCAAGAAAGTAATGATCGAATCCTAGCCGCGATAGCCCAAATGCAAATTACCCAAGAACAAACCTATGACCGCCTTGAGCTTATCGAAGGCCGTATCTTTGATGTAGAGGGGAAGCTACCTCCCCCAAAAGGTGGAGTGCTACAATTTTCCGATGACGAGTCTAAAGATGAGAATCTTGTCCTAGGAACAACCGCAGCTGAGAAAAGACTCCAATACCTAGAGGAGCAATTGATGTACCTTAAAGGGGATGACATTTACAGGGAGAACAATCGTAAGTACGAAGCCGTCAATTCCAAATTGCCCACTAACTTTAGCATGACGGATATCCCTAAGTTTAAAGGACATGAGAACCCTTTGAACCACATCCGCGCCTTCAAGGACTACATGTCTATCAAAGGCATCAAACCCGAGATGTTCTTAAGGATCTTTCCTTCATCTCTCGACACCATCCCAAAGCAATGGTTCTACACTTTAGATCACAAAAAGGTCGCTACTTGGGAAGATGCCGCAATCGAGTTCTCACAGCAATATGCGGATAATGCCGAAATCCAAGTCAATATGCGTACTCTAGAGGTTCTTACCCAAAATGACAAGGAAGGATTCACCGACTTCCTAAGTAGGTGGAGGAAGACTAGTACTCAACTAGTTGAACGCCCGGATGAGGCCACTCTTGTGGAGAAGTTCGTGGACAATCTCAAGCCCATATATGCCAACCATTTGAGATATCAAAATATCAAGACTTTCAAAGACTTAACCGTGTTAGGGACACGAATTGAAGATGATATCCGCAAAGGACTCTTGTCCAAAACGGTAGGTCGAGGATACCAAGGGTCCACGAGTCGTTCATACGGCTCTACTAGCAAGACCGACGAAGTTAACCTTCTCGAGCCATCCAAGAAAACTAGCCCACCAAGGAAGTTCACAAACCTTGGGGATACATACTCCAATGCTCTAAAAAGGCTAATGAAGCAAGGCAAACTCCAACCCATTGGACCTACTCCCGAACCTGAAAGGAAGTCCAAATTCTGGGATGAAAATTCCTACTGTGAATACCATAGGGGCAAGGGGCATGACACAGAAAAATGCTACAAATTGAAACATGTGCTTCAAGATATGATTGAAGATGGTCGACTTCCAATTCCACCAGGAGGTAAGCCCAACAACACTCAGAATCCTCTTGGAGTTCTAGTGATTACAGGTGACGAATCTACCTTAGATTGCTCACACCTCATTTCTCCCATCGAAAATGAAATTCATGCAATTGAGAAAGAAAGACTCTACTCTGCCATCTCCCCTACAATCTCCGACTTCATCGCATGGGCAAGGAGTGTAGATAGACAAGTGAGGGAACTAGAAAACATGGTAACGACCTTACGCGATCCCAAGGCAACGCCTAAAGAACGCGTACCATTGACCTTCTCTCAAAATGCCACTATGCAAGAAGTAGTCGCCGTGGTCGACAAGCTAGTCGATCAAATCATACAACTAGAAAGTGACATCATGAGGATGAAGGAAGTAGCTGCAATCAATGGAGTTTGGGCCGATGATGATGAAGACGAGTATCTCATCGAAAACTCTTTGGTAAAGGAAATAGTCCAAAATGGTGAAGACCAAGACGTGGATCACCTAACTCGTTCGGGTCGCCCATATCAAAGCACCACTCAAAACGGTCCAACCAACGTCATCACACCAAATGACAACGAAGACGACCCCACTGATCATTTGCTCAAGCAATTACAAAGAACCAAGGCTGATCTTTCAGTCTGGCAACTAGTGGCAAGCTCCTTTCCACACCGCCAAGCTTTACTGCAAGCTTTGGCCAAATTAAATGTAGCACATAACTCTACCCCTGAAGATGTAGTCAACTTGGTCTTCCAAGAATCACCGAAGCTAAGTAATCCTATTACTTTCTCAGACGAAGACTTGCCACCTTTTGGCGCTAGTCACAACCTTGCTCTATACATCACCGTCATTTGTCTAAAGAAAAATGTGCCAATGACCTTGGTAGATGATGGCTCCGCAGTCAACGTCATACCCCTCAAAACGGCATACAAACTAGGCATGAAAGAGTCGGACTGGACCCTACAAATCAAGGTGTACGTGCATATGACGGTACACGACGAAAAGTGGTAGGACTTGCTAACCTAACCATAGCAACGGGACCAATTGAACGAAAGGTTAACTTCCAAATAGTGGACATCGAAGCTTCATTCAACATACTTCTGGGAAGGCCTTGGATTCATGCTTCCAAAGCAGTAACATCCACCCTTCATCAAAAGATCAAGATCCCACTAAATGGCAAAGTTGTGACGATCACTTCGTCACCCATCAAGGCCATAATCGAGAAGCAATCAAATAATCAAGTCCTTGCGGATCCCATATACGAACTTGGGGGCTTCCAAAGTGTAAATGTCATAGAAAGTGAGTTGGCACCCTTATACTATAATCCCTACTCTAACTTGGTGGTCAACCACATACTCAAAAATCAGGGATACTTCCCTGGAATGCCTTTGAACCCAGTTCGGAAGAACACCTTTGCACCATACAAGAAAGGCAACTCATCGAGAATACCACTTGGACTAGGGTACAAACCCACAACAGAAGAAGTTCTCGAAATGCTTGCCCAAGTCCAAAATCGCAAGTATGTAGGAGTCCAAATGAGGCCATATCTCCCTACCTTGAATGGATACTTCGTTCAAGAAGGAAGTTCGGAACTCTTTCATGGATTTCCCGAACCTTGGCATTACCTCGAGAGGAAGTTAGCCGGAATCGAGATCTTTCACGATTGCTACTTCATCCCTCCAGAAACGGTTCCTACCGTCAAAACCCGTCAAGCACCTTGCTTAGATGAGCAAGCTGTGAGCCTCCTGTTTGGAGAGGACCGATTTGTTAAGGCCGCGCAGGATGAGATCATTACTACGATACTTCAAGACGATCGCTTCAACCCCACCGCATTGATCATAGAAATCGACACAAAGCAGCAGAAAGGATGGAGAAAATCAATCAAATGGACCAACAATCAGGGAAGACTCTTCAAGCTCACCACTGGAGAAGGAGAGATGTTCAAAGAAGAACCAGAAGACGACGAGTTCGAATCAGAGTCGGAGTCGGAGTCAGAGTCAAAGTCTAGAGAAGTCATTAGAGAGTCTACTCCTGTCGTCATCCCCACTCCCTTCGTTTCTCCTAGCTTATTTTCAAGTAGCCACAGTAGTTCGGGAAATGCCCCAATTACTGTCCCTTTACCGCCACTGACCATGGATCAGTTGGCTTCTTTGTTTCAACTTTACTCGAATCTTAATATGAATAAATCGGGTTACGCTTACTCTTTGCGTTATCTTGAGTGCAATTCTGTTTATGATGATACTGAGGATGACCAAGACCCAGACTTGACCGAAATACCTCCCTACGTAGCCAAAGAAATACTACAGGAAGGGGAAGGGGGACCAGTAATTGAAGACACCGAACCCATCAATGTAGGAACCGAACTAGAACCCAAAGAACTTAGGATAGGGACTACTTTGAGCTCTACCGAACGGGCCGATTTCATAGACCTCCTAAATGAATTCAAAGGCGTTTTCGCTTGGTCCTACAAAGACATGCCAGGGATCGACAGGGATATCGCCGAACATAGGATTCCGATTAAGCCAGGTTTCAAACTCCTGTGAAAAGAAAGCTTCGACGAATGAGAACAGAGTGGGCTCTAAAGATTAAGGAAGAAGTTGACAAACAATTCAAAGCCGGGTTCATCAAAGTTTCCGAGTATTCTGACTGGGTAGCTAACATAGTGCCCGTACCCAAAAAGGATGGGAGAATCCGAGTTTGTGTTGACTTTAGGGACTTGAACAAAGCAAGTCCAAAAGATGACTTCCCTCTACCTCACATCGACATATTAGTGGACAATCTCGCAGACCACGCATTACTATCCTTCATGGATGGATATGCGGGTTATAACCAAATCAAAATGGCCATGGAAGACATGCATAAGACCGCGTTCGTCACCCAATGGGGAACCTATTGCTATACAGTAATGCCGTTCGGATTGATCAACGCCGGAGCTACATACCAACGCACCGCGACTACACTCCTACATGACATGATGCATAAAGAAGTTGAGGTATATGTAGATGACATGTTCGTCAAATCCAAGGAAAGAGAGGGACATATTGCGAACCTTCGCAAGTTCTTCGCAAGGCTACGGAAGTACAACATGAGACTCAACCCTCAAAAGTGCACATTTGGGGTGACATCTGGCAAACTCCTAGGATACGTCGTTAGCCAACGAGGCATAGAAATAGATCCTTCCAAAATCAAAGCTCTGATCGAAATGCCACAACCTCAAACGAGAAAAGGAAGTCGGGATTTCTGGGAAAAGTGCAATACATAAGTCGATTCATATCGAAACTTACGATGATTTGCGAGCCTATCTTCAAGAAACTCAAGAAAACAGACCACACCATGTGGGACGATGACTGTCAAAAGGCGTTCAACAGAATCAAGGAGATATTGGCTAAACCACCAGTGCTCATGCCACCACAACAAGATCAACCTCTTGGTTTGTATCTCACGGTAACCGAAACCGCCATGGGTGCCATGCTGGCTCAAACCGTAGGAAGTGAAGAAAGAGCTATTTACTACCTAAGTAAGAAGTTCTTGGAATACGAGTGCAAATACTCACAACTCGAAAAGACATGCCTCGCTCTTGTGTGGGCAACAAAGAAGCTACGTCACTACATGCTTAGCTACTCCGTCAAGATATTCTCCAAAATGGATCCAGTCAAATACCTCTTCGAGAAACCCGTCCTCAACGGACGCCTGGCAAGATGGACCATGATGCTCTCGGAATTTGACCTCAAATATGTGCCACTGAAAGTAATAAAGGGTCGCGCCGTCGCCGAATTCTTCGCAGAAAACCCCATCAACGACGCACAAACCATAGATACTTGGTCATTTCCCGACGAGGATATACTTCAAACAGAGATATAGACTCCACGGGATCTATACTTCGATGGAGCATCAAACCTAAGAGGATTTGGGATAGGAGTGTTGCTCATTTCTCCTGAAGGCGAGCATACACCAATCGCTGTCAAACTCGACTTCGAGGTGACAAACAACGCCGCAGAGTATGAGGCTTGTCTAATTGGATTACAAGCGGCAGTAAGCTTAGGCATCAAAAACCTCCGAGTGCACGGAGATTCATCACTGATCATCAACCAAGTTACAGGATCCTGGAAAATCCGAAGTGAAACCCTAGCACCCTATCAGGCTAGGATAGACCAAGTCGCTCAATTCTTCGATCACGTAACCTACTTACACCTACCTCGAGAAGAAAATCAATTTGCAGACGCTCTTGCGAAACTTGCATCTTTGATAAACATGCCAGATTACATGATGGAAATGCCTTTGTGTATCGAACGACGGTCGGAGCCGGCTTATGTCCATCAAATTACCGATGAAGAAGAAATCACACAGGAACCCTGGTTCCAAGCAATCCTGAACTTCAAGCTCAATGGCACCTATCCACCAGATATGGACAAAAGGGGACAATGAGCTATACGCCTATTGTCTTCACAATACGTTCTCATGCAAGGAGAATTATACAAAAGAACACCTCTTGGTGTAGTCCTACGTTGCCTTGATCATTCACAGGCACGAAAAGTGATGGAAGAAGTCCACGACGGAGAGTGCGGTCCTCACATGAGTGGGCCTATGATGGCAAAGAAAATCACACGTCTAGGGTACTATTGGACCACAATGGAATCCGATTGCATCAAATATGTGAGACATTGCCACAACTGTCAAATCTTCGGGAATGTACAACATGTCCCTCCTTCGTTACTGTACACAATGACATCTCCTTGGCCATTCTCCGCATGGGGAATTGACATAATCGGGAAAATAACCCCGGTAGGAACAGGAGGTCACCTGTTTCATCCTAGTGGCAATTGACTACTTCACCAAATGGGTAGAAGCGGCTTCCTACACCGCCCTTACGGCCAAAAACGTAGCCAAATTCATACAGAATAACATCATCTGCCGATATGGTTGCCCACATGAAATCATTAGCGATAATGGGTCCCACTTCCAAGCCGAAACCGAACAATTGCTAGCCAAGTACAAGATCAAGCATCATCACTCCTCGCCCTACAGACCACAGACTAACGGCGCGGTAGAAGCGGCTAACAAAAATGTCGTCACGATCCTCAAGAAAATGACTGACAATTATAGAGATTGGCCAAGCAAAATACCCTTCGCTTTGTGGGGGTATCGAACATCCGTCGGGACGCCCATCAGGGCTACTCCTTTCTATTTGACTTACGGCATGGAAGCCGTACAACCAATCGAGCTAGAAATACCATCCTTGCGTATTCGCTAGAAAGTCAAATCTGGGAGGCCGATTGGAAAAGGGATAGATATGAAGAACTCATCCTCCTGGATGAACGTAGGCTTCGTGCCTTACATAATGTCCAAACATATCAAGCACGTATCAAACGAGCTTTCAACAAAAGGGTTAGGCCAAGAAACATCAAAGAAGGAGATTTAGTTCTCAAATCGGTCAGAGCTCTTTTACCTGTCGACCCGAGGGGAAAATTCAAACCTAATTGGGCCGGACCATATCTAGTCAAATCCATACTCCCAGGAGGCGCGGTTAGAATCACAGACCTAGATGGGAACGAGTTTTCAAACCCCACAAATCTCGACCAACTGAAACGATACTATGCCTAGAATAGGAACAAAAACGCGCCTCGCGTAAACCTAAGTGTCGCTCTTGTGGCACTAAATAAACGGCCCCTGGCCCATTTGAATGTCACTATGCTCTTGCATCTTGGCAAACTTGTCATCCTCATATCATCAAACAAACTAAATTCGCACCTCCCGAGTAAGCAAAAGCTCATGCTTATTTTCTATGTTCATTACAAGCTCTTGCTTCGAACAATTATTCTTTTACATTTACTCGAACTACGCGCAAGGGTTTGATTTCGCTTTCTCTAAGTGAATACGTAGGCAATCCTTCACGGGATTCAACCCACCATTATATTTAAAATGTAAATAGAAGGACATTTGCATTGCATATGAAATTCGACAAGAATAATTAAAGAAAATCACAACGGTTTCATAACCACTTAACCTTTTTATTTCATTCAATTTCTAATAATAATAATACGACAAATAATAAAAATAGATTAGGCTAGGATTCTAAAAATCCCTCCTTTCTTATTACAACAATAATAATAATAATTAAATAATAAATAAGACTTGGGCTATTCCTCCATCTTTCCCTTGCCCTTGTCGTTCTTGTCATATTTCTTGTCACGACCTCGAGCCGGGCGCTCTTGCACCACTTCAGACCTAATCACCAACGGTCTTTCTCGAGGCCTGACTCTTCCATTCTTGCCAACCACCATCTCTGCGACAGGAGTAGTCTTCGATTTCTTCGAAGGATGAATGACTTGAAACCCGGCTTCTTCTTCTCCTTCAGTCAGATGCTTCTCCTTCTCTTTCTCTCCCTCGCGTACCTTGTAGTCAACGGGCTCGCGCTTTCTCAGTCTTTCGCGCTCTTCCGAAGTTGCAGCCTTCCTCCACCTCAGATAAGACTCCGACACCCACAAGGCATTGGAGGAGAAGTTCAAGAACCACATGTTTCTTTGGGCCCATTTCATAGCCCACTCTCTTCGGCTCTCTGTAGTAAGCGCCATAGCAGTCTGCGGAACGGTGTCAAGCCTAGGGATCATCTGCTTCAACCCGACTTGCCTCATCAATCTCTCAGGAAAGATGCATACCATAAACTCCAATCCAGGAATGCGCACGGACCTAGTGGGATCTAAAGAAGACACTCCAGTGACAGACTTGAGGTGCCACCACGGTACGACCCACCTGATCAGCGGGCCATCATCATTCTTCAACTTGTTCTTCCAATAATCGCAGACCCGGGTGAAGTCCACCATGTACAGCCGTGTCCTCATCGAAATCATACGGGCATGATAGGAAAGTGCATGAACGGGGGCTCGGCGGTCGGAGCGTTCCATAAGCCAAACCTACCAAAAAAACAGGTATTAGACACCCACAAAAAAAAAAAAAAAAAAAAAAAAAAAAAAAAAAAAGAAAGGTGTCTTTTACCTGTAGGATAACGGGACTTCCCAAGAACGGCAGATCACGGTTGGATTTCCTATTATCCAAACCCAAAATGATCTCCCCTAGGCATAGACAAGCTGGGCTCCTGCGCAGCTCCATTTGCTCAATAAGGCCCAGAAGACGAGGATCGCCTCTCAAATCTTCATCAACATGTCCCTGAAAGACATACACATGCAGCAAACAGAAGCCAAATGCTCTTCTCCTAGCAACATAAGAAACAGTAGGGTCGGCCCTGTTGATGAATCGGTCTATAAAATCTAGCATCCTCACGCCCTTCGGAGTAACTAAGCGATCCACCTCAAGTCTAGTAAGTCCAAGCAAATCTCTAAACTTACTCTTATACCCTTGAGCAGTAGAAGGGATGGCAGGTAAATGTTCGGGGTCCCACCCGCCAATAGCAGCAATTTCCTCCGGAAAAGGACAAATATCACCTCCTGGGAACGCAAAAACATGATAATTTGGGTCCCAATAATCAAGGCAAGCATCCAAGAACGGTTTTACAACCTTAATGAGTTTCAAACTCAATAAAGACCCAAGGTTATAAGCACCCATATCGTGCTTCTCAATGTTCGAAAACTCATTAGTCCATTCCTTCAAGCGAATCTCCAAGGTATTCATGATGATAATTTTCTCTTGAAAATTTATTGGGAGTTTTTATGTATGAATCGACGAAGAAGAGACGGAAGAATTATATGATTTAAAGCTTCGTCGACGCTTCTATTTATACTAATTGCTGTTTCCAAAAATCCGTCAGAACCGACCTGCTTGGGAACAGGCGCGGCACCTGCTGCGCCTCTTCAAAGGGACGCACTCATGTCGCGCCTCTTCCCTGACCTCACTTCTCTGTGATTTCCGCGTTTGGATCTTTCCTAATTCTATAAACGAATAATTTCCTATTCCTACGGGATTTTATTTTGGTAAATCCGAGAAATTTACCATCCTTCAGGTTTCCTTAATCCGCGGACGCGCATTTCGAGGCGACATCGACATTTTCCGCCATTTTTCTCACACTTTTATATTTAGTTTTCATTTTAATTCTTTTTTTATTTCAAACATTTACTTAGTCATTTCATTTTCTTAATTTCTATTTTTTTCCATTTTCTAACTTATAGATTTCTTTTTTTTTCTTTTTTTAAGGGGTAACCCTCCCTGCGTCCGTCCGGTCGATTCGTGCAAAATTTTTGCATTTTTGCGTCCTTTCGAGTCTCATTTTGCGCTAATTAAGGCCCTATGTGTATATAAAAATGTATGTGTCGCGTGATTTTCTATGTAAATTTCGGCAGCATGACGGCGTAAACCGTTGTCTACCAAACCTGTTCAAAAGCTAACTGCGGTACAAACAACACAACCCAGCAGCAAAAGGCACTCAGGCCGTCGTATATACAACAAAAAAAGCAAATGTACAAGCAAACTGGGGGCTTCGCCCCAAACAGGTCCAAATGTGCAAGTAAACTGGAGGCTTCGCCCCAAACAAGTCCAAATCCAAGTAAACTGGGGGCTTGCGCCCCAAAACAAGTCCAAAAATGTTCAAAATCAAGTCTACAAAACCACGCAGACTACTGCTGGGCACCCTCCAGCTCGGCAACCCTCGCCGTAAGAGCGGCAATCTCGGCGTCCCGAAACTCGAGCTCCCTCGACAAACGAGCCGTCTCCTCCCGAGACTGGGTCAACTCTCGCTCCAGCTCGCGGTCACCCTGCAAACAGCAATAAATTGACTCATGTCAATCAACTCAATCAAAAGGGGAGATAATCAAAAATCAAAAGAAGTCAAATGAGGTTCATACCTGACGACCCCGACCGCCGAGGAGTGCCTCGATGGCGGTAGCTCGTAGCCGGTTGGCCACCCTCCACAATGCCACGAACCGGGACGGCGCAACCTGCATTTTCAAAAAGAATTCTCAGTAAATTGAACAAATTCAATCAAATGTGTTCTTACACGAAAACTATGCAAAATGGGAACTCACCCTCCGAATCAGATGCTGCCAGTCATCTAGGCCAGCATCCGTCACAGCCGCGTCAAAGTCACGCAGCTCAGAGATCGTCGTCCTCCCAGTAGCGTCATTGTACTCAAGGGTCTCGGGGTACTCTGGGGGCTCGATGCCCGCCGCCTCAACCTCCTGCAAAGACAAATGGCCCTCGTTAATCGATGATCTTTCGTCGCAATTCTCGAAAATCAAAATCCAACAGGAAAACAAAAGATACTCACCACTACCGGCCAATACGCCAACCTCCCGTAAAGGAACGCCGAATAATCCTCGTCAGGGAGAAGAAGGTCGTCGCCACTAGCACCAGCCAAGTCCGCCTCCCTCTCAGCCTCAGAAGGCTCCCTAAACATCGTCCTAGGAGGATCGACGGGAACCGTCAACGCGCCCCGAAAGCACTGACGAGCTAACCGCTCACCCAGATACCACACAGGACCCATCGACGTCCACAACAGCAGTCGACTCGAGCTCCTAGGACGAAGGACCTCAGCGACGAACGGAGGCGCTCCAGCGTACTCCGCCCAAGGTCTGGGCACCCACTGCGACAATATAAAGGCAAAGGTCATTCCTATGATCAATTTAAAACAAAGCATAAGAAGGTGAGAAGAATAAATGCAGGATACTCACGCTGCTCAGCTGAAGAGCATTCACATCCCGCCGGTAGACATTGTGAGAAGAACGCTTGCTCTTCGTCCGGCACATGACCCAATCCCTCACCACGGGGTAGGCCCTCTCCAACGGCTCCGTCCTCTTGGGCGCGAGGCCCGGAAAGTAAGAGTACACCCACGCCTGCAAAGCAGAATAGTCAATGAAGATCTTTCGATCTTTGATAAAAGAAAGGAATTTACTTTGGTCTAAAGGAAGGTTCATACCTCCAACAGAGCCTGTGTCCGACAGCGCCGGGAGAAGTCCCCTTCTCCATCAACTCGGGACGAACCATGGCCCTCATAAAGCGGATGAGGACCGCAAAACCAGCAAAGATGACCGGCCCCAACGCCCTAGGGAGCTCAGGTCGAAAGAAAGGGGAGAAGCTTCGTCGACCTCTCACCCTTGTCTCCGAGGTAAATCGAAGACAAGAACCACCAAAGCCCACAGACGAGCCCCCCTGCTCGTCACCTGTACAAGGAGGAGGAGTCGTCTCCCTCCCATCGATCACCACCGATGCCGGGGTCTTCCCCGCAAAGTAGTCTCGAACGTAGGTACTGGGTACCAAACCCGACACTGCAACAGCCTTCGGCGACGAGGTTCCGGCCCGATCAACCTCCTCGCCTCGGCCGAATCCGCCCTCATGCCGGTCTCCGGCCACACCATCTCCTCGTCCCGCACTGCACGTAAATCATGCCGTAGTCCTCCAAGGTGACTCCCACCTCACCAAAAGGCGGGTGAAACGTGGAAGTCGTATCCCAAAATCGATCCAAGAAAGCGCGGACCAGGCTAAGGTTGGCCCGCAACTTCCTCTTCACGATATCCCTCCGGACCGAACCAGGGGACCAAACGCTCCACGCTCGATCATGGCCCTCTCCTCCTCCGAGTAGCCCGCTCGTAATGCTCCATCGCCGTCGTATACCCCGAGAACGACCGGATGTTCCCGGCCTCCTATTATGATTTGAAACAAAGCTATCTTTAGTTTTGAATGAATTTGAAAGAAATTTGAACAAAAATAGAAAAGGATAGGTAATGAGTTAGGGAATTCCTATTTACCAAGCTCTTCACCGTCCTGTAGGACAAGTGACCCTCTGCAGCCCACACAAGGTGCCTACTCTCCCAGGTCTCAGCCCACGCGGGAGCTCCTCTCAGCTGACGACCCCCTCGCCCGAGGTGGGCCCGTCTCGGAATCTCCTCCTCCTCAGCAGCCTCCTCCTCGGGAACCTCGTCCGCAGCAGCCATCACCGCAGCGGTGAAGGCCTGCTCTAAAGCCTCCTCAACAACAGCGGCGTCTATGTCCATGGGATCTCTCCCAGAAGTAGAAGCATCGTCACCTGCAACATTAAAGCAAATCCAGGCCACGTCCCATGACGACAAGCCTTTGTTAAGAAGTTTTCGAGCCTTCAAGGCCCCGGAATTCCCCATTTCTGGCCATCCTTGGCCATATTCCCACCAATTCAATCACTCATGTGATGAATTGAGTCAAGTCAAGACAAAGTCAAAGCCTAGTTCCGGGTTCGAGTCGAAAATTCGGCAGCATTTCGCTATAATGGCGGTTATGCCCTAGAAAAGTGTCCTGAAAAAGTTGTCACAAACCAAAATTCCAAGATGGTAGAAAGTTTACCCATCACCCAAGGGTCCCAAATATCAAGTTTCATCACAAATGGGCAATCCTAAGGCCATTTTCGAAGCAATTTACGATCTAGCTGTGAAACCGTCTCAAAATTCGCTCAAGGGCTCAAAACCCGATGAAAATTCAAAGTAAATACATGGTTATGTTCCTAACATTACCTATTATCCATTTCTAGCATCAATTTGGCAAGGCAAATCCATTTGGGGGAAAAGCCCCAAATTTTCGATCAAAAGGGTCGAAAACCCTAATGTTCGCGGCTCAAAATTCAACAAATGTGGAAGATTAATGCAAGATTAAAGCACATACCTCGATTAGTCATATTCTAAGCAAGCTTTTGAATCCAACCTTGGCGGAAATGGTGAAGATTTGAGAGAGAAATTGCGAAAATTGTGTTTCGAAATAATGAAATGAATCTCTTCTGATTTCGCGTTTTTACGCAGAATTGCTGAATTGGGGAAAAGACGCAGCAGGTGCTGCGCCTCTTCCAAGAGACGCAGCTCTTGCTGCGCCTCTTCCTTTTGTTCCCTCCTTGTGGATTTTCAAAAATCCGTTATGAGTTCGTTATTCGTGGGCCCATCTTTGGTGCGCCTCTTCCTCGATGACGTTTTATCATTTTGGTCCGTTTCGACGATTTCCTTTCGTTCCGGCCCATGTTTTATCCAGCGCGACAATATTTTGCAGTATTGTCCAAATTCATTTTATCCCGCGCAGCAGTATTTCGCAGTATTGTTCGAATTTTTATATCCAGCGCAGTAGTATTTTGCAGTACTGCTCCCTCAAGACTTTCTTTCTACGACGATCAAGATGTTCCTAGTCGTCGGTATGTTCCCCAACCCAGAGTTCGCTTGAGACCAACGCAAGCAGATTCAACCTCCAAATTTCGCCAGAGTTCGCTTGAGACCGACGCAAGCGGATCCTCAGCAGTTTCTACCGACGTCCTGCTGTTTTCAATATATCTCTTGTTTCCCGCGAAGTTCGATCAAAGTCTCAGGTATGATCTCTTCTTATGGCTGGCGAGCCTCCTTACGTAGTCTAATGGACTTTAAACGACCCTCCCCGATAGTCGACAGACTCTAAAAATGTTCCCGACGACAGGTCCTTGGTTCAGACCCCTTGAGCCGCCTCGCGTCGCCATAGTCGTCAGGTTGTAATCTTCGATTGACCTGATGGCTATACTTTGACTTTCGCCTTGTCCAAGCCTCGGTCAAAGTGGGGGCTCAGAGACACCTCGTTTCGCACCCCTCGCAAACCACCCGGTGATGATTGGGCCGCATGTTTGATTCGCGGAACGATTTGTGACAGTTCGTAAGATTATCGTCAAGTGATTGCTCAAATATAAATGTCAACCTCTTAGTTGTCATCTACGTCCCGCTACGGTCGTTTTGGCAGTAATTAGAGTACATTCGGAGTCCGGGTCAAAAACCGTCTCCATTTTTCGATAGTTTGTTAAATCCGAGTCGAATGTTGGAATGTTAGGATATTTCTATTCCATATTTCAAATTTTATCTTTTGGCAAATAATATCCCGTAATATTCAAAATATAATCGAATTATTTCCGTCCTACCATAACTCAAACGCGGAAATCTTTCTTAAGCAGAGGAAACCCCGGGAATAGACGGCAAGCAGTGTCTTTGCGCCTCTTCCAAGAGACGTGGCGCGCGCCTCTTCCCGTGCCCTTCTTTGCATGATTTACGTATCTCGTGTTATATATTTCCGAGATTCACTTCCAAAGAGTCTCAAACCCTATTCCTTCACGTGATTAGTATAAATAGGAGCCTTCGTTCCTCATATTTCTCACGCGAGTGTCCGCCCTTCTCTTCTCCCTTTGCATTCTAGACTTCGTTCTTACTAATTGGCGCCTATGTGCTTGGACTTCCGACCACGTAAGCTCGGATCTTTCCGGTACCACCTCTCCGTTGCATGACCGACCAATTTGACCACTACACTCAATCAATCTAATTAATCAACTTGTTAAATCGTTTTCCTCTTAAGAGGGCACTCTTTCCTTGCATTCGCGTCGAGCATCACTAATCGATCTTCTTAGTTCTTCTCGTTCCGTCAACATGTAAGTCTGAGGGTGTATTAATATTCTCTTTATTTATTGTATTTTATTATTGCATATTATTATTGTAAGGTTTATGTCGAGAACACCATTAAAACCGATTTCTAAAACCGTCTTTAAAACCTGTTTTGCGGATTTCCAGTAGACAGATGTCGAGAAAAGATGCAGCAACCGCTGCGCCTCTTCGAAGGAGCGCGGCGCTGCGCCGCGCCTCTTCGTGAGGGGCCGCCATTCTCGCTTCTTTTCTTCTTCCTCCGTCCTCTGTAATTCGTATCAAATTAATTTCTTTTGTTTTGTTCGTCTGTTAATTCGTTCGCATGATAGTTTAATAATTCATATATATATTGACCATCATCATTAACATGTTTAATTCATCATAAATCCGACTCAAATCCCAAATAATCAATATTTGCGGGTTTTCGTCATTAAATTCAATTCGAGTTTTAGGGATTCAATTCGTTCATATTGGGTTTCTGGGATTCATTGTTGATATATTTTCGCCTGTTTAGTCATTAATTCATCGTTAATTCATCATGTTTAGTCTAATTCGTTTAGTTAGTTAGTTTAATTAATCATTCATTAACATCGACCCTTCACATAATTAATCCGTTTATTTCCGTCTCATCCATGTTCTACTGTTTTATGACCTCAATCATATGTAAATAATTCATTAATCACTTTCATCCGAGTCTAATATCATAATCAATCCTTAAAATTAACAAATAACATTAACGGTTTGCGTTCCGCTTCATGACCATAACTCACCCTTGGAACAGACGCAAAGAATCGCCGCGCTCTTCCAAAGGGCGCGATTTCATTCTACTGCTGTTCTGTGGTGAATTCGCCTCGAACCCTTTTTCGCCTTGACCTAGTTTAATTAGCTACGTATTAATCAACTATTATCCGTAATGTCACGCTAATCCCTGTTCGTTTATTTCATTAATTTTATTCTTTTATTCTTTTATTCTTTTTCTCAAAATTATCCGTTTTAGCGGTATTTTCGACATAAATCGCTTATTCCAATGTAATTATTATAATTTTCTTTATTGTAATTTTCATATTTATTATTATTATTTCGTATCATTTGTATGTCTTCACATGTAAATGAACCTTAAATTCAACTTCGACCCAATTGTTTGCTAATTACGTGTCAACCGACTTAGTTAAATTCTTCACATGTTAGGATTAAACTTGGATGTTGCATTGCATGCATATAGCCGACGGTATATCAAGTACGAATAACTTCCCTAATCATTAGTAGAGGCCGCTATCGAGGCGGGCGGGATTAGGTGTTCGATCAAAAGAGCTTCCTAATACGTACCCTCACCCCTTACTCCAGATCTCCGTGAGCACCCGTGTTCATTGGCATCCACGAGAGTCATTCTAGACATAGAATGCTAAGGGTAACGATTGCTTAGTGTTCATGTCACTACTTTGTGTCTTGACATGACACGAGGTGTTCGAACGGTTCCAATTTTCCATAAAAATTGGTGGCGACTCCATACAAAATGCAAACGCTTGTTTTCGAGCCCCTTCACCAAGCGCCCCCGTGGGCGGCCCGCTGTCCACAGACAATCATAAATAAAATGCAGCATTATAATATGTATGAACATACTCAATTTTATGCTAAATCGCCTTTAAAGAGCCAATATCGTATATTAATCGGTTTTTACGGATTTGCGTGATTTAACCTTTTAAAATCACAATAATTACATAAAATCATATTTATGTACAAGTTAATTACCCTAACCATCTTAGGACTCAAAATTAGTCTCCACTAACATTTGACAATAATTAACCTAGATTTCTTAATATTGTTCATAAATGGACCTAAAATACAAAATTATGCCATAAACTTCAAATTAAATCATAAAAATTTCAAATAATTTCAAATTTTGAAATTTAAACTCATGAACATTCTGGAAAAATACCATGACACTCATAATATTCAAAAAAACTTAGGTTAAAAATTTCGAAAATTTATCGAGAAAAACATTGTTGCGGTTTATCGGATTTAACAATTATGACCATAAAAATATGAGAAAAATTATATTCATCAACTTTTCACTTTTAGATCTGAAATATATAATAAAATGCAACATGTGACGTTTTTCCTTTAGCCATGAAGTATGTTTTAGCATTATTATTAATTATAGTCCTTATTTATGTGATTTTTCATCAAAAATTCATAAATCATGCATAAAGACTTCATTATAGCCAAATATTTTACACACATCTTGTAAAATTGCATGTGACAACATACTAAATTTCCATGACCAGATTCGAAATATAACTCATATTAACCTATTTACCCATTTAAATACGATTTTAATTTGAAAAATCCATATTTCGAGCAAAACAACTCATTTTATTATGAACATTTACAGGCCATCATTAGATAATATATGTGAAAACATATCCAAAAACCACTGAAAAATTCGAAGTTTAGCTATTTTTCGTCCAAAAATGACATTTTTATCATAAAAATCACATTTTAATGCCAATATTATATAAAATTGAACAATAAAATCCATAAATAAACCAAAATGTCCTAAAAATCACTTAGGACCAGAAACTTTTAACATGCAAGGTTATTTTTAGGTTTATCTTCATAAAACCAAATTAATTAGTTTTGTATGTTAATCATATAACTCGGAAAAACTATAAACCGATTTGCATGCAAACAATCTAAGGCTCTGATACCACTTGTTAGATTTATTAAACTCATTAATTTACATATTCATATATGTGACATTTTAATTTAGTTATAAAATTAAAACTAGATCTTATGCATGCAAACATAAATAAGAGAAGAGAAGAAATCATCAATCTTACTATATGATTTCGGATTAATGGGCACCAACAAGATCTCCTTCTTGTTAGTTCTTGAGCTTTCCTTATTATGGATGAACAAGGATCCAAATTAGAATCCCTCCCAAAAGTGAATACCCAAGGAAACCTCTTAATAACTAATATTATTATGATCTAGTAATAATATAAATTTTACTATAAAATTGACACAAAAATATTGTGTATTGATGCGTATGGCGGGACGATTAATAAACGACCTGATGCGAATATCGACCCCATAAAAGAGGTTGTGCTTATTTTAGAGGACCAAGCAAAACCACGCCCAAGTAATGCTTATTCGCACACAAAAATTGGATGGGCTCAAATAAAAGATAGGAAATATGTGCAATTAAAGCTCAAGACCCGCGAGAACCTTGATACCGTGTGGGAACAAGAGGAATGCCGTGTGGGAACAAGAGAAAAGAGAGGAAGGTGGCGGCACCAAGGGGAGAGGAATTCCTACTTAGTTTTTTGCATTTTCAACCTAGTTTGAATAAAAGTTGACAAAAAGGTCTAGGTTGTAAGTTCTATGTATTCATTCATCCTAGAACTTACAAACTAGCATTAAATGCTTGCTTGGAGGCCAAGGCTTTTGTCCTATATAAAGGACCTAGCCTCCTCATTTGTAAATCATCCAAGAATTAAGAAAAACCCTTTTGAGAGAGAAACTTGTTGTTTCAATCTTTTTCAAAGAATCGATGATTTCGAGTCTTGCCTTGAACTAAGGACGTGCTCCGCAGTTTAAGTTGAATTACTTGACGCGTTTTTGAGTAATTCCCCATTGTTATCGTTATAGGTCTAGCGATAGCAAATGTCCCATTGGTTCGATTTCTTCATAAGGAATCGAAGCAAATATCCCTTTCAATTCTTGCACAAAAAAACACAAAACAAAACAAAAAGACTTCCGCTTCGCCCCAAATCGCCTCAAGTGGCACGATCTGGTCGGGTTGCACCTAGTGCATTCGGATTTGCCTCACTTGAATTCACAATTAAGTCTTCCGCTCCGTATACGCTCCATGTATTTCCTCTTGAAAATTTCGGTCAAGAGGAGAGATATGTGAGTTTTTATTTCTCTAAGTTTTTCCCAAAATGGTAGAGAGAATATATTTTTCTTACACTAGAGAAATTAGAATTGTAGAGAATGAATATGGAGGAATCCATATTGGTGCCTCTTCATCAAAACCGGTGGGGGTGTCTATTGGGGAGCCAATGCATGGATCCAACTTTCTTCCCAAGAAGTGTAGGCTTGCATGGCTACATATAGGTAGGTTATCATTGTGTTTTTTTTCTTATTAAAATAATCAACACAATTTATCCACTAATACCCTCTAATTTTCGGCACATATATAAAATGGGTGGTCCATTTTATTTTTTCATTTGTCAATTGTAACATATGTGACATATTACTTGACATATGAAATTGTAATGTATTTTTAACATATTAAAAATCAACATACTCATAAAATATGTCATATACAAAATCGACTAGTGATTCGTAATTACTTGTACCAAAACGGTTTATCAAATTATAAATTACAACGTCTTGTATTTATAATAAATTATTCATTCAATTTCAATTTCAATTCTTCCGTAAACAATAATTTTATCTAAGTAATAAAACAATTCGATTACTTAGACCGTATCTAATTTAATCGAATTACAATAAGACACGTTAACTTTTACTCACAAATCATCCGTCAATTTTAAGCAATTTAATTAACTTGTATCGGCATACGATTAATTAAATAATCAATTAAGAGTATTTCCCTATAGGTATGACCTAAGGGGATCAACTGATCACCACCGTCGTATGACAGTAATGTCAAACTCTAGTCAGCAAATCATTACCGATATGTGTGGACCAGTTGACTGTAAAATATTACATCCCACATGTATTCTTAAAATGAGATTTAAACATGTGATCATCATGGTCGACAGTTGTGAGTATTATTCCAACAGATACGGGTTAATTAAATTGCTTAAAATTGACGGACGATTTTGTGAGTATTATTGACGTGTCTTATTGTAATTCGATTAAATAAGATACGGTCTAAGTAATCAAATTGTTTTATTACTTAGATAAAATTATTGTTTACGAAACAATTGAAACTGAATGAATAATTTATTATAAATACAAGACGTTGTGATTTATAATTGATAAACCGTTTTGGTACAAGTAATTATGAATTAATAAGTCGATTTTGTACATGACGTATTTTTATTAATACGTTGATTTTTAATGTGTTAAAAACACATTACAATTACACATGACTAGTAACATGTGACTTTTGACAAATTGACAAAATAATGTGTAAAATGGACTTTCCATTTTACCCAAAATGTACCGAAAAAATACGGTGGATTAGGGTTTAAAGTGTGCTTTATATTTTATTTAAAAGAGCAATCATCACACTAAAACCTACTCTTACATACCTACATTTTATGGGTAGAAGAAAAAGCCATGCATTCGCCTTGTTTCTCACCCCCACCCGGTTTGTCATAGAGAAAACGACCAAGGGTTTTTACTCTAGTTTTATTCTTATATACACTACAATTACTAGTGTGATATTCATTCTTTTACATCTAAAACTTATAGAAATTTTAGAGAGATAATTACTCCTTCTTCCTTCCTCTCTTGGCCGAATAACAAGAGACCAAAATAAATATTTTGGGTCATTTTAGTAAGATTAATATTGTTCTAGATCTAATAATATTAGTCTTTTAAGAGGTTACCTTGGGTATAAACTTTTGGGAGGGATTCTATTTTGGATCTTTTGTTCATCCATTATAAGGAAGCTCAAGAACAAGTGAGAAGGAGAACTCATTTGTGCCCAAAAATCCGAAACTACAATAGTAAGAAATGACGATTTCTTTTCTACTCTTGTTCAAGTTTGCATGCATAAGATCTAGTTTTAATTTTATGACTAAATTAAAATGTCACATATATGAATATGTTAAGTAATGGAATTAGTGAATCCTAACAATTTTCCTTGTTCATTAGTCCTTGTAACTCGTTGTGTGAACCATTTGTCCTTGGTCAGTAGTCCTCGTGACTCAATGTGTAAATTATTTGTCCTTGTTCATTAGTACTTGTGACTCGTTGTGTGAACCATTTGTCCTTGTTTTTAGTCTTTGTGACTCGTTGTTTAAACCATTTGTCCTTGTTTATTAGTCCTTGTGACTCGTTGTGTAAACCATTTGTCCTTGTTATTGTGACTTGTTGTGTGAACCATTTTTCCTTGTTCATTAGTCCTTGTGACTCGTTGTGTGAACCATTTGTCTTTGTTCATTAGTCCTTGTAGCTCGTTATGTTAACCATTTGTCCTTGTGACTCGTTGTGTAAATCATTTGTCCTTTTTCATTAGTCCTTATGACTCGTTATGTGAAGCATTTATCCTTGTTCTTTAGTCCTTGGTCCTTCTTGTGTGAACCATTTGTCTATGTTTATTAGTCCTTGTGACTCGTTGTGTAAACTATTTATCCTTATTGTTGTGACTTGTTGTGTGAAGCATTTTTCCTTGTTAATTAGTCCCTATGACTCGTTGTGTGAACCTTTTGTCCTTGTTCATTAGTCCTTGTGACTCGTTGTGTAAACTATTTGTCCTTGTTCATTAGTCCTTGTGACTCGTTGTGTGAACCATTTGTCCTTGTTCTTTAGTCCTTGTGACTCGTTATTTAAACCATTTTTCCTTGTTCATTAGTCCATGTGACTCGTTGTGTGAACCATTTGTCCTTGTTCATTAGTCCATGTGATTCGTTGTGTGAACCATTTATCCTTGTTCATTAGTTCTTGTGACTCGTTGTTTAAATCATTTGTAACAAGGACTCATTGTCTAAATAATTTGTTCTTTTTCTTTAGTCCTTGTGACTCGTTGGATGAAACATTTTTCCTTGTTCATTAGTCTTTGTGACTCCTTGTGTAAACTATTTTTCCTTGTTCTTTAGTCCTTGTGACTCGTTGTGTGAACCATTTGTCCTTGTTCATTAGTCCTTGTGACTCGTTGTGTGAACAATTTGTCCTTGTTATTAGTCCATATGACTGGTTGTGTGAACCATTTGTCCTTGTTCTTTAGTCCTTGTGACTTGTTGTTTAAACCATTTGTCCTTGTTTATTAGTCCTTGTTACTCGTTGTGTGTTTATTTGTCCATGTTATTGTGACTAGTTGTGTGAACCTTTTTTCCTTGTTCATTAGTCTTTTTGACTCGTTGTGTGAACCATTTGTCCTTGTTCATTAGTCCTTATAACTCGTTGTGTAAACTAATTGTCCTTGTTCATTAGTCCAAGTGACTCGTTGTGTTAACCATTTGTCCTTGTCCTTTAGTCCTTCTGACTCGTTGTTTAAACCAGTTGCCCTTGCTTATTAGTCCTTATGACACGTTGTGTAAACCATTTGTCCTTGTTATTGTGACTTGTTGTGTGAAGCATTTTTCCTTGTTCATTAGTCCTTAGGACTCGTTGTGTAAACCATTTGTCCTTGTTTACTAGTCCTTGTGTAAACTAATTGTCCTTGTTCATTAGTCCTTGTGACTCGTTGTGTGAACCATTTGTCCTTGTTCTTTAGTCCTTGTGACTCGTTGTTTAAACCATTTTTTCTTGTTTATTAGTCCTTGTGACTCGTTGTGTAAACCATTTGTCCTTGTTATTGTGACTTGTTGTGTGAACCATTTTTCCTTGTTCATTAGTCCTTGTAACTCGTTGTGTGAACCATTTGTCCTAGGTCATTAGTCCTTTCGACTCAATGTGTAAACTATTTGTCATTGTTCATTAGTACTTGTGACTCTTTGTGTGAATCATTTGTCCTTGTTTTTAGTCCTTGTGACTCGTTGTTTAAACCATTTTTCCTTGTTTATTAGTCCTTGTGACTCGTTGTGTAAACCATTTGTCCTTGTTATTGTGACTTGTTGTGTAAACCATTTTTCCTTGTTCATTAGTCCTTGTGACTCGTTGTGCGAACCATTTGTCCTTGTTCATTAGTCCTTGTGACTCGTTGTGTAAATTATTTATCTTTGTTCATTAGTCCTTGTGACTCGTTGTGTGAACCATTTGCCCTTGTTCATTAGTCCTTGTAGCTCGTTATGTTAACCATTTGTCCCTGTAACTCGTTGTGTGAACCATTTGTCCTTTTTCATTAGTCCTTATGACTCGTTGTGTGAAGCATTTATCCTTGTTCTTTAGTCCTTGGTCCTTGTTGTGTGAACCATTTGTCTATGTTTATTAGTCCTTGTGACTCGTTGTGTAAACTATTTGTCCTTATTGTTGTGACTTGTTGTATGAAGCATTTTTCCTTGTTAATTAGTCCTTATGACTCGTTGTGTGAACCATTTGTCCTTGTTCATTAGTCTTTGTGACTCGTTGTGTAAACTATGTGTCCTTGTTCATTAGTCCTTGTGACTCGTTGTGTGAACCATTTGTCCTTGTTCTTTACTCCTTGTGACTTGTTATTTAAACCATTTGTCCTTGTTTATTATTCCTTGTGACTCGTTGTGTAAACCATTTATCCTTGTTATTGTGACTTGTTGTGTGAATGATACGAACTGAGCAGCGGAATTAAGAACGAATTGGACAGTGCTTAGGACTGTTCGTACTAGGTACGCGCAGACCGGAAACCGATCGCTTTAGAAAACGAAAGCTTTTAAATTAACGGACTGTTTTTGGTGAACCGAACGTACTAGGTACGACCAGTTCTGATTTTTATGTATAAGGGGATAGTGTTTGAACAAGCAAGACTTATTACTTGAACAAAGTGAGTGAGACCAAGACCTGTTGATCAACTCGGGAATTTTAATCAAAATCGCGTTCCAATCAAAATCAGTTTTGTTTCTAAGCAAGAAACGATTTTTGTAAACTCAAGTTTATGCAAATTTCTGGATAATTTTATTCATAAGCTTGAAGGCATTATATAGCCTCAAGGATGCCGTCCAAACAGCCAAGCAAGTTGAAGAGTTGAGCAATCACTCTTTTCTTAATTACAACACTTAAAGCTACAAGTTCAATGAACTTAGACAACTATTAATTAAGCTTAAGATTTTATTGTAATAACATAATCTGAAAAATGCTAATAAAACGTAATATTGGACCGTCCTCCCTTGGAATGCGTGTTCACCATCAGCTCCCTTGTTCCATACTTAGCAAATTCACAAAAGAAGGATAATTGAAACACAAAGGCTGAAAATTACGAGCCACAATCAGACTGTCACCGTGAGTGTTCACAACCAGCTGACAATGAACTCCGAGTTGCTAGCTTGGATCGCATCAGTGAACCATTTTTCCTTGTTCATTAGTCCTTGTGACTCGTTGTGTGAACCATTTGTCCTTGTTCATTAGTCCTTGTGACTCATTGTGTGAACCATTTGTCCTTGTTCATTAGTCCATATGACTGGTTGTGTGAACCATTTGTCCTTGTTTTTTAGTCCTTGTGACTCGTTGTTTAAACCATTTGTCCTTGTTTATTAGTCCTTGTGACTCGTTGTGTAAATCATTTGTCCTTTATATTGTGACTAGTTGTGTGAACCTTTTTTTCCTTGTTTATTAGTCTTTTTGACTCGTTGTGTGAACCATTTGTCTTTGTTCATTAGTCCTTGTAACTCGTTGTGTAAACTAATTGTCCTTGTTCATTAGTCCTTGTGACTCGTTGTGTTAACCATTTGTCCTTGTTCATTAGTCCTTGTGACTCGTTGTTTAAACCAGTTGCCCTTGCTTATTAGTCCTTATGACACGTTGTGTAAACCATTTGTCCTTGTTATTGTGACTTGTTGTGTGAAGCATTTTTCCATGGTCATTAGTCCTTAGGACTCGTTGTGTGAACCATTTGTCCTTGTTTATTTGTCCTTGTGTAAACTAATTGTCCTTGTTCATTATTCCTTGTGACTCGTTGTGTGAACCATTTGTCCTTGTTCATTAGTCCATATGACTGGTTGTGGAGTGAAACGTCTCACTCGATAATTTAAGCGGAAAACTAAAGTAACGAGCCTAAGTTTGCATGAAACAAACCCTTTGTTTAGGCGTGTCCTTAGAGGACGATTTGGATATGACTAGACCCGAACACAAAGCAATAGGACTAGCCTCGATAATTCAAAGCACACAAGCAAATGAATTACCAACCCCAAGCACAAAGCAATAGAGCTCTTCAAGCACAAAGCAAAGAAGAGATTTTTGTGAAGAAAACACTTGGTTTCTTACTCAGTTTTTAACTCAATCAAATCTGAGTTTTTACAACCAAGGGCTTTGGTTTATATAGTACCAAGCCTTCTAATCCTAACCACTTATTTTACATCCAATGGATATCATTAAACTACTAAGAAAACAAGAAAAAGTTGCTGAAAACTCCCCTAGGCTGCCGTGAGCATCAACCCAACAAGAACAATCCAAATGGTCTTCTCAATGTCTTACAACAAAAGGGACATAAGAGCTAACCTAGGAACACACAATTGGAGGCTTCCTTAGTCAATTTTAGGCTGGTATAAGCCCTTGAGAGCAGCCCCCAAAGCTCTTACACAATTGTAAGAATGATAGTGACACTTTGGACCTTCCTTGAAAGCGACATTTGAGCTTTTTTGAAAAATAATAAAACAGCCTCCTAGGACTGATTTGGACGGTCCAAGCAGCTGGTTTATGGCCTAGGATTGTCTTCATTTGTTTAATAAAAAAGATGGGACCGATTGGAAGCAAACTAAGCTCGATTGTTGAAACCGATAAACTCGTTACTCGGTTTTGTCTCGTGAATTCATCTCAGCTTGGATCCTTATTTAAATAAAAGTCCCTAGGCAAAAAGTCTCAAAATTCATTATAGAGTTGAGACATGACAAAATTTACCATGCTTTCCTAGACGGATTTTGAGTTTGACCCCAAAACAGGAGACGAGCCAAAACCGGGTTGTAGAACATCTCAGGAACTCAGTCGCATCTTGTAAGAAGCATATCTCTTAGCTCAGGATGAATATCAGGGCACATGATAGCTCATTTGAAAGCTAAGGCAGTTAACTTTCACCTCCAAAAAGAATCAACCTTATACGTTGAGTAAATCTTGAGTTATTCTACTTTAAGTGCACGTAGGTAATGGGCTGTCCAGTAATGCGCAATCTGTTTGCATCCGCCATATCTCAAGATATAGAGCAGCTATAGTAGTGATTCAATTCCATTGTTTAGCTAAGGTCCCAATCTTTCCAATGACATAAGAATCAAAGGATTTGCATGAGTATAACTTCAGATATAAGACATAGAAACCAGGCCTGTTGTAAGGACACTTCAAAAAGGCGATGAAATGCATTCAATTGTGATCCAACCCTTGGAATTTTTATTTTGGCTTAAAAATGAATCACAATGCAACAACTTTTGTTGCAGGTTGTGTGAACCATTTGTCCTTGTTCTTTAGTCCTTGTGACTCATTGTTTAAACCATTTGTCCTTGTTTATTAGACCTTGTGACTCGTTGTGTAAACCATTTGTCCTTGTTATTGTGACTAGTTGTGTGAACCTTTTTTTCCTTGTTTATTAGTCTTTTTGACACGTTGTGTGAACCATTTGTCTTTGTTCATTAGTCCTTGTAACTCGTTGTGTAAACTAATTGTCCTTGTGACTCGTTGTGTTAACCATTTGTCCTTGTTCTTTAGTCCTTGTGACTCGTTGTTTAAACCAGTTGCCCTTGCTTATTAGTCCTTATGACACGTTGTGTAAACCATTTGTCCTTGTTATTGTGACTTGTTGTGTGAAGCATTTTTCCTTGGTCATTAGTCCTTAGGACTCGTTGTGTGAACCATTTGACCTTGTTTATTTGTCCTTGTGTAAACTAATTGTCCTTGTTCATTATTCCTTGTGACTCGTTGTGTGAACCATTTGTCCTTGTTCATTAGTCCATGTGACTCGTTATGTGAACCATTTGTCCTTGTTCATTAGTCCATATGACTGGTTGTGGAGTGAAACGTCTCACTCGATAATTTAAGCGGAAAACTAAAGTAACGAGCCTAAGTTTGCATGAAACAAACCCTTTGTTTAGGCGTGTCCTTAGAGGACGATTTGGATATGACTAGACCCGAACACAAAGCAATAGGACTAGCCTCGATAATTCAAAGCACACAAGCAAATGAATTACCAACCCCAAGCACAAAGCAATGGAGCTCTTCAAGCACAAAGCAAAGAAGAGATTTTTGTGAAGAAAACACTTGGTTTCTTACTCAGTTTTTAACTCAATCAAATCTGAGTTTTTACAACCAAGGGCTTTGGTTTATATAGTACCAAGCCTTCTAATCCTAACCACTTATTTTACATCCAATGGATATCATTAAACTACTAAGAAAACAAGAAAAAGTTGCTGAAAACTCCCCTAGGCTGCCGTGAGCATCAACCCAACAAGAACAATCCAAATGGTCTTCTCAATGTCTTACAACAAAAGGGACATAAGAGCTAACCTAGGAACACACAATTGGAGGCTTCCTTAGTCAATTTTAGGCTGGTATAAGCCCTTGAGAGCAGCCCCCAAAGCTCTTACACAATTGTAAGAATGATAGTGACACTTTGGACCTTCCTTGAAAGCGACATTTGAGCTCTTTTGAAAAATAATAAAACAGCCTCCTAGGACTGATTTGGACGGTCCAAGCAGCTGGTTTATGGCCTAGGATTGTCTTCATTTGTTTAATAAAAAAGATGGGACCGATTGGAAGCAAACTAAGCTCGATTGTTGAAAACCGATAAACTCGTTACTCGGTTTTGTCTCGTGAATTCATCTCAGCTTGGATCCTTATTTAAATAAAAGTCCCTAGGCAAAAAGTCTCAAAATTCATTATAGAGTTGAGACATGACAAAATTTACCATGCTTTCCTAGACGGATTTTGAGTTTGACCCCAAAACATGAGACGAGCCAAAACCGGGTTGTAGAACATCTCAGGAACTCAGTCGCATCTTGTAAGAAGCATATCTCTTAGCTCAGCATGAATATCAGGGCACATGATAGCTCATTTGAAAGCTAAGGGAGTTAACTTTCACCTCCAAAAAGAATCAACCTTATACGTTGAGTAAATCTTGAGTTATTCTACTTTAAGTGCACGTAGGTCATGGGCTGTCCAGTAATGCGCAATCTGTTTGCATCCGCCATATCTCAAGATATAGAGCAGCTATAGTAGTGATTCAAATTCCATTGTTTAGCTAAGGTCCCAATCTTTCCAATGACATAAGAATCAAAGGATTTGCATGAGTATAACTTCAGATATAAGACATAGAAACCAGGCCTGTTGTAAGGACACTTCAAAAAGGCGATGAAATGCATTCAATTGTGATCCAACCCTTGGAATTTTTATTTTGGCTTAAAAATGAATCACAATGCAACAACTTTTGTTGCAGGTTGTGTGAACCATTTGTCCTTGTTCTTTAGTCCTTGTGACTCATTGTTTAAACCATTTGTCGTTGTTTATTAGACCTTGTGACTCGTTGTGTAAACCATTTGTCCTTGTTATTGTGACTAGTTGTGTGAACCTTTTTTTCCTTGTTTATTAGTCTTTTTGACACGTTGTGTGAACCATTTGTCTTTGTTCATTAGTCCTTGTAACTCGTTGTGTAAACTAATTGTCCTTGTGACTCGTTGTGTTAACCATTTGTCCTTGTTCTTTAGTCCTTGTGACTCGTTGTTTAAACCAGTTGCCCTTGCTTATTAGTCCTTATGACACGTTGTGTAAACCATTTGTCCTTGTTATTGTGACTTGTTGTGTGAAGCATTTTTCCTTGGTCATTAGTCCTTAGGACTCGTTGTGTGAACCATTTGACCTTGTTTATTTGTCCTTGTGTAAACTAATTGTCCTTGTTCATTATTCCTTGTGACTCGTTGTGTGAACCATTTGTCCCTGTTCATTAGTCCATGTGACTCGTTATGTGAACCATTTGTCCTTGTTCATTAGTCCATATGACTGGTTGTGGAGTGAAACGTCTCACTCGATAATTTAAGCGGAAAACTAAAGTAACGAGCCTAAGTTTGCATGAAACAAACCCTTTGTTTAGGCGTGTCCTTAGAGGACGATTTGGATATGACTAGACCCGAACACAAAGCAATAGGACTAGCCTCGATAATTCAAAGCACACAAGCAAATGAATTACCAACCCCAAGCACAAAGCAATGGAGCTCTTCAAGCACAAAGCAAAGAAGAGATTTTTGTGAAGAAAACACTTGGTTTCTTACTCAGTTTTTAACTCAATCAAATCTGAGTTTTTACAACCAAGGGCTTTGGTTTATATAGTACCAAGCCTTCTAATCCTAACCACTTATTTTACATCCAATGGATATCATTAAACTACTAAGAAAACAAGAAAAAGTTGCTGAAAACTCCCCTAGGCTGCCGTGAGCATCAACCCAACAAGAACAATCCAAATGGTCTTCTCAATGTCTTACAACAAAAGGGACATAAGAGCTAACCTAGGAACACACAATTGGAGGCTTCCTTAGTCAATTTTAGGCTGGTATAAGCCCTTGAGAGCAGCCCCCAAAGCTCTTACACAATTGTAAGAATGATAGTGACACTTTGGACCTTCCTTGAAAGCGACATTTGAGCTCTTTTGAAAAATAATAAAACAGCCTCCTAGGACTGATTTGGACGGTCCAAGCAGCTGGTTTATGGCCTAGGATTGTCTTCATTTGTTTAATAAAAAAGATGGGACCGATTGGAAGCAAACTAAGCTCGATTGTTGAAAACCGATAAACTCGTTACTCGGTTTTGTCTCGTGAATTCATCTCAGCTTGGATCCTTATTTAAATAAAAGTCCCTAGGCAAAAAGTCTCAAAATTCATTATAGAGTTGAGACATGACAAAATTTACCATGCTTTCCTAGACGGATTTTGAGTTTGACCCCAAAACAGGACACGAGCCAAAACCGGGTTGTAGAACATCTCAGGAACTCAGTCGCATCTTGTAAGAAGCATATCTCTTAGCTCAGGATGAATATCAGGGCACATGATAGCTCATTTGAAAGCTAAGGGAGTTAACTTTCACCTCCAAAAAGAATCAACCTTATACGTTGAGTAAATCTTGAGTTATTCTACTTTAAGTGCACGTAGGTAATGGGCTGTCCAGTAATGCGCAATCTGTTTGCATCCGCCATATCTCAAGATATAGAGCAGCTATAGTAGTGATTCAAATTCCATTGTTTAGCTAAGGTCCCAATCTTTCCAATGACATAAGAATCAAAGGATTTGCATGAGTATAACTTCAGATATAAGACATAGAAACCAGGCCTGTTGTAAGGACACTTCAAAAAGGCGATGAAATGCATTCAATTGTGATCCAACCCTTGGAATTTTTATTTTGGCTTAAAAATGAATCACAATGCAACAACTTTTGTTGCAGGTTGTGTGAACCATTTGTCCTTGTTCTTTAGTCCTTGTGACTCATTGTTTAAACCATTTGTCCTTGTTTATTAGACCTTGTGACTCGTTGTGTAAACCATTTGTCCTTGTTATTGTGACTAGTTGTGTGAACCTTTTTTTCCTTGTTTATTAGTCTTTTTGACACGTTGTGTGAACCATTTGTCTTTGTTCATTAGTCCTTGTAACTCGTTGTGTAAACTAATTGTCCTTGTGACTCGTTGTGTTAACCATTTGTCCTTGTTCTTTAGTCCTTGTGACTCGTTGTTTAAACCAGTTGCCCTTGCTTATTAGTCCTTATGACACGTTGTGTAAACCATTTGTCCTTGTTATTGTGACTTGTTGTGTGAAGCATTTTTCCTTGGTCATTAGTCCTTAGGACTCGTTGTGTGAACCATTTGACCTTGTTTATTTGTGGAATAAAACTCTAAGAACTCGAAATTGGACAGAATTTGAGTGCTAAAACGATTGCCAAATGCTAAGGATTGAGTATGGGGATATGACCTAAACCAAGCACAAAGCCAAGGTTTAAGACTAAGAGTTGGTTCAAGCACAAAGCAATGAACTTACTCAGCCCCTAGCACTAAGCAAAGGAGGTTCTTCTGGCACTAAGCAAAGAATTAAAGAGAGAAAACTAGTTTTTCACTTGTATTAATGTTCATTCAAATCTGAAGTTCTCAAGTGTTTAGCTTGGTTTATATAGACCAAGGCTTACAATCTTGACCCTTGATTACTAAGTACATCTAAAGGTCACAAAAAATAGCAGCTAACAACCAAGAAAACGGCAGCCTAGGCTATGACAAATCTGAAATGAAAAGGACATAAAGCAAAGAAAGTAAACTAATAGTCCAAACTTCCTTGTTTGTAGCTCAACTTCTTATTTATGATTATATGGACTGAAATGGGGCTTGAGGAAACCGTGTAAGAGTCCTTGCTGCAGCCATAAAGTCCCTTGAGCTTTGTTGGTTCAAAAGAGGAAGGTTGATAGCGACATAATGCACAAAAAACTAAGCTTGTTCCAGCCATGGTCCTGATTGCGCACGGTTTTAAAAGCTTGGCAAACTCTATGATAGGAACGGCTTTGGGATATAAGTTCCTACACAAAAACGTCCCAAACTCACCAAAGATTAATCCCATGCTGGAAATTGGCACGACTTCTTAGACGGAATTCATGTTAGACCTCAATCTAGTGCAAGGTCCAAAACCGGGTGAAATGTGGCCTTTGTCGGTTTGATTTGTTTCAATCTCCCCTTCTTGAAAAGGATTTGCCCTCAAATCCTCGAGCTTATCCTCCTCAATCTCTTCATAATAAGGACTTAAATCCCCAACATTGAAAGTTCCATGGACTCTATATTCTCCGGGAAGGTTTATCTTGTATGCATTGGACCCGAACTTCTCAAGTACTTCGAATGGACCATCAGCTCTAGGCATGAGCTTATTCTTCCTTTTTTCTGGAAATCTTTCTTTCCTCAAGTGTATCCAAACAAGATCTCCGGGTTCAAAGCTTTTGGTTCCCTTAACACCCTTGGATTTGGCCTTGTGAGCCTCATTAGCCTTCTCAATTTGCTTCTTGACTTGTTCATGGACATGGAGCATTTGTTCAACCCTTTTCTTAGCATCATAATCAATGGTATTTCTTTTGATGGGTGCCAAATCAGTAGGCATCATAGGATTCACGCCATATACCACCTCAAATGGAGACTTACCCGTGGTTGTGGAAGGGGCTCGGTTGAAGGCAAACTCGGCTTGAGCTAGTTTGAGGTCCCAATCTTTCAATGATCTTGCAACCGTGCACCTAAGGATCCTCCCCAAGGTCTTGTTGGTAACTTCCGTTTGCCCATCAGTTTGAGGGTGATGGGAGGTGCTAAACAAGAGCCTTGTTTTGAGTAGCTTCCATAAGGTTCTCCAAAAATGACTCATGAACTTGGAATCCCTATCCGAGACAATGGACTTAGGAATACCATGTAGCTTGACCACTTCTTTGAAATAGAGCTCGGCCACACTAGTTGCATCTTCGGTTTTCTTGCAAGCAATGAAATGAGCCATTTTGCTAAATCTATCCACAACCACCATGATTGAATCCTTCCCTCTTTGAGTTCTTGGTAAGCAACAATGAAATCCATGCTTATGTCTTCCCATGGCTGATTTGGAACCGGCAAAGGAGTGTAGGGGCCTGTTTGGAAATAGGATTTTGATTGTTGACAAGGAGCACACCTCTTGATCACATCTTGGACATCCCCAAGCATCTTAGGCCAATAGAATTGCTCTTGGAGTATGTCATAGGTCTTTTGAATGCCAAAGTGCCCGGCAAGACCATTGGAGTGAACTTCCCTTATCAACAAGTTTCTATAAGGTCCCCTAGGCACACACAACTTGTTCCCAAAGAATAAGAACCCATTTTGAACCAAGTATTTGCTCTTGAGCTTGATTTGGCCAGATTGAAGGAGCTCCCATTCTCCTTTAAAATCCGGATCTTCCACATATAATTCTTTCATGTACTCAAACCCAAGGACCCTTTGCTCCATGAAACTCAACATAATGAATCTCCTAGACAATGCATCAGCCACTATGTTATCTTTCCCCTCTATGTACTTGCTTGAGAAGTTGAAGGATTGTAAGAACTCCACCCATTTAGCATGCCTATGATTGAGCTTGTGTTGACCATTAATGTATTTGAGAGCCTCATGATCAGAATGTAGGACGAATGGTCGTGGTTTCAAGTAGTGACTCCAATGGGTTAAGGCTCGAACAATAGCATAGAACTCCTTATCATAAGTTGAGTAATTGAGCTTGGCACCACTCAATTTCTCACTAAAGTAAGCAATTGGCTTGTGCTCTTGAACAAGGACAGCCCCAATGCCAATGCCACTAGCATCACACTCAACTTCAAACAACTTATTGAAATTTGGCAAAGTAAGAATAGGAGACTCACAAAGCTTCTCTTTGATGATATTGAAGGATGATTCAGCCTTATCTCCCCATTTGAACTCCCCTTTCTTCATACATTCGGTTATAGGAGCCATAAGTGTGCTAAAATCTTTGATGAACCTCCTATAGAATGATGCCAACCCATGAAAACTCCTTACATCCGTGATATTCTTAGGTATAGGCCATGATTTGATTGCCTTAACCTTCTCTTGATCAACCAATATGCCACGGTCAGAAATGATAAAGCCCAAGAATTGGACTTCATTTTGCATAAAAGAACACTTCTCTAGCTTGCCATACAACTTGTGTTCCCTAAGAGTTTCAAACAACACTTGCAAATGCTTGAGGTGTTCTTCCTTGGAAGGACTATAAACCAAGATATCATCAAAGTAAACAACCACAAATCTGCCCAAATAAGGTCTAAGTACCTCGGTCATGAGCCTCATGAAGGTACTTGGTGCATTAGAAAGACCAAATGGCATGACAAGCCATTCATACAACTCATGCTTTGTTTTGAATGCGGTTTTCCACTCATCTCCTTCTTTGATTCTTACTTGGTGATAGCCTTGCCTTAAATCAATCTTTGAAAACAATTGAGCTCCACTAAGCTCATCCAAGATGTCATCAAGCCTAGGTATGGGAAACCTATACTTGATGGTAATGTTGTTGATAGCTCTACTATCCGTACACATCCTCCAAGACCCATCTTTCTTTGGCACTAAGAGGGCCGGGACAGCACACGGACTAAGGGACTCTCTCACAAAGCCTTTGCTTACAAGTTCTCCAATTTGTTGTTGTAATTCTTGAGTAGCTTTAGGATCACTTCTATAGGCAGCCTTGTTTGGTAATGTAGCTCCCGGAATGAAATCAATTTGATGCTCAATGCCCCTAAGAGGAGGCAAGCCACTTGGGAGCTCATTTGGGAACACATCTTCATAGGATTGGAGGAGCTCTTGGACCTCCTTAGGAAGTGAAACATTCTGCCCAAAAACCACATCTTTTGCAATAAGAGCATAGACATCTTCATCACCCTTTAACTCTTGGAGCATCTCGGCCTCATTGATCAATAATACCTCTTTTGAAGGCTCAAGCATGGATGGTGGTGTAGTATGCTTAAGGACGGGTGGAAGTGGTGTTAGAATGACCTTTCTTGAGCCAAACTTGAAGGTGTAAGTGTTGTCTCTCCCATGGTGTACCGAATCCCTATCAAACTCCCAAGGTCTCCCAAGAAGAAGATGACAAGCATCCATAGGTAGAACATCACAAAGGGCCTCATCCGAATAGTTCTTGCCAATGGAGAAGGTTACAAGGCATTGCTTATCCACTCTAACTTCTGCCCCCTTGTTAAGCCACCTTAATTTATAAGGACTAGGATGGTCTTGTGTGGGTAAAGATAGCTTTTCAATGAGAGTACTAGATGCTACATTGGTACAACTCCCTCCATCAATGATAAGATTGCAAACTCTTCCCTTAATGGTGCACCTAGACCTAAAGATTTGTTGTCTTTGGTCCATTTCCAAGGGTTGGGGTTGGGTATGCATCACTCTCCAAGTAACCAAGCTAAGACCCGCATCCGGCATGACCACATCATCCTCTTCATGGTCCGTTCCCTCCATTTCCCCATCACACACAAGAATCTCATCATCTCCCCAATGAACCACTTCAAAGCTACTAAGGGCTCTCTTGGTTGGGCATTCTTTGGCAAAGTGACCATAACCTTGGCATTGGTAACATTTTTTGAGAGGCATGGTCTTTTTTTGTGAGGTTTTTGGCTGCTTTTCCCTTGTCAAGTATGGTGGTTTTGTTTTGAGAGGGTGGTTCATTAATTTTGAAACTGGTTGGGGGTCTAAAGGTGGCGGTTTTGGTGGTTGGTTTGGTGGTTGTAGCCTTCCCTTTACCCATTTTCTCAACCCTTAAAGCCAAATTAACGGCTTCATCAAAGGACCATACTTGTTGCATTCTAACCCTATGAGCAATCTTAGTATCTAACCCTTCAACAAATCTAGCAATTTTCTGTTCGGGCTTCTCATTGAGTTCACATTGCAAAGTAAGTTGTTCAAAGTTTCTAAGATATGACTCAAGTGGTTGTTGGTCTTGTTTAAGTTGTGTGAGCTTAATGAAAATGTCTTGAGTGTACTCTTTAGGTATAAACTTCTCATTAAGCTTCTTTTTCAGTTTTAACCAAGACTTAATAGGTTCCTTACCATCCCTTCTTCTCTGATTTTTTAAGTTCTCATACCAAAGGGAGGCATAGCCTTTGAGTTTCAAGATTGCAACTTTAAAAGCTTTGCCATCAGAATAACCTTTAAACTCAAAGACTCTTTCAATGGTTCTAAACCAATCTAACAAATCCTCGGGGTTTAAACTACCATGAAAATCAGGAATTTCTACCTTTAAGTCTTTGTTGGGCTCTCCATGAAAGGCCTCGGCCATGGACTCCTCCGAATCAGAAAACTCCTCCTCCTCACGGCCACCATGAGCTCGTCCTCTACCCATGAAGCCACGGCCTCTACCCCTGCCTCTAGGTGGTTGTCCTCCTCTTGGTGGTGGTGTTGGAATATTAGCCATGATAACATTGAGAGATTCTAGCAACAAATCACATTTTTCAGAAAGTTGAGTAACTTGTGTTTCAATTCCAGCAATCCTTTCTTCACTCATGGTTGTTTTTTGTGTTTTTAATGTGGTTAGGGTATAATGAACTCACAAAGAAAGGATTTTGTTGTTTAACCAAAGCTCTGATAACCAATTTGGAATAAAACTCTAAGAACTCGAAATTGGACAGAATTTGAGTGCTAAAACGATTGCCAAATGCTAAGGATTGAGTATGGGGATATGACCTAAACCAAGCACAAAGCCAAGGTTTAAGACTAAGAGTTGGTTCAAGCACAAAGCAATGAACTTACTCAGCCCCTAGCACTAAGCAAAGGAGGTTCTTCTAGCACTAAGCAAAGAATTAAAGAGAGAAAACTAGGTTTTCACTTGTATTAATGTTCATTCAAATCTGAAGTTCTCAAGTGTTTAGCTTGGTTTATATAGACCAAGGCTTACAATCTTGACCCTTGATTACTAAGTACATCTAAAGGTCACAAAAAATAGCAGCTAACAACCAAGAAAACGGCAGCCTAGGCTATGACAAATCTGAAATGAAAAGGACATAAAGCAAAGAAAGTAAACTAATAGTCCAAACTTCCTTGTTTGTAGCTCAACTTCTTATTTATGATTATATGGACTGAAATGGGGCTTGAGGAAACCGTGTAAGAGTCCTTGCTGCAGCCATAAAGTCCCTTGACCTTTGTTGGTTCAAAAGAGGAAGGTTGATAGCGACATAATGCACAAAAAACTAAGCTTGTTCCAGCCATGGTCCTGATTGCGCACGGTTTTAAAAGCTTGGCAAACTCTATGATAGGAACGGCTTTGGGATATAAGTTCCTACACAAAAACGTCCCAAACTCACCAAAGATTAATCCCATGCTGGAAATTGGCACGACTTCTTAGACGGAATTCATGTTAGACCTCAATCTAGTGCAAGGTCCAAAACCGGGTGAAATGTGGCCTTTCTCGGTTTGATTTGTTTCAATTTGTCCTTGTGTAAACTAATTGTCCTTGTTCATTATTCCTTGTGACTCGTTGTGTGAACCATTTGTCCTTGTTCATTAGTCCACGTGACTCGTTATGTGAACCATTTGTCCTTGTTCATTAGTCCATATGACTGGTTGTGGAGTGAAACGTCTGACTCGATAATTTAAGCGGAAAACTAAACTAACGAGCCTAAGTTTGCATGAAACAAACCCTTTGTTTAGGCGTGTCCTTAGAGGACGATTTGGATATGACTAGACCCGAACACAAAGCAATAGGACTAGCCTCGATAATTCAAAGCACACAAGCAAATGAATTACCAACCCCAAGCACAAAGCAATGGAGCTCTTCAAGCACAAAGCAAAGAAGAGATTTTTGTGAAGAAAACACTTGGTTTCTTACTCAGTTTTTAACTCAATCAAATCTGAGTTTTTACAACCAAGGGCTTTGGTTTATATAGTACCAAGCCTTCTAATCCTAACCACTTATTTTACATCCAATGGATATCATTAAACTACTAAGAAAACAAGAAAAAGTTGCTGAAAACTCCCCTAGGCTGCCGTGAGCATCAACCCAACAAGAACAATCCAAATGGTCTTCTCAATGTCTTACAACAAAAGGGACATAAGAGCTAACCTAGGAACACACAATTGGAGGCTTCTTAGTCAATTTTCGGGTGGTATAAGCCATTGAGAGCAGCCACCAAAGCTCTTACACAATTGTAAGAATGATAGTGACACTTTGGACCTTCCTTGAAAGCGACGTTTGAGCTCTTTTGAAAAATAATAAAACAGCCTCCTAGGACTGATTTGGACGGTCCAAGCAGCTGGTTTATGGCCTAGGATTGTCTTCATTTGTTTAATAAAAAATATGGGACCGATTGGAAGCAAACTAAGCTCGATTGTTGAAAACCGATAAACTCGTTACTCGGTTTTGTCTCGTGAATTCATCTCAGCTTGGATCCTTATTTAAATAAAAGTCCCTAGGCAAAAAGTCTCAAAATTCATTATAGAGTTGAGACATGACAAAATTTACCATGCTTTCCTAGACGGATTTTGAGTTTGACCCCAAAACAGGAGACGAGCCAAAACCGGGTTGTAGAACATCTCAGGAACTCAGTCGCATCTTGTAAGAAGCATATCTCTTAGCTCAGGATGAATATCAGGGCACATGATAGCTCATTTGAAATCTAAGGGAGTTAACTTTCACCTCCAAAAAGAATCAACCTTATACGTTGAGTAAATCTTGAGTTATTCTACTTTTAGTGCACGTAGGTCATGGGCTGTACAGTAATGCGCAATCTGTTTGCATCCGCCATATCTCAAGCTATAGAGCAGCTATAGTAGTGATTCAAATTCCATTGTTTAGCTAAGGTCCCAAGCTTTCCAATGACATAAGAATCAAAGGATTTGCATGAGTATAACTTCAGATATAAGACATAGAAATCAGGCCTGTTGTAAGGACACTTCAAAAAGGCGATGAAATGCATTCAATTGTGATCCAACCCTTGGAATTTTTATTTTGGCTTAAAAATGAATCACAATGCAACAACTTTTGTTGCAGTTTGTGTGAACCATTTGTCCTTGTTCTTTAGTCCTTGTGACTCATTGTTTAAACCATTTGTCCTTGTTTATTAGACCTTGTGACTCGTTGTGTAAACCATTTGTCCTTGTTATTGTGACTAGTTGTGTGAACCTTTTTTTCCTTGTTTATTAGTCTTTTTGACACGTTGTGTGAACCATTTGTCTTTGTTCATTAGTCCTTGTAACTCGTTGTGTAAACTAATTGTCCTTGTTCATTAGTCCTTGTGACTCGTTGTGTTAACCATTTGTCCTTGTTCTTTAGTCCTTGTGACTCGTTGTTTAAACCAGTTGCCCTTGCTTATTAGTCCTTATGACACGTTGTGTAAACCATTTGTCCTTGTTATTGTGACTTGTTGTGTGAAGCATTTTTCATTGTTCATTAGTCCTTAGGACTCGTGGTGTGAACCATTTGTCCTTGTTTATTAGTCCTTGTGTAAACTAATTGTCCTTGTTCATTAGTCCTTGTAACTCGTTGTGTGAACCATTTGTCCTTGTTCTTTAGTCCTTGTGACTCGTTGATTAAACCATTTTTCCTTGTTTATTAGTCCTTGTGACTCATTGTGTAAACCATTTGTCCTTGTTATTGTGACTTGTTGTGTGAACCATTTTTCCTTGTTCATTAGTCCTTAGGACTCGTTGTGTGAACCATTTGTCCTTGTTTATTAGTCCTTGTGTAAACTAATTGTCCTTGTTCATTAGTCCTTGTGACTCGTTGTGTGAACCATTTGTCCTTGTGACTCGTTGTGTGAACCATTTTTCCTTGTTTATTAGTCCATGTGACTCGTTGTGTAAACCATTTGTCCTTGTTATGGTGACTTGTTGTGTGAACCATTTTTCCTTGTTCATTAGTCCTTGTGACTCGTTGTGTGAACCATTTGTCCTTGGTCATTAGTCCTTGTGACTCAATGTGTAAACTATTTGTCCATGTTCATCAGTACTTGTGACTCGTTGTGTGAACCATTTGTCCTTGTTTATTAGTCCTTGTACCTCGTTATGTTAACCATTTGTCCTTGTAACTCGTTGTGTGAACCATTTGTCCTTTTTCATTAGTCCTTATGACTCGTTGTGTGAAACATTTATCCTTGTTCTTTAGTCCTTGGTCCTTGTTGTGTGAACCATTTGTCTATGTTTATTAGTCCTTGTGACTCGTTGTGTAAACTATTTATCCTTATTGTTGTGACTTGTTGTGTGAAGCATTTTTCCTTGTTAATTAGTCCTTATGAATCGTTGTGTGAACCATTTGTCCTTGTTCATTAGTCCTTGTGACTCATTGTGTAAACTATTTGTCCTTTTTCATTAGTCCTTGTGACTCGTTGTGTGAACCATTTGTCCTTGTTCTTTAGTCCTTGTGACTCGTTATTTAAACCATTTGTCCTTGTTTATTAATCCTTGTGACTCGTTGTGTAAACCATTTATCCTTGTTATTGTGACTTGTTGTGTGAATGATACGAACTGAGCAGCGGAATTAAGAACGAATTGGACAGTGCTTAGGACTGTTCGTACTAGGTACGCGCAGACCTGAAACCGATCGCTTTAGAAAACGAAAGCTTTTAAACTAACGGACTGTTTTTGTGATACGAAAATGATGCAGGAAGTTATCGTAATGAACAGTCGCCGTGTCTGTTCAGTTGAAAGCCCAGAAAAAGCAGTAGATCACGCAATTACTTGGCATCCAAGGAAGTGGTGTCGAGACTTATTTCCTAAAAGAAGTCATATCCTAGTAAATTAGTTTTGTGATTTAGAAGTAATATTATTTCCAAATAATTAGTTTACTATTTCAGCAATAATTATAGTAGTTAATAACCTATTAATCTTAGTAATTAAGAGGCTTTAAGTCTAATTAGTAGGGGCTTTAATGTCTAATAAGTGTGGCACTTATTTTAGACCTTTTAGATGCTTTTTCGGTTACAATAGGCGTTTGATTAGGCTACATAAGGCCTGGTTGTTTCTTTACATAATAGTGAATGATTTTGAGAAAAAAACCAAGTTGTTAGTATTTTTTTGTGTGCAAATTGCTAATCCGGATTGATGCGCTCGATCCAACCTTAGTTCTTGTTTGACGCGTTTTCAAACATTAACTCGATCAACTAGCAATAGGTCTTGCGAAATTGATCACTATTGAACGATCTATAGGTCTAGATCGGTCAAATAACCCTTTTGTTTTCTTGTTTTGTTACAATATCAAAAACACATAAAAATTACCTGCAGCAGGAGCTGATAACCAGGTCATCACCTTTTTTGTGATTAGTCAGGCACAAGCAAAGCACCCTCATCTTCCACCAGAAATGACAGGCACAGTTCAAACCAGTGACATCACTCAGGCAACCTCAACTGCCAGTCCAACTTCACCAGGCCACAAGAAGAAGCAAAGGCTAGCCACTAGCAGCCACCTTGGCCAGCTGAATCCTTATTCAACTAGTCACAAATTAATCCTAAGGAGCCAGGCCAAATTCCTAAAGCATTGCACAAAAATTCAGACTGAAAGATAGTTGCAGGAGGGTAAATCAGATAAAGTAAAGTTGCCATTTTTGGCCAAACAAGGGAAAACTCTCAACAAAGAAGAACTTGGCCTGTTCAGCACTCATTTTATAGAGCCTTGAGCCACATAAGATGCCTGCACCAAAGCCATTTGACCCACAACAACCAGCCAAAGATTTCAGCAACCAAAGACAACATGTCACTATCAACCTGCAGCTCTTTTGTTCTTGTTTAGTTTGCCTTAATTTCTTTTGTATCCGTTTTAAAATAAGTCCACTACTCTTGTTTTCTTCCTAAGTTTAATCCTGGCCCTTAGATGGAGTTGTCTAGGGTTTATCATGAACACTTCACAGAAAGGCTTATATAAGGACCCTTTCTCAGTCTGTTGTACTCAGACTTTTGATTAATGAAAAACCTTGAGATTTCTCTCAAAAACTTGCAAATCTTTTAACTTTGCTGAGTCTTAGTTATAAGTCAGACTTAATATCTTCTTGTGCTTGCTTAGAAGGTGACTAAGGATCTGTGGTGCTACTTAGAATAGGTCTGTGCTTGCTTGAGCTATTTTAAGTGCATTGTCAGTTAAGCTTGAATTGATTACGTGCTTGCTTGAACAATTCAGTCTTAATCTTCTAAATTATTAAGTTTAATCTCTGTGCTTGCTTGAGAGTAAATTTGATAATTATATCCTCCTTTGTGTCCAGAAAATATCACAAAAACAGTCACAAGAGCCTTTCAAGGAAAGCTATGCGAGATTTTCTTTGTTTCAATCTGGTTTTCTATTTATTAAAAATTACTTGGAGTGTGTGTAAAATCCTGAGAATTGGCACAGTTTTAGTTTGCCCTTCTTAACTAAATTGTCACCAAGTTTCATGATTTTTCAAGATCATTTACTATTTTTACAAAAATCCCCAAGTTTATTGCATTCCCTGAAAATTGCTCTTTTACTGTTTGAGGATTTGTCAATTGTGCTTGTCCCCATAGTTTACTGCAAATCTGGTATCGAGCTTAGGTTCATAACATAATCCTACCTTGTGTTAGTCCTGAGTAAGAGAGAGGTAAGTTCATTTTCCCAGCTACATCAAAACTACAAAAACAACCCAATGAGTGAGGAGAGATTAGCAGGAATGGAAGCAAAGATGGATCAGTTAACCAACCTGGTTAATGTGACCCTGGAAGCTGTGAATACTGTAATGGCAAACATTCCCACTCCAGAAAGAGGAAGGCCACCACCCTATAGAGGAAGAGGCAGGGGTAGAGGTATCCTTGGAGCGGGGAAGGGGCCAACCACACCCTCGGAATGAAGAGGAACTCAACTCAGATTCAGAAGAATCCATGATGGAAGAAGGTAACTACTTGGCTAGAGATAAGGATGTTAAGGTAGAGATCCCTGATTTCCATGGTAGCTTAAATCCTGAGGACTTGTTAGACTGGCTTAGATCTGTTGAGAGAGTCTTTGAGTTTAAAAATTATGATGACAGAAAAGCTTTTAAGGTTGCTATTTTAAAACTCAAGGACTATGCATCTCTTTGGTATGAGAGTATGAAACACCAAAGAATTAGAGATGGAAAGGAACCAGTTAGGTCTTGGCTTAAGTTAAAAAAGAAGTTAAGGGAGAAATTAATAGCTAAAGACTATACTCAGGATATTTTTATCAAGCTGACTCAATTGAGACAAGAGCGAGTTAAGCGTCGAGGCCTACCTTAGGAGCTTTGAACAACTAACCCTACAATGTGAGGTCTTGAAAAACTGAGCAAAAGATTGCTAGGTTCATTGAGGTTTGGACCTAAGATAGCTAGCAAGGTGAGAATGCAACAAGTCGGTCATTTGATGAGGCGGTTAACCTAGCCTTAAGAATTGAGAAACTAGGAAAGGTGAAG
Organism: Silene latifolia; assembly: GCF_048544455.1. Taxonomy (NCBI): domain Eukaryota; kingdom Viridiplantae; phylum Streptophyta; class Magnoliopsida; order Caryophyllales; family Caryophyllaceae; genus Silene; species Silene latifolia. The sequence goes on from NC_133531.1 coordinate 49,783,828, forward strand.
CACTGACACCCAAATTTCCCACCGAACAACATTCAAACCCTAAAGCTGGTGTCAAAATTATTTTGAGGTACCTAAACCAGTTACTCAACCAACAGTAGACAAAGGGAAGGCACCCATGTATCCCAAACCCAACCCACCTCTATCCAGGGATAAGATCAAGTGCTTCCAATGCCAGGGCTTTGGCCATTTTAAGAAGGACTGTCCTGGTTAATGTTAGAAGGACAGTCCTTCTTAAAATGGCCAAAGCCCTGGCATTGGAAGCACTTGATCTTATCCCTGGATAGAGGTGGGTTGGGTTTGGGATACATGGGTGCCTTCCCTTTGTCTACTGTTGGTTGAGTAACTGGTTTAGGTACCTCAGTAATTTTGACACCAGTGTAGGGTTTGAATGTTGTTCTGGTGGGAAATTTGGGTGTTGCAGGCTTCACCTTTCCTAGTTTCTCAATTCTTAAGGCTAGGTTAACTGCCTCATCAAATGACCAGACTTGTTGCATTCTCACCTTGCTAGCTATCTTAGGTCAAACCCTCAATGAACCTAGCAATCTTTGCTCAGGTTTTTCAGTTGACCTCACATTGTAGGGTTAGTTGTTCAAAGCTCCTAAGGTAGGCCTCGACAGCTTAACTCGCTTCTTGTCTCAATTGAGTCAGCCTTTGATAAAAATATCCCGAGTATAGTCTTTAGCTATGAATTTCTCCCTTAACTTCTTTTTTAACTTAAGCCAAGACCTAACTGGTTCCTTTCCATCTCTAATTCTTTGGTGTTTCATACTCTCATACCAAAGAGATGCATAGCCCTTGAGTTTTAAAATAGCAACCTTAAAAGCTTTTTTGTCATCATAATTTTTAAACTCAAAGACTCTCTCAACAGATCTAAGCCGCCTAACAAGTCCTCGGATTTAAGCTACCATGGAAATCAGTGGATCTCTACCTTAACATCCTTATCTCTAGCCAAGTAGTTACCTTCTTCCATCATGGATTCTTCTGAATCTGAGTTGAGTTCCTCTTCATTCCGATGGTGTGGTTGGCCCCTTCCTGCTCCAAGGATACCTCTACCCCCGCTCTTCCTCTCGTAGGGTGGTGGCCTTCCTCTTTCTCGGGAGTGGGAATGTTTGCCATTACAAAGATTCACAGCTTCCAGGGTCACATTAACCAGGTTGGTTAACTGATCCATCTTTGCTTCCATTCCCGCTAATCTCTCCTCACTCATGGGTTGTTTTTGTAGTTTTGATGTAGCTGGGAAAATGAACTTACCTCTCTCTTACTCAGGACTAACACAAGGTAGGATTGTGTTATGAACCTAAGCTCTGATACCAGATTTGCAGTGTAAACTATGGGGACAAGCACAAATTGGACAAATCCTCGAAACAGCAAAAGAGCAATTTTCGTGGAATGCAATAAACTTGGGGATTTTTGTAAAATAGTAATGATCTTGAAAAATCATGAAACTTGGTGACAATTTAGTTAAGAGGGCAAACTAAAACTGTGCCAATTCTCAGGATTTTACACACAATCCAAGTAATTTTTAATAAATAGAAAACCAGATTGAAACAAAGAAAATCTTATGCTTTCTTGAAAGGCTCTTGTGACTGTTTTTGTGATATTTTCTGGACACAAAGGAGGATATAATTATCAAATTTACTCTCAAGCAAGCACAGAGATTAAACTTAATAATTTAGGAAGATTAAGACTGAATTGTTCAAGCAAGCACAGAATCAATTCAAGCTTAACCAGACAATGCACTTAAAATAGCTCAAGCAAGCACAGACCTATTCTAAGTAGCACCACAGATCCTTAATCACCTTCTAAGTAAGCACAAGAAGATATTAAGTCTGACTTATAACTAAGACTCAGCAAAGTTAAAAGATTTGCAAGTTTTTGAGAGAAATCTCAAGGTTTTTCATTAATCAAAAGTCTGAGTACAACAGACTGAGAAAGGGTCCTTATATAGGCCAGTTCCAGGATCTGTTCAGTTTGGTTAATTCCGCTGCACCCATACGAGTTTTATTCCTTCTAATAGAATTCGTATCATAAGTGGTATCAGAGCTTCGGCTCTTGATTTCCTTAAAACAAGACGGTCCTATGGGATTAAGAGAGATGGAATGCTACAACGATGAATTATTTTCATTTGAGGAGGAATCTCATATTGACGATACATCGTTAGTTGATCCTAACCTACCGCCAATTTTTGATGAAGAGAATGAAGATGTAGTTGAGGATAGGGCGATTTCATCAAGAGAAGAAGCAAGACAAAATTATGATTCTTTCCTTGAACATAAGTTTGCCAGCAATGAATTTACAAGTAATTATAAATCTCCATTAGAATCCTTTATAGACAAGTTCTTATACGGTGATATTCGTAATGGTGCTAATATCTTTACTTGGGTGTTAATGGGGAAATTTGAACATAAAGGTAATATTTGTGGATTGAAATTTGTTTTTAATAATTTCATACATGGAGGGTTGAAGGGTCATTGGCACGAGAGCACCTTGAAATCAAACAAGATAGATGAGCTTCAAGTCTACATCGAGGATGATGAATTAAAGGATGATTCAACACAATGTTCAAATTCATTGCTAATGTTTATCATTGATTTTGGATTTAAATTTGTGAGGTTCGTATTTGATCCCGGAGGGTTTAAGCATCATGAATTGAGGACAATTCCTTTCAAAGGGGGAGGGGATGATACGAAAATGATGCAGGAAGTTATCGTAATGAACAGTCGCCGTGTCTGTTCAGTTGAAAGCCCAGAAAAAGCAGTAGATCACGCAATTACTTGGCGTCCAAGGAAGTGGTGTCGAGACTTCTTTCCTAAAAGAAGTCATATCCTAGTAAATTAGTTTTATGATTTAGAAGTAATATTATTTCCAAATAATTAGTTTACTATTTCAGCAATAATTATAGTAGTTAATAACCTATTAATCTTAGTAATTAAGAGGCTTTAAGTCTAATTAGTAGGGGCTTTAATGTCTAATAAGTGTGGCACTTATTTTAGACCTTTTAGATGCTTTTTCGGTTACAATAGGCGTTTGATTAGGCTATATAAGGCCTGGTTGTTTCTTTACATAGTAGTGAATGATTTTGAGAAAAAAACCAAGTTGTTAGTATTTTTGTTGTGTGCAAATTGCTAATCCGGATTGATGCGCTCGATCCAACCTTAGTTCTTGTTTGACGCGTTTTCAAACATTAACTCGATCAACTAGCAATAGGTCTTGCGAAATTGATCACTATTGAACGATCTATAGGTCTAGATCGGTCAAATATCCCTTTTGTTTTCTTGTTTTGTTACAATATCAAAAACACATAAAAATTACCTGTTTCAAATTCACAATCAAACAGTTCCAGAAACCATTCAAATCATACAAATTCATAAATCGGACAGTTCCAGGATCTGTTCAGTTTGGTTAATTCCGCTGCACCCATACGAGTTTTATTCCTTCTAATAGAATTTGTATCAAGGTAAGACCCGATATTATAAACATCATGTTCCCCATCCTTATACAACAACGATTCGTCATAATCATCAAAGAGCGGAGGTAAATCAAGACAGTGCAGACCTGAAACTGATCAATTTAGAGAACAAAAGATTAAAGATTAACGGACTGTTTTTGGCGAACCGAACGTACTAGGTACGACCAGTTCTGATTTTTGTATATAAGGGAGAGTGTTTTGAACAAGCAAGACCTATTACTTGATCAAAGTGAGTGAGATCAAGACCTATTGATCAACAACTCGAGAATTTTAATTAGAAACGCGTTCCAATCAAAACCAGTTTTGTTTCTAAGCAAGAAACGATTTTTGTAAACACAAGTTTGAGCAAATTTCTGGATTCATTTTATTCATAAGCAACAAGGCATTATATAGCCTTCAAGGAGCCGTCCAAACAGGCCAAGAAATGTGAAGAGTTGAGCAATCACTCTTCACTTGATTACAACAATTAAACCTCTAAGTTCAATGCACCAAAATAAATACTAGATAAACTTAAGATTTTATTTTAACAAGTTAATCTGAAATGTTAATAAAATTGTGTAGCTTGGACCGTCCCTTCCTTGGAAATGTGTGTGATACATATTTGGACCATATTCAATAAAGTCGAGATTCATTTAATCATCCCGAGATTCATTAAACCAACCCCAAATAATCATCAGAATGCATTAAACTGATATCCGACATTCATTGAATCCGTCCTTCCATTGATCCGTATCCCAACTCGCATCATTTTGGTGAACCGAACGTACTGGGTACAACCAGTTCTGATTTTTATGTATAAGGGGATAGTGTTTGAACAAGCAAGACTTATTACTTGAACAAAGTGAGTGAGACCAAGACCTATTGATCAACAACTCGGGAATTTTAATCAAAATCGCGTTCCAATCAAAATCAGTTTCGTTTCTAAGCAAGAAACGATTTTTGTAAACTCAAGTTTATGCAAATTTCTGGATGATTTTATTCATAAGCTTGAAAGCATTATATAGCCTCAAGGATGCCGTCCAAACAGCCAAGCAAGTTGAAGAGTTGAGCAATCACTCTTCACTTAATTACAACACTTAAAGCTACAAGTTCAATGAACTTAGACAACTACTAATTAAGCTTAAGATTTTATTGTAATAACATAATCTGAAAAATGCTAATAAAAACGTAATATTGGACCGTCCTCCCTTGGAATGCGTGTTCACCAACACCAACAGCTCCCTTGTTCCATAATTAGCAAATTCACAAAGGAAGGATAATTGAAACACAAAGGCTGAAAATTACGAGCCACAATCAGACTGTCACCGTGAGTGTTCACAACCAGCTAACAATCAACTCCGAGTTGCTAGCTTGGATCGCATCAGTGAACCATTTTTCCTTGTTCATTAGTCCTTGTGACTCGTTGTGTGAACCATTTGTCCTTGTTCATTAGTCCTTGTGACTCGTTGTGTGAACCATTTGTCCTTGTTCATTAGTCCATATGACTGGTTGTGTGAACCATTTGTCCTTGTTTTTTAGTCCTTGTGACTCGTTGTTTAAACCATTTGTCCTTGTTTATTAGTCCTTGTGACTCGTTGTTTAAATCATTTGTCCTTGTTATTGTGACTAGTTGTGTGAACCTTTTTTTCCTTGTTTATTAGTCTTTTTAACTCGTTGTGTGAACCATTTGTCTTTGTTCATTAGTCCTTGTAACTCGTTGTGTAAACTAATTGTCCTTGTTCATTAGTCCTTGTGACTCGTTGTGTTAACCATTTGTCCTTGCTCTTTAGTCCTTGTGACTCGTTGTTTAAACCAGTTGCCCTTGCTTATTAGTCCTTATGACACGTTGTGTAAACCATTTGTCCTTGTTATTGTGACTTGTTGTGTGAAGCATTTTTCCTTGGTCATTAGTCCTTAGGACTTGTTGTGTGAACCATTTGTCCTTGTTTATTAGTCCTTGTGTAAACTAATTGTCCTTGTTCATTATTCCTTGTGACTCGTTGTGTGAACCATTTGTCCTTGTTCATTAGTGCTTGTGACTCGTTGTGTGAACCATTTGTCCTTGTTCATTAGTCCTTGTGACTCATTGTTTAAACCATTTGTCCTTGTTTATTAGACCTTGTGACTCGTTGTGTAAACCATTTGTCCTTGTTATTGTGACTAGTTGTGTGAACCTTTTTTTCCTTGTTTATTAGTCTTTTTGACACGTTGTGTGAACCATTTGTCTTTGTTCATTAGTCCTTGTAACTCGTTGTGTAAACTAATTGTCCTTGTTCATTAGTCCTTGTGACTCGTTGTGTTAACCATTTATCCTTGTTCTTTAGTCCTTGTGACTCCTTGTTTAAACCAGTTGCCCTTGTTTATTAGTCCTTATGACACGTTGTGTAAACCATTTGTCCTTGTTATTGTGACTTGTTGTGTGAAGCATTTTTCATTGTTCATTAGTCCTTAGGACTCGTGGTGTGAACCATTTGTCCATGTTTATTAGTCCTTGTGTAAACTAATTGTCCTTGTTCATTTGTCCTTGTGACTCGTTGTGTGAACCATTTGTCCTTGTTCTTTAGTCCTTGTGACTCGTTGATTAAACCATTTTTCCTTGTTTATTAGTCCTTGTGACTCGTTGTGTAAACCATTTGTCCTTGTTATTGTGACTTGTTGTGTGAACCATTTTTCCTTGTTCATTAGTCCTTAGGACTCGTTGTGTGAACCATTTGTCCTTGTTTATTAGTCCTTGTGTAAACTAATTGTCCTTGTTCATTAGTCCTTGTGACTCGTTGTGTGAACCATTTGTCCTTGTGACTCGGTGTGTGAACCATTTTTCCTTGTTTATTAGTCCTTGTGACTCGTTGTGTAAACCATTTGTCCTTGTTATTGTGACTTGTTGTGTGAACCATTTTTCCTTGTTCATTAGTCCTTGTGACTCGTTGTGCGAACCATTTGTCCTTGTTCATTAGTCCTTGTGACTCGTTGTGTAAATTATTTGTCTTTGTTCATTAGTCCTTGTGACTCGTTGTGTGAACCATTTGTCCTTGTTCATTAGTCCTTGTAGCTCGTTATGTTAACCATTTGTCCTTGTAACTCGGTGTGTGAACCATTTGTCCTTTTTCATTAGTCCTTATGACTCGTTGTGTGAAGCATTTATCCTTGTTCTTTAGTCCTTGGTTCTTGTTGTGTGAACCATTTGTCTATGTTTATTAGTCCTTGTGACTCGTTGTGTAAACTATTTGTCCTTATTGTTGTGACTTGTTGTGTGAAGCATTTTTCCTTGTTAATTAGTCCTTATGACTCGTTGTGTGAACCATTTGTCCTTGTTCATTAGTCCTGGAATAAAACTCTAAGAACTCGAATTTGGACAGAATTTGAGTGCTAAAAACGATTGCCAAATGCTAAGGATTGAGTATGGGGATATGACCTAAACCAAGCACAAAGCCAAGGTTTAAGACTAAGAGTTGGTTCAAGCACAAAGCAATGAACTTACTCAGCCCCTAGCACTAAGCAAAGGAGGTTCTTCTAGCACAAAGCAAAGAATGATAAGAGAGAAAACTAGGTTTTCACTTGTATTAATGTTCATTCAAATCTGAAGTTCTCAAGTGTTTAGCTTGGTTTATATAGACCAAGGCTTACAATCTTGACCCTTGATTACTAAGTACATCTAAAGGTCACAAAAATAGCAGCTAACAACCAAAGAAAACGGCAGCCTAGGCTATGACAAATCTGAAATGAAAAGGACATAAAGCAAAGAAAGTAAACTAATAGTCCAAACTTCCTTGTTTGTAGCTCAACTTCTTATTTATGATTATATGGACTGAAATGGGGCTTGAGGAAACCGTGTAAGAGTCCTTGCTGCAGCCATAAAGTCCCTTGAGCTTTGTTGGTTCAAAAGAGGAAGGTTGATAGCGACATAATGCACAAAAAACTAAGCTTGTTCCAGCCATGGTCCTGAATGCGCACGGTTTTAAAAGCTTGGCAAACTCTATGATAGGAACGGCTTTGGGATATAAGTTCCTACACAAAAACGTCCCAAACTCACCAAAGATTAATCCCATGCTGGAAAATGGCACGACTTCTTAGACGGAATTCATGTTAGACCTCAATCTAGTGCAAGGTCCAAAACCGGGTGAATTGTGGCTTTTCTCGGTTTGATTTGTTTCAATCTCCCCTTCTTGAAAAGGATTTGCCCTCAAATCCTCGAGCTTATCCTCCTCAATCTCTTCATAATAAGGACTTAAATCCCCAACATTGAAAGTTCCATGGACTCCATATTCTCCGGGAAGATTTATCTTGTATGCATTGGACCCAAACTTCTCAAGTACTTTGAATGGACCATCAGCTCTAGGCATGAGCTTATTCTTCCTTTTTTCTGGAAATCTTTCTTTCCTCAAGTGTATCCAAACAAGATCTCCGGGTTCAAAGCTTTTGGTTCCCTTAACACCCTTGGATTTGGCCTTGTGAGCCTCATTAGCCTTCTCAATTTGCTTCTTGACTTGTTCATGGACATGGAGCATTTGTTCAACCCTTTTCTTAGCATCATAATCAATGGTATTTCTTTTGATGGGTGCCAAATCAGTAGGCATCATAGGATTCACGCCATATACCTCCTCAAATGGAGACTTGCCCGTGGTTGTGGAAGGGGCTCGGTTGAAGGCAAACTCGGCTTGAGCTAGTTTGATGTCCCAATCTTTCAATGATCTTGCAACCGTGCACCTAAGGATCCTCCCCAAGGTCTTGTTGGTAACTTCCGTTTGCCCATCAGTTTGGGGGTGATGGGAGGTGCTAAACAAGAGCCTTGTTTTGAGTAGCTTCCATAAGGTTCTCCAAAAATGACTCATGAACTTGGAATCCCTATCCGAGACAATGGACTTAGGAATACCATGTAGCTTGACCACTTCTTTGAAATAGAGCTCGGCCACACTAGTTGCATCTTCGGTTTTCTTGCAAGCAATGAAGTGAGCCATTTTGCTGAATCTATCCACAACCACCATGATTGAATCCTTCCCTCTTTGAGTTCTTGGTAAAGCAACAATGAAATCCATGCTTATGTCTTCCCATGGCTGATTTGGAACCGGCAAAGGAGTGTAGGGGCCTGTTTGGAAATAGGATTTTGATTGTTGACAAGGAGCACACCTCTTGATCACATCTTGGACATCCCCAAGCATCTTAGGCCAATAGAATTGCTCTTGGAGTATGTCATAGGTCTTTTGAATGCCAAAGTGTCCGGCAAGACCATTGGAGTGAACTTCCCTTATCAATAAGTTTCTATAAGGTCCCCTAGGCACACACAACTTGTTTCCAAAGAATAAGAACCCATTTTGAACCAAGTATTTGCTCTTGAGCTTGATTTGGCCAGATTGAAGGAGCTCCCATTCTCCTTTAAAATCCGGATCTTCCACATATAATTCTTTCATGTACTCAAACCCAAGGACCCTTTGCTCCATGAAACTCAACATAATGAATCTCCTAGACAATGCATCAGCCACTATGTTATCTTTCCCTTCTATGTACTTGCTTGAGAAGTTGAAGGATTGTAAGAACTCCACCCATTTAGCATGCCTATGATTGAGCTTGTGTTGACCATTAATGTATTTGAGAGCCTCATGATCAGAATGTAGGACGAATGGTCGTGGTTTCAAGTAGTGACTCCAATGGGTTAAGGCTCGAACAATAGCATAGAACTCCTTATCATAAGTTGAGTAATTGAGCTTGGCACCACTCAATTTCTCACTAAAGTAAGCAATTGGCTTGTGCTCTTGAACAAGGACAGCCCCAATGCCAATGCCACTAGCATCACACTCAACTTCAAACAACTTATTGAAATTTGGCAAAGTAAGAATAGGAGACTCACAAAGCTTCTCTTTGATGATATTGAAGGATGATTCAGCCTTATCTCCCCATTTGAACTCCCCTTTCTTCATACATTCGGTTATAGGAGCCATAAGTGTGCTAAAATCTTTGATGAACCTCCTATAGAATGATGCCAACCCATGAAAACTCCTTACATCCGTGATATTCTTAGGTATAGGCCATGATTTGATTGCCTTAACCTTCTCTTGATCAACCAATATGCCACGGTCAGAAATGATAAAGCCCAAGAATTGGACTTCATTTTGCATAAAAGAACACTTCTCTAGCTTGCCATACAACTTGTGTTCCCTAAGAGTTTCAAACAACACTTGCAAATGCTTGAGGTGCTCTTCCTTGGAAGGACTATAAACCAAGATATCATCAAAGTAAACAACCACAAATCTGCCCAAATAAGGTCTAAGTACCTCGGTCATGAGCCTCATGAAGGTACTTGGTGCATTAGAAAGACCAAATGGCATGACAAGCCATTCATACAACCCATGCTTTGTTTTGAATGCGGTTTTCCACTCATCTCCTTCTTTGATTCTTACTTGGTGATAGCCTTGCCTTAAATCAATCTTTGAAAACAATTGAGCTCCACTAAGCTCATCCAAGATGTCATCAAGCCTAGGTATGGGAAACCTATACTTGATGGTAATGTTGTTGATAGCTCTACTATCCGTACACATCCTCCAAGACCCATCTTTCTTTGGCACTAAGAGGGCCGGGACAGCACACGGACTAAGGGACTCTCTCACAAAGCCCTTGCTCACAAGTTCTCCAATTTGTTGTTGTAATTCTTGAGTAGCTTTAGGATCACTTCTATAGGCAGCCTTGTTTGGTAATGTAGCCCCCGGAATGAAATCAATTTGATGCTCAATGCCCCTAAGAGGAGGCAAGCCACTTGGGAGCTCATTTGGGAACACATCTTCATAGGATTGGAGGAGCTCTTGGACCTCCTTAGGAAGTGAAACATTCTGCCCAAAAACCACATCTTTTGCAATAAGAGCATAGACATCTTCATCACCGTTTAACTCTTGGAGCATCTCGGCCTCATTGATCAATAATACCTCTTTTGAAGGCTCAAGCATGGATGGTGGTGTAGTATGCTTAAGGACGGGTGGAAGTGGTGTTAGAATGACCTTTCTTGAGCCAAACTTGAAGGTGTAAGTGTTGTCTCTCCCATGGTGTACCGAATCCCTATCAAACTCCCAAGGTCTCCCAAGAAGAAGATGACAAGCATCCATAGGTAGAACATCACAAAGGGCCTCATCCGAATAGTTCTTGCCAATGGAGAAGGTTACAAGGCATTGCTTATCCACTCTAACTTCTGCCCCCTTGTTAAGCCACCTTAATTTATAAGGACTAGGATGGTCTTGTGTGGGTAAAGATAGCTTTTCAATGAGAGTACTAGAGGCTACATTGGTACAACTCCCTCCATCAATGATAAGATTGCAAACTCTTCCCTTAATGGTGCACCTAGACCTAAAGATTTGTTGTCTTTGGTCCATTTCCAAGGGTTGGGGTTGGGTATGCATCACTCTCCAAGTAACCAAGCTAAGACCCGCATCCGGCATGACCACATCATCCTCTTCATGGTCCGTTCCCTCCATTTCCCCATCACACACAAGAATCTCATCATCTCCCCAATGAACCACTTCAAAGCTACTAAGGGCTCTCTTGGTTGGGCATTCTTTGGCAAAGTGACCATAACCTTGGCATTGGTAACATTTTTTGAGAGGCATGGTCTTTTTTTGTGAGGTTTGGCTGCTTTTCCCTTGTCAAGTATGGTGGTTTTGTTTTGAGAGGGTGGTTCATTAATTTTGAAACTGGTTGGGGGTCTAAAGGTGGCGGTTTTGGTGGTTGGTTTGGTGGTTGTAGCCTTCCCTTTACCCATTTTCTCAACCCTTAAAGCCAAATTAACGGCTTCATCAAAGGACCATACTTGTTGCATTCTAACCCTATGAGCAATCTTAGTATCTAACCCTTCAACAAATCTAGCAATTTTCTGTTCGGGCTTCTCATTGAGTTCACATTGCAAAGTAAGTTGTTCAAAGTCTCTAAGATATGACTCAAGTGGTTGTTGGTCTTGTTTAAGTTGTGTGAGCTTAATGAAAATGTCTTGAGTGTACTCTTTAGGTATAAACTTCTCATTAAGCTTCTTTTTCAGTTTTAACCAAGACTTAATAGGTTCCTTACCATCCCTTCTTCTCTGATTTTTTAAGTTCTCATACCAAAGGGTAGCATAGCCTTTGAGTTTCAAGATTGCAACTTTAAAAGCTTTGCCATCAGAATAACCTTTAAACTCAAAGACTCTTTCAATGGTCCTAAACCAATCTAACAAATCCTCGGGGTTTAAACTACCATGAAAATCAGGAATTTCTACCTTTAAGTCTTTGTTGGGCTCTCCATGAAAGGCCTCGGCCATGGACTCCTCCGAATCAGAAAGCTCCTCCTCCTCACGGCCACCATGAGCTCGTCCTCTACCCATGAAGCCACGGCCTCTACCCCTGCCTCTAGGTGGTTGTCCTCCTCTTGGTGGTGGTGTTGGAATATTAGCCATGATAACATTGAGAGATTCTAGCAACAAATCACATTTTTCAGAAAGTTGAGTAACTTGTGTTTCGATTCCAGCAATCCTTTCTTCACTCATGGTTGTTTTTTGTGTTTTTAATGTGGTTAGGGTATAATGAACTCACAAAGAAAGGATTTTTGTTGTTAACCAAAGCTCTGATAACCAATTTGGAATAAAACTCTAAGAACTCGAATTTGGACAGAATTTGAGTGCTAAAACCGATTGCCAAATGCTAAGGATTGAGTATGGGGATATGACCTAAACCAAGCACAAAGCCAAGGTTTAAGACTAAGAGTTGGTTCAAGCACAAAGCAATGAACTTACTCAGCCCCTAGCACTAAGCAAAGGAGGTTCTTCTAGCACAAAGCAAAGAATGATAAGAGAGAAAACTAGGTTTTCACTTGTATTAATGTTCATTCAAATCTGAAGTTCTCAAGTGTTTAGCTTGGTTTATATAGACCAAGGCTTACAATCTTGACCCTTGATTACTAAGTACATCTAAAGGTCACAAAAATAGCAGCTAACAACCAAAGAAAACGGCAGCCTAGGCTATGACAAATCTGAAATGAAAAGGACATAAAGCAAAGAAAGTAAACTAATAGTCCAAACTTCCTTGTTTGTAGCTCAACTTCTTATTTATGATTATATGGACTGAAATGGGGCTTGAGGAAACCGTGTAAGAGTCCTTGCTGCAGCCATAAAGTCCCTTGAGCTTTGTTGGTTCAAAAGAGGAAGGTTGATAGCGACATAATGCACAAAAAACTAAGCTTGTTCCAGCCATGGTCCTGAATGCGCACGGTTTTAAAAGCTTGGCAAACTCTATGATAGGAACGGCTTTGGGATATAAGTTCCTACACAAAAACGTCCCAAACTCACCAAAGATTAATCCCATGCTGGAAAATGGCACGACTTCTTAGACGGAATTCATGTTGGACCTCAATCTAGTGCAAGGTCCAAAACCGGGTGAATTGTGGCTTTTCTCGGTTTGATTTGTTTCAAGTCCTTGTGACTCGTTGTGTAAACTATTTGCCCTTATTCATTAGTCCTTGTGACTCGTTGTGTGAACCATTTGTCCTTGTTCTTTAGTCCTTGTGACTCGTTATTTAAACCATTTGTCCTTGTTTATTAGTCCTTGTGACTCGTTGTGTAAACCATTTATCCTTGTTATTGTGACTTGTTGTGTGAATGATACGAACTGAGCAGCGGAATTAAGAACGAATTGGACAGTGCTTAGGACTGTTTATACTAGGTACGCGCAGACCTGAAACCGATCGCTTTAGAAAACGAAAGCTTTTAAATTAACGGACTGTTTTTGGTGAACCGAACGTACTAGGCACGACCAGTTCTGATTTTTATGTATAAGGGGATAGTGTTTGAACAAGCAAGACTTATTACTTGAACAAAGTGAGTGAGACCAAGACCTATTGATCAACAACTCGGGAATTTTAATCAAAATTGCGTTCCAATCAAAATCAGTTTTGTTTCTAAGCAAGAAACGATTTTTGTAAACTCAAGTTTATGCAAATTTCTGGATGATTTTATTCATAAGCTTGAAGGCATTATATAGCCTCAAGGATGCCGTCCAAACAGCCAAGCAAGTTAAAGAGTTGAGCAATCACTCTTCACTTAATTACAACACTTAAAGCTACAAGTTCAATGAACTTAGACAACTACTAATTAAGCTTAAGATTTTATTGTAATAACATAATCTGAAAAATGCTAATAAAAACGTAATATTGGACCGTCCTCCCTTGGAATGCGTGTTCACCATCAGCTCCCTTGTTCCATACTTAGCAAATTCACAAAGGAAGGATAATTGAAACACAAAGGCTGAAAATTACGAGCCACAATCAGACTGTCACCGTGAGTGTTCACAACCAGCTGACAATCAACTCCGAGTTGCTAGCTTGGATCGCATCATCCCCTCCCCCTTGGAAAGGAATTGTCCTCAATTCTCGATGCTTTATTTGCTTGTTCCTTCAACTCATACTCATTACTCCTCCCTCTATGCAACACATCCCGGTCATATTGCCATGGCCGTCCCAACAAAATATGACAAGCATCCATGGGAATAACATCACACAACACCTCGTCGACATAGGAACCCATAACCAAGCCAACACGGGCCTGTTTTGACACTTTAACGCTGCTGCCATCATCTAACCAATGTAATGCATATGGGTGTGGGTGCTTAGTAGTCATAAGACCCAATTTCGACACCATTTCAGTAGAGGCCATGTTTGTACAACTACCCCCATCGATAATTAGACTACACCACTTATCATTTACCCGACACTTAGTATGAAACAATTGATTTCGTTGCTCCGAATCAGTAGGTATAGTCTTTACTTGCAAGGTTCGTAAAACCAGATTTGTGTCGTAAATTGGTGCCTCATAATCCTCTACCAAATCGTCCTCTTCCTCACTTTCATTTAGATTAAACAGTTCACCCATCTGTTCTTCCTCGGCCAACAACTCATCCCTACACTCAACCGCTTCTCTCAAGGTCACAACTCTTTTATTTGGACACGTGCTTTGATAATGACCGAACCCTTGACATTTGAAACAACGGACTTTGGACAGATTAGTCTCCTTGGTCGTGGTTCTAGGGGTCGTGTTAGATGGTGTCGTGGTCTTGCTAGGACCCCCAAAAGTGTTGGTAGGTGTTTCGGTTTTAGGGGTTGTTTCGGTTTTGGTCCATGACTTATTCCTTCCCGATTCTGAACTCGACCCTCCCCCATATTTAGACTTCCCTTGTGACTCTACTTTCAAACAAAGACCACAAAGAGTATCAAAATCAGAATAGGGGTATAAACTCAACAGAACTAGCAATGTTATAATTCAATCCACGCAAAAATCTAGACATTTTTTGCTCTTCTACTTCCTCCAATTCGCCCATCAAACATAAGTTTTCAAATTCATTAATATACTCACTAACACTTAGTTTTCCTTGTCTCAAATCAGCAATCTTACGATATGTAGCTAACCTATGGGTCGTTGGCACATACCTTTTACGAAGGTTACGTTTCAGAGACTCCCAAGAATCAATCTTTCCTTTCCCCGAGCGCACCCTCTTGGCCGTCAACCCTTCAAACCATAGAGATGCTCCCTTGCTTAATTTCAGAATTGCATACCTGCACCTTTTCTCATCGTCCAATTCTTTGAAATCAAACATACGATCTATCTTCCGTTCCCACTCCAAATAGGCTTCGGGATCAGCTCCTGGAATAAAACTCTAAGAACTCGAAATTGGACAGAATTTGAGTGCTAAAACGATTGCCAAATGCTAAGGATTGAGTATGGGGATATGACCTAAACCAAGCACAAAGCCAAGGTTTAAGACTAAGAGTTGGTTCAAGCACAAAGCAATGAACTTACTCAGCCCCTAGCACTAAGCAAAGGAGGTTCTTCTAGCACTAAGCAAAGAATTATAAGAGAGAAAACTAGGTTTTCACTTGTATTAATGTTCATTCAAATCTGAAGTTCTCAAGTGTTTAGCTTGGTTTATATAGACCAAGGCTTACAATCTTGACCCTTGATTACTAGTTACATCTAAGGGCCACAAAAATAGCAGCTAAAGACCAAGAAAAACGGCAGCCAAGGACTATGACAAATCTGAAATGAAAAGGACATAAAGCAAAGAAAGTAAACTAATAGTCCAAACTTCCTTGTTTGTAGCTCAACTTCTTATTTATGATTATATGGACTGAAATGGGGCTTGAGGAAACCGTGTAAGAGTCCTTGTTGCAGCCATAAAGTCCCGTGAGCTTTGTTGGTTCAAAAGAGGAAGGTTGATAGCGACATAATGCACAAAAAACTAAGCTTGTTCCAGCCATGGTCCTGATTGCGCGCGGTTCAAAAAGCTTGGCAAACTCTATGATAGGAACGGCTTTGGGATATAAGTTCCTACACAAAAACGTCCCAAACTCACCAAAGATTAATCCCATGCTGGAAAATGGCACGACTTCTTAGACGGAATTCATGTTAGACCTCAATCTAGTGCAAGGTCCAAAACCGGGTGAAATGTGGCCTTTCTCGGTTTGATTTGTTTCAATCTCCCCTTCTTGAAAAGGATTTGCCCTCAAATCCTCGAGCTTATCCTCCTCAATCTCTTCATAATAAGGACTTAAATCCCCAACATTGAAAGTTCCATGGACTCCATATTCTCCGGGAAGGTTTATCTTGTATGCATTGGACCCAAACTTCTCAAGTACTTCGAATGGACCATCAGCTCTAGGCATGAGCTTATTCTTCCTTTTTTCTGGAAATCTTTCTTTCCTCAAGTGTATCCAAACAAGATCTCCGGGTTCAAATGATGCGAATTGGCAGCGGAAATTGAAAAGTAATGTTTATGTGTTTTTTTTGATATTGTGAAAGAAACAAGAAATAAAGGATATTTGTTTCGAATTATGTAAATAAATCGAACCAATGGGATATTTGCTTGAGCTAGACCTATAACTCAAACAATGGTGAACTATAATCAAGACCTATTGATTATAACTCGGGTTAATGCTTGAAACGCGTCAAACAATAACAAAGGATTGGCCGCAACCATTTTCAACTCAAAACAAGTTTTTTCTAAATTTCTTCATTCATTTTATTCATAAGCTTCAAGGCTTTATATAATAGCCAAGGAACTTAAACAACCAGCTAAGAAGTTGAAGAGTTAAAGCTTAGAAAGTGAAAAGGTAAAGCTAAGAAGGTGAAGAGGTAAAGCTAGTAAATGAAGAGGTAAAGCTAGTAAGGTGAAGAGGTGATCATTCCTCTTCCCTTAATTACAAACATAATCTGAAAAATGCTAATAAAAATGTAATGTTGGTCCGTCCTTTCCTTGGCATGCGTTTGTGATACATATTTGGACCATATTCAATAAAGTCGAGATTCATTTAATCATCCCGAGATTCATTAAACTAACCCCAAAAAAATCATCGGAATGCATTAAACTGATATCCGACATTCATTGAACACGTCTTTCCATTGATCCGTATCCCAACTCGCATCATCCGCCCTTTCTTCAAAAAGAATCGTCCCGATTCTTGAACCTATGATATGGGTTATCAAAGTCGATCAACCCTCGAACTACCTCGCTCGAGTTTAACCTTTGAATTCCAATCGCAACCGGAAATTCAACCAACATCTTGACTTCGATACACCTTAAGACCGTTTGGGACAATTTTTTTTTTTTTTCCTCACGGATGAACAGTAACACGGATGTGAACAGTATTTTTTTTTTTTTTTTTTTTTTTTTTTTCCCTCTCCGTCATGGTTATCAAAAGTCGATCAACCCTCGAACTACCTCGCTCGAGTTTAACCTTTGAATTCCAATCGCAACCGGAAATTCAACCAAAACCTTGACTTCGACATACCTTAAGACCGTTTGGGACAATTTTTTTTTTTTTTTTTTTTTTTTTCACGGATGAACAGTGACACGACTCGTGAACAGTAGTTTTTTTTTTTTTTTTTTTTTTTTTTTTTTTTTTTTTTTGTCTCCGTCGCTCCTTGAATAACAAATTCTTAGAAACTTGTTCCCGAGATGCAAAACCGATTAACCCTCGAACTACCTGTTCAAGTTTAACCTTTGAACTCCAATCGCAATCGGAAATTCAACTAAAAATTGGCTTTGACACGTATAGGACCGTCTCGATTATGGAAAATCAAGAGCCGAAGCTCTGATACCATATGATGCGAATTGGGCAGCGGAAATTATTTGACAGCGGAATTTATTTGACTGAACAGTGCTGATGACTGTTCAATTGTCGAAATTGAAAAGTAATGTTTATGTGTTTTTTTTATATTGTAAATGAAACAAGAAATAAAGATATTTGTTTCGAAATATGTGAATAAATCGAACCAATGGGATATTTGCTTGAGCTAGACCTATAACTCAAACAATGGTGAACTATAATCAAGACCTATTGATTATAACTCGGGTTAATGCTTGAAACGCGTCAAACAATAACAAAGGATTGGCCGCAACCATTTTCAACTCAAAACAAGTTTTTTCTAAATTTCTTCATTCATTTTATTCATAAGCTTCAAGGCTTTATATAATAGCCAAGGAACTTAAACAACCAGCTAAGAAGTTGAAGAGTTAAAGCTTAGAAAGTGAAAAGGTAAAGCTAAGAAGGTGAAGAGGTAAAGCTAGTAAATGAAGAGGTAAAGCTAGTAAGGTGAAGAGGTGATCATTCCTCTTCCCTTAATTACAAACATAATCTGAAAAATGCTAATAAAAATGTAATGTTGGTCCGTCCTTTCCTTGGCATGCGTTTGTGATACATATTTGGACCATATTCAATAAAGTCGAGATTCATTTAATCATCCCGAGATTCATTAAACTAACCCCAAAAAAATCATCGGAATGCATTAAACTGATATCCGACATTCATTGAACACGTCTTTCCATTGATCCGTATCCCAACTCGCATCATCAAAGCTTTTGGTTCCCTTAACACCCTTGGATTTGGCCTTGTGAGCCTCATTAGCCTTCTCAATTTGCTTCTTGACTTGTTCATGGACATGGAGCATTTGTTCAACCCTTTTCTTAGCATCATAATCAATGGTATTTCTTTTGATGGGTGCCAAATCAGTAGGCATCATAGGATTCACGCCATATACCACTTCAAATGGAGACTTGCCCGTGGTTGTGGAAGGGGCTCGGTTGAAGGCAAACTCGGCTTGAGCTAGTTTGAGGTCCCAATCTTTCAATGACCTTTCAACCGTGCACCTAAGGATCCTCCCCAAGGTCTTGTTGGTAACTTCCGTTTGCCCATCAGTTTGGGGGTGATGGGAGGTGCTAAACAAGAGCCTTGTTTTGAGTAGCTTCCATAAGGTTCTCCAAAAATGACTCATGAACTTGGAATCCCTATCCGAGACAATGGACTTAGGAATACCATGTAGCTTGACCACTTCTTTGAAATAGAGCTCGGCCACACTAGTTGCATCTTCGGTTTTCTTGCAAGCAATGAAATGAGCCATTTTGCTGAATCTATCCACAACCACCATGATTGAATCCTTCCCTCTTTGAGTTCTTGGTAAAGCAACAATGAAATCCATGCTTATGTCTTCCCATGGCTGATTTGGAACCAGCAAAGGAGTGTAGGGGCCTGTTTGGAAATAGGATTTTGATTGTTGACAAGGAGCACACCTCTTGATCACATCTTGGACATCCCCAAGCATCTTAGGCCAATAGAATTGCTCTTGGAGTATGTCATAGGTCTTTTGAATGCCAAAGTGCCCGGCAAGACCATTGGAGTGAACTTCCCTTATCAATAAGTTTCTATAAGGTCCCCTAGGCACACACAACTTGTTCCCAAAGAATAAGAACCCATTTTGAACCAAGTACTTGCTCTTGAGCTTGATTTGGCCAGATTGAAGAAGCTCCCATTCTCCTTTAAAATCCGGATCTTCCACATATAATTCTTTCATGTACTCAAACCCAAGGACCCTTTGCTCCATGAAACTCAACATAATGAATCTCCTAGACAATGCATCAGCCACTATGTTATCTTTCCCTTCTATGTACTTGCTTGAGAAGTTGAAGGATTGTAAGAACTCCACCCATTTAGCATGCCTATGATTGAGCTTGTGTTGACCATTAATGTATTTGAGAGCCTCATGATCAGAATGTAGGACGAATGGTCGTGGTTTCAAGTAGTGACTCCAATGGGTTAAGGCTCGAACAATAGCATAGAACTCCTTATCATAAGTTGAGTAATTGAGCTTGGCACCACTCAATTTCTCACTAAAGTAAGCAATTGGCTTGTGCTCTTGAACAAGGACAGCCCCAATGCCAATGCCACTAGCATCACACTCAACTTCAAACAACTTATTGAAATTTGGCAAAGTAAGAATAGGAGACTCACAAAGCTTCTCTTTGATAATATTGAAGGATGATTCAGCCTTATCTCCCCATTTGAACTCCCCTTTCTTCATACATTCGGTTATAGGAGCCATAAGTGTGCTAAAATCTTTGATGAACCTCCTATAGAATGATGCCAACCCATGAAAACTCCTTACATCCGTGATATTCTTAGGTATAGGCCATGATTTGATTGCCTTAACCTTCTCTTGATCAACCAATATGCCACGGTCAGAAATGATAAAGCCCAAGAATTGGACTTCATTTTGCATAAAAGAACACTTTTCTAGCTTGCCATACAACTTGTGTTCCCTAAGAGTTTCAAACAACACTTGCAAATGCTTGAGGTGCTCTTCCTTGGAAGGACTATAAACCAAGATATCATCAAAGTAAACAACCACAAATCTGCCCAAATAAGGTCTAAGTACCTCGGTCATGAGCCTCATGAAGGTACTTGGTGCATTAGAAAGACCAAATGGCATGACAAGCCATTCATACAACCCATGCTTTGTTTTGAATGCGGTTTTCCACTCATCTCCTTCTTTGATTCTTACTTGGTGATAGCCTTGCCTTAAATCAATCTTTGAAAACAATTGAGCTCCACTAAGCTCATCCAAGATGTCATCAAGCCTAGGTATGGGAAACCTATACTTGATGGTAATGTTGTTGATAGCTCTACTATCCGTACACATCCTCCAAGACCCATCTTTCTTTGGCACTAAGAGGGCCGGGACAGCACACGGACTAAGGGACTCTCTCACAAAGCCCTTGCTCACAAGTTCTCCAATTTGTTGTTGTAACTCTTGAGTAGCTTTAGGATCACTTCTATAGGCAGCCTTGTTTGGTAATGTAGCCCCCGGAATGAAATCAATTTGATGCTCAATGCCCCTAAGAGGAGGCAAGCCACTTGGGGGCTCATTTGGGAACACATCTTCATAGGATTGGAGGAGCTCTTGGACCTCCTTAGGAAGTGAAACATTCTGCCCAAAAACCACATCTTTTGCAATAAGAGCATAGACATCTTCATCACCCTTTAACTCTTGGAGCATCTCGGCCTCATTGATCAATAATACCTCTTTTGAAGGCTCAAGCATGGATGGTGGTGTAGTATGCTTAAGGACGGGTGGAAGTGGTGTTAGAATGACCTTTCTTGAGCCAAACTTGAAGGTGTAAGTGTTGTCTCTCCCATGGTGTACCGAATCCCTATCAAACTCCCAAGGTCTCCCAAGAAGAAGATGACAAGCATCCATAGGTAGAACATCACAAAGGGCCTCATCCGAATAGTTCTTGCCAATGGAGAAGGTTACAAGGCATTGCTTATCCACTCTAACTTCTGCCCCCTTGTTAAGCCACCTTAATTTATAAGGACTAGGGTGGTCTTGTGTGGGTAAAGATAGCTTTTCAATGAGAGTACTAGAGGCTACATTGGTACAACTCCCTCCATCAATGATAAGATTGCAAACTCTTCCCTTAATGGTGCACCTAGACCTAAAGATTTGTTGTCTTTGATCCATTTCCAAGGGTTGGGGTTGGGTATGCATCACTCTCCAAGTAACCAAGCTAAGACCCGCATCCGGCATAACCACATCATCCTCTTCATGGTCCGTTCCCTCCATTTCCTCATCACACACAAGAATCTCATCATCTCCCCAATGAACCACTTCAAAGCTACTAAGGGCTCTCTTGGTTGGGCATTCTTTGGCAAAGTGACCATAACCTTGGCATTGGTAACATTTTTTGAGAGGCATGGTCTTTTTTTGTGAGGTTTCGGCTGCTTTTCCTTTGTCAAGTATGGTGGTTTTGTTTTGAGAGGGTGGTTCATTAATTTTGAAACTGGTTGGGGGTCTAAAGGTGGTGGTTTTGGTGGTTGGTTTGGTGGTTGTAGCCTTCCCTTTAACCATTTTCTCAACCCTTAAAGCCAAATTAACGGCTTCATCAAAGGACCATACTTGTTGCATTCTAACCCTATGAGCAATCTTAGTATCTAACCCTTCAACAAATCTAGCAATTTTCTGTTCGGGCTTCTCATTGAGTTCACATTGCAAAGTAAGTTGTTCAAAGTCTCTAAGATATGACTCAAGTGGTTGTTGGTCTTGTTTAAGTTGTGTGAGCTTAATGAAAATGTCTTGAGTGTACTCTTTAGGTATAAACTTCTCATTAAGCTTCTTTTTCAGTTTTAACCAAGACTTAATAGGTTCCTTACCATCCCTTCTTCTCTGATTTTTTAAGTTCTCATACCAAAGGGAAGCATAGCCTTTGAGTTTCAAGATTGCAACTTTAAAAGCTTTGCCATCAGAATAACCTTTAAACTCAAAGACTCTTTCAATGGTCCTAAACCAATCTAACAAATCCTCGGGGTTTAAACTACCATGAAAATCAGGAATTTCTACCTTTAAGTCTTTGTTGGGCTCTCCATGAAAGGCCTCGGCCATGGATTCCTCCGAATCAGAAAGCTCTTCCTCCTCACGGCCACCATGAGCTCGTCCTCTACCCATGAAGCCACGGCCTCTACCCCTGCCTCTAGGTGGTTGTCCTCCTCTTGGTGGTGGTGTTGGAATATTAGCCATGATAACATTGAGAGATTCTAGCAACAAATCACATTTTTCAGAAAGTTGAGTAACTTGTGTTTCAATTCCAGCAATCCTTTCTTCACTCATGGTTGTTTTTTTGTGTTTTTAATGTGGTTAGGGTATAATGAACTCACAAAGAAAGGATTTTTGTTGTTAACCAAAGCTCTGATAACCAATTTGGAATAAAACTCTAAGAACTCGAAATTGGACAGAATTTGAGTGCTAAAACGATTGCCAAATGCTAAGGATTGAGTATGGGGATATGACCTAAACCAAGCACAAAGCCAAGGTTTAAGACTAAGAGTTGGTTCAAGCACAAAGCAATGAACTTACTCAGCCCCTAGCACTAAGCAAAGGAGGTTCTTCTAGCACTAAGCAAAGAATTATAAGAGAGAAAACTAGGTTTTCACTTGTATTAATGTTCATTCAAATCTGAAGTTCTCAAGTGTTTAGCTTGGTTTATATAGACCAAGGCTTACAATCTTGACCCTTGATTACTAGTTACATCTAAGGGCCACAAAAATAGCAGCTAAAGACCAAGAAAAACGGCAGCCAAGGACTATGACAAATCTGAAATGAAAAGGACATAAAGCAAAGAAAGTAAACTAATAGTCCAAACTTCCTTGTTTGTAGCTCAACTTCTTATTTATGATTATATGGACTGAAATGGGGCTTGAGGAAACCGTGTAAGAGTCCTTGTTGCAGCCATAAAGTCCCTTGAGCTTTGTTGGTTCAAAAGAGGAAGGTTGATAGCGACATAATGCACAAAAAACTAAGCTTGTTCCAGCCATGGTCCTGATTGCGCGCGGTTCAAAAAGCTTGGCAAACTCTATGATAGGAACGGCTTTGGGATATAAGTTCCTACACAAAAACGTCCCAAACTCACCAAAGATTAATCCCATGCTGGAAAATGGCACGACTTCTTAGACGGAATTCATGTTAGACCTCAATCTAGTGCAAGGTCCAAAACCGGGTGAAATGTGGCCTTTCTCGGTTTGATTTGTTTCAGCTCCTCCAACGAACTCATGTAGTTCGTTCACTTTGAACGGTTCAGCCACCCTTTCAAAACGCCTTGGTTGCCACCTATCATCCCTTTCTTGCACGTTTCTCAAGGCATCACGGAGTTGCTGCAAAAAGTTAGGATTGTCAAAATCCATAGATAAACAAGGATCAAGAGCCGAAGCTCTGATACCACAAATGATACGAACTGAGCAGCGGAATTAAGAACAAATTGGACAGTGCGGAGGGCTGTTCGTACTAGGTACGCGCAGACCTGAAACCGATCGATTTAGAAAACTAAAGCTTTTAAATTAACGGACTGTTTTTGGTGAACCGAACGTACTAGGTACGACCAGTTCTGATTTTTGTGTATAAGGGGATAGTGTTTGAACAAGCATAACCTATTACTTGAACAAAGTGAGTGAGACCAAGACCTATTGATCAACAACTCGGGAATTTTAATCAGAATCGCGTTCCAATCAAAATCAGTTTTGTTTCTAAGCAAGAAACGATTTTTGTAAACACAAGTTTATGCAAATTTATGGATGATTTTATTCATAAGCTTGAAGGCATTATATAGCCTCAAGGATGCCATCCAAACAGCCAAGCAAGGTGAAGAGTTGAGCAATCACTCTTCACTTAATTACAACACTTAAAGCTACAACTTCAATGAACTTAGACAACTACTAATCAAGCTTATGATTTTATTGTAATAACATAATCTGAAAAATGCTAATAAAAACGTAATATTGGACCGTCCTCCCTTGGAATGCGTGTTCACCATCAGCTCCCTTGATCCATACTTAGCAAATTCACAAAGGAAGGATAATTGAAACACAAAGGCTGAAAATTACGAGCCACAATCAGACTGTCACCGTGAGTGTTGACAACCAGCTGACAATCAACTCCGAGTTGCTAGCTTGGATCGCATCAGTGAACCATTTTTCCTTGTTCATTAGTCCTTGTGACTCGTTGTGTGAACCATTTGTCCTTGTTCATTAGTCCTTGTGACTCGTTGTGTAAACCATTTGTCCTTGTTCATTAGTCCATATGACTGGTTGTGTGAACCATTTGTCCTTGTTTTTTAGTCCTTGTGACTCGTTGTCTAAACCATTTATCCTTGTTTATTAGTCCTTGTGACTCGTTGTGTAAATCATTTGTCCTTGTTATTGTGACTAGTTGTGTGAACCTTTTTTTCCTTGTTTATTAGTCTTTTTGACTCGTTGTGTGAACCATTTGTCTTTGTTCATTAGTCCTTGTAACTCGTTGTGTAAACTAATTGTCCTTGTTCATTAGTCCTTGTGACTCGTTGTGTTAACCATTTGTCCTTGTTCTTTAGTCCTTGTGACTCGTTGTTTAAACCAGTTGCCCTTGCTTATTAGTCCTTATGACACGTTGTGTAAACCATTTGTCCTTGCTATTGTGACTTGTTGTGTGAAGCATTTTTCCTTGGTCATTAGTCCTTAGGACTCGTTGTGTGAACCATTTGTCCTTGTTTATTAGTCCTTGTGTAAACTAATTGTCCTTGTTCATTATTCCTTGTGACTCGTTGTGTGAACCATTTGTCCTTGTTCATTAGTCCTTGTGACTCGTTGTGTGAACCATTTGTCCTTGTTCATTAGTCCATATGACTGGTTGTGTGAACCATTTGTCCTTGTTCTTTAGTCCTTGTGATTCATTGTTTAAACCATTTGTCCTTGTTTATTAGACCTTGTGACTCGTTGTGTAAACCATTTGTCCTTGTTATTGTGACTAGTTGTGTGAACCTTTTTTTCCTTGTTTATTAGTCTTTTTGACACGTTGTGTGAACCATTTGTCTTTGTTCATTAGTCCTTGTAACTCGTTGTGTAAATTGTCCTTGTTCATTAGTCCTTGTGACTCGTTGTGTTAACCATTTGTTCTTGTTCTTTAGTCCTTGTGACTCGTTGTTTAAAACAGTTGCCCTTGCTTATTAGTCCTTATGACACGTTGTGTAAACCATTTGTCCTTGTTATTGTGACTTGTTGTGTGAAGCAATTTTCATTGTTCATTAGTCCTTAGGACTCGTGGTGTGAACCATTTGTCCTTGTTTATTAGTCCTTGTGTAAACTAATTGTCCTTGTTCATTAGTCCTTGTGACTCGTTGTGTGAACCATTTGTCCTTGTTCTTTAGTCCTTGTGACTCGTTGATTAAACAATTTTTCCTTGTTAATTAGTCCTTGTGACTCATTGTGTAAACCATTTGTCTTTGTTATTGTGACTTGTTGTGTGTACCATTTTTCCTTGTTCATTAGTCCTTAGGACTCGTTGTGTGAACCATTTGTCCTTGTTTATTAGTCCTTGTGTAAACTAATTGTCCTTGTTCATTAGTCCTTATGACTCGTTGTGTGAACCATTTGTCCTTGTGACTCGTTGTTTAAACCATTTTTCCTTCTTTATTAGTCCTTGTGACTCGTTGTGTAAACCATTTGTCCTTGTTATTGTGACTTGTTGTGTGAACCATTTTTCCTTGTTCATTAGTCCTTGTAACTCGTTGTGTGAACCATTTGTCCTTGGTCATTAGTCCTTGTGACTCAATGTGTAAACTATTTGTCCATGTTCATCAGTACTTGTGACTCGTTGTGTGAACCATTTGTCCTTGTTTTTAGTCCTTGTGACTCGTTGTTTAAACCATTTGTCCTTGTTTATTAGTCCTTGTGACTCGTTGTGTAAACCATTTGTCCTTGTTATTGTGACTTGTTGTGTGAATTATTTTTCCTTGTTCTTTAGTCCTTGTGACTCGTTATGTGAACCATTTGTCCTTGTTCAATAGTCCTTGTGACTCCTTGTGTTAACTATTTTTCCTTGTTCTTTAGTCCTTGTGACTCGTTGTGTGAACCATTTGTCCTTGTTCATTAGTCCTTGTGACTCGTTGTGTTAACCATTTGTCCTTGTTCATTAGTCCATATGACTGGTTGTGTGAACCATTTGTCCTTGTTTTTTAGTCCTTCTGACTCGTTGTTTAAAGCATTTGTCCTTGTTTATTAGTCCTTGTGACTCGTTGTGTAAACCATTTGTCCTTGTTATTGTGACTTGTTGTTGAACCATTTTTCATTGTTCATTAGGCCTTGTGACTCGTTGTGAGCATTTCTCCTTATTCATTAGTCCATGTGACTCGTTGTCTAAACTATTGGTCCTTGTTCATTAGTCCTTGTGACTCGTTGTGTGAACCATTTATCCTTGTTCATTAGTCCTAGTAACTCGTTATATTAACCATTTGTCCTTGTTTATTAGTCCTTGTGACTCATTGGGTAAACCATTTGACCTTGTTGTTGTGACTTTTTGTGTGAACCATTTTTCTTTGTTCATTAGTCCTTGTGACTCGTTGTGTGAACCATTTGTCCTTGTTCATTAGTCCTTGTGAAACAAATCAAACCGAGAAAGGCCACATTTCACCCGGTTTTGGACCTTGCACAAGATTGAGGTCTAACATGAATTCCGTCTAAGAAGTCGTGCCTTTTTCCAGCATGGGATTAATCTTTGGTGAGTTTGGGACGTTTTTGTGTAGGAACTTGTATCACAAAGCCGTTCCTAACATAGAGTTTGCCAAGCTTTAAAAACCGTGCGCAATCAGAACCATGGCTGGAGCATGCTTAGTTTTTTGTGCATTATGTCGCTATCAACCTTCCTCTTTTGTTCCAACAAAGCTCAAGGGACTTTTTGGCTGCAGCAAGGACTCTTACACGGTTTCCTCATGATATAGAATTAGTAGGTTTTAGGCGAATTCTATAGGTTAGAAATTATGCAGCGGAATTGTTATGATCTGACTGTGGAATTGACGTAAAAACAGCGAACTAAATAGGCAAACAGAAGGTAAAAACGTGAATTGACAAAAGAACAAGATAGATAAGTGAATCTCGCTCAATACCTCGCAAGGTAATCACTCGAAGCACTCAGGGTAACCTCGCAAGGCCTGGTTCGTGTATCTCGCAAGAATGACGAATAAAGCATAAAACTGGAAGTTTTATTGTATTTCTGTAATCTGAATATTATTAGGTTACAAGGCTTTAATTTATAGTAACCTAAAACCTAATCATACTTGGACAACAAGCAAACTAGTTTCCTTAACTAATTAGGAAACAAATAATCTGAAAAGAACAACTAAGACTTCAGCTAGGATTAGGAAATATT
Source organism: Silene latifolia (assembly GCF_048544455.1). Classification (NCBI taxonomy): domain Eukaryota; kingdom Viridiplantae; phylum Streptophyta; class Magnoliopsida; order Caryophyllales; family Caryophyllaceae; genus Silene; species Silene latifolia. The sequence goes on from NC_133531.1 coordinate 49,811,268, forward strand.
AGGCTTTCCTAATTTTATTTGTAATAGATTAATTAGCTAAATAATACTAATAATTTGGACCAGCTAGTACACCTACACGGTTGGATTAACGTGCACTCGGGCCTTTATCCACCCAAGTGAGCATCGTCAAATAACTTGACCCAATCTTGAAGCCTTCGACCAAATGAGTTGCATTTCGACTAAGTAGCACTTCATTTTCAGTTTCCATCAATGCTCCTGCATCATTCTCTCCCTCTTTTTGAGAATTTGACCTCAAATTGTCGTCGTCGAGATATGGGGACAGGTCACCAACATTAAACGTTGCACTCACACCACCGTACTCACTTGGTAATTCCAACTTGTAAGCATTCGAACCGTAGCATTCTATGACCTTGAATGGGCCATCTGCTCGCGGCATCAACTTGTTCTTTCGCTTAGCTGGAAAACACTCCTTCCTTAAATGAAGCCACACGAGATCCCCTACTTTGAACACGGGCTGTTTTCGATGCTTATTGGCCTTCTCTTTGTATTTAGCATTCGATTTCTCAATTTGGGCTCTCACTTGCTCACAAGTCCTTAGAAATGTAGCCTGCCTCTCCTTTGCTTCAAAGCTCATAAGGTCTTTCTTCGGAATTGGAACTAGATCAATAGGCAAAAATGGATTAATGCCATACACAATTTCGAATGGAGCACGCCCGTAGTCACCGATGGAGTCCGGTTATACGCAAATTCAGCATGTGCAAGTTTAGTATCCCAATCCTTCGTAGTCTTGCTCACTAGGCCACGCAATAAACTCCCCAAAGTACGATTAGTGACCTCCGTCTGCCCATCTGTTTGAGGATGGTGCGAAGTACTGAACAACAACTTTGTACCCATCAAACGCCATAAAGTCTTCCAAAAATAACTAAGGAACTTCACATCACGGTCTGAGACAATAGTAAGGGGAATACCGTGTAAACGAACTACCTCCTTATAGTACAAATCAGCAACATTCGTAGCATCATCCGTCTTGTGACAAGGAATAAAATGAGCCATCTTTGAAAACCGATCAACAACAACCATGATCGAGTCTTTACCCCTTTGTGTTCGTGGCAAACCAAGTATGAAATCCATGCTCACTTCGCTCCAAGGCTGTTTTGGCACGAGTAAAGGCGTGTACAGCCCTTTGACAAACGAGCTCTTTGCTTTCTGACACACAACGCACTTGCCCACAATTTCTTGGACATCCTTACTCATCTTGGGCCAATAGAAATGTTCACTTACAATGTCATAAGTCTTATTCGAACCGAAATGACCAGCCAAAGCTCCTCCGTGAGCTTCTCTAATAATCAACTCCTGAATGGACCCTTGTGGAATGCAAAGGCGATTTCCCTTAAACAAAAATCCGTCTTGCATTGTATAAAGTCCAGTAGGTTCAATCACCTCTTTAGCAAACGCCGGATCAGCCTTGTATAATTCTTTAATATGCTCAAAACCCAACAATCTTGCATCTAATTCAACCAACAAACAGTGTCTTCGGATAACGATCGCTACAATATTAGAATTACCTGTTTTGTACTTGGATGAAAACGTGAATGATTGTAAAAACTCGACCCACTTCGCGTGCCTTATGTTCAATTTTTGCTGTCCATGAATATGTTTAAGAGCTTCGTGATCAGAATGTAGCACGAATGGTTTCGGACGCAAATAATGACTCCAATGCTCCAATGCTCGTACAATAGCATAAAACTCTTTGTCATAGGTTGAATAGTTCAGCCTTGCACCTCCAAGTTTCTCACTGAAATAAGCAATGGGTCGTTTCTCTTGGATCAACACGGCACCAATCCCAACGCCACTCGCATCACACTCGACTTCAAATAATTTCTCAAAGTTGGGCAGCGCTAAAACAGGTCCAGAACACAACTTTGTCTTCACTTCTTCAAATGCCTTTTGAGCACTCGGAGTCCAAACAAACTCCCCTTTCTTGGTTAGCTCGGTAATTGGAGCCATAATTGAGCTAAACCCCTGGATAAAACGTCTATAAAACGATGCCAAACCATGAAAACTACGGACTTGATCGTGGATTTAGGCACCGCCAGGCTTGAATAGCTTCGACCTTGGATGGGTCCATGCTTACTCCTTCTTTTCCTACAATGTAACCAAGAAAAACAACACTTGACACCATAAAAGTGCACTTTTCGAGCTTACCATACAGCTTCTGCGTTCTCATGACTTCAAATACAGCTCTAAGATGGAACTTGTGCTCTTCTTCACTCTTGCTATAGATGAGAATGTCATCAAGATAGACAACAACAAACTTGTTAAGGAACGGCCTTAACACTTCATTCATGAGTCTCATAAACGAACTAGGTGCATTACACAATCCAAACGGCATGACAAGCCACTCATACAACCCCTGTTTCGTTTTGAAAGCGGTCTTCCACTCATCCCCTTCACGAATCCGCATTTGGTGGTAGCCACTCCTCAAATCCAGTTTAGAAAACACACATGAACCGGATAGCTCATCTAGCATATCATCAAGTCTTGGCATAGGAAAACGGTATTTAATAGTGATGTTATTCACGGCTCTGCTATCTATACACATTCGCCAAGTTCCTTCTTTTTTTGGTACCAAAAGAGAGTGCACAAAGACACGGACTCAAGCTTTCTTTCACATATCCTCTGTCTATCAGTTCTTGCACTTGTCTCTGTAATTCCTTAGCCTCTTCAGGATTACATCGATAGGCTGGTTTATTAGGTAACGACCCCTGGAAGTAAGTCAATTTGGTGCTCAATCCCTCTCTTCGGTGGTAACCCATCAGGTAACTCGTCGGGAAACACATCACTGAACTCAACTAATAACTCCCGAATCCTCGCATCATTACTCTCCATTTTTGTCACCTCTCGAACAACCAGTAGGTATGCTGGTTCCCCTCGCGCCACAACCTCCTCGGCCTCGTTTGCATCTAAAAACAAACTGTCTTTTGCAATAGGTTTGTTATATTTGGTTGGTGACAATGGTTTCAAATGATACTTAGCTTTCCCTTTAGAAACAACATAAACATTACTTCGTCCGTCATGTTCCACCTTCCTATCATATTGCCACGGTCTGCCCTTGACAAAATATGGCAGGCATTCATCGGGATTACGTCACATAATATCTCATCTTTATACGGTCCCAATTGCAAAGAAATTAAAGCCTGTTTCTTTACCATAACCCCATTATTCCCATCAAGCCAATGTAGTTTATATGGTTTAGGATGGTTCTTAGTAGGCAATTTCAGTTTAGCAACGACATCCTTAGCTATAACATTGGTACAAGAGCCACTATCAATAATAAGAGTGCAAATCTGGCTGTTTACCTTACAACGGGAATGAAACAATTGCTCCCTTTGCTCGTGCTCGATTTGAGCAGCCTCGGTGTGGAGGCTTCTAAGCACCAATGCTCCTTTCTCCTCGTCACTGTAAGGCTCCACCTCATGTACTTCTTCCCCACCACTCTCATCTTCGACATCAATAGGCCCCGATTCAGAATCTGGGACAACGAAATTTGGAATTAAGTTAATCAATTCTTGAATTGTCAGAGCTTTCTTTTGCGGACATTCATTGGCAATGTGCCCATATCCCTGGCACTTGAAGCAACGCCTCAACCGTGTCTCCTTAGCTTCCACCACCGTGCCTTTTCCTTTATCTTTAGGATCCTCATGTCGTGGTTCCTTGCTACTAGATGTGGTAGCTGCTGATTTCGAGTATGTGCTCGAATTCTTTGCATAGTCACGAGTATAGGACTTCTTGCTCTTATCCTGCTTCTCAAATTTAAGAGCCAATCTGCAAGCATCATCAAAGTTATCATAATGTTGAATTTCCACCCTTTGCGCCAAATTAGTGTTAAGACCACGAATAAATCGTGCAGTCCTCAACTCTTGCTTTTCCTCTAGATCACATACGATACTCATCTTTTCAAACTCATTTATGTAATCAGAGACACTTGAACTCTCTTGTGACAGAGATGTTAGTTTCAGATAATTGTCCTGCTCATAGTCTCTAGGAAGGAATCTCTTTGTGAGGTGCTTCTTGAGTTTCTCCCATGTTTCAATTTTTGGCTTCCTATCCTTCTTACGCTGCCTCTTCATGTTTTCGTACCACAAAGATGCGTATTTGGTCAATTTTAAGGTAGCCACCTTGAATTGCTTGTTTTCATCATAATTTTTGTACTCAAAGATCCTCTCTGCTTTGTGAATCCAATCCAAGAATTTTTCAGCATCTCCATCTCCGTTAAACTCGGGAATGTCGAGTTTCAGGCCTCTATCATCATCATTCCTTTTTTTGGTTGATTTTGGCTGTCCGTCATCTTCAGATTCAGATTGGGTGTCTGACTCTGACCCGTTCAATTTCTTCTTCTTTTTCTGGCTAAATCCGTAGCTATGCTCTTTACTACGTAAGAAATCTGGCCAATCTCTGCCCTAATTGCATCCATATCTTCCTTCCATGGTTTATCTCCTTCTCCATTCACCATCTTCTCCCAAGACTGATTTATTAAGCAATAAATCGAAAACCTCAGCTCTGGTAACACTTTGATATAGAATTAGTAGGTTTTAGGCGAATTCTATAGGTTAGAAATTATGCAGCGGAATTGTTATGATCGATTGTGGAATTGACGTAAAAACAGCGAACTAAATAGGCAAACAGAAGGTAAAAACGTGAATTGACAAAAGAACAAGATAGATAAGTGAATCTCGCTCAATACCTCGCAAGGTAATCACTCAAGCACTCGGGGTAACCTCGCAAGGCCTGGTTCGTGTATCTCGCAAGAATGACGAATAAAGCATAAAACTGGAAGTTTTATTGTATTTTGTAATCTGAATATTATTAGGTTACAAGGCTTTAATTTATAGTAACCTAAAACCTAATCATACTTGGACAACAAGCAAACTAGTTTCCTTAACTAATTAGGAAACAAATAATCTGAAAAGAACAACTAAGACTTCAGCTAGGATTAGGAAATATTAGGCTTTCCTAATTTTATTTGTAATAGATTAATTAGCTAAATAATACTAATAATTTGGACCAGCTAGTACACCTACACGGTTGGATTAACCGTGCACTTCTGGGCCTTTATCCACCCAAGTGAGCATCGTCAAATAACTTGACCCAATCTTGAAGCCTTCGACCAAATGAGTTGCATTTCGACTAAGTAGCACTTCATTTTCAGTTTCCATCAATGCTCCTGCATCACCTCAAGCCCCATTTCAGTCCATATAATCATAAATAAGAAGTTGAGCTACAAACAAGGAAGATTGGACTATTAGTTTACTTTCTTTGCTTTATGTCCTTTTCATTTCAGCTTTGTCATAGCCTTGGCTGCCGTTTTTCTTGGTTGTTAGCTGCTATTTTTGTGACCTTTAGATGTACTTAGTAATCAAGGGTCAAGATTGTAAGCCTTGGTCTATATAAACCAAGCTAAGCACTTGAGAACTTCAGATTTGAATAATCATTAATACAAGTGAAAACCTAGTTTTTCCTCTTAAATTCCTTGCTTTGTGCTAGAAGACCCTCCTATGCTTAGTGCTAGGGGTTGAGTGAGTTCTTTGCTAGGTGCTTGAACAAGCTCTTAGTCTTAAACCTTGGCTTTGTGCTTGGTTTATTTCATATCCAATTCACTCGATCCTTAGCATTTGAGTCACGGTTTTAAGCTTGTTTTTCTGTCCATTTTCGTGTCCTTAGAGTTTTATTCCAAATTGGTATCAGAGCTTTGGTTAACATCAAAAATCCTTTCTTTGTGAGTTCATTATACCCTAACCACATTAAAAACACAAAAAACAACCATGAGTGAAGAAAGGATTGCTGGAATTGAAACACAAGTTACTCAACTTTCTGAAAAATGTGATTTGTTGCTAGAATCTCTCAATGTTATCATGGCTAATATTCCAACACCACCACCAAGAGGAGGACGACCACCTAGAGGCAGGGGTAGAGGCCGTGGCTTCATGGGGAGAGGACGAGCTCATGGTGGCCATGAGGAAGAGGAGCTTTCTGATTCGGAGGAGTCCATGGCCGAGGCCTTTCATGGAGAGCCCAACAAAGACTTAAAGGTAGAAATTCCTGATTTTCATGGTAGTTTAAACCCCGAGGATTTGTTAGATTGGTTTAGGACCATTGAAAGAGTCTTTGAGTTTAAAGGTTATTCTGATGGCAAAGGTTTTAAATTTGCAATCTTGAAACTCAAAGGCTATGCCTCCCTTTGGTATGAGAACTTAAAAAATCAGAGAAGAAGGGATGGTAAGGAACCTATTAAGTCTTGGTTAAAACTGAAAAAGAAGCTTAATGAGAAGTTTATACCTAAAGAGTACACTCAAGACATTTTCATTAAGCTCACACAACTTAAACAAGACCAACAACCACTTGAGTCATATCTTAGAGACTTTGAACAACTTACTTTGCAATGTGAACTCAATGAGAAGCCCGAACAGAAAATTGCTAGATTTGTTGAAGGGTTAGATACTAAGATTGCTCATAGGGTTAGAATGCAACAAGTATGGTCCTTTGATGAAGCCGTTAATTTGGCTTTAAGGGTTGAGAAAATGGGTAAAGGGAAGGCTACAACCACCAAACCAACCACCAAAACCGCCACCTTTAAACCCCCAACCAGTTTCAAAATTAATGAACCACCCTCTCAAAACAAAGCCACCATACTTGACAAGGGAAAAGCAGCCGAAACCTCACAAAAAAAGACCATGCCTCTCAAAAAATGTTACCAATGCCAAGGTTATGGTCACTTTGCCAAAGAATGCCCAACCAAGAGAGCCCTTAGTAGCTTTGAAGTGGTTCATTGGGGAGATGATGAGATTCTTGTGTGTGATGAGGAAATGGAGGGAACGGACCATGAAGAGGATGATGTGGTTATGCCGGATGCGGGTCTTAGCTTGGTTACTTGGAGAGTGATGCATACCCAACCCCAACCCTTGGAAATGGACCAAAGACAACAAATCTTTAGGTCTAGGTGCACCATTAAGGGAAGAGTTTGTAATCTTATCATTGATGGAGGGAGTTGTACCAATGTAGCCTCTAGTACTCTCATTGAAAAGCTATCTTTACACACACAAGACCATCCTAGTCCTTATAAATTAAGGTGGCTTAACAAGGGGGCAGAAGTTAGAGTGGATAAGCAATGCCTTGTAACCTTCTTCATTGGCAAGAACTATTCGGATGAGGCCCTTTGTGATGTTCTACCTATGGATGCTTGTCATCTTCTTCTTGGGAGACCTTGGGAGTTTGATAGGGATTCGGTACACCATGGGAGAGACAACACTTACACCTTCAAGTTTGGCTCAAGAAAGGTCATTCTAACACCACTTCCACCCGTCCTTAAGCATACTACACCACCATCCATGCTTGAGCCTTCAAAAGAGGTATTATTGATCAATGAGGCCGAGATGCTCCAAGAGTTAAAGGGTGATGAAGATGTCTATGCTCTTATTGCAAAAGATGTGGTTTTTGGGCAGAATGTTTCACTTCCTAAGGAGGTCCAAGAGCTCCTCCAATCCTATGAAGATGTGTTCCCAAATGAGCTCCCAAGTGGCTTGCCTCCTCTTAGGGGCATTGAGCATCAAATTGATTTCATTCCGGGAGCTACATTACCAAACAAGGCTGCCTATAGAAGTGATCCTAAAGCTACTCAAGAATTACAACAACAAATTGGAGAACTTGTGAGCAAAGGCTTTGTGAGAGAGTCCCTTAGTCCGTGTCTTTGTCCCGGCCCTCTTAGTGCCAAAGAAAGATGGGTCTTGGAGGATGTGTACGGATAGTAGAGCTATCAACAACATTACCATCAAGTATAGGTTTCCCATACCTAGGCTTGATGACATCTTGGATGAGCTTAGTGGAGCTCAATTGTTTTCAAAGATTGATTTAAGGCAAGGCTATCACCAAGTAAGAATCAAAGAAGGAGATGAGTGGAAAACCGCATTCAAAACAAAGCATGGGTTGTATGAATGGCTTGTCATGCCATTTGGTCTTTCTAATGCACCAAGTACCTTCATGAGGCTCATGACCGAGGTACTTAGACCTTATTTGGGCAGATTTGTGGTTGTTTACTTTGATGATATCTTGGTTTATAGTCCTTCCAAGGAAGAGCACCTCAAGCATTTGCAAGTGTTGTTTGAAACTCTTAGGGAACACAAGTTGTATGGCAAGCTAGAGAAGTGTTCTTTTATGCAAAATGAAGTCCAGTTCTTGGGCTTTATCATTTCTGACCGTGGCATATTGGTTGATCAAGAGAAGGTTAAGGCAATCAAATCATGGCCTATACCTAAGAATATCACGGATGTAAGGAGTTTCCATGGGTTGGCATCATTCTATAGGAGGTTCATCAAAGATTTTAGCACACTTATGGCTCCTATAACCGAATGTATGAAGAAAGGGGAGTTCAAATGGGGAGACAAGGCTGAATCATCCTTCAATATCATCAAAGAGAAGCTTTGTGAGTCTCCTATTCTTACTTTGCCAAATTTCAATAAGTTGTTTGAAGTTGAGTGTGATGCTAGTGGCATTGGCATTGGGGCTGTCCTTGTTCAAGAGCACAAGCCAATTGCTTACTTTAGTGAGAAATTGAGTGGTGCCAAGCTCAATTACTCAACTTATGATAAGGAGTTCTATGCTATTGTTCGAGCCTTAACCCATTGGAGTCACTACTTGAAACCACGACCATTCGTCCTACATTCTGATCATGAGGCTCTCAAATACATTAATGGTCAACACAAGCTCAATCATAGGCATGCTAAATGGGTGGAGTTCTTACAATCCTTCAATTTCTCAAGCAAGTACATAGAGGGGAAAGATAACATAGTGGCTGATGCATTGTCAAGGAGATTCATTATGTTGAGTTTCATGGAGCAAAGGGTCCTTGGGTTTGAGTACATGAAAGAATTATATGTGGAAGATCCGGATTTTAAAGGAGAATGGGAGCTCCTTCAATCTGGCCAAATCAAGCTCAAGAGCAAATACTTGGTTCAAAATGGGTTCTTATTCTTTGGGAACAAGTTGTGTGTGCCTAGGGGACCTTATAGAAACTTGTTGATAAGGGAAGTTCACTCCAATGGTCTTGCCGGGCACTTTGGCATTCAAAAGACCTATGACATACTCCAAGAGCAATTCTATTGGCCTAAGATGCTTGGGGATGTCCAAGATGTGATCAAGAGGTGTGCTCCTTGTCAACAATCAAAATCCTATTTCCAAACAGGCCCCTACACTCCTCCTTTGCTTAGGTTCCAAATCAGCCATGGGAAGACATAAGCATGGATTTCATTGTTGCTTTACCAAGAACTCAAAGAGGGAAGGATTCAATCATGGTGGTTGTGGATAGATTTAGCAAAATGGCTCATTTCATTGCTTGCAAGAAAACCGAAGATGCAACTAGTGTGGCCGAGTTCTATTTCAAAGAAGTGGTCAAGCTACATGGTATTCCTAAGTCCATTGTCTCGGATAGGGATTCCAAGTTCATGAGTCATTTTTGGAGAACCTTATGGAAGCTACTCAAAACAAGGCTCTTGTTTAGCACCTCCCATCACCCTCAAACTGATGGGCAAACGGAAGTTACCAACAAGACCTTGGGGAGGATCCTTAGGTGCACGGTTGCAAGATCATTGAAAGATTGGGACCTCAAACTAGCTCAAGCCGAGTTTGCCTTCAACCGAGCCCCTTCCACAACCACGGGCAAGTCTCCATTTGAGGTGGTATATGGCGTGAATCCTATGATGCCTACTGATTTGGCACCCATCAAAAGAAATACCATTGATTATGATGCTAAGAAAAGGGTTGAACAAATGCTCCATGTCCATGAACAAGTCAAGAAGCAAATTGAGAAGGCTAATGAGGCTCACAAGGCCAAATCCAAGGGTGTTAAGGGAACCAAAAGCTTTGAACCCAGAGATCTTGTTTGGATACACTTGAGGAAGGAAAGATTTCCAGAAAAAAGGAAGAATAAGCTCATGCCTAGAGCTTATGGTCCATTCGAAGTACTTGAGAAGTTCGGGTCCAATGCATACAAGATAAACCTTCCCGGAGAATATGGAGTCCATGGAACTTTCAATGTTGGGGATTTAAGTCCTTATTATGAAGAGATTGAGGAGGATAAGCTCGAGGATTTGAGGGCAAACCCTTTTCAAGAAGGGGAGATTGAAACAAATCAAACCGAGAAAGGCCACATTTCACCCGGTTTTGGACCTTGCACAAGATTGAGGTCTAACATGAATTCCGTCTAAGAAGTCGTGCCTTTTTCCAGCATGGGATTAATCTTTGGTGAGTTTGGGACGTTTTTGTGTAGGAACTTGTATCCCAAAGCCGTTCCTATCATAGAGTTTGCCAAGCTTTAAAAACCGTGCGCAATCAGAACCATGGCTGGAGCATGCTTAGTTTTTTGTGCATTATGTCGCTATCAACCTTCCTCTTTTGTTCCAACAAAGCTCAAGGGACTTTTTGGCTGCAGCAAGGACTCTTACACGGTTTCCTCAAGCCCCATTTCAGTCCATATAATCATAAATAAGAAGTTGAGCTACAAACAAGGAAGATTGGACTATTAGTTTACTTTCTTTGCTTTATGTCCTTTTCATTTCAGCTTTGTCATAGCCTTGGCTGCCGTTTTTCTTGGTTGTTAGCTGCTATTTTTGTGACCTTTAGATGTACTTAGTAATCAAGGGTCAAGATTGTAAGCCTTGGTCTATATAAACCAAGCTAAGCACTTGAGAACTTCAGATATGAATGATCATTAATACAAGTGAAAACCTAGTTTTTCCTCTTAAATTCTTTGCTTTGTGCTAGAAGACCCTCCTATGCTTAGTGCTAGGGGTTGAGTGAGTTCTTTGCTAGGTGCTTGAACAAGCTCTTAGTCTTAAACCTTGGCTTTGTGCTTGGTTTATTTCATATCCAATTCACTCGATCCTTAGCATTTGAGTCACGGTTTTAAGCTTGTTTTTCTGTCCATTTTCGTGTCCTTAGAGTTTTATTCCACCTTGTGACTCGTTGTGTAAACTATTTGACCCCTTTCATTAGCCCTTGTGACTCGTTGTGTGAACCATTTTTCCTTGTTCATTAGTCCTTGTAACTCGTTATGTTAACCATTTGCCCTTGTGAGTCGTTGTGTGAACCATTTGTCCTTGTTTATTAGTCCTTGTGGCTCGTTGTGTGAACCATTTGTCCTTGTTCTTTAGTCCTTGGTCCTTGTTGCGTGAACCATTTGTCCTTGTTTATTAGTCCTTGTGACTCGTTGTTTAAATCATTTGTCCTTGTTGTTGTGACTTGTTGTGTGAAGCATTTATCCATGTTCATTAGTCCTTGTGACTCATTGTGTAAACTATTTATCCTTGTTCATTAGTCCTTGTGACTCATTGTGTGAACCATTTGTCCTTGTGACTCGTTGTTTAAACCATTTGTCCTTGTTTATTAGTCCTTGTGACTCGTTGTGTAAACCATTTGTCCTTGTTATTGTGAGTTCTTGTGTGAACCATTTTTCCTTGTTCATTAGTCCTTGTAACTCATTGTGTGAACCAATTGTCCTTGGTCATTTGTCCTTGTGACTCGATGTGTAAACTATTTGTCCTTGTTCATTAGTACTTGTGACTCGTTGTGTGAACCATTTGTCCTTGTTTTTAGACCTTGTGACTCGTTGTTTAAACCATTTGTCCTTGTACATTAGTCCTTGTGACTCGCTGTGTAAACTATTTGTCCTTGTTCATTAGTCCTTGTAACTCGTTGTGAGAACCATTTGTCCTTGGTCATTAGTCCTTGTGACTCGATGTGTAATGATACAAATTAGGCAGCGGAATCGATTTGGCAGCGGAGTTTATTAAACTGGACAGTCGCTGAAACTGTCTGATTTAAGAATTTGTATGATTTGAACGGTTTCTTGAACTGTCTGATTGCAAATTTGATAAAAGGAAATTTTTATGTGTTTTTTTATATGTAACTGAAACAGGAAATAAAGATATTTGTTTCGAAATATGTGAATAAATCGAAACAATGGGATATTTGCTCGGGGTAGACCTATAACTCGAACAATGGTGAACTATAATCAAGACCTATTGATTATAACTCGGGTTAATGCTTTAAACGCGTCAAACAATAACAAATTTGGATCGAAACGCGTCGAGCCGTCAAACAATTGCAACAACAACGTTCAACTTCTTTTTTTTATCATTCATGTGTGTCTTTTATTAAGCAAATTCATGGCCTTATATAGCAGCCAACACCGAAACTCCTTGTCTAGTGAAGGGTTGCCATCAATCCTTCACTAATTACAACCATAAAAGCAATAAAAATGAAAGGTCTAACACTATTGAGTTTATTGACTACACAACCAGATTTTAGGTAAATAAATTAAACATATTATTAGCTAGTAACTAAGATAAACATATTTGTAATGATGGGCCGTGTAGCAGCTTGCAAAGGACCGTGTAATAGCTCCTTTTAGGCCGTGTCCGTACTCGCATCATCCGCCCTTTCTTAAAAAAGAATCGTTCCGATTCTTGAACCTATGATATGGGTTATCAAAAGCCGATCAACCCTCGAACTACCTCGCTCGAGTTTAACCTTTGAATTCCAATCGCAATCGAAAATTCAACCAACATCTTGACTTTGACATGCCTTAAGACCGTTTGGGACTTGAAATTTTTTTTTTTCTCACGGATGAACAGTAATACGGCTCGTGAACAGTAAATTTTTTTTTTGTTGTTGTCTCCGTCGCGCCTTGAATAACAAATTACTAGAAACTTGTTCCCGATATGCAAAACCGATTAACCCTCAAACTACCTGCTTGAGTTTAACCCTTGAACTCCAATCGCAATCGGAAATTCATCTAAAAAGTTGGCTTTGACACGCCTAGGACCGTCTCGATGATGGAAAATCAAGAGCCGAAGCTCTGATACCACTTATGATACGAATTAGGCAGCGGAATCGATTTGGCAGCGGAGTTTATTAAACTGGACAGTCGCTGAAACTGTCTGATTTAAGAATTTTTATGATTTGAACGGTTTCTCGAACTGTCTGATTGCAAATTTGATAAAAGGAAATTTTTATGTGTTTTTTTATATGTAACTGAAACAGGAAATAAAGATATTTGTTTCGAAATATGTGAATAAATCGAAACAATGGGATATTTGCTCGGGGTAGACCTATAACTCGAACAATGGTGAACTATAATCAAGACCTATTGATTATAACTCGGGATAATGCTTTAAACGCGTCAAACAATAACAAATTTGGATCGAAACGCGTCGAGCCGTCAAACAATTGCAACAACAACGTTCAACTTCTTTTTTTTATCATTCATGTGTGTCTTTTATTAAGCAAATTCATGGCCTTATATAGCAGCCAACACCGAAACTCCTTGTCTAGTGAAGGGTTGCCATCAATCCTTCACTAATTACAACCATAAAAGCAATAAAAATGAAAGGTCTAACACTATTGAGTTTATTGACTACACAACCAGATTTTAGGTAAATAAATTAAACATATTATTAGCTAGTAACTAAGATAAACATATTTGTAATGATGGACCGTGTAGCAGCTTGCAAAGGACCGTGTAATAGCTCCTTTTAGGCCGTGTCCGTACTCGCATCATCATCCCTTTCTTAAAAAAGAATCGTTCCGATTCTTGAACCTATGATATGGGTTATCAAAAGCCGATCAACCCTCGAACTACCTCGCTCGAGTTTAACCTTTGAATTCCAATCGCAATCGGAAATTCAACCAACATCTTGACTTTGACATGCCTTAAGACCGTTTGGGACTTGAATTTTTTTTTTCTCACGGATGAACAATAATACGGCTCGTGAACAGTAAATTTTTTTTTTTGTTGTTGTTGTCTCCGTCGCGCCTTGAATAACAAATTACTAGAAACTTGTTCCCGAGATGCAAAACCGATTAACCCTCAAACTACCTGCTTGAGTTTAACCCTTGAACTCCAATCGCAATCGGAAATTCATCTAAAAAGTTGGCTTTGACACGCCTAGGACCGTCTCGATGATGGAAAATCAAGAGCCGAAGCTCTGATACCACTTATGATACGAATTAGGCAGCGGAATCGATTTGGCAGCGGAGTTTATTAAACTGGACAGTCGCTGAAACTGTCTGATTTAAGAATTTTTATGATTTGAACGGTTTCTAACTGTCATCGATTGCAAATTTGATAAAAGGAAATTTTTATGTGTTTTTTTATATGTAACTGAAACAGGAAATAAAGATATTTGTTTCGAAATATGTGAATAAATCGAAACAATGGGATATTTGCTCGGGGTAGACCTATAACTCGAACAATGGTGAACTATAATCAAGACCTATTGATTATAACTCGGGATAATGCTTTAAACGCGTCAAACAATAACAAATTTGGATCGAAACGCGTCGAGCCGTCAAACAATTGCAACAACAACGTTCAACTTCTTTTTTTTATCATTCATGTGTGTCTTTTATTAAGCAAATTCATGGCCTTATATAGCAGCCAACACCGAAACTCCTAGTCTAGTGAAGGGTTGCCATCAATCCTTCACTAATTACAACCATAAAAGCAATAAAAATGAAAGGTCTAACACTATTGAGTTTATTGACTACACAACCAGATTTTAGGTAAATAAATTAAACATATTATTAGCTAGTAACTAAGATAAACATATTTGTAATGATGGACCGTGTAGCAGCTTGCAAAGGACCGTGTAATAGCTCCTTTTAGGCCGTGTCCGTACTCGCATCATCATCCCTTTCTTAAAAAAGAATCGTTCCGATTCTTGAACCTATGATATGGGTTATAAAAAGCCGATCAACCCTCGAACTACCTCGCTCGAGTTTAACCTTTGAATTCCAATCGCAATCGGAAATTCAACCAACATCTTGACTTTGACATGCCTTAAGAACGTTTGGGACTTGAATTTTTTTTTTCTCACGGATGAACAGTAATACGGCTCGTGAACAGTAAATTTTTTTTTTGTTGTTGTCTCCGTCGCGCCTTGAATAACAAATTACTAGAAACTTGTTCCCGAGATGCAAAACCGATTTACCCTCAAACTACCTGCTTGAGTTTAACCCTTGAACTCCAATCGCAATCGGAAATTCATCTAAAAAGTTGGCTTTGACACGCCTAGGACCGTCTCGATGATGGAAAATCAAGAGCCGAAGCTCTGATACCACTTATGATACGAATTAGGCAGCGGAGTTTATTAAACTGGACAGTCGCTGAAACTGTCTGATTTAAGAATTTGTATGATTTGAACGGTTTCTCGAACTGTCTGATTGCAAATTTGATAAAAGGAAATTTTTATGTGTTTTTTTATATGTAATCAAAACAGGAAATAAAGATATTTGTTTCGAAATATGTGAATAAATCGAAACAATGGGATATTTTCTCGGGGTAGACCTATAACTCGAACAATGGTGAACTATAATCAAGACCTATTGATTATAACTCGGGTTAATGCTTTAAACGCGTCAAACAATAACAAATTTGGATCGAAACGCGTCGAGCCGTCAAACAATTGCAACAACAACGTTCAAGTTCTTTTTTTTTATCATTCATGTGTGTCTTTTATTAAGCAAATTCATGGCCTTATATAGCAGCCAACACCGAAACTCCTAGTCTAGTGAAGGGCTGCCATCAATCCTTCACTAATTACAACCTTAAAAGCAATAAAAATGAAAGGTCTAACACTATTGAGTTTATTGACTACACAACCAGATTTTAGGTAAATAAATTAAACATAGTATTAGCTAGTAAATATGATAAACATATTTGTAATGATGGACCGTGTAGCTTGCAAAGGACCGTGTAATAGATCCTTTTGGGCCGTGTCCGTACTCGCATCAGGTAAAATATTTGTCCTTGTTCATTAGTACTTGTGACTCGTTGTGTGAACCATTTTTCCTTGTTCATTAGTCCTTGTGACTTGTTGTGTGAATCATTTGTCCTTGTTCATTAGTCCTTGTGACTCGTTGTGTAAACTAATTGTCCTTGTTCATTAGTCCTTGTGACTCGTTGTGTGAACCATTTGTCCTTGTTCATTAGTCCTTGTAACTCGTTATGTGAACCATTTGTCCTTGTTCATTAGTCCTTGTGACTCGTTGTGTGAACCATTTTTCCTTGTTCATTAGTCCTTGTGACTCACTGTGTAAACTATTTGTCCTTGTTCATTAGTCCTTGTGACTCATTGTGTGAACCATTTGTCCTTGTGACTCGTTGTTTAAACCATTTGTCCTTGTTTATTAGTCCTTGTGACTCGTTGTGTAAACCATCTGTCCTTGTTATTGTGTCTTGTTGTGTGAACCATTTTTCCTTGTTCATTAGTCCTTGTAACTCATTTTGTGAACCATTTGTCCTTGGTCATTAGTCCTTGTGACTCGATGTGTAAACTATTTGTCCTTGTTCATTAGTACTTGTGACTCGTTGTGTGAACCATTTGTCCTTGTTTTTAGACCTTGTGACTCGTTGTTTAAACCATTTGTCCTTGTACATTAGTCCTTGTGACTCGTTGTGTAAACTATTTGTCCTTTTTCATTAGTCCTTGTGACTCGTTGTGTGAACCATTTGTCCTTGTTCATTAGTCCTTGTAACTCGTTGTGAGAACCATTTGTCCTTGGTCATTAGTCCTTGTGACTCGATGTGTAAAATAATTGTCCTTGTTCATTAGTACTTGTGACTCGTTGTGTGAACCATTTGTCCTTGTTTTTAGTCCTTGTGACTCGTTGTTTAAACCATTTGTCCTTGTTTATTACTCCTTGTTGTTGGAGTTAGTGTCCTCCACAATAGTGCGTTAACATAATAAACCTCATTAATGGAATATCATCAGATATTTAATTATTTTATCCTCGTCAGTTGATTAACGTAAATCGATAACGGTTGGCTGACTAGAGTTTGACGTTATTGTCGTGAGACGGCGGTGATCAACTGACCCCTTTCGGTCACACCTATAGGAACGAACCCCAATAGACAACTAATTTATTGTATGAGATACAATTTATTTAGTCCCTTGATTTGTAGACTAAAAGATTAGTCAATTATTTTAAGAGAGAATTGGAGTTGCGAACTCGAGGAACGGCAGTTATTATTTATTTATGTGATAATTGAATAATAAATTTTTGGAGACGGGTTTTAGTTAATTAACTGTTAATTTACTAAAATTGTACTAATTGATTAATGTGATTAATATTAGTACGTAAATAATATGTGTAGTGGTACACGTATATTTACGGAGTGAATTGGACGAATTAATTATGGAAATATTTAAACATGAAACGATGTTTAAAATAAAATTACACGTATTTGTGCGACAAATATAAGAACCAACATGGACCCGTATATGGGCAAGTGGACCGTGTAAAATAGAGTAGTGGATGATTACTCACATAATCATTTCACCTTACTTTATATACTACCATAATTTATCTTATATAACATTTTGCATGTGATGTAAGATGAAAAATATAAGACAAAATTTGTCCACTCCAACACACTACTTCCACCCGCCACTTTCCCTTCTTTTACACTCCTTCCTTTGTTCATTTCTACACTACAACTCATTGTATGTTTTGCATGTGAACAATATCATTCCTCTCTCTAAAAAATAATTATCCATCTTTACTAAGATTGTTAGTAAATAAATTTTATTACTAAGAGAGTTAGTAATATTACAAATAATATCAAGGGTATAATATTAACAAGTTCTAGTTCAATACTTGTTATTATTTTTTTGGGTAAGTTCTTGGGTGCAACAAGAAGGAGATCTTCTCTTTGAAGATTAGTAAGGAGGATCATCCATTTGGTATAAGCTCAAGAACAAGCTAGTAAGGTGAACTAGTTTGTGCCCTTTTTACCACAAAATCAATGTAAGGAAATTGTTTTTCTTTATACTTTCATTTTTATGCTTTCATATTAGCATGCATGTTACATAGATCACCTAAATGACAAATTATGAGATAATTTAATATTTATTAGAGAGTCTAATATGGATCTATGATCGTTCACTTGTCACTCATTGTGTAACCCATATCATAGGTTCAAGAATCGGAACGATTCTTTTTTAAGAAAGGGCGGATGATGCAAGTACGGACACGACCCAAAAGGAGCTATTACACGGTCCTTTGCAAGCTGCTACACGGTCCATCATTACAAATATGTTTATCTTAGTTACTAGCAAATAATATGTTTAATTTATTTACCTAAAATCTGGTTGTGTAGTCAATAAACTCAATAGTGTTAGACCTTTCATTTTTATTGCTTTTATGGTTGTAATTAGTGAAGGATTGATGGCAACTCTTCACTAGACTAGAAGTTTCGGTGTTGGCTGCTATATAAGGCCATGAATTTGCTTAATAAAAGACACACATGAATGATAAAAAAAAAATAACTTGAACGTTGTTGTTGCAATTGTTTGACGGCTCGACGCGTTTCGATCCAAATTTGTTATTGTTTGACGCGTTTAAAGCATCGAGTTTAACCTTTGAATTCCAATCGCAATCGGAAATTCAACCAACATCTTGACTTTCACATGCCTTAAGACCGGTTTGGGACTTGAATTTTTTTTTTCTCACGGATGAACAGTAATACGGCTCGTGAACAGTAATTTTTTTTTTTTTTTGTTGTCTCCGTCGCGCCTTGAATAACAAATTACTAGAAACTTGTTCCCGAGATGCAAAACCGATTAACATTCAAACTACCTGCTTGAGTTTAACCCTTGAACTCCAATCGCAATCGGAAATTCATCTAAAAAGTTGGCTTTGACACGCCTAGGACCGTCTCGATGATGGAAAATCAAGAGCCGAAGCTCTGATACCACTTATGATACGAATTAGGCAGCGGAATCGATTTGGCAGCGGAGTTTATTAAACTGGACAGACGCTGAAACTGTCTGATTTAAGAATTTGTATGACTTGAACGGATTCTTGAACTGTCTGATTGCAAATTTGATAAAAGGAAATTTTTATGTGTTTTTTTATATGTAACTGAAACAGGAAATAAAGATATTTGTTTTGTAATATGTGAATAAATCGAAAAATTGGGATATTTGCTCGGGTTAGACCTATAACTCGAACAATGGTGAACTATAATCAAGACCTATTGATTATAACTCGGGTTAATGCTTGAAACGCGTCAAACAATAACAAATTTGGATCGAAACGCGTCGAGTCGTCAAACAATTGCAACAACAACGTTCAAGTTCTTTTTTTTTATTATTCATGTGTGTCTTTTATTAAGCAAATTCATGGCCTTATATAGCAGCCAACACCGAAACTCCTAGTCTAGTGAAGGGTTGCCATCAATCCTTCACTAATTACAACCATAAAAGCAATAAAAATGAAAGGTCTAACACTATTGAGTTTATTGACTACACAACCAGATTTTAGGTAAATAAATTAAACATAGTATTAGCTAGTAAATATGATAAACATATTTGTAATGATGGACCGTGTAGCAGCTTGCAAAGGACCGTGTAATAGATCCTTTTGGGCCGTGTCCGTACTCGCATCATGTAAAATATTTGTCCTTGTTCATTAGTACTTGTGACTCGTTGTGTGAACCATTTTTCCTTGTTCATTAGTCCTTGTGACTTGTTGTGTGAATCATTTGTCCTTATTCAATAGTCCTTGTGACTCGTTGTGTAAACTAATTGTCCTTGTTCATTAGTCCTTGTGACGCGTTGTGTGAACCATTTGTCCTTGTTCATTAGTCCTTGTAACTCGTTATGTGAACCATTTGTCCTTGTTCATTAGTCCTTGTGACTCGTTGTGTGAACCATTTTTCCTTGTTCATTAGTCCTTGTGACTCACTGTGTAAACTATTTGTCCTTGTTCATTAGTCCTTGTGACTCATTGTGTGAACCATTTGTCCTTGTGACTCGTTGTTTAAACCATTTGTCCTTGTTTATTAGTCCTTGTGACTCGTTGTGTAAACCATCTGTCCTTGTTATTGTGACTTGTTGTGTGAACCATTTTTCCTTGTTCATTAGTCCTTGTAACTCATTGTAGGAACCAGTTGTCCTTGGTCATTAGTCCTTTTGACTCGATGTGTAAACTATTTGTCCTTGTTCATTAGTACTTGTGACTCGTTGTGTGAACCATTTGTCCTTGTTTTTAGACCTTGTGACTCGTTGTTTAAACCATTTGTCCTTGTACATTAGTCCTTGTGACTCGTTGTGTAAACTATTTGTCCTTGTTCATTAGTCCTTGTGACTCGTTGTGTGAACCATTTGTCCTTGTTCATTAGTCCTTGTAACTCGTTGTGAGAACCATTTGTCCTTGGTCATTAGTCCTTGTGACTCGATGTGCAAAATAATTGTCCTTGTTCATTAGTACTTGTGACTCGTTGTATGAACCATTTTTCCTTGTTCATTAGTCCTTGTGACTTGTTGTGTGAATCATTTGTCCTTGTTCATTAGTCCTTGTGAATCGTTGTGTAAACTATTTGTCCTTGTTTATTAGTCCTTTTGACTCGTTGTGTGAACCATTGGTCCTTGTTCATTAGTCCTTGTGACTTGTTTTGTGAATTATTTATCCTTGTTCATTAGTCCTTGTGACTCGTTGTGTAAACTATTTGTCCTTGTTCATTAGTCCTTGTGACTCGTTGTCTAAACTATTTGTCCTTGTTCATTAGTCCTTGTGACTCGTTGTGTGAACCATTTATCCTTGTTCATTAGTCCTTGTAACTCGTTATGTTAACCATTTGTCCTTGTTTATTAGTCCTTGTGACTCATTTGGTAAACCATTTGACCTTGTTATTGTGACTTTTTGTGTGAACCATTTTTCATTGTTCATTAGTCCTTGTGACTCGTTGTGTGAACCATTTGTCATTGTTCATTGGTCCTTGTGACTCGTTGTGTAAACTATTTGACCTTGTTTATTAGTCCTTGTGACTTATTGTGTGAACCATTTGTCCTTGTTCATTAGTCCTTGTAACTCGTTATGTTAACCATTTGTCCTTGTGACTCGTTGTGTGAACCATTTGTCCTTGTTTATTAGTCCTTGTGTAAACTAATTGTCCTTGTTTTTAGACCTTGTGAGTCGTTGTTTAAACCATTTGTCCTTGTACATTAGTCCTTGTGACCCGTTGTGTAAACTATTTGTCCTTATTCATTACTCCTTGTGACTCGTTTTGTGAACCCTTTGTCCTTGTTCATTAGACCTTGTAACTCGTTGTGAGAACCATTTATCCTTGGTCGTTAGTCCTTGTGACTCGATGTGTAAAATATTTGTCCTTGTTCATTAGTACTTGTGATTCGTTGTGTGAACCATTTTTCCTTGTTCATTAGTGTTGTAAAATAACTTGGACTAATTGGATTGAACAGATCGACTGTCTGTTCAGGATGAAAAACGTGACAATCTGACAGCTTGTTTGTCTGTTCGTCTTTGTATTTTAGGATTAACGCAGCGGAATTTAACTGAAATTGTTGTAAAACGTGAAAAGTAACAAAGTAATCGGGATAGTATGGTGAATCTCGCTCTCCGCCTCGCAAGGTACGAACTCGAAACACTCAAATGATCAACGTCGCAAAGAAGATCAGAAAGCCAAAGCTCGCAAGCTTTAAAACTCGATTGTTCTCACACAGGGAACGTTTTTTATTAAACTCATAATCTGGAAAATAAGGTTACAACGAAGTCCTATTTATACTCCTATCTAGCTTGGCTAATAAGCTATCTTTCCTAATCCTACTCGATGTCAGAAATCTGACTCGAGATCTAATTCCTTAGCTTGCTCCTCAAGCTATCTACTCCTTCCCTAAACTAACTAGAAAAGTTATTAAACTAATAATAATTAAAATACAATCAGATTTAAGGTATTCTAATTAAATTAGGATTAGGAAATAACAAGTTTTCCTAATATGACTAGAATTAGGATAAGCTAACCTTTCCTAATCTTATTCGAAATTAAATAAAATAAGCTAAAATTAACTCTACACGGTTTAGGAAACCGTGTCTCCACAGCTCGGACTTAGAATTCGTGTTAATTGCACGCCAATTAATCCAGCTCCCTTGCTTGTTCACCAAGTAACTCGTGCTTCTTTTTTTGTCCGAGTATGCTCCTACATCACACTCCCTTTCTTCAAAAAGAATCGACCCGATTCTTGGGCCGCGACCTCCTGGATCAAATATGAACCTTACAAATCTGGACGCAAGTTCGTTGATAAGAAATAGCAATGCACTCGAATCATCTTTGAGCTCATCATCCTTGATGCAATCTTTAAGCTCATTCATCTTGTTCGATTTCAGTCCCCTATCGTGCCTTTTTAGTTTGTGCCTTCCCCGTTCGTGCTTTGTGAACCATATTTTCTTGTGCCTTCCACCCCACCTCCCTCCTTGCACAAGTCTCGACATCTTATAGTGAACTATTTTAGCAACCCAACAAATCGGACCTGACAATTCCCTCACCATAGCAACATTCTCTTCTATTGTAACATCAGTCGTGCATACAAACTTGTATTGATAAGACGACTTTTGTACCATCGCATCCATATCCCTGATTCGTGCCAAATAAGAAACCAATGAAAAATTATACTCAACATACTTCTCTTTGCCTCCAGTAAATACTTCTAAGGAATAATCAATGTTGTCCTTCAAACCGTCACAAACTGATTCCTCTTCTTCATGAATTCCTTTAAAAGATTCAAACTTTTGTTCTTTAATTGGATCTAATGGCTTGAAAACATATGTGACAACCTTGTCTTCCTTATCATCATAATCATCAAAGATAGGTGGTAAATCAAGATTGAAGAACGTATCACCTTCATCTAATGACTCGACAATGTAAGTAACAATCTCGCCTGCCTTCTTTTCTTCATCATGCGAAACCAGACAGTCTTCAGGACTGTTCGTTAGGACAAGATCAGAAATCTCTACAATTTGACAGTCGTCTGGACTGTTCTGTAACGTCTCCCCATCCTTATGCAACAACGACTCATCATAATCATCAAAGAACGGAGGTAAATTCAGATTTAAGAAATAGTTACCTTCCATTTGAATTTCTTCGTGAAAGAATAAATCTTTGTGGCCTTCCATTTCGATCATCCCCATAAGACCGTCTTAATTTAAGGAAATCAAGAGCCGAAGCTCTGATACCAATTTGATGTAAAATAACTTGGACGAATTGGATTGAACAGATCGACTTTCTGTTCAGGATGAAAAACGTGACAATCAGACAGCTTGTTTGTCTGTTCGTCTAAGTATTTTAGGATTAACGCAGCGGAATTTAACTGAAATTGTTGTAAAACGTGAAAAGTAACAAAGTAACCGGGATAGTATGGTGAATCTCGCTCTCCGCCTCGCAAGGTACGAACTCGAAACACTAATATGACTAGAATTAGGATAAGCTAACCTTTCCTAATCTTATTCGAAATTAAATAAAATAAGCTAAAATTAACTCTACACGGTTTAGGAAACCGTGTCTCCACAGCTCGGACTTAGAATTCGTGTTAATTGCACGCCAATTAATCCAGCTCCCTTGCATGTTCACCAAGTAACTCGTGCTTCTTTTTTTGTCCGAGTATGCTCCTGCATCATTTGTCCTTGTTCATTAGTCCTTGTGACTCGTTGTGTAAACTAATTGTCCTTGTTCATTAGTCCTTGTGACTCGTTGTGTGAACCATTTGTCCTTGTTCATTAGTCCTTGTAACTCGTTATGTGAACCATTTGTCCTTGTTCATTAGTCCTTGTGACTCGTTGTGTGAACCATATTTCCTTGTTCATTAGTCCTTGTGACTCGTTGTGTGAACCATTTATCCTTGTTCATTAGTCCTTGTGACTCGTTGTGTGAACCATTTATCCTTGTTCATTAGTCCTTGTAACTCGTTATGTTAACCATTTGTCCTTGTTTATTAGTTCTTTTGACTCATTGGGTAAGCCATTTGTCCTTGTTATTTTGACTTGTTTTGTGAACCATTTTTCTTTGTTCATTAGTCCTTCTGACTCGTTGTGTGAACCATTTGTCCTTGTTCATTAGTCCATGTGACTCGTTGTGTGAACCATTTGTCCTTGTTTATTAGTCCTTGTGACTCGTTATTTAAATCATTTGTAACAAGGAATCATTGTGTAAATCATTTGTCCTTTTTCTTTAGTCCTTGTGACTCGTTGTGTGAAACATTTTTCCTTGTTCATTAGTCCATGTGACTCGTTGTGTAAACTATTTGACGTTGTTCATTAGTCCTTATGACTCGTTGTGTGAACCATTTGTCCTTGTTCATTAGTCCTTGTAACTCGTTATGTTAAGCATTTGTCCTTGTGATTCGTTGTGTGAACCATTTGTCCTTGTTCATTAGTCCTTGTGGCTCGTTGTGTGAACTATTTGTCCATGTTCTTTAGTCCTTGGTCCTTGTTGTGTGAACTATTTGTCCTTGTTTATTAGTCCTTGTGACTCGTTGTGTAAACCATTTGTCCTTGTTGTAGTGACTTGTTGTGTGAAGCATTTATCCATGTTCATTAGTCCTTGTGACTCATTGTGTAAACTATTTGTCCTTGTTCATTAGTCCTTGTGACTCATTGTGTGAACCATTTGTCCTCGTGACTCGTTGTTTAAACCATTTGTCCTTGTTTATTAGTCCTTGTGACTCGTTGTGTAAACCATTTGTCCTTGTTATTGTGACTTGTTGTGTGAACTATTTGTCCTTGTTCTTTAGTCCTTGGTCCTTGTTGTGTGAACCATTTGTCCTTGTTTATTAGTCCTTTTGTAAACTAATTGTCCTTGTTCATTAGTCCTTGTGACTCGTTGTGTGAACCATTTGTCCTTGTTCTTTAGTCCTTGTGACTCGTTGTTTAAACCATTTTTTCTTGTTTATTAGTCCTTGTGACTCGTTGTGTAAACCATTTGTCCTTGTTATTGTGACTTGTTGTGTGAACCATTTTTCCTTCTTCATTAGTCCTTGTAACTCGTTGTGTGAACCATTTGTCCTTGGTCATTAGTCCTTGTGACTCAATGTGTAAACTATTTGTCCTTGTTCATTAGTACTTGTGACTCATTGTGTAAACCATTTGTCCTTGTTTTTAGTCCTTGTGACTCGTTGTTTAAACCATTTGTCCTTGTTTATTAGTCCTTGTGACCCGTTGAGTGAACCATTTTTCCTTGTTCATTAGTCCTTGTGACTTGTTATGTGAATCATTTGTCGTTGTTCATTAGTCCTTGTGAATTGTTGTCTAAACTATTTGTCCTTGTTTATTAGTCCTTGTGACTCGTTATGTGAACCATTGGTCCTTGTTCATTAGTCCTTGTGACTTGTTTTGTGAATCATTTGTCCTTGTTCATTAGTCCTTGTAACTCGTTATGTTAACCATTTGTCCTTGTGACTCGTTGTGTGAACCATTTGTCCTTGTTTATTAGTCCTTGTAACTCGTTCTGTGAACCATTTGTCCTTGTTCATTAGTCCTTGTAACTCGTTGTGTGAACCATTTGTCCTTGTTCATTAGTCCTTGTAACTCGTTCTGTGAACCATTTGTCCTTGTTCATTAGTCCTTGTAACTCGTTGTGTGAACCATTTTTCCTTGTTCATTAGTCCTTGTGACTCGTTGTGTGAACCATTTGTCCTTGTTCATTAGTCCTTGTGACTCGTTGTGTGAACCATTTATCCTTGTTTATTAGTCCTTGTAACTCGTTATGTTAACCATTTGTCCTTGTGACTCGTTGTGTGAACCATTTGTCCTTGTTTATTAGTCCTTGTGGCTCGTTGTGTGAACCATTTGTCCTTGTTCTATAGTCCTTGGTCCTTGTTGTGTGAACCATTTGTCCTTGTTTATTAGTCTTTGTGTAAACTAATTGTCCTTGTTTTTAGACCTTGTGACTCGTTGTTTAAATTATTTGTCCTTGTACATTAGTCCTTGTGACCCGTTGTGTAAACTATTTGTCCTTATTCATTACTCCTTGTGACTCGTTGTGTGAACCATTTGTCCTTGTTCATTAGTCCTTGTAACTCGTTGTGAGAACCATTTATCCTTGGTCATTAGTCCTTGTGACTCGATGTGTAAAATATTTGTCCTTGTTCATTAGTACTTGTGAATCGTTGTGTGAACCATTTTTCCTTGTTCATTAGTCCTTGTGACTTGTTGTGTGAATCATTTGTCCTTGTTCATTAGTCCTTGTGAATCGTTGTGTAAACTAATTGTCCTTGTTCATTAGTCCTTGTGACTCGTTGTGTGAACCATTTGACCTTGTTCATTAGTCCTTGTAACTTGTTATGTGAACCATTTGTCCTTGTTCATTAGTCCTTGTGACTCATTGTGTGAACCATTTTTCCTTGTTCATTAGTCCTTGTGACTCGTTGTGTGAACCATTTGTCCTTGTTCATTAGTCCTTGTGACTCATTGTGTGAACCATTTATCCTTGTTCATTAGTCCTTGTAACTCGTTATGTGAACCATTTGTCCTTGTTCATTAGTCCTTGTGACTCGTTGTGTGAACCATTTTTCCTTGTTCATTAGTCCTTGTGACTCGTTGTGTGAACCATTTGTCCTTGTTCATTAGTCCTTGTGACTCGTTGTGTGAACCATTTATCCTTGTTCATTAGTCCTTGTAACTCGTTATGTTAACCATTTGTCCATGTGACTCGTTGTTTAAACCATTTGTCCTTGTTTATTAGTCCTTGTGACTCATTGTGTAAACCATTTGTCCTTGTTATTGTGACGTGTTGTGTGAACCATTTTTCCTTGTTCATTAGTCCTTAGGACTCGTTGTGTTAACCATTTGCCCTTGTTTATTAGTCCTTGTGTAAACTAATTGTCCTTGTTCATTAGTCCTTGTAACTCGTTGTGTGAACCATTTGTCCTTGTTCATTAGTCCTTGTGGCTCGTTGTATGAACCATTTGTCCTTGTTCTATAGTCCTTGGTCCTTGTTGTGTGAACCATTTGTCCTTGTTTATTAGTCCTTGTGTAAACTAATTGTCCTTGTTTTTAGACCTTGTGACTCGTTGTTTAAACCATTTGTCCTTGTACATTAGTCCTTGTGACTCGTTGTGTAAACTATTTGTCCTTATTCATTACTCATTGTGACTCGTTGTGTGAACCATTTGTCCTTGTTCATTAGTCCTTGTAACTCGTTGTGAGAACCATTTATCCTTGGTCATTAGTCCTTGTGACTCGATGTGTAAAATATTTGTCCTGGTTCATTAGACCTTGTGACTCGTTGTGTAAACTATTTGTCCTTATTTATTACTCCTTGTGACTCGTTGTTTGAACCATTTGTCGTTGTTCATTAGTCCTTGTAACTCGTTGTGAGAACCATTTATCCTTGGTCATTAGTCCTTGTGACTCGCTGTGTAAAATATTTGTCCTTGTTCATTAGTACTTGTGAATCGTTGTGTGAACCATTTTTCCTTGTACATTAGTCCTTGTGACTTGTTGTGTGAATCATTGGTCCTTGTTCATTAGTCCTTGTGACTCGTTGTGTAAATTAATTGTCCTTGTTCATTAGTCCTTGTGACTCGTTGTGTGAACCATTTGTCCTTGTTCATTAGTCCTTGTAACTCGTTATGTGAACCATTTGTCCTTATTCATTAGTCCTTGTGACTCGTTGTGTGAACCATTTTTCCTTGTTCATTAGTCCTTGTGACTCGTTGTGTGAACCATTTATCCTTGTTCATTAGTCCTTGTAACTCGTTATGTTAACCATTTGTCCTTGTTTATTAGTCCTTTTGACTCATTGGGTAAACCATTTGTCCTTGTTATTTTGACTTGTTTTGCGAACCATTTTTCTTTGTTCATTAGTCCTTCTGACTCGTTGTGTGAACCATTTGTCCTTGTTCATTAGTCCATGTGACTCGTTGTGTGAACTATTTGTCCTTGTTTATTAGTCCTTGTGACTCGTTATTTAAATCATTTGTAACAAGGAATCATTGTGTAAATCATTTGTCCTTTTTCTTTAGTCCTTGTGACTCGTTGTGTGAAACATTTTTCCTTGTTCATTAGTCCTTGTGACTCGTTGTGTAAACTATTTGACCTTGTTCATTAGTCTTTGTGACTCGTTGTCTGAACCATTTGTCCTTGTTCATTAGTCCTTGTAACTCGTTATGTTAACCATTTGTCCTTGTGACTCGTTGTGTGAACCATTTGTCCTTGTTCATTAGTCCTTGTGGCTCGTTGTGTGAACCATTTGTCCTTGTTCTTTAGTCCTTGGTCCTTGTTGTGTGAACCATTTGTCTTTGTGACTCTTTGTTTAAACCATTTGTCCTTGTTTATTAGTCCTTGTGACTCGTTGTGTGAACCATTTGTCCTTGTTCTTTAGTCCTTGTGACTCGTTGTTTAAACCATTTTTCCTTGTTTATTAGTCCTTGTGACTCGTTGTGTTAACCATTTGTCCTTGTTTATTAGTCCTTGTGTAAACTAATTGTCCTTGTTCATTAGTCCTTGTGACTCGTTGTGTGAACCATTTGTCCTTGTTCTTTAGTCCTTGTGACTCGTTGCTTAAACCATTTTTCCTTGTTTATTAGTCCTTGTGACTCGTTGTGTAAACCATTTGTCCTTGTTATTGTGACTTGTTGTGTGAACCATGTTTCCTTGTTCATTTGTCCTTGTAACTCGTTGTGTGAACCATTTGTCCTTGGTCATTAGTCCTTGTGACTCAATGTGTTAACTATTTGTCCTTGTTCATTAATACTTGTGCCTCGTTGTGTTAACCATTTGTCCTTGTTTGTAGTCCTTGTGACTTGTTGTTTAAACCATTGTGTAGTCAATAAACTCAATAGTGTTAGACCTTTTATTTTTATAGCTTTTATGGTTGTAATTAGTGAAGGATTGATGGCAACCCTTCACTAGACTAAGAGTTTCGGTGTTGGCAGTTATACAAGGCCATGAATTTGCTTAATAAAAGACACACATGAATGATAAAAAAAAGAACTTGAACGTTGTTGTTGCAATTGTTTGATGGCTCGACGCGTTTGATCCAAATTTGTTATAGTTTGACGCGTTTCAAGCATTAACCCGAGTTATAATCAATAGGTCTTGATTATAGTTCACCATTGTTCGAGTTATAGGTCTAACCCGAGCCAACATCTCATTGTTTCGATTTATTCACATATTTCGAAACAAATATCTTTATTTCCTGTTTCAGTTACATATAAAAAAAACACATAAAAATTTCCTTTTATCAAATTTGCAATGAGAAAGTTCAAGAAACCGTTCAAATCATACAAATTCTTATATCAGACAGTTTCAGCGACTGTCCAGTTTGATAAACTCCGCTGCCAAATCGATTCCGCTGCCTAATTCGTATCATCACACATCGAATCACAAGGACTAATGACCAAGGACAAATGGTTCTCACAACGAGTTACAAGGACTAATGAACAAGGACAAATAGTTTACACAGCGAGTCACAAGGACTAATGTACAAGGACGAATGGTTTAAACAACGAGTCACAAGGTCTAAAAACAAGGACAATGGTTCACACAACGAGTCAGAAGTACTAATGAACAAGGACAAATATTTTACACATCGAGTCACAAGGAAAAATGACCAAGGACAAATGGTTAACACAATGAGTTACAAGGACTAATGAACAAGGAAAAATGGTTCACACAACAAGTCACAATAACAAGGACAAATGGTTTACACAACGAGTCACAAGGACTAATAAACAAGGACAAATGGTTTAAACAACGAGTCACAAGGACAATTGGTTCACACAATGAGTCACAAGGACTAATGAACAAGGATAAATAGTTTACACAATGAGTCACACGACTAATGAACAAGGAAAAATGGTTCACACAACGAGTCACGAGGACTAATGAACAAGGACAAATGGTTCACATAACGAGTTACAAGGACTAATGAACAAGGACAAATGGTTCACACAACGAATCACAAGGACTAATGAACAAGGACAATTAGTTTACACAACGAGTCACAAGGACTAATGAACAAGGACAAATGATTCACACAACAAGTCACAAGGACTAATGAACAAGGGAAAATGGTTCACACAATTAGTGAAGGATTGATGGCAACCCTTCACTAGACTAGGAGTTTCGGTGTTGGCTGCTATATAAGGCCATGAATTTGCTTAATAAAAGACACACATGAATGATAAAAAAAAGAACTTGAACGTTGTTGTTGCAATTGTTTGACGGCTCGACGCGTTTCGATCCAAATTTGTTATTGTTTGACGCGTTTCAAGCATTAACCTAAGTTATAATCAATTGGTCTTGATTATAGTTCACCATTGTTCGAGTTATAGGTCTAACCCGAGCAAATATCCCCTTGTTTCGATTTATTCACATATTTCGAAACAAATATCTTTATTTCCTATTTCAGTTACATATAAAAAAACACATAAAAATTTCCTTTTATCAAATTTGCAATCAGACAGTTCAAGAAACCGTTCAAATCATACAAATTCTTAAATCAGACAGTTTCAGCGACTGTCCAGTTTAATAAACTCCGCTGCCAAATCGATTCCGCTGCCTAATTCGTATCATCACACATCGAGTCACAAGGACTAATGACCAAGGACAAATGGTTCTCACAACGAGTTACAAGGACTAATGAACAAGGACAAATAGTTTACACAGCGAGTCACAAGGACTAATGTACAAGGACGAATGGTTTAAACAACGAGTCACAAGGTC
This sequence comes from Silene latifolia, assembly GCF_048544455.1. Lineage (NCBI taxonomy): Eukaryota > Viridiplantae > Streptophyta > Magnoliopsida > Caryophyllales > Caryophyllaceae > Silene > Silene latifolia. The sequence continues at coordinate 49,841,799 of NC_133531.1, forward strand.
TAAAAACAAGGACAAATGGTTCACACAACGAGTCACAAGTACTAATGAACAAGGACAAATAGTTTACACATCGAGTCACAAGGACAAATGACCAAGGACAAATGGTTCACACAATGAGTTACAAGGACTAATGAACAAGGAAAAATGGTTCACACAACAAGTCACAATAACAAGGACAAATGGTTTACACAACGAGTCACAAGGACTAATAAACAAGGACAAATGGTTTAAACAACGAGTCACAAGGACAATTGGTTCACACAATGAGTCACAAGGACTAATGAACAAGGATAAATAGTTTACACAATGAGTCACACGACTAATGAACAAGGAAAAATGGTTCACACAACGAGTCACGAGGAATAATGAACAAGGACAAATGGTTCACATAACGAGTTACAAGGACTAATGAACAAGGACAAATGGTTCACACAACGAATCACAAGGACTAATGAACAAGGACAATTAGTTTACACAACGAGTCACAAGGACTAATGAACAAGGACAAATGATTCACACAACAAGTCACAAGGACTAATGAACAAGGGAAAATGGTTCACACAATTAGTGAAGGATTGATGGCAACCCTTCACTAGACTAGGAGTTTCGGTGTTGGCTGCTATATAAGGCCATGAATTTGCTTAATAAAAGACACACATGAATGATAAAAAAAGAACTTGAACGTGGTTGTTGCAATTGTTTGACGGCTCGACGCGTTTCGATCTAAATTTGTTATTGTTTGACGCGTTTCAAGCATTAACCCGAGTTATAATCAATAGGTCTTGATTATAGTTCACCATTGTTCGAGTTATAGGTCTAACCCGAGTAAATATCCCCTTGTTTCGATTTATTCACATATTTCGAAACAAATATCTTTATTTCCTATTTCAGTTACATATAAAAAAACACATAAAAATTTCCTTTTATCAAATTTGCAATCAGACAGTTCAAGAAACCGTTCAAATCATACAAATTCTTAAATCAGACAGTTTCAGCGACTGTCCAGTTTAATAAACTCCGCTGCCAAATCGATTCCGCTGCCTAATTCGTATCATCACACATCGAGTCACAAGGACTAATGACCAAGGACAAATGGTTCTCACAACGAGTTACAAGGACTAATGAACAAGGACAAATAGTTTACACAGCGAGTCACAAGGACTAATGTACAAGGACGAATGGTTTAAACAACGAGTCACAAGGTCTAAAAACAAGGACAAATGGTTCACACAACGAGTCACAAGTACTAATGAACAAGGACAAATAGTTTACACATCGAGTCACAAGGACAAATGACCAAGGACAAATGGTTCACACAATGAGTTACAAGGACTAATGAACAAGGAAAAATGGTTCACACAACAAGTCACAATAACAAGGACAAATGGTTTACACAACGAGTCACAAGGACTAATAAACAAGGACAAATGGTTTAAACAACGAGTCACAAGGACAATTGGTTCACACAATGAGTCACAAGGACTAATGAACAAGGATAAATAGTTTACACAATGAGTCACACGACTAATGAACAAGGAAAAATGGTTCACACAACGAGTCACGAGGAATAATGAACAAGGACAAATGGTTCACATAACGAGTTACAAGGACTAATGAACAAGGACAAATGGTTCACACAACGAATCACAAGGACTAATGAACAAGGACAATTAGTTTACACAACGAGTCACAAGGACTAATGAACAAGGACAAATGATTCACACAACAAGTCACAAGGACTAATGAACAAGGGAAAATGGTTCACACAATTAGTGAAGGATTGATGGCAACCCTTCACTAGACTAGGAGTTTCGGTGTTGGCTGCTATATAAGGCCATGAATTTGCTTAATAAAAGACACACATGAATGATAAAAAAAGAACTTGAACGTGGTTGTTGCAATTGTTTGACGGCTCGACGCGTTTCGATCTAAATTTGTTATTGTTTGACGCGTTTCAAGCATTAACCCGAGTTATAATCAATAGGTCTTGATTATAGTTCACCATTGTTCGAGTTATAGGTCTAACCCGAGCAAATATCCCCTTGTTTCGATTTATTCACATATTTCGAAACAAATATCTTTATTTCCTATTTCAGTTACATATAAAAAAACACATAAAAATTTCCTTTTATCAAATTTGCAATCAGACAGTTCAAGAAACCGTTCAAATCATACAAATTCTTAAATCAGACAGTTTCAGCGACTGTCCAGTTTAATAAACTCCGCTGCCAAATCGATTCCGCTGCCTAATTCGTATCATCACACATCGAGTCACAAGGACTAATGACCAAGGACAAATGGTTCTCACAACGAGTTACAAGGACTAATGAACAAGGACAAATAGTTTACACAGCGAGTCACAAGGACTAATGTACAAGGACGAATGGTTTAAACAACGAGTCACAAGGTCTAAAAACAAGGACAAATGGTTCACACAACGAGTCACAAGTACTAATGAACAAGGACAAATAGTTTACACATCGAGTCACAAGGACAAATGACCAGGGACAAATGGTTCACACAATGAGTTACAAGGACTAATGAACAAGGAAAAATGGTTCACACAACAAGTCACAATAACAAGGACAAATGGTTTACACAACGAGTCACAAGGACTAATAAACAAGGACAAATGGTTTAAACAACGAGTCACAAGGACAATTGGTTCACACAATGAGTCACACGACTAATGAACAAGGAAAAATGGTTCACACAACGAGTCACGAGGACTAATGAACAAGGACAAATGGTTCACATAACGAGTTACAAGGACTAATGAACAAGGACAAATGGTTCACACAACGAATCACAAGGACTAATGAACAAGGACAATTAGTTTACACAACGAGTCACAAGGACTAATGAACAAGGACAAATGATTCACACAACAAGTCACAAGGACTAATGAACAAGGGAAAATGGTTCACACAATTAGTGAAGGATTGATGGCAACCCTTCACTAGACTAGGAGTTTCGGTGTTGGCTGCTATATCAGGCCATGAATTTGCTTAATAAAAGACACACATGAATGATAAAAAAAGAACTTGAACGTTGTTGTTGCAATTGTTTGACGGCTCGAAGCGTTTCGATCCAAATTTGTCATTGTTTGACGCGTTTCAAGCATTAACCCGAGTTATAAACAATAGGTCTTGATTATAGTTCACCATTGTTCGAGTTATAGGTCTAACCCGAGCAAATATCCCCTTGTTTCGATTTATTCACATATTTCGAAACAAATATCTTTATTTCCTATTTCAGTTACATATAAAAAAACACATAAAAATTTCCTTTTATCAAATTTGCAATCAGACAGTTCAAGAAACCGTTCAAATCATACAAATTCTTAAATCAGACAGTTTCAGCGACTGTCCAGTTTAATAAACTCCGCTGCCAAATCGATTCCGCTGCCTAATTCGTATCATCACACATCGAGTCACAAGGACTAATGACCAAGGACAAATGGTTCTCACAACGAGTTACAAGGACTAATGAACAAGGACAAATAGTTTACACAGCGAGTCACAAGGACTAATGTACAAGGACGAATGGTTTAAACAACGAGTCACAAGGTCTAAAAAAAAGGACAAATGGTTTAAACAACGAGTCACAAGGTCTAAAAAAAAGGACAAATGGTTCACACAACGAGTCACAAGTACTAATGAACAAGGAGAAATAGTTTACACATCGAGTCACAAGGACAAATGACCAAGGACAAATGGTTCACACAATGAGTTATAAGGACTAATGAACAAGTCAAAATGGTTCACACAACAAGTCACAATAACAAGGACAAATGGTTTACACAACGAGTCACAAAGACTAATAAACAAGGACAAATGGTTTAAACAACGAGTCACAAGGACAATTGGTTCACACAATGTGTCACAAGGACTAATGAACAAGGATAAATAGTTTACACAATGAGTCACAAGGACTAATGAACAAGGAAAAATGGTTCACACAACGAGTCACAAGGACTAATGAACAAGGACAAATGGTTCACATAACGAGTTACAAGAACTAATGAACAAGGACAAATGGGTCACACAACGAATCACAAGGACTAATGAACAAGGACAATTAGTTTACACAACGAGTCACAAGGACTAATGAACAAGGACAAATGATTCACACAACAAGTCACAAGGACTAATGAACAAGGGAAAATGGTTCACACAACGAGTCACAAGTACTAATGAACAAGGACAAATATTTTTTACATCGAGTCACAAGGACTAATGACCAAGGACAAATGGTTCTCACAACGAGTTACAAGGACTAATGAACAAGGACATATGGTTCACACAACGAGTCACAAGGAGTAATGAACAAGGACAAATAGTTTACACAACGAGTCACAAGGACTAATGTACAAGGACAAATGGTTTAAACAACGAGTCACAAGGTCTAAAAACAAGGACAAATGGTTCACACAACGAGTCACAAGTACTAATGAACAAGGACAAATAGTTTAAACATCGAGTCACAAGGAAAAATGACCAAGGATAAATGGTTCACACAATGAGTTTCAAGGACTAATGAACAAGGAAAAATGGTTCACACAACAAGTCACAATAACAAGGACAAATGGTTTACACAACGAGTCACAAGGACTAATAAACAAGGACAAATGGTTTAAACAACGAGTAACAAGGACAAATGGTTCACACAATGAGTCACAAGGACTAATGAACAAGGATAAATAGTTTACACAATGAGTCACAAGGATAAATGCTTCACACAACAAGTCACAACAACAAGGACAAATAATTTACACAACGAGTCACAAGGACTAATAAACAAGGACAAATGGTTCACACAACAAGGACCAAGGACTAAAGAACAAGGACAAATGGTTCACACAACGAGCCACAAGGACTAATGAACAAGGACAAATGGTTCACACAACGTGATGCGGGAGCATTATGGAATAAAGAGGACAACGACAAAGGAGCTGAATAGCACAAACTCCAAGGCTGCCTTACACGGATTCCAAAGACGTGTAGGAGTATTAGCTAGTATTTCCTAGGTCGAGTCTGTTTTGCTTTTCCTAAATCAACTCTATTTTATTTTCGAATAAGATTAGGAAAACTAATTTATCCTAGTCGAGTTAGGAAATTCATGGCCTTATATAGCAGCCAACACCGAAACTCCTAGTCTAGTGAAGGGTTGCCATCAATCCTTCACTAATTACAACCATAAAAGCAATAAAAATGAAAGGTCTAACACTATTGAGTTTATTGACTACACAACCAGATTTTAGGTAAATAAATTAAACATATTATTAGCTAGTAACTAAGATAAACATATTTGTAATGATGGACCGTGTAGCAGCTTGCAAAGGACCGTGTAATAGCTCCTTTTGGGCCGTGTCCGTACTCGCATCATCCGCCCTTTCTTAAAAAAGAATCGTTCTGATTCTTGAACCTATGATATGGGTTATCAAAAGCCGATCAACCCTCGAACTACCTCGCTCGAGTTTAACCTTTGAATTCCAATCGCAATCGGAAATTCAACCAACATCTTGACTTTGACATGCCTTAAGACCGTTTGGGACTTGAATTTTTTTATTTTTTTTTCTCACGGATGAACAGTAATACGGCTCGTGAACAGTATTTTTTTTTTTGTCTCCGTCGCGCCTTGAATAACAAATTACTAGAAACTTGTTCCCGAGATGCAAAACTGATTAACCCTCAAACTACCTGCTTGAGTTTAACCCTTGAACTCCAATCGCAGTCGGAAATTCATCTAAAAAGTTGGCTTTGACACACCTAGGACCGTCTCGATGATGGAAAATCAAGAGCCGAAGCTCTGATACCACTTATGATACGAATTAGGCAGCGGAATCGATTTGGCAGCGGAGTTTATTAAACTGGACAGTCGCTGAAAATGTCTGATTTAAGAATTTGTATGATTTGAACGATTTCTTGAACTGTCTGATTGCAAATTTGATAAAAGGAAATTTTTATGTGTTTTTTTATATGTAACTGAAACCGGAAATAAAGATATTTGTTTCAAAATATGTGAATAAATCGAAACAATGGGATATTTGCTCGGGTTAGACCTATAACTCGAACAATGGTTAACTATAATCAAGACCTATTGATTATAACTCGGGTTAATGCTTGAAACGCATCAAACAATAACAAATTTGGATCGAAACGCGTCGAGCCGTCAAACAATTGCAACAACAACGTTCAAGTTCTTTTTTTTATCATTCATGTGTGTCTTTTATTAAGCAAATTCATGACCTTATATAGCAGCCAACACCGAAATTCCTAGTCTAGTGAAGGGTTGCCATCAATCCTTCACTAATTACAACCATAAAAGCAATAAAAATGAAAGGTCTAACACTAATGAGTTTATTGACTACACAACCAGATTTTAGGTAAATAAATTAAACATATTATTAGCTAGTAAATATGAAAAACATATTTGTAATGATGGACCGTGTAGCAACTTGCAAAGTACCGTGTAATAGATCCTTTTGGGCCGTGTCCGTACTCGCATCATGTAAAATATTTGTCCTTGTTCATTAGTACTTGTGACTCGTTGTGTGAACCATTTTTCCTTGTTCATTAGTCCTTGTGACTTGTTGTGTGAATCATTTGTCCTTGTTCATTAGTCCTTGTGACTCGTTGTGTAAACTAATTGTCCTTGTTCATTAGTCCTTGTGACTCGTTGTGTGAACCATTTGTCCTTGTTCATTAGTCCTTATAACTCGTTATGTGAACCATTTGTCCTTGTTCATTAGTCCTTGTGACTCGTTGTGTGAACCATTTTTCCTTGTTCATTAGTCCTTGTGACTCACTGTGTAAACTATTTGTCCTTGTTCATTAGTCCTTGTGACTCATTGTGTGAACCATTTGTCCTTGTGACTCGTTGTTTAAACCATTTGTCCTTGTTTATTAGTCCTTGTGACTCGTTGTGTAAACCATATGTCCTTGTTATTGTGACTTGTTGTGTGAACCATTTTCCTTGTTCATTAGTCCTTGTAACTCATTGTGTGAACCATTTGTCCTTGGTCATTAGTCCTTGTGACTCGATGTGTAAACTATTTGTCCTTGTTCATTAGTACTTGTGACTCGTTTTGTGAACCATTTGTCCTTGTTTTTAGACCTTGTGGCTCGTTGTTTAAACTATTTGTCCTTATACATTAGTCCTTGTGACTCGTTGTGTAAACTATTTGTCCTTGTTCATTAGTCCTTGTGACTCGTTGTCTGAACCATTTGTCCTTGTTCATTAGTCCTTGTAACTCGTTGTGAGAACCATTTGTCCTTGGTCATTAGTCCTTGTGACTCGATGTGTAAAATAATTGTCCTTGTTCATTAGTACGTGTGACTCGTTGTGTGAACCATTTTTCCTTGTTCATTAGTCCTTGTGACTTGTTGTGTAAATCATTTGTCCTTGTTCATTAGTCCTTGTGAATCGTTGTGTAAACTATTTGTCCTTGTTTATTAGTCCTTGTGACTCGTTGTGTGAATAATTGGTCCTTGTTCATTAGTCCTTGTGACTTGTTTTGTGAATCATTTGTCCTTGTTCATTAGTTCTTGTGACTCGTTGTGTAAACTATTTGTCCTTGTTCATTAGTCCTTGTGACTCGTTGTCTAAACTATTTATCCTTGTTCATTAGTCCTTGTGACTCGTTGTGTGAACCATTTATCCTTCTTCATTAGTCCTAGTAACTCGTTATGTTAACCATTTGTCCTTGTTTATTAGTCCTTGTGACTCATTGGGTAAACCATTTGACCTTGTTATTGTGACTTTTTGTGTGAACCATTTTTCATTGTTCATTAGTCCTTGTGACTCGTTGTGTGAACCATTTGTCCTTGTTCATTAGTCCTTGTGACTCGTTGTGTAAACTATTTGACCTTGTTTATTAGTCCTTGTGACTTGTTGTGTGAACCATTTGTCCTTGTTCATTAGTCCTTGTAACTCGTTATGTTAACCATTTGTCCTTGTGACTCGTTGTGTGAACCATTTGTCCTTGTTCATTAGTCCTTGTGGCTCGTTGTGTGAACCATTTGTCCTTGTTCTATAGTCCTTGGTCCTTGTTGTGTGAACCATTTGTCCTTGTTTATTAGTCCTTGTGTAAACTAATTGTCCTTGTTTTTAGACCTTGTGACTCGTTGTGAGAACCATTTATCCTTGGTCATTAATCCTTGTGACTCGATGTGTAAAATATTTGTCCTTGTTCATTAGTTTTTGTGAATCGTTGTGTGAACCATTTTTCCTTGTTCATTAGTCCTTGTGACTTATTATGTGAATCATTTGTCCTTGTTCATTAGTCCTTGTGACTCGTTGTGTAAACTAATTGTCCTTGTTCATTAGTCCTTGTGACTCGTTGTGTGAACCATTTGTCCTTGTTCATTAGTCCTTGTAACTCGTTATGTGAACCATTTGTCCTTGTTCATTAGTCCTTGTGACTCGTTGTGTGAACCATATTTCCTTGTTCATTAGTCCTTGTGACTCGTTGCGTGAACCATTTATCCTTGTTCATTAGTCCTTGTGACTCGTTATGTTAACCATTTGTCCTTGTTCATTAGTCCTTCTGACTCGTTGTGTGAACCATTTGTCCTTGTTCATTAGTCCATGTGACTCGTTGTGTGAACCATTTGTCCTTGTTTATTAGTCCTTGTGACTCGTTATTTAAATCATTTGTAACAAGGAATCATTGTGTAAATCATTTGTCCTTTTTCTTTAGTCCTTGTGACTCGTTGTGTGAAACATTTTTCCTTGTTCATTAGTCCTTGTGACTCGTTGTGTAAACTATTTGACCTTGTTCATTAGTCCTTGTGGCTCGTTGTGTGAACCATTTGTCCTTGTTTATTAGTCCTTGTAACTCGTTATGTTAACCATTTGTCCTTGTGATTCGTTGTGTGAACCATTTGTCCTTGTTCATTAGTCCTTGTGGCTCGTTGTGTGAACTATTTGTCCTTGTTCTTTAGTCCTTGGTCCTTGTTGTGTGAACCATTTGTCCTTGTTTATTAGTCCTTGTGACTCGTTGTGTAAACCATTTGTCCTTGTTGTTGTGACTTGTTGTGTGAAGCATTTATCCATGTTCTTTAGTCCTTGTGACTCATTGTGTAAACTATTTGTCCTTGTTCATTAGTCCTTGTGACTCATTGTGTGAACCATTTGTCCTTGTGACTCGTTGTTTAAACTATTTGTCCTTGTTTATTAGTCCTTGTGACTCGTTGTGTAAACCATTTGTCCTTGTTATTGTGACTTGTTGTGTGAACCATTTTTCCTTGTTCATTAGTCCTTAGGAGTCGTTGTGTTAACCATTTGTCCTTGTTTATTAGTTCTTGTGTAAACTAATTGTCCTTGTTCATTATTCCTTGTGACTCGTTGTGTGAACCATTTGTCCTTGTTCTTTAGTCCTTGTGACTCGTTGTCTAAACTATTTGTCCTTGTTCATTAGTCCTTGTGACTCGTTGTGTGAACCATTTATCCTTGTTCATTAGTCCTAGTAACTCGTTATGTTAACCATTTGTCCTTGTTTATTAGTCCTTGTGACTCATTGGGTAAACCATTTGACCTTGTTATTGTGACTTTTTGTGTGAACCATTTTTCATTGTTCATTAGTCCTTGTGACTCGTTGTGTGAACCATTTGTCCTTGTTCATTAGTCCTTGTGACTCGTTGTGTAAACTATTTGACCTTGTTTATTAGTCCTTGTGACTTGTTGTTTGAACCATTTGTCCTTGTTCATTAGTCCTTGTAACTCGTTATGTTAACCATTTGTCCTTGTGACTCGTTGTGTGAACCATTTGTCCTTGTTCATTAGTCCTTGTGGCTCGTTGTGTGAACCATTTGTCCTTGTTCTATAGTCCTTGGTCCTTGTTGTGTGAACCATTTGTCCTTGTTTATTAGTCCTTGTGTAAACTAATTGTCCTTGTTTTTAGACCTTGTGACTCGTTGTGAGAACCATTTATCCTTGGTCATTAGTCCTTGTGACTCGATGTGTAAAATATTTGTCCTTGTTCATTAGTTTTTGTGAATCGTTGTGTGAACCATTTTTCCTTGTTCATTAGTCCTTGTGACTTATTATGTGAATCATTTGTCCTTGTTCATTAGTCCTTGTGACTCGTTGTGTAAACTAATTGTCCTTGTTCATTAGTCCTTGTGACTCGTTGTGTGAACCATTTGTCCTTGTTCATTAGTCCTTGTAACTCGTTATGTGAACCATTTGTCCTTGTTCATTAGTCCTTGTGACTCGTTGTGTGAACCATATTTCCTTGTTCATTAGTCCTTGTGACTCGTTGTGTGAACCATTTATCCTTGTTCATTAGTCCTTGTGACTCGTTATGTTAACCATTTGTCCTTGTTCATTAGTCCTTCTGACTCGTTGTGTGAACCATTTGTCCTTGTTCATTAGTCCATGTGACTCGTTGTGTGAACCATTTGTCCTTGTTTATTAGTCCTTGTGACTCGTTATTTAAATCATTTGTAACAAGGAATCATTGTGTAAATCATTTGTCCTTTTTCTTTAGTCCTTGTGACTCGTTGTGTGAAACATTTTTCCTTGTTCATTAGTCCTTGTGACTCGTTGTGTAAACTATTTGACCTTGTTCATTAGTCCTTGTGGCTCGTTGTGTGAACCATTTGTCCTTGTTTATTAGTCCTTGTAACTCGTTATGTTAACCATTTGTCCTTGTGATTCGTTGTGTGAACCATTTGTCCTTGTTCATTAGTCCTTGTGGCTCGTTGTGTGAACTATTTGTCCTTGTTCTTTAGTCCTTGGTCCTTGTTGTGTGAACCATTTGTCCTTGTTTATTAGTCCTTGTGACTCGTTGTGTAAACCATTTGTCCTTGTTGTTGTGACTTGTTGTGTGAAGCATTTATCCATGTTCTTTAGTCCTTGTGACTCATTGTGTAAACTATTTGTCCTTGTTCATTAGTCCTTGTGACTCATTGTGTGAACCATTTGTCCTTGTGACTCGGTTTTTAAACTATTTGTCCTTGTTTATTAGTCCTTGTGACTCGTTGTGTAAACCATTTGTCCTTGTTATTGTGACTTGTTGTGTGAACCATTTTTCCTTGTTCATTAGTCCTTAGGAGTCGTTGTGTTAACCATTTGTCCTTGTTTATTAGTTCTTGTGTAAACTAATTGTCCTTGTTCATTATTCCTTGTGACTCGTTGTGTGAACCATTTGTCCTTGTTCTTTAGTCCTTGTGACTCGTTGTCTAAACTATTTGTCCTTGTTCATTAGTCCTTGTGACTCGTTGTGTGAACCATTTATCCTTGTTCATTAGTCCTAGTAACTCGTTATGTTAACCATTTGTCCTTGTTTATTAGTCCTTGTGACTCATTGGGTAAACCATTTGACCTTGTTATTGTGACTTTTTGTGTGAACCATTTTTCATTGTTCATTAGTCCTTGTGACTCGTTGTGTGAACCATTTGTCCTTGTTCATTAGTTCTTGTGACTCGTTGTGTAAACTATTTGACCTTATTTATTAGTCCTTGTGACTTGTTGTGTGAACCATTTGTCCTTGTTCATTAGTCCTTGTAACTAGTTATGTTAACCATTTGTCCTTGTGACTCGTTGTGTGAACCATTTGTCCTTGTTCATTAGTCCTTGTGGCTCGTTGTGTGAACCATTTGTCCTTGTTCTATAGTCCTTGGTCCTTGTTGTGTGAACCATTTGTCCTTGTTTATTAGTCCTTGTGTAAACTAATTGTCCTTGTTTTTAGACCTTGTGACTCGTTGTGAGAACCATTTATCCTTGGTCATTAGTCCTTGTGACTCGATGTGTAAAATATTTGTCCTTGTTCATTAGTACTTGTGAATCGTTGTGTGAACCATTTTTCCTTGTTCATTAGTCCTTGTGACTTGTTGTGTGAATAATTTGTCCTTGTTCATTAGTCCTTGTGACTCGTTGTGTAAACTAATTGTCCTTGTTCATTAGTCCTTGTGACTCGTTGTGTGAACCATTTGTCCTTGTTCATTAGTCCTTGTAACTCGTTATGTGAACCATTTGTCCTTGTTCATTAGTCCTTGTGAGTCGTTGTGTGAACCATATTTCCTTGTTCATTAGTCTTTGTGACTCGTTGTGTGAACCATTTATCCTTGTTCATTAGTCCTTGTGACTCGTTATGTTAACCATTTGTCCTTGTTCATTAGTCCTTCTGACTCGTTGTGTGAACCATTTGTCCTTGTTCATTAGTCCATGTGACTCGTTGTGTGAACCATTTGTCCTTGTTTATTAGTCCTTGTGACTCGTTATTTAAATCATTTGTAACAAGGAATCATTGTGTAAATCATTTGTCCTTTTTCTTTAGTCCTTGTGACTCGTTGTGTGAAACATTTTTCCTTGTTCATTAGTCCTTAGGAGTCGTTGTGTTAACCATTTGTCCTTGTTTATTAGTTCTTGTGTAAACTAATTGTCCTTGTTCATTATTCCTTGTGACTCGTTGTGTGAACCATTTGTCCTTGTTCTTTAGTCCTTGTGACTCGTTGTCTAAACTATTTGTCCTTGTTCATTAGTCCTTGTGACTCGTTGTGTGAACCATTTATCCTTGTTCATTAGTCCTAGTAACTCGTTATGTTAACCATTTGTCCTTGTTTATTAGTCCTTGTGACTCATTGGGTAAACCATTTGACCTTGTTATTGTGACTTTTTGTGTGAACCATTTTTCATTGTTCATTAGTCCTTGTGACTCGTTGTGTGAACCATTTGTCCTTGTTCATTAGTTCTTGTGACTCGTTGTGTAAACTATTTGACCTTATTTATTAGTCCTTGTGACTTGTTGTGTGAACCATTTGTCCTTGTTCATTAGTCCTTGTAACTAGTTATGTTAACCATTTGTCCTTGTGACTCGTTGTGTGAACCATTTGTCCTTGTTCATTAGTCCTTGTGGCTCGTTGTGTGAACCATTTGTCCTTGTTCTATAGTCCTTGGTCCTTGTTGTGTGAACCATTTGTCCTTGTTTATTAGTCCTTGTGTAAACTAATTGTCCTTGTTTTTAGACCTTGTGACTCGTTGTGAGAACCATTTATCCTTGGTCATTAGTCCTTGTGACTCGATGTGTAAAATATTTGTCCTTGTTCATTAGTACTTGTGAATCGTTGTGTGAACCATTTTTCCTTGTTCATTAGTCCTTGTGACTTGTTGTGTGAATAATTTGTCCTTGTTCATTAGTCCTTGTGACTCGTTATGTTAACCATTTGTCCTTGTTCATTAGTCCTTCTGACTCGTTGTGTGAACCATTTGTCCTTGTTCATTAGTCCTTGTGACTCGTTGTGTGAAACATTTTTCCTTGTTCATTAGTCCTTGTGACTCGTTGTGTAAACTATTTGACCTTGTTCATTAGTCCTTGTGACTCGTTGTGTGAACCATTTGTCCTTGTTCTTTAGTCCTTGTAACTCGTTATGTTAACCATTTGTCCTTGTGATTCGTTCTGTGAACCATTTGTCCTTGTTCATTAGTCCTTGTGGCTCGTTGTGTGAACTATTTGTCCTTGTTCTTTAGTCCTTGGTCCTTGTTGTTTGAACCATTTGTCCTTGTTTATTAGTCCTTGTGACTCGTTGTGTAAACCATTTGTCCTTGTTGTTGTGACTTGTTGTGTGAAGCATTTATCCATGTTCTTTAGTCCTTGTGACTCATTGTGTAAACTATTTGTCCTTGTTCATTAGTCCTTGTGACTCATTGTGTGAACCATTTGTCCTTGTGACTCGTTGTTTAAACCATTTGTCCTTGTTTATTAGTCCTTGTGACTCGTTGTGTAAACCATTTGTCCTTGTTATTGTGACTTGTTGTGTGAACCATTTTTCCTTGTTCATTACTCCTTAGGACTCGTTGTGTTAACCATTTGTCCTTGTTTATTAGTTCTTGTGTAAACTAATTGTCCTTGTTCATTATTCCTTGTGACTCGTTGTGTGAACCATTTGTCCTTGTTCTTTAGTTCTTGTGACTCGTTGTTTAAACCATTTTTTCTTGTTTATTAGTCCTTGTGACTCGTTGTGTAAACCATTTGTCCTTGTTATTGTGACTTGTTGTGTGAACCATTTTTCCTTGTTCATTAGTCCTTGTAACTCGTTGTGTGAATGTGTCCTTGGTCATTAGTCCTTGTGACACGATGTGTAAAATATTTGTCCTTGTTCATTAGTACTTGTGAATCGTTGTGTGAACCATTTTTCCTTGTTCATTAGTCCTTGTGACTTGTTGTGTGAATCATTTGTCCTTGTTCATTAGTCCTTGTGACTCGTTGTGTAAACTAATTGTCCTTGTTCATTAGTCCTTGTGACTCGTTGTGTGAACCATTTGTCCTTGTTCATTAGTCCTTGTAACTCGTTATGTGAACCATTTGTCCTTGTTCATTAGTCCTTGTGACTCGTTGTGTGAACCATATTTCCTTGTTCATTAGTCCTTGTGACTCGTTGTGTGAACCATTTATCCTTGTTCATTAGTCCTTGTGACTCGTTATGTTAACCATTTGTCCTTGTTCATTAGTCCTTCTGACTCGTTGTGTGAACCATTTGTCCTTGTTCATTAGTCCATGTGACTCGTTGTGTGAACCATTTGTCCTTGTTTATTAGTCCTTGTGACTCGTTATTTAAATCATTTGTAACAAGGAATCATTGTGTAAATCATTTGTCCTTTTTCTTTAGTCCTTGTGACTCGTTGTGTGAAATATTTTTCCTTGTTCATTAGTCCTTGTGACTCGTTGTGTAAACTATTTGACCTTGTTCATTAGTCCTTGTGACTCGTTGTGTGAACCATTTGTCGTTGTTCATTAGTCCTTGTAACTCGTTATGTTAACCATTTGTCCTTGTGATTCGTTCTGTGAACCATTTGTCCTTGTTCATTAGTCCTTGTGGCACGTTGTGTGAACTATTTGTCCTTGTTCTTTAGTCCTTGGTCCTTGTTGTGTGAACCATTTGTCCTTGTTTATTAGTCCTTGTGACTCGTTGTGTAAACCATTTGTCCTTGTTGTTGTGACTTGTTGTGTGAAGCATTTATCCATGTTCTTTAGTCCTTGTGACTCATTGTGTAAACCATTTGTCCTTGTTCATTAGTCCTTTTGACTCGTTGTGTGAACCATTTGTCCTTGTTCATTAGTCCATGTGACTCGTTGTGTGAACCATTTGTCCTTGTTTATTAGTCCTTGTGACTCGTTATTTAAATCATTTGTAACAAGGAATCATTGTGTAAATCATTTGTCCTTTTTCTTTAGTCCTCGTGACTCGTTGTGTGAAACATTTTTCCTTGTTCATTAGTCCTTGTGACTCGTTGTGTAAACTATTTGACCTTGTTCATTAGTCCTTGTGACTCATTGTGTGAACCATTTGTCCTTGTTCATTAGTCCTTGTAACTCGTTATGTTAACCATTTGTCCTTGTGATTCGTTGTGTGAACCATTTGTCCTTTTTCATTAGTCCTTGTGGCACGTTGTGTGAACTATTTGTCCTTGTTCTTTAGTCCTTGGTCCTTGTTGTGTGAACCATTTGTCCTTGTTTATTAGTCCTTGTGACTCGTTGTGTAAACCATTTGTCCTTGTTGTTGTGACTTGTTGTGTGAAGCATTTATCCATGTTCTTTAGTCCTTGTGACTCATTGTGTAAACTATTTTTCCTTGTTCATTAGTCCTTGTGACTCATTGTGTGAACCATTTGTCCTTGTGACTCGTTGTTTAAACCATTTGTCCTTGTTTATTAGTCCTTGTGACTCGTTGTGTAAACCATTTGTCCTTGTTATTGTGACTTGTTGTGTGAACCATTTTTCCTTGTTCATTAGTCCTTAGGACTCGTTGTGTTAACCATTTGTCCTTGTTTATTAGTTCTTGTGTAAACTAATTGTCCTTGTTCATTATTCCTTGTGACTCGTTGTGTAAACCATTTGTCCTTGTTCTTTAGTCCTTGTGACTCGTTGTTTAAACCATTTTTTCTTTTTTATTAGTCCTTGTGACTCGTTGTGTAAACCATTTGTCCTTGTTATTGTGACTTGTTGTGTGAACCATTTTTCCTTGTTCATTAGTCCTTGTAACTCGTTGTGTGAACCATTTGTCCTTGGTCATTAGTCCTTGTGACTCAATGTGTAAACTATTTGTCCTTGTTCATTAGTACTTGTGACTCGTTGTGTAAACCATTTGTCCTTGTTTTTAGTCCTTGTGACTCGTTGTTTAAACCATTTGTCCTTGTTTATTAGTCCTTGTGACTCGATGTGTAAAATATTTGTCCTTGTTCATTAGTACTTGTGAATCGTTGTGTGAACCATTTTTCCTTGTTCATTAGTCCTTGTGACTTGTTGTGTGAATCATTTGTCCTTGTTCATTAGTCCTTGTGACTCGATTACGTAAACTAATTGACCTTGTTCATTAGTCCTTGTGACTCGTTGTGTGAACTATTTGTCCTTGTTCATTAGTCCTTGTAACTCGTTATGTGAACCATTTGTCCTTGTTCATTAGTCCTTGTGACTCGTTGTGTGAACCATATTTCCTTGTTCATTAGTCCTTGTGACTCGTTGTGTAAACTATTTGACTTTGTTCATTAGTCCTTGTGACTCGTTGTGTGAACCATTTGTCGTTGTTCATTAGTCCTTGTAACTCGTTATGTTAACCATTTGTCCTTGTGATTCGTTCTTGGAACCATTTGTCCTTGTTCATTAGTCCTTGTGGCACGTTGTGTGAACTATTTGTCCTTGTT
The DNA here is from genome assembly GCF_048544455.1 of Silene latifolia. NCBI lineage: Eukaryota > Viridiplantae > Streptophyta > Magnoliopsida > Caryophyllales > Caryophyllaceae > Silene > Silene latifolia. Next base: position 49,858,446 of record NC_133531.1, read on the forward strand.
CTTTAGTCCTTGGTCCTTGTTGTGTGAACCATTTGTCCTTGTTTATTAGTCCTTGTGACTCGTTGTGTAAACCATTTGTCCTTGTTGTTGTGACTTGTTGTGTGAAGCATTTATCCATGTTCTTTAGTCCTTGTGACTCATTGTGTAAACTATTTTTCCTTGTTCATTAGTCCTTGTGACTCATTGTGTGAACCATTTGTCCTTGTGACTCGTTGTTTAAACCATTTGTCCTTGTTTATTAGTCCTTGTGACTCGTTGTGTAAACCGTTTGTCCTTGTTATTGTGACTTGTTGTGTGAACCATTTTTCCTTGTTCATTAGCCCTTAGGACTCGTTGTGTTAACCATTTGTCCTTGTTTATTAGTTCTTGTGTAAACTAATTGTCCTTGTTCATTATTCCTTGTGACTCGTTGTGTAAACCATTTGTCCTTGTTCTTTAGTCCTTGTGACTCGTTGTTTAAACCATTTTTTCTTGTTTATTAGTCCTTGTGACTCGTTGTGTAAACCATTTGTCCTTGTTATTGTGACTTGTTGTGTGAACCATTTTTCCTTAATCATTAGTCCTTGTAACTCGTTGTGTGAACCATTTGTCCTTGGTCATTAGTCCTTGTGACTCAATGTGTAAACTATTTGTCCTTGTTCATTAGTACTTGTGATTCGTTGTGTTAACCATTTGTCCTTGTTTTTAGTCCTTGTGACTCGTTGTTTAAACCATTTGTCCTTGTTTATTAGTCCTTGTGACTCGATGTGTAAAATATTTGTCCTTGTTCATTAGTACTTGTGAATCGTTGTGTGAACCATTTTTCCTTGTTCATTAGTCCTTGTGACTTATTGTGTGAATCATTTGTCCTTGTTCATTAGTCCTTGTGACTCGTTGTGTAAACTAATTGACCTTGTTCATTAGTCCTTGTGACTCGTTGTGTGAACCATTTGTCCTTGTTCATTAGTCCTTGTAACTCGTTATGTGAACCATTTGTCCTTGTTCATTAGTCCTTGTGACTCGTGTGAACCATATTCCCTTGTTCATTAGTCCTTGTGACTCGTTGTGTAAACTATTTGACTTTGTTCATTAGTCCTTGTGACTCGTTGTGTGAACCATTTGTCGTTGTTCATTAGTCCTTGTAACTCGTTATGTTAACCATTTGTCCTTGTGATTCGTTCTGTGAACCATTTGTCCTTGTTCATTAGTCCTTGTGGCACGTTGTGTGAACTATTTGTCCTTGTTCTTTAGTCCTTGGTCCTTGTTGTGTGAACCATTTGTCCTTGTTTATTAGTCCTTGTGACTCGTTGTGTAAACCATTTGTCCTTGTTGTTGTGACTTGTTGTGTGAAGCATTTATCCATGTTCTTTAGTCCTTGTGACTCATTGTGTAAACTATTTTTCCTTGTTCATTAGTCCTTGTGACTCATTGTGTGAACCATTTGTCCTTGTGACTCGTTGTTTAAACCATTTGTCCTTGTTTATTAGTCCTTGTGACTCGTTGTGTAAACCATTTGTCCTTGTTTTTGTGACTTGTTGTGTGAACCATTTTTCCTTGTTCATTAGTCCTTAGGACTCGTTGTGTTAACCATTTGTCCTTGTTTATTAGTTCTTGTGTAAACTAATTGTCCTTGTTCATTATTCCTTGTGACTCGTTGTGTAAACCATTTGTCCTTGTTTTTTAGTCCTTGTGACTCGTTGTTTAAACCATTTTTTCTTGTTTATTAGTCCTTGTGACTCGTTGTGTAAACCATTTGTCCTTGTTATTGTGACTTGTTGTGTGAACCATTTTTCCTTGTTCATTAGTCCTTGTAACTCGTTGTGTGAACCATTTGTCCTTGGTCATTAGTCCTTGTGACTCAATGTGTAAACTATTTGTCCTTGTTCATTAGTACTTGTGACTCGTTGTGTTAACCATTTGTCCTTGTTTTTAGTCCTTGTGACTCGTTGTTTAAACCATTTGTCCTTGTTTATTAGTCCTTGTGACTCGATGTGTAAAATATTTGTCCTTGTTCATTAGTACTTGTGAATCGTTGTGTGAACCATTTTTCCTTGTTCATTAGTCCTTGTGACTTGTTGTGTGAATCATTTGTCCTTGTTCATTAGTCCTTGTGACTCGTTGTGTAAACTAATTGACCTTGTTCATTAGTCCTTGTGACTCGTTGTGTGAACCATTTGTCCTTGTTCATTAGTCCTTGTAACTCGTTATGTGAACCATTTGTCCTTGTTCATTAGTCCTTGTGACTCGTTGTGTGAACCATATTTCCTTGTTCATTAGTCCTTGTGACTCGTTGTGTAAACTATTTGACTTTGTTCATTAGTCCTTGTGACTCGTTGTGTGAACCATTTGTCGTTGTTCATTAGTCCTTGTAACTCGTTATGTTAACCATTTGTCCTTGTGATTCGTTACGTGAACCATTTGTCCTTGTTCATTAGTCCTTGTGGCACGTTGTGTGAACTATTTGTCCTTGTTCTTTAGTCCTTGGTCCTTGTTGTGTGAACCATTTGTCCTTGTTTATTAGTCCTTGTGACTCGTTGTGTAAACCATTTGTCCTTGTTGTTGTGACTTGTTGTGTGAAGCATTTATCCATGTTCTTTAGTCCTTGTGACTCATTGTGTAAACTATTTTTCCTTGTTCATTAGTCCTTGTGACTCATTGTGTGAACCATTTGTCCTTGTGACTCGTTGTTTAAACCATTTGTCCTTGTTTATTAGTCCTTGTGACTCGTTGTGTAAACCATTTGTCCTTGTTATTGTGACTTGTTGTGTGAACCATTTTTCCTTGTTCATTAGTCCTTAGGACTCGTTGTGTTAACCATTTGTCCTTGTTTATTAGTTCTTGTGTAAACTAATTGTCCTTGTTCATTATTCCTTGTGACTCGTTGTGTAAACCATTTGTCCTTGTTCTTTAGTCCTTGTGACTCGTTGTTTAAACCATTTTTTCTTTTTTATTAGTCCTTGTGACTCGTTGTGTAAACCATTTGTCCTTGTTATTGTGACTTGTTGTGTGAACCATTTTTCCTTGTTCATTAGTCCTTGTAACTCGTTGTGTGAACCATTTGTCCTTGGTCATTAGTCCTTGTGACTCAATGTGTAAACTATTTGTCCTTGTTCATTAGTACTTGTGACTCGTTGTGTAAACCATTTGTCCTTGTTTTTAGTCCTTGTGACTCGTTGTTTAAACCATTTGTCCTTCTTTATTAGTCCTTATGACTCGATGTGTAAAATATTTGTCCTTGTTCATTAGTACTTGTGAATCGTTGTGTGAACCATTTTTCCTTGTTCATTAGTCCTTGTGACTTGTTGTGTGAATCATTTGTCCTTGTTCATTAGTCCTTGTGACTCGTTGTGTAAACTAATTGACCTTGTTCATTAGTCCTTGTGACTCGTTGTGTGAACCATTTGTCCTTGTTCATTAGTCCTTGTAACTCGTTATGTGAACCATTTGTCCTTGTTCATTAGTCCTTGTGACTCGTTGTGTGAACCATATTTCCTTGTTCATTAGTCCTTGTGACAGGTTGTGTAAACTATTTGACTTTGTTCATTAGTCCTTGTGACTCGTTGTGTGAACCATTTGTCGTTGTTCATTAGTCCTTGTAACTCGTTATGTTAACCATTTGTCCTTGTGATTCGTTCTGTGAACCATTTGTCCTTGTTCATTAGTCCTTGTGGCACGTTGTGTGAACTATTTGTCCTTGTTCTTTAGTCCTTGGTCCTTGTTGTGTGAACCATTTGTCCTTGTTTATTAGTCCTTGTGACTCGTTGTGTAAACCATTTGTCCTTGTTGTTGTGACTTGTTGTGTGAAGCATTTATCCATGTTCTTTAGTCCTTGTGACTCATTGTGTAAACTATTTTTCCTTGTTCATTAGTCCTTGTGACTCATTGTGTGAACCATTTGTCCTTGTGACTCGTTGTTTAAACCATTTGTCCTTGTTTATTAGTCCTTGTGACTCGTTGTGTAAACCATTTGTCCTTGTTATTGTGACTTGTTGTGTGAACCATTTTTCCTTGTTCATTAGTCCTTAGGACTCGTTGTGTTAACCATTTGTCCTTGTTTATTAGTTCTTGTGTAAACTAATTGTCCTTGTTCATTATTCCTTGTGACTCGTTGTGTAAACCATTTGTCCTTGTTCTTTAGTCCTTGTGACTCGTTGTTTAAACCATTTTTTCTTGTTTATTAGTCCTTGTGACTCGTTGTGTAAACCATTTGTCCTTGTTATTGTGACTTGTTGTGTGAACCATTTTTCCTTGTTCATTAGTCCATGTAACTCGTTGTGTGAACCATTTGTCCTTGGTCATTAGTCCTTGTGACTCAATGTGTAAACTATTTGTCCTTGTTCATTAGTACTTGTGACTCGTTGTGTAAACCATTTGTCCTTGTTTTTAGTCCTTGTGACTCGTTGTTTAAACCATTTGTCCTTGTTTATTAGTCCTTGTGACTCGATGTGTAAAATATTTGTCCTTGTTCATTAGTACTTGTGAATCGTTGTGTGAACCATTTTTCCTTGTTCATTAGTCCTTGTGACTTGTTGTGTGAATCATTTGTCCTTGTTCATTAGTCCTTGTGACTCGTTGTGTAAACTAATTGACCTTGTTCATTAGTCCTTGTGACTCGTTGTGTGAACCATTTGTCCTTGTTCATTAGTCCTTGTAACTCGTTATGTGAACCATTTGTCCTTGTTCATTAGTACTTGTGACTCGTTGTGTGAACCATATTTCCTTGTTCATTAGTCCTTGTGACTCGTTGTGTGAACCATTTATCCTTGTTCATTAGTCCTTGTGACTCGTTATGTTAACCATTTGTCCTTGTTCATTAGTCCTTCTGACTCGTTGTGTGAACCATTTGTCCTTGTGATTCGTTCTGTGAACCATTTGTCCTTGTTCATTAGTCCTTGTGGCACGTTGTGTGAACTATTTGTCCTTGTTCTTTAGTCCTTGGTCCTTGTTGTGTGAACCATTTGTCCTTGTTTATTAGTCCTTGTGACTCGTTGTGTAAACCATTTGTCCTTGTTGTTGTGACTTGTTGTGTGAAGCATTTATCCATGTTCTTTAGTCCTTGTGACTCATTGTGTAAACTATTTTTCCTTGTTCATTAGTCCTTGTGACTCATTGTGTGAACCATTTGTCCTTGTGACTCGTTGTTTAAACCATTTGTCCTTGTTTATTAGTCCTTGTGACTCGTTGTGTAAACCATTTGTCCTTGTTTTTGTGACTTGTTGTGTGAACCATTTTTCCTTGTTCATTAGTCCTTAGGACTCGTTGTGTTAGCCATTTGTCCTTGTTTATTAGTTCTTGTGTAAACTAATTGTCCTTGTTCATTATTCCTTGTGACTCGTTGTGTAAACCATTTGTCCTTGTTCTTTAGTCCTTGTGACTCGTTGTTTAAACCATTTTTTCTTGTTTATTAGTCCTTGTGACTCGTTGTGTAAACCATTTGTCCTTGTTATTGTGACTTGTTGTGTGAACCATTTTTCCTTGTTCATTAGTCCTTGTAACTCGTTGTGTGAACCATTTGTCCTTGGTCATTAGTCCTTGTGACTCAATGTGTAAACTATTTGTCCTTGTTCATTAGTACTTGTGACTCGTTGTGTAAACCATTTGTCCTTGTTTTTAGTCCTTGTGACTCGTTGTTTAAACCATTTGTCCTTGTTTATTAGTCCTTGTGACTCGATGTGTAAAATATTTGTCCTTGTTCATTAGTACTTGTGAATCGTTGTGTGAACCATTTTTCCTTGTTCATTAGTCCTTGTGACTTGTTGTGTGAATCATTTGTCCTTGTTCATTAGTCCTTGTGACTCGTTGTGTAAACTAATTGACCTTGTTCATTAGTCCTTGTGACTCGTTGTGTGAACCATTTGTCCTTGTTCATTAGTCCTTGTAACTCGTTATGTGAACCATTTGTCCTTGTTCATTAGTCCTTGTGACTCGTTGTGTGAACCATATTTCCTTGTTCATTAGTCCTTGTGACTCATTGTGTGAACCATTTATCCTTGTTCATTAGTCCTTGTGACTCGTTATGTTAACCATTTGTCCTTGTTCATTAGTCCTTCTGACTCGTTGTGTGAACCATTTGTCCTTGTTCATTAGTCCATGTGACTCGTTGTGTGAACCATTTGTCCTTGTTTATTAGTCCTTGTGACTCGTTATTTAAATCATTTGTAACAAGGAATCATTGTGTAAATCATTTGTCCTTTTTCTTTAGTCCTTGTGACTCGTTGTGTGAAACATTTTTCCTTGTTCATTAGTCCTTGTGACTCGTTGTGTAAACTATTTGACCTTGTTCATTAGTCCTTGTGACTCATTGTGTGAACCATTTGTCCTTGTTCATTAGTCCTTGTAACTCGTTATGTTAACCATTTGTCCTTGTGATTCGTTGTGTGAACCATTTGTCCTTGTTCATTAGTCCTTGTGGCACGTTGTGTGAACTATTTGTCCTTGTTCTTTAGTCCTTGGTCCTTGTTGTGTGAACCATTTGTCCTTGTTTATTAGTCCTTGTGACTCGTTGTGTAAACCATTTGTCCTTGTTGTTGTGACTTGTTGTGTGAAACATTTATCCATGTTCTTTAGTCCTTGTGACTCATTGTGTAAACTATTTTTCCTTGTTCATTAGTCCTTGTGACTCATTGTGTGAACCATTTGTCCTTGTGACTCGTTGTTTAAACCATTTGTCCTTGTTTATTAGTCCTTGTGACTCGTTGTGTAAACCATTTGTCCTTGTTATTGTGACTTGTTGTGTGAACCATTTTTCCTTGTTCATTAGTCCTTAGGACTCGTTGTGTTAACCATTTGTCCTTGTTTATTAGTTCTTGTGTAAACTAATTGTCCTTGTTCATTATTCCTTGTGACTCGTTGTGTAAACCATTTGTCCTTGTTCTTTAGTCCTTGTGACTCGTTGTTTAAACCATTTTTTCTTGTTTATTAGTCCTTGTGACTCGTTGTGTAAACCATTTGTCCTTGTTATTGTGACTTGTTGTGTGAACCATTTTTCCTTGTTCATTAGTCCATGTAACTCGTTGTGTGAACCATTTGTCCTTGGTCATTAGTCCTTGTGACTCAATGTGTAAACTATTTGTCCTTGTTCATTAGTACTTGTGACTCGTTGTGTAAACCATTTGTCCTTGTTTTTAGTCCTTGTGACTCGTTGTTTAAACCATTTGTCCTTGTTTATTAGTCCTTGTGACTCGATGTGTAAAATATTTGTCCTTGTTCATTAGTACTTGTGAATCGTTGTGTGAACCATTTTTCCTTGTTCATTAGTCCTTGTGACTTGTTGTGTGAATCATTTGTCCTTGTTCATTAGTCCTTGTGACTCGTTGTGTAAACTAATTGACCTTGTTCATTAGTCCTTGTGACTCGTTGTGTGAACCATTTGTCCTTGTTCATTAGTCCTTGTAACTCGTTATGTGAACCATTTGTCCTTGTTCATTAGTCCTTGTGACTCGTTGTGTGAACCATATTTCCTTGTTCATTAGTCCTTGTGACTCATTGTGTGAACCATTTATCCTTGTTCATTAGTCCTTGTGACTCGTTATGTTAACCATTTGTCCTTGTTCATTAGTCCTTCTGACTCGTTGTGTGAACCATTTGTCCTTGTTCATTAGTCCATGTGACTCGTTGTGTGAACCATTTGTCCTTGTTTATTAGTCCTTGTGACTCGTTATTTAAATCATTTGTAACAAGGAATCATTGTGTAAATCATTTGTCCTTTTTCTTTAGTCCTTGTGACTCGTTGTGTGAAACATTTTTCCTTGTTCATTAGTCCTTGTGACTCGTTGTGTAAACTATTTGACCTTGTTCATTAGTCCTTGTGACTCATTGTGTGAACCATTTGTCCTTGTTCATTAGTCCTTGTAACTCGTTATGTTAACCATTTGTCCTTGTGATTCGTTGTGTGAACCATTTGTCCTTGTTCATTAGTCCTTGTGGCACGTTGTGTGAACTATTTGTCCTTGTTCTTTAGTCCTTGGTCCTTGTTGTGTGAACCATTTGTCCTTGTTTATTAGTCCTTGTGACTTGTTGTGTAAACCATTTGTCCTTGTTGTTGTGACTTGTTGTGTGAAGCATTTATCCATGTTCTTTAGTCCTTGTGACTCATTGTGTAAACTATTTTTCCTTGTTCATTAGTCCTTGTGACTCATTGTGTGAACCATTTGTCCTTGTGACTCGTTGTTTAAACCATTTGTCCTTGTTTATTAGTCCTTGTGACTCGTTGTGTAAACCATTTGTCCTTGTTATTGTGACTTGTTGTGTGAACCATTTTTCCTTGTTCATTAGTCCTTAGGACTCGTTGTGTTAACCATTTGTCCTTGTTTATTAGTTCTTGTGTAAACTAATTGTCCTTGTTCATTATTCCTTGTGACTCGTTGTGTAAACCATTTGTCCTTGTTCTTTAGTCCTTGTGACTCGTTGTTTAAACCATTTTTTCTTGTTTATTAGTCCTTGTGACTCGTTGTGTAAACCATTTGTCCTTGTTATTGTGACTTGTTGTGTGAACCATTTTTCCTTGTTCATTAGTCCATGTAACTCGTTGTGTGAACCATTTGTCCTTGGTCATTAGTCCTTGTGACTCAATGTGTAAACTATTTGTCCTTGTTCATTAGTACTTGTGACTCGTTGTGTAAACCATTTGTCCTTGTTTTTAGTCCTTGTGACTCGTTGTTTAAACCATTTGTCCTTGTTTATTAGTCCTTGTGACTCGATGTGTAAAATATTTGTCCTTGTTCATTAGTACTTGTGAATCGTTGTGTGAACCATTTTTCCTTGTTCATTAGTCCTTGTGACTTGTTGTGTGAATCATTTGTCCTTGTTCATTAGTCCTTGTGACTCGTTGTGTAAACTAATTGACCTTGTTCATTAGTCCTTGTGACTCGTTGTGTGAACCATTTGTCCTTGTTCATTAGTCCTTGTAACTCGTTATGTGAACCATTTGTCCTTGTTCATTAGTACTTGTGACTCGTTGTGTGAACCATATTTCCTTGTTCATTAGTCCTTGTGACTCGTTGTGTGAACCATTTATCCTTGTTCATTAGTCCTTGTGACTCGTTATGTTAACCATTTGTCCTTGTTCATTAGTCCTTCTGTGTAATACCCCGTATTTTTATATAATAAATTAATCGGAGATTATTTATTAAACGGATATTATTATATATTAATTATTATACATTTTATATTACCAATTAAGTCGGGTAAATTGTCGAGTCGATAATTATGATAAGTTATTTTAATTAAACCGCGTTGTATCGATATAAGTTAATCGTGACGGGTTTATCCTACATTCGACTTTTAATAAAATATCTTTATTAAAATATACCATTATTATTATATATTATTATTATTCTAATATTATTATTATTTTATTACTACTACCCATACCTACCTTTTCTTTATACTCCTTTACTCTTCTTTTCCAGCACACAAGCATCTTCCTTTTTCTAGCTTTACTCCATACTCCCTCATGCACGCCTACCCCTTTTCATCATTATCAATCATCATATTTCACGTATAAAGAGAGGGAGAAAGGGAGCTGGGTTGTGGTCAGTGCTGCAAGGAGGAGATAGGGGCGGTTGTCGTCATCCATAGGCGGCTATAGGTGGCTGTTAGGGCGGCAGGAAAAAGGTAAGATCAACCCTTTTCTCTGTTTTTCATTTCTGTCGTGTTGTTGAGGGTGGTCTCGTGTCTTTTAGGGGTAAGGCTGGTGGTGGTTGATGGGGGATAGGGGTAGCCTGGTGTGAGACGAATAACGTGGTGGTTTTTAGGGTGGTGTTAGGTGGTGCTAGTGGCGGTGAGAGGTGGCAGCGACAGGGGGTGCAGCATCGGGTTTTGATGCGGTTTCAGGGGAGTCTAGAGTGGCTAGGTTTGGGGTGGCACCACCATGGACTCGGGGGAGGTCGAAGTGGTGGTGCCACGGTGTCCGGGGATCGTGGGCTGACGGCGAGCAAGGGCGTGGTTGTTGGCAGGGGACACGTGTTGGGTTGCGGTGGTGGTAAAAGAGAGAACAGGGGGTTTAGTGAGGCTAGGTGGTGAACCGGCCAGTTTGCCAGCCCTGGTTCGACTCGCCGCAGTCGACCAGGCTGGTGGTGGTCGTTGGTGGTGGGGTTGAAGTGGGGACCACACTTTGGTGGTTGTCGTGGTGTTTCGGGCGGCGTGTGAGGAGTTGGGCGAGTGCGAAGTGGTAATGTTGATGACGGTTATTCGAGTGGTTTTGAAACGGGTTGTGTCATAGTTTAATCGATATATTTCGTTAGTGGGTCGTATTGTTAATTAATTAATTAATTTCCGAGTTGATTAAAATAATTAAAGTCGTGTTTAAGTCGGGTTGATTCGTTCGTTATTAATTAAATTGTCGTACTCTTAATTAAATAATGTAATTTCCGTGTCATTTAAATAATTTAATTAATTTAATTCCGAGTTATTTAAAATAATTAAAGACGGGTTAATGGAAAAGTTACTATATCGGGAAAGTTTCCATTTTTAGAAATTATACTTTAATAACTTTCTATTTTGGGGAAGTTGGGTCAAATACTAATCGGGTTATTTTAGCCATCAATTGGGCATAAGTTGGTGTCGGGAATGTATTTCGGGAAAGCTTCTATTTTGGGAGATGTCTATATTTAGTAGTTAGTAATTATAAATATTATAATTGTGCTAGGTGACGGATTCGTGAAGGATCGATAATCAATTCATTGCTTTACTTTCTGGACTGCTTAACTGCTTAACTGGAATTGCTGGCACTTGAGGTAGGGGAACTACACTTGTCTTATTATCGTTATTGATCGAATTGTGTTGACTGGATTTCTGGTGGTCGAGTTATATTATCATTTATATTGGGAAAGGTGATTGACGGATTTGATCGTATTGAGTATGATATCACAACATCGGGTAACTGGCATGATTTTATGATTTATCAGTTCATTGATTTATATATATTGTGTTGCATCAATTTCTTTTGATCTTTCATATGCGTTGGAGGATGGTGTGGAGATTACTCAGGGTCTGTGATATGGTGTGGAAGTTATTCAGGGTCTGTGATATGGTGTGGAAGTTATTCAGGGTCTGTGATATGAAACGGAGATTATTCAGGGTCTGTGATATGGTGTGGAAGTTATTGATATGGTGTGGAATTTATTCAGGGTCTGTGATATGAAACGGAGATTATTCAGGGTCTGTGATATGGTGTGGAAGTTATTGATACGGTGTGGAAGTTATTGATATGGTGTGGGAGTTATTCAGGGTCTGTGATACGGAGAGGTGGGTATGTGACGAATTGGAAATGGAGTTATGTATTTTGTTGTCGTACTTATTTTGTTTTCCCTACTCAACCTCGTGGTTGACCCTGTGTATTCGTGAACACCTGTGATGATCCGTTTTATGGGGAGCAGACTTGACAGGTTTAAGAGATAGGACGGGAGCTGGATGGGCGTGAGACACTGGATCAGACGACCTAGTAGCTAGATCATCATCTAGAAGACTTCACTTTTACTTACATCAGTTCTTGTCATTTAATTTGAAAAGAGGAATTGTAATAATTAAGTTAAATATTTTGTAAATTGCCTTGGAGTTTAATTTGTTATTCACTACCTCGGGAAACCGAGATGGTAACAGTCCGTTTTATTAGAGAATGTCTTGACGAGGACTTCTTTTATAAACCGGGGTGTTACAAAGTGGTATCAGAGAGAACGATCCTCAGGCCTAAACCAATGAGCCCAATGAACATAGGAAGAGTCTAAATAAAATGAACAGGGATAGAATCGTTAGGAGCACACCGAGGTAAGGTTTGAGTTAGGGGCCCCTCACACCGAACGGTGGCCTCTCGGTTTGACTCGGAAAACCTTGAGGGTATATGAGAGAAAGGGTAGAAAAGTTGCATAAGGTTGAACCCGAGATTCCTATCTTTATTTGCCTAAGTGTTGATTGATGCATTGATTGTTGCATAATCGAGTTGATATATACTTTGAAACCTATATATTCTAACCATTCCGCAGGACTACGCTACGGTAAGTATTTTGTATGAATGATGGCGTGATCATATAATGTTGCGGAAATGAGAAATAAATTTTCGAGTTCAGGATAATAATCAATGAAGTGTTGTGCTAGTCGTGAGCATGAAAATAATTGCAAGTCGATGATAATTACCTAGGTGGATGTTGAATGGTGTGCTGATAGTACGAATATGACTAAGTAATATGCGGTTGTGTGATCCCGAAGCCATGCTAGTATAGTATCGTGTTAGTAATAGGAAACACAGTAGAATTTCATATCTTTAGTCATAGCAATCGTGAGTTAGGTGTAATGGGCAGATCGAGATGCGAAGGGAATCTATGGGGTATATGTTTACATAAGTACAGTGTGAGATCTAATTTGGTATGGGTTAGTATCAATAGTGTGATTGTAAGAGTTGGAACATAGTAAATAAATAACTTAGTGATAAAACTTGTTTTGGTTGATGTACTCTTTAATTGACCTTACTGCCATTCTTTTCTGTTTATTACCCATCGATGAAAATTTTATGAGAGGTAGTCTCGTCAGTTAGTGTTCATTTAGCGTTGGTTTCACGTTTACAAGATATACAGACTAGGAGTAATAATTATTTTGGTGAGCTGTGGTTAGGGAGTTCCGTGCAGTGATGTTTTGACCAACGATTTTGTGAAAATCCTCGTTTAAATGGTATTAATAATTTCCGCATAATTCCAAATCCATCGATCGTAAAATTCACATATGTGTTCAAATTGATAAGCCACGAAAATTCTTGATGTCTCTATATTAAATAATAAGTTTTGCAAACTGACCCAAATTTTAGACCAATTGCTGCCACATGTTTGTTTGGACCAACCGAATTCTTGTGCTTTAAACCTAATTCTTTTTCCTTGTGTTTTGAACTCACCGTGTTTTATAAAAGTAATATGAATCAAGTTTTAATCGCACAACTATTTATTCGTGATTTTTGGAAGGTACAACGTAAATCAAAACATTTAAAATGTGCGTTCTATGTTGAGTCTTCATACGGTGTTTGATTAATTCACGAGCTTTAATAATATGAATTTATAATGTCCTTATATGATGATAGTACCAGGCATATTCAGTAGTTACGTATCTCAACCAGTGATAAAAATTGAAGTTTAGTTGATAACATTGTTGGCGTGATGGTATGAGTAAAATTGAATAAATTAATTTGATTCGTAATCGAGGGTGAAATATTCTATACGAGTCCAGTTGTTACATGTTTTATATATGTTTGGCATGTTGTAATATCTCTGGTGTGTTCATCATAATTGCATAGTGGTCGAATATATAAATATAAACTACAGTGTCATATCGTAATAAAGTCAATGGCGTTAAAAGTCAATTTGATCGTTCTAATATACCCGCATGAATATGATAATAATTATGTTTAAATGTTTACACATGGATGGTAGTAACGAGTATGTCTAAAATGTTCACAAATGTAGGATGCATCTGAGTCCTAATGTCGTTCATAGGAGTCGGTGTGCCTATAGTTATACTTATAACTTTCATTACATTAAATTATCTCAATTGAAATTAAAACCTGTAACACGATAATAAACAGTGTCGTTATTCCTCATTGAATATGTTCGTTGTTATATTGTCATAAAAAGGCTAAAGTGATTCTTACAATTGTAACACGACATGTGACATACCAATATTCTCGAGTCGTTACTATCAATTATATTATAATAAAGATTGTTTACGATAACTATGTTAGCGATTATAATGGGATAACCATTTTGATGATTCACATGATACGCGTCGGTTAAAGGATAGTCGTTAAAGTTACGTTTAATTGAGCCATGAATATAACTGAGTAAAGAAGTGCAACTAAAATCCTGACGTCAAGGTAATAGTCGTTCATTAGTAAAGATAAGGCTGAAATGAATAAGATGAACCTGTAAATTATGATATATGAGTCGACACCTAAACTTGTTTTGTCTAAAGGAATAGAATTAAGTTTCTCTGATTTTGAGTTTCGTAGTAAACTGTAAATGGATTCTATGGACAGCTCTGTTATAGGATTATGTTAAGAAAATTATTCACCAGCCAGTAAGAAAGTAAAAGTTTTTGAAAATAAGGTTAAATTTTGGTCATATGAGTAAAAATTCGGAATGAGATTTCCAGCCAGTGTCTCTTGTAGGTGTCCATGATAATTGCTAGTCTGGAGGAATGAAACTAGAACGGAGTCATAAGTAGCGGGATAAATTAGTCATGTTATTCGTTCATGTAGTGAATTGGTGGGTTGTGGTTAGTTACGAATGTCAAGACAGGAAATGTAATGGGGTGATTTAAGTGAGTTACGTGTTAACATGGTAGGTTGATATTAGCATAACATATAATGAATATTTGTAAAACTGGTGTAGTTAAACACATCTAATCTTTTCTGTCATGGTGTTAGGTGCAGTTTAATATATTTAAAACCAAGAACGAAAATTTTATGCATGATAGTCTTGTATGTTAACTTTCCAATATCGAGGTTTACTCGCTTGTTTGACTCGACCAATAAGTTTGTAAAATTTGCCAATTAAGGTGCTTTCGTCATTCATGAATAAATACCAAACCCTTTTGTTGTGAGAATTAAAAATATTTCTAGGGTGAAAAATACTGCGAACGGGTTGTCTTCGTTTTATTGGCGATTCGGTGACTTGACCTGAATCTGTACAATTATGTAAAGGAAAGTCAGATTGGACCTATTAGGTTATAAATAAGATCGATTTACCAAAGTGTTGACCCTGATTCTTTCCTTATGGTGATTAATCCCCTATGTTTCTAAAGTATGAGATTACAACGATTGGTAAAATGGATACTTACTAATGATTTTACTGGTAACGGTAGCATCCTTGAAAGAGTTGTATATCGATTGTCTTTGGTAAGAATTAGTTATCTGGAACGTGAATTGTGAATCTTTATCCTCTGTCAGTGGATAGCAGTAGTTGAGATCTTCGTTATAATAATGAATGTTACGAGGGCGTAACTATATTTCTAGTTGGGTAGGATTGTAAAATCTTGATGCTTAATTTGCACTTGTTTGTAGATTATAGTTGACCAAGTTGATGTTTAGTTGTGGGGTACCTATGCAAATGAGTTCTATATGCTTTGTTCCTACTTCGGTTAGTTGGTTGATGTGAAAAAGGAGAGTGTGATTAAACTATTGGTAATGAGTTATGAGTTGGCCTATGAGCCGAGTGATGATGACGGGAGTTATGTTTACGGTCCAGTGCGACCATGGTTAATGAGTTTATGTTGAGTATGAGATCGGAATTTAAATGGAAGATGACAGTGTTCTCAGATGATTATTTAGTTGTTATATAATTGTGTTCTCAGGTAGTTATTAATTTTAATTAGTTGGTTAAATAATGATGAGTTAAACTTCGGGACGAAGTTTATTTTTAGGAGGGCAGAATGTAACATTCTGTATTTGTTATGTTTAATTGAAGTGTCAAAAGCGTGTGTTAACTGTGTTAGAAATGCGTGACGTCCGTAAGTACAATATACAATACCATTTTGAGGTTTGGGTATGGGAGCGAACTTCGGGACGAAGTTCATTTTAAGGGGGGAAGACTGTAATACCCCGTATTTTTATATAATAAATTAATCGGAGATTATTTATTAAACGGATATTATTATATATTAATTATTATACATTTTATATTACCAATTAAGTCGGGTAAATTGTCGAGTCGATAATTATGATAAGTTATTTTAATTAAACCGCGTTGTATCGATATAAGTTAATCGTGACGGGTTTATCCTACATTCGACTTTTAATAAAATATCTTTATTAAAATATACCATTATTATTATATATTATTATTATTCTAATATTATTATTATTTTATTACTACTACCCATACCTACCTTTTCTTTATACTCCTTTACTCTTCTTTTCCAGCACACAAGCATCTTCCTTTTTCTAGCTTTACTCCATACTCCCTCATGCACGCCTACCCCTTTTCATCATTATCAATCATCATATTTCACGTATAAAGAGAGGGAGAAAGGGAGCTGGGTTGTGGTCAGTGCTGCAAGGAGGAGATAGGGGCGGTTGTCGTCATCCATAGGCGGCTATAGGTGGCTGTTAGGGCGGCAGGAAAAAGGTAAGATCAACCCTTTTCTCTGTTTTTCATTTCTGTCGTGTTGTTGAGGGTGGTCTCGTGTCTTTTAGGGGTAAGGCTGGTGGTGGTTGATGGGGGATAGGGGTAGCCTGGTGTGAGACGAATAACGTGGTGGTTTTTAGGGTGGTGTTAGGTGGTGCTAGTGGCGGTGAGAGGTGGCAGCGACAGGGGGTGCAGCATCGGGTTTTGATGCGGTTTCAGGGGAGTCTAGAGTGGCTAGGTTTGGGGTGGCACCACCATGGACTCGGGGGAGGTCGAAGTGGTGGTGCCACGGTGTCCGGGATCGTGGGCTGACGGCGAGCAAGGGCGTGGTTGTTGGCAGGGGACACGTGTTGGGTTGCGGTGGTGGTAAAAGAGAGAACAGGGGGTTTAGTGAGGCTAGGTGGTGAACCGGCCAGTTTGCCAGCCCTGGTTCGACTCGCCGGCGGCAGTCGACCAGGCTGGTGGTGGTCGTTGGTGGTGGGGTTGAAGTGGGGACCACGGCTGGTGGTTGTCGTGGTGTTTTCAGGCGGCGTGTGAGGAGTTGGGCGAGTGCGAAGTGGTAATGTTGATGACGGTTATTCGAGTGGTTTTGAAACGGGTTGTGTCATAGTTTAATCGATATATTTCGTTAGTGGGTCGTATTGTTAATTAATTAATTAATTTCCGAGTTGATTAAAATAATTAAAGTCGTGTTTAAGTCGGGTTGATTCGTTCGTTATTAATTAAATTGTCGTACTCTTAATTAAATAATGTAATTTCCGTGTCATTTAAATAATTTAATTAATTTAATTCCGAGTTATTTAAAATAATTAAAGACGGGTTAATGGAAAAGTTACTATATCGGGAAAGTTTCCATTTTTAGAAATTATACTTTAATAACTTTCTATTTTGGGGAAGTTGGGTCAAATACTAATCGGGTTATTTTAGCCATCAATTGGGCATAAGTTGGTGTCGGGAATGTATTTCGGGAAAGCTTCTATTTTGGGAGATGTCTATATTTAGTAGTTAGTAATTATAAATATTATAATTGTGCTAGGTGACGGATTCGTGAAGGATCGATAATCAATTCATTGCTTTACTTTCTGGACTGCTTAACTGCTTAACTGGAATTGCTGGCACTTGAGGTAGGGGAACTACACTTGTCTTATTATCGTTATTGATCGAATTGTGTTGACTGGATTTCTGGTGGTCGAGTTATATTATCATTTATATTGGGAAAGGTGATTGAAGGATTTGATCGTATTGAGTATGATATCACAACATCGGGTAACTGGCATGATTTTATGATTTATCAGTTCATTGATTTATATATATTGTGTTGCATCAATTTCTTTTGATCTTTCATATGCGTTGGAGGATGGTGTGGAGATTACTCAGGGTCTGTGATATGGTGTGGAAGTTATTCAGGGTCTGTGATATGGTGTGGAAGTTATTCAGGGTCTGTGATATGAAACGGAGATTATTCAGGGTCTGTGATATGGTGTGGAAGTTATTGATATGGTGTGGAATTTATTCAGGGTCTGTGATATGAAACGGAGATTATTCAGTGTCCGTGATATGGTGTGGAAGTTATTGATACGGTGTGGAAGTTATTGATATGGTGTGGGAGTTATTCAGGGTCTGTGATACGGAGAGGTGGGTATGTGACGAATTGGAAATGGAGTTATGTATTTTGTTGTCGTACTTATTTTGTTTTCCCTACTCAACCTCGTGGTTGACCCTGTGTATTCGTGAACACCTGTGATGATCCGTTTTATGGGGAGCAGACTTGACAGTTTAAGAGATAGGACGGAGTGGATGGGCGTGAGACATCTGGATCGACGACCTAGTAGCTAGATCATCATCTAGAAGACTTCACTTTTACTTACATCAGTTCTTGTCATTTAATTTGAAAAGAGGAATTGTAATAATTAAGTTAAATATTTTGTAAATTGCCTTGGAGTTTAATTTGTTATTCACTACCTCGGGAAACCGAGATGGTAACAGTCCGTTTTATTAGAGAATGTCTTGACGAGGACTTCTTTTATAAACCGGGGTGTTACATTCTGACTCGTTGTGTGAACCATTTGTCCTTGTTCATTAGTCCATGTGACTCGTTGTGTGAACCATTTGTCCTTGTTTATTAGTCCTTGTGACTCGTTATTTAAATCATTTGTAACAAGGAATCATTGTGTAAATCATTTGTCCTTTTTCTTTAGTCCTTGTGACTCGTTGTGTGAAACATTTTTCCTTGTTCATTAGTCCTTGTGACTCGTTGTGTAAACTATTTGACCTTGTTCATTAGTCCTTGTGACTCATTGTGTGAACCATTTGTCCTTGTTCATTAGTCCTTGTAACTCGTTATGTTAACCATTTGTCCTTGTGATTCGTTGTGTGAACCATTTGTCCTTGTTCATTAGTCCTTGTGGCTCGTTGTGTGAACTATTTGTCCTTGTTCTTTAGTCCTTGGTCCTTGTTGTGTGAACCATTTGTCCTTGTTTATTAGTCCTTGTGACTCGTTGTGTAAACCATTTGTCCTTGTTGTTGTGACTTGTTGTGTGAAGCATTTATCCATGTTCTTTAGTCCTTGTGACTCATTATGTAAACTATTTGTCCTTGTTCATTAGTCCTTGTGACTCATTGTGAGAACCATTTGTCCTTGTGACTCGTTGTTTAAACCATTTGTCCTTGTTTATTAGTCCTTGTGACTCGTTGTGTAAACCATTTGTCCTTGTTATTGTGACTTGTTGTGTGAACCATTTTTCCTTGTTCATTAGTCCTTAGGACTCGTTGTGTTAACCATTTGTCCTTGTTTATTAGTTCTTGTGTAAACTAATTGTCCTTGTTCATTATTCCTTGTGAC
The DNA here is from genome assembly GCF_048544455.1 of Silene latifolia. NCBI lineage: Eukaryota > Viridiplantae > Streptophyta > Magnoliopsida > Caryophyllales > Caryophyllaceae > Silene > Silene latifolia. The sequence continues at coordinate 49,877,370 of NC_133531.1, forward strand.
TCGTTGTGTGAACCATTTGTCCTTGTTCTTTAGTCCTTGTGACTCGTTGTTTAAACCATTTTTTCTTGTTTATTAGTCCTTGTAACTCGTTGTGTAAACCATTTGTCCTTGTTATTGTGACTTGTTGTGTGAACCATTTTTCCTTGTTCATTAGTCCTTGTAACTCGTTGTGTGAACCATTTGTCCTTGGTCATTAGTCCTTGTGACTCAATGTGTAAACTATTTGTCCTTGTTCATTAGCACTTGTGACTCGTTGTGTAAACCATTTGTCCTTGTTTTTAGTCCTTGTGACTCGTTGTTTAAACCATTTGTCCTTGTTTATTAGTCCTTGTGACTCGTTGTGTGAACCATTTTTCCTTGTTCAATAGTCCTTGTGACTTGTTATGTGAATCATTTGTCCTTGTTCATTAGTCCTTGTGAATCGTTGTGTAAACTATTTGTCCTTGTTTATTAGTCCTTGTGACTCGTTGTGTGAACCATTGGTCCTTGTTCATAAGTCCTTGTGACTTGTTTTGTGAATCATTTGTCCTTGTTCATTAGTTTTTGTAACTCGTTATTTTAACCATTTGTCCTTGTAACTCGTTGTGTGAACCATTTGTCCTTGTTCATTAGTCCTTGTAACTCGTTATTTTAACCATTTGTCCTTGTAACTCGTTGTGTGAACCATTTGTCCTTGTTCATTAGTCCTTGTGGCTCGTTGTGTGAACCATTTGTCCTTGTTCTATAGTACTTGGTCCTTGTTGTGTGAACCATTTGTCCTTGTTTATTAGTCCTTGTGTAAACTAATTGTCCTTGTTTTTAGACCTTGTGACTCGTTGTTTAAACCATTTGTCCTTGTACATTAGTCCTTGTGACCCGTTGTGTAAACTATTTGTCCTTATTCATTACTCCTTGTGAATCGTTGTGTGAACCATTTGTCCTTGTTCATTCGTCCTTGTAACTCGTTGTGAGAACCATTTATCCTTGGTCATTAGTCTTTGTGACTCGATGTATAAAATATTTGTCCTGGTTCATTAGTACTTGTGAATCGTTGTGTGAACCATTTTTCCTTGTTCATTAGTCCTTGTGACTTGATGTGTGATGCATTTGTCCTTGTTCATTAGTCCTTGTGACTCGTTGTGTAAACTAATTGTCCTTGTGACTCGTTGTGTGAACCATTTGTCCTTGTTCATTAGTCCTTGTAACTCGTTATGTGAACCATTTGTCCTTGTTCATTAGTCCTTGTGACTTGTTGTGTGAACCATATTTCCTTGTTCATTAGTCCTTGTGACTCGTTGTGTGAACCATTTATCCTTGTTCATTAGTCCTTGTGACTCGTTATGTTAACCATTTGTCCTTGTTCATTAGTCCTTCTGACTCGTTGTGTGAACCATTTGTCCTTGTTCATTAGTCCATGTGACTCGTTGTGTGAACCATTTGTCCTTGTTTATTAGTCCTTGTGACTCGTTATTTAAATCATTTGTAACAAGGAATCATTGTGTAAATCATTTGTCCTTTTTCTTTAGTCCTTGTGACTCGTTGTGTGAAACATTTTTCCTTGTTCATTAGTCCTTGTGACTCGTTGTGTAAACTATTTGACCTTGTTCATTAGTCCTTGTGACTCATTGTGTGAACCATTTGTCCTTGTTCATTAGTCCTTGTAACTCGTTATGTTAACCATTTGTCCTTGTGATTCGTTGTGTGAACCATTTGTCCTTGTTCATTAGTCCTTGTGGCACGTTGTGTGAACTATTTGTCCTTGTTCTTTAGTCCTTGGTCCTTGTTGTGTGAACCATTTGTCCTTGTTTATTAGTCCTTGTGACTCGTTGTGTAAACCATTTGTCCTTGTTGTTGTGACTTGTTGTGTGAAGCATTTATCCATGTTCTTTAGTCCTTGTGACTCATTGTGTAAACTATTTTTCCTTGTTCATTAGTCCTTGTGACTCATTGTGTGAACCATTTGTCCTTGTGACTCGTTGTTTAAACCATTTGTCCTTGTTTATTAGTCCTTGTGACTCGTTGTGTAAACCATTTGTCCTTGTTATTGTGACTTGTTGTGTGAACCATTTTTCCTTGTTCATTAGTCCTTAGGACTCGTTGTGTTAACCATTTGTCCTTGTTGTTGTGACTTGTTGTGTGAAGCATTTATCCATGTTCTTTAGTCCTTGTGACTCATTGTGTAAACTATTTTTCCTTGTTCATTAGTCCTTGTGACTCATTGTGTGAACCATTTGTCCTTGTGACTCGTTGTTTAAACCATTTTTTCTTGTTTATTAGTCCTTGTGACTCGTTGTGTAAACCATTTGTCCTTGTTATTGTGACTTGTTGTGTGAACCATTTTTCCTTGTTCATTAGTCCTTGTAACTCGTTGTGTGAACCATTTGTCCTTGGTCATTAGTCCTTGTGACTCAATGTGTAAACTATTTGTCCTTGTTCATTAGTACTTGTGACTCGTTGTGTAAACCATTTGTCCTTGTTTTTAGTCCTTGTGACTCGTTGTTTAAACCATTTGTCCTTGTTTATTAGTCCTTGTGACTCGATGTGTAAAATATTTGTCCTTGTTCATTAGTACTTGTGAATCGTTGTGTGAACCATTTTTCCTTGTTCATTAGTCCTTGTGACTTGTTGTGTGAATCATTTGTCCTTGTTCATTAGTCCTTGTGACTCGTTGTGTAAACTAATTGACCTTGTTCATTAGTCCTTGTGACTCGTTGTGTGAACCATTTGTCCTTGTTCATTAGTCCTTGTAACTCGTTATGTGAACCATTTGTCCTTGTTCATTAGTCCTTGTGACTCGTTGTGTGAACCATATTTCCTTGTTCATTAGTCCTTGTGACTCATTGTGTGAACCATTTATCCTTGTTCATTAGTCCTTGTGACTCGTTATGTTAACCATTTGTCCTTGTTCATTAGTCCTTCTGACTCGTTGTGTGAACCATTTGTCCTTGTTCATTAGTCCATGTGACTCGTTGTGTGAACCATTTGTCCTTGTTTATTAGTCCTTGTGACTCGTTATTTAAATCATTTGTAACAAGGAATCATTGTGTAAATCATTTGTCCTTTTTCTTTAGTCCTTGTGACTCGTTGTGTGAAACATTTTTCCTTGTTCATTAGTCCTTGTGACTCGTTGTGTAAACTATTTGACCTTGTTCATTAGTCCTTGTGACTCATTGTGTGAACCATTTGTCCTTGTTCATTAGTCCTTGTAACTCGTTATGTTAACCATTTGTCCTTGTGATTCGTTGTGTGAACCATTTGTCCTTGTTCATTAGTCCTTGTGGCACGTTGTGTGAACTATTTGTCCTTGTTCTTTAGTCCTTGGTCCTTGTTGTGTGAACCATTTGTCCTTGTTTATTAGTCCTTGTGACTCGTTGTGTAAACCATTTGTCCTTGTTGTTGTGACTTGTTGTGTGAAACATTTATCCATGTTCTTTAGTCCTTGTGACTCATTGTGTAAACTATTTTTCCTTGTTCATTAGTCCTTGTGACTCATTGTGTGAACCATTTGTCCTTGTGACTCGTTGTTTAAACCATTTGTCCTTGTTTATTAGTCCTTGTGACTCGTTGTGTAAACCATTTGTCCTTGTTATTGTGACTTGTTGTGTGAACCATTTTTCCTTGTTCATTAGTCCTTAGGACTCGTTGTGTTAACCATTTGTCCTTGTTTATTAGTTCTTGTGTAAACTAATTGTCCTTGTTCATTATTCCTTGTGACTCGTTGTGTAAACCATTTGTCCTTGTTCTTTAGTCCTTGTGACTCGTTGTTTAAACCATTTTTTCTTGTTTATTAGTCCTTGTGACTCGTTGTGTAAACCATTTGTCCTTGTTATTGTGACTTGTTGTGTGAACCATTTTTCCTTGTTCATTAGTCCATGTAACTCGTTGTGTGAACCATTTGTCCTTGGTCATTAGTCCTTGTGACTCAATGTGTAAACTATTTGTCCTTGTTCATTAGTACTTGTGACTCGTTGTGTAAACCATTTGTCCTTGTTTTTAGTCCTTGTGACTCGTTGTTTAAACCATTTGTCCTTGTTTATTAGTCCTTGTGACTCGATGTGTAAAATATTTGTCCTTGTTCATTAGTACTTGTGAATCGTTGTGTGAACCATTTTTCCTTGTTCATTAGTCCTTGTGACTTGTTGTGTGAATCATTTGTCCTTGTTCATTAGTCCTTGTGACTCGTTGTGTAAACTAATTGACCTTGTTCATTAGTCCTTGTGACTCGTTGTGTGAACCATTTGTCCTTGTTCATTAGTCCTTGTAACTCGTTATGTGAACCATTTGTCCTTGTTCATTAGTCCTTGTGACTCGTTGTGTGAACCATATTTCCTTGTTCATTAGTCCTTGTGACTCATTGTGTGAACCATTTATCCTTGTTCATTAGTCCTTGTGACTCGTTATGTTAACCATTTGTCCTTGTTCATTAGTCCTTCTGACTCGTTGTGTGAACCATTTGTCCTTGTTCATTAGTCCATGTGACTCGTTGTGTGAACCATTTGTCCTTGTTTATTAGTCCTTGTGACTCGTTATTTAAATCATTTGTAACAAGGAATCATTGTGTAAATCATTTGTCCTTTTTCTTTAGTCCTTGTGACTCGTTGTGTGAAACATTTTTCCTTGTTCATTAGTCCTTGTGACTCGTTGTGTAAACTATTTGACCTTGTTCATTAGTCCTTGTGACTCATTGTAATACCCCGTATTTTTATATAATAAATTAAACGGATATTATTGAATTAAACAGATATTATTAAAAGGATATTATTATATATCAATTATTATACATTTTATATTACTAATTAAGTCGGGTAAATTATTGAGTCGATAATTTCATTAAGTTATTTTAATTAACCGCGTTGTATCGATATAAGTTAATCGTGACGGGTTTATCCTACATTCGACTTTTAATAAAATATCTTTATTAAAATATACCATTATTATTATATATTATTATTATTCTAATATTATTATTATTCTATTACTACTACCCATACCTACCTTTCTTTGTCTTCCTTTACTCGTTTTCCAGCACACAAGCACTTGCACACTCCTCCCTTTTTCTTTCTTTGTCTTTCTTTTAGTAAAGCATGCCCCTTCCTTTTCACCAACATCTATTATCAACCCACGCGTAAAAAGAGAAAGAGAGAGCAGCCGTGGGTGATTGAAGGCACTGCAAGGATGAGTTAGGAACATTTGTCGACGACCTAGGGTGGCCGTGGTGGTTGTCGTGGTGGCAGGAAGGTAAGCATCCCACCCTTCCTCTGTTTTTTTTTTCTTCTTTTCAGTCGGGTTTTTGGTGGGTTATTTCGTGTCTTAAATGGCGTCTAGGGTAGTTGTTGGCAGGGTATTGGTAATGGGTGGTAAGAGGAGAGTGTATTGGTGGTGTTTAGGGTGGTTTTTGGTGGTGTTAATGGCGGAAAAAGGGCAGCAGCGACATGGGTGGTAGAAACGGGTTATTACACGGGTTTTCAGGGGAGTTTAGACAGGTGGGTTTTGGGTGGCACCACCGTCGACTAGGGGGAGGTCGACGAGGTGGTGTTGTGGTGTCGGTGGTCAGGGGTTGGCGGCGAGAAGAATGGTGGCGGTTTGGGCAGGGACTAGTTAATAGGTGCGGTGGTGGTAAAGGAGAGAACAGGCGGTTTGGGGAGGCACGGTGGTGAACCGGCCAGATTACCAGCACTGGTTCGACTCGCTGGCGGGGCGATCGACCAGCTGGTGGTGGTCTTGGGTGGTGAGGTTGAAGTGGGGGACCAGTCGAGGTGGTTGTCGCGGTGGTGAGGTGGCTGCGGTGGTGTGTGTCCGTGTGTAAAGGGAACGAGTGATATCGAGTTGCTTTTTGATTTCGAAGCGGGTTTTTCATACTTAAATCGTTACAATTTGTAATGAGTCGTATTCTTAATTAATTAATTTAACCCCGAGTCATCTAAATAATTTATTTAATTAATTCCCGAGTGTATTAAATAATTAAAGACGGGTTTCATAGTTAATCATTATATTTCGTAAATTGGTTGTATACTTAATTAATGAATTTAATTCCGAGTTATTTAAATAATTAAACACGGGTTTAAGTCGGGTTGTTGAGTTGTTCAAATTAATTTAATTCGGGTGTCTTAATCGCATAATTCGTTAATCCTTTAATCATCATTTGGTTTAGTTAAGTCATTTAAGATAAAATAATAATTAATAATAATTAATTAATTAGAGACGGGTTTAATGGAAAAGCTACTATATCGGGAAAGTCCATTTTAAGAAATTCTACTTTAATAACTTTCTATTTTGGGAAGTTGGGTCAAATACTAATCGGGTTATTTTAACTATCAATTGGGAATAAGTTTGGTGTCGGGATCGTATTTCGGGAAAGCTTCTATTTTGGGAGATTTCTATATTTGGTAGTTAGTAATTATAAATATTATAATTGTTTTAGGTAACGGATTCGTGAAGGATCGATAATCAAACCATTGCTTTATTTCTGGACTGCTTAACTGCTTAATTGGATTTGCTGGCACATGAGGTAGGGAAATACACTTGTCCTAATATCGTCATTGTTGAATTGTGTTGACTTGATTCCTGGTTGTTGATTTACGTGATCATATATATTCGGAAAGGTGATTGGCTGATTTGATCGTATTGAGTATGATATCACAACATTCGGTAGCTGGCATGATTTCATTCATTATTATACATATTGTGTTGCATTATTACGGTTGAGCATTTCATATGCATTGGAGTTGGAGGATGATGTGGTGATGACGATATTGAGATACGATGTGATGTTGTGATAAGGCCCAGGCGGGTTCTGCAGGACTTGACCTGGTGTCCTCGGTGTTGAGTGGCGCAGATCGACTTCGGTCGATATATATAGTCTACCGGGGATCGGTATGGCTGGGTGTTTCGGGTTATGAGATGTGTGTGATGAGATGAGATGGAGATGGAGGTGACGGAGTATCATGCATATCATATTTTATTGTTTTATTGTTTTCCCTACTCAACCTCGCGGTTGACCCTGTGTATTCGTGAACACCTGTGACGACCCAAATATTGGCGAGCAGACTTGACAGGTTAAGAGATAGAACGGGAGCTGGATGGGCGTGAGACACTGGATCAGACGACTTAGTAGCTAGATCATCATCTAGAAGACTTTCACTTTTATTTATGTTAGTTCTTGTAATTTGACGTAAAGAGGTTTTGTAATAATTAAGTTAAAATATTATATAAATTGCCTTGGAGTTTAATTTGTTATTCACTACCTCGGGAAACCGAGATGGTAACAGTCCGTTTTATTAAGGAATGTCTTGACGAGGACTTCTTTTATAAACCGGGGTGTTACAAAGTGGTATCAGAGCGAACGATCCTCAGGCCTGAACCAATGAGCCCAATGAACATAGGATGTGTCTAAATAAAATGAACACCGGGATAGAACTGTTAGGAGCACACTACGGTAAGGTTTGAGTTAGGGGCCCCCTCACACCGAACCAGTGGTCCTCTCAGTTGAACCGGAAACCATGAGTGTATACGAGAGAAAGGGTAGAATGGTTGCTTGAGGTTGAACAGAAATTCAAATATCGTTGCCTTAGTATTAACTGATTGATGCATTGATTATTGCAGGACAATGCTACGGTAAGTAATTTGTATGAATGATGTGTTGATAGCACTACTATGACTAAGTAATATGCGGTTATGTGATCCCAAAGCCATGCTAGTATAGTCTTGTGATAGTAATTAGAAACACTATTGAATTGCATGTTATAACCATAGCAATCGTGATTAGATATACGGAATAGATCGAGATGCGAAGGGATTCTACGGGATAGATGATTACGTAAGTACAGTGTGAGATTTAAGTTAGGATGAATTAGTATCGATAGTATAGTTATAAGAATTGGAACATAGAAAATGAATAACTTAGTGATAAAATTCGTTCTGGTTGGTGTTACCCTTTAATTGACCTTACTACCATTTCTTTTCTGTTTATTGCCTATCGACGAAAAATTTATGAGAAATAGCCCCGAGAGTTAGCGTTCCGTTGGCGATGGTTTCATACTTATAGGATATACGGATTAGGAGTAATAAAATAAATACTTTAGTGAACTGTGATTAGGAAGTTCCTATGCAGTGATGTTTGACCAACGATATTATAAAAAAAAAAAAAAAAAAAAATTCTCATTTAAATTGTATTAATAATTCTCGCATGATTCCAACTCCACCGATCATAAAATTCGCATACGTTTTCAATTTGATAAGCCACGAAAAATCATGATGTCTCTATATTAAATAATAATTTTGAAAACTGACCCAAGTATCAGATCAATTGCTGTCACATGTTGTTTGGACCAACTGAGTTGTAAAATTCTTTAAAAACGGAATTCTTGTGCTTTAAACCTAATTTTTTTTTTCCTGTGTTTTGAACTCACCATGTTTTATAAAAGTAATATGAATCAAGTTTTAATCGGACGGTTATTTGTTTGAGGTCTTTGGAAATTACAACGTGAATCAAAACATTAAAATGTGTATTCTAGGTTGAGTTTTCATACGATTGTTTGATTAATTTATGAGCTTTAATAATGTGAATTTATAATGTTTTATATAATGATAGTAGCACGCATATTTAGTAGTTATGTATCTTAATCGGTGATAAAATTTAAAGTTTAATTGGTAACATTGTCGGCATGACAGTATGAGTAAAATTTAATAGCTTTAATTGATTTTAATCAAGAGTGAAATGTTTATACGAGTCCAGTTGTTTGCATACGTTAAATACATTTGGCATGTTGTAATATTTTATATCATATTTGCATAGTGGTCGGATATATATAAATATAAAACAATATTGTCATATCTTTGTAAGTTGATGGTATTAAAAGTAATTTGATTATTCTAATATACTCGCATGAAAATTATAATAGTTATGTTTAAAAGTTTACACATGGATGGTAGTAATGATTGTGTCTAAATGTTCACACGCGTAGGATGTCACCTGAGTTCTAATGTCTTTTATGTGAGTCGGTGTACCTATAGTTATACTTATAACTTTCATTTCATTAAATTATTTCAATTGAACCTAAAACCTATAACATGATAATAAACCGTGTTGTTATTCATTATCGAATATGTATGTCATTATATCGTCATAAAATACTAAAGGGATTCTTGCAATTATATGATCATGATATAAAGGAAACTATTTGATATAAATGCGACAATTGGCATATCTATATTCTCGAGTCGTTACTATCAATTATATTTTAATAAAGATTGTTAATGATAATTATATTAGCAATTAAAATGGGATAACCCTTTAATGATTCACATGATATGCATCGGTTCCAATAATAGTCGTTATAGTTACGTTTAATTGAGCCGTGAATATAACTGAGTAAAGGAGTGCAATTAAAATCTTGATGATTGAGGTAATAGTCGTGCATTAATAAAGATAGGACTGAAATGAATAAGATGAACCTGTAAATTACGATATATGAGTCGACACCTAAGCTGGTTTTGTTTAAAGGAATTAAATTAAGTTTATCTGATTTTGAGTTCGTAGTAAGTTTTGGACCCTAATTCTTTTCTCATGTTGATTGATTCCCTATGTTGCTAAGGTATAAAATTTCGATCATTGGTGAAACGAATAAGTACTAATGATTTGTACTGGTAACGGTAGTCTCTTTCAGTTGTTAACAGTAATTGAGAACTTTAGTTATAATAATGAGGGTTACGAGGACGTAACCATGTTTTTAGTTGGGGAGGATTGTAAAATCTTAACGCTTAATTTGCACTCGTTTGTAGATTGTAGTTTTGACCAAGTTGATGTTTCGTTGTGAGGTTACCTATGCAAATAAGTCCTATATGTTTTGTTCCTACTTCTGTTAGTTGGTGGATGTGAAAAAGGAGAGTGTGATTAAACTACTGGTAATGAGTTATGAGTTGGCCTATGAGCCGAGTGATGATTACGGGAGTTATGTTTACGGTCCAGTGCGACCATGGTTATTGAGTTATTGAGTTTGAGATCGGAATTTAGATGGAAGATGTCGGTGTTCTCAGATAATTATATAATTATTATATATCTGTGTTCGCATGTAGTTATTAGTTGTAGTTAATTGGGTTAAGTAAAGAAGAGCTAAAACTTCGGGACGAAGTTTATTTTTAGGAGGGCAGAATGTAACATTCCGTGTTTGTCAAGTTTAATTGAAGTGTCAAGTGGGTGTTAACAGTGTTAGAAATTCGTGACATCCGTAAAAACAATATACAATACCTTTCTGTTGTTGAGTATGGGAGCGAACTTCGGGACGAAGTTCATTTTAAGGGGGGAAGACTGTAATACCCCGTATTTTTATATAATAAATTAAACGGATATTATTGAATTAAACAGATATTATTAAAAGGATATTATTATATATCAATTATTATACATTTTATATTACTAATTAAGTCGGGTAAATTATTGAGTCGATAATTTCATTAAGTTATTTTAATTAACCGCGTTGTATCGATATAAGTTAATCGTGACGGGTTTATCCTACATTCGACTTTTAATAAAATATCTTTATTAAAATATACCATTATTATTATATATTATTATTATTCTAATATTATTATTATTCTATTACTACTACCCATACCTACCTTTCTTTGTCTTCCTTTACTCGTTTTCCAGCACACAAGCACTTGCACACTCCTCCCTTTTTCTTTCTTTGTCTTTCTTTTAGTAAAGCATGCCCCTTCCTTTTCACCAACATCTATTATCAACCCACGCGTAAAAAGAGAAAGAGAGAGCAGCCGTGGGTGATTGAAGGCACTGCAAGGATGAGTTAGGAACATTTGTCGACGACCTAGGGTGGCCGTGGTGGTTGTCGTGGTGGCAGGAAGGTAAGCATCCCACCCTTCCTCTGTTTTTTTTTTTTCTTCTTTTCAGTCGGGTTTTTGGTGGGTTATTTCGTGTCTTAAATGGCGTCTAGGGTAGTTGTTGGCAGGGTATTGGTAATGGGTGGTAAGAGGAGAGTGTATTGGTGGTGTTTAGGGTGGTTTTTGGTGGTGTTAATGGCGGAAAAAGGGCAGCAGCGACATGGGTGGTAGAAACGGGTTATTACACGGGTTTTCAGGGGAGTTTAGACAGGTGGGTTTTGGGTGGCACCACCGTCGACTAGGGGGAGGTCGACGAGGTGGTGTTGTGGTGTCGGTGGTCAGGGGTTGGCGGCGAGAAGAATGGTGGCGGTTTGGGCAGGGACTAGTTAATAGGTGCGGTGGTGGTAAAGGAGAGAACAGGCGGTTTGGGGAGGCACGGTGGTGAACCGGCCAGATTACCAGCCCTGGTTCGACTCGCCGGCGGCAGTCGACCAGGCTGGTGGTGGTCTTGGGTGGTGAGGTTGAAGTGGGGGACTGGTCAGGTGGTTGTCGCGGTGGTGAGGTGGCCTGCGGTGGTGTGTGTCCGTGTGTAAAGGGAACGAGCTGATATCGAGTTGCTTTTTGATTTCGAAGCGGGTTTTTCATACTTAAATCGTTACAATTTGTAATGAGTCGTATTCTTAATTAATTAATTTAACCCCGAGTCATCTAAATAATTTATTTAATTAATTCCCGAGTGTATTAAATAATTAAAGACGGGTTTCATAGTTAATCATTATATTTCGTAAATTGGTTGTATACTTAATTAATGAATTTAATTCCGAGTTATTTAAATAATTAAACACGGGTTTAAGTCGGGTTGTTGAGTTGTTCAAATTAATTTAATTCGGGTGTCTTAATCGCATAATTCGTTAATCCTTTAATCATCATTTGGTTTAGTTCCGAGTCATTTAAGATAAAATAATAATTAATAATAATTAATTAATTAGAGACGGGTTTAATGGAAAAGCTACTATATCGGGAAAGTCCATTTTAAGAAATTCTACTTTAATAACTTTCTATTTTGGGAAGTTGGGTCAAATACTAATCGGGTTATTTTAACTATCAATTGGGAATAAGTTTGGTGTCGGGATCGTATTTCGGGAAAGCTTCTATTTTGGGAGATTTCTATATTTGGTAGTTAGTAATTATAAATATTATAATTGTTTTAGGTAACGGATTCGTGAAGGATCGATAATCAAACCATTGCTTTATTTCTGGACTGCTTAACTGCTTAATTGGATTTGCTGGCACATGAGGTAGGGAAATACACTTGTCCTAATATCGTCATTGTTGAATTGTGTTGACTTGATTCCTGGTTGTTGATTTACGTGATCATATATATTCGGAAAGGTGATTGGCTGATTTGATCGTATTGAGTATGATATCACAACATTCGGTAGCTGGCATGATTTCATTCATTATTATACATATTGTGTTGCATTATTACGGTTGAGCATTTCATATGCATTGGAGTTGGAGGATGATGTGGTGATGACGATATTGAGATACGATGTGATGTTGTGATAAGGCCCAGGCGGGTTCTGCAGGACTTGACCTGGTGTCCTCAGCTGTTGAGCTGGCAGATCGACTTCGGTCGATATATATAGTCTACCGGGGATCGGTATGGCTGGGTGTTTCGGGTTATGAGATGTGTGTGATGAGATGAGATGGAGATGGAGGTGACGGAGTATCATGCATATCATATTTTATTGTTTTATTGTTTTCCCTACTCAACCTCGCGGTTGACCCTGTGTATTCGTGAACACCTGTGACGACCCAAATATTGGCGAGCAGACTTGACAGGTTAAGAGATAGAACGGGAGCTGGATGGGCGTGAGACACTGGATCAGACGACTTAGTAGCTAGATCATCATCTAGAAGACTTTCACTTTTATTTATGTTAGTTCTTGTAATTTGACGTAAAGAGGTTTTGTAATAATTAAGTTAAAATATTATATAAATTGCCTTGGAGTTTAATTTGTTATTCACTACCTCGGGAAACCGAGATGGTAACAGTCCGTTTTATTAAGGAATGTCTTGACGAGGACTTCTTTTATAAACCGGGGTGTTACACTCATTGTGTGAACCATTTGTCCTTGTTCATTAGTCCTTGTAACTCGTTATGTTAACCATTTGTCCTTGTGATTCGTTGTGTGAACCATTTGTCCTTGTTCATTAGTCCTTGTGGCACGTTGTGTGAACTATTTGTCGTTGTTCTTTAGTCCTTGGTCCTTGTTGTGTGAACCATTTGTCCTTGTTTATTAGTCCTTGTGACTCGTTGTGTAAACCATTTGTCCTTGTTGTTGTGACTTGTTGTGTGAAGCATTTATCCATGTTCTTTAGTCCTTGTGACTCATTGTGTAAACTATTTTTCCTTGTTCATTAGTCCTTGTGACTCATTGTGTGAACCATTTGTCCTTGTGACTCGTTGTTTAAACCAGTTGTCCTTGTTTATTAGTCCTTGTGACTCGTTGTGTAAACCATTTGTCCTTGTTATTGTGACTTGTTGTGTGAACCATTTTTCCTTGTTCATTAGTCCTTAGGACTCGTTGTGTTAACCATTTGTCCTTGTTTATTAGTTCTTGTGTAAACTAATTGTCCTTGTTCATTATTCCTTGTGACTCGTTGTGTAAACCATTTGTCCTTGTTCTTTAGTCCTTGTGACTCGTTGTTTAAACCATTTTTTCTTGTTTATTAGTCCTTGTGACTCGTTGTGTAAACCATTTGTCCTTGTTATTGTGACTTGTTGTGTGAACCATTTTTCCTTGTTCATTAGTCCATGTAACTCGTTGTGTGAACCATTTGTCCTTGGTCATTAGTCCTTGTGACTCAATGTGTAAACTATTTGTCCTTGTTCATTAGTACTTGTGACTCGTTGTGTAAACCATTTGTCCTTGTTTTTAGTCCTTGTGACTCGTTGTTTAAACCATTTGTCCTTGTTTATTAGTCCTTGTGACTCGATGTGTAAAATATTTGTCCTTGTTCATTAGTACTTGTGAATCGTTGTGTGAACCATTTTTCCTTGTTCATTAGTCCTTGTGACTTGTTGTGTGAATCATTTGTCCTTGTTCATTAGTCCTTGTGACTCGTTGTGTAAACTAATTGACCTTGTTCATTAGTCCTTGTGACTCGTTGTGTGAACCATTTGTCCTTGTTCATTAGTCCTTGTAACTCGTTATGTGAACCATTTGTCCTTGTTCATTAGTACTTGTGACTCGTTGTGTGAACCATATTTCCTTGTTCATTAGTCCTTGTGACTCGTTGTGTGAACCATTTATCCTTGTTCATTAGTCCTTGTGACTCGTTATGTTAACCATTTGTCCTTGTTCATTAGTCCTTCTGACTCGTTGTGTGAACCATTTGTCCTTGTTCATTAGTCCATGTGACTCGTTGTGTGAACCATTTGTCCTTGTTTATTAGTCCTTGTGACTCGTTATTTAAATCATTTGTAACAAGGAATCATTGTGTAAATCATTTGTCCTTTTTCTTTAGTCCTTGTGACTCGTTGTGTGAAACATTTTTCCTTGTTCATTAGTCCTTGTGACTCGTTGTGTAAACTATTTGACCTTGTTCATTAGTCCTTGTGACTCATTGTGTGAACCATTTGTCCTTGTTCATTAGTCCTTGTAACTCGTTATGTTAACCATTTGTCCTTGTGATTCGTTGTGTGAACCATTTGTCCTTGTTCATTAGTCCTTGTGGCTCGTTGTGTGAACTATTTGTCCTTGTTCTTTAGTCCTTGGTCCTTGTTGTGTGAACCATTTGTCCTTGTTTATTAGTCCTTGTGACTCGTTGTGTAAACCATTTGTCCTTGTTGTTGTGACTTGTTGTGTGAAGCATTTATCCATGTTCTTTAGTCCTTGTGACTCATTATGTAAACTATTTGTCCTTGTTCATTAGTCCTTGTGACTCATTGTGAGAACCATTTGTCCTTGTGACTCGTTGTTTAAACCATTTGTCCTTGTTTATTAGTCCTTGTGACTCGTTGTGTAAACCATTTGTCCTTGTTATTGTGACTTGTTGTGTGAACCATTTTTCCTTGTTCATTAGTCCTTAGGACTCGTTGTGTTAACCATTTGTCCTTGTTTATTAGTTCTTGTGTAAACTAATTGTCCTTGTTCATTATTCCTTGTGACTCGTTGTGTGAACCATTTGTCCTTGTTCTTTAGTCCTTGTGACTCGTTGTTTAAACCATTTTTTCTTGTTTATTAGTCCTTGTAACTCGTTGTGTAAACCATTTGTCCTTGTTATTGTGACTTGTTGTGTGAACCATTTTTCCTTGTTCATTAGTCCTTGTAACTCGTTGTGTGAACCATTTGTCCTTGGTCATTAGTCCTTGTGACTCAATGTGTAAACTATTTGTCCTTGTTCATTAGCACTTGTGACTCGTTGTGTAAACCATTTGTCCTTGTTTTTAGTCCTTGTGACTCGTTGTTTAAACCATTTGTCCTTGTTTATTAGTCCTTGTGACTCGTTGTGTGAACCATTTTTCCTTGTTCAATAGTCCTTGTGACTTGTTATGTGAATCATTTGTCCTTGTTCATTAGTCCTTGTGAATCGTTGTGTAAACTATTTGTCCTTGTTTATTAGTCCTTGTGACTCGTTGTGTGAACCATTGGTCCTTGTTCATAAGTCCTTGTGACTTGTTTTGTGAATCATTTGTCCTTGTTCATTAGTCCTTGTAACTCGTTATTTTAACCATTTGTCCTTGTAACTCGTTGTGTGAACCATTTGTCCTTGTTCATTAGTCCTTGTAACTCGTTATTTTAACCATTTGTCCTTGTAACTCGTTGTGTGAACCATTTGTCCTTGTTCATTAGTCCTTGTGGCTCGTTGTGTGAACCATTTGTCCTTGTTCTATAGTACTTGGTCCTTGTTGTGTGAACCATTTGTCCTTGTTTATTAGTCCTTGTGTAAACTAATTGTCCTTGTTTTTAGACCTTGTGACTCGTTGTTTAAACCATTTGTCCTTGTACATTAGTCCTTGTGACCCGTTGTGTAAACTATTTGTCCTTATTCATTACTCCTTGTGAATCGTTGTGTGAACCATTTGTCCTTGTTCATTCGTCCTTGTAACTCGTTGTGAGAACCATTTATCCTTGGTCATTAGTCTTTGTGACTCGATGTATAAAATATTTGTCCTGGTTCATTAGTACTTGTGAATCGTTGTGTGAACCATTTTTCCTTGTTCATTAGTCCTTGTGACTTGATGTGTGATGCATTTGTCCTTGTTCATTAGTCCTTGTGACTCGTTGTGTAAACTAATTGTCCTTGTGACTCGTTGTGTGAACCATTTGTCCTTGTTCATTAGTCCTTGTAACTCGTTATGTGAACCATTTGTCCTTGTTCATTAGTCCTTGTGACTTGTTGTGTGAACCATATTTCCTTGTTCATTAGTCCTTGTGACTCGTTGTGTGAACCATTTATCCTTGTTCATTAGTCCTTGTGACTCGTTATGTTAACCATTTGTCCTTGTTCATTAGTCCTTCTGACTCGTTGTGTGAACCATTTGTCCTTGTTCATTAGTCCATGTGACTCGTTGTGTGAACCATTTGTCCTTGTTTATTAGTCCTTGTGACTCGTTATTTAAATCATTTGTAACAAGGAATCATTGTGTAAATCATTTGTCCTTTTTCTTTAGTCCTTGTGACTCGTTGTGTGAAACATTTTTCCTTGTTCATTAGTCCTTGTGACTCGTTGTGTAAACTATTTGACCTTGTTCATTAGTCCTTGTGACTCATTGTGTGAACCATTTGTCCTTGTTCATTAGTCCTTGTAACTCGTTATGTTAACCATTTGTCCTTGTGATTCGTTGTGTGAACCATTTGTCCTTGTTCATTAGTCCTTGTGGCACGTTGTGTGAACTATTTGTCCTTGTTCTTTAGTCCTAGGTCCTTGTTGTGTGAACCATTTGTCCTTGTTTATTAGTCCTTGTGACTCGTTGTGTAAACCATTTGTCCTTGTTGTTGTGACTTGTTGTGTGAAGCATTTATCCATGTTCTTTAGTCCTTGTGACTCATTGTGTAAACTATTTTTCCTTGTTCATTAGTCCTTGTGACTCATTGTGTGAACCATTTGTCCTTGTGACTCGTTGTTTAAACCATTTGTCCTTGTTTATTAGTCCTTGTGACTCGTTGTGTAAACCATTTGTCCTTGTTATTGTGACTTGTTGTGTGAACCATTTTTCCTTGTTCATTAGTCCTTAGGACTCGTTGTGTTAACCATTTGTCCTTGTTTATTAGTTCTTGTGTAAACTAATTGTCCTTGTTCATTATTCCTTGTGACTCGTTGTGTAAACCATTTGTCCTTGTTCTTTAGTCCTTGTGACTCGTTGTTTAAACCATTTTTTCTTGTTTATTAGTCCTTGTGACTCGTTGTGTAAACCATTTGTCCTTGTTATTGTGACTTGTTGTGTGAACCATTTTTCCTTGTTCATTAGTCCTTGTAACTCGTTGTGTGAACCATTTGTCCTTGGTCATTAGTCCTTGTGACTCAATGTGTAAACTATTTGTCCTTGTTCATTAGTACTTGTGACTCGTTGTGTAAACCATTTGTCCTTGTTTTTAGTCCTTGTGACTCGTTGTTTAAACCATTTGTCCTTGTTTATTAGTCCTTGTGACTCGATGTGTAAAATATTTGTCCTTGTTCATTAGTACTTGTGAATCGTTGTGTGAACCATTTTTCCTTATTCATTAGTCCTTGTGACTTGTTGTGTGAATCATTTGTCCTTGTTCATTAGTCCTTGTGACTCGTTGTGTAAACTAATTGACCTTGTTCATTAGTCCTTGTGACTCGTTGTGTGAACCATTTGTCCTTGTTCATTAGTCCTTGTAACTCGTTATGTGAACCATTTGTCCTTGTTCATTAGTCCTTGTGACTCGTTGTGTGAACCATATTTCCTTGTTCATTAGTCCTTGTGACTCGTTGTGTGAACCATTTATCCTTGTTCATTAGTCCTTGTGACTCGTTATGTTAACCATTTGTCCTTGTTCATTAGTCCTTCTGACTCGTTGTGTGAACCATTTGTCCTTGTTCATTAGTCCATGTGACTCGTTGTGTGAACCATTTGTCCTTGTTTATTAGTCCTTGTGACTCGTTATTTAAATCATTTGTAACAAGGAATCATTGTGTAAATCATTTGTCCTTTTTCTTTAGTCCTTGTGACTCGTTGTGTGAAACATTTTTCCTTGTTCATTAGTCCTTGTGACTCGTTGTGTAAACTATTTGACCTTGTTCATTAGTCCTTGTGACTCATTGTGTGAACCATTTGTCCTTGTTCATTAGTCATTGTAACTCGTTATGTTAACCATTTGTCCTTGTGATTCGTTGTGTGAACCATTTGTCCTTGTTCATTAGTCCTTGTGGCTCGTTGTGTGAACTATTTATCCTTGTTCTTTAGTCCTTGGTCCTTGTTGTGTGAACCATTTGTCCTTGTTTATTACTTCTTGTGACTCGTTGTGTAAACCATTTGTCCTTGTTGTTGTGACTTGTTGTGTAAAGCATTTATCCATGTTCTTTAGTCCTTGTGACTCATTATGTAAACTATTTGTCCTTGTTCATTAGTCCTTGTGACTCATTGTGAGAACCATTTGTCCTTGTGACTCGTTGTTTAAACCATTTGTCCTTGTTTATTAGTCCTTGTGACTCGTTGTGTAAACCATTTGTCCTTGTTATTGTGACTTGTTGTGTGAACCATTTTTCCTTGTTCATTAGTCCTTAGGACTCGTTGTGTTAACCATTTGTCCTTGTTTATTAGTTCTTGTGTAAACTAATTGTCCTTGTTCATTATTCCTTGTGACTCGTTGTGTGAACCATTTGTCCTTGTTCTTTAGTCCTTGTGACTCGTTGTTTAAACCATTTTTTCTTGTTTATTAGTCCTTGTGACTCGTTGTGTTAACCATTTGTCCTTGTTATTGTGACTTGTTGTGTGAACCATTTTTCCTTGTTCATTAGTCCTTGTAACTCGTTGTGTGAACCATTTGTCCTTGGTCATTAGTCCTTGTGACTCAATGTGTAAACTATTTGTCCTTGTTCATTAGCACTTGTGACTCGTTGTGTAAACCATTTGTCCTTGTTTTTAGCCCTTGTGACTCGTTGTTTAAACCATTTGTCCTTGTTTATTAGTCCTTGTGACTCGTTGTGTGAACCATTTTTCCTTGTTCATTAGTCCTTGTGACTTGTTATGTGAATCATTTGTCCTTGTTCATTAGTTCTTGTGAATCGTTGTGTAAACTATTTGTCCTTGTTTATTAGTCCTTGTGACTCGTTGTGTGAACCATTGGTCCTTGTTCATTAGTCCTTGTGACTTGTTTTGTGAATCATTTGTCCTTGTTCATTAGTCCTTGTAACTCGTTATTTTAACCATTTGTCCTTGTAACTCGTTGTGTGAACCATTTGTCCTTGTTCATTAGTCCTTGTAACTCGTTATTTTAACCATTTGTCCTTGTAACTCGTTGTGTGAACCATTTGTCCTTGTTCATTAGTCCTTGTGGCTCGTTGTGTGAACCATTTGTCCTTGTTCTATAGTACTTGGTCCTTGTTGTGTGAACCATTTGTCCTTGTTTATGAGTCCTTGTGTAAACTAATTGTCCTTGTTTTTAGACCTTGTGACTCGTTGTTTAAACCATTTGTCCTTGTACATTAGTCCTTGTGACCCGTTGTGTAAACTATTTGTCCTTATTCATTACTCCTTGTGAATCGTTGTGTGAACCATTTGTCCTTGTTCATTAGTCCTTGTAACTCGTTGTGAGAACCTTTTATCCTTGGTCATTAGTCTTTGTGACTCGATGTATAAAATATTTGTCCTTGTTCATTAGTACTTGTGAATCGTTGTGTGAACCATTTTTCCTTGTTCATTAGTCCTTGTGACTTGATGTGTGATGCATTTGTCCTTGTTCATTAGTCCTTGTGACTCGTTGTGTAAACTAATTGTCCTTGTGACTCGTTGTGTGAACCATTTGTCCTTGTTCATTAGTCCTTGTAACTCCTTATGTGAACCATTTGTCCTTGTTCATTAGTCCTTGTGACTCGTTGTGTGAACCATTTATCCTTGTTCATTAGTCCTTGTAACTCGTTATGTTAACCATTTGTCCTTGTTTATTAGTCCTTTTGACTCATTGGGTAAACCATTTGTCCTTGTTATTTTGACTTGTTTTGTGAACCATTTTTCTTTGTTCATTAGTCCTTCTGACTCGTTGTGTGAACCATTTGTCCTTGTTCATTAGTCCATGTGACTCGTTGTGTGAACCATTTGTCCTTGTTTATTAGTCCTTGTGACTCGTTATTTAAATCATTTGTAACAAGGAATCATTGTGTAAATCATTTGTCCTTTTTCTTTAGTCCTTGTGACTCGTTGTGTGAAATATTTTTCCTCGTTCATTAGTCCTTGTGACTCGTTGTGTGAACCATTTGTCCTTGTTCATTAGTCCTTGTAACTCGTTATGTTAACCATTTGTCCTTGTGACTCGTTGTGTGAACCATTTGTCCTTGTTCATTAGTCCTTGTGGCTCGTTCTGTGAACCATTTGTCCTTGTTCTTTAGTCCTTGGTCCTTGTTGTGTGAACCATTTGTCCTTGTGAGTCGTTGTTTAAACCATTTGTCCTTGTTTATTAGTCCTTGTGACTCGTTGTGTAAACCATTTGTCCTTGTTATTGTGACTCGTTGTGTGAACCATTTTTCCTTGTTCATTAGTCCTTGTGACTTGTTATGTGAATCATTTGTCCTTGTTCATTAGTCCTTGTGAATCGTTGTGTAAACTATTTGTCCTTGTTTATTAGTCCTTGTGACTCGTTGTGTGAACCATTGGTCCTTGTTCATTAGTCCTTGTGACTTGTTTTGTGAATCATTTTTTCTTGTTCATTAGTCCTTGTAACTCGTTATGTTATCCATTTGTCCTTGTGACTCGTTGTGTGAACCATTTGTCCTTGTTCATTAGTCCTTGTGGCTCGTTGTGTGAACCATTTGTCCTTGTTCTATAGTCCTTGGTCCTTGTTGTGTGAACCATTTGTCCTTGTTTATTAGTCCTTGTGTAAACTAATTGTCCTTGTTTTTAGACCTTGTGACTCGTTGTTTAAACCATTTGTCCTTGTACATTAGTCCTTGTGACCCGTTGTGTAAACTATTTGTCCTTATTCATTACTCCTTGTGAATTGTTGTGTGAACCATTTGTCCTTGTTCATTAGTCCTTGTAACTCGTTGTGAGAACCATTTATCCTTGGTCATTAGTCCTTGTGACTCGATGTATAAAATATTTGTCCTTGTTCATTAGTACTTGTGAATCGTTGTGTGAACCATTTTTCCTTGTTCATTAGTCCTTGTGACTTGATGTGTGATGCATTTGTCCTTGTTCATTAGTCCTTGTGACTCGTTGTGTAAACTAATTGTCCTTGTTCATTAGTCCTTGTGACTCGTTGTGTGAACCATTTGTCCTTGTTCATTAGTCCTTGTAACTCGTTATGTGAACCATTTGTCCTTGTTCATTAGTCCTTGTGACTCGTTGTGTGAACCATTTGTCCTTGTTCATTAGTCCTTGTAACTCGTTATGTGAACCATTTGTCCTTGTTCATTAGTCCTTGTGACTCGTTGTGTGAACCATTTTTCCTTGTTCATTAGTCCTTGTGACTCGTTGTGTGAACCATTGCAGTGTAAACTATGGGGACAAGCACAAATTGGACAGATCCTGAAACAGGCAAAAGAGTAATTTTTAGGGAATGTAATAAACTTGGGGATTTTTATAAAAATAGCAAATGGCCTTGAAAAATTATGAAACTTGGTGACAATTTAGTTAGGAGGGCAAACTAAAACTGTGCCAAATCTCAGGATTTTTCACACACTCTAAGTAATTTTAATAAATAGAAAACCAGACTAAAATAAAGGAAATCTCAGGCAGTTTCCTTAAAAGACTCTTGTGACTGTTGTTGTGATATTTTCTGGACACGAAGGGGAATATAATTATCAAATTTACTCTCAAGCAAGCACAGAGATTAAACTTAATAATTTAGGAGGATTAAGACTGAATTGTTCAAGCAAGCACAGAATCAATTCAAGCTTAACCAAACAATGCACTTAAAATAGCTCAAGCAAGCACAGACCTATTCTAAGTAGCACCACAGATCCTTAATCACCTTCTAACAAGCATAAGAAGATATTAAGTCTGACTTATAACTAGGACTCAGCAAAGTTAGAAGATTTTGCAAATTTTGAGAGAAATCTCAAGGTTTTTCATTAATCAAAGTCTGAGTGCAACAAACTGAGAAAGGGTCATTATATAGGCCTTTCTGTGAAATGTTCAGTACATGATAAACCCTAGACAACTCCATCTAAGGGCCAGGATTAAACTTAGGAAGCAAACAAGAGTAGTGGACTTATTTTACAACGGATACAAAAGAAATTAAGGCAGGCGAACAAGAACAAAAAAGAGTGCAGAGTTGATAGTGATATATTGTCTTTGGTTGCTGAAATCTTTGGCTGGTTGTTGTAGGTCAAATGGTTTTGGTGCAGGCATCTTCTGTGGCTCAAGGCTCTATAAAATGAGTGCTGAATAGGCCAAGTTCTTCTTTGTTGAGAGTTTTCCCTTGTTTGACCAAAAATGGCAACTTTACTTTATCTGATTTACCCTCCTGCAACTATCTTTTCAGTCTGAATTTTTTGTGCTGTGCTTTAGGAATTTGGCCTGGCTCCTTAGGATTAATTTGTAACTAGTTGAACAAGGATTCAACTGGCCAAGGTGGCTGCTGGTGGCTAGCCTGGCTGCTGTTCTTGTGGCCGGGTGAAGTTGGACTGGCAGTTGAGGTTGCCTGAGTGATGTCACTGGTTTGAATTGTGCCTGTCACCTCTGGTGGAAGATGAGGGTGCTTTGCTTGTGCCTGACTAGTCACAAAAAAAGTGCTGACCTGGTTATCAGCTCCTGCTGCAACATGATTAATTTGTAACTAGTTGAACAAGGATTCAGCTAGCCAAGGTGGCTGCTGGTGGCTAGCCTGGCTGCTGTTTGCAGCAGGAGCCACAGACCAGGGCACCCCACAAATGCAAGCAGGCCAAAACAACACCACACTCATTCTAGGAAGCAACCAAACTGGGCTAAGTTTAGAGGCTAATAGGTACGAGTACAAGCCCAACCACCAGCTGCCACCATGGCCAGCTGGTTGGTCACTAAACTAGGCTCAGAAAAGTCCTAGGGGTCCAAGGGAAAATCACAATGCAAGTCCTAGAAAACCAAGTCTGGACAGAATCAGCAAATGACAAACAACAAAAGCAAACTTTCCATTTTGGCTAAACCATGAGGAAAAAGCACACAAAGAACTTTTGGTTTGTCTTCCCATATACCAGATACAACCTAGAGCCAATTTTAATGCCAAGGACTCAATCATTTCGTCCTCAAGTGCCTACATTCAACAGAAAAGCCAGCAATGCAACAAAGGACCACAACTGTCATCTTTGTCACTGCATTTCTCTTTTGTTTTCATTCCAGTTTACAATTAAGAGCTTTTAAACCGTTGTAATATTGTACTTGGACTCTTACCAGCATGTGAGGAGGGATCCCGACCCTTGGATATAGTTTCCTTTCAAGTTTGTAACCTAAAAAGGCCTATATAAGGACCTCAACTGTTTGTTGTAACACACTGATTTATGAATGAAACACGAGAGTTCTCTCAAATTTAAACCTCTTAATCTTGTGCTTAGTCTGTAGATTAGAGTCAGGCTTGATAATAACCTGTGCTTAGACTGTGGTTATTGATTAAGTACCTGTTAGTAGAGTATAAACTTTCTGTCTTTGAGACCGTGGTTAGTTTAGCTTTTCTTGTTTGTTTGATTGAGTCTTTCTGTGTTAATCTGTGGAATCTCTTAACTCTAACACCCCAAATTGTTAGCTTAATTCCCTGTGAGAATTCTGTGGGTTTTATAGTTGATAATTATATCCAAAGTTCCCTCCTTTCAGCCAAATCCTTAACTGTCTCAATTACAGTCCTTTGTGTCTGTCATCGAGTTCGAGTTGAGTCTTAAAAATACTTTGAGTCCTCTAAAAATCCTGGAAATTTACTCAGAGTTAGTTCTCACATCAAAGTAATTTACTGCCAAGTTTCATGATTTTAGGAGGTCAATTCATAATTTTATTAAATAGCACAAGTTTATTGCATTCCTGAGAACTTGTCTTGTTTGTTTGTTGTTTTTGTCTAAACCCTTGGACATTACACTGCAAATTGGTATATCAGAGCAAGGTTTTAACACGATTCCATCTTGTGTTAGTCTTGGGAAGGAAAGTGAGTTCATTTTTACCCTAACTACAACAAAACTACAAAAATAACCCATGAGTGAAGAGAGATTTACTGGTATTGAGACCAGGGTGGATCAGATAGCAGGAAGAATCAATGAACTGGTAAATATTGTCAACACTCTTGCAGAAGGAGTTCCTAACAGGCCACCCTACAGAGGCAGAGGCAGGGGTAGAGGCTTTGTTGGAGCAGGAAGAGGACAACCACACCACCAGGAATATGGAGAAGACATGTCAGATACTGATGAATCTATGGCAGAGGGCATCTACATGGAAAGAGACAAAGATATAAAGGTAGAAATTCCTGATTTCCATGGTAGTTTAAACCCTGAAGATTTGTTAGACTGGATTAGAACTGTTGAGAGAGTCTTTGAATTTAAGGGATATCTTGACAGAAAGCTTTCAAAGTTTCTATCCTTAAATTCAAAGGTTATGCCTCACTTTGGTATGAAACCCTGAAAAGCCAGAGAATGAGAGAAGGCAAGGAACCCATTAAATCTTGGCTAAAACTTAAAAAGAAATTGAAGGATAAGTTTATAGCTAAAGATTACACACAGGATATGTTTATCAAGTTAACCTTGGTGAAACAAGACCAACAATCTGTTGAGTCTTATCTTAGAAGCTTTGAACAACTTACCCTGCAATGTGAGATTACTGAAAAGCCTGAACAGAAAATTGCTAGGTTTGTTGAGGGCTTAGATCCTAAGATTGCTATAAGAGTCAGAATGCAACAAGTCTGGTCCTTTGATGAGGCAGTCAACCTTGCATTGAGGATTGAAAAGATGGGAAAAGCCAAGGTCACTGCTTCCAAACCCCTTACCAGATCCACTTTCAAACCTTTTTCTGGGGTTAGGATTGGAGAAACTCCAAAACTTGCAACCCAACCAACACCAGACAAGGGGAAGAGTCATGTGAATCCTAGAACCAACACACTGTGGATGATGGGAAAATTAAATGCTTCCGAGTGCCAAGGGTATGGCCATTTTAGGAAGGACTGTCCTTCTAAGAGAACCTTAACAACAATGGAAGTAGAACAGTGGGAGAGGGAAGGTTTGGTTCAGTATGAGGAAGATGAGACCATGATAATGGAGGAAGTGGAGCGAAGGAGAACAGAACAAGATGCGGTTGTGGCCCCCCGATACAGGTCACAACTTAGTCTTGTGGAGGGTTATGCATTCCCAACACTCACCTCTGGAAGCGATCAAAGATCACGATATTGGAACCGGATGCACGATCCAGGGGAGGGTTTGTAATCTAATCATAGATGGGGGAAGTTGTACAAATGTGGCATCAAATGCCATGGTTAGTAAACTCAACTTGACAACTCAAGAGCACCCAAACCCTTACAAGCTGAGATGGTTGAACAAGGGAGCAGAAGTGAGGGTGGACAAACAATGCTTGGTTCCATTTTCTATTGGGAAGGTGTATAAAGATGAAGTCTTGTGTGATATTGTCCCAATGGATGCCGCCACCCTCTCTGGGAAGGCCATGGGAGTATGACAGAATACCACTCACCATGGGAAAGATAACATCTATAGTTTCAAACATGAAGGCAAGAAGGTCACCCTAACCCCATTACCACCCAACCAGAGAAACTATGGAGGTCCAAGTATGCGGAGGAGAGGAGAACAATGGTGTGCTATTTCTTTCTGAAGCAGCCATGATCAAAGAAATGAAGCAAGAACAACTTGTCTGGGTGTTACTATCCAAAGAAGTAAGCAAGGAAGGAATCCTGAGATACCCTGCTGAAGTTAGACCATTAATTCAGAGGTATAAGGAAGTGTTTCAAGAGAGCTGCCTAGTGGGTTGCCACCATTGAGAGGCATTGAGCACCACATAGACCTTGTTCCAGGCTCAGTGCTTCCCAATAGGCCAGCTTATAGAAGTGATCCGGCTGCTACCAAAGAATTGCAAAGCCAAATTGAGGAACTTATGAGCAAAGGATTTGTCGGGGAATCTCTCGATCCTTGTGCAGTCCCCTGCTCTACTTGTTCCAAAGAAAGATGGAACATGGAGGATGTGTCTTGACAGCAGAGCCATTAACAACATCACTTTGTCAAGTACGGGTTCCCAATACCAAGGTTGGATGACATGTTAGATGAGCTCAGTGGTGCCATGATATTTTCTAAGATTGATCTCGGGCAAGGGTACCATCAAGTCAGGATAAGGGAAGGAGATGAGTGGAAGGCGCCTTCAAAACTAAACATGGACTATATGAGTGGCTTGTGATGCCATTTGGTCTTTCTAATGCACCAAGCACCTTTTTATGAGACCGATGACCGAGGTGCTAAGGCCATGTTTAGGCAAATTTGCGGTGGTCTACTTTGATGATATCTTGGTTTACGGCGAGCGGTGAAAAAGAACACCGAAACATCTTGAAACGTGTTCAGGATCCTCAAAGAACAGAAACTATTTGGCAAACTAGGAAAATGCACTTTTATGGTTAAAGAAGTGGCATTCCTAGGGTACATTGTCTCTGGGAGAGGGATTACAGTTGATCGAGGACAAAGTTGCGACCATTCGAGTCATGGCCAACTCCTAAAACCATCACTGAGGTAAGGGGGTTCCATGGATTGGCTTCCTTTTATAGGAGATTTATCAAGAACTTCAGTTCAGTTGTTGCTCAATTACGAGTGTATGAAGAAAGGAGAGTTCCACTGGACGAGAGTGCTCAATGAGTCCTTTGAGAGGATTAAGAAGTTGATGTGTGAGACCCCTATCCTGAAATTGCCAGACTTTGATCAACTCTTTGAAGTAGAGTGTGATGCCAGTGGGGTAGGCATTGGTGCAGTCCTGATCCAAGCTCAGAAACCTGTAACTTACTTCAGTGAGAAACTGAATGGAGCTAAATTAAAGTATTCTACCTATGACAAAGAATTTTATGCAATTATCAGGGCAGTCATGCATTGGAGTCACTACTTGAAGCCAAAGCCATTTGTGTTACACTCTGATCATGAAGCTTTGAAATATATCAATGGTCAACACAAATTGAGTCACAGACATGCTAAATGGGTGGAGTACTTGCAATCATTCACCTTTTCCAGCAAGTATAAAGAAGGAAAACAAAATGTAGTGGCAGATGCACTATCAAGGAGGCACTCCTTACTATCAACTATGGGAACCAGGGTCCTTGGTTTTGAGTTCATGAAAGAGATGTACAAGGAAGACCCTGACTTCTCTGAGGAGTGGGTCACACAGTTTGAAGGGCATAGGGTTCCAGGGAACAAATACTTGCTGCAAGATGGGTTTCTATTCCAAGGGAACAAGCTCTGTGTTCCAAGGGGTTCATACAGGGACCTCCTAATCAGGGAAGTCCATTCAGAAGGTTTGGGAGGGCATTTTGGTGTTCAGAAAACAATGGACATACTACAGGAACAGTTCCATTGGCCAAAAATGATGGGGGATGTCCAAAATGTTCTCAGAAGATGTTCAGTGTGTCAAATGGCTAAGAGTTCCTTCCAAACTGGCCCATATATCCCATTACCAGTACCAAGTAAGCCATGGGAGGATGTGAGCATGGATTTTATTGTTGCATTACCAAGGACACAGAGAGGAAAGGATTCAATCATGGTTGTTGTTGTGAGTTGATAAGATGGCCCATTTTATAGCTTGCAAGAAAACAGAAGATCTTGCCAGTGTTTTTGAGCTATACCTAAAAGAAATTGTAAGGCTTCATGGAGTTCCAAAGACAATTGTCTCAGATAGAGATACAAAGTTCATGAGTTACTTTTGGAAAACTCTATGGAAGCTGCTCAAGACAAGACTGTTGTTCAGTACTTCTCACCACCCCCAAACAGATGGCCAAACTGAGGTCACCAACAAAACCTTGGGTAGGATTCTGAGATGTCTTGTAAGCAAGAGTCTAAAAGATTGGGACATCAAGTTAGCAGCAGCAGAATTTGCCTTCAACAGATCACCATCAACTGCTACTGGTCATAGTCCTTTTGAGGTTGTCTATGGGATTAATCCACTAATGCCTGTAGACTTGTCATCTGTACCAAGAAAAGAGATGAATCATGATGCTAAGGCCAGGGCAGAACAGCTGCTGAAACTCCATGACACTGTGAAAAGGGAAATTGAGAAGACCAATGAGAAGTACATGAAACAGTCCAAGGTACATCAGAAAAAGAAAGAATTTGTTCCAGGGGATTTCGTGCTGGGGTTCACTTAAGAAAGGAGAGATTTCAAAGAAGAAGAAAGAACAAGTTAATGCCAAGAGCTGATGGCCCCTTTGAAGTTCTTGAGAGGATTGGTCCAAATGCCTACAAAGTGGATCTGCCAGGAGAGTATGAGGTGCATGGCACTTTTAATGTAGGTGACCTAAGTCCCTATTATGAGGATCTTTGAGGGGAGGAGTCATCAGGCTTGAGGACAAGCCCTGTTCAACCAGGGAGGTTGCGGCGGGAGCCACAGACCAGGGCACCCCACAAATGCAAGCAGGCCAAAACAACACCACACTCATTCCGGGGGAAGCAACCAAACCGGGCTAAGTTTAGAGGCTAATAGGTACGAGTACAAGCCCAACCACCAACTGCCACCATGGCCAGCTGGTTGGTCACTAAACTAGGCTCAGAAAAGTCCTAGGGGTCCAAGGGAAAATCACAATGCAAGTCCTAGAAAACCAAGTCGATGAATCTGCAAACAAATGACAAACAACAAAAGCAAACTTTCCATTTCTGGCTAAACCATGAGGAAAAAGCACACAAAGAACTTTTGGTTTGTCTTCCCATATACCAGATACAACCTAGAGCCAATTTTAATGCCAAGGACTCAATCATTTCGTCCTCAAGTGCCTACATTCAACAGAAAAGCCAGCAATGCAGCAAAGGACCACAACTCATCTTTGTCACTGCATTTCTCTTTTGTTTTCATTCAGTTTACAATTAAGAGCTTTTAAACCGTTGTAATATTGTACTTGGACTCTTACCAGCATGTGAGGAGGGATCCTGACCCTTGGATGTAGTTTTCTTTCAAGTTTGTAACCTAAAAAGGCCTATATAAGGACCTCAACTCAGACTGTTGTAACACAGCTGATTTATGAATGAAACCTGAGAATTCTCTCAAATTTAAACCTCTTAATCTTGTGCTTAGTCTGTAGATTAGAGTCAGGCTTGATAATAACCTGTGCTTAGACTGTGGTTATTGATTAAGTACCTGTTAGTAGAGTATAAACTTTCTGTCTTTGAGACTGTGGTTAGTTTAGCTTTCTTTGTTTGTTTGATTGAGTCTTTCCTGTGTTAATCTGTGGAATCTCTTAACTCTAACACCCCAAATTGTTAGCTTAATTCCCTGTGAGAATTCTGTGGGTTTTATAGTTGATAATTATATCCAAAGTTCCCTCCTTTCAGCCAAATCCCAGAACTGTCTCAATTACAGTCCTTTGTGTCTGTCAGTCAGTTCAGTTGAGTCTTAAAAATACTTTGAGTCCTCTAAAAATCCTGGAAATTTACTCAGAGTTAGTTCTCACATCAAAGTAATTTACTGCCAAGTTTCATGATTTTAGGAGGTCAATTCATAATTTTATTAAATAGCACAAGTTTATTGCATTCCTGAGAACTTGTCTTGTTTGTTTGTTGTTTTTGTCTAAACCCTTGGACATTACACTGCACTGTTCTTGTGGCCTGGTGAAGTTGGACTGGCAGTTGAGGTTGCCTGAGTGATGTCACTGGTTTGAATTGTGCCTGTCATCTCTGGTGGAAGATGAGGGTGCTTTGCTTGTGCCTGGCTAGTCACAAAAAAAGTGCTGACCTGGTTATCAGCTCCTGCTGCAACCCCCCTGGTTGAACAGGGCTTGCCCTCAAGCCTGGATCCTCCTCTCCCTCAGAATCTTCATAGAATGGACTTAGATCACCCACATTGAATGTGCCATGAACCCCATATTCCCCTGGCAAGTCAATTTTATAAGCATTTGGACCAATTCTTTCCAAGACTTCAAATGACCCATCTGCTCTAGGCATAAGCTTGTTCTTTCTTTTGGAGGGGAATCTTTCCTTCCTGAGGTGTAACCAAACCATATCTCCTGCCTCAAATTCCTTCTTTTTCCTAGGCTTCTTGGATTGTTTTTTGTACAGCTCGTTGGACCTTTCAATTTGCTTCCTTACAGTTTCATGCAACTTCAGCAGTTGTTCAGCTGTTCTCTTGGCATCAGGACTGGTCTCTTCCCTTGGGACAGAAGATAAGTCCAAGGGTATAAGTGGATTAACCCCATAGACTATCTCAAAAGGACTGTGACCAGTGGCAGTAGATGGTGCTCTGTTGAGTGCAAATTCAGCCGCAACTAGCTTTAAATCCCAATCCTTCAAGGTTTTGCTAACTAGGCACCTTAAAATTCTCCCCAAAGTTTTGTTAGTGACCTCAGTTTGGCCATCAGTCTGTGGATGATGAGAGGTACTGAACAAAAGCTTTGTCTTTAGCAGCTTCCATAGGGTTTTCCAAAAGTAGCTCATAAATTTTGTATCTCTGTCAGATACAATTGTCTTAGAAACCCCATGAAGTCTCACAATCTCTTTAAGATATAGCTCAGCAACACTAGCAGCATCCTCAGTTTACTTACAGGCTATGAAGTGAGCTGATGCGTATACGTAGCGGAAGACTTAATTGTTTTGTTTTTGAGTTTTTGTTGTGCAAAAGATAAAGGATATTTGTTTCGATTCCTTGAGAAGAGATCGAAAACAATGGGATATTTGGTATCACTAGACCTATAGTGATAACAATGGGGAATTACTCGAAACGCGTCAAGCAACTCAATCTCAAATCTGGAGCACGTCCTTAGTTTAAGGCAAGATTCGAAAGCCTCGACTCTTTGGAAAAGATTGAAACCACCAAGTTTCTCTCTCTAAAATGTTTTACTTCAACTTTTTGATGATTACAAATGAGGGAGGCTAGGTCCTTTTATAGTAAAAAGTCCTTGGCCTCCAAGCAAAGCATTAAATGCTAGTTGTAAGTTCTAGGATGATTAGGTGCATGGAACTTACAACCTAGACCTTTTATTCAAACTATGTTGAAAAATGCAAAAATCTAAACTTAGAATTCCTCTCCCTTGGTGCCGCCACATTCGGCCCTTCCCCCTTGTTCCCATTTGATTTTCTTTTGTTCCCACACGGCTTCAAGGGGTGTGCGGATCTCGAGCTTCAACCGCGCATAATACTTCTCTTTTACGCAAACCCATCCAATTTTCATGCATAAAAAATGTGTTATTTGGGCCTGGTTTTGATTGGTGCTCTATGTCGAGTACAACTTCTTCCATGGGGTCCATATCCGCGTCATCTCCTCCTTCTTGAAAAGGAATTGCCCTCAATTCCTTGATTCCATCATCGTCAATGTAAGGAGATAGATCCCCGACGTTGAAAGTGGCGTGTACCCCATACTCTCCGGGCAACTCGATCTTGTATGCGTTGTCGCCTACCTTTGATATTACCTTGTAGGGACCTTCTGCTCGCGGCATGAGTTTGTTTTTGCGTTTGTTTGGAAAACGCTCCTTCCTTAAGTGTAACCACACGAGGTCTCCTTATTTGAAAGATCTTGGTGACGGGTTTTGTTTGCCTTGCGCTTGTACATTTCATTAATTTTCTCAATTCTTGCCACGACTTGATCATGTAGTTTGATCATTGATTTCAATTTGGATTCCGCATCCTTGTGTATGATTTCATCCTTGGGTAGGGGAATGAGGTCTAGTGGTAAATACGGATTTATACCATATACGACCTCAAATGGGGAGTGCCTTGTTGCGTAAGTTGGGGAGCGGTTATAAGCGAACTCCGCGTGCGCGAGTTTCAAATCCCAATCTTTCTGAGTTTTACTCACCGGACTTGACATTGTTCCCAAAGTGCGATTCGTGACCTCTGTTTGTCCGTCCGTCTGGGGGTGATGAGAAGTCTTTGAACAAAAGCTTGGTTCCCACCCTTTTCCATAACGTTTTCCAGAAGTAGCTTAGGAATTTGGAATCTCGATCGGAAACGATTGTTCTTGGGATTCCGTGGAGTCGTAAGACTTCCCGAAAATACAAGTCCGCCACATTGCTGGCGTCATCAGTTTTGTGACAGGCGATAAAATGGGCCATCTTTGAGAATCGATCGACCACTACCATGATCGCATCTTTGCCTCTCTGTGTTCGCGGTAATGCCACGATGAAATCCATGGATATATCTTCCCAAGGTCGGCACGGGATAGGCAATGGTACATACTCCCCGGGTTGGAATTTGCTTTTGGCCATGTGACATGTGATGCATTTTCGCACTATCGCTTGCACGTCTCCTTGCAACTGTGGCCAATAAAAATGTTCCTTGAGGATATCCACAGTTTTGTTTACTCCAAAATGTCCCCCAAGTCCACCTCCGTGGGCTTCTCGAATTAGGAGTTCTCGCATCGGGAGTTTCGGGACACAAAGTCTGTTTCCTTTGAAAAGAAAACCGTCTTGCGTAATGAATTCTTCATGAGCCCCGTTTTCGCAATTCTTGAAGATTTCCCCAAAGTCGGGATCGTTCTCGTAGGATTCCTTTAGTGCTTCGAATCCCAGTAATCGGATATCGAGCACCGTTAATAATGAATATCGGCGCGAGAGAGCATCGGCCACCACGTTACTTTTGCCAGTCTTGTATTTGGAGGAGAAATGGAAAGATTGCAAAAATTCCACCCACTTGGCATGCCTTGAGTTCAACTTTTGTTGCCCATTGATATGTTTCAAGGATTCGTGGTCCGAGTGCAGGATGAAATGACTTGGTCGGAGATAGTGACTCCAATGTTGTAGGGCCCTTACGATCGCATAGAATTCCTTGTCGTAAGTCGAGTAATTGAGCCTGGCCCCGTTCAGTTTCTCAGAGAAGTAAGCGATGGGTCGCTTTCCTTGTACTAACACGGCTCCAATTCCAACACCGCTTGCGTCACATTCGACTTCGAACGGGCGGGTGAAATCTGGGAGTGCCAACAATGGTGCCTCACAAAGTTTTTGGATAATCGTCTCGAATGCCTTTTGAGCAGCTGGAGTCCATACGAAAGTTCCTTTCTTTGTACATTCAGTGATGGGGCTAGCGATGGTGCTAAAATCCCGAATGAATCTTCGATAGAATGAAGCAAGTCCGTGAAAGGATCGGACTTCCGTGACAGTCTTGGGAATAGGCCATGACTTGATTGCCTCAATCTTGGATTGGTCGACGGAAACCCCTTTTTTTGAAACCTTGTACCCAAGAAATATAACGCTCTCGACTAAGAACGAGCACTTCTCCTTCTTTCCATAGAGTTGTTGCTCCCGAAGTGTGTTGAACACCTTACGAAGATGTTGGAAGTGATCATCCTTGCTCCGACTGTAGATCAAGATATCGTCCAAGTAAACGACTACGAATCTGCCTATGAAAGGCTTGAGTACCTCGTTCATGAGCCGCATAAAGGTACTTGGAGCGTTTGTCAAGCCGAATGGCATAACCGTCCATTCGTATAATCCATGCTTAGTTTTAAACGCAGTTTTCCATTCGTCCCCTTCTCTCATCCGAATTTGGTGATAACCACTCCTCAAATCCACTTTAGAGAAGATCTCGGCTCCATGTAACTCATCGAGCATATCATCAAGCCTCGGAATTGGAAACCGATACTTGATAGTGATGTTGTTCACGGCTCGGCTATCGATGCACATTCGCCACGTTCCATCCTTCTTTGGAACAAGTAGTGTAGGAACGGCACATGGGCTCATGCTCTCACGTACATAGCCTCGTTCCATTAACTCTTCGATTTGACGTTGTAACTCCTTGGTCTCCATTGGGTTGCACCGATAGGCGGCTTTGTTTGGCAAAGGAGCTCCGGCGGAGGTCGATTTGGTGTTCGATCCACGAATAGGTGGTAACCCGGCGGGTAATTCTTGGGAAAACATCCTTGAATTCTTCCAAGAGCGAGATTAATCGTCCATCCTTGCTTTCATTGCTAGGCATTTCATTGACCACCATTAGGTAAACCTGGTTGCCATTGACAATGGCCTCGTCCACTTCTTTCTCACTAGCGAGCATGGTCATGCTAGTAGTCGTTCTACGTTTGGCACTCATAGAACGTACTTCTCCTGGCGCCATTGGTTTTAGGACAATTCTTTTTCCCTTACTTACCAACTCGTACTCGTTGCTTCGACCGCGATGCACCACATCCCGGTCATATTGCCAAGGTCGTCCTAATAGGACATGACATGCATCCATTGGTACAACATCGCAGAGGATGTCGTCGTTGTAAGATCCCATGGTCAGGGTCACCTTTACTTGCTTAGTGATTTTCACTTTATTCTCGTCATCCAGCCAATGCAGGGCGTAAGGTTTTGGGTGAGGTGTCGTGGGTAGTTTCAATTTTTCCACCATCTCTTTTGAGGCGACGTTGGTGCAACTGCCTCCGTCAATGATTAGGCTACACCATTTGTCCTTCACTTGGCATTTGGTGTGGAATATTTGACTTCGTTGCTCTGTTTCAATGGGCGACGTTTGAGCTTGCAGGGCTCGGAGAACCAAATTGCAATCATAACTAGGAGCGACGTAATCTTCGGCGTTCCCGGTGGGTGCCTCTTCCTCATCTCCATCTAAATTAAAAATACCCTTAGTTCTTTCCTCTTCTTCGAACAGTTCATCACGACATTTCACGGCCTCTCTTAGTGTGATGGTTCGCTGACTCGGGCACGCATTTTTGAAATGTCCAAACCCTTGACATTTAAAACACCGAATCTGCGTGGAGTTATTCTCCTTTGAGGCGGGTGGTTTGCTAGCAGCACTGGGGGTAGGAGTCATCTTGGGATCGGTGGTGTTCCCCGTTGTGCTTGTCCTTGAGTTGTTCTCATTTTTCCACGTCCGGCTATTCTCACCATAGGTGGTTGCCACCTTCGTCTTTCCTTGCGCCTCCACTTTGAGACACATACTACACAAGGTATCGAAATCTGAGTAATTCTGTAACTCGACAACATGGGCGATGTTGCGGTTTAGACCTCGTAGGAATCGTGCCATCCTTATGTCCTCATCTTCCACCAAGTCTCCCATTAAGGCCAGATTCTCAAATTCGTTGATGTACTCTAGGACACTCAGCCTTCCTTGGGCAAGATCGGTGATCTTACGATAGGTCGTGAGCCTATGCGTTGCGGGGACATATCTCTTCCGTAATTTTAGTTTAAGCACGTGCCATGATGCTATCTTTGCTTTTCCGGCTCGAGCCCTCCTGGTCTTAAGGCTTTCATACCATAATGAAGCCCCATTTCTTAACTTCAAAATAGCGTACTTGCAGCTCTGTTCATCATCAAGTCCCTTAAAATCAAACATCCGATCTATTTGCCTTTCCCATTCAAGGTAAGACTCGGGATCCGTGCTTCCTGTGAACTCGGGTAGTTCACTCATCTTGAACTCGTCAATGACTCGTTCACGCCTTGGCTGCCATTTGGGATCGTGTTCTTGTAATTTCTTTAGAGCCTTTTGAAGATCCTTGAGAAAGTTTGGATCGTCGAAGTTCATGTTTGGTGATTGGGGTTTTGTGTTTTCGAAAAGAAGGAAGTCTTTTTTTTTTTTTTTTTTTGTCAGTGAACAGTACCGTGAACAGTACCGTGAACAGTGATTTTCGTTTTTTTTTTTTTTTTTTTTTGTTCAATTCGTGCCTTCAAGATCCAATCGATTAAACCTCAACTTCCTTGCCGAGTTTAATCTTTGAACACCAAGCTCGTTGGATATTCAACTATCAACGGATTGGGACCTCCTTAGGACCGTCTTGATTTTTTTGGGGTGATCAAGAGCCGAAGCTCTGATACCATTTGATGCGTATACGTAGCGGAAGACTTAATTGTTTTGTTTTTGAGTTTTTGTTGTGCAAAAGATAAAGGATATTTGTTTCGATTCCTTGAGAAGAGATCGAAAACAATGGGATATTTGGTATCACTAGACCTATAGTGATAACAATGGGGAATTACTCGAAACGCGTCAAGCAACTCAATCTCAAACTGCGGAGCACGTCCTTAGTTTAAGGCAAGATTCGAAAGCCTCGACTCTTTGGAAAAGATTGAAACCACCAAGTTTCTCTCTCTAAAATGTTTTACTTCAACTTTTTGATGATTACAAATGAGGGAGGCTAGGTCCTTTTATAGTAAAAAGTCCTTGGCCTCCAAGCAAAGCATTAAATGCTAGTTGTAAGTTCTAGGATGATTAGGTGCATGGAACTTACAACCTAGACCTTTTATTCAAACTATGTTGAAAAATGCAAAAATCTAAACTTAGAATTCCTCTCCCTTGGTGCCGCCACATTCGGCCCTTCCCCCTTGTTCCCATTTGATTTTCTTTTGTTCCCACACGGCTTCAAGGGGTGTGCGGATCTCGAGCTTCAACCGCGCATAATACTTCTCTTTTACGCAAACCCATCCAATTTTCATGCATAAAAAATGTGTTATTTGGGCCTGGTTTTGATTGGTGCTCTATGTCGAGAACAACTTCTTCCATGGGGTCCATATCCGCGTCATGAGCCATCTTACTGAACCTATCCACAACCACCATGATTGAGTCCTTGCCTCTCTGTGTCCTAGTTAGTGCCACAATGAAATCAAGGCTCACATCCTCCCAAGGTTTATCAGGGACAGGCAGTGGAGTGTAGGGTCCTGCTTGGAAGGAACTCTTGGCCTTCTGGCATGTTGAACACCTTCTAAGGACTGCCTGAACATCACCCATCATTCTAGGCCAATAAAACTGGTCCTATAAGATCTCTAGGGTTTTCTGAACACCAAAATGTCCCCCTAACCCTCCTGAATGGACTTCCCTTATCAGTAAATCCATGTAGGATCCCCTTGGCACACACAACCTATTACCATGAAACAAAAACCCTCCTTGTAGCATATATTTCTTACCCTGAGTTGAGCCTCCTTCTGTGAGAACAATCCACTCCTCAGAGTGCCTCCTAGATAGGACCTTGTTACTTATGACAGTCAACAAAGAATGCCTCCTAGATAGGGCATCAGCTACCACATTCTGCTTCCCCTATTTATATTTACTTGAAAAGTTAAAGGCTTGCAGGAATTCAACCCACTTAGCATGCCTATGGCTCAGCTTGTATTGGCCATTGATGTATTTCAAGGCCTCATGATCAGAATGTAACACAAATGGCTTAGGTTTCAAGTAGTGACTCCAATGTGTAAGAGCCCTTATGATTTCATAGAACTCCTTGTCATAAGTTGAATATTTCAGCTTGGCTCCATTTAACTTCTCACTAAAATAGGCCACTAGCCTCTGGCCTTGGATTAGGACAGCTCCTATTCCAACCCCACTGGCATCACACTCTACCTCAAATAGTTGTTCAAAGTCAGGCAGCTTGAGAATGGGAGTCTCACACATTAACTTCTTGATTTCCTCAAAGGACTGCTGAGCAGCTTCAGTCAATTGGAAGTCTCTCTTTCTCATACACTCAGTAATTGGTGCAACAATTGAGCTGAAATTCTTAATGAACCTTCTGTAGAATGATGCTAGGCCATGAAATCCCCTTACTTCCGTGATTGTTTGTGGGACTGGCCAAGTTTGCATAGCCTGAATCTTCTCCTGATCAACTGAAATCCCTCTTCCTGATATAATATATCCCAGAAATGCTACCTCATTGACCATGAAGGTACACTTCTCAAGCTTCCCATACAACTTATGTTCCCTGAGTATTTTAAAAATCACCTCCAAGTGTAATACATGATCAGATGGACTTCTGCTGTAAATGAATATGTCATCAAAGTATACTACAGCAAACCTTCCAAGACAGGGCCTTAGAACTTCAGTCATGAGCCTCATGAAGGTGCTTGGAGCATTAGACAAACCAAATGGCATGACAAGCCACTCATACAGGCCATGTTTGGTTTTGAAAGCTGTTTTCCATTCATCACCTTCTCTTATTCTCACCTGATGATACCCTTGCCGGAGATCTATTTTTGAAAAGATCTGAGCCCCACTGAGCTCATCCAACATGTCATCTAGCCTTGGAATAGGGAATCTGTACTTGACTGTGATGTTGTTTATAGCTCTGCTATCAGTACACATTCTCCAACTTCCATCTTTCTTAGGCACTAGTAAGGCAGGTACTGCACAGGGGCTCAATGATTCTCTCACAAACCCCTTTGTCATTAATTCTTCAATCTGATGTTGTAGCTCCTTGGTTGTTGTGGGATCACACCTGTAAGATGCCCTGTTAGGGAGCACAGAACCAGGTACAAGGTCTATGTGATGCTCAATGCCTCTCAGGGGTGGCAATCCACTAGGCAACTCAGCTGGAAAAACCTCCTTGTACTTCTTAATTAGGGGTTGAACCTTTGCAGGCACATCATTGTTCTCCTCATTGTTGGTTTCCCTTGATAGGAGAAACAATACAGGTTGCTCTTGCCTCAGCTCCTTGATCATAGCTACCTCAGATAGAAATAGCACTCCATTAACCTCCTCAGGCATGTTAGGACTTCCATAACCCCTCTGGTTTGGTGGTAAGGGAGTCAGAGTGACTCTCTTCCCATTATGCTTGAAAACATAGACATTTTCCTTCCCCTGGTGAGTGGTACTCCTGTCAAACTCCCATGGTCTTCCTAGCAGTAGATGGCAGGCATCCATAGGGACCACATCACACAGCACTTCATCCTTGTACACCTTCCCAATTGAGAAAGGAACAATGCATTGCTTGTCAACTCTCACTTCAGACCCTTTGCTTAAGCATCTCAGTTTGTATGGATTGCGGTGCTCCTGAGTAGGCAAGCTCAGCTTGCTAACCATGATGGTGGAAGCTACATTGGTACAGCTACCCCTATCAATGATCAAATTACACACTCTCCCTTGGACAGTGCACCTATTCCTGAATATCATGGATCTTTGATCAGCTTCTAGAGGAGCTGGTTGAGAGTGCATAACCCTCCATAGGACCAAACTGTGCCCTGTGTCAGGGTGAGCCACAACTTGTCCTTGATCAGTTTGCCTCTCAATTTCCATCTCTGCTGGAACCAGTGTCTCTTCTTCCTCATA
The DNA here is from genome assembly GCF_048544455.1 of Silene latifolia. Taxonomy (NCBI): domain Eukaryota; kingdom Viridiplantae; phylum Streptophyta; class Magnoliopsida; order Caryophyllales; family Caryophyllaceae; genus Silene; species Silene latifolia. The sequence goes on from NC_133531.1 coordinate 49,916,460, forward strand.
CTCAACTAGACCTTCCCTTTCCCATTCTTCAATCTCCATAGCTGTGAGAGCTCTATTAGAAGGACAGTCCTTCTTAAAATGACCAAAGCCCTGGCATTGGAAGCACTTGACCTTATCCCTGGATAAAGGTGGGTTGGTTTTGGGGTACATGGGTGCCTTCCCTTTGTCTACTGTTGGTTGGGTAGCTGGTTTAGGTACCTCAGTAATTTTGACACCAGTATAGGGTTTGAATGTTGTTCTGGTTGGAAATTTGGGTGTTGCAGGCCTCACCTTCCCTAGCTTCTCAATTCTTAAGGCTAGGTTAACTGCCTCATCAAATGACCAGACTTGTTGCATTCTTACTTTGCTAGCTATCTTAGGGTCCAAACCCTCAATGAACCTAGCAATCTTTTGCTTAGGTTTTTCAGTGACCTCACATTGTAGGGTTAGTTGTTCAAAGCTCCTAAGGTAGGCCTCGACAGTTAATTGCTCTTGTCTCAACTGAGTCAGCTTAATAAAAATATCCTGAGTATAGTCTTTAGCTATGAATTTCTCCTTTAACTTCTTTTTTAACTTAAGCCAAGACCTAACTGGTTCCTTTCCATCTCTAATCCTTTGGTGTTTCATTCTCATACCAAAGAGATGCATAGCCCTTGAGTTTTAAAATAGCAACCTTAAAAGCTTTTCTGTCATCATAATTTTTAAACTCAAAGACTCTCTCAACAGATCTAAACCAGTCTAACAAGTCCTCAGGATTTAAACTACCATGGAAATCAGGGATCTCTACCTTAACATCCTTATCTCTAGCCAAGTAGTTACCTTCTTCCATCATGGATTCTTCTGAATCTGAGTTGAGTTCCTCTTCATTCTGAGGGTGTGGTTGGCCCCTTCCTGCTCCAAGGATACCTCTACCCCTGCCTCTTCCCATGTAGGGTGGTGGCCTTCCTCTTTCTGGAGTGGGAATGTTTGCCATCACAGTATTCACAGCTTCCAGGGTCACATTAACCAGGTTGGCTAACTGATCCATCTTTGCTTCCATTCCTGCTAATCTCTCTTCACTCATTGGGTTGTTTTTGTAGTTTTGATGTAGCTGGGAAAATGAACTTACCTCTCTCTCACTCAGGACTAACACAAGGTATGATTGTGTTATGAACCTAAGCTCTAATAACCAGGATTTGCAGTGTAAACTATGGGGACAAGCACAAATTGGACAGATCCTGAAACAGGCAAAAGAGTAATTTTCAGGGAATGTAATAAACTTAGGGATTTTTATAAAAATAGCAAATGGCCTTGAAAAATTATGAAACTTGGTGACAATTTAGTTAGGAGGGCAAACTAAAACTGTGCCAAATCTCAGGATTTTACACACACTCTAAGTAATTTTAATAAATAGAAAACCAGACTAAAATAAAGGAAATCTCAGGCAGTTTCCTTAAAAGACTCTTGTGACTGTTGTTGTGATATTTTCTGGACACGAAGGGGAATATAATTATCAAATTTACTCTCAAGCAAGCACAGAGATTAAACTTAATAATTTAGGAGGATTAAGACTGAATTGTTCAAGCAAGCACAGAATCAATTCAAGCTTAACCAAACAATGCACTTAAAATAGCTCAAGCAAGCACAGACCTATTCTAAGTAGCACCACAGATCCTTAATCACCTTCTAAGCAAGCACAAGAAGATATTAAGTCTGACTTATAACTAAGACTCAGCAAAGTTAGAATATTTTGCAAATTTTGAGAGAAATCTCAAGGTTTTTCATTAATCAAAGTCTGAGTGCAACAGACTGAGAAAGGGTCCTTATATAGGCCTTTCTGTGAAATGTTCTGAACTAAAACTATCAGATTTGGAGTGATTTTTGACACGAAATTCCCAATTGACAAACAAAGAAAACTCAGCTTGTTTAGGACTTAAGGTATGACTTAATTCGAACACAAAGCAATGAATTAAGCTTAGGACTCGTCCAAGCACTTAGCAAGGGACTTATCCAACCTCCTAGCACTAAGCAAGGGAGTTTTATCAAGCACAAAGCAAAGATAAAGAAGAAAGAAAGCAGGCTGCTTCTTAGGGTTTTTTCATTCAAAATAATCTGATTTTGTCTAAGGGTTGTGTTTGCTTTTATAGGAAAAGCAAGACAATCCCCTCCCTTCATCTAAGATAGCATCCTATGGCCACAAAAGGAGCTGCTAATAACCACAAAACACGGCAGCCCAAGCCTTACAAGAAATCAGAAAAGAAAAGGACATAAAGCATAAAAGATAGAAAGTAAACTAATAGTACAACAATCCCTTGTTTACTAGCTCAAGTCTTGTTTATGCACACTTGGACTCACTTGGAAGACTTTGGCAATGCTGCAAATACTCTCCTAAGGGCCCTTGAGCTATGTTTGATCAAAAGAGGAATGTTGATAGCGACATAATGCACAAAAATCTAAGCATGCTCCAGCCATGGTCCTTGTTGCACTCGGTTTTGTTTAGCTTGGCAACTCTTGATAGGAAAAGCTTTGGGATACAAGTTCCTACACAAAAATGTCCTAAACTCACCAAGGAATAGTCCCAAGCTGGAAAAAGGCACGACTTCTTAGACAGAATTCATGTTAGACCTCAATCTTGTGCAAGGTCCAAAACCGGGTTCTAAATGAGCATGCTCGGCGAATTCTCTTCAATCTCCCCTTCTTGAAAAGGATTTGTCCTCAAATCCTGGCCATTATCATATTCAATCTCTTCATAATAAGGACTTAAATCCCCAACATTGAATGTGCCATGGACCTCATAATCTCCGGGCAAGTTAATCTTGTAGGCATTGGACCCAATCTTTTCAAGGACTTCGAATGGACCATCCGCTCTTGGCATGAGCTTGTTCTTCCTTTTGGCTGGAAATCTTTCTTTTCTTAGGTTAATCCAAACAAGATCCCCTACTTCAAAGTTTGTGGCTTGCTTAGGACCCTTGGCCCTTGCTTTGTATGCTTCATTTGTTTTCTCAATTTGCTTCTTAACTTGAGCATGGATTTGTAGCATTTGCTCAACTGTTTTCTTAGCATCGAAATCAATCTTTTTCCTTTGGATGGGTGCCAAATCAGTGGGCATGAGGGGGTTGGCGCCATAAACAACTTCAAATGGAGACTTGCCCGTGCTTGTAGAAGGAGCCCTATTGAAGGCAAACTCGGCTTGAGCTAGTTTGAGATCCCAATCCTTCAATGACTTAGAAACCGTGCACCTTAGGATCCTCCCTAGAGTCTTGTTAGTCACCTCCGTTTGTCCATCAGTTTGGGGGTGATGGGAGGTGCTAAATAAGAGCCTAGTCTTGAGTAGCTTCCACAAGGACCTCCAAAAATGGCTCATGAACTTTGAATCTCTATCCGAGACAATAGACTTGGGAACTCCATGGAGCTTAACCACCTCTTTGAAGTATAAATCAGCCACACTAGATGCATCCTCCGTTTTCTTACAAGCAATGAAGTGAGCCATCTTGCTAAACCTATCCACAATAACCATGATGGAGTCCTTGCCTCTTTGAGTTCTTGGCAAAGCAACTATGAAATCCATGCTAATGTCCTCCCATGGCTGATTTGGGACGGGTAAAGGAGTATAGGGGCCTGTTTTGAAGTAGGACTTGGATTGTTGACATGGAGCACACCTCTTGATAACATCTTGGACATCCCCAAGCATCTTAGGCCAATAGAAATGCTCTTGGAGTATGTCATAGGTCTTTTGAATGCCAAAGTGCCCGGCAAGACCATTGGAGTGCGCCTCTCTTACTAACAAGCTTCTATAGGGACTCTTTGGCACACACAAACGGTTTCCACGAAACAAGAACCCCTCTTGGACCAAGTAATGACCCCCTTTTGCTCATCCATTTTGCAATGACCCCCACTCCTCCTTGAAATCTGGATCCTCTTTGTAAAACTCTTTCATGTGCTCAAATCCAAGCACTCTTTGTTCCATGTAACTCAACATAATGAACCTTCTTGATAGAGCATCCGCAACCACGTTATCCTTCCCTTCTATGTACTTGCTTGCAAAGTTGAATGATTGTAAGAACTCAACCCATTTGGCATGTCTATGGTTGAGCTTATGCTGCCCATTGATGTACTTAAGAGCCTCATGATCCGAATGAAGAACAAAGGGCCTTGGCTTGAGATAATGGCTCCAATGAGTTAAGGCTCTCACAATGGCATAGAACTCTTTGTCATAAGTTGAGTAATTTAGCTTGGCACCACTCAATTTCTCACTAAAGTAAGCAATTGGCTTGTGCTCTTGAACAAGGACAGCCCCAATGCCAATGCCACTAGCATCACACTCAACTTCAAACAACTTATCAAAATTTGGTAAAGCAAGAATAGGAGACTCACATAGCTTTTCCTTGATGGTGTTGAAGGAAGTTTCAGCTTTATCTCCCCATTTGAACTCCCCCTTCTTCATACATTCAGTTATAGGAGCCATGAGAGTGCTAAAATCCTTGATAAACCTCCTATAAAATGATGCTAACCCATGAAAGCTCCTCACATCCGTGATATTCCTAGGAATAGACCATGACTTGATTGCTTTAACCTTCTCTTGATCAACTAATATGCCACGGTCAGAAATGATGAAACCCAAGAATTGGACTTCACTTTGCATAAAAGAACACTTCTCAAGCTTCCCATACAACTTGTGTTCCCTAAGAGTGTCAAACAATATTTGCAAATGATTGAGGTGCTCTTCTTTGTTAGGACTATACACCAAGATGTCATCAAAGTATACAACAACAAAGCTGCCCAAGTGAGGCCTAAGCACTTCATTCATAAGCCTCATGAAAGTGCTTGGTGCATTAGAAAGACCAAATGGCATGACAAGCCATTCATACAACCCATGCTTTGTCTTGAATGCGGTTTTCCACTCATCTCCTTCTTTGATTCTTACTTGATGATAACCTTGCCTTAAATCAATCTTTGAAAACAGTTTGGCTCCAATAAGCTCATCTAGGATGTCATCAAGCCTTGGTATAGGAAACCTATATTTGATTGTTATGTTGTTGATGGCTCTACTATCGGTGCACATCCTCCATGACCCATCTTTCTTGGACACAAGCAAGGCTGGAACGGCACAAGGGCTAAGGCTTTCCCTCACAAAACCCTTGCTCATAAGCTCTCCAATTTGTTGTTGCAATTCTTGGCTAGCTTTAGGATCACTTCTATAGGCTGCTTTGTTGGGTAGAGTAGCTCCCGGAATGAAATCAATTTGGTGTTCAATTCCTCTAAGAGGAGGCAAGCCACTAGGGAGCTCATTTGGAAACACATCACCATAGGTTTTGAGTAGACGTTGGACCTCACTAGGCAGCCCCTTCTCTTGTTCTCCCACCACTCCCTTGGCTATAAGCACATACACATCCCTATCCTCTTTTAACTCTTGCAACATTTCTGCCCCATTGATTAGTAACACTTCCTTAGATGGTTCAAGCATGGAAGGTGTTGGAATATGCTTGAGAACAGGTGGTAAAGGTGCTAGGATGACCTTTCTTGAGCCAAATTTGAAGGTGTAGGTGTTGTCTTTACCATGATGAACCGAGTCCCTATCAAACTCCCACGGTCTCCCAAGTAGCAAGTGACAAGCATCCATTGGAAGAACATCACAAAGAGCTTCATCTACATAGTTTTTGCCAATGGAAAAAGGAACCAAGCATTGCTTATCAACCCTCACTTCAGCCCCTTTGTTGAGCCACCTTAGCTTATAAGGACTAGGATGGTCTTGTGTAGGCAATGATAGCTTGTCAATGAGAGTACTAGAGGCAACATTGGTACAACTCCCTCCATCAATGATAAGATTACAAACACTTCCTTTAATGGTGCACCTAGACCTGAAAATTTGTTGTCTTTGGTCCATTTCCAAGGGTTGGGGTTGGGTATGCATCACTCTCCAAGTAACCAAGCTAAGACCCGCATCCAGCATAACCACATCATCCTCCTCATGGTCCGTTCCCTCCCTTTCCTCATCACACACAAGGATCTCATCATCTCCCCAATGAACCACTTCAAAGCTACTAAGGGCTCTCTTGGTTGGGCATTCTTTGGCAAAGTGACCATAACCTTGGCATTGGTAACATTTTTTGAGAGGCATGGTCTTTTTTTGTGAGGTTTCGGCTGCTTTTCCCTTGTCAAGTATGGTGGTTTTGTTTTGAGAGGGTGGTTCATTAATTTTGAAACTGGTTGGGGGTTTAAAGGTGGCTGTTTTGGTGGTTGGTTTGGTGGTTGTAGCCTTCCCTTTACCCATTTTCTCAACCCTTAAAGCCAAATTAACGGCTTCATCAAAGGACCATACTTGTTGCATTCTAACCCTATGAGCAATCTTGGTATCTAAACCTTCAACAAATCTAGCAATTTTCTGTTCGGGCTTCTCATTGAGTTCACATTGCAAAGTAAGTTGTTCAAAGTCTCTAAGATATGACTCAAGTGGTTGTTGGTCTTGTTTAAGTTGTGTGAGCTTAATGAAAATGTCTTGAGTGTACTCTTTAGGTATAAACTTCTCATTAAGCTTCTTTTTCAGTTTTAACCAAGACTTAATGGGTTCCTTACCATCCCTTTTTCTCTGATTTTTTAAGTTCTCATACCAAAGGGAAGCATAGCCTTTGAGTTTCAAGATTGCAACTTTAAAAGCTTTTCTATCGGAATAACCTTTAAACTCAAAGACTCTTTCAATGGTCCTAAACCAATCTAACAAATCCTCGGGGTTTAAATTACCATGAAAATCAGGAATTTCTACCTTTAAGTCTTTGTTGTGCTCTCCTTGAAATGCCTCGGCCATGGAGTCCTCTGAATCTGAAAACTCCTCCTCCTCACGGCCACCATGAGCTCGTCCTCTTCCCATGAGGCCACGGCCTCTACCCCTGCCTCTAGGTGGTTGTCCTCCTCTTGGTGGTGGTGTTGGAATATTAGCCATGATAGCATTGAAAGAATCTAGCAACAAATCACATTTTTCAGAAAGTTGAGTAACTTGTGTTTCGATTCAAGCAATCCTTTCTTCACTCATGGTTGTTTTTTATGTTTTTAATGTGGTTAGGGTATAATGAACTCACAAAGAAAGGATTTTGTTGTTAACCAAAGCTCTGATAACCAATTTGAACTAAAACTATCAGATTTGGCGTGATTTTTGACACGAAATTCCCAATTGACAAACAAAAAAAACTCAGCTTGTTTAGGACTCAAGGTATGACTTAATTCGAACACAAAGCAATGAATTAAGCCTAGGACTCGTCCAAGCACTTAGCAAGGGACTTATCCAACCTCCTAGCACTAAGCAAGGGAGTTTTATCAAGCACAAAGCAAAGATAAAGAAGAAAGAAAGCAGGCTGCTTCTTAGGGTTTTTTCATTCAAAATAATCTGATTTTGTCTAAGGGTCGTGTTTGCTTTTATAGGACAAGCAAGACAATCCCCTCCCTTCATCTAAGATAGCATCCTATGGCCACAAAAGGAGCTGCTAATAACCACAAAACACGGCAGCCCAAGCCTTACAAGAAATCAGAAAAGAAAAGGACATAAAGCATAAAAGATAGAAAGTAAACTAATAGTACAACAATCCCTTGTTTACTAGCTCAAGTCGTGTTTATGCACACTTGGACTCACTTGGAAGACTTTGGCAATGCTGCAAATACTCTCCTAAGGGCCCTTGAGCTATGTTTGATCAAAAGAGGAATGTTGATAGCGTCATAATGCACAAAAATCTAAGCATGCTCCAACCATGGTCCTTGTTGCACTCGGTTTTGTTTAGCTTGGCAACTCTTGATAGGAAAAGCTTTGGGATACAAGTTCCTACACAAAAACGTCCTAAACTCACCAAGGAATAGTCCCAAGCTGGAAAAAGGCACGACTTCTTAGACGGAATTCATGTTAGACCTCAATCTTGTGCAAGGTCCAAAACCGGGTTCTAAATGAGCATGCTCGGCTGAATTCTCTTCATGTTCAGTACATGATAAACCCTAGACAACTCCATCTAAGGGCCAGGATTAAACTTAGGAAGCAAACAAGAGTAGTGGACTTATTTTACAACGGATACAAAAGAAATTAAGGCAAACTGAACAAGAACAAAAGAGCTGCAGGTTGATAGTGACATATTGTCTTTGGTTGCTGAAATCTTTGGCTGGTTGTTGTAGGTCAAATGGTTTTGGTGCAGGCATCTTCTGTGGCTCAAGGCTCTATAAAATGAGTGCTGAACAGGCCAAGTTCTTCTTTGTTGAGAGTTTTCCCTTGTTTGGCCAAAAATGGCAACTTTACTTTATCTGATTTACCCTCCTGCAACTATCTTTTCAGTCAGAATTTTTTGTGCAATGCTTTAGGAATTTAGCCTGGCTCCTTAGGATTAATTTGTAACTAGTTGAACAAGGATTCAGCTGGCCAAGGTGGCTCTTTGGTGGCTAGCTTTCTTTGTTCTTGTGGCCTGGTGAAGTTGGACTGGCAGTTGAGGTTGCCTGAGTGATGTCACCGGTTTGAATTGTGCCTGTCATCTCTGGTGGAAGATGAGGGTGCTTTGCTTGTGCCTGACTAGTCACAAAAAAAGTGCTGACCTGGTTATCAGCTTCTGCTGCAACCATTTATCCTTGTACATTAGTCCTTGTACATTAGTCCTTGTAACTCGTTATGTTAACCATTTGTCCTTGTTTATTAGTCCTTTTGACTCATTGGGTAAACCATTTGTCCTTGTTATTTTGACTTGTTTTGTGAACCATTTTTCTTTGTTCATTAGTCCTTCTGACTCGTTGTGTGAACCATTTGTCCTTGTTCATTAGTCCATGTGACTCGTTGTGTGAACCATTTGTCCTTGTTTATTAGTCCTTGTGACTCGTTATTTAAATCATTTGTAACAAGGAATCATTGTGTAAATCATTTGTCGTTTTTCTTTAGTCCTTGTGACTCGTTGTGTGAAACATTTTTCCTTGTTCATTAGTCCTTGTGACTCGTTGTGTAAACTATTTGACTTTGTTCATTAGTCCTTGTGACTCGTTGTGTGAACCATTTGTGTGTTCATTAGTCCTTGTAACTCGTTATGTTAACCATTTATGTAACACCCCCATTTATTTAAGGGCCTGAACTAGGACTCCTCAGATAAATGACGGTGTTACCATCTCGGAAACCCGAGGCAGTAGATACAAAGGAAAGAAACACAGTACTTTATTAAAATGTTTATAGTGAGATTACAACTGGAATTAAAACAAAGCCTCCAAAAATATGACCAAAAGATAAAGTCTGATAAAACTACTAATAAGACTAAGGTGGGCTAGGCACTAAGTCCGTCATCCAAGCTCTCTTCCCGGCCAGCTCCCATCAGTCTCTGAAATACCTGTCCATCTGCTCCCCAATAATTGGATCATCACAGGCGTACACGAATACACAGGGTCAGCCGCGAAGCTGAGTAGGGAAAACAATTAAACAACAAAATATGATATGCATGATCCTCCGTCACCTCCATCTCTATCTCAACTCATATCTCATATCTCATTTCTCATATCTCATAACCCGGACAACCCAGCCATACCGATCCCCGGTAGACTATATATATCGACCGTAGCCGATCCGCCCACTCGCGGTGAGGACACCAGGGCAAGTCTGCAGAACCCGCCGGGCCTTATCACAATCCACATCGTATCTCAACATCGTCACTCCTACACCATCCTCCAACTCCAATGCATATGAAATGCTCAACAATAATAATGCAACACAATATGTATATCAATGAATGAAATCATGCCGACTCTACCGAATGTTGTGATAACAAACTCAACACGATCAATACAGTCAATCACCTTCCCGTATATGAATCATAACGTAAATCAACAATCACGAATCAAGTCAACACAATTCAACAACAACGATAATAGGACAAGTGTATTTCCCTACCTCAAAGTGCCAGCAATTCCAATTAAGCAGTTTAAGCAGTCCGGAAAATAAAGCAATGAATTTGATTATCGATCCTTCACGAATCCGTCACCTAAAACAATTGTAATATTTATAATTACTAATTACTAAACATAGAAATCTCCCAAAGAAGAAGCTACTAAAAATAGAACTTCCTAAAATAGAAACTTTCCCGATATAGTAACTTTCCACTTTAACCAGTCCCGACTCAAAATCCATCTCTAGTTATTTAAACGACTCATGGATTAAATTAAATAAAGTAGTTGAATGACTCGGGAATAAATTAAATAACTAATATGATAAATAAAAGGTTAAACAATTATACGGTTAAGAAAACCCGAATCAAACATTTGAACAATTCAACAACCCGACTCAAAACCCGTCTTCAACATTTTGAATAACTCGGGAATAAATTTAAATAAATTAAGATTACGACCGATTAACGAATTATAACGATTAAACTAATAAAAAACCCGTTTCAAAACAAACACAACCCGTCCACAACCACCGTCCCTTCACTCGCATTCCCACGCCCCCACGCGCCACCTAACCACCGTGACAACCACCAGCCCTGTCCCCCACTTCGACCCCACCACCAACAACCACCCCCACTGGGGTCGACTCCCGCCGGTGAGTCAAACCGGTGCCGCCAATTGGCCTGGTTCACCACCACGCCTCACCAAACACCTCTCGTTCTCAACCCACAGCCACCGCAACTATCACTTAACCCCTGCCAAACCACCACCGCTTTGCTCACCATCAGACCACGCACCAAGACACGGTGGCGCCGCCATTTCGACCTCCCCCGAGTCCACGGTGGCGCCACCCCAATCCCAACCATTTAAACCCGCCTAAAACTGCATCTAAACCCGTTTGCTACCCCCCCATCGCTGCCGCCTTTCACTGTTACAATCACCACCTAAAACCACCCTACTCACCACCACTACACTCGTCCCTTACCACCCTACTCACTTGCCCTGCTAACAACCGCCAGCCACAACTCCCTAAGCCACGAAACAACAACCAAAAACTCGACATAAAAGCTAAAACAGAGGAGATGTGTTGAATGCTTACCTTTCCGCCACCATAACAGCCACCACGGCCATCCACGGTCGTCGCCAACAGTCCCTAGCTCATCCCTGATGTGCCGCTAATGCCCACGCCCTCTCACTCTCTCTCGAATTGCGTGAAGATGGGGATTGGTGTTGCTGAAATGAGGGTGGCGGGTTGAGGGAGTAGGGCGTTTTGTGTTAGGGTAGAATTAGGTTAAACTTAGGTTAAAAGGTTAATTGGGTCATGGGTAAACGGGCCTGGGTCAACGGGTAAAAGTCATGGGTCAGCGTGGTTGGTAAAAGAATTAATTATCGTGACTTCGTTCAGTTAAACCCGTCTCAACAAGTTTACGAATAACTCGATCTTATGATATCAAATACGACTAAACAATTACTTGACTCAATTAGCGATATAAAATACGGGGTATTATAGTCTTCCCCCCTTAAAATGAACTTCGTCCCCAAGTTCGCTCCCGTACTCAAACATCAGAAAGGTATTGTATATCGTACATACGGACGTCACGCATTTCTAACACAGTTAACACACACTTTTGACACATCAATTAAACATAACAGACACGGAATGTTACATTCTGCCCTCCTAAAAATGAACTTCGTCCCGAAGTTTAACTCATCTTCACTTAACCCAACTAACTACAACTAATAACTACCTGAGAACACAAATGTATAACAACTAAATAATCATCTGAGAACACCGTCATCTTCCATCTAAATTCCGATCTCGAACTCAAGTAACTCAATAACCATGGTCACTCTGGACCGTAAACGTAACTCGGCACAAAGGCTCCACAACTCAATACTAGTGGCCAATCTCAATCTCAATATCAACAGTTTAACTACACTCTCCTTTTACACATCCACCAACTAACAGAAATAGGAACAAAACATATAGAACTCATTTGCATAAGTACCCTACAACGAAACATCAACTTTAAGTGCAATATAAACATTAAGATTTTACAATCCTACCCGACTAGAAACATGGTTACGTCCTCGTAACCTCTTTTCAAATTTTCATATACCTATGCAACAAAATCATTATCAACCACACGTGACAGGAAAGAATACATGATAGGAGATTGCGCATCAACATTAAGGTCGAAACAAGGTTTTATTAAGGAATTAACTGATTGTCAACACGTAACATTTATTACTAGCTCATGCGTAACTTAAAAACACAACATCAACTAAAAGAACAACAAGAAAGGAATCATGGTTTACACGGTTTCACAACTAATAAATTTGATGATCAATTATAGACTATGAACGAGCGAGAGCAAAATCAACAAAACAATTTAAGAACTTCTCACATTTGTAAACATATCACAGAAATAGATCTACCACTACTATCTATCACAATCACAGGATCTTATTGACATGTCCATACAACCATTTACTCACTCACTGGTTTAGGTCACGAATTAGGTCGATGAATTTAAGCAATCAACAACATACTCATAAATCATATTTTAAATTATAAAAATTGTTTGCACGATATCAATTCTGAAAACATGTTTCCCAATAAAAGTAACTACATATGATCAATGACAACGACAACATTACTTCCATATCACACCTATGTTTCACATTTTAGCAACCATATCATTCAATTGTGTCCAAAGAACTTAGTATAATTCATTTTTAAAGCAAAACAAGAGATATTGTATAAATAGTTTAAACATATATTTGCCATCATATACTTTGTATAACACTAGTTATGATAAAAGATTAGCAACTTGAACAACTTCTCTGATTTGCATGATTGAATAATTAGGCAACTCGTAGGCTCAATTAAATGTAACTATAATGACTTATCATTTAAACCAATGCATATCATGTGAATCATCAAAGGGTTATCTTATTATAATTGTCAACATAGTTATCATAACAATCTCTATTATAATATAATCGGTAGTAACGACTCGAGAATATAGGTATGCCAATTGTCGTGTTATATCCACTAGTTTCCTTTATATCACACCCATACATTTGCAAGACTCACTTTAGCATTTTATGACATTGTAATAACGAACATATTCAATAAGGAATAACAACACTGTTTATTATCATGTTATAGGTGTAGGTCCAACTGAAATAATTTAATGCGATGAAGGTAATAAATATAATTATGGGCACACAACTCATATGAAAGACATTAAAACTCAGATGCATCCTACATGTGTGAACATTTAGACATACTCATTACTACCATCCATGTGTAAACATTTAGACATAATTATTATAATTATTCATGCGTGGATATTAGAACAATCAATTAACTTTTAACGCCATCAACTTTACCAAGGTATGACAACATAGTTTTATATTTATATATATCCGACCATCATGCAAATATGATGAACATATTAGAGATAGTACAACATGCCAAACATACATAAAATATGCAACAACTGGATTCGTATAAAATATTTCACCCTTGATTAAGAATCAATTTAAGCTATCCAATTTTACTCACGCTATCATGCCAACAATGTTATCAACTAAGTTTTAATTTTATCACTTGTTAAGATACATAACTACTGAACATTCGTGCTACTATCGTCATATAAAGCATTATAAATTCACATTACTAAGGCTCATGAATTATTCAAACAACCGCATGAAACTCAACCTAGAACGCACATTTTACAAGTCATGTTTCACGTTGTAACTTTCAAAGATCACGAATAAATAACCGTCCGATTAAAACTTGATTCATATTATTTTTATAAAACACGGAGAGTTAAAACACAGGGGAAAAAGAATTAGGTCCAAAGCACAAAAATTTCATTTTTAAGGAATTTTACAACTCAGTTGGTCCAAACAAACATGTGACAGCAATTGGTCCAAGACTTGGGTCAGTTTGCAAAACCTACCGTTTAATATAGAGACATCAAGAATTTTCGTGGTTTGTTAATTTGAAAACATATGCGAATCTTCTGATCGATGGAGTTGGAATTATGCAAAAATTATTAATACAATTTAAATGAGGATTTTTACAAAATCGTTGGTCAAAACATCACTGCGCAGGAACTTCCTGACCACAGCCCACTAAAATATTTATTACTCCTAATCCGTATATCATATAAGCATGAAACCAACGCCAAATGAACACTAACTCACGAGGCTATCTCTCATAAAATTTTCATCCCTAGGCAATAAACAGAAAAGAAATGGCAGTAAGATCAAGTCGAGAGTAAAATCATACAACGTGTTTCAGCACTAGGTCATTCATTTTCTACGTTTCAAACTCTTACAACCATACTATCGATACTAACTCATCCTAACTTAAATCTCACACTGTACTTTTGCAAACATCTATCCCGTAGAATCCCTTCGCATCTCGATCCACTCCTTACATCTAAATCACGATTGCTAGGACTAAAACATGCAATTCAACAGTGTTTCTAATTACTATCACAATACTATACTAGCATGGCTTCGGGATCACATAACCGCATATTACTAGGCATAATAGTACAATCAACACATCATTCAACATCCAACTAGGTAACTATCATCGACTCGCAATTATTTTCATACTCACGGCTACCACAACACTTCATTGATTATTAACCTGAACTCGAAAATTTTATTTCTCATTTCTACAACATCATATGCTCACGTCATCATTCATACAAAATACTTACCGTAGCGTTGTCCTGTAGAATGGTTAGAATATATGGGTCGCAAGGTATACATCACTCGGTTATGCAATAATCAATGTATCAATCAGTTAACACTTAGGCAACGATATAGGAATTTCATGTTCAATCTCAAGCAACTTTGCTACCCTTTCTCTCATATACACTCAGGGTTTCCGGGTCAAACTGAGAGGGCCGCTGGTTCGGTGTGAGGGGGCCCCTAACTCATACCTTACCTTAGTGTGCTCCTAACAGTTCTATCCCGGGGTTCATTTTATTTAGACTCTTCCTATGTTCATTGGGTTCATTGGTTTAGGCCTGAGGATCGTTCGCTCTGATACCACTTTGTAACACCCCCATTTATTTAAGGGCCTGAACTAGGACTCCTCAGATAAATGACGGTGTTACCATCTCGAAACCCGAGGCAAGTAGATACAAAGGAAAGAAACACAAGTACTTTATTAAAATGTTTATAGTGAGATTACAATGGAATTAAAACAAAGCCTCCAAAAATATGACCAAAAGATAAAGTCTGATAAAACTACTAATAAGACTAAGGTGGGCTAGGCACTAAGTCCGTCATCCAAGCTCTCTTCCCGCCAGCTCCCATCGGTCTCGAAATACTGTCCATCTGCTCCCCAATAATTGGATCATCACAAAGGCGTACACGAATACACGGTGGTCACCGCGAAGGCGAGTAGGGAAAACAATTAAACAACAAAATATGATATGCATGATCCTCCGTCACCTCCATCTCCATCTCAACTCATATCTCATATCTCATTTCTCATATCTCATAACCCGGACAACCCAGCCATACCGATCCCCGGTAGACTATATATATCGACCGTAGCCGATCCGCCACTCGCATTTGAGGACACCAGGGCAAGTCTGCGAGAACCCGCCTGGGCCTTATCACAATCCACATCGTATCTCAACATCGTCACTCCTACACCATCCTCCAACTCCAATGCATATGAAATGCTCAACAGTAATAATGCAACACAATATGTATATTAATGAATGAAATCATGCCAGCTACCGAATGTTGTGATAACAAACTCAACACGATCAATACAGTCAATCACCTTCCCGTATATGAATCATAACGTAAATCAACAATCACGAATCAAGTCAACACAATTCAACAACAACGATAATAGGACAAGTGTATTTCCCTACCTCAAAGTGCCAGCAATTCCAATTAAGCGGTTTAAGCGATCCAGGAAAATAAAGCAATGAATTTGATTATCGATCCTTCACGAATCCGTCACCTAAAACAATTGTAATATTTATAATTACTAATTACTAAACATAGAAATCTCCCAAAGAAGAAGCTACTAAAAATAGAACTTCCTAAAATAGAAACTTTCCCGATATAGTAACTTTCCACTTTAACCAGTCCCGACTCAAAATCCATCTCTAGTTATTTAAACGACTCATGGATTAAATTAAATAAAGTAGTTGAATGACTCGGGAATAAATTAAATAACTAATATGATAAATAAAAGGTTAAACAATTATACGGTTAAGAAAACCCGAATCAAACATTTGAACAATTCAACAACCCGACTCAAAACCCGTCTTCAACATTTTGAATAACTCGGGAATAAATTTAAATAAATTAAGATTACGAACGATTAACGAATTATAACGATTAAACTAATAAAAAACCCGTTTCAAAACAAACACAACCCGTCCACAACCACCGTCCCTTCACTCGCATTCCCACGCCCCCACGCGCCACCTAACCACCGTGACAACCACCAGCCCTGTCCCCCACTTCGACCCCACCACCAACAACCACCCCCACTGGGGTCGACTCCCGCCGGTGAGTCAAACCGGTGCCGCCAATTGGCCTGGTTCACCACCACGCCTCACCAAACACCTCTCGTTCTCAACCCACGCCCACCGCAACTATCACTTAACCCCGCCAAACCACCACCGCTTTGCTCACCATCAGACCACGCACCAAGACACGGTGGCGCCGCCATTTCGACCTCCCCCGAGTCCACGGTGGCGCCACCCCAATCCCAACCATTTAAACCCGCCTAAAACTGCATCTAAACCCGTTTGCTACCCCCCCATCGCTGCCGCCTTTCACTGTTACAATCACCACCTAAAACCACCCTACTCACCACCACTACCATTTGTCCTTGTTCTTTAGTCCTTGTCACTCGTTGTTTAAACCATTTGTCCTTGTTTATTAGTCCTTGTGACTCGTTGTGTAAACCATTTGTCCTTGTTATTGTGACTTGTTGTGTGAACCATTTTTCATTGTTCATTAGTCCTTGTGACTCGTTGTGCGAACCATTTGTCCTTGTTCATTAGTCCTTGTGACTCGTTGTCTAAACTATTTGTCCTTGTTCATTAGTCCTTGTGACTCGTTGTGTGAACCATTTATCCTTGTTCATTAGTCCTAGTAACTCGTTATGTTAACCATTTGTCCTTTTTTATTAGTCCTTGTGACTCATTGGGTAAAACATTTGACCTTGTTATTGTGACTTTTTGTGTGAACCATTTTTCATTGTTCATTAGTCCTTGTGACTCGTTGTGTGAACCATTTGTCCTTGTTCATTAGTCCTTGTGACTCGTTGTCTAAACTATTTGACCTTGTTCATTAGTCCTTGTGACTCGTTGTGTGAACCATTTGTCCTTTTCATTAGTCCTTGTAATGTTAACCATTTGTCCTTGTGACTCGTTGTGTGAACCATTTGTCCTTATTCATTAGTCCTTGTGGCTCGGTGTGTGAACCATTTGTCCTTGTTCTTTAGTCCCTTGGTCCTTGTTGTGTGAACCATTTGTCCTTGTTTATTAGTCCTTGTGACTCGTTGTGTAAACCATTTGTCCTTGTTGTTGTGACTTGTTGTGTGAAGCATTTATCCATGTTCATTAGTCCTTGTGACTCATTGTGTAAACTATTTGTCCTTGTTCATTAGTCCTTGTGACTCATTGTGTGAACCATTTGTCCTTGTGACTCGTTGTTTAAACCATTTGTCCTTGTTTATTAGTCCTTGTGACTCGTTGTGTAAACCATTTGTCCTTATTATTGTGACTTGTTGTGTGAACCATTTTTCCTTGTTCATTAGTCCTTGTAACTCATTGTGTGAACCATTTGTCCTTGGTATTTAGTCCTTGTGACTCGATGTGTAATCTATTTGTCCTTTTTAGTACTTGTGACTCGTTGTGTGAACCATTTGTCCTTGTTTTTAGACCTTGTGACTTGTTGTTTAAACCATTTGTCCTTATACATTAGTCCTTGTGACTCGTTATGTTAACTAATTGTCCTTGTTCATTAGTCCTTGTAATTCGTTGTGTGAACCATTTGTCCTTGTTCATTAGTCCTTGTAACTCGTTATGTGAACCATTTGTCCTTGTTCATTAGTCCTTGTGACTCGTTGTGTGAAACATTTGTCCTTGTTCATTAGTCCTAGTAACTCGTTATGTTAACCATTTGTCCTTGTTTATTAGTCCTTGTGACTCATTAGGTAAACCATTTGACCTTGTTATTGTGAATTTTTGTGTGAACCAATTTTCATTGTTCATTAGTCCTTGTGACTCGTTGTGTGAACCATTTGTCCTTGTTCATTAGTCCTTGTGACTCGTTGTGTGAACCATTTGTCCTTGTTCATTAGTTCTTGTAACTCGTTATGTTAACCATTTGTCCTTGTGACTCGTTGTGTGAACCATTTGTCCTTGTTAATTTGTCCTTGTGGCTCGTTGTGTGAACCATTTGTCGTTGTTCTTTAGTCCTTGGTCCTTGTTGTGTGAACCATTTGTCCTTGTTTATTAGTCCTTGTGACTCGTTGTGTAAACCATTTGTCCTTGTTGTTGTGACTTGTTGTGTGAAGCATTTATCCATGTTCATTAGTCCTTGTGACTCATTGTGTAAACTATTTGTCCTTGTTCATTAGTCCTTGTGACTCATTGTGTGAACCATTTGTCCTTGTGACTCGTTATTTAAACCATTTGTCCTTGTTTATTAGTCCTTGTAACTCGTTGTGTAAACTATTTGTCCTTATTATTGTGACTTGTTGTGTGAACCATTTTTCCTTGTTCATTAGTCCTTGTAACTCATTGTGTGAAACATTTGTCCTTGGTTATTAGTCCTTGTGACTCGATGTGTAAACTATTTGTCCTTTTTCATTAGTACTTGTGACTCGTTGTGTGAACCATTTTTCCTTGTTCATTAGTCCTTGTGACTCGTTGTTTAAACCCTTTGTCCTTGTACATTAGTCCTTGTGACTCGTTGTGTAAACTATTTGTCCTTGTTCATTAGTCCTTGTGACTTGTTGTGTGAACCATTTGTACTTGTTCATTAGTCCTTGTAACTCGTTGTGAGAACCATTTGTCCTTGGTCATTAGTCCCTGTGACTCGATGTGTAAAATATTTTTCCTTGTTCATTAGTACTTGTGACTCGTTGTGTGAACCATTTTTCCTTGTTCATTAGTCCTTGTGACTTGTTGTGTGAATCATTTGTCCTTGTTCATTAGTCCTTGTGACTCATTGTGTAAACTATTTGTCCTTGTTAATTGGTCCTTGTAACTCGTTGTGTGAACCATTTGTCCTTGTTCATTAGTCCTTGTGACTCGTTGTGTGAACCATTTTTCCTTGTTCATTAGTCCTTGTGACTCGTTGTGTGAACCATTTATCCTTGTTCATTAGTCCTTGTAACCCGTTATGTTAACCATTTGTTCTTGTTTATTAGTCCTTGTGACTCATTGGGTAAACCATTTGTCCTTGTTATTTTGACTTGTTGTGTGAACCGTTTTTCTTTGTTCATTAGTCCTTCTGGCTCGTTGTGTGAACCATTTGTCCTTGTTCATTAGTCCATGTGACTCGTTGTGTGAACCATTTGTCCTTGTTCATTAGTCCTTGTGACTCGTTATTTTAATCATTTGTAACAAGGACTCATTGTGTAAATCATTTGTCCTTTTTCTTTAGTCCTTGTGACTCGTTGTGTGAAACATTTTTCCTTGTTCATTAGTCCTTCTGACTCCTTGTGTAAACTATTTTTCCTTGTTCTTTAGTCCTTGTGACTCGTTGTGTGAACCATTTGTCCTTGTTCATTAGTCCTTGTGACTCGTTGTGTGAACCATTTATCCTTGTTCATTAGTCCTAGTAACTCGTTATGTTAACCATTTGTCCTTATTTATTAGTCCTAGTGACTCATTGGGTAAACCATTTGACCTTGTTATTGTGGCTTTTTGTGTGAAACATTTTTCATTGTTCATTAGTCCTTGTGACTCGTTGTGTGAATCATTTGCCCTTTTTCATTAGTCCTTGTGACTCGTTGTGTAAACTATTTGACCTTGTTCATTAGTCCTTGTGACTCGTTGTGTGAACCATTTATCCTTGTTCATTAGTCCTTGTAACTCGTTATGTTAACCATTTTTCCTTGTTCATTAGTCCTTGTAACTCGTTGTGTGAACCATTTGTCCTTGTTTATTAGTCCATGTGACTTGTTGTGTGAACCATTTGTCCTTGTTCATTAGTCCTTGTGACTAGTTGTGTGAACCATTTGTCCTTGTTTATTAGTCCATGTGACTAGTTGTGTGAACCATTTGTCCTTGTTCATTTGTCCTTGTTATTGTGACTTGTTGTGTGAAGCATTTTCCTTGTTCATTAGTCCTTGTGACTCGTTGTGTGAACTATTTATCCTTGTTCATTTATCCTAGTAACTCATTATGTTATCCATTTGTCCTTGTTTATTAGTCCTTGTGACTCGTTGTGTGAACCATTTATCCTTGTTCATTAGTCCTTGTAACCCGTTATGTTAACCATTTGTCCTTGTTTATTAGTCCTTGTGACTCATTGGGTGAACCATTTGTCCTTGTTATTTTGACTTGTTGTGTGAACCATTTGTCCTTGTTCATTAGTCCATGTGACTCGTTGTGTGAACCATTTGTCCTTGTTCATTAGTCCTTGTGACTCGTTATTTTAATCATTTGTAACAAGGACTCATTGTGTAAATCATTTGTCCTTTTTCTTTAGTCCTTGTGACTCGTTGTGTGAAACATTTTTCCTTGTTCATTAGTCCTTGTGACTCCTTGTGTAAACTATTTTTCCTTGTTCTTTAGTCCTTGTGACTCGTTGTGTGAACCATTTGTCCTTGTTCATTAGTCCTTGTGACTCGTTGTGTGAACCATTTATCCTTGTTCATTAGTCCTAGTAACTCGTTATGTTAACCATTTGTCCTTGTTTATTAGTCCTTGTGACTCATTGGGTAAACCATTTGACCTTGTTATTGTGACTTTTTGTGTGAACAATTTTTCATTGTTCATTAGTCCTTGTGACTCGTTGTGTGAACCATTTGTCCTTTTTCATTAGTCCTTGTGACTCGTTGTGTAACTATTTGACCTTGTTCATTAGTCCTTGTGACTCGTTGTGTGAACCATTTGTCCTTGTTCATTAGTCTTTGTGGCTCGTTGTGTGAATCATTTGTCCTTGTTCTTTAGTCCTTGGTCCTTGTTGTGTAAACCATTTGTCCTTGTTTATTAGCCTTGTGACTCGTTGTGTAAACCATTTGTCCTTGTTGTTGTGACTTGTTGTGTGAAGCATTTATCCATGTTCATTAGTCCTTGTGACTTATTGTGTAAACTATTTGTCTTGTTCATTAGTTCTTGTGACTCATTGTGTGAACCATTTGTCCTTGTGACTCGTTGTTTAAACCATTTGTCTTTGTTTATTAGTCCTTGTGACTCGTTGTGTAAACCATTTGTCCTTGTTATTGTGACTTGTGGAGTGAACCATTTTTCCTTGTTCATTAGTCCTTAGGACTCGTTGTCTGAACCATTTGTCCTTCTTTATTAGTCCTTATGTAAACTAATTGTCCTTGTTCATTAGTCCTTGTGACTCGTTGTGTGAACCATTTATCCTTGTTCTTTAGTCCTAGTAACTCATTATGTTAACCATTTGTCCTTGTTCTTTAGTCCTTGTAACTCGTTATGTTAACCATTTGTCCTTGTGACTCGTTGTGTGAACCATTTGTCCTTGTTCATTAGTCCTTGTGGCTCGTTGTGTGAACCATTTGTCCTTGTTCTTTAGTCCTTGGTCCTTGTTGTGTGAACCATTTGTCCTTGTTTATTAGTCCTTGTGACTCGTTGAGTAAACCATTTGTCCTTGTTGTTGTGACTTGTTGTGTGAAGCATTTATCCATGTTCATTAGTCCTTGTCACTCATTGTGTAAACTATTTGTCCTTATTCATTAGTCCTTGTGACTCATTGTGTGAACCATTTGTCCATGTGACTCGTTGTTTAAACCATTTGTCCTTGTTTATTAGTCCTTGTGACTCGTTGTGTAAACCATTTGTCCTTATTATTGTGACTTGTTGTATGAACCATTTTTCCTTGTTCATTAGTCCTTGTAACTCATTGTGGGAACCATTTGTCCTTGGTTATTAGTCCTTGTGACTCGATGTGTAAACTATTTGTCCTTTTTCATTAGTACTTGTGACTCGTTGTGTGAATCATTTGTCCTTGTTTTTAGACCTTGTGACTCGTTGTTTAAACCATTTGTCCTTGTACATTAGTCCTTGTGACTCGTTGTGTAAACTATTTGTCCTTTTTCATTAGTCCTTCTGACTCGTTGTGTGAACAATTTGTACTTGTTCATTAGTCCTTGTAACTCGTTGTGAGAACCATTTGTCCTTCGTCATTAGTCCCTGTGACTCGATGTGTAAATTATTTGTCCTTTTTCTTTAGTCCTTGTGACTAGTTGTGTGAAACATTTTTCCTTGTTCATTAGTCCTTGTGACTCCTTGTGTAAACAATTTTTCCTTGTTCTTTAGTCCTTGTGACTCGTTGTGTGAACCATTTGTCCTTGTTCATTAGTCCTTGTGACTCGTTGTGTGAACCATTTATCCTTGTTCATTAGTCCTAGTAACTTGTTATGTTAACCATTTGTCCTTGTTTATTAGTCGTGTGACTCATTGGGTAAACCATTTGACCTGTTATTGTGACTTTTTGTGTGAACCATTTTTCCTTGTTCATTAGTCCTTGTGACTCGTTGTGTGAACCATTTGTCCTTTTTCATTAGTCCTTGTGACTCGTTGTGTAAACTATTTGACCTTAGACTAATGAACAAGGATAAATGGTTCACACAACAAGTCACAAGGACTAATGAATAAGGACAAATAGTTTACAAAATAAGTCAAAAGGACTAATGAACCCACAAATGGTACACACAATGAGTCACAAGGACTAATTAACAGGGAAAAAAGGTTTACACAACAAGTCACAATAACAAGGACAAATGGTTTAAACAACGAGTTACAAGGACTAATAAACAAGGACAAATGGTTCACACAAGGAGTCACAAGGACTGATGAACAATGAAAAATGTTTCACACAACAAGTCACAATAACAAGCACAAATGGTTTACCCAATGAGTCACAAGGACTAATGAACAGGGACAAATGGTTCACACAACGAGTCACAAGGACTAATGAACAATGAAAAATGGTTCACACAACAAGTCACAATAACAAGGACAAATGGTTTACCCAATGAGTCACAAGGACTAATAAACAAGGACAAATGGTTAACATAACTAGTTACAAGGACTAATTAACAAGGAGAAATGGTTCACACAACAAGTCACAAGGACTAATTAACAAGGACAATTAGTTTACAAAACGAGTCACAAGGACTAATGAACAAGGACAAATGGTACACACAACGAGTCACAAAGACTAATGAACAAGGACAAATAGTTTACACAATGAGTCACAAGGATTAATGACAAGGGACAAATGGTTCACACAACGAGTCACTAGGACTAATGAACAAGGAAAATGCTTCACACAACAAGTCACAATAACAAGGACAAATAGTTTACACAACGAGTCACAAGGACTAATGAACAGGGACAAATGGTTCACACAACGAGTCACAAGTACTAATGAACAATGAAAAATGGTTCACACAACAAGTCACAATAACAAGGACAAATGGTTTACCCAATGAGTCACAAGGACTAACAAACAAGGACAAATGGTTAACATAACGAGTTACAAGGACTAATTAACAAGGATAAATGGTTCACACAACAAGTCACAAGGACTAATTAACAAGGACAAATAGTTTACAAAATGAGTCACAAGGACTAATGAACAAGGACAAATGGTACAAACAACGAGTCACAAGGACTAATTAACAGGGAAAAAAGGTTCACACAACAAGTAACAATAACAAGGACAAATGGTTTACACAACGAGTCACAAGAACTAATAAACAAGGACAAATGGTTTAAACAATGAGTCATAAGGACTAAAGAACAAGGATAAATGGTTCACACAACGAGTCACAAGGACTAATGAGTAAGGACAAATAGTTTACACAACGAGTCACAAGGACTAATGAATAGGGACAAATGGTTCACACAACGAGTCACTAGGACTAATGAACAAGGAAAATGCTTCACACAACAAGTCACAACAACAACGACAAATGGTTTACACAACGAGTCACAAGGACTAATAAATAAGGACAAATGGTTCACACAAGGACCAAGGACTAAAGAAAAAGGATAAATGGTTCACACAACGAGCCACAAGGACTAATGAACAAGGACAAATGGTTCACACAACGAGTCACAAGGACAAATGGTTAACATAACAAGGACAAATGGTTCACACAACGAGTCACAAGGACTAATGAACAAGGTCAAATAGTTTACACAACGAGTCACAAGGACTAATGAACAAGGACAAATGATTCACACAACAAGTCACAAGGACTAATGAACAATGAAAAATGGTTCACACAACAAGTCACAATAACAAGGACAAATGGTTTACCCAATGAGTAACAAGAACTAATAAACAAAGACAAATGGTTAACATAACGAGTTACAAGGACTAATGAACAAGGATAAATGGTTCACACAACAAGTCAAGAGGACTAATAAACAAGGACAAATAGTTTACACAACGAGTCACAAGGACTAATGAACAAGGACAAATGGTTCACACAACGAGTCACAAGGACTAATGAACAAGGTCAAATAGTTTACACAATGAGTCACAAGGACTAATGAACAAGGACAAATAGTTCACACAACGAGTCACAAGGACTAATGAACAATGAAAAATGGTTCTCACAACAAGTCACAATAACAAGGACAAATGGTTTACCCAATGAGTCACAAGAACTAATAAACAAGGACAAATAGTTCACACAAGGAGTCACAAGGACTAATGAACAATGAAAAATGGTTCACACAACAAGTCACAATAACAAGGACAAATGGTTTACCCAATGAGTCACAAGGACTAATAAACAAGGACAAATGGTTAACATAACTAGTTACAAGGACTAATTAACAAGGATAAATGGTTCACACAACAAGTCACAAGGACTAATTAACAAGGACAAATAGTTTACAAAACGAGTCACAAGGACTAATGAACAAGGACAAATGGTACACACAACGAGTCACAAAGACTAATGAACAAGGACAAATAGTTTACACAATGAGTCACAAGGACTAATGACAAGGGACAAATGGTTCACACAACGAGTCACAAGGACTAATGAACAAGGAAAATGCTTCACACAACAAGTCACAATAACAAGGACAAATAGTTTACACAACGAGTCACAAGGACTAATGAACAGGGACAAATGGTTCACACAACGAGTCACAAGTACTAATGAACAATGAAAAATGCTTCACACAACAAGTCACAATAACAAGGACAAATGGTTTACCCAATGAGTCGCAAGGACTAATAAACAAGGACAAATGGTTAACATAACGAGTTACAAGGACTAATGAACAAGGATAAATGGTTCACACAACAAGTCACAAGGACTAATGAACAAGGACAAATAGTTTACAAAATGAGTCACAAGGACTAATGAACAAGGACAAATGGTACAAACAACGAGTCACAAGGACTAATTAACAGGGAAAAAAGGTTCACACAACAAGTAACAATAACAAGGACAAATGGTTTACACAACGAGTCACAAGAACTAATAAACAAGGACAAATGGTTTAAACAATGAGTCATAAGGACTAAAGAACAAGGATAAATGGTTCACACAACGAGTCACAAGGACTAATGAGTAAGGACAAATAGTTTACACAACGAGTCACAAGGACTAATGAATAGGGACAAATGGTTCACACAACGAGTCACTAGGACTAATGAACAAGGAAAATGCTTCACACAACAAGTCACAACAACAACGACAAATGGTTTACACAACGAGTCACAAGGACTAATAAATAAGGACAAATGGTTCACACAAGGACCAAGGACTAAAGAAAAAGGATAAATGGTTCACACAACGAGCCACAAGGACTAATGAACAAGGACAAATGGTTCACACAACGAGTCACAAGGACAAATGGTTAACATAACAAGGACAAATGGTTCACACAACGAGTCACAAGGACTAATGAACAAGGTCAAATAGTTTACACAACGAGTCACAAGGACTAATGAACAAGGACAAATGATTCACACAACAAGTCACAAGGACTAATGAACAATGAAAAATGGTTCACACAACAAGTCACAATAACAAGGACAAATGGTTTACCCAATGAGTAACAAGAACTAATAAACAAAGACAAATGGTTAACATAACGAGTTACAAGGACTAATGAACAAGGATAAATGGTTCACACAACAAGTCAAGAGGACTAATAAACAAGGACAAATAGTTTACACAACGAGTCACAAGGACTAATGAACAAGGACAAATGGTTCACACAACGAGTCACAAGGACTAATGAACAAGGTCAAATAGTTTACACAATGAGTCACAAGGACTAATGAACAAGGACAAATAGTTCACACAACGAGTCACAAGGACTAATGAACAATGAAAAATGGTTCTCACAACAAGTCACAATAACAAGGACAAATGGTTTACCCAATGAGTCACAAGAACTAATAAACAAGGACAAATAGTTCACACAAGGAGTCACAAGGACTAATGAACAATGAAAAATGGTTCACACAACAAGTCACAATAACAAGGACAAATGGTTTACCCAATGAGTCACAAGGACTAATAAACAAGGACAAATGGTTAACATAACTAGTTACAAGGACTAATTAACAAGGATAAATGGTTCACACAACAAGTCACAAGGACTAATTAACAAGGACAAATAGTTTACAAAACGAGTCACAAGGACTAATGAACAAGGACAAATGGTACACACAACGAGTCACAAAGACTAATGAACAAGGACAAATAGTTTACACAATGAGTCACAAGGACTAATGACAAGGGACAAATGGTTCACACAACGAGTCACAAGGACTAATGAACAAGGAAAATGCTTCACACAACAAGTCACAATAACAAGGACAAATAGTTTACACAACGAGTCACAAGGACTAATGAACAGGGACAAATGGTTCACACAACGAGTCACAAGTACTAATGAACAATGAAAAATGCTTCACACAACAAGTCACAATAACAAGGACAAATGGTTTACCCAATGAGTCGCAAGGACTAATAAACAAGGACAAATGGTTAACATAACGAGTTACAAGGACTAATGAACAAGGATAAATGGTTCACACAACAAGTCACAAGGACTAATGAACAAGGACAAATAGTTTACAAAACGAGTCACAAGGACTAATGAACAAGGACAAATGGTACACACAACGAGTCACAAGGACTAATTAACAGGGAAAAAAGGTTTACACAACAAGTCACAATAACAAGGACAAATGGTTTAAACAACGAGTCACAAGGACTAATAAACAAGGACAAATGGTTCACACAAAGAGTCACAAGGACTAATGAACAATGAAAAATGGTTCACACAACAAGTCACAATAACAAGGACAAATGGTTTACCTAATGAGTCACAAGGACTAATAAACAAGGACAAATGGTTAACATAACTAGTTACAAGTACTAATTAACAAGGATAAATGGTTCACACAACAAGTTACAAGGACCAATTAACAAGGACAAATAGTTTACAAAACGAGTCACAAGGACTAATGAACAAGGACAAATGGTACACACAACGAGTCACAAAGACTAATGAACAAGGACAAATAGTTTACACAATGAGTCACAAGGACTAATGACAAGGGACAAATGGTTCACACAACGAGTCACAAGGACTAATGAACAAGGAAAATGCTTCACACAACAAGTCACAATAACAAGGACAAATAGTTTACACAACGAGTCACAAGGACTAATGAACAGGGACAAATGGTTCACACAACGAGTCACAAGTACTAATGAACAATGAAAAATGGTTCACACAACAAGTCACAATAACAAGGACAAATGGTTTTCCCAATGAGTCACAAGGACTAACAAACAAGGACAAATGGTTAACATAACGAGTTACAAGGACTAATTAACAAGGATAAATGGTTCACACAACAAGTCACAAGGACTAATTAACAAGGACAAATAGTTTACAAAATGAGTCACAAGGACTAATGAACAAGGACAAATGGTACACACAACGAGTCACAAGGACTAATTAACAGGGAAAAAAGGTTCACACAACAAGTAACAATAACAAGGACAAATGGTTTACACAACGAGTCACAAGGACTAATAAACAAGGACAAATGGTTTAAACAATGACTCATAAGGACTAAAGAACAAGGATAAATGATTCACACAACGAGACACAAGGACTAATGAGTAAGGACAAATAGTTTACACAACGAGTCACAAGGACTAATGAACAGGGACAAATGGTTCACACAACGAGTCACAAGGACTAATGAACAAGGAAAATGCTTCACACAACAAGTCACAACAACAAGGACAAATGATTTACACAACGAGTCACAAGGACTAATAAATAAGGACAAATGGTTCACACAAGGACCAAGGACTAAAGAAAAAGGATAAATGGTTCACACAACGAGCCACAAGGACTAAAGAAAAAGGATAAATGGTTCACACAACGAGCCACAAGGACTAATGAACAAGGACAAATGGTTCACACAACGAGTCACAAGGACTAATGAACAATGAAAAATGGTTCACACAACAAGTCACAATAACAAGGACAAATGGTTTACCCAATGAGTCACAAGGACTAATAAACAAGGACAAATGGTTAACATAACTAGTTACAAGGACTAATTAACAAGGATAAATGGTTCACACAACAAGTCACAAGGACTAATTAACAAGGACAAATAGTTTACAAAACGAGTCACAAGGACTAATGAACAAGAACAAATGGTACACACAACGAGTCACAAAGACTAATGAACAAGGACAAATAGTTTACACAATGAGTCACAAGGACTAATGACAAGGGACAAATGGTTCACACAACGAGTCACAAGGACTAATGAACAAGGAAAATGCTTCACACAACAAGTCACAATAACAAGGACAAATAGTTTACACAACGAGTCACAAGGACTAATGAACAGGGACAAATGGTTCACACAACGAGTCACAAGTACTAATGAACAATGAAAAATGGTTCACACAACAAGTCACAATAACAAGGACAAATGGTTTACCCAATGAGTGACAAGGACTAATAAACAAGGACAAATGGTTAACATAACGAGTTACAAGGACTAATGAACAAGGATAAATGGTTCACACAACAAGTCACAAGGACTAATGAACAAGGACAAATAGTTTACAAAACGAGTCACAAGGACTAATGAACAAGGACAAATGGTACACACAACGAGTCACAAGGACTAATTAACAGGGAAAAAAGGTTTACACAACAAGTCACAATAACAAGGACAAATGGTTTAAACAACGAGTCACAAGGACTAATAAACAAGAAAAAATGGTTTAAACAACGAGTCATAAGGACTAAAGAACAAGGACAAATGGTTCACACAACGAGTCACAAGGACTAATGAGTAAGGACAAATAGTTTACACAACGAGTTACAAGGACTAATGAACAAGGACAAATGGTTCACACAACGAGTCACAAGGACTAATGAACAAGGAAAATGCTTCACACAACAAGTCACAAAAACAAGGACAAATGGTTTACACAACGAGTCACAAGGACTAATAAACAACGACAAATGGTTCACACAAAGAGTCACAAGGACTAATGAACAATGAAAAATGGTTCACACAACAAGTCACAATAACAAGGACAAATGGTTTACCTAATGAGTCACAAGGACTAATAAACAAGGACAAATGGTTAACATAACTAGTTACAAGGACTAATTAACAAGGATAAATGGTTCACACAACAAGTCACAAGGACCAATTAACAAGGACAAATAGTTTACAAAACGAGTCACAAGGACTAATGAACAAGGACAAATGGTACACACAACGAGTCACAAAGACTAATGAACAAGGACAAATAGTTTACACAATGAGTCACAAGGACTAATGACAAGGGACAAATGGTTCACACAACGATTCACAAGGACTAATGAACAAGGAAAATGCTTCACACAACAAGTCAGAATAACAAGGACAAATAGTTTACACAACGAGTCACAAGGACTAATGAACAGGGACAAATGGTTCACACAACGAGTCACAAGTACTAATGAACAATGAAAAATGGTTCACACAACAAGTCACAATAACAAGGACAAATGGTTTACCCAATGAGTCACAAGGACTAACAAACAAGGACAAATGGTTAACATAACGAGTTACAAGGACTAATTAACAAGGATAAATGGTTCACACAACAAGTCACAAGGACTAATTAACAAGGACAAATAGTTTACAAAATGAGTCACAAGGACTAATGAACAAGGACAAATGGTACACACAACGAGTCACAAGGACTAATTAACAGGGAAAAAAGGTTCACACAACAAGTAACAATAACAAGGACAAATGGTTTACACAACGAGTCACAAGGACTAATAAACAAGGACAAATGGTTTAAACAATGACTCATAAGGACTAAAGAACAAGGATAAATGATTCACACAACGAGTCACAAGGACTAATGAGTAAGGACAAATAGTTTACAAAACGAGTCACAAGGACTAATGAATAGGGACAAATGGTTCACACAACGAGTCACTAGGACTAATGAACAAGGAAAATGCTTCACACAACAAGTCACAACAACAACGACAAATGGTTTACACAACGAGTCACAAGGACTAATAAATAAGGACAAATGGTTCACACAAGGACCAAGGACTAAAGAAAAAGGATAAATGGTTCACACAACGAGCCGCAAGGACTAATGAACAAGGACAAATGGTTCACACAACGAGTCACAAGGACAAATGGTTAACATAACAAGGACAAATGGTTCACACAACGAGTCACAAGGACTAATGAACAAGGTCAAATAGTTTACACAACGAGTCACAAGGACTAATGAACAAGGACAAATGATTCACACAACAAGTCACAAGGACTAATGAACAATGAAAAATGGTTCACACAACAAGTCACAATAACAAGGACAAATGGTTTACCCAATGAGTAACAAGAACTAATAAACAAAGACAAATGGTTAACATAACGAGTTACAAGGACTAATGAACAAGGATAAATGGTTCACACAACAAGTCAAGAGGACTAATAAACAAGGACAAATAGTTTACACAACGAGTCACAAGGACTAATGAACAAGGACAAATGGTTCACACAACGAGTCACAAGGACTAATGAACAATGCAACAAAATTTGTTGCATTGTGATTCATTTTTAAGCCAAAAGAAACAATCCAAGGAACGGTTCACAATTGAATGCATTTCATCGCTTTTTGAAGTGTCATTACAGCAAGCCTAACTTCCAAGCTCTATATCTCAAGTTTTACTCATGCAAATACGATGATTCTTATGTCATTGGAAAGCTTGGGATCTTAGGCAAACCATGGATTTTGAATCATCTTCATATCAGGTATATAGCTTGAGTTATGGCCAATGCAAACAGACTACGCATTATTGGACAACCCATGACCTATGTGAACTAAACGTTTAATAACTCAAGATTTACTCCATATTTTAGGGTGATTCTTTTTTGAGGTGAAAGTTAACTTCATTAGCTTTCCAATGAGATATCATAGGCCTTAAAATTCATCCGGAGCTATGAGATATGGCTTCTAAAAGATGCATCTAAATTCCTGAGTTGTTCTCCAACCCGGTTTTGGTCCGTCTTCTGTTTTGAGGTCCAGGAGCTTTGCAAATGCCAAAGTCATGAAACCAAAGCCTAGAATGGATAATTTAGAGAGTTTGGAGCAACTTTATCTAGGGTCATTGGTCCTAAAAATGCAGGATTAAAGAAGTAGCTTAAGGACACATTTTGTCTATCAGAAATTGGGCTGTTTTAGAGAATGGGAGAAATGTCGCTTTCAACTTCCTTCTTTTGGCTAAACAAGGGCTGGGCATAACTTGGGGCTCCTCATAACCTCTTGTGCTTGAATATTTGCAGCTGCCAAGGTCCCTTCACCAAGGTCTTACACATCTAAATTGACCTTATGCAAGCAAACAAAACTGAATTTAGCTTTATTACTTTATGCTTTATGCTTTATTGTTTTCTAGTCTTTATATTCAGTTTGTGTAAGATAAAATAGCTGTTATTTTGTGTTTTTGTAAGGCCCTTTCGTGGCCCTTAGATGTATGTATGATGGATGGACAAGATTGTATTGCTTGGTCTATATAAACCAAGCAAACCTAATGAGTAAATCAGATTATGTTGAGTTAAAATTATGAGTTTGAAAACTGAGTTTTCTACTTCTTTTCTTCTTGCTTAGTGCGGAAAACCCCTCATTACTTAGTGTTTGAGGAGGAATTTAGTTCATGCTTAGTGATCTTGAACGAGATTCCGAGTCTTGAGCCTGCTTAGTGATCTAGCTCAAGTCATATCCTTGGTTACTTGCATTGTTTTCGTGTCCATTTCAGTCACAAACACAAGCTGTTTTCGAGTCTAATTCTGTCCAGAAATCGAGTCCTGAGAGTTTTATTCCAAATTGGTTATCAGAGCTTTGGTTGAGTGTTCATCTTTCCTAACTACATCTAAAACTACAAAAACAACCCAATGAGTGAAGAGAGGTTTTCAAAGCTTTGGTTTGTTTCTTGAAAATCAGTTTTACTTAAGTTGTTTTGATTCTGATTTTTCATGGGAAAATCAGTAGCTATTGGTGTTGTACCCTATGTTCCATGCTCAAAGATGAAGCCTTGTGATCTTGGTTCCATTTCCAAGTCATTAGAAGCAGCTATGGTGAAGTTGCAAGCTCTAACAAAAGGGTATGAAGGTGATGTGCATACAAGGAGTGCAACAAGCACCCATGGGGTTCCAAGGGAACCAAAACCTCCTGATTTGTATCAAGGAGAACACCTCCTGCCCTATGAGTGTTCTAATTCCTCTCCGACCCTTAGAAGCAAAGGTAACACACCATTACTTCCTTCCTTTAATGGTGAAAACAGTAGAGCATTTGTGTCTTGGTTGTTTGATGTTGAATGCTATTTCGAGAACAAGTGTTTTTCTGATAAAGAGAAGTGTAAACTGGTTGTGTCTTCTTTAAAGGGTGTTGCTTTGTTATGGTATAATACTCTTACATTTTCAAGGAGGATGGAAGGGAAGGGTAGAATATGTTCTTGGTTTAAACTTGAAAGGAACATGAGATTAAAGTTTCTACCTTCTTCTACCATGGATAATTTGTTGGCTGAACTTAAGACCCTTAAACAAAATTCCTTGAGTGTTCATGAGTATGCTAGATTATTTGAGGAATTACACTTTGTGTATGACAATGAAGTAAGTTCTTTTCTTAAGGGAATCAGATTTTACAATGGCTTGAAATCTGAAATTGCTAGGAGGATTAAATTAGAAATGATGCATTCATATGGTGAATTTCTTGAGTTGGCTTTGTGTGTGGAGAAGAGCTTAGCAAGGCCTGAAAACCATAAGGCTTTAGCTAAAAGGGAATGTTTAGGGGTAACCAAAACAGTTGGGATAGAGGAGAGTTTAGACCAAGGAATTGCCATGCCATGCTTAAACACTGCTTGTCCTAAGTCTAAGTCCCTTGAGCCAAAGGTCATGAGCACTTATGCTAAAATGAATAGCTCATGTAGTGCTATATTTGAGAACCCGTATCTTGAAACAAAAACCCCCTTCAACTCATTAAATGAGCCTACTAGTGAGGAGGAGAGTAGCCATACCCTTACCCATGGAGCCATCAATGACCAAGCTACTGATTTGGGGCCTAGAGAAGTGATTGTTGACCAAGGACTACTTAGCCTTCAAACCATGGAGTTTGGACAGTCCATGATCATGTTCAATGGTGGGACTTGTTCGGATTCAAGCAAGGGTAAAGCAAGAGGAGAGTCTTGGGTTGTTCCATACTCGAGTGTACCAAATCCGACCTCCTACATCAGCCATGGTTCTTGCTTCAAAAGCTACATCTTGGGAGCATGCCAACCGAGTAAGGAGCAACCTCAAACGTCCTTAGAGCCTGATTTGTCCAAGAACTTTGGTGACAAGAGAGTAACAACACCTCTCTTGCCATACACAATTCTAGTCTATGATCCGGGAGGAAGTCATGATAATCCATCTCTTGAGGTGTGTGTGGTCTTATTGTGAAGAGGTTGAAGATGACAATGTCGAGAATTTGAGGGCAAATTCTTTTGAAGAAAGGGAGTTTGCAACAAAATTTGTTGCATTGTGATTCATTTTTAAGCCAAAAGAAACAATCCAAGGAACGGTTCACAATTGAATGCATTTCATCGCTTTTTGAAGTGTCATTACAGCAAGCCTAACTTCCAAGCTCTATATCTCAAGTTTTACTCATGCAAATACGATGATTCTTATGTCATTGGAAAGCTTGGGATCTTAGGCAAACCATGGATTTTGAATCATCTTCATATCAGGTATATAGCTTGAGTTATGGCCAATGCAAACAGACTACGCATTATTGGACAACCCATGACCTATGTGAACTAAACGTTTAATAACTCAAGATTTACTCCATATTTTAGGGTGATTCTTTTTTGAGGTGAAAGTTAACTTCATTAGCTTTCCAATGAGATATCATAGGCCTTAAAATTCATCCGGAGATATGAGATATGGCTTCTAAAAGATGCATCTAAATTCCTGAGTTGTTCTCCAACCCGGTTTTGGTCCGTCTTCTGTTTTGAGGTCCAGGAGCTTTGCAAATGCCAAAGTCATGAAACCAAAGCCTAGAATGGATAATTTAGAGAGTTTGGAGCAACTTTATCTAGGGTCATTGGTCCTAAAAATGCAGGATTAAAGAAGTAGCTTAAGGACACATTTTGTCTATCAGAAATTGGGCTGTTTTAGAGAATGGGAGAAATGTCGCTTTCAACTTCCTTCTTTTGGCTAAACAAGGGCTGGGCATAACTTGGGGCTCCTCATAACCTCTTGTGCTTGAATATTTGCAGCTGCCAAGGTCCCTTCACCAAGGTCTTACACATCTAAATTGACCTTATGCAAGCAAACAAAACTGAATTTAGCTTTATTACTTTATGCTTTATGCTTTATTGTTTTCTAGTCTTTATATTCAGTTTGTGTAAGATAAAATAGCTGTTATTTTGTGTTTTTGTAAGGCCCTTTCGTGGCCCTTAGATGTATGTATGATGGATGGACAAGATTGTATTGCTTGGTCTATATAAACCAAGCAAACCTAATGAGTAAATCAGATTATGTTGAGTTAAAATTATGAGTTTGAAAACTGAGTTTTCTACTTCTTTTCTTCTTGCTTAGTGCGGAAAACCCCTCATTACTTAGTGTTTGAGGAGGAATTTAGTTCATGCTTAGTGATCTTGAACGAGATTCCGAGTCTTGAGCCTGCTTAGTGATCTAGCTCAAGTCATATCCTTGGTTACTTGCATTGTTTTCGTGTCCATTTCAGTCACAAACACAAGCTGTTTTCGAGTCTAATTCTGTCCAGAAATCGAGTCCTGAGAGTTTTATTCCAAACAAGGTCAAATAGTTTACACAACGAGTCACAAGGACTAATGAACAAGGACAAATAGTTCACACAACGGGTCACAAGGACTAATGAACAATGAAAAATGTTTCACACAACAAGTCACAATAACAAGGACAAATGGTTTACCCAATGAGTCACAAGAACTAATAAACAAGGACAAATAGTTCACACAAGGAGTCACAAGGACTAATGAACAATGAAAAATGGTTCACACAACAAGTCACAATAACAAGGACAAATGGTTTACCCAATGAGTCACAAGGACTAATAAACAAGGACAAATGGTTAACATAACTAGTTACAAGGACTAATTAACAAGGATAAATGGTTCACACAACAAGTCACAAGGACTAATTAACAAGGACAAGTAGTTTACAAAACGAGTCACAAGGACTAATGAACAAGGACAAATGGTACACACAACGAGTCACAAAGACTAATGAACAAGGACAAATAGTTTACACAATGAGTCACAAGGACTAATGACAAGGGACAAATGGTTCACACAACGAGTCACAAGGACTAATGAACAAGGAAAATGCTTCACACAACAAGTCACAATAACAAGGACAAATAATTTACACAACGAGTCACAAGGACTAATGAACAGGGACAAATGGTTCACACAACGAGTCACAAGTACTAATGAACAATGAAAAATGGTTCACACAAAAAGTCACAATAACAAGGACAAATGGTTTATCCAATGAGTCACAAGGACTAATAAACAAGGACAAATGGTTAACTTAACGAGTTACAAGGACTAATGAACAAGGATAAATGGTTCACACAACAAGTCACAAGGACTAATGAACAAGGACAAATAGTTTACAAAACGAGTCACAAGGACTAATGAACAAGGACAAATGGTACACACAACGAGTCACAAGGACTAATTAACAGGGAAAAAAGGTTTACACAACAAGTCACAATAACAAGGACAAATGGTTTAAACAACGAGTCACAAGGACTAATAAACAAGGACAAATGGTTAACATAACTAGTTACAAGGACTAATTAACAAGGATAAATGGTTCACACAACAAGTCACAAGGACTAATTAACAAGGACAAATAGTTTACAAAATGAGTCACAAGGACTAATGACCAAGGACAAATGGTACACACAACGAGTCACAAAGACTAATGAACAAGGACAAATAGTTTACACAATGAGTCACAAGGACTAATGACAAGGGACAAATGGTTCACACAACGAGTCACAAGGACTAATGAACAAGGAAAATGCTTCACACAACAAGTCACAATAACAAGGACAAATAGTTTACACAACGAGTCACAAGGACTAATGAACAGGGACAAATGGTTCACACAACGAGTCACAAGTACTAATGAACAATGAAAAATGGTTCACACAACAAGTCACAATAACAAGGACAAATGGTTTACCCAATGAGTCACAAGGACTAACAAACAAGGACAAATGGTTAACATAACGAGTTACAAGGACTAATTAACAAGGATAAATGGTTCACACAACAAGTCACAAGGACTAATTAACAAGGACAAATAGTTTACAAAATGAGTCACAAGGACTAATGAACAAGGACAAATGGTACACACAACGAGTCACAAGGACTAATTAACAGGGAAAAAAGGTTCACACAACAAGTAACAATAACAAGGACAAATGGTTTACACAACGAGTCACAAGGACTAATAAACAAGGACAAATGGTTTAAACAATGACTCATAAGGACTAAATAACAAGGATAAATGATTCACACAACGAGTCACAAGGACTAATGAGTAAGGACAAATAGTTTACACAACGAGTCACAAGGACTAATAAATAAGGACAAATGGTTCACACAAGGACCAAGGACTAAAGAAAAAGGATAAATGGTTCACACAACGAGCCACAAGGACTAATGAAAAAGGATAAATGGTTCACACAACGAGCCACAAGGACTAATGAACAAGGACAAATGGTTCACACAACGAGTCACAAGGACTAATGAACAATGAAAAATGGTTCACACAACAAGTCACAATAACAAGGACAAATGGTTTACCCAATGAGTCACAAGGACTCATAAACAAGGACAAATGGTTAACATAACTAGTTACAAGGACTAATTAACAAGGATAAATGGTTCACACAACAAGTCACAAGGACTAATTAACAAGGACAAATAGTTTAAAAAACGAGTCACAAGGACTAATGAAAAAGAACAAATGGTACACACAACGAGTCACAAAGACTAATGAACAAGGACAAATAGTTTACACAATGAGTCACAAGGACTAATGACAAGGGACAAATGGTTCACACAACGAGTCACAAGGACTAATGAACAAGGAAAATGCTTCACACAACAAGTCACAATAACAAGGACAAATAGTTTACACAACGAGTCACAAAGACTAATGAACAGGGACAAATGGTTCACACAACGAGTCACAAGTACTAATGAACAATGAAAAATGTTCACACAACAAGTCACAATAACAAGGACAAATGGTTTACCCAATGAGTCACAAGGACTAATAAACAAGGACAAATGGTT
Organism: Silene latifolia; assembly: GCF_048544455.1. Taxonomy (NCBI): domain Eukaryota; kingdom Viridiplantae; phylum Streptophyta; class Magnoliopsida; order Caryophyllales; family Caryophyllaceae; genus Silene; species Silene latifolia. The sequence continues at coordinate 49,954,460 of NC_133531.1, forward strand.
AACATAACGAGTTACAAGGACTAATGAACAAGGATAAATGGTTCACACAACAAGTCACAAGGACTAATGAACAAGGACAAATAGTTTACAAAACGGGTCACAAGGACTAATGAACAAGGACAAATGGTACACACAACGAGTCACAAGGACTAATTAACAGGGAAAAAAGGTTTACACAACAAGTCACAATAACAAGGACAAATGGTTTAAACAACGAGTCACAAGGACTAATAAAAAAGAAAAAATGGTTTAAACAACGAGTCATAAGGACTAAAGAACAAGGACAAATGGTTCACACAACGAGTCACAAGGACTAATGAGTAAGGACAAATAGTTTACACAACGAGTTACAAGGACTAATGAACAAGGACAAATGGTTCACACAACGAGTCACAAGGACTAATGAACAAGGAAAATGCTTCACACAACAAGTCACAACAACAAGGACAAATGGTTTACACAACGAGTCACAAGGACTAATAAACAACGACAAATGGTTCACACAAAGAGTCACAAGGACTAATGAACAATGAAAAATGGTTCACACAACAAGTCACAATAACAAGGACAAATGGTTTACCTAATGAGTCACAAGGACTAATAAACAAGGACAAATGGTTAACATAACTAGTTACAAGGACTAATTAACAAGGATAAATGGTTCACACAACAAGTCACAAGGACCAATTAACAAGGACAAATAGTTTACAAAACGAGTCACAAGGACTAATGAACAAGGACAAATGGTACACATAACGAGTCACAAAGACTAATGAACAAGGACAAATAGTTTACACAATGAGTCACAAGGACTAATGACAAGGGACAAATGGTTCACACAACGATTCACAAGGACTAATGAACAAGGAAAATGCTTCACACAACAAGTCACAATAACAAGGACAAATAGTTTACACAACGAGTCACAAGGACTAATGAACAGGGACAAATGGTTCACACAACGAGTCACAAGTACTAATGAACAATGAAAAATGGTTCACACAACAAGTCACAATAACAAGGACAAATGGTTTACCCAATGAGTCACAAGGACTAACAAACAAGGACAAATGGTTAACATAATGAGTTACAAGGACTAATTAACAAGGATAAATGGTTCACACAACAAGTCACAAGGACTAATTAACAAGGACAAATAGTTTACAAAATGAGTCACAAGGACTAATGAACAAGGACAAATGGTACACACAACGAGTCACAAGGACTAATTAACAGGGAAAAAAGGTTCACACAACAAGTAACAATAACAAGGACAAATGGTTTACACAACGAGTCACAAGGACTAATAAACAAGGACAAATGGTTTAAATGGTTAACAAGGACAAATGGTTAACATAACGAGTTACAAGGACTAATTAACAAGGATAAATGGTTCACACAACAAGTCACAAGGACTAATTAAATAGGACAAATAGTTTACAAAATGAGTCACAAGGACTAATGAACAAGGACAAATGGTACACACAACGAGTCACAAGGACTAATTAACAGGGAAAAAAGGTTCACACAACAAGTAACAATAACAAGGACAAATGGTTTACACAACGAGTCACAAGAACTAATAAACAAGGACAAATGGTTTAAACAATGAGTCATAAGGACTAAAGAACAAGGATAAATGGTTCACACAACGAGTCACAAGGACTAATGAGTAAGGACAAATAGTTTACACAACGAGTCACAAGGACTAATGAATAGGGACAAATGGTTCACACAACGAGTCACTAGGACTAATGAACAAGGAAAATGCTTCACACAACAAGTCACAACAACAACGACAAATGGTTTACACAACGAGTCACAAGGACTAATAAATAAGGACAAATGGTTCACACAAGGACCAAGGACTAAAGAAAAAGGATAAATGGTTCACACAACGAGCCACAAGGACTAATGAACAAGGACAAATGGTTCACACAACGAGTCACAAGGACAAATGGTTAACATAACAAGGACAAATGGTTCACACAACGAGTCACAAGGACTAATGAACAAGGTCAAATAGTTTACACAACGAGTCACAAGGACTAATGAACAAGGACAAATGATTCACACAACAAGTCACAAGGACTAATGAACAATGAAAAATGGTTCACACAACAAGTCACAATAACAAGGACAAATGGTTTACCCAATGAGTAACAAGAACTAATAAACAAAGACAAATGGTTAACATAACGAGTTACAAGGACTAATGAACAAGGATAAATGGTTCACACAACAAGTCAAGAGGACTAATAAACAAGGACAAATAGTTTACACAACGAGTCACAAGGACTAATGAACAAGGACAAATGGTTCACACAACGAGTCACAAGGACTAATGAACAAGGTCAAATAGTTTACACAACGAGTCACAAGGACTAATGAACAAGGACAAATAGTTCACGCAACGAGTCACAAGGACTAATGAACAATGAAAAATGATTCACACAACAAGTCACAATAACAAGGACAAATGGTTTACCCAATGAGTCACAAGAACTAATAAACAAGGACAAATAGTTCACACAAGGAGTCACAAGGACTAATGAACAATGAAAAATGGTTCACACAACAAGTCACAATAACAAGGACAAATGGTTTACCCAATGAGTCACAAGGACTAATAAACAAGGACAAATGGTTAACATAACTAGTTACAAGGACTAATTAACAAGGATAAATGGTTCACACAACAAGTCACAAGGACTAATTAACAAGGACAAATAGTTTACAAAACGAGTCACAAGGACTAATGAACAAGGACAAATGGTACACACAACGAGTCACAAAGACTAATGAACAAGGACAAATAGTTTACACAATGAGTCACAATGACTAATGACAAGGGACAAATGGTTCACACAACGAGTCACAAGGACTAATGAACAAGGAAAATGCTTCACAAAACAAGTCACAATAACAAGGACAAATAGTTTACACAGCGAGTCACAAGGACTAATGAACAGGGACAAATGGTTCACACAACGAGTCACAAGTACTAACGAACAATGAAAAATGGTTCACACAACAAGTCACAATAACAAGGACAAATGGTTTACCCAATGAGTCACAAGAACTAATAAACAAGGACAAATAGTTCACACAAGGAGTCACAAGTACTAATGAACAATGAAAAATGGTTCACACAACAAGTCACAATAACAAGGACAAATGGTTTACCCAATGAGTCACAAGGACTAATAAACAAGGACAAATGGTTAACATAACTAGTTACAAGGACTAATTAACAAGGAGAAATGGTTCACACAACAAGTCACAAGGACTAATGAACAAGGACAAATAGTTTACAAAATGAGTCACAAGGACTAATGAACAAGGACAAATGGTACACACAACGAGTCACAAGGACTAATTAACAGGGAAAAAAGTTTCACACAACAAGTAACAATAACAAGGACAAATGGTTTACACAACGAGTCACAAGAACTAATAAACAAGGACAAATGGTTTAAACAATGAGTCATAAGGACTAAAGAACAAGGATAAATGGTTCACACAACGAGTCACAAGGACTAATGAGTAAGGACAAATAGTTTACACAACGAGTCACAAGGACTAATGAATAGGGACAAATGGTTCACACAACGAGTCACTAGGACTAATGAACAAGGAAAATGCTTCACACAACAAGTCACAACAACAACGACAAATGGTTTACACAACGAGTCACAAGGACTAATAAATAAGGACAAATGGTTCACACAAGGACCAAGGACTAAAGAAAAAGGATAAATGGTTCACACAACGAGCCACAAGGACTAATGAACAAGGACAAATGGTTCACACAACGAGTCACAAGGACAAATGGTTAACATAACAAGGACAAATGGTTCACACAACGAGTCACAAGGACTAATGAACAAGGTCAAATAGTTTACACAACGAGTCACAAGGACTAATGAACAAGGACAAATGATTCACACAACAAGTCACAAGGACTAATGAACAATGAAAAATGGTTCACACAACAAGTCACAATAACAAGGACAAATGGTTTACCCAATGAGTAACAAGAACTAATAAACAAAGACAAATGGTTAACATAACGAGTTACAAGGACTAATGAACAAGGATAAATGGTTCACACAACAAGTCAAGAGGACTAATAAACAAGGACAAATAGTTTACACAACGAGTCACAAGGACTAATGAACAAGGACAAATGGTTCACACAACGAGTCACAAGGACTAATGAACAAGGTCAAATAGTTTACGAGCGAGTCACAAGGACTAATGAACAAGGACAAATAGTTCACACAACGAGTCACAAGGACTAATGAACAATGAAAAATGATTCACACAACAAGTCACAATAACAAGGACAAATGGTTTACCCAATGAGTCACAAGAACTAATAAACAAGGACAAATAGTTCACACAAGGAGTCACAAGGACTAATGAACAATGAAAAATGGTTCACACAACAAGTCACAATAACAAGGACAAATGGTTTACCCAATGAGTCACAAGGACTAATAAACAAGGACAAATGGTTAACATAACTAGTTACAAGGACTAATTAACAAGGATAAATGGTTCACACAACAAGTCACAAGGACTAATTAACAAGGACAAATAGTTTACAAAACGAATCACAAGGACTAATGAACAAGGACAAATGGTACACACAACGAGTCACAAAGACTAATGAACAAGGACAAATAGTTTACACAATGAGTCACAAGGACTAATGACAAGGGACAAATGGTTCACACAACGAGTCACAAGGACTAATGAACAAGGAAAATGCTTCACAAAACAAGTCACAATAACAAGGACAAATAGTTTACACAGCGAGTCACAAGGACTAATGAACAGGGACAAATGGTTCACACAACGAGTCACAATTACTAATGAACAATGAAAAATGGTTCACACAACAAGTCACAATAACAAGGACAAATGGTTTACCCAATGAGTCACAAGGACTAATAAACAAGGACAAATGGTTAACATAACGAGTTACAAGGACTAATTAACAAGGATAAATGGTTCACACAACAAGTCACAAGGACTAATTAACAAGGACAAATAGTTTACAAAACGAGTCACAAGGACTAATGAACAAGGACAAATGGTACACACAACGAGTCACAAAGACTAATGAACAAGGACAAATAGTTTACACAATGAGTCACAAGGACTAATGACAAGGGACAAATGGTTCACACAACGAGTCACTAGGACTAATGAACAAGGAAAATGCTTCACACAACAAGTCACAATAACAAGGACAAATAGTTTACACAACGAGTCACAAGGACTAATGAACAGGGACAAATGGTTCACACAACGAGTCACAAGTACTAATGAACAATGAAAAATGGTTCACACAACAAGTCACAATAACAAGGACAAATGGTTTACCCAATGAGTCACAAGGACTAACAAACAAGGACAAATGGTTAACATAACGAGTTACAAGGACTAATTAACAAGGATAAATGGTTCACACAACAAGTCACAAGGACTAATTAACAAGGACAAATAGTTTACAAAATGAGTCACAAGGACTAATGAACAAGGACAAATGGTACACACAACGAGTCACAAGGACTAATTAACAGGGAAAAAAGGTTCACACAACAAGTAACAATAACAAGGACAAATGGTTTACACAACGAGTCACAAGAACTAATAAACAAGGACAAATGGTTTAAACAATGAGTCATAAGGACTAAAGAACAAGGATAAATGGTTCACACAACGAGTCACAAGGACTAATGAGTAAGGACAAATAGTTTACACAACGAGTCACAAGGACTAATGAATAGGGACAAATGGTTCACACAACGAGTCACTAGGACTAATGAACAAGGAAAATGCTTCACACAACAAGTCACAACAACAACGACAAATAGTTTACACAACGAGTCACAAGGACTAATAAATAAGGACAAATGGTTCACACAAGGACCAAGGACTAAAGAAAAAGGATAAATGGTTCACACAACGAGCCACAAGGACTAATGAACAAGGACAAATGGTTCACACGACGAGTCACAAGGACAAATGGTTAACATAACAAGGACAAATGGTTCACACAACGAGTCACAAGGACTAATGAACAAGGTCAAATAGTTTACACAACGAGTCACAAGGACTAATGAACAAGGACAAATGATTCACACAACAAGTCACAAGGACTAATGAACAATGAAAAATGGTTCACACAACAAGTCACAATAACAAGGACAAATGGTTTACCCAATGAGTAACAAGAACTAATAAACAAAGACAAATGGTTAACATAACGAGTTACAAGGACTAATGAACAAGGATAAATGGTTCACACAACAAGTCAAGAGGACTAATAAAGAAGGACAAATAGTTTACACAACGAGTCACAAGGACTAATGAACAAGGACAAATGGTTCACACAACGAGTCACAAGGACTAATGAACAAGGTCAAATAGTTTACACAACGAGTCACAAGGACTAATGAACAAGGACAAATAGTTCACACAACGAGTCACAAGGACTAATGAACAATGAAAAATGATTCACACAACAAGTCACAATAACAAGGACAAATGGTTTACCCAATGAGTCACAAGAACTAATAAACAAGGACAAATAGTTCACACAAGGAGTCACAAGGACTAATGAACAATGAAAAATGGTTCACACAACAAGTCACAATAACAAGGACAAATGGTTTACCCAATGAGTCACAAGGACTAATAAACAAGGACAAATGGTTAACATAACTAGTTACAAGGACTAATTAACAAGGATAAATGGTTCACACAACAAGTCACAAGGACTAATTAACAAGGACAAATAGTTTACAAAACGAGTCACAAGGACTAATGAACAAGGACAAATGGTACACACAACGAGTCACAAAGACTAATGAACAAGGACAAATAGTTTACACAATGAGTCACAAGGACTAATGACAAGGGACAAATGGTTCACACAACGAGTCACAAGGACTAATGAACAAGGAAAATGCTTCACAAAACAAGTCACAATAACAAGGACAAATAGTTTACACAACGAGTCACAAGGACTAATGAACAGGGACAAATGGTTCACACAACGAGTCACAAGTACTAATGAACAATGAAAAATGGTTCACACAACAAGTCACAATAACAAGGACAAATGGTTTACCCAATGAGTCACAAGGACTAACAAACAAGGACAAATGGTTAACATAACGAGTTACAAGGACTAATTAACAAGGATAAATGGTTCACACAACAAGTCACAAGGACTAATTAACAAGGACAAATAGTTTACAAAATGAGTCACAAGGTGATGTAAAACAGTATGGAAAAACGAGATTGAACAGATCGTTGAACTGTTCGTTCGAGTTTGCTATTTCTGAGATTGTGTATGTCGTGATAATTGGTAAATTTGCAGCGGAAATTGTGTTGTTTGGACTGATTATCTCGTGAATATGAAGGTATCCGGATAGTATGGTGAATTCCTAGTCCTAACCTCGCAAGGTGTCAAACGCAGATTCACGCAATCAACCTCGCAAGGAAGATCTAAAGATTAAGCTCGCAAAACCTAATCGAATAATGCTCACAAATGTAAACAATTTTATTGCTGGAAATTCGATGGTGTTTCTCTGATCATACACGGCCTAATATACTCCTAAACGAGGTCACAATTCGACCCAAACCCTAACTTGGAAATTAAGCTATCTTTCCTTTTCCTAAACTAACTAAGAAAATTATTCCCCTTTCCTAAACTAACTAGGAAAGTAATTAAAATACTAAAAACTAGAATACAATCAGATTTAGGGTATTCTAATTTGACTAGGATTAGGAAAATCTAGCTTTCCTAACTTTATTAGAAATAGTAATTAACTAACTTATTATTCTACACGATTTAGGAAACCGTGTATCCTAATCATCCTAGGAGCCGTGATATGCAACTCCAGAGCCGTGTTATGCAGCTCCCATACCTTCCCATTTTAGCATCAACACATTACTCGATCCAAGCTCAAATCCTTTTACTAGTTGAGTTACATTTCGACTAATAAGGATCTCATTTGCTTGTTCCGAACATGCTCCTGCATCATTCTCTCCTTCTTTTTGAGAATTTGCCCTCAAATCCTCGTCTTCTAGATACGGTGATAGGTCGCCTACATTGAATGTCGCGCTCACCCCACCATATTCACTCGGCAACTCCAGCTTGTATGCGTTAGAACCATAACATTCGAGGATCTTGAATGGACCATCTGCTCGCGGCATCAACTTATTCTTCCTTTTGGACGGAAATCGTTCCTTCCTCAAATGTAACCACACAAGATCACCCTCCTTGAAAACAGGCTGCTTTCGATGTTTATTAGCCTTCTCTTTGTATTTAGCATTTGCCTTCTCAATTTGAGCTCGAACTTGTTCACATACTCGGAGAAATGCAGCTTGTCTTTCTTTGGCTTCAAAACTTAACACATCTTTCTTTGGAATGGGCACTAAATCGATTGGCAGGTATGGATTCACGCCATAGACAATCTCGAATGGAGCTAAATCTGTCGTCATTGATGGTGTACGATTATAAGCGAATTCAGCATGCGCCAATTTGATATCCCAATCCTTTGTGCTTTTACTAACCAATCCTCGCAATAGACTCCCTAGAGTACGGTTGGTTACCTCGGTCTGACCATCTGTTTGTGGATGGTGTGATGTACTGAAAAGAAGCTTAGTCCCTACCAAACGCCATAACGTTTTCCAGAAGTAACTAAGAAACTTCACATCTCGATCTGAAACAATAGTAAGAGGTATTCCATGTAATCGAACGATCTCTCTATAGTACAAATCAGCCACTTTAGTTGCATCATCAGTCTTGTGACACGGAATAAAATGTGCCATCTTCGAGAATCGATCAACTACCACCATAATCGAGTCCTTACCCCTCTGAGTTCTCGGCAAACCAAGGATAAAATCCATGCTTACCTCATTCCACGGTTGCACAGGTACGGGCAGAGGTGTATACAAGCCTTTGTTGAACGTACTTTTAGCCTTTTGACATACCACGCATTTCGCCACGATTTCTTGTACGTCCTTAATCATTCTCGGCCAGTAGAAATGTTCACTTAGGATGTCACTCGTCTTATTAACTCCAAAGTGTCCAGCAATAGCCCCGCCATGAGCTTCTCGTACCAACAACTCCCTAATCGGCCCATTCGGAATGCATAGCCGATTACCCTTGAAAAGATAGCCATCCTGAACAGTATACAAACCTGTTGGATCAATGATTTCCTTTGAAAATTCTGGATCAGACTTGTACAGTTCCTTGATATGTTCGAAACCAAGAATCCTTGCATCCAACTCAATCAATAATGAATGCCTTCGTGATAATGCATCAGCCACGACATTAGAACTTCCCGTCTTGTACTTTGAAGAAAACGTGAATGATTGCAAAAATTCTACCCATTTGGCATGTCTTTGATTTAACTTTTGCTGTCCATGGATGTGTTTAAGAGCCTCGTGATCAGAATGTAAAATAAACGGCTTCGGACGCAGATAATGACTCCAATGATCCAATGCTCTCACGATTGCATAAAACTCCTTGTCATAAGTTGAATAGTTCAACCTTGCACCGTTTAATTTCTCGCTGAAATACGCAATAGGTCTCTTTTCTTGTATTAACACGGCACCAATCCCAACACCACTTGCATCACACTCGACTTCAAACAATCTATTAAAATCAGGTAGTGCTAAAACAGGTCCGGAGCATAGCTTACGTTTCACTTCTTCAAACGCCTTTTGGGCGCTGCTAGTCCATACGAACTCTCCTTTCTTGGTTAGCTCTGTAATTGGAGCCACAATCGAGCTAAAACCCTGGATGAACCGTCGATAAAATGATGCTAAACCATGAAAGCTTCGCACCTCTGTAGTTGATTTCGGAACTGGCCAGGCTTGAATAGCATCGACCTTGGATGGGTCCATACTTACTCCGTCTTTTCCCACAATATAACCAAGAAAAACAACACTTGAGACCATAAAAGTACATTTTTCCAACTTACCATAAAGCTTCTGATCTCGCAATACTTCAAACACAGCTCGTAAATGTCGTTTGTGCGACTCTTCATCTTTGCTATAAATCAGGATGTCGTCAAGATAGACCACCACAAATTTGTTAAGGAACGGCCTTAACACTTCATTCATCAACCTCATAAACGAACTAGGAGCATTGCACAATCCAAACGGCATCACAAGCCATTCATATAATCCTTGCTTCGTTTTAAACGCGGTCTTCCACTCATCCCCTTCTCGAATCCTCATTTGATGGTAGCCACTCCTCAAATCAAGTTTAGAAAAGACACACGAACCAGAAAGTTCGTCAAGCATATCATCAAGTCTTGGCATAGGAAAGCGATATTTGATTGTAATGTTATTCACCGCTCTACTATCAATGCACATTCTCCAAGTCCCTTCCTTCTTTGGCACTAATAACGCAGGCACCGCACAAGGACTTAAACTCTCTTGAACATATCCTCTATCTATCAATTCTTGGACTTGTCTCTGTAACTCCTTTGCTTCCTCTGGATTACAACGATAGGCCGGCTTATTAGGCAATGCCGCCCCTGGAATCAGATCTATTTGGTGTTCAATACCACGTAAAGGAGGTAACCCATCCGGTAATTCATCCGGAAACACATCCCGGAACTCTTCTAATAGCTCCTGTACCCCACGGTCATTACACACACCAACGGACCCCAATTCACGAACCAGCAGCACATAAGTTCGTTCTCCACGAGCTAAAGCTTCCTCAACCTCCCGAGCCTCCATAAACATACTCCCCTTCTTTGTTTTAGACTCTTTAATCTTGTTAGGTGACATAGGTTTCAGATTATATCTCACATTACCCTTCACCACACTATACACATTGGCTCTCCCGTCATGTTCAACCTTTCTATCGAATTGCCAAGGCCTACCCAACAGAATGTGGCATGCATTCATAGGAATTATATCGCACCACACCTCATCAGTATAGGGTCCTAAACTCAATGAAACTAAGGCTTGTTTCTTAACTTGAATCCCATTCTCCCCATTCAGCCAATGCAATTTATATGGTTTAACTCGGTCTTTAGTTTGCAATTTTAGTTCATCAACAAGGTCCCTTGCTACTACATTAGCACACGATCCACTATCAATAATAAGATTGCAAATTTTACGGTTTACCTTGCACCGAGTATGGAAGATTTGCTCCCGTTGTTCATTCTCGGTGAACCCGTTTCCATATGCAAATTACGCAAAGCACTAAACACTCCTCGTCACTCAACGGATCCAAATCATAGACTATTCCTTCACCATCAGTTTCAACATTCCCTTGGACTGTTTCTTCCTCTGGCGTGACAAATACGGGGATCAAATCACATAATTCTTGAGCTGTTAGGGCTCGTTTTCGAGGACATTCGTTTGCTATATGTCCATAGCCTTGACACTTGAAGCAACGTCTCAAAGAACTCCCCTTTGGCTCGGCAACACCCTTTCCTTTGTCCTTGGGTTCTTCTTTCGGGATTTCTTTAGCCTTGCTAGGAGCTGGCCTGGAATATGAATTCGTTCCCGAACTTTGTCCCTTGGAATAAGCATGAGGTTTTTGTGCCTTATCATGTTTCTCGAACTTCCATGCTAATCGACACACATCATTAAAACCTTCATAATTCTGGATCTCGACTCTTTTAGCAATTGCGGGTGTTAGGCCCTTGATGAATCTCGCCACCCTTAGCTCTTATTTCTCCTCAAGATCGCATACAATCGACATCTTCTCGAATTCTTTGATGTATTCAGTCACCGTCATGCTTTCTTGCTCTAAAGATTGGAGCTTTAAGTAGTTATCTTGTTCATAATCCCTTGGCAGGAATCGTCTCATCAAGTGCTTCTTTAATTTGATCCAAGACTCGATCTTGTCTTTGCCTTCCTTTCTTCTTTGTTTTTTCAGATTTTCGTACCATAAAGATGCATACTTTGTAAGCTTCAAGATTGCAACTTTAAATTGCTTCTTGTCATCGTATTCTTTATACTCGAAAACCCTTTCAGCTTGTCTTACCCAATCCAGAAATTTTTCCGGATCCATCTCGCCATCAAAGTCTGGAATATCGAGTTTTAAACCCCGATCATCATCGTTCTTATTTTTTGACTTCCTCTTTGGCTGCTCGTCCTCTTCTTCAGATTCGGATGGGGTGTCCGATTCTTTTTTCTTCTCTTTAGCCTTCAACATGCTTGCTATATTTTTTAACACATAAGCCATCTGAGCCATCTCCAACTTCAGCTCGTTATGACCATCTTCCCATGTTTTCGGACCTTCTTCACCGTCTTTAACCATGATTAGCAACGTCCCAAGACAGATCTATTAAGGAATAAATCTGAACTTAGCTCTGGTAACCAATTTGATGTAAAACAGTATGGAAAAACGAGATTGAACAGATCGTTGAACTGTTCGTTCGAGTTTGCTATTTCTGAGATTGTGTATGTCGTGATAATTGGTAAATTTGCAGCGGAAATTGTGTTGTTTGGACTGATTATCTCGTGAATATGAAGGTATCCGGATAGTATGGTGAATTCCTAGTCCTAACCTCGCAAGGTGTCAAACGCAGATTCACGCAATCAACCTCGCAAGGAAGATCTAAAGATTAAGCTCGCAAACCTAATCAGAATAATGCTCACAAATGTAAACAATTTTATTGCTGGAAATTCGATGGTGTTTCTCTGATCATACACGGCCTAATATACTCCTAAACGAGGTCACAATTCGACCCAAACCCTAACTTGGAAATTAAGCTATCTTTCCTTTTCCTAAACTAACTAGGAAAATTATTCCCCTTTCCTAAACTAACTAGGAAAGTAATTAAAATACTAAAAACTAGAATACAATCAGATTTAGGGTATTCTAATTTGACTAGGATTAGGAAAATCTAGCTTTCCTAACTTTATTAGAAATAGTAATTAACTAACTTATTATTCTACACGATTTAGGAAACCGTGTATCCTAATCATCCTAGGAGCCGTGATATGCAACTCCAGAGCCGTGTTATGCAGCTCCCATACCTTCCCATTTTAGCATCAACACATTACTCGATCCAAGCTCAAATCCTTTTACTAGTTGAGTTACATTTCGACTAATAAGGATCTCATTTGCTTGTTCCGAACATGCTCCTGCATCACAAGGACTAATGAACAAGGACAAATGGTACACACAACGAGTCACAAGGACTAATTAACAGGGAAAAAAGGTTCACACAACAAGTAACAATAACAAGGACAAATGGTTTACACAACGAGTCACAAGAACTAATAAACAAGGACAAATGGTTTAAACAATGAGTCATAAGGACTAAAGAACAAGGATAAATGGTTCACACAACGAGTCACAAGGACTAATGAGTAAGGACAAATAGTTTACACAACGAGTCACAAGGACTAATGAATAGGGACAAATGGTTCACACAACGAGTCACTAGGACTAATGAACAAGGAAAATGCTTCACACAACAAGTCACAACAACAACGACAAATGGTTTACACAACGAGTCACAAGGACTAATAAATAAGGACAAATGGTTCACACAAGGACCAAGGACTAAAGAAAAAGGATAAATGGTTCACACAACGAGCCACAAGGACTAATGAACAAGGACAAATGGTTCACACAACGAGTCACAAGGACAAATGGTTAACATAACAAGGACAAATGGTTCACACAACGAGTCACAAGGACTAATGAACAAGGTCAAATAGTTTACACAACGAGTCACAAGGACTAATGAACAAGGACAAATGATTCACACAACAAGTCACAAGGACTAATGAACAATGAAAAATGGTTCACACAACAAGTCACAATAACAAGGACAAATGGTTTACCCAATGAGTAACAACAACTAATAAACAAAGACAAATGGTTAACATAACGAGTTACAAGGACTAATGAACAAGGATAAATGGTTCACACAACAAGTCAAGAGGACTAATAAACAAGGACAAATAGTTTACACAACGAGTCACAAGGACTAATGAACAAGGACAAATGGTTCACACAACGAGTCACAAGGACTAATGAACAAGGTCAAATAGTTTACACAACGAGTCACAAGGACTAATGAACAAGGACAAATAGTTCACACAACGAGTCACAAGGACTAATGAACAATGAAAAATGATTCACACAACAAGTCACAATAACAAGGACAAATGGTTTACCCAATGAGTCACAAGAACTAATAAACAAGGACAAATAGTTCACACAAGGAGTCACAAGGACTAATGAACAATGAAAAATGGTTCACACAACAAGTCACAATAACAAGGACAAATGGTTTACCCAATGAGTCACAAGGACTAATAAACAAGGACAAATGGTTAACATAACTAGTTACAAGTACTAATTAACAAGGATAAATGGTTCACACAACAAGTTACAAGGACCAATTAACAAGGACAAATAGTTTACAAAACGAGTCACAAGGACTAATGAACAAGGACAAATGGTACACACAACGAGTCACAAAGACTAATGAACAAGGACAAATAGTTTACACAATGAGTCACAAGGACTAATGACAAGGGACAAATGGTTCACACAACGAGTCACAAGGACTAATGAACAAGGAAAATGCTTCACACAACAAGTCACAATAACAAGGACAAATAGTTTACACAACGAGTCACAAGGACTAATGAACAGGGACAAATGGTTCACACAACGAGTCACAAGTACTAATGAACAATGAAAAATGGTTCACACAACAAGTCACAATAACAAGGACAAATGGTTTACCCAATGAGTCACAAGGACTAACAAACAAGGACAAATGGTTAACATAACGAGTTACAAGGACTAATTAACAAGGATAAATGGTTCACACAACAAGTCACAAGGACTAATTAACAAGGACAAATAGTTTACAAAATGAGTCACAAGGACTAATGAACAAGGACAAATGGTACACACAACGAGTCACAAGGACTAATTAACAGGGAAAAAAGGTTCACACAACAAGTAACAATAACAAGGACAAATGGTTTACACAACGAGTCACAAGGACTAATAAACAAGGACAAATGGTTTAAACAATGACTCATAAGGACTAAAGAACAAGGATAAATGATTCACACAACGAGTCACAAGGACTAATGAGTAGGGACAAATAGTTTACACAACGAGTCACAAGGACTAATGAACAGGGACAAATGGTTCACACAACGAGTCACAAGGACTAATGAACAAGGAAAATGCTTCACACAACAAGTCACAACAACAAGGACAAATGATTTACACAACGAGTCACAAGGACTAATAAATAAGGACAAATGGTTCACACAAGGACCAAGGACTAAAGAAAAAGGATAAATGGTTCACACAACGAGCCACAAGGACTAAAGAAAAAGGAATAATGGTTCACACAACGAGCCACAAGGACTAATGAACAAGGACAAATGGTTCACACAACGAGTCACAAGGACTAATGAACAATGAAAAATGGTTCACACAACAAGTCACAATAACAAGGACAAATGGTTTACCCAATGAGTCACAAGGACTAATAAACAAGGACAAATGGTTAACATAACTAGTTACAAGGACTAATTAACAAGGATAAATGGTTCACACAACAAGTCACAAGGACTAATTAACAAGGACAAATAGTTTACAAAACGAGTCACAAGGACTAATGAACAAGAACAAATGGTACACACAACGAGTCACAAAGACTAATGAACAAGGACAAATAGTTTACACAATGAGTCACAAGGACTAATGACAAGGGACAAGTGGTTCACACAACGAGTCACAAGGACTAATGAACAAGGAAAATGCTTCACACAACAAGTCACAATAACAAGGACAAATAGTTTACACAACGAGTCACAAGGACTAATGAACAGGGACAAATGGTTCACACAACGAGTCACAAGTACTAATGAACAATGAAAAATGGTTCACACAACAAGTCACAATAACAAGGACAAATGGTTTACCCAATGAGTCACAAGGACTAATAAACAAGGACAAATGGTTAACATAACGAGTTACAAGGACTAATGAACAAGGATAAATGGTTCACACAACAAGTCACAAGGACTAATGAACAAGGACAAATAGTTTACAAAACGAGTCACAAGGACTAATGAACAAGGACAAATGGTACACACAACGAGTCACAAGGACTAATTAACAGGGAAAAAAGGTTTACACAACAAGTCACAATAACAAGGACAAATGGTTTAAACAACGAGTCACAAGGACTAATAAACAAGAAAAAATGGTTTAAACAACGAGTCATAAGGACTAAAGAACAAGGATAAATGGTTCACACAACGAGTCACAAGGACTAATGAGTAAGGACAAATAGTTTACACAACGAGTCACAAGGACTAATGAATAGGGACAAATGGTTCACACAACGAGTTACAAGGACTAATGAGTAAGGACAAATAGTTTACACAACGAGTTACAAGGACTAATGAACAAGGACAAATGGTTCACACAACAAGTCACAACAACAAGGACAAATGGTTTACACAACGAGTCACAAGGTCTAATAAACAACGACAAATGGTTCACACAAAGAGTCACAAGGACTAATGAACAATGAAAAATGGTTCACACAACAAGTCACAATAACAAGGACAAATGGTTTACCTAATGAGTCACAAGGACTAATAAACAAGGACAAATGGTTAACATAACTAGTTACAAGGACTAATTAACAAGGATAAATGGTTCACACAACAAGTCACAAGGACCAATTAACAAGGACAAATAGTTTACAAAACGAGTCACATGGACTAATGAACAAGGACAAATGGTACACACAACGAGTCACAAAGACTAATGAACAAGGACAAATAGTTTACACAATGAGTCACAAGGACTAATGACAAGGGACAAATGGTTCACACAACGATTCACAAGGACTAATGAACAAGGAAAATGCTTCACACAACAAGTCACAATAACAAGGACAAATAGTTTACACAACGAGTCACAAGGACTAATGAACAGGGACAAATGGTTCACACAACGAGTCACAAGTACTAATGAACAATGAAAAATGGTTCACACAACAAGTCACAATAACAAGGACAAATGGTTTACCCAATGAGTCACAAGGACTAACAAACAAGGACAAATGGTTAACATAACGAGTTACAAGGACTAATTAACAAGGATAAATGGTTCACACAACAAGTCACAAGGACTAATTAACAAGGACAAATAGTTTACAAAATGAGTCACAAGGACTAATGAACAAGGACAAATGGTACACACAACGAGTCACAAGGACTAATTAACGGGGAAAAAAGGTTTACACAACAAGTCACAATAACAAGGACAAATGGTTTACACAACGAGTCACAAGGACTAATAAACAAGGACAAATGGTTTAAACAATGACTCATAAGGACTAAAGAACAAGGATAAATGATTCACACAACGAGTCACAAGGACTAATGAGTAAGGACAAATAGTTTACACAACGAGTCACAAGGACTAATGAACAGGGACAAATGGTTCACACAACGAGTCACAAGGACTAATGAACAAGGAAAATGCTTCACACAACAAGTCACAACAACAAGGACAAATGATTTACACAACGAGTCACAAGGACTAATAAATAAGGACAAATGGTTCACACAAGGACCAAGGACTAAAGAAAAAGGATAAATGGTTCACACAACGAGCCACAAGGACTAATGAACAAGGACAAATGGTTCACACAACGAGTCACAAGGACAAATGGTTAACATAACGAGGACAAATGGTTCACACAACGAGTCACAAGGACTAATGAACAAGGTCAAATAGCTTACACAACGAGTCACAAGGACTAATGAATAAGGACAAATGATTCACACAACGAGTCACAAGGACTAATGAACAATGAAAAATGGTTCACACAACAAGTCACAATAACAAGGACAAATGGTTTACCCAATGAGTCACAAGAACTAATAAACAAAGACAAATGGTTAACATAACGAGTTACAAGGACTAATGAACAAGGATAAATGGTTCACACACCAAGTCAAGAGGACTAATAAACAAGGACAAATAGTTTACACGAGTCACAAGGACTAATGAACAAGGACAAATGGTTCACACAACGAGTCACAAGGACTAATGAACAAGGTCAAATAGTTTACACAACGAGTCACAAGGACTAATGAACAAGGACAAATGGTTCACACAACGAGTCACAAGGACTAATGAACAATGAAAAATGGTTCACACAACAAGTCACAATAACAAGGACAAATGGTTTACCCAATGAGTCACAAGAACTAATAAACAAAGACAAATGGTTAACATAACGAGTTACAAGGACTAATGAACAAGGATAAATGGTTCACACACCAAGTCAAGAGGACTAATAAACAAGGACAAATAGTTTACACAACGAGTCACAAAGACTAATGAACAAGGACAAATGGTTCACACAACGAGTCACAAGGACTAATGAACAAGGAAAATGCTTCACACAACAAGTCACAACAACAAGGACAAATGATTTACACAACGAGTCACAAGGACTAATAAATAAGGACAAATGGTTTACACAAGGACCAAGGACTAAAGAAAAAGGATAAATGGTTCACACAACGAGCCACAAGGACTAATGAACAAGGACAAATGGTTCACACAACGAGTCACAAGGACAAATGGTTAACATAACGAGGACAAATGGTTCACACAACGAGTCACAAGGACTAATGAACAAGGTCAAATGGCTTACACAACGAGTCACAAGGACTAATGAACAAGGACAAATGATTCACACAACGAGTCACAAGGACTAATGAACAATGAAAAATGGTTCACACAACAAGTCACAATAACAAGGACAAATGGTTTACCCAATGAGTCACAAGAACTAATAAACAAAGACAAATGGTTAACATAACGAGTTACAAGGACTAATGAACAAGGATAAATGGTTCACACACCAAGTCAAGAGGACTAATAAACAAGGACAAATAGTTTACACAACGAGTCACAAGGACTAATGAACAAGGACAAATGGTTCACACAACGAGTCACAAGGACTAATGAACAAGGTCAAATAGTTTACACAACGAGTCACAAGGACTAATGAACAAGGACAAATGGTTCACACAACGAGTCACAAGGACTAATGAACAATGAAGAATGGTTCACACAACAAGTCACAATAACAAGGACAAATGGTTTACCCAATGAGTCACAAGAACTAATAAACAAAGACAAATGGTTAACATAACGAGTTACAAGGACTAATGAACAAGGATAAATGGTTCACACACCAAGTCAAGAGGACTAATAAACAAGGACAAATAGTTTACACGAGTCACAAGGACTAATGAACAAGGACAAATGGTTCACACAACGAGTCACAAGGACTAATGAACAAGGTCAAATAGTTTACACAACGAGTCACAAGGACTAATGAACAGGGACAAATGGTTCACACAACGAGTCACAAGGACTAATGAACAAGGAAAATGCTTCACACAACAAGTCACAACAACAAGGACAAATGATTTACACAACGAGTCACAAGGACTAATAAATAAGGACAAATGGTTCACACAACAAGTCACAAGGACTAATGAACAAGGTCAAATAGCTTACACAATGAGTCACAAGGACTAATGAATAAGGACAAATGATTCACACAACGAGTCACAAGGACTAATGAACAATGAAAAATGGTTCACACAACAAGTCACAATAACAAGGACAAATGGTTTACCCAATGAGTCACAAGAACTAATAAACAAAGACAAATGGTTAACATAACGAGTTACAAGGACTAATGAACAAGGATAAATGGTTCACACACCAAGTCAAGAGGACTAATAAACAAGGACAAATAGTTTACACAACGAGTCACAAAGACTAATGAACAAGGACAAATGGTTCACACAACGAGTCACAAGGACTAATGAACAAGGAAAATGCTTCACACAACAAGTCACAACAACAAGGACAAATGATTTACACAACGAGTCACAAGGACTAATAAATAAGGACAAATGGTTTACACAAGGACCAAGGACTAAAGAAAAAGGATAAATGGTTCACACAACGAGCCACAAGGACTAATGAACAAGGACAAATGGTTCACACAACGAGTCACAAGGACAAATGGTTAACATAACGAGGACAAATGGTTCACACAACGAGTCACAAGGACTAATGAACAAGGTCAAATGGCTTACACAACGAGTCACAAGGACTAATGAACAAGGACAAATGATTCACACAACGAGTCACAAGGACTAATGAACAATGAAAAATGGTTCACACAACAAGTCACAATAACAAGGACAAATGGTTTACCCAATGAGTCACAAGAACTAATAAACAAAGACAAATGGTTAACATAACGAGTTACAAGGACTAATAAACAAGGATAAATGGTTCACACACCAAGTCAAGAGGACTAATAAACAAGGACAAATAGTTTACACAACGAGTCACAAGGACTAATGAACAAGGACAAATGGTTCACACAACGAGTCACAAGGACTAATGAACAAGGTCAAATAGTTTACACAACGAGTCACAAGGACTAATGAACAAGGACAAATGGTTCACACAACGAGTCACAAGGACTAATGAACAATGAAAAATGGTTCACACAACAAGTCACAATAACAAGGACAAATGGTTTACCCAATGAGTCACAAGAACTAATAAACAAAGACAAATGGTTAACATAACGAGTTACAAGGACTAATGAACAAGGATAAATGGTTCACACACCGAGTCACAAGGACTAATGAACAAGGTCAAATAGTTTACACAACGAGTCACAAGGACTAATGAACAAGGACAAATGGTTCACACAACGAGTCACAAGGACTAATGAACAATGAAAAATGGTTCACACAACAAGTCACAATAACAAGGACAAATGGTTTACCCAATGAGTCACAAGGACTAATAAACAAGGACAAATGGTTAACATAACGAGTTACAAGGACTAATGAAGAAAGGATAAATGGTTCACACAACAAGTCACAAGGACTAATGAACAAGGACAAATAGTTTACAAAACGAGTCACAACGACTAATGAACAAGGACAAATGGTACACACAACGAGTCACAAGGACTAATTAACAGGGAAAAAAGGTTTACACAACAAGTCACAATAACAAGGACAAATGGTTTAAACAACGAGTCACAAGGACTAATAAACAAGGACAAATGGTTCACACAAAGAGTCACAAGGACTAATGAACAATGAAAAATGGTTCACACAACAAGTCACAATAACAAGGACAAATGGTTTACCTAATGAGTCACAAGGACTAATAAACAAGGACAAATGGTTAACATAACTAGTTACAAGTACTAATTAACAAGGATAAATGGTTCACACAACAAGTTACAAGGACCAATTACCAAGGACAAATAGTTTACACAACGAGTCACAAGGACTAATGAACAAGGACAAATGGTTCACACAACGAGTCACAAGGACTAATGAACAAGGTCAAATAGTTTACACAACGAGTCACAAGGACTAATGAACAAGGACAAATGGTTCACACAACGAGTCACAAGGACATATGAACAATGAAAAATGGTTCACACAACAAGTCACAATAACACGGACAAATGGTTTACCCAATGAGTCACAAGGACTAATAAACAAGGACAAATGGTTAACATAACGAGTTACAAGGACTAATGAACAAGGATAAATGGTTCACACAACAAGTCACAAGGACTAATGAACAAGGACAAATAGTTTACAAAACGAGTCACAAGGACTAATGAACAAGGACAAATGGTACACACAACGAGTCACAAGGACTAATTAACAGGGAAAAAAGGTTTACACAACAAGTCACAATAACAAGGACAAATGGTTTAAACAACGAGTCACAAGGACTAATAAACAAGGACAAATGGTTCACACAAAGAGTCACAAGGACTAATGAACAATGAAAAATGGTTCACACAACAAGTCACAATAACAAGGACAAATGGTTTACCTAATGAGTCACAAGGACTAATAAACAAGGACAAATGGTTAACATAACTAGTTACAAGTACTAATTAACAAGGATAAATGGTTCACACAACAAGTTACAAGGACCAATTAACAAGGACAAATAGTTTACAAAACGAGTCACAAGGACTAATGAACAAGGAATGGTACACACAACGAGTCACAAAGACTAATGAACAAGGACAAATAGTTTACACAATGAGTCACAAGGACTAATGACAAGGGACAAATGGTTCACACAACGAGTCACAAGGACTAATGAACAAGGAAAATGCTTCACACAACAAGTCACAATAACAAGGACAAATAGTTTACACAACGAGTCACAAGGACTAATGAACAGGGACAAATGGTTCACACAACGAGTCAAAAGTACTAATGAACAATGAAAAATGGTTCACACAACAAGTCACAATAACAAGGACAAATGGTTTACCCAATGAGTCACAAGGACTAACAAACAAGGACAAATGGTTAACATAACGAGTTACAAGGACTAATTAACAAGGATAAATGGTTCACACAACAAGTCACAAGGACTAATTAACAAGGACAAATAGTTTACAAAATGAGTCACAAGGACTAATGAACAAGGACAAATGGTACACACAACAAGTCACAAGGACTAATTAACAAGGAAAATGCTTCACACAACAAGTCACAATAACAAGGACAAATAGTTTACACAACGAGTCACAAGGACTAATGAACAGGGACAAATGGTTCACACAACGAGTCACAAGTACTAATGAACAATGAAAAATGGTTCACACAACAAGTCACAATAACAAGGACAAATGGTTTACCCAATGAGTCACAAGGACTAACAAACAAGGACAAATGGTTAACATAACGAGTTACAAGGACTAATTAACAAGGATAAATGGTTCACACAACAAGTCACAAGGACTAATTAACAAGGACAAATAGTTTACAAAATGAGTCACAAGGACTAATGAACAAGGACAAATGGTACACACAACGAGTCACAAGGACTAATTAACAGGGAAAAAAGGTTCACACAACAAGTAACAATAACAAGGACAAATGGTTTACACAACGAGTCACAAGGACTAATAAACAAGGACAAATGGTTTAAACAATGACTCATAAGGACTAAAGAACAAGGATAAATGATTCACACAACGAGTCACAAGGACTAATGAGTAAGGACAAATAGTTTACACAACGAGTCACAAGGACTAATGAACAGGGACAAATGGTTCACACAACGAGTCACAAGGACTAATGAACAAGGACAAATGGTTCACAAAACGAGTCACAAGGACAAATGGTTAACATAACGAGGACAAATGGTTCACACAACGAGTCACAAGGACTAATGAACAAGGTCAAATAGCTTACACAACGAGTCACAAGGACTAATGAATAAGGACAAATGATTCACACAACGAGTCACAAGGACTAATGAACAATGAAAAATGGTTCACACAACAAGTCACAATAACAAGGACAAATGGTTTACCCAATGAGTCACAAGAACTAATAAACAAAGACAAATGGTTAACATAACGAGTTACAAGGACTAATGAACAAGGATAAATGGTTCACACACCAAGTCAAGAGGACTAATAAACAAGGACAAATAGTTTACACAACGAGTCACAAGGACTAATGAACAAGGACAAATGGTTCACACAACGAGTCACAAGGACTAATGAACAAGGTCAAATAGTTTACACAACGAGTCACAAGGACTAATGAACAAGGACAAATGGTTCACACAACGAGTCACAAGGACTAATGAACAATGAAAAATGGTTCACACAACAAGTCACAATAACAAGGACAAATGGTTTACCCAATGAGTCACAAGAACTAATAAACAAAGACAAATGGTTAACATAACGAGTTACAAGGACTAATGAACAAGGATAAATGGTTCACACACCAAGTCAAGAGGACTAATAAACAAGGACAAATAGTTTACACAACGAGTCACAAAGACTAATGAACAAGGACAAATGGTTCACACAACGAGTCACAAGGACTAATGAACAAGGAAAATGCTTCACACAACAAGTCACAACAACAAGGACAAATGATTTACACAACGAGTCACAAGGACTAATAAATAAGGACAAATGGTTTACACAAGGACCAAGGACTAAAGAAAAAGGATAAATGGTTCACACAACGAGCCACAAGGACTAATGAACAAGGACAAATGGTTCACACAACGAGTCACAAGGACAAATGGTTAACATAACGAGGACAAATGGTTCACACAACGAGTCACAAGGACTAATGAACAAGGTCAAATGGCTTACACAACGAGTCACAAGGACTAATGAACAAGGACAAATGATTCACACAACGAGTCACAAGGACTAATGAACAATGAAAAATGGTTCACACAACAAGTCACAATAACAAGGACAAATGGTTTACCCAATGAGTCACAAGAACTAATAAACAAAGACAAATGGTTAACATAACGAGTTACAAGGACTAATGAACAAGGATAAATGGTTCACACACCAAGTCAAGAGGACTAATAAACAAGGACAAATAGTTTACACAACGAGTCACAAGGACTAATGAACAAGGACAAATGGTTCACACAACGAGTCACAAGGACTAATGAACAAGGTCAAATAGTTTACACAACGAGTCAGAAGGACTAATGAACAAGGACAAATGGTTCACACAACGAGTCACAAGGACTAATGAACAATGAAAAATGGTTCACACAACAAGTCACAATAACAAGGACAAATGGTTTACCCAATGAGTCACAAGAACTAATAAACAAAGACAAATGGTTAACATAACGAGTTACAAGGACTAATGAACAAGGATAAATGGTTCACACACCGAGTCACAAGGACTAATGAACAAGGTCAAATAGTTTACACAACGAGTCACAAGGACTAATGAACAAGGACAAATGGTTCACACAATGAGTCACAAGGACTAATGAACAATGAAAAATGGTTCACACAACAAGTCACAATAACAAGGACAAATGGTTTACCCAATGAGTCACAAGGACTAATAAACAAGGACAAATGGTTAACATAACGAGTTACAAGGACTAATGAACAAGGATAAATGGTTCACACAACAAGTCACAAGGACTAATGAACAAGGACAAATAGTTTACAAAACGAGTCACAAGGACTAATGAACAAGGACAAATGGTACACACAACGAGTCACAAGGACTAATTAACAGGGAAAAAAGGTTTACACAACAAGTCACAATAACAAGGACAAATGGTTTAAACAACGAGTCACAAGAACTAATAAACAAGGACAAATGGTTCACACAAAGAGTCACAAGGACTAATGAACAATGAAAAATGGTTCACACAACAAGTCACAATAAC
The DNA here is from genome assembly GCF_048544455.1 of Silene latifolia. Classification (NCBI taxonomy): domain Eukaryota; kingdom Viridiplantae; phylum Streptophyta; class Magnoliopsida; order Caryophyllales; family Caryophyllaceae; genus Silene; species Silene latifolia. The sequence goes on from NC_133531.1 coordinate 49,979,811, forward strand.
AAGGACAAATGGTTTACCTAATGAGTCACAAGGACTAATAAACAAGGACAAATGGTTAACATAACTAGTTACAAGTACTAATTAACAAGGATAAATGGTTCACACAACCAGTTACAAGGACCAATTACCAAGGACAAATAGTTTACACAACGAGTCACAAGGACTAATGAACAAGGACAAATGGTTCACACAACGAGTCACAAGGACTAATGAACAAGGTCAAATAGTTTACACAACGAGTCACAAGGACTAATGAACAAGGACAAATGGTTCACACAACGAGTCACAAGGACTAATGAACAATGAAAAATGGTTCACACAACAAGTCACAATAACAAGGACAAATGGTTTACCCAATGAGTCACAAGGACTAATAAACAAGGACAAATGGTTAATATAACGAGTTACAAGGACTAATGAACAAGGATAAATGGTTCACACAACAAGTCACAAGGACTAATGAACAAGGACAAATAGTTTACAAAACGAGTCACAAGGACTAATGAACAAGGACAAATGGTACACACAACGAGTCACAAGGACTAATTAACAGGGAAAAAAGGTTTACACAACAAGTCACAATAACAAGGACAAATGGTTTAAACAACGAGTCACAAGGACTAATAAACAAGGACAAATGGTTCACACAAAGAGTCACAAGGACTAATGAACAATGAAAAATGGTTCACACAACAAGTCACAATAACAAGGACAAATGGTTTACCTAATGTGTCACAAGGACTAATAAACAAGGACAAATGGTTAACATAACTAGTTACAAGTACTAATTAACAAGGATAAATGGTTCACACAACAAGTTACAAGGACCAATTAACAAGGACAAATAGTTTACAAAACGAGTCACAAGGACTAATGAACAAGGACAAATGGTACACACAACGAGTCACAAAGACTAATGAACAAGGACAAATAGTTTACACAATGAGTCACAAGGACTAATGACAAGGGACAAATGGTTCACACAACGAGTCACAAGGACTAATGAACAAGGAAAATGCTTCACACAACAAGTCACAATAACAAGGACAAATAGTTTACACAACGAGTCACAAGGACTAATGAACATGGACAAATGGTTCACACAACGAGTCAAAAGTACTAATGAACAATGAAAAATGGTTCACACAACAAGTCACAATAACAAGGACAAATGGTTTACCCAATGAGTCACAAGGACTAACAAACAAGGACAAATGGTTAACATAACGAGTTACAAGGACTAATTAACAAGGATAAATGGTTCACACAACAAGTCACAAGGACTAATTAACAAGGACAAATAGTTTACAAAATGAGTCACAAGGACTAATGAACAAGGACAAATGGTACACACAACGAGTCACAAGGACTAATTAACAAGGAAAATGCTTCACACAACAAGTCACAATAACAAGGACAAATAGTTTACACAACGAGTCACAAGGACTAATGAACAGGGACAAATGGTTCACACAACGAGTCACAAGTACTAATGAACAATGAAAAATGGTTCACACAACAAGTCACAATAACAAGGACAAATGGTTTACCCAATGAGTCACAAGGACTAACAAACAAGGACAAATGGTTAACATAACGAGTTACAAGGACTAATTAACAAGGATAAATGGTTCACACAACAAGTCACAAGGACTAATTAACAAGGACAAATAGTTTACTAAATGAGTCACAAGGACTAATGAACAAGGACAAATGGTACACACAACGAGTCACAAGGACTAATTAACAGGGAAAAAAGGTTCACACAACAAGTAACAATAACAAGGACAAATGGTTCACACAACGAGTCACAAGGACTAATAAACAAGGACAAATGGTTTAAACAATGACTCATAAGGACTAAAGAACAAGGATAAATGATTCACACAACGAGTCACAAGGACTAATGAGTAAGGACAAATAGTTTACACAACGAGTCACAAGGACTAATGAACAGGGACAAATGGTTCACACAACGAGTCACAAGGACTAATGAAGAAGGAAAATGCTTCACACAACAAGTCACAACAACAAGGACAAATGATTTACACAACGAGTCACAAGGACTAATAAATAAGGACAAATGGTTCACACAAGGACCAAGGACTAAAGAAAAAGGATAAATGGTTCATACAACGAGCCACAAGGACTAAAGAAAAAGGATAAATGGTTCACACAACGAGCCACAAGGACTAATGAACAAGGACAAATGGTTCACACAACGAGTCACTAGGACTAATGAACAATGAAAAATGGTTCACACAACAAGTCACAATAACAAGGACAAATGGTTTACCCAATGAGTCACAAGGACTAATAAACAAGGACAAATGGTTAACATAACTAGTTACAAGGACTAATTAACAAGGATAAATGGTTCACACAACAAGTCACAAGGACTAATTAACAAGGACAAATAGTTTACAAAACGAGTCACAAGGACTAATGAACAAGAACAAATGGTACACACAACGAGTCACAAAGACTAATGAACAAGGACAAATAGTTTACACAATGAGTCACAAGGACTAATGACAAGGGACAAATGGTTCACACAACGAGTCACAAGGACTAATGAACAAGGAAAATGCTTTACAGAACAAGTCACAATAACAAGGACAAATAGTTTACACAACGAGTCACAAGGACTAATGAACAAGGACAAATGGTTCACACAACGAGTCACAAGTACTAATGAACAATGAAAAATGGTTCACACAACAAGTCACAATAACAAGGACAAATGGTTTACCCAATTAGTCACAAGGACTAATAAACAAGGACAAATGGTTAACATAACGAGTTACAAGGACTAATGAACAAGGATAAATGGTTCACACAACAAGTCACAAGGACTAATGAACAAGGACAAATAGTTTACAAAACGAATCACAAGGACTAATGAACAAGGACAAATGGTACACACAACGAGTCACAAGGACTAATTAACAGGGAAAAAAGGTTTACACAACAAGTCACAATAACAAGGACAAATGATTTAAACAACGAGTCACAAGGACTAATAAACAAGAACAAATGGTTTAAACAACGAGTCATAAGGACTAAAGAACAAGGACAAATGGTTCACACAACGAGTCACAAGGACTAATGAACAAGGAAAATGCTTCACACAACAAGTCACAATAACAAGGACAAATAGTTTACACAACGAGTCACAAGGACTAATGAACAGGGACAAATGGTTCACACAACGAGTCACAAGTACTAATGAACAATGAAAAATGGTTCACACAACAAGTCACAATAACAAGGACAAATGGTTTACCCAATGAGTCAGAAGGACTAACAAACAAGGACAAATGGTTAACATAACGAGTTACAAGGACTAATTAACAAGGATAAATGGTTCACACAACAAGTCACAAGGACTAATTAACAAGGACAAATAGTTTACAAAATGAGTCACAAGGACTAATGAACAAGGACAAATGGTACACACAACGAGTCACAAGGACTAATTAACAGGGAAAAAAGGTTCACACAACAAGTAACAATAACAAGGACAAATGGTTTACACAACGAGTCACAAGGACTAATAAACAAGGACAAATGGTTTAAACAATGACTCATAAGGACTAAAGAACAAGGATAAATGATTCACACAACGAGTCACAAGGACTAATGAGTAAGGACAAATAGTTTACACAACGAGTCACAAGGACTAATGAACAGGGACAAATGGTTCACACAACGAGTCACAAGGACTAATGAAGAAGGAAAATGCTTCACACAACAAGTCACAACAACAAGGACAAATGATTTACACAACGAGTCACAAGGACTAATAAATAAGGACAAATGGTTCACACAAGGACCAAGGACTAAAGAAAAAGGATAAATGGTTCACACAACGAGCCACAAGGACTAAAGAAAAAGGATAAATGGTTCACACAACGAGCCACAAGGACTAATGAACAAGGACAAATGGTTCACACAACGAGTCACAAGGACTAATGAACAATGAAAAATGGTTCACACAACAAGTCACAATAACAAGGACAAATGGTTTACCCAATGAGTCACAAGGACTAATAAACAAGGACAAATGGTTAACATAACTAGTTACAAGGACTAATTAACAAGGATAAATGGTTCACACAACAAGTCACAAGGACTAATTAACAAGGACAAATAGTTTACAAAACGAGTCACAAGGACTAATGAACAAGAACAAATGGTACACACAACGAGTCACAAAGACTAATGAACAAGGACAAATAGTTTACACAATGAGTCACAAGGACTAATGACAAGGGACAAATGGTTCACACAACGAGTCACAAGGACTAATGAACAAGGAAAATGCATTACACAACAAGTCACAATAACAAGGACAAATAGTTTACACAACGAGTCACAAGGACTAATGAACAGGGACAAATGGTTCACACAACGAGTCACAAGTACTAATGAACAATGAAAAATGGTTCACACAACAAGTCACAATAACAAGGACAAATGGTTTACCCAATTAGTCACAAGGACTAATAAACAAGGACAAATGGTTAACATAACGAGTTACAAGGACTAATGAACAAGGATAAATGGTTCACACAACAAGTCACAAGGACTAATGAACAAGGACAAATAGTTTACAAAACGAATCACAAGGACTAATGAACAAGGACAAATGGTACACACAACGAGTCACAAGGACTAATTAACAGGGAAAAAAGGTTTACACAACAAGTCACAATAACAAGGACAAATGGTTTAAACAACGAGTCACAAGGACTAATAAACAAGAACAAATGGTTTAAACAACGAGTCATAAGGACTAAAGAACAAGGACAAATGGTTCACACAACGAGTCACAAGGACTAATGAGTAAGGACAAATAGTTTACACAACGAGTTACAAGGACTAATGAACAAGGATAAATGGTTCACACAACGAGTCACATGGACTAATGAACAAGGAAAATGCTTCACACAACAAGTCACAACAACAAGGACAAATGGTTTACACAACGAGTCACAAGGACTAATAAACAACGACAAATGGTTCACACAAAGAGTCACAAGGACTAATGAGTAAGGACAAATAGTTTACACAACGAGTCACAAGGACTAATGAACAGGGACAAATGGTTCACACAACGAGTCACAAGGACTAATGAACAAGGAAAATGCTTCACACAACAAGTCACAATAACAAGGACAAATAGTTTACACAACGAGTCACAAGGACTAATGAACAGGGACAAATGGTTCACACAACGAGTCACAAGTACTAATGAACAATGAAAAATGGTTCACACAACAAGTCACAATAACAAGGACAAATGGTTTACCCAATGAGTCACAAGGACTAACAAACAAGGACAAATGGTTAACATAACGAGTTAAAAGGACTAATTAACAAGGATAAATGGTTCACACAACAAGTCACAAGGACTAATTAACAAGGACAAATAGTTTACAAAATGAGTCACAAGGACTAATGAACAAGGACAAATGGTACACACAACGAGTCACAAGGACTAATTAACAGGGAAAAAAGGTTCACACAACAAGTAACAATAACAAGGACAAATGGTTTACACAACGAGTCACAAGGACTAATAAACAAGGACAAATGGTTTAAACAATGACTCATAAGGACTAAAGAACAAGGATAAATGATTCACACAACGAGTCACAAGGACTAATGAGTAAGGACAAATAGTTTACACAACGAGTCACAAGGACTAATGAACAGGGACAAATGGTTCACACAACGAGTCACAAGGACTAATGAACAAGGAAAATGCTTCACACAACAAGTCACAACAACAAGGACAAATGATTTACACAACGAGTCACAAGGACTAATAAATAAGAACAAATGGTTCACACAAGGACCAAGGACTAAAGAAAAAGGATAAATGGTTCACACAACGAGCCACAAGGACTAAAGAAAAAGGATAAATGGTTCACACAACGAGCCACAAGGACTAATGAACAAGGACAAATGGTTCACACAACGAGTCACAAGGACTAATGAACAATGAAAAATGGTTCACACAACAAGTCACAATAACAAGGACAAATGGTTTACCCAATGAGTCACAAGGACTAATAAACAAGGACAAATGGTTAACATAACTAGTTACAAGGACTAATTAACAAGGATAAATGGTTCACACAACAAGTCACAAGGACTAATTAACAAGGACAAATAGTTTACAAAATGAGTCACAAGGACTAATGAACAAGGACAAATGGTACACACAACGAGTCACAAGGACTAATTAACAGGGAAAAAAGGTTCACACAACAAGTAACAATAACAAGGACAAATGGTTTACACAACGAGTCTTAAGGACTAATAAACAAGGACAAATGGTTTAAACAATGACTCATAAGGACTAAAGAACAAGGATAAATGATTCACACAACGAGTCACAAGGACTAATGAGTAAGGACAAATAGTTTACACAACGAGTCACAAGGACTAATGAACAGGGACAAATGGTTCACACAACGAGTCACAAGGACTAATGAACAAGGAAAATGCTTCACACAACAAGTCACAACAACAAGGACAAATGATTTACACAACGAGTCACAAGGACTAATAAATAAGGACAAATGTTTCACACAAGGACCAAGGACTAAAGAAAAAGGATAAATGGTTCACACAACGAGCCACAAGGACTAAAGAAAAAGGATAAATGGTTCACACAACGAGCCACAAGGACTAATGAACAAGGACAAATGGTTCACACAACGAGTCACAAGGACTAATGAACAATGAAAAATGGTTCACACAACAAGTCACAATAACAAGGACAAATGGTTTACCCAATGAGTCACAAGGACTAATAAACAAGGACAAATGGTTAACATAACTAGTTACAAGGACTAATTAACAAGGATAAATGGTTCACACAACAAGTCACAAGGACCAATTAACAAGGACAAATAGTTTACAAAACGAGTCACAAGGACTAATGAACAAGGACAAATGGTACACACAACGAGTCACAAAGACTAATGAACAAGGACAAATAGTTTACACAATGAGTCACAAGGACTAATGACAAGGGACAAATGGTTCACACAACGAGTCACAAGGACTAATGAACAAGGAAAATGCTTCACACAACAAGTCACAATAACAAGGACAAATAGTTTACACAACGAGTCACAAGGACTAATGAACAGGGACAAATGGTTCACACAACGAGTCACAAGTACTAATGAACAATGAAAAATGGTTCACACAACAAGTCACAATAACAAGGACAAATGGTTTACCCAATGAGTCACAAGGACTAACAAACAAGGATAAATGGTTAACATAACGAGTTACAAGGACTAATTAACAAGGATAAATGATTCACACAACAAGTCACAAGGACTAATTAACAAGGAATAATAGTTTACAAAATGAGTCACAAGGACTAATGAACAAGGACAAATGGTACACACAACGAGTCACAAGGACTAATTAACAGGGAAAAAAGGTTCACACAACAAGTAACAATAACAAGGACAAATGGTTTACACAACGAGTCACAAGGACTAAGAAACAAGGACAAATGGTTTAAACAATGACTCATAAGGACTAAAGAACAAGGATAAATGGTTCACACAACGAGTCACAAGGACTAATGAGTAAGATCAAATAGTTTACACAACGAGTCACAAGGACTAATGAACAGGGACAAATGGTTCACACAACGAGTCACAAGGACTAATGAACAAGGAAAATGCTTCAGACAACAAGTCACAACAAGGACAAATGGTTTACACAACGAGTCACAAGGACTAATAAATAAGGACAAATGGTTCACACAAGGACCAAGGACTAAAGAAAAAGGATAAATGGTTCACACAACGAGCCACAAGGACTAATGAACAAGGACAAATGTTTCACACAACGAGTCACAAGGACAAATGGTTAACATATAAAGGACAAATGGTTCACACAACGAGTCACAAGGACTAATGAACAAGGTCAAATAGTTTACACAACGAGTCACAAGGACTAATGAACAAGGACAAATGATTCACACAACGAGTCACAAGGACTAATGAACAATGAAAAATGGTTCACACAACAAGTCACAATAACAAGGACAAATGGTTTACCCAATGAGTCACAAGAACTAATAAACAAAGACAAATGGTTAACATAACGAGTTACAAGGACTAATGAACAAAGATAAATGGTTCACACACCAAGTCAAGAGGACTAATAAACAAGGACAAATAGTTTACACAACGAGTCAGAAGGACTAATGAACAAGGACAAATGGTTCACACAACGAGTCACAAGGACTAATGAACAAGGTCAAATAGTTTACACAACGAGTCACAAGGACTAATGAACAAGGACAAATGGTTCACACAACGAGTCACAAGGACTAATGAACAATGAAAAATGGTTCACACAACAAGTCACAATAACAAGGACAAATGGTTAACCCAATGAGTCACAAGAACTAATAAACAAGGACAAATGGTTAACATAACTAGTTACAAGGACTAATTAACAAGGATAAATGGTTCACACAACAAGTCACAAGGACTAATTAACAAGGACAAATAGTTTACAAAACGAGTCACAAAGACTAATGAATAAGGACAAATGGCACACACAACGAGTCACAAAGACTAATGAACAAGGACAAATAGTTTACACAATGAGTCACAAGGACTAATGACAAGGGACAAATGGTTCACACAACGAGTCACAAGGACTAATGAACAAGGAAAATGCTTCACACAACAAGTCACAATAACAAGGACAAATCGTTTACACAACGAGTCACAAGGACTAATGAACAGGGACAAATGGTTCACACAACGAGTCACAAGTACTAATGAACAATGAAAAATGGTTCACACAACAAGTCACAATAACAAGGACAAATGGTTTATCCAATGAGTCACAAGGACTAACAAACAAGGACAAATGGTTAACATAACGAGTTACAAGGACTAATTAACAAGGATAAATGGTTCACACACCAACTCACAAGGACTAATTAACAAGGACAAATAGTTTACAAAATGAGTCACAAGGACTAATGAACAAGGATAAATGATTCACACAACGAGTCACAAGGACTAATGAGTAAGGTCAAATAGTTTACACAACGAGTCACAAGGACTAATGAACAGGGACAAATGGTTCACACAACGAGTCACAAGTACTAATGAACAAGGAAAATGCTTCACACAACAAGTCACAACAACAAGGACAAATGGTTTACACAACGAGTCACAAGGACTAATAAATAAGGACAAATGGTTCACACAAGGACCAAGGACTAAACAAAAAGGATAAATGGTTCACACAACGAGCCACAAGGACTAATGAACAAGGACAAATGGTTCACACAACGAGTCACAAGGACAAATGGTTAACATAACAAGGACAAATGGTTCACACAACGAGTCACAAGGACTAATGACCAAGGTCAAATAGTTTACACAACGAGTCACAAGGACTAATGAACAAGGACAAATGATTCACACAACGAGTCACAAGGACTAATGAACAATGAAAAATGGTTCACACAACAAGTCACAATAACAAGGACAAATGGTTTACCCAATGAGTCACAAGAACTAATAAACAAAGACAAATGGTTAACATAACGAGTTACAAGGACTAATCAACAAGGATAAATGGTTCACACACCAAGTCAAGAGGACTAATAAACAAGGACAAATAGTTTACACAACGAGTCACAAGGACTAATGAACAAGGACAAATGGTTCACACAACGAGTCACAAGGACTAATGAACAATGAAAAATGGTTCACACAACAAGTCACAATAACAAGGACAAATGGTTTACCCAATGAGTCACAAGAACTAATAAACAAGGACAAATGGTTCACACAAGGAGTCACAAGGACTAATGAACAATGAAAAATGGTTCACACAACAAGTCACAATAACAAGGACAAATGGTTTACCCAATGAGTCACAAGGACTAATAAACAAGGACAAATGGTTAACATAGCTAGTTACAAGGACTAATTAACAAGGATAAATGGTTCACACAACAAGTCACAAGGACTAATTAACAAGGACAAATAGTTTACAAAACGAGTCACAAGGACTAATGAACAAGGACAAATGGTACACACAACGAGTCACAAAGACTAATGAACAAGGACAAATAGTTTACACAATGAGTCACAAGGACTAATGACAAGGGACAAATGGTTCACACAACGAGTCACAAGGACTAATGAACAAGGAAAATGCTTCACACAACAAGTCACAATAACAAGGACAAATAGTTTACACAACGAGTCACAAGGACTAATGAACAGGGACAAATGGTTCACACAACGAGTCAAAAGTACTAATGAACAATGAAAAATGGTTCACACAACAAGTCACAATAACAAGGATAAACGGTTTACCCAATGAGTCACAAGGACTAACAAACAAGGACAAATGGTTAACATAACGAGTTACAAGGACTAATTAACAAGGATAAATGGTTCACACAACAAGTCACAAGGACTAATTAACAAGGACAAATAGTTTACAAAATGAGTCACAAGGACTAATGAACAAGAAGAAATGGTACACACAACGAGTCACAAGGACTAATTAACAGGGAAAAAAGGTTCACACAACAAGTAACAATAACAAGGACAAATGGTTTACACAACGAGTCACAAGGACTAATAAACAAGGACAAATGGTTTAAACAATGAGTCATAAGGACTAAAGAACAAGGATAAATGGTTCACACAACGAGTCACAAGGACTAATGAGTAAGGTCAAATAGTTTACACAACGAGTCACAAGGACTAATGAACAGGGACAAATGGTTCACACAACGAGTCACAAGGACTAATGAACAAGGAAAATGCTTTACACAACAAGTCACAACAACAAGGACAAATGGTTTACACAACGAGTCACAAGGACTAATAAATAAGGACAAATGGTTCACACAAGGACCAAGGACTAAAGAAAAAGGATAAATGGTTCACACAACGAGCCACAAGGACTAATGAACAAGGACAAATGTTTCACACAACGAGTCACAAGGACAAATGGTTAACATAACAAGGACAAATGGTTCACACAACGAGTCACAAGGACTAATGAACAAGGTCAAATAGTTTACACAACGAGTCACAAGGACTAATGAACAAGGACAAATGATTCACACAACGAGTCACAAGGACTAATGAACAATGAAAAATGGTTCACACAACAAGTCACAATAACAAGGACAAATGGTTTACCTAATGAGTCACAAGAACTAATAAACAAAGACAAATGGTTAACATAACGAGTTACAAGGACTAATGAACAATGATAAATGGTTCACACACCAAGTCAAGAGGACTAATAAACAAGGACAAATAGTTTACACAACGAGTCACAAGGACTAATGAACAAGGACAAATGGTTCACACAACGAGTCACAAGGACTAATGAACAAGGTCAAATAGTTTACACAACGAGTCACAAGGACTAATGAACAAGGACAAATGGTTCACACAACGAGTCACAAGGACTAATGAACAATGAAAAATGAAAAATGGTTCACACAACAAGTCACAATAACAAGGACAAATGGTTAACCCAATGAGTAACAAGAACTAATAAACAAGGACAAATGGTTCACACAAGGAGTCACAAGGACTAATGAACAATGAAAAATGGTTCACACAACAAGTCACAATAACAAGGACAAATGGTTTACCCAATGAGTCACAAGGACTAATAAACAAGGACAAATGGTTAACATAACTAGTTACAAGGACTAATTAACAAGGATAAATGGTTCACACAACAAATCACAAGGACTAATTAACAAGGACAAATAGTTTACAAAACGAGTCACAAGGACTAATGAACAAGGACAAATGGCACACACAACGAGTCACAAAGACTAATGAACATGGACAAATAGTTTACACAATGAGTCACAAGGACTAATGACAAGGGACAAATGGTTCACAAAACGAGTCACAAGGACTAATGAACAAGGAAAATGCTTCACACAACAAGTCACAATGACAAGGACAAATCGTTTACACAACGAGTCACAAGGACTAATGAACAGGGACAAATGGTTCACACAACGAGTCACAAGTACTAATGAACAATGAAAAATGGTTCACACAACAAGTCACAATAACAAGGACAAATGGTTTACCCAATGAGTCACAAGGACTAATAAACAAGGACAAATGGTTAACATAGCTAGTTACAAGGACTAATTAACAAGGATAAATGGTTCACACAACAAGTCACAAGGACTAATTAACAAGGACAAATAGTTTACAAAACGAGTCACAAGGACTAATGAACAAGGACAAATGGTACACACAACGAGTCACAAAGACTAATGAACAAGGACAAATAGTTTACACAATGAGTCACAAGGACTAATGACAAGGGACAAATGGTTCACACAACGAGTCACAAGGACTAATGAACAAGGAAAATGCTTCACACAACAAGTCACAATAACAAGGACAAATAGTTTACACAACGAGTCACAAGGACTAATGAACAGGGACAAATGGTTCACACAACGAGTCAAAAGTACTAATGAACAATGAAAAATGGTTCACACAACAAGTCACAATAACAAGGATAAACGGTTTACCCAATGAGTCACAAGGACTAACAAACAAGGACAAATGGTTAACATAACGAGTTACAAGGACTAATTAACAAGGATAAATGGTTCACACAACAAGTCACAAGGACTAATTAACAAGGACAAATAGTTTACAAAATGAGTCACAAGGACTAATGAACAAGAAGAAATGGTACACACAACGAGTCACAAGGACTAATTAACAGGGAAAAAAGGTTCACACAACAAGTAACAATAACAAGGACAAATGGTTTACACAACGAGTCACAAGGACTAATAAACAAGGACAAATGGTTTAAACAATGAGTCATAAGGACTAAAGAACAAGGATAAATGGTTCACACAACGAGTCACAAGGACTAATGAGTAAGGTCAAATAGTTTACACAACGAGTCACAAGGACTAATGAACAGGGACAAATGGTTCACACAACGAGTCACAAGGACTAATGAACAAGGAAAATGCTTTACACAACAAGTCACAACAACAAGGACAAATGGTTTACACAACGAGTCACAAGGACTAATAAATAAGGACAAATGGTTCACACAAGGACCAAGGACTAAAGAAAAAGGATAAATGGTTCACACAACGAGCCACAAGGACTAATGAACAAGGACAAATGTTTCACACAACGAGTCACAAGGACAAATGGTTAACATAACAAGGACAAATGGTTCACACAACGAGTCACAAGGACTAATGAACAAGGTCAAATAGTTTACACAACGAGTCACAAGGACTAATGAACAAGGACAAATGATTCACACAACGAGTCACAAGGACTAATGAACAATGAAAAATGGTTCACACAACAAGTCACAATAACAAGGACAAATGGTTTACCTAATGAGTCACAAGAACTAATAAACAAAGACAAATGGTTAACATAACGAGTTACAAGGACTAATGAACAATGATAAATGGTTCACACACCAAGTCAAGAGGACTAATAAACAAGGACAAATAGTTTACACAACGAGTCACAAGGACTAATGAACAAGGACAAATGGTTCACACAACGAGTCACAAGGACTAATGAACAAGGTCAAATAGTTTACACAACGAGTCACAAGGACTAATGAACAAGGACAAATGGTTCACACAACGAGTCACAAGGACTAATGAACAATGAAAAATGAAAAATGGTTCACACAACAAGTCACAATAACAAGGACAAATGGTTAACCCAATGAGTAACAAGAACTAATAAACAAGGACAAATGGTTCACACAAGGAGTCACAAGGACTAATGAACAATGAAAAATGGTTCACACAACAAGTCACAATAACAAGGACAAATGGTTTACCCAATGAGTCACAAGGACTAATAAACAAGGACAAATGGTTAACATAACTATTTACAAGGACTAATTAACAAGGATAAATGGTTCACACAACAAATCACAAGGACTAATTAACAAGGACAAATAGTTTACAAAACGAGTCACAAGGACTAATGAACAAGGACAAATGGCACACACAACGAGTCACAAAGACTAATGAACAAGGACAAATAGTTTACACAATGAGTCACAAGGACTAATGACAAGGGACAAATGGTTCACAAAACGAGTCACAAGGACTAATGAACAAGGAAAATGCTTCACACAACAAGTCACAATGACAAGGACAAATCGTTTACACAACGAGTCACAAGGACTAATGAACAGGGACAAATGGTTCACACAACGAGTCACAAGTACTAATGAACAATGAAAAATGGTTCACACAACAAGTCACAATAACAAGGACAAATGGTTTATCCAATGAGTCACAAGAACTAACAAACAAGGACAAATGGTTAACATAACGAGTTACAAGGACTAATTAACAAGGATAAATGGTTCACACACCAAGTCACAAGAACTAATTAACAAGGACAAATAGTTTACAAAATGAGTCACAAGGACTAATGAACAAGGATAAATGGTTCACACAACGAGTCACAAGGACTAATGAGTAAGGTCAAATAGTTTACACAACGAGTCACAAGGACTAATGAACAGGGAAAAATGGTTCAAACAACGAGTCACAAGGACTAATGAACAAGGAAAATGCTTCACACAACAAGTCACAACAACAAGGACAAATGGTTTACACAACGAGTCACAAGGACTAATAAATAAGGACAAATGGTTCACACAAGGACCAAGGACTAAAGAAAAAGGATAAATGGTTCAAACAACGAGCCACAAGGACTAATGAACAAGGACAAATGTTTCACACAACGAGTCACAAGGACAAATGGTTAACATAACAAGGACAAATGGTTCACACAACGAGTCAAAGGACTAATGAACAAGGACAAATAGTTTACACAACGAGTCACAAGGACTAATGAACAAGGACAAATGATTCACACAACGAGTCACAAGGACTAATGAACAATGAAAAATGGTTCACACAACAAGTCACAATAACAAGGACAAATGGTTTACCCAATGAGTTACAAGAACTAATAAACAAAGACAAATGGTTATCATAACGAGTTACTAGGGATAATGAACAATGATAAATGGTTCACACACCAAGTCAAGAGGACTAATAAACAAGGACAAATAGTTTACACAACGAGTCACAAGGACTAATGAACAAGGACAAATGGTTCACACAACGAGTCACAAGGACTAATGAACAAGGTCAAATAGTTTACACAACGAGTCACAAGGACTAATGAACAATGAAAAATGGTTCACACAACAAGTCACAATAACAAGGACAAATGGTTTACCCAATGAGTCACAAGAACTAATAAACAAGGACAAATGGTTCACACAAGGAGTCACAAGGACTAATGAACAATGAAAAATGGTTCACACAACAAGTCACAATAACAAGGACAAATGGTTTACCCAATGAGTCACAAGGACTAATAAACAAGGACAAATGGTTAACATAGCTAGTTACAAGGACTAATTAACAAGGATAAATGGTTCACACAACAAGTCACAAGGACTAATTAACAAGGACAAATAGTTTACAAAACGAGTCACAAGGACTAATGAACAAGGACAAATGGTACACACAACGAGTCACAAAGACTAATGAACAAGGACAAATAGTTTACACAATGAGTCACAAGGACTAATGACAAGGGACAAATGGTTCACACAACGAGTCACAAGGACTAATGAACAAGGAAAATGCTTCACACAACAAGTCACAATAACAAGGACAAATAGTTTACACAACGAGTCACAAGGACTAATGAACAGGGACAAATGGTTCACACAACGAGTCAAAAGTACTAATGAACAATGAAAAATGGTTCACACAACAAGTCACAATAACAAGGATAAACGGTTTACCCAATGAGTCACAAGGACTAACAAACAAGGACAAATGGTTAACATAACGAGTTACAAGGACTAATTAACAAGGATAAATGGTTCACACAACAAGTCACAAGGACTAATTAACAAGGACAAATAGTTTACAAAATGAGTCACAAGGACTAATGAACAAGAAGAAATGGTACACACAACGAGTCACAAGGACTAATTAACAGGGAAAAAAGGTTCACACAACAAGTAACAATAACAAGGACAAATGGTTTACACAACGAGTCACAAGGACTAATAAACAAGGACAAATGGTTTAAACAATGAGTCATAAGGACTAAAGAACAAGGATAAATGGTTCACACAACGAGTCACAAGGACTAATGAGTAAGGTCAAATAGTTTACACAACGAGTCACAAGGACTAATGAACAGGGACAAATGGTTCACACAACGAGTCACAAGGACTAATGAACAAGGAAAATGCTTCACACAACAAGTCACAACAACAAGGACAAATGGTTTACACAACGAGTCACAAGGACTAATAAATAAGGACAAATGGTTCACACAAGGACCAAGGACTAAGGAAAAAGGATAAATGGTTCACACAACGAGCCACAAGGACTAATGAACAAGGACAAATGTTTCACACAACGAGTCACAAGGACAAATGGTTAACATAACAAGGACAAATGGTTCACACAACGAGTCACAAGGACTAATGAACAAGGTCAAATAGTTTACACAACGAGTCACAAGGACTAATGAACAAGGACAAATGATTCACACAACGAGTCACAAGGACTAATGAACAATGAAAAATGGTTCACACAACAAGTCACAATAACAAGGACAAATGGTTTACCTAATGAGTCACAAGAACTAATAAACAAAGACAAATGGTTAACATAACGAGTTACAAGGACTAATGAACAATGATAAATGGTTCACACACCAAGTCAAGAGGACTAATAAACAAGGACAAATAGTTTACACAACGAGTCACAAGGACTAATGAACAAGGACAAATGGTTCACACAACGAGTCACAAGGACTAATGAACAAGGTCAAATAGTTTACACAACGAGTCACAAGGACTAATGAACAAGGACAAATGGTTCACACAACGAGTCACAAGGACTAATGAACAATGAAAAATGAAAAATGGTTCACACAACAAGTCACAATAACAAGGACAAATGGTTAACCCAATGAGTAACAAGAACTAATAAACAAGGACAAATGGTTCACACAAGGAGTCACAAGGACTAATGAACAATGAAAAATGGTTCACACAACAAGTCACAATAACAAGGACAAATGGTTTACCCAATGAGTCACAAGGACTAATAAACAAGGACAAATGGTTAACATAACTAGTTACAAGGACTAATTAACAAGGATAAATGGTTCACACAACAAGTCACAAGGACTAATTAACAAGGACAAATAGTTTACAAAACGAGTCACAAGGACTAATGAACAAGGACAAATGGCACACACAACGAGTCACAAAGACTAATGAACAAGGACAAATAGTTTACACAATGAGTCACAAGGACTAATGACAAGGGACAAATGGTTCACAAAACGAGTCACAAGGACTAATGAACAAGGAAAATGCTTCACACAACAAGTCACAATGACAAGGACAAATCGTTTACACAACGAGTCACAAGGACTAATGAACAGGGACAAATGGTTCACACAACGAGTCACAAGTACTAATGAACAATGAAAAATGGTTCACACAACAAGTCACAATAACAAGGACAAATGGTTTATCCAATGAGTCACAAGGACTAACAAACAAGGACAAATGGTTAACATAACGAGTTACAAGGACTAATTAACAAGGATAAATGGTTCACACACCAAGTCACAAGGACTAATTAACAAGGACAAATAGTTTACAAAATGAGTCACAAGGACTAATGAACAAGGATAAATGGTTCACACAACGAGTCACAAGGACTAATGAGTAAGGTCAAATAGTTTACACAACGAGTCACAAGGACTAATGAACAGGGACAAATGGTTCAAACAACGAGTCACAAGGACTAATGAACAAGGAAAATGCTTCACACAACAAGTCACAACAACAAGGACAAATGGTTTACACAACGAGTCACAAGGACTAATAAATAAGGACAAATGGTTCACACAAGGACCAAGGACTAAAGAAAAAGGATAAATGGTTCAAACAACGAGCCACAAGGACTAATGAACAAGGACAAATGTTTCACACAACGAGTCACAAGGACAAATGGTTAACATAACAAGGACAAATGGTTCACACAACGAGTCAAAGGACTAATGAACAAGGTCAAATAGTTTACACAACGAGTCACAAGGACTAATGAACAAGGACAAATGATTCACACAACGAGTCACAAGGACTAATGAACAATGAAAAATGGTTCACACAACAAGTCACAATAACAAGGACAAATGGTTTACCCAATGAGTCACAAGAACTAATAAACAAAGACAAATGGTTATCATAACGAGTTACTAGGGATAATGAACAATGATAAATGGTTCACACACCAAGTCAAGAGGACTAATAAACAAGGACAAATAGTTTACACAACGAGTCACAAGGACTAATGAACAAGGACAAATGGTTCACACAACGAGTCACAAGGACTAATGAACAAGGTCAAATAGTTTACACAACGAGTCACAAGGACTAATGAACAAGGACAAATGGTACACACAACGAGTCACAAGGACTAATGAACAATGAAAAATGAAAAATGGTTCACACAACAAGTCACAATAACAAGGACAAATGGTTAACCCAATGAGTAACAAGAACTAATAAACAAGGACAAATGGTTCACACAAGGAGTCACAAGGACTAATGAACAATGAAAAATGGTTCACACAACAAGTCACAATAACAAGGACAAATGGTTTACCCAATGAGTCACAAGGACTAATAAACAAGGACAAATGGTTAACATAACTAGTTACAAGGACTAATTAACAAGGATAAATGGTTCACACAACAAGTCACAAGGACTAATTAACAAGGACAAATAGTTTACAAAACGAGTCACAAGGACTAATGAACAAGGACAAATGGCACACACAACGAGTCACAAAGACTAATGAACAAGGACAAATAGTTTACACAATGAGTCACAAGGACTAATGACAAGGGACAAATGGTTCACAAAACGAGTCACAAGGACTAATGAACAAGGAAAATGCTTCACACAACAAGTCACAATAACAAGGACAAATCGTTTACACAACGAGTCACAAGGACTAATGAACAGGGACAAATGGTTCACACAACGAGTCACAAGTACTAATGAACAATGAAAAATGGTTCACACAACAAGTCACAATAACAAGGACAAATGGTTTATCCAATGAGTCACAAGGACTAACAAACAAGGACAAATGGTTAACATAACGAGTTACAAGGACTAATTAACAAGGATAAATGGTTCACACACCAAGTCACAAGGACTAATTAACAAGGACAAATAGTTTACAAAATGAGTCACAAGGACTAATGAACAAGGATAATGGTTCACACAACGAGTCACAAGGACTAATGAGTAAGGTCAAATAGTTTACACAACGAGTCACAAGGACTAATGAACAGGGACAAATGGTTCAAACAACGAGTCACAAGGACTAATGAACAAGGAAAATGCTTCACACAACAAGTCACAACAACAAGGACAAATGGTTTACACAACGAGTCACAAGGACTAATAAATAAGGACAAATGGTTCACACAAGGACCAAGGACTAAAGAAAAAGGATAAATGGTTCAAACAACGAGCCACAAGGACTAATGAACAAGGACAAATGTTTCACACAACGAGTCACAAGGACAAATGGTTAACATAACAAGGACAAATGGTTCACACAACGAGTCACAAGGACTAATGAACAAGGTCAAATAGTTTACACAACGAGTCACAAGGACTAATGAACAAGGACAAATGATTCACACAACGAGTCACAAGGACTAATGAACAATGAAAAATGGTTCACACAACAAGTCACAATAACAAGGACAAATGGTTTACCCAATGAGTCACAAGAACTAATAAACAAAGACAAATGGTTATCATAACGAGTTACAAGGGATAATGAACAATGATAAATGGTTCACACACCAAGTCAAGAGGACTAATAAACAAGGACAAATAGTTTACACAACGAGTCACAAGGACTAATGAACAAGGACAAATGGTTCACACAACGAGTCACAAGGACTAATGAACAAGGTCAAATAGTTTACACAACGAGTCACAAGGACTAATGAACAAGGACAAATGGTTCACACAACGAGTCACAAGGACTAATGAACAATGAAAAATGGTTCACACAACAAGTCACAATAACAAGGACAAATGGTTAACCCAATGAGTCACAAGAACTAATAAACAAGGACAAATGGTTCACACAAGGAGTCACAAGGACTAATGAACAATGAAAAATGGTTCACACAACAAGTAACAATAACAAGGACAAATGGTTTACCCAATGATTCACAAGGACTAATAAACAAGGACAAATGGTTAACATAACTAGTTACAAGGACTAATTAACAAGGATAAATGGTTCACACAACAAGTCACAAGGACTAATTAACAAGGACAAATAGTTTACAAAACGAGTCACAAGGACTAATGAACAAGGACAAATGGCACACACAACGAGTCACAAAGACTAATGAACAAGGACAAATAGTTTACACAATGAGTCACAAGGACTAATGACAAGGGACAAATGGTTCACACAACGAGTCACAAGGACTAATGAACAAGGAAAATGCTTCACACAACAAGTCACAATAACAAGGACAAATCGTTTACACAACGAGTCACAAGGACTAATGAACAGGGACAAATGGTTCACACAACGAGTCACAAGTACTAATGAACAATGAAAAAAGGTTCACACAACAAGTCACAATAACAAGGACAAATGGTTTATCCAATGAGTCACAAGGACTAACAAACAAGGACAAATGGTTAACATAACGAGTTACAAGGACTAATTAACAAGGATAAATGGTTCACACACCAAGTCACAAGGACTAATTAACAAGGACAAATAGTTTACAAAATGAGTCACAAGGACTAATGA
Organism: Silene latifolia; assembly: GCF_048544455.1. Classification (NCBI taxonomy): domain Eukaryota; kingdom Viridiplantae; phylum Streptophyta; class Magnoliopsida; order Caryophyllales; family Caryophyllaceae; genus Silene; species Silene latifolia. The sequence continues at coordinate 50,000,822 of NC_133531.1, forward strand.
ACAAGGATAAATGGTTCACACAACGAGTCACAAGGACTAATGAGTAAGGTCAAATAGTTTACACAACGAGTCACAAGGACTAATGAACAGGGACAAATGGTTCACACAACGAGTCACAAGGACTAATGAACAAGGAAAATGCTTCACACAACAAGTCACAACAACAAGGACAAATGGTTTACACAACGAGTCACAAGGACTAATAAATAAGGACAAATGGTTCACACAAGGACCAAGGACTAAACAAAAAGGATAAATGGTTCACACAACGAGCCACAAGGACTAATGAACAAGGACAAATGTTTCACACAACGAGTCACAAGGACAAATGGTTAACATAACAAGGACAAATGGTTCACACAACGAGTCACAAGGACTAATGAACAAGGTCAAATAGTTTACACAACGAGTCACAAGGACTAATGAACAAGGACAAATGATTCACACAACGAGTCACAAGGACTAATGAACAATGAAAAATGGTTCACACAACAAGTCACAATAACAAGGACAAATGGTTTACCCAATGAGTCACAAGTACTAATAAACAAAGACAAATGGTTAACATAACAAGTTACAAGGACTAATGAACAATGATAAATGGTTCACACACCAAGTCAAGAGGACTAATAAACAAGGACAAATAGTTTACACAACGAGTCACAAGGACTAATGAACAAGGACAAATGGTTCACACAACGAGTCACAAGGACTAATGAACAAGGTCAAATAGTTTACACAACGAGTCACAAGGACTAATGAACAAGGACAAATGGTTCACACAACGAGTCACAAGGACTAATGAACAATGAAAAATGGTTCACACAACAAGTCACAATAACAAGGACAAATGGTTAATCCAATGAGTCACAAGAACTAATAAACAAGGACAAATGGTTCACACAAGGAGTCACAAGGACTAATGAACAATGAAAAATGGTTCACACAACAAGTCACAATAACAAGGACAAATGGTTTAACCAATGAGTCACAAGGACTAATAAACAAGGACAAATGGTTAACATAACTAGTTACAAGGACTAATTAACAAGGATAAATGGTTCACACAACAAGTCACAAGGACTAATTAACAAGGACAAATAGTTTACAAAACGAGTCACAAGGACTAATGAACAAGGACAAATGGCACACACAACGAGTCACAAAGACTAATGAACAAGGACAAATTGTTTACACAATGAGTCACAAGGACTAATGACAAGGGACAAATGGTTCACACAACGAGTCACAAGGACTAATGAACAAGGAAAATGCTTCACACAACAAGTCACAACAACAAGGACAAATGGTTTACACAACGAGTCACAAGGACTAATAAATAAGGACAAATGGTTCACACAAGGACCAAGGACTAAACAAAAAGGATAAATGGTTCACACAACGAGCCACAAGGACTAATGAACAAGGACAAATGGTTCACACAATGAGTCACAAGGACAAATGGTTAACATAACAAGGACAAATGGTTCACACAACGAGTCACAAGGACTAATGAACAAGGTCAAATAGTTTACACAACGAGTCACAAGGACTAATGAACAAGGACAAATGATTCACACAAAGAGTCACAAGGACTAATGAACAATGAAAAATGGTTCACACAACAAGTCACAATAACAAGGACAAATGGTTTACCCAATGAGTCACAAGAACTAATAAACAAAGACAAATGGTTAACATAACGAGTTACAAGGACTAATGAACAAGGATAAATGGTTCACACACCAAGTCAAGAGGACTAATAAACAAGGACAAATAGTTTACACAACGAGTCACAAGGACTAATGAACAAGGACAAATGGTTCACACAACGAGTCACAAGGACTAATGAACAAGGTCAAATAGTTTACACAACGAGTCACAAGGACTAATGAACACGGACAAATGGTTCACACAACGAGTCACAAGGACTAATGAACAATGAAAAATGGTCACACAACAAGTCACAATAACAAGGACAAATGGTTTACCCAATGAGTCACAAGAACTAATAAAAAAGGACAAATGGTTCACACAAGGAGTCACAAAGACTAATGAACAATGAAAAATGGTTCACACAACAAGTCACAATAACAAGGACAAATGGTTTACCCAATGAGTCACAAGGACTAATAAACAAGGACAAATGGTTAACATAACTAGTTACATGGACTAATTAACAAGGATAAATGGTTCACACAACAAGTCACAAGGACTAATTAACAAGGACAAATAGTTTACAAAACGAGTCACAAGGACTAATGAACAAGGACAAATGGTACACACAACGAGTCACAAAGACTAATGAACAAGGACAAATAGTTTACACAATGAGTCACAAGGACTAATGACAAGGGACAAATGGTTCACACAACGAGTCACAAGGACTAATGAACAAGGAAAATGCTTCACACAACAAGTCACAATAACAAGGACAAATAGTTTACACCATGAGTCACAAGGACTAATGAACAGGGACAAATGGTTCACACAACGAGTCACAAGTACTAATGAACAATGAAAAATGGTTCACACAACAAGTCACAATAACAAGGATAAATGGTTTACCCAATGAGTCACAAGGACTAACAAACAAGGAGAAATGGTTAACATAACGAGTTACAAGGACTAATTAACAAGGATAAATGGTTAACACAACAAGTCACAAGGACTAATTAACAAGGACAAATAGTTTACAAAATGAGTCACAAGGACTAATGAACAAGGACAAATGGTACACACAACGAGTCACAAGGGCTAATTAACAGGGAAAAAAGGTTCACACAACAAGTAACAATAACAAGGACAAATGGTTTACACAACGAGTCACAAGAACTAATAAACAAGGACAAATGGTTTAAACAATGAGTCATAAGGACTAAAGAACAAGGATAAATGGTTCACACAACGAGTCACAAGGACTAATGAGTAAGGTCAAATAGTTTACACAACGAGTCACAAGGACTAATGAACAGGGACAAATGGTTCACACAACGAGTCACAAGGACTAATGAACAAGGAAAATGCTTCACACAACAAGTCACAATAACAAGGACAAATCGTTTACACAACGAGTCACAAGGACTAATGAACAGGGACAAATGGTTCACACAACGAGTCACAAGTACTAATGAACAATGAAAAATGGTTCACACAACAAGTCACAATAACAAGGACAAATGGTTTATCCAATGAGTCACAAGGACTAACAAACAAGGACAAATGGTTAACATAACGAGTTACAAGGACTAATTAACAAGGATAAATGGTTCACACACCAAGTCACAAGGACTAATTAACAAGGACAAATAGTTTACAAAATGAGTCACAAGGACTAATGAACAAGGATAAATGGTTCACACAACGAGTCACAAGGACTAATGAGTAAGGTCAAATAGTTTACACAACGAGTCACAAGGACTAATGAACAGGGACAAATGGTTCACACAACGAGTCACAAGGACTAATGAACAAGGAAAATGCTTCACACAACAAGTCACAACAACAAGGACAAATGGTTTACACAACGAGTCACAAGGACTAATAAATAAGGACAAATGGTTCACACAAGGACCAAGGACTAAACAAAAAGGATAAATGGTTCACACAACGAGCCACAAGGACTAATGAACAAGGACAAATGGTTCACACAACGAGTCACAAGGACAAATGGTTAACATAACAAGGACAAATGGTTCACACAACGAGTCACAAGGACTAATGAACAAGGTCAAATAGTTTACACAACGAGTCACAAGGACTAATGAACAAGGACAAATGATTCACACAACGAGTCACAAGGACTAATGAACAATGAAAAATGGTTCACACAACAAGTCACAATAACAAGGACAAATGGTTTACCCAATGAGTCACAAGAACTAATAAACAAAGACAAATGGTTAACATAACGAGTTACAAGGACTAATGAACAATGATAAATGGTTCACACACCAAGTCAAGAGGACTAATAAACAAGGACAAATAGTTTACACAACGAGTCACAAGGACTAATGAACAAGGACAAATGGTTCACACAACGAGTCACAAGGACTAATGAACAAGGTCAAATAGTTTACACAACGAGTCACAAGGACTAATGAACAAGGACAAATGGTTCACACAACGAGTCACAAGGACTAATGAACAATGAAAAATGGTTCACACAACAAGTCACAATAACAAGGACAAATGGTTAACCCAATGAGTCACAAGAACTAATAAACAAGGACAAATGGTTCACACAAGGAGTCACAAGGACTAATGAACAATGAAAAATGGTTCACACAACAAGTCACAATAACAAGGACAAATGGTTTACCCAATGAGTCACAAGGACTAATAAACAAGGACAAATGGTTAACATAACTAGTTACAAGGACTAATTAACAAGGATAAATGGTTCACACAACAAGTCACAAGGACTAATTAACAAGGACAAATAGTTCACAAAACGAGTCACAAGGACTAATGAACAAGGACAAATGGCACACACAACGAGTCACAAAGACTAATGAACAAGGACAAATAGTTTACACAATGAGTCACAAGGACTAATGACAAGGGACAAATGGTTCACACAACGAGTCACAAGGACTAATGAACAAGGAAAATGCTTCACACAACAAGTCACAACAACAAGGACAAATGGTTTACGCAACGAGTCACAAGGACTAATAAATAAGGACAAATGGTTCACACAAGGACCAAGGACTAAACAAAAAGGATAAATGGTTCACACAACGAGCCACAAGGACTAATGAACAAGGACAAATGGTTCACACAACGAGTCACAAGGACAAATGGTTAACATAACAAGGACAAATGGTTCACACAACGAGTCACAAGGACTAATGAACAAGGTCAAATAGTTAACACAACGAGTCACAAGGACTAATGAACAAGGACAAATGATTCACACAATGAGTCACAAGGACTAATGAACAATGAAAAATGGTTCACACAACAAGTCACAATAACAAGGACAAATGGTTTACCCAATGAGTCACAAGAACTAATAAACAAAGACAAATGGTTAACATAACGAGTCACAAGGACTAATGAACAAGGATAAATGGTTCACAAAACAAGTCACAAGGACTAATTAACAAGGACAAATAGTTTACAAAACGAGTCACAAGGACTAATGAACAAGGACAAATGGTACACACAACGAGTCACAAAGACTAATGAACAAGGACAAATAGTTTACACAATGAGTCACAAGGACTAATGACAAGGGACAAATGGTTCACACAACGAGTCACAAGGACTAATGAACAAGGAAAATGCTTCACACAACAAGTCACAATAACAAGGACAAATAGTTTACACAACGAGTCACAAGGACTAATGAACAGGGACAAATGGTTCACACAACGAGTCACAAGTTCTAATGAACAATGAAAAATGGTTCACATAACAAGTCACAATAACAAGAATAAATGGTTTACCCAATGAGTCACAAGGACTAACAAACAAGGACAAATGGTTAACATAACGAGTTACAAGGACTAATTAACAAGGATAAATGGTTCACACAACAAGTCACAAGGACTAATTAACAAGGACAAATAGTTTACAAAATGAGTCACAAGGACTAATGAACAAGGACAAATGGTACACACAACGAGTCACAAGGACTAATTAACAGGGAAAAAAGGTTCACACAACAAGTAACAATAACAAGGACAAATTGTTTACACAACGAGTCACAAGGACTAATAAACAAGGACAAATGGTTTAAACAATGAGTCATAAGGACTAAAGAACAAGGATAAATGGTTCACACAACGAGTCACAAGGACTAATGAGTAAGGTCAAATAGTTTACACAACGAGTCACAAGGACTAATGAACAAGGACAAATGGTTCACACAACGAGTCACAAGGACTAATGAACAAGGAAAATGCTTCATACAACAAGTCACAACAACAAGGACAAATGGTTTACACAACGAGTCACAAGGACTAATAAATAAGGACAAATGGTTCACACAAGGACCAAGGACTAAAGAAAAAGGATAAATGGTTCACACAACGAGCCACAAGGACTAATGAACAAGGACAAATGTTTCACACAACGAGTCACAAGGACAAATGGTTAACATAACAAGGACAAATGGTTCACACAACGAGTCACAAGGACTAATGAACAAGGTCAAATAGTTTACACAACGAGTCACAAGGACTAATGAACAAGGACAAATGATTCACACAACGAGTCACAAGGACTAATGAACAATGAAAAATGGTTCACACAACAAGTCACAATAACAAGGACAAATGGTTTACCCAAGGAGTCACAAGAACTAATAAACAAAGACAAATGGTTAACATAACGAGTTACAAGGACTAATGAACAATGATAAATGGTTCACACACCAAGTCAAGAGGACTAATAAACAAGGACAAATAGTTTACACAACGAGTCACAAGGACTAATGAACAAGGACAAATGGTTCACACAACGAGTCACAAGGACTAATGAACAAGGTCAAATAGTTTACACAACGAGTCACAAGGACTAATGAACAAGGACAAATGGTTCACACAACGAGTCACAAGGACTAATGAACAATGAAAAATGGTTCACACAACAAGTCACAATAACAAGGACAAATGGTTAACCCAATGAGTCACAAGAACTAATAAACAAGGACAAATGGTTCACACAAGGAGTCACAAGGACTAATAAACAATGAAAAATGGTTCACACAACAAGTCACAATAACAAGGACAAATGGTTTACCCAATGAGTCACAAGGACTAATAAACAAGGACAAATGGTTAACATAACTAGTTACAAGGACTAATTAACAAGGATAAATGGTTCACACAACAAGTCACAAGGACTAATTAACAAGGACAAATAGTTTACAAAACGAGTCACAAGAACTAATGAACAAGGACAAATGGCACACACAACGAGTCACAAAGACTAATGAACAAGGACAAATAGTTTACACAATGAGTCACAAGGACTAATGACAAGGGACAAATGGTTCACACAACGAGTCACAAGGACTAATGAACAAGGAAAATGCTTCACACAACAAGTCACAATAACAAGGACAAATAGTTTACACAACGAGTCACAAGGACTAATGAACAGGGACAAATGGTTCACACAACGAGTCACAAGTTCTAATGAACAATGAAAAATGGTTCACACAACAAGTCACAATAACAAGGATAAATGGTTTACCCAATGAGTCACAAGGACTAACAAACAAGGACAAATGGTTAACATAACGAGTCACAAGGACTAATGAACAAGGATAAATGGTTCACAAAACAAGTCACAAGGACTAATTAACAAGGACAAATAGTTTACAAAACGAGTCACAAGGACTAATGAACAAGGACAAATGGTACACACAACGAGTCACAAAGACTAATGAACAAGGACAAATAGTTTACACAATGAGTCACAAGGACTAATGACAAGGGACAAATGGTTCACACAACGAGTCACAAGGACTAATGAACAAGGAAAATGCTTCACACAACAAGTCACAATAACAAGGACAAATAGTTTACACAACGAGTCACAAGGACTAATGAACAGGGACAAATGGTTCACACAACGAGTCACAAGTTCTAATGAACAATGAAAAATGGTTCACATAACAAGTCACAATAACAAGAATAAATGGTTTACCCAATGAGTCACAAGGACTAACAAACAAGGACAAATGGTTAACATAACGAGTTACAAGGACTAATTAACAAGGATAAATGGTTCACACAACAAGTCACAAGGACTAATTAACAAGGACAAATAGTTTACAAAATGAGTCACAAGGACTAATGAACAAGGACAAATGGTACACACAACGAGTCACAAGGACTAATTAACAGGGAAAAAAGGTTCACACAACAAGTAACAATAACAAGGACAAATTGTTTACACAACGAGTCACAAGGACTAATAAACAAGGACAAATGGTTTAAACAATGAGTCATAAGGACTAAAGAACAAGGATAAATGGTTCACACAACGAGTCACAAGGACTAATGAGTAAGGTCAAATAGTTTACACAACGAGTCACAAGGACTAATGAACAAGGACAAATGGTTCACACAACGAGTCACAAGGACTAATGAACAAGGAAAATGCTTCATACAACAAGTCACAACAACAAGGACAAATGGTTTACACAACGAGTCACAAGGACTAATAAATAAGGACAAATGGTTCACACAAGGACCAAGGACTAAAGAAAAAGGATAAATGGTTCACACAACGAGCCACAAGGACTAATGAACAAGGACAAATGTTTCACACAATGAGTCACAAGGACAAATGGTTAACATAACAAGGACAAATGGTTCACACAACGAGTCACAAGGACTAATGAACAAGGTCAAATAGTTTACACAACGAGTCACAAGGACTAATGAACAAGGACAAATGATTCACACAACGAGTCACAAGGACTAATGAACAATGAAAAATGGTTCACACAACAAGTCACAATAACAAGGACAAATGGTTTACCCAAGGAGTCACAAGAACTAATAAACAAAGACAAATGGTTAACATAACGAGTTACAAGGACTAATGAACAATGATAAATGGTTCACACACCAAGTCAAGAGGACTAATAAACAAGGACAAATAGTTTACACAACGAGTCACAAGGACTAATGAACAAGGACAAATGGTTCACACAACGAGTCACAAGGACTAATGAACAAGGTCAAATAGTTTACACAACGAGTCACAAGGACTAATGAACAAGGACAAATGGTTCACACAACGAGTCACAAGGACTAATGAACAATGAAAAATGGTTCACACACCAAGTCACAATAACAAGGACAAATGGTTAACCCAATGAGTCACAAGAACTAATAAACAAGGACAAATGGTTCACACAAGGAGTCACAAGGACTAATAAACAATGAAAAATGGTTCACACAACAAGTCACAATAACAAGGACAAATGGTTTACCCAATGAGTCACAAGGACTAATAAACAAGGACAAATGGTTAACATAACTAGTTACAAGGACTAATTAACAAGGATAAATGGTTCACACAACAAGTCACAAGGACTAATTAACAAGGACAAATAGTTTACAAAACGAGTCACAAGGACTAATGAACAAGGACAAATGGCACACACAACGAGTCACAAAGACTAATGAACAAGGACAAATAGTTTACACAATGAGTCACAAGGACTAATGACAAGGGACAAATGGTTCACACAACGAGTCACAAGGACTAATGAACAAGGAAAATGCTTCACACAACAAGTCACAATAACAAGGACAAATAGTTTACACAACGAGTCACAAGGACTAATGAACAGGGACAAATGGTTCACACAACGAGTCACAAGTTCTAATGAACAATGAAAAATGGTTCACACAACAAGTCACAATAACAAGGATAAATGGTTTACCCAATGAGTCACAAGGACTAACAAACAAGGACAAATGGTTAACATAACGAGTTACAAGGACTAATTAACAAGGATAAATGGTTCACACAACAAGTCACAAGGACTAATTAACAAGGACAAATAGTTTACAAAATGAGTCACAAGGACTAATGAACAAGGACAAATGGTACACACAACGAGTCACAAGGACTAATTAACAGGGAAAAAAGGTTCACACAACAAGTAACAATAACAAGGACAAATGGTTTACACAACGAGTCACAAGGACTAATAAACAAGGACAAATGGTTTAAACAATGAGTCATAAGGACTAAAGAACAAGGATAAATGGTTCACACAACGAGTCACAAGGACTAATGAGTAAGAGCAAATAGTTTACACAACGAGTCACAAGGACTAATGAACAGGGACAAATGGTTCACACAACGAGTCACAAGGACTAATGAACAAGGAAAATGCTTCACACAACAAGTCACAACAACAAGGACAAATGGTTTACACAACGAGTCACAAGGACTAATAAATAAGGACAAATGGTTCACACAAGGACCAAGGACTAAAGAAAAAGGATAAATGGTTCACACAACAAGCCACAAGGACTAATGAACAAGGACAAATGTTTCACACAACGAGTCACAAGGACAAATGGTTAACATAACAAGGACAAATGGTTCACACAACGAGTCACAAGGACTAATGAACAAGGTCAAATAGTTTACACAACGAGTCACAAGGACTAATGAACAAGGACAAATGATTCACACAACGAGTCACAAGGACTAATGAACAATGAAAAATGGTTCACACAACAAGTCACAATAACAAGGACAAATGGTTTACCCAAGGAGTCACAAGAACTAATAAACAAAGACAAATGGTTAACATAACGAGTTACAAGGACTAATGAACAATGATAAATGGTTCACACACCAAGTGAAGAGGACTAATAAACAAGGACAAATAGTTTACACAACGAGTCACAAGGACTAATGAACAAGGACAAATGGTTCACACAACGAGTCACAAGGACTAATGAACAAGGTCAAATAGTTTACACAACGAGTCACAAGGACTAATGAACAAGGACAAATGGTTCACACAACGAGTCACAAGGACTAATGAACAATGAAAAATGGTTCACACAACAAGTCACAATAACAAGGACAAATGGTTAACCCAATGAGTCACAAGAACTAATAAACAAGGACAAATTGTTCACACAAGGAGTCACAAGGACTAATAAACAATGAAAAATGGTTCACACAACAAGTCACAATAACAAGGACAAATGGTTTACCCAATGAGTCACAAGGACTAATAAACAAGGACAAATGGTTAACATAACTAGTTACAAGGACTAATTAACAAGGATAAATGGTTCACACAACAAGTCACAAGGACTAATTAACAAGGACAAATAGTTTACAAAACGAGTCACAAGGACTAATGAACAAGGACAAATGGCACACACAACGAGTCACAAAGACTAATGAACAAGGACAAATAGTTTACACAATGAGTCACAAGGACTAATGACAAGGGACAAATGGTTCACACAACGAGTCACAAGGACTAATGAACAAGGAAAATGCTTCACACAACAAGTCACAATAACAAGGACAAATCGTTTACACAACGTGTCACAAATACTAATGAACAGGGACAAATGGTTCACACAACGAGTCACAAGTACTAATGAACAATGAAAAATGGTTCACACAACAAGTCACAATAACAAGGACAAATGGTTTATCCAATGAGTCACAAGGACTAACAAACAAGGACACATGGTTAACATAACGAGTTACAAGGACTAATTAACAAGGATAAATGGTTCACACACCAAGTCACAAGGACTAATTAACAAGGACAAATAGTTTACAAAATGAGTCACAAGGACTAATGAACAAGGATAAATGGTTCACACAACGAGTCACAAGGACTAATGAGTAAGGTCAAATAGTTTACACAACGAGTCACAAGGACTAATGAACAGGGACAAATGGTTCACACAACGAGTCACAAGGACTAATGAACAAGGAAAATGCTTCACACAACAAGTCACAACAACAAGGACAAATGGTTTACACAACGAGTCACAAGGACTAATAAATAAGGACAAATGGTTCACACAAGGACCAAGGACTAAACAAAAAGGATAAATGGTTCACACAACGAGCCACAAGGACTAATGAACAAGGACAAATGGTTCACACAACGAGTCACAAGGACAAATGGTTAACATAACAAGGACAAATGGTTCACACAACGAGTCACAAGGACTAATGAACAAGGTCAAATAGTTTACACAACGAGTCACAAGGACTAATGAACAAGGACAAATGATTCACACAACGAGTCACAAGGACTAATGAACAATGAAAAATGGTTCACACAACAAGTCACAATAACAAGGACAAATGGTTTACCCAATGAGTCACAAGAACTAATAAACAAAGACAAATGGTTAACATAACGAGTTACAAGGACTAATGAACAATGATAAATGGTTCACACACCAAGTCAAGAGGACTAATAAACAAGGACAAATAGTTTACACAACGAGTCACAAGGACTAATGAACAAGGACAAATGGTTCACACAACGAGTCACAAGGACTAATGAACAAGGTCAAATAGTTTACACAACGAGTCACAAGGACTAATGAACAAGGACAAATGGTTCACACAACGAGTCACAAGGACTAATGAACAATGAAAAATGGTTCACACAACAAGTCACAATAACAAGGACAAATGGTTAACCCAATGAGTCACAAGAACTAATAACACAAGGACAAATGGTTCACACAAGGAGTCACAAGGACTAATGAACAATGAAAAATGGTTCACACAACAAGTCACAATAACAAGGACAAATGGTTTACCCAATGAGTCACAAGGACTAATAAACAAGGACAAATGGTTAACATAACTAGTTACAAGGACTAATTAACAAGGATAAATGATTCACACAACAAGTCACAAGGACTAATTAACAAGGACAAATAGTTTACAAAACGAGTCACAAGGACTAATGAACAAGGACAAATGGCACACACAACGAGTCACAAAGACTAATGAACAAGGACAAATAGTTTACACAATGAGTCACAAGGACTAATGACAAGGGACAAATGGTTCACACAACGAGTCACAAGGACTAATGAACAAGGAAAATGCTTCACACAACAAGTCACAATAACAAGGACAAATAGTTTACACAACGAGTCACAAGGACTAATGAACAGGGACAAATGGTTCACACAACGAGTCACAAGTACTACTGAACAATGAAAAATGGTTCACACAACAAGTCACAATAACAAGGACAAATGGTTTATCCAATGAGTCACAAGGACTAACAAACAAGGACAAATGGTTAACATAACGAGTTAGAAGGACTAATTAACAAGGATAAATGGTTCACACAACAAGTCACAAGGACTAATTAACAAGGACAAATAGTTTACAAAATGAGTCACAAGGACTAATGAACAAGTACAAATGGTTAACACAACGAGTCACAAGGACTAACGAACAAGGAAAAATGGTTCACATAAAAAGTCACAATAACAAGGACAAATGGTTTACACAGTGAGTCACAAGGACTAATAAACAAGGACAAATGGTTTAAACAATGAGTCACAAGGACTAAAGAACAAGGACATATGGTTCACACAACGAGCCACAAGGACTAATGAATAAGGACAAATAGTTTACACAACGAGTCACAAGGACTAATCAACAACAAATGTCACACAACGAGTCACAACGACTAATGAACAAGGAAAAATGGTTCACACAACGAATCACAAGGACAAATGGTTAACATAACGAGGACAAATGATTCACACAACGAGTCACAATGACTAATGAACGAGGTCAAATAGTTTAGACAACGAGTCACAAGGACTAATGAACAAGGACAAATGGTTTACACAACGAGTCACAAGGACTAATTAACAGGGAAAAAAGGTTCACACAACAAGTAACAATAACAAGGACAAATGGTTTACACAACGAGTCACAAGGACTAATAAACAAGGACAAATGGTTTAAATAACGAGTCATAAGGACTAAAGAACAAGGACAAATGGTTCACACAACGAGTCACAAGGACTAATGAGTAAGGACAAATAGTTTACACAACAAGTCACAAGGACTAATGAACAGGGACAAATGGTTCACACAACGAGTCACAAGGACTAATGAACAAGGAAAATGCTTCACACAACAAGTCACAACAACAAGGAAAATGGTTTACACAACGAGTCACAAGGACTAATAAACAAGGACAAATGGTTCACACAAGGACCAAGGACTAAAGAACAAGGATAAATGGTTCACACAACGAGCCACAAGGACTAATGAACAAGGACAAATGGTTCAGACAACGAGTCACAAGGACAAATGGTTAACATAACAAGGACAAATGGTTCACACAACGAGTCACAAGGACTAATGAACAAGGTCAAATAGTTTACACAACGAGTCACAAGGACTAATGAACAAGGACAAATGATTCACACAACGAGTCACAAAGACTAATGAACAATGAAAAATGGTTCACACAACAAGTCACAATAACAAGGACAAATGGTTTACCCATTGAGTCACAAGAACTAATAAACAAAGACAAATGGTTAACATAACGAGTTACAAGGTCTAATGAACAAGGATAAATGGTTCACACAACAAGTCAAGAGGACTAATAAACAAGGACAAATAGTTTACACAACGAGTCACAAGGACTAATGAACAAGGACAAATGGTTCACACAACGAGTCACAAGGACTAATGAACAAGGTCAAATAGTTTACACAACGAGTCACAAGGACTAATGAACAAGGACAAATGGTTCACACAACGAGTCACAAGGACTAATGAACAATGAAAAATGGTTCACACAACAAGTCACAATAACAAGGACAAATGGTTTACCCAATGAGTCACAAGAACTAAAAAACAAGGACAAATGGTTTACACAACGAGTCACAAGGACTAATGAACAAGGTCAAATAGTTTACACAACGAGTCACAAGGACTAATGAACAAGGACAAATGGTTAACACAACGAGTCACAAGGACTAACGAACAAGGAAAAATGGTTCACATAAAAAGTCACAATAACAAGGACAAATGGTTTACACAGCGAGTCACAAGGACTAATAAACAAGGACAAATGGTTTAAACAATGAGTCACAAGGACTAAAGAACAAGGACAAATGGTTCACACAACGAGCCACAAGGACTAATGAATAAGGACAAATAGTTTACACAACGAGTCACAAGGACTAATCAACAACAAATGTCACACAACGAGTCACAAGGACTAATGAACAAGGAAAAATGATTCACACAACGAATCACAAGGACAAATGGTTAACATAACGAGGACAAATGATTCACACAACGAGTCACAAGGACTAATGAACAAGGTCAAATAGTTTAGACAACGAGTCACAAGGACTAATGAACAAGGACAAATGGTTTACACAACGAGTCACAAGGACTGATGAACAAGGACAAATGGTTCACACAACGAGTCACAAGGACTAATGAATAAGGAAAATGCTTCACACAACAAGTCACAACAACAAGGACAAATGGTTTACACAACGAGTCACAAGGACTAATAAACAAGGACAAATGGTTCACACAAGGACCAAGGATTAAAGAACAAGGATAAATGGTTCACACAACGAGCCACAAGGACTAATGAACAAGGACAAATGGTTCACACAACGAGTCACAAGGACAAATGGTTAACATAACAAGGACAAATGGTTCACACAACGAGTCACAAGGACTAATGAACAAGGTCAAATAGTTTACACAACGAGTCACAAGGACTAATGAACAAGGACAAATGATTCACACAACGAGTCACAAGGACTAATGAACAATGAAAAATCGTTCACACAACAAGTCACAATAACAAGGACAAATGGTTTTCCCAATGAGTCACAAGAACTAATAAACAAAGACAAATGGTTAACATAACGAGTTACAAGGACTAATGAACAAGGATAAATGGTTCACACAACAAGTCAAGAGAAATAATAAACAAGGACAAATAGTTTACACAACGAGTCACAAGGACTAATGAACAAGGATAAATGGTTCACACAACGAGTCACAAGGACTAATGAACAAGGTCAAATAGTTTACACAACGAGTCACAAGGACTAATGAACAAGGACAAATGGTTCAACAACGAGTCACAAGGATTAATGAACAATGAAAAATGGTTCACACAACAAGTCACAATAACAAGGACAAATGGTTTACCCAATGAGTCACAAGAACTAATAAACAAGGACAAATGGTTTACACAACGAGTCACAAGGACTAATGAACAAGGACAAATGGTTAACACAACGAGTCACAAGGACTAACGAACAAGGAAAAATGGTTCACATAAAAAGTCACAATAACAAGGACAAATGGTTTACACAACGAGTCACAATGTCTAATAAACAAGGACAAATGGTTTAAACAACGAGTCATAAGGACTAAAGAACAAGGATAAATGGTTCACACAACGAGCCACAAGGACTAATGAATAAGGACAAATAGTTTACACAACGAGTCACAAGGACTAATGAACAAGGACAAATGGTTCACACAACGAGTCACAAGGACTAATGAACAAGGTCAAATAGTTTACACAACGAGTCACAAGGACTAATGAACAAGGACAAATGGTTCACACAACGAGTCACAAGGACTAATGAACATTGAAAAATGGTTCACACAACAATTCACAATAACAAGGACAAATGGTTTACACAGCGAGTCACAAGGACTAATAAACAAGGACAAATGGTTTAAACAATGAGTCACAAGGACTAAAGAACAAGGACAAATGGTTCACACAACGAGCCACAAGGACTAATGAATAAGGACAAATAGTTTACACAACGAGTCACAAGGACTAATCAACAACAAATGTCACACAACGAGGCACAAGGACTAATGAACAAGGAAAAATGATTCACACAACGAATCACAAGGACAAATGGTTAACATAACGAGGACAAATGATTCACACAACGAGTCACAAGGACTAATGAACAAGGTCAAATAGTTTAGACAACGAGTCACAAGGACTAATGAACAAGGACAAATGGTTTACACAACGAGTCACAAGGACTAATGAACAAGGACAAATGGTTCACACAACGAGTCACAAGGACTAATGAATAAGGAAAATGCTTCACACAACAAGTCACAACAACAAGGACAAATGGTTTACACAACGAGTCACAAGGACTAATAAACAAGGACAAATGGTTCACACAAGGACCAAGGACTAAAGAACAAGGATAAATGGTTCACACAACGAGCCACAAGGACTAATGAACAAGGACAAATGGTTCACACAACGAGTCACAAGGACAAATGGTTAACATAACAAGGACAAATGGTTCACACAACGAGTCACAAGGACTAATGAACAAGGTCAAATAGTTTACACAACGAGTCACAAGGACTAATGAACAAGGACAAATGATTCACACAACGAGTCACAAGGACTAATGAACAATGAAAAATCGTTCACACAACAAGTCACAATAACAAGGACAAATGGTTTACCCAATGAGTCACAAGAACTAATAAACAAAGACAAATGGTTAACATAACGAGTTACAAGAACTAATGAACAAGGATAAATGGTTCACACAACAAGTCAAGAGAACTAATAAACAAGGACAAATAGTTTACACAACGAGTCACAAGGACTAATGAACAAGGATAAATGGTTAACACAACGAGTCACAAGGACTAATGAACAAGGTCAAATACTTTACACAACGAGTCACAAGGACTAATGAACAAGGACAAATGGTTCAACAACGAGTCACAAGGATTAATGAACAATGAAAAATGGTTCACACAACAAGTCACAATAACAAGGACAAATGGTTTACCCAATGAGTCACAAGAACTAATAAACAAGGACAAATGGTTTACACAACGAGTCACAAGGACTAATGAACAAGGACAAATGGTTAACACAACGAGTCACAAGGACTAACGAACAAGGAAAAATGGTTCACATAAAAAGTCACAATAACAAGGACAAATGGTTTATACAACGAGTCACAATGTCTAATGAAAAGGACAAATGGTTTAAACAACGAGTCATAAGGACTAAAGAACAAGGATAAATGGTTCACACAACGAGCCACAAGGACTAATGAATAAGGACAAATAGTTTACACAACGAGTCACAAGGACTAATCAACAACAAATGTCACACAAAGAGTCACAAGGACTAATGAACAAGGAAAAATGGTTCACACAACGAATCACAAGGACAAATGGTTAACATAACGAGGACAAATGATTCACACAACTAGTCACAAGGACTAATGAACAAGGTCAAATAGTTTAGACAATGAGTCACAGGACTAATGAACAAGGACAAATGGTTCACACAACGATTCACAAGGACTAATGAACAAGGAAAAATGGTTCACACAACAAGTCACAATAAGAAGGACAAATTGTTTACACAACGAGTCACAAGGACTAACAAACAAGGACAAATAGTTAAAATAACGAGTTACAAGAACTAATTAACAAGGATAAATGGTTCACACAACAAGTCACAAGGACTAATTAACAAGGACAAATAGTTTACAAAACGAGTCACAAGGACTAATGAACAAGGACAAATGGTACACACAACGAGTCACAAGGACTAATGAGTAAGGCCAAATAGTTTACACAATGAGTCACAAGGACTAATGAACATGGACAAATGGTTCACACAACGAGTCACAAGGACTAATGAACAATGAAAAATGGTTCACACAACAAGTCACAATAACAAGGACAAATGGTTTACCCAATGAGTCACAAGAACTAATAAACAAGGACAAATGGTTTACACAACGAGTCACAAGGACTAATGAACAAGGACAAATGGTTAACACAACGAGTCACAAGGACTAATAAACAAGGACAAATGGTTTAAACAATGAGTCACAAGGACTAAAGAACAAGGACATATGGTTCACACAACGAGCCACAAGGACTAATGAATAAGGACAAATAGTTTACACAACGAGTCACAAGGACTAATTAACAACAAATGTCACACAACGAGTCACAAGGACTAATGAACAAGGAAAAATGGTTCACACAACGAATCACATGGACAAATGGTTAACATAACGAGGACAAATGATTCACACAACGAGTCACAATGACTAATGAACAAGGACAAATGGTTTACACAACGAGTCACAAGGACTAAGTAACAGGGAAAAAAGGTTCACACAACAAGTAACAATAACAAGGACAAATGGTTTACACAACGAGTCACAAGGACTAATAAACAAGGACAAATGGTTTAAACAACGAGTCATAAGGACTAAAGAACAAGGACAAATGGTTCACACAACGAGTCACAAGGACTAATGAGTAAGGACAAATAGTTTACACAACGAGTCACAAGGACTAATGAACAGGGACAAATGGTTTCACACTGAGTCACAAGGACAAATGGTTAACATAACAAGGACAAATGGTTCACACAACGAGTCACAAGGACTAATGAACAAGGTCAATTAGTTTACACAACGAGTCACAAGGACTAATGAACAAGGACAAATGATTCACACAACGAGTCACAAGGACTAATGAACAATGAAAAATGGTTCACACAACAAGTCACAATAACAAGGACAAATGGTTTACCCATTGAGTCACAAGAACTAATAAACAAAGACAAATGGTTAACATAACGAGTTACAAGGACTAATGAACAAGGATAAATGGTTCACACAACAAGTCAAGAGGACTAATAAACAAGGACAAATAGTTTACACAACGAGTCACAAGGACTAATGAACAAGGACAAATGGTTCACACAACGAGTCACAAGGACTAATGAACAATGAAAAATGGTTCACACAACAAGTCACAATAACAAGGATAAATGGTTTACCCAATGAGTCACAAGGACTAACAAACAAGGACAAATGGTTAACATAACGAGTTACAAGGACTAATTAACAAGGATAAATGGTTCACACAACAAGTCACAAGAACTAATTAACAAGGACAAATAGTTTACAAAATGAGTCACAAGGACTAATGAACAAGGACAAATGGTACACACAACGAGTCACAAGGACTAATTAACAGGGAAAAAAGGTTCACACAACAAGTAACAATAACAAGGACAAATGGTTTACACAACGAGTCACAAGGACTAATAAACAAGGACAAATGGTTTAAACAACGAGTCATAAGGACTAAAGAACTAGGACAAATGGTTCACACAACGAGTCACAAGGACTAATGAGTAAGGACAAATAGTTTACACAACGAGTCACAAGGACTAATGAACAGGGACAAATGGTTCACACAACGAGTCACAAGGACTAATGAACAAGGAAAATGCTTCACACAACAAGTCACAACAACAAGGACAAATGGTTTACACAACGAGTCACAAGGACTAATAAACAAGGACAAATGGTTCACACAAGGACCAAGGACTAAAGAAAAAGGATAAATGGTTCACACAACGAGCCACAAGGACTAATGAACAAGGACAAATGGTTCACACAACGAGTCACAAGGACAAATGGTTAACATAACAAGGACAAATGGTTCACACAACGAGTCACAAGGACTAATGAACAAGGTCAAATAGTTTACACAACGAGTCACAAGGACTAATGAACAAGGACAAATGATTCACACAACGAGTCACAAGGACTAATGAACAATGAAAAATGGTTCACACAACAAGTCACAATAACAAGGACAAATAGTTTACCCATTGAGTCACAAGAACTAATAAACAAAGACAAATGGTTAACATAACGAGTTACAAGGACTAATGAACAAGGATAAATGGTTGACACAACAAGTCAAGAGGACTAATAAACAAGGACAAATAGTTTACACAACGAGTCACAAGGACTAAAGAACAAGGACAAATGGTTCACACAACGAGTCACAAGGACTAATGAACAACGTCAAATAGTTTACACAACGAGTCACAAGGACTAATGAACAAGGAAAAATGGTTCACACAACGAGTCACAAGGACTAATGAACAATGAAAAATGGTTCACACAACAAGTCACAATAACAAGGACAAATGGTTTACCCAATGAGTCACAAGAACTAATAAACAAGGACAAATGGTTTACACAACGAGTCACAAGGACTAATGAACAAGGACAAATGGTTAACACAACGAGTCACAAGGACTAACGAACAAGGAAAAATGGTTCACATAAAAAGTCACAATAACAAGGACAAATGGTTTACACATCGAGTCACAAGGACTAATAAACAAGGACAAATGGTTTAAACAATGAGTCACAAGGACTAAAGAACAAGGACAAATGGTTCACACAACGAGCCACAAGGACTAATGAATAAGGACAAATAGTTTACACAACGAGTCACAAGGACTAATCAACAACAAATGTCACACAACGAGTCACAAGGACGAATGAACAAGGAAAAATGGTTCACACAACGAATCACAAGGACATTTGGTTAACATAACGAGGACAAATGATTCACACAACGAGTCACAAGGACTAAAGAACAAGGATAATTGGTTTACACAACGAGTCACAAGGACTAATGAACAAGGACAAATGGTTCACACAACGAGTCACAAGGACTAATGAATAAGGAAAATGCTTCACACAACAAGTCACAACAACAAGGACAAATGGTTTACACAACGAGTCACAAGGACTAATAAACAAGGACAAATGGTTCACACAAGGACCAAGGACTAAAGAACAAGGATAAATGGTTCACACAACGAGCCACAAGGACTAATGAACAAGGACAAATGGTTCACACAACGAGTCACAAGGACAAATGGTTAACATAACAAGGACAAATGGTTCACACAACGAGTCACAAGGACTAATGAACAAGGTCAAATAGTTTACACAACGAGTCACAAGGACTAATGAACAAGGACAAATGATTCACACAACGAGTCACAAGGACTAATAAACAATGAAAAATCGTTCACACAACAAGTCACAATAACAAGGACAAATGGTTTACCCAATGAGTCACAAGAACTAATAAACAAAGACAAATGGTTAACATAACGAGTTACAAGAACTAATGAACAAGGATAAATGGTTCACACAACAAGTCAAGAGAACTAATAAACAAGGACAAATAGTTTACACAACGAGTCACAAGGACTAATGAACAAGGATAAATTGTTAACACAACGAGTCACAAGGACTAATGAACAAGGTCAAATAGTTTACACAACGAGTCACAAGGACTAATGAACAAGGACAAATGGTTCAACAACGAGTCACAAGGATTAATGAACAATGAAAAATGGTTCACACAACAAGTCACAATAACAAGGACAAATGGTTTACCCAATGAGTCACAAGAACTAATAAACAAGGACAAATGGTTTACACAACGAGTCACAAGGACTAATGAACAAGGACAAATGGTTAACACAACGAGTCACAAGGACTAACGAACAAGGAAAAATGGTTCACATAAAAAGTCACAATAACAAGGACAAATGGTTTATACAACGAGTCACAATGTCTAATGAACAAGGACAAATGGTTTAAACAACGAGTCATAAGGACTAAAGAACAAGGATAAATGGTTCACACAACGAGCCACAAGGACTAATGAATAAGGACAAATAGTTTACACAACGAGTCACAAGGACTAATCAACAACAAATGTCACACAAAGAGTCACAAGGACTAATGAACAAGGAAAAATGGTTCACACAACGAATCACAAGGACAAATGGTTAACATAACGAGGACAAATGATTCACACAACTAGTCACAAGGACTAATGA
Source organism: Silene latifolia (assembly GCF_048544455.1). NCBI lineage: Eukaryota > Viridiplantae > Streptophyta > Magnoliopsida > Caryophyllales > Caryophyllaceae > Silene > Silene latifolia. The sequence continues at coordinate 50,023,089 of NC_133531.1, forward strand.
ACAAGGTCAAATAGTTTAGACAATGAGTCACAGGACTAATGAACAAGGACAAATGGTTCACACAACGATTCACAAGGACTAATGAACAAGGAAAAATGGTTCACACAACAAGTCACAATAAGAAGGACAAATTGTTTACACAACGAGTCACAAGGACTAACAAACAAGGACAAATAGTTAAAATAACGAGTTACAAGAACTAATTAACAAGGATAAATGGTTCACACAACAAGTCACAAGGACTAATTAACAAGGACAAATAGTTTACAAAACGAGTCACAAGGACTAATGAACAAGGACAAATGGTACACACAACGAGTCACAAGGACTAATGAGTAAGGCCAAATAGTTTACACAATGAGTCACAAGGACTAATGAACATGGACAAATGGTTCACACAACGAGTCACAAGGACTAATGAACAATGAAAAATGGTTCACACAACAAGTCACAATAACAAGGACAAATGGTTTACCCAATGAGTCACAAGAACTAATAAACAAGGACAAATGGTTTACACAACGAGTCACAAGGACTAATGAACAAGGACAAATGGTTAACACAACGAGTCACAAGGACTAATAAACAAGGACAAATGGTTTAAACAATGAGTCACAAGGACTAAAGAACAAGGACATATGGTTCACACAACGAGCCACAAGGACTAATGAATAAGGACAAATAGTTTACACAACGAGTCACAAGGACTAATTAACAACAAATGTCACACAACGAGTCACAAGGACTAATGAACAAGGAAAAATGGTTCACACAACGAATCACAAGGACAAATGGTTAACATAACGAGGACAAATGATTCACACAACGAGTCACAATGACTAATGAACAAGGACAAATGGTTTACACAACGAGTCACAAGGACTAAGTAACGGGGAAAAAGGTTCACACAACAAGTAACAATAACAAGGACAAATGGTTTACACAACGAGTCACAAGGACTAATAAACAAGGACAAATGGTTTAAACAACGAGTCATAAGGACTAAAGAACAAGGACAAATGGTTCACACAACGAGTCACAAGGACTAATGAGTAAGGACAAATAGTTTACACAACGAGTCACAAGGACTAATGAACAGGGACAAATGGTTTACACACTGAGTCACAAGGACAAATGGTTAACATAACAAGGACAAATGGTTCACACAACGAGTCACAAGGACTAATGAACAAGGTCAATTAGTTTACACAACGAGTCACAAGGACTAATGAACAAGGACAAATGATTCACACAACGAGTCACAAGGACTAATGAACAATGAAAAATGGTTCACACAACAAGTCAAAATAACAAGGACAAATGGTTTACCCATTGAGTCACAAGAACTAATAAACAAAGACAAATGGTTAACATAACGAGTTACAAGGACTAATGAACAAGGATAAATGGTTCACACAACAAGTCAAGAGGACTAATAAACAAGGACAAATAGTTTACACAACGAGTCACAAGGACTAATGAACAAGGACAAATGGTTCACACAACGAGTCACAAGGACTAATGAACAATGAAAAATGGTTCACACAACAAGTCACAATAACAAGGATAAATGGTTTACCCAATGAGTCACAAGGACTAACAAACAAGGACAAATGGTTAACATAACGAGTTACAAGGACTAATTAACAAGGATAAATGGTTCACACAACAAGTCACAAGGACTAATTAACAAGGACAAATAGTTTACAAAATGAGTCACAAGGACTAATGAACAAGGACAAATGGTACACACAACGAGTCACAAGGACTAATTAACAGGGAAAAAAGGTTCACACAACAAGTAACAATAACAAGGACAAATGGTTTACACAACGAGTCACAAGGACTAATAAACAAGGACAAATGGTTTAAACAACGAGTCATAAGGACTAAAGAACTAGGACAAATGGTTCACACAACGAGTCACAAGGACTAATGAGTAAGGACAAATAGTTTACACAACGAGTCACAAGGACTAATGAACAGGGACAAATGGTTCACAAAACAAGTCACAAGGACTAATGAACAAGGAAAATGCTTCACACAACAAGTCACAACAACAAGGACAAATGGTTTACACAACGAGTCACAAGGACTAATAAACAAGGACAAATGGTTCACACAAGGACCAAGGACTAAAGAAAAAGGATAAATGGTTCACACAACGAGCCACAAGGACTAATGAACAAGGACAAATGGTTCACACAACGAGTCACAAGGACAAATGGTTAACATAACAAGGACAAATGGTTCACACAACGAGTCACAAGGACTAATGAACAAGGTCAAATAGTTTACACAACGAGTCACAAGGACTAATGAACAAGGACAAATGATTCACACAACGAGTCACAAGGACTAATGAACAATGAAAAATGGTTCACACAACAAGTCACAATAACAAGGACAAATAGTTTACCCATTGAGTCACAAGAACTAATAAACAAAGACAAATGGTTAACATAACGAGTTACAAGGACTAATGAACAAGGATAAATGGTTGACACAACAAGTCAAGAGGACTAATAAACAAGGACAAATAGTTTACACAACGAGTCACAAGGACTAATGAACAAGGACAAATGGTTCACACAACGAGTCACAAGGACTAATGAACAACGTCAAATAGTTTACACAACGAGTCACAAGGACTAATGAACAAGGACAAATGGTTCACACAACGAGTCACAAGGACTAATGAACAATGAAAAATGGTTCACACAACAAGTCACAATAACAAGGACAAATGGTTTACCCAATGAGTCACAAGAACTAATAAACAAGGACAAATGGTTTACACAACGAGTCACAAGGACTAATGAACAAGGACAAATGGTTAACACAACGAGTCACAAGGACTAACGAACAAGGAAAAATGGTTCACATAAAAAGTCACAATAACAAGGACAAATGGTTTACACATCGAGTCACAAGGACTAATAAACAAGGACAAATGGTTTAAACAATGAGTCACAAGGACTAAAGAACAAGGACAAATGGTTCACACAACGAGCCACAAGGACTAATGAATAAGGACAAATAGTTTACACAACGAGTCACAAGGACTAATCAACAACAAATGTCACACAACGAGTCACAAGGACGAATGAACAAGGAAAAATGGTTCACACAACGAATCACAAGGACATTTGGTTAACATAACGAGGACAAATGATTCACACAACGAGTCACAAGGACTAATGAACAAGGTCAAATAGTTTACACAACGAGTCACAAGGACTAATGAACAAGGACAAATGGTTCAACAACGAGTCACAAGGATTAATGAACAATGAAAAATGGTTCACACAACAAGTCACAATAACAAGGACAAATGGTTTACCCAATGAGTCACAAGAACTAATAAACAAGGACAAATGGTTTACACAACGAGTCACAAGGACTAATGAACAAGGACAAATGGTTAACACAACGAGTCACAAGGACTAACGAACAAGGAAAAATGGTTCACATAAAAAGTCACAATAACAAGGACAAATGGTTTACACAACGAGTCACAAGGACTAATAAACAAGGACAAATGGTTTAAACAACGAGTCATAAGGACTAAAGAACAAGGATAAATGGTTCACACAACGAGCCACAAGGACTAATGAATAAGGACAAATAGTTTACACAACGAGTCACAAGGACTAATGAACAGGGACAAATGGTTCACACAACGAGTCACAAGGACTAATGAACAAGGAAAATGCTTCACACAACAAGTCACAACAACAAGGACAAATGGTTTACACAACGAGTCACAAGGACTAATAAACAAGGACAAATGGTTCACACAAGGACCAAGGACTAAAGAAAAAGGATAAATGGTTCACACAACGAGCCACAAGGACTAATGAATAAGGACAAATAGTTTACACAACGAGTCACAAGGACTAATCAACAACAAATGTCACACAACGAGTCACAAGGACGAATGAACAAGGAAAAATGGTTCACACAACGAATCACAAGGACATTTGGTTAACATAACGAGGACAAATGATTCACACAACGAGTCACAAGGACTAATGAACAAGGTCAAATAGTTTACACAACGAGTCACAAGGACTAATGAACAAGGACAAATGGTTCAACAACGAGTCACAAGGATTAATGAACAATGAAAAATGGTTCACACAACAAGTCACAATAACAAGGACAAATGGTTTACCCAATGAGTCACAAGAACTAATAAACAAGGACAAATGGTTTACACAACGAGTCACAAGGACTAATGAACAAGGACAAATGGTTAACACAACGAGTCACAAGGACTAACGAACAAGGAAAAATGGTTCACATAAAAAGTCACAATAACAAGGACAAATGGTTTACACAACGAGTCACAAGGACTAATAAACAAGGACAAATGGTTTAAACAACGAGTCATAAGGACTAAAGAACAAGGATAAATGGTTCACACAACGAGCCACAAGGACTAATGAATAAGGACAAATAGTTTACACAACGAGTCACAAGGACTAATGAACAGGGACAAATGGTTCACACAACGAGTCACAAGGACTAATGAACAAGGAAAATGCTTCACACAACAAGTCACAACAACAAGGACAAATGGTTTACACAACGAGTCACAAGGACTAATAAACAAGGACAAATGGTTCACACAAGGACCAAGGACTAAAGAAAAAGGATAAATGGTTCACACAACGAGCCACAAGGACTAATGAACAAGGACAAATGGTTCACACAATGAGTCACAAGGACAAATGGTTAACATAACAAGGACAAATGGTTCACACAACGAGTCACAAGGACTAATGAACAAGGTCAAATAGTTTACACAACGAGTCACAAGGACTAATGAACAAGGACAAATGATTCACACAACGAGTCACAAGGACTAATGAACAATGAAAAATGGTTCACACAACAAGTCACAATAACAAGGACAAATGGTTTACCCATTGAGTCACAAGAACTAATAAACAAAGACAAATGGTTAACATAACGAGTTACAAGGACTAATGAACAAGGATAAATGGTTGACACAACAAGTCAAGAGAACTAATAAACAAGGACAAATAGTTTACACAACGAGTCACAAGGACTAATGAACAAGGACAAATGGTTCACACAACGAGTCACAAGGACTAATGAACAACGTCAAATAGTTTACACAACGAGTCACAAGGACTAATGAACAAGGACAAATGGTTCACACAACGAGTCACAAGGACTAATGAACAATGAAAAATGGTTCACACAACAAGTCACAATAACAAGGACAAATGGTTTACCCAATGAGTCACAAGAACTAATAAACAAGGACAAATGGTTAACATAACGAGTTACAAGGACTAATTAACAAGGATAAATGGTTCACACAACAAGTCACAAGGACTAATTAACAAGGACAAATAGTTTACAAAATGAGTCACAAGGACTAATGAACAAGGACAAATGGTACACACAACGAGTCACAAGGACTAATTAACAGGGAAAAAAGGTTCACACAACAAGTAACAATAACAAGGACAAATGGTTTACACAACGAGTCACAAGGACTAATAAACAAGGACAAATGGTTTAAACAACGAGTCATAAGGACTAAAGAACTAGGACAAATGGTTCACACAACGAGTCACAAGGACTAATGAGTAAGGACAAATAGTTTACACAACGAGTCACAAGGACTAATGAACAGGGACAAATGGTTCACACAACGAGTCACAAGGACTAATGAACAAGGAAAATGCTTCACACAATAAGTCACAACAACAAGGACAAATGGTTTACACAACGAGTCACAAGGACTAATAAACAAGGACAAATGGTTCACACAAGGACCAAGGACTAAAGAAAAAGGATAAATGGTTCACACAACGAGCCACAAGGACTAATGAACAAGGACAAATGGTTCACACAACGAGTCACAAGGACAAATGGTTAACATAACAAGGACAAATGGTTCACACAACGAGTCACAAGGACTAATGAACAAGGTCAAATAGTTTACACAACGAGTCACAAGGACTAATGAACAAGGACAAATGATTCACACAACGAGTCACAAGGACTAATGAACAATGAAAAATGGTTCACACAACAAGTCACAATAACAAGGACAAATAGTTTACCCATTGAGTCACAAGAACTAATAAACAAAGACAAATGGTTAACATAACGAGTTACAAGGACTAATGAACAAGGATAAATGGTTGACACAACAAGTCAAGAGGACTAATAAACAAGGACAAATAGTTTACACAACGAGTCACAAGGACTAATGAACAAGGACAAATGGTTCACACAACGAGTCACAAGGACTAATGAACAACGTCAAATAGTTTATACAACGAGTCACAAGGACTAATGAACAAGGACAAATGGTTCACACAACGAGTCACAAGGACTAATGAACAATGAAAAATGGTTCACACAACAAGTCACAATAACAAGGACAAATGGTTTACCCAATGAGTCACAAGAACTAATAAACAAGGACAAATGGTTTACACAACGAGTCACAAGGACTAATGAACAAGGACAAATGGTTAACACAACGAGTCACAAGGACTAACGAACAAGGAAAAATGGTTCACATAAAAAGTCACAATAACAAGGACAAATGTTTTACACATCGAGTCACAAGGACTAATAAACAAGGACAAATGGTTTAAACAATGAGTCACAAGGACTAAAGAACAAGGACAAATGGTTCACACAACGAGCCACAAGGACTAATGAATAAGGACAAATAGTTTACACAACGAGTCACAAGGACTAATCAACAACAAATGTCACACAACGAGTCACAAGGACGAATGAACAAGGAAAAATGGTTCACACAACGAATCACAAGGACATTTGGTTAACATAACGAGGACAAATGATTCACACAACGAGTCACAAGGACTAATGAACAAGGTCAAATAGTTTACACAACGAGTCACAAGGACTAATGAACAAGGACAAATGGTTCAACAACGAGTCACAAGGATTAATGAACAATGAAAAATGGTTCACACAACAAGTCACAATAACAAGGACAAATGGTTTACCCAATGAGTCACAAGAACTAATAAACAAGGACAAATGGTTTACACAACGAGTCACAAGGACTAATGAACAAGGACAAATGGTTAACACAACGAGTCACAAGGACTAACGAACAAGGAAAAATGGTTCACATAAAAAGTCACAATAACAAGGACAAATGGTTTACACAACGAGTCACAAGGACTAATAAACAAGGACAAATGGTTTAAACAACGAGTCATAAGGACTAAAGAACAAGGATAAATGGTTCACACAACGAGCCACAAGGACTAATGAATAAGGACAAATAGTTTACACAATGAGTCACAAGGACTAATGAACAGGGACAAATGGTTCACACAACGAGTCACAAGGACTAATGAACAAGGAAAATGCTTCACACAACAAGTCACAACAACAAGGACAAATGGTTTACACAACGAGTCACAAGGACTAATAAACAAGGACAAATGGTTCACACAAGGACCAAGGACTAAAGAAAAAGGATAAATGGTTTCACAACGAGCCACAAGGACTAATGAATAAGGACAAATAGTTTACACAACGAGTCACAAGGACTAATCAACAACAAATGTCACACAACGAGTCACAAGGACGAATGAACAAGGAAAAATGGTTCACACAACGAATCACAAGGACATTTGGTTAACATAACGAGGACAAATGATTCACACAACGAGTCACAAGGACTAATGAACAAGGTCAAATAGTTTACACAACGAGTCACAAGGACTAATGAACAAGGACAAATGGTTCAACAACGAGTCACAAGGATTAATGAACAATGAAAAATGGTTCACACAACAAGTCACAATAACAAGGACAAATGGTTTACCCAATGAGTCACAAGAACTAATAAACAAGGACAAATGGTTTACACAACGAGTCACAAGGACTAATGAACAAGGACAAATGGTTAACACAACGAGTCACAAGGACTAACGAACAAGGAAAAATGGTTCACATAAAAAGTCACAATAACAAGGACAAATGGTTTACACAACGAGTCACAAGGACTAATAAACAAGGACAAATGGTTTAAACAACGAGTCATAAGGACTAAAGAACAAGGATAAATGGTTCACACAACGAGCCACAAGGACTAATGAATAAGGACAAATAGTTTACACAACGAGTCACAAGGACTAATGAACAGGGACAAATGGTTCACACAACGAGTCACAAGGACTAATGAACAAGGAAAATGCTTCACACAACAAGTCACAACAACAAGGACAAATGGTTTACACAACGAGTCACAAGGACTAATAAACAAGGACAAATGGTTCACACAAGGACCAAGGACTAAAGAAAAAGGATAAATGGTTCACACAACGAGCCACAAGGACTAATGAACAAGGACAAATGGTTCACACAACGAGTCACAAGGACAAATGGTTAACATAACAAGGACAAATGGTTCACACAACGAGTCACAAGGACTAATGAACAAGGTCAAATAGTTTACACAACGAGTCACAAGGACTAATGAACAAGGACAAATGATTCACACAACGAGTCACAAGGACTAATGAACAATGAAAAATGGTTCACACAACAAGTCACAATAACAAGGACAAATGGTTTACCCATTGAGTCACAAAAACTAATAAACAAAGACAAATGGTTAACATAACGAGTTACAAGGACTAATGAACAAGGATAAATGGTTGACACAACAAGTCAAGAGGACTAATAAACAAGGACAAATAGTTTACACTACGAGTCACAAGGACTAATGAACAAGGACAAATGGTTCACACAACGAGTCACAAGGACTAATGAACAACGTCAAATAGTTTACACAACGAGTCACAAGGACTAATGAACAAGGACAAATGGTTCACACAACGAGTCACAAGGACTAATGAACAATGAAAAATGGTTCACACAACAAGTCACAATAACAAGGACAAATGGTTTACCCAATGAGTCACAAGACCTAATAAACATGGACAAATGGTTTACACAACGAGTCACAAGGACTAATGAACAAGGACAAATGGTTAACACAACGAGTCACAAGGACTAACGAACAAGGAAAAATGGTTCACATAAAAAGTCACAATAACAAGGACAAATGGTTTACACATCGAGTCACAAGGACTAATAAACAAGGACAAATGGTTTAAACAATGAGTCACAAGGACTAAAGAACAAGGACAAATGGTTCACACAACGAGCCACAAGGACTAATGAATAAGGACAAATAGTTTACACAACGAGTCACAAGGACTAATCAACAACAAATGTCACACAACGAGTCACAAGGACGAATGAACAAGGAAAAATGGTTCACACAACGAATCACAAGGACATTTGGTTAACATAACGAGGGCAAATGATTCACACAACGAGTCACAAGGACTAATGAACAAGGTCAAATAGTTTACACAACGAGTCACAAGGACTAATGAACAAGGACAAATGGTTCAACAACGAGTCACAAGGATTAATGAACAATGAAAAATGGTTCACACAACAAGTCACAATAACAAGGACAAATGGTTTACCCAATGAGTCACAAGAACTAATAAACAAGGACAAATGGTTTACACAACGAGTCACAAGGACTAATGAACAAGGACAAATGGTTCACACAACGAGTCACAAGGACTAATGAACAAGGAAAAATGGTTCACACAACAAGTCACAATAAGAAGGACAAATTGTTTACACAACGAGTCACAAGGACTAAAAAACAAGGACAAATAGTTAAAATAACGAGTTACAAGAACTAATTAACAAGGATAAATGGTTCACACAACAAGTCACAAGGACTAATTAACAAGGACAAATAGTTTACAAAACGAGTCACAAGGACTAATGAACAAGGACAAATGGTACACACAACGAGTCACAAGGACTAATGAGTAAGGACAAATAGTTTACACAATGAGTCACAAGGACTAATGAACATGGACAAATGGTTCACACAACGAGTCACAAGGACTAATGAACAAGGAAAATGCTTCACACAACAAGTCACAATAACAAGGACAAATAGTTTACACAACGAGTCACAAGGACTAATGAACAGGGACAAATGGTTCACACAACGAGTGACAAGGACTAATGAACAATGAAAAATGGTTCACACAACAAGTCACAATAACAAGGACAAATGGTTTACCCAATGAGTCACAAGGACTAACAAACAAGGACAAATGGTTAACATAACGAGTTACAAGGACTAATTAACAAGGATAAATGGTTCACACAACAAGTCACAAGGACTAATTAACAAGGACAAATAGTTTACAAAATGAGTCACAAGGACTAATGAACAAGGACAAATGGTACACACAACGAGTCACAAGGACTAATTAACAGGGAAAAAAGGTTCACACAACAAGTAACAATAACAAGGACAAATGGTTTACACAACGAGTCACAAGGACTAATAAACAAGGACAAATGGTTTAAACAACAAGTCATAAGGACTAAAGAACAAGGACAAATGGTTCACACAACGAGTCACAAGGACTAATGAGTAAGGACAAATAGTTTACACAACGAGTCACAAGGACTAATGAACAGGGACAAATGGTTCACACAACGAGTCACAAGGACTAATGAACAAGGAAAATGCTTCACACAACAAGTCACAACAACAAGGACAAATGGTTTACACAACGAGTCACAAGGACTAATAAACAAGGACAAATGGTTCACACAAGGACCAAGGACTAAAGAACAAGGATAAATGGTTCACACAACGAGCCACAAGGACTAATGAACAAGGACAAATGGTTCACACAACGAGTCACAAGGACAAATGGTTAACATAACAAGGACAAATGGTTCACACAACGAGTCACAAGGACTAATGAACAAGGTCAAATAGTTTACACAACGAGTCACAAGGACTAATGAACAAGGACAAATGATTCACACAATGAGTCACAAGGACTAATGAACAATGAAAAATGTTTCACACAACAAGTCACAATAACAAGGACAAATGGTTTACCCATTGAGTCACAAGAACTAATAAACAAAGACAAATGGTTAACATAACGAGTTACAAGGACTAATGAACAAGGATAAATGGTTCACACAACAAGTCAAGAGGACTAATAAACAAGGACAAATAGTTTACACAACGAGTCACAAGGACTAATGAACAAGGACAAATGGTTCACACAACGAGTCACAACGACTAATGAACAACGTCAAATAGTTTACACAACGAGTCACAAGGACTAATGAACAAGGACAAATGGTTCACACAACGAGTCACAAGGACTAATGAACAATGAAAAATGGTTCACACAACAAGTCACAATAACAAGGACAAATGGTTTACCCAATGAGTCACAAGAACTAATAAACAAGGACAAATGGTTTACACAACGAGTCACAAGGACTAATGAACAAGGACAAATGGTTAACACAACGAGTCACAAGGACTAACGAACAAGGAAAAATGGTTCACATAAAAAGTCACAATAACAAGGACAAATGGTTTACACATCGAGTCACAAGGACTAATAAACAAGGACAAATGGTTTAAACAATGAGTCACAAGGACTAAAGAACAAGGACAAATAGTTCACACAACGAGCCACAAGGACTAATGAATAAGGACAAATAGTTTACACAACGAGTCACAAGGACTAATCAACAACAAATGTCACACAACGAGTCACAAGGACGAATGAACAAGGAAAAATGGTTCACACAACGAATCACAAGGACAAATGGTTAACATAACGAGGACAAATGATTCACACAACGAGTCACAAGGACTAATGAACAAGGTCAAATAGTTTACACAACGAGTCACAAGGACTAATGAACAAGGACAAATGGTTCAACAACGAGTCACAAGGATTAATGAACAAGGAAAAATGGTTCACACAACAAGTCACAATAACAAGGACAAATGGTTTACCCAATGAGTCACAAGAACTAATAAACAAGGACAAATGGTTTACACAACGAGTCACAAGGACTAATGAACAAGGACAAATGGTTAACACAACGAGTCACAAGGACTAACGAACAAGGAAAAATGGTTCACATAAAAAGTCACAATAACAAGGACAAATGGTTTACACAACGAGTCACAAGGACTAATAAACAAGGACAAATGGTTTAAACAACGAGTCATAAGGACTAAAGAACAAGGATAAATGGTTCACACAACGAGCCACAAGGACTAATGAATAAGGACAAATAGTTTACACAACGAGTCACAAGGACTAATCAACAACAAATGTCACACAACGAGTCACAAGGACTAATGAACAAGGAAAAATGGTTCACACAACGAATCACAAGGACAAATGGTTAACATAACGAGGACAAATGATTCACACAACTAGTCACAAGGACTAATGAACAAGGTCAAATAGTTTAGACAACAAGTCACAAGGACTAATGAACAAGGACAAATGGTTCACACAACGAGTCACAAGGACTAATGAACAAGGAAAAATGGTTCACACAACAAGTCACAATAAGAAGGAAAAATTGTTTACACAAGGAGTTACAAGGACTAAAAAACAAGGACAAATAGTTAAAATAACGAGTTACAAGAACTAATTAACAAGGATAAATGGTTCACACAACAAGTCACAAGGACTAATTAACAAGGACAAATAGTTTACAAAACGAGTCACAAGGACTAATGAACAAGGACAAATGGTACACACAACGAGTCACAAGGACTAATGAGTAAGGACAAATAGTTTACACAATGAGTCACAAGGACGAATGAACATGGACAAATGGTTCACACAACGAGTCACAAGGACTAATGAACAAGGAAAATGCTTCACACAACAAGTCACAATAACAAGGACAAATAGTTTACACAACGAGTCACAAGGACTAATGAACAGGGACAAATGGTTCACACAACGAGTGACAAGGACTAATGAACAATGAAAAATGGTTCACACAACAAGTCACAATAACAAGGACAAATGGTTTACCCAATGAGTCACAAGGACTAACAAACAAGGACAAATGGTTAACATAACGAGTTACAAGGACTAATTAACAAGGATTAATGGTTCACACAACAAGTCACAAGGACTAATTAACAAGGACAAATAGTTTACAAAATGAGTCAGAAGGACTAATGAACAAGGACAAATGGTACACACAACGAGTCACAAGGACTAATTAACAGGGAAAAAAGGTTCACACAACAAGTAACAATAACAAGGACAAATGGTTTACACAACGAGTCACAAGGACTAATAAACAAGGACAAATGGTTTAAACAACGAGTCATAAGGACTAAAGAACAAGGACAAATGGTTCACACAACGAGTCACAAGGACTAATGAGTAAGGACAAATAGTTTACACAACGAGTCACAAGGACTAATGAACAGGGACAAATGGTTCACACAACGAGTCACAAGGACTAATGAACAAGGAAAATGCTTCACACAACAAGTCACAACAACAAGGACAAATGGTTCACACAAGGACCAAGGACTAAAGAACAAGGATAAATGGTTCACACAACGAGCCACAAGGACTAATGAACAAGGACAAATGGTTCACACAACGAGTCACAAGGACAAATGGTTAACATAACAAGGACAAATGGTTCACACAACGAGTCACAAGGACTAATGAACAAGGTCAAATAGTTTACACAACGAGTCACAAGGACTAATGAACAAGGACAAATGATTCACACAACGAGTCACAAGGACTAATGAACAATAAAAAATGGTTCACACAACAAGTCACAATAACAAGGACAAATGGTTTACCCAATGAGTCACAAGAACTAATAAACAAAGACAAATGGTTAACATAACGAGTTACAAGGACTAATGAACAAGGATAAATGGTTCACACAACAAGTCAAGAGGACTAATAAACAAGGACAAATAGTTTACAAAACGAGTCACAAGGACTAATGAACAAGGATAAATGGTTCATACAACGAGTCACAAGGTAAAATAGTTTACACAACGAGTCACAAGGACTAATGAACAAGGACAAATGGTTCAACAACGAGTCACAAAGACTAATGAACAATAAAAAATGTTTCACACAACAAGTCACAATAACAAGGACAAATGGTTTACCCAATGAGTCACAAGAACTAATAAACAAGGACAAATGATTTACACAACGAGTCACAAGGACTAATGAACAAGGACAAATGGTTAACACAACGAGTCACAAGGACTAACGAACAAGGAAAAATGGTTCACATAAAAAGTCACAATAACAAGGACAAATGGTTTACACAACGTGTCACAAGGACTAATAAACAAGGACAAATGGTTTAAATAACGAGTCATAAGAACTAAAGAACAAGGATAAATGGTTCACACAACGAGCCACAAGGACTAATGAATAAGGACAAATAGTTTACACAACGAGTCACAAGGACTAATATACAACAAATGTCACACAACGAGTCACAAGGACTAATGAACAAGGAAAAATGGTTCACACAACGAATCACAAGGACAAATGGTTAACATAACAAAGACAAATGATTCACACAACGAGTCACAAGGACTAATGAACAAGGTCAAATAGTTTAGACAACGAGTCACAAGGACTAATGAACAAGGACAAATGGTTCACACAACGAGTCACAAGGACTAATGAACAAGGAAAAATGGTTCACACAACAAGGACCAAGGACTAAAGAACAAGGATAAATGGTTCACACAACGAGGCACAAAAACTAATGAAGAAGGACAAATGGTTCACAGAACGAGTCACAAGGACAAATGGTTAACATAACGAGGACAAATGGTTCACACAACGAGTCACAAGGACTAATGAACAAGGTCAAATAGTTTACACAGCGAGTCACAAAGACTAATGAACAAGGAGAAATGGTTCACACTGTTGGAATATGTGTCCTCCGACAATAATGCGATCACAACTGTCGATCATGATGATCACATGTTTAAGTCTCATTTTAAGAATACATGTGGGAAGTAATATTTTACAGTCAACTGGTCCACACATATCGGTAATGATTGGCTGACTAGAGTTTGACATTACTGTCGTGCGACGGTGGTGATCAGTTGATCCCCTTAGGTCATACCTAAAGGGTAACACTCTTAATTGATTATTTAATTGATCGTATATCGATACGGGTTAATTAAATTACTTAAAATTGACGGACGATTTTGGAGGTAATATTTACGTGTCTCATTGTAATTTGATTAAATAAGATACTGTCTAAGTGATCGAATTGTTTTATTACTTAGATGAAATTATTGTTTATGGAAACAATTAAAACTGAATTAATAATTTATTATAAATACAAGATATTGTGATTTATAATTCGTAAACCGTTTTGGTACAAGTAATTATGAATTGCTAAGTCGATTTTGTACATGACGTATTTTTATTAATACGTTGATTTTTAATATGTTAAAAATACATGACAATTTTACATGACTAGTGACATGTGACAATTGACAAATGACAAAACATAAAATGGACCATCCATTATATGTAAGTGCCGAAATAAAATGGAGGGAATATAATGTTTAATTTGTGTTAAATTATTAAGTGGAGAGCATAATAATTATAACTAGCTTATAGCCATGCAAGCCTAGTTTTTCTTGAGAAGAATTACTTGCCCATGCATTAGCTCACTTCTCCTCTCCTCTCCTCTCTCCCCACCGGTTTTCAAAGAGCAATATAGAGAGTTTTTCTCTATTATTATTCATTCATACTTCACATAATATTTCTAGTGTAAGAAATACAAAAACTCTCTAAGAAAAACTAGAGAAATAAATACTCCAAAATTCTTCTTCTCTTGGCCAAAAATTCAAGAGGACAAAACAATATTTTGGGTCAATTTTATTAAGATTAGTATTGTTCTAGTAATAATAATATTAGTCTTTTAAGAGGTTATCTTGGGTATAAATCCTTGGGAGGGATTCTAAGCTTGAATCCTTGTTCATCCAATATTAGGAAGCTCAAGAACAAGTGAGTAGGAGAACTCATTTGTGCCCATATATCCGAAAACTCAATGTAAGGAAAACGATTTCTTCCCTTTCTACTTATGTTTGCATGCATAAGATCTAAATTAATTTTATGACTAAATTTATTGTCACATATATAAGAATATGTCTGATATAGAATTCGTAGGTTTGGAACGAACGAATTAGGGTTTGCAAAGTTACAGCAGGAGCTATAACTTAAACGAATTGAAAATCTTGAAACTTAAGATTAAATCTGATTTTTGGTATGTGGATTTTCGTGTAATTGACTGGGAATGAAGAATTGGATTGAATGATATGCGTGAATTGGAACAAAGTAACCGGATAGGATAGTGGATTTCGTTCTAACCTCGCAAGGTTATAGCTCAATCTACTATAACTTTCAGCCTCGCAAGGAAGAAAGAAAACTAACAACCTCGCAAGATTAATTAGGGTTAGCTCACAAATGTAAACTTTTTATTAAAACTCATAATCTGAAAAATAGGGTTTACATGAGGCCCTATTTATACTAACTCCTCCTCCAAGCTATCTTGGGGAAAAAGATAAGAATCAAACAACTAAATAAAATCTGATATTATCTCTTATCTTAGATAATAAGCTAAGAATAATATCTTTTATTTTAAGATAAATTAATAACTAATAAAATCTAACACCAGCTACCAATATCCGAACACAAGCCCGACATTCGGTTATTTAGTAACCGTGTTTTCAGCCCACGCCTCTTCGGTACCAGCCCACTTCAACATCGTCACACAACTCGAGCCAAACTTGAATCCCTCCACGATTTGGGCCGCACTTCGACTAATAAGAACTTCATTTTCACTATCGAGCAATGCTCCCGCATCATTCTCTCCTTCTTTTTGAAAATTTGGCCTCAAATTGTCGTCATCCAGATACGGCGACAAGTCTCCCACGTTGAAAGTAGCACTCACACCTCCATACTCGCTTGGTAACTCAAGTTTATAGGCATTTGAACCATAACATTCCAAAACCTTGAACGGGCCATCAGCTCTCGGCATAAGCTTATTCTTCCGCTTCGATGGAAATCGTTCTTTTCTCAAGTGTAGCCACACAAGATCTCCTACCTTAAATACGGGCTGCTTGCGATGCTTATTTGCTTTCTCCTTATACTTTGCATTTGCCTTCTCAATTTGAGCTCTCACCTGCTCACAAGTACGAAGAAATGTCGCTTGTCTATCTTTTGCTTCGAAACTCATGAGATCTTTCTTTGGGATTGGAACCAAGTCAATAGGCAGAAATGGATTGACTCCGTACACAATTTCGAATGGGGCTCTCCCAGTAGTAACAGATGGAGTTCGATTGTAAGCAAACTCGGCATGGGCGAGTTTAACATCCCAATCCTTTGTGCTCTTGCTAACCAATCCTCTCAACAAACTTCCAAGAGTGCAATTAGTTACTTCCGTCCGACCATCTGTTTGTGGATGGTGAGAAGTACTGAAAAGTAACTTAGTTCCCATCAAACGCCATAACGTTTTCCAGAAATAACTAAGAAACTTTACATCTCGATCCGATACAGTGGTAAGTGGAATCCCATGTAAAGGAACCACCTCTTTGTAATACAGATCAGCAACGTTAGTGGCATCATCGGTTTTATGACAAGGAATGAAATGAGCCATCTTCGAAAACCGATCAACAACCACCATTATAGAGTCTTTACCACGCTGCGTTCTAGGAAATCCGAGTATAAAATCCATACTCACCTCGCTCCAAGGCTGTTTCGGAACTGGTAATGGCGTGTACAGCCCTTTAGCAAATGAACTCTTCGCTTTTTGACACACGACACACTTAGCCACGATTTCTTGAACATCCTTAATCATCTTTGGCCAATAAAAATGTTCACTTACAATGTCGTAAGTTTTATTAGAACCAAAGTGACCAGCTATCGCTCCTCCATGAGCTTCGTGAACAAGTAATTCCTTAATCGAACTTTGTGGAATGCAAAGTCGATTTCCCTTGAATAAAAATCCATCTTGCAATGTATAAGCTCCAGTAGGCTCAATCAATTCTTTAGCAAAAAACGGATCAGCCTTGTACAACTCCTTAATATGCTCGAAACCCAACAATCTTGCATCGAGCTCAACCAACAAACAATGCCTCCTAGAAAGTGCATCAGCTACAACATTCGAACTTCCCGTCTTATACTTTAATGAGAAAGTAAAAGATTGCAGAAACTCGACCCATTTAGCGTGCCTTTGATTTAACTTTTGCTGCCCATGTATATGCTTAAGAGCCTCGTGGTCAGAATGTAACACAAACGGCTTCGGTCGCAAATAGTGACTCCAATGGTCTAATGCTCTCACAGTGGCATAGAATTCTTTATCGTAAGTTGAGTAGTTCAACCTTGCTCCACCTAGCTTCTCACTGAAATATGCAATCGGTTTTTTTTCTTGTACCAATACAGCACCAATTCCAACGCCACTCGCATCACATTCGACCTCAAACAACTTGTCGAAATCAGGAAGTGCTAAAATAGGCCCGGAACACAACTTACTCTTTACTTCTTCAAACGCCTTTTGGGCGCTAGTAGTCCACACGAACTCTCCTTTTTTGGTCAGTTCTGTAATTGGGGCCATGATGGAACTGAACCCTTGAATGAATCGCCTATAGAATGATGCTACTCCATGGAAACTTCGCACCTCTGTAGTTGATTTAGGAACCGGCCAGGCCTGAATTGCGTCGATCTTAGATGGGTCCATACTCACACCATCTTTACCAACAATATAGCCAAGAAACACCACACTCGGCACCATAAACGTGCACTTCTCAAGCTTGCCAAATAGTTTCTGTTTTCGCAGAACTTCGAATACAGCTCTAAGATGTTGCTTGTGCTCTTCTTCATTCTTGCTATAAATCAGAATGTCATCGAGATATACAACCACGAACTTGTTAAGGAAAGGTCTTAACACTTCATTCATAAGCCTCATAAACGAGCTAGGAGCGTTACATAGGCCAAATGGCATTACGAGCCATTCATATAACCCCTGTTTCGTTTTAAAAGCGGTTTTCCATTCATCCCCCTCCCGAATCCTCATTTGATGATAACCACTCCTTAAATCCAGTTTAGAGAAAACGCACGAACCAGAAAGTTCGTCCAACATATCATCAAGCCTTGGCATAGGAAAGCGGTATTTGATTGTAATGTTGTTCATCGCCCTACTGTCAATACACATTCGCCAAGTTCCCTCCTTTTTTGGCACTAATAACGCTGGTACTGCACATGGACTCAAGCTCTCTTGCACATACCCTCGATCAATTAGTTCCTGTACTTGCCTTTGTAATTCTTTAGCTTCCTCGGGATTACACCGATAAGCCGGTTTATTAGGCAAAGCAGCTCCGGGAATCAAGTCAATGCGATGTTCAATTCCCCGCAATGGAGGTAACCCATATGGTAACTCCACGGGAAACACATCCATGAACTCGTCAAGTAACCCCTGCACTCCTTGGCGGTTACTCTCACCAACGGACTCCAAGTCTCGGACAACCAGCACATATGCTCGTTCTCCTTGAGCAAGGGCCTCCTCTATTGCACTTGCATCTAACAACAAGCTCTCTTTTGCAGCGGGTTTATCTCGTTTACTTGGTGACAATGGTTTAAGATGGTATTTAGCTTTTCCTTTAGTCACGATATAAACATTACCCCTGCCATCATGCTCAACCCTACGATCAAATTGCCACGGCCTTCCCAACAATATATGACAAGCATTCATTGGAATCACGTCACATAATATTTCATCTTCATACGGTCCTAATTTCAAAGAAACTAAGGCTTGTTTCTTAACTAAGATCCCGTTATTCCCATCAAGCCAATGCAATTTATACGGTTTAGGGTGATTTTTCGTAGGTAATTTCAGATTGTCAACAAGTTCCCTAGATACGACATTAGTGCAAGAACCGCTATCAACAATAAGATTGCAAAGCTGATTGTTTACCTTACAACGAGAGTGAAACAATCGTTCCCTTTGCTCCTCCTCAACGCGAACAGCCTCGGTGTGGAGACTTCGGATTACCAACACCTCTTTCTCCTCATCACTATAAGGATCAATAATATGAACCTCTCCATCGCTATTCTCCTCTTCTTGCACAATTACCTGAACTCGATTACAGTTGGGAAGTACAAAATTTGGAACTAAATCCACCAATTCTTGAATCGTTAGGGCTCGCTTTTGCGGACATTCGTTGGCAATGTGCCCATATCCCTGGCACTTGAAACACCTCCTCAATCTCGCATCCTTTGTTTCAACCGCCGTACCCTTGCCCTTGTCTTTTGGGTCTTGTTTTCGTGTCTCCTTGCTACTAGACGCGGTAGTTGCTGGTTTCGAATAAGAATTCGAACCCTTTGAATAATCACGAGAATAGGATTTCTTGCTCTTATCTTGCTTCTCGAATTTAAGAGCCAACCTGCAAACATCATCAAATCCATCGTAATTCTGGATTTCTACCCGTTGTTGAAGCGTTGGATTGAGGCCTCGAATAAATCGTGTTGTCCTCAATTCTTCTTTCTCTTCTAAATCGCAAACAATGCTCAACTTCTCAAATTCTTTCACATAATCAGCAACGTTCAAACCCTCTTGTGCTAAAGATGTTAGCTTTAAATAGTTGTCCTGCTCATAATCCCTAGGCAGAAACCGCTTCATCAAATGTTTCTTCAATTTTTCCCAAGTCTCGATTTTAGGTTTTCTGTCCCTTTTTCGTTGCTTTTTCAGATTTTCGTACCACAAAGACGCATACTTAGTTAATTTTAAGGTAGCAACCTTAAATTGCCTATGCTCATCGTAGTCTTTGTAATCGAATATTCTCTCTGCTTGACGAATCCAATCTTGAAACTTTTCAGCATCTAGATCTCCATCAAACTCGGGTATGTCGAGTTTAAGGCCTTTATCATCATCGTTTTTGTGTTTCTTTTTCTCCTTTGGACATTCTTCTTCTTCAGATTCGGCTTGGCTGTCCGAATCAGCCTCGTCCTGCTTCTTTTTTTTATTCAAAAGATTGGCTATGTTCTTCACAATATTTGAGATCTGGCCAATTTCTGCTCTCATTGCATCCATGTCGTCCTTCCATGGTTTTGCTGCTCCGTCGCTATATTCGGCATCATCTCCAATAGCCATGACTTCCCAAGACTGATTTATTAGGAAATAAATCAAAAACCTAGGCTCTGATAACCAATTTGATATAGAATTCGTAGGTTTGGAACGAACGAATTAGGGTTTGCAAGGTTACAGCAGGAGCTATAACCTAAACGAATTGAAAATCTTGAAACTTAAGATTAAATCTGATTTTTGGTATGTGGATTTTCGTGTAATTGACTGGGAATGAAGAATTGGATTGAATGATATGCGTGAATTGGAACAAAGTAACCGGATAGGATAGTGGATTTCGTTCTAACCTCGCAAGGTTATAGCTCAATCTACTATAACTTTCAGCCTCGCAAGGAAGAAAGAAAACTAACAACCTCGCAAGATTAATTAGGGTTAGCTCACAAATGTAAACTTTTTATTAAAACTCATAATCTGAAAAATAGGGTTTACATGAGGCCCTATTTATACTAACTCCTCCTCCAAGCTATCTTGGGGAAAAAGATAAGAATCAAACAACTAAATAAAATCTGATATTATCTCTTATCTTAGATAATAAGCTAAGAATAATATCTTTTATTTTAAGATAAATTAATAACTAATAAAATCTAACACCAGCTACCAATATCCGAACACAAGCCCGGCATTCGGTTATTTAGTAACCGTGTTTTCAGCCCACGCCTCTTCGGTACCAGTCCACTTCAACATCGTCACACAACTCGAGCCAAACTTGAATCCCTCCACGATTTGGGCCGCACTTCGACTAATAAGAACTTCATTTTCACTATCGAGCAATGCTCCCGCATCAATGACGAAATATGAGATTATTAATTTCCAACAAGTGGTATCATGAGCCTTAGGTTGTTTGCATGCAAATCGGTTATTGTTTTTCCGAGTTATACGATTAACAAATAAAACTTATAAATTTGTGTTTATTATGATATATCACGAAATTAATTATGCATGTTAAAGTTTCTGGTTCTAAAATGTTTTAGGATATTTTGGTTTATTTATGGATTTTATTGTTCATTTTTATTAATAATGGCATTAAAAATGTGATTTTAATGATTAAAATGTCATTTTTGGACTAAAAATAGCTAAACTTCGTTTTTTCAAGTGGTTTTTGGATATGTTTTCATATATATTATATACTGATGGCCTGTATATTTTCATAATAATATGAGTTGTTGTGCTCGAAATATGGATTTTTCAAGTTAAAATCGTATTTAAATGAGAAAATAGGTTAATATGAGTTATATTTCGAATCTGGTCATAGAAATTCAGTATGTTGTCACATGAAATTTTACAAGATGTGTGTAAAATAATTGGCTATAATAAAGTCTTTATGCATGATTTATGAAGTTTTGATGAAAAATCACATAAATAGTGACTTTAATTAGTAAAAATTGCTAAAACATAATGACTAAGGAAAAATGTCACATGTTGCATTTTATCTTATATTTCAGATCTAAAAGTGAAAAGTTATTAAAAATAATTTTTCTCATATTTTTATGGAAATAATTGATAAATCCGATAAACAGCAACATTGTTTTTCTCGATAAATTTTCGAAATTTTTAACCTAAGTTTTTGAACATTATGAGTGTCATGGTATTTTTCCAGAATGTTCATGAGTTTAAATTTCAAATTTTGAAATTTTTATTATTTATTTGAAGTTTATGACATAATATTGTAATTTTGAGTCCATTTATGAACAATTTTAAGAAATATAAGTTAACTATTGTCAATATATTATTGGAGACTAATTTTGAGTCCTAAGTTGGTTAGGGTAATTAACTTGTACATAAATATGAATTTATGTAATTTTTGTGATTATAAAAGGTTAAATCACGCAAATCCGTAAAAACCGATTAATATACGATATTGGCTCCTTAAAGGCGATTTAGCATAAAATTGGGCATGTTCATACATATTATAATGCTGCATTTTATTTATGATTGTCATATTTTAATTTTATGTAATTTTTGAATTATGTAATTTTACTTAGTATGGCCTTAGTTTTAATTGATATTACCCGATATGTATGGGAATATCGATTCGGTTGTAATTTATTGTGATCTCGTATCACCGTTTTGTAATTTAATAGATTTATTTTATTTTAATTACAAATGTATAATAGGAAATTATGTAATTTGTTATGTAATTTATTTATTCCGGAGTTCCTTGAAGACGGTGTCACTCGAGAAGGCGATCCATTAAAGAAGAGTGTTGCCTTGAAATGCGTACCAAGACCGAAGTTCAAGGGACCAAAGGAGTTGATTTCCGAATTTGTAATAGTTTATCAGATTTTCTATTTTAGGAAGGCCATACTAGGATTTTTTTATGCTTTGCATTTTTATTTATATGTTGCATGCATCGCTAAATCGCCATAACTAAAACATGCATTATCTTTTAATCGAGTTTATCGACCGTGTCAATTACAATTATCGTAGTTCACCGCTTTAGTTCACTTAAAACGTGATAGATAATAAATTGACATGACCTCTCGCTAAAAATAAACAATTGAGACCTAACCTTACCAAAACGTAGAAACCATGAAAACCTATTTCGTGAGGGAGTGCACTCGGCTTTACCGGGGTACAAACCTTGTTACGTAGGGGAAGTGGGTGATAAATGTCTACCCACCGAATTTATAAAGATGAGGGTTGTTTTCGGCTTTACCGATGCCCAAGTTGATGTAAATTTGGATCATGGACACATTTATTCGAAATTTGGCTTGAACTCACCGAAAGTATTCTCGACGGTTGCCGGATGTGTTTCGGGCTAAAGAAAAATTATAATGTAAATTTATCGACCAAGAGTTCTAAAAGTAGAATCGATTAAAGAGTTAATCCACCGAGTTATATTGATAAGGGTTGTATTCGGCTTTACCGATGCCTAAGTTAATATGAATTTGGGTCTTGGAATCATTTATCAAAGTTGGGTAGAGGTCACTAGATAAATGCAATAAAACTTGTTTAAATTAATTTTTACGAGTGTTATTATTATTTTGAAAACGACAAATGTTTATTCCTTCTATTTTCGTTTTGTAGACCACTTTTATTTCTCATAACAAATGGCCGCACCAAACACCAACGCCACACCTCTCACTAATGCTTCATGGCTCCGATCCTTCATGGATCGTTGTAAACTTGAAAAGAATGGGTCAAATTTCTCCGATTGGGATGCCCAACTCAAATTAACCGTCCAAGGTGACAACCAGCTTCGTTACCTCACCGAGGCCTCTCCACTCGAACCTAATGCTAGGTCGAGTGCCGCCACTAGGGAAGCATATGAGGCTTACCACAAGGAGTCCGCCGCAATGAAAAATGTGTTGATTTTTGCGATGGAGGCGGATCTCAAAAGGAGAGCCTTTAAAATGGGCACCGCTAATGAAATCTATTCCAAGCTTGTGACAATGTTTTCACAAACTCCGAGGATCGTCCAATATGAGGCGGCCTCGGCATTCTTTGATCTCGATTTCAAGAAGGGCCAAAAGGTTAGCCCTCACGTGCTCAAATTGTTGGAGCTAGTCGAGACTTTGAAGATTCAAAAAGTTGAAATCCCCAAAGAACTCATTGTAGATAGGATTCTACACTCCTTATCCAAAGTCAAAGCGTATGTTCAATTCCGGGTGAATTTTAACATGCAAGACAAGGACGTGTCTCTTGAAGAGTTGCACAAGTTACTTGTGCAAGCCGAAAGAGACATGGGGCTAAATGTTAACCCACCTAAGGATGTGCTTAACATAAGCACCAAGAGCAAGGGGAAGTTCAAGAAGAATGGGAAAAAGGGTAAGAGGCAAGCTCCCATGTCCACCAAAGCTAAGACTTTTGAAGCTAGCACTTCCAAGACCAAGAAGGGTCCTCTTGACAAATGCCATTATTGTAATGGTGTTGGACATTGGAAGAGGAATTGTTCCAAGTACCTTGGTGACATCAAATCTGGAAAGATCACTCCAGTAGGTAATTGACTATCCTTTCTTTTATGTTTCTAATTCAACTATGGTATTTTGATACAAAGTTGTGATAATGTATCCCCTTTTTATTGTAAATAGGGTCTCCTCCAAGCAAAGACAAGGGAAAGGAAAAGCAAGCTTGAGAAATCATCAAGGAGCTAGGAGTAGCTTCCCATGAAGCTTGGCTTTTTATTATTGTCTTATTTTAAGTTATGTTTCGAATTTTTAGAACTATTTTGATTTCCGTGTTCGACATGGAAATGAATTTTGGATCCTTTCTAAACAATGGTTGTATTTTGGATTATGGTGGCTTGGTTTGCAACCCAAGTCACCCCTTTTATCGTATTTCCTTGTTCTAAAAATTCGTCTTTATATGCTTGCACATAGAAACATATGATCATCCACTTAAAGTGATCCAATAGACAACTATAATGATGGGATTCATTATATGTCCACAAGCTTAAGGCTTGTGTATGATCAATTATAAAGTGATGTTGAGTTGATGAACTCTCCTAAAGGAATGTAAATTACCAAGTACACTCATCAAAATCTAAAACTATT
Organism: Silene latifolia; assembly: GCF_048544455.1. Classification (NCBI taxonomy): domain Eukaryota; kingdom Viridiplantae; phylum Streptophyta; class Magnoliopsida; order Caryophyllales; family Caryophyllaceae; genus Silene; species Silene latifolia. The sequence goes on from NC_133531.1 coordinate 50,048,681, forward strand.
AGTCAATCTATGAGATAGTCCTCCTTATACTTCAAAATCATTATTTGCGTCTCATAAGCTATCTTTGAATCTCTAGTGTATTTATTCTAAAGATAGAGTGGGAGAAAAATGAAGACACAAAGAACACAAAGCAAATTTGTGTCCTTGAGTAAATGAGATCTACGAATGAAAGAATGATTTGTATACCTATATAGATAGTGTACACGAATAGATGAGATCTATGGTCTCGAATAGATGAAATCTACATGACAAAAGAGACCAAGTGAGGTAATCAAAAGAATATGTTCTCAAGATAACTACACGAGGAGACCAAAAGGAAGTTTTGGAAGAAAATGACTAAAGAAAAGTCTTAAGAAAAGATTTGGCTAGTTTATGAACAACATTTGACCAAGAGTTTCAATATTGATATTTACTTAAGAGCCTAAATGAAACGAAGTTGCATCCTTGAAAATAAATGAGATTTATGACTAAAAATTGCAAAAGAAGATATGCCGATATCTACAAAAGCTAAGTTAATTGTTAACCACGCTAGTGTCATTACTTAACCTCATTATGAAAATGAAATGGTTAAACCTCCTTCCGGAAAAGGGTATTTTGAGAAGGACGTGTATTAAATGAAATTCACATTTAAATAATGACATTGCTACGCATCATTATAAAATGAATGAGTTAGAGATTAAAAATCTCTTTCCATAAGTTTAAAATAGAAACCTTTTCTAAATAGATATTTTGAAAAGATATGTTGGGAACATATTTGGTTTTATCTTAATTGAAGGAAAAGTAGATCTATACACTAACATATTCATATATGTTTTATGTTAATTTGTCATAAAATTAAATGGTGATCTTATGCATGCAAACAATAAAATAGTTAAAGAAGAAATCTCTATCTTACATTGGTATTTCGGTTTATTTGGGCACAAGAGAGATCTCCTTCTCTCTTGTTCTTGTGCTCTCCTCAATGGATGAACTAGGATCCAAGTGTAGGATCCCTCCCAAAGTAAAATACCCAAGGCAAACTCTTAATTAAATTAATATTATGAATACTAGAATAATATTAATTTAGCATAAAATTGACCCAAAAATATTATGGAACTCTCTATTATTTCGGTTAGAGAGAAGGAAGAGAAGGAAGATTTTTTTATCTTTCTAAAACTTAAATTTTAGATGAATGAATAATAATATGCACTAATTTCATTTGTAGTGTATAATGGGTAAATAAGAAGAAAAACCAAAGTTGTTTCTCTTCTCAAAAAACCGGGTGGAAGAGGGGAGAAGAGGGAGCCAATGCATGCACTCACTACTACAAATCCAGGCAACTACAACGCCCCTTTAACAACGTTTATGCACGAAAATCACAATAGACGTTGTAGAATGTATGGCGCAATTTTTACTAAACTTAATTACAACGGGTATGGTTATGTAAGTTGTTATACGTTTTAACAACGGGTTAAATTTGCACAACCGTTGTTAATAATTTGGCGCAAAATTGGCGCAAAGTTAGTGAAAAGTAATCACAACGGGTATTTTTAAACCCGTTGTTAAAACTTATTTAACAACGGTTGTTATTTTACAACCGTTGTTAAAACTTATTTAACAACGGTTGTTATTAAACAACCGTTGTCAATACTTTCAATACTATAAACCACACAAACACAGATCTCGCTCATACCACAAAACACATACATAACCTAACACAAACACAAACACAGACAAACACAAACACAAACACAACAAACACACTTTCTCATCGTCTCTTTCTCCCTTTCTCTCTTTCTCATCGTCGCTTTATCATCTCGCCGTCACTGTTGGTTTCATCGTCTCTTACTTTCTCTAATTATCAGGTAAATCTCGCCGTCACTGTTGGTTTCATCGTCTTTCATCGTCATTGTTTTCTTTTTTTAATTATTTCATTTAATTTGCATGTATATATGATGGGTTTTTATCGATCATTATTATGTTATTATTCGCTTAATTAGCTCGTAAAACAAATTAAATAAAATAAAACAAAGAAGAAGCAAGCTGATAGAGAGGAATGCATGATAAACTTAATTAATAATTCATTAATATATATATTTATATATATATATAAATACATAAATTAAAAAAAGAATTACATTTCTAAAAATGCAATTCTTATATTTTCATAGAGAGTCTTATTCTCTTCTATGATATCCCTCCTCTCCTCCTTAGCTATTTGGAGGTTTCGTTCGCAGATTGCTATATCGTCATATAGCCGCAACAAATCTTTGCTCTGTCAAGCCATTTCTTTTGGCGTCCTTGAGTGCGGCTTGAGCATCCACAAGATAGCTCTTAAAACTGTCCTCGATGTGGAGCAACCGGCGGATGAAGCTAGTATTTTTCTCGGTCATAGTAAGCGTTTTAAGGATGTAATCGTTCATTTTGTTGATGAACTTTGGAGTTGTTAGTTTGAAAGATTAATTAGGGGTTGGAGATTGTTTTAGCAGTTAGGGTTTGAAGATAGTGAGATAATGGAATGGTGGTTGAGATAATGTATGTATTTATACTAAGTAATGTGTCCTTTGAGTTGTTTTTTAATTAATATAATATATGCATGTTTAGGAAGTTGTGCCATAATCATCATATCTCTCTGCTTCAAATCTAATGTAAACCCTTCTCATTCCATATATTGTCCATTCATATGCACCGTACAGGAGGGATGGCAGTAATAATGCATGCATCGGAATTATAACGGGCCCCGTAATTATGCATGCATCTAGTAATATTTAATTTATTTATTTTTTATTTTGTAAAAACAAACAACAACGGTTATGTAGAAACAACCCGTTGTCTTTAGTTATAACGACGGTTCTTTGTAAATTAACCGTTGTTATAACTTTCCCACCAAAAATTGAGTCACACTTTCCACAACGGGTTTTTATACTTAAAACCGTTGTTAATAGTTTTAACAACGGGTTCCTTAAGAAAACCAACCGTTGTTAAAACCTTTTACAACGGACGCTTTAACAACGTCCGCTTTTTTATATAACAACGGTTTTTAACAGTTGTTATAGCCTGTATCTGTAGTAGTGACTAGTTGTTCTTCACAATGATCACTAGGTTTGCATGGCTAGTCAATTAGGGTAATCATTATGCTTACCACTCACATAATAAACATAATATTATCCTAAATCCTCCCTTAATTTCGGTACATATGGATAAAATGGAATCCATTTTATTTTTGTTAATTTGTCACATGTCACATGTCACATGTCACATAAAATTGTTATGTATTTTTAACATATTAAAAATCAACGTATTAATAAAAATACGTCATATACAAAAATCGACTTAGTAATTCGCAATTACTTGTACCAAAATATTTTACCAATTATAAATCACAATAATTTGTATTTATAATAATTCTTTCAATTTCAATTGTTTCCTTAAACAATAATTTCATCTGAGTAATGAAACAATTCGATTACTCAGACCGTATCTCATTTAATCAAATTTCAATGAGACACGTAAATATTACTTCCAAAATCGTCCGTCAATTTTAAATAATTTAATTGACTCGTAACGTTATACGATCAATTAAATGATCAATTAAGAGTGTTACCCTTTAGGTATGACCTAAGGGGATCAACTGGTCACCACCGTCTCACGACAGTAATGTCAAACTCTAGTCAGCCAATCATTACCGATATGTGTGGACCAGTTGACAGTAAAATATTACTTCCCAATTGTATTCTTTAAAATAAGACTTAAACATGTGATCATCATGATCAATAGTTGTGATCGCATTATTGTCGGAGGACACATATTCCAACAATCTCCCACTTGTCCTCGACAAGTGTGCGTCACCAATTCTCTTGTCCTATTACTATCTCCCACTCAATGCAAGGTGTCTTTCAGGTCGTACTTGCAAGTGATCATATCGAGAGTGGTTTCCTCGATCTGGAGAATAACTGATTGACCGGATTTATCCACCATGGATACATTCCGAGCGTGGCCACGCATTTCCAGTTCATTACTCCTCGAGTGGCCCTGAGATATTGTTATAACCCTGACTAGGGATGGACAATTCCTATCGCACTCATTCCCTTCGACTAGCCACAGCCATCATAACCCAAAATATGCCCATTTGACCCCATTTACGAAGGTCGTAGTAACACAAATCAAAGTTAATCTGAAACTGTGCCATCTTAGGTGAATAGTCTTTAGTCAAAAGAATCGACTCATTAGAATACTATAGCAGCTCTCGCCACGACCAGGCTATATAAATTTTCCAGAACTCTATAAGCGGTCATAAGGCCCGGCAAAATGTTCCTAACAGTCCGCCTATGTGATCGACTAGTCATTCTCATATGACTCTATGGCACTTGAACTTGCCATCAATCGCATCACACTCTAGTCACTTCGAGACGTCACCTCATGTAAGTAACTATGGGCAAATACAATGCTAATCCGTGTTCACTTAAACGGGGTTCAATTGTCTCTTCAACCCGTTGGATGTAACAAAGTATAAGGTGAGTTACTAATAACTCAAACGACAAATGTCGACATCACACTCGGGTAGTCAATACCATATTACAACCTTGTGATGCATATCGTAAGTGTGTAAACACTTGTTGATTGCAATAGAAGTTTAACATGTCACGTGTCCATGTGTTCAAACTTCTTAATCGCATTATCCTTTACATTCATGTTATCACTCATAGCATGAACCTTACCAAGTACACATCAAGGTTCCCGACCTTGGTTTCGGTTCTTTATCTTGAAAGAACTTCCTTATCGATTATCACATAATGAACGAATTTGTGGTGAATGATATAACTTGTACTGATCAAGTACTCCATCCACACACAATGCACTAGGTATATGTTTTGTAGAGTCTTGCAACAATTTGTCAAGATGATTAGCCTAGCACTTCTCACAAGTCCTAGCATATTAGGAAGGATTAGTTTTGAGCAACTTCTTATTCAACTAAGTATCTTTCCAAACTTCCTATTTCTCCTTTTGGCTTGAAAAGTTTAGGATTTTCATAAATCTTTATGTGTGTTCGGATTTTCTATAATATGTGCAACCTTTTGACACATAACAGAGTATTCTGTCAAACACCGAAATCGCTCATCGAATTCTTCTCGAGAATTTATGACGTTTCTACTATGGCTTACCAATGATTCATCATGCTCTTATGCATATGATTCATAATTGGACATGTGCATGATTATTCTAATGGCGGAAACATTAGTAACTTTTAATCATGTCATCAACTATATTTAGGTTCAAGGAACGACCATGACTGCTAATGGCAATTCCATTTTCATTTAAATGAATAACCTACGTATCTCGTTAATTCGATGTGTATCTTTCAATACTTATCCAACATCTCATGATGTAGTTGGATTCATCATGGTCCATTTTCATCCAGAATTGAAAACTCAAATCTTCCTCTGTGAAGGAAGGTATTAGCTCGTCATTCTTCAATGAGTGATGAGTTATAAACTTATACAAGATGATTACTCCCACTAAATTCCATGTCTTCACATGATAATTTCTAACTCCCACTTGTTTCGCAATTGACTACTCAATTTAGACATTATATCGCTTTTGTTTGAGATAAAACCATATATGTTCCCATCATATCCTTTCAAAATACCTATTTTGAAGTGGTCTCATCTTAACCTTATGGAAAGAGATTTTAATCTCTAACTCACACATATCATAATGATGTGTAGCAATGTCATTATTCAAATATAAATAATATCTAACATATGTCCTTCAGAAATCCCTTTCAGAAGGAGGTTTAACCAATTCATTTTCATAATGTGGTTAAGTAATGACTTTTGCGTGGTTAAAACTTAACTTAGCAATTTGAGGATATCGGTATATCAATCCTTGCAACCTCTAGTCATAAATCTCGTTTATTACTAGGATGTTACTTTGATTCATTTAGGCTCTTAAGTAAATCTCAAGTTTGAAACTATTGGTCAAAATTTATCATAAACTAGTCAAAACTCTTGTTAAGACTTTACATTAGTCATTTTTCTTCCAAAACTTTCTTTTGGTCTCCTCGTGTAGTTATCTTGAGAACATACTCTTATGATTACTTCACTTAGTCTCTTTAGTCATGTAGAACTAGTTGAGACCATAGATCTCATCTATTGGGTATACTATATAAATAGATATACCTTCATTCAAATAATTCTTCATTGCGTAGATCTCATTTACACAAGTACACAAATTTATCTTGGTGTGTGTTGTGTCCTCATTTTTCTCCCACTCTATCTTTAGAATAAATACACTAGAGATTCAAAGATAGCATATGAGACACAAATAATGATTTTGAAGTATGAGGAGAAATATCTCATAGGTTGACTAATAGTTTTAGATTTTGTAAGTGTACTTGGTGATTGACATTCCTTTAAGAGAGTTCATAGACTCAATATCACTTTATAAATGATCATACACAAGCCTTAAGCATGTGGACATATAATGAATCCCATCATTATAGTTGTCTATTAGATCACTTTAAGTGAATAATCATATGTTTCTAAGAGCAAGCATTTGAATACGAATTTTAGAACAAGGATAAAATGTTAAAACGGGTGACTTGGGTTGCAAACCAAGTCACCATTATCCAAAATACAACCAATTATCCAAAATACCTTTCCATGTCGAACACGGAAACTTAAAGGTTCTAAAATCCAAAACATAATTAAAATAAGACAATAAAAAGCGAAGCTTCATGAAAGCTATTCCTAGCTCCTTGATGGTTTCTCAAGCTTGCTTTTCTTTTCCTTTGTCTTTGCTTGGTGGAGGCCCTATTTACAATAAAAAGGGAGATACATTATCACAACTTTGTATCACAATACCATGGTTGAATTAGAAACATAAAAGAAAGGATAGTCATGTACCTACTGGAGTAATCTTTCCAGCCTTAATATCACCAAGGTATTTGGAATAATTTCTTTTCCAATGTCTAACACCATTACAATAATGGCATTTATCAAGAGGACCCTTCTTGATTTTTGAAGTGCTAGCTTCATAAGTGTAACACCCCGGTTTATGAAGGAGCCTTTGGCAAGACATTCCCCAATAAACCGGACTGTTACCGTCTCGGTTTCCCGAGGTAGTGAATAACAAAGTACAACAAAACCAAAGTGCTTTAAATTAAAACTTAACGATTACGTGTTTATTACAAATTATCCAACTAATACTTAATATAAGATAAATACAACCCGCAGGGGAAAATAAATTAAGTGATAAAATCTTCTATGTGATCTAGACTTCTAGGTAGACTGGCCAAGTCCTCACGCATCCCATAGCTCCCAAGTCGGCTAATCTTTAGTACCACAAATCTGCTCCCATTATGGTTCATCACGGTGTTCACGAATACACAGGGTCAACCACGAGGTTGAGTAGGGAACACAATGAAACAATAAATATGATATGCATGCTCCTCCGTCACCTCCATCTCCATCTCAACTCATATCTCATCTCATACCCCGGACAACCCAGCCATACCGATCCCCGGTAGACTATATATATATCGACCGTAGCCGATCTCCGCGCATTTCGCTTGTTGAGGACACCAGGGCAAGTCCTGCAGAACCCGCCTGGGCCTTATCACAACATCACATCGTATCCCAACATCGTCACCACCACATCCTCCTCCAACTCCAATGCATATGAAATGCTCAACAGTAATTAATGCAATGCAATATGTATATAAATCACTGAACTGATAAATCATAAAGTCATGCCAGTTACCCGATGTTGTGATATCATACTCCATACGATAAATTCAGTCAATCACTTCCCGTATATAAATCATTACGTAAGTCAACAACCAGGAATCAAGTCAACACAACTCAACAACGACGATAATAAGACAAGTGTATTTCCCTACCTCATAGTGCCAGCAAATCCAATTAAGCAGTTAAGAAGTCCAGAAATAAAGCAACGAATCTGATTATCGATCCTTCACGAATCCGTCACCTAAAACAATTATAATATTTATAATTACTAACTACTAAATATAGCAATCTCCCAAAATAGAAGTTCCCCGAAATACAATCCCGACACCAAACTTAGGCTCAATTGATAGCTAAAATAGCCCGATTAATATTTGACCCAACTTCCCAAAATAGACAGTTATTAAAGTGGAATTTCTTAAAATGGAAACTTCCCCGATATAGTAACTTTTCTCTTTTAACAAACCCGATTCAAAACCCGACTTGAATTATTAAATGTCTCGGGAATTAAATTAAATAACCGATATGATAATTAAAAGATTAAACGGATTATTTGATTAAGAGAAACCCGAATTAATTATTGAACAACTCACAACAATCCCGACTCAACCCGTCTCTAATTATATTAAATAATTCGGGAATTAAATTAACTAATCATTTAAAGGACTCGGAAAATAAATTAATTAATTAAGAGTACGACCGCATAACGAATTATAATGATTAACTAATAAAAACTCGTTTCAAACAAACATAACCCGTCCACATCACTACCCCTACTTCGCTCTCGCCCACACCCTAAAACCGCCAACCGAACCACCCCGACAACCACCGCACTTTGACCCCCACTTCGTCCCCACCAAGAAGAACCACCACCGGCCTGGTCGATCGCCGCCGGCGAGTCGAACCAGGGTGGCGTTGGCCTGGTTCACCGTGCATCATCCCAAACACCCTCTGTTTCTCTCATTTTCTCCACCGCAACCAACACCCTATCCCCGCTCACCACCACCGCATCGCTCACCGTCATCCCACGAACCCGGACACCGTGGCACCACCATTTCGACCTCCCCCGAGTCCACGGTGGTGCCACCCAACTGATCGTGTAAACCCGCCCCGAAATCGTAAATAAAACCCATTTTGCCCACCCCGTCGCCGCCGCCTTTTACAACCACCATCACCACCCAATACCCCCAATACTACCACCAAAGCACTCGTCCCTAACCACACTACTCCTATACCCCTTCAACACCCACTATAAACGCACCTATAAGACACGAAACCACCACCAACACCTCGACGTAAATGGAAAACGAGAGAAGAAGGTGCTGAACCCTTACCTTTTTCCGCCACCATAACAGCCACCACGGCCGCCTAAGAACGTCGACGACCACCCCTAGCCCTTCCTTGCTGCACCGTGACCACCCATGCTCTCTCTCTCTCTCGTTTTGCGTGAAAGCCGAGATCTAAGCTGAAGAAAAGAGGGAGGCGGGTTGAGGGGATGTGAGGCGGGTTGTGTTAGGGTAGAATTAGGTTAAACTTAGGTTAAAATTAGGTTATATGGTAAATGGGTAAATGGGTTATAACATTTGGTAAATGGGTAAATGGGTTATGACATCTTGACCCAAAAATGCCACCTAAAACTATAAACCCGACTCGTCTTACAATATGAATCAATTAATTATTTTTACGATACTACTAAATAATAATATCTCGCTCAAATAAAATACGGGGTATTACAGTCTTCCCCCCTTAAAATGAACTTCGTCCCGAAGTTCGCTCCCGTACTCAAACATCAGCAGGGCATTGTATATCGTACATACGGACGTCACGCATTTCTAACGCGGTTAACACACACTTTTGACACCTCAATTAACATAACAAATACGGAATGTTACATTCTGTCCTCCTAAAAATAAACTTCGTCCCGAAGTTTAACTCGTCGTTACTTAACTCAATTAACTACGACTAATAACTACCGAGAACACAATCAGTATAACAACTAAATATTCATCCGAGAACACCGTCGTCTTCCATCTAAATTCGATCTCGAACTCAAGTAACTCAATAACCATGATCACACTGGACCGTAAACATAACTCGGCACACAGGCCCCACAACTCAATACTAGTGGCCAATCTCAATCTCAATATCAATAGTTTACTACACTCTTCTTTTACACATCAACCAACTAACAGAAGTAGGAACAAACATATAGAACTCATTTGCATAGGTACCCCACAACGGAACATTTACTTGATCAAAACCACCATCTACAAATAAGTGCAATACAAACATTAAGATTTTACAATCCTACCCGACTAGAAACATGGTTACGTCCTCGTAACCTCTTTTCAAATTTTCATATACCTATGCAACAAGATCATTATCAACCACACGTGACAGGAAAGAATACATGATAAGAGGTTGCGCATCAACATTAAGGTCGAAACAAGGTTTTATTAAGGAATTAACTGATTGTCAACACGTAACATTTATTACTAGCTCATGCGTAACTTAAAAACACAACTTCAACTAAAAGAACAACACGAAAGGAATCATGGTTTACACGGTTTCACAACTAATAAATTTGATGATCAATTATAGACTATGAACGAGCGAGAGCAAAATCAACAAAACAATTTAAGAACTTCTCACATTTGTAAACATATCACAGAAATAGATCTACCACTACTATCTATCACAATCAGTGGTCTTATTGACATGTCCATACAACCCTTTACTCACTCACTGGTTTAGGTCACGAATTAGGTCGATGAATTTAAGCAATCAACAACATACTCATAATTCATATCTTAAATTATAAAAATTGTTTGCACGATATCAATTCTGAAAACATGTTTCCCAATAAAGGTAACTTCATATGATCTATGACAACGACAACATTACTTCCATATCACACCTATGTTTCACATTTTAGCAACCATATCATTCAATTGTGTCCAAAGAACTTAGTATAATTCATTTTCAAAGAAAACAAGAGATATTGTATAAAGAGTTTAAACATATACATTTGCCATCATATACTTTGTAGAACACTAGCTATGATAAAAGATTAGCAACTAGAACAACTTCTTTGATTTGCATGATTGAATAATTAGGCAACTCGTAGGCTCAATTAAATGTAACTATAATGACTATCATTTAAACCAATGCATATCATGTGAATCATCAAAAGAGTTATCCCATTATAATTGCCAACATAGTTATCATGACAATTTTTATTGTAATATAATTGATAGTAACGACTCGAGTATATAGATATGCCAATTGTCATGTTATATCAAACAGTTTCCTTTATATCACACCCATACAATTGCAAGAATCACTTTAGCATTTTATGACAATATAATAACGAACATATTCAATAAGGAATAACAACATTGTTTATTATCATGTTATAATTTTAGGTCCAACTGAAATAATTTAATGTGATGAAGGTAATAAATATAACTATTGGCACACAACTCATATGAAAGACATTAGAACTTAGATGCAACCTACATGTGTGAACATTTGGACATACTCATTACTATCATCCATGTGTAAACATTTAGACATAATTATTATAATTATTCATGCGAGTATATTAGAACAATCAAATTAACTTTTAACGCCATCAACTTTACCAAGATATGAGAACATAGTTTTATATTTATATATATCCGACCACCATGCAAATATGATGAACATACTAGAGATATTACAACATGCCAAACATACATAAAATATGCAACAACTGGACTCGTATAAAATATTTCACCCTTGATTAAGAATCAATTTAAGCTATCCAATTTTACTCACGCTATCATGCCAACAATGTTATCAACTAGACTTTAATTTTATCGCCTGTTAAGATACATAACTACTGAACATGCGTGCTACTATCATCATATAAAACATTATAAGATCACATTAATAAGGCTCATGAAATAACCAAACAATTATATGAAAACTCACATAGTACGCACATTTTACAAGTCATGATTCACGTTGTAACTTTCAAAAATCACAATAAATAACCGTCCAACGAATACTTGAGTTAGATTACTTTTTATAACATACCGAGAGTTAAAAACACAGGGAAAAAAATTATGTCTAAAGCACAAGAATTTCATTTTTAAGGCATTTTACAACTCAGTTGTTCCAAATAAGTATGTGACGGCAATTGGTTCGAAACTTGGGTCAGTTTGCAAAACGTACCATTTAATATAGAAACATCAAGAATTTTCGTGGCTTAACAATTTGAAAACATATGCGAATCTTCTGATCGATGGAGTTGGAATTATGCAAAAATTATCAGTGCAATTTAAATGAGGATTTTTACAAAATCATTGGTCAAAACATCACTGCACAGGAACTTCCTGACCACAGCCCACTAAAATATTTATTACTCCTAATCCGTATATCATATAAGTATGAAACCAACGCCAAATGAACACTAACTCACGAGGCTATCTCTCACAAAATTTTCATCCATAGGGGATTAACAGAAAAGAAATGACAGCCAGATCAATTAGGGAGTAAAATCAAACAAACTTGTTTCAGCACTAGGTCATTCATCTACTATGTTCCAAGCTCTTACAACCACACTATCGATACTAACTCATCCTAACTTAAATCTCACACTGTATACCTTCGTAACATCTACCCCATAGAATCCCGTTGCATCTCGATCTACTCCTTAAATCTAATCACGATTGCTATGACTAGAAACATGCAGTTCAATAGTGTTTCAAGACTATCACAAGACTATACTAGCATGGCTTTGGGATCACATAACCGCATATCACTAGACATAATAGTACTATCAGCACATCATTCAACATCCACCTAGGTAAATATCATAATTTCGTAATTATTTTCACGCTCACGATTACCACATTCCAACACTTCACTGATTATCAATCTGAACACGAAGATTTATTTCTCATTTCCACAACATCATATGATCACATCATCATTCATACAAAATACTTACCGTAACGTTGTCCTGTAGAATGGTTAGAACATATGGGTCTCAAGGTGTACATCCACTCGATTATATTCAAGGTTTTTCCTTCTAACTACCCATTCACTCAATTTCTCTCGGGTTACCTGGTTCAAAACCGAGAGGGCAAAAGAGCACGTATTAAAGGCGCCTTCTTAACCGCACTGTGAGCTCCTATCAGTTTATTCCCAGGGGTTCATTTTACTTGGACACATCCTACGTTCATTGGGTTCATTGGTTTAGGCCTGAGGATCGTTCGCTCTGATACCACTTTGTAACACCCCGATTTATGAAGGAGCCTTTGGCAAGACATTCCCCAATAAACCGGACTGTTACCATCTCGGTTTCCCGAGGTAGTGAATAACAAAGTACAACAAAACCAAAGTGCTTTAAATTAAAACTTAACGATTACGTGTTTATTACAAATTATCCAACTAATACTTAATATAAGATAAATACAACCCGCAGGGGAAAATAAATTAAGTGATAAAATCTTCTATGTGATCTATACTTCTAGGTAGATCGGCCAAGTCCTCACGCATCCCATAGCTCCCAAGTCGCCTAATCTTTAGTACTGTCAAATCTGCTCCCCATTATGGTTCATCACGGTGTTCACGAATACACGGGGTCAACCACGAGGTTGAGTAGGGAACACAATGAAACAATAAATATGATATGCATGCTCCTCCGTCACCTCCATCTCCATCTCAACTCATATCTCATCTCATACCCCGGACAACCCAGCCATACCGATCCCCGGTAGACTATATATATATCGACCGTAGCCGATCTGCCAGCTCATTTCACTGAGGACACCAGGGCAAGTCTGCAGAACCCGCCCGGGCCTTATCACAACATCACATCGTATCCCAACATCGTCACCACCACATCCTCCTCCAACTCCAATGCATATGAAATGCTCATGATTAATTAATGCAATGCAATATGTATATAAATCATCGAATCGATAAATCATAAAGTCATGCCCGATTTACCCGATGTTGTGATATCATACTCCATACGATAAATTCAGTCAATCACTTCCCGTATATAAATCATTACGTAAGTCAACAACCAGGAATCAAGTCAACACAACTCAACAACGACGATAATAAGACAAGTGTATTTCCCTACCTCATAGTGCCAAAGACAAATCCAATTAAGCGATTAAGAAGTCCGTAAATAAAGCAACGAATCGATTATCGATCCTTCACGAATCCGTCACCTAAAACAATTATAATATTTATAATTACTAACTACTAAATATAGCAATCTCCCAAAATAGAAGTTCCCCGAAATACAATCCCGACACCAAACTTAGGCTCAATTGATAGCTAAAATAGCCCGATTAATATTTGACCCAACTTCCCAAAATAGACAGTTATTAAAGTGGAATTTCTTAAAATGGAAACTTCCCCGATATAGTAACTTTTCTCTTTTAACAAACCCGATTCAAAACCCGACTTGAATTATTAAATGTCTCGGGAATTAAATTAAATAACCGATATGATAATTAAAAGATTAAACGGATTATTTGATTAAGAGAAACCCGAATTAATTATTGAACAACTCACAACAATCCCGACTCAACCCGTCTCTAATTATATTAAATAATTCGGGAATTAAATTAACTAATCATTTAAAGGACTCGGAAAATAAATTAATTAATTAAGAGTACGACCGCATAACGAATTATAATGATTAACTAATAAAAACTCGTTTCAAACAAACATAACCCGTCCACATCACTACCCCTACTTCGCTCTCGCCCACACCCTAAAACCGCCAACCTGAACCACCCCGACAACCACCGCACTGACCCCACTTCGTCCCCACCACCAAAGAACCACCACCAGCCTGGTCGACTGCCGCCGGCGAGTCGAACCAGGGCTGGCGTTTGGCCTGGTTCACCGTGCATCATCCCAAACACCCTCTGTTTCTCTCATTTTCTCCACCGCAACCAACACCCTATCCCTGCCTCACCACCACCGTACTGCTCACCGTCATCCCACGAACCCGAGACACCGTGGCACCACCATTTCGACCTCCCCGAGTCCACGGTGGTGCCATTTCAACACGATCGTGTAAACCCGCCCTGAAATCGTAAATAAAACCCATTTTGCCCACCCCGTCGCCGCCGCCTTTACAACCACCATCACCACCCAATACCCCCAATACTACCACCAAAGCACTCGTCCCTAACCACACTACTCCTATACCCCTTCAACACCCACTATAAACGCACCTATAAGACACGAAACCACCACCAACACCTCGACAGAAATGGAAAACAGAGAAGAAGGTGCTGAACCCTTACCTTTTTCCGCCACCATAACAGCCACCACGGCCGCCTAAGAACGTCGACGACCACCCCTAGCCCTTCCTTGCTGCACCGTGACCACCCATGCTCTCTCTCTCTCTCGTTTTGCGTGAAAGCCGAGATCTAAGCTGAAGAAAAGAGGGAGGCGGGTTGAGGGGATGTGAGGCGGGTTGTGTTAGGGTAGAATTAGGTTAAACTTAGGTTAAAATTAGGTTATATGGTAAATGGGTAAATGGGTTATAACATTTGGTAAATGGGTAAATGGGTTATGACATCTTGACCCAAAAATGCCACCTAAAACTATAAACCCGACTCGTCTTACAATATGAATCAATTAATTACTTTTACGATACTACTAAATAATAATATCTCGCTCAAATAAAATACGGGGTATTACAATAAGTCCTAGCTTTGGTGAAAGTGGGAGCTTGCTTCTTACCCTTCCTCCCATTCTTCTTGAACTTCCCCTTGCTCTTAGTGCTTATGTTAAGCACATCCTTTGGTGGGTTCACATTTAACCCCATGTCTCTTTCGGCTTGCACAAGTAACTTGTGCAACTCTTCAAGAGACACATCCTTGTCTTGCATGTTAAAATTCACCCGGAATTGAACATATGCCTTGACTTTGGATAAGGAGTGTAGAATCCTATCTACAATGAGTTCTTTGGGGATTTCAACCTTTTGAATCTTCAAGGTCTCGACTAGCTCCATAAGTTTGAGCACATGAGGGCTAACCTTTTGGCCCTCTTTGAGGTCGAGATCAAAGAATGCCGCGGCCGCCTCATATTGGACGATCCGCGGAGTTTGTGAAAACATTGTCACAAGCTTGGAGTAAATCTCATTAGCGGTGCCCATCTTAAAGGCTCTCCTTTGGAGATCCGCCTCCATCGCAAAGATCAACACATTTTTCATTGCGGCGGACTCCTTATGGTAAGCCTCATATGCTTCCCTAGTGGCGGCGGTCGACCTAGTAGTAGGTTCGGGTGGAGAGGCCTCGGTAAGGTAACGAAGCTTGTCGTCACCTTGGGCGGCTAATTTGAGTTGGGCATCCCAATCGGAGAAATTTGACCCATTCTTTTCAAGTTTACATCGATCCATGAAGGATCGGAGCCATGATGAATTAGCAAGAGGCGTGGCGTTTGGGTTTGGTGTAGCCATTTGTTATGAGAAAAAGAAGTGGTCTACAAAACAAAATAGAAGGAGTAAAACAAATGTCGTTTTAATAATAATACTCGTAAAAATTTATTTAAACAAGTTTTATTGCATTTATCTAGTGACCTCTACCCAACTTGATAAATGATTGCAAGACCCAAATTCATATTAATTTAGGCATCGGTAAAGGAAAAACAACCCTTATCAATATAACTCGGTGGATTAACCTTTTAATCGATTCTACTTTTAGAACTCTTGGTCGATAAATTTACATTAAAATTTATCTATAGCCCGAAACACATCCGGCAACCGTCGAGAATACTTTCGTTGAGTTCAACCCAAATTTCGAATAAATGTGTCCATGATCCAAACTTACATCAACTTGGGCATCGGTAAAGCCGAAAACAACCCTCATCTTTATAAATTCGGTGGGTAGACATTTATCACCCCACTTCACCAACGTAACAAGGTTTGTCTTACAAAAAGCTTCGGCTCAACTCCCTTGCGAAACTGGTACTTCATGGGTTTCTAATTTTTGGTAAGGCTATGTCTCAATTGTTTATTTTAGCGAGAGGTCATGTCAATTTATTATCTATCACGTTTTAAGTGAACTAAAGCGGTGAACTATGATAATTGTAATTGACACGGTCGATAAACTCGATAAAACGATGATGCATGTTTTAGTTATGGCGATTTAGCGATGCATGTGACATGTAAATAAAATGCAAAGCATACAAATAAATCCTAGTATGGCCTTCCTAAAATAGAAAAACTATTTAACTATTACATATTCGGAAACCAACTCCATTGGTCCCTTGAACTTCGGTTATGGCACGCATCTCAAGGTAACACCGTCTTTATGTATCGCCTTCTTGAAGAAATCCGTCTTTATGGAACTCCGGTAAAATAAAATTACATAACAAATTACATAATTTCCTATTATACATTTGTAATTAAAATAAAAATAAATCTATTAAATTACAAAACGGTGATACGAGATCACAATAAATTACAACCGAATCGATATTCCCATACATTTCGGGTAATACCAATTAAAAACTAAGGCCATACTAAGTAAAAATTACATAATTCAAAAATTACATAAAATAAAATTATGACAATCATAAATAAAATGCAGCATTATAATATGTATGAACATGCCCAATTTTATGCTAAATCGCCTTTAAGTAGCCAATATCGTATATTACACGGTTTTTACGGATTCGCGTGATTCAACGTTTTATAATCACAAAAATTACATAAATTCATATTTATGCATAAGTTAATTACCCTAACCTCTTAGGACTCAAAATTAGTCTTCACTAACTATTTGACCATAATTACCTCATATTTCCAAAATTAGTTCATTAATGGACCTAAAATTATAATAAAAATCTATAAACTTCAAATAAATCACAAAATTTCAAATAAATTTGAAATTTGAAATTTAAACTCATGAACATTCTGGAAAAATACCATGACACTCATAATGTTCAAAAACTTAGGTTAAATATTTCGAAATTTATCCGGAAAAACAATGTTGCGGTTTATCGGTTTTAACAAAAATAATCATAAAAACATGAGAAAAATTATATTCATCAATTTTTCAATTTTAGATCTGAAAAAGATAATAAAATGCAATATGTAATGCAACATGTGACGTTTTTCCTTAGTCATGGAGTATGTTTTATTAATATTTCACTAATTAAGTCACTATTTATGCTATTTTTCTTCAAAAAATCATAAATCATGCATAAAGACTTCAATATAGCCTATTATTTTACACACATCTTGTAAAATTGCATGTGACAACATACTAAATTTATATGACCAGATTCGAAATTTATCTCATATTAACCTATTTTTCATCTAAATCCGATTTTAATAATGAAAAGTCCATTTTTCGAGCATAAGAAGCCCAAAAATTATGAAAATTTACAGGTCATCTCAAAATAATATATGTGATAACATATCCAAAAATCACTGGAAAATTCGAAGTTTAGCTAATTTTAGTCCGAAAATGACATTTTATTCATAAAATCATATTTTAAATGCCATTATTATGTAATATGAACAATAAAATCCATAAATTAACCAAAATATCCTAAAAACACTTTAGGACCATAAACTTTAACATGCATAAAGATTTTCGTGATATATCATAATAACACAAATTAAACAAGTTTTATATGTTAATCGTATAACTCGGAAAAACTTTTAACCGATTTGCATGCAAACAACCTGGCTCTGATACCGATTGAAGGAAAAGTAGATCTATATACTAACATATTCATATATGTTTTATGTTAATTTGTCATAAAATTAAATGGTGATCTTATGCATGCAAACAATAAAATAGTTAAAGAAGAAATCTCTATCTTACATTGGTATTTCGGTTTATTTGGGCACAAGAGAGATCTCCTTCTCTCTTGTTCTTGTGCTCTCCTCAATGGATGAACTAGGATCCAAGTGTAGGATCCCTCCCAAAGTAAAATACCCAAGGCAAACTCTTAATTAAATTAATATTATGAATACTAGAATAATATTAATTTAGCATAAAATTGACCCAAAAATATTATGGAACTCTCTATTATTTCGGTTAGAGAGAAGGAAGAGAAGGAAGATTTTTTTATCTTTCTAAAACTTTAATTGTGGATGAATGAATAATAATATGCACTAATTTCATTTGTAGTGTATAATGGGTAAATAAGAAGAAAAACCAACTCAAAAAACCGGGTGGAAGAGGGGAGAAGAGGGAGCCAATGCATGCACTAGTTGTTCTTCACAATGATCACTAGGTTTGCATGGTTAGTCAATTAGGGTAATCATTATGCTTACCACTCATATAATAAACATAATATTATCCTAAATCCTCCCTTAATTTCGGTACATATGGATAAAATGGAATCCATTTCATTTTTGTCAATTTGTCAATTTGTCACATGTCACATGTCACATGTCACATGTCACATGTCACATGTCACATAAAATTGTTATGTATTTTTAACATATTAAAAATCAACGTATTAATAAAAATACGTCATATACAAAAATCGACTTAGTAATTCGCAATTACTTGTACCAAAATATTTTACCAATTATAAATCACAATAATTTGTATTTATAATAATTCATTCAATTTCAATTGTTTCCTTATACAATAATTTCATCTGAGTAATGAAACAATTCGATTACTCAGACCGTATCTCATTTAATCAAATTTCAATGAGACACGTAAATATTACTTCCAAAATCATCCGTCAATTTTAAATAATTTAATTGACTCGTAACGTTATACGATCAATTAAATGATCAATTAAGAGTGTTACCCTTTAGGTATGACCTAAGGGGATCAACTGGTCACCACCGTCTCACGACAGTAATGTCAAACCTAGTCAGCCAATCATTACCGATATGTGTGGACCAGTTGACAGTAAAATATTACATCCCAATTGTATTCTTTAAAATGAGACTTAAACATGTGATCATCATGATCAACAGTTGTGATCGCATTATTGTCGGAGGACACATATTCAAACATTAATAACTTGGCAAAGCAAAATCTATTTCAATTCTTGAAATGTTTCGATTGAGTAGTCAATTGCGAAACATGTGGAATTGAGTGGGAGTTTGAAATTATCATGTGAAGACATGGAATTTAGTGGGAGCAATCATCTAGTAAAATTTATAACTCATTACTCATTGAGAATGACGAGCTAGTACTATCTTTCACAAAGAAGTATTTGAGTTTTCAATTCTGGATGAAAATGGACTATGATGAATCCAATCACATCATGAGATGTTGGATAAGTATTGAGATATACACATCAAATCAACGAGAAACGTAGGTTATTCATATCGATGAAAATGGAATTACCATAAGCAGTCATGGTCATTGAACCTAAGAATGGTTGATCACATGATTAAAAATTACTAATGTTTCCGCCATTAGAATAATCATGCACATGTCCAATAATGAATCATATGCTTAAGAGCATGATGGGTGAAACGGGAGAGGAGGCCGAGCTAGACCGCGGATTGGGACCTTCGTCCAATTTGAGGTCTAACTCAAATTCCGTCTAAGAAGACATGGTAATTTTTGTCACGTCTCAATTCTATAATGAATTTTGAGACTTTTTGCCTAGGGACTTTTATTTAAATAAGGATCCAAGCTGAGATTAATTCACAAGACAAAACCGAGTAACGAGTTTATCGGTTTTCAACAATCGAGCTTAGTTTGCTTCCAATCGGTCCCATCTTTTTATTAATCAAATGAAGACCATCCTAGGACAAAATCCAGCTGCTTGGACCGTCCAAAACAGTCCTAGGAGACTGTTTTATGAATTTTCAAAATGAGCTCAAATGTCGCTTTCAAGGAAGGTCCAAAGTGTCACTATCATTCTTACAATTGTGTAAGAGCTTTGGGGGCTGCTCTTAAGGGGCTATATCAGCTGAATATTTAACTATGAAAGCCTCCAATTGTGTGTTCCTAGGTTAGCTCTTATGTCCCTTTTGTTGTAAGACATTGAGAAGACCATTTGGATTGTTCTTGTTGGGGTGAGGCTCACGGCTGCCTAGGGAGTTTTTAGCATCTTTTTTCTTGTTTTCTTACTTGTTTAATGCTAGCCATTGGATGTAAAATAAGTGGTTAGGATTAGAAGGCTTGGTACTATATAAACCAAAGCCCTTGGTTGTAAAAACTCAGATTTGCTTAAGATAAAAACCAAGTAAGAAACATGAGTTTTCTTCATTAAAATCTCTTCTTTGCTTTGTGCTTGAAGAGCTCCTTCGCTGTGTGCTTGGAGTTTGGTAGTTTACTTGCTTGTGTGCTTTAAACTATCGAGTCTATTCCTATTGCTTTGTGTTCGGGTCTAGACATATCCTTAATCGTCCCTCAAGGACACGCCTAAAATTTCAGTTTGTTTCATGCAAACTTAGGCTCATTTCTTTAGTCTTTTCCACTTAAATTATCGAGTTAGAGGTTTCACTCCAACTTGGTATCAGAGCTTTGGTTTAGTTTTGTGAGTTCATTTTCCTAACTACATTCAAAAACACAAAAACAGCCCAATGAGTGAAACAAGTGAGGAGAGAATACTCGGTCTTGAAAACAAAGTAGACCGATTAACAACAAATGTGGATTTGATCTTAGAATCCATAACAACCTTGATGTCTAATGTTCCAACACCACCAAGGCAGGGAGGACGACATCCACAAAACCGTGGAAGGGGGCGTGGCCGTGGGTTTGGAGCAAGGGGCCGAGAGCATGACCATATGGAGGACGACTTGCACTCGGATTCGGGGGATTCTTTGGTTGAAGCTTATCATGAGGAGCATCCTAAAGACTTAAAGGTAGAAATTTCAGACTTTAATGGTAGTTTAAATCCCGAAGATTTAATAGATTGGCTTAGAACTATTGAAAGAGTCTTTCAGTTTAAGTCATATTCGGATGCTAAGTGTTTTAAAGTTTCCATCTTAAAACTTAAAAGGATATGCTTCACTTTGGTATGAGAACTTAAAAAATCAGAGAAAAAGAGATGGTAAGGAACCCATTAAGTCTTGGTTAAAGTTGAGGAAGAAGCTTAATGAGAAATTTGTGCCTAAAGAATACACTCAAGACTTGTTCATTAAACTCACCCAACTTAAACAAGATCAACAACCACTTGAGTCTTACATTAGAGATTTTGAGCAGCTCACTTTGCAATGTGAAATGAATGAGAAACCGGAACAAAAAATTGCTAGATTTGTTGAGGGTCTAGATGACAAAATTGCTCAAAGAGTCCGATTACAACATGTGTGGTCCTTTGATGAGGCCGTTAACTTGGCTTTAAGAGTTGAGAAAGCGGGAAAGGGAAGGGCTAACCCACAAAAATACCTGACCAAAACAGGCCACTACTCGAAACCTCACACACCAACGGAGTCAAAACCCAAAGACCTCTCAAACTCACAACAAAAAACAGCCTATTTTGACAAAGGAAAAGCACCCGAAAATTCTCAAAGAAAAACCGTAGGCCTCAAGAAATGCTTCCAATGTCAAGGGTATGGTCATTTCATGAAAGATTGTCCAACCAAGAGGGCTCTTAGTGTTGGGAAATGTGTCCTCAACAATAGTGCGATCACATGATTTAAATATCATTATTAAATCTCATACCAAGAATAAGAAAGGGATGATACATTACATATATAGTCAACTGGTCCACACATATCGGTAATGATTGGCTGGCTAGAGTTTGACATTACTGTCGTTCGACGGTGGTGATCAGCTGATCCCTTGAGGTCACACCTAAAGGACGATTCCCTTAATTGAAAAGGTTAATTAATTGTATACCGATACAGATTAATTAATTCCTTAAAATTGAACAAATTATCATAAGAGAGAGAATGACATCTTATTATAATGTGATTAAATGAGATTTTATTTAGTAATTTAAGAAGTTATATTACTAAAATTAATCGGTGTTTGCGAAACACGCGAGATGAGAATGATAAGTTAGTTATAATTACAAGATATTGTGAATTATACTAACTAGTAATTAAATGACCATTTTATGAGAAAGTAATTTTATATTACTAGTCAATTTGTTAAATATGATTTATTTAATTTGTAAATGATATTTAATTTGTTAAATATGCATTTTAAATTAAAACATGACATAAGACATGTCATATGTCACATGACATACAATTGTACAATTGACAAAAATAAAATGGACTCCATATTACACACATAAACCGAAATTAGGTGGGCATGCTTAGAAGTTTTGTCTTTTTCCATTTGTCTTATTCATTTGTCCATGACACTTGATAGTGACATGACTATGGACAAAGTCTTACACTAGTTTGTCTTGTGAAGACAAAAAGCAAAAATTAAAAGGGCCTAATACCTCCCACCCACCGGTTTTTGTACATGACATTAGAGATGATTTTTCTCTAATTAATTCATTCTTACATTTTTATGAAAATACCTCCCTTCTCTCTCTTGTTCTTCATAAAAATTCCTTTTGTGAATCAAATTTGTTTAAATCAAACACTAATAATACTAGAAGTAGTATATGAGTATTAGTAATAGATTTTAAGGTAAACTAGATGACAAACATCTAGTACATGTAAGTTTGTGGGATTAAGGGATAGTTTTGGGTGCTACTAATTGGAGGGCTTCTAATTTGAAGCCAAGAATGTTCATCCATTAATGGAAAGCTCAAGAACTAACAAGAAGGAGATCTTGTTGGTGCCCATTTGACCGAAATTCATATGGTGAGAAAATGATTTCTTCACTTATTTATTTTAGTTTGCATGCATAAGATTTGTAATTAATTTTATGACTAAATTAATTTGTGACATATATGAATATGTTAAATAATGAGATATAGATTTCTAACAAGCGGTATCATGAGCACAAGGTTGTTTGCATGCAAATCGGTTAAGTTTTTCCGAGTTATACGATTAACATATAAAACTTGTAATTTTGTGTTATTATGAAATATCACGAAATTAATTTTGCATGTTAAAGTTTCTGATCCTAAAATGTATTTAGAATATTTTGGTTAATTTATGGATTTTTATTGTTCATTTTATATAATATTGGCATTAAAATGTGATTTTTATGATAAAAATGTCATTTTTGGACGAAAATTAGCTAAACTTCGAATTGTCCAGTGGTTTTTGGATATGTTTTCACATATATTATTTTTAGATGATCTGGAAATTTTCATAATTTTATGAGTTCTTATGCTCGAAATATGGATTTTTCATGTTAAAAATCGAATTTAAATGAAAAATAGGTTAATATGAGAAATATTTCGAATATGGTCATAGAAATTTAGTATGTTGTCACATGCAATTTTACAAGATGTGTGTAAAATAATAGGCTATAATGAAGTCTTCATGCATGATTTATGGATTTTTGATGAAAAATAGCATAAATAGTGACTTAATTAGTGAATAATTGCTAAAACATACCTCATGACTAAGGAAAAACGTCACATGCTGCATTTTATTATCTATTTCAGATCTAAAATTGAAAAGTTGATAAATATAATTTTTCTCATGTTTTTATGATTATATTTGTTAAAACCGATAAACCGCAACATTGTTTTTCCCGATAACTTTCGAAATTTTTAACCTAAGTTTTTGAACATTATGAGTGTCATGGTATTTTTCCAGAATGTTCATGAGTTTAAATTTCAAATTTCAAATTTATTTGAAATTTTTGTGATTTATTTGAAGTTTATAGCATTTTATTGTAATTTTGAGTCCATTAATGAACAATTTAAAGTAATATAAGTTAATTATAGTCAAATAGTTAGTAAAGACTAATTTTGAGTCCTAAGAAGTTAGGGTAATTAACTTGTGCATAAATATGAATTTATGTAATTATCGTGATTATAAAAGGTTGAATCACGCAAATCCGTAAAAACCGATAAATATACGATATTGGCTCCTTAAAGGCGATTTAGCATAAAATTGGGCATGTTCATACATATTATAATGCTGCATTTTATTTATGATTGTCAAAATTTTATTTTATGTAATTTTGAATTATGTAATTTTTACTTAGTATGGCCTTAGTTTTTAATTGGTATTACCCGAAATGTATGGGAATATCGATTCGGTTGGAATTTATTGTGATCTAGTATCACCGTTTTGTAATTTAATAGATTTATTTTATTTTAATTACAAATGTATAATAGGAAATTATGTAATTTGTTATGTAATTTATTTATTCCGGAGTTCCTTGAAGACGGTGTCACTCAAGAAGGCGATACATAAAGACGGTGTTACCTCGAGATGCGTGCCTCAACCGAAGTTCAAGGGACCAATGGAGTTGGTTTCCGAATATGTAATAGTTAATTAGATTTTCTATTTTAGGAAGGCCATACTAGGATTTTATTTATGCTTTGCATTTTATTTATATGTCGCATGCATCGCTAAATCGCCATAACTAAAACGTGCATTATCATTTTAATCGAGTTTATCGACCGTGTCAATTATAATTATCGTAGTTCACCGCTTTAGTTCACTTAAAACGTGATAGATAATAAATTGACATGACCTCTCGCTAAAATAATCAATTGAGACATAGCCTTACCAAAAAGTAGAAACCATGAAAACCTATTTCATGAGGGAGTGCACTCGGCCATCCCGGGGTACAAACCTTGTTACGTAGGGGAAGTGGGTGATAAATGTCTATCCACCGAATTCATGTTGATGAGGGTTTCATCGGCTATCCCGTGCCCAAGTTAATGTGGGTTTGGATCATGGACACATTTATTCGAAATTTGGATTGAGCTCAACGGAAGTATTCGTGACCGTAGTCGCATGTGTTCCGGGCTATAGATAAATATTAGAGTAATTTTATCGACCGAGAATTCTAAAAGTAGAATCGATTAAAGAGTTAGTCCACCGAGTTATATTGATAAGGGTTCCATCGGCTATCCCGTGCCCAAGTTAATATGAATTTGGATCTCGGAATCATTTATCATAGTTGGGTAGAGGTCACTATGTAAATGCTTTACTTGTTATTTACAAGTATTAATAAAACGATAAATGTTAAGTTTTCCACTATTCCGTTATCACATTGTTCTATTTCTTTACCACAATTTATATACGATATCATTTCGATTTTCGATTCAAATCTCCATTAAAACATCGTAACTAAAGACAAATATGAATTTGCTTCTAAAACCTCAAATGAACCATTGTTAAGGATCTCTTATAAAGAGTATAGATTAAAGTTATTCATTATCAAACAGGTTTTTGATTCTTGACTAACACATCTACTTACAATGGATTGTTATTCATATACTTAATTGAATTAAGTACCTTGAAGCGATAAATTATTTTGGTAAAATTCGTAATTGACCAAAATAACGCAACCACTTCAATGAAAGTTTTAAGACTAAAACGAACAAATGAAGAGTAATCTTCATGAAATTCAATTTTGCTTCTCAAAGCAAAGACTCATTGAAATGAGTGGGAGCATTCTCTTAAACCGTTAAGATGAGGACGAGGTTCAAGAAGTAAGGATCATAATGGAATTGATACAAGGTAATGTTAAAGGTAAAGTTGTTGAGAATGACGATACTAAACCTATCAATCCCGACCGATAAAGTTTCCATTGTCGTAAATGTTGGACACTAGAAAGGAAACTACCCCAAATTATTGAAGAATCAACAAGTTAGTTGTGGGACATCTAATGGGACTTTCTTCTTTAACTGTTTATTTGATTAAACATAAATTTTTCTAGTACCACTTCGTCAATATTAGAAACCAATGGAGGTTTTCATCATTGTATTCGACACATAAGATGATTAGAATATGACGACTAGCAACAATAATGTCGAGAGATAGAGTAATTGTGTACTCAATCTAGTTTTTGGATTTAAAGTTGTACTTAATTGTGACTATTAAGTGCATAAACTCTAAATAAGAATACAAACTTGTTAAGATACAAAAGAGGTTTCACTTTTGTGACCCTATTCACCACGATTTGATGTATGGCTAGCCCATTATCAAGGTGATTATATTCTAAACCAAACTAGAATGATATATCATGAAGATGATGCAAGACTCAAATTGGTAACCCAAGATTAAACCTTAGTTTCTGGAATGATGAACGCAAAGAGTTATCGAGTGCTCTTGAAACCATTAGATCTTATGGTTTATGCGTATCTTGTATTCAAAGCAAGATATCTCGTGCTTTTTGGTTGAAAAAGGAGATCGAGGTTGTAAATCATTAATCCAAAATAGGTTGATCATTTTTCTTTTACCAACGATTTAAGTTGACGCTAATATGTTCACTTAATAAGGTAAATAGAGAAATCTTTGAAGAATTTCAAAGAGTTCAAGGAATCACGATTTAGTCGTGATGGGATTATCAAAGTGAAGACTTTGATATAAGCCAAAGGAAATGTGAAATAGTATCACAAGTTAATCTCTCTTAGCATGCATTATGGAATAAAGTGTGATTAGATAAGAAATCAAACGCTATTCGATATGGTTTGGACTTCAATCAAGTTACTTTGAGTTACTTGATTTTTTTGGGGATTTTATCATTTTGTCTAAAATTATTTTCCACTAAATCATATGAGATATGAAATGGTAATGTACCATATTTGTAAGTTTTCACAAGAAACAAATGCTCATTTTTCCCTTTTTAAATAATCACGAGTACACCGGGTTTGTGGCTCGTGAAGCTGTCTTTCTAAAATACAAATTTATTTCTAGAAGACAGAGTGGGAGAAAATTATTCAAGAGCCACAAAGAATGTTATGTCGCAAGAAACTGGTCTTTCTTGGCTACATGAGACGTTTTGTGTAAAATGTTGTTTCTTTAAAACCTAGGAGGTTAAATTCGTCACTTGTTAAAAATGATGAATTCATGCTACTTTTAAGAAAGTAAAGAGCTTATAACTTGCAAAGAAATTGTTTGATTCAAGTTGATTACTTCTGAAAAGTGATAAAGATATGACTTACATGAGAGTGTTTAAGTCACAACTCAATATAAGGCTTAGAGCCATGAAAATCCAAAATATAAGGGTTTGATTAGTGACAAAGAGTTTTGCACTAATAAAGAGAGATTTCAAGGCTTGATTGGTTGCAAAGGGTTTTGCACTAGTTGAAATGCTTAAGTCTATTTGGATCTTCTTGGGGATTATATATCATTATGAGATATATAGCGAGTGAATCTAAAACCCACTTCTTCAATTAGAAGGAATGTATTCAATACATGTTTTGAGTTTTGTAGATTCTTGCAATCCTAAGATAATGTGCAACTTAAGAGATGATCTTAAGTAGGACATCAATGAGTTGGAATCAATGATTTGATCATATTATAAAACTTTTCTCGTTAAGTCGAGAAGTTGTTTTTATACATGAAGTTTAGTGGGAGTTACGGTAATTTTAATTAGTCCTATATGTGGATGACATATTGATCATTGCAAATGATTTAAGACTTTTGGAGTAATATAATACATCTTGAATATCCGGTTTTATGAAGATAAATCCACATGATATTAGCGTCAATAAGAAGTCTTATGTTGATAAGATTCATGACTAGTTCAATTAAATTGAACATATTTGATTGATTTCATTTGCTTCCGCTGCCGGATCAATTAAATAAGTAATGATGTATAACACTTCATATACTTTGAGTATGATGAGTTGTTGTCAAAATCGAATATAAGTAATCTTTACCAAGTAAGCCATAAAGATTACCCTTAAGTGCTTGCAGAAGTATTAAGGAAGTAAAGCAAAGTGTTTATGATGCAATTTTGTGTAAGGGTGTTACACAAATGACAATTGACAATTGAGATTGCGCATGGTTTCCGACAAAACCATAATCAAAACACATTAGGATGGTTAAGATACCATTGTGGCTATGTTATTTAAGAAATAGATTTTCTAGAATCGTTCTAGGCAATAAAGAACAATGAGAAATATTTACAACGGAAATTGAGTACACTTGCAATCATGAGATGTGCAAGAAGGAAGAGTCCCGTACACTGTGAAAACAGTGGGAGCTATTCTAAGGCTAGAAGGCCTATGTCTTGATTGGATCTCGACACGTACTCAGAAATTTTTGTAATGCAAATGTATACATTAAAAAGGAAAACGGGTATGTAGTAAGGTTGAGTAAGGTACAAGAAGTTGATAAAACCTACTAACCAAAGCCTTTTCATAGGCTTAACGTGATGAGTCATGTCATTTCAATTAAATTGAAATGAACAACTACATACAAGATCAAATTAGATTATAGAACATGAAATAGTAATCAGGCATTGACTATTCATATGTGATAATCGCATTTGTCGTTCGAGTTTTACTCTAAAACTCTTCTATTATACTTTGTTACATCCAAACGGGTTGTAGAGACAATTGAACCCCGTTAAAGGGAACACGGATTAGCATTGTATTCGCCCATAGTCACTTGTATGAGGTGACGTCTCGAAGTGACTAGAGTGTGATGCGATTGATGGCAAGTTCAAGTGCCATAGAGTCATGTGAGATGACTAGTCGATCACATAGGCAGACTGTTAGGAACACTTTGTCGGGCAGTGACCGCTTATAGAGTTCTGGCAAATTTATATAGCCTGGTCGTGGCGAGAGCTACTATAGTATTCTAATGAGTCGATTCTTTTGACTAAAGACTGTTCGCCTAAGATGGCACAGTTTCAGATTAGCTTTGATTTATGTTACTACGACCTTCGTAAATGGGGTCAAATGGGCATATTTTGGGTTATGATGGTTGCGGCTAGTCGAAGGGAATAAGTGCGATAGGAATTGTCCACCCCCTTGTCAGGGTTAAAACAATATCTCAGGGCCACTCGAGGAGTAATGAATTGGAAATGCGTGGCCATGCTCGGAAGGTATCTATGATAGATAAATCCGGTCAATCGCTTATTCTCCGGATCTAGGAAACCACTCTCGATATGATCACTTGCAAGTACGACCGAAAGACACCTTGCATTGAGTGGGAGATAGTAATAGGACAAGAGAATTGGTGACGCACACTTGTCGAGGACAAGTGGGAGATTGTTGGGAAATGTGTTCTCAACAATAGTGCGATCACATGATTTAAATATCATTATTAAATCTCATACCAAGAATACGAAAGGGATGATACATTACATATATAGTCAACTGGTCCACACATATCGGTAATGATTGGCTGGCTAGAGTTTGACATTACTGTCGTGCGACGGTGGTGATCGATTGATCCTCGAGGTCACACCTAAAGGACGATTCCCTTAATTAAAAAGGTTAATTAATTGTATACCGATACAGATTAATTAATTCCTTAAAATTGAACAAATTATCATAAGAGAGAGAATGACATCTTATTATAATGTGATTAAATGAGATTTTATTTAGTAATTTAAGAAGTTATATTACTAAAATTAATCGGTGTTTGCGAAACACGCGAGATGAGAATGATAAGTTAGTTATAATTACAAGATATTGTGAATTATACTAACTAGTAATTAAATGACCATTTTATGAGAAAGTAATTTTATATTACTAGTCAATTTCATATTCCACTAAATCATATGAGATATGAAATGGTAATGTACCATATTTGTAAGTTTTCACAAGAAACAAATGCTCATTTTTCCCTTTTTAAATAATCACGAGTACACCGGGTTTGTGGCTCGTGAAGTTGTCTTTCTAAAATACAAATTTATTTCTAGAAGACAGAGTGGGAGAAAATTATTCAAGAGCCACAAAGAATGTTATGTCGCAAGAAACTGGTCTTTCTTGGCTACATGAGACGTTTTGTGTAAAATGTTGTTTCTTTAAAACCTAGGAGGTTAAATTCGTCACTTGTTAAAAATGATGAATTCATGCTACTTTTAAGAAAGTAAAGAGCTTATAACTTGCAAAGAAATTGTTTGATTCAAGTTGATTACTTCTGAAAAGTGATAAAGATATGACTTACATGAGAGTGTTTAAGTCACAACTCAATATAAGGCTTAGAGCCATGAAAATCCAAAATATAAGGGTTTGATTAGTGACAAAGAGTTTTGCACTAATAAAGAGAGATTTCAAGGCTTGATTGGTTGCAAAGGGTTTTGCACTAGTTGAAATGCTTAAGTCTATTTGGATCTTCTTGGGGATTATATATCATTATGAGATATATAGCGAGTGAATCTAAAACCCACTTCTTCAATTAGAAGGAATGTATTCAATACATGTTTTGAGTTTTGTAGATTCTTGCAATCCTAAGATAATGTGCAACTTAAGAGATGATCTTAAGTAGGACATCAATGAGTTGGAATCAATGATTTGATCATATTATAAAACTTTTCTCGTTAAGTCGAGAAGTTGTTTTTATACATGAAGTTTAGTGGGAGTTACGGTAATTTTAATTAGTCCTATATGTGGATGACATATTGATCATTGCAAATGATTTAAGACTTTTGGAGTAATATAATACATCTTGAATATCCGGTTTTATGAAGATAAATCCACATGATATTAGCGTCAATAAGAAGTCTTATGTTGATAAGATTCATGACTAGTTCAATTAAATTGAACATATTTGATTGATTTCATTTGCTTCATTTGCCGGATCAATTAAATAAGTAATGATGTATAACACTTCATATACTTTGAGTATGATGAGTTGTTGTCAAAATCGAATATAAGTAATCTTTACCAAGTAAGCCATAAAGATTACCCTTAAGTGCTTGCAGAAGTATTAAGGAAGTAAAGCAAAGTGTTTATGATGCAATTTTGTGTAAGGGTGTTACACAAATGACAATTGACAATTGAGATTGCGCATGGTTTCCGACAAAACCATAATCAAAACACATTAGGATGGTTAAGATACCATTGTGGCTATGTTATTTAAGAAATAGATTTTCTAGAATCGTTCTAGGCAATAAAGAACAATGAGAAATATTTACAACGGAAATTGAGTACACTTGCAATCATGAGATGTGCAAGAAGGAAGAGTCCCGTACACTGTGAAAACAGTGGGAGCTATTCTAAGGCTAGAAGGCCTATGTCTTGATTGGATCTCGACACGTACTCAGAAATTTTTGTAATGCAAATATATACATTACAAAGGAAAACGGGTATGTAGTAAGGTTGAGTAAGGTACAAGAAGTTGATAAAACCTACTAACCAAAGCCTTTTCATAGGCTTAACGTGATGAGTCATGTCATTTCAATTAAATTGAAATGAACAACTACATACAAGATCAAATTAGATTATAGAACATGAAATAGTAATCAGGCATTGACTATTCATATGTGATAATCGCATTTGTCGTTCGAGTTTTACTCTAAAACTCTTCTATTATACTTTGTTACATCCAAACGGGTTGTAGAGACAATTGAACCCCGTTAAAGGGAACACGGATTAGCATTGTATTCGCCCATAGTCACTTGTATGAGGTGACGTCTCGAAGTGACTAGAGTGTGATGCGATTGATGGCAAGTTCAAGTGCCATAGAGTCATGTGAGATGACTAGTCGATCACATAGGCAGACTGTTAGGAACACTTTGTCGGGCGGTGACCGCTTATAGAGTTCGGCAAATTTATATAGCCTGGTCGTGGCGAGAGCTACTATAGTATTCTAATGAGTCGATTCTTTTGACTAAAGACTGTTCGCCTAAGATGGCACAGTTTCAGATTAGCTTTGATTTATGTTACTACGACCTTCGTAAATGGGGTCAAATGGGCATATTTTGGGTTATGATGGTTGCGGCTAGTCGAAGGGAATAAGTGCGATAGGAATTGTCCACCCCCTTGTCAGGGTTAAAACAATATCTCAGGGCCACTCGAGGAGTAATGAACTGGAAATGCGTGGCCACGCTCGGAAGGTATCTATGATAGATAAATCCGGTCAATCAGTTATTCTCCAGATCGAGGAAACCACTCTCGATATGATCACTTGCAAGTACGACCCGAAAGACACCTTGCATTGAGTGGGAGATAGTAATAGGACAAGAGAATTGGTGACGCACACTTGTCGAGGACAAGTGGGAGATTGTTGGGAAATGTGTCCTCAACAATAGTGCGATCACATGATTTAAATATCATTATTAAATCTCATACCAAGAATACGAAAGGGGTGATACATTACATATATAGTCAACTGGTCCACACATATCGGTAATGATTGGCTGGTTAGAGTTTGACATTACTGTCGTGCGACGGTGGTGATCAGTTGATCCCTTGAGGTCACACCTAAAGGACGATTCCCTTAATTAAAAAGGTTAATTAATTGTATACCGATACAGATTAATTAATTCCTTAAAATTGAACAAATTATCATAAGAGAGAGAATGACATCTTATTATAATGTGATTAAATGA
Organism: Silene latifolia; assembly: GCF_048544455.1. Classification (NCBI taxonomy): domain Eukaryota; kingdom Viridiplantae; phylum Streptophyta; class Magnoliopsida; order Caryophyllales; family Caryophyllaceae; genus Silene; species Silene latifolia. Next base: position 50,081,700 of record NC_133531.1, read on the forward strand.
GATTTTATTTAGTAATTTAAGAAGTTATATTACTAAAATTAATCGGTGTTTGCGAAACACGCGAGATGAGAATGATAAGTTAGTTATAATTACAAGATATTGTGAATTATACTAACTAGTAATTAAATGACCATTTTATGAGAAAGTAATTTTATATTACTAGTCAATTTGTTAAATATGATTTATTTAATTTGTAAATGATATTTAATTTGTTAAATATGCATTTTAAATTAAAACATGACATAAGACATGTCATATGTCACATGACATACAATTGTACAATTGACAAAAATAAAATGGACTCCATATGACACACATAAACCGAAATTAGGTGGGCATGCTTAGAAGTTTTGTCTTTTTCCATTTGTCTTATTCATTTGTCCATGACACTTGATAGTGACATGACTATGGACAAAGTCTTACACTAGTTTGTCTTGTGAAGACAAAAAGCAAAAATTAAAAGGGCCTAATACCTCCCACCCACCGGTTTTTGTACATGACATTAGAGAGGATTTTTCTCTAATTAACTCATTCTTACATTTTTATGAAAATACCTCCCTTCTCTCTCTTGTTCTTCATAAAAATTCCTTTTGTGAATCAAATTTGTTTAAATCAAACACTAATAATACTAGAAGTAGTATATGAGTATTAGTAATAGATTTTCAGGTAAACTACATGACAAACATCTAGTACATGTTAGTTTGTGGGATTAAGGGATAGTTTTGGGTGCTACTAATTGGAGGGCTTCTAATTTGAAGCCAAGAATGTTCATCCAATAATGGAAAGCTCAAGAACTAACAAGAAGGAGATCTTGTTGGTGCCCATTTGACCGAAATTCATATGGTGAGAAAATGATTTCTTCACTTATTTATTTTAGTTTGCATGCATAAGATTTGTAATTAATTTTATGACTAAATTAATTTGTGACATATATGAATATGTTAAATAATGAGATATAGATTTCTAACACTTAGCACCCTAGAAGTAGTCCATTGGGGAGAGGATGAGATTTTTGTTTGTGAAAATGATGAGGGTGATGAGGAACAAAAGGAGGCAGCCGAGGTAGTCATGCCGGATTCGGGACTTAGTTTGGTTACTTGGAGGGTGATGCACACACAACCACAACCATTAGAACTAGACCAAAGACAACAAATCTTTAGGACTAGATGTACCATCAAGGGAAGAGTGTGTAATTTGATAATTGATGGGGGGAGTTGTACTAATGTATCATCGAGTACTTTGATTGAAAAACTCTCATTACCCGCAATAGATCATCCTTGTCCCTACAAACTAAGGTGGCTCAACAAAGGAGCCGAGGTTAGAGTTGATAAACAATGTTTGGTCTCTTTTTCTATTGGAAAGAATTATGTTGATGAGGTCCTTTGTGATGTCTTACCCATGGATGCTTGTCATTTGTTACTTGGGAGACCTTGGGAATTTGATAGGGATTCGATTCACCATGGGAAAGAGAACACCTATTCCTTCAAATTTGCTTCAAAAAGAGTCATATTGTCACCATTACCACCCACCATCAAACCTACAACACCACCTTCAATGGTTGAACCTTCTAAGGAAATCCTATTAATCAATGGGGCTGAAATGTTGCAAGAGTTAGAAGGGGCGGGGAACGTGTATGCTCTAGTGGTTACGGGGTTGGTTAAGGAGGCAGGAGGTGGCGGAGATGGTCACGGGCAGCAGGCCACGGCCAAGGAGGGAGTGTCGAGGGAGGTTCAAGAGTTACTTGATTCTTGTGGGGATGTCTTTCCTAATGAACTTCCAAGTGGGTTACCTCCTCTTAGGGGCATTGAGCACCAAATTGATCTTATTCCGGGAGCCTCTTTACCAAACAAAGCGGCTTATAGAAGTGATCCAATAGCCACCAAAGAGTTGCAAAAACAGATTGAGGAACTAGTGAGTAAGGGATTTGTGAGGGAGTCACTTAGTCCTTGTGCGGTTCCGGCATTACTTGTTCCAAAAAAGGATGGGTCATGGAGAATGTGCACCGATAGCCGAGCCATCAACAACATCACCGTTAAATATAGGTTCCCAATACCTAGACTTGACGATATCTTGGATGAGATTAGTGGAGCTCAAGTGTTCTCAAAGATCGATTTAAGACAAGGTTACCATCAAGTTAGAATCAAAGAAGGAGACGAGTGGAAAACAGCCTTCAAAACCAAGCATGGCTTATATGAGTGGCTTGTCATGCCATTTGGTCTCTCTAATTCTCCAAGTACTTTCATGAGGTTGATGACCAAGGTCCTTAGACCTTATTTGGGCCGATTTGTGGTGGTATACTTTGATGATATTCTGATTTTTAGTCCATCCAAAGAAGAGCATCTCAAGCATCTACAAGTGTTGTTTGAAACACTTTGGGAGCACAAGCTTTATGGAAAATTAGAGAAATGTTCATTCATGCAAAAGGAAGTCCAATTCTTGGGTTTCATCATTAGTGATCAAGGGATTCTAGTGGATCAAGAGAAGGTCAAGGCTATTCAATCTTGGCCAAGACCGAGCACCATCACCGAAGTAAGGAGTTTCCATGGCTTAGCTTCCTTTTATAGGAGGTTCATCAAAGATTTTAGCACCATTATGGCTCCTATTACCGAGTGTATGAAGAAAGGGGAGTTCTCTTGGAATGATAGGGCCGAATCATCCTTCAACAAAGTCAAGACCTTAATGTGTGAGTCTCCTATTCTTGCATTACCCAATTTCAGTAAGTTATTTGAAGTCGAGTGCGATGCTAGCGGAGTTGGGGTTGGGGCCGTGCTACTTCAAGACCACAAACCTGTAGCATACTTTAGTGAGAAGCTCAATGGTGCCAAGCTCAATTACTCAACTTATGATAAAGAATTCTATGCCATTATTCGAGCTTTGAATCATTGGAGCCACTACTTGAAGCCAAAGCCGTTTGTTTTGCATTCCGATCATGAAGCTCTCAAGTATATCAATGGCCAACACAAGCTCAATCATAGGCATGCTAAATGGGTGGAATTCTTACAATCATTCAATTTTTCAAGCAAGTACATTGAGGGCAAGAACAATGTGGTGGCCGATGCTCTTTCAAGGAGATTCACCATGTTGAGTTTTATGGAACAAAGAGTACTAGGGTTTGAACACATGAAGGATTTGTACATTGAAGATCCGGATTTCAAAGATGAGTGGCAAACACTCCAAGAGGGCCGAGAATGTGAGGAGGGCAGAAGGAGTAAGTACTCGAGTCAAGGAGGGTTCTTGTTCTTTGGGAATCGATTGTGCATACCCAAGGGACCTTATAGAAACTTGTTGGTCAAAGAAGTTCACTCAAATGGCCTTGCCGGTCATTTTGGCATCCAAAAGACATATGATATTCTCCAAGAGCAATTCTTTTGGCCAAAAATGCTTGGGGATGTCCAAAGTGTGATCAAGAGGTGTGCTCCTTGTCATCAAGACAAGTCTTCCTTCCAAAAGGGTCCCTATACGCCCCTACCCGTCCCAAATCAGCCATGGGAGGATGTTAGCATGGATTTTATTGTGGCCTTGCCAAGGACACAACGAGGCAAGGATTCCATCATGGTCGTGGTTGATCGATTTAGCAAAATGGCTCATTTCATTGCTTGCAAAAAGACCGAGGATGCTTCAAGTGTTGCTAATTTATATCTAAAGGAAGTGGTCAAGCTCCATAGTGTACCCAAGTCAATAGTTTCTGATCGGGATACTAAGTTTATGAGTCACTTTTGGAGATCCTTGTGGAAATTGCTCAAAACAAGGCTTCTTTTTAGCACCTCCCATCATCCTCAAACCGATGGTCAAACCGAGGTTACTAACAAGACCTTGGGCAGAATCTTAAGGGCCATGGTGTGCAAGTCCTTGAAAGATTGGGATCTCAAACTAGCACAAGCCGAATTTGCATTTAATCGAGCTCCTTCATCAAGCACCGGGAAATCTCCATTCGAGCTGGTTTATGGCGTTAATCCACTTATGCCTACTGATTTAGCACCTATTAAGAGGAATTCCATCGATTATGATGCCAAAAAAAGGGTTGAACAAATGCTCCAAATCCATGCCCAAGTGAAGAAGCAAATTGAGAAAACCAACGAAGGGTATGTGAACCGTGTCAAGAAACCGAGTCACCCAAAGAGCTTTGAACCCGGAGATCTTGTGTGGGTTCATTTAAGGAAGGAGAGGTTCCCACAAAAGAGGAAAAACAAACTCATGCCTAGGGCCGATGATCCTTTCGAAGTTGTGGAAAGAATTGGTCCGAGTGCTTATAAAATCAATCTTCCGGGTGAGTATGGTGTCCATGGAACCTTCAACATTGGTGACTTAAGTCCGTTTTATGAAGACCTCAAGGGTGAAGATGTCGAGGATTTGAGGGCAAATCCTTTTCAAGAAGGGGAGGTTGAAACGGGAGAGGAGGCCGAGCTAGACCGCGGATTGGGACCTTCGTCCAATTTGAGGTCTAACTCAAATTCCGTCTAAGAAGACATGGTAATTTTTGTCACGTCTCAATTCTATAATGAATTTTGAGACTTTTTGCCTAGGGACTTTTATTTAAATAAGGATCCAAGCTGAGATGAATTCACAAGACATAACCGAGTAATGAGTTTATCGGTTTTCAACAATCGAGCTTAGTTTGCTTCCAATCGGTCCCATCTTTTTATTAATCAAATGAAGACCATCCTAGGACAAAATCCAGCTACTTGGACCGTCCAAAACAGTCCTAGGAGACTGTTTTATGAATTTTCAAAATCAGCTCAAATGTCGCTTTCAAGGAAGGTCCAAAGTGTCACTATCATTCTTACAATTGTGTAAGAGCTTTGGGGGCTGCTCTCAAGGGGCTATATCAGCTGAATATTTAACTAAGAAAGCCTCCCATTGTGTGTTCCTAGGTTAGCTCTTATGTCCCTTTTGTTGTAAGACATTGAGAAGATCATTTGGATTGTTCTTGTTGGGGTGAGGCTCACGGCTGCCTAGGGAGTTTTCAGCATCTTTTTTCTTGTTTTCTTACTTGTTTAATGCTAGCCATTGGATGTAAAATAAGTGGTTAGGATTAGAAGGCTTGGTACTATATAAACCAAAGCCCTTGGTTGTAAAAACTCAGATTTGCTTAAGATAAAAACCAAGTAAGAAACATGAGTTTTCTTCATTAAAATCTCTTCTTTGCTTTGTGCTTGAAGAGCTCCTTCGCTGTGTGCTTGGAGTTTGGTAGTTTACTTGCTTGTGTGATTTAAACTATCGAGTCTATTCCTATTGCTTTGTGTTCGGGTCTAGACATATCCTTAATCGTCCCTCAAGGACACGCCTAAAATTTCAGTTTGTTTCATGCAAACTTAGGCTCATTTCTTTAGTCTTTTCCACTTAAATTATCGAGTTAGAGGTTTCACTCCAATGGGTCATTGGCAAGCCATAGAAGAATCGTCATGAATTCTCGAGGAGAACTAATGAGCTATTCCAGTGATTGGACAGAACACTCTGTTATGTGACAAGAAGTTGCACATATTGAAGTTCGAACACACGTAAGGATTTATGAAAATCCTAAGCTATTTAAGCTTAAAGAGAAATAAGAAGCTGGAAAGATACGAATTTATAGTAAGAAGTTACTCCAAACTAATATTTTCTAACAGCTAGGACTTATGAGAAGTGCTAGGCTAATCATCTTGACAATTGTTGCAAGACCCTACAAAACGTATACCCAGTGCAAGTTATATCATCCACCACAATTCGTTGGTTATGTGATAAACAACAAGAAAGTTCTTTTAAGATAAAGAACCTTAACCTAGGTTGGGAACCTATATATATATATGTACTTGGTAAGGTTCATGCTATGAGAGATAACATGAATATAAAGGAAAATGCAATACAAGAAGTTTGAGCACATGGACACTTAGAATGTTAAACTTCTGTTGCAATCGAATAGTGTCTACACACTTACGATATACATCACAAGGTTGTAATATGGTATTGACTACCCGAATGTGATGTCGACATTCGTCGTTTGAGTTATTATTAACTCACCTTATACTTTGTTACATCCAAACGGGTTGTAGAGACATTGAACCCCGTTAAAGTGAACACAGATTGGCATTGTATTCGCCCATAGTCACTTACATGAGGTGACGTCTCGAAGTGACTAGAGTGTGATGCGATTGATGGCAAGTTCAAATGCCATAGAGTCATATGAGATGACTAGTCGATCACATAGGCAGACTGTTAGGAACACTTTGTCGGGCTAATGACCGCTTATAGAGTTCTGGCAAATTTATATAGCCTGGTCGTGGCGAGAGCTACTATAGTATTCTAATGAGTCGATTCTTTTGACTAAAGACTATTCGCCTAAGGTGGTACGATTCTGATTAACTTTGATTTATGTTACTACGACCTTCGTAAATGGGGTCAAATGGGCATATTTTGGGTTATGATAGCTGTGGCTAGTCGAAGGGAATAAGTGCGTTAGGAATTGTCCACCCCTTGTCAGGGTTATAACAATATCTCAGGGCCACTCGAGGAGTAATGAACTGGAAATGCGTGGCCACGCTCGGAAGGTATCTATGGTAGATAAATCCGGTCAATCAGTTATTCTCCAGATCGAGGAAATCACTCTAGATATGATCACTTGCAAGTACGACCTGAAAGACACCTTGCATTGAGTGGGAGATAGTAATAGGGCAAGAGAATTGGTGACGCACACTTGTCGAGGACAAGTGGGAGATTGTTGGAATATGTGTCCTCCGACAATAATGCGATCACAACTGTCGATCATGATGATCACATGTTTAAGTCTCATTTTAAGAATACATGTGGGAAGTAATATTTTACAGTCAACTGGTCCACACATATCGGTAATGATTGGCTAACTAGAGTTTGACATGACTGTCGTGCGACGGTGGTGATCAGTTGATCCCCTTAGGTCATACCTAAAGGGTAACACTCTTAATTGATTATTTAATTGATCGTATATCGATACGGGTTAATTAAATTACTTAAAATTGACGGACGATTTTGGAGGTAATATTTACGTGTCTCATTGTAATTTGATTAAATAAGATACGGTCTAAGTGATCGAATTGTTTTATTACTTAGATGAAATTATTGTTTATGGAAACAATTAAAACTGAATGAATAATTTATTATAAATACAAGATATTGTGATTTATAATTCGTAAACCGTTTTGGTACAAGTAATTATGAATTGCTAAGTCGATTTTGTACATGACGTATTTTTATTAATACGTTGATTTTTAATATGTTAAAAATACATGACAATTTTACATGACTAGTGACATGTGACAATTGACAAATGACAAAACATAAAATGGACCATCCATTATATGTAAGTGCCGAAATAAAATGGAGGGAATATAATGTTTAATTTGTGTTAAATTATTAACTGGAGAGCATAATAATTATAACTAGCTTATAGCCATGCAAGCCTAGTTTTTCTTGAGAAGAATTACTTGCCCATGCATTAGCTCACTTCTCCTCTCCTCTCCTCTCTCCCCACCGGTTTTCAAAGAGCAATATAGAGAGTTTTTCTCTATTATTATTCATTCATACTTCACATAATATTTCTAGTGTAAGAAATACAAAAACTCTCTAAGAAAAACTAGAGAAATAAATACTCCAAAATTCTTCTTCTCTTGGCCAAAATTTCAAGAGGACAAAACAATATTTTGGGTCAATTTTATTCAGATTAGTATTGTTCTAGTAATAATAATATTAGTCTTTTAAGAGGTTATCTTGGGTATAAATCCTTGGGAGGGATTCTAAGCTTGAATCCTTGTTCATCCAATATTAGGAAGCTCAAGAACAAGTGAGTAGGAGAACTCATTTGTGCCCATATATCCGAAAACTCAATGTAAGGAAAACGATTTCTTCCTTTTCTACTTATGTTTGCATGCATAAGATCTAAATTAATTTTATGACTAAATTTATTGTCACATATATAAGAATATGTCTGATATAGAATTCGTAGGTTTGGAACGAACGAATTAGGGTTTGCAAAGTTACAGCAGGAGCTATAACTTAAACGAATTGAAAATCTTGAAACTTAAGATTAAATCTGATTTTTGGTATGTGGATTTTCGTGTAATTGACTGGGAATGAAGAATTGGATTGAATGATATGCGTGAATTGGAACAAAGTAACCGGATAGGATAGTGGATTTCGTTCTAACCTCGCAAGGTTATAGCTCAATCTACTATAACTTTCAGCCTCGCAAGGAAGAAAGAAAACTAACAACCTCGCAAGATTAATTAGGGTTAGCTCACAAATGTAAACTTTTTATTAAAACTCATAATCTGAAAAATAGGGTTTACATGAGGCCCTATTTATACTAACTCCTCCTCCAAGCTATCTTGGGGGAAAAGATAAGAATCAAACAACTAAATAAAATCTGATATTATCTCTTATCTTAGATAATAAGCTAAGAATAATATCTTTTATTTTAAGATAAATTAATAACTAATAAAATCTAACACCAGCTACCAATATCCGAACACAAGCCCGGCATTCGGTTATTTAGTAACCGTGTTTTCAGCCCACGCCTCTTCGGCAATACTCAAGCTCCCTTGCATTAACTCAGCCAATTTACGATATAAATCAATCTTATGAGTTCTAGGAACAAACCTCTTTCGTAGCTTACGTTTTAAAGACTCCCGCGAAGCTAGCTTTTCCTTCCCTTGACGTGCCCTAGCATCCTTCAAACTTTCATACCATAAAGATGCGTTCTTGCGTAGCTTCAAGATAGCATATTTGCAATGCTTCTCATCATCAATGTCCTTGAAGTCGAACATCCTCTCCATCTGTCTTTCTCATTCAAAATATTCCTCGGGATCCGTGCCACCAACAAACTCCGGAAGTTCATTGATTTTGAACTCATCCATGTACTTGACCGGTTCTCTCCGTGGTTGCATACGCTGTCCTGGGGTAAAGTTGATGTTCTTTAAAGCCTCTTGGAGATTGTGAAGAAAATTTGGATCATTAAAATCCATGATCACCGTCTTGGATCAACAAATCTGTCTCTGATGCCAAATGATACGAAAATTACTCAAAGGAATAAAATTCGTTAGAGTTGCAGCGGAATTAACAAAACTGGACAGTGCTGAAGACTGTCTGATTGTCGAACTTTTATGATTTGAACGATTTACTGAACTGTCTGATTTAGAACGAGAATTTAGTAATTTTTATGTGTTTTTTTGTGATATAAACGAGACAAGAAAATAAAAGGATATTTGCTTGAGCTAGACCTATAGCTCAACCAATGGTGAATTATAATCAAGACCTATTGATTATAACTCGTGTTAATGTTCGAAAACGCGTCAAACAATAACGAAATTCGGAACGAAACTCGTCAAACCTATGCTTACACAATGTAAACGAAACTTTGCAAGTTTATTGATAATTCTTGGATGATGAAATAAGGATACAATAGCTCCCTATTTATACTAAGCTAGATCGACTCCTAGGAGGACTTAAGGAAACAAACGACTTCCTTAACCTTACACGACTCAAACTATGGCTAAATTGCCTTATTATAATCCTAATACTTTTAGGGAAAATAATTATAGGAAATAACAACAATAGAATAATTAACTAAACCAGATTTTAAGAAAATTGGAAACTTTCCTAAAACCGGATAGACTACTAATTAGGAAAACCTAAATAAGGAAAGATATGGCAACCGACTTTGTGCTTGCCTATGCACGTTTCCTTGCTTCCTCAAACTCGGTCTTTGTTGCTTGGCGTCCAAGGTAAGACTATACTTGGCGCCCAAGTAAACACACGACTCCTTTGGCTGACTCGGACTTGGTACCAAATAGCTGATGGATCTGAACAGTCCTCGGGACTGTTTCATTTAGCTACTCCAAGTCTAAGTTAACTTCCTCATCAATCAATATCGTATCATCCCCTCCCCCTTTGAAAGGAATTGTCCTCAATTCAGAAATCCCATCATCATCAAGGTATGGAGATAGATCCCCGACATTAAATGTAGCATGTACTCCATAGTCTCCTGGAAGTTCGATTTTGTATGCATTATCATTCACTTTCTCGGTCACTTTGTAAGGTCCCTCGGCCCTTGGCATTAATTTGTTCTTCCTCTTGCTAGGGAACCTTTCTTTCCTCAAATGTAACCATACCAAATCTCCTGGATTGAAAAGCCTTGGCTTCCTATGTTTGTTTGATTTATTCTTGTAAGCCTCATTAACGGTTTTGATCCGTTCTCTTACCTGTTCATGTAGCTTGATTATAGACTTCAACTTTGACTCCGCATCCTTATGCACAAATTCATAAATCATGCATAAAGACTTCATTATAGCCAAATATTTTACACACATCTTATAAAATTGCATGAGACAACATACTAAATTTTCATGACCAGATTCGAAATGTAACTCATATTAACCTATTTACCCATTTAAATACAATTTTAACTTATAAAATTCATATTTCGAGCAAAACAACTTATTTTAACATGAACATTTACAGGCCATCAGTAGATAATATATGTGAAAACATATCCAAAAACCACTGAAACATTCGAAGTTTAGCTATTTTTCGTCCAAAAATGACATTTTTATCATAAAAATCACATTTTTAATGCCAATAAAATATAAAATGAACAATAAAATCCATAAATAAACCAAAATGTCCTAAAAATCACTTAGGACCAGAAACTTTTAACATGCAAAGCTATTTTTACGTTTATCTTCATAAATCCAAATTAATTAGTTTTGTATGTTAATCTTATAACTCGGATGATACGAATTGAGCAGCGGATTTTAGAACGATTTGGACAGTGCTGAGGACTGTTCGTACTAGGTACGCGCAGACCTGAAACTGATTAACTTAAAGAACAAAAGATAAAATTTGACGGACTGTTTTTGGCGAACCGAACGTACTAGGTACGACCAGTTCTGGATTTTGTATATAAGGGATAGTGTTTTGAACAAGTAAGACCTATTACTTGATCAAAGTGAGTGAGACCAAGACCTATTGATCAACAACTCGAGAATTTTAATTAGAATCGCGTTCTAATCAAAACCAGTTTTGTTTCTAAGCAAGAAACGATTTTGTAAACACAAGTTTTCTGAAATTTCTGAATGATTTTATTCAAGCAAATGAAGGCCTTATATAGCCCTCCAAGCAGCCGTGCAAAGCCAAGCAAAGTGAAGAGTTAAGCTTTTACTCTTCACTTAATTACAATCATTAAGACTCCTAATTCATTGAACTTAGACAACAACAATTTAAGCTAACATTTTATTGTAAAGATAATCTGAAATGTAAAGCTAAAAACGTGAAATTGGTCCGTCCTCCTTGGATTGCGTGCCTTCCCATCAGCTCCCATGTTCCACACTTAGTAAATTAACAAAAGAAGGATAATTGTAGCTCCTAGGCTGAAAATTACGGACCAACATCAGACCTTCCCCTTGAGTGTTCATAACCAACTCGTTCAGCCCATCAACTAACTCCGAGTCATTAGCTTGGTTCGCATCATCCCCTCCCCCTTGAAAAGGAATTGACCTCAATTCAGCTAGGCCATCGTCATCCAAGTAAGGAGAGAGATCACCAACATTGAAAGTGGCGTGAACACCATAATCACCGGGAAGTTCAACCTTGTAAGCATTGTTGTTGACTCGACCCACAATCTTGTAAGGACCTTCCGCTCTAGGCATGAGTTTATTCTTTCGTTTGCTTGGAAAACGCTCCTTTCTCAAATGCACCCAAACCAAGTCTCCAACCTCAAACACCCTTGGCTTCTTATTCTTGCTTGACTTGCGTTTATAGGCTGCATTCACGGCTTCAATTCTTGCACGGACTTGCTCATGGAGCTTCAACATTGCTTTCAACTTGGACTCGGCATCTTTATGCACCAACTCATCTTTAGGCAACGGAATTAAATCCAAAGGAAGATAAGGATTAATACCGTATACAATCTCAAACGGCGAATGACCCGTAGCATGAGTAGGCGACCTGTTATAAGCAAATTCGGCATGAGAAAGCTTGAGATCCCAATCCTTTTGTGTCTTGCTCACAAGCCCACGCAACAAGGTACCCAAAGTTCGATTTGTGACTTCGGTTTGCCCATCCGTTTGAGGATGGTGAGAGGTACTAAACAGCAACTTGGTACCTACTTTCCTCCATAATGTATTCTAAAAGTAACTCAAGAATTTAGAATCCCGATCCGACACAATAGTTTTTGGAATGCCATGTAACCACACAATTTCCCGATAGTATAAATCAGCCACATTAGAAGCATCATCGGTTTTATGGCAAGCAACAAAATGAGCCATCTTCGAAAAACGATCAACCACCACCATAATAGCATCCTTACCACGTTGAGTGCGTGGCAAAGCAACAATGAAATCCATTGAAACATCATCCCAAGGTCTGACCGGAATTGGTAAAGGAGTATACTCGCCTGGTTTGAACTTGCTCTTCGACACTTGACAAGTAACACACTTACCCACGACATTGTGAACATCTTTTTGCAATCGTGGCCATAAGAAATGCTCTTGCAAAATCTCCACGGTCTTTGCCACTCCGAAATGGCCAGCCAACCCTCCACCGTGAGCCTCCCTTACAAGTAGTTCCCGGATAGGATGCTTAGGAACACAAAGTCGATTTCCTTTAAAAAGAAAACCGTCTTGAATCAAATACTCTCCCTTAGCTCCTGATTTGCACTCAATATATATTGCACCAAAATCTCCATCTTCAACATAGTAATCTTTCAAAGTTTCAAAGCCCAAGAGGCGAATATCAAGTGTGGACAGCAAAGTATAACGGCGTGATAAAGCATCGGCTACAACATTACTCTTCCCATCTTTGTATTTGGATGAAAAGTGAAATGATTGTAAGAATTCAACCCATTTCGCATGCCTATGATTCAACTTCTGTGGCCCATTAATATACTTCAAGGATTCTTGATCGGAATGCAATATAAAATGGTTAGGACGGAGATAGTGACTCCAATGATCAAGAGCCCGAACAATAGCATAAAATTCCTTATCATAAGTGCAATAATTCAATCGTGCTCCTCCCAATTTCTCTGAAAAATAGGCTATAGGTCTTTTCCCTTGAATCAAAACAGCACCTATGCCTACGCTACTAGCATCGCACTCAACCTCGAATGGTTGAGAAAAATCAGGTAACGCCAAGATAGGAGCGGTACACAACCGTTCCTTAATCAGTTCGAAAGCTTGTTTAGCAGCCACACCCCATTCAAACCCGCCCTTCTTCAAACACTCCGTAATAGGACTGGTTATGGTGCTAAAATTACGAATGAATCGTCGATAAAAAGAAGCAAGCCCATGAAAAGATCGTACCTCACTAATCGTTTTAGGCTCGGCCATGATCGAATTGCTTCGATTTTTGATTGATCAACCGAGACACCATCCTTGGACACCACGTATCCCAAGAACACCACGCTCTCCACAAGAAAAGAGCACTTCTCCCGCTTTCCATAAAGTTTCTGATTTCGCAAGGTTTCGAACACTTGCCTCAAATGTTCAAAATGCTCATCAATACTCCTGCTATACACCAAAATATCGTCAAGATAAACCACAACAAATCTGCCCAAGAAGGATTTAAGTACCTCATTCATCAATCTCATGAAGGTACTCGGAGCATTAGTAAGACCGAATGGCATGACGGTCCATTCATACAATCCATGCTTCGTTTTAAAAGCCGTCTTCCATTCATCACCCTCACGCATCCGAATCTGATGGTAACCACTTCTAAGGTCGATTTTTGAGAAGATAACTGAACCATGAAGCTCGTCAAGCATATCATCAAGTCTCGGTATTGGAAAGCGATATTTGATGGTTATGTTGTTTACAGCCCGGCTATCAACACACATACGCCATGAACCATCCTTCTTTGGCACGAGCAACACCAGAACAGCACAAGGACTCATACTCTCTCGCACGTAGCCCCTCTCCATCAACTCATCAATTTGCCTTTGGAGTTCTTTTGTTTCTTCCGGATTACATCGATAGGCAGCCTTGTTTGGAAGAGTTGAGCCCGGAATAAGATCAATTTGATGTTCAATGCCTCGAATAGGAGGCAAACCAGCGGGTAATTCATCGGGAAACACATCCCCAAACTCTTCAAGCAAAGCGTCAATTGGGTTATGTTCCTGCAAAACAGCATTAGCACTCGAATTTTCTTTAGCAACAAGCAAATAAACTTGCTCTCCATCATCAACGGCACGCTCCACATCCCGTTCTCCAATCAACATAGCAGCATGGGCTTTTGCTTTCGGTTTTGAACCCAAAGCACGGACAGCTTGTGGTGACATTGGTTTAAGCACAATTCGTTTCCCTTTGTCTTTCAACTCATACTCATTACTCCTCCCTCTATGCAATACATCCCGGTCATATTGCCATGGTCGACCCAACAAAATATGACAAGCATCCATGGGAATAACGTCACACAACACCTCATCGACATAGGAACCCATAACCAAACCAACCCGGGCCTGTTTTGTCACCTTAACGCTACTACCATCATCTAGCCAATGTAATGCATATGGGTGTGGATGTTTAGTAGTCTCAAGACCCAATTTTGACACCATTTCAAAGAGAGGCCGCATTAGTACAACTACCCCCATCGATAATTAGACTACACCACTTATCATTCACCCGACACTTGGTATGAAACAACTGATTTCTTTGTTCCGAATCAGTAGGTAAAGTCTTTACTTGCAAGGTACGCAAAACCAGGTTAGTATCATAAATTGGTGCCTCATAGTCCTCTACTAACTCGTCCTCTTCCTCACCTTCATTGAAATTAAACAGTTCACCCAATTGTTCTTCATCGGCCAACAACTCGTCCCTACACTCTACCGCCTCTCTCAAGGTCACGACTCTTTTGTTTGGACACGTACTTTGATAATGACCGAAACCTTGACACTTGAAACAACGGACTTTGGACAGATTGGTCTCCTTGGCCGTGGTCCTAGGGGTAGCATTTGAGGATGCCGTGGCTTTGTTAGGACTCACAAACGAACTACTAGGTGTTTCGGTTTTGGGGTTTGTTTCGATTTTGGTCCATGATTTGTTCTTTCCCGAATCGAACTCGACCCTCCCCCATACTTAGACTTCCCTTGTGACTCCACTTTCAAACAAAGACCACAAAGAGTATCAAAATCAGAATATGGGTATAACTCAACGGAACTAGCAATATTATAATTCAATCCACGCAAAAATCTCGACATTTTCTGCTCTTCTACTTCCTCTAATTCACCCATCAAACATAAGCTTTCAAATTCATCAATATATTCACTAACACTTAATTTTCCTTGTCTCAAATCAGCAATCTTACGATATGTAGCTAACCTATGGGTCGTTGGCACATACCTTTTACGAAGTTTGCATTTCAGAGACTCCCAAGAATCTATCTTTTCCTTCCCCGCGCGCACCCTCTTGGCCTTCAACCCTTCAAACCAAAGAGATGCTCCCTTGCTTAATTTCAGAATTGCATATTTGCATCTTTTCTCATCATCCAATTCCTTGAAATCAAACATACGATCTATCTTCCGTTCCCACTCCAAATATGCCTCGGGATCAGCCCCTCCAACGAACTCAGGTAGTTCGTTAACTTTGAACGGTTCAGCCACCCTTTCAAAACGCCTTGGCTGCCACCTATCATCCCTTTCTTGCACGTTTCTCAAGGCATCACGGAGTTGCTGCAAAAAGTTAGGATTAACAAAATCCATCGATAAATAAGGATCAAGAGCCGAAGCTTTGATACCACAAATGATACGAATTGAGCAGCGGATTTTAGAACGATTTGGACAGATCTTGAGGACTGTTCGTACTATCTAGGTACGCGCAGACTGAAACCGATTAACTTAAAGAACAAAAGATAAAATTTTGAATTTTGTTTTTGGCGAACCGAACGTACTAGGTACGACCGATTCGGATTTTGTATATAAGGGATAGTGTTTTGAACAAGTAAGACCTATTACTTGATCAAAGTGAGTGAGACCAAGACCTATTGATCAACAACTCGATAATTTTAATTAGAATCGCGTTCTAATCAAAACCAGTTTTGTTTCTAAGCAAGAAACGATTTTGTAAACACAAGTTTTCTGAAATTTCTGAATGATTTTATTCAAGCAAATGAAGGCCTTATATAGCCCTCCAAGCAGCCGTGCAAAGCCAAGCAAAGTGAAGAGTTAAGCTTTTACTCTTCACTTAATTACAATAATTAAGACTCCTAATTCATTGAACTTAGACACCAACAATTTAAGCTAACATTTTATTGTAAAGATAATCTGAAATGTAAAGCTAAAAACGTGAAATTGGTCCGTCCTCCTTGGATTGCGTGCCTTCCCATCAGCTCCCATGTTCCACACTTAGTAAATTAACAAAAGAAGGATAATTGTAGCTCCTAGGCTGAAAATTACGGACCAACATCAGACCTTCCCCTTGAGTGTTCATAACCAACTCGTCCAGCCCATCAACTAACTCCGAGTCATTAGCTTGGTTCGCATCATCGGAAAAACTATAAACCGATTTGCATGCAAACAACCTAAGGCTCATGATACCGCTTGTTGGAATCCATTAATCTCATTAATTTACATATTCATATATGAAATGATTTATTTAGTCATAAAATAAATATTAGATCTTATGCATGCAAACATAAATAAGATAAGAGAAGAAATCATCAATCTTACTATATGATTTCGGATTAATGGGCACCAACAAATTCACCTATTTGTTAGTTCTTGAGCTTCCTTAAAATGGATGAACAAAGGTCCAAATTAGAACCTCTCCCAAAAGTGAATACCCAAGGAAAACTCTTAATAACTAATATTATTATGATTTTGTAACAATATTAGTCTTACTTAAAAATGACACAAAATATTAATTTTGTTCTCCTCTATTTCGGTTAAGAGGAGATGATTATTGTGAGTTTTCTATCTCTAAAATGTTTCAAAAAAATGTAGAGAGTATATTTTCTTACACTAGAAAATAATAGATGAAGTAGTGAATAATTATTGAGGAAAAACCCCTTGGCATCACTCATCAAAACCGGTTGGAGGAGGGAGTATTTTAAGCCCAATGCATGCAAAAGTTGCTCTTCTCAAAAGCTATAGGATTGCATGGCTATGAGTAGAGTATAATTATTATGTTCCCAATTAAAACAAACAATACAATATAAACTCCTATACTCCCTCCATTTTCGGTACATATAACATAAAATGGGAGGTCCATTTTATTTTGTCATTTGTCAATTGTGACATATGTGACATGTTACTTGACATGTGAATTTGTAATGTATTTTTTAACATATTAAAAATCAACATACTTATAAAATATGTCATATACAAAATCTACTAGTAATTCGTAATCACTTGTACCAAAATGGTTTATCATATTATAAATTACAACGTCTTGTATTTATAATAAATTATTCATTCAATTTCAATTGTTTCGTAAACAATAATTTTATCCAAGTAATAAAACAATTCGATTACTTAGACCGTATCCAATTTAATCGAATTATAATAAGACACGTTAATCTTACTCACAAATAATCCGTCAATTTTAATTAATTTAATTAACTCGTATCGGCATACGATTAATTAAATAATCAATTAAGAGTATTTTCCTATAGGTATGACCTAAGGGGATCAACTGATCACCACCGTCGCACGACAGTAATGTCAAACTCTAGTCAACCAATCATTACCGATATGTGTGGACCAGTTGACTGTAAAATATTACATCCCACATGTATTCTTAAAATGAGATTTAAACATGTGATCATCACGATCGACAGTTGTGATCGCATTATTGTCGGAGGACACATATTCCAACAATAATAACAAGGACAAATGGTTTACACAACGAGTCACAAGGACTAATTAGCAAGGACAAATGGTTTAAACAACGAGTCATAAGGACTAAAGAACAAGGACAAATGGTTCACACAACGAGTCACAAGGACTAATGAACAATGAAAAATGGTTCACACAACAAGTCACAATAACAAGGACAAATGGTTTACCCAATGAGTCACAAGGACTAATAAACAAGGACAAATGGTTAACATAACGAGTTACAAGGACTAATGAACAAGGATAAATGGTTCACACAACAAGTCACAAGGACTAATGAACAAGGACAAATAGTTTACAAAACGAGTCACAAGGACTAATGAACAAGGACAAATGGTACACACAACGAGTCACAAGGACTAATTAACAGGGAAAAAAGGTTTACACAACAAGTCACAATAACAAGGACAAATGGTTTCAACAACGAGTCACAAGGACTAATAAACAAGGACAAATGGTTTAAACAACGAGTCATAAGGACTAAAGAACAAGGACAAATGGTTCACACAACGAGTCACAAGGACTAATGAGTAAGGACAAATAGTTTACACAACGAGTCACAAGGACTAATGAACAGGGACAAATGGTTCATACAACGAGTCACAAGGACTAATGAACTAGGAAAATGCTTCACACAACAAGTCACAACAACAAGGACAAATGGTTTACGCAACGAGTCACAAGGACTAATAAACAAGGACAAATGGTTCACACAAGGAGTCACAAGGACTAATGAACACTGAAAAATGGTTCACACAACAAGTCACAATAACAAGGACAAATGGTTTACCCAATGAGTCACCAGGACTAATAAACAAGGACAAATGGTTAACATAGCTAGTTACAAGGACTAATTAACAAGGATAAATGGTTCACACAACAAGTCACAAGGACTAATTAACAAGGACAAATAGTTTACAAAACGAGTCACAAGGACTAATGAACAAGGACAAATGGTACACACAACGAGTCACAAGGACTAATGAGTAAGGACAAATAGTTTACACAACGAGTCACAAGGACTAATGAACAGGGACAAATGGTTCACACAACGAGTCACAAGGACTAATGAACAAGGAAAATGCTTCACACAACAAGTCACAACAACAAGGACAAATAGTTTACACAACGAGTCACAAGGACTAATGAACAGGGAAAAATGGTTCACACGAGTCACAAGGACTAATGAACAATGAAAAATGGTTCACACAACAAGTCACAATAACAAGGACAAATGGTTTACCCAATGAGTCACAAGGACTAATAAACAATGAAAAATGGTTAACATAACGAGTTACAAGGACTAATGAACAAGGACAAATGGTACACACAACGAGTCACAAGGACTAATTAACAGGGAAAAAAGGTTTACACAACAAGTCACAATAACAAGGACAAATGGTTTAAACAACGAGTCACAAGGACTAATAAACAAGGACAAATGGTTTAAACAACGAGTCATAAGGACTAAAGAACAAGGACAAATGGTTCACACAACGAGTCACAAGGACTAATGAGTAAGGAAAATGCTTCACACAACGAGTCACAAGGACTAATGAACAGGGAAAAATGGTTCACACGAGTCACAAGGACTAATGAACAATGAAAAATGGTTCACACAACAAGTCACAATAACAAGGACAAATGGTTTACCCAATGAGTCACAAGGACTAATAAACAATGAAAAATGGTTAACATAACGAGTTACAAGGACTAATGAACAAGGACAAATGGTACACACAACGAGTCACAAGGACTAATTAACAGGGAAAAAAGGTTTACACAACAAGTCACAACAACAAGGACAAATGGTTAAAACAACGAGTCACAAGGACTAATAAACAAGGACAAATGGTTTACACAACGAGTCACAAGGACCAATAAACAAGGACAAATGGTTCACACAAGGAGTCACAAGGACTAATGAACAATGAAAAATGGTTCACACAACAAGTCACAATAACAAGGACAAATGCTTTACCCAATGAGTCACCAGGACTAATAAACAAGGACAAATGGATAACATAACTAGTTACAAGGACTAATTAACAAGGATAAATGGTTCACCCAACAAGTCACAAAGACTAATTAACAAAGACAAATAGTTTACAAAACGAGTCACAAGGACTAATGAACAAGGACAAATGGTACACACAACCAGTCACAAGGACTAATGAGTAAGGACAAATAGTTTACACAACGAGTCACAAGGACTAATAAACAAGGACAAATGGTTCACACAAGGAGTCACAAGGACTAATGAACAATGAAAAATGGTTCACACAACAAGTCACAATAACAAGGACAAATGTTTTACCCAATGAGTCACCAGGACTAATAAACAAGGACAAATGGTTAACATAACTAGTTACAAGGACTAATGAACAAGGACAAATGGTACACACAACGAGTCACAAGGACTAATTAATAGGGAAAAAAGGTTTACACAACAAGTCACAATAACAAGGACAAATGGTTTAAACAACGAGTCACAAGGTATAATAAACAAGGACAAATGGTTTAAACAACGAGTCATAAGGACTAAAGAACAAGGACAAATGGTTCACACAACGAGTCCCAAGGACTAATGAGTAAGGAAAATGCTTCACACAACGAGTCACAAGGACTAATGAACAGGGACAAATGGTTCACACAACCAGTCACAAGGACTAATGAACAAGGAAAATGCTTCACACAACAAGTCACAACAACAAGGACAAATGGTTTACACAACGAGTCACAAGGACTGATAAACAAGGACAAATGGTTCACACAAGGAGTCACAAGGCCTAATAAACAATGAAAAATGGTTCACACAACAAGTCACAATAACAAGGACAAATGGTTTACCCAATGAGTCACAAGGACTAATAAACAAGGACAAATGGTTAACATAACTAGTTACAAGGACTAATTAACAAGGATAAATGGTTCACACAACAAGTTACAAGGACTAATTAACAAGGACAAATAGTTTACAAAACGAGTCACAAGGACTAATGAACAAGGACAAATGGTACACACAACGAGTCACAAGGACTAATGAGTAAGGACAAATAGTTTACACAACGAGTCACAAGGACTAATGAACAGGGACAAATGTTCACACAACGAGTCACAAGGACTAATGAACAAGGAAAATGCTTCACACAACAAGTCACAACAACAAGGACAAATAGTTTACACAACGAGTCAAAGGACCAATGAACAGGGACAAATGGTTCACACAACGAGTCACAAGGACTAATGAACAATGAAAAATGGTTCACACAACAAGTCACAATAACAAGGACAAATGGTTTACCCAATGAGTCACAAGGACTAATAAACAAGGACAAATGGTTAACATAACGAGTTACAAGTACTAATTAACAAGGATAAATGGTTCACACAACTAGTCACAAGGACTAATTAACAAGGACAAATAGTTTACAAAACGAGTCACAAGGACTAATGAACAAGGACAAATTGTACACACAACGAGTCACAAGGACTAATTAACAGGGAAAAAAGGTTCACACAACAAGTCACAATAACAAGGACAAATGGTTTACACAACGAGTCACAAGGACTAATTAGCAAGGACAAATGGTTTAAACAACGAGTCATAAGGACTAAAGAACAAGGACAAATGGTTCACACAACGAGTCACAAGGACTAATGAGTAAGGACAAATAGTTTACACAACGAGTCACAAGGACTAATGAACAGGGACAAATGGTTCACACACGAGTCACAAGGACTAATGAACAATGAAAAATGGTTCACACAACAAGTCACAATAACAAGGACAAATGGTTTACCCAATGAGTCACAAGGACTAATAAACAAGGACAAATGGTTAACATAACGAGTTACAAGGACTAATGAACAAGGATAAATGGTGCAGCCGGAGCCACTGACCAGGACACCTCACATCAACAAGCAGGCCAAGGCAACACCACACCCAACTCAGGAACCAGCCAGACTGGGCTAAGTTTAGTGGCCAATAAGTATGAGTCCAAGCCCAACCACCAGCTGCCACCATGGCCAGCTGGTTGGTCACTAAATTAGGCTCAGAAAAGTCCTAGGGGTCCAAGGAAGAATCACAATGCAAGTCCTAGAAAATCAAACTGGACAGATCTGCAGCAAGTGACAAACAACAAAAGCAACCTTCCATTTCTGGCCAAACCATGAGGAAAAAGCACTCAAGGAACTTTTGGCTTGTCTCAACATCTACCAGATACAACCTAGAGCCAATTTTAATGTCAAGGACTCAATCATTTCGTCCTCAAGTGCGTACATTCAACAGAAAAGGCCAGCAATGCAGCAAAGGACCACAACCTGTCACTGTCACCTGCATTTCTTTTTGTTTTCATTGCAGTTTACAATTAAGAGCTTTTATAACCGTTGTAATATTGTATTTGGACTCTTGCCAGCATGTGAGGAAGGATCCTGACCCTTGGATGTAGTTTCCTTTCATGTTTGTAACCTAAGAGGGCCTATATAAGGACCTCAACTCAGACTGTTGTAACACAACTGATTTATGAATGAAACCCGAGAATTCTCTCAAATTTAAACTTCTTAATCTTGTGCTTAGTCTGTAGATTAGAGTCAGGCTTGATAATAACCTGTGCTTAGACTGTGGTTATTGATTAAGTACTGTTAGTAGAGTCTAAACTTTCTGTCTTGAGACTGTGGCTAGTTTAGCTTTCTTTGTTTGCTTGATTGAGTCTTTCTGTGTTAATCTGTGGAAATTCTTAATTCAAGTATCCCAAATTGTTAGCTTAATTCCCTGTGAGTATTCTGTGGGTTTTCAGTTGATAATTATATCCAAAGTGTTGGAATATGTGTCCTCCGACAATAATGCGATCACAACTGTTGATCATGATGATCACATGTTTAAGTCTCATTTTAAAGAATACAATTGGGAAGTAATATTTTACTGTCAACTGGTCCACACATATCGGTAATGATTGGCTGACTAGAGTTTGACATTACTGTCGTGAGACGGTGGTGACCAGTTGATCCCCTTAGGTCATACCTAAAGGGTAACACTCTTAATTGATCATTTAATTGATCGTATAACGTTACGAGTCAATTAAATTATTTAAAATTGACGGACGATTTTGGAAGTAATATTTACGTGTCTCATTGAAATTTGATTAAATGAGATACGGTCTGAGTAATCGAATTGTTTCATTACTCAGATGAAATTATTGTTTAAGGAAACAATTGAAATTGAATGAATTATTATAAATACAAATTATTGTGATTTATAATTGGTAAAATATTTTGGTACAAGTAATTGCGAATTACTAAGTCGATTTTTGTATATGACGTATTTTTATTAATACGTTGATTTTTAATATGTTAAAAATACATAACAATTTTATGTGACATGTGACATGTGACATGTGACAAATTGACAAATTGACAAAAATAAAATGGATTCCATTTTATCCATATGTACCGAAATTAAGGGAGGATTTAGGATAATATTATGTTTATTATGTGAGTGGTAAGCATAATGATTACCCTAATTGACTAGCCATGCAAACCTAGTGATCATTGTGAAGAACAACTAGTGCATGTATTGGCTCCCTCTTCTCCCCTCTTCCACCCGATTTTTTGAGAAGAAAAACCACTTTGGTTTTTCTTCTTATTTACCCATTATACACTACAAATGAAATTAGTGCATAATATTATTCATTCATCTAAAATTTAAGTTTTAGAAAGATAAAAAAATCTTCCTTCTCTTCCTTCTCTCTAACCGAAATAATAGAGAGTTCCATAATATTTTTGGTTCAATTTTATGCTAAATTAATATTATTCTAGTATTCATAATATTAATTTAATTAAGAGTTTGCCTTGGGTATTTTACTTTGGGAGGGATCCTACACTTGGATCCTAGTTCATCCATTGAGAAGAGCACTAGAACAAGAGAGAAGAAGATCTCTCTTGTGCCCAAATAAACCGAAATACCAATGTAAGATAGAGATTTCTTCTTTAACTATTTTATTGTTTGCATGCATAAGATCACCATTTAATTTTATGACAAATTAACATAAAATATATATGAATATGTTAGTATATAGATCTACTTTTCCTTCAATCGGTATCAAGAGCCATGGTTGTTTGCATGCAAATCGGTTAAAAGTTTTTCCGAGTTATACGATTAACATATAAAACTTGTTTAATTTGTGTTATTATGATATATCACGAAAATCTTTATGCATGTTAAAGTTACTGGTCCTAAAGTGTTTTTAGGATATTTTGGTTAATTTATGGATTTTATTGTTCATATTATATAATAATGGCATTTAAAATATGATTTTATGAATAAAATGTCATTTTCGGACTAAAATTAGCTAAACTTCGAATTTTCCAGTGATTTTTGGATATGTTATCACATATACTATTTTGAGATGACCTGTAAATTTTCATAATTTTTGGACTATTTATGCTCGAAAAATGGACTTTTCATTATTAAAATCGGATTTAGATGAAAAATAGGTTAATATGAGATAAATTTCGAATCTGGTCATAGAAATTTAGTATGTTGTCACATGCAATTTTACAAGATTTGTGTAAAATAATAGGCTATATTGAAGTCTTTATGCATGATTTATGATTTTTTGAAGAAAAATAGCATAAATAGTGACTTAATTAGTGAAATATTAATAAAACATACTCCATGACTAAGGAAAAACGTCACATGTTGCATTACATGTTGCATTTTATTATCTTTTTCAGATCTAAAATTGAAAAATTGATGAATATAATTTTTCTCATGTTTTTATGATTATTTTTGTTAAAACCGATAAACCGCAACATTGTTTTTCCGGATAAATTTCGAAATATTTAACCTAAATTTTTGAACATTATGAGTGTCATGGTATTTTTCCAGAATGTTCATGAGTTTAAATTTCAAATTTTGAATTTATTTGAAATTTTGTGATTTATTTGAAGTTTATAGCTTTTTATTATAATTTTAGGTCCATTAATGAACAAATTTTGGAAATATGAGTTAATTATGGTCAAATAGTTAGTGAAGACTAATTTTGAGTCCTAAGAGGTTAGGGTAATTAACTTATGCATAAATATGAATTTATGTAATTTTTGTGATTATAAAACGTTGAATCACGCAAATCCGTAAAAATCGTGTAATATACGATATTGGCTACTTAAAGGCGATTTAGCATAAAATTGGGCATGTTCATACATATTATAATGCTGCATTTTATTTATGATTGTCATAATTTTATTTTATGTAATTTTTGAATTATGTAATTTTTACTTAGTATGGCCTTAGTTTTTAATTGGTATTACCCGAAATGTATGGGAATATCGATTCGGTTGTAATTTATTGTGATCTCGTATCACCGTTTTGTAATTTAATAGATTTATTTTTATTTTAATTACAAATGTATAATAGGAAATTATGTAATTTGTTATGTAATTTTATTTTACCGGAGTTCCATAAAGACGGATTTCTTCAAGAAGGCGATACATAAAGACGGTGTTACCTTGAGATGCGTGCCATAACCGAAGTTCAAGGGACCAATGGAGTTGGTTTTCGAATATGTAATAGTTAAATAGTTTTTCTATTTTAGGAAGGCCATACTAGGATTTATTTTTATGCTTTGCATTTTATTTACATGTCACATGCATCGCTAAATCGCCATAACTAAAACATGCATCATCGTTTTATCGAGTTTATCGACCGTGTCAATTACAATTATCATAGTTCACCGCTTTAGTTCACTTAAAACGTGATAGATAATAAATTGACATGACCTCTCGCTAAAATAAACAATTGAGACATAGCCTTACCAAAAATTAGAAACCCATGAAGTACCAGTTTCGCAAGGGAGTTGAGCCGGCTTTACTGTAAGACAAACCTTGTTAAGTTGGTGAAGTGGGGTGATAAATGTCTACCCACCGAATTTATAAAGATGAGGGTTGTTTTCGGCTTTACCGATGCCCAAGTTGATGTAAGTTTGGATCATGGACACATTTATTCGAAATTTGGGTTGAACTCAACGAAAGTATTCTCGACGGTTGCCGGATGTGTTTCGGGCTATAGATAAATTTTAATGTAAATTTATCGACCAAGAGTTCTAAAAGTAGAATCGATTAAAAGGTTAATCCACCGAGTTATATTGATAAGGGTTGTTTTTCGGCTTTACCGATGCCTAAATTAATATGAATTTGGGTCTTGCAATCATTTATCAAGTTGGGTAGAGGTCACTAGATAAATGCAATAAAACTTGTTTAAATAAATTTTTACGAGTATTATTATTAAAACGACATTTGTTTTACTCCTTCTATTTTGTTTTGTAGACCACTTCTTTTTCTCATAACAAATGGCTACACCAAACCCAAACGCCACGCCTCTTGCTAATTCATCATGGCTCCGATCCTTCATGGATCGATGTAAACTTGAAAAGAATGGGTCAAATTTCTCCGATTGGGATGCCCAACTCAAATTAGCCGCCCAAGGTGACGACAAGCTTCGTTACCTTACCGAGGCCTCTCCACCCGAACCTACTACTAGGTCGACCGCCGCCACTAGGGAAGCATATGAGGCTTACCATAAGGAGTCCGCCGCAATGAAAAATGTGTTGATCTTTGCGATGGAGGCGGATCTCCAAAGGAGAGCCTTTAAGATGGGCACCGCTAATGAGATTTACTCCAAGCTTGTGACAATGTTTTCACAAACTCCGCGGATCGTCCAATATGAGGCGGCCGCGACATTCTTTGATCTCGACTTCAAAGAGGGCCAAAAGGTTAGCCCTCATGTGCTCAAACTTATGGAGCTAGTCGAGACCTTGAAGATTCAAAAGGTTGAAATCCCCAAAGAACTCATTGTAGATAGGATTCTACACTCCTTATCCAAAGTCAAGGCATATGTTCAATTCCGGGTGAATTTTAACATGCAAGACAAGGATGTGTCTCTTGAAGAGTTGCACAAGTTACTTGTGCAAGCCGAAAGAGACATGGGGTTAAATGTGAACCCACCAAAGGATGTGCTTAACATAAGCACTAAGAGCAAGGGGAAGTTCAAGAAGAATGGGAGAAAGGGTAAGAAGCAAGCTCCCACTTTCACCAAAGCTAGGACTTATGAAGCTAGCACTTCAAAAATCAAGAAGGGTCCTCTTGATAAATGCCATTATTGTGATGGTGTTGGACATTGGAAAAGAAATTGTTCCAAATACCTTGGTGATATTAAGGCTAGAAAGATTACTCCAGTAGGTAAATGACTATCCTTTCTTTTATGTTTCTAATTCAACTATGGTATTGTGATACAAAGTTGTGATAATGTATCTCCCTTTTTATTGTAAATAGGGCCTCCACCAAGCAAAGACAAAGGAAAAGAAAAGCAAGCTTGAGAAACCATCAAGGAGCTAGGAATAGCTTTCATGAAGCTTCGCTTTTTATTGTCTTATTTTAATTATGTTTTGGATTTTAGAACCTTTAAGTTTCCGTGTTCGACATGAAAAGGTATTTTGGATAATTGGTTGTATTTTGGATAATGGTGACTTGGTTTGCAACCCACCCGTTTTATCATTTTATCCTTGTTCTAAAATTCGTATTCAAATGCTTGCTCTTAGAAACATATGATTATTCACTTAAAGTGATCTAATAGACAACTATAATGATGGGATTCATTATATGTCCACATGCTTAAGGCTTGTGTATGATCATTTATAAAGTGATATTGAGTCTATGAACTCTCTTAAAGGAATGTCAATCACCAAGTACGCTTACAAAATCTAAAACTATTAGTCAACCTATGAGATATTTCTCCTCATACTTCAAAATCATTATTTGTGTCTCATATGCTATCTTTGAATCTCTAGTGTATTTATTCTAAAGATAGAGTGGGAGAAAAATGAGGACACAACACACACCAAGATAAATTTGTGTACTTGTGTAAATGAGATCTACGCAATGAAGAATGATTTGAATGAAGGTATATCTATTTATATAGTATACCCAATAGATGAGATCTATGGTCTCAACTAGTTCTACATGACTAAAGAGACCAAGTGAAGTAATCATAAGAGTATGTTCTCAAGATAACTACACGAGGAGACCAAAAGAAAGTTTTGGAAGAAAAATGACTAATGTAAAGTCTTAACAAGAGTTTTGACTAGTTTATGATAAATTTTGACCAATAGTTTCAAACTTGAGATTTACTTAAGAGCCTAAATGAATCAAAGTAACATCCTAGTAATAAACGAGATTTATGACTAGAGGTTGCAAGGATTGATATACCGATATCCTCAAATTGCTAAGTTAAGTTTTAACCACGCAAAAGTCATTACTTAACCACATTATGAAAATGAATTGGTTAAACCTCCTTGAAAGAGATTTGAAGGACATGTGTTAGATATTATTTATATTTGAATAATGACATTGCTACACATCATTATGATATGTGTGAGTTAGAGATTAAAATCTCTTTCCATAAGGTTAAGATGAGACCACTTCAAAATAGGTATTTTGAAAGGATATGATGGGAACATATATGGTTTTATCTCAAACAAAAGCGATATAATGTCTAAATTGAGTAGTCAATTGCGAAACAAGTGGGAGTTAGAAATTATCATGTGAAGACATGGAATTTAGTGGGAGTAATCATCTTGTATAAGTTTATAACTCATCACTCATTGAAGAATGACGAGCTAATACCTTCCTTCACAGAGGAAGATTTTAGTTTTCAATTCTGGATGAAAATGGACCATGATGAATCCAACTACATCATGAGATGTTGGATAAGTATTGAAAGATACACATCGAATCAACGAGATACGTAGGTTATTCATTTAAATGAAAATGGAATTGCCATTAGCTTGATTATGGTCGTTCCTTGAACCTAAATATAGTTGATGACATGATTAAAAGTTACTAATGTTTCCGCCATTAGAATAATCATGCACATGTCCAATTATGAATCATATGCATAAGAGCATGATGAATCATTGGTAAGCCATAGTAGAAACGTCATGAGTTCTCGAGAAGAATTCGATGAGCGATTTCGGTGTTTGACAGAATACTCTGTTATGTGTCAAAAGGTTGCACATATTATAGAAAATCCGAACACACATAAAGATTTATGAAAATCCTAAACTTTTCAAGCCAAAAGGAGAAATAGGAAGTTTGGAAAGATACTTAGTTGAATAAGAAGTTGCTCAAAACGAATCCTTCCTAATATGCTAGGACTTGTGAGAAGTGCTAGGCTAATCATCTTGACAAATTGTTGCAAGACTCTACAAAACATATACCTAGTGCATTGTGTGTGGATGGAGTACTTGATCAGTACAAGTTATATCATTCACCACAAATTCGTTCGTTATGTGATAATCAATAAGGAAGTTCTTTCAAGATAAAGAACCGAAACCAAGGTCGGGAACCTTGATGTGTACTTGGTAAGGTTCATGCTATGAGTGATAATGATGCAGGAGCTAGTAACCAGGACAATCAACTATCCCATGGTCAAACAACTCAGGCAACAACAGGCCACAACCACTCCTACCTGGCCACTGATCAGTCTACTTTGCAGGGTCATAAGTACCAGTACAAGGCAAATCATCAGCTGCCACCATGGCCAGCTGATAAAACACTCATATGAGCATCAAAAAGTCCTAGGGAGCCAGGTTAAATTCTCATTGCAAAGTATTGAAAAACCAGAAAAACAAGTTGCGGGAAAGGAGAGATTCCAAAAGTAACATTGCCATTTACGGACAAACCAAGGAAAAGCTGTGTGGGAGACTTCTTTAACTTAAGTTTCCATATATCAGAGGGTGCTTGGACACCAAGTCAAGACCAAGTCAAGACCAAGGAGACCACTCGTCCTCACATGAGCAGGAAAAGCAACAACTTCCACAGAAAAGCTTGAAAGGCAACAAAGATGTCACTATCACTGATCGTCCTCCTCTGCAAACTCAATTTGTTTTCACTCTAGTTTACATTTATGATCTTTTTGCCGTTGTAATATATTATCTAGACTCTTGTCCTGACTTATGGGACAATCCTGGCCCTTAGATGAACCTTTTATTTCATGTTTAACCTAAAAGCAAGGCCTATATAAGGACCCTTGCATCATCGATATTAGAGGCAAATTTTGATTTTATGAATGAAAACCCGAGTTTTACTCTCAATTCAAATGTCTTAAATCTTATGTTAGAAACATAGGGTAGAGTCAGGCTTATTGATACTCTGTGCTTGCTGTGAGTATTGAATAAGAACCAGTAATAGGGTGAGAACAGTCCTGTGCTTGCTTTGTGGATTGTTTGAGCTTTATTTCTGTTTCAACTCGAGTATTCTGTGTTAAGCTGTGGTTTTCTTGAGTTAAACATCCTAAATTGTTTAGTTAACTTCTTGTGCTTGCTGTGGAAGGTAGTTGAACAATTATATCTCAAATTTACCTCCTTTACTTCTCAATTACACCCACACTGTCAGACTGCTCCTTTCTCTGTCAGTTCAGGTTTAGAAATTTATTTAAATTACTTCTGAGTCTCCTAAAATCTTGTAATTTTCACAGAATTGAACTAAGGTGTCAAGGGTAATTACTGCAAATTTTCATGAATTTAGGAGTCCATTAGAGTGCTCAAACCAAATTTAGAAGTTGGTCCTTTTTCCTGCAATTTCACAATTTGTCAAAATATTGTAAGGGGGGGTGTTTACACATCAACTTAGTATCAGAGCCAGGCTAAACACAATTCCATCTTGTATTTGTCTTGGGAATTGAGAGAATAGTGAGTTCATCAACCTACCTACATTAAAAACACAAAAAAATAACCATGAGTGAAGAGAGGCTAGCTGGTATTGAAGCCACAGTTGGAGATCTGGCCAGAAATATGGGTACACTGGTGAATGCTATGCATGCTGTCATGGAGAGAATCCCAAACCCAGACCCTAGGGGGCAACCTGCCAGAGGAAGGGGTAGAGGGAGAGGCTTTGCCATGGGAGCAGGAAGGAGATACCCACGACCAGAGGAAGAATATGGATCAGACTCTGATGAAAGCAACAGGACACAAGAAGAACATCTTGAGCAGACAGACATGCATATAAAGGTAGAAATCCCTGAATTTTTTGGTAGTTTGAACCCTGATGACCTACTAGAATGGATTAGAGATGTTGAAAAAATCTTTGAGTATAAAAATTATAATGATGCTAAGGCTTGTAAAGTTGCAGTCTTGAAACTGAAAGGTTTGCCTTCACGTGGTATGATAATCTTAAGCATCAAAGGTTAAAGGAGGGTAAGGATCCTCTTAGGTCTTGGTCCAAACTTAAAAAGAAAATGTTGGCTAAGTTTGTCACCAAAGACTATACTCAGGATTTATTCATCAAACTGTCTAACCTTAAACAGAAAGAGAAAACTGTTGAAGCCTATTTAAGAGAATTTGAACAATTAACACTTCAATGTGAAATCACTGAAAAACCTAAACAAAGAATTGCTAGGTTCTTAGAGGGTCTTGACAAAAGTATTGCTGCAGAGGTTAGAATGCAGCCTTTATGGTCTTATGATGATGTGGTTAACCTATCACTAAGAGTGGAGAAAATAGGGAAGACCAAACCGATTTGCAAGCAAACCGGCACTGTTTTTGAGACCTTATTCTGGTGTCAAAATCAATGAACCACCCAAAACAACCCCCCAACCCACTGTGGATAAGGGGAAGGCACCCATGAACCCCAAAATCAACCCACCCTTATCCAGAGACAAGATTAAGTGCTTCCAGTGCCAGGGATTTGGCCATTTCATGAAGGATTGTCCTTCTGCTAGGACACTCACTGCAATAGAGGTTGCAGAATGGGAAAGGGAAGGTTTGGTAGAGTATGAGGAGGATGAGGCTCTTGTTTTAGAGGAGGTGGAGTCTGAGAAAGAAGCCAGTCCGGACAGATTGTTGCTCATCCCGATACAGGGCACAGATTTGTTCCTTTGGAGGGTCATGCACTCTCAAAGAAGCCCCCTTAGAGGCGACCAGAGATCTATGATATTCGGGAGTAGATGTACTTGTCCGGGGAAGAGTTTGTAACCTCATTATTGATGGGGGTAGCTGCACTAATGTTGCCTCCACCACCATGGTTAGCAAGCTGGGCTTACCAACACAAGAACACCCTAACCCTTACAAATTGAGATAGCTAAGTAAGGATTCAGGAGTGAGAGTTGACAAGCAGTGCATTATTTCCTTCTCCATTGGGAAAATGTACAAGGATGAAGTGTTGTGTGATGTGGTACCCATGGATGCCTGTCACCTGTTACTTGGAAGACCTTGGGAATATGACAGGAATACCACACACCAAGGGAAGGACAATGTATACATATTCAAACATCAGGGCAAGAAGGTCACCTTGACCCCATTGCCACCAAACCAGAAGGACTATGGCAGTCCTAATGTCCCAGAAGAAGTGAGTGGTGTGCTGTTCTTATCTGAGGCAGCCATGATTAGGGAGATCAGGCAAGAACAGCCAATTCTGATGCTGTTATCCAAGGAAGTAAACCAAGAGGAGAACATTGTTGTGCCCACAGCTGTTGCCCCTTTGATTCAAAGGTTCCAGGAAGTGTTTCCAGATGAGCTGCCTAGTGGATTACCTCCATTAAGGGGCATTGAACACCACATTGATCTTGTTCCTGGTTCAGTGCTCCCAAACAAACCAGCTTATAGGTGTGATCCAAATGCTACAAAGGAATTACAACATCAGATTGAGGAGCTAATGACAAAGGGATTTGTGAGGGAATCTCTTAGTCCATGTGCAGTCCCTGCACTCCTAGTACCAAAGAAAGATGGCACCTGGAGGATGTGCACAGATGGCAGAGCTATAAACAACATTACAGTCAAATATAGGTTCCCAATCCCCAGATTAGATGATATGCTTGATGAGTTGAGTGGTGCCAGCATATTTTCTAAGATTGATCTAAGGCAAGGATACCATCAAGTGAGGATTAGGGAAGGGGATGAATGGAAGACTGCTTTCAAAACAAAACATGGCCTATATGAGTGGCTTGTAATGCCTTTTGGACTGTCAAATGCACCCAGTACCTTCATGAGATTAATGACTGAAGTGCTGAGGCCATGTCTGGGCAAGTTTGCTGTTGTCTACTTTGATGACATACTGGTGTATAGCAAGAGCAAGGGAGAACATCTTAAACATCTGGAAGTAGTGTTTAAAATCCTCAGAGAGCAGAAGCTGTATGGCAAGCTGGAGAAATGCACCTTTATGGTTGAGGAGGTTGCATTCCTGGGTTACCTGATATCAGGAAGAGGCATTTCTGTTGACCAAGAGAAAATCGCAGCAATGCAAACTTGGCCAACCCCTACTACAGTCACTGAAGTTAGGAGTTTTCATGGGTTAGCATCCTTCTACAGAAGGTTTATCAAGAACTTCAGCACAGTGGTGGCACCCATCACTAAATGTATGAGGAAAGGGGAGTTTCAATGGACTGAGCAAGCTCAACAGTCCTTTAAAAAAATCAAACAACTCATGTGTAACACTCCTATCCTAAAGCTACCTGATTTTGATCAGCTATTTGAAGTGGAATGTGATGCTAGTGGTGTAGGGATTGGAGCAGTACTGATTCAAAGCCAGAAGCTTGTGGCATATTTCAGTGAGAAGTTAAATGGGGCCAAACTGAAATATTCCACCTATGATAAAGAGTTTTATGCAATCATCAGAGCCTTGATGCATTGGAATCATTACCTTAAACCTAAGCCATTTGTACTACACTCTGATCATGAAGCCTTGAAGTACATCAATGGCCAACACAAGTTAAATTTCAGGCATGCCAAATGGGTGGAGTTCTTGCAGTCTTTTACCTTTTCCAGCAAATACAAGGAAGGCAAGAAAAATGTGGTAGCAGATGCATTGTCAAGAAGGCATTCCTTGCTTTCAGTTATGTCCAACAGGGTTCTTGGGTTTGAATTCATGAAAGAATTGTATAAGGAAGATCCTGACTTCTCAGAGGAATGGATTACTCAGACTGAAGGGCATAAGAACCAAGGAAGCAAGTATCTACTACAGGAAGGTTTCCTATTCCAGGGCAACAAACTATGTGTTCCAAGGGGGTCTTACAGGGATCTCTTGATCAGGGAAGTCCATTCAGGGGGAATGGGAGGGCACTTTGGTGTCCAAAAGACCTTGGAGATATTACAGGACCAATTCTATTGGCCAAGAATGATGGGTGATGTCCATATTGTCCTCAGAAGATGCTCAAAATGCCAGCTTTCCAAGAGTTCTTTCCAACCTGGTCCATACACTCCCCTACCAGTGCCAAGCAAACCATGGGAAGATTTAAGTATGGACTTCATTGTGGCCCTACCAAGAACACAGAGAGGGAAAGATTCTGTAATGGTTGTGGTGGACAGGTTCAGTAAGATGGCTCACTTTGTAGCTTGCAAAAAGACAGAGGATGCAGCAAGTGTTGCTGAGCTATTCTTAAAGGAGATTGTGAGGCTCCATGGAGTTCCAAAAACCATTGTATCAGACAGGGATACAAAATTCATGGGGTATTTTTGGAAGACTCTATGGAAGTTGCTTAAAACCAAGCTCTTATTCAGCACCTCTCACCACCCACAAACAGATGGCCAAACTGAGGTCACTAACAGAATATTGGGAAGGATTTTAAGGTGTCTTGTCAGCAAGACCCTAAAAGATTGGGACCTGAAGCTAGCAGCAGCAGAGTTTGCATTCAACAGAGCACCCTCATCTGCAACTGGACACAGTCCTTTTGAGGTAATCTATGGGGTCAATCCACTTATGCCCCTGGATTTATCTTCTGTACCCAAGGAAAACATCAACCTGGATGCCAAGAAAAGAGCTGAGCAATTGCTGAAACTACATGAGACAGTGAAAAGGCAGATTGAAAGAATAAATGAGCAATACCAGAAACATCTTAAGGTGTCTAAGGGGAAGAAAGAGTTTGAACCAAGAGATCTGGTATGGATACATCTAAGGAAGGAAAGATTTCCAGCAAAAAGGAAAAACAAACTCATGCCAAGATCAGATGGTCCATTTGAAGTTGTTGAAAAGATTGGGCCAAATGCATACAAGATTGATCTGCCAGGTGACTATGGGGTGCATGGGACTTTTAATGTGGGTGATCTCAGTCCATACTATGAAGATTCCGGAGATGAGGAGGTTACAGGCTTGAGGACAAGCCCTGTTCAACCAGGAGGGGTTGATGCAGGAGCTAGTAACCAGGACAATCAACTATCCCATGGTCAAACAACTCAGGCAACAACAAGGCCACAACCACTCCTACCGGCCCCGATCGAGTCTACTTTGCGGGGTCATAAGTACCAGTACAAGGCAAATCATCAGCTGCCACCATGGCCAGCTGATAAAACACTCATATGAGCATCAAAAAGTCCTAGGGAGCCAGGTTAAATTCTCATTGCAAAGTATTGAAAAACCACTCTGAAAACAAGTTGCGGGGAAAGGAGAGATTCCAAAAGTAACATTGCCATTTTCGGACAAACCAAGGAAAAGATGTGTGGGAGACTTCTTTAACTTAAGTTTCCATATATCAGAGGGTGCTTGGACACCAAGTCAAGACCAAGGAGACTACTCGTCCTCACATGAGCAGGAAAAGCAACAACTACCACAGAAAAGCTTGAAAGGCAACAAAGATGTCACTATCACTGACCGCCCTCTCGCAAACTCAAT
The DNA here is from genome assembly GCF_048544455.1 of Silene latifolia. Lineage (NCBI taxonomy): Eukaryota > Viridiplantae > Streptophyta > Magnoliopsida > Caryophyllales > Caryophyllaceae > Silene > Silene latifolia. The sequence goes on from NC_133531.1 coordinate 50,117,185, forward strand.
TTGTTTTCACTCTAGTTTACATTTATGATCTTTTTGCCGTTGTAATATATTATCTAGACTCTTGTCCTGACTTATGGGACAATCCTGGCCCTTAGATGAACCTTTTATTTCATGTTTAACCTAAAAGCAAGGCCTATATAAGGACCCTTGCATCAGACTGTTAGAGGCAGCTGATTTTATGAATGAAAACCTGAGTTTTTACTCTCAATTCAAATGTCTTAAATCTTATGTTAGAAACATAGGGTAGAGTCAGGCTTATTGATACTCTGTGCTTGCTGTGAGTATTGAATAAGAACCTGGTAATAGGGTGAGAACAGTCCTGTGCTTGCTGTGGATTGTTTGAGCTTTAATGTCTGTTTCAACTCGAGTATTCCTGTGTTAAGCTGTGGTTTTCTTGAGTTAAACATCCTAAATTGTTTAGTTAACTTCCTGTGCTTGCTGTGGAAGGTAGTTGAACAATTATATCTCAAATTTACCTCCTTTACTTCTCAATTACACCCACACTGTCAGACTGCTCCTTTCTCTGTCAGTTCAGGTTTAGAAATTTATTTAAATTACTTCTGAGTCTCCTAAAATCTTGTAATTTTCACAGAATTGAACTAAGGTGTCAAGGGTAATTACTGCAAATTTTCATGAATTTAGGAGTCCATTAGAGTGCTCAAACCAAATTTAGAAGTTGGTCCTTTTTTCTGCAATTTCACAATTTGTCAAAATATTGTAAGGGGTGGGTGTTTACACATCAGATAACATGAATGTAAAGGATAATACGATTAAGAAGTTTGAACACATGGACACGTGACATGTTAAACTTCTATTGCAATCAACAAGTGTTTACACACTTACGATATGCATCACAAGGTTGTAATATGGTATTGACTACCCGAGTGTGATGTCGACATTTGTCGTTTGAGTTATTAGTAACTCACCTTATACTTTGTTACATCCAACGGGTTGAAGAGACAATTGAACCTCGTTTAAGTGAACACGGATTAGCATTGTATTTGCCCATAGTTACTTACATGAGGTGACGTCTCGCAGTGACTAGAGTGTGATGCGATTGATGGCAAGTTCAAGTGCCATAGAGTCATATGAGAATGACTAGTCGATCACATAGGCGGACTGTTAGGAACATTTTGTCGGGCCTTATGACCGCTTATAGAGTTCTGGCAAATTTATATAGCCTGGTCGTGACGAGAGCTGCTATAGTATTCTAATGAGTCGATTCTTTTGACTAAAGACTATTCACCTAAGATGGCACAGTTTCAGATTATGATGCGATTCAAGTCAATGATTTGAATGGCTGGTCACGCATTCCAAGGAGGACGGTCCACAAGACGTTTTTGTTTAACGTTTTTCAGTTTATGTTTTAGAATAATATCTTAGCTTAATTATTGGTTGTCTAAATGAGCTAGTAGTCTTAAAGTTTGTAATTAAGTGAAGAGGAATGGCCACCTCTTCAACTTACTAAACCACTAAGTAGTCTCTTCACCTTTCTTAGCTTTACCTTTTCACTTTCTAAGCTTTAACTCTTCAACTTCTTAGCTGGTTGTTTAAGTTCCTTGGCTGCTATATAAAGCCTTGAAGCTTATGAATAAAGATGAAGAAATTTAGAAAAAAACTTGTTTTGAGTTGAAAATGGTTGCGGCCAATCCTTTGTTATTGTTTGACGCGTTTCAAGCATTAACCCGAGTTATAATCAATAGGTCTTGATTATAGTTCACCATTGTTTGAGTTATAGGTCTAGCTCAAGCAAATATCCCATTGGTTCGATTTATTCACATATTTCGAAACAAATATCTTTATTTCTTGTTTCTTTCACAATATCAAAAAAACACATAAACATTACTTTTCAATTTCGACAATTGAACAGTCATCAGCACTGTTCAGTCAAATAAATTCCGCTGTCAAATAATTTCCGCTGCCCAATTCGCATCATATGGTATCAGAGCCTCGGCTCTTGATTTTCCATAATCGAGACGATCCTAGGCGTGTCAAAGCCAACTTTTTAGTTGAATTTCCGATTGCGATTGGAGTTCAAAGGTTAAACTTGAACAGGTAGTTCGAGGGTTAATCGGTTTTGCATCTCGGGAACAAGTTTCTAGTAATTTGTTATTCAAGAGCGACGGAGACAAAAAAAAAAAAAAACAAAAAAAAAAAAACTACTGTTCACGAGTCGTGTCACTGTTCATCCGAGAAAAAAAAAATAAAATTTGCTTGAGCTGTCTTAAGGTGTCAAAGTCAAGGTTTTGGTTGAATTTCCGGTTGCGATTGGAATTCAAAGGTTAAACTCGAGCGAGGTAGTTCGAGGGTTGATCGACTTTTGATAACCATGACATAGAAAAAAAAAAAAAAAAAAAAAAAAAAAAAAATCTACTGTTCACAGCCGTGCTACTGTTCATCCGTGTGAAAAAAAAAAAAAAAAAAAAAAAGAAATTTGTCCCAAACGGTCTTAAGGTGTATCGAAGTCAAGATGTTGGTTGAATTTCCGGTTGCGATTGGAATTCAAAGGTTAAACTCGAGCGAGGTAGTTCGAGGGTTGATCGACTTTTGATAACCCATATCATAGGTTCAAGAATCGGGACGATTCTTTTTGAAGAAAGGGCGGATGATGCGATTCAAGTCAATGATTTGAATGGCTGGTCACGCATTCAAGGAGAGGACGGTCCACAAGGCGTTTTTGTTTAACGTTTTTGATTTATGTTTTAGAATAATATCTTAGCTTAATTATTGGTTGTCTAAATGAGCTAGTAGTCTTAAAGTTTGTAATTAAGTGAAGAGGAATGGCCACCTCTTCAACTTACTAAACCACTAAGTAGTCTCTTCACCTTTCTTAGCTTTACCTTTTCACTTTCTAAGCTTTAACTCTTCAACTTCTTAGCTGGTTGTTTAAGTTCCTTGGCTGCTATATAAAGCCTTGAAGCTTATGAATAAAGATGAAGAAATTTAGAAAAAACTTGTTTTGAGTTGAAAATGGTTGCGGCCAATCCTTTGTTATTGTTTGACGCGTTTCAAGCATTAACCCGAGTTATAATCAATAGGTCTTGATTATAGTTCACCATTGTTTGAGTTATAGGTCTAGCTCAAGCAAATATCCCATTGGTTCGATTTATTCACATATTTCGAAACAAATATCTTTATTTCTTGTTTCTTTCACAATATCAAAAAAACACATAAACATTACTTTTCAATTTCGACAATTGAACAGTCAAATAATTTCCGCTGCCCAATTCGCATCATATGATGACTGTTCAATTGTCGAAATTGAAAAGTAATGTTTATGTGTTTTTTTGATATTGTGAAAGAAACAAGAAATAAAGATATTTGTTTCGAAATATGTGAATAAATCGAACCAATGGGATATTTGCTTGAGCTAGACCTATAACTCAAACAATGGTGAACTATAATCAAGACCTATTGATTATAACTCGGGTTAATGCTTGAAACGCGTCAAACAATAACAAAGGATTGGCCGCAACCATTTTCAACTCAAAACAAGTTTTTTCTAAATTTCTTCATCTTTATTCATAAGCTTCAAGGCTTTATATAGCAGCCAAGGAACTTAAACAACCAGCTAAGAAGTTGAAGAGTTAAAGCTTAGAAAGTGAAAAGGTAAAGCTAAGAAAGGTGAAGAGACTACTTAGTGGTTTAGTAAGTTGAAGAGGTGGCCATTCCTCTTCACTTAATTACAAACTTTAAGACTACTAGCTCATTTAGACAACCAATAATTAAGCTAAGATATTATTCTAAAACATAAACTGAAAAACGTTAAACAAAAACGTTACTTTTCAATTTCGACAATTGAACAGTCATCAGCACTGTTCAGTCAAATAAATTCCGCTGTCAAATAATTTCCGCTGCCCAATTCGCATCATATGGTATCAGAGCTAGACCTATAACTCAAACAATGGTGAACTATAATCAAGACCTATTGATTATAACTCGGGTTAATGCTTGAAACGCGTCAAACAATAACAAAGGATTGGCCGCAACCATTTTCAACTCAAAACAAGTTTTTTCTAAATTTCTTCATCTTTATTCATAAGCTTCAAGGCTTTATATAGCAGCCAAGGAACTTAAACAACCAGCTAAGAAGTTGAAGAGTTAAAGCTTAGAAAGTGAAAAGGTAAAGCTAAGAAAGGTGAAGAGACTACTTAGTGGTTTAGTAAGTTGAAGAGGTGGCCATTCCTCTTCACTTAATTACAAACTTTAAGACTACTAGCTCATTTAGACAACCAATAATTAAGCTAAGATATTATTCTAAAACATAAACTGAAAAACGTTAAACAAAAACGTCTTGTGGACCGTCCTCCTTGGAATGCGTGACCAGCCATTCAAATCATTGACTTGAATCGCATCAGATTAACTTTGATTTGTGTTACTACGACCTTCGTAAATGGGGTCAAATGGGCATATTTTGGGTTATGATGGCTATGGCTAGTCGAAGGGAATGGTTGCGATAGGAATTGTTCATCCCTAGTCAGGGTTATAACAATATCTCAGGGCCACTCGAGGAGTAATGAACTGGAAATGTGTGGCCACGCTCGGAATGTATCCATGGTGGATAAATCCGGTCAATCAGTTATTCTCCAGATCGAGGAAACCACTCTCGATATAATCAGTTGCAAGTACGACCTGAAAGACACCTTGCATTGAGTGGGAGATAGTAATAGGACAAGAGAATTGGTGACGCAAACTTGTCGAGGACAAGTGGGAGATTGTTGGAATATGTGTCCTCCGACAATAATGCGATTACAACTGTTGATCATGATGATCACATGTTTAAGTCTCATTTTAAAGAATACAATAGGGAAGTAATATTTTACTGTCAACTGGTCCACACATATCGGTAATGATTGGCTGACTAGAGTTTGACATTCTTGTCGTGAGACGGTGGTGACGATTGATCCCCTTAGGTCATACCTAAAGGGTAACACTCTTAATTGATCATTTAATTGATCGTATAACGTTACGAGTCAATTAAATTATTTAAAATTTACGGACGATTTTGGAAGTAATATTTACGTGTCTCATTGAAATTTGATTAAATGAGATACGGTCCGAATAATCAATTGTTTCATTACTCGGATGAAATTATTGTTTAAGGAAACAATTGAAATTGAATGAATTATTATAAATACAAATTATTGTGATTTATAATTGGTAAAATATTTTGGTACAAGTAATTGCGAATTACTAAGTCGATTTTTGTATATGACGTATTTTTATTAATACGTTGATTTTTAATATGTTAAAAATACATAACAATTTTATGTGACATGTGACAAATTGACAAATTGACAAAAATAAAATGGATTCCATTTTATCCATATGTACCGAAATTAAGGGAGGATTTAGGATAATATTATGTTTATTATGTGAGTGGTAAGCATAATGATTACCCTAATTGACTAGCCATGCAAACCTAGTGATCATTGTGAAGAACAACTAGTGCATGCATTGGCTCCCTCTTCTCCCCTCTTCCACCCGGTTTTTTGAGAAGAAAAACCACTTTGGTTTTTCTTCTTATTTACCCATTATACACTACAAATGAAATTAGTGCATAATATTATTCATTCATCTAAAATTTAAGTTTTAGAAAGATAAAAAAATCTTCCTTCTCTTCCTTCTCTCTAACTGAAATAATAGAGAGTTCCATAATATTTTTGGGTCAATTTTATGCTAAATTAATATTATTCTAGTATTCATAATATTAATTTAATTAAGAGTTTGCCTTGGGTATTTTACTTTGGGAGGGATCCTACACTTGGATCCTAGTTGAAGCAAAAGGAGCCACGCCTAAACCATGCTTCCACCCGATTTTGATCCTTCACGCAAAACGAGGTCCAAACTCCAAAATCCGTCTAAGAAGGCACGGTAATTTTTGTCATGTCTCAATTTTTTAATGAATTTGGAGACTTTTTGGCTAGGGACATTTATTTAAATAAGGATCCGAACTAAGATAAAGTCACGAGACAAAACCGAGTAACGAGTTTATCGGTTTTCAACAATCGACCTTAGTTCGCTTCCAAATGGTCCTATTCTTTCTAGTTAAATAAATCAAGACAATCCTAGGCTAAATAAGAGTTGATTGGTCGTCCAAGAGAGTCCAAGAGGGCTGTTTTATCATTTTCAAATGAAGATCAAATGTCGCTTTCAAGGAAGGTCCACATGTCGCTTTCACTCTTACATTTGATGTGTAAGGGCTTTTGTTTGACTCTATGATGACTACTCCAAGGCTCTTTTTCGGCTGGTATGAGGACCATTTGAAACTTCCAAGGAGTCTAAATAATCAAGGGAAGAAACAAGAACAAAACCGGTGGCCCCTTATTTGCACGGTTTGCAACACAAGGATAAAGGTCGCTTTCAAAGCTTCCCAATTTGGCCAAGACCATCCCTTGAGTTTTTCTTACATGCTCTAGCTCCTTTATGCTTGGGTGGCCGGACCATGAAGCTTCCAAGAGGGCCTTACTCTATGTTTAAATCCTCATTGTCTTATTAGTTTACTTTTCTTGTTTTTATGCATTTGTTTTTCAACTTGTGTAAGAACTTTGTGTAAGGCCTTGGGCCACTTTTGTACCGGTTTTCCTAGGTGCTTTAGAGCCGTTAGATTTTAGGATTAGATGGATGGTTAGGATTGCTTAGCTTGGCTTATAAAAGCAAGGCATTCCTTAGTGTAAAAATCAGATTGAGTGAATTAAAGAATGAGTAAGAAACCAAGTGTTTTCTTCAAAACCTATTCTTTGCTGAGTGCTTGAATAGTCCTCTTTGCTTAGTGCTTGAGGTTTGGGTAATTTCTTTGCTTAGTGCTTGAAATTTCCCTTAGGCTTAATCTAGTGGCTTAGTGCTTGGATTAAGTCATATCCCAATCACGCTTGTTACTCTATTCGATTGTAGAGTTCAGGATTCCGTGGTGCCAAACAGTTCTGTCGACTGTTCGATTGCAGTCTTCAGAGTCTCTGTTCGGTTTTTTTAGTCCTTTTCATCACGTTTAAACAGTTCAAATCACTGTCCAAATCGAGTCATATTTAGTCAGATTCCGAGTCTTGAGAGTTTTACTTCAAATTGGTTATCAGAGCAAAGGTTTAACACAATTCCATTGTTGTGTTAGTCTTGGGTTGGTAATCTTTCTTGTGAGTTCAATATAAACCTCAACCACATTCAAAAACACAAAAATATCCATGAGTGAAATGAGTGAAGAGAGATTGAGTGGTCTTGAACAAAAGTTCAATCGGCTAACAACAAATGTCGATTTGATCTTGCAATCCATGACCACATTGATGGCAAACGTCCCTACACTACTAAGAGGAGGAGCAAGACCACCACCACAACCACCACCGGGCAGAGGTAGATGCCGTGGGTTCATAGGGAGAAGAAGAGAACACGATGTTGCTCAAGGTGTCAATGAAGGTGAGCCCAACTCGGATTTGGAGGATTCTATGGCCAAAGCTTTCCCACAAGAGCACACCCAGGATTTAAGGGTAATAATTCCTGATTTTTATGGTAGTTCAAACCCCGATGATTGGTTAGATTGGTTTGAGACCATGGGAAGAATCTTTGAGTTTAAAGATTATTCGGATAACAAATCTTTCAAAGTTGCAATCTTGAAACTCAAAGGCCATGCTTTTCTTTGTTATGAGAACTTAAAATTTCAAAGGAGAAGAGATGGTAAGGAACCTATTAAGTCTTGGTCTAAGTTGAAGGAGAAGCTTATGAGAAAGTTTGTGCCGAGAAACTACACCCGAAACATGTCTACCACCACAAAATGGTCGTCCAAAATAGTCCCTCATGAACCCCGACCCAAAACCGAAATGAATGAGCCTATCACCACAAAATTGTCCTCCAAAACAGTCCCCCACAAGGTTCAAACCGTGACCAAGGTTGTTAAACCAAACCCTCTAAGCGAAACCACAACTCTTGACAAGGGTAAGGAAACCGAAACCTCACAAAAAAAGGTCACTACCCTCAAAAAATGTTGTCAATGTCAAGGCTTTGGTCACTTTGCTAAAGAATATCCAACAAAGAAAGCTCTTAACACATTTGAGGTAGTGCATTGGGGTGATGATGAGATCCTTGTGTGTAATAAGGATATGGAAGAAATGGGTCATGAGGAAATGGGTGATGATTTGGCGGAAACGGGTATGGGTCTTGGCTTGGTTACTTGGAAAGCATCTACTAATCACATTGAGAGGCTAAATCAAGAGGTGAGTGGTATGGAGAGTGTCCATGTTTTCCCTACCAAAGGTATGTCCGAAGAGCAAGAGGCACCACTCCCTACCAATGTTCAAAGATTGATCAAACTCTATGAAGATATTTCACCAAGTACCACCATGGAGTTGATGACCGAGGTCCCTAAACCTCATTTGGGCAGCCGTGATGTATACAACTCCGATGGCAAGGTGGGAGAATGCCCACTTAAACAAAGTAAGCTCAAGTGGAATGATTCCAAGGGACGAGTAAAGAGAAGCCGTTCACCAATGATCAAACCGAGGGAACTTTCAATGGTTTGCAATGTGATTATCCTACTTTCTCTATTCCAAATTTCACTAATTCGTTTGAGATTGAAAGTGAAGCTAGTAGCATTGACAAAATGGTTGTCCTAATGCAAGAAATCATGCTAATTGTTTGCTCTAGCAAAGGATGTCATGTTGGTAAAGAGCAAGTCAAGGAAAGGTTCTCAATCCATGTTCAAACCAAGGAGGACGATGGGACTTGGGAGGAAAGGTCCAAGAGTCCTATGCAAACCAAAGTATTTGATCCCGGAGACCCCGTGTGGATACATTTCAGCAAAGGAAGGGTTGTCAAGCAAGGAGAAGAATGGTCCATGGCAAGTGGAAGAGGTCCTTTCAAGCTCACCGAAATTGTTTTCATGTTAAAGTTCTCTGCAAGATTTAAACAGTCCTGTCGACCGTTTAATTCTCCCTTGTCCGTCCAAAATTTCAGTCCTTATATCACAAACAGACAGTCCATTGCGCTGTTCAGTTTCGAGTCCTTGTCCGAAAACCCGAGTCCTAGTTCAATTGGGTTGGTTCTCTTGGGCATCCATGTCATATTTAATGTTGAGGACTTAAGTCAATACTATGAGAAGGTCAAGGGTGGTGATGTCGAGGACTTGAGGACAAGTCCTTTTCAAGAGGGAGAGTTTGAAGCAAAAGGAGCCACGCCTAAACCATGCTTCCACCCGATTTTGATCCTTCACGCAAAACGAGGTCCAAACTCCAAAATCCGTCTAAGAAGGCACGGTAATTTTTGTCATGTCTCAATTCTTTAATGAATTTGGAGACTTTTTGGCTAGGGACATTTATTTAAATAAGGATGCGAACTAAGATAAAGTCACGAGACAAAACCGAGTAACGAGTTTATCGGTTTTCAACAATCGACCTTAGTTCGCTTCCAAATGGTCCTATTCTTTCTAGTTAAATAAATCAAGACAATCCTAGGCTAAATAAGAGTTGGTTGGTCGTCCAAGAGAGTCCAAGAGGGCTGTTTTATCATTTTCAAATGAAGATCAAATGTCGCTTTCAAGGAAGGTCCACATGTCGCTTTCACTCTTACATTTGATGTGTAAGGGCTTTTGTTTGACTCTATGATGGCTACTCCAAGGCTCTTTTTCGGCTGGTATGAGGACCATTTGAAGCTTCCAAGGAGTCCAAATAATCAAGGGAAGAAACAAGAACAAAACCGGTGGCCCCTTATTTGCACGGTTTGCAACACAAGAACAAAGGTCGCTTTCAAAGCTTCCCAATTTGGCCAAGACCATTGCAACAAAATTTGTTGCATTGTGATTCATTTTTAAGCCAAAAGAAACAGTCCAAGTAACAGTTCACAATTGAATGCATTTCATCGCTTTTTGAAGTGTCATTACAGCAAGCCTAACTTCCAAGCTCTATATCTCAAGTTTTACTCATGCAAATACGATGATTCTTATGTCATTGGAAAGCTTGGGATCTTAGGTTAACCATGGATTTTGAATCATCTCCATATCAGGTATATAGCTTGAGTTATGGCCAATGCAAACAGACTACGCATTATTGGACAGCCCATGACCTATGTGAACTAAACATTGAATAACTCAAGATTTACTCCATATTTTAGGGTGATTCTTTTTTGAGGTGAAAGTTAACTTCATTAGCTTTCCAATGAGCTATCATAGGCCTTAAAATTCATCTGGAGCTATGAGATATGGCTTCTAAAAAATGCATCTGAATTCCTGAGTTGTTCTCCAACCCGGTTTTGGTCCGTCTTCTGTTTTGAGGTCCAGGAGCTTTGCAAATGCCAAAGTCATGAAACCAAAGCCTAGAATGGATAATTTAGAGAGTTTGGAGCAACTTTATCTAGGGTCATTGGTCCTAAAAATGCAGGATTACAGAAGTAGCTTAAGGACACATTTTGTCTATCAGAAATTGGGCTGTTTTGAGAGAATGGGAGAAATGTCGCTTTCAACTTCCTTCTTTTGGCTAAACAAGGGCTGGGCACGACTTGGGACTCCTCCTAACCTCTTGTGCTTGAATATCTGCAGCTGCTAAGGTCCCTTCACCAAGGTCTTACACATCTAAATTGACCTTATGCAAGCAAACAAAACTGAATTTAGCTTTATTACTTTATGCTTTATGCTTTATTGTTTTCTAGTCTTTATATTCAGTTTGTGTAAGATAAAATAGCTGTTATTTTGTGCTTTTGTAAGGCCCTTTCGTGGCCCTTAGATGTATGTATGATGGATGGACAAGATTGTATTGCTTGGTCTATATAAACCAAGCAAACCTAATGAGAAAATCAGATTATGTTGAGTTAAAATTTATGAGTTTGAAAACTGAGTTTTCTACCTCTTTTCTTCTTGCTTAGTGCGGAAAACCCCTAATTACTTAGTGTTTGAGGAGGAATTTAGTTCATGCTTAGTGATCTTGAACGAGATTCCGAGTCTTGAGCCTGCTTAGTGATCTAGCTCAAGTCATATCCTTGGTTACTTGCATTGTTTTTGTGTCCATTTCAGTCACAAACACAACCTGTTTTCGAGTCTTATATGTCCAAAAATCAAGTCCTAAGAGTTTTACTCCAACTTGGTTATCAGAGCTTTGGTTGAGTGTTCATCTTTCCTAACTACATCTAAAACTACAAAAACAACTCAATGAGTGAAGAGAGGTTATCAAAGCTTTGGTTTGTTTCTTGAAAAATCAGTTTTACTTAAGTTGTTGTCATTCTGATTTTTCATGGGAAAATCAGTAGCTATTGGTGTTGTACCCTATGTTCCATGCTCAAAGATGAAGCCTTGTGATCTTGCTTCCATTTCCAAGTCATTAGAAGCAGCTATGGTGAAGTTGCAAGCTCTAACAAAAGGGTATGAAGGTGATGTGCATACAAGGATTGCAACAAGCACCCATGGGGTTCCAAGGGAACCAAAACCTCCTGATTTGTATCAAGGAGAACACCTCCTGCCCTATGAGTGTTCTAATTCCTCTCCTACCCTTAGAAGCAAAGGTAACACACCATTACTTCCTTCCTTTAATGGTGAAAGCAGTAGAGCATTTGTGTCTTGGTTGTTTGATGTTGAATGCTATTTCGAGAACAAGTGTTTTTCTGATAAAGAGAAGTGTAAACTGGTTGTGTCTTCTTTAAAGGGTGTTGCTTTGTTGTGGTATAATACTCTTACATTTTCAAGGAGGATGGAATGGAATGGTAGAATATGTTCTTGGTTTAAACTTGAAAGGAACATGAGATTAAAGTTTCTACCTTCTTCTACCATGGATAATTTATTGGCTGAACTTAAGACCCTTAAACAAAATTCCTTGAGTGTTCATGAGTATTCTAGATTATTTGAGGAATTACACTTTGTGTGTGACAATGAAGTAAGTTCTTTTCTAAAGGGAATCAGATTTTACAATGGCTTGAAATCTGAAATTGCTAGGAGGATTAAATTAGAAATGATGCATTCATATGGTGAATTGCTTGAGTTGTCTTTGTGTGTGGAGAAGAGCTTAGCAAGGCCTGAAAACCATGAGGTTTTAGCTAAAAGGGAATGTTTAGGGGTAACCAAAACAGTTGGGATAGAGGAGAGTTTAGAACAAGGAATTGTCATGCCATGCTTAAACATTGCTTGTCCTAAGTCTAAGTCTCTTGAGCCAAAGGTCATGAGCACTTATGCTAAAATGAATAGCTCATGTAGTGCTATCTTTGAGAACCCATGTCTTGAAACAAAAACTCCCTTCAACTCATTACATGAGCCTACTAGTGAGGAGGAGAGTAGCCATACCCTTACCCATGGAGCCATCAATGACCAAGCTACTGATTTGGGGCCTAGAGAAGTGATTGTCGACAAAAGACTACTTAACCCTCAAACCATGGAGTTTGGACAGTCCATGGTCATGTTCAATGGTGGAACGTGTTGGGATTCAAGCAAGGGTAAAGCACAAAGAGAGTCTTGGGTTGTTCCATACTCAAGTGTACCAAATCTTACCGCCTACATCAGCCATGGCTTTTGCTCCAAAGCCAACATCTTGGAAGGTATAACTTGTCACAAATCAGCTCCTCACTTTCATTTTTATATGTTGATAAGGTTACAAGTTAGTCTTGTTCAGTTGGGTGCAATTTCATACATGTTAGTCAAGGAATCCAAGCATGTGAATGCTAACATATCTAAACTGTTTTGGAGTAATGAGTTGATTCATTTTGAGAAGTTTAGAGGCTTTAAGTATATTTCTTGGGTGTTGTTGATGTTTCTAAGTAGGGTTGCTGTTTTTGAGATTGTCATTCTTATTTTCTCAAGGTGGAAGTTATTTGTCAACAATGAAATTGGTTCATTTAACACCTACTATCCAATTCTGAAATTCTGGTGTTTTGGATTGAATGTTGTTCAAATTCATTGTGAGAGCTTGTTAGGATTGTTTGGAACATCAAGGAGAGGTTCTTTACATGTTGTTGATGGAGTCCATGCTCATTTTGGGAGGATTGTGTTGAGATTAAAACACCAAAACAGGAGCAGCCCCTTGAAAGCATTGATAAGCACCAATAATAATGTTGTTCCTATTTTGGGGTTGGATTTAAATGAGTATATGTTGCTGGTCATTCAAGATGATGTAGTTGTTGTTGAGCTTAGAGTAAAGGCTCCTTGGCCTTGGGATGAAGGATACATGAGCTCAATTGAAGGTAAAACAAAAAGGAACACAAGTAAAATCAATGAGCCTTGTATTAGCACACAAATTTCAGAACCAAGAGTGAGGGTTTCAATCCTAAGCCTTGAACAATCCACCCCAATCAAAGAGGAGTTTAAGCATAGTGAGCCATCAAATTTTGGAAATGGTACAACCCCTCTCTTGCCATCCACAATTCTGGTCTATGATCCGGGAAGAAGTCATGAGAATCCATCTCTTAAAGTTGAGCTTGATCTTTTGATGAATAGGAGGACACGAACCTTGCCAACAAGTCTCTTTATTTTGATCCAACAGAATTTGAGGGCAAATTCTTTTGAAGAAAGGGAGTTTGCAACAAAATTTGTTGCATTGTGATTCATTTTTAAGCCAAAAGAAACAGTCCAAGTAACAGTTCACAATTGAATGCATTTCATCGCTTTTTGAAGTGTCATTACAGCAAGCCTAACTTCCAAGCTCTATATCTCAAGTTTTACTCAAGCAAATACGATGATTCTTATGTCATTGGAAAGCTTGGGATCTTAGGCTAACCATGGATTTTGAATCATCTCCATATCAGGTATATAGCTTGAGTTATGGCCAATGCAAACAGACTACGCATTATTGGACAGCCCATGACCTATGTGAACTAAACATTGAATAACTCAAGATTTACTCCATATTTTAGGGTGATTCTTTTTTGAGGTGAAAGTTAACTTCATTAGCTTTCGAATGAGCTATCATAGGCCTTAAAATTCATCTGGAGCTATGAGATATGGCTTCTAAAAGATGCATCTGAATTCCTGAGTTGTTCTCCAACCCGGTTTTGGTCCGTCTTCTGTTTTGAGGTCCAGAAGCTTTGCAAATGCCAAAGTCATGAAACCAAAGCCTAGAATGGATAATTTAGAGAGTTTGGAGCAACTTTATCTAGGGTCATTGGTCCTAAAAATGCAGGATTACAGAAGTAGCTTAAGGACACATTTTGTCATCGAGAAATTGGGCATTTTGAGAGAATGGGAGAAATGTCGCTTTCAACTTCCTTCTTTTGGCTAAACAAGGGCTGGGCACGACTTGGGACTCCTCCTAACCTCTTGTTCTTGAATATCTGCAGCTGCTAAGGTCCCTTCACCAAGGTCTTACACATCTAAATTAACCTTATGCAAGCAAACAAAACTGAATTTAGCTTTATTACTTTATGCTTTATGCTTTATTGTTTTCTAGTCTTTATATTCAGTTTGTGTAAGATAAAATAGCTGTTATTTTGTGCTTTTGTAAGGCCCTTTCGTGGCCCTTAGATGTATGTATGATGGATGGACAAGATTTTATTGCTTGGTCTATATAAACCAAGCAAACCTAATGAGAAAATCAGATTATGTTGAGTTAAAATTATGAGTTTGAAAACTGAGTTTTCTACCTCTTTTCTTCTTGCTTAGTGCGGAAAACCCCTCATTACTTAGTGTTTGAGGAGGAATTTAGTTCATGCTTAGTGATCTTGAACGAGATTCCGAGTCTTGAGCCTGCTTAGTGATCTAGCTCAAGTCATATCCTTGGTTACTTGCATTGTTTTTGTGTCCATTTCAGTCACAAACACAACCTGTTTTCGAGTCTTATATGTCCAAAAATCAAGTCCTAAGAGTTTTACTCCAACCATCCCTTGAGTTTTTCTTACATACTCTAGCTCCTTTATGCTTGGGTGGCCGGACCATGAAGCTTCCAAGAGGGCCTTCCTCTATGTTTAAATCCTCATTGTCTTATTAGTTTACTTTTCTTGTTTTTATGCATTTGTTTTTCAACTTGTGTAAGAACTTTGTGTAAAGCCTTGGGCCACTTTTGTACCGGTTTTCCTAGGTGCTTTAGAGCCGTTAGATGTTAGGATTAGATGGATGTTTAGGATTGCTTAGCTTGGCCTATAAAAACAAGGCATTCCTTAGTGTAAAAATCAGATTGAGTGAATTAAAGAATGAGTAAGAAACCAAGTGTTTTCTTCAAAACCTATTCTTTGCTGAGTGCTTGAATAGTCCTCTTTGCTTAGTGCTTGAGGTTTGGGTAATTTCTTTGCTTAGTGCTTGAAATTTCCCTTAGGCTTAATCTAGTGGCTTAGTGCTTGGATTAAGTCATATCCCAATCACGCTTGTTACTCTATTCTATTGTAGAGTTCAGGATTCCGTGGTGCCAAACAGTTCTGTCGACTGTTCGATTGCAGTCTTCAGAGTTTCTGTTCGGTTTTTTTAGTCCTTTTCATCACGTTTAAACAGTTCAAATCACTGTCCAAATCGAGTCATATTTAGTCAGATTCCGAGTCTTGAGAGTTTTACTTCACTAGTTCATCCATTGAGGAGAGCACAAGAACAAGAGAGAAGGAGATCTCTCTTGTGCCCAAATAAACCGAAATACCAATGTAAGATAGAGATTTCTTCTTTAACTATTTTATTGTTTGTATGCATAAGATCACCATTTAATTTTATGACAAATTAACATAAAACATATATGAATATGTTAGTATATAGATCTACTTTTCCTTCACAAAGTTCCCTCCTTTCAGTCACTATTCCAGAACTGCCTCATTTACAGTCCATTGTGTCTGTCAGTCAGTTCAGTTGAGTCTTAAAAATACTTTGAGTCCTCTAAAAATCCTGGAAATTTACCCAGAGTTAATTCTTATATTAAGGTAATTTACTATCAAGTTTCATGATTTTAGAAGGTCATTCCATAATTTTAGTAATTAGCACAAGTTTATTGCATTCCTGAGAAACTGTCTTTGGTTTGCTGGTTTGGTTGTTGTATTTGTCTAAACCCTTGGACATTACACTGCAAATTGGTATATCAGAGCAAGGTTTTAACACAATTCCATCTTGTGTTAGTCTTGGGGAGGAAAGTGAGTTCATTTTACCCTAACTACAACAAAACCACAAAAATAACCCATGAGTGAAGAGAGATTTACTGGCATTGAGACCAGGGTGGAGCAGATAGCAGGAAGGATTAATGACTTGGTAAATGTTGTTAACACTCTTGCAGAAGGGATTCCTAACCATGATCCAAGGAGGCCACCCTACATAGGCAGAGGCAGGGGTAGGGGCTTTGCTGGAGCAGGAAGAGGACAACAATACTACCAAGATCAAGAGGAAGATGTCTCAGATACTGATGAATCTATGGCAGAGGGCATCTACATGGAAAGAGACAAAGATATAAAGGTAGAAATTCCTGATTTCCATGGTAGTCTAAACCCTGAAGATTTATTAGACTGGATTAGAACTGTTGAGAGAGTCTTTGAATTTAAAGGATATACTGACAGGAAAGCTTTCAAAGTTTCTATCCTTAAATTCAAAGGTTATGCCTCACTTTGGTATGAAACCCTGAAAAGCCAGAGAATTAGAGAAGGCAAGGAACCTATTAAATCTTGGCTAAAACTTAAAAAGAAATTGAAGGATAAGTTTATAGCTAAAGATTACACACAGGATATGTTTATTAAGTCAACCCAGCTGAAACAAGACCAACAATCTGTTGAGTCTTATCCTAGGAGCTTTGAACAACTTACCCTACAATGTGAGATCACTGAAAAGCCTGAACAGAAGATTGCTAGGTTTGTTGAGGGCTTATATCCTAAAATTGCTTTAAGGGTTAGAATGCAGCAAGTTTGGTCCTTTGATGAGGCAGTCAACCTGGCATTGAGGATTGAAAAGATGGGAAAAGCCAAGGTCACTGCTTCCAAACCCCTTACCAGACCCACTTTCAAACCTTTTTCTGGGGTTAGGATTGGAGAAATCCCAAAACTTGCAACCCAACCAACATCAGACAAGGGGAAGAGTCATGTGAATCCTAAAACCAATCCACCTGTGGCTGATGGGAAGATTAAATGCTTCCAGTGCCAAGGGTATGGCCATTTTAGGAGGGACTGTCCTTCTAAGAGAACCCTGACAGCAATGCAGGTAGAACAATGGGAGAGGGAAGGTTTGGTTCAGTATGAGGAAGATGAGACCCTGATAATAGAGGAAAAGGAGACTGAAGAAGAACTAGAACAGGAGCAAGTTGTGGTCCACCCTGACACAGGTCACAGCTTGGTCTTATGGAGGGTCATGCATTCCCAACACTCACCTTTGGAAGCTGATCAAAGGTCCCTGATATTCAGAACCAGATGCACAGTCCAGGGAAGGGTTTGTAACCTGATCATAGATGGGGGAAGTTGTACGATTGTGGCATCAAATGCCATGGTTAACAAGCTCAACCTGACAACTCAAGAGCACCCAAACCCTTACAAGTTGAGATGGTTGAACAAGGGAGTAGAAGTAAGGGTGGACAAACAATGCTTGGTTCCATTTTATATTGGGAAGGTGTATAAAGATGAAGTCTTATGTGATATTGTCCCAATGGTTGCCTGCCACCTACTCTTGGGGAGGCCATGGGAGTATGATAGGAATACCACTCACCATGGGAAGGATAACATCTATAGTTTCAGGCATGAAGGCAAGAAGGTCACCCTGACCCCATTACCACCTAACCAGAGGAACTATGGAAGTCCAAGTATGCCAGAGGAGGGCAATGGTGTGCTATTTCTTTCTGAGGCAGCCATGATCAAAGAAATGAAGCAAGAACAGCTTATCTGGGTGTTACTATCTAAGGAAGTAAGCAAGGAAGGGAGCCCTGAGATGCCTGCTGAAGTTAGGCCATTAATTCAGAGGTATAAGGAGGTGTTTCCAAGAGAGCTGCCTAGTGGGTTGCCACCATTGAGAGGCATTGAGCACCACATAGACCTTGTTCCAGGCTCAGTGCTTCCTAACAGACCAGCTTATAGATGTGATCCAGCTACTACCAAAGAATTACAAAGCCAAATTGAGGAACTTATGAGCAAAGGATTTGTCAGGGAATCTCTCAGTCCTTGTGCAGTCCCTGCTCTACTTGTTCCAAAGAAAGATGGGACATGGAGGATGTGTACTGACAGCAGGGCCATTAACAACATTTCTTGTCAGTACAGGTTCCCAATCCCAAGGTTGGATGACATGTTAGATGAGCTCAGTGGTGCCATGATTTTTTCTAAGATTGATCTCAGGCAAGGGTACCATCAAGTCAGGATAAGAGAAGGAGATGAGTGGAAGACTGCCTTCAAAACTAAACATGGACTGGATGAATGGCTTGTGATGCCATTTGGTCTTTCTAATGCACCAAGCACCTTTATGAGATTGATGACTGAGGTGTTGAGGCCATGTCTAGGCAGATTTGCAGTGGTCTATTTTGATGACATCCTGGTTTATAGCAGCAGTAAAAAGGAACACCTGAAACATCTTGAAGCTGTGTTCAGGATTCTCAAGGAACAAAAACTATTTGGCAAACTAGAAAAATGCACTTTTATGGTTGAGGAAGTGGCATTCCTAGGGTACATTGTCTCTGGGAGGGGGATTACAGTTGATCAGGACAAAGTTGCAGCCATTCAATCATGGCCAACTCCTAAAACAATCACTGAGGTGAGGGGGTTCCATGGATTGGCCTCCTTTTATAGGAGATTTATCAAGAACTTCAGTTCAGTTGTTGCTCCAATTACTGAGTGTATGAAGAAGGGGGAGTTCCAATGGACTGGGAGTGCTCAACAGTCCTTTGAGAAGATTAAGAAATTGATGTGTGAGACTCCTATTCTGAAATTGCCAGACTTTGATCAACTCTTTGAAGTAGAGTGTGATGCCAGTGGTGTAGGCATTGGTGCAGTCCTGATCCAAGCTCAGAAACCTGTAGCTTATTTCAGTGAGAAATTGAATGGAGCTAAATTGAAGTATTCTACCTATGACAAAGAATTTTATGCAATTATCAGGGCAGTCATGCATTGGAGTCATTATTTGAAACCAAAGCCATTTGTGTTGCATTCTGATCATGAAGCTTTGAAGTATATAAATGGTCAACACAAATTGAGTCACAGGCATGGTAAGTGGGTGGAGTATTTGCAATCATTCACTTTTTCCAGCAAGTATAAGGAAGGGAAACAAAATGTAGTGGCAGATGCTTTATCAAGGAGGCACTCCTTAATGTCAGCTATGGAAAGCAAGGTCCTTGGTTTTAAGTTCATGAAAGAAATGTACAAGGAAGACCCTGACTTCTCTGAAGAGTGGATCACACAAGTTGAGGGGCATAGGGTTCCAGGGAACAAGTACTTGCTACAAAATGGGTTTCTATTCCAAGGGAACAAGCTCTGTGTTCCAAGGGGTTCCTACAGGGACCTCCTAATCAGGGAAGTCCATTCAGGAGGCTTGGGAGGGCATTTTGGTGTTCAAAAGACACTGGACATACTACAGGAACAGTTCTATTGGCCAAAAATGATGGGAGATGTCCAAAATATTCCCAGGAGATGTTCAGCATGTCAAATGGCTAAGAGTTCCTTCCAAACTGGTCCATATATCCCATTACCAGTGCCAAGCAAGCCATGGGAGGATGTGAGCATGGATTTTATTGTTGCATTGCCAAGGACACAGAGAGGAAAGGATTCAATCATGGTTGTTGTTGATGTGGTTGATAAAATGGCCCATTTTATAGCTTGCAAGAAAACAGAAGATGCTGCCAGTGTTGCTGAGCTATACCTGAAGGAAATTGTGAGGCTTCATGGAGTTCCAAAGACAATTGTTTCAGATAGAGATACAAAATTCATAAGTTACTTTAGGAAAACTCTATGGAAGCTGCTCAAGACCAAACTATTGTTCAGTACATCTCACCACCCCCAAACAGATGGCCAAACTGAGGTCACCATCAAAACCTTGGGTAGAATTCTGAGATGTCTTGTAAACAAGAGTCTAAAAGATTGGGACATCAAGTTAGCAGCAGCAGAATTTGCCTTCAACAGATCACCATCCACTGCTACTGGTCACAATCCTTTTGAGGTTGTCTATGGGATTAATCCCCTAATGCCTATAGACTTGTCCTTTGTGCCAAGGATTGAGGTGAATCATGATGCTAAGGCCAGGGCAGAACAACTGCTGAAACTCCATGAAACTGTGAAAAGGGAGATTGAGAAGACCAATGAGAAATACATGAAACAGTCCAAGGTGCATCAAAAAAAGAAGGAGTTTGTTCCAGGGGATTTGGTCTGGGTTCACTTAAGAAAAGAGAGATTTCCAGCAAGAAGAAAGAACAAGTTAATGCCAAGAGCTGATGGCCCCTTTGAAATTATTGAGAGAATTGGTCCAAATGCCTACAAAGTGGATCTACCAGGAGAGTATGAGGTGCATGGCACTTTGAATGTAGGTGACCTAATCCCATATTATGATGATGCTGAGGGGGAGGAGTCACCAGGCTTGAGGACAAGCCCTGTTCAACCAGGGGAGGTTGCAGCAGGAGCCACTGACCAGGACACCTCACATCAACAAGCAGGCCAAGGCAACACCACACCCAACTCAGGAACCAGCCAGGCTGGGCTAAGTTTAGTGGCTAATAAGTATGAGTACAAGCCCAACCACCAGCTGCCACCATGGCCAGCTGGTTGGTCACTAAATTAGGCTCAGAAAAGTCCTAGGGGTCCAAGGAAGAATCACAATGCAAGTCCCATAAAATCAAGCTGGACAGATCTGCAGCAAGTGACAAACAACAAAAGCAACCTTCCATTTCTGGCCAAACCATGAGGAAAAAGCACTCAAGGAACTTTTGGCTTGTCTCAACATCTACCAGATACAACCTAGAGCCAATTTTAATGCCAAGGACTCAATCATTTCGTCCTCAAGTGCCTACATTCAACAGAAAAGGCCAGCAATGCAGCAAAGGACCACAACCTGTCACTGTCACCTGCATTTCTTTTTGTTTTCATTCCAGTATACAATTAAGAGCTTTTTTAGCCATTGTAATATTGTATTTGGACTCTTGCCAGCATGTGAGGAAGGATCCTGACACTTGTATGTAGTTTCCTTTAAAGTTTGTAACCTAAGAGGGCCTATATAAGGACCTCAACTCAGACTGTTGTAACACACAACGAGTCACAAGGACTAATGAGTAAGTATAAATAGTTTACACAACGAGTCACAAGGACTAATGAACAGGGACAAATGGTTCACACAACGAGTCACAAGGACTAATGAACAAGGAAAATGCTTCACACAACAAGTCACAACAACAAGGACAAATAGTTTACACAACGAGTCACAAGGACTAATGAACAGGGACAAATGGTTCACACAACGAGTCACAAGGACTAATGAACAATGAAAAATGGTTCACACAACAAGTCACAATAACAAGGACAAATGGTTTACCCAATGAGTCACAAGGACTAATAAACAAGGACAAATGGTTAACATAACGAGTTACAAGGACTAATTAACAAGGATAAATGGTTCACACAACAAGTCACAAGGACTAATTAACAAGGACAAATAGTTTACAAAACGAGTCACAAGGACTAATGAACAAGGACAAATGGTACACACAACGACTCACAAGGACTAATTAACAGGGAAAAAAGGTTCACACAACAAGTCACAATAACAAGGACAAATGGTTTACACAACGAGTCACAAGGACTAATTGGCAAGGACAAATGGTTTAAATAGTTCACACAACAAGTCACAAGGATTAATTAAGAAGGACAAATAGTTTACAAAACGAGTCACAAGGACTAATGAACAATGACAAATGGTACACACAACGAGTCACAAGGACTAATGTGTAAGGACAAATAGTTTACACAACGAGTCACAAGGACTAATGAACAGGGACAAATGGTTCAGAAAACGAGTCACAAGGACTAATGAACAAGAAAAATACTTCACACAACAAGTCACAACAACAAGGACAAATAGTTTACACAACGAGTCACAAGGACTAATGAACAGGGACAAATGGTTCACACGAGTCACAAGGACTAATGAACAATGAAAAATGGTTCACACAACAAGTCACAATAACAAGGACAAATGGTTTACCCAATGAGTCACAAGGACTAATAAACAAGGACAAATGGTTAACATAACGAGTTACAAGGACTAATTAACAAGGATAAATGGTTCACACAACAAGTCACAAAGACTAATTAACAAGGACAAATAGTTTACAAAACGAGTCACAAGGACTAATGAACAAGGACAAATGGTACACACAACGAGTCACAAGGACTAATTAACAGGGAAAAAAGGTTCACACAACAAGTCACAATAACAAGGACAAATGGTTTACACAACGAGTCACAAGGAATAATTGGCAAGGACAAATGGTTTAAACAACGAGTCATAAGGACTAAAGAACAAGGACAAATGGTTCACACAACGAGTCACAAGGACTAATGAGTAAGGACAAATAGTAAACACAACGAGTCACAAGGACTAATGAACAGGGACAAATGGTTCACACAACGAGTCACAAGGACTAATGAACAAGGAAAATGCTTCACACAACAAGTCACAACAACAAGGACAAATGGTTTACACAACGAGTCACAAGGACTAATGAACAGGGACAAATGGTTCACACAAGGAGTCACAAGGACTAATGAACAATGAAAAATGGTTCGCACAACAAGTCATAATAACAAGGACAAATGGTTTACCCAATGAGTCACAAGGACTAATAAACAAGGACAAATGGTTAACATAACTAGTTACAAGGACTAATTAACAAGGATAAATGGTTCACACAACAAGTCACAAGGACTAATTAACAAGGACAAATAGTTTACAAAACGAGTCACAAGGACTAATGAACAAGGACAAATGGTACACACAACGAGTCACAAGGACTAATGAGTAAGGACAAATAGTTTACACAACGAGTCACAAGGACTAATGAACAGGGACAAATGGTTCACACAACGAGTCACAAGGACTAATGAACAAGGAAAATGCTTCACACAGCAAGTCACAACAACAAGGACAAATAGTTTACACAACGAGTCACAAGGACTAATGAACAGGGACAAATGGTTCACACAACGAGTCACAAGGACTAATGAACAATGAAAAATGGTTCACACAACAAGTCACAATAACAAGGACAAATGGTTTACCCAATGAGTCACAAGGACTAATAAACAAGGACAAATGGTTAACATTACGAGTTACAAGGACTAATGAACAAGGACAAATGGTACACACAACGAGTCACAAGGACTAATTGACGGGGGAAAAAGGTTTACACAACAAGTCACAATAACAAGGACAAATGGTTTAAACAACGAGTCACAAGGACTAATAAACAAGGACAAATGGTTTAAACAACGAGTCATAAGGACTAAAGAACAAGGACAAATGGTTCACACAACGAGTCACAAGGACTAATGAGTAAGGACAAATAGTTTACACAACGAGTCACAAGGACTAATGAACAGGGACAAATGGTTCACACAATGAGTCACAAGGACTAATGAACAAGGAAAATGCTTCACACAACAAGTCACAACAACAAGGACAAATGGTTTACACAACGAGTCACAAGGACTAATAAACAAGGACAAATGGTTCACACAAGGAGTCACAAGGACTAATGAACAATGAAAAATGGTTCACACAACAAGTCACAATAACAAGGACAAATGGTTTACCCAATGAGTCACAAGGACTAATAAACAAGGACAAATGGTTAACATAACTAATTACAAGGACTAATTAACAAGGATAAATGGTTCACACAACAAGTCAGAAGGACTAATTAACAAGGACAAATTGTTTACAAAACGAGTCACAAGGACTAATGAACAAGGACAAATGGTACACACAACGAGTCACAAGGACTAATGAGTAAGCATAAATAGTTTACACAACGAGTCACAAGGACTAATGAACAGGGACAAATGGTTCACACAACGAGTCACAAGGACTAATGAACAAGGAAAATGCTTCACACAACAAGTCACAACAACAAGGACAAATAGTTTACACAACGAGTCACAAGGACTAATGAACAGGGACAAATGGTTCACACAACGAGTCACAAGGACTAATGAACAATGAAAAATGGTTCACACAACAAGTCACAATAACAAGGACAAATGGTTTACCCAATGAGTCACAAGGACTAATAAACAAGGACAAATGGTTAACATAACTAGTTACAAGGACTAATTAACAAGGATAAATAGTTCACACAACAAGTCACAAGGATTAATTAAGAAGGACAAATAGTTTACAAAACGAGTCACAAGGACTAATGAACAATGACAAATGGTACACACAACGAGTCACAAGGACTAATGAGTAAGGACAAATAGTAAACACAACGAGTCACAAGGACTAATGAACAGGGACAAATGGTTCACACAACGAGTCACAAGGACTAATGAACAAGGAAAATGCTTCACACAACAAGTCACAACAACAAGGACAAATGGTTTACACAACGAGTCACAAGGACTAATGAACAGGGACAAATGGTTCACACAAGGAGTCACAAGGACTAATGAACAATGAAAAATGGTTCGCACAACAAGTCATAATAACAAGGACAAATGGTTTACCCAATGAGTCACAAGGACTAATAAACAAGGACAAATGGTTAACATAACTAGTTACAAGGACTAATTAACAAGGATAAATGGTTCACACAACAAGTCACAAGGACTAATTAACAAGGACAAATAGTTTACAAAACGAGTCACAAGGACTAATGAACAAGGACAAATGGTACACACAACGAGTCACAAGGACTAATGAGTAAGGACAAATAGTTTACACAACGAGTCACAAGGACTAATGAACAGGGACAAATGGTTCACACAACGAGTCACAAGGACTAATGAACAAGGAAAATGCTTCACACAGCAAGTCACAACAACAAGGACAAATAGTTTACACAACGAGTCACAAGGACTAATGAACAGGGACAAATGGTTCACACAACGAGTCACAAGGACTAATGAACAATGAAAAATGGTTAACACAACAAGTCACAATAACAAGGACTGATGTAAAACAGTATGGAAAAACGAGAATGAACAGATCGTTGAACTGTTCGTTTGAGTTTGTTAATTCTGTGATTGTGTATGTCGTGATAATTAGTAAATTTGCATTGGAAATTGATTTGTTTGGACTGATTATTTCGTGATTAAGGATGTAACCTGGATAGTATGGTGAATTCCTAGTCCTAACCTCGCAAGGTGTCAAACGCAGATTCACGCAATCAACCTCGCAAGGAAGATCTAAAGATTAAGCTCGCAAACCTAATCAGAATAATGCTCACAAATGTAAACAATTTTATTGCTGGAAATTCGATGGTGTTTCTCTGATCATACACGGCCTAATATACTCCTAAACGAGGTCACAATTCGACCCAAACCCTAGCTTGGAAATTAAGCTATCTTTCCTTTTCCTAAACTAACTAGGAAAATTATTCCCCTTTCCTAAACTAACTAGGAAAGTAATTAAAATACTAAAAACTAGAATACAATCAGATTTAGGGTATTCTAATTTGACTAGGATTAGGAAAATCTAGCTTTCCTAACTTTATTAGAAATAGTAATTAACTAACTTATTATTCTACACGATTTAGGAAACCGTGTATCCTAATCATCCTAGGAGCCGTGATATGCAACTCCGCAGCCGTGTTATGCAGCTCCCATACCTTCCCATTTAGCATCAACACATTACTCGATCCAAGCTCAAATCCTTTTACTAGTTGAGTTACATTTCGACTAATAAGGATCTCATTTGCTTGTTCCGAACATGCTCCTGCATCATTCTCTCCTTCTTTTTGAGAATTTGCCCTCAAATCCTCGTCTTCTAGATATGGTGATAGGTCGCCTACATTGAATGTCGCGCTCACCCCACCATATTCACTCGGCAACTCCAGCTTGTATGCGTTAGAACCATAACATTCGAGGATCTTGAATGGACCATCTGCTCGCGGCATCAACTTATTCTTCCTTTTGGACGGAAATCGTTCCTTTCTCAAATGTAACCACACAAGATCACCTTCTTTGAAAACAAATTCGCTTTCGATGTTTATTAGCCTTCTCTTTGTATTTAGCATTTGCCTTCTCAATTTGAGCTCGAACTTGTTCACATACTCGGAGAAATGCCGCTTGTCTTTCTTTGGCTTCAAAACTTAACACATCTTTCTTTGGAATGGGCACTAAATCGATTGGCAGGTATGGATTCACGCCATAGACAATCTCGAATGGAGCTCGTCCTGTCGTCATTGATGGTGTACGATTATAAGCGAATTCAGCATGCGCCAATTTGATATCCCAATCCTTTGTGCTTTTACTAACCAATCCTCGCAATAGACTCCCTAGAGTACGGTTGGTTACCTCGGTCCGACCATCCGTTTGTGGATGGTGTGATGTCTTGAAAAGAAGCTTAGTCCCCATCAAACGCCATAACGTTTTCCAGAAGTAACTAAGAAACTTCACATCTCTATACGAAACAATAGTAAGAGGTATTCCATGTAATCGAACGATCTCTCTATAGTACAAATCAGCCACTTTAGTTGCATCATCAGTCTTGTGACACGGAATAAAATGCGCCATCTTCGAGAATCGATCAACTACCACCATAATCGAGTCCTTACCCCTCTGAGTTCTCGGCAAACCAAGGATAAAATCCATGCTTACCTCATTCCATGGTTGTACAGTGCGGGCGAGAGGTGTATACAAGCCCTTGGTGAACGTGCTTTTAGCCTTTTGACATACCACGCATTTCGCCACAATCTCTTGCACGTCCTTATTCATTCTCGGCCAAAGAGAAGTGCTCACTTAGGATGTCACTCGTCTTATTAACTCCAAAGTGTCCAGCAATAGCCCCGCCATGAGCTTCTCGTACCAACAACTCCCTAATCGACCCATTCGGAATGCATAGCCGATTACCCTTGAAGAGATAGCCATCCTGAACAGTATACAAACCTGTCGGATCAATGATTTCCTTTGAAAATTCTGGATCAGACTTGTACAGTTCCTTGATATGTTCGAAACCAAGAATCCTTGCATCCAACTCAATCAACAATGAATGCCTTCGTGATAATGCATCAGCCACGATATTAGAACTTCCCGTCTTATATTTTGAAGAAAACGTGAATGATTGCAAGAATTCTACCCATTTGGCATGTCTTTGATTTAACTTTTGCTGTCCATGGATGTGTTTAAGAGCCTCGTGATCAGAATGTAAAATAAACGGCTTTGGACGCAGATAATGACTCCAATGATCCAATGCTCTCACGATTGCATAAAACTCCTTGTCATAGGTTGAATAGTTCAACCTTGCACCGTTTAATTTCTCATTTGAAATATGCAATAGGCCTCTTTTCTTGTATTAACACGGCACCAATCCCAACACCACTTGCATCACACTCGACTTCAAACAATTTATTAAAATCAGGTAGTGCTAAAACAGGTCCGGAGCATAGCTTGCGTTTTACTTCTTCAAACGCCTTTTGGGGCTATTGTTAGTCCACACGAACTCTCCCTTCTTGGTTAGCTCTGTAATTGGAGCCACAATCGAGCTAAAACCCTGGATGAACCGTCTATAAAATGATGCTAAACCATGAAAGCTTCGCACCTCTGTAGTTGATTTCGGAACTGGCCAGGCTTGAATAGCATCGACCTTGGATGGGTCCATACTTACCCCGTCTTTTCCCACAATATAACCAAGAAAGACAACACTTGAGACCATAAAAGTACATTTTTCCAACTTACCATAAAGCTTCTGATCTCGCAAAACTTCAAACACAACTCGCAAATGTCGTTTGTGCGACTCTTCATCTTTGCTATAAATCAGGATGTCGTCAAGATAGACCACCACAAATTTGTTAAGGAACGGCCTTAACACTTCATTCATCAACCTCATAAACGAACTAGGAGCATTGCACAATCCAAACGGCATCACAAGCCATTCATATAACCCTTGCTTCATTTTAAACGCGGTCTTCCACTCATCCCCTTCTCGAATCCTCATTTGATGGTAGCCACTCCTCAAATCCAGTTTAGAAAAGACACTCGAACCAGAAAGTTCGTCAAGCATATCATCAAGTCTTGGCATAGGAAAGCGATATTTGATTGTAATGTTATTTACCGCTCTACTATCAATGCACATTCTCCAAGTCCCTTCCTTCTTTGGTACTAATAACGCAGGCACCGCACATGGACTTAAGCTCTCTTGAACATATCCCCTATCTATCAATTCTTGGACTTGTCTCTGTAACTCCTTTGCTTCCTCGGATTACAGCGATAGGCCGCTTATTAGGCAATGCCGCCCCCGGAATCAGATCTATTTGGTGTTCAATACCACGTAAAGGAGGTAACCCATCCGGTAATTCATCCGGAAACACATCCCGGAACTCTTCTAACAACTCCTGTACCTCACGGTCATCACACACACCAACGGACCCCAATTCACGAACCAAGAAAGCACATAAGTTCGTTCTCCACGAGCTAAAGCTTCCTCAACCTCCCGAGCCTCCATAAACATACTCCCCTTCTTTGTTTTGGACTCTTTAATCTTATTAGGTGACATAGGTTTCAGATTATATCTCACATTACCCTTCATCACGCTATACACATTAGCTCTCCCGTCATGTTCAACCTTTCTATCGAATTGCCAAGGCCTACCCAACAGAATGTGGCATGCATTCATAGGAATTATATCGCACCACACCTCATCAGCATAGGGTCCTAAACTCAACGAAACTAAGGCCTGTTTCTTAACTTGGATCCCATTCTCCCCATTCAGCCAATGTAATTTATATGGTTTAACTCGGTCTTTAGTTTGCAATTTCAGTTCGTCAACAAGGTCCCTCGCTACTACATTAGCACATGATCCACTATCAATAATAAGATTGCAAATTTTACGGTTTACCTTGCACCGAGTATGGAAGATTTGCTCCCGTTGTTCATTCTCAGTGAACCGTTTCCATATGTAAATTACGCAGACACTAAACACTCCTCTTCACTCAATGGATCCAAATCGTAGACTTTTCCTTCACCATCAGTTTCAACATTCCCTTGAACTGTTTCTTCTTCTGGCGTGACAAATACGGGGATCATATCACATAATTCTTGAGTCATTAGGGCTCGTTTCGAGGACATTCGTTTGCTATATGCCCATAGCCTTGACACTTGAAGCAACGCCTCAAAGAACCCCCCTTTGGCTCGGTAACACCCTTTCCTTTGTCCTTGGGTTCTTCTTTCGGGATTTCTTTAGCCTTGCTAGGAGTCGGCCGGAATATGAGTTGGTTCCGAACTTTGTCCCTTGGAATAAGCATAAGGTTTACGTGCCTTATCATGTTTTTCAAATTTTAACGCCAATCTGCAAACATCACTAAACCCGTCATAATTCTGGATTTCTACCTTTGTTGCAATCGCGGGTGTTAGGCCCTTGATGAATCTCGCCACTCTTAGCTCTTCTTTCTCCTCAAGATCGCACACGATTGACATCTTTTCGAATTCTTTGATGTAATCAGTCACGGACATGCTTCCTTGCTCTAAAGATTGGAGCTTTAAGTAGTTATCTTGCTCATAATCCCTTGGCAGGAATCGCCTCATCAAGTGCTTCTTTAATTTGATCCAAGATTCGATCTTGTCTTTGCCTTCCTTTCTCCTCTGTTTTTTCAGATTTTCGTACCATAAAGATGCATACTTTGTAAGCTTTAAGATTGCAACTTTAAATTGCTTCTTGTCATCGTATTCTTTATATTCGAAAACCCTCTCAGCTTGTCTTACCCAATCCAGAAATTTTTCCGGATCCATCTCGCCATCAAAGTCTGGAATATCGAGTTTTAAACCCCGATCATCATCGTTCTTATTTTTTGACTTCCTCTTTGGCTGCTCGTCCTCTTCTTCAGATTCGGATGGGGTGTCCGATTCTTTTTTCTTCTCTTTAGCCTTCAACATGCTTGCTATATTTTTTAACACATAAGCCATCTGAGCCATCTCCAACTTCAGCTCGTTATGACCATCTTCCCATGTTTTCGGACCTTCTTCACCGTCTTTAACCATGATTAGCAACGTCCCAAGACAGATCTATTAAGGAATAAATCTGAACTTAGCTCTGGTAACCAATTTGATGTAAAACAGTATGGAAAAACGAGAATGAACAGATCGTTGAACTGTTCGTTTGAGTTTGTTAATTCTGTGATTGTGTATGTCGTGATAATTAGTAAATTTGCAGCGGAAATTGATTTGTTTGGACTGATTATTTCGTGATTAAGGATGTAACCTGGATAGTATGATGAATTCCTAGTCCTAACCTCGCAAGGTGTCAAACGCAGATTCACGCAATCAACCTCGCAAGGAAGATCTAAAGATTAAGCTCGCAAACCTAATCAGAATAATGCTCACAAATGTAAACAATTTTATTGCTGGAAATTCGATGGTGTTTCTCTGATCATACACGGCCTAATATACTCCTAAACGAGGTCACAATTCGACCCAAACCCTAGCTTGGAAATTAAGCTATCTTTCCTTTTCCTAAACTAACTAGGAAAATTATTCCCCTTTCCTAAACTAACTAGGAAAGTAATTAAAATACTAAAAACTAGAATACAATCAGATTTAGGGTATTCTAATTTGACTAGGATTAGGAAAATCTAGCTTTCCTAACTTTATTAGAAATAGTAATTAACTAACTTATTATTCTACACGATTTAGGAAACCGTGTATCCTAATCATCCTAGGAGCCGTGATATGCAACTCCAGAGCCGTGTTATGCAGCTCCCATACCTTCCCATTTTTGCATCAACACATTACTCGATCCAAGCTCAAATCCTTTTACTAGTTGAGTTACATTTCGACTAATAAGGATCTCATTTGCTTGTTCCGAACATGCTCCTGCATCAAGGACAAATGGTTTACCCAATGAGTCACAAGGACTAATAAACAAGGACAAATGGTTAACATTACGAGTTACAAGGACTAATGAACAAGGACAAATGGTACACACAACGAGTCACAAGGACTAATTGACAGGGAAAAAAGGTTTACACAACAAGTCACAATAACAAGGACAAATGGTTTAAACAACGAGTCACAAGGACTAATAAACAAGGACAAATGGTTTAAACAACGAGTCATAAGGACTAAAGAACAAGGACAAATGGTTCACACAACGAGTCACAAGGACTAATGAGTAAGGACAAATAGTTTACACAACGAGTCACAAGGACTAATGAACAGGGACAAATGGTTCACACAACGAGTCACAAGGACTAATGAACAAGGAAAATGCTTCACACAACAAGTCACAACAACAAGGACAAATGGTTTACACAACGAGTCACAAGGACTAATAAACAAGGACAAATGGTTCACACAAGGAGTCACAAGGACTAATGAACAATGAAAAATGGTTCACACAACAAGTCACAATAACAAGGACAAATGGTTTACCCAATGAGTCACAAGGACTAATAAACAAGGACAAATGGTTAACATAACTAATTACAAGGACTAATTAACAAGGATAAATGGTTCACACAACAAGTCAGAAGGACTAATTAACAAGGACAAATTGTTTACAAAACGAGTCACAAGGACTAATGAACAAGGACAAATGGTACACACAACGAGTCACAAGGACTAATGAGTAAGCATAAATAGTTTACACAACGAGTCACAAGGACTAATGAACAGGGACAAATGGTTCACACAACGAGTCACAAGGACTAATGAACAAGGAAAATGCTTCACACAACAAGTCACAACAACAAGGACAAATAGTTTACACAACGAGTCACAAGGACTAATGAACAGGGACAAATGGTTCACACAACGAGTCACAAGGACTAATGAACAATGAAAAATGGTTCACACAACAAGTCACAATAACAAGGACAAATGGTTTACCCAATGAGTCACAAGGACTAATAAACAAGGACAAATGGTTAACATAACGAGTTACAAGGACTAATTAACAAGGATAAATGGTTCACACAACAAGTTACAAGGACTAATTAACAAGGACAAATAGTTTACAAAACGAGTCACAAGGACTAATGAACAAGGACAAATGGTACACACAACGAGTCACAAGGACTAATTAACAGGGAAAAAAGGTTCACACAACAAGTCACAATAACAAGGACAAATGGTTTACACAACGAGTCACAAGGACTAATTGGCAAGGACAAATGGTTTAAACAACGAGTCATAATGCAGCAGGAGCCACTGACCAGGACACCCCACAAATGCAAGCAGGCCAAGACAGCACCACACCCACTTCAGGAAGCAACCAAACTGGGCTAAGTTTAGTGGCTAATGGATACAAGTACAAGCCCAACCACCAGCTGCCACCATGGCCAGCTGGTTGGTCACTAAACTAGGCTCAGAAAAGTCCTAAGGGTCCAAGGAAGAATCACAGTGAAAGTCCTAGAAATCCAAGTTGGACAGAACTGCAGCACAAACAACAAAAGCAACCTTTCCATTTCTGGCTAAACCATGAGGAAAAAGCATGCAAAGAACTTTTGGCTTATCTTCCCATATACCAGATACAACCTAGAGCCAATTTTAATGCCAAGGACTCAATCATTTCGTCCTCAAGTGCCTACATTCAACAGAAAAGCCAGCAATGCAGCAAAGGACCACAACTCACATCTTGTCACCGCATTTCTCTTTTGTTTTCATTCCAGTTTACAATTAAGAGCTTTTAAACCGTTGTAATATTGTACTTGGACTCTTACCAGCATGTAAGGAGGGATCCTGACCCTTGGATGTAGTTTATTTTCAAGTTTGTAACCTAAAAGGGCCTATATAAGGACCTCAACTCAGACTGTTGTAACACAGCTGATTTATGAATGAAACCTGAGTTTTCTCTCAAATTTAAACCTCTTACTCTTGTGCTTAGTCTGTAGATTAGAGTCAGGCTTGATAATAACCTGTGCTTAGACTGTGGTTATTGATTAAGTACTTGTTAGTAGAGTCTAAACTTTCTGTCTTGAGATCGTGGTTAGTTTAGCTTTCTTTGTTGCTTGATTGAGATTTCTGTGTTAACTGTGGAATTTCTTAACTCAAGTTCCCTAAATTATTAGCTTAATTCCCTGTGAGTATTCTGTGGGTTTTTCAGTTGATAATTATATCCAAAGTTCCCTCCTTTCAGTCACTATCCTTAACCTGTCTCAATTGCGAGTCCTTTGTGTCTATATCGAGTTCAAAAAATTACTTTGAGTCCTCTAAAAATCCTGGAGTTTTGCTCAGAGTTAGTTCTCATATCCAACTAAATTATTGTCAAGTTTCATGATTTTAGGAGGTCATGTCATATTTTTATTAGCTAGCACAAGTTTATAGCATTCCTGAGAAACTGTCTTTGGTTTGCTGGTTTGTTTGTTGTATTTGTCTAAACCCTTGGACATTACACTGCAAATTGGTATATCAGAGCAAGGTTTTAACACGATTCCATCTTGTGTTAGTCTTGGGAAGGAAAGTGAGTTCATTTTTACCCTAACTACAACAAAACTACAAAAAATAACCCATGAGTGAAGAGAGATTTACTTGGTATTGAGACCGGGGTGGATCGAGATAGCGGGAAGAATCAATGAATTGGTAAATATTGTCAACACTCT
The DNA here is from genome assembly GCF_048544455.1 of Silene latifolia. NCBI lineage: Eukaryota > Viridiplantae > Streptophyta > Magnoliopsida > Caryophyllales > Caryophyllaceae > Silene > Silene latifolia. The sequence continues at coordinate 50,150,736 of NC_133531.1, forward strand.
TGCAGAAGGAGTTCCTAACAGGCCACCCTACGCAGAGGCGAGGCGGGGGTAGAGGCTTTGTTGGAGCAGGAAGAGGACAACCATACCACGAGGAACATGGAGAAGACATGTCAGATACTGATGAATCTATGGCAGAGGGCATCTACATGGAAAGAGACAAAGATATAAAGGTAGAAATTCCTCATTTCCATGGTAGTTTAAACCCTGAAGATTTGTTAGACTGGATTAGAACTGTTGAGAGAGTCTTTGAATTTAAGGGATATCTTGACAGAAAGCTTTCAAAGTTTCTATCCTTAAATTCAAAGGTTATGCCTCACTTTGGTATGAAACCCTGAAAAGCCAGAGAATGAGAGAAGGCAAGGAACCCATTAAATCTTGGCTAAAACTTAAGAAGAAATTGAAGGATAAGTTTATAGCTAAAGATTACACACAGGATATGTTTATTAAGTTAACCCAGCTGAAACAAGACCAACAATCTGTTGAGTCTTATCTTAGGAGCTTTGAACAACTTACCCTACAATGTGAGATTATTGAAAAGCCTGAAGAGAAAATTGCTAGGTTTGTTGAGGGCTTAGATCCTAAGATTGCTATAAGAGTTAGAATGCAACAAGTCTGGTCCTTTGATGAGGCAGTCAACCTTGCATTGAGGATTGAAAAGATGGGAAAAGCCAAGGTCACTGCTTCCAAACCCCTTACCAGATCCACTTTCAAACCTTTTTCTGGGGTTAGGATTGGAGAAACTCTAAAACTTGCAACCCAACCAACACCAGACAAGGGGAAGAGTCATGTGAATCCTAGAACCAAACACACTGTGATCGATGGGAAAATTAAATGCTTCAGTGCCAAGGGTATGGCCATTTTAGGAAGGACTGTCCTTCTAAGAGAACCTTGACAGCAATGGAAGTAGAACAGTGGGAGAGGGAAGGTTTGGTTCAGTATGAGGAAGATGAGACCCTGATAATGGAGGAAGTGGAGACTGAAGGAGAACCGAGAACAAGATGCGATTGTGGCCCCCCCGATACAGGTCACAACTTAGTCTTGTGGAGGGTCATGCATTCCCAACACTCACCGGGAAGCGATCAAAGATCCCCGATATTGAACGGATGCACGATCCGGGGAGGGTTTGTAACCTAATCATAGATGGGGGAAATTGTACAAATGTGGCATCAAATGCCATGGTTAGTAAACTCAACCTGACAACTCAAGAGCACCCAAACCCTTACAAGTTGAGATGGTTGAACAAGGGAGCAGAAGTAAGGGTGGACAAACAATGCTTGGATCCATTCTCTATTGGGAAGGTGTATAAAGATGAAGTCCTGTGTGATATTGTTCCAATGGATGCCTGCCACCTACTCCTGGGGAGGCCATGGGAGTATGACAGGAATACCACTCACCATGGGAAGGATAACATCTATAGCTTCAAGCATGAAGGCAAGAAGGTCACCCTGACCCCATTACCACCCAACCAGAGAAACTATGGAGGTCCAAGTATGCCAGAGGAGGGCAATGGTGTGCTATTTCTTTCTGAAGCAGCCATGATCAAAGAAATAAAGCAAGAACAACCTGTCTGGGTGTTACTATCCAAAGAAGTAAGCAAGGAAGGGATCCCTGAGATGCCTGCTGAAGTTAGACCATTAATTCAGAGGTATAAGGAAGTGTTTCCAAGAGAGCTGCCTAGTGGGTTGCCACTATTGAGGGGCATTGAGCACCACATAGACCTTGTTCCAGGCTTAGTGCTTCCCAACAGGCCAGCTTATAGAAGTGATCCCACTGCTACCAAAGAATTGCAAAGCCAAATTGAGGAACTTATGAGCAAAGGATTTGTCAGGGAATCTCTCGATCCTTGTGCGAGTCCCTGCTCTACTTGTTCCAAAGAAAGATGGAACATGGAGGATGTCTTGACAGCAGAGCCATTAACAACATCACTTTGTCAAGTACAGGTTCCCAATACCAAGGTTGGATGACATGTTAGATGAGCTCAGTGGTGCCATGATATTTTCTAAGATTGATCTCAGGCAAGGGTACCATCAAGTTAGGATAAGGGAAGGAGATGAATGGAAGACTGCCTTCAAAACTAAACATGGACTATATGAGTGGCTTGTGATGCCATTTGGTCTTTCTAATGCACCAAGCACCTTTATGAGACTGATGACTGAGGTGCTAAGGCCATGTTTAGGCAAATTTGCAGTGGTCTACTTTGATGATATCTTGGTTTATAGCAGCAGTGAAAGAGAACACCTGAAACATCTTGAAGCTGTGTTCAGGATCCTCAAGGAACAAAAACTATTTGGCAAACTAGAAAAATGCACTTTTATGGTTAAGGAAGTGGCATTCCTAGGGTACATTGTCTCTGGGAGGGGGATTACAGTTGATCAGGACAAAGTTGCAGCCATTCAATCATGGCCAACTCCTAAAACAATCACTGAGGTGAGGGGGTTCCATGGATTGGCCTCCTTTTACAGGAGATTTATCAAGAACTTGATTCGAGTTGTTGCTCCAATTACTCGAGTGTATGAAGAAAGGGGAGTTCCACTGGATCGAGAGTGCTCAGCGATCCTTTGAAAGGATTAAGAAGTTGATGTGTGAGACTCCTATTCTGAAATTGCGGACTTTGATCAACTCTTTGAAGTAGAGTGTGATGCCAGTGGGGTAGGCATTGGTGCGATCTGATCCAAGCTCGAAACCCGTAGCTTACTTTAGTGAGAAATTGAATGGAGCTAAGTTAAAGTATTCTACCTATGACAAGGAATTTTATGCAATTATCAGGGCAGTCATGCATTGGAGTCACTATTTGAAGCCAAAGCCATTTGTGTTACACTCTGATCATGAAGCTTTGAAATATATCAATGGTCAACACAAATTGAGTCACAGACATTGATGCAGGAGCATGTTCGGAACAAGCAAATGAGATCCTTATTAGTCGAAATGTAACTCAACTAGTAAAAGGATTTGAGCTTGGATCGAGTAATGTGTTGATGCTAAAATGGGAAGGTATGGGAGCTGCATAACACGGCTCTGGAGTTGCATATCACGGCTCCTAGGATGATTAGGATACACGGTTTCCTAAATCGTGTAGAATAATAAGTTAGTTAATTACTATTTCTAATAAAGTTAGGAAAGCTAGATTTTCCTAATCCTAGTCAAATTAGAATACCCTAAATCTGATTGTATTCTAGTTTTTAGTATTTTAATTACTTTCCTAGTTAGTTTAGGAAAGGGGAATAATTTTCCTAGTTAGTTTAGGAAAAGGAAAGATAGCTTAATTTCCAAGCTAGGGTTTGGGTCGGTGTGACCTCGTTTAGGAGTATATTAGGCCGTGTATGATCAGAGAAACACCATCGAATTTCCAGCAATAAAATTGTTTACATTTGTGAGCATTATTCCGATTAGGTTTGCGAGCTTAATCTTTAGATCTTCCTTGCGAGGTTGATTGCGTGAATCTGCGTTTGACACCTTGCGAGGTTAGGACTAGGAATTCACCATACTATCCAGGTTACATCCTTAATCACGAAATAATCAGTCCAAACAAATCAATTTCCGCTGCAAATTTACTAATTATCACGACATACACAATCACAGAATTAACAAACTCAAACGAACAGTTCAACGATCTGTTCATTCTCGTTTTTCCATCTTTGTTTTACATCAAATTGGTTACAGAGCTAAGTTCAGATTTATTCCTTAATAGATCTGTCTTGGGACGTTGCTAATCATGGTTAAAGACGGTGAAGAAGGTCCGAAAACATGGGAAGATGGTCATAACGAGCTGAAGTTGGAGATGGCTCAGATGGCTTATGTGTTAAAAAATATAGCAAGCATGTTGAAGGCTAAAGAGAAGAAAAAAGAATCGGACACCCCATCCGAATCTGAAGAAGAGGACGAGCAACCAAAGAGGAAGTCAAAAAATAAGAACGATGATGATCGGGGTTTAAAACTCGATATTCCGGACTTTGATGGCGAGATGGATCCGGAAAAATTTCTGGATTGGGTAAGACAAGTTGAGAGGGTTTTCGAGTATAAAGAATACGATGACAAGAAGCAATTTAAAGTTGCAATCTTAAAGCTTACAAAGTATGCATCTTTATGGTACGAAAATCTGAAAAAACAGAGGAGAAAGGAAGGCAAAGACAAGATCGAATCTTGGATCAAATTAAAGAAGCACTTGATGAGGCGATTTCGCCAAGGGATTATGAGCAAGATAACTACTTAAAGCTCCAATCTTTAGAGCAAGGAAGCATGTCCGTGACTGATTACATCAAAGAATTCGAAAAGATGTCAATCGTGTGCGATCTTGAGGAGAAAGAAGAGCTAAGAGTGGCGAGATTCATCAAGGGCCTAACACCCGCGATTGCAACAAAGGTAGAAATCCAGAATTATGACGGGTTTAGTGATGTTTGCAGATTGGCGTTAAAATTTGAAAAACATGATAAGGCACGTAAACCTTATGCTTATTCCAAGGGACAAAGTTCGGGAACCAACTCATATTCCGGGCCGGCTCCTAGCAAGGCTAAAGAAATCCCGAAAGAAGAACCCAAGGACAAAGGAAAGGGTGTTACCGAGCCAAAGGGGGGTTCTTTGAGGCGTTGCTTCAAGTGTCAAGGCTATGGGCATATAGCAAACGAATGTCCTCAGAAACGAGCCCTAACAGCTCAAGAATTATGTGATATGATCCCCGTATTTGTCACGCAGGAAGAAGAAACAGTTCAAGGGAATGTTGAAACGATGGTGAAGGAAAAGTCTACGATTTGGATCCATTGAGTGAAGAGGAGTGTTTAGTCTTTGCGTAATTTACATATGAAAACGGGTTGGTGAGAATGAACAACGGAGCAAATCTTCCATACTCGGTGCAAGGTAAACCGTAAAATTTGCAATCTTATTATTGATAGTGGATCATGTGCTAATGTAGTAGCGAGGGACCTTGTTGACGAACTGAAATTGCAAACTAAAGACCGAGTTAAACCATATAAATTACATTGGCTGAATGGGGAGAATGGGATCCAAGTTAAGAAACAGGCCTTAGTTTCGTTGAGTTTAGGACCCTATCTTTGATGAGGTGTGGTGCGATATAATTCCTATGAATGCATGCCACATTCTATTGGGTAGGCCTTGGCAATTCGATAGAAAGGTTGAACATGACGGGAGAGCTAATGTGTATAGCGTGATGAAGGGTAATGTGAGATATAATCTGAAACCTATGTCACCTAATAAGATTAAAGAGTCCAAAACAAAGAAGGGGAGTATGTTTATGGAGGCTCGGGAGGTTGAGGAAGCTTTAGCTCGTGGAGAACGAACTTATGTCTTCTGCTGGTTCGTGAATTGGGGTCCGTTGGTGTGTGTGATGACCGTGAGGTACAGGAGTTGTTAGAAGAGTTCCGGGATGTGTTTCCGGATGAATTACCGGATGGGTTACCTCCTTTACGTGGTATTGAACACCAAATAGATCTGATTCCAGGGGCGGCATTGCCTAATAAGCCGGCCTATCATTTGTAATCCAGGAGGAAGCAAAGGAGTTACAGAGACAAGTCCAAGAATTGATAGATAGGGGATATGTTCAAGAGAGCTTAAGTCCATGTGCGGTGCCTGCGTTATTAGTACCAAAGAAGGAAGGGACTTGGAGAATGTGCATTGATAGTAGAGCGGTAAATAACATTACAATCAAATATCGCTTTCCTATGCCAAGACTTGATGATATGCTTGACGAACTTTCTGGTTCGAGTGTCTTTTCTAAACTGGATTTGAGGAGTGGCTACCATCAAATGAGGATTCGAGAAGGGGATGAGTGGAAGACCGCGTTTAAAACGAAGCAAGGGTTATATGAATGGCTTGTGATGCCGTTTGGATTGTGCAATGCTCCTAGTTCGTTTATGAGGTTGATGAATGAAGTGTTAAGGCCGTTCCTTAACAAATTTGTGGTGGTCTATCTTGACGACATCCTGATTTATAGCAAAGATGAAGAGTCGCACAAACGACATTTGCGAGTTGTGTTTGAAGTTTTGCGAGATCAGAAGCTTTATGGTAAGTTGGAAAAATGTACTTTTATGGTCTCAAGTGTTGTCTTTCTTGGTTATATTGTGGGAAAAGACGGGGTAAGTATGGACCCATCCAAGGTCGATGCTATTCAAGCCTGGCGATTCGAAATCAACTACAGAGGTGCGAAGCTTTCATGGTTTAGCATCATTTTATAGACGGTTCATCCAGGGTTTTAGCTCGATTGTGGCTCCAATTCTGAGCTAACCAAGAAGGGAGAGTTCGTGTGGACTAACAGCGCCCAAAAGGCGTTTGAAGAAGTAAAACGCAAGCTATGCTCTAGGACTGTTTTAGCACTACCGATTTTAATAAATTGTTTGAAGTCGAGTGTGATGCAAGTGGTGTTGGGATTGGTGCCGTGTTAATACAAGAAAAGAGGCCTATTGCATATTTCAGCGAGAAATTAAACGGTGCAAGGTTGAACTATTCAACCTATGACAAGGAGTTTTATGCAATCGTGAGAGCATTGGATCATTGGAGTCATTATCTGCGTCCAAAGCCGTTTATTTTACATTCAGATCACGAGGCTCTTAAACACATCCATGGACAGCAAAAGTTAAATCAAAGACATGCCAAATGGGTAGAATTCTTGCAATCATTCACGTTTTCTTCAAAATATAAGACGGGAAGTTCTAATATCGTGGCTGATGCATTATCACGAAGGCATTCATTGTTGATTGAGTTGGATGCAAGGATTCTTGGTTTCGAACATATCAAGGAACTGTACAAGTCTGATCCAGAATTTTCAAAGGAAATCATTGATCCGACAGGTTTGTATACTGTTCAGGATGGCTATCTCTTCAAGGGTAATCGGCTATGCATTCCGAATGGGTCGATTAGGGAGTTGTTGGTACGAGAAGCTCATGGCGGGGCTATTCTTTGGACACTTTGGAGTTAATAAGACGAGTGACATCCTAAGTGAGCACTTCTACTGGCCGAGAATGAATAAGGACGTGCAAGAGATTGTGGCGAAATGCGTGGTATGTCAAAAGGCTAAAAGCACGTTCACCAAGGGCTTGTATACACCTCTGCCGTGCACTGTACAACCATGGAATGAGGTAAGCATGGATTTTATCCTTGGTTTGCCGAGAACTCGGAGGGGTAAGGACTCGATTATGGTGGTAGTTGATCGATTCTCGAAGATGGCGCATTTTATTCCGTGTCACAAGACTGATGATGCAACTAAAGTGGCTGATTTGTACTATAGAGAGATCGTTCGATTACATGGAATACCTCTTACTATTGTTTCAGATAGAGATGTGAAGTTTCTTAGTTACTTCTGGAAAACGTTATGGCGTTTGATGGGGACTAAGCTTCTTTTCAGTACATCACACCATCCACAAACAGATGGTCAGACCGAGGTAACCAACCGTACTCTAGGGAGTCTATTGCGAGGATTGGTTAGTAAAAGCACAAAGGATTGGGATATCAAATTGGCGCATGCTGATGCGTATAGAGGGGGGGTAAAAATTATAATAAATTTCAGCGGGGATTATGAATAAATTCCGTTCAATAACAAGCCCGAAAATAAAAATAACGGGGATTCAAGTCACGCATTGGCAACAAAGACAAGCGCGCGAAACGAGGAAGACGGACTCCCAAGACCACGAAATGGGCTGCCGTGTGAAATGGGTGGCGGAAATTCAAATCCTATTTCTTTTACTTGCCTCGCAATCTATGTTGTCAATGTAGTTTTTTTCACATAAAATTAATTTAGTAAAAGGTGCTAGGAACTAGGTTGATTACATTCAATATGGGTCAAAGTGTAGTCACCCCTCCATCCCCCCTACTCGGCCAAAGGGCTATATAAGCCATATTTGTAGATCATTTTTATTCATGTTGGAAGAAATTAAAATTTGAGATTGTTTTTCCGAAATTGTCTTGTCTTCTTGTGTTGCTACACGAGTTGGTTTGGCTCAAGAGGTCGGAACGAGTTTTTCGTACCTTGCTTGAACTTAGGACGTGCTCCAAGGTTTAAGTCGAATTGTTTGACGCGTATCGAACAATTCACCCATTGTTATCGCTATAGGTCTAGCGGTAGCAAATATCTCCAAAGTTCACACAAAAACAAAAAAAGAAATTCAAATCACTATTCACGTGTACTGTTCACAGGCACTATTCATCAAAAAAAAACTCAAAAAAAATATTTATCCGTCAAAATTCGTGAAAATGGCCCTTAACAACGAGCAATTGCCAAAATCAAGTCAAGTCGCTTCCGCACCCATACCGTATATCTGCAAGTGGTATCGAGCTTGGCTCTCGATTTCCCAAAATCTTGACGATCCTATCGCGGCAACATCCGAACTTGAAGACTCATTCTTGAAATGTGAGTGGTTAACCTTTTCTTGTTTAAATGACGATAAGGACCCGTTCCTTGATCTGAACAACCCGCCTATTTTTGACGAGGAGCCCATGGAGTTCGACTCACCCTTATTTATTCCATCAGAAAACCCTATTCTCCATCAAACTCCCTCTCAAAATAATCCAATCAAACCCATAACCACCCTATTGCCCCTTTTCACGGTTGAAAGGCAAACAACCGGGAAACGAATTGGTCCAACGAAACTCACGCCACCAGGAGTCTCGCCGCCCCAATCCAACGGACACGGTGGTTGGCTTGTTTCATCCTCGCAATCAACGGACTCCTCCGAGTCATTGGCGGCCGACACCACCAGCAGCGGCGGGAGCAAAGACCGGGGACAGCAGCGGCGGTAGTCACGGTTCTAGTAGCGAGGAATTTGAGGAGAGTGATTCCGAGAAGGAAGGAGAGAAAACCGACTCCGACAATAGCAGCGGCAGCAGCGGTGACGACTCCAGTGAGGGTTTAGAAACCGAAACAGAGGAGGAAAGCCAAGAGAATTCCGGGAACCAATTTGTTGATATCGAAGGTATGGATTCTCCGTCAAAACCATCTCCGGTTAGTGTGTTGAGAGCCGCGGCAGTGGGGGCGAAACCAGGCCCTAGTAATGCGGAGAAACCCGAAGAAAATTCCGACCCTTGGCCGAAAGATTGGATTGGATTGAACCCATACTCGAAGTGGAACCGCAAGGAAGTGGGAACTATTTTTCACGAATCAATCGGGAGTAACGGACCAATCAACACCGACGAAGAGGATAGCACGGCTACTTCCCGCCCTCCAAAACGACTTAAAAGAATAGCCCTACGCAAAAAAAGAAGGTACAAGAATCGGGGCGATTCTTTTTGAAGAAAGGGAGAGTTGATGCGTATAGAGGGGGGGTAAAAATTATAATAAATTTCAGCGGGGATTATGAATAAATTCCGTTCAATAACAAGCCCGAAAATAAAAATAACGGGGATTCAAGTCACGCATTGGCAACAAAGACAAGCGCGCGAAACGAGGAAGACGGACTCCCAAGACCACGAAATGGGCTGCCGTGTGAAATGGGTGGCGGAAATTCAAATCCTATTTCTTTTACTTGCCTCGCAATCTATGTTGTCAATGTAGTTTTTTTCACATAAAATTAATTTAGTAAAAGGTGCTAGGAACTAGGTTGATTACATTCAATATGGGTCAAAGTGTAGTCACCCCTCCATCCCCCCTACTCGGCCAAAGGGCTATATAAGCCATATTTGTAGATCATTTTTATTCATGTTGGAAGAAATTAAAATTTGAGATTGTTTTCTCTGAAATTGTCTTGTCTTCTTGTGTTGCTACACGAGTTGGTTTGGCTCAAGAGGTCGGAACGAGTTTTTCGTACCTTGCTTGAACTTAGGACGTGCTCCAAGGTTTAAGTCGAATTGTTTGACGCGTATCGAACAATTCACCCATTGTTATCGCTATAGGTCTAGCGGTAGCAAATATCTCCAAAGTTCACACAAAAACAAAAAAAGAAATTCAAATCACTATTCACGTGTACTGTTCACAGGCACTATTCATCAAAAAAAAACTCAAAAAAAATATTTATCCGTCAAAATTCGTGAAAATGGCCCTTAACAACGAGCAATTGCCAAAATCAAGTCAAGTCGCTTCCGCACCCATACCGTATACGCTGCACATGCTGAATTCGCTTATAATCGTACACCATCAATGACGACAGGACGAGCTCCATTCGAGATTGTCTATGGCGTGAATCCATACCTGCCAATCGATTTAGTGCCCATTCCAAAGAAAGATGTGTTAAGTTTTGAAGCCAAAGAAAGACAAGCTGCATTTCTCCGAGTATGTGAACAAGTTCGAGCTCAAATTGAGAAGGCAAATGCTAAATACAAAGAGAAGGCTAATAAACATCGAAAGCAGCCTGTTTTCAAAGAAGGTGATCTTGTGTGGTTACATTTGAGAAAGGAACGATTTCCGTCCAAAAGGAAGAATAAGTTGATGCCGCGAGCAGATGGTCCATTCAAGATCCTCGAATGTTATGGTTCTAACGCATACAAGCTGGAGTTGCCGAGTGAATATGGTGGGGTGAGCGCGACATTCAATGTAGGCGACCTATCACCATATCTAGAAGACGAGGATTTGAGGGCAAATTCTCAAAAAGAAGGAGAGAATGATGCAGGAGCATGTTCGGAACAAGCAAATGAGATCCTTATTAGTCGAAATGTAACTCAACTAGTAAAAGGATTTGAGCTTGGATCGAGTAATGTGTTGATGCTAAAATGGGAAGGTATGGGAGCTGCATAACACGGCTCTGGAGTTGCATATCACGGCTCCTAGGATGATTAGGATACACGGTTTCCTAAATCGTGTAGAATAATAAGTTAGTTAATTACTATTTCTAATAAAGTTAGGAAAGCTAGATTTTCCTAATCCTAGTCAAATTAGAATACCCTAAATCTGATTGTATTCTAGTTTTTAGTATTTTAATTACTTTCCTAGTTAGTTTAGGAAAGGGGAATAATTTTCCTAGTTAGTTTAGGAAAAGGAAAGATAGCTTAATTTCCAAGCTAGGGTTTGGGTCGAATTGTGACCTCGTTTAGGAGTATATTAGGCCGTGTATGATCAGAGAAACACCATCGAATTTCCAGCAATAAAATTGTTTACATTTGTGAGCATTATTCTGATTAGGTTTGCGAGCTTAATCTTTAGATCTTCCTTGCGAGGTTGATTGCGTGAATCTGCGTTTGACACCTTGCGAGGTTAGGACTAGGAATTCACCATACTATCCAGGTTACATCCTTAATCACGAAATAATCAGTCCAAACAAATCAATTTCCGCTGCAAATTTACTAATTATCACGACATACACAATCACAGAATTAACAAACTCAAACGAACAGTTCAACGATCTGTTCATTCTCGTTTTTCCATACTGTTTTACATCAGACATGCTAAATGGGTGGAGTACTTGCAATCATTCACCTTTTCCAGCAAGTATAAAGAAGGAAAACAAAATGTAGTGGCAGATGCACTATCAAGGAGGCACTCCTTACTGTCAACTATGGGAACCAGGGTCCTTGGTTTTGAGTTCATGAAAGAGATGTACAAGGAAGACCCTGACTTCTCTGAGGAGTGGATCACACAGTTTGAAGGGCATAGGGTTCCAGGGAACAAATACTTGCTGCATGATGGGTTTCTTTTCCAAGGGAACAAGCTCTGTGTTCCAAGGGGTTCCTACAGGGACCTCCTAATCAGGGAAGTCCATTCAGGAGGCTTAGGAGGGCATTTTGGTGTTCAAAAGACACTGGACATACTACAAGAACAGTTCTATTGGCCAAGAATGATGGGGGATGTCCAAAATGTTCTCAGGAGATGTTCAGTATGTCAAATGGCTAAGAGTTCTTTCCAAACTGGTCCATATATCCCATTACCAGTACCAAGTAGACCATGGGAGGATGTGAGCATGGATTTTATTGTTGCATTGCCAAGGACACAGAGAGGAAAGGATTCAGTCATGGTTGTTGTTGATGAGTTGGTAAAATGGCCCATTTTATAGCTTGCAAGAAGACAGAAGATGCCGCCGGTGTTCTTTGAGCATGTACACGAAAAGAGATTGTGAGGCTTCATGGAGTTCCAAAGACAATTGTTTCAGATAGAGATACAAAGTTCATGAGTTACTTTTGGAAAACTCTATGGAAGCTGCTCAAAACCAAACTGCTGTTCAGTACATCTCACCATCCCCAAACAGATGGCCAAACTGAGGTCACCAACAAAACCTTGGGTAGGATTCTGAGATGTCTTGTAAACAAGAGTCTAAAAGATTGGGACATCAAATTAGCAGCAGCAGAATTTGCCTTCAACAGATCACCATCAACTGCTACTGGTCATAGTCCTTTTGAGGTTGTCTATGGGATTAACCCCCTAATGCCTGTAGACTTATCTTCTGTGCCAAGAAATGAGGTGAATCATGATGCTAAAGCCAGGGCAGAACAACTGCTGAAGCTCCATGAAACTGTGAAAAGGGAGATTGAGAAGACCAATGAGAAGTACATGAAACAGTCCAAGGTGCCTCAGAAAAGGAAAGAATTTGTTCCAGGGGATTTGGTCCTGGGTTCACTTAAGAAAGGAGAGATTTCCAAGAAGAAGAAAGAACAAGTTAATGCCAAGAGTGATGGCCCCTTTGAAATTATTGAGAGGATTGGTCCAAATGCCTACAAAGTGGATCTACCAGGAGAGTATGAGGTGCATGGCACTTTCAATGTAGGTGACCTAAGTCCATATTATGAAGATCTTTGAGGGGGAGGAGTCACAGGCTTGAGGACAAGCCCTGTTCAACCAGGGAGGTTGCAGCAGGAGCCACCGACCAGGACACCCCACAAATGCAAGCAGGCCAAGACAGCACCACACCCACTTCAGGAAGCAACCAAACTGGGCTAAGTTTAGTGGCTAATGGATACAAGTACAAGCCCAACCACCAGCTGCCACCATGGCCAGCTGGTTGGTCACTAAACTAGGCTCAGAAAAGTCCTAAGGGTCCAAGGAAGAATCACAGTGAAAGTCCTAGAAATCCAAGTTGGATGAATCGCAAACAAATGACAAACAACAAAAGCAACCTTTCCATTTCTGGCTAAACCATGAGGAAAAAGCATGCAAAGAACTTTTGGCTTGTCTTCCCATATACCTGATACAACCTAGAGCCAATTTTAATGCCAAGGACTCAATCATTTCGTCCTCAAGTGCCTACATTCAAGAAAAGCCAAAGCAATGCAAAGAAAGGACCACAACCTGTCATGTCACACCGCATTTCTCTTTTGTTTTCATTCCAGTTTACAATTAAGAGCTTTTAAACCGTTGTAATATTGTACTTGGACTCTTACCAGCATGTGAGGAGGGATCTTGACCCTTGGATGTAGTTTATTTTCAAGTTTGTAACCTAAAAGGGCCTATATAAGGACCTCAACTCGGGATCGTTGTAACACGGTGATTTATGAATGAAACCTGAGTTTTCTCTCAAATTTAAACCTCTTAATCTTGTGCTTAGTCTGTAGATTAGAGTCAGGCTTGATAATAACCTGTGCTTAGACTGTGGTTATTGATTAAGTACCTGTTAGTAGAGTCTAAACTTTCTGTCTTTGCCGAGATCGTGGTTAGTTTAGCTTTCTTTGTTGCTTGATTGAGATTTCCTGTGTTAATCTGTGGAATTTCTTAACTCAAGTTCCCTAAATTATTAGCTTAATTCCCTGTGAGTATTCTGTGGGTTTTTCAGTTGATAATTATATCCAAAGTTCCCTCCTTTCAGTCACTATCCCAGAACTGTCTCAATTGCAGTCCTTTGTGTCTATCAGTCAGTTCAAAAAATTACTTTGAGTCCTCTAAAAATCCTGGAGTTTTGCTCAGAGTTAGTTCTCATATCCAACTAAATTATTGTCAAGTTTCATGATTTTAGGAGGTCATGTCATATTTTTATTAGCTAGCACAAGTTTATAGCATTCCTGAGAAACTGTCTTTGGTTTGCTGGTTTGTTTGTTGTATTTGTCTAAACCCTTGGACATTACACTGCACATAAGGACTAAAGAACAAGGACAAATGGTTCACACAACGAGTCACAAGGACTAATGAGTAAGGACAAATAGTAAACACAACGAGTCACAAGGACTAATGAACAGGGACAAATGGTTCACACAACGAGTCACAAGGACTAATGAACAAGGAAAATGCTTCAAACAACAAGTCACAACAACAAGGACAAATGGTTTACACAACGAGTCACAAGGACTAATAAACAAGGACAAATGGTTCACACAAGGAGTCACAAGGACTAATGAACAATGAAAAATGGTTCACACAACAAGTCACAATAACAAGGACAAATGGTTTACCCAATGAGTCACAAGGACTAATAAACAAGGACAAATGGTTAACATAACTAATTACAAGGACTAATTAACAAGGATAAATGGTTCACACAACAAGTCACAAGGACTAATTAACAATGACAAATTGTTTACAAAACGAGTCACAAGGACTAATGAACAAGGACAAATGGTACACACAACGAGTCACAAGGACTAATGAGTAAGCATAAATAGTTTACACAACGAGTCACAAGGACTAATGAACAGGGACAAATGGTTCACACAACGAGTCACAAGGACTAATGAACAAGGAAAATGCTTCACACAACAAGTCACTTCAACAAGGACAAATAGTTTACACAACGAGTCACAAGGACTAATGAACAGGGACAAATGGTTCACACAACGAGTCACAAGGACTAATGAACAATGAAAAATGTTTCACACAACAAGTCACAATAACAAGGACAAATGGTTTACACAACGAGTCACAAGGACTAATTGGCAAGGACAAATGGTTTAAACAACGAGTCATAAGGACTAAAGAACAAGGACAAATGGTTCACAAAACGAGTCACAAGGACTAATGAGTAAGGACAAATAGTAAACACAACGAGTCACAAGGACTAATGAACAGGGACAAATGGTTCACACAACGAGTCACAAGGACTAATGAACAAGGAAAATGCTTCAAACAACAAGTCACAACAACAAGGACAAATGGTTTACACAACGAGTCACAAGGACTAATAAACAAGGACAAATGGTTCACACAAGGAGTCACAAGGACTAATGAACAATGAAAAATAGTTCACACAACAAGTCACAATAACAAGGACAAATGGTTTACCCAATGAGTCACAAGGACTAATAAACAAGGACAAATGGTTAACATAACTAATTACAAGGACTAATTAACAAGGATAAATGGTTCACACAACAAGTCACAAGGACTAATTAACAATGACAAATTGTTTACAAAACGAGTCACAAGGACTAATGAACAAGGACAAATGGTACACACAACGAGTCACAAGGACTAATGAGTAAGCATAAATAGTTTACACAACGAGTCACAAGGACTAATGAACAGGGACAAATGGTTCACACAACGAGTCACAAGGACTAATGAACAAGGAAAATGCTTCACACAACAAGTCACAACAACAAGGACAAATAGTTTACACAACGAGTCACAAGGACTAATGAACAGGGACAAATGGTTCACACAACGAGTCACAAGGACTAATGAACAATGAAAAATGTTTCACACAACAAGTCACAATAACAAGGACAAATGGTTTACACAACGAGTCATAAGGACTAATTGGCAAGGACAAATGGTTTAAACAACGAGTCATAAGGACTAAAGAACAAGGACAAATGGTTCACAAAACGAGTCACAAGGACTAATGAGTAAGGACAAATAGTAAACACAACGAGTCACAAGGACTAATGAACAGGGACAAATGGTTCACACAACGAGTCACAAGGACTAATGAGTAAGGACAAATGGTACACACAACGAGTCACAAGGACTAATGAGTAAGGACAAATAGTTTACACAACGAATCACAAGGACTAATGAACAGGGACAAATGGTTCACACAACGAGTCACAAGGACTAATGAACAAGGAAAATGCTTCACACAACAAGTCACAACAACAAGGACAAATAGTTTACACAACGAGTCACAAGGACTAATGAACAGGGACAAATGGTTCACACAACGAGTCACAAGGACTAATGAACAATGAAAAATGGTTCACACAACAAGTCACAATAACAAGGACAAATGGTTTACCCAAGGAGTCACAAGGACTAATAAACAAGGACAAATGGTTAACATTACGAGTTACAAGGACTAATAAACAAGGACAAATGGTACACACAACGAGTCACAAGGACTAATTGACAAGGAAAAAAGGTTTACACAACAAGTCACAATAACAAGGACAAATGGTTTAAACAACGAGTCACAAGGACTAATAAACAAGGACAAATGGTTTAAACAACGAGTCATAAGGACTAAAGAACAAGGACAAATGGTTCATGAAGGAAATGTAGATTCATATACATATTTAACATACTCATATATGTCTAATTAATTTGTCATAAAATTAAAATGGATCTTATGCATGCAAACAATAATATAAATAGAGGAGAAATCATGTCCTTACAAAATGGATTTCGGCTATTAGGGCACAAGAGAGATCACCTATCTCTTCTTGTTCTTGAGCTATTCCAATGGAAGAACAAAGATCTAAGTGCAAGATCTCTCCCTATGCTTAATACCCAAGGCTTCTCTTAATTTAATTAATATTACAAAACTAGTATAATATTAATCAATGGTGAAAAATGGAACCAAAAATATTTATAAACTCTTATCTTATTTTCGGTTTTTAGAGAGATGATGAGGAGGATTTTATTCTCTCTAAAACTAGTATTTTGGATGAGTTAGTGGAATGAATTAATCTCTAACACATTTTAGAGTAATAGGTAAATTAAATTGAAAAACCAATGATGGTTTTTCACTTAAAAAACCGGGTAGAAGGGAAGGCTTTTAGGGGAGCCAATGCATGAACACTTTTGTCTTCACAAGGAGTAGTAGGGTTGCATGGCTAAAAAGCAAAACAATCATTATGTTTAGCTACTAATTAAACAATTAATTAGCTTAATCCTCTTCCTATATTTCGGTCCATTTGGTAATATGGAATCCATATTATTTTTGTCAATTGTCTATATGTTACATGTCACATGTCACATATATTTGTTATGTAATTTTTAGCTTATTAAAAATCAACGCATTAATAAAAATACGTCACATACAAAAATCGACTTAGTAATATCACAATTACTAGTACCAAAATATTTTACCAATTATAAATTACAACTGATTGTATTTATAACAATTCATTCAATTTTAATTGTTACATTAAACAATTATTTCATCCGAGTAATGATACAATTCAATCACTCAGACCGTATCATTTTTAATCATATTTTAATATGATACGTAAATTTTACTTCCAAAATCGTCCGTTAATTTTCAAATAATTTAATTAACTCGTAACATTATACGATTAATTAAATAATCAATTAAGAGTGTTGCCCTTTAGGTATGACCTAGGGGGTCAACTGATCACCACCGTCACACGACAGTAATGTCAAACTCTAGTCAGCCAATCATTACCGATATATGTTGACCAGTTGACAGTAACAAAATTACTTCCCAATTGTATTCATTTTAATGAGACTTAAACATGTGATCATTATGATCATGATCGTGATCGCATTATTGTCGGAGGACACATATTCCAACAATCTCCCACTTGTCCTCGACAAGTGTGCGTCACCAATTCTCTTGTCCTATTACTATCTCCCACTCAATGCAAGGTGTCTTTCAGGTCGTACTTGCAAGTGATCATATCGAGAGTGGTTTCCTCGATCTGGAGAATAACTGATTGACCGGATTTATCCACTCTGGATACCTTCCGAGCGTGGCCACGCATTTCGATTCATTACTCCTCGAGTGGCCCCGAGATATTGTTATAACCCCGACTAGGGGTGGACAATTCCTATCGCACTCATTCCCTTCGACTAGCCACAGCCATCATAACCCAAAATATGCCCATTTGACCCCATTTACGAAGGTCGTAGTAACACAAATCAAAGCTAATCAAACTCGTGCCATCTTAGGTGAATAGTCTTTAGTCAAAAGAATCGACTCATTTTGAATACTATAGTAGCTCTCGCCACGACCAGGCTATATAAATTTGCGTAACTCTATAAGCGGTCATAAGGCCCGACGAAAGTTCCTAACAACCGCCTATGTGATCGACTAGTCATCTCACATGACCGTATGGCACTTGAACTTGCCATCAATCGCCTCACACTCTAGTCACTTCGAGACGTCACCTCATATAAGTAACTATGGGCAAAACAATGTTAATCCATGTTCACTTTAACGGGGTTCAATTGTCTCCACAACCCGTTTGGATGTAACAATGTACAAGGTGAGTTAATAATAACTCAAACGACAAATGTCGACATCACACTCGGGTAGTCAATATCATATTACAACCTTGTGATGTTTATCATAAGTGTAAACACTCATTGATTGCAATAGAAGTTTAACATCCCATGTGTCCATGTGTTCAAACTTCTTACACTTGCTTCTTCCTTTACATTCATGTTCTCTCTCATAACATGAATCTTACCAAGCACACATCAAGGTTCCCAACCTTGGTTTCGGTTCTTTAACTTGAAAGAACTTTCTTATCGATCATCTCATAACGAACGAATTTGCTATGAATAATACAACTTGCACCGATCAAGTATTTCATCCACATACAATGCACTAGGTATATGTTTTGTAGAATCTTGTAACAATTGACAAGATTATTTAGCATAGCACTTCTCATAAGTCCTAGCTTTTACTAGGAGAGATTGTTATTGAATAACCTCTTATTCAACCAAGCATCTTTCCAAAACTTCTCATTTCTCTTTCTAGGCTTGAAAGAATTGGGATTCTCATAAATCCTCATATTGTTCTCGGATTTTCTATAATATGTGCAACTTCTTGAAACATAATAGAACATTCCGTCAAACACTGAAATCGCTCATCGGATTCTACTCGAGAATTCATGACGTTTTTATTATGGCTCACCGAGTCAATCATCATGCTCTTATGCATATGATTCATAATTGGACATGTACATGATTATTCTAATGGCGGAAACATTAGTTACTAATAATCATGAGATCAACCGTTCTCAGGTTCAATGAACTACCATGACTGCTAATGGTAATCCCATTTTTCATTCATATGAATAACTTATGTAAATGTTGATACGATGTGTATCTCTTTAATACTAATCCAACATCTCATGATGTAATTGGATTCATCATTGTCCATTTTCATCCAGAATTGAAAACTCAAAAGCTTCTTTATGAAGGAAGGTATTAGCTCGTCATTCTTTAATGAGTAATGAGTTTTATACATTCAAGGATGATAGCTCCCACTAAATTCCATGTCTTCACATGAGAATTTCCCAACTCCCACTCAATTCTACATATTTCAAAATTGACTTCTCAATCGAAATTTGTCAAGAATATAAATATAAATCGCTTTGCCAAGTTACTAGGATAAAACCATATATGTTCCCATCATATCCTTTCAAAATGCCTATTTTGAAGTGGTCTCATCTCAACCTTACGGAAAGAGATTTTAAATCTCTAACACACTCATGTCATAATGATGTGTAGCAATGTCATTATTCAAATACAAATAATATTTAGAATAGGTCCTTTGGAATACCCTTTCGAAAGGAGGTTTAACCATTTCATAGCGAGGTTAAACAATGACATTTGCGTGGTTAAAACGTTGGCTATTGAAGATATCAGAATATCAATCTTTGCAACTTGATCATAACTAGTATGTTACTATGATTCATTTAGGCTCTTAAGTAAAACTCATGATTGAAACTATTGGTCAATTGATTCATAACCTTAGTCAAAAGCTTGTTAAGACTTTACATTAGTCATTTTTCTTCCAAAACTTCTTTTGGTCTCCTCGTGTAGTAATCTTGAGAATAAACTTTTATGATTACTTCACTTGGTCTCTTAAGTCATTTAGAACTAACTCGAGACTATAGATCTCATCTATTTGGTATACTATGTAAATAGATATACCTTCATTCAAATCATTCTCTCTTGCGTAGATCTTCATTTACACAAGTACACAATTCTTGCCTTGTGGGTTGTGTTGTGTCCTCATTTTTCTCCCACTCTATCTTTAGAATGAATACACTAAACATTCAAAGATAGCATATGAGACATAAATTAATGATGTTGAAGTATAAGGAGAACTACCTCATAGGTTGACTAATAAAGAAAAAAAAGGATTTCATATATGTACTTGGTGATTGACGAATAATACACAAGCATTAAGCATGTGGACATATAATGAAACCCGTCATTATATTTGTCTATTAGATCACTTTAAGTGAATAATCTTATGTTTCAAAACGCAAGCAATTTAAAGATGAAATTTAGAACATTAAAAGGATAAATGATAAAACGGGTGACTTGGGTTGCAAACCAAGTCACCATCATCCAAAATACAAACCATTATCCAAAATACCTTTCCATGTCGAACACGGAAACTTAAAGTTCTAAAAATTCAAAACATAACTTAAAATAAGACAATGAAAAACAAAGCTCCATAAAAGCTATCCTTAGCTTCTCCATGGTTTATCATGCTTGTTTTTCTTTTCCCTTGTCTTTGCTTGGTGGAGGCCCTATTTACAATAAAAAGGGAGATACATTATCACAACTTTGCATCATAATACCATAGTTGAATTAGAAACATAAAAGAAGGTTAGCCATTTACCTACTGGAGTGATCTTTCCAGCTTTGATATCACCAAGGTATTTGGAACAATTCCTCTTCCAATGTCCCATGCCATTACAATAATGGCATTTGTCAAGAGGACCCTTCTTGACTTTGGAGGTGCTAGCTTCACAAGACTTAGCTTTGGTGAATGTGGGAGCTTGCTTCTTGCCCTTTCTCCCATTCTTCTTGAACTTCCCCTTACTCTTAGTGCTTATGTTAAGCACATCCTTGGGAGGGTTCACATTTAACCCCATGTCCCTCTCGGCTTGCACAAGTAACTTGTGCAACTCCTCAAGAGACACATCCTTGTCTTGCATATTGAAATTCACCCGGAATTGCACATATGCCTTAACCTTAGACAAGGAGTGTAGAATCCTATCTACGATGAGTTCTTTGGGGATTTCAACATTTTGAATCTTCAAGGTCTCGACAAGCTCCATGAGTTTGAGCACATGAGGGCTAACCTTTTGGCCCTCTTTGAAGTCGAGATCAAAGAATGTCGCGGCCGCCTCATATTGGACGATCCGCGGAGTTTGTGAAAACATGGTCACAAGTTTGGAGTAAATCTCATTAGCATTGCCCATTTTGAAGGCTCTCCTTTGGAGTTCCGCCTCCATCGCAAATATCAATACATTTTTCATTGCGGCGGACTCCTTTTGGTAAGCCTCATAGGCTTCCCT
The DNA here is from genome assembly GCF_048544455.1 of Silene latifolia. Taxonomy (NCBI): domain Eukaryota; kingdom Viridiplantae; phylum Streptophyta; class Magnoliopsida; order Caryophyllales; family Caryophyllaceae; genus Silene; species Silene latifolia. The sequence goes on from NC_133531.1 coordinate 50,172,033, forward strand.
AGTGGCCGCGGTGGACCTAGTGGAGGGCTCGGGTGGAGAGGCCTCGGTAAGGTAACGAAGCTTGTCGTCACCCTCGGCGGCTAATTTGAGTTGGGCATCCCACTCGGAGAAATTTGACCCATTCTTTTCAAGTTTACATCGATCCATAAAGGATCGGAGCCAAGATGAAGTAGCGAGTGGTGTAGCATTAGGAGTTGGTGTTGCCATTTGTTATGAATAAGAAGTGGTCTACAAAACAAAATATAAGGAGTAAAACAATTGTCGTTTTAATTATACTTGTAAAAATGTATGATTTAAACAAGTTTTAAGCATTTTTCTAGTGACCTCTACCCAACTAGATAAATGATTCCAAGACCCAAATTCATATCGATTTAGGCACGGTAGGGCCGATTCATCCTTTATCAATATAACTCGGTGGATTAACGTTTAATCGATTCTACTCTTAGAACTCTTGGTCGATAATATTACATTAACATATATCTTTAGCCCAAAACACATTCGACAAGGGCACGGTAGGGCCGATACATCCCTTATCAAAAACTTTTGTTGAGGTCAATCCAAATTTCGAATAAATGTGTCCATGATCCAAATCCATATCAACTTGGGCACGGTAGGGCCGATACATCCCTTATCAACATGAATTCGGTGGATTAACATTCATCACCCACTTCCCCTACGTAACAAGGTTTGTACCCGGTAGGGCCGAGTGCACTCCCTCGCGAAATAGGTTTTCATGGTTTCTACTATTTGGTAAGGCTATATCTTAATTAATTGTTTTAGCGAGAGGTCATGTCAATTTATTATCTATCACGTTTTAAGTGAACTAAAGCGGTGAACTACGATAATTCTAATTGACACGGTCGATAAACTCGATAAATAAGACAATGCATGTTTAGTTATGGCGATTTAGCGATGCATGTGACATAAAATAAAATGCAAGCATAAAATAAATAAATAAATCCTAGTATGGCCTTTCCTAAAATAGAAAAACTATTAATCTATTACATATTCGGAAACCAACTCCATTGGTCCCTTGAACTTCGGTTGTGGCACACATCTCGAGGTAACACCGTCTTTATGTATCGCCATTCTTGAAGAAATCCGCCTTTTGGAACTCCGGAATGAATAAAATTACATAATAAATTACATAATTTCCTATTATACATTTGTAACTAAAATAAAATAAATCTATTAAATTACAAAACGGTGATACGAGATCACAATAAAAATTACAACCGAATCGATATTCCCATTCATTTCGGGAAATACCTATTAAAATCTAAGGCCATACTAAGTAAAATTACATAATTCAAAATTACATAAATTAAAATTATGACAATCATAAAGAAAAATGCAGCATTATAATATGTATGAACATGCTCAATTTTTTATGCTAAATCGCCTTTTAATTAGCCAATATCGTATATTACTCGGTTTTTACGGATTTACGTGATTTCAACATTTTATAATCACAAAAATACATAAACTCATATTTATGCATAAGTTAATTACCCTAACCTCTTAGGACTCAAAATATAGTCTTCACTAATAATTTGACCATAATTAACTTTTATTTACAAAATTGTTCATAAATGGGCCAAAAATACAAAATTAAGCTATTAAACTTCAAATAAATCCAAAAATTCCAAATAAATTCAAAATTTGAAATTTAAATTCATGAACATTCTGGAAAAAATCCATGACACTCATAATGTTCAAAATCTTAGGTTAAAAATTTCGAAAATTTTCCGGAAAAACAATGTTGCGGTTTATCAATATTTAATAAAATAATCATAAAAACATGGAAAAAATTATTTTCATTAACTTTTCAATTTTAGATCTGAAAAATATAATAAAATGCAACATTAGACGTTTTTCCTAAGTCATAGATTATATTTTATTAATTTTCATTAATAATGTCACTATTTATGCCATTTTTCTTCAAAAATTCATAAATCATGCTAAAAGACTTCTTTATAGCCAATTATTTTACACACATCTTGTAAAATTGCATGTGACAACATATAAATTTTCTATGACCAGATTCGAAATTTAACTCATATTAACCTATTTTTCTCTTAAATCCATATTTAATAATGAAAAAATCATTTTTCGAGCATAACAAGTGCAAAAATTATGAAAAATTACAGGTTATCTCAAAATAATATATGTAACAACATATCCAAAGACCAAGTGAAAATTCGAAGTATAGCTAATTTTCGACCAAAAATGACATTTTAACTCATAAAATCACATTTAAATGTCATTATTATTAAATATGAACAATAAAAATCCGAAAAATTAACCAAAATATCCTAAAACATTTTAGGACCAGAAATATTAACATGCATGTAATTATTTCGTGATATATCATAATAACACAAATTTTACAAGTTTTATTTTGTTATTCATATAACTCGGAAAAACTTTTAACCAATTTGCATGCAAACAACCGTGGCTCTTGATACCGATTGAAGGAAATGTAGATTCATATACATATTTAACATACTCATATATGTCTAATTAATTTGTCATAAAATTAAAATGGATCTTATGCATGCAAACAATAATATAAATAGAGGAGAAATCATGTCCTTACAAAATGGATTTCGGCTATTAGGGCACAAGAGAGATCACCTATCTCTTCTTGTTCTTGAGCTATTCCAATGGAAGAACAAAGATCTAAGTGCAAGATCTCTCCCTATGCTTAATACCCAAGGCTTCTCTTAATTTAATTAATATTACAAAACTAGTATAATATTAATCAATGGTGAAAAATGGAACCAAAAATATTTATAAACTCTTATCTTATTTTCGGTTTTTAGAGAGATGATGAGGAGGATTTTATTCTCTCTAAAACTAGTATTTTGGATGAGTTAGTGGAATGAATTAATCTCTAACACATTTTAGAGTAATAGGTAAATTAAATTGAAAAACCAATGATGGTTTTTCACTTAAAAACCGGGTAGAAGGGAAGGCTTTTAGGGGAGCCAATGCATGAACACTTTTGTCTTCACAAGGAGTAGTAGGGTTGCATGGCTAAAAAGCAAAACAATCATTATGTTTAGCTACTAATTAAACAATTAATTAGCTTAATCCTCTTCCTATATTTCGGTCCATTTGGTAATATGGAATCCATATTATTTTTGTCAATTGTCTATATGTTACATGTCACATGTCACATATATTTGTTATGTAATTTTTAGCTTATTAAAAATCAACGCATTAATAAAAATACGTCACATACAAAAATCGACTTAGTAATATCACAATTACTAGTACCAAAATATTTTACCAATTATAAATTACAACTGATTGTATTTATAACAATTCATTCAATTTTAATTGTTACATTAAACAATTATTTCATCCGAGTAATGATACAATTCAATCACTCAGACCGTATCATTTTTAATCATATTTTAATATGATACGTAAATTTTACTTCCAAAATCGTCCGTTAATTTTCAAATAATTTAATTAACTCGTAACATTATACGATTAATTAAATAATCAATTAAGAGTGTTGCCCTTTAGGTATGACCTAGGGGGTCAACTGATCACCACCGTCACACGACAGTAATGTCAAACTCTAGTAAGCCAATCATTACCGATATATGTTGACCAGTTGACAGTAACAAAATTACTTCCCAATTGTATTCATTTTAATGAGACTTAAACATGTGATCATTATGATCAACAGTCGTGATCGCATTATTGTCGGAGGACACATATTCCAACAGTTCACACAACGAGTCACAAGGACTAATGAGTAAGGACAAATAGTTTACACAAGGAGTCACAAGGACTAGTGAACAGGGACAAATGGTTCACACAACGAGTCACAAGGACTAATGAACAAGAAAAATGCTTCACACAACAAGTCACAACAACAAGGACAAATGGTTTACACAACGAGTCACAAGGACTAATAAACAAGGACAAATGGTTCACACAAGGAGTCACAAGGACTAATGAACAATGAAAAATGGTTCACACAACAAGTCACAATAACAAGGACAAATGGTTTACCCAATGAGTCACAAGGACTAATAAACAAGGACAAATGGTTAACATAACTAATTACAAGGACTAATTAACAAGGATAAATGGTTCACACAACAAGTCACAAGGACTAATTAACAAGGACAAATTGTTTACAAAACGAGTCACAAGGACTAATGAACAAGGACAAATGGTACACACAACGAGTCACAAGGACTAATGAGTAAGTATAAATAGTTTACACAACGAGTCACAAGGACTAATGAACAGGGACAAATGGTTCACACAACGAGTCACAAGGACTAATGAACAAGGAAAATGCTTCACACAACAAGTCACAACAACAAGGACAAATAGTTTACACAACGAGTCACAAGGACTAATGAACAGGGACAAATGGTTCGCACAACGAGTCACAAGGACAAATGAACAATGAAAAATGGTTCACACAACAAGTCACACTAACAAGGACAAATGGTTTACCCAATGAGTCACAAGGACTAATAAACAAGGACAAATGCTTAACATAACGAGTTACAAGGACTAATTAACAAGGATAAATGGTTCACACAACAAGTCACAAGGACTAATTAACAAGGACAAATAGTTTACAAAACGAGTCACAAGGACTAATGAACAAGGACAAATGGTACACACAACGAGTCACAAGGACTAATTAACAGGGAAAAAAGGTTCACACAACAAGTCACAATAACAAGGACAAATGGTTTACACAACTAGTCACAAGGACTAATAAACAAGGATAAATGGTTGAAACAACGAGTCATAAGGACTAAAGAACAAGGACAAATGGTTCACACAACGAGTCACAAGGACTAATGAGTAAGGACAAATAGTTTACACAACGAGTCACAAGGACTAATTAAAAAGGACAAATGGTTCACACCAGGACCAAGGACTAAAGAACAAGGATAAATGGTTCACACAACGAGCCACAAGGACTAATGAACAAGGACAAATGGTTCACACAACGAGTCACAAGGACAAATGGTTAACTTAACGAGGACAAATGGTTCACACAACGAGCCACAAGGACTAATAAACAAGGTCCAATAGATTACACAACGAGTCACAATGACTAATGAACAAGGACAAATGGTTCACACAACGAGTCACAAGGTCTAATGAACAATGAAAAATGATTCACACAACAAGTCACAATAACAAGGACAAATGGTTTACCCAATGAGTCACAAGAACTAATAAACAAAGACAAATGGATAACATAACGAGTTACACGGACTAAAGAACAAGGATAAATGGTTCACACAACGAGTCACAAGGACTAATGAACAAGGTCAAATAGTTTACACAACGAGTCACAAGGACTAATGAACAAGGACAAATGGTTCACACAACGAGTCACAAGGACTAATGAACAATGAAAAATGGTTCACACAACAAGTTACAATAAAAAGGACAAATGGTTTACCCAATGAGTCACAAGAACTAATAAACAAGGACAAATGGTTTACACAACGAGTCACAAGGACTAATGAACAAGGACAAATGGTTAACACAACGAGTCACAAGGACTAATGAACAAAGAAAAATGGTTCACATAACAAGTCACAATAACAAGGACAAATGGTTTACACAACGAGTCAAAAGGACCAATAAACAAGGACAAATGGTTTAAACAACGAGTCATAAGGACTAAAGAACAAGGACAAATGGTTCACACAACGAGTCACAAGGACTAATGAGTAAGGACAAATAGTTTACACAACGAGTTACAAGGACTAATGAACAGGGACAAATGGTTCACACAACGAGTCACAAGGACTAATGAACAAGGAAAATGCTTCACACAACAAGTCACAACAACAAGGACAAATGGCTTACACAACGAGTCACAAGGACTAATAAACAAGGACAAATGGTTCACACAAGGAGTCACAAGGACTAATGAACAATGAAAAATGGTTCACACAACAAGTCACAATAACAAGGATAAATGGTTTACCCAATGAGTCACAAGGACTAATAAACAAGGACAAATGGTTAACATAACTAATTACAAGGACTAATTAACAAGGATAAATGGTTCACACAACAAGTCACAAGGACTAATTAACAAGGACAAATTGTTTACAAAACGAGTCACAAGGACTAATGAACAATGACAAATGGTACACACAACGAGTCACAAGGACTAATGAGTAAGTATAAATAGTTTACACAACGAGTCACAAGGACTAATGAACAGGGACAAATGGTTCACACAACGAGTCACAAGGACTAATGAACAAGGAAAATGCTTCACACAACAAGTCACAACAACAAGGACAAGTAGTTTACACAACGAGTCACAAGGACTAATGAACAGGGACAAATGGTTCACACAACGAGTCACAAGGACAAATGAACAATGAAAAATGGTTCACACAACAAGTCACAATAACAAGGACAAATGGTTTACCCAATGAGTCACAAGGACTAATAAACAAGGACAAATGGTTAACATAACGAGTTACAAGGACTAATTAACAAGGATAAATGGTTCACACAACAAGTCACAAGGACTAATTAACAAGGACAAATAGTTTACAAAACGAGTCACAAGGACTAATGAACAAGGACAAATGGTACACACAACGAGTCACAAGGACTGATTAACAGGGAAAAAAGGTTCACACAACAAGTCACAATAACAAGGACAAATGGTTTACACAACGAGTCACAAGGACTAATTGGCAAGGACAAATGGTTGAAACAACGAGTCATAAGGACTAAAGAACAAGGACAAATGGTTCACACAACGAGTCACAAGGAGTAATGAGTAAGGACAAATAGTAAACACAACGAGTCACAAGGACTAATGAACAGGGACAAATGGTTCACACAACGAGTCACAAGGACTAATGAACAAGGAAAATGCTTCACACAACAAGTCACAACAACAAGGACAAATGGTTTACACAACGAGTCACAAGGACTAATGAACAGGAACAAATGGTTCACACAAGGAGTCACAAGGACTAATGAACAATGAAAAATGGTTCGCACAACAAGTCACAATAACAAGGACAAATGGTTTACCCAATGAGTCACAAGGACTAATAAACAAGGACAAATGGTTAACATAACTAGTTACAAGGACTAATTAACAAGGATAAATGGTTCACACAACAAGTCACAAAGACTAATTAACAAGGACAAATAGTTTACAAAACGAGTCACAAGGACTAATGAACAAGGACAAATGGTACACACAACGAGTCACAAGGACTAATGAGTAAGGACAAATAGTTTACACAACGAGTCACAAGGACTAATGAACAGGGACAAATGGTTCACACAACGAGTCACAAGGACTAATGAACAAGGAAAATGCTTCACACAACAAGTCACAACAACAAGGACAAATAGTTTACACAACGAGTCACAAGGACTAATGAACAAGGACAAATGGTTCACACAACGAGTCACAAGGACTAATGAACAATGAAAAATGGTTCACACAACAAGTTACAATAAAAAGGACAAATGGTTTACCCAATGAGTCACAAGAACTAATAAACAAGGACAAATGGTTTACACAACGAGTCACAAGGACTAATGAACAAGGAGAAATGGTTAACACAACGAGTCACAAGGACTAATGAACAAAGAAAAATGGTTCACATAACAAGTCACAATAACAAGGACAAATGGTTTACACAACGAGTCACAAGGACCAATAAACAAGGACAAATGGTTTAAACAACGAGTCATAAGGACTAAAGAACAAGGACAAATGGTTCACACAACGAGTCACAAGGACTAATGAGTAAGGACAAATAGTTTACACAACGAGTTACAAGGACTAATGAACAGGGACAAATGGTTCACACAACGAGTCACAAGGACTAATGAACAAGGAAAATGCTTCACACAACAAGTCACAACAACAAGGACAAATGGTTTACACAACGAGTCACAAGGACTAATAAACAAGGACAAATGGTTCACACAAGGAGTCACAAGGACTAATGAACAATGAAAAATGGTTCACACAACAAGTCACAATAACAAGGACAAATGGTTTACCCAATGAGTCACAAGGACTAATAAACAAGGACAAATGGTTAACATAACTAATTACAAGGACTAATTATCAAGGATAAATGGTTCACACAACAAGTCACAAGGACTAATTAACAAGGACAAATTGTTTACAAAACGAGTCACAAGGACTAATGAACAATGACAAATGGTACACACAACGAGTCACAAGGACTAATGAGTAAGTATAAATAGTTTACACAACGAGTCACAAGGACTAATGAACAGGGACAAATGGTTCACACAACGAGTCACAAGGACTAATGAACAAGGAAAATGCTTCACACAACAAGTCACAACAACAAGGACAAGTAGTTTACACAACGAGTCACAAGGACTAATGAACAGGGACAAATGGTTCACACAACGAGTCACAAGGACTAATGAACAATGAAAAATGGTTCACACAACAAGTCACAATAACAAGGACAAATGGTTTACCCAATGAGTCACAAGGACTAATAAACAAGGAAAATGGTTAACATAACGAGTTACAAGGACTAATTAACAAGGATAAATGGTTCACACAACAAGTCACAAGGACTAATTAACAAGGACAAATAGTTTACAAAACGAGTCACAAGGACTAATGAACAAGGACAAATGGTATACACAACGAGTCACAAGGACTTATTAACAGGGAAAAAAGGTTCACACAATAAGTCACAATAACAAGGACAAATGGTTTACACAACGAGTCACAAGGACTAATTGGCAAGGACAAATGGTTTAAACAACGAGTCATAAGGACTAAAGAACAAGGACAAATGGTTCACACAACGAGTCACAAGGACTAATGAGTAAGGACAAATAGTAAACACAACGAGTCACAAGGACTAATGAACAGGGACAAATGGTTCACACAAGGAGTCACAAGGACTAATGAACAATGAAAAATGGTTCGCACAACAAGTCACAATAACAAGGACAAATGGTTTACCCAATGAGTCACAAGGACTAATAAACAAGGACAAATGGTTAACATAACTAGTTACAAGGACTAATTAACAAGGATAAATGGTTCACACAACAAGTCACAAAGACTAATTAACAAGGACAAATAGTTTACAAAACGAGTCACAAGGACTAATGAACAAGGACAAATGGTACACACAACGAGTCACAAGGACTAATGAGTAAGGACAAATAGTTTACACAACAAGTCACAATAACAAGGACAAATGGTTTACCCAATGAGTCACAAGGACTAATAAACAAGGACAAATGGTTAACATAACTAATTACAAGGACTAATTATCAAGGATAAATGGTTCACACAACAAGTCACAAGGACTAATTAACAAGGACAAATTGTTTACAAAACGAGTCACAAGGACTAATGAACAATGACAAATGGTACACACAACGAGTCACAAGGACTAATGAGTAAGTATAAATAGTTTACACAACGAGTCACAAGGACTAATGAACAGGGACAAATGGTTCACACAACGAGTCACAAGGACTAATGAACAAGGAAAATGCTTCACACAACAAGTCACAACAACAAGGACAAGTAGTTTACACAACGAGTCACAAGGACTAATGAACAGGGACAAATGGTTCACACAACGAGTCACAAGGACTAATGAACAATGAAAAATGGTTCACACAACAAGTCACAATAACAAGGACAAATGGTTTACCCAATGAGTCACAAGGACTAATAAACAAGGAAAATGGTTAACATAACGAGTTACAAGGACTAATTAACAAGGATAAATGGTTCACACAACAAGTCACAAGGACTAATTAACAAGGACAAATAGTTTACAAAACGAGTCACAAGGACTAATGAACAAGGACAAATGGTATACACAACGAGTCACAAGGACTTATTAACAGGGAAAAAAGGTTCACACAATAAGTCACAATAACAAGGACAAATGGTTTACACAACGAGTCACAAGGACTAATTGGCAAGGACAAATGGTTTAAACAACGAGTCATAAGGACTAAAGAACAAGGACAAATGGTTCACACAACGAGTCACAAGGACTAATGAGTAAGGACAAATAGTAAACACAACGAGTCACAAGGACTAATGAACAGGGACAAATGGTTCACACAAGGAGTCACAAGGACTAATGAACAATGAAAAATGGTTCGCACAACAAGTCACAATAACAAGGACAAATGGTTTACCCAATGAGTCACAAGGACTAATAAACAAGGACAAATGGTTAACATAACTAGTTACAAGGACTAATTAACAAGGATAAATGGTTCACACAACAAGTCACAAAGACTAATTAACAAGGACAAATAGTTTACAAAACGAGTCACAAGGACTAATGAACAAGGACAAATGGTACACACAACGAGTCACAAGGACTAATGAGTAAGGACAAATAGTGCAGTGTAAACACCAGGGGTTCACAATAAATCAGAGTTTAACAAAGTTTGCAGCAGAAATGGGACACATTCAGAAATTCTGATGAATGCAATAAACTTCTAATTTGTGGATAAAATAGCAAATAAACCTCACAAATTCTGAAACTTGGTCACAATTAAGATTGAGACTTAATGTGATACTGATAAAAGTTTCAAGATCAAACAAGGACTCAAGCTATGATAACAGACTACTCACTTAGCCAAGACATGAACTTAATACGTTCATAACAAGGATAAAAGAAATGATTTTGTGGTTGATTTTTTGGTTTAAGTTTGCAATAAATAAAGGATATAATTAAAGACTCAATTTCCACAGTCCAAGCACAGGAAATTAGATCAGTAATTTAGGGAATTTAGTTGACAAATACCACAGTCTATGCACAGGTAAATATCAATCTAAATGAACAACAAAGAAGTAAACAATTCATGACCTAGCATTGTAATTGTTTATGCTTTGCCACAGGTGATTAATCAACACTTAGAGAAGTGTTATTAAGCCTGACTTGTTAACAAGAAGCAATGCTCAAGCTAAGAAGATTTAAACTGGAGAAAGTATTCTCTGGTTTTGTTTTTCATTTCATCAAAGTCTGAATATTACAATGCATAAGAGGCTCCTTATATAGGGCCTTTGGTCAGATCTTGGCCCTTAAACTAAAGCAATTATCTAAGGCCAAGATTAACCTTAGGAAACAAACAAACTTCATTGACTTATCTTACAAATAGAGTACGAAATAATAAGGGAAAACAACTGAAAAATAAACAACAATTTCAGATGATAGTGACAGCTTGCATTGCTTGGGACAGTGTGTGTTGGCTTGGAGTTGAGGACAAAAAGGTTTTAATTGTCTTTGGCTTCTTCCTCAGTAGGCACCCAAAACATCAAGGTTTCATCTGCTTAAAAGCTCCAACATTCTTTAAAGTGCTTTAGTAAAACAGGCTCTTGTTTTGCCATAAAAAGAAAGTTTGCTTTTCTTCCTTTTCTGGTTTGTTGATGAGCATGTGAGTTGGGTTTTGTACTCTAGAAGTTTGTCATTGCCTATCCCTTGATATGAGGACAATGTTGAGATCATATGACAGCTTGGACGAATTATTTTAAGGCACCTTAGAGGATTAAATTATCCTTGCCAAGAACAGATGTTAAGAACAGGCCCTTTGACATGCAGAAACATACCCTTCTTGCAGACGGCGCAACTCCTTGCTTAGGTTGAATTAGCCTCCCTCCCTTATACCAAAAGAAGGATACATGACTTAGCTATCCTCTGCAACTGGAATTACTTAAAATAATGCCCTAGAACTTGAATTATTGAAGTTTGAGTGAGGACAGGTCAATTCAGAAATGCATAGCATTCTCCTGTGCAGCAGCTTGTTCTTGTAAAAATTGTATCTCCTTGCTCAAGTTGGATAAAAATACCCATGATAGCTCAAATGAAAGCTAATGAAGTTAGCTTTCACCTCAAAAAAGAATTACTCAAAAAGAACGGTTAAATCTTGAGTTATGCAGGTTTGAGTGACAACAGGTCATTTCAGAAAACAGCATTGCATTCCTGCGTGACAGTCTTTGAAGCTTCATTCTGAGAAATCTACACATTGACTTCTGTTGATTCCAACTCCATAGGAAAGTAGACTTCTTCAAGATTTTATCCATATAAAGAACATAAATTTTAAGCAAGTAGAACTCTAGATATGAACAGTTGAATTCAGAACTGAAATTCTGAGACCGTTGGAGCATTTCAGGTTTCTTAAATCCATTTCTTGATCAAAATAAGGGCACCAAAGTTTGTTGTCCTTTGGCATCAACCCATGGTCATTCCTTGGCATTAAAAATGAGAGACCCCTAGGCCTTGCTCCTGCTGCAACCTCCCCTGGTTCAAAAGAATTTGACCTCAAATTCTGTTGGTTAAAAAAGGACATCTCTTTTACCTCATAGCCATTTATGATCATCCTCAGTAAGGGAGTATAACACTTCTGCATTATCAGGTATTGAATGTGATTGAACCCTCCTGGATCAAAGATTAACATGAACTGCCTTGGTATAATATAATTGGCAGCCTCATGTTCAGGACATGGCATGTTCAACATAGAGAGGAACAAAAGGATCACCATAGGTTGCCATGCCACTTTCGTGAGTCTGTGAGTCTTGCCCCAAAATTCAATTCATAGGATGGTCTTCTTTGAAGTGCAGTACCAACCTCAATTTCAGATCGTTTGCTCAAGAGAGAGCTAGAATTTCCACCTGGATCATAGGTTGGCATCATGTGGTTTGGTTCAGGGGTAGGCACAAAGATCCAATCGGATGGCTTACCCACCCAAGCACTCCTTGGTTTTCCTGGATCAAATACTAAGGGGTTGTTGCTGTTTTGAGTAGTTGTCCTTAGTACAGTTAGGACTGGACAAAAGTGACTCATCTGATCCATATCACCACAAACAGGTGGCTTCAACCTGCACTAAAACGGCGAGGTGGTCCATAATCAGCCCAAAACAGTTTCAAAAACGCAGCAAGAACACCAACAAAAAGCAAGCTAGAACAAGGTTTAAAAACACACGGAATGCAACAATGCAATGGACCGTTGCATTCAACAACTTAAAACAAGAAAATAACATTACAAGAACTTGAAATAACCATGAAAACAACAGACCAAAGGACTGTTTAAACGACACAACAAGGGATAAAAACGAGACTTAACAGTCCCACGGACTGTTTAAAAGACACAAAACAGGCTGTTTTTTGGGAGTTTGTTTGCTCTCGGTTTTGGGTTGTTTTGTGAGGTTTTATTTGAAACATAAAATGAAAGATATGACTTAAACAAGATCACAAAGCATGTTTAAGCCTAGGATAATACTCTTCCAAAGCACTAAGCAAATGGAAAGAGTCATCTCCAAGCACTAAGCAAAGGAGGTTGTTCTAGCACTAAGCAAAGAACTAAACAAAGGGGTTTTCAAAAACCTCACATTTTCATTTCTCATATACTTCAAATCTGAATGTTTTACAAGGGAATTGAGCTCCTTATATAGATGCTCAAGTTACATCCAAACCATTCATCTAAAAGCAAATCTAAAGGCTACAAATTAAAGAGGAACAAAACAAAAATACAAAAGCTGAAAAATTACACCTAATAACTAGTTATAAGAGTACAAAATACAACATAGGCAGCCATATAGGACGTGAGGCGAGGTTGTTCTAGCACTAAGCAAAGAACTAAACAAAGGGGTTTTCAAAAACCTCACATTTTCATTTCTCATATACTTAAAATCTGAATGTTTTACAAGGGAATTGAGCTCCTTATATAGATGCTCAAGTTACATCCAAACCATTCATCTAAAAGCAAATCTAAAGGCTACAAATTAAAGAGGAACAAAACAAAAATACAAAAGCTGAAAAATTACACCTAATAACTAGTTATAAGAGTACAAAATACAACATAGGCAGCCATATAGGACGTGAGGCAGCAGCATGGGATGCTGTTGGTTGCTTTTTAATTGTTTTGGACTCTTTAGAAGACAAAAAGAGGGACCATATAATGTCATTTGTCCATGGAATCTTGCAATTGTGCTTCACCCTTTTATCTTGCAAAACATGGCTGCCAAGACACCAATTTTCGGCCATGTAATCTGATTTTGTCCAAACTCCCTTTGTTGAGAAAAGTTTGTCCTCAAACTTTCGCGATTAAGAACATGGTACTACAAAAGACGATTTCAAAAACAAATACAATTTCAGAAAAATGTAGTATAGATGTTAAAGAGGGAAACAACAAGAGCCCATTCTAGTCAAGCACTTAGCAAAGACCGAACCCTCTTGTTAGCCAACTCGACCCGAGCAACACACAAGTGCTCGAACCAAAGCCAACACCCACAAATCAAGCCACGCACAGATTTGTGGTGTCACACCCTAGAACACCAAGGACCACCATTTCCCAAGATCGTCTTGGTTTAAGAAAACGCAAGAGCCGAAGCTCTGATACCACTTTGCACTAAAACGATGAGGTGGTCCTTAATCAGCCCAAAATAGGCCAAAAAAACGCAGCAACCATACGACAAAAATCAACTCGAAAATGGGCTGTTTTGGAGTAGTAATGTCTCGGTTTTAAGGGGGGCTGTTTTGGGAGGTTTTATTTGAAACATAAAATGAAAGATATGACTTAAACAAGATCACAAAGCATGTTTAAGCCTAGGATAATACTCTTCCAAAGCACTAAGCAAATGGAAAGAGTCATCTCCAAGCACTAAGCAAAGGAGGTTGTTCTAGCACTAAGCAAAGAACTAAACAAAGGGGTTTTCAAAAACCTCACATTTTCATTTCTCATATACTTCAAATCTGAATGTTTTACAAGGGAATTGAGCTCCTTATATAGATGCTCAAGTTACATCCAAACCATTCATCTAAAAGCAAATCTAAAGGCTACAAATTAAAGAGGAACAAAACAAAAATACAAAAGCTGAAAAATTACACCTAATAACTAGTTATAAGAGTACAAAATACAACATAGGCAGCCATATAGGACGTGAGGCAGCAGCATGGGATGCTGTTGGTTGCTTTTTAATTGTTTTGGACTCTTTAGAAGACAAAAAGAGGGACCATATAATGTCATTTGTCCATGGAATCTTGCAATTGTGCTTCACCCTTTTATCTTGCAAAACATGGCTGCCAAGACACCAATTTTCGGCCATGTAATCTGATTTTGTCCACAACCTTGAAGCTCTTGGCACAAATATTTCAGATGTATTCAATCCCTTCCCCAATTCAATCAAGACATAACAATGACATTTTGGGCTTTGAAATTCCTCACAACTCACAATATTACTCCATGGCATTTGGTAAAGGTTGCAATTTTCTTGATCAGTTTTTGTCTCAAATGTGTATGGAGTTGTACTCAATTGAACTAAGATGGTTTGCATTCTTTTCAGCATGTGAGAATGAAAATGTGGCATTGAAAGAACACATCTCAGACTTCTCAAGCAACTATGACTGAAATTTGGACAGTGTTTGATGTGGGGTATAAAATTTGGAAATTTTGAGCAATTAAATTTGGAGTATTTCTTTTGTTTACTTACATTTGGACTCCAAGATTTCTGATCATCAAGCAAGGTCAGAAATTTACTCATAACAAGGTTCAAAGGTTCATGTAGTCTCTTGTTGATGTAAGTGTCCAAAGGACTTAGGTAAGTGCTCAAAATAGAACCTTTGACAGCAGGATTGTTCTGTGCTACATTAATTTGAACCATGCTGGTGTTAATATGCTCTTCTCCTGTTGAGTGTGTAAGAACAGGAGTCACACCCTCCTTGTCAGGGTATTGAGTATCCATGGACTCAAAACCAATGGTGTCCAAGGGATCTTCTGCATAAACATCACTCATCGACTCAATTTGGTGGGATCCAAATCCTTATCTATATGAGCATCATTTACTTGGCTCACTTCCTCACAGGGACTCTCAACAAGGTGTTTTGGGTGGTCAGGTAGGACACACACATTGTCTTTCACCATGACAAGAGAAGATAAGGTTCCATAAAAATTTGATCCTCATTGTTTCCCCTCACAACAGTCTCCTCATTCACTAAGCTGCTCTCAATCAATAGGCCTTCACTCTCAGTGGTGTTGGCTATGCTCTTTTCAACACAAGCAGTGGGCTCAGGTGTTTTGTCAAGTGAACAGGTGGCTTCTTGATACGAAAATGATGCCAGAACTGGTCGAAATGAACAGTCTCCGTGACTGTTCGATTATATCTTGTAAGAAAAGCGATCTTAGTAGTTGTTTACTCGGTTACTTGGCGCCCAAGGAAGAGGTGTCGAGACTTCTTTCCTAAAAGAAGTCATATCTTAATTGAATTAGTATAAGTTATTTATTTCCTATTTGTGTTAGAAGTTCTACTTTCCTAATTAGTAGCTTATTCGGTTTTAGGAAAGTTTACTAGTTTCCTAAATTCAGTTTTCCTATTATGTTTTAGAGAAGTATTTCTTATATCTTTAAGGAGTGTGTAATAAGGCAATTAGAATTGCCATAGAAGTCTTAATCTACACGAGTAGATCTAGGAGATCGGTTTAAGGAAGCTTGTTTCCTTAATCGCTTTAGGAGTCATTCTAGTTAGTATAAATAGGAGTCATTGTATTCTTATTTTAAGCAGGATATGATATATTGATTAAGAAAATTGAAGCTGTTGCTTTATTGTGTTTGCAAGTTTTGTAAACCCTAGGTTCGACGCGTTTCGTTCCAAATTGTTATTGTTTGACGCGTTTTCAAGCATTAACCCGAGTTATAATCAATAGGTCTTGATTATAGTTCACCATTGGTTGAGCTATAGGTCTAGCTCAAGCAAATATCCTTTTATTTTCTTGTTTCGTTTATATCACAAAAAAACACATAAAAATTACTAAGTTCTCGTTCTGAATCAGACAGTTCAATAAACCGTTCAAATCTTATAAATCCGACAATCAGACAGTCTTCAGCACTGTCCAGTTTTGTTAATTCCGCTGCAACTCTAACGAATCTTATTCTTTTGAGTAATTTTCGTATCATTTGGTATCAGAGCTTCGGCTCTTGATTTCCTTAAATTAAGACGGTCTTATGGGGATGATTGAGATGGTAGGCTACAAAGATTTATTCTTTCACGAAGAAATTCAAATGGAAGGTAACTATTTCTTAAATCTGGATTTACCTCCGTTCTTTGATGATTATGATGAGTCGTTGTTGCATAAAGGTGGAGAACGTGCTGTTTACAACGTTGGTTCTTCAATTGATTTCAATCGGCCTCCAAAATTTGATGTTTATGGTGATGGGGATACAGTTGTTTCTTTGGTCAAGGAGCCTTGTCATTTGTTTGCTTCTAGCCAGGAATTCGAATTATTTGAGAAGCCAATCGAGAGTACAATTAGTTCTAACGAGTTTCAGATTCGGCAAGTTTATTATTTGGCTGATTTTCAAGTACAAAAGGATGCTGCAACTTTGAGGGATCTGTCTTGTTTACATTGCTTGTTCGTCAATGGGTTTTGTAGGAGTCTATCAAGGGATGTGCACGGAGGGAGGAAGGGTGGAAGGCACAAACTAAAAAGGCACGAGAGGAGTTTGGAAGCAAACAAGATAGATGAGCTTGAAGTTTTTATTGAAGATGATGAACTAAAAGATAATTCAAGTTTATTAATATTTCTTATAAATGAATTTGCATCCAGGTTTGTGAAGTTCATATTTGATCCCGGAGGATTGAAGCATCATGAATTGAGGACAATTCCTTTCGAAGGGGAAGGGGATGATACGAAAATGATGCCAGAACTGGTCGAAATGAACAGTCTCCGTGACTGTTCAGTTATATGCGCAGAAGAAGCAGTCTTAGTAGTTGTTTACTCGGTTACTTGGCGCCCAAGGAAGAGGTGTCGAGACTTCTTTCCTAAAAGAAGTCATATCTTAATTGAATTAGTATAAGTTATTTATTTCCTATTTGTGTTAGAAGTTCTACTTTCCTAATTAGTAGCTTATTCGGTTTTAGGAAAGTTTACTAGTTTCCTAAATTCAGTTTTCCTATTATGTTTTAGAGAAGTATTTCTTATATCTTTAAGGAGTGTGTAATAAGGCAATTAGAATTGCCATAGAAGTCTTAATCTACACGAGTAGATCTAGGAGATCGGTTTAAGGAAGCTTGTTTCCTTAATCGCTTTAGGAGTCATTCTAGTTAGTATAAATAGGAGTCATTGTATTCTTATTTTAAGCAGGATATGATATATTGATTAAGAAAATTGAAGCTGTTGCTTTATTGTGTTTGCAAGTTTTGTAAACCCTAGGTTCGACGCGTTTCGTTCCAAATTGTTATTGTTTGACGCGTTTTCAAGCATTAACCCGAGTTATAATCAATAGGTCTTGATTATAGTTCACCATTGGTTGAGCTATAGGTCTAGCTCAAGCAAATATCCTTTTATTTTCTTGTTTCGTTTATATCACAAAAAAACACATAAAAATTACTAAGTTCTCGTTCTGAATCAGACAGTTCAATAAACCGTTCAAATCTTATAAATCCGACAATCAGACAGTCTTCAGCACTGTCCAGTTTTGTTAATTCCGCTGCAACTCTAACGAATCTTATTCTTTTGAGTAATTTTCGTATCACTTCTAAGGAGGTTTTGGTGGAAGGACAGTCCTTCCTTAGGTGACCAACTCCTTGACAGTGAAAACATTTCACTTTCTCCCTGGTTAAGTTCTTCTTGCACACAGGTGGGTTCATTTTGTTGTGTGGACAAATCATCTTCAAACTGGTCTGTTTTATGGTTTTTGTTTCTGGTTCATGACAGGCTTGGATGTTTGTCAATTTGGATTTCATGTTAGGCAGGGGTTTGGTACAAGGTTTGGCAATTTTATTGATGTTTAAGAGTTGCTGTTTTAAGTTCTCTCCCCTGGATTGTAGTTCACTCATTGTGGGAGAAAGAGTAAACTCCTTTCTCATGTGGGATTCTAGTTTATGCCAAGATCTAATCTTTCCCTTCCCTTCCATTTTTCTTTTGAGATTAAGAGTGGCATACCAAAGTAAAGCAGCTTCTTTCAAGCATGACACAACCAGTTCAAATTTCATTGACTCAGGTATGTATTGGTTCAAAAAATAACATTTGATTTCACACAACCATAAGACAAAACTTCTACTGGATTGACCATCAAAAGTAGGAAGTATGGGTGTTATACCTTTGGTGTTAAGTACAGGAGGTGGGTTTGAATGATCCCCATATACGCATGAGATACCCCAATACCGCTTCACAACCGGATGTTTCATTGGTGTAGTTCTGGTTTCTTCATGGTGAGGGCATGCTCCCCAAGACTCTTTCTTTCGTAAGAAGCATCAATGGAAGATGCTTTGGCCACCGATTTCTCCATGACAAATCAGTATGAGCATCAACTAAGACACTGAACAGATGCAAGCACAAACAGTTTGGAAAGTTATCTCTGGACAGGTTTTGTTTGGACAAAAGTTTGATTTTTGTTTGTCTAATGTCTCCCCAAGACTAACACAAGTAAGAACTGTGTTAGAACCTTGGCTCTGATGCCAATTTGCAGTGTAAACACCAGGGGTTCACAATAAATCAGAGTTTAACAAAGTTTGCAGCAGAAATGGGACACATTCAGAAATTCTGATGAATGCAATAAACTTCTAATTTGTGGATAAAATAGCAAATAAACCTCACAAATTCTGAAACTTGGTCACAATTAAGATTGGGATTAATGTGATACTGATAAAAGTTTCAAGATCAAACAAGGACTCAAGCTATGATAAACAGACTACTCACGGCAAAGCCACATGAACTTAATACGATTCATAACAAGGATAAAAGAAATGATTTTGTGGTTGATTTTCTGGTTTAAGTTTGCAACAAATAAAGGATATAATTAAAGACTCAATTTCCACGGTCCAATCACAGAAATTAGATCAAGTAATTTAGGGAATTTAGTTGACAAATACCACGATCTATGCACGGTAAATATCAATCTAAATGAACAACAAAGAAGTAAACAATTCACAAATTTAGCATTAATTGTTTATGCTTTGCCACAGGTGATTAATCAACACTTAGAGAAGTGTTATTAAGCCTGACTTGTTAACAAGAAGCAATGCTCAAGCTAAGAAGATTTAAACTGGAGAAAGTATTCTCTGGTTTTGTTTTTCATTTCATCAAAGTCTGAATATTACAATGCATAAGAGGCTCCTTATATAGGGCCTTTGGTCAGATCTTGGCCCTTAAACTAAAGCAATTATCTAAGGCCAAGATTAACCTTAGGAAACAAACAAACTTCATTGACTTATCTTACAAATAGAGTACGAAATAATAAGGGAAAACAACTGAAAAATAAACAACAATTTCAGATGATAGTGACAGCTTGCATTGCTTGGGACAGTGTGTGTTGGCTTGGAGTTGAGGACAAAAAGGTTTTAATTGTCTTTGGCTTCTTCCTCAGTAGGCACCCAAAACATCAAGGTTTCATCTGCTTAAAAGCTCCAACATTCTTTAAAGTGCTTTAGTAAAACAGGCTCTTGTTTTGCCATAAAAAGAAAGTTTGCTTTTCTTCCTTTTCTGGTTTGTTGATGAGCATGTGAGTTGGGTTTTGTACTCTAGAAGTTTGTCATTGCCTATCCCTTGATATGAGGACAATGTTGAGATCATATGACAGCTTGGACGAATTATTTTAAGGCACCTTAGAGGATTAAATTATCCTTGCCAAGAACAGATGTTAAGAACATGCCCTTTGACAGCATGCAGGAAACATACCCTTCTTGCAGACGGTGCAACTCCTTGCTTAGGTTCAATTAGCTTCCCTCCCTTATACCAAAAGAAGGATACATGACTTAGCTATCCTCTGCAACTGGAATTACTGAAAATAATGCCCTAGAACTTGAATTATTGAAGTTTGAGTGAGGACAGGTCAATTCAGAAATGCATAGCATTCTCCTGTGCAGCAGCTTGTTCTTGTAAAAATTGTATCTCCTTGCTCAAGTTGGATAAAAATACCCATGATAGCTCAAATGAAAGCTAATGAAGTTAGCTTTCACCTCAAAAAAGAATTACTCAAAAAGAACGGTTAAATCTTGAGTTATGCAGGTTTGAGTGACAACAGGTCATTTCAGAAAACAGCATTGCATTCCTGCGTGACAGTCTTTGAAGCTTCATTCTGAGAAATCTACACATTGACTTCTGTTGATTCCAACTCCATAGGAAAGTAGACTTCTTCAAGATTTTATCCATATAAAGAACATAAATTTTAAGCAAGTAGAACTCTAGATATGAACAGTTGAATTCAGAACTGAAATTCTGAGACCGTTGGAGCATTTCAGGTTTCTTAAATCCATTTCTTGATCAAAATAAGCGCACCAAAGTTTGTTGTCCTTTGGCATCAACCCATGGTCATTCCTTGGCATTAAAAATGAGAGACCCCTAGGCCTTGCTCCTGCTGCAACTAGTTTACACAACGAGTCACAAGGACTAATGAACAGGGACAAATGGTTCACACAACGAGTCACAAGGACTAATGAACAAGGAAAATGCTTCACACAACAAGTCACAACAACAAGGACAAATAGTTTACACAACGAGTCACAAGGACTAATGAACAGGGACAAATGGTTCACACAACGAGTCACAAGGACTAATGAACTATGAAAAATGGTTCACACAACAAGTCACAATAACAAGGACAAATGGTTTACCCAATGAGTCACAAGGACTAATAAACAAGGACAAATGGTTAACATTACGAGTTACAAGGACTAATGAACAAGGACAAATGGTACACACAACGAGTCACAAGGACTAATTGACAGGGAAAAAAGGTCTACACAACAAGTCACAATAATAAGGACAAATTGTTCTAAACAACGAGTCACAAGGACTAATAAACAAGGACAAATGGTTTAAACAACGAGTCATAAGGACTCAAGAACAAGGACAAATGGTTCACACAACGAGTCACAAGGACTAATGAGTAAGGACAAATAGTTTACACAACGAGTCACAAGGACTAATGAACATGGACAAATGGTTCACACAACGAGTCACAAGGACTAATGAACAAGGACAATGCTTCACACAACAAGTCACAACAACAAGGACAAATGGTTTACACAACGAGTCACAAGGACTAATAAACAAGGACAAATGGTTCACACAAGGAGTCACAAGGACTAATGAACAATGAAAAATGGTTCACATAACAAGTCACAATAACAAGGACAAATGGTTTACACAACGAGTCACAAGGACCAATAAACAAGGACAAATGGTTTAAACAACGAGTCATAAGGACTAAAGAACAAGGACAAATGGTTCACACAACGAGTCACAAGGACTAATGAGTAAGGACAAATAGTTTACACAACGAGTTACAAGGACTAATGAACAGGGACAAATGGTTCACACAACAAGTCACAAGGACTAATGAACAAGGAAAATGCTTCACACAACAAGTCACAACAACAAGGACAAATGGTTTACACAACGAGTCACAAGGACTAATAAACAAGGACAAATGGTTCACACAAGGAGTCACAAGGACTAATGAACAATGAAAAATGGTTCACACAACAAGTCACAATAACAAGGACAAATGGTTTACCCAATGAGTCACAAGGACTAATAAACAAGGACAAATGGTTAACATAACTAATTACAAGGACTAATTAACAAGGATAAATGGTTCACACAACAAGTCACAAGGACTAATTAACAAGGACAAATTGTTTACAAAACGAGTCACAAGGACTAATGAACAATGACAAATGGTACACACAACGAGTCACAAGGACTAATGAGTAAGTATAAATAGTTTACACAACGAGTCACAAGGACTAATGAACAGGGACAAATGGTTCACACAACGAGTCACAAGGACTAATGAACAAGGAAAATGCTTCACACAACAAGTCACAACAACAAGGACAAGTAGTTTACACAACGAGTCACAAGGACTAATGAACAGGGACAAATGGTTCACACAACGAGTCACAAGGACAAATTGACAGGGAAAAAAGGTTTACACAACAAGTCACAATAATAAGGACAAATTGTTTTAAACAACGAGTCACAAGGACTAATAAACAAGGACAAATGGTTTAAACAACGAGTCATAAGGACTAAAGAACAAGGACAAATGGTTCACACAACGAGTCACAAGGACTAATGAGTAAGGACAAATAGTTTACACAACGAGTCACAAGGACTAATGAACATGGACAAATGGTTCACACAACGAGTCACAAGGACTAATGAACAAGGACAATGCTTCACACAACAAGTCACAACAACAAGGACAAATGGTTTACACAATGAGTCACAAGGACTAATAAACAAGGACAAATGGTTCACACAAGGAGTCACAAGGACTAATGAACAATGAAAAATGGTTCACATAACAAGTCACAATAACAAGGACAAATGGTTTACACAACGAGTCACAAGGACCAATAAACAAGGACAAATGGTTTAAACAACGAGTCATAAGGACTAAAGAACAAGGACAAATGGTTCACACAACGAGTCACAAGGACTAATGAGTAAGGACAAATAGTTTACACAACGAGTTACAAGGACTAATGAACAGGGACAAATGGTTCACACAACAAGTCACAAGGACTAATGAACAAGGAAAATGCTTCACACAACAAGTCACAACAACAAGGACAAATGGTTTACACAACGAGTCACAAGGACTAATAAACAAGGACAAATGGTTCACACAAGGAGTCACAAGGACTAATGAACAATGAAAAATGGTTCACACAACAAGTCACAATAACAAGGACAAATGGTTTACCCAATGAGTCACAAGGACTAATAAACAAGGACAAATGGTTAACATAACTAATTACAAGGACTAATTAACAAGGATAAATGGTTCACACAACAAGTCACAAGGACTAATTAACAAGGACAAATTGTTTACAAAACGAGTCACAAGGACTAATGAACAATGACAAATGGTACACACAACGAGTCACAAGGACTAATGAGTAAGTATAAATAGTTTACACAACGAGTCACAAGGACTAATGAACAGGGACAAATGGTTCACACAACGAGTCACAAGGACTAATGAACAAGGAAAATGCTTCACACAACAAGTCACAACAACAAGGACAAGTAGTTTACACAACGAGTCACAAGGACTAATGAACAGGGACAAATGGTTCACACAACGAGTCACAAGGACAAATTGACAGGGAAAAAAGGTTTACACAACAAGTCACAATAATAAGGACAAATTGTTTTAAACAACGAGTCACAAGGACTAATAAACAAGGACAAATGGTTTAAACAACGAGTCATAAGGACTAAAGAACAAGGACAAATGGTTCACACAACGAGTCACAAGGACTAATGAGTAAGGACAAATAGTTTACACAACGAGTCACAAGGACTAATGAACATGGACAAATGGTTCACACAACGAGTCACAAGGACTAATGAACAAGGACAATGCTTCACACAACAAGTCACAACAACAAGGACAAATGGTTTACACAACGAGTCACAAGGACTAATAAACAAGGACAAATGGTTCACACAAGGAGTCACAAGGACTAATGAACAATGAAAAATGGTTCACATAACAAGTCACAATAACAAGGACAAATGGTTTACACAACGAGTCACAAGGACCAATAAACAAGGACAAATGGTTTAAACAACGAGTCATAAGGACTAAAGAACAAGGACAAATGGTTCACACAACGAGTCACAAGGACTAATGAGTAAGGACAAATAGTTTACACAACGAGTTACAAGGACTAATGAACAGGGACAAATGGTTCACACAACAAGTCACAAGGACTAATGAACAAGGAAAATGCTTCACACAACAAGTCACAACAACAAGGACAAATGGTTTACACAACGAGTCACAAGGACTAATAAACAACGACAAATGGTTCACACAAGGAGTCACAAGGACTAATGAACAATGAAAAATGGTTCACACAACAAGTCACAATAACAAGGACAAATGGTTTACCCAATGAGTCACAAGGACTAATAAACAAGGACAAATGGTTAACATAACTAATTACAAGGACTAATTAACAAGGATAAATGGTTCACACAACAAGTCACAAGGACTAATTAACAAGGACAAATTGTTTACAAAACGAGTCACAAGGACTAATGAACAATGACAAATGGTACACACAACGAGTCACAAGGACTAATGAGTAAGTATAAATAGTTTACACAACGAGTCACAAGGACTAATGAACAGGGACAAATGGTTCACACAACGAGTCACAAGGACTAATGAACAAGGAAAATGCTTCACACAACAAGTCACAACAACAAGGACAAGTAGTTTACACAACGAGTCACAAGGACTAATGAACAGGGACAAATGGTTCACACAACGAGTCACAAGGACAAATTGACAGGGAAAAAAGGTTTACACAACAAGTCACAATAATAAGGACAAATTGTTTTAAACAACGAGTCACAAGGACTAATAAACAAGGACAAATGGTTTAAACAACGAGTCATAAGGACTAAAGAACAAGGACAAATGGTTCACACAACGAGTCACAAGGACTAATGAGTAAGGACAAATAGTTTACACAACGAGTCACAAGGACTAATGAACATGGACAAATGGTTCACACAACGAGTCACAAGGACTAATGAACAAGGACAATGCTTCACACAACAAGTCACAACAACA
This sequence comes from Silene latifolia, assembly GCF_048544455.1. Taxonomy (NCBI): domain Eukaryota; kingdom Viridiplantae; phylum Streptophyta; class Magnoliopsida; order Caryophyllales; family Caryophyllaceae; genus Silene; species Silene latifolia. Next base: position 50,197,655 of record NC_133531.1, read on the forward strand.
AGGACAAATGGTTTACACAACGAGTCACAAGGACTAATAAACAAGGACAAATGGTTCACACAAGGAGTCACAAGGACTAATGAACAATGAAAAATGGTTCACATAACAAGTCACAATAACAAGGACAAATGGTTTACACAACGAGTCACAAGGACCAATAAACAAGGACAAATGGTTTAAACAACGAGTCATAAGGACTAAAGAACAAGGACAAATGGTTCACACAACGAGTCACAAGGACTAATGAGTAAGGACAAATAGTTTACACAACGAGTTACAAGGACTAATGAACAGGGACAAATGGTTCACACAACAAGTCACAAGGACTAATGAACAAGGAAAATGCTTCACACAACAAGTCACAACAACAAGGACAAATGGTTTACACAACGAGTCACAAGGACTAATAAACAAGGACAAATGGTTCACACAAGGAGTCACAAGGACTAATGAACAATGAAAAATGGTTCACACAACAAGTCACAATAACAAGGACAAATGGTTTACCCAATGAGTCACAAGGACTAATAAACAAGGACAAATGGTTAACATAACTAATTACAAGGACTAATTAACAAGGATAAATGGTTCACACAACAAGTCACAAGGACTAATTAACAAGGACAAATTGTTTACAAAACGAGTCACAAGGACTAATGAACAATGACAAATGGTACACACAACGAGTCACAAGGACTAATGAGTAAGTATAAATAGTTTACACAACGAGTCACAAGGACTAATGAACAGGGACAAATGGTTCACACAACGAGTCACAAGGACTAATGAACAAGGAAAATGCTTCACACAACAAGTCACAACAACAAGGACAAGTAGTTTACACAACGAGTCACAAGGACTAATGAACAGGGACAAATGGTTCACACAACGAGTCACAAGGACAAATTGACAGGGAAAAAAGGTTTACACAACAAGTCACAATAATAAGGACAAATTGTTTTAAACAACGAGTCACAAGGACTAATAAACAAGGACAAATGGTTTAAACAACGAGTCATAAGGACTAAAGAACAAGGACAAATGGTTCACACAACGAGTCACAAGGACTAATGAGTAAGGACAAATAGTTTACACAACGAGTCACAAGGACTAATGAACATGGACAAATGGTTCACACAACGAGTCACAAGGACTAATGAACAAGGACAATGCTTCACACAACAAGTCACAACAACAAGGACAAATGGTTTATACAACGAGTCACAAGGACTAATAAACAAGGACAAATGGTTCACACAAGGAGTCACAAGGACTAATGAACAATGAAAAATGGTTCACATAACAAGTCACAATAACAAGGACAAATGGTTTACACAACGAGTCACAAGGACCTATAAACAAGGACAAATGGTTTAAACAACGAGTCATAAGGACTAAAGAACAAGGACAAATGGTTCACACAACGAGTCACAAGGACTAATGAGTAAGGACAAATAGTTTACACAACGAGTTACAAGGACTAATGAACAGGGACAAATGGTTCACACAACAAGTCACAAGGACTAGTGAACAAGGAAAATGCTTCACACAACAAGTCACAACAACAAGGACAAATGGTTTACACAACGAGTCACAAGGACTAATAAACAAGGACAAATGGTTCACACAAGGAGTCACAAGGACTAATGAACAATGAAAAATGGTTCACACAACAAGTCACAATAACAAGGACAAATGGTTTACCCAATGAGTCACAAGGACTAATAAACAAGGACAAATGGTTAACATAACTAATTACAAGGACTAATTAACAAGGATAAATGGTTCACACAACAAGTCACAAGGACTAATTAACAAGGACAAATTGTTTACAAAACGAGTCACAAGGACTAATGAACAATGACAAATGGTACACACAACGAGTCACAAGGACTAATGAGTAAGTATAAATAGTTTACACAACGAGTCACAAGGACTAATGAACAGGGACTAATGGTTCACACAACGAGTCACAAGGACTAATGAACAAGGAAAATGCTTCACACAACAAGTCACAACAACAAGGACAAGTAGTTTACACAACGAGTCACAAGGACTAATGAACAGGGACAAATGGTTCACACAACGAGTCACAAGGACAAATTGACAGGGAAAAAAGGTTTACACAACAAGTCACAATAATAAGGACAAATTGTTTTAAACAACGAGTCACAAGGACTAATAAACAAGGACAAATGGTTTAAACAACGAGTCATAAGGACTAAAGAACAAGGACAAATGGTTCACACAACGAGTCACAAGGACTAATGAGTAAGGACAAATAGTTTACACAACGAGTCACAAGGACTAATGAACATGGACAAATGGTTCACACAACGAGTCACAAGGACTAATGAACAAGGACAATGCTTCACACAACAAGTCACAACAACAAGGACAAATGGTTTACACAACGAGTCACAAGGACTAATAAACAAGGACAAATGGTTCACACAAGGAGTCACAAGGACTAATGAACAATGAAAAATGGTTCACATAACAAGTCACAATAACAAGGACAAATGGTTTTCACAACGAGTCACAAGGACCAATAAACAAGGACAAATGGTTTAAACAACGAGTCATAAGGACTAAAGAACAAGGACAAATGGTTCACACAACGAGTCACAAGGACTAATGAGTAAGGACAAATAGTTTACACAACGAGTTACAAGGACTAATGAACAGGGACAAATGGTTCACACAACAAGTCACAAGGACTAATGAACAAGGAAAATGCTTCACACAACAAGTCACAACAACAAGGACAAATGGTTTACACAACGAGTCACAAGGACTAATAAACAAGGACAAATGGTTCACACAAGGAGTCACAAGGACTAATGAACAATGAAAAATGGTTCACACAACAAGTCACAATAACAAGGACAAATGGTTTACCCAATGAGTCACAAGGACTAATAAACAAGGACAAATGGTTAACATAACTAATTACAAGGACTAATTAACAAGGATAAATGGTTCACACAACAAGTCACAAGGACTAATTAACAAGGACAAATTGTTTACAAAACGAGTCACAAGGACTAATGAACAATGACAAATGGTACACACAACGAGTCACAAGGACTAATGAGTAAGTATAAATAGTTTACACAACGAGTCACAAGGACTAATGAACAGGGACAAATGGTTCACACAACGAGTCACAAGGACTAATGAATAAGGAAAATGCTTCACACAACAAGTCACAACAACAAGGACAAGTAGTTTACACAACGAGTCACAAGGACTAATGAACAGGGACAAATGGTTCACACAACGAGTCACAAGGACAAATGAACAATGAAAAATGGTTCACACAACAAGTCACAATAACAAGGACAAATGGTTTACCCAATGAGTCACAAGGACTAATAAACAAGGACAAATGGTTAACATAACGAGTTACAAGGACTAATTAACAAGGATAAATGGTTCACACAACGAGTCACAAGGACTAATGAACAGGGACAAATGGTTCACACAACGAGTCACAAGGACTAATGAACAAGGAAAATGCTTCACACAACAAGCCACAACAACAAGGACAAATGGTTCACACAACGAGTCACAAGGACAAATGAACAATGAAAAATGGTTCACACAACAAGTCACAATAACAAGGACAAATGGTTTACCCAATGAGTCACAAGGACTAATAAACAAGGACAAATGGTTAACATAACGAGTTACAAGGACTAATTAACAAGGATAAATGGTTCACACAACGAGTCACAAGGACTAATGAACAGGGACAAATGGTTCACACAACGAGTCACAAGGACTAATGAACAAGGAAAATGCTTCACACAACAAGCCACAACAACAAGGACAAATGGTTTACACAACGAGTCACAAGGACTAATGAACAGGAACAAATGGTTCACACAAGGAGTCACAAGGACTAATGAACAATGAAAAATGGTTCGCACAACAAGTCACAATAACAAGGACAAATGGTTTACCCAATGAGTCACAAGGACTAATAAACAAGGACAAATGGTTAACATAACTAGTTACAAGGACTAATTAACAAGGATAAATGGTTCACACAACAAGTCACAAAAACTAATTAACAAGGACAAATAGTTTACAAAACGAGTCACAAGGACTAATGAACAAGGACAAATGGTACACACAACGAGTCACAAGGACTAATGAGTAAGGACAAATAGTTTACACAACGAGTCACAAGGACTAATGAACAGGGACAAATGGTTCACACAACGAGTCACAAGGACTAATGAACAAGGAAAATGCTTCACACAACAAGTCACAACAACAAGGACAAATAGTTTACACAACGAGTCACAAGGACTAATGAACAAGGACAAATGGTTCACACAACGAGTCACAAGGACTAATGAACAATGAAAAATGGTTCACACAACAAGTTACAATAAAAAGGACAAATGGTTTACCCAATGAGTCACAAGAACTAATAAACAAGGACAAATGGTTTACACAACGAGTCACAAGGACTAATGAACAAGGAGAAATGGTTAACACAACGAGTCACAAGGACTAATGAACAAAGAAAAATGGTTCACATAACAAGTCACAATAACAAGGACAAATGGTTTACACAACGAGTCACAAGGACCAATAAACAAGGACAAATGGTTTAAACAACGAGTCATAAGGACTAAAGAACAAGGACAAATGGTTCACACAACGAGTCACAAGGACTAATGAGTAAGGACAAATAGTTTACACAACGAGTTACAAGGACTAATGAACAGGGACAAATGGTTCACACAACGAGTCACAAGGACTAATGAACAAGGAAAATGCTTCACACAACAAGTCACAACAACAAGGACAAATGGTTTACACAACGAGTCACAAGGACTAATAAACAAGGACAAATGGTTCACACAAGGAGTCACAAGGACTAATGAACAATGAAAAATGGTTCACACAACAAGTCACAATAACAAGGACAAATGGTTTACCCAATGAGTCACAAGGACTAATAAACAAGGACAAATGGTTAACATAACTAATTACAAGGACTAATGAACAATGACAAATGGTACACACAACGAGTCACAAGGACTAATGAGTAAGTATAAATAGTTTACACAACGAGTCACAAGGACTAATGAACAGGGACAAATGGTTCACACAACGAGTCACAAGGACTAATGAACAAGGAAAATGCTTCACACAACAAGTCACAACAACAAGGACAAGTAGTTTACACAACGAGTCACAAGGACTAATGAACAGGGACAAATGGTTCACACAACGAGTCACAAGGACAAATTGACAGGGAAAAAAGGTTTACACAACAAGTCACAATAATAAGGACAAATTGTTTTAAACAACGAGTCACAAGGACTAATAAACAAGGACAAATGGTTTAAACAACGAGTCATAAGGACTAAAGAACAAGGACAAATGGTTCACACAACGAGTCACAAGGACTAATGAGTAAGGACAAATAGTTTACACAACGAGTCACAAGGACTAATGAACATGGACAAATGGTTCACACAACGAGTCACAAGGACTAATGAACAAGGACAATGCTTCACACAACAAGTCACAACAACAAGGACAAATGGTTTACACAACGAGTCACAAGGACTAATAAACAAGGACAAATGGTTCACACAAGGAGTCACAAGGACTAATGAACAATGAAAAATGGTTCACATAACAAGTCACAATAACAAGGACAAATGGTTTACACAACGAGTCACAAGGACCAATAAACAAGGACAAATGGTTTAAACAACGAGTCATAAGGACTAAAGAACAAGGACAAATGGTTCACACAACGAGTCACAAGGACTAATGAGTAAGGACAAATAGTTTACACAACGAGTTACAAGGACTAATGAACAGGGACAAATGGTTCACACAACAAGTCACAAGGACTAATGAACAAGGAAAATGCTTCACACAACAAGTCACAACAACAAGGACAAATGGTTTACACAACGAGTCACAAGGACTAATAAACAAGGACAAATGGTTCACACAAGGAGTCACAAGGACTAATGAACAATGAAAAATGGTTCACACAACAAGTCACAATAACAAGGACAAATGGTTTACCCAATGAGTCACAAGGACTAATAAACAAGGACAAATGGTTAACATAACTAATTACAAGGACTAATTAACAAGGATAAATGGTTCACACAACAAGTCACAAGGACTAATTAACAAGGACAAATTGTTTACAAAACGAGTCACAAGGACTAATGAACAATGACAAATGGTACACACAACGAGTCACAAGGACTAATGAGTAAGTATAAATAGTTTACACAACGAGTCACAAGGACTAATGAACAGGGACAAATGGTTCACACAACGAGTCACAAGGACTAATGAACAAGGAAAATGCTTCACACAACAAGTCACAACAACAAGGACAAGTAGTTTACACAACGAGTCACAAGGACTAATGAACAGGGACAAATGGTTCACACAACGAGTCACAAGGACAAATTGACGGGGAAAAAGGTTTACACAACAAGTCACAATAATAAGGACAAATTGTTTTAAACAACGAGTCACAAGGACTAATAAACAAGGACAAATGGTTTAAACAACGAGTCATAAGGACTAAAGAACAAGGACAAATGGTTCACACAACGAGTCACAAGGACTAATGAGTAAGGACAAATAGTTTACACAACGAGTCACAAGGACTAATGAACATGGACAAATGGTTCACACAACGAGTCACAAGGACTAATGAACAAGGACAATGCTTCACACAACAAGTCACAACAACAAGGACAAATGGTTTACACAACGAGTCACAAGGACTAATAAACAAGGACAAATGGTTCACACAAGGAGTCACAAGGACTAATGAACAATGAAAAATGGTTCACATAACAAGTCACAATAACAAGGACAAATGGTTTTCACAACGAGTCACAAGGACCAATAAACAAGGACAAATGGTTTAAACAACGAGTCATAAGGACTAAAGAACAAGGACAAATGGTTCACACAACGAGTCACAAGGACTAATGAGTAAGGACAAATAGTTTACACAACGAGTTACAAGGACTAATGAACAGGGACAAATGGTTCACACAACAAGTCACAAGGACTAATGAACAAGGAAAATGCTTCACACAACAAGTCACAACAACAAGGACAAATGGTTTACACAACGAGTCACAAGGACTAATAAACAAGGACAAATGGTTCACACAAGGAGTCACAAGGACTAATGAACAATGAAAAATGGTTCACACAACAAGTCACAATAACAAGGACAAATGGTTTACCCAATGAGTCACAAGGACTAATAAACAAGGACAAATGGTTAACATAACTAATTACAAGGACTAATTAACAAGGATAAATGGTTCACACAACAAGTCACAAGGACTAATTAACAAGGACAAATTGTTTACAAAACGAGTCACAAGGACTAATGAACAATGACAAATGGTACACACAACGAGTCACAAGGACTAATGAGTAAGTATAAATAGTTTACACAACGAGTCACAAGGACTAATGAACAGGGACAAATGGTTCACACAACGAGTCACAAGGACTAATGAATAAGGAAAATGCTTCACACAACAAGTCACAACAACAAGGACAAGTAGTTTACACAACGAGTCACAAGGACTAATGAACAGGGACAAATGGTTCACACAACGAGTCACAAGGACAAATGAACAATGAAAAATGGTTCACACAACAAGTCACAATAACAAGGACAAATGGTTTACCCAATGAGTCACAAGGACTAATAAACAAGGACAAATGGTTAACATAACGAGTTACAAGGACTAATTAACAAGGATAAATGGTTCACACAACGAGTCACAAGGACTAATGAACAGGGACAAATGGTTCACACAACGAGTCACAAGGACTAATGAACAAGGAAAATGCTTCACACAACAAGCCACAACAACAAGGACAAATGGTTCACACAACGAGTCACAAGGACAAATGAACAATGAAAAATGGTTCACACAACAAGTCACAATAACAAGGACAAATGGTTTACCCAATGAGTCACAAGGACTAATAAACAAGGACAAATGGTTAACATAACGAGTTACAAGGACTAATTAACAAGGATAAATGGTTCACACAACGAGTCACAAGGACTAATGAACAGGGACAAATGGTTCACACAACGAGTCACAAGGACTAATGAACAAGGAAAATGCTTCACACAACAAGCCACAACAACAAGGACAAATGGTTTACACAACGAGTCACAAGGACTAATGAACAGGAACAAATGGTTCACACAAGGAGTCACAAGGACTAATGAACAATGAAAAATGGTTCGCACAACAAGTCACAATAACAAGGACAAATGGTTTACCCAATGAGTCACAAGGACTAATAAACAAGGACAAATGGTTAACATAACTAGTTACAAGGACTAATTAACAAGGATAAATGGTTCACACAACAAGTCACAAAGACTAATTAACAAGGACAAATAGTTTACAAAACGAGTCACAAGGACTAATGAACAAGGACAAATGGTACACACAACGAGTCACAAGGACTAATGAGTAAGGACAAATAGTTTACACAACGAGTCACAAGGACTAATGAACAGGGACAAATGGTTCACACAACGAGTCACAAGGACTAATGAACAAGGAAAATGCTTCACACAACAAGTCACAACAACAAGGACAAATAGTTTACACAACGAGTCACAAGGACTAATGAACAAGGACAAATGGTTCACACAACGAGTCACAAGGACTAATGAACAATGAAAAATGGTTCACACAACAAGTTACAATAAAAAGGACAAATGGTTTACCCAATGAGTCACAAGAACTAATAAACAAGGACAAATGGTTTACACAACGAGTCACAAGGACTAATGAACAAGGAGAAATGGTTAACACAACGAGTCACAAGGACTAATGAACAAAGAAAAATGGTTCACATAACAAGTCACAATAACAAGGACAAATGGTTTACACAACGAGTCACAAGGACCAATAAACAAGGACAAATGGTTTAAACAACGAGTCATAAGGACTAAAGAACAAGGACAAATGGTTCACAAAACGAGTCACAAGGACTAATGAGTAAGGACAAATAGTTTACACAACGAGTTACAAGGACTAATGAACAGGGACAAATGGTTCACACAACGAGTCACAAGGACTAATGAACAAGGAAAATGCTTCACACAACAAGTCACAACAACAAGGACAAATGGTTTACACAACGAGTCACAAGGACTAATAAACAAGGACAAATGGTTCACACAAGGAGTCACAAGGACTAATGAACAATGAAAAATGGTTCACACAACAAGTCACAATAACAAGGACAAATGGTTTACCCAATGAGTCACAAGGACTAATAAACAAGGACAAATGGTTAACATAACTAATTACAAGGACTAATTAACAAGGATAAATGGTTCACACAACAAGTCACAAGGACTAATTAACAAGGACAAATTGTTTACAAAACGAGTCACAAGGACTAATGAACAATGACAAATGGTACACACAACGAGTTACAAGGACTAATGAGTAAGTATAAATAGTTTACACAACGAGTCACAAGGACTAATGAACAGGGACAAATGGTTCACACAACGAGTCACAAGGACTAATGAACAAGGAAAATGCTTCACACAACAAGTCACAACAACAAGGACAAGTAGTTTACACAACGAGTCACAAGGACTAATGAACAGGGACAAATGGTTCACACAACGAGTCACAAGGACTAATGAACAATGAAAAATGGTTCACACAACAAGTCACAATAACAAGGAAAAATGGTTTACCCAATGAGTCACAAGGACTAATAAACAAGGACAAATGGTTAACATAACGAGTTACAAGGACTAATTAACAAGGATAAATGGTTCACACAACAAGTCACAAGGACTAATTAACAAGGACAAATTGTTTACAAAACGAGTCACAAGGACTAATGAACAATGACAAATGGTACACACAACGAGTCACAAGGACTAATGAGTAAGTATAAATAGTTTACACAACGAGTCACAAGGACTAATGAACAGGGACAAATGGTTCACACAACGAGTCACAAGGACTAATGAACAAGGAAAATGCTTCACACAACAAGTCACAACAACAAGGACAAGTAGTTTACACAACGAGTCACAAGGACTAATGAACAGGGACAAATGGTTCACACAACGAGTCACAAGGACAAATGAACAATGAAAAATGGTTCACACAACAAGTCACAATAACAAGGACAAATGGTTTACCAAATGAGTCACAAGGACTAATAAACAAGGACAAATGGTTAACATAACGAGTTACAAGGACTAATTAACAAGGATAAATGGTTCACACAACGAGTCACAAGGACTAATGAACAGGGACAAATGGTTCACACAACGAGTCACAAGGACTAATGAACAAGGAAAATGCTTCACACAACAAGTCACAACAACAAGGACAAATGGTTTACACAACGAGTCACAAGAACTAATGAACAGGAACAAATGGTTCACACAAGGAGTCACAAGGACTAATGAACAATGAAAAATGGTTCTCACAACAAGTCACAATAACAAGGACAAATGGTTTACCCAATGAGTCACAAGGACTAATAAACAAGGACAAATGGTTAACATAACTAGTTACAAGGACTAATTAACAAGGATAAATGGTTCACACAACAAGTCACAAAGACTAATTAACAAGGACAAATAGTTTACAAAACGAGTCACAAGGACTAATGAACAAGGACAAATGGTACACACAACGAGTCACAAGGACTAATGAGTAAGGACAAATAGTTTACACAACGAGTCACAAGGACTAATGAACAGGGACAAATGGTTCACACAACGAGTCACAAGGACTAATGAACAAGGAAAATGCTTCACACAACAAGTCACAACAACAAGGACAAATAGTTTACACAACGAGTCACAAGGACTAATGAACAAGGACAAATGGTTCACACAACGAGTCACAAGGACTAATGAACAATGAAAAATGGTTCACACAACAAGTTACAATAAAAAGGACAAATGGTTTACCCAATGAGTCACAAGAACTAATAAACAAGGACAAATGGTTTACACAACGAGTCACAAGGACTAATGAACAAGGAGAAATGGTTAACACAACGAGTCACAAGGACTAATGAACAAAGAAAAATGGTTCACATAACAAGTCACAATAACAAGGACAAATGGTTTACACAACGAGTCACAAGGACCAATAAACAAGGACAAATGGTTTAAACAACGAGTCATAAGGACTAAAGAACAAGGACAAATGGTTCACACAACGAGTCACAAGGACTAATGAGTAAGGACAAATAGTTTACACAACGAGTTAGAAGGACTAATGAACAGGGACAAATGGTTCACACAACGAGTCACAAGGACTAATGAACAAGGAAAATGCTTCACACAACAAGTCACAACAACAAGGACAAATGGTTTACACAACGAGTCACAAGGACTAATAAACAAGGACAAATGGTTCACACAAGGAGTCACAAGGACTAATGAACAATGAAAAATGGTTCACACAACAAGTCACAATAACAAGGACAAATGGTTTACCCAATGAGTCACAAGGACTAATAAACAAGGACAAATGGTTAACATAACTAATTACAAGGACTAATTAACAAGGATAAATGGTTCACACAACAAGTCACAAGGACTAATTAACAAGGACAAATTGTTTACAAAACGAGTCACAAGGACTAATGAACAATGACAAATGGTACACACAACGAGTCACAAGGACTAATGAGTAAGTATAAATAGTTTACACAACGAGTCACAAGGACTAATGAACAGGGACAAATGGTTCACACAACGAGTCACAAGGACTAATGAATAAGGAAAATGCTTCACACAACAAGTCACAACAACAAGGACAAGTAGTTTACACAACGAGTCACAAGGACTAATGAACAGGGACAAATGGTTCACACAACGAGTCACAAGGACAAATGAACAATGAAAAATGGTTCACACAACAAGTCACAATAACAAGGACAAATGGTTTACCCAATGAGTCACAAGGACTAATAAACAAGGACAAATGGTTAACATAACGAGTTACAAGGACTAATTAACAAGGATAAATGGTTCACACAACGAGTCACAAGGACTAATGAACAGGGACAAATGGTTCACACAACGAGTCACAAGGACTAATGAACAAGGAAAATGCTTCACACAACAAGCCACAACAACAAGGACAAATGGTTCACACAACGAGTCACAAGGACAAATGAACAATGAAAAATGGTTCACACAACAAGTCACAATAACAAGGACAAATGGTTTACCCAATGAGTCACAAGGACTAATAAACAAGGACAAATGGTTAACATAACGAGTTACAAGGACTAATTAACAAGGATAAATGGTTCACACAACGAGTCACAAGGACTAATGAACAGGGACAAATGGTTCACACAACGAGTCACAAGGACTAATGAACAAGGAAAATGCTTCACACAACAAGCCACAACAACAAGGACAAATGGTTTACACAACGAGTCACAAGGACTAATGAACAGGAACAAATGGTTCACACAAGGAGTCACAAGGACTAATGAACAATGAAAAATGGTTCGCACAACAAGTCACAATAACAAGGACAAATGGTTTACCCAATGAGTCACAAGGACTAATAAACAAGGACAAATGGTTAACATAACTAGTTACAAGGACTAATTAACAAGGATAAATGGTTCACACAACAAGTCACAAAGACTAATTAACAAGGACAAATAGTTTACAAAACGAGTCACAAGGACTAATGAACAAGGACAAATGGTACACACAACGAGTCACAAGGACTAATGAGTAAGGACAAATAGTTTACACAACGAGTCACAAGGACTAATGAACAGGGACAAATGGTTCACACAACGAGTCACAAGGACTAATGAACAAGGAAAATGCTTCACACAACAAGTCACAACAACAAGGACAAATAGTTTACACAACGAGTCACAAGGACTAATGAACAAGGACAAATGGTTCACACAACGAGTCACAAGGACTAATGAACAATGAAAAATGGTTCACACAACAAGTTACAATAAAAAGGACAAATGGTTTACCCAATGAGTCACAAGAACTAATAAACAAGGACAAATGGTTTACACAACGAGTCACAAGGACTAATGAACAAGGAGAAATGGTTAACACAACGAGTCACAAGGACTAATGAACAAAGAAAAATGGTTCACATAACAAGTCACAATAACAAGGACAAATGGTTTACACAACGAGTCACAAGGACCAATAAACAAGGACAAATGGTTTAAACAACGAGTCATAAGGACTAAAGAACAAGGACAAATGGTTCACACAACGAGTCACAAGGACTAATGAGTAAGGACAAATAGTTTACACAACGAGTTACAAGGACTAATGAACAGGGACAAATGGTTCACACAACGAGTCAAAAGGACTAATGAACAAGGAAAATGCTTCACACAACAAGTCACAACAACAAGGACAAATGGTTTACACAACGAGTCACAAGGACTAATAAACAAGGACAAATGGTTCACACAAGGAGTCACAAGGACTAATGAACAATGAAAAATGGTTCACACAACAAGTCACAATAACAAGGACAAATGGTTTACCCAATGAGTCACAAGGACTAATAAACAAGGACAAATGGTTAACATAACTAATTACAAGGACTAATTAACAAGGATAAATGGTTCACACAACAAGTCACAAGGACTAATTAACAAGGACAAATTGTTTACAAAACGAGTCACAAGGACTAATGAACAATGACAAATGGTACACACAACGAGTTACAAGGACTAATGAGTAAGTATAAATAGTTTACACAACGAGTCACAAGGACTAATGAACAGGGACAAATGGTTCACACAACGAGTCACAAGGACTAATGAACAAGGAAAATGCTTCACACAACAAGTCACAACAACAAGGACAAGTAGTTTACACAACGAGTCACAAGGACTAATGAACAGGGACAAATGGTTCACACAACGAGTCACAAGGACTAATGAACAATGAAAAATGGTTCACACAACAAGTCACAATAACAAGGAAAAATGGTTTACCCAATGAGTCACAAGGACTAATAAACAAGGACAAATGGTTAACATAACGAGTTACAAGGACTAATTAACAAGGATAAATGGTTCACACAACAAGTCACAAGGACTAATTAACAAGGACAAATTGTTTACAAAACGAGTCACAAGGACTAATGAACAATGACAAATGGTACACACAACGAGTCACAAGGACTAATGAGTAAGTATAAATAGTTTACACAACGAGTCACAAGGACTAATGAACAGGGACAAATGGTTCACACAACGAGTCACAAGGACTAATGAACAAGGAAAATGCTTCACACAACAAGTCACAACAACAAGGACAAGTAGTTTACACAACGAGTCACAAGGACTAATGAACAGGGACAAATGGTTCACACAACGAGTCACAAGGACAAATGAACAATGAAAAATGGTTCACACAACAAGTCACAATAACAAGGACAAATGGTTTACCCAATGAGTCACAAGGACTAATAAACAAGGACAAATGGTTAACATAACGAGTTACAAGGACTAATTAACAAGGATAAATGGTTCACACAACGAGTCACAAGGACTAATGAACAGGGACAAATGGTTCACACAACGAGTCACAAGGACTAATGAACAAGGAAAATGCTTCACACAACAAGTCACAACAACAAGGACAAATGGTTTACACAACGAGTCACAAGAACTAATGAACAGGAACAAATGGTTCACACAAGGAGTCACAAGGACTAATGAACAATGAAAAATGGTTCTCACAACAAGTCACAATAACAAGGACAAATGGTTTACCCAATGAGTCACAAGGACTAATAAACAAGGACAAATGGTTAACATAACTAGTTACAAGGACTAATTAACAAGGATAAATGGTTCACACAACAAGTCACAAAGACTAATTAACAAGGACAAATAGTTTACAAAACGAGTCACAAGGACTAATGAACAAGGACAAATGGTACACACAACGAGTCACAAGGACTAATGAGTAAGGACAAATAGTTTACACAACGAGTCACAAGGACTAATGAACAGGGACAAATGGTTCACACAACGAGTCACAAGGACTAATGAACAAGGAAAATGCTTCACACAACAAGTCACAACAACAAGGACAAATAGTTTACACAACGAGTCACAAGGACTAATGAACAAGGACAAATGGTTCACACAACGAGTCACAAGGACTAATGAACAATGAAAAATGGTTCACACAACAAGTTACAATAAAAAGGACAAATGGTTTACCCAATGAGTCACAAGAACTAATAAACAAGGACAAATGGTTTACACAACGAGTCACAAGGACTAATGAACAAGGAGAAATGGTTAACACAACGAGTCACAAGGACTAATGAACAAAGAAAAATGGTTCACATAACAAGTCACAATAACAAGGACAAATGGTTTACACAACGAGTCACAAGGACCAATAAACAAGGACAAATGGTTTAAACAACGAGTCATAAGGACTAAAGAACAAGGACAAATGGTTCACACAACGAGTCACAAGGACTAATGAGTAAGGACAAATAGTTTACACAACGAGTTAGAAGGACTAATGAACAGGGACAAATGGTTCACACAACGAGTCACAAGGACTAATGAACAAGGAAAATGCTTCACACAACAAGTCACAACAACAAGGACAAATGGTTTACACAACGAGTCACAAGGACTAATAAACAAGGACAAATGGTTCACACAAGGAGTCACAAGGACTAATGAACAATGAAAAATGGTTCACACAACAAGTCACAATAACAAGGACAAATGGTTTACCCAATGAGTCACAAGGACTAATAAACAAGGACAAATGGTTAACATAACTAATTACAAGGACTAATTAACAAGGATAAATGGTTCACACAACAAGTCACAAGGACTAATTAACAAGGACAAATTGTTTACAAAACGAGTCACAAGGACTAATGAACAATGACAAATGGTACACACAACGAGTTACAAGGACTAATGAGTAAGTATAAATAGTTTACACAACGAGTCACAAGGACTAATGAACAGGGACAAATGGTACACACAACGAGTCACAAGGACTAATGAACAAGGAAAATGCTTCACACAACAAGTCACAACAACAAGGACAAGTAGTTTACACAACGAGTCACAAGGACTAATGAACAGGGACAAATGGTTCACACAACGAGTCACAAGGACTAATGAACAATGAAAAATGGTTCACACAACAAGTCACAATAACAAGGAAAAATGGTTTACCCAATGAGTCACAAGGACTAATAAACAAGGACAAATGGTTAACATAACGAGTTACAAGGACGAATTAACAAGGATAAATGGTTCACACAACAAGTCACAAGGACAAATTAACAAGGACAAATAGTTTACAAAACGAGTCACAAGGACTAATGAACAAGGACAAATGGTACACACAACGAGTCACAAGGACTTATTAACAGGGAAAAAAGGTTCACACAACAAGTCACAATAACAAGGACAAATGGTTTACACAACGAGTCACAAGGACTAATTGGCAAGGACAAATGGTTTAAACAACGAGTCATAAGGACTAAAGAACAAGGACAAATGGTTCACACAACGAGTCACAAGGAGTAATGAGTAAGGACAAATAGTAAACACAACGAGTCACAAGGACTAATGAAAAGGGACAAATGGTTCACACAACGAGTCACAAGGACCAATGAACAAGGAAAATGCTTCACACAACAAGTCACAACAACAAGGACAAATGGTTTACACAACGAGTCACAAGGACTAATGAACAGGAACAAATGGTTCACACAAGGAGTCACAAGGACTAATGAACAATGAAAAATGGTTCGCACAACAAGTCACAATAACAAGGACAAATGGTTTACCCAATGAGTCACAAAGACTAATAAACAAGGATAAATGGTTAACATAACTAGTTACAAGGACTAATTAACAAGGATAAATGGTTCACACAACAAGTCACAAAGACTAATTAACAAGGACAAATAGTTTACAAAACGAGTCACAAGGACTAATGAACAAGGACAAATGGTACACACAACGAGTCACAAGGACTAATGAGTAAGGACAAATAGTTTACACAACGAGTCACAAGGACTAATGAACAGGGACAAATGGTTCACATAACGAGTCACAAGGACTAATGAACAAGGAAAATGCTTCACACAACAAGTCACAACAACAAGGACAAATAGTTTACACAACGAGTCACAAGAACTAATGAACAAGGACAAATGGTTCACACAACGAGCCACAAGGACTAATGAACATTGAAAAATGGTTCACACAACAAGTTACAATAAAAAGGACAAATGGTTTACCCAATGAGTCACAAGAACTAATAAACAAGGACAAATGGTTTACACAACGAGTCACAAAGACTAATGAACAAGGAGAAATGGTTAACACAACGAGTCACAAGGACTAATGAACAAAGAAAAATGGTTCACATAACAAGTCACAATAAAAAGGACAAATGGTTTACACAACGAGTCACAAGGACCAATAAACAAGGACAAATGGTTTAAACAACGAGTCATAAGGACTAAAGAACAAGGACAAATGGTTCACACAACGAGTCACAAGGACTTATGAGTAAGGACAAATAGTTTACACAACGAGTTACAAGGACTAATGAACAGGGACAAATGGTTCACACAACGAGTCACAAGGACTAATGAACAAGGAAAATGCTTCACACAACAAGTCACAACAACAAGGACAAATGGTTTACACAACGAGTCACAAGGACTAATAAACAAGGACAAATGGTTCACACAAGGAGTCACAAGGACTAATGAACAATGAAAAATGGTTCACACAACAAGTCACAATAACAAGGACAAATGGTTTACCCAATGAGTCACAAGGACTAATAAACAAGGACAAATGGTTAACATAACTAATTACAAGGACTAATTAACAAGGATAAATGGTTCACACAACAAGTCACAAGGACTAATTAACAAGGACAAATTGTTTACAAAACGAGTCACAAGGACTAATGAACAATGACAAATGGTACACACAACGAGTCACAAGGACTAATGAGTAAGTATAAATAGTTTACACAACGAGTCAAAAGGACTAATGAACAGGGACAAATGGTTCACACAACGAGTCACAAGGACTAATGAACAATGAAAAATTGTTCACACAACGAGTCACAAGGACTAATGAACAAGGAAAATGCTTCACACAACAAGTCACAACAACAAGGATAAGTAGTTTACACAACGAGTCACAAGGACTAATGAACAGGGACAAATGGTTCACACAACGAGTCACAAGGACTAATGAACAATGAAAAATGGTTCACACAACAAGTCACAATAACAAGGACAAATGGTTTACCCAATGAGTCACAAGGACTAATAAACAAGGACAAATGGTTAACATAACGAGTTACAAGGACTAATTAACAAGGATAAATGGTTCACACAACAAGTCACAAGGACTAATTAACAAGGACAAATAGTTTACAAAACGAGTCACAAGGACTAATGAACAAGGACAAATGGTACACACAACGAGTCACAAGGACTTATTAACAGGGAAAAAAGGTTCACACAACAAGTCACAATAACAAGGACAAATGGTTTACACAACGAGTCACAAGGACTAATTGGCAAGGACAAATGGTTTAAACAACGAGTCATAAGGACTAAAGAATAAGGACAAATGGTTCACACAACGAGTCACAAGGAGTAATGAGTAAGGACAAATAGTAAACACAACGAGTCACAAGGACTAATGAACAGGGACAAATGGTTCACACAACGAGTCACAAGAACTAATGAACAAGGAAAATGCTTCACACAACAAGTCACAACAACAAGGACAAATGGTTTACACAACGAGTCACAAGGACTAATGAACAGGGACAAATGGTTCACACAAGGAGTCACAAGGACTAATGAACAATGA
Organism: Silene latifolia; assembly: GCF_048544455.1. Classification (NCBI taxonomy): domain Eukaryota; kingdom Viridiplantae; phylum Streptophyta; class Magnoliopsida; order Caryophyllales; family Caryophyllaceae; genus Silene; species Silene latifolia. The sequence goes on from NC_133531.1 coordinate 50,216,630, forward strand.
AAAATGGTTCGCACAACAAGTCACAATAACAAGGACAAATGGTTTACCCAATGAGTCACAAGGACTAATAAACAAGGACAAATGGTTAACATAACTAGTTACAAGGACTAATTAACAAGGATAAATGGTTCACACAACTAGTCACAAAGACTAATTAACAAGGACAAATAGTTTACAAAACGAGTCACAAGGACAAATGGTACACACAACGAGTCACAAGGACTAATGAGTAAGGACAAATAGTTTACACAACGAGTCACAAGGACTAATGAACAGGGACAAATGGTTCACACAACGAGTCACAAGGACTAATGAACAAGGAAAATGCTTCACACAACAAGTCACAACAACAAGGATAAGTAGTTTACACAACGAGTCACAAGGACTAATGAACAGGGACAAATGGTTCACACAACGAGTCACAAGGACTAATGAACAATGAAAAATGGTTCACACAACAAGTCACAATAACAAGGACAAATGGTTTACCCAATGAGTCACAAGGACTAATAAACAAGGACAAATGGTTAACATAACGAGTTACAAGGACTAATTAACAAGGATAAATGGTTCACACAACAAGTCACAAGGACTAATTAACAAGGACAAATAGTTTACAAAACGAGTCACAAGGACTAATGAACAAGGACAAATGGTACACACAACGAGTCACAAGGACTTATTAACAGGGAAAAAAGGTTCACACAACAAGTCACAATAACAAGGACAAATGGTTTACACAACGAGTCACAAGGACTAATTGGCAAGGACAAATGGTTTAAACAACGAGTCATAAGGACTAAAGAATAAGGACAAATGGTTCACACAACGAGTCACAAGGAGTAATGAGTAAGGACAAATAGTAAACACAACGAGTCACAAGGACTAATGAACAGGGACAAATGGTTCACACAACGAGTCACAAGAACTAATGAACAAGGAAAATGCTTCACACAACAAGTCACAACAACAAGGACAAATGGTTTACACAACGAGTCACAAGGACTAATGAACAGGAACAAATGGTTCACACAAGGAGTCACAAGGACTAATGAACAATGAAAAATGGTTCGCACAACAAGTCACAATAACAAGGACAAATGGTTTACCCAATGAGTCACAAGGACTAATAAACAAGGACAAATGGTTAACATAACTAGTTACAAGGACTAATTAACAAGGATAAATGGTTCACACAACTAGTCACAAAGACTAATTAACAAGGACAAATAGTTTACAAAACGAGTCACAAGGACAAATGGTACACACAACGAGTCACAAGGACTAATGAGTAAGGACAAATAGTTTACACAACGAGTCACAAGGACTAATGAACAGGGACAAATGGTTCACACAACGAGTCACAAGGACTAATGAACAAGGAAAATGCTTCACACAACAAGTCACAACAACAAGGACAAATAGTTTACACAACGAGTCACAAGGACTAATGAACAGGGACAAATGGTTCACACAACGAGTCACAAGGACTAATGAACAATGAAAAATGGTTCACACAACAAGTCACAATAACAAGGACAAATGGTTTACCCAATGAGTCACAAGGACTAATAAACAAGGACAAATGGTTAACATTACGAGTTACAAGAACTAATGAACAAGGACAAATGGTACACACAACGAGTCACAAGGACTAATTGACAGGGAAAAAAGGTTTACACAACAAGTCACAATAACAAGGACAAATTGTTTTAAACAACGAGTCACAAGGACTAATAAACAAGGACAAATGGTTTAAACAACGAGTCATAAGGACTAAAGAACAAGGACAAATGGTTCACACAACGAGTCACAAGGACTAATGAGTAAGGACAAATAGTTTACACAACGAGTCACAAGGACTAATGAACATGGACAAATGGTTCACACAACGAGTCACAAGGACTAATGAACAAGGACAATGCTTCACACAACAAGTCACAACAACAAGGACAAATGGTTTACACAACGAGTCACAAGGACTAATAAACAAGGACAAATGGTTCACACAAGGAGTCACAAGGACTAATGAACAATGAAAAATGGTTCACACAACAAGTCAAAATAACAAGGACAAATGGTTTACCCAATGAGTCACAAGGACTAATAAACAAGGACAAATGGTTAACATAACTAATTACAAGGACTAATTAACAAGGATAAATGGTTCACACAACAAGTCACAAGGACTAATTAACAAGGACAAATTGTTTACAAAACGAGTCACAAGGACTAATGAACAAGGACAAATGGTACACACAACGAGTCACAAGGACTAATGAGTAAGTAAAAATAGTTTACACAACGAGTCACAAGGACTAATGAACAGGGACAAATAGTTCACAAAAAGAGTCACAAGGACTAATGAACAAGGAAAATGCTTCACACAACAAGTCACAACAACAAGGACAAATAGTTTACACAACGAGTCACAAGGACTAATGAACAGGGACAAATGGTTCACACAACAAGTCACAAGGACAAATGAACAATGAAAAATGGTTCACACAACAAGTCACAATAACAAGGACAAATGGTTTACCCAATGAGTCACAAGGACTAATAAACAAGGACAAATGGTTAACATAACGAGTTACAAGGACTAATTAACAAGGATAAATGGTTCACACAACAAGTCACAAGGACTAATTAACAAGGACAAATAGTTTACAAAACGAGTCACAAGGACTAATGAACAAGGACAAATGGTACACACAACGAGTCACAAGGACTAATTAACAGGGAAAAAAGGTTCACACAACAAGTCACAATAACAAGGACAAATGGTTTACACAACTAGTCACAAGGACTAATAAACAAGGATAAATGGTTGAAACAACGAGTCATAAGGACTAAAGAACAAGAACAAATGGTTCACACAACGAGTCACAAGGACTAATGAGTAAGGACAAATAGTTTACACAACGAGTCACAAGGACTAATTAAAAAGGACAAATGGTTCACACCAGGACCAAGGACTAAAGAACAAGGTTAAATGGTTCACACAACGAGCCACAAGGACTAATGAACAAGGACAAATGGTTCACACAACGAGTCACAAGGACAAATGGTTAACTTAACGAGGACAAATGGTTCACACAACGAGCCACAAGGACTAATGAACAAGGTCCAATAGATTACACAACGAGTCACAATGACTAATGAACAAGGACAAATGGTTAACACAACGAGTCACGAGGTCTAATGAACAATGAAAAATGATTCACACAATAAGTCACAATAACAAGGACAAATGGTTTACCCAATGAGTCACAAGAACTAATAAACAAAGACAAATGGATAACATAATGAGTTACACGGATTAGTGAACAAGGATAAATGGTTCACACAACGAGTCACAAGGACTAATGAACAAGGTCAAATGGTTTACACAACGAGTCACAAGGACTAATGAACAAGGACAAATGGTTCACACAACGAGTCACAAGGACTAATGAACAATGAAAAATGGTTCACACAACAAGTCACAATAAAAAGGACAAATGGTTTACCCAATGAGTCACAAGAACTAATAAACAAGGACAAATGGTTTACACAACGAGTCACAAGGACTAATGAACAAGGACAAATGGTTAACACAACGAGTCACAAGGACTAATGAACAAAGAAAAATGGTTCACATAACAAGTCACAATAACAAGGACAAATGGTTTACACAACGAGTCACAAGGACCAATAAACAAGGACAAATGGTTTAAACAACGAGTCATAAGGACTAAAGAACAAGGACAAATGGTTCACACAACGAGTCACAAGGACTAATGAGTAAGGACAAATAGTTTACACAACGAGTCACAAGGACTAATGAACAGGGACAAATGGTTCACACAACGAGTCACAAGGACTAATGAACAAGGAAAATGCTTCACACAACAAGTCACAACAACAAGGACAAATGGTTTACACAACGAGTCACAAGGACTAATAAACAAGGACAAATGGTTTACCCAATGAGTCACAAGGACTAATAAACAAGGACAAATGGTTAACATAACTAATTACAAGGACTAAATAACAAGGATAAATGGTTCACACAACAAGTCACAAGGACTAATTAACAAGGACAAATTGTTTACAAAACGAGTCACAAGGACTAATGAACAAGGACAAATGGTACACACAACGAGTCACAAGGACTAATGAACAAAGAAAAATGGTTCACATAACAAGTCACAATAACAAGGACAAATGGTTTACACAACGAGTCACAAGGACCAATAAACAAGGACAAATGGTTTAAACAACGAGTCATTAGGACTAAAGAACAAGGACAAATGGTTCACACAACGAGTCACAAGGACTAATGAGTAAGGACAAATAGTTTACACAACGAGTCACAAGGACTAATGAACAGGGACAAATGGTTCACACAACGAGTCACAAGGACTAATGAACAAGGAAAATGCTTCACACAACAAGTCACAACAACAAGGACAAATGGTTTACACAACGAGTCACCAGGACTAATAAACAAGGACAAATGGTTCACACAAGGAGTCACAAGGACTAATGAACAATGAAAAATGGTTCACACAACAAGTCACAATAACAAGGACAAATGGTTTACCCAATGAGTCACAAGGACTAATAAACAAGGACAAATGGTTAACATAACTAATTACAAGGACTAATTAACAAGGATGAATGGTTCACACAACAAGTCACAAGGACTAATTAACAAGGACAAATTGTTTACAAAACGAGTCACAAGGACTAATGAACATGGACAAATGGTACACACAACGAGTCACAAGGACTAATGAGTAAGTATAAATAGTTTACACAACGAGTCACAAGGACTAATGAACAGGGACAAATGGTTCACACAACGAGTCACAAGGACTAATGAACAAGGAAAATGCTTCACACAACAAGTCACAACAACAAGGACAAATAGTTTACACAACGAGTCACAAGGACTAATGAACAGGGACAAATCGTTCACAGAACGAGTCACAAGGACAAATGAACAATGAAAAATGGTTCACACAACAAGTCACAATAACAAAGACAAATGGTTTACCCAATGAGTCACAAGGACTAATAAACAAGGAAATATGGTTAACATAACGAGTTACAAGGACTAATTAACAAGGATAAATGGTTCACACAACAAGTCACAAGGACTAATTAACTAGGACAAATAGTTTACAAAATGAGTCACAAGGACTAATGAACAAGGACAAATGGTACACACAACGAGTCACAAGGACTAATTAATAGGGAAAAAAGGTTCACACAACAAGTCACAATAACAAGGACAAATGGTTTACACAACTAGTCACAAGGACTAATAAACAAGGACAAATGGTTGAAACAACGAGTCATAAGGACTAAAGAACAAGGACAAATGGTTCACACAACGAGTCACAAGGACTAATGAACAAGGAAAATGCTTCACACAACAAGTCACAACAACAAGGACAAATGGTTTACAGAACGAGTCACAAGGACTAATTAAAAAGGACAAATGGTTCACACCAGGACCAAGGACTAAAGAACAAGGATAAATGGTTCACACAACGAGCCACAAGGACTAATGAACAAGGACAAATGGTTCACACAACGAGTCACAAGGACAAATGGTTAACTTAACGAGGACAAATGGTTCACACAACGAGCCACAAGGACTAATGAACAAGGACAAATGGTTCACACAACGAGTCAGAAGGACAAATGGTTAACTTAACGAGGACAAATGGTTCACACAACGAGCCACAAGGACTAATGAACAAGGTCCAATAGATTACACAACAAGTCACAATGACTAATGAACAAGGACAAATGGTTCACACAACGAGTCACAAGGTCTAATGAACAATGAAAAATGATTCACACAACAAGTCACAATAACAAGGACAAATGGTTTACCCAATGAGTCACAAGAACTAATAAACAAAGACAAATGGATAAGCTAATGAGTTACACGGACTAGTGAACAAGGATAAATGGTTCACACAACGAGTCACAAGGACTAATGAACAAGGTCAAATGTTTTACACAACGAGTCACAAGGACTAATGAACAAGGACAAATGGTTCACACAACGAGTCACAAGGACTAATGAACAATGAAAAATGGTTCACACAACAAGTCACAATAAAAAGGACAAATGGTTTACCCAATGAGTCACAAGAACTAATAAACAAGGACAAATGGTTTACACAACGAGTCACAAGGACTAATGAACAAGGACAAATGGTTAACACAACGAGTCACAAGGACTAATGAACAAAGAAAAATGGTTCACATAACAAGTCACAATAACAAGGACAAATGGTTTACACAACGAGTCACAAGGACCAATAAACAAGGACAAATGGTTTAAACAACGAGTCATAAGGACTAAAGAACAAGGACAAATGGTTCACACAACGAGTCACAAGGACTAATGAGTAAGGACAAATAGTTTACACAACGAGTCACAATTACTAATGAACAGGGACAAATGGTTCACACAACGAGTCACAAGGACTAATGAACAAGGAAAATGCTTCACACAACAAGTCACAACAACAAGGACAAATGGTTTATACAACGAGTCACAAGGACTAATAAACAAGGACAAATGGTTCACACAAGGAGTCACAAGGACTAATGAACAATGAAAAATGGTTCACACAACAAGTCACAATAACAAGGACAAATGGTTTACCCAATGAGTCACAAGGACTAATAAACAAGGACAAATGGTTAACATAACTAATTACAAGGACTAATTAACAAGGATAAATGGTTCACACAACAAGTCACAAGGACTAATTAACAAGGACAAATTGTTTACAAAACGAGTCACAAGGACTAATGAACATGGACAAATGGTACACACAACGAGTCACAAGGACTAATGAGTAAGTATAAATAGTTTACACAACGAGTCACAAGGACTAATGAACAGGGACAAATGGTTAACACAACGAGTCACAACGACTAATGAACAAGGAAAATGCTTCACACAACAAGTCACAACAACAAGGACAAATAGTTTACACAACGAGTCACAAGGACTAATGAATAGGGACAAATCGTTCACAGAACGAGTCACAAGGACAAATGAACAATTTAAAATGGTTCACACAACAAGTCACAATAACAAGGACAAATGGTTTACCCAATGAGTCACAAGGACTAATAAACAAGGAAAAATGGTTAACATAACGAGTTACAAGGACTATATAACAAGGATAAATGGTTCACACAACAAGTCACAAGGACTAATTAACAAGGACAAATAGTTTACAAAACGAGTCACAAGGACTAATGAACAAGGACAAATGGTACACACAACGAGTCACAGGGACTAATTAACAGGGAAAAAAGGTTCACACAACAAGTCACAATAACAAGGACAAATGGTTTACACAACTAGTCACAAGGACTAATAAACAAGGACAAATGGTTGAAACAACGAGTCATAAGGACTAAAGAACAAGGACAAATGGTTCACACAACGAGTCACAAGGACTAATGAGTAAGGACAAATAGTTTACACAACGAGTCACAAGGACTAATGAACCCCAAATGGTTCACACAACGAGTCACAAGGACTAATGAACAAGGAAAATGCTTCACACAACAAGTCACAACAACAAGGACAAATGGTTTACACAACGAGTCACAAGGACTAATTAAAAAGGACAAATGGTTCACACCAGGACCAAGGACTAAAGAACAAGGATAAATGGTTCACACAACGAGCCACAAGGACTAATGAACAAGGACAAATGGTTCACACAACGAGTCACAAGGACAAATGGTTAACTTAACGAGGACAAATGGTTCACACAACGAGCTACAAGGACTAATGAACAAGCTCCAATAGATTACACAACGAGGCACAATGACTAATGAACAAGGACAAATGGTTCACACAACGAGTCACAAGGTCTAATGAACAATGAAAAATGATTCACACAACAAGTCACAATAACAAGGACAAATGGTTTACCCAATGAGTCACAAGAACTAATAAACAAAGACAAATGGATAACATAACGAGTAACACAGACTAATGAACAAGGATAAATGGTTCACACAACGAGTCACAAGGACTAATGAACAAGGCCAAATAGTTTACACAACGAGTCACAAGGACTAATGAACAAGGACAAATGGTTCACACAACGAGTCACAAGGACTAATGAACAATGAAAAATGGTTCACACAACAAGTCACAATAAAAAGGACAAATGGTTTACCCAATGAGTCACAAGAACTAATAAACAAGGACAAATGGTTTACACAACGAGTCACAAGGACTAATGAACAAGGACAAATGGTTAACACAACGAGTCACAAGGACTAATGAACAAAGAAAAATAGTTCACATAACAAGTCACAAAAACAAGGACAAATGGTTTACACAACGAGTCACAAGGACCAATAAACAAGGACAAATGGTTTAAACAACGAGTCATAAGGACTAAAGAACAAGGACAAATGGTTCACACAACGAGTCACAAGGACTAATGAGTAAGGACAAATAGTTTACACAACGAGTCACAATTACTAATGAACAGGGACAAATGGTTCACACAACGAGTCACAAGGACTAATGAACAAGGAAAATGCTTCACACAACAAGTCACAACAACAAGGACAAATGGTTTACCCAATGAGTCACAAGAACTAATAAACAAAGACAAATGGATAAGCTAATGAGTTACACGGACTAGTGAACAAGGATAAATGGTTCACACAACGAGTCACAAGGACTAATGAACAAGGTCAAATGTTTTACACAACGAGTCACAAGGACTAATGAACAAGGACAAATGGTTCACACAACGAGTCACAAGGACTAATGAACAATGAAAAATGGTTCACACAACAAGTCACAATAAAAAGGACAAATGGTTTACCCAATGAGTCACAAGAACTAATAAACAAGGACAAATGGTTTACACAACGAGTCACAAGGACTAATGAACAAGGACAAATGGTTAACACAACGAGTCACAAGGACTAATGAACAAAGAAAAATGGTTCACATAACAAGTCACAATAACAAGGACAAATGGTTTACACAACGAGTCACAAGGACCAATAAACAAGGACAAATGGTTTAAACAACGAGTCATAAGGACTAAAGAACAAGGACAAATGGTTCACACAACGAGTCACAAGGACTAATGAGTAAGGACAAATAGTTTACACAACGAGTCACAATTACTAATGAACAGGGACAAATGGTTCACACAACGAGTCACAAGGACTAATGAACAAGGAAAATGCTTCACACAACAAGTCACAACAACAAGGACAAATGGTTTATACAACGAGTCACAAGGACTAATAAACAAGGACAAATGGTTCACACAAGGAGTCACAAGGACTAATGAACAATGAAAAATGGTTCACACAACAAGTCACAATAACAAGGACAAATGGTTTACCCAATGAGTCACAAGGACTAATAAACAAGGACAAATGGTTAACATAACTAATTACAAGGACTAATTAACAAGGATAAATGGTTCACACAACAAGTCACAAGGACTAATTAACAAGGACAAATTGTTTACAAAACGAGTCACAAGGACTAATGAACATGGACAAATGGTACACACAACGAGTCACAAGGACTAATGAGTAAGTATAAATAGTTTACACAACGAGTCACAAGGACTAATGAACAGGGACAAATGGTTAACACAACGAGTCACAACGACTAATGAACAAGGAAAATGCTTCACACAACAAGTCACAACAACAAGGACAAATAGTTTACACAACGAGTCACAAGGACTAATGAATAGGGACAAATCGTTCACAGAACGAGTCACAAGGACAAATGAACAATTTAAAATGGTTCACACAACAAGTCACAATAACAAGGACAAATGGTTTACCCAATGAGTCACAAGGACTAATAAACAAGGAAAAATGGTTAACATAACGAGTTACAAGGACTATATAACAAGGATAAATGGTTCACACAACAAGTCACAAGGACTAATTAACAAGGACAAATAGTTTACAAAACGAGTCACAAGGACTAATGAACAAGGACAAATGGTACACACAACGAGTCACAGGGACTAATTAACAGGGAAAAAAGGTTCACACAACAAGTCACAATAACAAGGACAAATGGTTTACACAACTAGTCACAAGGACTAATAAACAAGGACAAATGGTTGAAACAACGAGTCATAAGGACTAAAGAACAAGGACAAATGGTTCACACAACGAGTCACAAGGACTAATGAGTAAGGACAAATAGTTTACACAACGAGTCACAAGGACTAATGAACCCCAAATGGTTCACACAACGAGTCACAAGGACTAATGAACAAGGAAAATGCTTCACACAACAAGTCACAACAACAAGGACAAATGGTTTACACAACGAGTCACAAGGACTAATTAAAAAGGACAAATGGTTCACACCAGGACCAAGGACTAAAGAACAAGGATAAATGGTTCACACAACGAGCCACAAGGACTAATGAACAAGGACAAATGGTTCACACAACGAGTCACAAGGACAAATGGTTAACTTAACGAGGACAAATGGTTCACACAACGAGCTACAAGGACTAATGAACAAGCTCCAATAGATTACACAACGAGGCACAATGACTAATGAACAAGGACAAATGGTTCACACAACGAGTCACAAGGTCTAATGAACAATGAAAAATGATTCACACAACAAGTCACAATAACAAGGACAAATGGTTTACCCAATGAGTCACAAGAACTAATAAACAAAGACAAATGGATAACATAACGAGTAACACAGACTAATGAACAAGGATAAATGGTTCACACAACGAGTCACAAGGACTAATGAACAAGGCCAAATAGTTTACACAACGAGTCACAAGGACTAATGAACAAGGACAAATGGTTCACACAACGAGTCACAAGGACTAATGAACAATGAAAAATGGTTCACACAACAAGTCACAATAAAAAGGACAAATGGTTTACCCAATGAGTCACAAGAACTAATAAACAAGGACAAATGGTTTACACAACGAGTCACAAGGACTAATGAACAGGGACAAATGGTTAACACAACGAGTCACAACGACTAATGAACAAGGAAAATGCTTCACACAACAAGTCACAACAACAAGGACAAATAGTTTACACAACGAGTCACAAGGACTAATGAATAGGGACAAATCGTTCACAGAACGAGTCACAAGGACAAATGAACAATTTAAAATGGTTCACACAACAAGTCACAATAACAAGGACAAATGGTTTACCCAATGAGTCACAAGGACTAATAAACAAGGAAAAATGGTTAACATAACGAGTTACAAGGACTATATAACAAGGATAAATGGTTCACACAACAAGTCACAAGGACTAATTAACAAGGACAAATAGTTTACAAAACGAGTCACAAGGACTAATGAACAAGGACAAATGGTACACACAACGAGTCACAGGGACTAATTAACAGGGAAAAAAGGTTCACACAACAAGTCACAATAACAAGGACAAATGGTTTACACAACTAGTCACAAGGACTAATAAACAAGGACAAATGGTTGAAACAACGAGTCATAAGGACTAAAGAACAAGGACAAATGGTTCACACAACGAGTCACAAGGACTAATGAGTAAGGACAAATAGTTTACACAACGAGTCACAAGGACTAATGAACCCCAAATGGTTCACACAACGAGTCACAAGGACTAATGAACAAGGAAAATGCTTCACACAACAAGTCACAACAACAAGGACAAATGGTTTACACAACGAGTCACAAGGACTAATTAAAAAGGACAAATGGTTCACACCAGGACCAAGGACTAAAGAACAAGGATAAATGGTTCACACAACGAGCCACAAGGACTAATGAACAAGGACAAATGGTTCACACAACGAGTCACAAGGACAAATGGTTAACTTAACGAGGACAAATGGTTCACACAACGAGCTACAAGGACTAATGAACAAGCTCCAATAGATTACACAACGAGGCACAATGACTAATGAACAAGGACAAATGGTTCACACAACGAGTCACAAGGTCTAATGAACAATGAAAAATGATTCACACAACAAGTCACAATAACAAGGACAAATGGTTTACCCAATGAGTCACAAGAACTAATAAACAAAGACAAATGGATAACATAACGAGTAACACAGACTAATGAACAAGGATAAATGGTTCACACAACGAGTCACAAGGACTAATGAACAAGGCCAAATAGTTTACACAACGAGTCACAAGGACTAATGAACAAGGACAAATGGTTCACACAACGAGTCACAAGGACTAATGAACAATGAAAAATGGTTCACACAACAAGTCACAATAAAAAGGACAAATGGTTTACCCAATGAGTCACAAGAACTAATAAACAAGGACAAATGGTTTACACAACGAGTCACAAGGACTAATGAACAAGGACAAATGGTTAACACAACGAGTCACAAGGACTAATGAACAAAGAAAAATAGTTCACATAACAAGTCACAAAAACAAGGACAAATGGTTTACACAACGAGTCACAAGGACCAATAAACAAGGACAAATGGTTTAAACAACGAGTCATAAGGACTAAAGAACAAGGACAAATGGTTCACACAACGAGTCACAAGGACTAATGAGTAAGGACAAATAGTTTACACAACGAGTCACAATTACTAATGAACAGGGACAAATGGTTCACACAACGAGTCACAAGGACTAATGAACAAGGAAAATGCTTCACACAACAAGTCACAACAACAAGGACAAATGGTTTACACAACGAGTCACAAGGACTAATAAACAAGGACAAATGGTTCACACAAGGAGTCACAAGGACTAATGAACAATGAAAAATGGTTCACACAACAAGTCACAATAACAAGGACAAATGGTTTACCCAATGAGTCACAAGGACTAATAAACAAGGACAAATGGTTAACATAACTAATTACAAGGACTAATTAACAAGGATAAATGGTTCACACAACAAGTCACAAGGACTAATTAACAAGGACAAATTGTTTACAAAACGAGTCACAAGGACTAATGAACATGGACAAATGGTACACACAACGAGTCACAAGGACTAATGAGTAAGTATAAATAGTTTACACAACGAGTCACAAGGACTAATGAACAGAGACAAATGGTTCACACAACGAGTCACAACGACTAATGAACAAGGAAAATGCTTCACACAACAAGTCACAACAACAAGGACAAATAGTTTACACAACGAGTCACAAGGACTAATGAATAGGGACAAATCGTTCACAGAACGAGTCACAAGGACAAATGAACAGTTTAAAATGGTTCACACAACAAGTCACAATAACAAGGACAAATGGTTTACCCAATGAGTCACAAGGACTAATAAACAAGGAAAAATGGTTAACATAACGAGTTACAAGGACTAATTAACAAGGATAAATGGTTCACACAACAAGTCACAAGGACTAATTAACAAGGACAAATAGTTTACAAAACGAGTCACAAGGACTAATGAACAAGGACAAATGGTACACACAACGAGTCACGGGGACTAATTAACAGGGGAAAAAGGTTCACACAACAAGTCACAATAACAAGGACAAATGGTTTACACAACTAGTCACAAGGACTAATAAACAAGGACAAATGGTTGAAACAACGAGTCATAAGGACTAAAGAACAAGGACAAATGGTTCACACAACGAGTCACAAGGACTAATGAGTAAGGACAAATAGTTTACACAACGAGTCACAAGGACTAATGAACCCCAAATGGTTCACACAACGAGTCACAAGGACTAATGAACAAGGAAAATGCTTCACACAACAAGTCACAACAACAAGGACAAATGGTTTACACAACGAGTCACAAGGACTAATTAAAAAGGACAAATGGTTCACACCAGGACCAAGGACTAAAGAACAAGGATAAATGGTTCACACAACGAGCCACAAGGACTAATGAACAAGGACAAATGGTTCACACAACGAGTCATAAGGACAAATGGTTAACTTAACGAGGACAAATGGTTCACACAACGAGCTACAAGGACTAATGAACAAGCTCCAATAGATTACACAACGAGGCACAATGACTAATGAACAAGGACAAATGGTTCACACAACGAGTCACAAGGTCTAATGAACAATGAAAAATGATTCACACAACAAGTCACAATAACAAGGACAAATGGTTTACCCAATGAGTCACAAGAACTAATAAACAAAGACAAATGGATAACATAACGAGTTACACAGACTAATGAACAAGGATAAATGGTTCACACAACGAGTCACAAGGACTAATGAACAAGGTCAAATAGTTTACACAACGAGTCACAAGGACTAATGAACAATGACAAATGGTTCACACAACGAGTCACAAGGACTAATGAACAATGAAAAATGGTTCACACAACAAGTCACAATAAAAAGGACAAATGGTTTACCCAATGAGTCACAAGAACTAATAAACAATTACAAATGGTTTACACAACGAGTCACAAGGACTAATGAACAAGGACAAATGGTTAACACAACGAGTCACAAGGACTAATGAACAAAGAAAAATGGTTCACATAACAAGTCACAATAACAAGGACAAATGGTTTACACAACGAGTCACAAGGACCAATAAACAAGGACAAATGGTTTAAACAACGAGTCATAAGGACTAAAGAACAAGGACAAATGGTTCACACAACGAGTCACAAGGACTAATGAGTAAGGACAAATAGTTTACACAATGAGTCACAATTACTAATGAACAGGGACAAATGGTTCACACAACGAGTCACAAGGACTAATGAACAAGGAAAATGCTTCACACAACAAGTCACAACAATAAGGACAAATGGTTTACACAACGAGTCACAAGGACTAATAAACAAGGACAAATGGTTCACACAAGGAGTCACAAGGACTAATGAACAATGAAAAATGGTTCACATAACAAGTCACAATAACAAGGACAAATGGTTTACACAACGAGTCGCAAGGACCAATAAACAAGGACAAATGGTTTAAACAACGAGTCATAAGGACTAAAGAACAAGGACAAATGGTTCACACAACGAGTCACAAGGACTAATGAGTAAGGACAAATAGTTTACACAACGAGTCACAAGGACTAATGAACAGGGACAAATGGTTCACACAACGAGTCACAAGGACTAATGAACAAGGAAAATGCTTCACACAACAAGTCACAACAACAAGGACAAATGGTTTACACAACGCGTCACCAGGACTAATAAACAAGGACAAATGGTTCACACAAGGAGTCACAAGGACTAATGAACAATGAAAAATGGTTCACACAACAAGTCACAATAACAAGGACAAATGGTTTACCCAATGAGTCACAAGGACTAATAAACAAGGACAAATGGTTAACATAACTAATTACAAGGACTAATTAACAAGGATGAATGGTTCACACAACAAGTCACAAGGACTAATTAACAAGGACAAATTGTTTACAAAACGAGTCACAAGGACTAATGAACATGGACAAATGGTACACACAACGAGTCACAAGGACTAATGAGTAAGTATAAATAGTTTACACAACGAGTCACAAGGACTAATGAACAGGGACAAATGGTTCACACAACGAGTCACAAGGACTAATGAACAAGGAAAATGCTTCACACAACAAGTCACAACAACAAGGACAAATAGTTTACACAACGAGTCACAAGGACTAATGAACAGGGACAAATCGTTCACGTAACGAGTCACAAGGACAAATGAACAATGAAAAATGGTTCACACAACAAGTCACAATAACAAAGACAAATGGTTTACCCAATGAGTCACAAGGACTAATAAACAAGGAAATATGGTTAACATAACGAGTTACAAGGACTAATTAACAAGGATAAATGGTTCACACAACAAGTCACAAGGACTAATTAACAAGGACAAATAGTTTACAAAATGAGTCACAAGGACTAATGAACAAGGACAAATGGTACACACAACGAGTCACAAGGACTAATTAATAGGGAAAAAAGGTTCACACAACAAGTCACAATAACAAGGACAAATGGTTTACACAACTAGTCACAAGGACTAATAAACAAGGACAAATGGTTGAAACAACGAGTCATAAGGACTAAAGAACAAGGACAAATGGTTCACACAACGAGTCACAAGGACTAATGAACAAGGAAAATGCTTCACACAACAAGTCACAACAACAAGGACAAATGGTTTACAGAACGAGTCACAAGGACTAATTAAAAGGACAAATGGTTCACACCAGGACCAAGGACTAAAGAACAAGGATAAATGGTTCACACAACGAGCCACAAGGACTAATGAACAAGGACAAATGGTTCACACAACGAGTCACAAGGACAAATGGTTAACTTAACGAGGACAAATGGTTCACACAACGAGCCACAAGGACTAATGAACAAGGTCCAATAGATTACACAACAAGTCACAATGACTAATGAACAAGGACAAATGGTTCACACAACGAGTCACAAGGTCTAATGAACAATGAAAAATGATTCACACAACAAGTCACAATAACAAGGACAAATGGTTTACCCAATGAGTCACAAGAACTAATAAACAAAGACAAATGGATAAGCTAATGAGTTACACGGACTAGTGAACAAGGATAAATGGTTCACACAACGAGTCACAAGGACTAATGAACAAGGTCAAATGTTTTACACAACGAGTCACAAGGACTAATGAACAAGGACAAATGGTTCACACAACGAGTCACAAGGACTAATGAACAATGAAAAATGGTTCACACAACAAGTCACAATAAAAAGGACAAATGGTTTACCCAATGAGTCACAAGAACTAATAAACAAGGACAAATGGTTTACACAACGAGTCACAAGGACTAATGAACAAGGACAAATGGTTAACACAACGAGTCACAAGGACTAATGAACAAAGAAAAATGGTTCACATAACAAGTCACAATAACAAGGACAAATGGTTTACACAACGAGTCACAAGGACCAATAAACAAGGACAAATGGTTTAAACAACGAGTCATAAGGACTAAAGAACAAGGACAAATGGTTCACACAACGAGTCACAAGGACTAATGAGTAAGGACAAATAGTTTACACAACGAGTCACAATTACTAATGAACAGGGACAAATGGTTCACACAACGAGTCACAAGGACTAATGAACAAGGAAAATGCTTCACACAACAAGTCACAACAACAAGGACAAATGGTTTATACAACGAGTCACAAGGACTAATAAACAAGGACAAATGGTTCACACAAGGAGTCACAAGGACTAATGAACAATGAAAAATGGTTCACACAACAAGTCACAATAACAAGGACAAATGGTTTACCCAATGAGTCACAAGGACTAATAAACAAGGACAAATGGTTAACATAACTAATTACAAGGACTAATTAACAAGGATAAATGGTTCACACAACAAGTCACAAGGACTAATTAACAAGGACAAATTGTTTACAAAACGAGTCACAAGGACTAATGAACATGGACAAATGGTACACACAACGAGTCACAAGGACTAATGAGTAAGTATAAATAGTTTACACAACGAGTCACAAGGACTAATGAACAGAGACAAATGGTTCACACAACGAGTCACAACGACTAATGAACAAGGAAAATGCTTCACACAACAAGTCACAACAACAAGGACAAATAGTTTACACAACGAGTCACAAGGACTAATGAATAGGGACAAATCGTTCACAGAACGAGTCACAAGGACAAATGAACAGTTTAAAATGGTTCACACAACAAGTCACAATAACAAGGACAAATGGTTTACCCAATGAGTCACAAGGACTAATAAACAAGGAAAAATGGTTAACATAACGAGTTACAAGGACTAATTAACAAGGATAAATGGTTCACACAACAAGTCACAAGGACTAATTAACAAGGACAAATAGTTTACAAAACGAGTCACAAGGACTAATGAACAAGGACAAATGGTACACACAACGAGTCACGGGGACTAATTAACGGGGAAAAAGGTTCACACAACAAGTCACAATAACAAGGACAAATGGTTTACACAACTAGTCACAAGGACTAATAAACAAGGACAAATGGTTGAAACAACGAGTCATAAGGACTAAAGAACAAGGACAAATGGTTCACACAACGAGTCACAAGGACTAATGAGTAAGGACAAATAGTTTACACAACGAGTCACAAGGACTAATGAACAAGGAAAATGCTTCACACAACAAGTCACAACAACAAGGACAAATGGTTTACACAACGAGTCACAAGGACTAATTAAAAAGGACAAATGGTTCACACCAGGACCAAGGACTAAAGAACAAGGATAAATGGTTCACACAACGAGCCACAAGGACTAATGAACAAGGACAAATGGTTCACACAACGAGTCATAAGGACAAATGGTTAACTTAACGAGGACAAATGGTTCACACAACGAGCTACAAGGACTAATGAACAAGCTCCAATAGATTACACAACGAGGCACAATGACTAATGAACAAGGACAAATGGTTCACACAACGAGTCACAAGGTCTAATGAACAATGAAAAATGATTCACACAACAAGTCACAATAACAAGGACAAATGGTTTACCCAATGAGTCACAAGAACTAATAAACAAAGACAAATGGATAACATAACGAGTTACACAGACTAATGAACAAGGATAAATGGTTCACACAACGAGTCACAAGGACTAATGAACAAGGTCAAATAGTTTACACAACGAGTCACAAGGACTAATGAACAAGGACAAATGGTTCACACAACGAGTCACAAGGACTAATGAACAATGAAAAATGGTTCACACAACAAGTCACAATAAAAGGACAAATGGTTTACACAATGAGTCACAAGAACTAATAAACAAGGACAAATGGTTTACACAACGAGTCACAAGGACTAATGAACAAGGACAAATGGTTAACACAACGAGTCACAAGGACTAATGAACAAAGAAAAATGGTTCACATAACAAGTCACAATAACAAGGACAAATGGTTTACACAACGAGTCACAAGGACCAATAAACAAGTACAAATGGTTTAAACAACGAGTCATAAGGACTAAAGAACAAGGACAAATGGTTCACACAACGAGTCACAAGGACTAATGAGTAAGGACAAATAGTTTACACAACGAGTCACAATTACTAATGAACAGGGACAAATGGTTCACACAACGAGTCACAAGGACTAATGAACAAGGAAAATGCTTCACACAACAAGTCACAACAACAAGGACAAATGGTTTACACAACGAGTCACAAGGACTAATAAACAAGGACAAATGGTTCACACAAGGAGTCACAAGGACTAATGAACAATGAAAAATGGTTCACACAATAAGTCACAATAACAAGGACAAATGGTTTACCCAATGAGTCACAAGGACTAATAAACAAGGACAAATGGTTAACATAACTAATTACAAGGACTAATTAACAAGGATAAATGGTTCACACAACAAGTCACAAGGACTAATTAACAAGGACAAATTGTTTACAAAACGAGTCACAAGGACTAATGAACATGGACAAATGGTACACACAACGAGTCACAAGGACTAATGAGTAAGTATAAATAGTTTACACAACGAGTCACAAGGACTAATGAACAGGGACAAATGGTTCACACAACGAGTCACAACGACTAATGAACAAGGAAAATGCTTCACACAACAAGTCACAACAACAAGGACAAATAGTTTACACAACGAGTCACAAGGACTAATGAATAGAGACAAATCGTTCACAGAACGAGTCACAAGGACAAATGAACAGTTTAAAATGGTTCACACAACAAGTCACAATAACAAGGACAAATGGTTTACCCAATGAGTCACAAGGACTAATAAACAAGGAAAAATTGTTAACATAACGAGTTACAAGGACTAATTAACAAGGATAAATGGTTCACACAACAAGTCACAAGGACTAATTAACAAGGACAAATAGTTTACAAAACGAGTCACAAGGACTAATGAACAAGGACAAATGGTACACACAACGAGTCACAGGGACTAATTAACAGGGAAAAAAGGTTCACACAACAAGTCACAATAACAAGGACAAATGGTTTAAACAACTAGTCACAAGGACTAATAAACAAGGACAAATGGTTGAAACAACGAGTCATAAGGACTAAAGAACAAGGACAAATGGTTCACACAACGAGTCACAAGGACTAATGAGTAAGGACAAATAGTTTACACAACGAGTCACAAGGACTAATGAACCCCAAATGCTTCACACAACGAGTCACAAGGACTAATGAACAAGGAAAATGCTTCACACAACAAGTCACAACAACAAGGACAAATGGTTTACACAACGAGTCACAAGGACTAATTAAAAAGGACAAATGGTTCACACCAGGACCAAGGACTAAAGAACAAGGATAAATGGTTCACACAACTAGCCACAAGGACTAATGAACAAGGACAAATGGTTCACACAACGAGTCACAAGGACAAATGGTTAACTTAACGAGGACAAATGGTTCACACAACGAGCTACAAGGACTAATGAACAAGCTCCAATAGATTACACAACGAGGCACAATGACTAATGAACAAGGACAAATGGTTCACACAACGAGTCACAAGGTCTAATGAACAATGAAAAATGATTCACACAACAAGTCACAATAACAAGGACAAATGGTTTACCCAATGAGTCACAAGAACTAATAAACAAAGACAAATGGATAACATAACGAGTTACACAGACTAATGAACAAGGATAAATGGTTCACACAACGAGTCACAAGGACTAATGAACAAGGTCAAATAGTTTACACAACGAGTCACAAGGACTAATGAACAAGGACAAATGGTTCACACAACGAGTCACAAGGACTAATGAACAATGAAAAATGGTTCACACAACAAGTCACAATAAAAAGGACAAATGGTTTACCCAATGAGTCACAAGAACTAATAAACAAGGACAAATGGTTTACACAACGAGTCACAAGGACTAATGAACAAGGACAAATGGTTAACACAACGAGTCACAAGGACTAATGAACAAAGAAAAATGGTTCACATAACAAGTCACAATAACAAGGACAAATGGTTTACACAACGAGTCACAAGGACCAATAAACAAGGACAAATGGTTTAAACAACGAGTCATAAGGACTAAAGAACAAGGACAAATGGTTCACACAACGAGTCACAAGGACTAATGAGTAAGGACAAATAGTTTACACAACGAGTCACAATTACTAATGAACAGGGACAAATGGTTCACACAACGAGTCACAAGGACTAATGAACAAGGAAAATGCTTCACACAACAAGTCACAACAACAAGGACAAATGGTTTACACAACGAGTCACAAGGACTAATAAACAAGGACAAATGGTTCACACAAGGAGTCACAAGGACTAATGAACAATGAAAAATGGTTCACACAATAAGTCACAATAACAAGGACAAATGGTTTACCCAATGAGTCACAAGGACTAATAAACAAGGACAAATGGTTAACATAACTAATTACAAGGACTAATTAACAAGGATAAATGGTTCACACAACAAGTCACAAGGACTAATTAACAAGGACAAATTGTTTACAAAACGAGTCACAAGGACTAATGAACATGGACAAATGGTACACACAACGAGTCACAAGGACTAATGAGTAAGTATAAATAGTTTACACAACGAGTCACAAGGACTAATGAACAGGGACAAATGGTTCACACAACGAGTCACAACGACTAATGAACAAGGAAAATGCTTCACACAACAAGTCACAACAACAAGGACAAATAGTTTACACAACGAGTCACAAGGACTAATGAATAGGGACAAATCGTTCACAGAACGAGTCACAAGGACAAATGAAAATTTAAAATGGTTCACACAACAAGTCACAATAACAAGGACAAATGGTTTACCCAATGAGTCACAAGGACTAATAAACAAGGAAAAATTGTTAACATAACGAGTTACAAGGACTAATTAACAAGGATAAATGGTTCACACAACAAGTCACAAGGACTAATTAACAAGGACAAATAGTTTACAAAACGAGTCACAAGGACTAATGAACAAGGACAAATGGTACACACAACGAGTCACAGGGACTAATTAACAGGGAAAAAAGGTTCACACAACAAGTCACAATAACAAGGACAAATGGTTTAAACAACTAGTCACAAGGACTAATAAACAAGGACAAATGGTTGAAACAACGAGTCATAAGGACTAAAGAACAAGGACAAATGGTTCACACAACGAGTCACAAGGACTAATGAGTAAGGACAAATAGTTTACACAACGAGTCACAAGGACTAATGAACCCCAAATGCTTCACACAACGAGTCACAAGGACTAATGAACAAGGAAAATGCTTCACACAACAAGTCACAACAACAAGGACAAATGGTTTACACAACGAGTCACAAGGACTAATTAAAAAGGACAAATGGTTCACACCAGGACCAAGGACTAAAGAACAAGGATAAATGGTTCACACAACGAGCCACAAGGACTAATGAACAAGGACAAATGGTTCACACAACGAGTCACAAGGACAAATGGTTAACTTAACGAGGACAAATGGTTCACACAACGAGCTACAAGGACTAATGAACAAGCTCCAATAGATTACACAACGAGGCACAATGACTAATGAACAAGGACAAATGGTTCACACAACGAGTCACAAGGTCTAATGAACAATGAAAAATGATTCACACAACAAGTCACAATAACAAGGACAAATGGTTTACCCAATGAGTCACAAGAACTAATAAACAAAGACAAATGGATAACATAACGAGTTACCTGAGACTAATGAACAAGGATAAATGGTTCACACAACGAGTCACAAGGACTAATGAACAAGGTCAAATAGTTTACACAACGAGTCACAAGGACTAATGAACAAGGACAAATGGTTCACACAACGAGTCACAAGGACTAATGAACAATGAAAAATGGTTCACACAACAAGTCACAATAAAAAGGACAAATGGTTTACCCAATGAGTCACAAGAACTAATAAACAAGGACAAATGGTTTACACAACGAGTCACAAGGACTAATGAACAAGGACAAATGGTTAACACAACGAGTCACAAGGACTAATGAACAAAGAAAAATGGTTCACATAACAAGTCACAATAACAAGGACAAATGGTTTACACAACGAGTCACAAGGACCAATAAACAAGGACAAATGGTTTAAACAACGAGTCATAAGGACTAAAGAACAAGGACAAATGGTTCACACAACGAGTCACAAGGACTAATGAGTAAGGACAAATAGTTTACACAACGAGTCACAAGGACTAATGAACAGGGACAAATGGTTCACACAACGAGTCACAAGAACTAATGAACAAGGAAAATGCTTCACACAACAAGTCACAACAACAAGGACAAATGGTTTACACAACGAGTCACAAGGACTAATAAACAAGGACAAATGGTTCACACAAGGAGTCACAAGGACTAATGAACAATGAAAAATGGTTCACACAACAAGTCACAATAACAAGGACAAATGGTTTACCCAATGAGTCACAAGGACTAATAAACAAGGACAAATGGTTAACATAACTAATTACAAGGACTAATTAACAAGGATAAATGGTTCACACAACAAGTCACAAGGACTAATTAACAAGGACAAATTGTTTACAAAACGAGTCACAAGGACTAATGAACATGGACAAATGGTACACACAACGAGTCACAAGGACTAATGAGTAAGTATAAATAGTTTACACAACGAGTCACAAGGAATAATGAACAGGGACAAATGGTTCACACAACGAGTCACAAGGACTAATGAACAAGGAAAATGCTTCACACAACAAGTCACAACAACAAGGACAAATAGTTTACACAACGAGTCACAAGGACTAATGAACAGGGACAAATCGTTCACAGAACGAGTCACAAGGACAAATGAAAAATGAAAAATGGTTCACACAACAAGTCACAATAACAAGGACAAATGGTTTACCCAATGAGTCACAAGGACTAATAAACAAGGAAAAATGGTTAACATAACGAGTTACAAGGACTAATTAACAAGGATAAATGGTTCACACAACAAGTCACAAGGACTAATTAACAAGGACAAATAGTTTACAAAATGAGTCACAAGGACTAATGAACAAGGACAAATGGTACACACAACGAGTCACAAGGACTAATTAATAGGGAAAAAAGGTTCACACAACAAGTCACAATAACAAGGACAAATGGTTTACACAACTAGTCACAAGGACTAATAAACAAGGACAAATGGTTGAAACAACGAGTCATAAGGACTAAAGAACAAGGACAAATGGTTCACACAACGAGTCACAAGGACTAATGAGTAAGGACAAATAGTTTACACAACGAGTCACAAGGACTAATGAACAGGGACAAATGGTTCACACAACGAGTCACAAGGACTAATGAACAAGGAAAATGCTTCACAAACAAATCACAACAACAAGGACAAATGGTTTACAGAACGAGTCACAAGGACTAATTAAAAAGGACAAATGGTTCACACCAGGACCAAGGACTAATGAACAAGGATAAATGGTTCACACAACGAGCCACAAGGACTAATGAACAAGGACAAATGGTTCACACAACGAGTCACAAGGACAAATGGTTAACTTAACGAGGACAAATGGTTCACACAACGAGCCACAAGGACTAATGAACAAGGTCCAATAGATTACACAACAAGTCACAATGACTAATGAACAAGGACAAATGGTTCACACAACGAGTCACAAGGTCTAATGAACAATGAAAAATGATTCACACAACAAGTCACAATAACAAGGACAAATGGTTTACCCAATGAGTCACAAGAACTAATAAACAAAGACAAATGGATAACATAATGAGTTACACGGACTAGTGAACAAGGATAAATGGTTCACACAACGAGTCACAAGGACTAATGAACAAGGTCAAATGGTTTACACAACGAGTCACAAGGACTAATGAACAAGGATAAATGGTTCACACAACGAGTCACAAGGACTAATGAACAATGAAAAATGGTTCACACAACAAGTCACAATAAAAAGGACAAATGGTTTACCCAATGAGTCACAAGAACTAATAAACAAGGACAAATGGTTTACACAACGAGTCACAAGGACTAATGAACAAGGACAAATGGTTAACACAACGAGTCACAAGGACTAATGAACAAAGAAAAATGGTTCACATAACAAGTCACAATAACAAGGACAAATGGTTTACACAACGAGTCACAAGGACCAATAAAAAAGGACAAATGGTTTAAACAACGAGTCATAAGGACTAAAGAACAAGGACAAATGGTTCACACAACGAGTCACAAGGACTAATGAGTAAGGACAAATAGTTTACACAACGAGTCACAATTACTAATGAACAGGGACAAATGGTTCACACAACGAGTCACAAGGACTAATGAACAAGGAAAATGCTTCACACAACAAGTCACAACAACAAGGACAAATGGTTTACACAACGAGTCACAATGACTAATAAACAAGGACAAATGGTTCACACAAGGAGTCACAAGGACTAATGAACAATCAAAAATGGTTCACACAACAAGTCACAATAACAAGGACAAATGGTTTACCCAATGAGTCACAAGGACTGGTTTACCCAATGAGTCAGAAGGACTAATAAACAAGGAAAAATGGTTAACATAACGAGTTACAAGGACTAATTAACAAGGATAAATGGTTCACACAACAAGTCACAAGGACTAATTAACAAGGACAAATAGTTTACAAAACGAGTCACAAGGACTAATGAACAAGGATAAATGGTACATACAATGAGTCACAAGGACTAATTAACAGGGAAAAAAGGTTCACACAACAAGTCACAATAACAAGGACAAATGGTTTACACAACTAGTCACAAGGACTAATAAACAAGGACAAATGGTTGAAACAACGAGTCATAAGGACTAAAGAACAAGGACAAATGGTTCACACAACGAGTCACAAGGACTAATGAGTAAGGACAAATAGTTTACACAACGAGTCACAAGGACTAATGAACAGGGACAAATGGTTCGGATAACGAGTCACAAGGACTAATGAACAAGGAAAATGCTTCACACAACAAGTCACAACAACAAGGACAAATGGTTTACACAACGAGTCACAAGGACTAATTAAAAAGGACAAATGGTTCACACCAGGACCAAGGACTAAAGAACAAGGATAAATGGTTCACACAACGAGCCACAAGGACTAATGAACAAGGACAAATGGTTCACACAACGAGTCACAAGGACAAATGGTTAACTTAACGAGGACAAGTGGTTCACACAACGAGCCACAAGGACTAATGAACAAGCTCCAATAGATTACACAACGAGGCACAATGACTAATGAACAAGGACAAATGGTTCACACAACGAGTCACAAGGTCTAATGAACAATGAAAAATGATTCGCACAACAAGTCACAATAACAAGGACAAATGGTTTACCCAATGAGTCACAAGAACTAACAAACAAAGACAAATGGATAACATAACGAGTTACACAGACTAATGAACAAGGATAAATGGTTCACACAACGAGTCACAAGGACTAATGAACAAGGTCAAATAGTTTACACAACGAGTCACAAGGACTAATGAACAAGAACAAATGGTTCACACAACGAGTCACAAGGACTAATGAACAATGAAAAATGGTTCACACAACAAGTCACAATAAAAAGGACAAATGGTTTACCCAATGAGTCACAAGAACTAATAAACAAGGACAAATGGTTTACACAACGAGTCACAAGGACTAATGAACAAGGACAAATGGTTAACACAATGAGTCACAAGGACTATTGAACAAAGAAAAATGGTTCACATAACAAGTCACAATAACAAGGACAAATGGTTTACACAACGAGTCACAAGGACCAATAAACAAGGACAAATGGTTTAAACAACGAGTCATAAGGACTAAAGAACAAGGACAAATGGTTCACACAACGAGTCACAAGGACTAATGAGTAAGGAAAAATAGTTTACACAACGAGTCACAAGGGCTAATGAACAGAGGGACAAATAGTTCACACAACGACTCACAAGGACTAATGAACAAGGAAAATGCTTCACACAACAAGTCACAATAACAAGGACAAATGGTTTACCCAATGAGTCACAAGGACTGGTTTACCCAATGAGTCAGAAGGACTAATAAACAAGGAAAAATGGTTAACATAACGAGTTACAAGGACTAATTAACAAGGATAAATGGTTCACACAACAAGTCACAAGGACTAATTAACAAGGACAAATAGTTTACAAAACGAGTCACAAGGACTAATGAACAAGGATAAATGGTACATACAATGAGTCACAAGGACTAATTAACAGGGAAAAAAGGTTCACACAACAAGTCACAATAACAAGGACAAATGGTTTACACAACTAGTCACAAGGACTAATAAACAAGGACAAATGGTTGAAACAACGAGTCATAAGGACTAAAGAACAAGGACAAATGGTTCACACAACGAGTCACAAGGACTAATGAGTAAGGACAAATAGTTTACACAACGAGTCACAAGGACTAATGAACAGGGACAAATGGTTCAGACAACGAGTCACAAGGACTAATGAACAAGGAAAATGCTTCACACAACAAGTCACAACAACAAGGACAAATGGTTTACACAACGAGTCACAAGGACTAATTAAAAAGGACAAATGGTTCACACCAGGACCAAGGACTAAAGAACAAGGATAAATGGTTCACACAACGAGCCACAAGGACTAATGAACAAGGACAAATGGTTCACACAACGAGTCACAAGGACAAATGGTTAACTTAACGAGGACAAATGGTTCACACAACGAGCCACAAGGACTAATGAACAAGCTCCAATAGATTACACAACGAGGCACAATGACTAATGAACAAGGACAAATGGTTCACACAACGAGTCACAAGGTCTAATGAACAATGAAAAATGATTCGCACAACAAGTCACAATAACAAGGACAAATGGTTTACCCAATGAGTCACAAGAACTAACAAACAAAGACAAATGGATAACATAACGAGTTACACAGACTAATGAACAAGGATAAATGGTTCACACAACGAGTCACAAGGACTAATGAACAAGGTCAAATAGTTTACACAACGAGTCACAAGGACTAATGAACAAGAACAAATGGTTCACACAACGAGTCACAAGGACTAATGAACAATGAAAAATGGTTCACACAACAAGTCACAATAAAAAGGACAAATGGTTTACCCAATGAGTCACAAGAACTAATAAACAAGGACAAATGGTTTACACAACGAGTCACAAGGACTAATGAACAAGGACAAATGGTTAACACAATGAGTCACAAGGACTATTGAACAAAGAAAAATGGTTCACATAACAAGTCACAATAACAAGGACAAATGGTTTACACAACGAGTCACAAGGACCAATAAACAAGGACAAATGGTTTAAACAACGAGTCATAAGGACTAAAGAACAAGGACAAATGGTTCACACAACGAGTCACAAGGACTAATGAGTAAGGAAAAATAGTTTACACAACGAGTCACAAGGGCTAATGAACAGAGGGACAAATAGTTCACACAACGACTCACAAGGACTAATGAACAAGGAAAATGCTTCACACAACAAGTCACAATAACAAGGACAAATGGTTTACCCAATGAGTCACAAGGATTTGGTTTACCCAATGAGTCGAAGGACTAATAAACAAGGAAAAATGGTTAACATAACGAGTTACAAGGACTAATTAACAAGGATAAATGGTTCACACAACAAGTCACAAGGACTAATTAACAAGGACAAATAGTTTACAAAACGAGTCACAAGGACTAATGAACAAGGATAAATGGTACATACAATGAGTCACAAGGACTAATTAACAGGGAAAAAAGGTTCACACAACAAGTCACAATAACAAGGACAAATGGTTTACACAACTAGTCACAAGGACTAATAAACAAGGACAAATGGTTGAAACAACGAGTCATAAGGACTAAAGAACAAGGACAAATGGTTCACACAACGAGTCACAAGGACTAATGAGTAAGGACAAATAGTTTACACAACGAGTCACAAGGACTAATGAACAGGGACAAATGGTTCGATAACGAGTCACAAGGACTAATGAACAAGGAAAATGCTTCACACAACAAGTCACAACAACAAGGACAAATGGTTTACACAACGAGTCACAAGGACTAATTAAAAAGGACAAATGGTTCACACCAGGACCAAGGACTAAAGAACAAGGATAAATGGTTCACACAACGAGCCACAAGGACTAATGAACAAGGACAAATGGTTCACACAACGAGTCACAAGGACAAATGGTTAACTTAACGAGGACAAATGGTTCACACAACGAGCCACAAGGACTAATGAACAAGCTCCAATAGATTACACAACGAGGCACAATGACTAATGAACAAGGACAAATGGTTCACACAACGAGTCACAAGGTCTAATGAACAATGAAAAATGATTCGCACAACAAGTCACAATAACAAGGACAAATGGTTTACCCAATGAGTCACAAGAACTAACAAACAAAGACAAATGGATAACATAACGAGTTACACAGACTAATGAACAAGGATAAATGGTTCACACAACGAGTCACAAGGACTAATGAACAAGGTCAAATAGTTTACACAACGAGTCACAAGGACTAATGAACAAGAACAAATGGTTCACACAACGAGTCACAAGGACTAATGAACAATGAAAAATGGTTCACACAACAAGTCACAATAAAAAGGACAAATGGTTTACCCAATGAGTCACAAGAACTAATAAACAAGGACAAATGGTTTACACAACGAGTCACAAGGACTAATGAACAAGGACAAATGGTTAACACAATGAGTCACAAGGACTATTGAACAAAGAAAAATGGTTCACATAACAAGTCACAATAACAAGGACAAATGGTTTACACAACGAGTCACAAGGACCAATAAACAAGGACAAATGGTTTAAACAACGAGTCATAAGGACTAAAGAACAAGGACAAATGGTTCACACAACGAGTCACAAGGACTAATGAGTAAGGAAAAATAGTTTACACAACGAGTCACAAGGGCTAATGAACAGAGGGACAAATAGTTCACACAACGACTCACAAGGACTAATGAACAAGGAAAATGCTTCACACAACAAGTCACAATAACAAGGACAAATGGTTTACCCAATGAGTCACAAGGACTGGTTTACCCAATGAGTCAGAAGGACTAATAAACAAGGAAAAATGGTTAACATAACGAGTTACAAGGACTAATTAACAAGGATAAATGGTTCACACAACAAGTCACAAGGACTAATTAACAAGGACAAATAGTTTACAAAACGAGTCACAAGGACTAATGAACAAGGATAAATGGTACATACAATGAGTCACAAGGACTAATTAACAGGGAAAAAAGGTTCACACAACAAGTCACAATAACAAGGACAAATGGTTTACACAACTAGTCACAAGGACTAATAAACAAGGACAAATGGTTGAAACAACGAGTCATAAGGACTAAAGAACAAGGACAAATGGTTCACACAACGAGTCACAAGGACTAATGAGTAAGGACAAATAGTTTACACAACGAGTCACAAGGACTAATGAACAGGGACAAATGGTTCAGACAACGAGTCACAAGGACTAATGAACAAGGAAAATGCTTCACACAACAAGTCACAACAACAAGGACAAATGGTTTACACAACGAGTCACAAGGACTAATTAAAAAGGACAAATGGTTCACACCAGGACCAAGGACTAAAGAACAAGGATAAATGGTTCACACAACGAGCCACAAGGACTAATGAACAAGGACAAATGGTTCACACAACGAGTCACAAGGACAAATGGTTAACTTAACGAGGACAAATGGTTCACACAACGAGCCACAAGGACTAATGAACAAGCTCCAATAGATTACACAACGAGGCACAATGACTAATGAACAAGGACAAATGGTTCACACAACGAGTCACAAGGTCTAATGAACAATGAAAAATGATTCGCACAACAAGTCACAATAACAAGGACAAATGGTTTACCCAATGAGTCACAAGAACTAACAAACAAAGACAAATGGATAACATAACGAGTTACACAGACTAATGAACAAGGATAAATGGTTCACACAACGAGTCACAAGGACTAATGAACAAGGTCAAATAGTTTACACAACGAGTCACAAGGACTAATGAACAAGAACAAATGGTTCACACAACGAGTCACAAGGACTAATGAACAATGAAAAATGGTTCACACAACAAGTCACAATAAAAAGGACAAATGGTTTACCCAATGAGTCACAAGAACTAATAAACAAGGACAAATGGTTTACACAACGAGTCACAAGGACCAATGAACAAGGACAAATGGTTAACACAATGAGTCACAAGGACTATTGAACAAAGAAAAATGGTTCACATAACAAGTCACAATAACAAGGACAAATGGTTTACACAACGAGTCACAAGGACCAATAAACAAGGACAAATGGTTTAAACAACGAGTCATAAGGACTAAAGAACAAGGACAAATGGTTCACACAACGAGTCACAAGGACTAATGAGTAAGGAAAAATAGTTTACACAACGAGTCACAAGGGCTAATGAACAGAGGGACAAATAGTTCACACAACGACTCACAAGGACTAATGAACAAGGAAAATGCTTCACACAACAAGTCACAACAACAAGGACAAATGGTTTACACAACGAGTCACAAGGACTAATAAACAAGGACAAATGGTTTACCCAATGAGTCACAAGGACTAATAAACAAGGACAAATGGTTAACATAACGAGTTAAAAGGACTAATTAACATGGATAAATGGTTCACACAAAAAGTCACAAGGACTAATTAACAAGGACAAATAGTTTACAAAACGAGTTACAAGGACTAATGAACAAGGACAAATGGTACAAACAACGAGTCACAAGGACTAATTAACAGGGAAAAAAGGTTCACACAACAAGTCACAATAACAAGGACAAATGGTTTACACAACGAGTCACAAGGACTAATAAACAAGGACAAATGGTTTAAACAATGAGTCATAAGGACTAAAAAACAAGGACAAATGGTTCACACAATGAGTCACAAGGACTAATGAGTAAGGACAAATAGTTCACACAACGAGTCACAAGGACTAATGAACAATGAAAAATGGTTCACACAACAAGTCACAATAACAAGGACAAATGGTTTACCCAATGAGTCACAAGGACTAATAAACAAGGACAAATGGTTAACATAACGAGTTACAAGGACTAATGATCAAGGACAAATGGTACACACAACGAGTCACAAGGACTAATTAACAGGGAAAAAAGGTTTACACAACAAGTCACAATAACAAGGACAAATGGTTTAAACAACGAGTCACAAGGACTAATAAACAAGGACAAATGGTATAAACAACGAGTCATGAGGATTAAAGAACAAGGACAAATGGTTCACACAACGAGTCACAAGGACTAATGAGTAAGGACAAATAGTTTACACAACGAGTCACAAGGACTAATGAACAGGGACAAATGGTTCACACAACAAGTCACAAGGACTAATGAACAAGGAAAATGTTAGAAATCTATATCTCATTATACTCTACATATTCATATATGTTTCAATTAATTTAGTCATAAAATTAATTTACAAATCTTATGCATGCAAACTTAAATTAAAAGAGAAGAAATCATTTTCCTTACTATCAATAATTCGGTCAAATGGGCACAAATGAAAGTCACCTTCCTTCACTTGTTCTTGAGCTAAATATGATGGATGATCCTCCTAAGACTCCAAGTCTAGAAGCCACTCCAATAAATTGCACCCAAGATTAATCCCAAAAATTCCTACTAATATTAACTAGATATGTAGTAGAAATATAACCTTAATAAGACTAATGTTCTTGTATTACTACCTCTAGTAATAGATAATGAGTATTAGTAATTTTAGAGAGGTTTTATGATTTTGCATGTGAAGAAAAACTTGAGAGAAAACAAGTAAGGAACAACAAGAAAAATTGAGCAACAAAAATGCTCTGTGTAAGAGCCAAAACCGGTGGCTTTACATGCATAGGGGAATATTTTTCTTTTGTTTTTCTCTCTTGTAAAGTTTAGGTGGAGTAGTGTAAGATATAGGCATGATTAAAGCTTCATATGACAAGTCACTATCACACTCTAACCAAAATAAACAAAAACAAAAGAGCATCTTTTGTCTCTTGATTTGGCCGAAATATTGGACCTATTTTGGTCCATTTTTTGCCTTTTGTCATTTGTCCCACAAATGCTTATAAGTCATATGTTTAACTATCTTACATAATTAATTATTAATGTAATCATTTAACACTTAAATATTACAATTAATAATATAATATACACTCCACTTTTTGAGTAGTATACTACCATTATATCAACATATAATGGGTCCCATAATTACTAGTTGGTTAAAATTACAACTTCTTGTAACTTTAAATAACTAATTACCTCTACCTCAAAACTTATATAATACCTCAACTAATTTAGTAATTTAACACTTAATTACTAAATTTAATCTTATTTAATCACATTACAATAAGACGCAAAATTTCACTCCCATAATTAAGGAATTAATTAATTCGTATCGCATACAATTAATTAAATATCTATTTGGGTCTCTTCAGAGGTGTGACCTAAAGGGATCAACTGACCACCACCGTCACACGACAGTAATGTCAAACTCTAGTTAGCCAATCATTACCGATTAATGACGGTCAGTCGACTGTATAAATAATCATCCCTCACGTATTCTTAGTATGAGATTTAATAATGATATTTAAATCATGTGATCGCACTATTGTTGAGGACACATTTCCCAACAATCTCCCACTTGTCCTCGACAAGTGTGCGTCACCAATTCTCTTGTCCTATTACTATCTCCCACTCAATGCAAGGTGTCTTTCGGGTCGTACTTGCAAGTGATCATATCGAGAGTGGTTTCCTCGATCTGGAGAATAACTGATTGACCGGAGTTATCTACCATAGATACCATCCGAGCGTGGCCACGCATTTCCAGTTCATTACTCCTCGAGTGGCCCTGAGATATTGTTTTAACCCTGACAAGGGGGTGGACACTTCCTATCGCACTTATTCCCTTCGACTAGCCACAGCCATCATAACCCAAAATATGCCCATTTGACCCCATTTACGAAGGTCGTAGTAACACAAATCAAAGTTAATCTAAAACTGTGCCACCTTAGGCGAACAGTCTTTAGTCAAAAGAATCGACTCATTAGAATACTATAGTAGCTCTCGCCACGACCAGGCTATATAAATTTGCCAGAACTCTATAAGCGGTCACTGCCCGACAAAGTGTTCCTAACAGTCTGCCTATGTGATCAACTAGTCATCTCACATGACTGTATGACACTGAACTTGCCATCAATCGCATCACACTTTAGTCACTTCGAGACGTCACCTCATACAAGTGACTATGGGCGAATACTATGTTAATCCGGGTTCACTTTAACGGGGTTCAATATTGTCTCTACAACCCGTTTGGATGTAACAAAGTATAAGGAAAAAGTTTTTAAGGTAAAAACTTGAACGACAAATGCGATTATCACATATGAATAGTCAATGCCTGATTACTATTTCATATTCTATCATCTAATTTGATTTTGAATGTAGTTGTTTATCTCAATTTAATTGAAATGACATGACTCATCATGTTAAGCCTATGAGAAGGCTTTGGTTAGTAGGTTTTATCAACTTCTTGTACCTTACTCAACCTTACTACATACTCGTTTTCCTTTGTAATGTATACATTTGCATCACAAAACTTTCTGAGTACGTGTCGAGATCCAGTCAAGACATAGGCCCTCTAGCCTAAGAATAGCTCCCACTGTTTTCACAGTGTGCGGGACTCATCCTCTTGCACATCTCATGATTGCAAGTGTACTCAATTTCCGTTATAAATATCTCTCATTGTTCTTTATTGCCTAGAACGATTCTAGAAAATCTATTTCTTAAATAACATAGCCACAACGGTATCTTAACCATCCTAATGTGTTTTGATTATGGTTTTGTCGGAAACCATGCGCAATCTCAATTGTCAATTGTCATTTGTGTAACACCCTTACACAAAATTGCATCAAAAACACTTTGTTTTACTTCCTTAATGCTTCTGCAAGCACATATCAGTAATCTTTATGGCTTACTTGGTAACTATTACTTAAATTTGATTTTGAAACAATTCATCATACTCAAGGCATATGAAGTGTTATACATCATTTCCTATTTAATTGATTCGGCAGCGGAAGCAAATGGAATCAATCAAATATGTTCAACTTGATTGAACTAGTCATGAATCTTATCAACATAAGACTTCTTATTTGACGCTCATATCATTTGGATTTATCTCCATAAATATGGATATTAAGATGTATTATAAAACTGCAAAAGTCTTAAATCATTCCCAATGATCAATATGTCATCCATATATTAGACTAATTAAAATTTCCGTAACTCCCACTAAACTCCATGTATAAACATAAGTTCTCGACTTATTGAGAAATTTTTTATAAAATGATCAAACCATTGATCCCAACTCATTAATGTCCTACTCAAGACCCTCTCTTAAGTTTCACATTATCTTAGGATTGCAAGAATCTACAAAACTCAAGACATGTATTGAATACATTCCTTCTAGTTTAAGAAGTGGTTTTAGATTCACTCGCTATATATCTCATAATGATACACAATCCCTAATAAGATCCAAATAGACTTAAGCATTTCAACTAGTGCAAAACCCTTTGCTACCAATCATGCTTTGAAATCTCTTTTTATTAGTGCAAAACCCTTTGTCACTAATCAAGCCTTTTATTTTGGATTTTCATGGCTCTAAGCCTTGTATTGAGTTGTGACTTAAACATTCTCATGTAAGTCATATGTTCATTACTTTCTAGAAGTAATCAACTTGAATCAAACGATTTCTTTGTAAGTTACAAGCTATTTACTTTCTTAAAAGTAACACTAATTCATCATCTTCAACAAGTGATGATTTTAACTTCCTAGGTTTTGAAGAAACAACGTTTTACACAAAACGTCTCATGTAGCCAAGAAAGACCAGTTTCTTGCGACATAACATTCTTTGTGGCTCTTTAAATAATTTCTCCCACTCTGTCTTCTAGAAATAAACTTGTATTCTAGAAAGACAGCTTCACGAGCCACAATCCCGTTGTACTTGTGATTATAGTAAGGAAAAATGAGCATTTGTTTCTTTCGAAAACTTACAAGCATGGTACTTTACCATTTCATGTCTCATATGAATCGTTTAGATTTAGTGGAAAAACAACTTAGACAAAATGATAAAATCCCCAAAAGGATCAAGTAACTCAAAGTAACTTAATTAAAGTCCAAACCATATCGAATGGAGTTTGAATTCTTTATCCAACCACACATTATCCCATAATGCGTGCTAAGAGAGATTAATTTGTGATACTATATCACTTTTCCTTTGGCTTATATCAAAGTCTTCACTTTGATAATCCCATCACGTCTAAAACGTGATTTTTTGAATTCTTTGAACTTCTTCAAATATTTCTCTATTTACCTTATTAAGTGAACATATTAGCGTCAACTTAAATCGTTGGTAAAAGAAAATGATCAACCTATTTTGGATCAATGATTTACAACCTCGATCTCCTTTTCAATCAAAAGGCACGAGACATCTTGCTTTGAATACAAGACACGCATATACCATAAGATCTAATGGTTTCAAGAGTACTCGATAACTCTTTGCGTTCATTATTCCAGAATTTAAGGTTTAATCTTGGGTTACCAATTTGAGTCTTGTATCATCTACATGATATATCATTCTAGTTTGGTTTAGAATATAATCACCTTTGATAATGGGCTAGCCATACATCAAACCATGGTGTATAGGGTCACAAAAGTGAAACCTCTTTTGTATCTTAATAAGTTTATATTCTTATTTAGAGTTTATGCACTTAATAGTCACAATTAAGTACAACTTTAAATCCAAAAACTAGATTGAGTACACAATTACTCTATCTCTCGGCATTTTTTGATGCTACTCGTCATATTCTAATCATCCTATGTATCAAATGTAATGATGAAAACCACCACCGGTTTCTAATATTGACGAAGTAGTGCTAGCAAAATTTATGTCAATCAAATAAACATTTAAAGAAGAAGGTCCCATTAGATGTCCCACAACTAACTTGTTGATTCTTCAATAATTTGGGGTAGTTTCCTTTCTAGCGTCCAACAATTAAGACAATGGAAACTTTATCGGTCGGGATTGATAGGTTTAGTATTGTTATTCTTTAATAACGTTACTTTTAACATTACCTTGTATCAATTCCATTCTAATTTTACTTCTTTAAAACCTTATCCTTTTCTTAACGGTTTAAGAGAATGCTCCCACTCATTTCAATGAGTCTTTGCTTTGAGAAGCAAAATTATATTCATGAAGACTACTCTTCATTCGTTTTTTTAGTCTTAAAACTTTCATTGAAGTGGTTGCGGTATTTTGGTCTATTATGATTTCCAACAAATCTAGTCACCAAAATGATTTAACGTTTCAAAATACTTAACTCAATTAAGCACATGAGAAACCATTCATTGTAAGTAGACATGTTAGTCAAAAATCAAAAACCCTTTTGATCACGAATAACTTTTATCTATACTCTTCACAAGAGATCCTTACAATGGATAATTACGAGTTTTTTAGAAGAAAATTCAAATTTTTGTCTTTCGTTACGGTGTTTTTAATGGAGATTTGAACTGAAATCGAAATGATATCGTATATAAATTGAGGTAAAGAAATAGAACAATGTGATAACGGAATAATGAAAACAAAACATTTATCGTTATAATAATACTTGTAAATAATTTAACAAGATATGAGCATTTATTAGTGACCTCTACCCAACTACAATAAATGATTCCAAGATCCAAATTCATATTAACTTGGGCACGGTAGGGCCGATTCATCCCTTATCAATATAACTCGGTGGATTAACGCTTTAATCGATTCTACTTTTAGAACTCTTGGTCGATAAAATTACATTAATATTTATCTTTAGCCCGGAACACATGCGACTACAGTCACGAATACTTCCGTTGAGCTCAATCCAAATTTCGAA
This sequence comes from Silene latifolia, assembly GCF_048544455.1. Lineage (NCBI taxonomy): Eukaryota > Viridiplantae > Streptophyta > Magnoliopsida > Caryophyllales > Caryophyllaceae > Silene > Silene latifolia. The sequence goes on from NC_133531.1 coordinate 50,254,764, forward strand.
TAAATGTGTCCATGATCCAAATCCACATCAACTTGGGCACGGTAGGGCCGATTCATCCCGTATCAACATGAATTCGGTGGATAGACATTTATCACCCACTTCCCCTACGTAACAAGGTTTGTACCCCGGTAGGGCCGAGTGCACTCCCTCACGAAATAGGTTTTCATGGTTTCTACTTTTTGGTAAGGCTAAGTCTCAATTGTTTATTTTTAGCGAGAGGTCATGTCAATTTATTATCTATCACGTTTTAAGTGAACTAAAGCGTTGAATTTCGATAATTATAATTGACACGGTCGATAAACTCGATTAAAATGACAATGCATGTTTTAGTTATGGCGATTTAGCGATGCATGCAACATATAAATAAAATGCAAAGCATAAATTAAATCCTAGTAAAGCCTTCCTAAAATAGAGAATCTAATTAACTATTACATATTCGGAAACCAACTCCATTGGTCCCTTGAACTTCGGTTTTGGCACGCATCTCGAGGAAACACCGTCTTTAATGTATCGCCTTCTTGAGTGGCACCGTCTTCAAGGAACTCCGGAAAATGGTTCACACACGAGTCACAAGGACTAATGAACAATGAAAAATGGTTCACACAACACGGCACAATAACAAGGACAAATGGTTTACCCAATGAGTCACAAGGACTAATAAACAAGGACAAATGGTTAACATAACGAGTTACAAGGACTAATTAACGAGGATAAATGGTTCTGATACGTAAACACCAACTCTTTACAATAATATTGACAAATTGTAAAAGTGCAGGAATATGACTGACTTCTAAATTTGATTTATATCATCTAAGGGATTCCAAAAATCATGAAAATTTGCAGTAAATAGCTTTGATATCTTAGCTAAATTCTGCAAAAATTTGAGGATTTTACGCGACTCATAAGTCTTTTAAATAAATTGCTAAACTCGAATCGCGAGAGAATGGAGCAGTTTGACAGTGTGGATGAAATTGTGGAATAAAAGGAGACAAATTTGAGATATAATTGTTTAACTACCTTCCACAGCAAGCACAAGAAGTTAACTTAACAATTTAGGTTGTTTAACTCAAGAAAACCACTGTTCAACACAGGAATACTTGAGTTGAAACAGACAACAAAGCTCAAACAAACCACAGCAAGCACAGGAATGTTCTTACCTTGTTACCAGGTCCTTATTCAACACCCACAGCAAGCACAGAGTATTAATATGCCTGACTCTAACCTATGCTCTAAACATAAGATTAAGAGATTTGAATTGAGAGTAAAACTCAGGTTTTCATTCATAAAATCAGCTGCTTCCAACAGTCTGATGCAAGGGTCCTTATATAGGCCTTGCTTTTATGTCAAACATGAAAAAAGGTTCATCTAAGGGCCAGGATTGTCCCATACATTAGGACAAGGGTCTAAATAATATTTTACAACGGCAAAAGATCATAAATGTAAACTAGGGTGAAAACAAAATGAGATTGCAGAGGAGGACGGGTGTGATGACATCTTTGTTGCCTTTCCTGCTTTTCTGTGGCAGCTGTTACTTCTTCTGCTCATATGAGGACGAGTGGTCTCCTTTGATCTTGACTTGGGATCAAGGTATCTTCTGATTTATGGGAACTCAAGCCAAAGAAGCTCCTCACACAGCTCCTTCTTGGTTTGTCCAGAAATGGCAATATTACTTTTTGGAATCTCCCCTTTTCTGCAACTTGTTTTCAGACTGGTTTTTTTCAATACTTTGCAATGAGAATTAGGCCTGGCTCCTTATGACTTTTTGATGCTCACATGAGTGTTCTATCAGCTGGCCATGGTGGCAGCTGATGATTTGCCTTGCACTGATACTTGTGACCCAGCAAAGTAGACTAATCAGTGGCCAGGTAGGAGTAGTAGTTGTTGCCTGTTGTTGCCTGAGTTGCTTGACCATGGAATAGTTGATTGCCCTGGTTACTAGCTCCTGCATCAACCCCTCCTGGTTGAACATGGCTTGTCCTCAAGCCTGTAACCTCCTCATCTCCTGAATCTTCATAGTATGGACTGAGATCACCCACATTAAAAGTTCCATGCACCCCATAGTCACCTGACAGGTCAATCTTGTATGCATTTTGCCCAATCTTTTCAACAACCTCAAATGGACCATCTGATCTTGGTATGAGTTTATTTTTTCTCTTTGCTGGAAATCTTTCCTTCCTTAGATGTATCCACACCAGATCTCCTGGTTCAAACTCTTTCTTTCCCTTAGACACCTTAAGATGTTTCTGGTATTGCTCATTTATCCTTTCAATCTGCCTTTTCACTGTCTCATGTAGTTTTAGTAGTTGCTCAGCTCTTTTCTTGGCATCCATGTTGATGTCTTCCTTTGGTACAAAAGATAAATCCAGGGGCATAAGGGGATTAACCCCATAGACTATCTCAAAACGACTGTGTCCAGTTGCAGATGATGGTGCTCTGTTGAATGCAAACTCTGCTGCTGCTAATTTCAGGTCCCAATCTTTCAGGGTCTTGCTGACAAGACACCTTAAAATCCTCCCCAGTGTTGTGTTAGTGACCTCAGTTTGGCCATCTGTCTGGGGGTGGTGAGAGGTACTGAACAAGAGCTTAGTTTTAAGCAACTTCCATAGAGTCTTCCAAACATATCCCATGAATTTTGTATCCCTGTCTGATACAATCGTTTTTGGAATTCCATGGAGCCTCACAATCTCCTTTAAGAATAGTTCAGCAACACTTGCTGCATCTTCTGTCTTTTTGCAAGCTACAAAGTAAGCCATCTTACTGAATCTGTCCACCACAACCATCACAGAATCCTTTCCTCTTTGTGTCCTTGGCAGGGCCACAATGAAGTCCATGCTTATATCTTCCCATGGTTTTCTTGGCACTGGTAGGGGGGGGGGGGGGGGGGTGTAAGGACCAGGTTGGAAAGAACTTTTGGAAAGCTGGCATTTTAAGCATCTTCTGAGGATAATTTGGACATCACCCATCATTCTTAGCCAATAGAATTGGTCCTGCAATATTTCTAAGGTTTTTTGGACACCAAAATGCCCTCCTAGTCCCCCTGAGTGGACCTCCCTGATTAAGAGATCCCTATAAGACCCCCTTGGAACACACAGCTTGTTGCCCTGGAATAGAAAGCCCTCCTGTAGCAGATACTTGCTTCCTTGGTTTCTATGCCCTTCAGTTTGAGTGATCCATTCCTCTGAAAAGTCAGGATCTTCTCTATACATTTCTTTCATGAATTCAAACCCAAGAACTTTGCTGGAAATAATTGAAAGCAAGGAATGCCTCCTTGATAATGCATCTGCTGCCACATTTTTCTTGCCTTCCTTGTACTTACTGGAGAAGGTAAAGGATTGCAAAAATTCTACCCATTTGGCATGCCTGAAATTTAGCTTGTGCTGGCCATTGATGTATTTTAATGCTTCATGATCAGAGTGCAGTACAAATGGCTTAGGTTTTAGGTAATGACTCCAATGCATCAAGGCCCTGATAATTGCATAAAACTCTTTATCATAGGTGGAATATTTCAGTTTGGCCCCGTTTAACTTCTCACTGAAATATGCCACAGGCTTCTGGCTTTGAATCAGCACTGCTTCAATTCCTACACCACTAGCATCACATTCCACTTCAAATAACTGGTCAAAATCAGGTAGTTTTAGGATAGGAGTGTCACACATGAGCTGCTTGATTTTTTCAAAGGACTGTTGAGCTTGTTCAGTCCATTGAAACTCCCCCTTCCTCATACATTCAGTGATGGGTGCTACCACTGTGCTGAAGTTCTTAATAAACCTTCTGTAGAAGGATGCTAACCCATGAAAACTCCTTACTTCAGTGACTGTAGTAGGAATTGGCCAAGATTGCATTGCTGCAATTTTCTCTTGGTCAACAGAAATGCCCCTTCCTGATATTAGATATCCCAGGAATGCAACCTCCTCAACCATAAAGGTGCATTTCTCCAGCTTGCCATACAGTTTCTGCTCTCTAAGGATTTCAAACACCACCTCAAGATGCTTAAGATGCTCTCCCTTGCTTCTGCTATACACCAGTATGTCATCAAAGTAGACAACAACAAACTTGCCCAAACATGGCCTCCGCACTTCAGTCATCAATCTCATGAAGGTGCTGGGTGCATTTGACAGTCCAAAAGGCATTACAAGCCATTCATATAGACCATGTTTTGTTTTGAAAGCAGTCTTCCATTCATCCCCTTCCCTAATCCTCACTTGATGGTAACCTTGCCTTAAATCAATTTTAGGAAATATGTTGGCACCACTTAATTCATCAAGCATATCATCTAATCTGGGGATTGGGAACCTATACTTGACTGTAATATTGTTTATAGCTCTGCTATCTGTGCACATCCTCCAGGTGCCATCTTTTTTTGGTACAAGAAGTGCAGGGACTGCACATGGACTAAGAGATTCCCTCACAAATCCCTTTGTCATTAGTTCCTCAATCTGATGTTGCAATTCTTTTGTAGCATTTGGATCACACCTGTAAGCTGGCTTGTTTGGGAGCACTGAACCAGGAACAAGATCAATGTGGTGTTCAATGCCCCCTCAATGGAGGTAACCCACTAGGCAGCTCATCTGGAAACACTTCCTGAAACCTTTGAATCAAAGGAGCAACATCAGTAGGCACAACAGTGGTCTCCTCTTTGTTTACTTCTTTAGATAGCAGCATTAGAATTGGCTGTTCTTGCCCGATCTCCCTAATCATGGCTGCCTCAGATAAGAACAGCACACCATTCACTTCTTCTGGTACATTAGGACTGCCATAGTCCCTCTGGTTTGGTGGCAATGGGGTCAAGGTGACCACCTTGCCTTGATGCTTGAATATGTATACATTATCCTTTCCCTGGTGTATGGTATTTCTGTCATATTCCCATGGCCTCCCAAGTAATAAATGACATGCATCCATGGGTACCACATCACACAGCACTTCGTCCTTGTACATTTTCCCAATGGAGAAGGAAATAATGCACTGTTTGTCAACTCTCACCCCTGAATCCTTATTTAGCCATCTTAATTTATAAGGGTTAGGGTGTTCCTGTGTTGGTAAGCCCAGCTTGCTAACCATAGTGGTGGAGGCAACATTAGTGCAGCTACCCCCATCAATAATGAGGTTACAAACTCTTCCCTGAACAGTACATCTACTCCTGAATATCATAGACCTCTGGTCAGCCTCTAAGGGGGCTTGTTGAGAGTGCATGACCCTCCAAAGGAACAAGTTGTGCCCTGTATCAGGATGAGCAACAACCTGGTCTTGACTAGATTCCTTCTCAGGCTCCACCTCCTCTAAAACAAGAGCCTCATCCTCCTCATACTCCACCAAACCTTCCCTTTCCCATTCCGCAACTTCCATTGCAGTGAGTGTTCTAGCAGAAGGACAATCCTTCCTGAAATGGCCAAATCCCTGGCACTGGAAGCACTTAATCTTGTCTCTGGACAAGGGTGGGTTGATTTTGGGGTTCATGGGTGCCTTTCCCTTATCCATAGTGGGTTGGGTGGTTGTTTTGGGTGGTTCATTGATTTTGACACCAGAATAAGGTCTGAAAACAGGCTTGGGTTTGACTACAACTGGTTTGGTCTTCCCCATTTTCTCCACTCTTAGTGACAGGTTAACCACATCATCATAAGACCATAAAAGTTGCATTCTAACCTCTGCAGCAATACTCTTGTCAAGGCCCTCTAAGAACCTAGCAATTCTTTGTTCAGGTTTTTCATTAATTTCACATTGAAGTGTTAATTGTTCAAATTCTCTTAAATAGGCTTCAACAGTTTTCTCCTTTTGTTTGAGGTTGGACAGTTTGATGAACAAATCTTGAGTATAGTCTTTGGTGACAAACTTAGCCAACATTTTCTTTTTAAGCTTGGACCAAGACCTAAGGGGATCCTTACCCTCCTTTAAACTTTGATGCTTAAGATTATCATACCACAGTGAAGCATAACCTTTTAATTTCAAGACTGCAACTTTACAAGCCTTAGCATCATTATAATTTTTATACTCAAAAATTTTCTCAACATCTCTAATCCATTCTAGTAGGTCATCAGGGTTTAAACAGTTGGGAAATGTGTCCTCAACAATAGTGCGATCACATGATTTAAATATCATTATTAAATCTCATACCAAGAATACGAAAGGGATGATACATTATATATATAGTCAACTGGTCCACACATATCGGTAATGATTGGCTGACTAGAGTTTGACATTACTGTCGTGCGACGGTGGTGATCAGTTGATCCCTTGAGGTCACACCTAAAGGACGATTCCCTTAATTGAAAAGGTTAATTAGTTGTATGCCGATACAGATTAATTAATTCCTTAAAATTGAACAAATTATTATAAGAGAGAGAGAATTGACATCTTATTCTAATGTGAATAAATGAGATTTTATTTAGTAATTTAAAAAGTTATATTACTAAAATTAATCGGTGTTTGCGAAACACGCGAGATGAGAATGATAAGTTAGTTATAATTACAAGATGTTGTGAATTATACTAACATAGTAATTAAATGACCATTTTATTAGATAGTTATTTTATATTACTAGTCAATTTGTTAAATATGATTTATTTAATTTGTAAATGATATTTAATTTGTTAAATATGCATTTTAAATTAAAACATGACATAAGACATGTCACATGTCACATGACATACAATTGTACAATTGACAAAAATAAAATGGACTCCATATTACACTATAGAAACCGAAATATTGGAGGAAGTATGGGTGAGTGGGTGTTTTGTTTAATGGATAAATAAAACACCATGATTACCTACTATGTAGGGTAGTCTTACACACATTACTTAATAAGAACAAAAGTAAAAAGGAAAGACCATGCATTGGTCATGTATACTCCCCTCCACCGGTTTTGTATGTAGAAGATAGAGAATTTTATTCTCTTAATTTTACTCATCATTCATTCTAATATTACATGCAAAAGGTTCATGTATTTTTCCTCTCTTCTCTCTCTTTAATCTTCATCAAAAAGATGAATTTTTGATTCAAATTTGTTCAAAAGATTACTAAAATTATTAATGTAATATATGAGTATTAGTAATCAATTTTAAGGTAAACCACATTACAAATATCTAGTACATATTAGTTTGTGGGATTAAGGGATAGTTTTGGGTGCTACTAATTGGAGGGCTTCTACTTTGAGGTCATGTATGTTCATCCAATATTGGAAAGCTCAGGAACTAACAAGAAGGAGATCTTGTTGGTGCCCATTTGACCGAAATATTTTGGTGAGAAATTGATTTTCTTATCTCTTTTGTTTTAGTTTGCATGCATAAGATCTAGAATTTATTTTATGACTAAATAAATTTGAAACATATAAGAATATGTTAAGTAATGAGATATAGATGTCTAACAAGCGGTATCAAGAGCACAAGGTTGTTTGCATGCAAATCGGTTATTGTTTTTCCGAGTTATACGATTAACATATAAAACTCATAAATTTGTGTTATTATGATATATCATGAAAATAATTTATGCATGTTAAAGTTTCTGATCCTAAAATGTATTTAGGATATTTTGGTTGATTTATGGATTTTATTGTTCATTTTATATAATATTGACATTAAAATGTGATTTTTATGATAAAAATGTCATTTTTGGACGAAAATTAGCTAAACTTTGAATTTTCTAGTGGCTTTTGGATATGTTTTCACATATATTATTTTTAGTTGATCTGGAAATTTTCATAATTGTTGGAGTTCTTATGCTCGAAAAATGGATTTTTCATGATAAAAATCGAATTTAAATGAAAAATAGGTTAATATGAGATAAATTTCGAATCTGGTCATAGAAATTTAGTATGTTGTCACATGCAATTTTACAAGATGTGTGTAAAATAATAGGCTATAATGAAGTCTTCATGCATGATTTATGGATTTTTGATGAAAAATAGCATAAATAGTGACTTAATTAGTGAAAAATTGCTAAAACATACTCCATGACTAAGGAAAAACGTCATATGTTGCATTTTATTATCCATTTCAGATCTAAAATTGAAAATTTGATAAATATAATTTTTCTCATGTTTTTATGATTATATTTGTTAAAACCGATAAACCGTAACATTGTTTTTCCGGATAAATTTCGAAATTTTTAACCTAAGTTTTAGAACATTATGAGTGTCATGGTATTTTTCCAGAATGTTCATGAGTTTAAATTTCAAATTTTGAATTTATTTGAAATTTTTGTGATTTATTTGAAGTTTATAGCATTTTATTGTAATTTTGGGTCCATTAATGAACAATTTTAAGAAATATGAGTTAATTATAGTCAAATAGTTAGTGGAGACTAATTTTGAGTCCTAAGAGGTTAGGGTAATTAACTTGTGCATAAATATGAATTTATGTAATTTATTGTGATTTTTTAAAAGGTTGAATCACGCAAATCCGTAAAAACCGTTTAATATACGATATTGGCTCCTTAAAGGCGATTTAGCATAAAATTGGGCATGTTCATACATATTATAATGCTGCATTTTATTTATGATTGTCATAATTTTATTTTATGTAATTTTGAATTATGTAATTTTTACTTAGTATGGCCTTAGTTTTTAATTGATATTACCCGAAATGTATGGGAATATCGATTCGGTTGTAATTTATTGTGATCTCGTATCACCGTTTTGTAATTTAATAGATTTTCTTTTATTTTAATTACAAATGTATAATAGGAAATTATGTAATTTGTTATGTAATTTAATTATTCCGGAGTTTCCAAAGACGGATTTCTTCAAGAAGGCGATACATAAAGACGGTGTTACCTCGAGATGCGTGCCAAAACCGAAGTTCAAGGGACCAATGGAGTTGGTTTCCGAATATGTAATAGTCAATTAGATTTTCTATTTTAGGAAGGCCATACTAGGATTTATTTTTATGCTTTGCATTTTATTTATATGTCGCATGCATCGCTAAATCGCCATAACTAAACATGCATTATCTTTTTAATCGAGTTTATCGGCCGTGTCAATTACAATTATCGTAGTTCACCGCTTTAGTTCACTTAAAACGTGATAGATAATAAATTGACATGACCTCTCGCTAAAAATAATCAATTGAGACTTAGCCTTACCAAAAAGTAGAAACCATGAAAACCTATTTCGCGAGGGAGTGCACTCGGCCCTACCGGGGTACAAACCTTGTTACGTAGGGGAAGTGGGTGATAAATGTCTATCCACCGAATTCATGTTGATAAGGAATGAATCGGCCCTACCGTGCCCAAGTTGATGTGGATTTGGATCATGGACACATTTATTCGAAATTTGGATTGAGCTCAACGGAAGTATTCGTGACCGTAGTCGCATGTGTTCCGGCCTATAGATAAATATTAGAGTAATTTTATCGACCAAGAGTTCTAAAAGTAGAATCGATTAAAGCGTTAATCCACCGAGTTATATTGATAAGGGATGAATCGGCCCTACCGTGCCCAAGTTGATATGAATTTTGATCTTGGAATCATTTATCATAGTTGGGTAGAGGTCACTATGTAAATGCTTTACTTGTTATTTACAAGTATTAATAAAACGATAAATGTTAAGTTTTTTCATTATTCCGTTATCATATTGTTCTATTTCTTTACCACAATTCATATACGATATCATTTCGATTTTTCAAAATCTCCATTAAAACATCGTAACTAAAGACAAATATGAATTTGCTTCTAAAAACCTCAAATGAACCATTGCTAAGGATCTCTTGTAAAGAGTATAGATTAAAGTTATTCATTATCAAACAGGTTTTTGATTCTTGACTAACACATCTACTTACAATGGATTATTTTTCATATACTTAATTGAATTAAGTACCTTGAAATGATAAATTGTTTTGGTAATTAGATTTGTAGGAATTCATAATTGACCAAAATAACGCAACCACTTCAATGAAAGTTTTAACACTAAAACGAACAAATGAAGAGTAATTTTCATGAATTCAATTTTGCTTCTCAAAGCAAAGACTCATTGAAATGAGTGGGAGCATTCACTTAAACCGTTAAGATGAGAATGAGGTTCAAGAAGTAAAAATTATAATGGAATTGATACAAGGTAATGTTAAAGGTAAAGTTGTTGAGAATGACGATACTAAACCTATCAATCCCGACCAATAAAGTTTCCATTGTCTTAAATGTTGGACACTAGAAAGGAAACTACCCCAAATTATTGAAGGATCAACAAGTTAGTTGTGGGACATCTAATGGGATCTTCTTCTTTAAATGTTTATTTGATTAAACATAAATTTTGCTAGTACTACTTCGTCAATATTAGAAACCAATGGAGGTTTTCATCATTGTACTTGATACATAGGATGATTAGAATATGACAACTAGCAACAATGATATTGAGAGATAGAGTCATTGTGTACTAAATCTAGTTTTTGGGTTTGGAGTTGTACTTAATTGTGACTATTAAGTACATAAACTCTAAATAAGAATACAAACTTGTTAAGATACAATAGAGGTTTCACTTTTGTGACCCTATACACCACGATTTGATGGATGGCTAGCCCATTATCAAGGTGATAATATTCTAAACCAAACTAGAACGATATATCATGAAGATGATGCAAGACTCAAATTGGTAACCCAAGATTAAACCTTAAATTCTGAAATGATTAACGCAAAGAGTTATCGAGTACTCTTGAAACCATTACATTGTTAATGGTATATGCGTATCTTGTATTCAAAGCAAGATATCTCGTGCTTTTTGGTCGAAAAAGGAGATCGAGGTTGTAAATCATTAATCCAAAATAGGTTGATCATTTTCTTTTACCAACGATTTAGGTTGACACTAATGTGTTCACTTAATAAGGTAAATAGAGAAATCTTTGAAGAAGTTCAAAAGTTCAAAGAAGCACGATTTAGTCGTGATGGGATTATCAAAGTGAAGACTTTGATATAAGCCAAAGGAAATGTGATATAGTATCACAAGTTAATCTCTCTTAGCACGCATTATGGAATAATGTGTGGTTGGATAACAAATCAAACGCTATTCGATATGGTTTGGACTTCAATCAAGTTACTTTGAGTTACTTGATCCTTTTGGGGAATTTATCATTTTTGTCTAAATTATTTTCCACTAAATCATATGAGATATGAAATGGTAATGTACCATATTTTTGTAAGTTTTCACAAGAAACAAATGCTCATTTTTCCCTTTCAATTATCAAGAGTACGACGGGTTTGCGGCTCGTGAAGCTGTCTTTCTAAAATACAAGTTATTTCTAGAAGACAGAGTGGGAGAAAATTATTCAAGAGCCACAAAGAATGCCACAAAGAATGTTATGTCGCAAGGAACTAGTCTTTCTTGGCTACATGAGACGTTTTGTGTAAGAATGTTGTTTCTTCAAAACCTAGGAGGTTAAATTCGTCACTTGTTGAAAATGATGAATTCATGCTACTTTTAAGAAAGTAAAGAGCTTATAACTTACAAAGAAATTGTTTGATTCAAGTTGATTACTTCTGGAAAGTAATGAACATATGACTTACATGAGAGTGTTTAAGTCACAACTCAATACAAGGCTTAGAGTCATGAAAATCCGAAATTAAAAGGCTTGATTAGTGACAAAGGGTTTTTGCACTAATAAAGAGAGATTTCAAAGCTTGATTGGTTGCAAAGGGTTTTGCACTAATTGAAATGCTTAAGTCTATTTGGATCTTCTTAGGGATTGTGTTTCATTATAAGGACACACATACAGCAAGTGAATCTAAAACCCACTTCTTCAATAGAAGGAATGTATTCAATACATGTCTTGAGTTTTGTAGATTCTTTCAATCCTAAGATAATGTGAAACTTAAGAGAGGGTCTTAAGTAGGACATCAATGAGTTGGAATCAATGATTTGATCATGTTATAAAACTTTTCTCGATAAGTCGAGAAGTTGTGTTTATACATGGATTTTAGTGGGAGTTACGGAAATTTTAAATTAGTCTTATATGTGGGTGACACATTGATCATTGCGAATGATTTAAGACTTTTGGAGTAATATAATACATCTTCAATATCTAGATTTATGTAGATAAATCCACATGATATTAGCGTCAATAAGAAGTCTTACGTTGATAAGATTCATGACTAGTTCAATTAAATTGAACATATTTGATTGATTCCATTTGCTTCCGCTGCCGAATCAATTAAATAGGAAATGATGTATAACACTTCATATACTCTGAGTATGATGAATTGTTTCAAAATCGAATTTAAGTAATCTTTACCAAGTAAGCCATAAAGATTACCCTTAAGTGCTTGCAGAAGCATTAAGGAAGTAAAGCAAAGTGTTTATGATGCAATTTTGTGTAAGTGTGTTACACAAGTGACAATTGACAATTGAGATTGCGCATGGTTTCTGACAAAGCCATAATCAAAACACATTAGGATGGTTAAGATACCGTTGTGGCTATGTTATTTAAGAAATAGATTTTCTAGAATCGTTCTAGGCAATAAAGAACAATGAGAGATATTTATAACGGAAATTGAGTACACTTGCAATCATGAGATGTGCAAGAGGATGAGTCCCGCACACTGTGAAAACAGTGGGAGCTATTCTTAGGCTAGAGGGCCTATGTCTTGACTGGATCTCGACACGTACTCAGAAAGTTTTGTGATGCAAATGTATACATTACAAAGGAAAACGAGTATGTAGTAAGGTTGAGTAAGGTACAAGAAGTTGATAAAACCTACTAACCAAAGCCTTATCATAGGCTAAACATGATGAATCATGTCTTTTCAAATGAATTGAAATGAACAACTACATACAAGATCAAATTAGATTATAGAACATGAAATAGTAATCAAGCATTAACTATTCATATGTGATAATCGCATTTGTCGTTCGAGTTTTACTCTAAAACTCTTTTATTATACTTTGTTACATCCAAACGGGTTGTAGAGACAACATTGAACCCCGTTAAGTGAACCTGGATTCGTATTTGCCCATAGTCACTTGTATGAGGTGACGTCTCGAAGTGACTAGAGTGTGATGCGATTGATGGCAAGTTCAAGTGCCATAGAGTCATGTGAGATGACTAGTCGATCACATAGGCAGACTGTTAGGAACACTTTGTCGGGCAAAGTGACCGCTTATAGAGTTCGGCAAATTTATAAAGCCTGGTCGTGGCGAGAGCTACTATAGTATTCTAATGAGTCGATTCTTTTGACTAAAGACTGTTCACCTAAGATGGCACGAGTTTCGATTAACTTTGATTTGTGTTACTACGACCTTCGTAAATGGGGTCAAATGGGCATATTTTGGGTTATGATGGTGTGGCTAGTCGAAGGGAATAAGTGCGATAGGAATTGTCCACCCCTTGTCAGGGTTAAAACAATATCTCAGGGCCACTCGAGGAGTAATGAACTGGAAATGCGTGGCCACGCTCGGAAGGTATCCATGGTGGCTAAATTCCGGTCAATCAGTTATTCTCCAGATCGAGGAAACCACTCTCGATATGATCACTTGCAAGTACGACCCGAAAGACACCTTGCATTGAGTGGGAGATAGTAATAGGACAAGAGAATTGGTGACGCACACTTGTCGAGGACAAGTGGGAGATTGTGGGAAAATGTGTCCTCAACAATAGTGCGATCACATGATTTAAATATCATTATTAAATCTCATACCAAGAATACGAAAGGGATGATACATTACATATATAGTCAACTGGTCCACACATATCGGTAATGATTGGCTGGCTAGAGTTTGACATTACTGTCGTGCGACGGTGGTGATCAGTTGATCCCTTGAGGTCACACCTAAAGGATGATTCCCTTAATTGAAAAGGTTAATTAGTTGTATGCCGATACAGATTAATTAATTCCTTAATATTGAACAAATTATTATAAGAGAGAGAGAGTTGACATCTTATTCTAATGTGATTAAATGAGATTTTATTTAGTAATTTAAAAAGTTATATTACTAAAATTAATCGGTGTTTGCGAAACACGCGAGATGAGAATGATAAGTTAGTTATAATTACAAGATGTTGTGAATTATACTAACTAGTAATTAAATGACCATTTTATGAGATAGTAATTTTATATTACTAGTCAATTTGTTAAATATGATTTATTTAATTTGTAAATGATATTTAATTTGTGAAATATGCATTTTAAATTAAAACGTGACATAAGACATGTCACATGTCACATGACATACAATTGTACAATTGACAAAAATAAAATGGACTCCATATTACACTATAGAAACCGAAATATTGGAGGAAGTGAAGCGTATACGGAGCGGAAGACTTAATTGTGGATTCAAGTGAGACGGAAGATCCGAATGCACTAGGTGCAACCTGACCAGTTCGTGTCACTTGGCGTGATATTGGCGAAGCGGAAGTCTTTTTGTTTGGTTTTTGTGTTTATGTTGTGCAAGAATAAAAGGATATTTGCTTCGATTTCTTGTGAGGAGATCGAACCAATGGGATATTTGCTATCACTAGACCTATAGCGATAACAATGGGGAATTACTCGAAAACGCGTCAAGTAATTCAACTAAACTGCGGACCGCGTCCTTAGTTCAAGGTAAGACTCGAAATCATCGACTCTTTGAAAAGATTGAAACAACAAGTTTCTCTCTCTAAAAGGTTTTTTCTTCAACTTGGATGATTTACAAATGAGGAGGCTAGGTCCTTTATATAGAACAAAAGCCTTGGCCTCCAAGCAAGCATTAAATGCTAGTTTGTAAGTTTCTAGGATGAATGAACATAGAACTCACAAACTAGACTATTTTGTCAACTTTTATTCTACCTAGTTTGAAAATGCAAAAAACTAAGAATAGGATTCTTCTCCCCTTGTTGGATGCCGCCACTTCCCTCTCCCCTTTCTTGATGCCGCCACTTCCATTGTTCCCACACGGTTTCAGCGTTCCCACGGCCTTGAGCTTTAATCGCACATATTTCCTATCTTTTATTTGAGCCCATCCAATTTTTGTGTGCGAATATGCATTACTTGGGCGTGGTTTTGCTTAGTCCTCCAAATTGAGCACAACCTCTTTCATGTGGTCGATATCCGCATCAGGTCGTTTATTAATCGTCCCGCCATACGCATCAAATTCTCTCCCTTAAAAAAGAATTGTCCTCAATTCTTGCCTCAGTATGCCGGGATCAAAGATGAATATTATAAACCCGAACAACCCCGAACACGTAGTCAAATCTTTGGTGCCACCGGGATCAAAACAAATCTGGAAGTTAGATTCAAACTTGATTAAGAACATGAAGCAGTTTACGCACCTCGTTGAACTTTTCTTCAGCTCATCATCTTCAATGTAGTCTTCACGTTTATCCATCTCCGGTGATTTGAATTTGTAATGAGTATTGTAAATCACAACCATTTTGTGCCATCTTTGCTTGTGCTTTACTTTCTTGTGATTTCCTTCCCACCACCTTCCATGCACAATTCTCCCAAAATCCAAATAATGGTTGCTCGAAGCAACAAGATCATCATGAGCTTCCATGAAAATTGACTTTAATAAGAAATTAGAGTTCCCACCAGGTAGCTTCTCGTCAATGTATTTGTCATTTGGTGATTGATACGGTTCTTTGACTTGATACGGTTCCCACCTTCGTATCACATCCTGCACGTCTTTCTGCAGTTGGGGCCAATGAAAATGCTCTTTGAGAATATCTACAATTTTGTTTACCCCGAAATGTCCTCCAAGTCCACCTTCATGAGCTTCTCGAATAAGGAGTTCCCTGAAGGAAATGTAGATTCATATACATACTAACATATTCATATATGTCTAAAATAATTTGTCATAAAATTAAAACGGATTTTATGCATGCAAACAATAATATAAAAGAAGAGAAATAATGTCCTTACATTCAATATTTCGGCTATATTGGGCACAAGAGAGATCACCTTTCTCTTCTTGTTCTTGAGCTATTCCAATGGATGAACAAGATCTAAGAATAAGATCTCTCCCCAAGCTTTATACCCAAGGCTTAACACTTAATCTAATTAATATTATGAATACTAGTATAATATTAATCTAGTAGAAAAATGACCCAAAATTATTATACATACTTAATAATTTCGGCTATATGGGAGAGAAGAAGAAGAGAGAGTTTTTGTCTCTCTAGAAATCTTATATTTTATGAGTAAAAGAATGAATAAGCATCCACTACCTCTTAGTGAATATTAGGCAAAATAAGAAAAACAAACTCAAGTGTTTTTACTTCCCAAAACCGGTGGGAGTGGAGGAAGGAAAGAGCCAATGCATGAAATTGTTGCTCTTAACAATGTTCATAGGCTTGCATGGCTAGATTACTTTATAATCATTATGTTTTCTTATTTAAAATATAAACACAATATTAAGTCCATTCCCCTCTTATTTTCGGCACTTTACATAACATGGTGTCCATATTATTTTTGTCAATTGTCTATATGTTACATGTCACATGTCACATATATTTGTTATGTAATTTTTAACATATTAAAAATCAACGTATTATCAAAAATACGTCACATACAAAAATTGACTTAGTAATTTCACAATTACTTGTACCAAAATATTTTACCACTTTATAAATCACAACAGTTTGTATTTATAATAATTCATTCAATTCAATTGTTACAATTATTTCATCCGAGTAATGATACAATTCAATTACTTGGACCGTATCTCATTTAATCACATTTCAATTTGATACGTAAATTTTACTTCCAAAATCGCCCGTCAATTTTCAAGTAATTTAATCAACTCGTAACGTTATACGATTAATTAAATAATCAATTAAGTGTATTGCCCTTTAGGTATGACCTAGGGGTCAATCGATCACCACCGTCACACGACAAGTAATGTCAAACTCTAGTCACCAATCATTACCGATATATGTTGACCGGTTGACAAGAATAATATTACTTCCCAATTGTATTCTTAAAATGAGATTTAGTAATGATATTTAAATCATGTGATCGCACTATTGTTGAGGACACATTTCCCAACAATCTCCCACTTGTCCTCGACAAGTGTGCGGCACCAATTCTCTTGTCCTATTACTATCTCCCACTCAATGCAAGGTGTCTTTCAGGTCGTACTTGCAAGTGATCATATCGAGAGTGGTTTCCTCGATCCGGAGAATAAGCGATTGACCGGATTTATCCACTCGGATACCTTCCGAGCGTGGCCACGCATTTCGATTCATTACTCCTCGAGTGGCCCTGAGATATTGTTTTAACCCCGACAAGGGGTGGACAATTCCTATCGCACTTATTCCCTTCGACTAGCCACACCATCATAACCCAAAATATGCCCATTTGACCCCATTTACGAAGGTCGTAGTAACACAAATCAAAGTTAATCGAAATCGTGCCATCTTAGGTGAATAGTCTTTAGTCAAAAGAATCGACTCATTAGAATACTATAGCAGCTCTCGCCACGACCAGGCTATATAAATTTGCCAGAACTCTATAAGCGGTCATAAGGCCCGACAAGGTGTTCCTAACATCTGCCTATGTGATCGACTAGTCATCTCACATGACTGTATGGCACTTGAACTTGCCATCAATCGCATCACACTCTAGTCACTTCGAGACGTCACCTCATACAAGCGACTATGGGCGAATACTATGCTAATCCGTGTTCACTTTAACGGGGTTCAATTGTCTCTACAACCCGTTTGGATGTAACAAAGTATAATAAAAAGAGTTTTAAAATAAAACTCGAACGACAAATGCGATTATCACACATGAATAGTCAATGCTTGATTACTATTTCATGTTCTATAATCTAATCTGATCTTGTACATAGTTGTTCATTTCAATTGACATGACTCATCATGTTTAGCCTTTGAGAAGGCTTTGGTTAGTAGGTTTTATCAATTTCTTGTACCTTACTCAACCTCACTACATACTCGTTTTCCTTTGTAATGTATACATTTGCATTACAATACTTTCTGAGTACGTGTCGAGATCCAATCAAGACATAGTCCCTCTAGCCTAAGAATAGCTCCCTTTGTTTTCACAAAGTGCGGGACTCATCTTTCTTGCACATCCCATCATGATCGCAAGTGTACTCAATTTCCGTTATAAATATCTCTCATTGTTCTTTATTGCCTAGAACGATTCTAGAAAATCTACTTCTTAATTAACATAACCACAATGGTATCTTAACCATCCTTATGTGTTTTGATTATGGTTTTGTCGGAAACCATGCGCAATCTCAATTGTCAATTGTCACTTGTGTAACACCCTTACACAATATTGCATCATAAACACTTTGCATCATAGCCTTAATGCTTCTGCAAGCACTTAAGGGTAATCTTTATAGCTTACTTGGTAAAGATTACTTAAATTCGATTTTGAAAACAGTTCATCATACTCAAAGCATATGAAGTGTTATACATCATTTCCTATTTAATTGATTTGACAGCGGAAGCAAATGGAATCAATCAAATATGTTCAAATTAATTGAACTAGTCATGAATCTTATCAACATAAGACTTCTTATTGACGCCAATATCATGTGGATTTATCTTCATAAATCCGGATATTCAAGATGTATTATAATACTCCAAAAGTCTTAAATCATTCTCAATGATCAATATGTCATCCACATATCGGACTAATTAAAATTTCCGTAACTCCCACTAAACTCCATGTATAAACACAACTTCTCGACTTATCGAGAAATGTTTTATCACATGATCAAAAATGTTGATTCTAACTCATTGATGTCCTACTTAAGACCCTCTCTTAAGTTTTACACTATCTTAGGATTGCAAGAATCTACTAAACTCAAGACATGTATTGAATACATTCCTTCTATTGAAGAAGTGGGTTTTAGATTTACTCGCTATGTATTTCATAACCTCATAATGAAACACAATCCCTAAGAAGATCCTAATAGACTTAAGCATTTCAACTAGTGCAAAACCCTTTGCAACCAATCTTACTTTGAAATATCTCTTTATTAGTGCAAAACCCTTTGTCACTAATCAAGCCTTATATTTCGGATTTTCATGGCTCTAAGCCTTGTATTGAGTTGTGACTTAAACACTCTTATGTAAGTCCTTTGTCGATTACTTTCCAGAAGTAATCAACTTGAATCAAACAATTTCTTTTGTAAGTTATAAGCTCTTTACTTTCTTAAAAGTAGCATGAATTCATCATTTTTAACAAGTGACGAATTTAACCTCCTAGGTTTTAAAGAAACAACACCTTACACAAAACGTCTTATGTACCAAGAAAGACCAGTTTCTTGCGACATAACATTCTCTGTGGCATTCTTTGTGGCTCTTGAATAATTTCTCCCACTCTGTCTTCTAAAAATAAACTTGTATTTTAGAAAGACAGCTTCACGAGCCACAAACCCGTCGTACTCGTGATAAAAGAAAGGGAAAAATGAGCATTTGTTTCTTGTGAAAAACTTACAACCATGGTACCCTTACCATTTCATATCTCATATGATTCGATTTAGTGGAAAAATAATTTAGACAAAAGATAAAATCCCCAAAAGGATCAAGTAACTCAAAGTAACTTGATTGAAATCCAAACCATATCGAATAGCGTTTGATTTCTTATCTAATCACACATTATGCCATGATGCGTGCTAAGAGAGATTAACATGTGATACTATATCACATTACTTTGGCTTATATCAAAGTCTTCACTTTGATAATCCCATCACGACTAAATCGTGATTCCTTGAATTCTTTGAAATTCTTCAAAGATTTCTCTATTTACCTTATTAAGTGAACATATTAGTGTCAACTTAAATCGTTGGTAAAGATAATGATCAACCTATTTTGGATCGATGATATACAACCTCGATCTCCTTTTCAACCAAAAGGCACGAGACATCTTGCTTTGAATACAAGATACGCATATACCATTAACAATCTAATGGTTTCAAGAGTACTCGATAACTCTTTGCGTTCATCATTCCAAAATTTTAAGGTTTAATCTTGGGTTACCAATTTGAGTCTTACATCATCTTCATGATATATCATTCTAGTTTGGTTTAGAATATAATCACCTTGATAATGGGCTAGCCATACATCAAATCGTGGTGTAAAGGGTCACAAAGTGAAACCTCTTTTGTATCTTAACAAGTATGTATTCTTATTTAGAGTTTATGCACTTAATAGTCATAATTAAGTATAACTTTAAATCCAAAACTAGATTGAGTACACAATTACTCTATCTCTCGACATTATTGTTGCTAGTCGTCATATTCTAATCATCCTATGTATCAAGTACAATGATGAAAACCTCCATTGGTTTCTAATATTGACGAAGTAATACTAGCAAAATTTATGTTTAATCAAATAAACATTTAACGAAGAAGGTCCCATTAGATGTCCCACAACTAACTTGTTGATTCTTCAATAATTTGGGGTAGTTTCCTTTCTCGTGTCCAACATTTAAGACAATGGAAACTTTATCGGTCGGGATTGATAGGTTTAGTATCGTTATTCTCAAAAACTTTACTTTTAACATTACCTTGTATCAATTCCATTATAATCTTTACTTCTTGAACCTCGTCCTCATCTTAACAGGTTAAGAGAATGCTCCCACTCATTTCAATGAGTCTTTGCTTTGAGAAGCAAAATTGAATTCATGAAGAACACTCTTCATTTGTTCGTTTTAGTCTTAAAAACTTTCATTGAGGTGGTTGCGTTATTTTGGTCAATTACGAATTCTTGACAAAACTAATTACCAAAATAATTTATCGCTTCAAGGTACTTAATTCAATTAAGTATATGAATAACAATCCATTGTAAGTAGAAGTGTTAGTCAAGAATCAAAAACCTGTTTGATAATGAATAACTTTAATCTATACTCTTTACAAGAGATCCTTAGCAATGGTTCATACGAGGTCTTTAGAAGAAAATTCATATTTTGTCTTTAGTTACGATGTTTTAATGGAGTTTTGAATCAAAATCGAAATGATATCGTATATGAATTGTGGTAAAGAAATAGAACAATATAAAAACGGAATAGTGGAAAACAAAACATTCATCGTCATATTAATACTTGTAAACAAGTATAGCATTTACATAGTGACCTCTACCCAACTATGATAAATGATTCCAAGATCCAAATTCATATTAACTTGGGCACGGGGTAGCCGATGAAACCCTTATCAATATAACTCGGTGGATTAACTCTTTAATCGATTCTACTTTTAGAACTCTCGGTCGATAAATTTACTCTAATATTTATCTATAGCCCAAAACACATCAACAAGGGCACGGGGTAGCCGATGAAACCCTTATCAATTACTTTTGTTGAGTTCAATCCAAATTTCGAATAAATGTGTCCATTATCCAAACCCACATTAACTTAGGCACGGGGTAGCCGATGAAACCCTCATCAACATGAATTCGGTGGATTAACATTTATCACCCACTTCCCCTACGTAACAAGGTTTGTACCCGGGGTAGCCGAGTGCACTCCCTCGCGAAATAGGTTTTCATGGTTTCTACTATTTGGTAAGGCTATGTCTCAATTAGTTGTTTTAGCGAGAGGTCATGTCAATTTATTATCTATCACGTTTTAAGTGAACTAAAGCGGTGAACTGCGATAATTCGAATTGACACGGTCGATGAACTCGATAAAATAACAATGCATGTTTAGTTATGGCGATTTAGCGATGCATGCGACATAAAATAAAATGCAAGCATAAAGATAAAAATCCTAGTATGGCCTTTCCTAAAATAGAAAAACTATTAATCTATTACATATTCGGAAACCAACTCCATTGGTCCCTTGAACTTCGGTTGTGGCACACATCTCGAGGTAACACCGTCTTTATGTATCGCCATTCTTGAAGAAATCCGTCTTTTGGAACTCCGGAATGAATAAAATTACATAATAAATTACATAATTTCCTATTATACATTTGTAACTAAAATAAAATAAATCTATTAAATTACAAAACGGTGATACGAGATCACAATAAAAATTACAACCGAATCGATATTCCCATACATTTCGGGAAATACCAATTAAAAATCTAAGGCCATACTAAGTAAAATTACATAATTCAAAATTACATAAATTAAAATTATGACAATCATAAAGAAAATGCAGCATTATAATATGTATGAACATGCTCAATTTTTATGCTAAATCGCCTTTTAATTAGCCAATATCGTATATTACTCGGTTTTACGGATTTGCGTGATTTCAACATTTTATAATCACAAAAATACATAAACTCATATTTATGCATAAGTTAATTACCCTAACCTCTTAGGACTCAAAATATAGTCTTCACTAATAATTTGACCATAATTAACTTTTATTTACAAAATTGTTCATAAATGGACCAAAATTACAAAAATAAGCTATTAAACTTCAAATAAATCACAAAATTTCAAATAAATTCAAAATTTGAAATTTAAATTCATGAACATTCTGGAAAAATTCCATGACACTCATAATGTTCAAAATCTTAGGTTAAAAATTTGAAAATTTTAGGAAAAACAATGTTGCGGTTTATCGATATTTAATAAAATAATCATAAAAACATGGAAAAATTATTTTTACTAACTTTTCAATTTTAGATCTGAAAAAGTGACTAAAATGCAACATTAGACGTTTTTCCTAAGTCATAGATTATATTTTATTAATTTTCACTAATAATGTCACTATTTATGTCATTTTTCTTCAAAAATTCATAAATCATGCTAAAAGACTTCTTTATAGCCAATTATTTTACACACATCTTGTAAAATTGCATGTGACAACATATTAATTTTCTATGACCAGATTCGAAATTTAACTCATATTAACCTATTTTTCTCTTAAATCCGAATTTAATAATGAAAAATTCATTTTTCGAGCATAACAAGTCCAAAAATTATGAAAATTTACAGGTTATCTCAAAATAATATATGTGACAACATATCCAAAAACCTAGTGAAAATTCGAAGTATAGCTAATTTTAGACTAAAAATGACATTTTTATTCATAAAATCACATTTAAATGTCATTATTATAAAATATGAACAATAAAAATCCGAAAAATTAACCAAAATATCCTAAAACACTTTAGGACCAGAAATATTAACATGCATGTAATAATTTCGTGATATATCATAATAACACAAATTTTACAAGTTTTATTTTGTTATTCATATAACTCGGAAAAACTTTTAACCAATTTGCATGCAAACAACCGTGGCTCATTATACCGATTGAAGGAAATGTAGATTCATATACATACTAACATATTCATATATGTCTAAAATAATTTGTCATAAAATTAAAACGGATTTTATGCATGCAAACAATAATATAAACGAAGAGAAATAATGTCCTTACATTCAATATTTCGGCTATATTGGGCACAAGAGAGATCACCTTTCTCTTCTTGTTCTTGAGCTATTCCAATGGATGAACAAGATCTAAGAATAAGATCTCTCCCCAAGCTTTATACCCAAGGCTTAACACTTAATCTAATTAATATTATGAATACTAGTATAATATTAATCTAGTAGAAAAATGACCCAAAATTATTATACATACTTAATAATTTCGGCTATATGGGAGAGAAGAAGAAGAGAGAGTTTTTGTCTCTCTAGAAATCTTATATTTTATGAGTAAAAGAATGAATAAGCATCCACTACCTCTTAGTGAATATTAGGCAAAATAAGAAAAACAAACTCAAGTGTTTTTACTTCCCAAAACCGGTGGGAGTGGAGGAAGGAAAGAGCCAATGCATGAAATTGTTGCTCTTAACAATGTTCATAGGCTTGCATGGCTAGATTACTTTATAATCATTATGTTTTCTTATTTAAAATATAAACACAATATTAAGTCCATTCCCCTCTTATTTTCGGCACTTTACATAACATGGTGTCCATATTATTTTTGTCAATTGTCTATATGTTACATGTCACATGTCACATATATTTGTTATGTAATTTTTAACATATTAAAAATCAACGTATTATCAAAAATACGTCACATACAAAAATTGACTTAGTAATTTCACAATTACTTGTACCAAAATATTTTACCACTTTATAAATCACAACAGTTTGTATTTATAATAATTCATTCAATTCAATTGTTACAATTATTTCATCCGAGTAATGATACAATTCAATTACTTGGACCGTATCTCATTTAATCACATTTCAATTTGATACGTAAATTTTACTTCCAAAATCGCCCGTCAATTTTCAAGTAATTTAATCAACTCGTAACGTTATACGATTAATTAAATAATCAATTAAGTGTATTGCCCTTTAGGTATGACCTAGGGGGTCAACTGATCACCACCGTCACACGTCACGACGTAATGTCAAACTCTAGTCACCAATCATTACCGATATATGTTGACCAGTTGACAGTAACAATATTACTTCCCAATTGTATTCTTAAAATGAGATTTAGTAATGATATTTAAATCATGTGATCGCACTATTGTTGAGGACACATTTCCCAACATTCCCGAGTTGGAAGTTTTGGAACACAAAGTCTATTATCCTTGACGAGGAAACCATCTAGACTAACGAACTCATCATGAGTTCCGGACTTGCAAATCTCGAAGGTTTCTCCAAAGTCGGGATCATGCTCGTAGTAATCCTCCAATGTCTCAAATCCAAGTGATCGGACATCGAGCACGTTCAATAATGAGTACCGTCGTGAGAGAGCATCGGCCACCATATTACTCTTGCCACTTTTACACTTTGATGAAAAGTGAAAGGATTGTAGGAACTCCACCCACTTGGCATACCGTGGATTTAACTTTTGTTGTCCATTGATGTGCTTCAGTGATTCGTGGTCCGAGTGGAGGATGAAATGACTCGGCCAAAGATAGTGACTCCAATGTTGAAGAGCTCTCACGATAGCATAAAATTCTTTGTCGTACGTCGAGTAATTGAGCCTGGCTCCATTCAATCTCTCGGAGAAATAAACGATGGGTCGTTTTCCTTGTATTAGTACGGTTCCAATTCCAACACCGCTTGCGTCACATTCCATCTCGAATTGTTGAGTGAAATCTGGGAGTGCCAATAAATGTGCCTCGCAAAGTTTTTGAATAATCGTCTCGAACGGCCCTTGAGCAGCCGGGGTCCATACGAAGGTTCCCCTTTTCGTACACTCGGTGATAGGACTAGCAATGGTACTAAAGTCCCGAATGATCCTCCGATAGAATGATGCGAGTCCATGAAATGATCGGACCTCCGTGGTGGTCTCAGGAGTAGGCCATGCCTTGATTGCTTCAATTTTGATTTGTTCCACCGAAACCCTGTCTTTAGATACCATATAGTCGAGAAAGATGACACTCTTGACCCACAACGACCACTTCTCCTTCTCTCCATAGAGTTTCTGCCCTCGAAGTATGTCGAACACCTCTCGAAGGTGTATGAAATGTTCTTCCTCAGTTAGACTGTACCCCAAAATGTCATCCGAATAGACGACAACAAATCTGCTCAAGAAAGGTTTGAGTACCTCATTCATGAGTCGCATAAAAGTACTCGGAGCATTGGTTAATCCGAATGGCATGACGGCCCACTCGTATAACCCATGTCTATTCTTGAACGCGGTTTTCCATCTATCCCTTTCTCTTATTCGCATTTGGTGATAACCACTTCTCAAGTCGGTCTTAGAAAAGGTTTTGGATCCATGTAACTCATCAAGCATGTCGTCAAGCCTTGGGATAGGAAGACGATACTTGATAGTTATGTTGTTCATGGCTCGACTATCAACGCACATTCGCCACGTCCCATCCTTCTTTGGGACAAGTAGAGTAGGGACGGCACATAGAATCAGGTTTTCACGAACATAGCCTCGATCCATTAGCTCCTCCATTTGTCGTTGCAACTCTTTTGTCTCCATTGGATTGTATCGATAGGCCGCTTTGTTCGGTAACGAAGTTTCGGGAATGAGATCAATTTGGCGTTCGATCCCTCTAATAGATGGTAAACCAGCGGGTAGTTCCTTGGGAAAGACATCCCTGAATTCCTCATCCGAGTTTGGCACAAGATTAAGATTATCTTGAGTTGCATCGTCATCACTTGTATGATCACTTTCTTCCATGAGAGTTTCATCATAAACTTCTTCCAATTCTTCATCAAAAACAATTGGTAGATTTGGATCAAATAAAGAAGTACCTCCCGCATGAGGTTCATCCAAGTTGGCAAATATGTCATCTTCAATCACATCTTTAATTTGATCATCGTTACTCAATGGCTCTATAA
Source organism: Silene latifolia (assembly GCF_048544455.1). Classification (NCBI taxonomy): domain Eukaryota; kingdom Viridiplantae; phylum Streptophyta; class Magnoliopsida; order Caryophyllales; family Caryophyllaceae; genus Silene; species Silene latifolia. Next base: position 50,280,914 of record NC_133531.1, read on the forward strand.
TCTCGTCCTTTTCTCTTTCTTCGAAATTGAACACATCACCCAATCGTTCCTCCTCATCAAACAACTCATCCCGATAAGCAATAGCGTCTCTCAAGGTATTCAATCGTTCATTTGGACACGCGCTTTGATAGTGCCCAAACCCCGGACACTTTAAACATCGTACTTTGGGGAGACTTGTTTCCTTAGAATCGGGCGCTCTTGCCGTGGAACTAGGGGTGGCAGCCGACTTGGGTTCGCCAACACTATTCGTCGTGCTCCATTGTTTGAGATTGGCGATCTTTCGATAAGTCGTAAGCGTATAAGTTGCTGGAACATATTTCTTACGCAACTTGCGTTTAAGAGAATCCCAAGAAGATAATTTCCTTTTCCCGGCACGAGCACGCCTTGCTTTCAAACTCTCGTACCATAGTGAAGCCCCTCCACTAAGTCTTTGAATAGCGTACTTGCAGCGTTTCGCGTCATCCAGAACTTCAAAATCAAACATTCGTTCGATTTTCTGTTCCCATTCGAGGTAGTCCTTTGGGTCCGTGCCTCCCGTGAACTCTGGTAGTTCACTCACTTCGAACTCTTCAACGGTTCGTTCTCGTCTAGGCAACCACTTGGAATCGTTTTCTTGTAACTTTTTCAAGGCTCTTTGAAGATTCTCAAGAAAGTTGGGATCGTCGAAGTTCATTTTGATGTGAGTTGTTTGAAATTTCGAAGCTCTTTTTTTTTTTTCTTTTTTTTGATGGCGAACAGTACCGTGAACAGTACCGTGAATAGTGTTTTTTTTTTTTTTTTTTGTTCAAACCGTGCCTTTAAGATCCAATCGATTAAACCTCAACTACCTCGCCGAGTTTAATCTCTGAATACCAAGCGCGTTGGATATTCAACTATCAACTGATTGGGACCTCCTTAGGACCGTCTTGATTTTTTTGGGGTGATCAAGAGCCGAAGCTCTGATACCATTTGAAGCGTATACGGAGCGGAAGACTTAATTGTGGATTCAAGTGAGACGGAAGATCCGAATGCACTAGGTGCAACCTGACCAGTTCGTGTCACTTGGCGTGATATTGGCGAAGCGGAAGTCTTTTTGTTTGGTTTTTGTGTTTATGTTGTGCAAGAATAAAAGGATATTTGCTTCGATTTCTTGTGAGGAGATCGAACCAATGGGATATTTGCTATCACTAGACGTATAGCGATAACAATGGGGAATTACTCGAAAACGCGTCAAGTAATTCAACTTAAACTGCGGAGCGCGTCCTTAGTTCAAGGTAAGACTCGAAATCATCGACTCTTTGAAAAGATTGAAACAACAAGTTTCTCTCTCTAAAAGGTTTTTTCTTCAACTTGGATGATTTACAAATGAGGAAGCTAGGTCCTTTATATAGGACAAAAGCCTTGGCCTCCAAGCAAGCATTAAATGCTAGTTTGTAAGTTTCTAGGATGAATGAACATAGAACTCACAAACTAGACTATTTTGTCAACTTTTATTCTACCTAGTTTGAAAATGCAAAAAACTAAGAATAGGATTCTTCTCCCCTTGTTGGATGCCGCCACTTCCCTCTCCCCTTGCTTGATGCCGCCACTTCCATTGTTCCCACACGGTTTCAGCGTTCCCACGGCCTTGAGCTTTAATCGCACATATTTCCTATCTTTTATTTGAGCCCATCCAATTTTTGTGTGCGAATATGCATTACTTGGGCGTGGTTTTGCTTAGTCCTCCAAATTGAGCACAACCTCTTTCATGTGGTCGATATCCGCATCAGGTCGTTTATTAATCGTCCCGCCATACGCATCAGGAAGTATGGGTGAGTGGGTGTTTTGTTTAATGGATAAATAAAACACCATGATTACCTACTATGTAGGGTAGTCTTACTTAATAAGAACAAAAGTAAAAAGGAAAGACCATGCATTGGTCATGTATACTCCCCTCCACCGGTTTTGTATGTAGAAGATAGAGAATTTTATTCTCTTAATTTTACTCATCATTCATTCTAATATTACATGCAAAAGGTTCATGTATTTTTCCTCTCTTCTCTCTCTTTAATCTTCATCAAAAAGATGAATTTTTGATTCAAATTTGTTCAAAAGATTACTAAAATTATTAATGTAATATATGAGTATTAGTAATCAATTTTAAGGTAAACCACATTAAAAATATCTAGTACATATTAGTTTGTGGGATTAAGGGATAGTTTTGGGTGCTACTAATTGGAGGGCTTCTACTTTGAGGTCATGTATGTTCATCCAATATTGGAAAGCTCAAGAACTAACAAGAAGGAGATCTTGTTGGTGCCCATTTGACCGAAATTGTTTGGTGAGAAATTGATTTTCTTATCTCTTTTGTTTTAATTTGCATGCATAAGATCTAGAATTTATTTTATGACTAAATCAATTTGAAACATATAAGAATATGTTAAGTAATGAGATATAGATGTCTAACATAAACTACCATAAAATTCAGGGATGTCTACCTTTAGATGCTTGTCTGTTTGCTCAAGATGTTCCTCTTGTGTTCTGTTGCTTTCATCAGAGTCTGATCCATACTCCTCCTCTTGATGCTGGTGTCTTCTTCCTGCTCCCACGGCAAAGCCTCTCCCTCTACCCCTTCCTCTGGCAGGTTGCCTCCTAGGATCTGGGTTTGGGATCCTTTCCATGATAGCATGCATAGCATTCACCAGTGTACACACATTTCTAGACAGATCTCCAATTGTGGCTTCAATGCCAGCAAGCCTCTCTTCACTCATGGTTATTTTTTGTGTTTTTAATGTAGGTAGGTTGATGAACTTACTATTCTCTCAATTCCCAAGACAAACACAAGATGGAATTGTGTTTAGCCTGGCTCTGATATACCAAGTTGATACGTAAACACCCACTCTTTACAATAATGTTGACAAATTGTAAAAGTGCAGGAATATGACTGTCTTCTAAATTTGATTTATATCATCTAATGGATTCCAAAAATCATGAAAATTTGCAGTAAATAGCTTTGATATCCTAGCTAAATTCTGCAAAAATTTGAGGATTTTAGGTGACTCAGAATTATTTTAAATAAATTGCTAAACTTGAACTGGCAGAGAATGGAGCAGTTTGACAGTGTGGATGAAATTGTGGAATAAAAGGAGACAAATTTGAGATATAATTGTTTAACTACCTTCCACAGCAAGCACAGGAAGTTAACTTAACAATTTAGGTTGTTTAACTCAAGAAAACCACAGTTCAACACAGGAATACTTGAGTTGAAACAGACAACAAAGCTCAAACAAACCACAGCAAGCACAGGAATGTTCTTACCTTGTTACCAGGTCCTTATTCAACACTCACAGCAAGCACAGAGTGTTAATAAACCTGACTCTAACCTATGCTCCAAACATAAGATTAAGAGATTTGAATTGAGAGTAAAACTCAGGGTTTCATTCATAAAATCAGCTGCTTCCAACAGTCTGATGCAAGGGTCCTTATATAGGCCTTGCTTTTAGGTCAAACATGAAAAAAGGTTCATCTAAGGGCCAGGATTGTCCCATACATTAGGACAAGAGTCTAAATAATATATTACAACGGAAAAAGATCATAAATGTAAACTAGGGTGAAAACAAAACGAGATTGCAGAGGACAGTCAGGTGACAGTGACATCTTTGTTGCCTTTCTTGCTTTTCTGTGGCAGCTGTTACTTCTTCTGCTCATATGAGGACGAGTGGTCTCCTTTGGTCTTGACTCGGGATCAAGGTATCTTCTGAGTTATGGGAACTCAAGCCAAAGAAGCTCCTCACACAGCTCCTTCTTGGTTTGTCCAGAAATGGCAATATTACTTTTTGGAATCTCCCTTTCTCGCAACTTGTTTTCAGACGGTTTTTTTTTTTTCAATACTTTGCAATGAGAATTAGGCCTGGCTCCTTAGGACTTTTTGATGCTCACATGAGTGTTCTATCAGCTGGCCATGGTGGCAGCTGATGATTTGCCTTGTACTGATACTTGTGACCCAGCAAAGTAGACTGATCAGTGGCCAGGTAGGAGTAGTAGTTGTTGCCTGTTGTTTCCTGAGTTGCTTGACCATGGAATAGTTGATTGCCCTGGTTACTAGCTCCTATATCAGGTTCACACAACAAGTCACAAGGACTAATTAACAAGGACAAATAGTTTACAAAACGAGTCACAAGGACTAATGAACAAGGACAAATGGTACACACAACGAGTCACAAGGACTAATTAACAGGGAAAAAAGGTTCACACAACAAAGACTGATTTGGACTCAAACAAAGACTAACTAAATGGTTTAAGGATTAAGAAGATAAAAGACTTAAACTTGCATAAATTAAGACAGAAAACAGAAGGTTTGGGACGTGACAAACAACACAATTGAAACGATTGACAACAATGGAAAATAGGTTTGTAATTTAAATGCTTATGAACTAAACATTCAAATAACAATTTCCACAATGACTTAAGGTAACAAAAACAGAAACTTTGGGGCTGTTTTGACATGAAACAAGAACAAGTAACCGGGATATGACTTAAACTAGATCACGAAGCAGGTTTAAGCCTTAGAATTAAGCTCAAGATCATGAAGCAAGAGTTAATTCCGCCTCAAACACTAAGTAATGAGGGGTTTTCTGCACTAAGCAAGAAGAAAATTAATTGAAAATTTCAGTTTCAAACTCATATTTTAATTCACTCAAATCTGAAGTTCTCATGTGCCTAGCTTGGTTTATATAGACCAAGGCTTACAATCTTGACCCTTGATTACAAGTTACATCTAAGGGCTACAAAATGAGCAGCTAAAGGACATAAAAAACGGCAGCCAAGGTACTTACACAATGCTTAAACAGAAAATGACAAAGCAAAAAAAAGCTAAAGTAAACTAATAGTCCAATCTTCCTTGTTTGTTAGCTCAACTTCTTATTTATGATTATATGGACTGATTGGAGGCCTTGGAGAACCGTATAAGGCTCTTTTGCAGCTCTAAAAAGTCTCTTGAGCTTTGTTGGATCAAAAGAGGAAAGATTGATAGCGACATTTTGCTCATTGTTCAAAACCGGGTCCCCTTGTGCAGCAGGAGCCACAGACCAGGGCACCCCACAAATGCAAGCAGGCCAAAACAACACCACACTCATTCCAGGAAGCAACCAAACTGGGCTAAGTTTAGAGGCTAATAGGTACGAGTACAAGCCCAACCACCAGCTGCCACCATGGCCAGCTGGTTGGTCACTAAACTAGGCTCAGAAAAGTCCTAGGGGTCCAAGGGAAAATCACAATGCAAGTCCTAGAAAACCAAGTGGACAGAATGCAAACAAATGACAAACAACAAAAGCAAACTTTCCATTTCTGGCTAAACCATGAGGAAAAAGCACACAAAGAACTTTTGGTTTGTCTTCCCATATACCAGATACAACCTAGAGCCAATTTTAATGCCAAGGACTCAATCATTTCGTCCTCAAGTGCCTACATTCAACAGAAAAGCCAGCAATGCAAAGAAAGGACCACAACCGTCACGTCACACCGCATTTCTCTTTTGTTTTCATTCCGATTTACAATTAAGAGCTTTTAAACCGTTGTAATATTGTACTTGGACTCTTACCAGCATGTGAGGAGGGATCCCGACCCTTGGATATAGTTTCCTTTCAAGTTTGTAACCTAAAAAGGCCTATATAAGGACCTCAACTCGATCGTTGTAACACAAATGGTGATTTATGAATGAAACCCGAGAATTCTCTCAAATTTAAACCTCTTAATCTTGTGCTTAGTCTGTAGATTAGAGTCAGGCTTGATAATAACCTGTGCTTAGACTGTGGTTATTGATTAAGTACCTGTTAGTAGAGTATAAACTTTCCTGTGCTGAGACTGTGGTTAGTTTAGCTTTCGTTTGTTTGTTTTGATTGAGTCTTTCTGTGTTAATCTGTGGAATCTCTTAACTCTAACACCCCAAATTGTTAGCTTAATTCCCTGTGAGAATTCTGTGGGTTTTATAGTTGATAATTATATCCAAAGTTCCCTCCTTTCAGCCAAATCCAGAACTGTCTCATTACGGTCCTTTGTGTCTGTCGATCGATTGATTGAGTCTTAAAAATACTTTGAGTCCTCTAAAAATCCTGGAAATTTACTCAGAGTTAGTTCTCACATCAAAGTAATTTACTGCCAAGTTTCATGATTTTAGGAGGTCAATTCATAATTTTATTAAATAGCACAAGTTTATTGCATTCCTGAGAACTTGTCTTGTTTGTTTGTTTGTTGTTTTTGTCTAAACCCTTGGACATTACACTGCACCTTGTACCTTTGCTTTAGTTCTTCAAATTATTTTTGAATGGTAACCCTTGGAGATAAAAGATCCTACACAAAAACATCCTAAACTCACCAAAGATGTGAAATAGGGCGGTTGGAGGCATGACTTCTTAGACGGAATTGAAGTTGGACCTCGATTGTTGGTGACGGTCCAAAACCGGGTTTGGAGAGCATCTTAGAAAATCAGACGCATTTTGGAAGAGGCATATCTCTTAGCTCAGGACGAATATCAGGGCCCATGATAGCTCATTTTAAATATAAGGGAGCTAACTTTCACCTCCAAAAAGAATCAACCTTAGACGTTGAGTAAATCTCGAGTTATTGAACTTTTAGTGCACGTAGGTCATGGGCTGTCCGTAAATGCGCGTGATCTGTTTGCATCAGCCATATCTCAAGCTATAGACCTGTTTTGTTCTCTAAATTGATCAGTTTCAGGTCTGCAAGATACCTAGTACGAACAGTCCTCAAGATGTCCAATTGTTTTTAATTCCGCCGCTTCGTTCGTATCATTTGTCCTCAGCCTTGGATATGAAAAAATTCATGCATGTCCAAGTAACTGCATGCTGTATTGGGGGGAATTTTCTGAAAAGGAGGAGTGTCATGTTTGCCACACATCAAGATGGAAAACAAGCAATGGTGAAGGTAAAGCAAAGAAAGGTGAAGGAGCTAAGGTGATGAGATATTTTTCCCTCATTCCTAGGCTTCAAAGAATATACAACTCACCAAAAACACCAGAAGACATGAGATGGCAGCATAAAGATCGTGTAAAAGATGGAAAACTAAGACACCCGGCAGATGCTTTAGCTTGGGAACAATTTGATTCTCGTTATCCTGATTTTGCATCTGATCCTCGCAGTGTTAGGTTAGCACTAGCTACTGATGGGTTTAATCCATATAGTTTGATGAATACTACGTACAGCACATGGCCTGTTATTCTAATACCCTACAACTTGCCACCTTGGTTGTGCATGAAACCATCGTCATTTATATTGTCATGTATAATTCCTGGAAAATCCAGTCCTGGTATTGATATCGATGTGTTTTTGCAGCCCCTACTTTATGAATTAGAATTGCTATGGAATGGTGTTGATGCTTTTGATGCTTATGAGGGGAAATAATTTAAATTACAAGCATCTTTACATAGCACTATTAATGATTTTCCTGCTTATGCCATGTTATCGGGATGGAGTACAATAGGCTATGATGCTTGTCCTTGTTGCACTCATTCAACAAACTCTAGTAGGTTTGGGGGTAAGATTTGTTATGTTGGACATAGGCAATGGTTAGATGAGGACCATACTTATCGTTCTCAAGGAAGTTTGTTTGATGGGACTACAGAGTATGGTAGTGCTCCAATTTGTGCTACTGGGTCTGATGTTTTAAGACAACAAGAAGGGATTGATTATATTTATGGCAAGTCTAAAAAACGTCGAAAGAGGAAAAATAGAGCTAGAAAAGTAGGCGAGTCAACTAATGTCCTTATTAACAGTGACGATGACAATAATGATAATTTATGGAACAAAAAGAGTGTGTTTTTCAAGTTGCCTTACTGGGAGCACAATCCTCTAAGACATAATTTAAATGTTATGCACATTGAGAAGAATGTGTGTGACAATATATTAGGTACACTATTGGATATGGATAAGAGTAGAGATGATGAGAATGCTCGAAAGGATCTTGAGAAGTTGGGTGTAAAGAGGCATCTTTGGCTTAAAGATTTGCCTAATGGGGGAAAATACATGCCTGCAGCTTCCTACTCCATGTCCAGTGAGGAAAAAGACAGATTTTTAAAAGTCTTGCAAAAAATTAGAGTTTCGGATGGGTACGGGTCAAACATTTCTAGATGCGTGAATATGAAACAACGAAGACTAATTAATCTTAAGAGCCTTGACAATCATGTTTTAATGCAAGATATCCTACCCATAGCATTAAAAGCATCCAAGTCCACAAAAATTATCGACTTGCTAGGGGACTTGTCTTCTTTTTTCAAATCTTTGTGTTCTCCAACTCTTGATTACAACGAGTTAAATGCTCTTCAATCAAAAATTATCCTTGTACTCTGTCAAATGGAAATCGAGTTTTTGCCAACTTTTTTCACTATCATGGTTCATTTGTTAATACACTTTGTAGAGGAGGTGAAGCTTGGTGGACCTGTCCAGTATAGATGGATGTATCCGATAGAAAGGTACATATCTAAAAACCTGGACTGTTGTTTAGCTAGTTAATTTTCAATATATTACCCAATACTAATTCATTTTTCTAAAGGTATTTAGCTCATTTGAAATCATATGTGAGAAACAAATCCCAACCAGAGGGATCAATTGCTGAGGGGTATATATTGGAGGAGACTATTACGTTTTGTTCAAGATATCTTGAAAGTGTTGAGACCATCTATAACAGATCTAAGAGAAATGACGATGTTATTCAAGACATGGATTGCTACCTGTACCAATCTGGTGGTAGAGTGATAGAAAAAGTACGCTTAGATGACAAAAGCTTAAAACAAGCACACCGCTATGTTTTGCTTCATTCGAATGAGATGAAAGTGGTCCTTGAGTAAGTATATATTAGTATGATTTCTTCTGTCGGGCATTACTCAGTTTTTAACATGTCTCTTAAGTACAATGTTTTTCATTGATTGAAGTGAATTCCTTTTTGAAAAGCGCCACGAGAATAACCTTACTTCTATCCCAAGTGACGAAAATGACTGGATTATCAATGAATTCTCAGACTGGCTTCAAATTCAGGTTTTCTCCTTATATTTCAGAATTTGGGTTTTCTCCTTATATTTTAAATTTTTAAAAAACAAATCTAGATTTATGAAAAATAAGGGCTTAAATCATTGTTTCTTAACGTTCTTAGGTTCAAAACTTAGATACAAGTACCAAAGAAGGAAAATTAAGAAAAGCTTTGGCCGGCGGCTTAACTAGAAATGGTAAAAGAATGACCGGGTACATGATCAATGGGTACAAATTTCAAACAGTGGATCGCGAGCTACATAGAAAAACGCAGAATTCTGGGATAATGGTTGAAGCCGATGGACATATATATTATGGAAAGCTTAAAGGGATTTATGAATTAGATTACTTTGGAAAGTACAAAGTTGTAATGTTTCGTTGTGATTGGGTAGACATACTGATACGAATTGAGCAGCGGATTTTAGAACGATTTGGACAGTGCAGAGGACTGTTCGTACTAGGTACGCGCAGACCTGAAACTGATTAACTTAAAGAACAAAAGATAAAATTTGACGGATTGATTTTTTTGGCGAACCGAACGTACTAGGTACGACTGCTCGGATTTTGTATATAAGGGATAGTGTTTTGAACAAGTAAGACCTATTACTTGATCAAAGTGAGTGAGACCAAGACCTATTGATCAACAACTCGAGAATTTTAATTAGAATCGCGTTCTAACTAAAACCAGTTTTGTTTCTAAGCAAGAAACGATTTTTGTAAACACAAGTTTTTCCGAAATTTTGGATCATTTTATTCAAGCAAATGAAGGCCTTATATAGCCCTCCAAGCAGCCGTGCAAAGCCAAGCAAAGTGAAGAGTTAAGCTTTTACTCTTCACTTAATTACAATCATTAAGACTCCTAATTCATTGAACTTAGACAAACAACAATTTAAGCTAACATTTTATTGTAAAGATAATCTGAAATGTAAAGCTAAAAACGTCTTGTGGACCGTCCTCCTTGGGTTGCGTGCCTTCCCCATCAGCTCCCATGTTCCACACTTAGCACATTAACAAAAGAAGGATAATTGTAGCTTAAAGGCTGAAAATTACGGACCATCATCAGACCTTCCCCTTGAGTGTTCATAACCAACTCGTCCAGCCCATCAAATAACTCCGAGTCATTAGCTTGGTTCGCATCATCCCCTCCCCCTTGAAAAGGAATTGACCTCAATTCAGCTAGGCCATCGTCATCCAAGTAAGGAGAGAGATCACCAACATTAAAAGTGGCGTGAACACCATAATCACTGGGAAGTTCAACCTTGTAAGCATTGTTGTTCACCCGACCCACAATCTTGTAAGGACCTTCCGCTCTAGGCATGAGTTTATTCTTTCGTTTGCTTGGAAAACGCTCCTTTCTCAAATGCACCCAAACCAAGTCTCCAACCTCAAACACCCTTGGCTTCTTATTCTTGCTTGACTTGCGTTTATAGGCTGCATTCACGGCTTCAATTCTTGCACGGACTTGCTCATGGAGCTTCAACATTGCTTTCAACTTGGACTCGGCATCTTTATGCACCAACTCATCTTTAGGCAACAGAATTAAATCCAAAGGAAGATAAGGATTAATACCGTATACAATTTCAAACGACGAATGACACGTAGCATGAGTAGGCGACCTGTTATAAGCAAATTCGGCATGAGAAAGCTTGAGATCCCAATCCTTTTGTGTCTTGCTCACAAGCCCACGCAACAAGGTACCCAAAGTTCGATTTGTGACTTCGGTTTGCCCATCCGTTTGAGGATGGTGAGAGGTACTAAACAGCAACTTGGTACCCACTTTCCTCCATAATGTATTCCAAAAGTAGCTCAAGAATTTAGAATCCCGATCCGACACAATAGTTTTTGGAATGCCATGTAACCTCACAATTTCCCGATAGTATAAATAAGCCACATTAGAAGCATCATCGGTTTTATGGCAAGCAACAAAATGAGCCATCTTGGAAAAACGATCAACCACCACCATGATAGCATCCTTACCACGTTGAGTGCGTGGCAAAGCAACAATGAAATCCATTGAAACATCATCCCAAGGTCTGACCGGAATTGGTAAAGGAGTATACTCGCCCGGTTTGAACTTGCTCTTCGACACTTGACAAGTAACACACTTACCCACGACATTGTGAACATCTTTTTGCAATCGTGGCCATAAGAAATGTTCTTGCAAAATCTCCACGGTCTTTGCCACCCCGAAATGGCCAGCCAACCCTCCACCGTGAGCCTCCCTTACAAGTAGTTCCCGGATAGGATGCTTAGGAACACAAAGTCGATTTCCCTTAAAAAGGAAACCATCTTGAATCAAATACTCTCCCTTAGCTCCTGATTTGCACTCAAGATATATTGCACCAAAGTCTCCATCTTCAACATAGTAATCTTTCAAAGTTTCAAAGCCCAAAAGACGAACATCAAGCGTGGACAGCAAAGTATAACGACGAGATAAAGCATCGGCTACAACATTACTCTTCCCATCTTTGTATTTGGATGAAAAGTGAAATGATTGTAAGAATTCAACCCATTTCGCATGCCTATTAACTTCTGCGGCCCATTGATATACTTCAAGGATTCATGATCGGAATGCAATATGAAATGGTTAGGACGGAGATAGTGACTCCAATGATCAAGAGCCCGAACAATAGCATAAAATTCCTTATCATAAGTGCAATAATTCAATCGAGCTCCTCCCAATTTCTCTGAAAAATAGGCTATAGGTCTTTTCCCTTGGATCAAAACAGCACCTATACCTACGTCACTAGCATCGCACTCAACTTCGAATGGTTGAGAAAAATCAGGTAACGCCAAGATAGGAGCGGTACACAACCGTTCCTTAATCAGTTCAAAAGCTTGCTTACCAGCCACACCCCATTCAAACCCGCCCTTCTTCAAACACTCCGTAATAGGACTGGTTATGGTGCTAAAATTACGAATGAATCGTCGATAAAAAAAGCAAGCCCATGAAAAGATCGTACCTCACTAACTGTTTTAGGCTCCGGCCATGATCGAATTGCTTTGATTTTTGATTGATCAACCGAGACACCATCCTTGGACACCATGTATCCCAAAAACACCACGCTCTCCACAAGAAAAGAGCACTTTTCTCGCTTCCCATAAAGTTTCTGATTTCGCAAGGTTTCGAACACTTGCCTCAGATGTTCAAAATGCTCATCAATACTCCTTCTATACACCAAAATATCGTCAAGATAAACCACAACAAATCTGCCCAAGAAGGATTTAAGTACCTCATTCATCAATCTCATGAAGGTACTTGGAGCATTGGTAAGACCGAATGGCATGACGGTCCATTCATACAATCCATGCTTCATTTTAAAAGACGTCTTCCATTCATCACCCTCACGCATCCGAATCTGATGGTAACCACTTCTAAGGTCGATTTTTGAGAAGATAACCGAACCATGAAGCTCGTCAAGCATATCGTCAAGTCTCGGTATTGGAAAGCGATATTTGATGGTTATATTGTTTACAGCCCGGCTATCAACACACATTCGCCATGAACCATCTTTCTTTGGTACGAGTAACACCGGAACAGCACAAGGATTTATACTCTCACGCACATAGCCCCTCTCCATTAATTCATCAATTTGCTTTTGGAGTTCTTTTGTTTCTTCCGGATTACATCGATAAGCGGCCTTGTTTGTAAGAGTTGAGCCCGGAATGAGATCAATTTGATGTTCAATGCCTCGAAGAGGAGGCAATCCAGCGGGTAGTTCATCGGGAAACACATCCCCAAACTCTTCAAGCAAATCGTCAATTGGTTTATGCTCCTGCAAAACAACATTAGCACTCGAATTTTCTTTAGCAACAAGCAAATAAACTTTCTCTCCACCATCAATGGCACGCTCCACATCCCGTTCTCCAATCAACATAGCAGCATGGGCTTTTGCTTTCGGTTTTGAACCCAAAGCACGGACAGCTTGTGTTGACATTGGTTTAAGCACAATTCGTTTCCCTTTGTCTTTCAACTCATACTCATTACTCCTCCCTCTATGCAATACATCCCGGTCATATTGCCATGGTCGTCCCAACAAAATATGACAAGCATCCATGGGAATAACGTCACACAACACCTCATCGACATAAGAACCCATAACCAAACCAACCCGGGCCTGTTTTGTCACCTTAACGCTACTACCATCATCTAGCCAATGTAAAGCATATGGGTGTGGATGTTTAGTAGTCACAAGACCCAATTTTGACACCATTTCAGTAGAGGCCGCGTTGGTACAACTACCCCCATCGATAATTAGACTACACCACTTATCATTTACCCGACACTTGGTATGAAACAATTGATTTCTTTGTTCCGAATCAGTAGGTAAGGTCTTTACTTGCAAGGTCCGCAAAACCAGATTTGTGTCATAAATCGGTCCCTCATAGTCCTCTACTAACTCGTCCTCTTCCTCCCCTTCATTGAAATTAAACAGTTCACCCAATTGTTCTTCCTCGGCCAACAACTCGTCCCTACACTCTACCGCCTCTCTCAAGGTCACGACTCTTTTGTTTGGACACGTACTTTGATAATGACCGAAACCTTGACATTTGAAACAACGGACTTTGGACAGATTGGTCTCCTTGGCCGTGGTCCTAGGGGTAGCATTTGAAGATGTCGTGGCTTTGCTAGGACTCACAAACGAACTACTAGGTGTTTCGGTTTTGGGGTTTGTTTCAGTTTTGGTCTATGATTTGTTCTTTCCCGAATCTGAACTCGACCCTCCTCCATATTTAGACTTCCCTTGTGACTCTACTTTCAAACAAAGACCACAAAGAGTATCAAAATCAGACTATAGGTATAACTCAACGGAACTAGCAATATTATAATTCAATCCACGCAAAAATCTCGACATTTTCTGCTCTTCTACTTCCTCTAATTCACCCATCAAACATAAGTTTTCAAATTCATCAATATATTCACTAACACTTAATTTTCCTTGTCTCAAATCAGCAATCTTACGATATGTAGCTAACCTATGGGTCGTTGGCACATACCTTTTACGAAGTTTACGTTTCAGAGACTCCCAAGAATCTATCTTCTCCTTTCCCGCACGCACTCTCTTGGCCTTCAACCCTTCAAACAAAAGAGATGCTCCCTTGCTTAATTTCAGAATAGCATACTTGCATCTTTTCTCATCATCCAATTCCTTGAAATCAAACATACGATCTATCTTCCGTTCCCACTCCAAATAGGCCTCGGGATCAACCCCTCCAACGAACTCGGGTAGTTCGTTCACCTTGAATGGTTCAGCCACCCTTTCAAAACGCCTTGGTTGCCACCTATCATCCCTTTCTTGCACGTTTCTCAAGGCATCACGGAGTTGCTGCAAAAAGTTAGGATTATCAAAATCCATCGTTAAATAAGGATCAAGAGCCGAAGCTCTGATACCACAAATGATACGAATTGAGCAGCGGATTTTAGAACGATTTGGACAGTGCAGAGGACTGTTCGTACTAGGTACGTGCAGACCTGAAACTGATTAACTTAAAGAACAAAAGATAAAATTTGACGGACTGTTTTTGGCGAACCGAACGTACTAGGTACGACCAGTTCTGGATTTTGTATATAAGGGATAGTGTTTTGAACAAGTAAGACCTATTACTTGATCAAAGTGAGTGAGACCAAGACCTATTGATCAACAACTCGAGAATTTTAATTAGAATCGCGTTCTAACTAAAACCAGTTTTGTTTCTAAGCAAGAAACGATTTTTGTAAACACAAGTTTTCTGAAATTTCTGGATCATTTTATTCAAGCAAATGAAGGCCTTATATAGCCCTCCAAGCAGCCGTGCAAAGCCAAGCAAAGTGAAGAGTTAAGCTTTTACTCTTCACTTAATTACAATCATTAAGACTCCTAATTCATTGAACTTAGACAAACAACAATTTAAGCTAACATTTTATTGTAAAGATAATCTGAAATGTAAAGCTAAAAACGTCTTGTGGACCGTCCTCCTTGGGTTGCGTGTCTTCCCCATCAGCTCCCATGTTCCACACTTAGCACATTAACAAAAGAAGGATAATTGTAGCTTAAAGGCTGAAAATTACGGACCATCATCAGACCTTCCCCTTGAGTGTTCATAACCAACTCGTCCAGCCCATCAAATAACTCCGAGTCATTAGCTTGGTTCACATCACATACACAAGGGGATAAAATCATATCCATATAAGAGTGTGTGTGTAAACTTTTCTAAGCTGATGCACACAGGCCGAAATTTATCTGATGATCCCTTTGTTTTCTCATCACAGACAATGCAAGTCTTTTATGTTGAAGATGAGATGCATAAAGGCTGACTGCATGTAATAAGGACTAAGCCTAGAGATTTGATTGAAACTGGCGAGATTTTGTTATGAGTAACATAATTTCGTGCTGCAAGTTGTATGTTTAGGATGACATTGTTTTAGGCATTTTCCTTATCCTGTTAATGTTGATCACATTTCTTATATAGGCTGCTGGTTTGGTTTATATTATACTGCATATGCATTTGTTTATATTTTCGCGCTTCGTAGACGTATATTTTCAATTAACTATAATTTATTTATGTTATTGTGTACTAATATAGGCTGCTGGTTTTGGTTTATAATATCCGCATATGCATTCATTTATATTTTCGCTTCGTAGACGTATATTTTCAATTAACTATAATTTATTTATGTTAATCAGACCGATATTTTTGTTATTGTTTTAGGATAAGAAAGGTCACTTGATTAATGATGAGTTATCGAAGCAAAAGAACACGTGCTCAGATGACGATGAAGGAGGTTGAAGTGCAAAAACTGAAAAAAATTAAATACTCAAGCGGCTACATTGTCTTCCGAAATTGCATCTGATGGAGGTGATGAAAGATGGGGACCATTTCATCCTCCAAATGATGGAGCATCATACCTTGGTACTGACAAACATTTGAAAACTTCTGCCCCTGATCCGAAAAATGCCCAACATCCTGTTACCGAGCTATCACCTCATCAAAAAACTCACCTGATCTCACCAGTTCAAGCCACTACATCTAGAAGGGTAGCTGTACAACAACCACAAAATTTCCAATCTAAAACCACCACTTGTTCCCCTTTTAATGCTACTGAACAAGCAGGTACTACTACTGCTGCTACAAAATCACATCCTATTTGGAAAGAATCTTCAAATAGACCATCAGTGGGACATACTACTATTTCTCCTCAAACCAATCATTTGAAGTTCAAATCTTCATCGCCCTTTGCTTCTAATCGCCTGCACACCTCTGCTACATCAAGCTCATCGGCATAAGTTTTAGCTGCTATACAAGCCCCTAGTACACAACCTCCTATTTTGCCTCATACCACTACACAAGCTGCTAGTACACAGGCTCTTAGTACAAAGGCTGCTATTTCGCTTCAAACCAATCATTTGAAGTCCAAATCTTCATTGCCCTTTCCTACTAATCGTCCGCACACTCCCAACTTCTCATCTGCTACACCATCAGGTCCATCAACACAAGTTTGTGGTGTAACCACTACACAGGCTGCTAGTACACAGGCTGATATTTCCCTTCAAACCAATCCTTTGAAGTCCAAATCTTCATTGCCCTTTCCTACTAATCGTCTGCACACTGTCACGTTGAAGTCTAAAGTAGTTAACAGTACGTCAGACACACCTGTGACACCTCTGAATTCAGATTTAGTCATTAACGTGAAACCTTTCAAACCAAGACGGCACAGGGTCGTAATACCTGATTGGCCTGATGAAGTAGCATTTGATGAGAAAGATGAGGTTATGACTGTAGGTAAATTTCTTTACTTTACACAATCTATTAAAAGACATATATTTCACGCTCTTCTTATTTGCTAAATTTGCTTATTTTTCGATGAGTTTGCATCCACTTGAATGTGATTCGTATATAAATTGTTTTCCTATACCACACATCTTTCTCTTTTAATTTCACTTTTGATTTGATTTGATTGTTTACATGTGCTGTTTCTTCCTTCTTTTTTATTGATTTCTCTTTTGACATTTAATTTTGATTATCTCATACTCTTTTCTGGTGTTTATACTTGATAAAGTTCATATCTTTTTAGTGATTTCATCTTGTTGTTTGATATATTGGCTTCCAATGCTTATTACTCCATAAACTTGGAATCTTTGGCTGATTAGCTTGGGATTTAGCTCAGTGGTGCCTCGGTTTAGCTTAGTAAATGCCAGGGAGTTTCTGAAAAATTAAGGACTCATCGTCAGGTGTAGAAATTCCGGCGCGTAGAGCCGCAGAGATATTAGTCCTTATTAGTCCTTAAAGTTGGAATCTTTGGCTGATTAGTATGGTGTATAGTTTTCAAGTGGGATCTTGCATTGATCAATTGTTGTTTAGAGATAGCATTATAGCAATAAGTGAAAATATCAGGGATAGTGGAGTGTGGGATATATTTGGTCAAGACTCAAGAGTAGCCGTGAGTAATTGGCAATGACTCAATTTTAGAAACTAGGGACTGATAGCCAGCCGCGTATATTAATTGTTTTCTTTTTTAGCATGTATCACGTGATTCGTAATAATTTGAGCGCAATGTTTTTCTTAGATTAGAGTATTATATGGGGCGTATGATTGTGATGTAATTGATGGGTTCATTAATTCTTTTACTGCAAAGGAAGGATTTTTAAGTGTTGATTTAATTGGGGCACATGGTAGTGATTAGTGAAGGTGGAACTTTGACCATGGGACACCTTAATTGTGTTCTACAGTAAATTGTAATTTGGGTGTGATTAATTATCAAAGCAAATCGTTTAATTTTGACCATGTTATGTGATTATGATAGTTGATGGAGTAATCCTGTTTTGCTAAAAGTAAAATAAAAATTGAAATTTAGGCTTGGTTAATCGTTAACTTGAATCTGTTTCATAATTTGATGTAATTTTAAGTACTCTAGATTGTTTTTTTTCTATGAGTTATGTAAGAGTTTTGATTTTTGGTGTTTGTGATTAATGGTGGAGGAGATAAAGGGATGAAGGATGAAGTTTAGGTTGACTAATTTTTGTTCTCTTTTTAAGAATTTTGTGATCTTATTTGTTTTTTACATATCACCATTCCATTTGTGCTCGATTGTTGACAGATAAGGAAGGAAACTATAAGACGGTCAGTTACGCTATTCAACCGCATGATGTTTGGCATGATAATGGTACTAAGTACTTTGTGACGTTTAATGAGTTTTATCAACCACTCAAAATGGGAGGACATATTCTTATTAGATTTATCGCCCATGTTTAGTAAAATCGAGCAAATTTGTCCTATTAACGAATTAGATTGACGCCATGTTAGTGCACAATTGAAAGTTGACATTTTAAAGATAATTCGAGTAAGTTTTTAGTATATGCAGATAGTTTGGATTCTTATTTTTTTGACTTAATTGACAAGATAATAATTCTTAATAGTTTATTTGAGTATCTTCTTTACTTATCTTTTTCAAGCATCGTTTTGTGATACCTGATGGAGAATTATTTGACCAAGCAATTCTCAAGCGCACGGGTAATAGTGTAAGGCAATATAGACATCACTTGAAGAAGATATTTTTCAAACCAACGACTAAGACCAAAGAACAAATATATGAAGCAGTGCCTGATGGACATCCTCGTCCTAGTTGGATTCGTTTGGTTGATTATTGGTATTCCGATAAGGGACAGGTACACCTTTAATTAAAAATATGAAACAAAGTGTTCTTTATTCTTCTTTGGTTAATTTCAAATTTTGTACTTTTATAGTGAAAATGTCTGTAATATATATTTCATACAGAGATTGGCTGAATGTGGAAAAGAAGCACGTGGTAATCAAAATCATATGCATACAACGGGGCCTACTAGATATGCTAACATACGAGCTGATTTCGTAAAATTTCCATCTCTAAAACTTCTCATGTATATTCAATTTGAAATGTATTATACGCTCAATCATCTTTTATTTACTATTGTTGTGTGACCAACAGGAAGAGAAGAATAAAAGAGAACCAAGTGTTTTGGAAATTTTCAAGCAAACGCATCGTAAGAAAGATGGAACATTTGTAAAAGACACGGTGGCACAGGATTTCTTGGTAAGCATGTCCTATGTCTTTTGCTCCCTAGCTCGTCTCTTTCTCTCACACTCTATTTTGATGATGTAACACCCCGCGCTTTTGCATTTTGGCTTGAATTCCCAGCCGGTGGCCCGGCAGCCGGTCCACCAACCGGCTGGGAGAGCACTGTAAGTTTTTATTAAATTCTAAACATTGGTGTGTTGCCCCAGCCGGTGGCCCGGCCGCCGGTACCCCTTCCGGCTGGGAGTCCCCTGTATGTTCCTTTTTACTTGTGACTTCTAGTAATGATTGAGTTATGCATGTATCTTCTTCCTTATTGATAATTGTTACTTTAAGACTTATTCATGTTATGATCATGCAAAATCATTGACACCCCCCTTGGACCCAAGTGTGACGATTTACATTGTGTGACGACTTGACATTCCTCATTTACCCTTTCGGACCTTTGGTTACGGATATGTGTGCCATGTTTCCGGATTGGGTTATCCTTCCGCCTCTTCGGACCTTTGGTTACGGACTGTGTGCCATGTTTCCGATTTGGGGTTACTCGACCTTTAGTTACGATCTGTGTGCCATGTATCGAGTCTTGGATGCGGATAGGTCACCGCATGTCGAATCGGGTGACGTCCATCCCGAGAGTCTGGATCCAGGTTTAGACTAGGACCGTATTATGATCGTCGTCCTACCAAGACGTTGGAGTTTAGGATGTAGTCTTGTGTGAGGTATCTCGGACATGCTTTAAAGGTAGCCTCTGAGCCGGATACTCCGTCTATACTTTGTATTTGCCTTACATTTGAGTCGAGTCGATATGTGACATTTTGACCTAATAATTCCTCTCTCAATTGTGCAGTTCCATTCCTATTTCCGTATGCCTACTAATCATGATTTTCTTATTACCGTAAGTATTTATTCTTATGCTTGTTGTTTAATTAAATTCCTAATTACTTGTATTTTGACATATTGTGGCTGGGAGAACCCTTAGTTACTCCCCACTGACTGTGGCTTTCATATTTATTATGAATGACAGGTTGGTGGTGAAGCTTAAGTGGGGAAAACCGTGTGAGCTAGCGAGTTCTTACCTTGGACCTTATTTAGTTATCACTTTGATAGACTCACCTACTTTTGAACTTATGTTAATTCGTGGGATATCTTTTCCCCAATAAATAGACTTGTGTTGTAAACTTAAACTTAACTCTCTAAACTTATTTATCGTGTTGGTGATGCCTCGCGTTGGACTTCATTAGAAGCCTTAAAAGTTTTAAAAATATCGTGTTTCTGCCACGATTTACTAGTTACTTTTAGTTACCTCAACGAGGCGTGTCACAGTTGGTATCAGAGCATATATTGCTCCTGACGCACAAACGTGTACCCCAACTTAAAATTGCAACTTGACCTTGAATAATGAATGAGAGATGGGTAGAATTAAGGACCTAAGTTGGTAGCCTTTTTGTGTATGTTTTGTGGTAGGTTCTAACTTGTTTGCTCTTGTGCGAAAAGATGGTACGACCAACCAATGTGGAAAATGCTATCATGCAAGCCCTCACTCAAGTGCTTACTAATCAACAAAATGCTCAACCCACTCCCCCTCCTCATGAAGCTAACCGTCAAGGAAGCTGTGCTTGGATTGCAAGTCAACTAGCAAGGAACAAGGCTAGGACCTATGGTGGTGAAGTGGATCCCGTTGCTCTCTCGGAGTGGTTTCGTGATATGGAGAAGAACTTCTCTCTCTTCGATGCCCGAGAGGAGGACAAGGTGAGGTTAGCCTCTCACTTTCTTGTGAAGGAAGCCGATAGGTGGTGGACTTTGACCGGTCCTACCGCTACTCAAGACCCCAACTTCGATTGGAGCCGCTTCAAGTCACTTGTGGCAACCCGCTTCTACCCTAAGGAGCTCAAGCAATAAAGGTTGAAGGAGTTCATGGAATTCAAGCAAGGGAAGCTATCAATTCAAGCTTACACCGACAAGTTTAATGAACTTGCTCATTATGCCTCCAAGTTCGTGAAAGATGAAGAGGATCGTGTCTACTTCTACAAGAACAAGTTGAATCCTAAGGTGGAAAGCATGGTGAGAAGAAGCTCAACTACCTTTGTGGAAGTTTATGATGATGCTATTTGGGCCGAAAGCTCTTTGAAGGCCATTGAAGAATAATCCAAGCCCCACTCCTCTTCTCATTCTTACCATTCTAACTTTCATGGCAAGAGACCATTTGTACCCTCTACTTCCAACTATGCCAACAAGAGGAGGTTTGTGCCAAGGATACAAGACCATGGAGGACAAGAACCAAGAGTTCAAGAACCTAGAGGACAAGCTCCCACATCAACTAATAGGCTTGAGAAGGACCGTAAGTGCTACCATTGTAGGCAAGCTCTACACCCAGGAATTGGATGCTATGGCAAGCCCTTGACTTGCTTTCATTGCAAGAAGCCCGAACATCGTGCCGTTGATTGCTCCGAAAAGAAGGATGCTCCTACTCCAAATGCTAGGCCAAGAGGAACCATCTTTGTCATGAGTCGAGCCGAAGCCGTCGCTCATCCCGATATCATTATGGGTATGTTCTCAATTTTTAATCAACCTTGCCTCATTTTATTTGATACTGGCGCATCTTTATCTTTTATATCTTCCAAGTTTTCCGAAAAGCTAGCCCTTGAACCCATTCCTAGTGAGGAAACTTCTATATCCTTACCTTCCGGAGAAATGTTCTCTTGTTCCCTTTCTTTCTCCGACATTCCTATCTCTATTTCGAGAACCTTATTTCCCGCTAACCTACTTCGTTTTCCCCTTGAGGAATTCGATGTAATTTTGGGTATGGATTGGTTGTCAAAGTATGATTCAAGATTCGAGTGTAGAGACCAAAAGATTCGCCTCAAGAGTCCGCTAGGCACCCGTGTGTCCTATAGAGGAGTCTGTTCCCAAGAAGGTGTGAAACTAATCTCCGCTTTGAAGTTGATGAGTATGAGGAGGAAAGGTTACCAAATCTTTCTTTGTGTGGTGACTTCTACCTCCCTTTCCTTACCAAAGATCGAAGAAGTGCCCGTGGTTTGTGAGTTCGCCGATGTCTTTCGGAAGAATTGACCGGAATCCCTCCCGAGCGTGATGTTGAGTTCTCTATCGACCTTCAGACCCGGAATCGGTCCGATTGCTAAAGCCCCGTACCGTATGGCGCCAACCGAGTTGAAGGAGTTGAGAAAGCAACTTGATGAGATGATTGAGAAAGGATTCATTAGACCTAGTGCCTCGCCTTGGGGTGCTCTCGTCCTCTTTGTGAAGAAGAAAGATGGATCCATGAGACTTTGCATTGACTACCGTGAGCTAAACCGTGTTACCGTCAAGAACAAGTATCCTCTACCAAGAATTGAAGATTTGTTCGATCAACTCAAAGGTGCTTCTACTTTTTCCAAGATTGATTTGAGATCCGGTTACCATCAAATTCCCGTTCGTGAGTCCGATATCCCCAAGACCGCCTTTAGCACGAGATATGGACATTTCGAGTTTAAGGTGATGCCCTTTGGTTTAACCAATGCCCCTTCTATCTTCATGGACCAAATGAACCGGACCTTTAGTGAGTTCGTAGACAAGTGTGTTGTGGTCTTCATTGACGATATTCTCATCTATTCCAAGTTCGAAGAAGAGCATGCCGATCATCTTCGTATCATTTTGGAGATCCTCCGTCGTCAAAAGTGGTTTGCCAAATTCTCCAAGTGTGAATTTTGGTTGTCTAAGGTGTCTTTTCTAGGCCATGTTATATCTAAGGATGGTGTTATGGTAGATCCTTCGAAGATTGAAGCCGTAATCGAGTGGAAGAGCCCAACCGATGTTGGTGAGATCCGTAGTTTCTTGGGTTTGGCGGGTTACTACCGTCGCTTTGTGAAAGATTTCTCCAAGCTTGCTAGACCGATGACTCAACTTTTGAAGAAAGAGACCAAGTTTGTTTGGACCGAAGCTTGTGAAGGTGCATTCCAAGAGTTGAAGAAGAGGTTGACTACTGCTCCCGTGTTGACCTTACCCGAGGATGGAGTTGATTTTGATGTGTTTTGTGATGCTTCTAAGATGGGTTTAGGTTGTGTCCTCATGCAAAATAAGAAAGTTGTTGCCTATGCTTCGCGACAATTGAGAGTTCACGAGGTGAACTACCCCACTCATGATTTGGAATTAGCCGCCATTGTTCATGCTTTGAAGATGTGGAGACACTACCTCATTGGAGTCCATTGCCGTATCTACACCGATCATAAGAGTTTGAGGTATATCTTCACCCAAAAGGATTTGAATATGAGACAACGACGATGGTTGGAATTGGTGAATGATTATGACTTGGAGCTGTTGTACCATGAAGGAAAGGCAAATGTGGTTGCCGATGCCCTTAGTAGGAAGTCTACTCATTCCTTGAGTGCTATTCGTGTACTCCCCGATGACCTTTGTGCCGAGTTTCGTAAGTTAAGGTTGCAACTTGTGGAGAGTGGTTTTGATTATCTTGGTGCTATAGTTGCCGAGCCCGTTCTTCACCGTGAGATTCTAGATAGCCTTGTGGGCGATGCTACCTTTAAAAGCTTTCAAGCCAAGCTTCTTGAAGGGAAAGCTAAGGATTGTGAGATTGATGCTAGAGGTTACTTTCGTTACCGAGGACGCTTGTATATGCCCGATGCCGTTGGCTTAAGGAAGAGAGTTCTGGATGAAGCTCATCTATCCCCTTATTCGATTCACCCCGGAGGAGACAAGATGTATAAAGATTTGAAGCTTCAGTTTTGGTGGCCTAACATGAAGAATGACATTGTGTCATATGTTGGAAGGTGTCTTACTTGCCAACAAGTGAAGATTGAGCATAAGAGACCCGGTGGTTTGCTAAAACCCGTTGGATGTTCCTTTATGGAAGTGGGAGTCCATTTCCATGGATTTTGTGATGGCTTTGCCTAAAACCGTTGGTGGAAAGGACGCCGTATGGGTGGTTGTGGATAGGTTGACCAAGTGTGCTAGGTTTATTCCTATCAAAGAAACCTGGAGTTTAGACCGTCTTGCTAGTGCTTATGTCGAGGAGATCGTTCGCTACCATGGTATTCCTAAGGAGATCGTATCGGATCGTGACCCGCGTTTTTTGTTCGAGATTTTGGAAAGCTTTGCAAGATGCTATGGGTAGCAGGTTGTTGATGAGTACCGCTTTTCATGCCGCTACCGATGGACAATCCGAGAGGACGATACAAACTTTGGAAGACTTGTTGCGTGCTTGTGCCCTTGATTTTCATTCTAGTTGGGAGAAGAGCGTACCTTTGGTGGAATTTTCCTACAACAATAGTTATCATGCTTCTATCAAGATGGTCCCTTATGAAGCCCTTTATGGAAGGAAATGCCGTAGTCCGATTTGTTGGGATCAAGCAAGTGATGTTCGTGATCTAGGACCCGACAAGTTAGCCGAGACAATTGATCAAGTGAAGCTCATCCGTGAAAGAATGAAAGCCGCCCAAGATCGACAGAAATATTATGCCGATGTTCGCCGTCGACCCTTGGAATTTGAAGTTGGAGATAAGGTGTTCTTGAAAGTGTCCCCGATGAAAGGAGTGAAGAGGTTTGGAGTTAAAGGGAAGTTGAGTCCGAAGTACATTGGACCTTATGATGTGACAAAGAGGATTGGTGCCGTGGCTTATAGGTTGGATTTGCCCCCGAGTTTGGGTAAAGTTCATGATGTCTTTCATGTTGCTCAACTTAGGAAATACATTAGCGACCCTAGTCATGTGTTGCAAAATGAGATTCCTGAGCTTGAGCCTAGTCTTTCTTTCGAGGAGAGACCGATTCGTATCTTCGATAAGAAGGAGAAGAAGCTAAGGAGCAAGGTGGTGCCCTTGGTAAAGGTTTTGTGGAAGTGTGGTGATGTAGAAGAAGAGACTTGGGAGCCGGAGGCTTCCATGCGTGCCAAGTACCCTAGTTTGTTTTCTTAAGGTAAGACCTTTCGTTTCAAGTTTCGAGGGCGAAACGTTTTAAAAGGTGGGATGATTGTAACACCCCGCGCTTTCCTCATATTTTAAATAAACTTTTAAGTAATTTTTATTAAATAATTATTATTTAAAGCTCATTTTTATAAAATATCGTCATAGTCGTATAACGATGATAATAGTGTAGATTCTAATAATATTATTCTCCGTCTTGAGTTATAGTAGGCTTGAGACGAAAATTCTAGTGGAAACCGACTCATTTTGAGTTATTGGGCTTATCTTGACTCATGGGTCTTTTCCTTCTCTTTTCTCTACACAAAACCCCAACTAAACCCTCACAACTTCATCTCCCTCACTTCTAATTTCTGAAATTCCCCAACAAACACATCACCATTGTTGAACCTTCTCTTATTAACCCTAAAATCACCATATCTCACTCAATTCTTCACCAATCTCGTTCCTTTTCGCGCCATTCTCTTCCTTTTCTCATTTCCCTTCTTTCTAAGTAAGAAAGTCACCATCTTCTCTCTTATTTCAGAATTTTCATCTTACAAGAACATGGGTTCTTGACTTAATATCTTTGTTTTTGTGTTTAGGGGAGAATTTGGACAACCCGGAGGAGGATAGCTACATCATTGACGAGTCTTTAGAAGATTGAAGTGCAAAAAGGTAACGGTGATGGGTTACTCGACTTTTATGTTAAAATTGTGTGGTTTTATGTAGTAGTAATCTCATATGAATGTTATAGGTTGTATCTTCCATGATTTGTGCTAAATTGGATGTTGAATAACATGCTTGTTCGCAAATTCTCGCATGTTTGAGTGAAAATCTCATGCTTTATCTTTTAAATCCTAAATTGCCAATTTCATGCTCAAATATGTTGTTTTTCCGAGTTAGAATCATGCTAGGATACGTAAACATTTGATGGGAAACGATTTTTGGTTGGTTACAAATGGTTTGGAAGTCGATTTGAGTCAATCCCGTGTAAGTGTGCTCCCAGCCGGTGGGCCGGTAGCCGGTCCACCAACCGGGCCGGGAGGTTCTGTAAGTTTTTGACGCATTTTAGTAAGCCTGTATTCCCAGCCGGTGGCCCGGCAGCCGGTCCACCAACCGGCTGGGAGTTCTCTGTAAGTTGTATGGAATTGTGGTATTGGCTGTATTCCCAGCCGGTGGGCCGGCAGCCGGTCCACCAACCGGCTGGGAAGTTCCTGTAAGTTTTGTGACTTTTGCATTTTGGCTTGAAGTCCCAGCTGGTGGCCCGGCAGCCGGTCCACCAACCGGCTGGGAGAGCACTGTAAGTTTTTATTAAATTCTAAACATTGGTGTGTTTCCCAGCCCCCGGTGGTCCGGCCAGTACCCCTTCCTATTTGGGAGTCCCTCGTATGTTCCTTTTTACTTGTGACTTCTAGTAATGATTGAGTTATGCATGTATCTTCTTCCTTATTGATAATTGGTTACTTTAAGACTTATTCATGTTATGATCATGCAAAATCATTGACACCCCCCTCTGACCCAAGTGTGACGATTTACATTGTGTGACGACTTGACATTCCTCATTTACCCTTTCGGACCTTTGGTTACGGATATGTGTGCCATGTTTCCGGATTGGGTTATCCTTCCGCCTCTTCGGACCTTTGGTTACAGACTGTGTGCCATGTTTCCGATTTGGGGTTACTCGACCTTTGGTTACGGTCTGTGTGCCATGTATCGAGTCTTGGATGCGGATATTGTTGGAATATGTGTCCTCTGACAATAATGCGATCACAATGGCGTCGATCATGGTGATCACATGTTTAAATCTCATTTTAAGAATACATGTGGGATGTAATATTTTAGATCAATGGTCCACACATATCGGTAATGATTGGCTGACTAGAGTTTGACATTACTGTCGTGCGACGGTGGTGATCAGTTGATCCCCTTAGGTCATACCTATAGTGAAATACTCTTAATTGATTATTTAATTAATCGTATGCCGATACGAGTTAATTAAATTGCTTGAAATTGACGGATGATTTTGTGAGTAAAGTTAACGTGTCTTATTGTAATTCGATTAAATTAGATACGGTCTAAGTAATCCAATTGTCTTGTTACTTAGATTAAATTATTGTTTACGAAACAATTGAAATTGAATGAATAATTTATTATAAATACAAGACGTTGTAATTTATAATTTGATAAACGTTTTGGTACAAGTAATTACGAATTACTAGTCGATTTTGTAAATGACATATTTTATGAGTATGTTGATTTTTAATATGTTAAAAATACATTACAATTTCACATGTCAAGTAACATGTCACATTTGTCACAATTGACAAATGACAAAATAAAATGGACCCTCCATTTTATATTGTATGTACCGAAATATTAGAGGGTTTTAGTGGAAAAATTGTGTCGATTATTTTAATAAGAGAAAACACAATGATGACCTACCTATATCTAGCCATGCAAGCCTACACTTCTTGGGAAGAAAGTTGGATCCATGCATTGGCTCCCATATAGCCCCTCCCACGGTTTTCCAAAAAAGAGAAACAAAATGGTTTCCAAAAAATTCATTATTCATAACACTACATAATTTTCTAGTGTAAGAAAATTAACTCTCCATCTTGTGAAGAATCTTAGAGAAAAATAAACCTCACAAATCTTCCTTTTGAACCGAAATTTCAAGAGCAAAAATAACATTTTTGTGTCAAATTTAAGTATGATTAATATTATTACTAGATCAAAATAATATTAGTTATTATGAGTTTTCCTTGGGTATATGCTTTTGGGAGAGATTCTAAACTTGAATCTTGTTCATCCATTGTTGGAAAGCTCAAGAACTAACAAGAAGGAGATCTTGTTGGTGCCCATAAAACCGAAATCATGTAGTAAGAACAATGATTTTTCTCTTATCTTATTTATGTTTGCATGCATAAGATTTGTATTTAATTTTATGACTAAATTAAATTGAAACATATATGAATATGTTGAGTATAATGAGATATAGATTTCTAACAAGTGGTATCAGAGCCTTAGGTTGTTTGCATGCAAATCGGTTATAGTTTTTCCGAGTTATACGATTAACATATAAAACTTATAAATTTGTGTTTATTATGATATATCACGAAATCAATTATGCATGTTAAAGTTTCTGATCCTAAAATGTATTTAGGATATTTTGGTTAATTTATGGATTTTATTGTTCATTTTATATAATAATGGCATTAAAAATGTGATTTTATGATAAAAATGTCATTTTCGGACTAAAATTAGCTAAACTTCAAATTTTCCAGTGGTTTTTGGATATGTTTTCACATATATTATTCTTAGATGATCTGTAAATTTTCATAATTTTTGGAGTTCTTATGCTCGAAATATGGATTTTTCATGATAAAAATCGAATTTAAATGAAAATGGGTTAATATGAGAAATATTTCGAATCTGGTCATAGAATTTGCTTCTAAAACCTCATACGAACCATTGCTAAGGATCTCTTGTGAAGAGTATAGATAAAAGTTATTCGTGATCAAAAGGGCTTTTGATTATTGACTGACATGTCTAATTACAATGGATAGTTATTCATATACTTAATTGAATTAAGTACTTTGAAACGTTAAATTGTTTTGGTAATTAGATTTGTAAGAAATCGAAATTGACCAAAATACCGCAACCACTTCAATGAAAGTTTTAAGACTAAACAAATGAATTGAAGAGTAGCCTTCATGAAATTCAATTTTGCTTCTCTAAGCAAAGACTCATTGAAATGAGTGGGAGCACTCTCTTAAACCGTTAAGAAAAGGACGAGGTTCAAAGAAGTAAAATTAGAATGGAATTGATACAAGGTAATGTTAAAGGTAAAGTGATTGAGAATGACGATACTAAACCTATCAATCCCGACCGATAAAGTTTCCATTCTCTTATTGTTGGACGCTAGATAAGGAAACTACCCCAAATTATTGAAGAATTAGCAAATTAGTTGTGGGACATCTAATGAAACCTTCTTCTTTAAATGTTTATTTGATTAACATAAATTTTGCTAGTACTACTTCGTCAATATTAGAAACCAGTGGTGGTTTTCATCATTGTATTTGATACATAGGATGATTAGAATATGACGACTAGCAACAATGATGTTGAGAGATAGAGTCATTGTGTACTCAATCTAGTTTTTGGGTTTAGAGTTGTACTTAATTATGACTATTAAGTGAATAAACTCTAAATAAGAATATAAACTTGTTAAGATACAAAAGAGGTTTCACTTTTGTGACCCTATACACCATGATTTGATGTATGGCTAGCCCATTATCAAGGTGATTATATTCTTAACCAAACTAGAATGATATATCATGTAGATGATGCAAGACTCAAATTGGTAACCCAAGAATGAACCTTAAATTCTCAAATGATGAACGCAAAGAGTTATCGAGTACTCTTGAAACCATTAGATTGTTAATGGTATATGCGTATCTTGTATTCAAAGCAAGATGTCTCGTGTCTTTTTGGTTGAAAAGGAGATCGAGGTTGAAAAAAAGGATTGGGCACTCTACCCATGGCCAAAAACCGGTGGCCTCCTCTATACACACTCAAGTAGTGTGTTTTCATCTAACACTAATTCATTCTAATATTATTCATTCACTTGAATACAACTTTATCTCTCTACTTCTTGTTGTTGAACAAAGACATAAACTCTCACAAAATCACTAATATTATTCTCAAAAAATACTAGAAGTAGTATACTTATAATATTAGCAGTAATTTTAAGGGTACAAATATTAATTCTAGTAATCAAATTAATATTTGTATTAAGGAGGCTTTCTTGGTACAATCCTTGAGGAGAGATTCTAAATTGAATCTTGTTCATCCATTAAGAAAGCTCAAGAACTATGTAAGGTAGGAGACCTTACTAGTGCCCTAATAGCCGAAATATCCAACGTAAGGAACCGGTTTTCCTTTACTCTTGTTTTTGTTTTGCATGCATAAGATCTAGAATTAATTTTATGACTAAAGTAATTTATCACATATACAATATGTAAACTTTTGAGATTAACGAATCCTACAAGTGGTATCAGAGCAACACGGTTGTTGCATGCAAAATCAGGTTAGTTTTTCCGAGTTAATTTGTTAACAAATAAAACTTGTTATTTAGGATTTATGAAGATAAATCATGAAATAATTTTGCATGTTAAAAGTTTCTGGTACTAAATGGATTTTAGGTCATATGGGATGATTTATAGATTTTATTGTTCATTATATATATTATTGGCATTAAAATGTGATTTTTATGAGAAAAATGTCATTTTTGGACGAAAAATAGCTAAACTTTGAATTTTTCAGTAATTTTTGGATATGTTTTCACATATATAATCTACTAGTTGCATGTTAAGTTTCGTGAAATAATAAGTTATTTTGCATAAAATATGGATTTTATAAGTTTAGATCGAATTTAAAGGGTTTATTAGGTTAATATGAGTTAAATTTCGAATATGGTCATGAAAATTTTATATGTTGTCACATGCATTTTTACTCAGTGTGTGTAAAAATATTAGATGAATTGAACTTCTTTTGCATGATTTATGAATTTTTGAGTAAACATTCAATAAATAGTGACTTAATTTAGTATATAAAGCTAAAACATATTTCATGACTAAAGAAAAACGTCATATATTGCATTTTATCCCACATTTCAGATCTAAAATTTAAAATTTGATTAAAATTATATTGCTCATGTTTTTATGGTCATATTTGATGAAACCGATAAACCGCAACGATGTTTCTCTCGAAAAATTTTCGAAATTTTTAACCTAAGTTTTGAACATTACGAGTGTCATGGTATTTTTTCCAGAATGTTCATGAGTTTGAATTTCAAATTTTGAAATTATTTGGAATTTTTATAATTTAATTTGAAGTTTATAATATAATATTGTATTTTTGGTCCATAATGAACAATACTAAGAAATCAAGTTGAGTTATTGTCAAAATAATAGTGAAGACAAAGTTTTGAGTCCTAAGATGGTTAGGGTAATTAACTTGAACATAAATATGAATTTATGAGACACCTTGTGATTTTAACAAGTTTATAATCACGCAAATCCATAAAAACCGATGAAATATACAATATTGGCTCTTAAAAGGCGATTTAGCATAAAATTAAGCATGTTCATACATATTATAATGCTGCACTTTATTTATGATTGTCATATTGTTATGTTATATAATTTTGAATTATGTAATTTTACTTAGTATGACCTTAGTTTTTAATTGATATTACCCGAAATGCATGGGAATATCGATTCGGTTGTAATTATTGTGATCTCGTATCACCGTTTTGTAATTTAATAGATTTAAATTTTATTACAAATGTATAATAGGAAATTATGTAATTTTTAATTATTACTTGTATTTCCGGAGATCCTTGAAGACGGTGCCATTAGAAAAGGCGTTCCGACAAGACGGTGTTGCCTTGGAATACGTGCCAAGTGAAGTTCAAGGGACCAATGGAGTTGGTTTCCGAATTTGTAATAGTTAATTAAATTTTCTTTTTAGGAAGGCCATACTAGGACTTTACATTTATGCTTTGCATTTTATTTATATGTTTGCATGCATCGCTAAATCGCCATAACTAAACATGCATTCTATTTTATCGAGTCATCGACCGTGTCAATTATATAATTATCGTAGTTAACCGCTTTAGTTCACTTAAAACGTGATAGATAATAAATTGACATGGCCTCTCACTAAATTAATAATTGAGAAATAGCCTTACCAAATAGTAGAACCCATGAAGTACCAATTTCATAAGGGAGTTGAGCCGGCTTCACCGTAATACAAACCTTGTTACGTTGGCGAAGTGGGGTAGTAAAATGTTATTACATCGAAATTTGGATTGAGCTCAACGGAAGTATTCGTGACCGTAGTCGCATGTGTTCCGGGCTAAAGATAAATATTAGAGTAATTTTATCGACCGAGAGTTCTAGAAGTAGAATCGATTAAAGAGTTAATCCACCGAGTTATATTGATAAGGGATGAATCGGCTCATCGTGCCCGAGTTAATATGAATTTGGATCTCGGAATCATTTATCATAGTTGGGTAGAGGTCACTATGTAAATGCTTTACTTGTTAATATATTTACAAGTATTATTTTAACGATGAATGTTTATTTTTCCATTATTCCGTTATCATATTGTTCAATTTTCTTTACCTCAATTTTCTACGATATCATTTCGATTTTAGTTCAAATCTCCATTAAAACATCGTAACTAAAGACAAATATGAATTTTCTTCTAAAACCTCGTGTTATCCATTGGAAGGATCTCTTGTGTAGAGTATAGATGAAAGTTATTCATGATCAAAAGGGTTTTTGATTCTTGACTAACATATCTACTTGAAATGGATTATTTCTCATGTGCTTAATTGAGTTAAGTACTTTAAAATGTTGAATCATTTTGGTAACTAGATTTGTTGGAAATCAAAATTGATCAAAATACCGCAACCACTTCAATGAAAAAATTAAGACTAAACGAATGAATTGAAGAGTAGTCTTCATGAAATTCAATTTTGCTTCTCTAAGCAGAGACTCATTAAAATGAGTGGGAGCATTCTCTTAACCGTTAAGAAAAGGACGAGGTTCAAAGAAGTAAAATTAGAATGGAATTGATACAAGGTAATGGTAAAAGTTAAGTTATTGAGAATAACGATACTAAACCTATCAATCCCGACCGATAAAGTTTTCATTTTGGAAGTATTGGACACTAGAAAGGAAACTACCCCAAATTATTGAAAGAATAAACAGATTAGTTGTGGGACATCTAATGAGACTTTCTTCTCTAAATGTTTATTTGATTGACATAAGTTTTGCTAGTACTACTTCGCCAATATTAGAAACCGGTGGTGGTTTTCATCATTGTATTCGATACATAAGATGATTAGAATATGACGACTAGAATCAAATAATGTCGAGAAATAGAGTCATTGTGTACTCAATCTAGTTTTTAGGTTTAAAGTTATACTTAATTATGACTATTAAGTGCATAAACTCTGAATAAGAATATAATCTTGTTAAGATACAAAAGAGGTTTCACTTTTGTGACCCTATACACCACGATTTGATGTATGGCTAGCCCATTATCAAGGTGATTATATTCTAAACCAAACTAGAATGATATATCATGTAGATGATGCAAGACTCAAATTGGTAACCCAAGATTAAACTTTAAATTCTGGAATGATGAACGCAAAGAGTTAGCAAGTACTCTTGGAACCATTAGATTGTTAATCTTAAGGTATATACGTATCTTGTATTCAAAGCAAGATGTCTCGTGCCTTTTGGTTGAAAAGGAGATCGAGGATGTAAATCATTGATCCAGAATAGGTTGATCATTTTCTTTTACCAACGATTTAAGTTGACACTAATATGTTCACTTAATATGGTAAAAAGAGAAATCTTTGAAGAAGTTCAAAGAGTTCCATGAATCACGATTTAGTCGTTATGGGATTATCAAATTGAAGACTTTGATATAAGCCAAAAGAAATGTGATATAGTATCACAAGTTAATCTCTCTTAGCACGCATTATGGGATAATGTGTGGTTGAATAAAGGAAATCAAACCCTATTCGATATGGTTTGGACTTTAATCAAGTTACTTTAAGTTACTTGATCCTTTTGGGGATTTTATCATATTGTCTAATATTATTTTTCCACTAAATCTAAAATGATTCATATGAGATATGAAATGGTAGGGTACCATGCTTGTAAGTTTTCACAAGAAATAAATGCTCATTTTTCCCTTACAATAATCACGAGTACAACGGGTTTGTGGCTCGTGAAGCTGTCTTTCTAGAATACAAGTTTATTTCTAGAAGACGGAGTGGGAGAAAATATTCAAGAGCCACAAAAGAATTGTGTCAAAAAATTGTATGTCGCAAGAAACTGGTCTTTCTTGGCTACGTGACGTTGTTTCTTTGAAACCTATGAGGTTGAACGCATCACTTGTTGAAGATGATGAATTCGTGTTACTTTTAGAAAGTAAAGAGCTTGCAACTTACAAAGAAATTGTTTGATTCAAGTTACTTCCTGAAAGTAATGAACATATGACTTACATGAGAGTGTTTAAGTCACAACTCAATACAAGGCTTAGAGCCATGAAAATCCGAAATAAATTCCAAATGGAATTGTTGGATATCAAAGAGAGATATCAAAGCTTGATTGGTGGCAAAGGGTTTTTGCACTAGTTAAAATGCTTAAGTCTATTCGGATCTTCTTAGGGATTGTATTTCATTATGATGATATATATATATATATATCGAGTGAATCTAAAACCCGCTTCTTGGATTAGATTCGAAAAGAAGGAATGTACTTGATACAGGTCATGAGTTTTGTAGATTCTTACAATCCTAACAATGTGCAACTTAAGAGATAGTCTTAAGTAGGACATCAATGAGTTGGAGTCAACATTTTGATCATGTTATAAAAATTTTCTCGATGGGTCGAGAAGTTGTGTTTACATAAAGTTAAGTGGGAGTTATGGAAATTTTGATTAATCATATATGTGGATGACATATTGATCATTGGGAATGATTTAAGATTTTTGGAGTAATATAATACATCTTTAATATCCGGATTTATGGAGATAAATCCACATGATATTAGCGCCAAATAAGAAGTCTTATGTTGATAAGATTCATGATTAGTTCAATCGAGTTGAACATATTTGATTGATTCCATTTGCTTCCGCTGCCGGATCAATTAAATGAGTAATGATGTATAACACTTCATATACTTTGAGTATGATGAATTGTTTCAAATCGAATTTAAGTAATAGTTACCTAGTAGCCATATAGATTATCCTTAAGTGCTTGTAGAAGCATTAAGAGTGTAAAGTTAAGTGTTTTGATGCAATTCACTAATTTGTGTAAGGACTTACACTAATGACTGTTGAGATTGTATAAGGTTTTGGACAAAAACCGTATTCAAAACACCTAAAGATGGTTAAGGAACCATTGTGGCTATGTTATTTAAGAAATGGATTTGTTAGAATCGTTCTAGGCAATAAAGAACAATGAGAGATGCTTACAAAGGAAATTGAGTACACTTGCAATCATGAGATGTGCGAGAGGGATGGGTCCCGCACACTGTGAAAACAGTGCGAGCTATTCTATGACTAGAGAGCTTATGTCTAGAATTGATCTAGACACGTACTCAGAAAGTTTTGTAATGCAAATGTATACATTACAAAGGAAAACGAATATGTAGTAAGGTTAAGTAAGGTACAAGAAGTTGATAAAACCTACTAACCAAAGCCTTCTCATAGGCTTAACATGATGAGTCATGTCATTTCAATTGGATTGAGATGAACAACTACATACATGATCAAATTGGATTATAAGAATATGAGGTAGTAATCAGGTATTAACTATTCATATGTGATAATCACATTTGTCGTTCGAGTTTTTACTTTAAAAAACTCTTTTATTACTTTGTTACATCCAAATGGGTTGTAGAGACAATGATTGAACCCCATTAAAGTGAACGAGGATTAACATAGTATTCGCCCATAGTCACTTGTATGAGGTGACGTCTCAAAGTGACTAGAGTGTGATGCGATTGATGGCAAGTTCAAGTGCCATAGAGTCATAAGAGATGACTAGTCGATCACATAGGCAGACTGTGAGGGGCACTCTGTCGGGCTTATGACCGCTTATAGAGTTCTGGCAATTTTTATAGCCTAGTCGTGGCGAGAGCTGCTATGGTATTCTTATGAGTCGATTCTTTTACTAATGACTATTCGCCTAAGATGGCACGGTTTCAGAGTGACTTTGATTTATGTCCAGCGACCTTCGTAATTGGGGTCTAATGGGCATGTTTTGGGTCGTGATGAGCTTTGGCTAATCGAAGGGAAGAGTGCAACAGGAATTGTCCATCCCCGTCAGGGTTATCTTATATCTCAAGGCCACTCGAGGAGCAATGAACTGGAAATGCGTGGCCACGCTCGGAAGTTATCTATGGTAGATAATTCCGGTCAGACAGTTATTCTCCAGATCGAGGAAACCACTCAAGATATGATCAAATGCAAGTACGACCTGCAAGACACCTTGCATTGAGTGGGAGATAGTAATAGGACAAGAGAATTGGTGACGCACACTTGTCGTGGACAAGTGGGAGATTGTTGGAGTATGTGTCCTCGACAATAATGCGATCACATGTTTAAATCTCATATTAAGAATACATAAGGGAATGTAACATTTTATTGTCAACTGATCCACATTAATCGGTAATGATTGGTGACTAGAGTTTGACACATTCGTAGTGCGACGGTGGTGATCAGTTGATCCCTTAAGGTCATACCTCTAAGGAAACATTCTTAATTGACTAATTAATTATTTGTATGATGATACAAGTTAATTAATTCCTTAAAATTGAACAAATGATTTTGTGAGTAATTATACGTATCTTATTGTAATTTGATTAAATAAGATTCGTTCGAAGTAATTAAATTGTTTTATTACTTAAGATTTAATTATTGTTTATGAAACAATTGAAATAAGGATGAATTGATAATTATAAATACAAGTAGTTGTAATTTATAATTGGATGACCCATTTTAAGTAATTGTAATTGTGAATTACAAGTTAATTTTTGTATGTGATTTATTTCATTTATATAATGATTTTTAATTTGTTAAAAATGCATTATTTAAATGACATGTCTAGTAACATGTCCAATATGTCACATTACACAATATTGACAATTGACAAAGTTAAAATGGATCCATATTAACTACATGTGCCATGTAAATGAAGGAGAGGAGGTTGGTTGTGCTTAATTCTTTTGTTTAGTGGAAGACATCATGATTACATACTAATCTTAGGCTTCCCTATCTACACTCTTGAGAAGAGAAAAATAAAAAAAGGATTGGGCACTCTACCCATGGCCAAAAACCGGTGGCCTCCTCTATACACACTCAAGTAGTGTGTTTTCATCTAACACTAATTCATTCTAATATTATTCATTCACTTGAATACAACTTTATCTCTCTACTTCTTGTTGTTGAACAAAGACATAAACTCTCACAAAATCACTAATATTATTCTCAAAAAATACTATAAGTAGTATACTTATAATATTAGTAGTAATTTTAAGGGTACAAATATTAATTCTAGTAATCAAATTAATATTTGTATTAAGGAGGTTTTCTTGGTACAATCGTTGAGGAGAGATTCTAAATTGAATCTTGTTCATCCATTAGGAAAGCTCAAGAACTAAGTAAGGTAGGAGACCTTACTAGTGCTCTAATAGCCGAAATATCCAACGTAAGGAACCGGTTTTCCTTTACTCTTGTTTTTGTTTTGCATGCATAAGATCTAGAATTAATTTTATGACTAAATTAATTTATCACATATACAATATGTAAACTTTTGAGATTAACGAATCCTACATTTATGTGGTGCTAAAATAGTTTATGTGGTACTAAAATAGTTTATTTATTGTGTTCTTTCCCCCAAATCATATGTACCCTTCAGTGCTATTCATTCAGTGCCTGCTTTCATCTGATGGCATCACTTATTTAGCTTACTATTTTGTTTATTAATGACCTCCTTTGGCTAAGATTGCAGCTACGGTAGTGTCAAGTACTACTTTGAATAAGTTTGAGTAAGTTTGAGCTGTTCATATAATAAAATTGTTGAGATTGAAATTATCTTAATATACTTATTAAGATCTATATTTTATTTTATTTTTTATAGATTGATGTAGATGCAAGTATTGATATGAAAACTGTCCTGCACCCATCTAATTCCAAATCTCGTGTACAACTTGAGAATGAAGCCTTTAACAAAGTAATGTACGGTAAGGATAACCCTACACGTCCAATTGGTTATGGATATGGTGTAAAGCAAAGTGATGTGTTTGGAGTACATAGTATCTTAAGAAAAGAGGGATTTGGTTGTGGAGCCAGTAGTAGTCTAGCCTTAGAAAATATGAAGAAGGTTGTGGATGATGTGACCAAGGAAAATAAAGAGCTAAAAACCAAGTGCAATGAGAGTAATGGACTGTTGAAAAAAATGACGACACAGTTTGCTCAAATACTGGACCTCTTTAGTACTGGAAAAGCTACGACTGAAGTTATAGACATGGCAAAATCAGTCTTGAACGTGAACATGGGCAGTACACAGGTATGCGTAATTTTTTTTTACTTCTCCTTATATTTTTTTTTGCCATGGCCGAGAGCCTTGCTTTGTTTATTAGTCTGAATCAGTTTGAACATTTCTTATCATGATAAATTGGTGATTACTTATTACTTTTTTTTAAAACAATCTATAATGGGCGTATGATGCAATATATTGGGTGTGTATAATTCATATCAAATTTGTCAACTTTGCCTAGCACCCCAACATTAAGTGCAAGCCGATCACCTCAAATATCGTTTAGTTGTTGGTGTTTAACTTAATCGACTGGTTTTGGAGCATAAATTTGTCGTGGCATTGACGTATTTTTGATAGGGGATTGAAATTGAAGGATAGTCTGTACAATTTGTACAATTTCTACTCTGTGATGCTTATTTTTGAATTGCCTATGAATTTTGATTATGATTATCATATCTACTGATAAAGAATGGATCTTGAAGGCAATGCTACTACTTTCTTTCATAGTTTTCTTTTGAGTGAAGTAGTTAAGTCGCTTGAATTGGAATGATTGCTAGTTATACAGCAAGTTTAGTGCCTTGTGTTCTTCACTGCCGACGACACGGCTAACTCTTTAATTTTGTTTCTAACGTTGACTGTGAATGTGAATTGGGCTTGGTGAATCCCTCATTGAATCTGCATTCATGTGTAATTTTGCTTCTTTTGTTGATAGCTTGGTCATAATGCAATTTAGAAGGTGCTTTTTCCCTGAATCAGTGACTTAGGGCAGAATGCCGGAGTTATTAGTTTATTCAAATTTGGATCATAATGGAAAGTTTCATGATGTTAATTTCCACTATGCACATTTAGCCTTTTAGTGTAAATGCCGCTTAATATGTGGAATTCACCCTCCTCGCTACTCATTCCTGACCCAAATAAATGCTGCGAGTAGGTCATGTTTCTTCTCCATTGAGTTTCGCGGTTTGCTTGTGCCTCGTGGGTGCGTGTTTGTGGTGTAATTGGCTGGAGTTTCTGCCGCGACTCTAACTTATTTCTATTATTGGGAGTTCTAACTATATTTAGTTAATTGTCCTCTAATCAAGTTTTTCTTGCGCTATAATTTTCCGAGATTGTGATTGTTTTTGTGCTTTATTGACCTGAATCTAATATTGTTTAGTAGTCTCATCCTCTCGCTAATTTTCTCTCTTCTTACCTTTCGACGGGTAATTCTATTCAGCACAATTTTGAAACATTTTTGTGAAGTGTATATGTACTAATCAAATATATTCATATAAATTATATTTTATTTGCCCGTTATAGGTTTCAGATTCATCAGATGGTGATGATGCGCCTTCAAATGTTGATTGAAGTTTCTGTGACATTGCGCCTACATGATTGAAGCCCCTACCACATTCAAACTAGTGGATCAGTATCCTTGTCTAGCTAGTTACGTAGCATTTTTTACGATTTTTTGGACTTTTACTATCTTCCGAATCCCTTTTGGTATTTTTGATTTTGTCGTACTAAAAATTACGTACTAGTTTATATTAGTTAAATTATCAATGCTAGCTAGCTATAGTATTTGTGATGGAGACGGTATATGTATCAAACGTATGATTATTTATAAAAGTACGTGGGTACGTTATTAATTATATACGGAGTACATTGCATTATGTTTTATTTTTTATGATTTAGTAATGATAGCTAGTAGTACTATATTATTTATAGGTGTATTTAATTAATCTCTACGTACGATTTTATCAGAAATCAAAAAGTCGAAATTAGACCGTGACAAGAAGAAGTGTCAATATATGAATAGTTGACGCCTAATTCCGTCTCATCGACTAACACATAAAACCATCAATAGTCGCTGAAGACGCTTAAAAGCGTCAAATTTGTCGACAATTACAAGCATCAATAGTCCATGAAGACGTTTAAAAGCGTCAAATTTGTTGACAAAAAAAAACGTCAATAGCCACCAAAGACGCTTAAAAGCGTCAATTTTGTTGACAATTAAAAGCGTCAATAGTCCATGAAGACGTTTAAAAGCGTCACATTTATTGACAATTAAAAGCGTCAATAGCCACCAAAGACGCTTAAAAGCGTCAATTTTGTTGACAATTAAAAGCGTCAATAGTCCATCTGGAATAAAACTCTAAGGACTCGAAAATGGACAGAAAACAAAGCTTAAAACCGTGACTCAAATGCTAAAGATCGAGTGAATTGGATATGAAATAAACCAAGCACAAAGCCAAGGTTTAAGACTAAGAGCTTGTTCAAGCACCTAGCAAAGAACTCACTCAACCCCTAGCACTAAGCATAGGAGGGTCTTCTAGCACAAAGCAAAGAATTTAAGAGGAAAAACTAGGTTTTCACTTGTATTAATGTTCATTCAAA
This sequence comes from Silene latifolia, assembly GCF_048544455.1. Classification (NCBI taxonomy): domain Eukaryota; kingdom Viridiplantae; phylum Streptophyta; class Magnoliopsida; order Caryophyllales; family Caryophyllaceae; genus Silene; species Silene latifolia. The sequence goes on from NC_133531.1 coordinate 50,321,357, forward strand.
TCTGAAGTTCTCAAGTGTTTAGCTTGGTTTATATAGACCAAGGCTTACAATCTTGACCCTTGATTACTAAGTACATCTAAAGGTCACAAAAATAGCAGCTAACAACCAAGAAAAACGGCAGCCAAGGCTATGACAAAGCTGAAATGAAAAGGACATAAAGCAAAGAAAGTAAACTAATAGTCCAATCTTCCTTGTTTGTAGCTCAACTTCTTATTTATGATTATATGGACTGAAATGGGGCTTGAGGAAACCGTGTAAGAGTCCTTGCTGCAGCCATAAAGTCCCTTGAGCTTTGTTGGAACAAAAGAGGAAGGTTGATAGCGACATAATGCACAAAAAACTAAGCATGTTCCAGCCATGGTCCTGATTGCGCACGGTTTTTAAAGCTTGGCAAACTCTATGATAGGAACGGCTTTGGGATATAAGTTCCTACACAAAAACGTCCCAAACTCACCAAAGATTAATCCCATGCTGGAAAAAGGCACGACTTCTTAGACGGAATTCATGTTAGACCTCAATCTTGTGCAAGGTCCAAAACCGGGTGAAATGTGGCCTTTCTCGGTTTGATTTGTTTCAATCTCCCCTTCTTGAAAAGGATTTGCCCTCAAATCCTCGAGCTTATCCTCCTCAATCTCTTCATAATAAGGACTTAAATCCCCAACATTGAAAGTTCCATGGACTCCATATCTCCGGGAAGGTTTATCTTGTATGCATTGGACCCGAACTTCTCAAGTACTTCGAATGGACCATCAGCTCTAGGCATGAGCTTATTCTTCCTTTTTCCTGGAAATCTTTCTTTCCTCAAGTGTATCCAAACAAGATCTCCGGGTTCAAAGCTTTTGGTTCCCTTAACACCCTTGGATTTGGCCTTGTGAGCCTCATTAGCCTTCTCAATTTGCTTCTTGACTTGTTCATGGACATGGAGCATTTGTTCAACCCTTTTCTTAGCATCATAATCAATGGTATTTCTTTTGATGGGTGCCAAATCAGTAGGCATCATAGGATTCACGCCATATACCACCTCAAATGGAGACTTGCCCGTGGTTGTGGAAGGGGCTCGGTTGAAGGCAAACTCGGCTTGAGCTAGTTTGAGGTCCCAATCTTTCAATGATCTTGCAACCGTGCACCTAAGGATCCTCCCCAAGGTCTTGTTGGTAACTTCCGTTTGCCCATCAGTTTGAGGGTGATGGGATGATGTAAAACAGTATGGAAAAACGAGAATGAACAGATCGTTGAACTGTTCGTTTGAGTTTGTTAATTCTGTGATTGTGTATGTCGTGATAATTAGTAAATTTGCAGCGGAAATTGATTTGTTTGGACTGATTATTTCGTGATTAAGGATGTAACCTGGATAGTATGGTGAATTCCTAGTCCTAACCTCGCAAGGTGTCAAACGCAGATTCACGCAATCAACCTCGCAAGGAAGATCTAAAGATTAAGCTCGCAAACCTAATCAGAATAATGCTCACAAATGTAAACAATTTTATTGCTGGAAATTCGATGGTGTTTCTCTGATCATACACGGCCTAATATACTCCTAAACGAGGTCACAATTCGACCCAAACCCTAGCTTGGAAATTAAGCTATCTTTCCTTTTCCTAAACTAACTAGGAAAATTATTCCCCTTTCCTAAACTAACTAGGAAAGTAATTAAAATACTAAAAACTAGAATACAATCAGATTTAGGGTATTCTAATTTGACTAGGATTAGGAAAATCTAGCTTTCCTAACTTTATTAGAAATAGTAATTAACTAACTTATTATTCTACACGATTTAGGAAACCGTGTATCCTAATCATCCTAGGAGCCGTGATATGCAACTCCAGAGCCGTGTTATGCAGCTCCCATACCTTCCCATTTTAGCATCAACACATTACTCGATCCAAGCTCAAATCCTTTTACTAGTTGAGTTACATTTCGACTAATAAGGATCTCATTTGCTTGTTCCGAACATGCTCCTGCATCATTCTCTCCTTCTTTTTGAGAATTTGCCCTCAAATCCTCGTCTTCTAGATATGGTGATAGGTCGCCTACATTGAATGTCGCGCTCACCCCACCATATTCACTCGGCAACTCCAGCTTGTATGCGTTAGAACCATAACATTCGAGGATCTTGAATGGACCATCTGCTCGCGGCATCAACTTATTCTTCCTTTTGGACGGAAATCGTTCCTTTCTCAAATGTAACCACACAAGATCACCTTCTTTGAAAACAGGCTGCTTTCGATGTTTATTAGCCTTCTCTTTGTATTTAGCATTTGCCTTCTCAATTTGAGCTCGAACTTGTTCACATACTCGGAGAAATGCAGCTTGTCTTTCTTTGGCTTCAAAACTTAACACATCTTTCTTTGGAATGGGCACTAAATCGATTGGCAGGTATGGATTCACGCCATAGACAATCTCGAATGGAGCTCGCCCTGTCGTCATTGATGGTGTACGATTATAAGCGAATTCAGCATGCGCCAATTTGATATCCCAATCCTTTGTGCTTTTACTAACCAATCCTCGCAATAGACTCCCTAGAGTACGGTTGGTTACCTCGGTCGACCATCTTTGTTTGTGGATGGTGTGATGTCTTGAAAAGAAGCTTAGTCCCCATCAAACGCCATAACGTTTTCCAGAAGTAACTAAGAAACTTCACATCTCTATCTGAAACAATAGTAAGAGGTATTCCATGTAATCGAACGATCTCTCTATAGTACAAATCAGCCACTTTAGTTGCATCATCAGTCTTGTGACACGGAATAAAATGCGCCATCTTCGAGAATCGATCAACTACCACCATAATCGAGTCCTTACCCCTCTGAGTTCTCGGCAAACCAAGGATAAAATCCATGCTTACCTCATTCCATGGCTGTACAGGTACGGGCAGAGGTGTATACAAGCCCTTGGTGAACGTGCTTTTAGCCTTTTGACATACCACGCATTTCGCCACAATCTCTTGCACGTCCTTATTCATTCTCGGCCAGTAGAAGTGCTCACTTAGGATGTCACTCGTCTTATTAACTCCAAAGTGTCCAGCAATAGCCCCGCCATGAGCTTCTCGTACCAACAACTCCCTAATCGACCCATTCGGAATGCATAGCCGATTACCCTTGAAGAGATAGCCATCGAAAAGTATACAAAACTGTCGGATCAATGATTTCCTTTGAAAATTCTGGATCGGACTTGTACAGTTCCTTGATATGTTCGAAACCAAGAATCCTTGCATCCAACTCAATCAACAATGAATGCCTTCATGATAATGCATCAGCCACGATATTAGAACTTCCCGTCTTATATTTTGAAGAAAACGTGAATGATTGCAAGAATTCTACCCATTTGGCATGTCTTTGATTTAACTTTTGATGTCCATGGATGTGTTTAAGAGCCTCGTGATCAGAATGTAAAATAAACGGCTTTGGACGCAGATAATGACTCCAATGATCCAATGCTCTCACGATTGCATAAAACTCCTTGTCATAGGTTGAATAGTTCAACCTTGCACCGTTTAATTTCTCGCTGAAATATGCAATAGGCCTCTTTTCTTGTATTAACACGGCACCAATCCCAACACCACTTGCATCACACTCGACTTCAAACAATTTATTAAAATCGGGTAGTGCTAAAACAGTCCAGGAGCATAGCTTGCGTTTTACTTCTTCAAACGCCTTTTTGGCGCTGTTAGTCCACACGAACTCTCCCTTCTTGGTTAGCTCTGTAATTGGAGCCACAATCGAGCTAAAACCCTGGATGAACCGTCTATAAAATGATGCTAAACCATGAAAGCTTCGCACCTCTGTAGTTGATTTTGGAACTGGCCAGGCTTGAATAGCATCGACCTTGGATGGGTCCATACTTACCCCGTCTTTTCCCACAATATAACCAAGAAAGACAACACTTGAGACCATAAAAGTACATTTTTCCAACTTACCATAAAGCTTCTGATCTCGCAAAACTTCAAACACAGCTCGCAAATGTCGTTTGTGCGACTCTTCATCTTTGCTATAAATCAGGATGTCGTCAAGATAGACCACCACAAATTTGTTAAGGAACGGCCTTAACACTTCATTCATCAACCTCATAAACGAACTAGGAGCATTGCACAATCCAAACGGCATCACAAGCCATTCATATAACCCTTGCTTCGTTTTAAACGCGGTCTTCCACTCATCCCCTTCTCGAATCCTCATTTGATGGTAGCCACTCCTCAAATCCAGTTTAGAAAAGACACTCGAACCAGAAAGTTCGTCAAGCATATCATCAAGTCTTGGCATAGGAAAGCGATATTTGATTGTAATGTTATTTACCGCTCTACTATCAATGCACATTCTCCAAGTCCCTTCCTTCTTTGGTACTAATAACGCAGGCACCGCACATGGACTTAAGCTCTCTTGAACATATCCCCTATCTATCAATTCTTGGACTTGTCTCTGTAACTCCTTTGCTTCCTCCGGATTACAGCGATAGGCCGCTTATTAGGCAATGCCGCCCACGGAATCAGATCTATTTGGTGTTCAATACCACGTAAAGGAGGTAACCCATCCAGTAATTCATCCGGAAACACATCCCGGAACTCTTCTAACAACTCCTGTACCTCACGGTCATCACACACACCAACGGACCCCAATTCACGAACCAGAAAGCACATAAGTTCGTTCTCCACGAGCTAAAGCTTCCTCAACCTCCCGAGCCTCCATAAACATACTCCCCTTCTTTGTTTTGGACTCTTTAATCTTATTAGGTGACATAGGTTTCAGATTATATCTCACATTACCCTTCATCACGCTATACACATTAGCTCTCCCGTCATGTTCAACCTTTCTATCGAATTGCCAAGGCCTACCCAACAGAATGTGGCATGCATTCATAGGAATTATATCGCACCACACCTCATCAGCATAGGGTCCTAAACTCAACGAAACTAAGGCCTGTTTCTTAACTTGGATCCCATTCTCCCCATTCAGCCAATGTAATTTATATGGTTTAACTCGGTCTTTAGTTTGCAATTTCAGTTCATCAACAAGGTCCCTCGCTACTACATTAGCACATGATCCACTATCAATAATAAGATTGCAAATTTTACGGTTTACCTTGCACCGAGTATGGAAGATTTGCTCCCGTTGTTCATTCTCAGCTGAACCCGTTTCCATATGTAAATTACGCAGCACTAAACACTCCTCTTCACTCAATGGATCCAAATCGTAGACTTTTCCTTCACCATCAGTTTCAACATTCCCTTGAACTGTTTCTTCTTCTGGCGTGACAAATACGGGGATCATATCACATAATTCTTGAGCTGTTAGGGCTCGTTTCTGAGGACATTCGTTTGCTATATGCCCATAGCCTTGACACTTGAAGCAACGCCTCAAAGAACCCCCCTTTGGCTCGGCAACACCCTTTCCTTTGTCCTTGGGTTCTTCTTTCGGGATTTCTTTAGCCTTGCTAGGAGCTGGCCTGGAATATGAGTTGGTTCCCGAACTTTGTCCCTTGGAATAAGCATAAGGTTTACGTGCCTTATCATGTTTTTCAAATTTTAACGCCAATCTGCAAACATCACTAAACCCGTCATAATTCTGGATTTCTACCTTTGTTGCAATCGCGGGTGTTAGGCCCTTGATGAATCTCGCCACTCTTAGCTCTTCTTTCTCCTCAAGATCGCACACGATTGACATCTTTTCGAATTCTTTGATGTAATCAGTCACGGACATGCTTCCTTGCTCTAAAGATTGGAGCTTTAAGTAGTTATCTTGCTCATAATCCCTTGGCAGGAATCGCCTCATCAAGTGCTTCTTTAATTTGATCCAAGATTCGATCTTGTCTTTGCCTTCCTTTCTCCTCTGTTTTTTCAGATTTTCGTACCATAAAGATGCATACTTTGTAAGCTTTAAGATTGCAACTTTAAATTGCTTCTTGTCATCGTATTCTTTATATTCGAAAACCCTCTCAGCTTGTCTTACCCAATCCAGAAATTTTTCCGGATCCATCTCGCCATCAAAGTCTGGAATATCGAGTTTTAAACCCCGATCATCATCGTTCTTATTTTTTGACTTCCTCTTTGGCTGCTCGTCCTCTTCTTCAGATTCGGATGGGGTGTCCGATTCTTTTTTCTTCTCTTTAGCCTTCAACATGCTTGCTATATTTTTTAACACATAAGCCATCTGAGCCATCTCCAACTTCAGCTCGTTATGACCATCTTCCCATGTTTTCGGACCTTCTTCACCGTCTTTAACCATGATTAGCAACGTCCCAAGACAGATCTATTAAGGAATAAATCTGAACTTACCTCTGGTAACCAATTTGATGTAAAACAGTATGGAAAAACGAGAATGAACAGATCGTTGAACTGTTCGTTTGAGTTTGTTAATTCTGTGATTGTGTATGTCGTGATAATTAGTAAATTTGCAGCGGAAATTGATTTGTTTGGACTGATTATTTCGTGATTAAGGATGTAACCTGGATAGTATGGTGAATTCCTAGTCCTAACCTCGCAAGGTGTCAAACGCAGATTCACGCAATCAACCTCGCAAGGAAGATCTAAAGATTAAGCTCGCAAACCTAATCAGAATAATGCTCACAAATGTAAACAATTTTATTGCTGGAAATTCGATGGTGTTTCTCTGATCATACACGGCCTAATATACTCCTAAACGAGGTCACAATTCGACCCAAACCCTAGCTTGGAAATTAAGCTATCTTTCCTTTTCCTAAACTAACTAGGAAAATTATTCCCCTTTCCTAAACTAACTAGGAAAGTAATTAAAATACTAAAAACTAGAATACAATCAGATTTAGGGTATTCTAATTTGACTAGGATTAGGAAAATCTAGCTTTCCTAACTTTATTAGAAATAGTAATTAACTAACTTATTATTCTACACGATTTAGGAAACCGTGTATCCTAATCATCCTAGGAGCCGTGATATGCAACTCCAGAGCCGTGTTATGCAGCTCCCATACCTTCCCATTTTAGCATCAACACATTACTCGATCCAAGCTCAAATCCTTTTACTAGTTGAGTTACATTTCGACTAATAAGGATCTCATTTGCTTGTTCCGAACATGCTCCTGCATCATGGGAGGTGCTAAACAAGAGCCTTGTTTTGAGTAGCTTCCATAAGGTTCTCCAAAAATGACTCATGAACTTGGAATCCCTATCCGAGACAATGGACTTAGGAATACCATGTAGCTTGACCACTTCTTTGAAATAGAGCTCGGCCACACTAGTTGCATCTTCGGTTTTCTTGCAAGCAATGAAATGAGCCATTTTGCTAAATCTATCCACAACCACCATGATTGAATCCTTCCCTCTTTGAGTTCTTGGTAAAGCAACAATGAAATCCATGCTTATGTCTTCCCATGGCTGATTTGGAACCGGCAAAGGAGTGTAGGGGCCTGTTTGGAAATAGGATTTTGATTGTTGACAAGGAGCACACCTCTTGATCACATCTTGGACATCCCCAAGCATCTTAAGCCAATAGAATTGCTCTTGGAGTATGTCATAGGTCTTTTGAGTGCCAAAGTGCCCGGCAAGACCATTGGAGTGAACTTCCCTTATCAATAAGTTTCTATAAGGTCCCCTAGGCACACACAACTTGTTTCCAAAGAATAAGAACCCATTTTGAACCAAGTATTTGCTCTTGAGCTTGATTTGGCCAGATTGAAGAAGCTCCCATTCTCCTTTAAAATCCGGATCTTCCACATATAATTCTTTCATGTACTCAAACCCAAGGACCCTTTGCTCCATAAAACTCAACATAATGAACCTCCTTGACAATGCATCAGCCACTATATTATCTTTCCCCTCTATGTACTTGCTTGAGAAGTTGAAGGATTGTAAGAACTCCACCCATTTAGCATGCCTATGATTGAGCTTGTGTTGACCATTAATGTATTTGAGAGCCTCATGATCAGAATGTAGGACGAATGGTCGTGGTTTCAAGTAGTGACTCCAATGGGTTAAGGCTCGAACAATAGCATAGAACTCCTTATCATAAGTTGAGTAATTGAGCTTGGCACCACTCAATTTCTCACTAAAGTAAGCAATTGGCTTGTGCTCTTGAACAAGGACAGCCCCAATGCCAATGCCACTAGCATCACACTCAACTTCAAACAACTTATTGAAATTTGGCAAAGTAAGAATAGGAGACTCACAAAGCTTTTCTTTGATGATATTGAAGGATGATTCAGCCTTGTCTCCCCATTTGAACTCCCCTTTCTTCATACATTCGGTTATAGGAGCCATAAGTGTGCTAAAATCTTTGATGAACCTCCTATAGAATGATGCTAACCCATGGAAACTCCTTACATCCGTGATGTTCTTAGGTATAGGCCATGATTTGATTGCCTTAACCTTCTCTTGATCAACCAATATCCCTCGGTCAGAAATGATAAAGCCCAAGAATTGGACTTCATTCTGCATAAAAGAACACTTCTCTAGCTTGCCATACAACTTGTGCTCCCTAAGAGTTTCAAACAACACTTGCAAATGCTTGAGGTGCTCTTCTTTGGAAGGGCTATAGACCAAGATATCATCAAAGTAAACAACCACAAATCTGCCCAAATAAGGTCTAAGTACCTCGGTCATGAGCCTCATGAAGGTACTTGGTGCATTAGAAAGACCAAATGGCATGACAAGCCATTCATACAACCCATGCTTTGTTTTGAATGCGGTTTTCCACTCATCTCCTTCTTTGATTCTTACTTGGTGATAGCCTTGCCTTAAATCAATCTTTGAAAACAATTGAGCTCCACTAAGCTCATCCAAGATGTCATCAAGCCTAGGTATGGGAAACCTATACTTGATGGTAATGTTGTTGATAGCTCTACTATCCGTACACATCCTCCAAGACCCATCTTTCTTTGGCACTAAGAGGGCCGGGACAGCACACGGACTAAGGGACTCTCTCACAAAGCCTTTGCTCACAAGTTCTCCAATTTGTTGTTGTAATTCTTGAGTAGCTTTAGGATCACTTCTATAGGCAGCCTTGTTTGGTAATGTAGCTCCCGGAATGAAATCAATTTGATGCTCAATGCCCCTAAGAGGAGGCAAGCCACATGGGAGCTCATTTGGGAACACATCTTTATAGGATTGGAGGAGCTCTTGAACCTCCTTAGGAAGTGAAACATTCTGCCCAAAAACCACATCTTTTGCAATAAGAGCATAGACATCTTCATCACCCTTTAACTCTTGGAGCATCTCGGCCTCATTGATCAATAATACCTCTTTTGAAGGCTCAAGCATGGATGGTGGTGTAGTATGCTTAAGGACGGGTGGAAGTGGTGTTAGAATGACCTTTCTTGAGCCAAACTTGAAGGTGTAAGTGTTGTCTCTCCCATGGTGTACCGAATCCCTATCAAACTCCCAAGGTCTCCCAAGAAGAAGATGACAAGCATCCATAGGTAGAACATCACAAAGGGCCTCATCCGAATAGTTCTTGCCAATGGAGAAGGTTACAAGGCATTGCTTATCCACTCTAACTTCTGCCCCCTTGTTAAGCCACCTTAATTTATAAGGACTAGGATGGTCTTGTGTGGGTAAAGATAGCTTTTCAATGAGAGTACTAGAGGCTACATTGGTACAACTCCCTCCATCAATGATAAGATTGCAAACTCTTCCCTTAATGGTGCACCTAGACCTAAAGATTTGTTGTCTTTGGTCCATTTCCAAGGGTTGGGGTTGGGTATGCATCACTCTCCAAGTAACCAAGCTAAGACCCGCATCCGGCATAACCACATCATCCTCTTCATGGTCCGTTCCCTCCATTTCCTCATCACACACAAGAATCTCATCATCTCCCCAATGAACCACTTCAAAGCTACTAAGGGCTCTCTTGGTTGGGCATTCTTTGGCAAAGTGACCATAACCTTGGCATTGGTAACATTTTTTGAGAGGCATGGTCTTTTTTTGTGAGGTTTCGGCTGCTTTTCCCTTGTCAAGTATGGTGGTTTTGTTTTGAGAGGGTGGTTCATTAATTTTGAAACTGGTTGGGGGTCTAAAGGTGGCGGTTTTGGTGGTTGGTTTGGTGGTTGTAGCCTTCCCTTTACCCATTTTCTCAACCTTTAAAGCCAAATTAACGGCTTCATCAAAGGACCATACTTGTTGCATTCTAACACTATGAGCAATCTTGGTATCTAAACCTTCAACAAATCTAGCAATTTTCTGTTCGGGCTTCTCATTGAGTTCACATTGCAAAGTAAGTTGTTCAAAGTCTCTAAGATATGACTCAAGTGGTTGTTGGTCTTGTTTAAGTTGGGTGAGCTTAATGAAAATGTCTTGAGTGTACTCTTTAGGTATAAACTTCTCATTAAGCTTCTTTTTCAGTTTTAACCAAGACTTAATAGGTTCCTTACCATCCCTTCTTCTCTGATTTTTAAGTTCTCATACCAAAGGGAAGCATAGCCTTTGAGTTTCAAGATTGCAACTTTAAAAGCTTTGCCATCAGAATAACCTTTAAACTCAAAGACTCTTTCAATGGTCCTAAACCAATCTAACAAATCCTCGGGGTTTAAACTACCATGAAAATCAGGAATTTCTACCTTTAAGTCTTTGTTGGGCTCTCCATGAAAGGCCTCGGCCATGGACTCCTCCGAATCAGAAAGCTCCTCTTCCTCATGGCCACCATGAGCTCGTCCTCTCCCCATGAAGCCACGGCCTCTACCCCTGCCTCTAGGTGGTCGTCCTCCTCTTGGTGGTGGTGTTGGAATATTAGCCATGATAACATTGAGAGATTCTAGCAACAAATCACATTTTTCAGAAAGTTGAGTAACTTGTGTTTCAATTCCAGCAATCCTTTCTTCACTCATGGTTGTTTTTTGTGTTTTTAATGTGGTTAGGGTATAATGAACTCACAAAGAAAGGATTTTGTTGTTAACCAAAGCTCTGATAACCAATTTGGAATAAAACTCTAAGGACTCGAAAATGGACAGAAAACAAAGCTTAAAACCGTGACTCAAATGCTAAAGATCGAGTGAATTGGATATGAAATAAACCAAGCACAAAGCCAAGGTTTAAGACTAAGAGCTTGTTCAAGCACCTAGCAAAGAACTCACTCAACCCCTAGCACTAAGCATAAGAGGGTCTTCTAGCACAAAGCAAAGAATTTAAGAGGAAAAACTAGGTTTTCACTTGTATTAATGTTCATTCAAATCTGAAGTTCTCAAGTGTTTAGCTTGGTTTATATAGACCAAGGCTTACAATCTTGACCCTTGATTACTAAGTACATCTAAAGGTCACAAAAATAGCAGCTAACAACCAAGAAAAACGGCAGCCAAGGCTATAACAAAGCTGAAATGAAAAGGACATAAAGCAAAGAAAGTAAACTAATAGTCCAATCTTCCTTGTTTGTAGCTCAACTTCTTATTTATGATTATATGGACTGAAATGGGGCTTGAGGAAACCGTGTAAGAGTCCTTGCTGCAGCCATAAAGTCCCTTGAGCTTTGTTGGAACAAAAGAGGAAGGTTGATAGCGACATAATGCACAAAAAACTAAGCATGTTCCAGCCATGGTCCTGATTGCGCACGGTTTTTAAAGCTTGGCAAACTCTATGATAGGAACGGCTTTGGGATATAAGTTCCTACACAAAAACGTCCCAAACTCACCAAAGATTAATCCCATGCTGGAAAAAGGCACGACTTCTTAGACGGAATTCATGTTAGACCTCAATCTTGTGCAAGGTCCAAAACCGGGTGAAATGTGGCCTTTCTCGGTTTGATTTGTTTCAATCTCCCCTTCTTGAAAAGGATTTGCCCTCAAATCCTCGAGCTTATCCTCCTCAATCTCTTCATAATAAGGACTTAAATCCCCAACATTGAAAGTTCCATGGACTCCATATTCTCCGGGAAGGTTTATCTTGTATGCATTGGACCCGAACTTCTCAAGTACTTTGAATGGACCATCAGCTCTAGGCATGAGCTTATTCTTCCTTTTTTCTGGAAATCTTTCTTTCCTCAAGTGTATCCAAACAAGATCTCCGGGTTCAAAGCTTTTGGTTCCCTTAACACCCTTGGATTTGGCCTTGTGAGCCTCATTAGCCTTCTCAATTTGCTTCTTGACTTGTTCATGGACATGGAGCATTTGTTCAACCCTTTTCTTAGCATCATAATCAATGGTATTTCTTTTGATGGGTGCCAAATCAGTAGGCATCATAGGATTCACGCCATATACCACCTCAAATGGAGACTTGCCCGTGGTTGTGGAAGGGGCTCGGTTGAAGGCAAACTCGGCTTGAGCTAGTTTGAGGTCCCAATCTTTCAATGATCTTGCAACCGTGCACCTAAGGATCCTCCCCAAGGTCTTGTTGGTAACTTCCGTTTGCCCATCAGTTTGAGGGTGATGGGAGGTGCTAAACAAGAGCCTTGTTTTGAGTAGCTTCCATAAGGTTCTCCAAAAATGACTCATGAACTTGGAATCCCTATCCGAGACAATGGACTTAGGAATACCATGTAGCTTGACCACTTCTTTGAAATAGAGCTCGGCCACACTAGTTGCATCTTCGGTTTTCTTGCAAGCAATGAAATGAGCCATTTTGCTAAATCTATCCACAACCACCATGATTGAATCCTTCCCTCTTTGAGTTCTTGGTAAAGCAACAATGAAATCCATGCTTATGTCTTCCCATGGCTGATTTGGAACCGGCAAAGGAGTGTAGGGGCCTGTTTGGAAATAGGATTTTGATTGTTGACAAGGAGCACACCTCTTGATCACATCTTGGACATCCCCAAGCATCTTAAGCCAATAGAATTGCTCTTGGAGTATGTCATAGGTCTTTTGCAGTGTAAACTATGGGAACAAGCACAAATGGGATAAATCCTGAAACAGGCAAAGGAGCAATTTTCAGGGAATGCAATAAACTTGGGGATTTTTATAAAAATAGTAAATGACCTTGAAAAATCATGAAACTTGGTGATAATTTAGTTAAGGGAGTAAACTAAAACTGTGCCAATTCTCAGGATTTTACACACACTCCAAGTATTTTTAATAAATAGAAAACCAGACTGAAATAAGAGAAATCTCAGGCAGTTTCCTTGAAAGATTCTTGTGACTGTTTTTGTGATAATTTCTGGACTCAAAGGAGGATATAATTATCAAATTTATTCTCAAGCAAGCACAGAGATTAAACTTAATAATTTAGGAAGATTAAGACTGAATTGTTCAAGCAAGCACAGAATCAATTCAAACTCAACCAGACAATGCACTTAAAATAGATCAAGCAAGCACAGACCTACTCCAAGTAGCACCACAGATCCTTAATCACCTTCTAAGCAAGCACAAGAAGATATTAAGTCTGACTTATAACTAAGACTCAGCAAAGTTAAAAGATTTGCAAATTTTCGAGAGAAATCTCAAGGTTTTCATTAATCAAAGTCTGAGTACAACAGACTGAGAAAGGGTCCTTATATAGGCCTTTCTGTGCAATGTTCAGTACATGATAAACCCTAGACAACTCCATCTAAGGGCCAGGATTAAACTTAGGAAGCAAACAAGAGTAGTGGACTTATTTTACAACGGATACAAAGGAAATTAAGGCAAACTGAACAAGAACAAAAGAGCTGCAGGTTGATAGTGACATGTTGTCAGTTCTTTGAAATCTTTGGCTGGTTGTTGTGGGTCAAATGGCTTTGGTGCAGGCATCTTATATGGCTCAAGGCTCTATAAAATGAGTCTTGAATAGGCCAAGTTCTTCTTTGTTGAGAGTTTTCCCTTGTTTGGCCAGAAATGGCAACTTTACTTTATCTGTTTTACCCCCCTGCAACTTATCTTTTCAGTCTGATTTTTGGTGCAATGCTTTAGGAATTTGGCCTGGCTCCTTAGGATTAATTTGTGACTAGTTGAACAAGGATTCAGCTGGCCAAGGTGGCTGCTGGTGGCTAGCCTGGCTGCTTTGTTCTTGTGACTGGTGAAGTTGGACTGGTAGTTGAGGTTGCCGAGTGGTGTCACCGGCTTGAATTGTGCCTGTCATAAAAAGGGTGTTGGCTTGGTTATCGGCTCTGCCCGCCCCCCCTGGTTGAACAGGGCTTGCCCTCAAGCCTGGATCCTCCTCTCCCTCAGAATCTTCATAGAATGGACTTAGATCACCCACATTGAATGTGCCATGAACCCCATATTCCCCTGGCAAGTCAATTTTATAAGCATTTGGACCAATTCTTTCCAAGACTTCAAATGGCCCATCTGCTCTAGGCATAAGCTTGTTCTTTCTTTTGGAGGGGAATCTTTCCTTCCTAAGGTGCAACCAAACCATATCTCCTGCCTCAAATTCCTTCTTTTTCCTAGGCTTCTTGGATTGTTTTTTATACAGCTCATTGGACCTTTCAATTTGTTTTCTTACAGTTTCATGCAACTTCAGTAGCGAGTTATTCAGCTGTTCTCTTGGCATCGGGACTGATCTCTTCCTTTGGGGAGAAGATAAGTCCAAGGGCATAAGTGGATTAACCCCATAGACTATCTCAAAAGGACTGTAACCATTGCGCAGTAGATGGTGCTCTGTTGAATGCAAATTCAGCTGCAGCTAGCTTTAAATCCCAATCCTTCAAGGTTTTGCTAACTAGACACCTTAAAATTCTCCCCAAAGTTTTGTTAGTGACCTCAGTTTGCCCATCTGTTTGTGGGTGATGAGAGGTAGTCGAACAAAAGCTTTGTCTTTAGCAGCTTCCATAGGGTTTTCCAAAAGTAGCTCATAAATTTTGTATCCCTGTCAGATACAATTGTCTTAGGAACCCCATGAAGTCTCACAATCTCCTTAAGGTATAGCTCAGCAACACTAGCAGCATCCTCAGTCTTCTTGCAGGCTATGAAGTGAGCCATCTTACTGAACCTATCCACAACCACCATGATTGAGTCTTTACCTCTCTGTGTCCTTGGTAATGCCACAATGAAATCAAGGCTCACACCTTCCCAAGGTTTATCAGGGATAGGCAGTGGGGTGTAGGGTCCTGCTTGGAAGGAACTCTTGGCTTTCTGACATGTTGAACACCTTCTAAGGACTGCTTGAACATCACCCATCATTCTAGGCCAATAAAATTGGTCTTGTAAGATATCTAGGGTTTTCTGAACACCAAAATGTCCCCCTAACCCTCCTGAATGGACTTCCCTGATTAGTAAATCCCTGTAGGATCCCCTTGGTACACACAACCTATTACCATGAAACAAAAACCCTTCTTGTAGCACATATTTCTTACTCTGAGTTGAGCCTCCTTCTGTGAGAACAATCCACTCCTCAGAGAAGTCAGGGTCCTCCTTATACATCTCCTTCATGAATTCAAACCCAAGGACCTTGTTACTAATGACAGTCAACAAAGAATGCCTTCTAGATAGGGCATCAGCTACCACATTCTGCTTCCCCTCTTTATATTTGCTTGAAAAGTTAAAGGCTTGCAGGAATTCTACCCACTTAGCATGTCTATGGCTCAGCTTGTGTTGGCCATTGATGTATTTCAGGGCCTCATGATCAGAATGCAACACAAATGGCTTAGGTTTCAAGTAGTGACTCCAATGTGTAAGAGCCCTTATGATTGCATAGAACTCTTTGTCATAAGTTGAATATTTCAGCTTGGCTCCATTCAACTTCTCACTGAAATAGGCCACTGGTCTCTGGCCTTGGATTAGGACAGCTCCTATTCCAACCCCACTGGCATCACACTCCACCTCAAATAGTTGTTCAAAGTCAGGCAGCTTGAGAATGGGAGTCTCACACATTAACTTTTTGATCTTCTCAAAGGACTGCTGAGCAGTTTCAGTCCATTGGAAGTCTCCCTTTCTCATACACTCAGTAATTGGTGCAACAATCGAGCTGAAATTCTTAATGAATCTTCTGTAGAAAGATGCCAAGCCATGAAATCCCCTTACTTCTGTGATTGTTTGTGGGACTGGCCAAGTTTGCATAGCCTGAATCTTTTCCTGATCAACTGAAATCCCTCTTCCTGATATAATATATCCCAGAAATGCTACCTCATTGACCATGAAGGTACATTTCTCAAGCTTCCCATACAACTTCTGTTCCCTGAGTATTCTGAAAATCACTTCCAAATGTAACACATGCTCAGATGGGCTTCTGCTGTAAATGAGTATGTCATCAAAGTATACTACAGCAAACTTTCCAAGGCAGGGTCTTAGAACTTCAGTCATGAGCCTCATGAAGGTGCTTGGAGCATTAGACAACCCAAATGGCATGACAAGCCACTCATACAGGCCATGTTTGGTTTTGAAAGCTGTTTTCCATTCATCACCTTCTCTTATTCTCACCTGATGATACCCTTGCCTGAGATCTATTTTTGAAAAGATCTGAGCCCCACTGAGCTCATCCAACATGT
This sequence comes from Silene latifolia, assembly GCF_048544455.1. Classification (NCBI taxonomy): domain Eukaryota; kingdom Viridiplantae; phylum Streptophyta; class Magnoliopsida; order Caryophyllales; family Caryophyllaceae; genus Silene; species Silene latifolia. The sequence continues at coordinate 50,337,645 of NC_133531.1, forward strand.
CATCTAGCCTTGGAATAGGGAATCTGTACTTGACTGTGATATTGTTTATAGCTCTGCTATCAGTACACATTCTCCAACTTCCATCTTTCTTGGGCACTAGTAAGGCAGGTACTGCACAGGGGCTCAATGATTCCCTTACAAATCCCTTTGTCATTAATTCTTCAATCTGATGTTGTAGCTCCTTAGTTGTTGTGGGATCACACCTGTAAGCTGGTCTGTTGGGAAGCACAGAACCAGGTACAAGGTCTATGTGATGCTCAATGCCTCTCAGGGGTGGTAATCCACTAGGCAACTCAGCTGGAAAAACCTCCTTGTACTTCTTAATTAGGGGTTGAACCTCTGCAGGTACATCTTTGTTCCATTCAGTGTTGGTTTCCCTTGATAGGAGAAACAACACAGGTTGTTCTTGCCTCAGCTCCTTGATCATTGCTGCCTCAGATAGAAATAGTACTCCATTAACCTCCTCAGGCATGTTAGGACTTCCATAACCCCTCTGGTTTGGTGGTAAGGGAGTCAGAGTGACTCTCTTTCCATTATGCTTGAAAACATAGACATTTTCCTTTCCCTGGTGAGTGGTATTCCTGTCAAACTCCCATGGTCTCCCTAGCAGTAGATGGCAGGCATCCATAGGGACCACATCACACAGCACTTCATCCTTGTACACCTTCCCAATTGAAAAGGGAACAATGCATTGCTTGTCAACTCTCACTTCAGATCCTTTGCTTAACCATCTCAGTTTGTATGGATTGGGGTGCTCCTGAGTAGGCAGGCTTAGCTTGCTAACCATGATGGTGGAAGCTACATTGGTACAGCTACCTCCATCAATGATCAAATTACACACTCTCCCTTGGACAGTGCACCTACTCCTGAATATCATGGATCTCTGATCAGCTTCTAGAGGAGCTGGTTGAGAGTGCATAACCCTCCATAGAACCAAATTGTGCCCTGTGTCAGGGTGAGCCACAACTTGTCCTTGATCGTTTCCCTCTCGGTTTCCATCCTGTTGGAACCAGTGTCTCTTCTTCCTCATACTCAACTAGACCTTCCCTTTCCCATTCCTCAATCTCCATAGCTGTGAGAGCTCTGTTAGAAGGACAGTCCTTCTTAAAATGGCCAAAGCCCTGACATTGGAAGCACTTGATCTTATCCCTGGATAAAGGTGGGTTGGTTCTGGGGTACATGGGTGCCTTCCCTTTGTCTACTATTGGTTGGGTAGCTGGTTTAGGTACCTCAGTCATTTTGACACCAGTATAGGGTTTGAAAGTTGTTCTGGTGGGGAATTTGGGTGTTGCAGGCTTCACCTTCCCTAGCTTCTCAATTCTTAAGGCTAGGTTAACTGCCTCATCAAATGACCAGACTTGTTGCATTCTTACTTTGCCAGCTATCTTAGGGTCTAAACCCTCAATGAACCTAGCAATCTTTTGCTCAGGTTTTTCAGTGACCTCACATTGTAGGGTTAGTTGTTCAAAGCTCCTAAGGTAGGCCTCAACAGTTAACTGCTCTTGTCTCAACTGAGTCAGCTTAATAAAAATATCCTGAGTATAGTCTTTAGCTATGAATTTCTCCTTTAACTTCTTTCTTAACTTAAGCCAAGACCTAACTGGTTCCTTACCATCTCTAATCCTTTGGTGTTTCATGTTCTCATACCAAAGAGATGCATAGCCCTTGAGTTTTAAAATAGCAACCTTAAAAGCTTTTCTGTCATCATAATTTTTAAACTCAAAGACTCTCTCAACAGATCTAAGCCAGTCTAACAAGTCCTCAGGATTTAAACTACCATGGAAATCAGGGATTTCTACCTTAACATCCTTATCTCTAGCCAAGTAGTTACCTTCTTCCATCATGGATTCTTTGATACGAGTTGAGTTCCTCTTCATGGTGTGGCTGGCCTCTTCCCGCTCCAAGGATACCTCTACCCCTGCCCCTTCCTCTATAGGGTGGTGGCCTTCCTCTTCTCGGAGTGGGAATGTTTGCCATCACAGTGTTCACAGCTTCCAGGGTCACATTAACCAGGTTGGTTAACTGATCCATCTTTGCTTCCATTCCTGCTAACCTCTCCTCACTCATTGGGTTATTTTTTGTAGTTTTGATGTAGCTGGGAAAAGAATTGACCTCTCTCTCACTCAGGACTAACACAAGGTAGGATTGTGTTATGAACCAAGCTCTGATAACCAGAATTTGCAGTGTAAACTATGGGAACAAGCACAAATGGGATAAATCCTGAAACAGGCAAAGGAGCAATTTTCAGGGAATGCAATAAACTTGGGGATTTTTATAAAAATAGTAAATGACCTTGAAAAATCATGAAACTTGGTGATAATTTAGTTAAGGGAGTAAACTAAAACTGTGCCAATTCTCAGGATTTTACACACACTCCAAGTATTTTTAATAAATAGAAAACCAGACTGAAATAAGAGAAATCTCAGGCAGTTTCCTTGAAAGATTCTTGTGACTGTTTTTGTGATAATTTCTGGACTCAAAGGAGGATATAATTATCAAATTTATTCTCAAGCAAGCACAGAGATTAAACTTAATAATTTAGGAAGATTAAGACTGAATTGTTCAAGCAAGCACAGAATCAATTCAAACTCAACCAGACAATGCACTTAAAATAGATCAAGCAAGCACAGACCTACTCCAAGTAGCACCACAGATCCTTAATCACCTTCTAAGCAAGCACAAGAAGATATTAAGTCTGACTTATAACTAAGACTCAGCAAAGTTAAAAGATTTGCAAATTTTCGAGAGAAATCTCAAGGTTTTCATTAATCAAAGTCTGAGTACAACAGACTGAGAAAGGGTCCTTATATAGGCCTTTCTGTGCAATGTTCAGTACATGATAAACCCTAGACAACTCCATCTAAGGGCCAGGATTAAACTTAGGAAGCAAACAAGAGTAGTGGACTTATTTTACAACGGATACAAAGGAAATTAAGGCAAACTGAACAAGAACAAAAGAGCTGCAGGTTGATAGTGACATGTTGTCTGGTTGCTGAAATCTTTGGCTGGTTGTTGTGGGTCAAATGGCTTTGGTGCAGGCATCTTATATGGCTCAAGGCTCTATAAAATGAGTGCTGAATAGGCCAAGTTCTTCTTTGTTGAGAGTTTTCCCTTGTTTGGCCAGAAATGGCAACTTTACTTTATCTGTTTTACCCCCCTGCAACTTATCTTTTCAGTCTGATTTTTGGTGCAATGCTTTAGGAATTTGGCCTGGCTCCTTAGGATTAATTTGTGACTAGTTGAACAAGGATTCAGCTGGCCAAGGTGGCTGCTGGTGGCTAGCCTGGCTGCTGTTCTTGTGACCTGGTGAAGTTGGACTGGTAGTTGAGGTTGCCTGAGTGGTGTCACTGGCTTGAATTGTGCCTGTCATAAAAAGGGTGTTGGCTTGGTTATCAGCTCCTGCTGCATCTTTTGAATGCCAAAGTGCCCGGCAAGACCATTGGAGTGAACTTCCCTTATCAATAAGTTTCTATAAGGTCCCCTAGGCACACACAACTTGTTTCCAAAGAATAAGAACCCATTTTGAACCAAGTATTTGCTCTTGAGCTTGATTTGGCCAGATTGAAGAAGCTCCCATTCTCCTTTAAAATCCGGATCTTCCACATATAATTCTTTCATGTACTCAAACCCAAGGACCCTTTGCTCCATAAAACTCAACATAATGAACCTCCTTGACAATGCATCAGCCACTATGTTATCTTTCCCCTCTATGTACTTGCTTGAGAAGTTGAAGGATTGTAAGAACTCCACCCATTTAGCATGCCTATGATTGAGCTTGTGTTGACCATTAATGTATTTGAGAGCCTCATGATCAGAATGTAGGACGAATGGTCGTGGTTTCAAGTAGTGACTCCAATGGGTTAAGGCTCGAACAATAGCATAGAACTCCTTATCATAAGTTGAGTAATTGAGCTTGGCACCACTCAATTTCTCACTAAAGTAAGCAATTGGCTTGTGCTCTTGAACAAGGACAGCCCCAATGCCAATGCCACTAGCATCACACTCAACTTCAAACAACTTATTGAAATTTGGCAAAGTAAGAATAGGAGACTCACAAAGCTTTTCTTTGATGATATTGAAGGATGATTCAGCCTTGTCTCCCCATTTGAACTCCCCTTTCTTCATACATTCGGTTATAGGAGCCATAAGTGTGCTAAAATCTTTGATGAACCTCCTATAGAATGATGCTAACCCATGGAAACTCCTTACATCCGTGATGTTCTTAGGTATAGGCCATGATTTGATTGCCTTAACCTTCTCTTGATCAACCAATATCCCTCGGTCAGAAATGATAAAGCCCAAGAATTGGACTTCATTCTGCATAAAAGAACACTTCTCTAGCTTGCCATACAACTTGTGCTCCCTAAGAGTTTCAAACAACACTTGCAAATGCTTGAGGTGCTCTTCTTTGGAAGGGCTATAGACCAAGATATCATCAAAGTAAACAACCACAAATCTGCCCAAATAAGGTCTAAGTACCTCGGTCATGAGCCTCATGAAGGTACTTGGTGCATTAGAAAGACCAAATGGCATGACAAGCCATTCATACAACCCATGCTTTGTTTTGAATGCGGTTTTCCACTCATCTCCTTCTTTGATTCTTACTTGGTGATAGCCTTGCCTTAAATCAATCTTTGAAAACAATTGAGCTCCACTAAGCTCATCCAAGATGTCATCAAGCCTAGGTATGGGAAACCTATACTTGATGGTAATGTTGTTGATAGCTCTACTATCCGTACACATCCTCCAAGACCCATCTTTCTTTGGCACTAAGAGGGCCGGGACAGCACACGGACTAAGGGACTCTGCAGTGTAATGTCCAAGGGTTTAGACAAAAAACAACAAACAAACCAGCAGAAACAAGACAAGTTCTCAGGAATGCAATAAACTTGTGCTATTTAATAAAATTATGAATTGACCTCCTAAAATCATGAAACTTGGCAGTAAATTACTTTGATATAAGAACTAACTCTGAGTAAATTTCCAGGATTTTTAGAGGACTCAAGGTATTTTTAAGACTCAACTGAACTGACTGACAGACACGAGGGACTGTAATTGAGACAGTTCTGGGATTTGACTGAAAGGAGGGAACTTTGGATATAATTATCAACTATAAAACCCACAGAATTCTCACAGGGAATTAAGCTAACAATTTGGGGTGTTAGAGTTAAGAGATTCCACAGGTTAACACAGGAAAGACTCAACTGAAACAAACAAGTAAAGCTAAACTAACCACGGTCTCAAAGACGGGGAAAGTTTATACTCTACTAACAGGTACTTAATCAATAACCACAGTCTAAGCACAGGTTATTATCAAGCCTGACTCTAATCTACAGACTAAGCACAAGATTAAGAGGTTTAAATTTGAGAGAATTCTCAGGTTTCATTCATAAATCAGTTTGTGTTACAACGATCTGAGTTGAGGTCCTTATATAGGCCTTTTTAGGTTACAAACTTGAAAGAAAACTACATCCAAGGGTCAGGATCCCTCCTCACATGCTGGTAAGAGTCCAAGTACAATATTACAACGGTTTAAAAGCTCTTAATTGTAAACTGGAATGAAAACAAAAGAGAAATGCGGTGTGTGATGGGTTGTGGTCCTTTCTTTGCATTGCTGGCTTTTTCGTTGAATGTAGGCACTTGAGGACGAAATGATTGAGTCCTTGGCATTAAAATTGGCTCTAGGTTGTATCTGGTATATGGGAAGACAAGCCAAAAGTTCTTTGTTTGCTTTTTCCTCACGGTTTAGCCAGAAATGGAAAGTTTGCTTTTGTTGTTTGTCATTTTTTTTAGATTCTGTCCAGCTTGGTTTTCTAGGACTTGCATTGTGATTTTCCCTTGGACCCCTAGGACTTTTCTGAGCCTAGTTTAGTGACCAACCAGCTGGCCATGGTGGCAGCTGGTGGTTGGGCTTGTATTCGTACCTATTAGCCTCTAAACTTAGCCCAGTTTGGTTGCTTCCTGGAATGGGTGTGGTGTTGTTTTGGCCTGCTTGCATTTGTGGGGTGTCCTGGTCTGTGGCTCCTGCTGCAACCTCCCCTGGTTGAACAGGGCTTGTCCTCAAGCCTGATGACTCCTCCCCCTCAGCATCCTCATAAGAGGGACTTAGGTCACCTACATTAAAAGTGCCATGCACCTCATACTCTCCTGGCAGATCCACTTTGTAGGCATTTGGACCAATCCTCTCAATAATTTCAAAGGGGCCATCAGCTCTTGGCATTAACTTGTTCTTTCTTTTTGCTGGAAATCTCTCCTTTCTTAAGTGAACCCAGACCAAATCCCCTGGAACAAATTCTTTCCTTTTCTGATGTACCTTGGACTGTTTCATGTACTTCTCATTGGTCTTCTCAATTTCCCTTTTCACAGTGTCATGGAGTTTCAGCAGCTGTTCTGCCCTGGCCTTAGCATCATGATTCATCTCTTTTCTTGGTACAGATGACAAGTCTACAGGCATTAGTGGATTAATCCCATAGACAACCTCAAAAGGACTATGACCGATGGTGAGTTGATGGTGATCTGTTGAAGGCAAATTCTGCTGCTGCTAACTTGATGTCCCAATCTTTTAGACTCTTGCTTACAAGACACCTCAGAATCCTACCCAAGGTTTTGTTGGTGACCTCAGTTTGGCCATCTGTTTGGGGGTGGTGAGAAGTACTGAACAACAGTCTTGTCTTGAGCAGCTTCCATAGAGTTTTCCAAAAGTAACTCATGAACTTTGTATCTCTATCTGAGACAGTTGTCTTTGGAACTCCATGAAGTCTTACAATTTCTTTTAGGTATAGCTCAGCAACACTGGCAGCATCTTCTGTTTTCTTGCAAGCTATAAAATGGGCCATCTTACTGAACCTGTCAACAACAACCATGATTGAATCCTTTCCTCTCTGTGTCCTTGGTAATGCAACAATAAAATCCATGCTCACATCCTCCCATGGCTTACTTGGTACTGGTAATGGGATATATGGGCCAGTTTGGAAGGAACTCTTAGCCATTTGACACACTGAACATCTTCTGAGAACATTTTGGACATCCCCCATCATTTTTGGCCAATGGAACTGTTCCTGTAGTATGTCCATTGTTTTCTGAACACCAAAATGCCCTCCCAAACCTCCTGAATGGACTTCCCTGATTAGGAGGTCCCTGTATGAACCCCTTGGAACACAGAGCTTGTTCCCTTGGAATAGAAACCCATCTTGCAGCAAGTATTTGTTCCCTGGAACCCTATGCCCTTCAAACTGTGTGACCCACTCCTCAGAGAAGTCAGGGTCTTCCTTGTACATCTCTTTCATGAACTCAAAACCAAGGACCCTGGTTCCCATAGTTGTGATAAGGAGTGCCTCCTTGATAGTGCATCTGCCACTACATTTTGTTTTCCTTCTTTATACTTGCTGGAAAAGGTGAATGATTGCAAGTACTCCACCCATTTAGCATGTCTGTGACTCAATTTGTGTTGACCATTGATATATTTCAAAGCTTCATGATCAGAGTGTAACACAAATGGCTTTGGCTTCAAGTAGTGACTCCAATGCATGACTGCCCTGATAATTGCATAAAATTCTTTGTCATAGGTAGAATACTTTAATTTAGCTCCATTCGGTTTCTCACTTTGAAGTAAGCTACGAGGTTTCGAGCTTGGATCAGATCGCACCAATGCCTACCCCACTGGCATCACACTCTACTTCAAAGAGTTGATCAAAGTCTGGCAATTTCAGAATAGGGGTCTCACACATCAACTTCTTAATCCTCTCAAAGGACTGTTGAGCACTCTCAGTCCAGTGGAACTCTCCTTTCTTCATACACTCAGTAATTGGAGCAACAACTGAACTAAAGTTCTTGATAAATCTCCTATAAAAGGAGGCCAATCCATGGAACCCCCTCACCTCAGTGATTGTTTTAGGAGTTGGCCATGATTGAATGGCTGCAACTTTGTCCTGATCAACTGTAATTCCCCTCCCAGAGACAATGTACCCTAGGAATGCCACTTCTTCAACCATAAAAGTGCATTTTTCCAGTTTGCCAAATAGCTTTTGTTCCCTGAGGATCCTGAACACAGTTTCAAGATGTTTCAGGTGCTCTCTTTTTTTCTTCTTTGTAAACCAAGATATCATCAAAGTAGACCACTGCAAATTTGCCTAAACATGGCCTTAGCACCTCAGTCATCAGTCTCATAAAGGTGCTTGGCGCATTAGAAAGACCAAATGGCATCACAAGCCACTCATATAGCCCATGTTTAGTTTTGAAGGCAGTCTTCCACTCATCTCCTTCCCTTATCCTGACTTGATGGTACCCTTGCCTGAGATCAATCTTAGAAAATATCATGGCACCACTGAGCTCATCTAACATGTCATCCAACCTTGGTATTGGGAACCTGTACTTGACAGTGATGTTGTTAATGGCTCTGCTGTCAGTACACATCCTCCATGTTCCATCTTTCTTTGGAACAAGTAGAGCAGGGACTGCACAAGGACTGAGAGATTCCCTGACAAATCCTTTGCTCATAAGTTCCTCAATTTGACTTTGCAATTCTTTGGTAGCAGTGGGATCACTCCTATAAGCTGGCCTGTTGGGAAGCACTGAGCCTGGAACAAGGTCTATGTGGTGCTCAATGCCCCTCAATGGTGGCAACCCACTAGGCAGCTCTCTTGGAAACACTTCCTTATACCTCTGAATTAATGGCCTAACTTCAGCAGGCATCTCAGGGCTCCCTTCCTTGCTTACTTCTTTGGATAGTAACACCCAGACAGGTTGTTCTTGCTTCATTTCTTTGATCATGGCTGCTTCAGAAAGAAATAGCACACCATTGTTCTCTCTCGGCATACTTGGACCTCCATAGTTTCTCCGGTTGGGTGGTAATGGGGTCGAGTGACCTTCTTGCCTTCATGTTTGAAACTATAGATGTTATCCTTCCCATGGTGAGTGGTATTCCTGTCATACTCCCATGGCCTTCCCAGGAGTAGGTGGCAGGCATCCATTGGGACAATATCACACAAGACTTCATCTTTATACACCTTCCCAATAGAAAATGGAACCAAGCATTGTTTGTCCACCCTCACTTCTGCTCCCTTGTTCAACCATCTCAACTTGTAAGGGTTTGGGTGCTCTTGAGTTGTCAGGTTGAGTTTACTAACCATGGCATTTGATGCCACATTTGTACAACTTCCCCCATCTATGATTAGGTTACAAACCCTCCCCTGGACTGTGCATCTGGTTCTGAATATCAGGGATCTTTGATCGCTTCCCGAGGTGAGTGTTGAGAATGCATAACCCTCCACAAGACTAAGTTGTGACCTGTATCAGGGGGGGCCACAAGCGCATCTTGTTCTGGTTCTCCTTGAGTCTCCACTTCCTCCATTATCGGGTCTCATCTTCCTCATCTGAACCAAACCTTCCCTCTCCCACTGTTCTACTTCCATTGTTGTTAAGGTTCTCTTAGAAGGACAGTCCTTCCTAAAATGGCCATACCCTTGGCACTGGAAGCATTTAATTTTCCCATCAGTCACAGGTGTGTTGGTTCTAGGATTCACATGACTCTTCCCCTTGTCTGGTGTTGGTTGGGTTGCAAGTTTTGGAGTTTCTCCAATCCTAACCCCAGAAAAAGGCTTGAAAGTGGATCTGGTAAGGGGTTTGGAAGCAGTGACCTTGGCTTTTCCCATCTTTTCAATCCTCAATGCAAGGTTGACTGCCTCATCAAAGGACCGGACTTGTTTTGCATTCTCGACTCTTATAGCAATCTTAGGATCTAAGCCCTCAACAAACCTAGCAATTTTCATTCGGGCTTTTCAGTAATCTCACATTGCGGGGTAAGTTGTTCAAAGCTTCTAAGATAAGACTCAACAGATTGTTGGTCTTGTTTCACTTGGGTTAACTTGATAAACATATCCTGTGTGTAATCTTTAGCTATAAACTTATCCTTCAATTTCTTTTTAAGTTTTAGCCAAGATTTAATGGGTTCCTTGCCTTCTCTCATTCTCTGGCTTTTCAGGGTTTCATACCAAAGTGAGGCATAACCTTTGAATTTAAGGATAGAAACTTTGAAAGCTTTCTGTCAAGTATATCCCTTAAATTCAAAGACTCTCTCGATAGTTCTAATCCAGTCTAACAAATCTTGTGGTTTAAACTACCATGGAAATCAGGAATTTCTACCTTTATATCTTTGTCTCTTTCCATGTAGATGCCCTCAGCCATAGATTCATCGATATCGACATGTCTTCTCCATGTTCCTGGTGGTATGGTTGTCCTCTTCATGCTCCAACAAAGCCTCTACCCCCGCCTCCGCCTCTCGTAGGGTGGCCTGTTAGGAACTCTTCTGCAAGAGTGTTGACAATATTTACCAGTTCATTTATTCTTCCCGCTATCCGATCCACCCTGGTCTCAATACCAGTAAATCTCTCTTCACTCATGGGTTATTTTTTGTAGTTTTGTTGTAGTTAGGGTAAAAATGAACTCACTTTCCTTCCCAAGACTAACACAAGATGGAATCGTGTTAAAACCTTGCTCTGATATACCAATTTGCAGTGTAATGTCCAAGGGTTTAGACAAAAAACAACAAACAAACCAGCGAAAACAAGACAAGTTCTCGGGAATGCAATAAACTTGTGCTATTTAATAAAATTATGAATTGACCTCCTAAAATCATGAAACTTGGCAGTAAATTACTTTGATATGAGAACTAACTCTGAGTAAATTTCCAGGATTTTTAGAGGACTCAAGGTATTTTTAAGACTCAACTGAACCGACCGACAGACACGAGGGGTAATTGAGACAGTTCGGGGATTTGACTGAAAGGAGGGAACTTTGGACATAATTATCAACTATAAAACCCACAGAATTCTCACAGGGAATTAAGCTAACAATTTGGGGTGTTAGAGTTAAGAGATTCCACAGGTTAACACGGGGAAAGACTCAATCGAAACAAACAAGTAAAGCTAAACTAACCACGAGTCTCAAAGACAGAAAGTTTATACTCTACTAACAGGTACTTAATCAATAACCACAGTCTAAGCACAAGTTATTATCAAGCCTGACTCTAATCTACAGACTAAGCACAAGATTAAGAGGTTTAAATTTGAGAGAATTCTCGGGTTTCATTCATAAATCATTTGTGTTACAACGATCGAGTTGAGGTCCTTATATAGGCCTTTTAGGTTACAAACTTGAAAGAAAACTACATCCAAGGGTCAGGATCCCTCCTCACATGCTGGTAAGAGTCCAAGTACAATATTACAACGGTTTAAAAGCTCTTAATTGTAAATTGGAATGAAAACAAAAGAGAAATGCGGTGTGTGATGGGTTGTGGTCCTTTGCCGCATTGCTGGCTTTTTACGTTGAATGTAGGCACTTGAGGATGAAATGATTGAGTCCTTGGCATTAAAATTGGCTCTAGGTTGTATCTGGTATATGGGAAGACAAGCCAAAAGTTCTTTGTGTGCTTTTTCCTCACGGTTTAGCCAGAAATGGAAAGTTTGCTTTTGTTGTTTGTCATTTCTTTGCGATTCTGTCGACTTGGTTTTCTAGGACTTGCATTGTGATTTTCCCTTGGACCCCTAGGACTTTTCTGAGCCTAGTTTAGTGACCAACCAGCTGGCCATGGTGGCAGCTGGTGGTTGGGCTTGTATTCGTACCTATTAGCCTCTAAACTTAGCCCAGTTTGGTTGCTTCCTGGAATGGGTGTGGTGTTGTTTTGGCCTGCTTGCATTTGTGGGGTGTCCTGGTCAGTGGCTCCTGCTGCAACCTCCCCTGGTTGAACAGGGCTTGTCCTCAAGCCTGATGACTCCTCCCCTCAAAGCATCCTCATAAGAGGGACTTAGGTCACCTACATTAAAAGTGCCATGCACCTCATACTCTCTGGCGAGATCCACTTTGTAGGCATTTGGACCAATCCTCTCAATAATTTCAAAGGGGCCATCAGCTCTTGGCATTAACTTGTTCTTTCTTTTTCTTTGGAAATCTCTCCTTTCTTAAGTGAACCCGGACCAAATCCCCTGGAACAAATTCTTTCCTTTTCGATGTACCTTGGACTGTTTCATGTACTTCTCATTGGTCTTCTCAATTTCCCTTTTCACAGTGTCATGGAGTTTTTCAGCACTGTTCTGCCCTGGCCTTAGCATCATGATTCATCTCTTTTCTTGGTACAGATGACAAGTCTACAGGCATTAGTGGATTAATCCCATAGACAACCTCAAAAGGACTATGACCAGAGCTTGATTGATGGTGATCGTTGAAGGCAAATTCTGCTGCTTGCTAACTTGATGTCCCAATCTTTTAGACTCTTGCTTACAAGACACCTTAGAATCCTACCCAAGGTTTTGTTGGTGACCTCAGTTTGGCCATCTGTTTGGGGGTGGTGAGAAATCTTGAACAACAGATCTTGTCTTGAGCAGCTTCCATAGAGTTTTCCAAAAGTAACTCATGAACTTTGTATCTCTATCTGAGACAATTGTCTTTGGAACTCCATGAAGTCTTACAATTTCTTTTAGGTATAGCTCAGCAACACTGGCAGCATCTTCTGTTTTCTTGCAAGCTATAAAATGGGCCATCTTACTGAACCTGTCAACAACAACCATGATTGAATCCTTTCCTCTCTGTGTCCTTGGTAATGCAACAATAAAATCCATGCTCACATCCTCCCATGGCTTACTTGGTACTGGTAATGGGATATATGGGCCAGTTTGGAAGGAACTCTTAGCCATTTGACACACTGAACATCTTCTGAGAACATTTTGGACATCCCCCATCATTTTTGGCCAATGGAACTGTTCCTGTAGTATGTCCATTGTTTTCTGAACACCAAAATGCCCTCCCAAACCTCCTGAATGGACTTCCCTGATTAGGAGGTCCCTGTATGAACCCCTTGGAACACAGAGCTTGTTCCCTTGGAATAGAAACCCATCTTGCAGCAAGTATTTGTTCCCTGGAACCCTATGCCCTTCAAACTGTGTGACCCACTCCTCAGAGAAGTCAGGGTCTTCCTTGTACATCTCTTTCATGAACTCAAAACCAAGGACCCTGGTTCCCATAGTTGTGTAAGGAGTGCCTCCTTGATAGTGCATCTCCGCCACTACATTTTGTTTTCCTTCTTTATACTTGCTGGAAAAGGTGAATGATTGCAAGTACTCCACCCATTTAGCATGTCTGTGACTCAATTTGTGTTGACCATTGATATATTTCAAAGCTTCATGATCAGAGTGTAACACAAATGGCTTTGGCTTCAAGTAGTGACTCCAATGCATGACTCGCCCGATAATTGCATAAAATTCTTTGTCATAGGTAGAATACTTTAATTTAGCTCCATTCGTTTCTCTCAAGTAAGCTACAGGTTTCGAGCTTGGAACAGACTGCACCAATGCCTACCCCACTGGCATCACACTCTACTTCAAAGAGTTGATCAAAGTCCGGCAATTTGAATAGGGGTCTCACACATCAACTTCTTAATCCTCTCAAAGGACTGTTGAGCACTCTCAGTCCAGTGGAACTCTCCTTTCTTCATACACTCAGTAATTGGAGCAACAACTGAACTGAAGTTCTTGATAAATCTCCTATAAAAGGAGGCCAATCCATGGAACCCCTCACCTCGGTGATTGTTTTAGGAGTTGGCCATGATTGAATGGCTGCAACTTTGTCCTGATCAACTGTAATTCCCCTCCCAGAGACAATGTACCCTAGGAATGCCACTTCTTCAACCATAAAAGTGCATTTTTCCAGTTTGCCAAATAGCTTTTGTTCCCTGAGGATCCTGAACACGTTTCAAGATGTTTCAGGTGCTCTCTTTCTTCTTCTTTGTAAACCAAGATATCATCAAAGTAGACCACGCAAATTTGCCTAAACATGGCCTTAGCACCTCAGTCATCAGTCTCATAAAGGTGCTTGGCGCATTAGAAAGACCAAATGGCATCACAAGCCACTCATATAGCCCATGTTTAGTTTTGAAGGCAGTCTTCCACTCATCTCCTTCCCTTATCCTGACTTGATGGTACCCTTGCCTGAGATCAATCTTAGAAAATATCATGGCACCACTGAGTTCATCTAACATGTCATCCAACCTTGGTATTGGGAACCTGTACTTGACAGTGATGTTGTTAATGGCTCTGCTGTCAGTACACATCCTCCATGTTCCATCTTTCTTTGGAACAAGTAGAGCAGGACCGCACAAGGACCGAGAGATTCCCCGACAAATCCTTTGCTCATAAGTTCCTCAATTTGACTTTGCAATTCTTTGGTAGCAGTGGGATCACTCCTATAAGCTGGCCTGTTGGGAAGCACCGAGCCCGGAACAAGGTCTATGTGGTGCTCAATGCCCCTCAATGGTGGCAACCCACTAGGCAGCTCTCTTGGAAACACTTCCTTATACCTCTGAATTAATGGCCCAACTTCAGCAGGCATCTCAGGGCTCCCTTCCTTGCTTACTTCTTTGGATAGTAACACCCAGACAGGTTGTTCTTGCTTCATTTCTTTGATCATGGCTGCTTCAGAAAGAAATAGCACACCATTGTTCTCCTCTGGCATACTTGGACCTCCATAGTTTCTCTGGTTGGGTGGTAATGGGGTCAGAGTGACCTTCTTGCCTTCATGTTTGAAACTATAGATGTTATCCTTCCCATGGTGAGTGGTATTCCTGTCATACTCCCATGGCCTTCCCAGGAGTAGGTGGCAGGCATCCATTGGGACAATATCACACAAGACTTCATCTTTATACACCTTCCCAATAGAAAATGGAACCAAGCATTGTTTGTCCACCCTCACTTCTGCTCCCTTGTTCAACCATCTCAACTTGTAAGGGTTTGGGTGCTCTTGAGTTGTCAGGTTGAGTTTACTAACCATGGCATTTGATGCCACATTTGTACAACTTCCCCCATCTATGATTAGGTTACAAACCCTCCCCTGGACTGTGCATCTGGTTCTGAATATCAGGGATCTTTGATCGCTTCCGAGGTGAGTGTTGAGAATGCATAACCCTCCACAAGACTAAGTTGTGACCTGTATCAGGGGGGCCACAACTGCATCTTGTTCTGGTTCTCCTTCAGTCTCCACTTCCTCCATTATCAGGGTCTCATCTTCCTCATACTGAACCAAACCTTCCTCTCCCACTTTGTTCTACTTCCATTCTCTGTTAAGGTTCTCTTAGAAGGACAAAGTCCTTCCTAAAATGGCCATACCCTTGGCACTGGAAGCATTTAATTTTCCCATCAGTCACAGGTGTGTTGGTTCTAGGATTCACATGACTCTTCCCCTTGTCTGGTGTTGGTTGGGTTGCAAGTTTTGGAGTTTCTCCAATCCTAACCCCAGAAAAAGGCTTGAAAGTGGATCTGGTAAGGGGTTTGGAAGCAGTGACCTTGGCTTTTCCCATCTTTTCAATCCTCAATGCAAGGTTGACTGCCTCATCAAAGGACCAGACTTGCTGCATTCTGACTCTTATAGCAATCTTAGGATCTAAGCCCTCAACAAACCTAGCAATTTTCTGTTCAGGCTTTTCAGTAATCTCACATTGCAGGGTAAGTTGTTCAAAGCTTCTAAGATAAGACTCAACAGATTGTTGGTCTTGTTTCAGCTGGGTTAACTTGATAAACATATCCTGTGTGTAATCTTTAGCTATAAACTTATCCTTCAATTTCTTTTTAAGTTTTAGCCAAGATTTAATGGGTTCCTTGCCTTCTCTCATTCTCTGGCTTTTCAGGGTTTCATACCAAAGTGAGGCATAACCTTTGAATTTAAGGATAGAAACTTTGAAAGCTTTCCTGTCAGTATATCCCTTAAATTCAAAGACTCTCTCGATAGTTCTAATCCAGTCTAACAAATCTTCAGGGTTTAAACTACCATGGAAATCAGGAATTTCTACCTTTATATCTTTGTCTCTTTCCATGTAGATGCCCTCTGCCATAGATTCATCGATTCGACATGTCTTCTCCATGTTCCTGGTGGTATGGTTGTCCTCTTCATGCTCCAACAAAGCCTCTACCCCCGCCTCTGCCTCGTAGGGTGGCTGTTAGGAACTCCTTCGCAAGAGTGTTGACAATATTTACCAGTTCATTTATTCTTCCCGCTATCCGATCCACCCCGGTCTCAATACCAGTAAATCTCTCTTCACTCATGGGTTATTTTTTGTAGTTTTGTTGTAGTTAGGGTAAAAATGAACTCACTTTCCTTCCCAAGACTAACACAAGATGGAATCGTGTTAAAACCTTGCTCTGATATACCAATTTGCAGTGTAATGTCCAAGGGTTTAGACAAAAAACAACAAACAAACCAGCAGAAACAAGACAAGTTCTCAGGAATGCAATAAACTTGTGCTATTTAATAAAATTATGAATTGACCTCCTAAAATCATGAAACTTGGCAGTAAATTACTTTGATATGAGAACTAACTCTGAGTAAATTTCCAGGATTTTTAGAGGACTCAAGGTATTTTTAAGACTCAATCGAACCGATCGATGAGACACGAGGGACCGTAATTGAGACAGTTCGGGATTTGACTGAAAGGAGGGAACTTTGGATATAATTATCAACTATAAAACCCACAGAATTCTCACAGGGAATTAAGCTAACAATTTGGGGTGTTAGAGTTAAGAGATTCCACAGTTTAACACAGGAAAGACTCAATCAAAACAAACAAGAAAGCTAAACTAACCACAGTCTCAAAGACAGAAAGTTTATACTCTACTAACAGTGTACTTAATCAATAACCACAGTCTAAGCACAGGTTATTATCAAGCCCGACTCTAATCTACAGACTAAGCACAAGATTAAGAGGTTTAAATTTGAGAGAATTCTCAGGTTTCATTCATAAATCAGTTGTGTTACAACAAATCGAGTTGAGGTCCTTATATAGGCCTTTTTAGGTTACAAACTTGAAAGAAAACTACATCCAAGGGTCAGGATCCCTCCTCACATGCTGGTAAGAGTCCAAGTACAATATTACAACGGTTTAAAAGCTCTTAATTGTAAACTGGAATGAAAACAAAAGAGAAATGCAGGTGTGTGATGACGGGTTGTGGTCCTTTCGCATTGCTGGCTTTTCTGTTGAATGTAGGCACTTGAGGACGAAATGATTGAGTCCTTGGCATTAAAATTGGCTCTAGGTTGTATCTGGTATATGGGAAGACAAGCCAAAAGTTCTTTGTGTGCTTTTTCCTCACGGTTTAGCCAGAAATGGAAAGTTTGCTTTTGTTGTTTGTCATTTGCTGCAGTTCTGTCCAGCTTGGTTTTCTAGGACTTGCATTGTGATTTTCCCTTGGACCCCTAGGACTTTTCTGAGCCTAGTTTAGTGACCAACCAGCTGGCCATGGTGGCAGCTGGTGGTTGGGCTTGTATTCGTACCTATTAGCCTCTAAACTTAGCCCAGTTTGGTTGCTTCCTGGAATGGGTGTGGTGTTGTTTTGGCCTGCTTGCATTTGTGGGGTGTCCTGGTCTGTGGCTCCTGCTGCAGACTCTCTCACAAAGCCTTTGCTCACAAGTTCTCCAATTTGTTGTTGTAATTCTTGAGTAGCTTTAGGATCACTTCTATAGGCAGCCTTGTTTGGTAATGTAGCTCCCGGAATGAAATCAATTTGATGCTCAATGCCCCTAAGAGGAGGCAAGCCACTTGGGAGCTCATTTGGGAACACATCTTTATAGGATTGGAGGAGCTCTTGGACCTCCTTAGGAAGTGAAACATTCTGCCCAAAAACCACATCTTTTGCAATAAGAGCATAGACATCTTCATCACCCTTTAACTCTTGGAGCATCTCGGCCTCATTGATCAATAATACCTCTTTTGAAGGCTCAAGCATGGATGGTGGTGTAGTATGCTTAAGGACGGGTGGAAGTGGTGTTAGAATGACCTTTCTTGAGCCAAACTTGAAGGTGTAAGTGTTGTCTCTCCCATGGTGTACCGAATCCCTATCAAACTCCCAAGGTCTCCCAAGAAGAAGATGACAAGCATCCATAGGTAGAACATCACAAAGGGCCTCATCCGAATAGTTCTTGCCAATGGAGAAGGTTACAAGGCATTGCTTATCCACTCTAACTTCTGCCCCCTTGTTAAGCCACCTTAATTTATAAGGACTAGGATGGTCTTGTGTGGGTAAAGATAGCTTTTCAATGAGAGTACTAGAGGCTACATTGGTACAACTCCCTCCATCAATGATAAGATTGCAAACTCTTCCCTTAATGGTGCACCTAGACCTAAAGATTTGTTGTCTTTGGTCCATTTCCAAGGGTTGGGGTTGGGTACGCATCACTCTCCAAGTAACCAAGCTAAGACCCGCATCCGGCATAACCACATCATCCTCTTCATGGTCCGTTCCCTCCATTTCCTCATCACACACAAGAATCTCATCATCTCCCCAATGAACCACTTCAAAGCTTCTAAGGGCTCTCTTGGTTGGGCATTCTTTGGAAAAGTGACCATAACCTTGGCATTGGTAACATTTTTTGAGAGGCATGGTCTTTTTTTTGTGAGGTTTCGGCTGCTTTTCCCTTGTCAAGTATGGTGGTTTTGTTTTGAGAGGGTGGTTCATTAATTTTGAAACTGGTTGGGGGTCTAAAGGTGGCGGTTTTGGTGGTTGGTTTGGTGGTTGTAGCCTTCCCTTTACCCATTTTCTCAACCCTTAAAGCCAAATTAACGGCTTCATCAAAGGACCATACTTGTTGCATTCTAACACTATGAGCAATCTTGGTATCTAAACCTTCAACAAATCTAGCAATTTTCTGTTCGGGCTTCTCATTGAGTTCACATTGCAAAGTAAGTTGTTCAAAGTCTCTAAGATATGACTCAAGTGGTTGTTGGTCTTGTTTAAGTTGGGTGAGCTTAATGAAAATGTCTTGAGTGTACTCTTTAGGTATAAACTTCTCATTAAGCTTCTTTTTCAGTTTTAACCAAGACTTAATAGGTTCCTTACCATCCCTTCTTCTCTGATTTTTAAGTTCTCATACCAAAGGGAAGCATAGCCTTTGAGTTTCAAGATTGCAACTTTAAAAGCTTTGCCATCAGAATAACCTTTAAACTCAAAGACTCTTTCAATGGTCCTAAACCAATCTAACAAATCCTCGGGGTTTAAACTACCATGAAAATCAGGAATTTCTACCTTTAAGTCTTTGTTGGGCTCTCCATGAAAGGCCTCGGCCATGGACTCCTCCGAATCAGAAAGCTCCTCTTCCTCATGGCCACCATGAGCTCGTCCTCTCCCCATGAAGCCACGGCCTCTACCCCTGCCTCTAGGTGGTCGTCCTCCTCTTGGTGGTGGTGTTGGAATATTAGCCATGATAACATTGAGAGATTCTAGCAACAAATCACATTTTTCAGAAAGTTGAGTAACTTGTGTTTCAATTCCAGCAATCCTTTCTTCACTCATGGTTGTTTTTTTGTGTTTTTAATGTGGTTAGGGTATAATGAACTCACAAAGAAAGGATTTTGTTGTTAACCAAAGCTCTGATAACCAATTTGGAATAAAACTCTAAGGACTCGAAAATGGACAGAAAACAAAGCTTAAAACCGTGACTCAAATGCTAAAGATCGAGTGAATTGGATATGAAATAAACCAAGCACAAAGCCAAGGTTTAAGACTAAGAGCTTGTTCAAGCACCTAGCAAAGAACTCACTCAACCCCTAGCACTAAGCATAAGAGGGTCTTCTAGCACAAAGCAAAGAATTTAAGAGGAAAAACTAGGTTTTCACTTGTATTAATGTTCATTCAAATCTGAAGTTCTCAAGTGTTTAGCTTGGTTTATATAGACCAAGGCTTACAATCTTGACCCTTGATTACTAAGTACATCTAAAGGTCACAAAAATAGCAGCTAACAACCAAGAAAAACGGCAGCCAAGGCTATGACAAAGCTGAAATGAAAAGGACATAAAGCAAAGAAAGTAAACTAATAGTCCAATCTTCCTTGTTTGTAGCTCAACTTCTTATTTATGATTATATGGACTGAAATGGGGCTTGAGGAAACCGTGTAAGAGTCCTTGCTGCAGCCATAAAGTCCCTTGAGCTTTGTTGGAACAAAAGAGGAAGGTTGATAGCGACATAATGCACAAAAAACTAAGCATGTTCCAGCCATGGTCCTGATTGCGCACGGTTTTTAAAGCTTGGCAAACTCTATGATAGGAACGACTTTGGGATATAAGTTCCTACACAAAAACGTCCCAAACTCACCAAAGATTAATCCCATGCTGGAAAAAGGCACGACTTCTTAGACGGAATTCATGTTAGACCTCAATCTTGTGCAAGGTCCAAAACCGGGTGAAATGTGGCCTTTCTCGGTTTGATTTGTTTCAATCTCCCCTTCTTGAAAAGGATTTGCCCTCAAATCCTCGAGCTTATCCTCCTCAATCTCTTCATAATAAGGACTTAAATCCCCAACATTGAAAGTTCCATGGACTCCATATTCTCCGGGAAGGTTTATCTTGTATGCATTGGACCCGAACTTCTCAAGTACTTCGAATGGACCATCAGCTCTAGGCATGAGCTTATTCTTCCTTTTTCCTGGAAATCTTTCTTTCCTCAAGTGTATCCAAACAAGATCTCCGGGTTCAAAGCTTTTGGTTCCCTTAACACCCTTGGATTTGGCCTTGTGAGCCTCATTAGCCTTCTCAATTTGCTTCTTGACTTGTTCATGGACATGGAGCATTTGTTCAACCCTTTTCTTAGCATCATAATCAATGGTATTTCTTTTGATGGGTGCCAAATCAGTAGGCATCATAGGATTCACGCCATATACCACCTCAAATGGAGACTTGCCCGTGGTTGTGGAAGGGGCTCGGTTGAAGGCAAACTCGGCTTGAGCTAGTTTGAGGTCCCAATCTTTCAATGATCTTGCAACCGTGCACCTAAGGATCCTCCCCAAGGTCTTGTTGGTAACTTCCGTTTGCCCATCAGTTTGAGGGTGATGGGAGGTGCTAAACAAGAGCCTTGTTTTGAGTAGCTTCCATAAGGTTCTCCAAAAATGACTCATGAACTTGGAATCCCTATCCGAGACAATGGACTTAGGAATACCATGTAGCTTGACCACTTCTTTGAAATAGAGCTCGGCCACACTAGTTGCATCTTCGGTTTTCTTGCAAGCAATGAAATGAGCCATTTTGCTAAATCTATCCACAACCACCATGATTGAATCCTTCCCTCTTTGAGTTCTTGGTAAAGCAACAATGAAATCCATGCTTATGTCTTCCCATGGCTGATTTGGAACCGGCAAAGGAGTGTAGGGGCCTGTTTGGAAATAGGATTTTGATTGTTGACAAGGAGCACACCTCTTGATCACATCTTGGACATCCCCAAGCATCTTAAGCCAATAGAATTGCTCTTGGAGTATGTCATAGGTCTTTTGAATGCCAAAGTGCCCGGCAAGACCATTGGAGTGAACTTCCCTTATCAATAAGTTTCTATAAGGTCCCCTAGGCACACACAACTTGTTTCCAAAGAATAAGAACCCATTTTGAACCAAGTATTTGCTCTTGAGCTTGATTTGGCCAGATTGAAGAAGCTCCCATTCTCCTTTAAAATCCGGATCTTCCACATATAATTCTTTCATGTACTCAAACCCAAGGACCCTTTGCTCCATAAAACTCAACATAATGAACCTCCTTGACAATGCATCAGCCACTATGTTATCTTTCCCCTCTATGTACTTGCTTGAGAAGTTGAAGGATTGTAAGAACTCCACCCATTTAGCATGCCTATGATTGAGCTTGTGTTGACCATTAATGTATTTGAGAGCCTCATGATCAGAATGTAGGACGAATGGTCGTGGTTTCAAGTAGTGACTCCAATGGGTTAAGGCTCGAACAATAGCATAGAACTCCTTATCATAAGTTGAGTAATTGAGCTTGGCACCACTCAATTTCTCACTAAAGTAAGCAATTGGCTTGTGCTCTTGAACAAGGACAGCCCCAATGCCAATGCCACTAGCATCACACTCAACTTCAAACAACTTATTGAAATTTGGCAAAGTAAGAATAGGAGACTCACAAAGCTTTTCTTTGATGATATTGAAGGATGATTCAGCCTTGTCTCCCCATTTGAACTCCCCTTTCTTCATACATTCGGTTATAGGAGCCATAAGTGTGCTAAAATCTTTGATGAACCTCCTATAGAATGATGCTAACCCATGGAAACTCCTTACATCCGTGATGTTCTTAGGTATAGGCCATGATTTGATTGCCTTAACCTTCTCTTGATCAACCAATATCCCTCGGTCAGAAATGATAAAGCCCAAGAATTGGACTTCATTCTGCATAAAAGAACACTTCTCTAGCTTGCCATACAACTTGTGCTCCCTAAGAGTTTCAAACAACACTTGCAAATGCTTGAGGTGCTCTTCTTTGGAAGGGCTATAGACCAAGATATCATCAAAGTAAACAACCACAAATCTGCCTAAATAAGGTCTAAGTACCTCGGTCATGAGCCTCATGAAGGTACTTGGTGCATTAGAAAGACCAAATGGCATGACAAGCCATTCATACAACCCATGCTTTGTTTTGAAT
This sequence comes from Silene latifolia, assembly GCF_048544455.1. Taxonomy (NCBI): domain Eukaryota; kingdom Viridiplantae; phylum Streptophyta; class Magnoliopsida; order Caryophyllales; family Caryophyllaceae; genus Silene; species Silene latifolia. Next base: position 50,360,092 of record NC_133531.1, read on the forward strand.
GCGGTTTTCCACTCATCTCCTTCTTTGATTCTTACTTGGTGATAGCCTTGCCTTAAATCAATCTTTGAAAACAATTGAGCTCCACTAAGCTCATCCAAGATGTCATCAAGCCTAGGTATGGGAAACCTATACTTGATGGTAATGTTGTTGATAGCTCTACTATCCGTACACATCCTCCAAGACCCATCTTTCTTTGGCACTAAGAGGGCCGGGACAGCACACGGACTAAGGGACTCTCTCACAAAGCCTTTGCTCACAAGTTCTCCAATTTGTTGTTGTAATTCTTGAGTAGCTTTAGGATCACTTCTATAGGCAGCCTTGTTTGGTAATGTAGCTCCCGGAATGAAATCAATTTGATGCTCAATGCTCCTAAGAGGAGGCAAGCCACTTGGGAGCTCATTTGGGAACACATCTTTATAGGATTGGAGGAGCTCTTGGACCTCCTTAGGAAGTGAAACATTCTGCCCAAAAACCACATCTTTTGCAATAAGAGCATAGACATCTTCATCACCCTTTAACTCTTGGAGCATCTCGGCCTCATTGATCAATAATACCTCTTTTGAAGGCTCAAGCATGGATGGTGGTGTAGTATGCTTAAGGACGGGTGGAAGTGGTGTTAGAATGACCTTTCTTGAGCCAAACTTGAAGGTGTAAGTGTTGTCTCTCCCATGGTGTACCGAATCCCTATCAAACTCCCAAGGTCTCCCAAGAAGAAGATGACAAGCATCCATAGGTAGAACATCACAAAGGGCCTCATCCGAATAGTTCTTGCCAATGGAGAAGGTTACAAGGCATTGCTTATCCACTCTAACTTCTGCCCCTTTGTTAAGCCACCTTAATTTATAAGGACTAGGATGGTCTTGTGTGGGTAAAGATAGCTTTTCAATGAGAGTACTAGAGGCTACATTGGTACAACTCCCTCCATCAATGATAAGATTGCAAACTCTTCCCTTAATGGTGCACCTAGACCTAAAGATTTGTTGTCTTTGGTCCATTTCCAAGGGTTGGGGTTGGGTACGCATCACTCTCCAAGTAACCAAGCTAAGACCCGCATCCGGCATAACCACATCATCCTCTTCATGGTCCGTTCCCTCCATTTCCTCATCACACACAAGAATCTCATCATCTCCCCAATGAACCACTTCAAAGCTTCTAAGGGCTCTCTTGGTTGGGCATTCTTTGGAAAAGTGACCATAACCTTGGCATTGGTAACATTTTTTGAGAGGCATGGTCTTTTTTTGTGAGGTTTCGGCTGCTTTTCCCTTGTCAAGTATGGTGGTTTTGTTTTGAGAGGGTGGTTCATTAATTTTGAAACTGGTTGGGGGTCTAAAGGTGGCGGTTTTGGTGGTTGGTTTGGTGGTTGTAGCCTTCCCTTTACCCATTTTCTCAACCCTTAAAGCCAAATTAACGGCTTCATCAAAGGACCATACTTGTTGCATTCTAACACTATGAGCAATCTTGGTATCTAAACCTTCAACAAATCTAGCAATTTTCTGTTCGGGCTTCTCATTGAGTTCACATTGCAAAGTAAGTTGTTCAAAGTCTCTAAGATATGACTCAAGTGGTTGTTGGTCTTGTTTAAGTTGGGTGAGCTTAATGAAAATGTCTTGAGTGTACTCTTTAGGTATAAACTTCTCATTAAGCTTCTTTTTCAGTTTTAACCAAGACTTAATAGGTTCCTTACCATCCCTTCTTCTCTGATTTTTTAAGTTCTCATACCAAAGGGAAGCATAGCCTTTGAGTTTCAAGATTGCAACTTTAAAAGCTTTGCCATCAGAATAACCTTTAAACTCAAAGACTCTTTCAATGGTCCTAAACCAATCTAACAAATCCTCGGGGTTTAAACTACCATGAAAATCAGGAATTTCTACCTTTAAGTCTTTGTTGGGCTCTCCATGAAAGGCCTCGGCCATGGACTCCTCCGAATCAGAAAGCTCCTCTTCCTCATGGCCACCATGAGCTCGTCCTCTCCCCATGAAGCCACGGCCTCTACCCCTGCCTCTAGGTGGTCGTCCTCCTCTTGGTGGTGGTGTTGGAATATTAGCCATGATAACATTGAGAGATTCTAGCAACAAATCACATTTTTCAGAAAGTTGAGTAACTTGTGTTTCAATTCCAGCAATCCTTTCTTCACTCATGGTTGTTTTTTTGTGTTTTTAATGTGGTTAGGGTATAATGAACTCACAAAGAAAGGATTTTGTTGTTAACCAAAGCTCTGATAACCAATTTGGAATAAAACTCTAAGGACTCGAAAATGGACAGAAAACAAAGCTTAAAACCGTGACTCAAATGCTAAAGATCGAGTGAATTGGATATGAAATAAACCAAGCACAAAGCCAAGGTTTAAGACTAAGAGCTTGTTCAAGCACCTAGCAAAGAACTCACTCAACCCCTAGCACTAAGCATAAGAGGGTCTTCTAGCACAAAGCAAAGAATTTAAGAGGAAAAACTAGGTTTTCACTTGTATTAATGTTCATTCAAATCTGAAGTTCTCAAGTGTTTAGCTTGGTTTATATAGACCAAGGCTTACAATCTTGACCCTTGATTACTAAGTACATCTAAAGGTCACAAAAATAGCAGCTAACAACCAAGAAAAACGGCAGCCAAGGCTATGACAAAGCTGAAATGAAAAGGACATAAAGCAAAGAAAGTAAACTAATAGTCCAATCTTCCTTGTTTGTAGCTCAACTTCTTATTTATGATTATATGGACTGAAATGGGGCTTGAGGAAACCGTGTAAGAGTCCTTGCTGCAGCCATAAAGTCCCTTGAGCTTTGTTGGAACAAAAGAGGAAGGTTGATAGCGACATAATGCACAAAAAACTAAGCATGTTCCAGCCATGGTCCTGATTGCGCACGGTTTTTAAAGCTTGGCAAACTCTATGATAGGAACGACTTTGGGATATAAGTTCCTACACAAAAACGTCCCAAACTCACCAAAGATTAATCCCATGCTGGAAAAAGGCACGACTTCTTAGACGGAATTCATGTTAGACCTCAATCTTGTGCAAGGTCCAAAACCGGGTGAAATGTGGCCTTTCTCGGTTTGATTTGTTTCAATCTCCCCTTCTTGAAAAGGATTTGCCCTCAAATCCTCGAGCTTATCCTCCTCAATCTCTTCATAATAAGGACTTAAATCCCCAACATTGAAAGTTCCATGGACTCCATATTCTCCGGGAAGGTTTATCTTGTATGCATTGGACCCGAACTTCTCAAGTACTTCGAATGGACCATCAGCTCTAGGCATGAGCTTATTCTTCCTTTTTTCTGGAAATCTTTCTTTCCTCAAGTGTATCCAAACAAGATCTCCGGGTTCAAAGCTTTTGGTTCCCTTAACACCCTTGGATTTGGCCTTGTGAGCCTCATTAGCCTTCTCAATTTGCTTCTTGACTTGTTCATGGACATGGAGCATTTGTTCAACCCTTTTCTTAGCATCATAATCAATGGTATTTCTTTTGATGGGTGCCAAATCAGTAGGCATCATAGGATTCACGCCATATACCACCTCAAATGGAGACTTGCCCGTGGTTGTGGAAGGGGCTCGGTTGAAGGCAAACTCGGCTTGAGCTAGTTTGAGGTCCCAATCTTTCAATGATCTTGCAACCGTGCACCTAAGGATCCTCCCCAAGGTCTTGTTGGTAACTTCCGTTTGCCCATCAGTTTGAGGGTGATGGGAGGTGCTAAACAAGAGCCTTGTTTTGAGTAGCTTCCATAAGGTTCTCCAAAAATGACTCATGAACTTGGAATCCCTATCCGAGACAATGGACTTAGGAATACCATGTAGCTTGACCACTTCTTTGAAATAGAGCTCGGCCACACTAGTTGCATCTTCGGTTTTCTTGCAAGCAATGAAATGAGCCATTTTGCTAAATCTATCCACAACCACCATGATTGAATCCTTCCCTCTTTGAGTTCTTGGTAAAGCAACAATGAAATCCATGCTTATGTCTTCCCATGGCTGATTTGGAACCGGCAAAGGAGTGTAGGGGCCTGTTTGGAAATAGGATTTTGATTGTTGACAAGGAGCACACCTCTTGATCACATCTTGGACATCCCCAAGCATCTTAAGCCAATAGAATTGCTCTTGGAGTATGTCATAGGTCTTTTGAATGCCAAAGTGCCCGGCAAGACCATTGGAGTGAACTTCCCTTATCAATAAGTTTCTATAAGGTCCCCTAGGCACACACAACTTGTTTCCAAAGAATAAGAACCCATTTTGAACCAAGTATTTGCTCTTGAGCTTGATTTGGCCAGATTGAAGAAGCTCCCATTCTCCTTTAAAATCCGGATCTTCCACATATAATTCTTTCATGTACTCAAACCCAAGGACCCTTTGCTCCATAAAACTCAACATAATGAACCTCCTTGACAATGCATCAGCCACTATGTTATCTTTCCCCTCTATGTACTTGCTTGAGAAGTTGAAGGATTGTAAGAACTCCACCCATTTAGCATGCCTATGATTGAGCTTGTGTTGACCATTAATGTATTTGAGAGCCTCATGATCAGAATGTAGGACGAATGGTCGTGGTTTCAAGTAGTGACTCCAATGGGTTAAGGCTCGAACAATAGCATAGAACTCCTTATCATAAGTTGAGTAATTGAGCTTGGCACCACTCAATTTCTCACTAAAGTAAGCAATTGGCTTGTGCTCTTGAACAAGGACAGCCCCAATGCCAATGCCACTAGCATCACACTCAACTTCAAACAACTTATTGAAATTTGGCAAAGTAAGAATAGGAGACTCACAAAGCTTTTCTTTGATGATATTGAAGGATGATTCAGCCTTGTCTCCCCATTTGAACTCCCCTTTCTTCATACATTCGGTTATAGGAGCCATAAGTGTGCTAAAATCTTTGATGAACCTCCTATAGAATGATGCTAACCCATGGAAACTCCTTACATCCGTGATGTTCTTAGGTATAGGCCATGATTTGATTGCCTTAACCTTCTCTTGATCAACCAATATCCCTCGGTCAGAAATGATAAAGCCCAAGAATTGGACTTCATTCTGCATAAAAGAACACTTCTCTAGCTTGCCATACAACTTGTGCTCCCTAAGAGTTTCAAACAACACTTGCAAATGCTTGAGGTGCTCTTCTTTGGAAGGGCTATAGACCAAGATATCATCAAAGTAAACAACCACAAATCTGCCTAAATAAGGTCTAAGTACCTCGGTCATGAGCCTCATGAAGGTACTTGGTGCATTAGAAAGACCAAATGGCATGACAAGCCATTCATACAACCCATGCTTTGTTTTGAATGCGGTTTTCCACTCATCTCCTTCTTTGATTCTTACTTGGTGATAGCCTTGCCTTAAATCAATCTTTGAAAACAATTGAGCTCCACTAAGCTCATCCAAGATGTCATCAAGCCTAGGTATGGGAAACCTATACTTGATGGTAATGTTGTTGATAGCTCTACTATCCGTACACATCCTCCAAGACCCATCTTTCTTTGGCACTAAGAGGGCCGGGACAGCACACGGACTAAGGGACTCTCTCACAAAGCCTTTGCTCACAAGTTCTCCAATTTGTTGTTGTAATTCTTGAGTAGCTTTAGGATCACTTCTATAGGCAGCCTTGTTTGGTAATGTAGCTCCCGGAATGAAATCAATTTGATGCTCAATGCCCCTAAGAGGAGGCAAGCCACTTGGGAGCTCATTTGGGAACACATCTTTATAGGATTGGAGGAGCTCTTGGACCTCCTTAGGAAGTGAAACATTCTGCCCAAAAACCACATCTTTTGCAATAAGAGCATAGACATCTTCATCACCCTTTAACTCTTGGAGCATCTCGGCCTCATTGATCAATAATACCTCTTTTGAAGGCTCAAGCATGGATGGTGGTGTAGTATGCTTAAGGACGGGTGGAAGTGGTGTTAGAATGACCTTTCTTGAGCCAAACTTGAAGGTGTAAGTGTTGTCTCTCCCATGGTGTACCGAATCCCTATCAAACTCCCAAGGTCTCCCAAGAAGAAGATGACAAGCATCCATAGGTAGAACATCACAAAGGGCCTCATCCGAATAGTTCTTGCCAATGGAGAAGGTTACAAGGCATTGCTTATCCACTCTAACTTCTGCCCCCTTGTTAAGCCACCTTAATTTATAAGGACTAGGATGGTCTTGTGTGGGTAAAGATAGCTTTTCAATGAGAGTACTAGAGGCTACATTGGTACAACTCCCTCCATCAATGATAAGATTGCAAACTCTTCCCTTAATGGTGCACCTAGACCTAAAGATTTGTTGTCTTTGGTCCATTTCCAAGGGTTGGGGTTGGGTATGCATCACTCTCCAAGTTGTTGGAATATGTGTCCTCCGACAATAATGCGATCACGACTGTTGATCATGATGATCACATGTTTAAGTCTCATTAAAATGAATACAATTGGGAAGTAATATTGTTACTGTCAACTGGTCAACATATATCGGTAATGATTGGTGACTAGAGTTTGACATTTATCGTGTGACGGTGGTGATCGATTGACCCCTAGGTCATACCTAAAGGGCAATACTCTTAATTGATTATTTAATTAATCGTATAATGTTACGAGTTAATTAAATTACTTGAAAATTGACGGACGATTTTGGAAGTAAAATTTACGTATCAAATTGAAATGTGATTAAATGAGATACGGTCTGAGTAATTGAATTGTATCATTACTCGGATGAAATAATTGTTTAATGTAACAATTAAATTGAATGAATTGTTATAAATACAATCAGTTGTGATTTATAAATTGGTAAAATTTTTGGCACAAGTAAATATGAAATTACTAAGTCAATTTTTGTATGTGACGTATTTTTATTAATACGTTGATTTTTAATATGTTAAAAATACATAACAAATATATGTGACATGTGACATGTAACATATAGACAATTGACAAAAATAATATGGATTCCATATTACCAAATGGACCGAAATATAGGAAGAGGTTTAAGCTAATTAATTGTTTAATTAGTAGCTAAACATAATGATTGTTTTGCTTTAGTAGCCATGCAAGCCTATGGTGCATTGTGAAGACAAATAAGTCCATGCATTGGCTTCCCTTTCCCTCTCCTCTTACACGGTTTTGGGAAGAAAAATTCATCATTGTTTTTCTTATAATTTTACCCAATAATATACAAAATGTTGTAGATTATTATTCATTCTATTCCATCATCAAAAATAGAGATTTCTAGTGAGATAAAATCCTCTCTTCTTCTCTCTTAAAACCGAAACAAATAAGTGTTTTATAAAAGTTTTGGTTCGATTTTCTACCCTTGATTAATATTATAACTAGTATTTGTAATATTAATTATATTAAGAGGAGCCTTGGGTATAATACATAGGGAGAGATCTTACACTTAGATCTTTGTTCTTCCATTGGAAAAGCTCAAGAACAAGAAGAGAAAGGTGATCTCTCTTGTGCCCTAATAGCCGAAATCTACTATGTAAGGACATGATTTCTCCTCTATTTTTATTATATTGTTTGCATGCATAAGATCCGTTTTAATTTTATGACAAATTATTTAGACATATAAGAGTATGTTTTATGTATATGAATCTACATTTCCTTCAATCGGTATCAAGAGCCACGGTTGTTTGCATGCAAATTGGTTAAAAGTTTTTCCGAGTTATATGAATAACAAAATAAAACTTGTAAAATTTGTGTTATTATGATATATCACGAAATTATTACATGCATGTTAATATTTCTGGTCCTAAAGTGTTTTAGGATATTTTGGTTAATTTTTCGGATTTTTATTGTTCATAATTTACAATAATGGCATTTAAATGTGATTTTATGAGTAAAAATGTCATTTTTTGGTGTAAAAATAGCTATACTTCGAATTTTCACTTGTTTTTTGGATATGTTGTTACATATATTATTTTGAGATAACCTGTAAATTTTCATAATTTTTGGACTTGTTATGCTCGAAAAATGAATTTTTCATCATTAAATTCGGATTTAAGAGAAAAATAGGTTAATATGAGTTAAATTTCGAATCTGGTCATAGAAAATTAATATGTTGTCACATGCAATTTTACAAGATGTGTGTAAAATAATTGGCTATAAAGAAGTCTTTTATCATGATTTATGAATTTTTGAAGAAAAATAGCATAAATAGTGACATTATTAGTTGAAAATTAATAAAATATAATCTATGACTTAGGAAAAACGTCTAATGTTGCATTTTATTATATTTTTCAGATCTAAAATTGAAAAGTTAATGAAAATAATTTTTCCATGTTTTTATGATTATTTTATTAAATATCGATAAACCGCAACATTGTTTTTCCGAAAAATTTCGAAATTATTAACCTAAGATTTTGAACATTATGAGTGTCATGGAATTTTTCCAGAATGTTCATGAATTTAAATTTCAAATTTTGAATTTATTTGAAATTTTTGGATTTATTTGAAGTTTAATAGCTTATTTTTGTATTTTTGGTCCTTTTGTGAACAATTTTGTAAATAAAAGTTAATTATGGTCAAATTACTAGTGGAGACTATATTTTGAGTCCTAAGAGGTTAGGGTAATTAACTTATGCATAAATATGAGTTTATGCATTTTTGTGATTATAAAATGTTAAAATCACGCAAATCCGTAAAAACCGAGTAATATACGATATTGGCTATTTAAAAGGCGATTTAGCATAAAAATTGAGCATGTTCATACATATTATAATGCTGCATTTTTCTTTATGATTGTCATAATTTTAATTTATGTAATTTTGAATTATGTAATTTTACTTAGTATGGCCTTAGATTTTAATTGGTATTTCCCGAAATGTATGGGAATATCGATTCGGTTGTAATTTTTATTGTGATCTCGTATCACCGTTTTGTAATTTAATAGATTTATTTTATTTTAGTTACAAATGTATAAATAGGAAATTATGTAATTTATTATGTAATTTTATTCATTCCGGAGTTCCAAAAGACGGATTTCTTCAAGAATGGCGATACATAAAGACGGTGTTACCTCGAGATGTGTGCCACAACCGAAGTTCAAGGGACCAATGGAGTTGGTTTCCGAATATGTAATAGATTAATAGTTTTTCTATATTAGGAAAGGCCATACTAGGATTTATTTATTTATTTTATGCTTGCATTTTATTTTATGTCGCATGCATCGCTAAATCGCCATAACTAAACATGCATTGTTATTTTATCGAGTTTATCGACCGTGTCAATTCGAATTATCGTAGTTCACCGCTTTAGTTCACTTAAAACGTGATAGATAATAAATTGACATGACCTCTCGCTAAAACAATCAATTGAGACATAGCCTTACCAAATAGTAGAAACCATGAAAACCTATTTCGCGAGGGAGTGCACTCGGCCCTACCGGGGTACAAACCTTGTTACGTAGGGGAAGTGGGTGATGAGTGTTAATCCACCGAGTTCATGTTAATGAGGGTTTCATCGGCCATACCGTGCCCAAGTTGATGTGGATTTGGATAATGGACACATTTATTCGAAATTTGGATTGAGCTCAACGGAAGTATTCGCGACCGTAGTTGCATGTGTTCCGGGCTATAGATAATTATTAGAGTAATTTTATCGACCAAGAGTTCTAAAAGTAGAATCGATTAAAATGTTAATCCACCGAGTTATATTGATAAAGGTTTCATCGGCCATACCGTGCCTAAGTCGATATGAATTTGGGTCTTGGAATCATTTATCTAGTTGGGTAGAGGTCACTAGAAAAATGCATAAAACTTGTTTAAGTCATACTTTTTACAAGTATTATTAAAACGACAAATGTTTTACTCCTTATATTTTGTTTTGTGACCACTTCTTATTCATAACAAATGGCAACACCAACTCCTAATGCTACACCACTCGCTACTTCATCTTGGCTCCGATCCTTTATGGATCGATGTAAACTTGAAAAGAATGGGTCAAATTTCTCCGAGTGGGATGCCCAACTCAAATTAGCCGCCGAGGGTGACGACAAGCTTCGTTACCTTACCGAGGCCTCTCCACCCGAACCCTCCACTAGGTCCACCGCGGCCACTAGGGAAGCCTATGAGGCTTACCAAAAGGAGTCCGCCGCAATGAAAAATGTATTGATATTTGCGATGGAGGCGGAACTCCAAAGGAGAGCCTTCAAAATGGGCAATGCTAATGAGATTTACTCCAAACTTGTGACCATGTTTTCACAAACTCCGCGGATCGTCCAATATGAGGCGGCCGCGGCATTCTTTGATCTCGACTTCAAAGAGGGCCAAAAGGTTAGCCCTCATGTGCTCAAACTCATGGAGCTTGTCGAGACCTTGAAAATTCAAAAGGTTGAAATCCCCAAAGAACTCATCGTAGATAGGATTCTACACTCCTTGTCTAAGGTCAAGGCATATGTGCAATTCCGGGTGAATTTCAATATGCAAGACAAGGATGTGTCTCTTGAGGAGTTGCACAAGTTACTTGTGCAAGCCGAAAGGGACATGGGGTTAAATGTGAACCCTCCCAAGGATGTGCTTAACATAAGCACAAAGAGTAAGGGGAAGTTCAAGAAGAATGGGAGAAAGGGTAAAAAGCAAGCTCCCACATTCACCAAAGCTAAGTCTTGTGAAGCTAGCACCTCCAAAGTCAAGAAGGGTCCTCTTGACAAATGCCATTATTGTAATGGCATGGGACATTGGAAGAGGAATTGTTCCAAATACCTTGGTGATATCAAAGCTGGAAAGATCACTCCAGTAGGTAAATGACTAACCTTCTTTTATGTTTCTAAATTCAACTATGGTATTATGATGCAAAGTTGTGATAATGTATCTCCCTTTTTATTGTAAATAGGGCCTCCACCAAGCAAAGACAAGGGAAAAGAAAAACAAGCATGAGAAACCATGGAGAAGCTAAGGATAGCTTTTATGGAGCTTTGTTTTTCATTGTCTTATTTTAAGTTATGTTTTGGATTCTAGAACTTTAAGTTTCCGTGTTCGACATGGAAAAGTATTTTGGATAATGAGTTGTATTTTGGATGATAGTGACTTGGTTTGCAACCCAAGTCACCCGTTTTATCATTTATCCTTTTAATGTTCTAAAATTCATCTTTAAATGCTTGTGTTTTGAAACATAAAATCATTCACTTAAAGGTGATCTAATGGACAATTATAATGACGGGTTTCATTATATGTCCACATGCTTAAGGCTTGTGTATGATCATTTATGAAGTGATTTTGAGTCTATGAACTCTCTTAAAGGTATGTCAATCACCAAGTACACACATGAAATCAATTAATATTAGTCTATCTATGAGATAGTTCTCCTTATACTTCAACATCATTGATTAGTGTCTCATATGCTATCTTTGAATATATAGTGTATTTATTCTAAAGATAGAGTGGGAGAAAAATGAGGACTTGAATAAAGGTATATCTATTTACATAGTATACCAAATAGATAAGATCTATGGTCTCAAGTTAGTTCTATATAACTAATGAGACCAAGTGTAGTAATCATAAGAGTAAATTCTCAAAATAACTACACGAGGAGACCAAAAGAAGTTTTGGATAAAAATGACTAATGTAAAGTCTTAACAAGTTTTGACTAAGTTCTATATGATAAAATTTTGACCAAATAGTTTCAATCATGAGTTTTACTTAAGAGCCTAAATGAATCAAAGTAACATACTAGTTATGATCAAGATTAAGTTGCAAAGATTGATATTCCGATATCTTCAATAGCCAACGTTTTAACCACACAAATGTCATTGCTTAACCTCGCTAGGAAATGGTTAATCCTCCTTCCGAAAGAGTATTCCGAAGGACGTATTCTAGATATTGTTTATATTTGAATAATGACATTACTACACATCATTATGACATGAGTGTGTTAGAGATTTAAAAATCTCTTTCCGTAAGGTTGAGATGAGACCACTTCAAAATAGGCTTTTTGAAAGGATATGATGGGAACATATATGGTTTTATCCTAGTAACTTGGCAAAGCAATTTATATTTACATCTTTGACAAATTTCGATTGAGAAGTCAATTCCGAAATATGTGGAATTGAGTGGGAGTTAGGAAATTCTCATGTGAAGACATGGAATTTAGTGGGAGCTATCATCCTTGAATGTATAAAACTCATTACTCATTAAAGAATGACGAGCTAATACCTTCTTTCATAAAAAGGCTTTTGAGTTTTCAATTCTGGATGAAAATGGACAATGATGAATCCAATTACATCATGGGATGTTGGATTAGTATTAAAGAGATACACATCGTATCAACATATACATAGGATATTCATATGAATGAAAATGGAATTACCATTAGCAGTCATGGTAGTTCATTGAACCTGAGAACGGTTGATCTCATGATTATCAATAACTAATGTTTCCGCCATTAGAATAATCATGTACATGTCCAATTTTGAATCATATGCATAAGAGCATGATGATTGGTTGGTGAGCCATAATAGAAACGTCATGAATTCTCAAGTAGAATCCGATGAACGATTTCAGTGCTTGTCGGAATGTTCCATTATGTGATAAGAGGTTGCACATTTTGTAGAAGATCCGAGCACATATAAGGATTTATGAGAATCCTAAAACTTTCGAGCTAGAAAGAGAAATGAGAAGTTTTGGAAAGATGGTTGGTTGAATAAGAAGTTATTCAAAGATAATCTTTCCTAGTTAAGCTAGGACTTGTGAGAAGTACTAAGCTAATAATCTTGTCAATTGTTACAAGATTCTACAAAACATATACCTAGTGCATTGTGTGTGGATGAAATACTTGATCGGTGCAAGTTGTATTATTCATCGCAAATTCGTTCGTTATGAGATGATCGATAAGAAAGTTCTTTCAAGTTAAAGAACCGAAACCAAGGTTGGGAACCTTGATGTGTACTTGGTAAGATTCATGCTATGAGAGAGAATATGAATATGAAGGAAAATGCAAGTGTAAGAAGTTTGAACACATGGACACATGGGATGTTAAACTTCTATTGCAATCAATGAGTGTTTACACTTATGATATACATCACAAGGTTGTAATATGATATTGACTGCCCAAGTGTGATGTCGACATTTGTCGTTTGAGTTATTATTAACTCACCTTTGTACATTGTTATATCCAAACGGGTTGTAGAGACAATTGAACCCCGTTAAAGTGAACATGGATTAACATTGTTTTGCCCATAGTTACTTATATGAGGTGACGTCTCGAAGTGACTAGAGTGTGAGGCGATTGATGGAAAGTTCAAGTGCCATACAGTCATGTGAGATGACTAGTCGATCACATAGGCAGACTGTTAGGAACATTTTGTCGGGCCTAATGACCGCTTATAGAGTTCTGGCAAGTTTATAGAGCCTGGTCGTGGCGAGAGCTGCTATAGTATTCAAATGAGTCGATTCTTTTGACTAAAGACTATTCTCCTAAGATGGCACAGTTTCAGATTAACTTTGATTTGTGTTACTACGACCTTCGTAAATGGGGTCAAATGGGCATATTTTGGGTTATGATGGCTGTGGCTAGTCGAAGGGAATGAGTGCGATAGGAATTGTCCACCCCTTGTCAGGGTTATAACAATATCTCAGGGCCACTTGAGGAGTAATGAACTGGAAATGCGTGGCCACGCTCGGAAAGTATCTATGACAGATAAGTCCGGTCAATCAGTTATTCTCCAGATCGAGGAAACCACTCTCGATATGATCACTTGCAAGTACGACCTGAAAGACACCTTGCATTGAGTGGGAGATAGTAATAGGACAAGAGAATTGGTGACGCACACTTGTCGAGGACAAGTGGGAGATTGTTGGAATATGTGTCCTCCGACAATAATGCGATCACGACTGTTGATCATGATGATCACATGTTTAAGTCTCATTAAAATGAATACAATTGGGAAGTAATATTTATTCTTGTCAACTGGTCAACATATATCGGTAATGATTGGTCGACTAGAGTTTGACATTCTTGTCGTGTGACGGTGGTGATCAGTTGACCCCTAGGTCATACCTAAAGGGCAATACTCTTAATTGATTATTTAATTAATCGTATAATGTTACGAGTTAATTAAATTACTTGAAAATTGACGGACGATTTTGGAAGTAAAATTTACGTATCAAATTGAAATGTGATTAAATGAGATACGGTCTGAGTAATTGAATTGTATCATTACTCGGATGAAATAATTGTTTAATGTAACAATTAAATTGAATGAATTGTTATAAATACAATCAGTTGTGATTTATAAATTGGTAAAATTTTTGGCACAAGTAAATATGAAATTACTAAGTCAATTTTTGTATGTGACGTATTTTTATTAATACGTTGATTTTTAATATGTTAAAAATACATAACAAATATATGTGACATGTGACATGTAACATATAGACAATTGACAAAAATAATATGGATTCCATATTACCAAATGGACCGAAATATAGGAAGAGGTTTAAGCTAATTAATTGTTTAATTAGTAGCTAAACATAATGATTGTTTTGCTTTAGTAGCCATGCAAGCCTATGGTGCATTGTGAAGACAAATAAGTCCATGCATTGACTTCCCTTTCCCTCTCCTCTTACACGGTTTTGGGAAGAAAAATTCATCATTGTTTTTCTTATAATTTTACCCAATAATATACAAAATGTTGTAGATTATTATTCATTCTATTCCATCATCAAAAATAGAGATTTCTAGTGAGATAAAATCCTCTCTTCTTCTCTCTTAAAACCGAAACAAATAAGTGTTTTATAAAAGTTTTGGTTCGATTTTCTACCCTTGATTAATATTATAACTAGTATTTGTAATATTAATTATATTAAGAGGAGCCTTGGGTATAATACATAGGGAGAGATCTTACACTTAGATCTTTGTTCTTCCATTGGAAAAGCTCAAGAACAAGAAGAGAAAGGTGATCTCTCTTGTGCCCTAATAGCCGAAATCTACTATGTAAGGACATGATTTCTCCTCTATTTTTATTATATTGTTTGCATGCATAAGATCCGTTTTAATTTTATGACAAATTATTTAGACATATAAGAGTATGTTTTATGTATATGAATCTACATTTCCTTCACAAGTAACCAAGCTAAGACCCGCATCCGGCATAACCACATCATCCTCTTCATGGTCCGTTCCCTCCATTTCCTCATCACACACAAGAATCTCATCATCTCCCCAATGAACCACTTCAAAGCTACTAAGGGCTCTCTTGGTTGGGCATTCTTTGGCAAAGTGACCATAACCTTGGCATTGGTAACATTTTTTGAGAGGCATGGTCTTTTTTTGTGAGGTTTCGGCTGCTTTTCCCTTGTCAAGTATGGTGGTTTTGTTTTGAGAGGGTGGTTCATTAATTTTGAAACTGGTTGGGGGTCTAAAGGTGGCGGTTTTGGTGGTTGGTTTGGTGGTTGTAGCCTTCCCTTTACCCATTTTCTCAACCCTTAAAGCCAAATTAACGGCTTCATCAAAGGACCATACTTGTTGCATTCTAACACTATGAGCAATCTTGGTATCTAAACCTTCAACAAATCTAGCAATTTTCTGTTCGGGCTTCTCATTGAGTTCACATTGCAAAGTAAGTTGTTCAAAGTCTCTAAGATATGACTCAAGTGGTTGTTGGTCTTGTTTAAGTTGGGTGAGCTTAATGAAAATGTCTTGAGTGTACTCTTTAGGTATAAACTTCTCATTAAGCTTCTTTTTCAGTTTTAACCAAGACTTAATAGGTTCCTTACCATCCCTTCTTCTCTGATTTTTTAAGTTCTCATACCAAAGGGAAGCATAGCCTTTGAGTTTCAAGATTGCAACTTTAAAAGCTTTGCCATCAGAATAACCTTTAAACTCAAAGACTCTTTCAATGGTCCTAAACCAATCTAACAAATCCTCGGGGTTTAAACTACCATGAAAATTTCCTTGTTCATTAGTGAAGTAAAATCCTCAAGACTCGGATTTTGACTGAAAAGGACTCGATTTGGACAGTGTTTTGGACTGTTTAATTGTGATAAAATCGACTAAAAACTCAACAGAAACTCTGAGGACTGCAATCGAACAGTCGACAGAACTGTTTATAACCACGGTTCCAGAACTCTATGATCGAATAGAGTAAAGGATGTGATTGGGATATGACTTAATCCAAGCACAAAGCCACTAGACTAAGCCTAAGGATAATTTCAAGCACACAGCAAAGAAAATACCCGACTCTAAGCACTAAGCAAAAGAGGATTTCCCAGCACTAAGCAAAGGAGATTAGTAGAAATCATTGTTTCTAACTTGTGTTTTTTTCATTCATCAAATTCTGATTTTCTCATGTCTAACTTTGGCTTTTATACTACAAGCCATACAATCTTGACCCTTGATTACAAACTAAGATCTAAGGCTCACATAAGGGCCGAAAAAACAACAAGAAAAACGGTCCTCTAGACCTTACACAACTTACACAAGACAATGACATAAAGCAAAATGACACAACCTCCCTTTGGCATGTTCTATTGACTTATTTATGATCACAATAGACCTTTTAGAAGCTCACAAAACCGGTTCATGCTTTTGGTAGCCTTCCAAAGGTGCATTAGGACTTGCTTGTTCAAAAGAGGAAAGGTTGAAAGTGACCCCTTGATAATCTCTAAAACCGTGTAGATGTCCCCATCACTCGGTTTTACCTCCCTTGTTCCACATGGTTCAATTCCTATTAAGACAAAAGATAACATGTAAAAATCCTCCAATCCTTGATATGAGGATCCTAGGCCAAAAATTCGACATTTTCTTTAGACGGGTTTGGTCTTGGACCTCAAATTGCGTGATGGTCCAAAACCGGGCTCAATGGGACTAGGTGTGCCTTGATTTGCTTCAATTAGTCATTGTGACTCGTTGTGTGAAACATTTGTCCATGTTTATTAGTCATTGTGACTCGTTGTGTGAAGCATTTGTCCATGTTTATTAGTCTTTGTGACTCATTTTGTGAACCAATTCTCCATGTTCATTAGTCATTGTGACTGTTGTGTGAAGCATTTGTCCATGTTTATTAGTCATTGTGACTCGTTGTATGAAGCATTTGTCGATGTTGATTAGTCATTGTGACTCGTTGTGTGAATAATTTATCCTTGTCATTGTGACTCATTCTGTGAACCATTTGTCCTTGTTTATTAGTCATTGTGACTCGTTGTGTGAAACATTTCTCCATCTTTATTAGTCATTGTGACTCGTTGTGTGAACCAATTGTCCTTGTTCATTAGTCATTGTGACTCGTTGTGTGAAGCAATTGACCATGTTTATTAGTCATTGTGACTCGTTGTGTGAAGCATTTGTCCATCTTTTTAGTCATTGTGACTCCTTGTGTGAATAATTTATCCTTGTCATTGTGACTCATTGTGTTAACCAATTGTCTTTGTTCATTAGTCATTATGACTCGTTGTGTGAACCATTTTTCCTTGTTCATTTGTCATTGTGACTCGTTGTGTGAAACATTTGTCCTTGTTTATTTGTCATTGTGACTCGTTGTGTGAAACATTTGTCCATGTTTATTTGTCATTGTGGCTCGTTGTGTGAACCATTTGCCTTTGTTTATTAGTCATTGTTACGCGTTGTGTGAACCATTTGTCCTTGTTTATTAGTCATTGTTACTCGTTGGGTGAAGCATTTGTCCATGTTAATTAGTCATTGTGACTCGTTGTGTTACTAATTTATCCTTGTTATTGTGACTCGTTGTGTCAACCAATTGTCCTTGTTCATTAGTCATTGTGACTCGTTGTGTGAACCATTTGTCCATGTTTATTAGTCATTGTGACTCCTTGTGTGAATAATTTATCCTTGTCATTGTGACTCTTTGTGTCAACAAATTGACCCTGTTCATTAGTCATTGTGACTCGTTGTGTGAACCATTTGTCCTTGTTTATTAGTCCATACTGTGAACCCTTTGTCCTTGTTCATTTGTCATTTTGACTCGTTGTGTGAAACATTTGTCCATGTTTATTAGTCATTGTGACTCGTTCTGTGAAACAATTGTCCATGTTTATTAGTCATTGTGACTCGTTGTGTGAACCATTTGTCCTTGTTTATTAGTCATTGTTACTCGTTGTGTGAAACATTTGTCCATGTTTATTAGTCATTGTGACTCGTTGTGTTAATAATTTATCCTTGTTATTGTGACTCCTTGTGTGAACCAATTGTCCTTGTTCATTAGTCATTGTGACTCGTTGTGTGAAGCATTTGTCCATGTTTATTAGTCATTGTGACTCGGTGTGTGAATAATTTATCCTTGTCATTGTGATTCGTTGTGTGAACCATTTGTCCTTGTTTATTAGTCATTGTGACTCGTTGTATGAAGCATTTGTCCATGGTTATTAGTCATTTTGACTAGTTGTATCAACCTTTTGTCCTTGTTATTGTGACTCATTGTGTGAACTAATTTTCCTTGTTCATTAGTCATTGTGACTCGATGTGTGAAACATTTGTCCATGTCTATTAGTCATTGTGACTCGTTGTGTGAAGCATTTTTCCATGTTTATTAGTCTTTGTGACTCATTTTGTGAACCAATTGTCCTTGTTCATTAATCATTGTGACTGTTGTGTGAAGCATTTGTCCAAGTTTATTAGTCATTGTGACTCGTTGTATGAAGCATTTCTCCATCTTTATTAGTCATTGTGACTCGTTGTGTGAACCAATTGTCCTTGTTCATTAGTCATTGTGACTCGTTGTGTGAAGCATTTGTCCATGTTTATTAGTCATTGTGACTCGTTGTGTGAAGCATTTGTCCATCTTTTTAGTCATTGTGACTCCTTGTGTGAATAATTTATCCTTGTCATTGTGACTCGTTGTGTCAACCAATTGTCTTTGTTCACTAGTCATTGTGACTCGTTGTGTGAACCATTTGTCCTTGTTTATTTGTCATTGTGACTCGTTGTGTGAAACATTTGTCCTTGTTTATTAGTCATTGTTAGTCATTGTGACTCGTTGTGTGAAACAATTGTCCATGTTTATTAGTCATTGTGACTCGTTGTGTGAACCATTTGTCCTTGTTTATTAGTCATTGTTACTCGTTGTGTGAAACATTTGTCCATGTTTATTAGTCATTGTGACTCGTTGTGCGAACCATTTGTCCATGTTTATTAGTCATTGCGACTCCTTGTGTGAATAATTTATCCTTGTCATTGTGACTCGTTGTGTCAACAAATTGTCCCTGTTCATTAGTCATTGTGACTCGTTGTATGAACCATTTGTCCTTGTTTATTAGTCATTGTGACTCATTGTGTGAACCATTTGTCCTTGTTCATTTGTCATTGTGACTCGTTATGTGAAACATTTGTCCATGTTTATTAGTCATTGTGGCTCGTTCTGTAAAACAATTGTCCATGTTTATTAGTCATTGTGACTCGTTGTGTGAACCATTTGTCCTTGTTTATTAGTCATTGTTACTCGTTGTGTGAAACATTTGTCCATGTTTATTAGTCATTGTGACGCGTTGTGTTAATAATTTATCCTTGTTATTGTGACTCGTTGTGTGAACCAATTGTCCTTGTTCATTAGTCAATGTGACTCGTTGTGTGAAGCATTTGTCTATGTTTATCAGTCATTGTGACTCGGTGTGTGAATAATTTATCATTTCCATTGTGATTCGTTGGGTGAACCATTTGTGCTTGTTTATTAGTCATTTTTACTCGTTGTGTGAAGCATTTGTCCTCGTTAATTAGTCATTGTGACTCATTGTGTTACTAATTTATCCTTTTTATTGTGACTCGTTGTGTCAACCAATTGTCCTTGTTCATTAGTCATTGTGACTCGTTGTGTGAACCATTTGTCCATGTTTATTAGTCATTGTGACTCCTTGTGTGAATAATTTATCCTTGTCATTGTGACTCTTTCTGTCAACAAATTGTCCCTGTTCATTAGTCATTGTGACTCGTTGTGTGAACCATTTGTCCTTGTTTATTAGTCATTGTGACTCATACTGTGAACCATTTGTCTTTGTTCTTTTGTCATTGTGACTCGTTGTGTGAAACATTTGTCCATGTTTATTAGTCATTGTGACTCGTTCTGTGAAACAATTGTCCATGTTTATTAGTCATTGTGACTCGTTGTGTAAACCATTTGTCCTTGTTTATTAGTCATTGTGACTCGTTGTATGAAGCATTTGTCCATGGTTATTAGTCATTTTGACTAGTTGTATCAACCTTTTGTCCTTGTTATTGTGACTCATTGTGTGAACTAATTTTCCTTGTTCATTAGTCATTGTGACTCGATGTGTGAAACATTTGTCCATGTTTATTAGTCATTGTGACTCGTTGTGTGAAGCATTTTTCCATGTTTATTAGTCTTTGTGACTCATTTTGTGAACCAATTGTCCTTTTCATTAATCATTGTGACTGTTGTGTGAAGCATTTGTCCATGTTTATTAGTCATTGTGACTCGTTGTATGAAGCATTTCTCCATCTTTATTAGTCATTGTGACTCGTTGTGTGAACCAATTGTCCTTGTTCATTAGTCATTGTGACTCGTTGTGTGAAGCATTTGTCCATGTTTATTAGTCATTGTGACTCGTTGTGTGAAGCATTTGTCCATCTTTTTAGTCATTGTGACTCCTTGTGTGAATAATTTATCCTTGTCATTGTGACTCGTTGTGTCAACCAATTGTCTTTGTTCACTAGTCATTGTGACTCGTTGTGTGAACCATTTGTCCTTGTTTATTTGTCATTGTGACTCGTTGTGTGAAACATTTGTCCTTGTTTATTAGTCATTGTTAGTCATTGTGACTCGTTGTGTGAAACAATTGTCCATGTTTATTAGTCATTGTGACTCGTTGTGTGAACCATTTGTCCTTGTTTATTAGTCATTGTTACTCGTTGTGTGAAACATTTGTCCATGTTTATTAGTCATTGTGACTCGTTGTGTTAATAATTTATCCTTGTTATTGTGACTCCTTGTGTGAACCAATTGTCCTTGTTCATTAGTCATTGTGACTCGTTGTGTGAAGCATTTGTCCATGTTTATTAGTCATTGTGACTCGGTGTGTGAATAATTTATCCTTGTCATTGTGATTCGTTGTGTGAACCATTTGTCCTTGTTTATTAGTCATTGTGACTCGTTGTATGAAGCATTTGTCCATGGTTATTAGTCATTTTGACTAGTTGTATCAACCTTTTGTCCTTGTTATTGTGACTCATTGTGTGAACTAATTTTCCTTGTTCATTAGTCATTGTGACTCGATGTGAGAAACATTTGTCCATGTTTATTAGTCATTGTGACTCGTTGTGTGAAGCATTTTTCCATGTTTATTAGTCTTTGTGACTCATTTTGTGAACCAATTGTCCTTGTTCATTAATCATTGTGATGTTGTTGTGTGAAGCATTTGTCCATGTTTATTAGTCATTGTGACTCGTTGTATGAAGCATTTCTCCATCTTTATTAGTCATTGTGACTCGTTGTGTGAACCAATTGTCCTTGTTCATTAGTCATTGTGACTCGTTGTGTGAAGCATTTGTCCATGTTTATTAGTCATTGTGACTCGTTGTGTGAAGCATTTGTCCATCTTTTTAGTCATTGTGACTCCTTGTGTGAATAATTTATCCTTGTCATTGTGACTCGTTGTGTCAACCAATTGTCTTTGTTCACTAGTCATTGTGACTCGTTGTGTGAACCATTTGTCCTTGTTTATTTGTCATTGTGACTCGTTGTGTGAAACATTTGTCCTTGTTTATTAGTCATTGTTAGTCATTGTGACTCGTTGTGTGAAACAATTGTCCATGTTTATTAGTCATTGTGACTCGTTGTGTGAACCATTTGTCCTTGTTTATTAGTCATTGTTACTCGTTGTGTGAAACATTTGTCCATGTTTATTAGTCATTGTGACTCGTTGTGTTAATAATTTATCCTTGTTATTGTGACTCCTTGTGTGAACCAATTGTCCTTGTTCATTAGTCATTGTGACTCGTTGTGTGAAGCATTTGTCCATGTTTATTAGTCATTGTGACTCGGTGTGTGAATAATTTATCCTTGTCATTGTGATTCGTTGTGTGAACCATTTGTCCTTGTTTATTAGTCATTGTGACTCGTTGTATGAAACATTTGTCCATGGTTATTAGTCATTTTGACTAGTTGTATCAACCTTTTGTCCTTGTTATTGTGACTCATTGTGTGAACTAATTTTCCTTGTTCATTAGTCATTGTGACTCGATGTGAGAAACATTTGTCCATGTTTATTAGTCATTGTGACTCGTTGTGTGAAGCATTTTTCCATGTTTATTAGTCTTTGTGACTCATTTTGTGAACCAATTGTCCTTGTTCATTAATCATTGTGACTGTTGTGTGAAGCATTTGTCCATGTTTATTAGTCATTGTGACTCGTTGTATGAAGCATTTCTCCATCTTTATTAGTCATTGTGACTCGTTGTGTGAACCAATTGTCCTTGTTCATTAGTCATTGTGACTCGTTGTGTGAAGCATTTGTCCATGTTTATTAGTCATTGTGACTCGTTGTGTGAAGCATTTGTCCATCTTTTTAGTCATTGTGACTCCTTGTGTGAATAATTTATCCTTGTCATTGTGACTCGTTGTGTCAACCAATTGTCTTTGTTCACTAGTCATTGTGACTCGTTGTGTGAACCATTTGTCCTTGTTTATTTGTCATTGTGACTCGTTGTGTGAAACATTTGTCCTTGTTTATTAGTCATTGTTAGTCATTGTGACTCGTTGTGTGAAACATTTGTCCATGTTTATTAGTCATTGTGGCTCGTTGTGTGAACCATTTGTCCTTGTTTATTAGTCATTGTTACTCGTTGTGTCAACCAATTGTCCTTGTTCATTAGTCATTGTGACTCGTTGTGTGAACCATTTGTCCATGTTTATTAGTCATTGTGACTCCTTGTGTGAATAATTTATCCTTGTCATTGTGACTCTTTGTGTCAACAAATTGTCCCTGTTCATTAGTCATTGTGACTCGTTGTGTGAACCATTTGTCCTTGTTTATTAGTCATTGTGACTCATACTGTGAACCATTTGTCTTTGTTCATTTGTCATTGTGACTCGTTGTGTGAAACATTTGTCCATGTTTATTAGTCATTGTGACTCGTTCTGTGAAACAATTGTCCATGTTTATTAGTCATTGTGACTCGTTGTGTAAACCATTTGTCCTTGTTTATTAGTCATTGTTACTCGTTGTGTGAAACATTTGTCCATGTTTATTAGTCATTGTGACTCGTTGTGTTAATAATTTATCCTTGTTATTGTGACTCCTTGTGTGAACCAATTGTCCTTGTTCATTAGTCATTGTGACTCGTTGTGTGAAGCATTTGTCCATGTTTATTAGTCATTGTGACTCGATGTGTGAATAATTTATCCTTGTCATTGTGATTCGTTGTGTGAACCATTTGTCCTTGTTTATTAGTCATTGTGACTCGTTGTATGAAGCATTTGTCCATGGTTATTAGTCATTTTGACTAGTTGTATCAACCTTTTGTCCTTGTTATTGTGACTCATTGTGTGAACTAATTTTCCTTGTTCATTAGTCATTGTGACTCGATGTGTGAAACATTTGTCCATGTTTATTAGTCATTGTGACTCGTTGTGTGAAGCATTTGTCCATGTTTATTAGTCTTTGTGACTCGTTTTGTGAACCAATTGTCCTTGTTCATTAATCATTGTGACTGTTGTGTGAAGCATTTGTCCATGTTTATTAGTCATTGTGACTCGTTGTATGAAGCATTTCTCCATCTTTATTAGTCATTGTGACTCGTTGTATGAAGCATTTGTCCATGTTTATTAGTCATTGTGACTCGTTGTGTGAATAATTTATCCTTGTCATTGTAACTCATTGTGTGAACCATTTGTCCTTCTTTATTGGACATTGTGACTCGTTGTGTGAAACATTTCTCCATCTTTATTAGTCATTGTGACTCGTTGTGTGAACCAATTGTCCTTGTTCATTAGTCATTGTGACTCGTTGTGTGAAGCATTTGTCCATGTTTATTAGTCATTGTGACTCGTTGTGTGAAGCATTTGTCCATCTTTTTAGTCATTGTGACTCCTTGTGTGAATAATTTATCCTTGTCATTGTGACTCGTTGTGTCAACCAATTGTCTTTGTTCACTAGTCATTGTAACTCGTTGTGTGAACCATTTGTCCTTGTTTATTTGTCATTGTGACTCGTTGTGTGAAACATTTGTCCTTGTTTATTAGTCATTGTTAGTCATTGTGACTCGTTGTGTGAAACATTTGTCCATGTTTATTAGTCATTGTGGCTCGTTGTGTGAACCATTTGTCTTTGTTTATTAGTCATTGTTCCTCGTTGTGCGAACCATTTGTCCTTGTTTATTAGTCATTGTTACTCGTTGTGTGAAGCATTTGTCCATGTTTATTAGTCATTGTGACTCGTTGTGTTGATAAATTATCCTTGTTATTGTGACTCGTTGTGTCAACCAATTGTCCTTGTTCATTAGTCATTGTGACTCGTTGTGCGAACCATTTGTCCATGTTTATTAGTCATTGTGACTCCTTGTGTGAATAATTTATCCTTGTCATGGTGACTTGTTGTGTCAACAAATTGTCCCTGTTCATTAGTCATTGTGACTCGTTGTATGAACCATTTGTCCTTGTTTATTAGTCATTGTGACTCATTGTGTGAACCATTTGTCCTTGTTCATTTGTCATTGTGACTCGTTGTGTTAAACATTTGTCCATGTTTATTAGTCATTGTGGCTCGTTCTGTAAAACAATTGTCCATGTTTATTAGTCATTGTGACTCGTTGTGTGAACCATTTGTCCTTGTTTATTAGTCATTGTTACTCGTTGTGTGAAACATTTGTCTAATGTTTATTAGTCATTGTGACGCGTTGTGTTAATAATTTATCCTTGTTATTGTGACTCGTTGTGTGAACCAATTGTCCTTGTTCATTAGTCAATGTGACTCGTTGTGTGAAGCATTTGTCTATGTTTATCAGTCATTGTGACTCGGTGTGTGAATAATTTATCCTTTCCATTGTGATTCGTTGGGTGAACCATTTGTCCTTGTTTATTAGTTATTGTGACTCGTTGTGTGAAGCATTTGTCCATGGTTATTAGTCATTGTGACTACTTGTATCAACCTTTTGTCATTGTTATTGTGACTCATTGTGTGAACTAATTTTCCTTGTTCATTAGTCATTGTGACTCGTTGTGTGAAACATTTGTCCATGTTTATTAGTCATTGTGACTCGTTGTGTGAAGCATTTGTCCATGTTTATTAGTCTTTGTGACTCATTTTGTGAACCAATTGTCCTTGTTCATTAGTCATTGTGACTGTTGTGTGAAGCATTTGTCCATGTTTATTAGTCATTGTGACTCGTTGTATGAAGCATTTGTCGATGTTTATTAGTCATTGTGACTCGTTGTGTGAATAATTTATCCTTGTCATTGTGACTTATTGTGTGAACCATTTGTCCTTGTTTATTAGTCATTGTGACTCGTTGTGTGAAACATTTCTCCATCTTTTTTCGTCATTGTGACTCGTTGTGTGAACCAATTGTCCTTGTTCATTAGTCATTGTGACTCGTTGTGTGAAGCAATTGTCCATGTTTATTAGTCATTGTGACTCGTTGTGTGAAGCATTTGTCCATCTTTTTAGTCATTGTGACTCCTTGTGTGAATAATTTATCCTTGTCATTGTGACTCGTTGTTTTAACCAATTGTCTTTGTTCATTAGTCATTGTGACTCGTTGTCTGAACCATTTGTCCTTGTTTATTTGTCATTGTGACTCGTTGTGTGAAGCATTTGTCCTTGTTTATTTGTCATTGTTACTCGTTGTGTGAAGCATTTGTCCATATGTATTAGTCATTGTGACTCGTTGTGTGAACCATTTGTCTTTGTTTATTAGTCATTGTTATGCGTTGTGTGAACCATTTGTCCTTGTTTATTAGTCATTGTTACTCGTTGTGTGAAGTATTTGTCCATGTTAATTAGTCATTGTGACTCGTTGTGTTAATAATTTATCCTTGTTATTGTGACTCGTTGTGTCAACCAATTGTCCTTGTTCATTAGTCATTGTGACTCGTTGTGTGAACCATTTGTCCATGTTTATTAGTCATTGTGACTCCTTGTGTGAATAATTTATCCATGTTCATTTGTCATTGTGACTCGTTGTGTGAAACATTAGTCCATGTTTATTAGTCATTGTGACTCGTTCTGTGAAACAATTGTCCATGTTTATTAGTCATTGTGACTCGTTGTGTGAACCATTTGTCCTTGTTTATTAGTCATTGTTACTCGTTGTGTGAAACATTTGTCCATGTTTATTAGTCATTGTGACTCGTTGTGTTAATAATTTATCCTTGTTATTGTGACTCCTTGTGTGAACCAATTGTCCTTGTTCATTAGTCATTGTGACTCGTTGTGTGAAGCATTTGTCCATGTTTATTAGTCATTGTGACTCGGTGTGTAAATAATTTGTCTTTGTCATTGTGATTCGTTGTGTGAACCATTTGTCCTTGTTTATTAGTCATTGTTACTCGTTGTGTGAAGCATTTGTCCATGGTTATTAGTCATTGTGACTAGTTGTATCAACCTTTTGTCCTTGTTATTGTGACTCAATGTGTGAACTAATTTTCCTTGTTCATTAGTCATTGTGACTCGATGTGTAAATGTGACACCCTCATTTTTAGCGTAAAATAAACACGTAAAATTCTACAGAAAAACTGACAGGATATGTTTGTAATTGGTTCAACCAGATAAAACCTGTAATTTTAAAAACTTTTCTAAACCAACCACAAACACTTCCAAATGAAGAGTGCCAAAACCTGCAAATACTAACACCGTAATTTACATAACATGCTAAAGTCGCGAGAATAAAGTGATACAAACCAAAGTAAGAGAGGGAGACATATGTCCCTTCAAAATATAAACACAACCAAATGTTTAAAGGTTTACTACAAAATAACCAAACTAAGTCCAAGGTTCTTTTGCTCACTAGCTCGTCTGTGACCCCATCTAATCATCATCAACCTGTCAATCGCATTTTATACAAACACGAAAGCCACAATTCAGTGGGGAGTAACTTCGAGTCCTCCCAGCCACGAAATGTCATATTTAATGTAACATGTAATGTAACATGTAAACAACATCATAAACAATCTAGATACCAAATATTCTAACAAGTGAACTCTAAACTGACCAAATTAAACTATCATGTGAAACATATAACAAGCAGTAATCCAAACTTTATCAATTGTAACCGGCTTGCATCTCACCTATTACAATTCATAAAATCACCATACAAGAAAGGACAATATATCAAAGACAGGCATAAGTTCTTAGTACGGTCAATAGTCACTCTGTAACTCGAGTCTATACCACGAGGTAGGGAAGGTAATCGAACCGGTATCTTGGCTCAGAGGTTCTATCAAAACATGGCCAAGACACAACACAACCCTAGCCTAAAATCTGCGCAGACCTAGACATGCGGATACACACCACCGCACCCAAGACCCACAATTTTTCTAAAACAAAGTGAGTACCCTAAGGAGTCCACCAAAGGGTTGGCTAGTACTTAAGCTGACCACTTACTATCAAAATAAGTAACGAGGTCATGCCCCAACTTGGATATAATCCCACCAAGTCAGGAACACAGAGGCTATCAAGCAGTGAACATATACTCGTCAAAGACTATAATGGCCTATCTGTGATGAAGGCCGAAACACTCACCTAGGACCTAAATAAAACCAATCTAGGTCCCAGCTTGAATACTTTAGCCCGCACCACACAAAACAAGTAGGACACCCAATTAACCAAAAGAGAGGCAAAGAGTCCAAACTTGACAATATTAAAGTTTCCAGGGAATCTAGGGCCGTTTCTACAACATAAGAAACCATTCAAATCAACCAACAACATATGTGAAATAAAAACATAATAAATGGCCTAAACAAGAATAAGGCCAATTATCCAATTAACACAATAATTTCATCCAACCGAATTTTTACCCGCAACCCCAGCCCTGCGCGAGTGCACGGGTTCAATCGTGGTGACCAATCACACAATTGACTGACATCGATTCAGTCAAAGGGACCAAGCCTCAGTTTTCGGCTTAATCACCAAACATTGCAATTATCGCTATAAAATTCATTTTAAGCCTATTCTTTACAATTTCATATCATAACCTATCCTAACATGTGCAACTACCAATATAAACATAATTTTACTATCAACATTATATTTACTACTAATATGATTCATTTCAAAAGATTACCCATTTGTTACTTATACTAAATATAACATTAATACACCCGAAACGACAAATAATGCATGAAAAACCGCGAAACAAGCAACGGGCCAACCCCAAGGCAGCCGTGGGCCTGCCTGGGCCTGCTGGGCCGCCACCCCAAACCCTCCATTTCTCCATTTTTTTTCAGTTTAACATCGTCTGAAGCATCAATTAGTCATTCCCAATTCATTTCCACACTAATATGTGAACTTAAACTAATAAAAGACATGAATTAGACATGAATTTAACCCATATTATCATGTGAAATAAACCACTCAATTAACAATCACAAAATCATACAAAAAGCAAAGAATGTGACATTAATTCGTCGAGTAACTCGAAATATGTTACCTTTAGCAACAAAATGAGCAATTAGCACCTTGAACACCAAACCCTAATATGCAAACTAGCCCCTATCTTCAACTATATACGAGTCTCCAAACTCGTCTTCTAAATCCTCACCTAAACAAATAATAAAAACACAATTATAAGTACAAAAACCGAAATTATGCCCAAAATCAGCCAAAATCGACATAATTAAAACTGAAATTAAAACATACTAGGTTGTAGATCTTGAAGAGAGGATTCCGAAAATATAAATTTTGCGAAAATCGGACTAGAAACGAAGAAATTATGATGAAATTACGATAAAAAGATTATTTGATCTCTTTTTTTTGTGGATTTCGGTCAAGGGCACAAAAGAAGAACAAAAGAAGTTTTAGGAAGAAATGGGAAGGAGGAAGAGGAGGTGCCGTGGAAAGGAGAGGAAAGGAGCGGGATGTGGCGGAATTTCATGAGTCGGTTTTGGCTCGTTTCGACAATAATTAGAACCGCTTGTCAAATGCAAATTCCGACAAGGCCAAAGTTCTTAAACACGAGATTACAAGAAGATTGAGTACTCATATGACCCATTTCCAAAATCGTTTGCCCAATTTTCAAAAGAGTTGTCATTTTTTTCCGATATGCCCTTATCTCGATATAAAAGGTTTTACACGGTTTAAACTATTTTTAAACATTTCGAAACTATCAAAATAAATACTTTACTTCAAAATATAATAGAATTACATTTCGTTGAATTATTATTACTTAAAATACATTAATATTAAATTCAACTTGATTAATAAATTACTTTCGCAAAATAATAACGGTCCAAAATTACGGGGTGTTACAGTAAAACATTTGTCCATGTTTATTAGTCATTGTGACTCGTTGTGTGAAGCATTTGTCCATGTTTATTAGTCTTTGTGACTCGTTTTGTGAACCAATTGTCCTTGTTCATTAATCATTGTGTCTGTTGTGTGAAGCATTTTCCATGTTTATTAGTCATTGTGACTCGTTGTATGAAGCATTTGTCCATGTTTATTAGTCATTGTGACTCGTTGTGTGAATAATTTATCCTTGTCATTGTGACTCATTGTGTGAACCATTTGTCCTTGTTTATTGGGCATTGTGACTCGTTGTGTGAAACATTTCTCCATCTTTATTAGTCATTCTGACTCGTTGTATGAACCAATTGTCCGTGTTCATTAGTCATTGTGACTCGTTGTGTGAAGCATTTGTCCATGTTTATTAGTCATTGTGACTCGTTGTGTGAAGCATTTGTCCATCTTTTTAGTCATTGTGACTCCTTGTGTGAATAATTTATCCTTGTCATTGTGACTCGTTGTGTCAACCTTGTCTTTGTTCACTAGTCATTGTGACTCGTTGTGTGAACCATTTGTCCTTGTTTATTTGTCATTGTGACTCGTTGTGTGAAATATTTGTCCTTGTTTATTAGTCATTGTTAGTCATTGTGACTCGTTGTGTGAAACATTTGTCCATGTTTATTAGTCATTGTGGCTCGTTGTGTGAACCATATGTCTTTGTTTATTAGTCATTGTTACTCGTTGTGTGAACCATTTGTCCTTGATTATTAGTCATTGTTACTCGTTGTGTGAAGCATTTGTCCATGTTTATTAGTCATTGTGACTCGTTGTGTTGATAAATTATCCTTGTTATTGTGACTCGTTGTGTCAACCAATTGTCCTTGTTCATTAGTCATTGTGACTCGTTGTGCGAACCATTTGTCCATGTTTATTAGTCATTGTGACTCCTTGTGCGAATAATTTATCCTTGTCATTGTGACTCGTTGTGTCAACAAATTGTCCCTGTTCATTAGTCATTGTGACTCGTTGTGTGAACCATTTGTCCTTATTTATTAGTCATTGTGACTCATTGTGTGAACCATTTGTCCTTGTTCATTTGTCATTGTGACTCGTTGTGTGAAACATTTGTCCATGTTTATTAGTCATTGTGGCTCGTTCTATGAAACAATTGTCCATGTTTATTAGTCATTGTGACTCGTTGTGTGAACCATTTGTCCTTGTTTATTAGTCATTGTTACTCGTTGTGTGAAACATTTGTCCATGTTTATTAGTCATTGTGACGCGTTGCGTTAATAATTTATCCTTGTTATTGTGACTCGTTGTGTGAACCAATTGTCCTTGTTCATTAGTCATTGTGACTCGTTATGTGAAGCATTTGTCCATGTTTATTAGTCATTGTGACTCGTTGTGTGAACCATTTGTTCTTGTCATTGTGATTCGTTGTGTGAACCATTTGTCCTTGTTTATGAGTCATTGTGACTCGTTGTGTGAAGCATTTGTCCATGGTTATTAGTCATTGTGACTAGTTGTATCAACCTTTTGTCCTTGTTATTGTGACTCATTGTGTGAACTAATTTTCCTTGTTCATTAGTCATTGTGACTCGTTGTGTGAAATATTTGTCCTTGTTTATTAGTCATTGTGACTCGTTGTGGGAAGCATTTGTCCATGTTTATAAGTCTTTGTGACTCATTTTGTGAACCAATTGTCCTTGTTCATTAGTCATTGTGACTGTTGTGTGAAGCATTTGTCCATGTTTATTAGTCATTGTGACTCGTTGTGTGAATAATTTATCCTTGTCATCGTGACTCATTGTGTGAACCATTTGTCCTTGTTTATTAGTAATTGTGACTCGTTGTGTGAAACATTTCTTTATCTTTATAAGTCATTGTGACTCGTTGTGTGAACCAATTGTCCTTGTTCATTAGTCATTGTGACTTGTTGTGTGAAGCATTTGTCCATGTTTATTAGTCATTGTGACTCGTTGTGTGAAGCATTTGTCCATCTTTTTAGTCATTGTGACTCCTTGTGTGAATAATTTATCCTTGTCATTGTGACTCGTTGTGTCAACCAATTTTCTTTGTTCATTAGTCATTGTGACTCGTTGTGTGAACCATTTGTCCTTGTTCATTTGTCATTATTACTCGTTGTGTGAAACATTTGTCCTTGTTTATTAGTCCTTGTTAGTCATTGTGACTCGTTGTGTGAAACATTTGTCCATGTTTATTAGTCATTGTGACTGGTTGTGTGAACCATTTGTCCTTGTTTATTCGTCATTGTTACTCGTTGTGTGAAACATTTGTCCATGTTCATTAGTCATTTTGACTCGTTGTGTGAAACATTTGTCCATGTTTATTAGTCATTGTGACTCGTTGTGTGAATAATTTATCCTTGTCATTGTGACTCGTTGTGTCAACCAATTTTCTTTGTTCATTAGTCATTGTGACTCGTTGTGTGAACCATTTGTCCTTGTTCATTTGTCATTATTACTCGTTGTGTGAAACATTTGTCCTTGTTTATTAGTCCTTGTTAGTCATTGTGACTCGTTGTGTGAAACATTTGTCCATGTTTATTAGTCATTGTGACTGGTTGTGTGAACCATTTGTCCTTGTTTATTAGTCATTGTTACTCGTTGTGTGAAACATTTGTCCATGTTTATTAGTCATTGTGACTCGCTGTGTTAATAATTTATCCTTGTTATTGTGACTCCTTGTGTGAACCAATTGTCCTTGTTCATTAGTCATTGTGACTCGTTGTGTGAAGCATTTGTCCATGTTTATTAGTCATTGTGACTCGGTGTGTGAATAATTTATCCTTGTCATTGTGATTCGTTGTGTGAACCATTTGTCCTTGTTTATTAGTCATTGTGACTCGTCGTGTGAAGCATTTGTCCATGGTTATTAGTCATTGTGACTAGTTGTATCAACCTTTTGTCCTTGTTATTGTGACTCATTGTGTGAACTAATTTTTCTTGTTCATTAGTCATTGTGACTGGTTGTGTGAAACATTTGCCCAAGTTTATTAGTCATTGTGACTCGTTGTGTGAAACATTTGTCCATGTTACTAAGCCGTATTTAATCATAATTAGTAAAGATATTATTCTTGTTATAGAATTTTAAACTAAAATTTTGAAAATGCTTTTATGATTTTTAATGGTTTTAACGTTAATGAGTGTTAAATCTCGTTATTGGTGGCGTCCCAATAATGGGTTTTCTCATTTATTGGTGTAGAAATATTTATATATCTTGATATGAAATGTGGATGTTCTTGTCTGATCAACAAGAGTATCACCGTTTCATTAAGAAGATACCTATATTTTTCTTATGATTATATTATTAAGATGTTGTTTACTATAATTTCTCCTTCTAAGTTTCGAGGACGAAACTTTTTAAAAGGAGGGGTGATTGTAACACCCCGTAATTTCGGACCGTTATTATATTGCGAAAGTAATTTATTAATCAAGTAGAATTTAATATTAATGTATTTGAAGTTATAATAATTCAATGAAATATAATTCTAATATGTTTTGAAGTAAAGTATTTATTTTGATAGTTTCGAAATGTTTAAAAATAGTTTAAACCATGTAAAAATCTTTTATTTCGAAATAAGGGCATATCGGGAAAAATGGCAATTCTTTTGAAAATTGGGCAAACGATTTTGGAAATGGGTCATATGAGTACTCGATCTTCTTGTAATCTCGTGTTTAAGAACTTTGGCATTGTCGGAATTTGCATTTGACGAACGGTTCTAATTATCGTCGAAACGAGCCAAAACCGACTAATAAAATTCCGCCAAAAATCCCGTCTCTTCCCCTTTTGAACGACACACCCCTTCCTCCTCCTTCCCTTTGCATTTTTCTTTTCCAACTTCATAATACTTGAACATTCTAACATGTTCTAAACATAAAACACCATTTTCATACCTTTCTAAGCTAATTTTAATCATAATTCACTCATTTCTACTCCAAATTTCATAAGGATTACATATTTGGAATCCTCTCTTCATTTCCAACATCCTAGTATGTATTAAATTCATTTGCCCTAAATTTATTTTATCCACCATTTTTAGGGTTTTGATTTTAGTGCTTATAATTGTGTTTTTATTATTCATTTAGGTGAAGATTTAGAAGACGAGTTTGGAGACTCGTATATAGTTGAAGATAGTGGCTAGCATGTATATTAGGGTTTGGTGTTCAAGGTGCTAATTGCTCATTTCTTAGCTAAAGGTAACGATTTCGGGTTACTCGACGAATCAATGTCACATTAGTAGTTGTATTTGTTGTTTGTTGTTTGTTAAGTGTTTAGGTGATTGATAATGTGTTAGTTTCATTTTTAAGCATGTTGTTACATTGATTTTCAAGAGGAATTTGGGATGAAAAATGTGTAGAAGTCGACTTGGGGAAAGTGCAGGAAATTGTCGTGCAAACAATCCGGTGGCAGGGGAAAACCGCAGGCTCCGGCACCCACCGCAGGCTCCGGCCGACACCGCAGGCTCCGGCCACTACCGCAGGCTGCGGTTTAGGTCTGACCAGTTTTCGTAAAATGGCCATAACTTCTTCGTTACTTGTTTGTTTGAGGCTTATGACCTACCGTTAGAACCGTAAGAGGATAAGCTATCATCTCCAATTGGTTTCACCTTATTTAGATATTTAGAACTCAAGTTATGACCGTTTGAAGTTGACCCTTGTTATAGTCGAGTACTAAACTTGTTGTTATAGATTGGGTTTTGAGTTTCTTGTTGGGTATGCATCTTAACCTTGGTTCTAACACTTGTGTATGGTGTGTTGAGACTCTTTTATCATGGGAGTACTAATTTACCGTGATGTGGGCCAAAGTAGGCCAAGACTCTGAGCTGGGCCAGATTGACCGAACGAGTTTGGTCAAACTAGGTTTAAACCGGTCAGCCTCGATTTGACCAATGACCCGTCGCGGGACTCGGGTCGAGGGTTTGTCTTTGAGGTGAGATTGGTTGTTATTGGATGTTTTATGTTATGCCTTGATATTTGTAATTATCATTTCACATGTGTCGTTGGTTGATTTGAATGGTTTCTTATATTGTATAAACGGCCCTAGATACCCTGAAACCTTTAATATTGAGGATTGTGTTGTTGTTCAGCTGCTTATACGTATGGTATTGTTGTGTTTGTCATAGATAGGTCTTTATAGTCTTTGACGAGTATATGTTCACTGCTTAATAGCCTTTGTGTTCCTGACTTGGTGGGTTTATATCCAAGTTGGGGCATGACCTCGTTACTTATTTTGAGGGTAAGTGGTCAGCTTAAGTACTAGCCAACCCTTTGGTGGACTCCTTAGGGTACTCACTTTGTTTTAAAAAAATTGTGGGTCTTGGGTGCGGTGGTGTGTATCCGCATGTCTAGGTCTCAAGGCAGATTTAGGACTAGGGTTGTGTTGTGTCTTGGCCATGTTTTGATAGAACCTCTGAGCCAAGATACCGGTTCGATTACCTTCCCTACCTCGTGGTATAGACTCGAGTTACAAAGTGACTATTGACGGTGCTAAGAACTTATGCCTGTCTTTGATATATTGCCCTTTCTTGTATGGTGATTTTATGAATTGTAACAGGTGAGATGCAAGCCGGTTACAATTGATAAAGTTTGGATTACTGCTTGTTATATGTTTCACATGATAGTTTAATTTGGTCAGTTTAGTGTTCATATGTTAGAATACTCGATTATTAATTTATTTATGATGTTGTTTACATGTTACATTACATGTTACATTAAATATGACATTTCGTGGCTGGGAGGACTCGAAGTTACTCCCCACTGAATTGTGGCTTTCGTGTTTGTATAAAATGCGATTGACAGGTTGATGATGATTATATGGGGTACACGGACGAGCTAGTGAGCAAAAGAACCTTGGACCTAGTTTGGTTATATTTTGTAGTAACCTTTAAATATATGATTGTATTTATATTTTGGAGGGACATATGTCTCCCTCTTTTACTTGGGTTTGTATCACTTTATACTCGCGACTTTAGCTATGTTATTTGAATTAGTTTGTTAGTATTTGCAGGTTTTGGCACTCTTCAATTTGGAAATGGTTGTGAATGGTTTAGAAAAGTTTTTAAAATTACAGGTTTTATCTAGTTGAACCAATTACAAACATATCCTGTCAGTTTTTCTGTAGAATTTACGTGTTTATTTAACGCTAAAAATGAGGGTGTCACAGTTGGTATCAGAGCTTGTTGCTCCCGACGCACGTTTGTGCACCCCACTTAAAATCACTTGACCTTAAAATAACAAACTTGAGAGATGGGTAGGATGGGTAGACTTAGGACCTTATGTTGTAGTCTCTTTGTTATTGCTCTTTGTTAGGTACTAACATGTTTGTTGATTGTCATTTTATAATTGTTGTGCCCTTAGATCAATAACTGTGAACTTATCAACGTGAAGATCAAGACATGGTGCCTATTGCCAGAAATTGAAGATTTGTTCAACTTTGAAGAATGCTTCTACTTCCTCGAAGATGTTTCTCATTCTTTGTGTACCTTGCCCTGTTCTTTACTTCTTAATGCTTATCCCTTCTTCTAAATCCTCTTTTCTTTCTCCTTGTGAGTCACTCTTGTATTTCCTAACTTGTTCTTTGTTCCTTGCTTATCCTTACTTAACGCCTTTTGATAGCACTATTTCTTTTGAGAAATGTTGACCTTGGTTGGAAATTATGACCTTTGAGGAGATAGTTTGTGTTTGACCCTTAATCCTGGTTTTGAGAGGATGTGATGTTAGAAAGACTTAGGTAAGGTGATGAGACATACTTAGTGATTCTTATACCTAGTTCCTTGACAAAGTGAGTATAATTGATTGGTGGATTCTTTGTGTTAGGAATGAGTTGCCTATGTGATTAAAGTTATAGAACTTGGCTTTGTTGTTTATGTTTGGGATTTGAAAGCTTAGTAGGTTGAGCGTCGTTGCCTTAGGAGTAAAAATGAGTTAAGTTTAGGATATGAATTTGGAAGAAAACCCATTTTTAGATGTTAACAATCCCGTATAGATTGGTGATGTGATTTGATGTTAGTTGTTCCTTGAGAACCTTGTTGAGAAACCTTTGTCAATTCATTCTTTGGTGTTTAAAACATTGAGGTTGTGTCGAGTGCTTGAGATAAAGAGATGCTTTTATACTTGAGTGGTAGATTTGCTTTAGGGAAATCCTAATATGCGATAAGATAGGTGGAAGAAGTATCTAACCGATTTATCACCTCTTAAGCGAGCGTTTATTTTACCTTGACCCTTGTTTTGGGATTTTGTCGTTTTGTTATGAAGGTACAATACCCTAATAGACGTGACCTTGTTAGAGAGAATCTTAAGTTTTAGGAAGCGTATGGATTAAGCCTTAAAATCCTCTTTCATACCATTAATCGTTTTCCACCCTTTCGTTCATACCTTGGTTGGATTTGATTCTAAGTATAAAAGTTTACTCGTTATTTTCTTGTCTTGAATACCTCCCTAATTCTAATATCTCTTACTGGTTGTTAACTAGTTATCTTTATTATTCGACTCTTTTAGTCTCACACCCTGACATGTTGCTTAAGTTTCCTTGTTGTCTAAATTCCCTTTCTCCTCGATCATAAGCGTTACCGTTCATACCTCCTTTTCTCGCTTCATCTTGCTCCTCCCTTAAGTTTGATGCTAGTGACCTATAAAAACTCTATCTTTGACATCCTTGCTGACCTTACTTCAATTCTTACCCTATGAAATTCATCGTGGCTCTTTTGATTAGTTAAGTTTGAATCCTTTTAGGATACTTGTATCTATGATGTCTAATAAGTCACTTTTCTATTCGTACAATTTCTAAACAATTTAAACTATCATTTTTGTTTCGGTGTTAAAAGTTTATCTTACTTTTGTAAAACCTTACCTATTATAAAAATTTGGAAAATGAAAATTTGATTTAATTCCATAATTGTTCCTTTAGTATAAACTCATTTATCATGATTTTAATTGCTAAACCCGATATTTCTTTAAATTTTATCCAATTTCTATTAACCTTGATCTATTTATGATTTCTTTGTCAAAGTTTAAGATTACATTTTCAGAAATTTGATTCCCTTTCGAGTTTACAAGTGAAACCTTTATTTCTATTTTGACTTTTTGCAAAAGAAAAATTTTAGTAGATTACCTTTCTCTTATTTTGATTTTAACGTTGATCGGATGTTAGAACTAGTTATTAGAGACGTTTGATAACTTGTTCTACGCTTGTCGGCGAATAGTTTTTGTTTTGAATTTGTCTCTGACTTGGAAAGTTAGCGTTCTTGTGTGTACGACAAGAGCAATTGCGTTCCATGAATGAGACTTCTATTTCCATGAATTTTGTGATGGCTTTACCCAGGACTTCCACTGGGAAGAATGCTGTTTGGGTGGTTGTGGACCGATTGACTAAGTGTGCTCGGCTTATCCCCATCAAAGAGACCTGGAGATTAGAAGTTCTAGCTCGTGTCTATGTGGATGAGGTAGTGCGCTATCATGGGGTTCCTAAAGATATAGTTTCAGATCGGGACCCTCGATTTTGTTCTCGTTTCTGGACTGCATTACAGGAGGCCTTGGATAGTAAACTATTGATGAGCACTGCTTTTCACGCCGCCACTGGTGGTCAAATCGAGAGAACAATTCAAACTTTAGAGGATCTTCTTCGTGCCTGTGCCTTAGATTTCCAAACTTCCTGGGAGAAATGTTTACCTCTGGTCGAGTTCTCTTACAACAACAGCTATCAAGCCTCCATTAAAATAGGACCATATGAAGCTCTGTACGGTAGAAAATGCCGTACTCCAGTCTGTTGGGATCAAACCCAAAATGTTCCAATGTTAGGACCTGATTTGGTGACCGAGTCCATTGAACAAGTTAAAATCATTCGGGAGCGGATGAAAGCCGCTCAGGACCGTCAAAAATATATGCTGATGTCCGTCGTCGACCACTTTCTTTTGAGGTTGATGATCAAGTGTTCCTTAAAGTGTCACCTATGAAAGGGGTGAAACGGTTTGGCGTAAAAGGGAAGCTGAGCCCTAAATATATTGGACCTTTCCGGGTGATTGAAAAGATTGGTCCTGCTGCTTACCGTTTAGAATTGCCCCCAAATCTGAGCAAGGTTCACAATGTCTTCCATGTTTCTCAGTAGAGGAAGTACATTAGTGACCCTAGCCATATCATCCAAGAAGAGATTCCTGAATTGGAGCCTAACTTGGCGGTTGAAGAAAGGCCAATTCGGATTCTTGAAAAAGCCAACAAGCAACTTAGGAGCAAAGTTGTACCTCTAATCCGAGTTCTTTGGCGTTGTGGAAATGTCGAAGAAGAGACTTGGGAGACTGAAGCTTCTATGTTAGCTAAATATCCTGAATTATTCTCGTAAGGTATTCCTTTTACTTACTCTTTTTCCGCGTTACTAAGCCGTATTTAATCATAATTAGTAAAGATATTGTTCTTGTTATAGAATTTTAAACTAAAATTTTGAAAATGCTTTTATGATTTTTAATGGTTTTAACGTTAATGAGTGTTAAATCTCGTTATTGGTGACGTCCCAATAATGGGTTTTCTCATTTATTGGTGTAGAAATATTTATATATCTTGATATGAAATGTGGATGTTCTTGTCTGATCAACAAGAGTATCACCGTTTCATTGAGAAGATACCTATATTTTTCTTATGATTATATTATTAAGATGTTGTTTACTATAATTTCTCCTTCTAAGTTTCGAGGACGAAACTTTTTAAAAGGAGGGGTGATTGTAACACCCCGTAATTTTGGACCGTTATTATATTGCGAAAGTAATTTATTAATCAAGTAGAATTTAATATTAATGTATTTGAAGTAATAATAATTCAATGAAATATAATTCTAATATGTTTTGAAGTAAAGTATTTATTTTGATAGTTTCGAAATGTTTAAAAATAGTTTAAACCATGTAAAAATCTTTTATTTCGAAATAAGGGCATATCGGGAAAAATGGCAATTCTTTTGAAAATTGGGCAAACGATTTTGGAAATGGGTCATATGAGTACTCGATCTTCTTGTAATCTCGTGTTTAAGAACTTTGGCATTGTCGGAATTTGCATTTGACGAACGGTTCTAATTATCGTCGAAACGAGCCAAAACCGACAATAAAATTCCGCCAAAAATCCCGTCTCTTCCCCTTTTGAACGACACACCCCTTCCTTCTCCTTCCGTTTGCATTTTTCTTTTCCAACTTCATTATACTTGAACATTCTAACATGTTCTAAACATAAAACACCATTTTCATACCTTTCTAAGCTAATTTTCATCATAATTCACTCATTTCTACTCCAAATTTCATAAGGATTACATATTTGGAATCCTCTCTTCATTTCCAACATCCTAGTATGTATTAAATTCATTTGCCCTAAATTTATTTTATCCACCATTTTTAGGGTTTTGATTTTAGTGCTTATAATTGTGTTTTTATTGTTCATTTAGGTGAAGATTTAGAAGACGAGTTTGGAGACTCGTATATAGTTGAAGATAGTGGCTAGCATGTATATTAGGGTTTGGTGTTCAAGGTGCTAATTGCTCATTTCTTAGCTAAAGGTAACGATTTCGGGTTACTCGACGAATCAATGTCACATTAGTAGTTGTATTTGTTGTTTGTTGTTTGTTAAGTGTTTAGGTGATTGATAATGTGTTAGTTTCATTTTTAAGCATGTTGTTACATTGATTTTCAAGAGGAATTTGGGATGAAAAATGTGTAGAAGTCGACTTGGGGAAAGTGCAGGAAATTGTCGTGCAAACAATCCGGTGGCAGGGGAAAACCGCAGGCTCCGCACCCACCGCAGCTCCGGCCGACACCGCAGCTCCGGCCACTACCGCAGTGCGGTTTAGGTCTGACCAGTTTTCGTAAAATGGCCATAACTTCTTCGTTACTTGTTTGTTTGAGGCTTATGACCTACCGTTAGAACCGTAAGAGGATAAGCTATCATCTCCAATTGGTTTCACCTTATTTAGATATTTAGAACTCAAGTTATGACCGTTTGAAGTTGACCCTTGTTATAGTCGAGTACTAAACTTGTTGTTATAGATTGGGTTTTGAGTTTCTTGTTGGGTATGCATCTTAACCTTGGTTCTAACACTTGTGTATGGTGTGTTGAGACTCTTTTATCATAGGAGTACTAATTTACCGTGATGTGGGCCAAAGTAGGCCAAGACTCTGAGCTGGGCCAGATTGACCGAACGAGTTTGGTCAAACTAGGTTTAAACCGGTCAGCCTCGATTTGACCGATGACCCATCGCGGGACTCGGGTCGAGGGTTTGTCTTTGAGGTGAGATTGGTTGTTATTGGATGTTTTATGTTATGCCTTGATATTTGTAATTATCATTTCACATGTGTCGTTGGTTGATTTGAATGGTTTCTTATATTGTATAAACGACCCTAGATACCCTGAAACCTTTAATATTGAGGATTGTGTTGTTGTTCAGCTGCTTATACGTATGGTATTGTTGTGTTTGTCATAGATAGGTCTTTATAGTCTTTGACGAGTATATGTTCACTGCTTAATAGCCTTTGTGTTCCTGACTTGGTGGGTTTATATCCAAGTTGGGGCATGACCTCGTTACTTATTTTGAGGGTAAGTGGTCAGCTTAAGTACTAGCCAACCCTTTGGTGGACTCCTTAGGGTACTCACATTGTTTTAAAAAAATTGTGGGTCGGTGCGGTGGTGTGTATCCGCATGTCTAGGTCTGCGCAGATTTAGGACTAGGGTTGTGTTGTGTCTTGGCCATGTTTTGATAGAACCTCTGAGCCAAGATACCGGTTCGATTACCTTCCCTACCTCGTGGTATAGACTCGAGTTACAGAGTGACTATTGACGGTACTAAGAACTTATGCCTGTCTTTGATATATTGCCCTTTCTTGTATGGTGATTTTATGAATTGTAACAGGTGAGATGCAAGCCGGTTACAATTGATAAAGTTTGGATTACTGCTTGTTATATGTTTCACATGATAGTTTAATTTGGTCAGTTTAGTGTTCATATGTTAGAATACTCGATTATTAATTTATTTATGATGTTGTTTATGTAATGCCCCGTAATTTGATAATAATTTATATGAATAATTTACGTAATTCGAATAATTAAATAATTAATTAATCGTGTTTATTTAGCATTTGCAAGTGAGTCGGGAATTATTAATAATAAGCGAGACAGGTATATAGTATGTA
The DNA here is from genome assembly GCF_048544455.1 of Silene latifolia. NCBI lineage: Eukaryota > Viridiplantae > Streptophyta > Magnoliopsida > Caryophyllales > Caryophyllaceae > Silene > Silene latifolia. The sequence continues at coordinate 50,401,566 of NC_133531.1, forward strand.
ATTAGAAAAGGAGCGGGTTTCGTAAATGGGTCGGATCCGTTTAAACCTAGACTATAAAAGGAAAAAAAAAAAACAAACAAAGAAAATCCTAAACCTAAACCTACGTCGTTCGTGCGTGAGTTGCGATTCCGTCAGCCAGAAACCGTCACAAGGTAATCTCGTAACTACTCGCCTTAAATCGTTTGTAACTTGTTAATTAGACCGCTAGAAGACGAACCTAGGGTACCGTTGTGACCGTGGGACATCGGAGATTGTCGGGGACCCATCGTTGACCGGAGTTAACTGCGGTGGTGGTGGTTGTGGCCGTGTTTTGGTGGCTGCGGGGATGGGTGTTCGAAAAGAGTAAATTGGGGGTTTCGACCTAGAAATCGTGACTAATAGGACCTGGGTTTGGGTTAAGACGGTCTATGGGCAAAGGTCGACCATCAGGGTGGTTAGGTGGTGGTCGTTGGTGGCAAATGGTGGTTGCAATCACGAGTTTTGAACCCGACGGAAAACAGGGGCGATTTTGAGGCAATTCGAACCCATTTCACGACGTGACTTGACCTGAGTTGGTATTGGGTGGTTAGGGCGACCCAAGGGAGGACAGTGTGGCGGTTGCTAGTGGTGGTTTGTGTCAGGGTGGCCGGAGAGTCGCAAAACAGGGCAGCTTGCCGGGGACTCGCGTGGTCGTCTTAAGACGACCACCGTACCTTCGTTAGTGGACCATATAGGGTGTAGGGACCACCTTTGGGATCACCCTGCATCGGTGGTGGCAAGGGTGGCAACCATCAGTGGCGGTGGTGAACGGGGTGGCCGTGGGGAGTGGTTATTTAGGCGGTGGTTGTTGTTAATGTCGCGTGAGCAGGCGTCTTAAAACGCCGTCGTATCGTGGTGGTTTGACCACCACATAGGGTTCTGACGGGTGGAAGTTGATGACCCATCATCAGTGGTTCCACCGTGGGTCAGTGGTGATGACGGTGGTGATTGGTGGTGGCAGAAATGTGTGGTTTAAGACGGTCGCGTAAGTGTTCGATGAAATGTCAACATATGTTTTAAAAACTAAGTATGGAATTGTTTACGAGGACCTGTTTTGGGGACGCGTGTTTGGGCTAGTGGTTGACCTATGGGGCCGGTGGTTTGACCACCTGGAACCACCGTGGACCAGGGTAGCTAACCATGGTGGCGACGTGGCGGTAGGACCTTACGAGGGCATAGTAAAACACGGGTTAAAGAGCCTTGTCGAGGACATTGTATTAATTATTTTGAAACGGCTTTTCGTTATTGAGACGGTTATATATTATTAAATAATATAAATAAACATCGTAAATAATCATTTTATTTATATAATCTATAAAGAATAATTTATATATAAGTTATAAATAATTAATTTATGATACGGACAATTAGTAATTATATATGTGGTTATTATATTTTAATTAGGTGACGGAGTTGTGAAGCATTGTGATCGGATCTGTTGCTTTATTGTTTGGACTGTTTGAGCCGCTTAATTGGATTTCTTTGGCACTTTGAGGTAGGGAAATACATTCGACTTAATATCATTTGTTGTTGAATTGTGTTAACTTGGTTATGTTTCATATGTCCAAGCTGTGACCGTTGATTGATTTGTTCGTATTGAATATGTTATCACAACATTTGGTAGTTGGCGTGATTTTATAAATGTTCGATTCAATGATATACATATTGTGTTGCATTAATTCCTTTTGAGCATTCATATGCATTGGAGATGGAGGATGTTGTGGTGATGTGGTGTGGTGATGATGATGTTGTGATAAGGCCCGGGCGGGTTCTGCGCAGACTTGCCCTGTGTGTCCTCACAAGGGTGGCAGATCGGCTACGGTCGATATAAAGTCTACCGGGGATCGGTATGGCTGGGTGTTCCGGGTTATGAGTTGTGATGAGATGGTGGTGGCGATGGAGGAGCATGCATATCATATATACTTGTTGCATTGTATTACCTACTCAACCTCGTGGTTGACCCTGTGTATTCGTGAACACCTGCGGTGAACCTTAATGGGGAGCAGATTGATGGTACCTCGAGACTCGATGGGAGCTGGATGGGAAGGGAGCTTGGATTGCCGACTTAGTATCTAGTCCATTTTGATTTAATCATGTTTAGTCATCCACATAGTTTACAAGTTTTATTTCCATTGCGAGTTGGTAAATTTTGTTTTACTAAAGTCTTAGTTTGTACGGTTTTGTAAATGTATTCATTTAAAGTATAATTAAAGTACTTTGGTTCTTTGTCTTTGTTATTCACTACCTCGGGAAACCGAGATGGTAACAGTCCGGTTTATTAGGGAATACCTTGCTAAAGACCCCCTAATAAATCGGGGTGTTACAAAGTGGTATCAGAGCGAACGATCCTCAGGCCTAAACCAATGAACCCAATGAATGTAGGATGTGTCTAAATAAAATGAACCCTGGGTAGAAACTGTTAGGAGCTCATAGTACGGTTAAGAAGGCGCCCTTAATTCGTGCTCTTTAGCCCTCTCGATTTTGGACCAGGTAACCCGAGAGAAAACGAGAGAATGGGATTGTTAGAAGTGCTCGTGCCAAACGAGGACAAGTGATTGTCATCGAGTAGAATTAATTCTTGCAAGGTGATGTTGTGATCGTGATAGAAACCTGTTAGTGATAAGTAAGGATTTGATAAGGAGAAAACCTTGAAATGTGTGACATGTGCATATTGAGACTGTGGCCTGATTGTTGAACATTGGTTTAATATATGTGAATGTCTGATGATAGAATTCGTGCTTAAGTATATGCGGAATATGAATCCCGAAACCATGTTAGCTTAATACTCTTGAGATCATGAAAAGTGTTATCGAATTGCATGTTTTATTTATGATGATTCTGATAAGGAGTAAGTTGGAATGTGATATATGCCTAAGTACGTATTAAGTTAGGCAAGTGATCAGTTAGGATGAATAGATAGGAGTAGTATGTTTATATGAGAATGAGCTATAGTAAAAGTAGACCTGGTGCCGAAATATTGTTCTGTCTGATTTCTATTCTTAACTGCTGTGGCTGGTAATTATTCTCTGTTGTTACCTATAAATGGAAGTTATGTGAAATCACCTACTGAGTTAGCTTTCTTCTGATGTTGGTTACATGCAAATAGGATATACGGTTTAGGAATAATGATGTTTAGTAATCAGTAGATAGAAAGTTTTGTGCTAGATGTTTCGATAAATAATTTGTAGAATTTCACATCTAATCACAATTTCCGTTAAATTCAACTTCGCTTATTAGAATTCACTTATGCATCAAATCGTGGAATCATGAGAACTTTGTTGTTTTAGTATCTAATAGCGATTTTTGTAAATTGCCCGAAATTTAGAAGATTTTATTTAATCCCTGCTTGAACAAATTAAGTTGAGAAATTCGCCGTACATTTAAACTTGATGAATTGAATCTCGTTAATTTTCTTATACGCATTAAACTCCTTAAATTTTGTGAAAAGTATTATAACTCTAGCTTTACTTGGGAAGTTATTTAATTGTGAATTCTTTTGAAATAACCCAAGAATTTTAAATTAAAAATATAGTTCTATTTCAACTTTTCTTACAATAGCTACATAATTCATGAGTCTTATTAGTCTGACCTGACAATGTTCTTACAAGATGATAATAACATGTACATTAGATAAGTGTCTTGACGATTGTTAACATGAAAGTTTATCTGGATTAACGTGTTGATCTGAAAGTTAAGGGACTAAATGTGATTGAGGGTTACATGAATTCCATTGTAATGTATTCCATATGTTTAAAGCATTGTAGGTATTTCGTGTGCTCATGACGTTTGTAATGAACGAAAATGCGTAATTATAAAATTTTATTGCCATGATCATTAAAGTCGGATAAGAACGTGTTAAAAATTTTTAATCTCCTAATATATTTTTTGATCGAAGTTGGAAACTTAAATTTTCTAATCCATGTTTAGTGATCGATTTTCTAATTTTAAACGTTCTAATCCATGATAATCAAACTTAAATTCCCTATGGTTAATTTTATAAATTTTGCTATCGGTGTTTTCTTGAGGGAATAAAATATGCATAGGGATAGTACATAAATTCACGGTTAGTTCTGAATGTAATATGTTACGTTGTTCTAAATGTTTCCCATGTAATTATGTGTTTCTATATTTGTATTTATTGCCTTCCGGGTGTTATTTGATTTCAGTTGAATTATAAGCTATGTTAGAATATGAAGAATGACGTGTTAATAATTCATGAATAAATATATGCAATTAAATTGATATGAAATGCTAAAGTGATCGCGACGGTTATTCATCTTGATTAAATCTAAAATACTAGCTTAAATAATTATGACGATGAAATATATTTTTCATTTGCTAATTATTTTGCTTCCATGTATTATGTCAAGTAGGCTGGATATTAATATGAGATTGCCACTGTTGATACACAAGTTACTGATGTGTGTTCATGATAGTCATTACAGACATTCTAAATTACTTGACAATGTTGGTCACATGCTAGGTATATATGTAGAAGTAATAATGGAAATTGGTTGTGACTAGAAAAGACCTATGATAATTACTTTTCTGAATTATATGGTAAATGTTCATTAATCTTGTGATGGGTGTCCATTCTTGTAAATCGCGTGGCTGCTTATGTGGTAATTGTCATCTATTTCTGTGCTATCATCTTTATGCAAGCATATTTATATATATTCTGAGCTTGGAATCGATATGAGATGGAAATATTGTTTCGCGGTCTTATTCCGCCAGTTCACTCACCCCTTGTCCTTGGTCTTAGGGTCGACGATGAGAATGCTGTGATGGTTCTCTGTTGCGGATTGTTTTATGAGGCAGAATAAGGAGTGTGACGGAGTAATAAGCTGAGTTTTGGTTATATTTTGAGACGAGAGTGTATATTATACTAAGGGATAGGATTGAGTTGTTTGAGATTGAGAGGAGTTATTGGGGTAAGAGAGTTTATGATTTCATGGAAATAGAGTGAATAGAGTTTGGTTGTGTTTTGAGGAGACCTTAGAAGATGAAGTAGAGATTGGGAAGGTAGTGATATTTGGAGCGGTAGTACCAAGGATTGGATGGATTCGTTGAGGAGATTGACTCGAAAGGTGACTGAGTAATTGCCATCTAGGGCCAACCTATGCAGATGTATCTCTAGTTACTAGAAGTCGTTAGTTCTTGATAATGTGTTGCGTTGGGTTTAGGAAGTGACACCTTATTGATTGAAATAATGTAAGCCTGTCGGATGTGGTGATTCTAATTGTTGTAGGATGTGTGAGTTTCAATTTGGGTTTAGTGATCTTTTCTATGGTTATCAAATTCGCAATGGCGATTATAATGTTATGTGACAAGGATATTTGGTAAAGGTTACGAGGACGTATCCATGTTTTTAGGTGGAGAGGATTGTAAAATCTTGTATTCTTATCTAGTAATTCTTATCTGGTATTAGGATCTAATTCTTTGTGTTAAACTCGTTGTGAAAGGATGTGGTTGTGTTTAAACTTCGAGACGAAGTTTGTCTTTAGGAGGGTGGAATGTGACAGCTCGAATTTTTGAGTTCATTTGGTTGGTTAAACTTGTGTGGGTAATTCGGTGATGTTTGAACGTATTTCGTTGTTGTTGAGATTCTAGTACGGACTCGTTGTGGGTATTCGAGTGAACTTGGGACGAAGTTCATTTTAAGGGGGGAAGATTGTAATGCCCCGTAATTTGATAATAATTTATATGAATAATTTACGTAATTCGAATAATTAAATAATTAATTATTTATTTAGCATTTGCAAGTGAGTCGGGAATTATTAATAATAAGCGAGACGGGTATATAGTATGTAATTAGAAAAGGAGCGGGTTTCGTAAATGGGTCGGATCCGTTTAAACCTAGACTATAAAAGGAAAAAAAAAAAAAAAAACAAAGAAAACCCTAAACCTAAACCTACGTCGTTCGTGCGTGAGTTGCGATTCCGTCAGCCAGAAACCGTCACAAGGTAATCTCGTAACTACTCGCCTTAAATCGTTTGTAACTTGTTAATTAGACCGCTAGATGACGAACCTAGGGTACCGTTGTGACCGTGGGACATCGGAGATTGTCGGGGACCCATCGTTGACCGGAGTTAACTGCGGTGGTGGTGGTTGTGGTCGTGTTTTGGTGGCTGCGGGGATGGTTGTTCGAAAAGGGTAAATTGGGGGTTTCGACCTAGAAATCGTGACTAATAGGACCTGGGTTTGGGTTAAGACGGTCTATGGGCAAAGGTCGACCATCAGGGTGGTTAGGTGGTGGTCGTTGGTGGCAAATGGTGGTTGCAATCACGAGTTTTGAACCCGGCGGAAAACAGGGGCGATTTTGAGGCAATTCGAACCCATTTCACGACGCGACTTGACCTGAGTTGGTATTGGGTGGTTAGGGCGACCCAAGGGAGGACAGTGTGGCGGTTGCTAGTGGTGGTTTGTGTCAGGGTGGCCGGAGAGTCGCAAAACAGGCGACTGTAGGGGACTCGCGTGGTCGTCTTAAGACGACCACCGTACCTTCGTTAGTGGACCATATAGGGTGTAGGGACCACCTTTGGGATCACCCTGCATCGGTGGTGGCAAGGGTGGCAACCATCAGTGGCGGTGGTGAACGGGGTGGCCGTGGGGAGTGGTTATTTAGGCGGTGGTTGTTGTTAATGTCGCGTGAGCAGGCGTCTTAAAACGCCGTCGTATCGTGGTGGTTTGACCACCACATAGGGTTCTGACGGGTGGAAGTTGATGACCCATCATCAGTGGTTCCACCGTGGGTCAGTGGTGATGACGGTGGTGATTGGTGGTGGCAGAAATGTGTGGTTTAAGACGGTCGCGTAAGTGTTCGATGAAATGTCAACATATGTTTTAAAAACTAAGTATGGAATTGTTTACGAGGACCTGTTTTGGGGACGCGTGTTTGGGCTAGTGGTTGACCTATGGGGCCGGTGGTTTGACCACCTGGAACCACCGTGGACCAGGGTAGCTAACCATGGTGGCGACGTGGCGGTAGGACCTTACGAGGGCATAGTAAAACACGGGTTAAAGAGCCTTGTCGAGGACATTGTATTAATTATTTTGAAACGGCTTTTCGTTATTGAGACGGTTATATATTATTAAATAATATAAATAAACATCGTAAATAATCATTTTATTTATATAATCTATAAAGAATAATTTATATATAAGTTATAAATAATTAATTTATGATACGGACAATTAGTAATTATATATGTGGTTATTATATTTTAATTAGGTGACGGAGTTGTGAAGCATTGACAGTCAGATCTGTTGCTTTATTGTTTGGACTGTTTGAGCCGCTTAATTGGATTTGCTGGCACTTTGAGGTAGGGAAATACATTCGACTTAATATCGCTGTTGTTGAATTGTGTTAACTTGGTTATGTTTCATATGTCCAAGCTGTGACCGTTGATTGATTTGTTCGTATTGAATATGTTATCACAACATTTGGTAACTGGCGTGATTTTATAAATGTTCAGTTCAATGATATACATATTGTGTTGCATTAATTCCTTTTGAGCATTCATATGCATTGGAGATGGAGGATGTTGTGGTGATGTGGTGTGGTGATGATGATGTTGTGATAAGGCCCCGGGCGGGTTCTCGCGGGACTTGCCCTGGTGTCCTCAGCTGCGAGCTGGCAGATCGGCTACGGTCGATATAAAGTCTACCGGGGATCGGTATGGCTGGGTGTTCCGGGTTATGAGTTGTGATGAGATGGTGGTGGCGATGGAGGAGCATGCATATCATATATACTTGTTGCATTGTATTACCTACTCAACCTCGTGGTTGACCCTGTGTATTCGTGAACACCTGCGGTGAACCTTAATGGGAGCAGATTGATGGTACCTCGAGACCGATGGGAGCTGGATGGGAAGGAGCTTGGATTGCCTGACTTAGTATCTAGTCCATTTTGATTTAATCATGTTTAGTCATCCACATAGTTTACAAGTTTTATTTCCGCTGCGAGTTGGTAAATTTTGTTTTACTAAAGTCTTAGTTTGTACGGTTTTGTAAACAGTATTCATTTAAAGTATAATTAAAGTACTTTGGTTCTTTGTCTTTGTTATTCACTACCTCGGGAAACCGAGATGGTAACAGTCCGGTTTATTAGGGAATGCCTTGCTAAAGACCCCTTAATAAATCGGGGTGTTACAGTTGACATGTTACATTACATGTTACATTAAATATGACATTTCGTGGCTGGGAGGACTCGAAGTTACTCCCCACTGAATTGTGGCTTTCGTGTTTGTATAAAATGCGATTGACAGGTTGATGATGATTATATGGGGTACACGGACGAGCTAGTGAGCAAAAGAACATTGGACCTAGTTTGTTTATATTTTGTAGTAACCTTTAAATATATGATTGTATTTATATTTTGGAGGGACATATGTCTCCCTCTTTTACTTGGGTTTGTATCACTTTATACTCGCGACTTTAGCTATGTTATGTGAATTAGTTTGTTAGTATTTGTAGGTTTTGGCACTCTTCATTTTGGAAATGGTTGTGAAAGGTTTAGAAAAGTTTTTAAAATTACAGGTTTTATCTAGTTGAACCAATTACAAACATATCCTGTCAGTTTTTCTGTAGAATTTACGTGTTTATTTAACGCTAAAAAAGAGGGTGTCACAATTAGTCATTGTGACTCGTTGTGGTAAACATTTGTCCATGGTTATTAGTCATTGTGACTAGTTCTATCAACCTTTTGTCCTTGTTATTGTGACTCATTGTGTGAACTAATTTTCCTTGTTCATTAGTCATTGTGACTCGTTGTGTGAAACATTTGTCCTTGTTTATTAGTCATTGTGACTCGTTGTGTGAATCATTTGTCCATGTTTATTAGTCTTTGTGACTCGTTTTGTGAACCAATTGTCCTTGTTCATTAGTCATTGTGACTGTTGTGTGAAGCATTTGTCCATGTTTATCAGTCATTGTGACTCGTTGTGTGAATAATTTATCCTTGTCATTGTGACTCATTGTGTGAACCATTTGTCCTTGTTTATTAGTCATTGTGACTCGTTGTCTGAGACATATCTCCATCTTTATTAGTAGTCATTGTGACTCGTTGTGTGAACCAATTGTCCTTGTTCATTAGTCATTGTGACTCGTTGCGTGAAGCAGTTGTCCATGTTTATTAGTCATTGTGACTCGTTGTGTGAAGCATTTGTCCATATTTTTAGTCATTGTGACTCCTTGTGTGAATAATTTATCCTTGTCATTGTGACTCGTTGTGTCAACCAATTGTCTTTGTTCATTAGTCGTTGTGACTCGTTGTGTGAAACATTTGTCCTTGTTTATTAGTCATTGTTAGTCATTGTGACTCGTTGTGTGAAACATTTGTCCATATTTATTAGTCATTGTGGCTCGTTGTGTGAACCATTTGTCTTTGTTTAATAGTCATTGTTACTCGTTGTGTGAACCACTTGTCATTGTTTATTAGTCATTGTTACTCGTTGTGTGAAGCATTTGTCCATGTTTATTAGTCATTGTGACTCGTTGTGTTAATAATTTATCCTTGTTATTGTGACTCGTTGTGTCAACCAATTGTCCTTGTACATTAGTCATTGTGACTCGTTGTGTGAACCATTTCCCCGTGTTTGTTAGTCATTGCGACTCCTTGTGTGAAAAATTTGTCCTTGTTCATTTGTCATTGTGACTGGTTGTGTGAAACATTTGTCCATGTTTATTAGTCATTGTTACTCATTCTGGGAAACAATTGTCCATGTTTATTAGTCATTGTGACTCGTTGTGTGAACCATTTGTCCTTGTTTATTAGTCATTGTTACTCGTTGTGTGAAACATTTGTCCATGTTTATTAGTCATTGTGACTCGTAGTGTTAATAATTTATCCTTGTTATTGTGACTCGTTGTGTGAACCAATTGTCCTTGTTCATTAGTCATTGTGACTCGTTATGTGAAGCATTTGTCCATGTTTATTAGTCATTGTGACTCGGTGTATGAATAATTTATCCTTGTCATTGTGATTCGTTTTGTGAACCATTTGTCCTTGTTTATTAGTCATTGTGACTCGTTGTGGTAAACATTTGTCCATGGTTATTAGTCATTGTGACTAGTTGTATCAACCTTTTGTCCTTGTTATTGTGACTCATTGTGTGAACTAATTTTCCTTGTTCATTAGTCATTGTGACTCGTTGTGTGAAACATTTGTCCTTGTTTATTAGTCATTGTGACTCGTTGTGTGAAGCATTTGTCAATGTTTATTAGTCTTTGTGATCGTTTTGTGAACCAATTGTCCTTGTTCATTAGTCATTGTGACTGTTGTGTGAAGCATTTGTCCATGTTTATTAGTCATTGTGACTCGTTGTGTGAATAATTTATCCTTGTCATTGTGACTCATTGTGTGAACCATTTGTCCTTGTTTATTAGTCATTGTGACTCGTTGTCTGAGACATATCTCCATCTTTATTAGTCATTGTGACTCGTTGTGTGAACCAATTGTCCTTGTTCATTAGTCATTGTGACTCGTTGCGTGAAGCAGTTGTCCATGTTTATTAGTCATTGTGACTCGTTGTGTGAAGCATTTGTCCATATTTTTAGTCATTGTGACTCCTTGTGTGAATAATTTATCCTTGTCATTGTGACTCGTTGTGTCAACCAATTGTCTTTGTTCATTAGTCATTGTGACTCGTTGTGTGAAACATTTGTCCTTGTTTATTAGTCATTGTGACTCGTTGTGTGAAACATTTGTCCATGTTTATTAGTCATTGTGGCTCGTTGTGTGAACCATTTGTCTTTGTTTAATAGTCATTGTTACTCGTTGTGTGAACCATTTGTCATTGTTTATTAGTCATTGTTACTCGTTGTGTGAAGCATTTGTCCATGTTTATTAGTCATTGTGACTCGTTGTGTTAATAATTTATCCTTGTTATTGTGACTCGTTGTGTCAACCAATTGTCCTTGTTCATTAGTCATTGTGACACGTTGTGTGAACCATTTGTCCATGTTTATTAGTCATTGCGACTCCTTGTGTGAAAAGTTTATCCTTGTCATTGTGACTCGTTGTGTCAACAAATTGTCCCTGTTCAGTAGTCATTGTGACTCGTTGTGTGAACCATTTGTCCTTGTTTATTAGTCATTGTGACTCGTTGTGTGAACCATTTGTCCTTGTTCATTTGTCATTGTGACTCGTTGTGTGAAACATTTGTCCATGTTTATTAGTATTGTGACTCGTTCTGTGAAACAATTGTCCATGTTTATTAGTCATTGTGACTCGTTGTGTGAACCATTTGTCCTTGTTTATTAGTCATTGATACTCGTTGTGTGAAACATTTGTCCATGTTTATTAGTCATTGTGACTCGTTGTGTTAACAACTTATCCTTGTTATTGTGACTCGTTGTGTGGACCAATTGTCCTTGTTCATTAGTCATTGTTACTCGTTGTGTGAAGCATTTGTCCATGTTTATTAGTCATTGTGACTCGGTGTGTGAATAATTTATCCTTGTCAATGTGATTCATTGTGTGAACCATTTGTCCTTGTTTATTAGTCATTGTGACTCGTTGTGTGAAGCATTTGTCCATGGTTATTAGTCATTGTGACTAGTTGTATCAACCTTTTGTCCTTGTTATTGTGACTCATTGTGTGAACTAGTTTTCCTTGTTCATTAGTCATTATGACTCGTTGTGTGAAACATTTGTCCATGTTTATTAGTCATTGTGACTCGTTGTGTTAATAATTTATCCTTGTTATTGTGACTCGTTGTGTGAACCAATTGTCCTTGTTCATTAGTCATTGTGACTCGTTATGTGAAGCATTTGTCCATGTTTATTAGTCTTTGTGACTCGTTTTGTGAACCAATTATCCTTGTTCATTAGTCATTGTGACTGTTGTGTGAAGCATTTGTCCATGTTTATTAGTCATTGTGACTCGTTGTATGAAGCATTTGTCCATATTTATTAGTCATTGTGACTCGTTGTGTTAATAATTTATCCTTGTCATTGTGACTCATTGTGTGAACCATTTGTCCTTGTTTATTGGTCATTGTGACTCGTTGTGTGAAACATTTCTCCATCTTTATTAGTCATTGTTACTCGTTGTGTGAACAATTCCTTGTTCATTAGTCATTGTGACTCGTTGTGTGAAACATTAGTCCATGTTTATTAGTCATTGTGATTCGTTGTGTGAAGCATTTGTCCATCTTTTTAGTCATTGTGACTCCTTGTGTGAATAATTTATCCTTGTCATTGTGACTCGTTGTGTCAACCAATTGTCTTTGTTCATTAGTCATTGTGACTCGTTGTGTGAACCATTTGTCCTTGTTCATTTGTCATTGTGACTCGTTGTGTGAAACATTTGTCTTGTTTATTAGTCATTGTTAGTCCATTGTGACTTGTTGTGTGAAGTATTTGTCCATGTTTATTAGTCATTGTGGCTCGTTGTGTGAACCATTTGTCTTTGTTTATTAGTCATTGTTACTCGTTGTGTGAAACATTTGTCATTGTTTATTAGTCATTGTTACTCGTTGTGTGAAGCATTTGTCCATGTTTATTAGTCATTGTGACTCGTTGTGTTAATAATTTATCCTTGTTATTGTGACTCGTTGTGTCAACCAATTGTCCTTGCTCATTAGTCATTGTGACTCGTTGTGTGAACCATTTGTCTACGTTTTTTAGTCATTGTGACTCCTTGTGTGAATAATTTATCCTTGTCATTATGACTCGTTGTGTCAACAAATTTTCCCTGTTCATTAGTCATTGTGACTCGTTGTGTGAACCATTTGTCCTTTCTTATTAGTCATTGTGACTCATTGTGTGAACCATTTGTCCTTGTTCATTTGTCATTGTGACTCGTTGTGTGAAACATTTGTCCATGTTTATTAGTCATTGTGACTCGTTCTGTGAAACAATTGTCCATGTTTATTAGTCATTGTGACTCGTTGTGTGAACCATAACACCCCTGATTTTCGCCTAAATTAAAACTAACTTTTACATATAAAACTCGCCGAAATACAGAGATATTATAATTAATATACAAAGTCTCTTATTACAAAAGTTTAAAATAAAATATACAAGATTGAAAATGAAATAAAACTTTTACAAAGCTCTAATAAAACTTGACTTGAAAACAAATCCTTTTGAACAGCCAGCGGAAGCAACCTGAAAATGAAACCAGAAGACAAAAAGGAACTACCCCCATGACGAGTAGCCCAAAAGGGAGAAAACACGTCAGCCGGAAAGCTGAGTAACAGATAATACCTCAATATAAGTAGAATAGTTTTTGGTCATGGCGTGGAAACACAGACATGTAAAAATAAAAATAAACAGAGAGAATAATAAAAACACTCCTCATAAACTAATTAGTATCTCAAACCAATTCCGTTCTAATTCCATAATATAATACTAATTTCTCGCCTCCATAATTAAACAAATCTCAACCCACTACTTCGTCTTACTCATTACTCCATCTTACTCATACTCCGTCTCATAATATAATACTACAAAGTAACCAAGTATCGCATTCTCATCATCGAACCTAAGCCAAGGACAAGGGGTGAGTGAACTGGCGGATAAAAACCGCGAAACAAGATTTCCATCTCAATATCGATTTCAAACAATATAACTAACTCAGTAACCATGGTCACACTGGACCGTAAACATAACTCGGCTCAAAGGCCCCATAACTCATAACTCAATAACGGTAACCAATTTCCATCTCAATTTCAATATCGATATTGTCAAATATTCCATTGAAGGAACTGCTCAACACTTAGAGTAAACTCTAAGCTACTCACCCACAAGTCAAGGTCAAAGAGAAAGACAATTTAAACACAATATAAGAGGCAAGATATAAATCCCCGTATACGAACACGTCCCAAACGTCGCATGACAAACTAAACCTTAGCATTATCTCAAGCTCATAGTCAAGTAGCTGACGATCCTTAACGCAATCATAAGAGACAATAGATGCCATAACCTGTTCCATATGATTTCGGTCAAACTAATTTGTATACACCATGCATCTCATGGATTATAACGCCACTAGAACAACATACTCCCATATGCAGCCATCATATAACTCCTTTGCATGACCCATGTCCAAATATCACACTACTAAAATCAAGATCTTTCATTCATAACTCCAAATCGTATCAGCAGTATTAACCCATCTCACAAACAATAAATTGTATAACAAGGAATAATATAATTACTAATCTATATATTATAGTACATCAAATTTCATAACTTTAATTACACATCTTTATAAAGATAACAATTAACATATAAACAAACAACCCCAAACAATATTAATAATAATAGGATTGGTAGAATCGTGTTACCTTAACTCATGAATCGATACGATAATTGCTCGCAAATGCTACCGAATGAAAAAGAGCAGGCATTAAATCAAGGGAAGCGGAATCGCCAAGTATTGTATATTATCGACCATAATGGAATCATGGGAATCACTTTGGTATGCTAATTGGCCGTAAGGTAAGAAAATTATGAGATGATAAATAATATGAGTAATGAGTAATATGTGTGAACAAGGAAATTTAGGAAACAAGATAGGTGGGTATTGGTGTATAGGGTACGCAGCAAAGACGAGAAAAAATAAGAATGACAAAGGCTGATGCAATATATATATGTATATATATATCTAGGGTTTGGGTTTAAAGTATGTCCTCCTTTTGTACAATCGCGACTTGAGTTTCCTATTGTAAAAATATAATATTTTTCTATTAAAACTCATCAATTAAAATAACAAATAAAATAATAAATTTTTGAATCTTAATATTATTTTATTAAGTTAGTAATAAGTCAAAATATTTGGTTATTACAATCTTTCCCCCTTAAAAGGAACTTCGTCCTCGAAGTTCGAGCTTAGAAAATAAAACTAATTTAAAAATTGGACTGGTATTACAATCCATCCACCTTAAAAGAAAAGTTAGTCCTCGAACTTAAATTTTAAAAGCAAATAACGACTCAATTTTTTTTCTTTTGGAAAAGTTTAAAATGACAAAACAGACGGTGCTAAGATGTGACGATCTCCACACCTAACCAAGAAAGAACCCGCTCTGATACCAATTGTAACACCTCTGATTTTCGGCTAAATTAAAACTAACTTTTACATATAAAACTCGCCGAAATACAGAGATATTATAATTAATATACAAAGTCTCTTAATACAAAAGTTTAAAATAAAATATACAAGATCGAAAATGAAATAAAACTTTTACAAAGCCTCTAATAAAACTTGACTTGAAAACAAATCCTTTTGAACAGCCAGCGGAAGCAACCTGAAAATGAAACCAGAAGACAGAAAGGAACTACCCCCATGACGAGTAGCCAAAAAGGGAGAAAACACGTCAGCCGGAAAGCTGAGTAACAGATAATACCTCAATATAAGCAGAATAGTTTTGGTCATGGCGTGGAAACACAGACATGTAAAAATAAAAATAAACAGAGAGAATAATAAAAACACTCCCCATAAACTAATTAGTATCTCAAACCAATTCCGTTCTAATTCCATAATATAATACTAATTTCTCGCCTCCATAATTAAACAAATCTCAACCCACTACTTCGTCTTATTCATTACTCCATCTTACTCATACTCCGTCTCATAATATATTACTCCAAAGTAACCAAGTATCGCATTCTCATCATCGAACCTAAGCCAAGGACAAGGGGTGAGTGAACTGGCGGATAAAAACCGCGAAACAATATTTCCATCTCAATATCGATTTCAAACAATATAACTAACTCAGTAACCATGGTCACACTGGACCGTAAACATAACTCGGCTCAAAGGCCCCATAACTCATAACTGAATAACGGTAACCAATTTCTATCTCAATTTCAATATCGATATTGTCAAATATTCCATTGAAGGAACTGCTCAACACTTAGAGTAAACTCTAAGCTACTCACCCACAAGTGAAGGTCAAAGAGAAAGACAATTTAAACACAATATAAGAGGCAAGATAGCAATCCCCGTATACGAACACGTCCCAAACGTCGCATGACAAACTAAACCTTAGCATTATCTCAAGCTCATAGTCAAGTAGCTGACGATCCTTAACGCAATCAAAAGAGACAATAGATGCCATAACTTGTTCCATATGATTTCGGTCAAACTAATTTGTATACACCATGCATCTCATGGATTATAACGCCACTAGAACAACATACTCCCATATGCAGCCATCATATAACTCCTTTGCATGACCCATGTCCAAATATCACACTACTAAAATCAAGATCTTTCATTCATAACTCCAAATCGTATCAGCAGTATTAACCCATCTCACAAACAATAAATTGTATAACAAGGAATAATATAATTACTAATCTATATATTATAGTACATCAAATTTCATAACTTTAATTACACATCTTTATAAAGATAACAATTAACATATAAACAAACAACCCCAAACAATATTAATAATAATAGGATCGGTAGAATCGTGTTACCTTAACTCATGAATCGATACGATAATTGCTCGCAAATGCTACCGAATGAAAAAGAGCAGGCATTAAATCAAGGGAAGCGGAATCGCCAAGTATTGTATATTATCGACCATAATGGAATCATGGGAATCACTTTGGTATGCTAATTGACCGTAAGGTAAGAAAATTAAGAGATGATAAATAATATGAGTAATGAGTAATATGTGTGAACAAGGAAATTTAGGAAACAAGATAGGTGGGTATTGGTGTATAGGGTACGCAGCAAAGACGAGAAAAAATAAGAATGACAAAGGCTGATGCAATATATATATGTATATATATCTAGGGTTTGGGTTTAAAGTATTTGCTCCTTTTGTACAATAGCGACTTGAGTTTCCTATTGTAAAAATATAATATTTTTCTATTAAAACTCATCAATTAAAATAACAAATAAAATAATAAATTCTTGAATCTTAATATTATTTTATTAAGTTAGTAATAAGTCAAAATATTTGGTTATTACAATCTTTCCCCCTTAAAAGGAACTTCGTCCTCGAAGTTCGAGCTTAGAAAATAAAACTAATTTAAAAATTGGACTGGTATTACAATCCATCCACCTTAAAAGAAAAGTTAGTAATAGTGTATTGACTATTCATATATGATAATCGCATTTATCGTTTGAGTTTTATTAAACTCACCCATTACTTTGTTAAATCCAAATGGGTTGTTGAGAACAAATTGAACCCTATTAAAGTGAACTGGATTGACATGGTATTCGCCCCTAGTTACTTATATGAGGTGACGTCTCCAAGTGACTAGAGTGTGATGCGATTGTTGGCAAGTTCAAGTGCCATAGAGTCATATGGGATGACTAGTCGATCACATAGGCAGACTGTATGGGACACTCTGTCGGGCAGTGACCGCTTATAGAGTTCTGGTAATTCATAAAGCCTGGTCGTGGCAAGAGCTACTATAGTATTTTTATGAGTCAATTTTTTAATGATACGAAATTGATGCAGAGATTAGACGAAATAAACAGTCTCCACGACTGTTCAGTCAGAAGGCAATTTCCCCAGCTGTTTACTCGGTTACTTGGCGCCCAAGGAAGAGGTGTCGAGACTTCTTTCCTAAAAGAAGTCATATCTTAATTGAATTAGTATAAGTTATTTATTTTCTATTTATATTAGAAGTTCTACTTTCCTAATTAGTAGCTTATTCGGTTTTAGGAAAGTTTACTAGTTTCCTAAATTCAGTTTTCCTATTATGTTTTAGAGAAGTATTTTTATATCTTGAAGGAGTGTGTAATAAGGCAATTAGAATTGCCATAGAAGTCTTAATCTACACGAGTAGATCTAGGAGATCGGTTTAAGGAAGCTTGTTTCCTTAATCGGTTTAGGAGTCATTCTAGTTAGTATAAATAGGAGTCATTGTATTCTTATTTTAAGCATGATATATTGAATTAAGAAAATTGAAGCTGTTGCTTTATTGTGTTTGCAAGTTTTGTAAACCCTAGGTTCGACGCGTTTCGTTCCAATTTGTTATTGTTTGACGCGTTTTCAAGCATTAACCCGAGTTATAATCAATAGGTCTTGATTATAGTTCACCATTGGTTGAGTTATAGGTCTAGCTCAAGCAAATATCCCATTGGTTCGATTTATTCACATATTTCGAAACAAATATCCTTTTATTTTCTTGTTCGTTTATATTACAAAAAAACACATAAAAATTACAAAGCCCACGTTCTGATTCAAACAGTTCACTAAATCGTTCAAATCATATAAATCCGACAATCAAACAGTCTTCAGCACTGTCCAGTTTTGTTAATTCCGCTGCAACTCTAACGAATCTTATTCTTTTGCGCAAATTTCGTATCATAAGTCGTATCATTTGGTATCAGAGCTGAAGACTAAAATTCGTGAAAATCATTGCTCTCCTTTTCAGCTCGTCATCTTCAATGCAGTCTTCAAGCTTATCCATCTTTTCCCATATGAGCTCGTGCCTTCCACCCCACCACCCTCCTTGCACGACATCAAGCTTTAATCTTTTTGAATCACCTATGTCAACTACAGGAATGCGGTTCATAATATAATTATGCCCATCAGCATTACCAAATAGTTTTCCTTTGACGCACTTATTAACGAGATCTTGTTCATGAAAAATAACATCACCATCAACCTCAATTGTCTCCTTATCATTATAATCATCAAAAATAGGAGGCAATTTCGGATCAAACTTAACCTTCTCCTCATAGAACCTTTCAAACGAGAACACCGCCGACATTTTTTTTTTTTGCGGATGAACAGTACCGCCGCACGTGAACAGTAACTTTTTTTTTTTTTTTTTTTTTTTTTTTTTGCAGCAAAGCAAAGTTCTGTATTTTTTTTTTAATTCTCAATCTGTTTGATAAACAATACATTAGATCTCCTTATATAGGAGTTAGAAACCAACCTAGCTAACCTAAAACACAATCTGAAACTTACCTAAAACCGTCTTGCCTTATTCTGTTAACTAGGAAATAAAATAAACTAATAATAATCTAATTAGGAAATAAACTAGTCCTAATAATTTATGGAAAACCTTTTTAATTATTGTTCATTATTCTTTGAAACCGCTTCCGCGCAAATTTCGTATCATTTGGTATCAGAGCTTCGGCTCTTGATTTCCTTAAATTAAGACGGTCTTATGGGGATGATCGAAATGGAAGGCTACAAAGATTTATTCTTTCACGAAGAAATTCAAATGGAAGGTAACTACTTCTTAAATCTGGATTTACCATCGTTCTTTGATGATTATGACGAGCCGTTGTTGCATAAGGGTGGAGAACGTGCTGTTTACAACGTTGGTTCTTCAATTGATTTCAATCGGCCTCCAAAATTTGATGTTTATGGTGATGGGGATACAGTTGTTTCTTTGGTCAAGGAGCCTTGTCATTTGTTTGCTTCTAGCCAGGAATTCGAATTATTTGAGAAGCCAATCGAGAGTACAATTAGTTCTAACGAGTTTCAGATTCGGCAAGTTTATTATTTGGCTGATTTTCAAGTACAAAAGGATGCTGCAACTTTGAGGGATCTGTCTTGTTTACATTGCTTGTTCGTCAATGGGTTTTGTAGTAGTCTATCAAGGCATGTGCACGGAGGGAGGAGGGGTGGAAGGCACAAACTAAAAAGGCACGAGAGGAGTTTGGAAGCAAACAAGATAGATGAGCCTGAAGTTTTTATCAAAGATGATGAGTTAAAAGATGATTCAAGTTTATTACTATTTCTTATAAATGAATTTGCATCCAGGTTTGTGAAGTTCATATTTGATCCCGGAGGATTAAAGCGTCATGAATTGAGGACAATTCCTTTCAAAGGGGGAGGGAATGATACGAAATTGATGCAGAGATTAGACGAAATAAACAGTCTCCACGATTGCTCGGTCAAGGCAATTTCCCACTGTTTACTCGGTTACTTGGCGCCCAAGGAAGAGGTGTCGAGACTTCTTTCCTAAAAGAAGTCATATCTTAATTGAATTAGTATAAGTTATTTATTTCCTATTTATATTAGAAGTTCTACTTTCCTAATTAGTAGCTTATTCGGTTTTAGGAAAGTTTACTAGTTTCCTAAATTCAGTTTTCCTATTATGTTTTAGAGAAGTATTTTTATATCTTGAAGGAGTGTGTAATAAGGCAATTAGAATTGCCATAGAAGTCTTAATCTACACGAGTAGATCTAGGAGATCGGTTTAAGGAAGCTTGTTTCCTTAATCGGTTTAGGAGTCATTCTAGTTAGTATAAATAGGAGTCATTGTATTCTTATTTTAAGCATGATATATTGAATTAAGAAAATTGAAGCTGTTGCTTTATTGTGTTTGCAAGTTTTGTAAACCCTAGGTTCGACGCGTTTCGTTCCAATTTGTTATTGTTTGACGCGTTTTCAAGCATTAACCCGAGTTATAATCAATAGGTCTTGATTATAGTTCACCATTGGTTGAGTTATAGGTCTAGCTCAAGCAAATATCCCATTGGTTCGATTTATTCACATATTTCGAAACAAATATCCTTTTATTTTCTTGTTCGTTTATATTACAAAAAAACACATAAAAATTACAAAGCCCACGTTCTGATTCAAACAGTTCACTAAACCGTTCAAATCATATAAATCCGACAATCAAACAGTCTTCAGCACTGTCCAGTTTTGTTAATTCCGCTGCAACTCTAACGAATCTTATTCTTTTGCGCAAATTTCGTATCATAAGTCGTATCATTTTGACTAGAGACTATTCGCCCAAGTTGGCACAAATTTCTGATTAGCTTTGATTTATACTCTACGACTTCGTAAATGAGGTCAAACTGGGTATATTTTGGGTTATGATGGACTGTGGCTAAACGAAGGGAATAGGGCGATAGGAATTGTCCAACCCTTGTCAGGGTTGTTTGAAATCTCAAGGCCACTCGAGGAGCAGTTAACTGGAAATGCGTGGCCACGCTCGGAAGGTATCTATGGTAGATAATTCCGGTCAGACAGTTACTCTCCAGATCGAGGAAACCACTCAAGATATGATCAAGTGTAAGTACGACCTACAAGACACCTTACATTAAGTGGGAGATTGTAATAGGACAAGAGAATTGGTGACCTACACTTGTCTCGGACAAGTGGGAGATTGTTGGAAAATGTGTCCTCAACAGTAGTGCGATCACATGATTTAATATCATAATTAAATCTCATATAAAGAATACGTAAGGGAAGATTCATTTATATAGTCAACTGATCAACATTAATCGGTAACGATTGGCTTGCTAGAGTTTGACGTTCATCGTCGTGGGACGGTGGTGGTCATTGATCCCTTAAGGTCACACCTAAAGGATGATGCCCTTATCTGTAAAGTTGATTAATTGTATGACGATACAAGTGGATCAATTCCTTAAAATTGAACAATTCATTTGTGAGAGAGAATATATTTATCTTATTGTAATGGAATTAAATAAGATTTATTTTAGTAATAAAATTGCTTTATTACTAAAATTGTTTATTGTTTGAGAAACAATAGAGATAAGAATGAATGGTTGATTATAATTACAAGATGTTGTGAATTATAATTAAATTACCCATTTTATTTATTGATCAAGTATCACTAGTCAATTTGTTGAATGTAATTTAATTAATTTATAAAAATGATATTTATGTGATAAATATGCATTAAATTAATTAATAACATGTAACATACTACAGGTGACATATTGTGTGACAAATGACAAATTGACAAAATAAAATGGTAGTCCATTTTATGTTAAATGGACCGAAATATTGGTAGTGTAGGGTGTTGGGATGATATTATTTTATTAGTAAAATTAGACATCATCATGGCTAGAAAAGACTAGCTTACACACCTATTTCATGGTAAAGAGAAAAAGTGAAAAGCAAGATGCCAATTTTGGCTCTTTCCTCTTGTTCCCACCGGTTGCACTACTCTCTTTTAAGAGAGTTTTGTTCTCTTATTATTGATACTACACTACCATTATTCATTGACATGCAAAATGCTTACCTCTCACATATTTCTTACTTCATCTTTCTCTAAAACTTGAGAAATGATGATCCAATTTGTTCAACAAGATTACTAATATTATTAGTGTAATATATGAGTATTAGTAATCAATTTTAAGGTAAACTACTAAACAAATATCTAGCACATATTATTTAGTAGAGATAAGGGATAATCTTGGGTGCAATCAAGAGGAGTGACTTCTATACTTGAAGTCTTTGGAGGATCATCCTAATATTCATCATAACTCAAGAACAAGTGAAGGTAGGAGACCTTACTTGTGCCCATAAATCCGAAATTTACAATGTAAGGGACATTGTTTTCTTATAAATCTTTCCTTTTGTTATGCATGCACTAGATCTAAACAACAAATAATTAACAAGTTAATTAGTTCACTATTAGAGGAGTCTAATAATAGGTTTATGAACCTTACAAGTGGTATCAGAGCATAGGATGTTGCATGCATAATCGTTTATTGTTTTTCCGAGTTAAAAAGTTAACATATAAAACTAAAAATTTGTGATTTATAAGTATAAGCCACGAAATCATCATGCATGTTATATATTATGGTCCTAAAATTTTTTTATGTCATCTTTATGATTTATGGAAATTTATTGCTCATTTTAATGATTTTTGGTCATTTTATTACATTTTTATGACTAAAATGGGAGTTAAAATGCTAAAAATAGTTAAACTTATTCTCTGACCTTGAAAATTTTATATGACTTCACATGCATATTTTACAAGTTGTGTGTAAAATCTCGTATTAATTGGATTAATATTGCATGATTTATGATTTT
The DNA here is from genome assembly GCF_048544455.1 of Silene latifolia. Taxonomy (NCBI): domain Eukaryota; kingdom Viridiplantae; phylum Streptophyta; class Magnoliopsida; order Caryophyllales; family Caryophyllaceae; genus Silene; species Silene latifolia. Next base: position 50,424,315 of record NC_133531.1, read on the forward strand.
TATGAGATAAAAATGGATTAAAAGAGGTAAAATGGTTAAAAATAGTTAAATTTCGAATTGGGCCATGAAACTTTAATATGTTGTCACATGAATAATTTGAAGAGTGTATGTAAATTTTGAGATTAAATGATCTCATTTAGCATGATTTATGAATTTTTAGTGTAAAAATGGCATAAATAGTGACTATTTTAGCATAAATAGCTAAAACGAATTTCCTGGCATGAGAAAATTATTTTAGGTTGTATAAATATCCCACTAATCAGATCTAAAGTTGTAAAGTTGATTGGATTAATTTTTGGATACTTTAGATGTTTTATGAGATAAAACCGATGAAATGCAACTATATTTTCTCAAAATTAATTCGAAAATTTAAACCAAGATTTTTGACATTATGAGTGTCATGGAATTATTCCAGTATGTTCAAAAATTTAAAATGCAAACTTTGAAATTTTTATAAATTAATTTGGATTTATTTCATAACAAGTTAATTAGTTCACTATTAGAGGAGTCTAATAATAGGTATATGAACCTTACAATTGTGACTCGTTCTGTGAAACAATTGTCCATGTTTATTAGTCATTGTAATTCGTTGTGTGAACCATTTGTCCTTGTTTATTAGTCATTGTTACTTGTTGTGTAAACATTTGTCCATGTTTATTAGTCACTGTGACTCGATGTGTTAATAATTTATCCTTGTTATTGTGACTCGTTGTGTGAACCAATTGTCCTTGTTCATTAGTCATTGTGACTCGTTGTGTGAAGCATTTGTCCATGTTTATTAGTCATTGTGACTCGGTGTGTGAATAATTTTTCCTTGCCATTGTGATTCGTTTTGTGAACCATTTGTCCTTGTTTATTAGTCATTGTGACTCGTTGTGTGAAGCATTTGTCCATGGTTATTAGTCATTGTGACTAGTTGTATCAACCGTTTGTCCTTGTTATTGTGACTCATTGTGTGAACTAATTTTTCTTGTTCATTAGTCATTGTGACTCGTTGTGTGAAGCATTTGTCCATGTTTATTAGTCTTTGTGACTCGTTGTATGAAGCATTTGTCCATGTTTATTAGTCATTGTGACTCGTTGTGTGAAACATTTGTCCATCTTTTTAGTCATTGTGACTCCTTGTGTGAATAATTTATCCTTGTCATTGTGACTCGTTGTGTCAACCAATTATCTTTGTTCATTAGTCATTGTGACTCGTTGTGTGAACCATTTTTCTTTGTTCATTTCTCATTGTGACTCGTTGTGTGAACCATTTGTCCTTGTTTATTAGTCACTGTTACTCGATGTGTGAAACATTTGTCCATGTTTATTAGTCATTGTGACTCGTTGTGTTAATAATTTATCCTTATTATTGTGACTCGTTGTGTGAACCAATTGTCCTTGTTCATTAGTCATTGTGACTCGTTGTGTGAAGCATTTGTCCATGTTTATTAGTCATTGTGACTCGGTGTGTGAATAATTTATCCTTGTCATTGTGATTCGTTGTCTGAACCATTTGTCCTTCTTTATTAGTCATTATTACTCGTTGTATGAAGCATTTGTCCATGTTTATTTGTCATTGTGACTCGTTGTGTTAATAATTTATCCTTGTTATTGCGACTCGTTGTGTCAACCAATTGTCCTTGTTCATTAGTCATTGTGACTCGTTGTGTGAACCATTTGTCCATGTTTATTAGTCACTGTGAATCCTTGTGTGAATAATTTATCCTTGTCATTGTGACTCTTTGTGTCAACAAATTGTCCCTGTTCATTAGTCATTTTGACTCGTTGTGTGAACCATTTGTCCTTGTTTATTAGTCATTGTGACTCATGGTGTGAACCATTTGTCCTTGTTCATTTGTCATTGTGACTCGTTGTGTGAAACATTTGTCCATGGTTATTAGTCATTATGACTAGTTGTATCAACCTTTTGCCTTGTTATTGTGACTCATTGTGACTCGTTCTGTGAAACAATTGTCCATGTTTATTAGTCATTGTGACTCATTGTGTGAATCATTTGTCCTTGTTTATTAGTCATTGTTACTCGTTGTGTGAAACATTTGTCCATGTTTATTAGTCATTGTGACTCGTTATGTTAATAATTTATCCTTGTTATTGTGACTCGTTGTGTGAACCAATTGTGCTTGTTCATTAGTCATTGTGACTCGTTGTGTGAAGCATTTGCCCATGGTTATTAGTCATTGTGACTAGTTGTATCAACCTTTTGCCTTGTTATAGTGACTCATTGTGTGAACTATTTTTCCTTGTTCATTAGTCATTGTGACTCGTTGTGTGAAACATTTGTCCATATTTATTAGTCATTGTGACTCGTTGTGTGAAACACTTGTCCATGTTTATTCGTCTTAGTGACTCGTTTTGTGAACCAATTGTCCTTGTTCATTAGTCATTGTGACTGTTGTGTGAAGCATTTGTCCATGTTTATTAGTCATTTTGACTCGTTGTATGAAGCATTTGTCCATGTTTATTAGTCATTGTGACTCGTTGTGTGAATAATTTATCCTTGTCATTGTGACTCATTGTGTGAACCATTTGTCCTTGTTTATTGGTCATTGTGACTCGTTGTGTGAAACATTTCTCCATCTTTATTAGTCATTGTGACTCGATGTGTGAACCAATTGTCCTTGTTCATTAGTCATTGTGACTCGTTGTGTGAAGCATTTGTCCATGTTTATTAGTCATTGTGACTCGTTGTGTGATGCATTTGTCCATCTTTTTAGTCATTGTGACTCCTTGTGTGAATAATTTATCCTTGTCATTGTGACTCGTTTTGTCAACCAATTGTCTTTGTTCATTAATCATTGTGACTCGTTGTGTGAACCATTTGTCCTTGTTCATTTGTCATTGTGACTCGTTGTGTGAAACATTTGTCCTTGTTTATTAGTCATTGTTAGTCATTGTGACTCGTTGTGTGAAACATTTGTCCATGTTTATTAGTCATTGTGGCTCGTTGTGTGAACCATTTGTCTTTGTTTATTAATCATTGTTACTCGTTGTGTGAACCATTTGTCCTTGTTTATTAGTTATTGTTACTCGTTGTGTGAAGCATTTGTCCATGTTTATCAGTCATTGTGACTCGTTGTGTTAATAATCTATCCTTGTTATTGTGACTCGTTGTGTCAACAAATTTTCCCTGTTCATTAGTCATTGTGACTCGTTATGTGAAGCATTTGTCCTTGTTTATTAGTCATTGTGACTCGGAGTGTTAATAATTTATCCTTGTCATTGTGATTCGTTGTGTGAACCATTTGTCCTTGTTTATTAGTCATTGTGACTCGTTGTGTGAAGCATTTGTCCATGGTTATTAGTCATTGTGACTAGTTGTATCAACCTTTTGTCCTTGTTATTGTGACTCATTGTGTGAACTAATTTTCCTTGTTCATTAGAAATTGTGACTCGTTGTGTGAAACATTTGTCCATGTTTATTAGTCATTGTGACTCGTTGTGTGAAGCCTTTGTCCATGTTAATTAGTCTTTGTGACTCGTTTTGTGAACCAATTGTCCTTGTTCATTAGTCATTTGGATTTGTTGTGTGAAGCATTTGTCCATGTTTATTAGTCATTGTGACTCGTTGTATGAAGCATTTGTCCATGTTTATTAGTCATTGTGACTCGTTGTGTGAAACATTTCTCCATCTTTATTAGTCATTGTGACTCGTTGTGTCAACCAATTGTCTTTGTTAATTAGTCATTGTGACTCGTTGTGTGAACCATTTTTCTTTGTTCATTTCTCATTGTGACTCGTTGTGTGAAACAGTTGTCCTTGTTTATTAGTCATTGTTAGTCATTGTGACTCGTTGTGTGAAACATTTGTCCATGTTTATTAGTCATTGTGGCTCGTTGTGTGAAGCATTTGTCTTTGTTTATTAGTCATTGTTACTCGTTGTGTGAACCATTTGTCCTTGTTTATTAGTCATTGTTACTCGTTGTGTGAATCATTTGTCCATGTTTATTAGTCATTGTGACTCGTTGTGTTAATAATTTATCCTTGTTATTGTGACTCGTTGTGTCAACCAATTGTCCTTGTTCATTAGTCATTGTGATTCGTTGTGTGAACCATTTGTCCTTGTTTATTAGTCATTGTGACTCATTGTGTGAACCATTTGTCCTTGTTCATTTGTCATTGTGACTCGTTGTGTGAAACAATTGTCCATGTTTATTAGTCATTGTGACTCGTTATATGAACCATTTGTTCTTGTTTATTAGTCATTGTTACTAGCTCGTTGTGTGAACCATTTGTCCATGTTTATTAGTCATTGTGACTCGTTGTGTGAACCAATTGTCCGTGTTCATTAGTCATTGTGACTCATTGTGTGAAGCATTTGTCAATGTTTATTAGTCATTGTGACTCGTTGTGTGAAGCATTTGTCCATGTTTATTAGTCATTGTGACTCCTTGTGTGAATAATTTATCCTTGTCATTGGGACTCGTTATGTCAACCAATTGTCCCTGTTCATTAGTCATTGTGACTCGTTGTGCGAACCATTTGTCCTTGTTCATTTGTCATTGTGACTCGTTGTGTGAACCATTTGTCCATGTTTATTAGTCATTGTGACTCGTTGTATGAAGCATTTGTCCATGTTTATTAGTCATTGTTACTCGTTGTGTGAATAATTTATCCTTGTCATTGTGACTCATTGTGTGAACCATTTGTCCTTGTTTATTAGTCATTGTTACTCGTTGTGTGAAACATTTGTCCATGTTTATTAGTCATTGTGACTCGTTGTGTTAATAATTTATCCTTGTTATTGTGACTCGTTGTGTGAACCAATTGTCCTTGTTCATTAGTCATTGTGACTCGTTGTGTGAAGCATTTGTCCTTGTTTATTAGTCATTGTGACTCGGTGTGTGAATAATTTATCCTTGTCATTGTGATTCGTTGTGTGAACCATTTGTCCTTGTTTATTAGTCATTGTGACTCGTTGTGTGAAGCATTTATCCATGGTTATTAGTCATTGTGACTAGTTGTATCAACCTTTTGTCGTTGTTATTGTGACTCATTGTGTGAACTAATTTTCCTTGTTCATTAGTCATTGTGACTCGTTGTGTGAAACATTTGTCCATGTTTATTAGTCATTGTGACTCGTTGTGTGAAGCATTTGTCCATGTTAATTAGTCTTTGTGACTCGTTTTGTGAACCAATTGTCCTTGTTCATTAGTCATTGTGACTGTTGTGTGAAGCATTTGTCCATGTTTATTAGTCATTGTGAGTCGTTGTATGAAGCATTTGTCCATGTTTATTAGTCATTGTGACTCGTTGTGTGAAACATTTCTCCATCTTTATTAGTCATTGTGACTCGTTGTGTGAACCAATTGTCCTTGTTCATTAGTCATTGTGACTTGTTGTGTGAAACATTTGTCCATGTTTATTAGTCCTTGTGACTCGTTGTGTGAAGCATTTGTCCATCTTTTTAGTCATTGTGACTCCTTGTGTGAATAATTTATCCTTGTCATTGTGACTCGTTGTGTCAACCAATTGTCTTTGTTCATTAGTCATTGTGACTCGTTGTGTGAACCATTTTTCTTTGTTCATTTCTCATTGTGACTCGTTGTGTGAAACATTTGTCCTTGTTTATTAGTCATTGTTAGTCATTGTGACTCGTTGTGTGAAACATTTGTCCACGTTTATTAGTCATTGTGGCTCGTTGTGATGTAAAACTATGTGATTAAACGAGATTGAACAGGTCGTGGAACTGTTCGTTTGAGTTGCTAAATCAGTGAATGTGTATGTTGATGTAATTAGTAAAATTGCAGCGGAAATTGATTTGTTTGGACTGTTTATTTCGTGAATATTGAAGAAACCGGATAGTATGGTGAATTCCTAGTCCTAACCTCGCAAGGTATCAAACGCAGATTCACGCAATCAACCTCGCAAGGAAGACCTAAAGATTAAGCTCGCAAACCTAATCGATCAATGCTACAATCTTATTTCTGGAAATTCGATGTATGTTTCTGATTACACACGGTCCTACTTATACTCCGAATCGAGGTCACAATTCGACCCGAGTCCTAATTCCTTAGCTTGCAAACCAAGCCATCTTCCCCTTTCTTAAACTAACTAGGAAAGTTATTCCCCTTTCCTAAACTAACTAGGAAAGTTATTAAAATACTAATAATTAGAATACAATCAGATTTTATGGTATTCTAACTAAACTAGGATTAGGAAAATCAAGTTTTCCTAACTTTATTTGGAAACAGTAAATAAACTAATTTATTATTCCTACACGATTTAGGAAACCGTGTATCCTAGCCGTCCTAGGAGCCGTGAGGTGCAGCTCCAACGCCTACAAGACACCTTACATTAAGTGGGAGATTGTAATAGGACAAGAGAATTGGTGACGCACACTTGTCTCGGACAAGTGGGAGATTGTTGGAAAATGTGTCCTCAACAATAGTGCGATCACATGATTTAATATCATAATTAAATCTCATATAAAGAATACGTAAGGGATGATTCATTTATATAGTCAACTGATCAACATTAATCGGTAACGATTGGCTTGCTAGAGTTTGACGTTACTGTCGTGGGACGGTGGTGGTCAGTTGATCCCTTAAGGTCACACCTAAAGGATGATGCCCTTATCTGTAAAGTTGATTAATTGTATGACGATACAAGTTGATCAATTCCTTAAAATTGAACAATTCATTTGTGAGAGAGAATATATTTATCTTATTGTAATGGGATTAAATAAGATTTATTTTAGTAATAAAAATGCTTTATTTCTAAAATTGTTTATTGTTTGAGAAACAATAGAGATAAGAATGAATGGTTGATTATAATTACAAGATGTTGTGAATTATAATTAAATTACCCGTTTTATTTATTGATCAAGTATCACTAGTCAATTTGTTGAATGTAATTTAATTAATTTATAAAAATGATATTTATGTGATAAATATGCATTAAATTAATTAATAACATGTAACATACTACAGGTGACATATTGTGTGACAAATGACAAATTGACAAAATAAAATGGTAGTCCATTTTATGTTAAATGGACCGAAATATTGGTAGTGTAGGGTGTTGGGATGATATTATTTTATTAGTAAAATTAGACATCATCATGGCTAGAAAAGACTAGCTTACACACCTATTGGATGGTAAAGAGAAAAAGTGAAAAGCAAGATGCCAATTTTGGCTCTTTTCTCTTGTTCCCACCGGTTGCACTACTCTCTTTTAAGAGAGTTTTGTTCTCTTATTATTGATACTACACTACCATTATTCATTGACATGCAAAATGCTTACCTCTCACATATTTCTTACTTCATCTTTCTCTAAAACTTGAGAAATGATGATCCAATTTGTTCAACAAGATTACTAATATTATTAGTGTAATATATGAGTATTAGTAATCAATTTTAAGGTAAACTACTAAACAAATATCTAGCACATATTATTTAGTAGAGATAAGGGATAATCTTGGGTGCAATCAAGAGGAGTGGCTTCTATACTTGAAGTCTTTGAAGGATCATCCTAATATTCATCATAGCTCAAGAACAAGTGAAGGTAGGAGACCTTACTTGTGCCCATAAATCCGAAATTTACAATGTAAGGGACATTGTTTTCTTATAAATCTTTCCTTTTGTTATGCATGCACTAGATCTAAACAACAAATAATTAACAAGTTAATTAGTTCACTATTAGAGGAGTCTAATAATAGGTATATGAACCTTACAAGTGGTATCAGAGCATAGGATGTTGCATGCATAATCGGTTATTGTTTTTCCGAGTTAAAAAGTTAACATATAAAACTAAAAATTTGTGATTTATAAGTATAAGCCACGAAATCATCATGCATGTTATATATTATGGTCCTAAAATGTTTTTATGTCATTTTTATGATTTATGGAAATTTATTGCTCATTTTAATGATTTTTGGTCATTTTATTACATTTTTATGACTAAAATGGGAATTAAAATGCTAAAAATAGTTAAACTTATTCTCTGACCTTGAAACTTTTATATGACTTCACATGCATATTTTACAAGTTGTGTGTAAAATCTCGTATTAATTGGATTAATATTGCATGATTTATGATTTTTGTGAGATAAAAATGGATTAAAAGAGGTAAAATGGTTAAAAATAGTTAAATTTCGAATTGGGCCATGAAACTTTAATATGTTGTCACATGGATAATTTGAAGAGTGTATGTAAATTTTTAGATTAAATGATCTCATTTAGCATGATTTATGAATTTTTAGTGTAAAAATGGCAAAAATAGTGACTATTTTAGCATAAATACCTAAAACGAATTTCCTGGCATGAGAAAATTATTTTAGGTTGCATAAATATCCCACTAATCAGATCTAAAGTTGTAAAGTTGATTGGATTAATTTTTGGATACTTTAGATGTTTTATGAGATAAAACCGATGAAATGCAACTATATTTTCTCAAAATTAATTCGAAAATTTTAACCAAGATTTTTGACATTATGAGTGTCATGGAATTATTCCAGTATGTTCAAAAATTTAAAATTCAAACTTTGAAATTTTTATAAATTAATTTGGATTTATTTCATAACAAGTTAATTAGTTCACTATTAGAGGAGTCTAATAATAGGTATATGAACCTTACAATTGTGACTCGTTCTGTGAAACAATTGTCCATGTTTATTAGTCATTGTAATTCGTTGTTTGAACCATTTGTCCTTGTTTATTAGTCACTGTTACTCGTTGTGTAAACATTTGTCCATGTTTATTAGTCACTGTGACTCGTTGTGTTAATAATTTATCCTTGTTATTGTGACTCGTCGTGTGAACCAATTGTCCTTGTTCATTAGTCATTGTGACTCGTTGTGTGAAGCATTTGTCCATGGTTATTAGTCATTGTGACTAGTTGTATCAACCGTTTGTCCTTGTTATTGTGAGTCATTATGTGAACTAATTTTTCTTGTTCATTAGTCCTTGTGACTCGTTGTGTGAAGCATTTGTCCATGTTTATTAGTCTTTGTGACTCGTTGTATGAAGCATTTGTCCATGTTTATTAGTCATTGTGACTCGTTGTGTGAAGCATTTGTCCATCTTTTTAGTCATTGTGACTCCTTGTGTGAATAATTTATCCTTGTCATTGTTACTCGTTGTGTCAACCAATTATCTTTGTTCATTAGTCATTGTGACTCGTTGTGTGAACCATTTTTCTTTGTTCATTTCTCATTGTGACTCGTTGTGTGAACCATTTGTCCTTGTTTATTAGTCATTGCTACTCGATGTGTGAAACATTTGTCCATGTTTATTAGTCATTGTGACTCGTTGTGTTAATAATTTATCCTTATTATTGTGACTCGTTGTGTGAACCAATTGTCCTTGTTCATTAGTCATTGTGACTCGTTGTGTGAAGCATTTGTCCATGTTTATTAGTCATTGTGACTCGGTGTGTGAATAATTTATCCTTGTCATTGTGATTCGTTGTGTGAACCATTTGTCCTTCTTTATTAGTCATTATTACTCGTTGTATGAAGCATTTGTCCATGTTTATTTGTCATTGTGACTCGTTGTGTTAATAATTTATCCTTGTTATTGCGACCCGTTGTGTCAACCAATTGTCCTTGTTCATTAGTCATTGTGACTCGTTGTGTGAACCATTTGTCCATGTTTATTAGTCACTGTGAATCCTTGTGTGAATAATTTATCCTTGTCATTGTGACTCGTTGTGTCAACAAATTGTCCCTGTTCATTAGTCATTTTGACTCGTTGTGTGAACCATTTGTCCTTGTTTATTAGACATTGTGACTCATTGTGTGAACCATTTGTCCTTGTTCATTTGTCATTGTGACTCGTTGTGAGAAACATTTGTCCATGTTTATTAGTCATTGTGACTCGTTCTGTGAAACAATTGTCGATGTTTATAAGTCATTGTGACTCGTTGTCTGAACCATTTGTCCTTGTTTATTAGTCATTGTTACTCGTTGTGTTAATAATTTATCGTTGTTATTGCGACCCGTTGTGTCAACCAATTGTCCTTGTTCATTAGTCATTGTGACTCGTTGTCTGAACCATTTGTCCTTGTTTATTAGTCATTGTTACTCGTTGTGTTAATAATTTATCGTTGTTATTGCGACCCGTTGTGTCAACCAATTGTCCTTGTTCATTAGTCATTGTGACTCGTTGTGTGAACCATTTGTCCATGTTTATTAGTCACTGTGAATCCTTGTGTGAATAATTTATCCTTGTCATTGTGACTCGTTGTGTCAACAAATTGTCCCTGTTCATTAGTCATTTTGACTCGTTGTGTGAACCATTTGTCCTTGTTTATTAGACATTGTGACTCATTGTGTGAACCAATTGTCCTTGTTCATTAGTCATTGTGACTGTTGTGTGAAGCATTTGTCCATGTTTATTAGTCATTGTGACTCGTTGTATGAAGCATTTGTCCATGTTTATTAGTCATTGTGACTCGTTGTGTGAATAATTTATCCTTGTCATTGTGACTCATTGTGTGAACCATTTGTCCTTGTTTATTGGTCATTGAGACTCGTTGTGTGAAACATTTCTCCATCTTTATTAGTCATTGTGACTCGATGTGTGAACCAATTGTCCTTGTTCATTAGTCATTGTGACTCGTTGTGTGAAGCATTTGTCCATGTTTATTAGTCATTGTGACTCGTTGTGTGATGCATTTGTCCATCTTTTTAGTCATTGTGACTCCTTGTGTGAATAATTTATCCTTGTCATTGTGACTCATTTTGTCAACCAATTGTCTTTGTTCATTAATCATTGTGACTCGTTGTGTGAACCAATTGTCCATGTTTATTAGTCATTGCAATTCGTTGTGTGAACCATTTGTCCTTGTTTATTAGTCATTGTTACTCGTTGTGTCAACCAATTATCTTTGTTCATTAGTCATTGTGACTCGTTGTGTGAACCATTTTTCTGTGAACCATTTTTCTTTGTTCATTTCTCATTGTGACTCGTTGTGTGAACCATTTGTCCTTGTTTATTAGTCATTGTTACTCGTTGTGTGAAACATTTGTCCATGTTTATTAGTCATTGTGACTCCTTGTGTTAATAATTTATCCTTGTTATTGTGACTCGTTGTGTCAACCAATTATCTTTGTTCATTAGTCATTGTGACTCGTTGTGTGAACCATTTTTCTTTGTTCATTTCTCATTGTGACTCGTTGTGTGAACCATTTGTCCTTGTTTATTAGTCATTGTTACTCGATGTGTGAAACATTTGTCCATGTTTATTAGTCATTGTGAGTCGTTGTGTTAATAATTTATCCTTATTATTGTGACTCGTTGTGTGAACCAATTGTCCTTGTTCATTAGTCATTGTGACTCGTTGTGTGAAGCATTTGTCCATGTTTATTAGTCATTGTGACTCGGTGTGTGAATAATTTATCCTTGTCATTGTGATTCGTTGTGTGAACCATTTGTCCTTCTTTATTAGTCATTATTACTCGTTGTATGAAGCATTTGTCCATGTTTATTTGTCATTGTGACTCGTTGTGTTAATAATTTATCCTTGTTATTGCGACCCGTTGTGTCAACCAATTGTCCTTGTTCATTAGTCATTGTGACTCGTTGTGTGAACCATTTGTCCATGTTTATTAGTCATTGTGACTCGTTGTGTGAATAATTTATCCTTGTCATTGTGACTCGTTGTGTCAACAAATTGTCCCTGTTCATTAGTCATTTTGACTCGTTGTGTGAACCATTTGTCCTTGTTTATTAGACATTGTGACTCATTGTGTGAACCATTTGTCCTTGTTCATTTGTCATTGTGACTCGTTGTGAGAAACATTTGTCCATGTTTATTAGTCATTGTGACTCGTTCTGTGAAACAATTGTCGATGTTTATTAGTCATTGTGACTCGTTGTCTGAACCATTTGTCCTTGTTTATTAGTCATTGTTACTCGTTGTGTGAAACATTTGTCCATGTTTATTAGTCATTGTGACTCGTTATGTTAATAATTTATCCTTGTTATTGAGACTCGTTGTGTGAACCAATTGTGCTTGTTCATTAGTCATTGTGACTCGTTGTGTGAAGCATTTGTCCATGGTTATTAGTCATTGTGACTAGTTGTATCAACCTTTTGCCTTGTTATTGTGACTCATTGTGTGAACTAATTTTCCTTGTTCATTAGTCATTGTGACTCGTTGTGTGAAACATTTGTCCATATTTATTAGTCATTGTGACTCGTTGTGTGAAACACTTGTCCATGTTTATTCGTCTTAGTGACTCGTTTTGTGAACCAATTGTCCTTGTTCATTAGTCATTGTGACTGTTGTGTGAAGCATTTGTCCATGTTTATTAGTCATTGTGACTCGTTGTATGAAGCATTTGTCCATGTTTATTAGTCATTGTGACTCGTTGTGTGAATAATTTATCCTTGTCATTGTGACTCATTGTGTGAACCATTTGTCCTTGTTTATTGGTCATTGAGACTCGTTGTGTGAAACATTTCTCCATCTTTATTAGTCATTGTGACTCGATGTGTGAACCAATTATCCTTGTTCATTAGTCATTGTGACTCGTTGTGTGAAGCATTTGTCCATGTTTATTAGTCATTGTGACTCGTTGTGTGATGCATTTGTCCATCTTTTTAGTCATTGTGACTCCTTGTGTGAATAATTTATCCTTGTCATTGTGACTCGTTTTGTCAACCAATTGTCTTTGTTCATTAATCATTGTGACTCGTTGTGTGAACCATTTGTCCTTGTTCATTTGTCATTGTGACTCGTTGTGTGAAACATTTGTCCTTGTAAATTTTGAGATTAAATGATCTCATTTAGCATGATTTATGAATTTTTAGTGTAAAAATGGCATAAATAGTGACTATTTTAGCATAAATAGCTAAAACGAATTTCCTGGCATGAGAAAATTATTTTAGGTTGCATAAATATCCCACTAATCAGATCTAAAGTTGTAAAGTTGATTGGATTAATTTTTGGATACTTTAGATATTTTATGAGATAAAACCGATAAAATGCAACTATATTTTCTCAAAATTAATTCGAAAATTTTAACCAAGATTTTTGACATTATGAGTGTCATGGAATTATTCCAGTATGTTCAAAAATTTAAAATTCAAACTTTGAAATTTTTATAAATTAATTTGGATTTATTTCATAACAAGTTAATTAGTTCACTATTAGAGAAGTCTATTAATAGGTATATGAACCTTACAATTGTGACTCGTTCTGTGAAACAATTGTCCATGTTTATTAGTCATTGTAATTCGTTGTGTGAACCATTTGTCCTTGTTTATTAGTCATTGTTACTCGTTGTGTCAACCAATTATCTTTGTTCATTAGTCATTGTGACTCGTAGTGTGAACCATTTTTCTTTGTTCATTTCTCATTGTGACTCGTTGTGTGAACCATTTGTCCTTGTTTATTAGTCATTGTTACTCGTTGTGTGAAACATTTGTCCATGTTTATTAGTCATTGTGACTCCTTGTGTTAATAATTTATCCTTGTTATTGTGACTCGTTGTGTGAACCAATTGTCCTTGTTCATTAGTCATTGTGACTCGTTGTGTGAAGCATTTGTCCATGTTTATTAGTCATTGTTACTCGGTGTGTGAATAATTTATCCTTGTCATTGTGATTCGTTGTGTGAACCATTTGTCCTTCTTTATTAGTCATTATTACTCGTTGTATGAAGCATTTGTCCATGTTTATTTGTCATTGTGACTCGTTGTGTTAATAATTTATCCTTGTTATTGCGACTCGTTGTGTCAACCAATTGTCCTTGTTCATTAGTCATTGTGACTCATTGTGTGAACCATTTGTCCATGTTTATTAGTCACTGTGAATCCTTGTGTGAATAATTTATCCTTGTCATTGTGACTCGTTGTGTCAACAAATTGTCCCTGTTCATTAGTCATTTTGACTCGTTGTGTGAACCATTTGTCTTTGTTTATAAGTCATTGTGACTCATTGTGTGAACCATTTGTCCTTGTTCATTTGTCATTGTGACTCGTTGTGTGAAACATTTCTCCCTCTTTATTAGTCATTGTGACTCGATGTGTGAACCAATTGTCCTTGTTCATTAGTCATTGTGACTCGTTGTGTGAAGCATTTGTCCATGTTTATTAGTCATTGTGACTCGTTGTGCGATGCATTTGTCTATCTTTTTAGTCATTGTGACTCCTTGTGTGAATAATTTATCCTTGTCATTGTGACTCGTTTTGTCAACCAATTGTCTTTGTTCATTAATCATTGTGACTCGTTGTGTGAAACATTTGTCCTTGTTTATTAGTCATTGTTAGTCATTGTGACTCGTTGTGTGAGACATTTGTCCATGTTTATTAGTCATTGTGGCTCGTTGTGTGAACCATTTGTCTTTGTTTATTAGTCATTGTTACTCGTTGTGTGAACCATTTGTCCTTGTTTATTAGTCATTGTTACTCGTTGTGTGAAGCATTTGTCCATGTTTATCAGTCATTGTGACTCGTTGTGTTAATAATCTATCCTTGTTATTGTGACTCGTTGTGTCAACAAATTTTCCCTGTTCATTAGTCATTGTGACTCGTTGTGTGAAGCATTTGTCCTTGTTTATTAGTCATTGTGAGTCGGAGTGTGAATAATTTATCCTTGTCATTGTGATTCGTTGTGTGAACCATTTGTCCTTGTTTATTAGTCATTGTGACTCGTTGTGTGAAGCATTTGTCCATGGTTATTAGTCATTGTGACTAGTTGTATCAACCTTTTGTCCTTGTTATTGTGACTCATTGTGTGAACTAATTTTCCTTGTTCATTAGTCATTGTGACTCGTTGTGTGAAACATTTGTCCATGTTTATTAGTCATTGTGACTCGTTGTGTGAAGCCTTTGTCCATGTTAATTAGTCTTTGTGACTCGTTTTGTGAACCAATTGTCCTTGTTCATTAGTCATTGTGACTGTTGTGTGAAGCATTTGTCCATGTTTATTAGTCATTGTGACTCGTTGTATGAAGCATTTGTCCATGTTTATTAGTCATTGTGACTCGTTGTGTGAAACATTTCTCCATCTTTATTAGTCATTGTGACTCGTTGTGTCAACCAATTGTCTTTGTTAATTAGTCATTGTGACTCGTTGTGTGAACCATTTTTCTTTGTTCATTTCTCATTGTGACTCGTTGTGTGAAACATTTGTCCTTGTTTATTACTCATTGTTAGTCATTGTGACTCGTTGTGTGAAACATTTGTCCATGTTTATTAGTCATTATGGCTCGTTGTGTGAAGCATTTGTCTTTGTTTATTAGTCATTGTTACTCGTTGTGTGAACCATTTGTCCTTGTTTATTAGTCATTATTACTCGTTGTGTGAATCATTTGTCCATGTTTATTAGTCATTGTGACTCGTTGTGTTAATAATTTATCCTTGTTATTGTGACTCGTTGTGTCAACCAATTGTCCTTGTTCATTAGTCATTGTGATTCGTTGTGTGAACCATTTGTCCTTGTTTATTAGTCATTGTGACTCATTGTGTGAACCATTTGTCCTTGTTCATTTGTCATTGTGACTCGTTGTGTGAAACAATTGTCCATGTTTATTAGTCATTGTGACTCGTTGTATGAACCATTTGTTCTGTTTTATTAGTCATTGTTACTAGCTCGTTGTGTGAACCATTTGTCCATGTTTATTAGTCATTGTGACTCGTTGTGTGAAACATTTGTCCATGTTTATTAGTCATTGTGACTCGTTGTGTGAACCAATTGTCCGTGTTCATTAGTCATTGTGACTCGTTGTGTGAAGCATTTGTCAATGTTTATTAGTCATTGTGACTCGTTGTGTGAAGCATTTGTCCATGTTTATTTGTCATTGTGACTCCTTGTGTGAATAATTTATCCTTGTCATTGTGACTCGTTGTGCCAACCAATTGTCCTGTTCATTTCATTTGTCATTGTGACTCGTTGTGTGAACCATTTGTCCTTGTTTATTAGTCATTGTGACTCATTGTGTGAACCATTTGTCCTTGTTCATTTGTCATTGTGACTCGTTGTGTGAAACATTTGTCCATGTTTATTAGTCATTGTGACTCGTTGTGTGAAACAATTGTCCATGTTTATAAGTCATTGTGACTCGTTGTGTGAACCATTTGTCCTTGTTTATTAGTCATTGTTACTCGTTGTATGAAGCATTTGTCCATGTTTATTAGTCATTGTGAGTCGTTGTGTTAATAATTTATCCTTCTTATTGTGACTCGTTGTGTGAACCAATTGTCCTTGCTCATTAGTCATTGTGACTCGTTGTGTGAATCATTTGTCTATGTTTATCAGTCATTGTGACTCGGTGTGTGAATAATTTATCGTTGTCATTGTGATTCGTTGTGTGAACCATTTGTCCTTGTTTATTAGTCATTGTGACTCGTTGTGTGAAGCATTTGTCCATGGTTATTAGTCATTGTGACTCGTTGTATCAACCTTTTGTCCTGGTTATTGTGACTCATTGTGTGAACTAATTTTCCTTGTTCATTAGTTATTGTGACTTGTTGTGTGAAACATTTGTCCATGTTTATTAGTCATTGTGACTCGTTGTGTGAAGCATTTGTCCATGTTTATTAGTCTTTGTGACTCGTTTTGTGAACCAATTGTCCTTGTTCATTAGTCATTGTGACTGTTGTTTGATCATTTGTCCATGTTTATTAGTCATTGTGGCTCGTTGTGTGAAGCATTTGTCTTTGTTTATTAGTCATTGTTACTCGTTGTGTGAACCATTTGTCCTTGTTTATTAGTCATTATTACTCGTTGTGTGAATCATTTGTCCATGTTTATTAGTCATTGTGACTCGTTGTGTTAATAATTTATCCTTGTTATTGTGACTCGTTGTGTCAACCAATTGTCCTTGTTCATTAGTCATTGTGATTCGTTGTGTGAACCATTTGTCCTTGTTTATTAGTCATTGTGACTCATTGTGTGAACCATTTGTCCTTGTTCATTTGTCATTGTGACTCGTTGTGTGAAACAATTGTCCATGTTTATTAGTCATTGTGACTCGTTGTATGAACCATTTGTTCTGTTTTAATAGTCATTGTTACTAGCTCGTTGTGTGAACCATTTGTCCATGTTTATTAGTCATTGTGACTCGTTGTGTGAAACATTTGTCCATGTTTATTAGTCATTGTGACTCGTTGTGTAAACCAATTGTCCGTGTTCATTAGTCATTGTGACTCGTTGTGTGAAGCATTTGTCAATGTTTATTAGTCATTGTGACTCGTTGTGTGAAGCATTTGTCCATGTTTATTTGTCATTGTGACTCCTTGTGTGAATAATTTATCCTTGTCATTGTGACTCGTTGTGCCAACCAATTGTCCCTGTTCATTTGTCATTGTGACTCGTTGTGTGAACCATTTGTCCTTGTTTATTAGTCATTGTGACTCATTGTGTGAACCATTTGTCCTTGTTCATTTGTCATTGTGACTCGTTGTGTGAAACATTTGTCCATGTTTATTAGTCATTGTGACTCGTTGTGTGAAACAATTGTCCATGTTTATTAGTCATTGTGACTCGTTGTGTGAACCATTTGTCCTTGTTTATTAGTCTTGTTACTCGTTGTATGAAGCATTTGTCCATGTTTATTAGTCATTGTGAGTCGTTGTGTTAATAATTTATCCTTCTTATTGTGACTCGTTGTGTGAACCAATTGTCCTTGCTCATTAGTCATTGTGACTCGTTGTGTGAATCATTTGTCTATGTTTATCAGTCATTGTGACTCGGTGTGTGAATAATTTATCGTTGTCATTGTGATTCGTTGTGTGAACCATTTGTCCTTGTTTATTAGTCATTGTGACTCGTTGTGTGAAGCATTTGTCCATGTTTATTAGTCTTTGTGACTCGTTTTGTGAACCAATTGTCCTTGTTCATTAGTCATTGTGACTGTTGTTTGATCATTTGTCCATGTTTATTAGTCATTGTGACTCGTTGTATGAAGCATTTGTCCATGTTTATTAGTCATTGTGACTCGTTGTGTGAATAATTTATCCTTGTCATTGTGACTCATTGTGTGAACCATTTGTCCTTGTTTATTAGTCATTGTTACTCGTTGTGTGAAACATTTGTCCATGTTTATTAGTCATTGTGACTCGTTATGTTAATAATTTATCCTTGTTATTGTGACTCGTTGTGTGAACCAATTGTCCTTGTTCATTAGTCAATGTGACTCGTTGTGTGAAGCATTTGTCCATGGTTATTAGTCATTGTGACAAGTTGTATCAACCTTTTGTCCTTGTTATTGTGACTCATTGTGTGAACTAATTTTCCTTGTTCATTAGTCATTGTGACTCGTTGTGTGAAACATTTGTCCATATTTATTAGTCATTGTGACTCGTTGTGTGAAACACTTGTCCATGTTTATTAGTCTTAGTGACTCGTTTTGTGAACCAATTGTCCTTGTTCATTAGTCATTGTGACTGTTGTGTGAAGCATTTGTCCATGTTTATTAGTCATTGTGACTCGTTGTATGAAGCATTTGTCTATGTTTATTAGTCATTGTGACTCGTTGTGTGAATAATTTATCCTTGTCATTGTGACTCATTGTGTGAACCATTTGTCCTTGTTTATTGGTCATTATGACTCGTTGTGTGAAACATTTCTCCATCTTTATTAGTCATTGTGACTCGATGTGTGAACCAATTGTCCTTGTTCATTAGTCATTGTGACTCGTTGTGTGAAGCATTTGTCCATGTTTATTAGTCATTGTGACTCGTTGTGTGATGCATTTGTCCATCTTTTTAGTCATTGTGACTCCTTGTGTGAATAATTTATCCTTGTCATTGTGACTCGTTTTGTCAACCAATTGTCTTTGTTCATTAATCATTGTGACTCGTTGTGTGAACCATTTGTCCTTGTTCATTTGTCATTGTGACTCGTTGTGTGAAACATTTGTCCTTGTTTATTAGTCATTGCTAGTCATTGTGACTCGTTGTGTGAAACATTTGTCCATGTTTATTAGTCATTGTGGCTCGTTGTGTGAACCATTTGCTTTGTTTATTAGTCATTGTTACTCGTTGTGTGAACCATTTGTCCTTGTTTATTAGTCATTGTTACTTGCTGTGTGAAGCATTTGTCCATGTTTATCAGTCATTGTGACTCGTTGTGTTTATAATCTATCCTTGTTATTGTGACTCGTTGTGTCAACAAATTTTCCCTGTTCATTAGTCATTGTGACTTGTTGTGTGAAGCATTTTTCCTTGTTTATTAGTCATTGTGACTCGGAGTGTGAATAATTTATCCTTGTCATTGTGATTCGTTGTGTGAACCATTTGTCCTTGTTTATTAGTCATTGTGACTCGTTGTGTGAAGCATTTGTCCATGGTTATTAGTCATTGTGACTAGTTGTATCAACCTTTTGTCCTTGTTATTATGACTCATTGTGTGAACTAATTTTCCTTGTTCATTAGTCATTGTGACTCGTTGTGTGAAACATTTGTCCATGTTTATTAGTCATTGTGACTCGTTGTGTGAAGCCTTTGTCCATGTTAATTAGTCTTTGTGACTCGTTTTGTGAACCAATTGTCCTTGTTCATTAGTCATTGTGACTGTTGTGTGAAGCATTTGTCCATGTTTATTAGTCATTGTGACTCGTTGTATGAAGCATTTGTCCATGTTTATTAGTCATTGTGACTCGTTGTGTGAAACATTTCTCCATCTTTATTAGTCATTGTGACTCGTTGTGTCAACCAATTGTCTTTGTTAATTAGTCATTGTGACTCGTTGTGTGAACCATTTTTCTTTGTTCATTTCTCATTGTGACTCGTTGTGTGAAACATTTGTCCTTGTTTATTAGTCATTGTTAGTCATTGTGACTCGTTGTGTGAAACATTTGTCCATGTTTATTAGTCATTGTGGCTCGTTGTGTGAAGCATTTGTCGTTGTTTATTAGTCATTGTTACTCGTTGTGTGAACCATTTGTCCTTGTTTATTAGTCATTGTTACTCGTTGTGTGAATCATTTGTCCATGTTTATTAGTCATTGTGACTCGTTGTGTTAATAATTTATCCTTGTTATTGTGACTCGTTGTGTCAACCAATTGTCCTTGTTCATTAGTCATTGTGATTCGTTGTGTGAACCATTTGTCCTTGTTTATTAGTCATTGTGACTCATTGTGTGAACCATTTGTCCTTGTTCATTTGTCATTGTGACTCGTTGTGTGAAACAATTGTCCATGTTTATTAGTCATTGTGACTCGTTATATGAACCATTTGTTCTTGTTTATTAGTCATTGTTACTAGCTCGTTGTGTGAACCATTTGTCCATGTTTATTAGTCATTGTGACTCGTTGTGTGAAACATTTGTCCATGTTTATTAGTCATTGTGACTCGTTGTGTGAACCAATTGTCCGTGTTCATTAGTTATTGTGACTCGTTGTGTGAAGCATTTGTCAATGTTTATTAGTCAATGTGACTCGTTGTGTGAAGCATTTGTCCATGGTTATTAGTCATTGTGACAAGTTGTATCAACCTTGTGACACCCCGCGATAAAGCGGAAAATATAACTAATAAATTAATGCGGAATTTAGTGAGACTTTGAAAACTTTTAAATTACTAACTAAGGATTAGCACGCGGGTGCCACTAACGAAAAGAAACAAATACTACGATAGACAGATTTAGGTTATTACAACCCAAGTCTAGAAAGCGGGGAAAAGATATCCCACGAATAAACAAATAAAGGGTTTCTAAATTAGAACTAAGGTCCGAGGGTTTAGTTCTCGCTAGCCCACACGTCTTCCCCACGTAAGCATCTTCACCACCTGTCATTCATGTAAACATGAACGCCACAGTCAGTGGGGAGTAACTCAAGGTTCTCCCAGCCACAATATGTCGAAAAGCAGGTAACAAACAACACTAAATCAAACATATTAATCACGCAACATATGTGAACCATAAAGAATAAGGAGATATAATGAACAATCATGGTGAAACAGGCATAATACTTTCTTAATAGAATAGGCACGGTACATGAGGATGAATGTACGATCGAGGAATAGAATCACCAAGTCAACCCACTCATGTGGACACGACTCAACAAGTGAAAGACATATACTTAGTATGAACTCAAACAAGACAACCCTCTAGACTCCAACCTCTTGGTAGGACGACGATCATAATACGGTCCTAGTCTAAACCTGGCCAGACTCTCGGGATGGACGACACCCGATTCGACAAACGATACCAAATCGTATCCAAGACTCGAAATATGGTACACCTAACCGTGCCCGACAGTCGAGTAACCCCAAATCGGAACCTTGTCACCTAACCGTGACCCCTGGTCCGAAGAGGCGGAAGGAAAAATAGCCCAACTCGGAAACAATGGCACCTAACCGTGACCCAATGTCCGAGGGCAAATAAATGAGGAATGTCAAGTAGTCACACAATGTAAAATGTCACACTTGAGTCACAATAGGAGTAAGAATGATCATGCAAGCATCATATGATACGGGACCCTTAATGTCACATTCATACTCATGGCTTGCATCTCACCATGAGTACAGATGGGAACATTAATCCCAACGATCATATCGCAACTAGAGGGCTTATAGCTCACCCCTAGTATCCGATAGGACCAAGACTCTCACAATAGAACAATACAAGGCATTATCAAGAATATGACCCGTCACAAATAATTATTTAACAATAATCATCTCATACTTGTCTTATGCAAATAAATATTTCACCTTATAATTTATCATGCCGGTTAAGTAAAATATAAAGAGTGATAATGAATAATTTACGTCATGTGAAATTTACGAAATAAAGTGTGACCAAGCCCAGACGACCCATTTATGAGCCCAATAAACAAACTATAAGAAGCCCAATAATTGAGTCACATTAAGTCCAACAACAAGACATATTTAACCCAACACATTACTCATGTAAAATCCAACTATTAAACCATGTGAAGCCCAACAAGTTGATCATGTGAAACCCAAGCATTTGATCATGTGAAGTCCAATAATTTACTCATGTAAAGCCCAAACAAGTTAGTGACTACAATTTATCAAAAATGTGGGAGAAGGGGAAATAAGGGATATGCTCTCGCCCTTAACCGTGACCAACCCAAGTCACTAAGCGTGGCCAACACCACGTCCAACCAACCGTGGCCGACACCACGC
The DNA here is from genome assembly GCF_048544455.1 of Silene latifolia. NCBI lineage: Eukaryota > Viridiplantae > Streptophyta > Magnoliopsida > Caryophyllales > Caryophyllaceae > Silene > Silene latifolia. The sequence goes on from NC_133531.1 coordinate 50,446,356, forward strand.
CCACGGCCGACTCCGCCAGACCCCATGATCACCTCACAACCACCACAACTTCTCTAAATCGCAACATCAAAGGGTGAATAACGAAGTAAATGCACAAGTATTTATATATGTATGAGACGGAAATTCGATAGATTGCAATTACCCACAACTCGAATTCTTACCACCCAAAAACCAGCCTGACACAGCCCCTAAACAACCTGTAAAAGACCACCCAAAACACCACTCACGGCTGTCCAAACGGGTTGCAAACAGGCGCCCAAAACAGGGGCAAGCATGGTCCCAAATCTGGGTTTTCAAGCGGGAAAAATCAAGTGTACATGTGTGACGATATTAATCATGGAGATACAGGCAGGAAAGAGGGGCGAGAAGACAGCTAAGAAAACCGGGAATCAAATAGAGTAGAGCATCCCAGTAGTGCGCATTTTCAGACGGGAAATGAAAGGCAATTTCGAGACGGAAACAGACACGACTATACATGGATAACCCCACATACCTTACCATAGCCACACTCGACAAAACCAGGATTTAACGCTTGTTGTAAACACCCGTCCTTTTGAGACGGAAAGCGCACTCGAATCGACAACCCCAAACCCGTCTGTCACGGTTCCAACACAACACCGACAGTCCATTTCAGAAAGTAAAATAAGACAGAAAATTTACCATACCAATGAGGTAGTTAAAGAATCGAACTTTAGCAGAAAAGAACATATAAAAACGACCCCTAAGACAGAAATTCTCGACATTTGTCGAGTAACCTATCACCGTTACCTTATCCTCGCAAATTCCAGAGTAAGAAGGTCCAAAACACGAGCCTACCCTCAGTCTTCAACTAAAAGTGAAGAAAAACGAGTAACAAGAGTCACGAACCGAGTTTGTAACAAATCGCCCATTTCGAAAATTCAACAAAGTTAAGACTTTCTTACCTAGAAATGAAGAGGGAGAAGAGAGGAAGCCAATGGTGCAAGAATCATTAAATTTGGTTGAGAAATGAGGGAGATAACGGAGGTTGAAGGAGGCGGAAATGGTGGTTGGCGATGGATTGTTTCTTGCCTGCGTTGCGTTTTGTTATTGTTCTTCTTTGTTTTACGAGAAAAAAGAAGAAGAAGGGAAATGGGGGGTGGGTCATCCCGACCAACTACACTATATATATAATAATAATAATAATAATAATAATAATAATAATAATAATAATAATAATAATAGGAGATATTTTGAATGTGTTGTTGGTTTTTAATTGGTCCAGATTAAAGTAGGTACAACATGAAATGTGACGATCTAAAGTTTAGACGGAAATTAAGACGGAGATTATGATTATTACAGTCATCATTATTATCCGACCAAAAATACGTATACATATATTATTATATAAATTGTGCCTTAAAAATATAATTTAATCGTACGTATTTTTATAAAAATGAGCTTTTGTATAATACGTTTATAAAAATCTTGTTTGACATAAAATTAATTAAATTGAACAATTCCAAAAATATTTAATAAAGTAATTCAAATGGCTTAATAAATTTTAAATGTCAAAATGGGAAATTCGCGGGTGTTACAATCCTTTTGTCCTTGTTATTGTGACTCATTGTGTGAACTAATTTTCCTTGTTCATTAGTCATTGTGACTCGTTGTGTGAAACATTTGTCCATATTTATTAGTCATTGTTACTCGTTGTGTGAAACACTTGTCCATGTTTATTAGTCTTAGTGACTCGTTTTGTGAACCAATTGTCCTTGTTCATTAGTCATTGTGACTGTTGTGTGAAGCATTTGTCCATGTTTATTAGTCATTGTGACTCGTTGTATGAAGCATTTGTCTATGTTTATTAGTCATTGTGACTCGTTGTGTGAAAAATTTATCCTTGTCATTGTGACTCATTGTGTGAACCATTTGTCCTTGTTTATTGGTCATTATGACTCGTTGTGTGAAACATTTCTCCATCTTTATTAGTCATTGTGACTCGATGTGTGAACCAATTGTCCTTGTTCATTAGTCATTGTGACTCGTTGTGTGAAGCATTTGTCCATGTTTATTAGTCATTGTGACTCGTTGTGTGATGCATTTGTCCATCTTTTTAGTCATTGTGACTCCTTGTGTGAATAATTTATCCTTGTCATTGTGACTCGTTTTGTCAACCAATTGTCTTTGTTCATTAATCATTGTGACTCGTTGTGTGAACCATTTGTCCTTGTTCATTTGTCATTGTGACTCGTTGTGTGAAACATTTGTCCTTGTTTATTAGTCATTGCTAGTCATTGTGACTCGTTGTGTGAAACATTTGTCCATGTTTATTAGTCATTGTGGCTCGTTGTGTGAACCATTTGTCTTTGTTTATTAGTCATTGTTACTCGTTGTGTGAACCATTTGTCCTTGTTTATTAGTCATTGTTACTTGCTGTGTGAAGCATTTGTCCATGTTTATCAGTCATTGTGACTCGTTGTGTTTATAATCTATCCTTGTTATTGTGACTCGTTGTGTCAACAAATTTTCCCTATTCATTAGTCATTGTGACTTGTTGTGTGAAGCATTTTTCCTTGTTTATTAGTCATTGTGACTCGGAGTGTGAATAATTTATCCTTGTCATTGTGATTCGTTGTGTGAACCATTTGTCCTTGTTTATTAGTCATTGTGACTCGTTGTGTGAAGCATTTGTCCATGGTTATTAGTCATTGTGACTAGTTGTATCAACCTTTTGTCCTTGTTATTGTGACTCATTGTGTGGACTAATTTTCCTTGTTCATTAGTCATTGTGACTCGTTGTGTGAAACATTTGTCCATGTTTATTAGTCATTGTGACTCGTTGTGTGAAGCCTTTGTCCATGTTAATTAGTCTTTGTGACTCGTTTTGTGAACCAATTGTCCTTGTTCATTAGTCATTGTGACTGTTGTGTGAAGCATTTGTCCATGTTTATTAGTCATTGTGACTCGTTGTATGAAGCATTTGTCCTTGTTTATTAGTCATTGTGACTCGTTGTGTGAAACATTTCTCCATCTTTATTAGTCATTGTGACTCGTTGTGTCAACCAATTGTCTTTGTTAATTAGTCATTGTGACTCGTTGTGTGAACCATTTTTCTTTGTTCATTTCTCATTGTGACTCGTTGTGTGAAACATTTGTCCTTGTTTATTAGTCATTGTTAGTCATTGTGACTCGTTGTGTGAAACATTTGTCCATGTTTATTAGTCATTGTGGCTCGTTGTGTGAAGCATTTGTCTTTGTTTATTAGTCATTGTTACTCGTTGTGTGAACCATTTGTCCTTGTTTATTAGTCATTGTTACTCGTTGTGTGAATCATTTGTCCATGTTTATTAGTCATTGTGACTCGTTGTGTTAATAATTTATCCTTGTTATTGTGACTCGTTGTGTCAACCAATTGTCCTTGTTCATTAGTCATTGTGATTCGTTGTGTGAACCATTTGTCCTTGTTTATTAGTCATTGTGACTCATTGTGTGAACCATTTGTCCTTGTTCATTTGTCATTGTGACTCGTTGTGTGAAACAATTGTCCATGTTTATTAGTCATTGTGACTCGCTATATGAACCATTTGTTCTTGTTTATTAGTCATTGTTACTAGCTCGTTGTGTGAACCATTTGTCCATGTTTATTAGTCATTGTGACTCGTTGTGTGAAACATTTGTCCATGTTTATTAGTCATTGTGACTCGTTGTGTGAACCAATTGTCCGTGTTCATTAGTTATTGTGACTCGTTGTGTGAAGCATTTGTCAATGTTTATTAGTCATTGTGACTCGTTGTGTGAAGCATTTGTCCATGTTTATTAGTCATTGTGACTCCTTGTGTGAATAATTTATCCTTGTCATTGTGACTCGTTGTGTCAACCAATTGTCCCTGTTCATTAGTCATTGTGACTCGTTGTGTGAACCATTTGTCCTTGTTCATTTGTCATTGTGACTCGTTGTGTGAACCATTTGTCCATGTTTATTAGTCATTGTGACTCGTTGTATGAAGCATTTGTCCATGTTTATTAGTCATTGTGACTCGTTGTGTGAATAATTTATCCTTGTCATTGTGACTCATTGTGTGAACCATTTGTCCTTGTTTATTAGTCATTGTTACTCGTTGTGTGAAACATTTGTCCATGTTTATTAGTCATTGTGACTCGTTGTGTTAATAATTTATCCTTGTTATTGTGACTCGTTGTGTGAACCAATTGTCCTTGTTCATTAGTCATTGTGACTCGTTGTGTGAAGCATTTGTCCTTGTTTATTAGTCATTGTGACTAGGTGTGTGAATAATTTATCCTTGTCATTGTGATTCGTTGTGTGAACCATTTGTCCTTGTTTATTAGTCATTGTGACTCGTTGTGTGAAGCATTTGTCCATGGTTATTAGTCATTGTGACTCGTTGTATCAACCTTTTGTCCTGGTTATTGTGACTCATTGTGTGAACTAATTTTCCTTGTTCATTAGTTATTGTGAATTGTTGTGTGAAACATTTGTCCATGTTTATTAGTCATTGTGACTCGTTGTGTGAAGCATTTGTCCATGTTTATTAGTCTTTGTGACTCGTTTTGTGAACCAATTGTCCTTGTTCATTAGTCATTGTGACTGTTGTTTGATCATTTGTCCATGTTTATTAGTCATTGTGACTCGTTGTATGAAGCATTTGTCCATGTTTATTAGTCATTGTGACTCGTTGTGTGAACCATTTGTCCTTGTTCATTTGTCATTGTGACTCGTTGTGTGAAACATTTGTCCTTGTTTATTAGTCATTGCTAGTCATTGTGACTCGTTGTGTGAAACATTTGTCCATGTTTATTAGTCATTGTGGCTCGTTGTGTGAACCATTTGTCTTTGTTTATTAGTCATTGTTACTCGTTGTGTGAACCATTTGTCCTTGTTTATTAGTCATTGTTACTCGCTGTGTGAAGCATTTGTCCATGTTTATCAGTCATTGTGACTCGTTGTGTTTATAATCTATCCTTGTTATTGTGACTCGTTGTGTCAACAAATTTTCCCTGTTCATTAGTCATTGTGACTTGTTGTGTGAAGCATTTGTCCTTGTTTATTAGTCATTGTGACTCGGAGTGTGAATAATTTATCCTTGTCATTGTGATTCGTTGTGTGAACCATTTGTCCTTGTTTATTAGTCATTGTGACTCGTTGTGTGAAGCATTTGTCCATGGTTATTAGTCATTGTGACTAGTTGTATCAACCTTTTGTCCTTGTTATTGTGACTCATTGTGTGAACTAATTTTCCTTGTTCATTAGTCATTGTGACTCGTTGTGTGAAACATTTGTCCATGTTTATTAGTCATTGTGACTCGTTGTGTGAAGCCTTTGTCCATGTTAATTAGTCTTTGTGACTCGTTTTGTGAACCAATTGTCCTTGTTCATTAGTCATTGTGACTGTTGTGTGAAGCATTTGTCCATGTTTATTAGTCATTGTGACTCGTTGTATGAAGCATTTGTCCATGTTTATTAGTCATTGTGACTCGTTGTGTGAAACATTTCTCCATCTTTATTAGTCATTGTGACTCGTTGTGTCAACCAATTGTCTTTGTTAATTAGTCATTGTGACTCGTTGTGTGAACCATTTTTCTTTGTTCATTTCTCATTGTGACTCGTTGTGTGAAACATTTGTCCTTGTTTATTAGTCATTGTTAGTCATTGTGACTCGTTGTGTGAAACATTTGTCCATGTTTATTAGTCATTGTGGCTCGTTGTGTGAAGCATTTGTCTTTGTTTATTAGTCATTGTTACTCGTTGTGTGAACCATTTGTCCTTGTTTATTAGTCATTGTTACTCGTTGTGTGAATCATTTGTCCATGTTTATTAGTCATTGTGACTCGTTGTGTTAATAATTTATCCTTGTTATTGTGACTCGTTGTGTCAACCAATTGTCCTTGTTCATTAGTCATTGTGATTCGTTGTGTGAACCATTTGTCCTTGTTTATTAGTCATTGTGACTCATTGTGTGAACCATTTGTCCTTGTTCATTTGTCATTGTGACTCGTTGTGTGAAACAATTGTCCATGTTTATTAGTCATTGTGACTCGTTATATGAACCATTTGTTCTTGTTTATTAGTCATTGTTACTAGCTCGTTGTGTGAACCATTTGTCCATGTTTATTAGTCATTGTGACTCGTTGTGTGAAACATTTGTCCATGTTTATTAGTCATTGTGACTCGTTGTGTGAACCAATTGTCCGTGTTCATTAGTTATTGTGACTCGTTGTGTGAAGCATTTGTCAATGTTTATTAGTCATTGTGACTCGTTGTGTGAAGCATTTGTCCATGTTTATTAGTCATTGTGGCTCCTTGTGTGAATAATTTATCCTTGTCATTGTGACTCGTTGTGTCAACCAATTGTCCCTGTTCATTAGTCATTGTGACTCGTTGTGTGAACCATTTGTCCTTGTTCATTTGTCATTGTGACTCGTTGTGTGAACCATTTGTCCATGTTTATTAGTCATTGTGACTCGTTGTATGAAGCATTTGTCCATGTTTATTAGTCATTGTGACTCGTTGTGTGAATAATTTATCCTTGTCATTGTGACTCATTGTGTGAACCATTTGTCCTTGTTTATTAGTCATTGTTACTCGTTGTGTGAAACATTTGTCCATGTTTATTAGTCATTGTGACTCGTTGTGTTAATAATTTATCCTTGTTATTGTGACTCGTTGTGTGAACCAATTGTCCTTGTTCATTAGTCATTGTGACTCGTTGTGTGAAACATTTGTCCATGTTTATTAGTCATTGTGACTCGTTGTGTGAAGCCTTTGTCCATGTTAATTAGTCTTTGTGACTCGTTTTGTGAACCAATTGTCCTTGTTCATTAGTCATTGTGACTGTTGTGTGAAGCATTTGTCCATGTTTATTAGTCATTGTGACTCGTTGTATGAAGCATTTGTCCATGTTTATTAGTCATTGTGACTCGTTGTGTGAAACATTTCTCCATCTTTATTAGTCATTGTGACTCGTTGTGTCAACCAATTGTCTTTGTTAATTAGTCATTGTGACTCGTTGTGTGAACCATTTTTCTTTGTTCATTTCTCATTGTGACTCGTTGTGTGAAACATTTGTCCTTGTTTATTAGTCATTGTTAGTCATTGTGACTCGTTGTGTGAAACATTTGTCCATGTTTATTAGTCATTGTGGCTCGTTGTGTGAAGCATTTGTCTTTGTTTATTAGTCATTGTTACTCGTTGTGTGAACCATTTGTCCTTGTTTATTAGTCATTGTTACTCGTTGTGTGAATCATTTGTCCATGTTTATTAGTCATTGTGACTCGTTGTGTTAATAATTTATCCTTGTTATTGTGACTCGTTGTGTCAACCAATTGTCCTTGTTCATTAGTCATTGTGATTCGTTGTGTGAACCATTTGTCCTTGTTTATTAGTCATTGTGACTCATTGTGTGAACCATTTGTCCTTGTTCATTTGTCATTGTGACTCGTTGTGTGAAACAATTGTCCATGTTTATTAGTCATTGTGACTCGTTATATGAACCATTTGTTCTTGTTTATTAGTCATTGTTACTAGCTCGTTGTGTGAACCATTTGTCCATGTTTATTAGTCATTGTGACTCGTTGTGTGAAACATTTGTCCATGTTTATTAGTCATTGTGACTCGTTGTGTGAACCAATTGTCCGTGTTCATTAGTTATTGTGACTCGTTGTGTGAAGCATTTGTCAATGTTTATTAGTCATTGTGACTCGTTGTGTGAAGCATTTGTCCATGTTTATTAGTCATTGTGGCTCCTTGTGTGAATAATTTATCCTTGTCATTGTGACTCGTTGTGTCAACCAATTGTCCCTGTTCATTAGTCATTGTGACTCGTTGTGTGAACCATTTGTCCTTGTTCATTTGTCATTGTGACTCGTTGTGTGAACCATTTGTCCATGTTTATTAGTCATTGTGACTCGTTGTATGAAGCATTTGTCCATGTTTATTAGTCATTGTGACTCGTTGTGTGAATAATTTATCCTTGTCATTGTGACTCATTGTGTGAACCATTTGTCCTTGTTTATTAGTCATTGTTACTCGTTGTGTGAAACATTTGTCCATGTTTATTAGTCATTGTGACTCGTTGTGTTAATAATTTATCCTTGTTATTGTGACTCGTTGTGTGAACCAATTGTCCTTGTTCATTAGTCATTGTGACTCGTTGTGTGAAGCATTTGTCCTTGTTTATTAGTCATTGTGACTAGGTGTGTGAATAATTTATCCTTGTCATTGTGATTCGTTGTGTGAACCATTTGTCCTTGTTTATTAGTCATTGTGACTCGTTGTGTGAAGCATTTGTCCATGGTTATTAGTCATTGTGACTCGTTGTATCAACCTTTTGTCCTGGTTATTGTGACTCATTGTGTGAACTAATTTTCCTTGTTCATTAGTTATTGTGACTTGTTGTGTGAAACATTTGTCCATGTTTATTAGTCATTGTGACTCGTTGTGTGAAGCATTTGTCCATGTTTATTAGTCTTTGTGACTCGTTTTGTGAACCAATTGTCCTTGTTCATTAGTCATTGTGACTGTTGTTTGATCATTTGTCCATGTTTATTAGTCATTGTGACTCGTTGTATGAAGCATTTGTCCATGTTTATTAGTCATTGTGACTCGTTGTGTGAATAATTTATCCTTGTCATTGTGACTCATTGTGTGAACCATTTGTCCTTGTTTATTAGTCATTGTTACTCGTTGTGTGAAACATTTGTCCATGTTTATTAGTCATTGTGACTCGTTATGTTAATAATTTATCCTTGTTATTGTGACTCGTTGTGTGAACCAATTGTCCTTGTTCATTAGTCATTGTGACTCGTTGTGTGAAGCATTTGTCCATGGTTATTAGTCATTGTGACTAGTTGTATCAACCTTTTGTCCTTGTTATTGTGACTCATTGTGTGAACTAATTTTCCTTGTTCATTAGTCATTGTGACTCGTAGTGTGAAACATTTGTCCATATTTATTAGTCATTGTGACTCGTTGTGTGAAACACTTGTCCATGTTTATTAGTCTTAGTGACTCGTTTTGTGAACCAATTGTCCTTGTTCATTAGTCATTGTGACTGTTGTGTGAAGCATTTGTCCATGTTTATTAGTCATTGTGACTCGTTGTATGAAGCATTTGTCTATGTTTATTAGTCATTGTGACTCGTTGTGTGAATAATTTATCCTTGTCATTGTGACTCATTGTGTGAACCATTTGTCCTTGTTTATTGGTCATTATGACTCGTTGTGTGAAACATTTCTCCATCTTTATTAGTCATTGTGACTCGATGTGTGAACCAATTGTCCTTGTTCATTAGTCATTGTGACTCATTGTGTGAAGCATTTGTCCATGTTTATTAGTCATTGTGACTCGTTGTGTGATGCATTTGTCCATCTTTTTAGTCATTGTGACTCCTTGTGTGAATAATTTATCCTTGTCATTGTGACTCGTTTTGTCAACCAATTGTCTTTGTTCATTAATCATTGTGACTCTTTGTGTGAACCATTTGTCCTTGTTCATTTGTCATTGTGACTCGTTTTGTGAAACATTTGTCCTTGTTTATTAGTCATTGCTAGTCATTGTGACTCGTTGTGTGAAACATTTGTCCATGTTTATTAGTCATTGTGGCTCGTTGTGTGAACCATTTGTCTTTGTTTATTAGTCATTGTGACTCGTTGTGTGAATAATTTATCCTTGTCATTGTGTGAACCATTTGTCCTTGTTTATAAGTCATTGTTACTCGTTGTGTGAAACATTTGTCCATGTTTATTAGTCATTGTGACTCGTTATGTTAATAATTTATCCTTGTTATTGTGACTCGTTGTGTGAACCAATTGTCCTTGTTCATTAGTCATTGTGACTCGTTGTGTGAAGCATTTGTCCATGGTTATTAGTCATTGTGACTAGTTGTATCAACCTTTTGTCCTTGTTATTGTGACTCATTGTGTGAACTAATTTTCCTTGTTCATAAGTCATTGTGACTCGTTGTGTGAAACATTTGTCCATATTTAATAGTCATTGTGACTCGTTGTGTGAAACACTTGTCCATGTTTATTAGTCTTAGTGACTCGTTTTGTGAACCAATTGTCCTTGTTCATTAGTCATTGTGACTGTTGTGTGAAGCATTTGTCCATGTTTATTAGTCATTGTGACTCGTTGTATGAAGCATTTGTCTATGTTTATTAGTCATTGTGACTCGTTGTGTGAATAATTTATCCTTGTCATTGTGACTCATTGTGTGAACCATTTGTCCTTGTTTATTGGTCATTATGACTCATTGTGTGAAACATTTCTCCATCTTTATTAGTCATTGTGACTCGATGTGTGAACCAATTGTCCTTGTTCATTAGTCATTGTGACTCGTTGTGTGAAGCATTTGTCCATGTTTATTAGTCATTGTGACTCGTTGTGTGATGCATTTGTCCATCTTTTTAGTTATTGTGACTCCTTGTGTGAATAATTTATCCTTGTCATTGTGACTCGTTTTGTCAACCAATTGTCTTTGTTCATTAATCATTGTGACTCTTTGTGTGAACCATTTGTCCTTGTTCATTTGTCATTGTGACTCGTTTTGTGAAACATTTGTCCTTGTTTATTAGTCATTGCTAGTCATTGTGACTCGTTGTGTGAAACATTTGTCCATGTTTATTAGTCATTGTGGCTCGTTGTGTGAACCATTTGTCTTTGTTTATTAGTCATTGTTACTCGTTGTGTGAACCATTTGTCCTTGTTTATTAGTCATTGTTACTCGCTGTGTGAAGCATTTGTCCATGTTTATCAGTCATTGTGACTCGTTGTGTTAATAATCTATCCTTGTTATTGTGACTCGTTGTGTCAACAAATTTTCCCTGTTCATTAGTCATTGTGACTTGTTGTGTGAAGCATTTGTCCTTGTTTATTAGTCATTGTGAGTCGGAGTGTGAATAATTTATCCTTGTCATTGTGATTCGTTGTGTGAACCATTTGTCCTTGTTTATTAGTCATTGTGACTCGTTGTGTGAAGCATTTGTCCATGGTTATTAGTCATTGTGACTAGTTGTATCAACCTTTTGTCCTTGTTATTGTGACTCATTGTGTGAACTAATTTTCCTTGTTCATTAGTCATTGTGACTCGTTGTGTGAAACCTTTGTCCATGTTTATTAGTCATTGTGACTCGTTGTGTGAAGCCTTTGTCCATGTTAATTAGTCTTTGTGACTCGTTTTGTGAACCAATTGTCCTTGTTCATTTGTCATTGTGACTGTTGTGTGAAGCATTTGTCCATGTTTATTAGTCATTGTGACTCGTTGTATGAAGCATTTGTCCATGTTTATTAGTCATTGTGACTCGTTATGTGAAACATTTCTCCATCTTTATTAGTCATTGTGACTCGTTGTCTCAACCAATTGTCTTTGTTAATTAGTCATTGTGACTCGTTGTGTGAACCATTTTTCTTTGTTCATTTCTCATTGTGACTCGTTGTGTGAAACATTTGTCCTTGTTTATTAGTCATTGTTAGTCATTGTGACTCGTTGTGTGAAACATTTGTCCATGTTTATTAGTCATTGTGGCTCATTGTGTGAAGCATTTGTCTTTGTTTATTAGTCATTGTTACTCGTTGTGTGAACCATTTGTCCTTGTTTATTAGTCATTGTTACTCGTTGTGTGAATCATTTGTCCATGTTTATTAGTCATTGTGACTCGTTGTGTTAATAATTTATCCTTGTTATTGTGACTCGTTGTGTCAACTAATTGTCCTTGTTCATTAGTCATTGTGATTCGTTGTGTGAACCATTTGTCCTTGTTTATTAGTCATTGTGACTCATTGTGTGAACCATTTGTCCTTGTTCATTTGTCATTGTGACTCGTTGTGTGAAACAATTGTCCATGTTTATTAGTCATTGTGACTCGTTATATGAACCATTTGTTCTTGTTTATTAGTCATTGTTACTAGCTTGTTGTGTGAACCATTTGTCCATGTTTATTAGCCATTGTGACTCGTTGTGTGAAACATTTGTCCATGTTTATTAGTCATTGTGACTCGTTGTGTGAACCAATTGTCCGTGTTCATTAGTCATTGTGACTCGTTGTGTGAAGCATTTGTCAATGTTTATTAGTCATTGTGACTCGTTGTGTGAAGCATTTGTCCATGTTTATTAGTCATTGTGACTCCTTGTGTGAATAATTTATCCTTGTCATTGTGACTCGTTGTGTCAACCAATTGTCCCTGTTCATTAGTCATTGTGACTCGTTGTGTGAACCATTTGTCCTTGTTCATTTCTCATTGTGACTCGTTGTGTGAACCATTTGTCCATGTTTATTAGTCATTGTGACTCGTTGTATGAAGCATTTGTCCATGTTTATTAGTCATTGTGACTCGTTGTGTGAATAATTTATCCTTGTCATTGTGACTCATTGTGTGAACCATTTGTCCTTGTTTATTAGTCATTGTTACTCGTTGTGTGAAACATTTGTCCATGTTTATTAGTCATTGTGACTCGTTGCGTTAATAATTTATCCTTGTTATTGTGACTCGTTGTGTGAACCAATTGTCCTTGTTCATTAGTCATTGTGACTCGTTGTGTGAAGCATTTGTCCTTGTTTATTAGTCATTGTGACTCGGTGTGTGAATAATTTATCCTTGTCATTGTGATTCGTTGTGTGAACCATTTGTCCTTGTTTATTAGTCATTGTGACTCGTTGTGTGAAGCATTTGTCCATGGTTATTAGTCATTGTGACTCGTTGTATCAACCTTTTGTCCTGGTTATTGTGACTCATTGTGTGAACTAATTTTCCTTGTTCATTAGTTATTGTGACTTGTTGTGTGAAACATTTGCCATGTTTATTAGTCATTGTGACTCGTTGTGTGAAGCATTTGTCCATGTTTATTAGTCTTTGTGACTCGTTTTGTGAACCAATTGTCCTTGTTCATTAGTCATTGTGACTGTTGTTTGATCATTTGTCCATGTTTATTAGTCATTGTGACTCGTTGTATGAAGCATTTGTCCATGTTTATTAGTCATTGTGACTCGTTGTGTGAATAATTTATCCTTGTCATTGTGACTCATTGTGTGAACCATTTGTCCTTGTTTATTAGTCATTGTTACTCGTTGTGTGAAACATTTGTCCATGTTTATTAGTCATTGTGACTCGTTATGTTAATAATTTATCCTTGTTATTGTGACTCGTTGTTTGAACCAATTGTCCTTGTTCATTAGTCATTGTGACTCGTTGTGTGAAGCATTTGTCCATGGTTATTAGTCATTGTGACTAGTTGTATCAACCTTTTGTCCTTGTTATTGTGACTCATTGTGTGAACTAATTTTCCTTGTTCATTAGTCATTGTGACTCGTTGTGTGAAACATTTGTCCATATTTATTAGTCATTGTGACTCGTTGTGTGAAACACTTGTCCATGTTTATTAGTCTTAGTGACTCGTTTTGTGAACCAATTGTCCTTGTTCATTAGTCATTGTGACTGTTGTGTGAAGCATTTGTCCATGTTTATTAGTCATTGTGACTCGTTGTATGAAGCATTTGTCTATGTTTATTAGTCATTGTGACTCGTTGTGTGAATAATTTATCCTTGTCATTGTGACTCATCGTGTGAACCATTTGTCCTTGTTTATTGGTCATTATGACTCGTTGTGTGAAACATTTCTCCATCTTTATTAGTCATTGTGACTCGATGTGTGAACCAATTGTCCTTGTTCATTAGTCATTGTGACTCGTTGTGTGAAGCATTTGTCCATGTTTATTAGTCATTGTGACTCGTTGTGTGATGCATTTGTCCATCTTTTTAGTCAGTGTGACACCTTGTGTGAATAATTTATCCTTGTCATTGTGACTCGTTTTGTCAACCAATTGTCTTTGTTCATTAATCATTGTGACTCGTTGTGTGAACCATTTGTCCTTGTTCATTTGTCATTGTGACTCGTTGTGTGAAACATTTGTCCTTGTTTATTAGTCATTGCTAGTCATTGTGACTCGTTGTGTGAAACATTTGTCCATGTTTATTAGTCATTGTGGCTCGTTGTGTGAACCATTTGTCTTTGTTTATTAGTCATTGTTACTCGTTGTGTGAACCATTTGTCCTTGTTTATTAGTCATTGTTACTCGCTGTGTGAAGCATTTGTCCATGTTTATCAGTCATTGTGACTCGTTGTGTGAATAATCTATCCTTGTTATTGTGACTCGTTGTGTCAACAAATTTTCCCTGTTCATTAGTCATTGTGACTTGTTGTGTGAAGCATTTGTCCTTGTTTATTAGTCATTGTGACTCGGAGTGTGAATAATTTATCCTTGTCATTGTGATTCGTTGTGTGAACCATTTGTCCTTGTTTATTAGTCATTGTGACTCGTTGTGTGATGCATTTGTCCATGGTTATTAGTCATTGTGACTAGTTGTATCAACCTTTTGTCCTTGTTATTGTGACTCATTGTGTGAACTAATTTTCCTTGTTCATTAGTCATTGTGACTCGTTGTGTGAAACATTTGTCCATGTTTATTAGTCATTGTGACTCGTTGTGTGAAGCCTTTGTCCATGTTAATTAGTCTTTGTGACTCGTTTTGTGAACCAATTGTCCTTGTTCATTAGTCATTGTGACTGTTGTGTGAAGCATTTGTCCATGTTTATTAGTCATTGTGACTCGTTGTATGAAGCATTTGTCCATGTTTAATAGTCATTGTGACTCGTTGTGTGAAACATTTCTCCATCTTTATTAGTCATTGTGACTCGTTGTGTCAACCAATTGTCTTTGTTAATTAGTCATTGTGACTCGTTGTGTGAATCATTTTTCTTTGTTCATTTCTCATTGTGACTTGTTGTGTGAAACATTTCTCCTTGTTTATTAGTCATTGTTAGTCATTGTGACTCGTTGTGTGAAACATTTGTCCATGTTTATTAGTCATTGTGGCTCGTTGTGTGAAGCATTTGTCTTTGTTTATTAGTCATTGTTACTCGTTGTGCGAACCATTTGTCCTTGTTTATTAGTCATTGTTACTTGTTTTGTGAATCATTTATCCATGTTTATTAGTCATTGTGACTCGTTGTGTTAATAATTTATCCTTGTTATTGTGACTCGTTGTGTCAACCAATTGTCCTTGTTCATTAGTCATTGTGATTCGTTGTGTGAACCATTTGTCCTTGTTTATTAGTCATTGTGACTCATTGTTTGAACCATTTGTCCTTGTTCATTTGTCAATGTGACTCGTTGTGTGAAACAATTGTCCATGTTTATTAGTCATTGTGACTCGTTGTATGAACCATTTGTTCTTGTTTATTAGTCATTGTTACTAGCTCGTTGTGTGAACCATTTGTCCATGTTTATTAGTCATTGTGACTCGTTGTGTGAAACATTTGTCCATGTTTATTAGTCATTGTGACTCGTTGTGTGAACCAATTGTCCGTGTTCATTAGTCATTGTGACTCGTTGTGTGAAGCATTTGTCAATGTTTATTAGTCATTGTGACTCGTTGTGTGAAGCATTTGTCCATGTTTATTAGTCATTGTGACTCCTTGTGTGAATAATTTATCCTTGTCATTGTGACTCGTTGTGTCAACCAATTGTCCCTGTTCATTAGTCATTGTGACTCGTTGTGTGAACCATTTGTCCTTGTTTATTAGTCATTGTGACTCATTGTGTGAACCATTTGTCCATGTTCATTTGTCATTGTGACTCGTTGTCTGAAACATTTGTCCATGTTTATTAGTCATTGTGACTCGTTGTGTGAAACAATTGTCCATGTTTATTAGTCATTGTGACTCGTTGTGTGAACCATTTGTCCTTGTTTATTAGTCATTGTTACTCGTTGTATGAAGCATTTGTCCATGTTTATTAGTCATTGTGAGTCGTTGTGTTAATAATTGATCCTTCTTATTGTGACTCGTTGTGTGAACCAATTATCCTTGCTCATTAGTCATTGTGACTCGTTGTGTGAATCATTTGTCTATGTTTATCAGTCATTGTGACTCGGTGTGTGAATAATTTATCCTTGTCATTGTGATTCGTTGTGTGAACCATTTGTCCTTGTTTGTTAGTCATTGTGACTCGTTGTGTGAAGCATTTGTCCATGGTTATTAGTCATTGTGACTCGTTGTATCAACCTTTTGTCTTGGTTATTGTGACTCATTGTGTGAACTAATTTTCCTTGTTCATTAGTTATTGTGACTTGTCGTGTGAAACATTTGTCCATGTTTATTAGTCATTGTGACTCGTTGTGTGAAGCATTTGTCCATGTTTATTAGTCTTTGTGACTCGTTTTGTGAACCAATTGTCCTTGTTCATTAGTCATTGTGACTCGTTGTGTGAAACATTTGTCCATGTTTATTAGTCATTGTGACTCGTTGTGTGAAGCCTTTGTCCATGTTTATTAGTCTTTGTGACTCGTTTTGTGAACCAATTGTCCTTGTTCATTAGTCATTGTGACTGTTGTTTGATTATTTGTCCATGTTTATTAGTCATTGTGACTCGTTGTATGAAGCATTTGTCCATGTTTATTAGTCATTGTGACTCGTTGTGTGAATAATTTATCCTTGTCATTGTGACTCATTGTGTGAACCATTTGTCCTTGTTTATTAGTCATTGTTACTCGTTGTGTGAAACATTTGTCCATGTTTATTAGTCATTGTGACTCGTTGTGTTAATAATTTATCCTTGTTATTGTGACTCGTTGTGTGAACCAATTGTCCTTGTTCATTAGTCATTGTGACTCGTTGTGTGAAACATTTGTCCATGTTTATTAGTCATTGTGGCTCGTTGTGTGAACCATTTATCTTTGTTTATTAGTCATTGTTACTCGTTGTGTGAACCATTTGTCCTTGTTTATTAGTCATTGTTACTCATTTATCTCAAGCATTTGTCCATGTTTATCAGTCATTGTGACTCGTTGTGTTAATAATCTATCCTTGTTATTGTGACTCGTTGTGTCAACAAATTTTCCCTGTTCATTAGTCATTGTGACTCGTTGTGTGAAGCATTTATCCTTGTTTATTAATCATTGTGACTCGGAGTGTGAATAATTTATCCTTGTCATTGTGATTCGTTGTGTGAACCATTTGTCCTTGTTTATTAGTCATTGTGACTCGTTGTGTGAAGCATTTGTCCATGGTTATTAGTCATTGTGACTAGTTGTATCAACCTTTGTCCTTGTTATTGTGACTCATTGTTTGAACTAATTTTCCTTGTTCATTAGTCATTGTGACTCGTTGTGTGAAACATTTTTCCATGTTTATTAGTCATTGTGACTCGTTGTGTGAAGCCTTTGTCCATGTTAATTAGTCTTTGTGACTCGTTTTGTGAACCAATTGTCCTTGTTCATTAGTCATTGTGACTGTTGTGTGAAGCATTTGTCCATGTTTATTAGTCATTGTGACTCGTTGTATGAAGCATTTGTCCATGTTTATTAGTCATTGTGACTCGTTGTGTGAAACATTTCTCCATCTTTATTAGTCATTGTGACTCGTTGTGTCAACCAATTGTCTTTGTTAATTAGTCATTGTGACTCGTTGTGTGAACCATTTTTCTTTGTTCATTTCTCATTGTGACTCGTTGTGTGAAACATTTGTCCTTGTTTGTTAGTCATTGTGACTCGTTGTGTGAAACATTTGTCCATGTTTATTAGTCATTGTGGCTCGTTGTGTGAACCATTTGTCTTTGTTTATTAGTCATTGTTACTCGTTGTGTGAACCATTTGTCCTTGTTTATTAGTCATTGTTACTCGTTGTGTGAATCATTTGTCCATGTTTATTAGTCATTGTGACTCGTTGTGTTAATAATTTATCCTTGTTATTGTGACTCGCTGTGTCAACCAATTGTCCTTGTTCATTAGTCATTGTGATTCGTTGTGTGAACCATTTGTCCTTGTTTATTAGTCATTGTGACTCATTGTGTGAACCATTTGTCCTTGTTCATTTGTCATTGTGACTCGTTGTGTGAAACAAATGTCCATATTTATTAGTCATTGTGACTCGTTGTATGAACGATTTGTTCTTGTTTATTAGTCATTGTTACTAGCTCGTTGTGTGAACCATTTGTCCATGTTTATTAGTCATTGTGACTCGTTGTGTGAAACATTTGTCCATGTTTATTAGTCATTGTGACTCGTTGTGTGAACCAATTGTCCGTGTTCATTAGTCATTGTGACTCGTTGTGTGAAGCATTTGTCAATGTTTATTAGTCATTGTGACTCGTTGTGTGAAGCATTTGTCCATGTTTATTAGTCATTGTGACTTCTTGTGTGAATAATTTATCCTTGTCATTGTGACTCGTTGTGTCAACCAATTGTCCCTGTTCATTAGTCATTGTGACTCATTGTGTGAACCATTTGTCCTTGTTTATTAGTCATTGTGACTCCTTGTGTGAACCATTTGTCCTTGTTTATTTGTCATTGTGACTCGTTGTGTGAAACATTTGTCCATGTTTATTAGTCATTGTGACTCGTTGTGTGAAACAATTGTCCATGTTTATTAGTCATTGTGACTCGTTGTGTGAACCATTTGTCCTTGTTTATTAGTCATTGTTACTCGTTATATGAAGCATTTGTCCATGTTTATTAGTCATTGTGAGTCGTTGTGTTAATAATTTATCCTTCTTATTGTGACTCATTGTGTGAACTAATTTTCCTTGTTCATTAGTTATTGTGACTTGTTGTGTGAAACATTTGTCCATGTTTATTAGTCATTGTGACTCGTTGTGTGAAGCATTTGTCCATGTTTATTAGTCTTTGTGACTCGTTTTGTGAACCAATTGTCCTTGTTCATTAGTCATTGTGACTGTTGTTTGATCATTTGTCCATGTTTATTAGTCATTGTGACTCGTTGTATGAAGCATTTGTCCATGTTTATTAGTCATTGTGACTCGTTGTGTTAATAATCTATCCTTGTTATTGTGACTCGTTGTGTCAACAAATTTTCCCTGTTCATTAGTCATTGTGACTCGTTGTGTGAAGCATTTGTCCTTGTTTATTAGTCATTGTGACTCGGAGTGTGAATAATTTATCCTTGTCATTGTGATTCATTGTGTGAACCATTTGTCCTTGTTTATTAGACATTGTGACTCGTTGTGTGAAGCATTTGTCCATGGTTATTAGTCATTGTGACTAGTTGTATCAACCTTTTGTCCTTGTTATTGTGACTCATTGTGTGAACTAATTTTCCTTGTTAATTAGTCATTGTGACTCGTTGTGTGAAACATTTGTCCATGTTTATTAGTCATTGTGACTCGTTGTGTTAAGCCTTTGTCCATGTTAATTAGTCTTTGTGACTCGTTTTGTGAACCAATTGTCCTTGTTCATTAGTCATTGTGACTGTTGTGTGAAGCATTTGTCCATGTTTATTAGTCATTGTGACTCGTTGTATGAAGCATTCGTCCATGTTTATTAGTCATTGTGACTCGTTGTGTGAAACATTTCTCCATCTTTATTAGTCATTGTGACTCGTTGTGTCAACCAATTGTCTTTGTTAATTAGTCATTGTGACTCGTTGTGTGAACCATTTTTCTTTGTTCATTTCTCATTGTGACTCGTTGTGTGAAACATTTGTCCTTGTTTATTAGTCATTGTTAGTCATTGTGACTCGTTGTGTGAAACATTTGTCCATGTTTATTAGTCATTGTGGCTCGTTGTGTGAAGCATTTGTCTTTGTTTATTCGTCATTGTTACTCGTTGTGTGAACCATTTGTCCTTGTTTATTAGTCATTGTTACTCGTTGTGTGAATCATTTGTCCATGTTTATTAGTCATTGTGACTCGTTGTGTTAATAATTTATCCTTGTTATTGTGACTCGTTGTGTCAACCAATTGTCCTTGTTCATTAGTCATTGTGATTCGTTGTGTGAACCATTTGTCCTTGTTTTTAGTCATTGTGACTCATTGTGTGAACCATTTGTCCTTGTTCATTTGTCATTGTGACAAATCAGCCACTTTAGTTGCATCATCAGTCTTGTGACACGGAATAAAATGCGCCATCTTCGAGAATCGATCAACTACCACCATAATTGAGTCCTTACCCCGCTGAGTTCTTGGTAAACCAAGGATAAAATCCATGCTTACCTCGTTCCAAGGCTGCACAGGTACGGGCAGAGGTGTATACAAGCCTTTGTTGAACGTGCTTTTAGCCTTTTGACATTCCACGCACTTCGCCACGATTTCTTGCACGTCCTTATTCATTCTTGGCCAGTAGAAGTGTTCACTTAGGATGTCACTTGTCTTATTAACTCCAAAGTGTCCAGCAATAGCCCCGCCATGAGCTTCACGTACCAACAGCTCCCTAATCGACCCATTTGGAATGCATAGCCGATTACCTTTGAAAAGATAGCCATCTTGAACAGTATACAAACCTGTTGGATCAATAATTTCCTTCGAGAATTCTGGATCAGATTTGTACAGTTCCTTGATATGTTCGAAACCAAGAATTCTTGCATCCATCTCAATTAACAATGAATGTCTTCGTGATAATGCATCAGCCACGATATTAGAACTTCCCGTCTTGTATTTTGAAGAAAATGTGAAGGATTGTAAAAATTCAACCCATTTAGCATGTCTTTGATTTAACTTTTGCTGTCCATGAATGTGTTTAAGAGCCTCGTGATCAGAATGTAAAATAAACGGCTTCGGACGCAGATAATGACTCCAATGGTCCAATGCTCTCACGATTGCATAAAACTCCTTGTCGTAGGTTGAATAGTTCAGCCTTGCACCGTTTAATTTCTCGCTGAAGTATGCAATAGGTCTCTTCTCCTGTACTAATACGGCACCAATTCCAACACCACTTGCATCACACTCGACTTCAAACAATTTATTAAAATCAGGTAGTGCTAAAACAGGTCCGGAACACAGCTTGCGCTTCACATCTTCAAACGCCTTTTGGGCGCTGCTAGTCCACATGAACTCTCCTTTCTTGGTTAGCTCTGTAATTGGAGCCATAATCGAGCTAAATCCCTGGATGAATCGTCTATAAAATGATGCTAAACCATGAAAGCTTCGCACTTCTGTAGTTGATTTCGGAACTGGCCATGCTTGAATAGCATCGACCTTGGATGGGTCCATACTTACTCCGTCTTTACCCACAATATAACCAAGAAAACAACACTTGACACCATAAAAGTACATTTTTCTAGCTTACCATAGAGCTTCTGATCTCGCAAAACTTCAAACACAGCTCGCAAATGTCGTTTGTGCGACTCTTCATCTTTGCTATAAATTAGGATGTCGTCAAGATAGACCACCACAAATTTGTTAAGGAAAGGCCTTAACAATTCATTCATCAGCCTCATAAACGAACTAGGAGCGTTGCAAAGACCAAATGGCATCACAAGCCATTCATATAACCCCTGCTTTGTTTTAAACGCGGTCTTCCACTCATCCCCTTCTCGAATCCTCATTTGATGGTAACCACTCCTCAAATCCAGTTTAGAAAAGACACTTGAACCAGAAAGTTCGTCAAGCATATCATCAAGTCTTGGCATAGGAAAGCGATATTTGATTGTAATGTTGTTTACCGCTCTACTATCAATGCACATTCGCCAAGTCCCTTCCTTCTTTGGCACTAATAGCGCAGGCACCGCACACGGACTTAAGCTCTCTTGAACATATCCCCTATCTATCAATTCTTGGACTTGTCTCTGTAACTCCTTTGCTTCCTCTGGATTACAACGATAGGCCGGCTTATTAGGCAATGCCGCCCCTGGAATTAGATCTATTTGGTGTTCAATACCACGTAAAGGAGGCAACCCATCTGGTAATTCATCCGGAAACACATCCCGAAACTCTTCTAACAGCCCCTGGACTCCACGGTTATCACTCACACCAACGGACCCCAATTCACGAACCACCAGTACATAGGTTCGTTCTCCACGAGCTAAAACCTCCTCAACCTCCCGAGCTTCCATAAACATACTCCCTTTCGTTATTTTAGACTCTTTAATCTTATTAGGTGACATAGGTTTCAGATTATATTTCACATTACCCTTCATCACGCTATACACATTGGACCTCCCGTCATGTTCAACCTTTCTATCGAATTGCCAAGGTCTACCCAACAGAATGTGGCATGCATTCATAGGAATTATATCGCACCACACCTCATCAGTATAGGGTCCTAAACTCAACGAAACTAAGGCCTGTTTCTTAACTTGAACCCCATTCTCCCCATTCAGCCAATGTAATTTATATGGTTTAACTCGGTCTTTAGTTTGCAATTTCAGTTCATCAACAAGGTCCCTTGCTACTACTGAAACGGGAGAGGAGGCCGAGCTAGACCGCGGATTGGGACCTTCGTCCAATTTGAGGTCTAACTCAAATTCCGTCTAAGAAGACATGGTAATTTTCGTCACGTCTCAATTCTATAATGAATTTTGAGACTTTTGGCCTAGGGACTTTTATTTAAATAAGGATCCAAGCTGAGATGAATTCACGAGACAAAACCGAGTAACGAGTTTATCGGTTTTCAACAATCGAGCTTAGTTTGCTTCCAATCGGTCCCATCTTTTTTATTAAACAAATGAAGACAATCCTAGGCCATAAACCAGCTGCTTGGACCGTCCAAATCAGTCCTAGGAGGCTGTTTTATTATTTTTCAAAAGAGCTCAAATGTCGCTTTCAAGGAAGGTCCAAAGTGTCACTATCATTCTTACAATTGTGTAAGAGCTTTGGGGGCTGCTCTCAAGGGCTTATACCAGCCGAATTTTGACTAAGGAAGCCTCCAATTGTGTGTTCCTAGGTTAGCTCTTATGTCCCTTTTGTTGTAAGACATTGAGAAGACCATTTGGATTGTTCTTGTTGGGTTGATGCTCACGACAGCCTAGGGGAGTTTTCAGCAACTTTTTTCTTGTTTTCTTAGTAGTTTAATGATAGCCATTGGATGTAAAATAAGTGGTTAGGATTAGAAGGCTTGGTACTATATAAACCAAAGCCCTTGGTTGTACAAATTCAGATTTGCTTAAGTTAAAAACCAAGTAAGAAACATGAGTTTTCTTCATTAAAATCTCTTCTTTGCTTTGTGCTTGAAGAGCTCCTTTGCTGTGTGCTTGGAGTTTGGTAGTTTACTTGCTTGTGTGCTTTAAACTATCGAGTCTATTCCTATTGCTTTGTGTTCGGGTCTAGACATATCACAAAAACCGTCCCTAGGGACACGCCTAAACTTCAGTTTGTTTCATGCAAACTTAGGCTCCTTTCCTTAGTTTTCCACTTAAATTATCGAGTTAGAGGTTTCACTCCAACTACATTGGTACATGATCCACTATCAATAATAAGATTGCAAATTTTACGGTTTACCTTGCACCGAGTGTGGAAGATTTGTTCTCGTTGCTCGGTTTCAGCTGAACCCGTCTCCATATGCAAATTACGCAGCACTAAACATTCCTCTTCACTCAACGGATCCAAATCATAGACTATTCCTTCACCATCAGTTTCAACACTCTCTTGAACCGTTTCCTCCTCCGGCGTGACAAATACAGGAATCATATCATACAACTCTTGAGCTGTTAGGGCTCGTTTTTGAGGACACTCATTTGCTATATGACCATAGCCTTGACACTTGAAACAACGCCTCAAAGAATTCCCTTTTGGCTTGGCAACACCTTTTGCTTTGTCTTTAGGTTCTTCTTTCGGTGTTTCTTTAGGCTTGCTAGGTGCTGGCCTAGAATACGAACTTGTTCCCGAACTTTGTCCCTTGGAGTAAGCATAAGGTTTTCGTGCCTTATCATGTTTTTCAAATTTTAATGCCAATCTGCAAACGTCGCTAAACCCGTCATAATTCTGGATTTCTACCTTCGTTGCAATTGCGGGTGTTAGGCCCTTGATGAATCTCGCCACTCTTAGCTCTTCTTTCTCCTCAAGATCGCACACGATTGACATCTTTTCGAATTCTTTGATATAATCAGTCACGGGCATGCTTCCTTGCTCTAAAGATTGGAGCTTTAAGTAGTTATCTTGTTCATAGTCCCTTGGTAGGAATCGTCTCATCAGGTGCTTCTTTAATTTGATCCAAGATTCGATCTTGTCTTTGCCTTCCTTTTTCCT
The DNA here is from genome assembly GCF_048544455.1 of Silene latifolia. Taxonomy (NCBI): domain Eukaryota; kingdom Viridiplantae; phylum Streptophyta; class Magnoliopsida; order Caryophyllales; family Caryophyllaceae; genus Silene; species Silene latifolia. Next base: position 50,470,305 of record NC_133531.1, read on the forward strand.
CTGTTTTTTTAGATTCTCGTACCATAAAGATGCATACTTTGTAAGCTTCAAGATTGCAACTTTAAATTGCTTCTTGTCATCATACTCTTTATACTCGAAAACCCTCTCAGCTTGTCTTACCCAATCCAGAAATTTTTCCGGATCCATCTCGCCATCAAAGTCTGGAATATCGAGTTTTAAACCCCGATCATCATCGTTCTTATTTCTCGACTTTCTCTTTGGCTGCTCGTCTTCTTCTTCAGATTCGGATGGACAGTCCGATTCCTTTTTCTTCTCCTTAGCCTTCAACATGCTTGCTATGTTTTTTTAACACATAAGCCATCTGAGCCATCTCTAACTTCAGCTCGTTATGACCATCTTCCCATGTTTTCGGACCCTCATCACCGTCTTTAACCATGATTAGCAACGTCCCAAGACAGATTTATTAAGGAATAAATCTGAACTTAGCTCTGGTAAACAATTTGATGTAAAACTATGTGATTAAACGAGATTGAACAGGTCGTGGAACTGTTCGTTTGAGTTGCTAAATCCGTGAATGTGTATGTTGATGTAATTACTAAAATTGCAGCGGAAATTGATTTGTTTGGACTGTTTATTTCGTGAATATTGAAGAAACCGGATAGTATGGTGAATTCCTAGTCCTAACCTCGCAAGGTATCAAACGCAGATTCACGCAATCAACCTCGCAAGGAAGACCTAAAGATTAAGCTCGCAAACCTAATCGATCAATGCTCACAATTGTAAACAATCTTATTTCTGGAAATTCGATGTATGTTTCTGATTACACACGGTCCTACTTATACTCCTAATCGAGGTCACAATTCGAACCGAGTCCTAATTCCTTAGCTTGCAAACCAAGCCATCTTCCCCTTTCCTAAACTAACTAGGAAAGTTATTCCCCTTTCCTAAACTAACTAGGAAAGTTATTAAAATACTAATAATTAGAATACAATCAGATTTTAGGGTATTCTAACTAAACTAGGATTAGGAATCTAGTTTTCCTAACTTTATTTGGAAACAGTAAATAAACTAATTTATTATTCCTACACGATTTAGGAAACTGTGTATCCTAGCCGTCCTAGGAGCCGTGAGGTGCAGCTCCAACGCCTTCCCATTTCAGCATCAACAAATTATTCGATCCAAGCTCAAACCCTTTTACTAGTTGAGTCACATTTCGACTAATAAGGATTTCATTTGCTTGTTCCGAGTGTGCTCCTGCATCACGTTGTCTAAACCATTTGTCTTTGTTTATTAGTCATTGTTACTCGTTGTGTGAACCATTTGTCCTTGTTTATTAGTCATTGTTACTCGCTGTGTGAATCATTTGTCCATGTTTATTAGTCATTGTGACTCGTTGTGTTAATAATTTATCCTTGTTATTGTGACTCGTTGTGTCAACCAATTGTCCTTGTTCATTAGTCATTGTGACTCGTTGTGTGAACCATTTGTCCTTATTTATTAGTCATTGTGACTCATTGTGTGAACCATTTGTCCTTGTTCATTTGTCATTGTGACTCGTGTGAAACAATTGTCCATGTTTATTAGTAATTGTGACTCGTTGTATGAACCATTTGTTCTTGTTTATTAGTCATTGTTACTAGCTCGTTGTGTGAACCATTTGTCCATGTTTATTAGTCATTGTGACTCGTTGTGTGAAATATTTGTCCATGTTTATTAGTCATTGTGACTCGTTGTGTGAACCAATTGTCCGTGTTCATTAGTCACTGTGACTCGTTGTGTGAAGCATTTGTCCATATTTATTAGTCATTGTGACTCGTTGTGTGAAGAATTTGTCCATGTTTATTAGTCATTGTGACTCCTTGTGTGAATAATTTATCCTTGTCATTGTGACTCGTTGTGTCAACCAATTGTCCCTGTTCATTAGTCATTGTGACTCGTTGTGTGAACCATTTGTCCTTGTTTATTAGTCATTGTGACTCATTGTGTGAACCATTTGTCCTTGTTCATTTGTCATTGTGACTCGTTGTGTGAAACATTTGTCCATGTTTATTAGTCATTGTGACTCGTTGTGTGAAACAATTGTCCATGTTTATTAGTCATTGTGACTCGTTGTGTGAACCATTTGTCCTTGTTTATTAGTCATTGTTACTCGTTGTATGAAGCATTTGTCCATGTTTATTAGTCATTGTGAGTCGTTGTGTTAATAATTTATCCTTCTTATTGTGACTCGTTGTGTGAACCAATTGTCCTTGTTCATTAGTCATTGTGACTCGTTGTGTGAATCATTTGTCTATGTTTATTAGTCATTGTGACTCGGTGTGTGAATAATTTATCCTTGTCATTGTGATTCGTTGTGTGAACCATTTGTCCTTGTTTATTAGTCATTGTGACTCGTTGTGTGAAGCATTTGTCCATGGTTATTAGTCATTGTGACTCGTTGTATCAACCTTTTGTCCTGGTTATTGTGACTCATTGTGTGAACTAATTTTCCTTGTTCATTAGTTATTGTGACTCGTTTTGTGAAACATTTGTCCATGTTTTTTAGTCATTGTGACTCGTTGTGTGAAGCATTTGTCCATGTTTATTAGTCTTTGTGACTCGTTTTGTGAACCAATTGTCCTTGTTCATTAGTCATTGTGACTTTTGTTTGAAGCATTTGTCCATGTTTATTAGTCATTGTGACTCGTTGTATGAAGCATTTGTCCATGTTTATTAGTCATTGTGACTCGTTGTGTGAACCATTTGTCCTTGTTTGTTAGTCATCGTTACTCGTTGTGTGAAACATTTGTCCATGTTTATTAGTCATTGTGACTCGTTGTGTGAACCATTTGTCCTTGTTCATTTGTCATTTTGACTCGTTGTGTGAATACTTTATCCTAGTCATTGTGACTCATTGTGTGAACCATTTGTCCTTGATTATTAGTCATTGTGACTCGTTGTGTGAAACATTTGTCCATCTTAATTAGTCATTGTGACTCGTTGTGTGAACCAATTGTCCTAGTTCATTAGTCATTGTGACTCGTTGTGTGAAGCATTTGTCCATATTTATTAGTCATTGTGACTCATTGTGTGAAGCATTTGTCCTTGTTCATTTGTCATTGTGACTCGTTGTGTGAAACATTTCTCCTTGTTTATTAGTCATTGTTAGTCTTTGTGACTCGTTGTGTGAAACATTTGTCCATGTTTATTAGTCATTGTGGCTCGTTGTGTGAAAAATTTGTCCTTGTTTATTAGTCATTGTTACTCGTTGTGTGAACCACTTGTCCTTGTTTATTAGTCATTGTGACTCGTTGTATGAACCATTTGTCCTTGTTTATTAGTCAATTTGACTCATTGTTTGAACCATTTGTTCTTGTTTATTAGCCATTGTTACTCGTTGTGTGAACCATTTGTCCATGTTTATTAGTCATTGTGACTCGTTGTGTGAAACATTTGTCCATGTTTATTAGTCATTGTGCCTCGTTGTGTGAACGAATTGTCCTTGTTCATTTGTAATTGTGACTCGTTGTGTGAAGCATTTTTCCATGTTTATTAGTCATTGTGACTCATTGTGTGAAGCATTTGTCCATGGTTATTAGTCATTGTGACTCCTTGTGTGAATAATTTATCCTTGTCATTGTGACTCGTTGTGTCAACCAATTGTCCCTGTTCATTAGTCATTGTGACTCGTTGTGTGAACCATTTGTCCTTGTTTATTAGTCATTGTGACTCATTGTGTGAACCATTTGTCCTTGTTCATTTGTCATTGTGACTCGTTGTGTGAAACATTTGTCCATGTTTATTAGTCATTGTGACTCGTTGTGTGAAACAATTGTCCATGTTTATTAGTCATTGTGACTCGTTGTGTGAACCATTTGTCCTTATTTATTAGTCATTAATACTCGTTGTGTGAAGCATTTGTCCATGTTTATTAGTCATTGTGACTCGTTGTGTTAATAATTTATCCTTGTTATTGTGACTCGTTGTGTGAGGCATTTGTCCATGTTTATTAGTCATTGTGACTCGTTGTGTGAAGCATTTGTCCATCTTTTTAGTCATTGTGACTTCTTGTGTGAATAATTTATCCTTGTCATTGTGACTCGTTGTGTCAACCAATTGTCTTTGTTCATTAGTCATTGTGACTCGTTGTGTGAACCATTTGTCCTTGTTCATTTGTCATTGTGACTCGTTGTGTGAAGCATTTGTCCATGTTTATTATTCATTGTGACTCGTTGTGGTAATAATTTATCCTTGTTATTGTGACTCGTAGTGTGAACCAATTGTCCTTGTTCATTAGTCATTGTGACTCGTTGTGTGAACCATTTGTCCTTGTTTATTAGTCATTGTGACTCATTGTGTCAAGCATTTGTCCATGTTTATTAGTCTTTGTGACTCGTTTTGTGAACCAATTGTCCTTGTTCATTAGTCATTGTGACTTTTGTTTGAAGCATTTCTCCATGTTTATTAGTCATTGTGACTCGTTGTATGAAGCATTTGTCCATGTTTATAAGTCATTGTGACTCGTTGTGTGAATACTTTATCCTTGTTATTGTGACTCATTGGGTGAACCATTTGTCCTTGATTATTAGTCATTGTGACTCGTTGTGTGAAACATTTGTCCATCTTAATTAGTCATTGTGACTCGTTGTGTGAACCAATTGTCCTAGTTCATTAGTCATTGTGACTCGTTGTGTGAAATATTTGTCCATATTTATTAGTCATTGTAACTCATTGTGTGAAGCATTTGTCCTTGTTCATTTGTCATTGTGACTCGTTGTGTGAAACATTTCTCCTTGTTTATTAGTCATTGTTAGTCTTTGTGACTCGTTGTGTGAAACATTTGTCCATGTTTATTAGTTATTGTGGCTCGTTGTGTGAAAAATTTGTCCTTGTTTATTAGTCATTGTTACTCGTTGTGTGAACCACTTGTCCTTGTTTATTAGTCATTGTGACTCGTTGTATGAACCATTTGTCCTTGTTTATTAGTCATTGTGACTCATTGTTTGAACCATTTGTTCTTGTTTATTAGCCATTGTTACTCGTTGTGTGAACCATTTGTCCATGTTTATTAGTCATTGTGACTCGTTGTGTGAAACATTTGTCCATATTTATTAGTCATTGTGCCTCGTTGTGTGAACGAATTGTCCTTGTTCATTTGTAATTGTGACTCGTTGTGTGAAGCATTTTTCCATGTTTATTAGTCATTGTGACTCATTGTGTGAAGCATTTGTCCATGGTTATTAGTCATTGTGACTCCTTGTGTGAATAATTTATCCTTGTGAAACAAATCAAACCGAAAAAGGCCACATTTCACCCGGTTTTGGACCTTGCACAAGATTGAGGTCTAACATGAATTCCGTCTAAGAAGTCGTGCCTTTTTCCAGCATGGGATTAATCTTTGGTGAGTTTGGGACGTTTTTGTGTAGGAACTTATATCCCAAAGCCGTTCCTATCATAGAGTTTGCCAAGCTTTAAAAACCGTGCGCAATCAGGACCATGGCTGGAACATGCTTAGTTTTTTGTGCATTATGTCGCTATCAACCTTCCTCTTTTGTTCCAACAAAGCTCAAGGGACTTTATGGCTGCAGCAAGGACTCTTACACGGTTTCCTCAAGCCCCATTTCAGTCCATATAATCATAAATAAGAAGTTGAGCTACAAACAAGGAAGATTGGACTATTAGTTTACTTTCTTTGCTTTATGTCCTTTTCATTTCAGCTTTGTCATAGCCTTGGCTGCCGTTTTTCTTGGTTGTTAGCTGCTATTTTTGTGACCTTTAGATGTACTTAGTAATCAAGGGTCAAGATTGTAAGCCTTGGTCTATATAAACCAAGCTAAGCACTTGAGAACTTCAGATTTGAATGAACATTAATACAAGTGAAAACCTAGTTTTTCCTCTTAAATTCTTTGCTTTGTGCTAGAAGACCCTCCTATGCTTAGTGCTAGGGGTTGAGTGAGTTCTTTGCTAGGTGCTTGAACAAGCTCTTAGTCTTAAACCTTGGCTTTGTGCTTGGTTTATTTCATATCCAATTCACTCGATCCTTAGCATTTGAGTCACGGTTTTAAGCTTATTTTTCTGTCCATTTTCGTGTCCTTAGAGTTTTATTCCAAATTGGTTATCAGAGCTTTGGTTAACAACAAAAATCCTTTCTTTGTGAGTTCATTATACCCTAACCACATTAAAAACACAAAAAACAACCATGAGTGAAGAAAGGATTGCTGGAATTGAAACACAAGTTACTCAACTTTCTGAAAAATGTGATTTGTTGCTAGAATCTCTCAATGTTATCATGGCTAATATTCCAACACCACCACCAAGAGGAGGACGACCACCTAGAGGCAGGGGTAGAGGCCGTGGCTTCATGGGGAGAGGACGAGCTCATGGTGGCCATGAGGAAGAAGAGCTTTCTGATTCGGAGGAGTCCATGGCCGAGGCCTTTCATGGAGAGCCCAACAAAGACTTAAAGGTAGAAATTCCTGATTTTCATGGTAGTTTAAACCCCGAGGATTTGTTAGATTGGTTTAGGACCATTGAAAGAGTCTTTGAGTTTAAAGGTTATTCTGATGGCAAAGCTTTTAAAGTTGCAATCTTGAAACTCAAAGGCTATGCCTCCCTTTGGTATGAGAACTTAAAAAATCAGAGAAGAAGGGATGGTAAGGAACCTATTAAGTCTTGGTTAAAACTGAAAAAGAAGCTTAATGAGAAGTTTATACCTAAAGAGTACACTCAAGACATTTTCATTAAGCTCACACAACTTAAACAAGACCAACAACCACTTGAGTCATATCTTAGAGACTTTGAACAACTTACTTTGCAATGTGAACTCAATGAGAAGCCCGAACAAAAAATTGCTAGATTTGTTGAAGGGTTAGATACTAAGATTGCTCATAGGGTTAGAATGCAACAAGTATGGTCCTTTGATGAAGCCGTTAATTTGGCTTTAAGGGTTGAGAAAATGGGTAAAGGGAAGGCTACAACCACCAAACCAACCACCAAAACAGCCACCTTTAGACCCCCAACCAGTTTCGAAATTAATGAACCACCCTCTCAAAACAAAACCACCCTACTTGACAAGGGAAAAGCAGCCGAAACTTCACAAAAAAAGACCATGCCTCTCAAAAAATGTTACCAATGCCAAGGTTATGGTCACTTTGCCAAAGAATGCCCAACCAAGAGAGCCCTTAGTAGCTTTGAAGTGGTTCATTGGGGAGATGATGAGATTCTTGTGTGTGATGAGGAAATGGAGGGAACGGACCATGAAGAGGATGATGTGGTTATGCCGGATGCGGGTCTTAGCTTGGTTACTTGGAGAGTGATGCATACCCAACCCCAACCCTTGGAAATGGACCAAAGACAACAAATCTTTAGGTCTAGGTGCACCATTAAGGGAAGAGTTTGCAATCTTATCATTGATGGAGGGAGTTGTACCAATGTAGCCTCTAGTACTCTCATTGAAAAGCTATCTTTACCCACTCAAGACCATCCTAGTCCTTATAAATTAAGGTGGCTTAACAAGGGGGCAGAAGTTAGAGTGGATAAGCAATGCCTTGTAACCTTCTCCATTGGCAAGAACTATTTGGATGAGGCCCTTTGTGATGTTCTACCTATGGATGCTTGTCATCTTCTTCTTGGGAGACCTTGGGAGTTTGATAGGGATTCGGTACACCATGGGAGAGACAACACTTACACCTTCAAGTTTGGCTCAAGAAAGGTCATTCTAACACCACTTCCACCCGTCCTTAAGCATACTACACCACCATCCATGCTTGAGCCTTCAAAAGAGGTATTATTGATCAATGAGGCCGAGATGCTCCAAGAGTTAAAGGGTGATGAAGATGTCTATGCTCTTATTGCAAAAGATGTGGTTTTTGGGCAGAATGTTTCACTTCCTAAGGAGGTCCAAGAGCTCCTCCAATCCTATGAAGATGTGTTCCCAAATGAGCTCCTAAGTGGCTTGCCTCCTCTTAGGGGCATTGAACATCAAATTGATTTCATTCCGGGAGCTACATTACCAAACAAGGCTGCCTATAGAAGTGATCCTAAAGCTACTCAAGAATTACAACAACAAATTGGAGAACTTGTGAGCAAAGGCTTTGTGAGAGAGTCCCTTAGTCCGTGTGCTGTCCCGGCCCTCTTAGTGCCAAAGAAAGATGGGTCTTGGAGGATGTGTACGGATAGTAGAGCTATCAACAACATTACCATCAAGTATAGGTTTCCCATACCTAGGCTTGATGACATCTTGGATGAGCTTAGTGGAGCTCAATTGTTTTCAAAGATTGATTTAAGGCAAGGCTATCACCAAGTAAGAATCAAAGAAGGAGATGAGTGGAAAACCGCATTCAAAACAAAGCATGGGTTGTATGAATGGCTTGTCATGCCATTTGGTCTTTCTAATGCACCAAGTACCTTCATGAGGCTCATGACCGAGGTACTTAGACCTTATTTGGGCAGATTTGTGGTTGTTTACTTTGATGATATCTTGGTTTATAGCCCTTCCAAGGAAGAGCACCTCAAGCATTTGCAAGTGTTGTTTGAAACTCTTAAGGAACACAAGTTGTATGGCAAGCTAGAGAAGTGTTCTTTTATGCAAAATGAAGTCCAATTCTTGGGCTTTATCATTTCTGACCGTGGCATATTGGTTGATCAAGAGAAGGTTAAGGCAATCAAATCATGGCCTATACCTAAGAATATCACGGATGTAAGGAGTTTCCATGGGTTGGCATCATTCTATAGGAGGTTCATCAAAGATTTTAGCACACTTATGGCTCCTATAACAGAATGTATGAAGAAAGGGGAGTTCAAATGGGGAGACAAGGCTGAATCATCCTTCAATATCATCAAAGAGAAGCTTTGTGAGTCTCCTATTCTTACTTTGCCAAATTTCAATAAGTTGTTTGAAGTTGAGTGTGATGCTAGTGGCATTGGCATTGGGGCTGTCCTTGTTCAAGAGCACAAGCCAATTGCTTACTTTAGTGAGAAATTGAGTGGTGCCAAGCTCAATTACTCAACTTATGATAAGGAGTTCTATGCTATTGTTCGAGCCTTAACCCATTGGAGTCACTACTTGAAACCACGACCATTCGTCCTACATTCTGATCATGAGGCTCTCAAATACATTAATGGTCAACACAAGCTCAATCATAGGCATGCTAAATGGGTGGAGTTCTTACAATCCTTCAACTTCTCAAGCAAGTACATAGAGGGGAAAGATAACATAGTGGCTGATGCATTGTCAAGGAGGTTCATTATGTTCAGTTTCATGGAGCAAAGGGTCCTTGGGTTTGAGTACATGAAAGAATTATATGTGGAAGATCCGGATTTTAAAGGAGAATGGGAGCTCCTTCAATCTGGCCAAATCAAGCTCAAGAGCAAATACTTGGTTCAAAATGGGTTCTTATTCTTTGGGAACAAGTTGTGTGTGCCTAGGGGACCTTATAGAAACTTATTGATAAGGGAAGTTCACTCCAATGGTCTTGCCGGACACTTTGGCATTCAAAAGACCTATGACATACTCCAAGAGCAATTCTATTGGCCTAAGATGCTTGGGGATGTCCAAGATGTGATCAAGAGGTGTGCTCCTTGTCAACAATCAAAATCCTATTTCCAAACAGGCCCCTACACTCCTTTGCCGGTTCCAAATCAGCCATGGGAAGACATAAGCATGGATTTCATTGTTGCTTTACCAAGAACTCAAAGAGGGAAGGATTCAATCATGGTGGTTGTGGATAGATTTAGCAAAATGGCTCATTTCATTGCTTGCAAGAAAACCGAAGATGCAACTAGTGTGGCCGAGCTCTATTTCAAAGAAGTGGTCAAGCTACATGGTATTCCTAAGTCCATTGTCTCGGATAGGGATTCCAAGTTCATGAGTCATTTTTGGAGAACCTTATGGAAGCTACTCAAAACAAGGCTCTTGTTTAGCACCTCCCATCACCCTCAAACTGATGGGCAAACGGAAGTTACCAACAAAACCTTGGGGAGGATCCTTAGATGCACGGTTGCAAGGTCATTGAAAGATTGGGACCTCAAACTAGCTCAAGCCGAGTTTGCCTTCAACCGAGCCCCTTCCACAACCACGGGCAAGTCTCCATTTGAGGTGGTATATGGCGTGAATCCTATGATGCCTACTGATTTGGCACCCATCAAAAGAAATACCATTGATTATGATGCTAAGAAAAGGGTTGAACAAATGCTCCATGTCCATGAACAAGTCAAGAAGCAAATTGAGAAGGCTAATGAGGCTCACAAGGCCAAATCCAAGGGTGTCAAGGGAACCAAAAGCTTTGAACTCGGAGATCTTGTTTGGATACACTTGAGGAAAGAAAGATTTCAGAAAAAGGAAGAATAAGCTCATGCCTAGAGCTGATGGTCCATTCGAAGTACTTGAGAAGTTCGGGTCCAATGCATACAAGATAAACCTTCCCGGAGAATATGGAGTCCATGGAACTTTCAATGTTGGGGATTTAAGTCCTTATTATGAAGAGATTGAGGAAGATAAGCTCGAGGATTTGAGGGCAAATCCTTTTCAAGAAGGGGAGATTGAAACAAATCAAACCGAGAAAGGCCACATTTCACCCGGTTTTGGACCTTGCACAAGATTGAGGTCTAACATGAATTCCGTCTAAGAAGTCGTGCCTTTTTCCAGCATGGGATTAATCTTTGGTGAGTTTGGGACGTTTTTGTGTAGGAACTTATATCCCAAAGCCGTTCCTATCATAGAGTTTGCCAAGCATTAAAAACCGTGCGCAATCAGGACCATGGCTGGAACATGCTTAGTTTTTTGTGCACTATGTCGCTATCAACCTTCCTCTTTTGTTCCAACAAAGCTCAAGGGACTTTATGGCTGCAGCAAGGACTCTTACACGGTTTCCTCAAGCCCCATTTCAGTCCATATAATCATAAATAAGAAGTTGAGCTACAAACAAGGAAGATTGGACTATTAGTTTACTTTCTTTGCTTTATGTCCTTTTCATTTCAGCTTTGTCATAGCCTTGTCTGCCATTTTTCTTGGTTGTTAGCTGCTATTTTTGTGACCTTTAGATGTACTTAGTAATCAAGGGTCAAGATTGTAAGCCTTGGTCTATATAAACCAAGCTAAGCACTTGAGAACTTCAGATTTGAATGAACATTAATACAAGTGAAAACCTAGTTTTTCCTCTTAAATTCTTTGCTTTGTGCTAGAAGACCCTCCTATGCTTAGTGCTAGGGGTTGAGTGAGTTCTTTGCTAGGTGCTTGAACAAGCTCTTAGTCTTAAACCTTGGCTTTGTGCTTGGTTTATTTCATATCCAATTCACTCGATCCTTAGCATTTGAGTCACGGTTTTAAGCTTATTTTTCTGTCCATTTTCGTGTCCTTAGAGTTTTATTCCACCTTGTCATTGTGACTCGTTGTGTCAACCAATTGTCCCTGTTCATTAGTCATTGTGACTCGTTGTGTGAACCATTGTCCTTGTTTATTAGTCATTGTGACTCATTGTGTGAACCATTTATCCTTGTTCATTTGTCATTGTGACTCGTTGTGTGAAACATTTGTCCATGTTTATTAGTCATTGTGACTCGTTGTGTGAAACAATTGTCCATGTTTAATAGTCATTGTGACTCGTTGTGTGAACCATTTGTCCTTGTTTATTAGTCATTAATACTCGTTGTGTGAAGCATTTGTCCATGTTTATTAGTCATTGTGACTCGTTGTGTTAATAATTTATCCTTGTTATTGTGACTCGTTGTGTGAGGCATTTGTCCATGTTTATTAGTCATTGTGACTCGTTGTGTGAAGCATTTGTCCATCTTTTTAGTCATTGTGACTTCTTGTGTGAATAATTTATCCTTGTCATTGTGACTCGTTGTGTCAACCAATTGTCTTTGTTCATTAGTCATTGTGACTCGTTGTGTGAACCATTTGTCCTTGTTCATTTGTCATTGTGACTCGTTGTGTGAAGCATTTGTCCATGTTTATTAGTCATTGTGACTCGTTGTGTTAATAATTTATCCTTGTTATTGTGACTCGTTGTGTGAACCAATTGTCCTTGTTCATTAGTCATTGTGACTCGTTGTGTGAACCATTTGTCCTTGTTTATTAGTCATTGTGACTCATTGTGTGAACCATTTGTCCTTGTTCATTTGTCATTGTGACTCGTTGTGTGAAACAATTATCCATGTTTATTAGTTATTGTGACTCGTTATGTGAACCATTTGTTCTTGTTTATTAGTCATTGTTACTAGCTCGTTGTGTGAACCATTTGTCCATGTTTATTAGTCATTGTGACTCGTTGTATGAAACATTTGTCCATGTTTATTAGTCATTGTGACTCGTTGTGTGAACCAATTGTCCGTGTTCATTAGTCATTGTGACTCGTTGTGTGAAGCATTTGTCCATGTTTATTAGTCATTGTGACTCGTTGTGTGAAGCATTTGTCCATGTTTATTAGTCATTGTGACTCCTTGTGTGAATAATTTATCCTTGTCATTGTGACTCGTTGTGTCAACCAATTGTCCCTGTTCATTAGTCATTGTGACTCGTTGTGTGAACCATTTGTCCTTGTTTATTAGTAGTTGTGACTCGTTCTGTGAAACAATTGTCCATGTTTATTAGTCATTGTGACTCGTTGTGTGAAACATTTGTCCATGTTTATTAGTCATTGTGACTCGTTGTGTGAAACAATTGTCCATGTTTATTAGTCAATGTGACTCGTTGTGTGAACCATTTATCCTTGTTTATTAGTCATTGTTACTCGTTGTGTGAAGCATTTGTCCATGTTTATTAGTTATTGTGAGTCGTTGTGTTAATAATTTATCCTTGTTATTGTGACTCGTTGTTTGAACCAATTGTCCTTGTTCATTAGTCATTGTGACTCGTTGTCTGAATCATTTGTCTATGTTTATTAGTCATTGTGACTCGGTGTGTGAATAATTTATCCTTGTCATTGTGATTCGTTGTGTGAACCATTTGTCCTTGTTTATTAGTCATTGTGACTCGTTGTGTGAAGCATTTGTCCATGGTTATTAGTCATTGTGACTCGTTGTATCAAGCTTTTGTCCTTGTTATTGTGACTCATTGTGTGAACTAATTTTACTTGTTCATTAGTTATTGTGACTCGTTGTGTGAAACATTTGTCCATGTTTATTAGCCATTGTGACTCGTTGTGCGAAGCATTTGTCCATGTTTATTAGTCTTTGTGACTCGTTTTGTGAACCAATTGTCCTTATTCATTAGTCATTGTGACTGTTGTGTGAAGCATTTGTCCATGTTTATTAGTCATTGTGACTCGTTGTATGAAGCATTTTGTCCTTGTTTATTAGTCATTGTGACTCGTTGTGTGAATAATTTATCCTTGTCATTGTGACTCGTTGTGTCAACCAATTGTCCGTGTTCATTAGTCATTGTGACTCGTTGTGTGAAGCATTTGTCCATGTTTATTAGTCATTGTGACTCGTTGTGTGAAGCATTTGTCCATGTTTATTAGTCATTGTGACTCCTTGTGTGAATAATTTATCCTTGTCATTGTGACTCGTTGTGTCAACCAATTGTCCCTGTTCATTAGTCATTGTGACTCGTTGTGTGAACCATTTGTCCTTGTTTATTAGTAGTTGTGACTCCTCTGTGAAACAATTGTCCATGTTTATTAGTCATTGTGACTCGTTGTGTGAAACATTTGTCCATGTTTATTAGTCATTGTGACTCGTTGTGTGAAACAATTGTCCATGTTTATTAGTCATTGTGACTCGTTGTGTGAACCATTTATCCTTGTTTATTAGTCATTGTTACTCGTTGTGTGAAGCATTTGTCCATGTTTATTAGTCATTGTGAGTCGTTGGGTTAATAATTTATCCTTGTTATTGTGACTCGTTGTTTGAACCAATTGTCCTTGTTCATTAGTCATTGTGACTCGTTGTGTGGATCATTTGTCTATGTTTATTAGTCATTGTGACTCGGTCTGTGAATAATTTATCCTTGTCATTGTGATTCGTTGTGTGAACCATTTGTCCTTGTTTATTAGTCATATTGACTCGTTGTGTGAAGCATTTGTCCATGTTTATTAGTCATTGTGACTCGTTGTGTGAACCATTTGTCCTTGTTTATTAGTCATTGTGACTCGTTGTGTGAAGCATTTGTCCATGGTTATTAGTCATTGTGACTCGTTGTATCAAGCTTTTGTCCTTGTTATTGTGACTCATTGTGTGAACTAATTTTCCTTGTTCATTAGTAATTGTGACTCGTTGTGTGAAACATTTGTCCATGTTTATTAGCCATTGTGACTCGTTGTGTGAAGCATTTGTCCATGTTTATTAGTCATTGTGACTCGTTGTATGAAGCATTTTGTCCTTGTTTATTAGTCATTGTGACTCGTTGTGTGAATAATTTATCCTTGTCATTGTGACTCATTGTGTGAACCATTTGTCCTTGTTTATTAGTCATTGTGACTCGTTGTGTGAACCATTTGTCCTTGTTTATTAGTCATTGTGACTCATTGTGTGAACCATTTATCCTTGTTCATTTGTCATTGTGACTCGTTGTGTGAAACAATTGTCCATGTTTATTAGTTATTGTGTCTCGTTGTGTGAACCATTTGTTCTTGTTTATTAGTCATTGTTACTAGCTCTTTGTGTGAACCATTTGTCCATGTTTATTAGTCATTGTGACTCGTTGTATGAAACATTTGTCCATCTTTATTAGTCAATGTGACTCGTTGTGTGACCCAATTGTCCGTGTTCATTAGTCATTGTGACTCGTTGTGTGAAGCATTTGTCCATATTTTTAGTCATTGTGACTCCTTGTGTGAATAATTTATCCTTGTCATTGTGATTCGTTATGTCAACCAATTGTCTTTTTCTCCTTAGTCATTGCGACTCGTTGTGTGAACCATTTGTCCTTGTTCATTTGTCATTGTGACTCGTTGTGTGAAACATATGTCCTTGTTTATTAGTCATTGTTAGTCATTGTGTGAAGCATTTGTCCATGTTTATTAGAAATTGTGACTCGTTGTGTTAACAATTTATCCTTGTTATTGTGACTCGTTGTGTCAACTAATTGTCCTTGTTCATTAGTCATTGTGACTCGTTGTGTTAACCATTTGTCCTTGTTTAATAGTCATTGTGACTCACTGTTTGAACCATTTGTCGTTGTTCATTTGTCATTGTGACTCGTTGTTTAAAACAATTGTCCATGTTTATTAGTCATTGTGACTCGTTGTGTGAACCATTTGTTCTTATTTATTAGTCATTGTTACTCAATGTGTGAACCATTTGTCCATGTTTATTAGTCATTTTGACTCGTTGTGTGAAGCATTTGTCCATGTTTATTAGTCTTTGTGACTCGTTTTGTGAACCAATTGTCCTTATTCATTAGTCATTGTGACTGTTGTGTGAAGCATTTGTCCATGTTTATTAGTCATTGTGACTCGTTGTATGAAGCATTTGTCCTTGTTTATTAGTCATTGTGACTCGTTGTGTGAATAATTTATCCTTGTCATTGTGACTCATTGTGTGAACCATTTGTCCTTGTTTATTAGTCATTGTGACTCGTTGTGTGAAACATTTGTCCATCTTTATTAGTCATTGTGACTCGTTGTGTGAACCAATTGTCCTTATTCATTAGTCATTGTGACTCGTTGTGTGAAGCATTTGTCCATGTTTATTAATCATTGTGACTCGTTGTGGGAAGCATTTGTCCATCTTTTTAGTCATTGTGACTCCTTGTGTGAATAATTTATCCTTGTCATTCTGACTCGTTGTGTGAACCATTTGTCCTTCTTAATTTGTCATTGTGACTCGTTGTGTGAAACATTTGTCCTTGTTTATTAGTCATTGTTTGTCATTGTGACTCGTTGTCTTAAACATTTGTCCATGTTTATTAGTCATTGTGGCTCGTTGTGTGAACCATTTGTCCTTGTTTATTAGTCATTGTGACTCATTGTGTGACCCATTTGTCCTTGTTCATTTGTCATTGTGACTCGTTGTGTGAAACAATTGTCCATGTTTATTAGTCATTGTGACTCGTTGTGTGAACCATTTGTTCTTGTTCATTAGTCATTGTTACTCGTTGTGTGAACCATTTGTCCATGTTTATTAGTCATTGTGACTGGTTGTGTGAAACATTTGTCCATCTTAATTAGTCATTGTGACTCGTTGTGTGAACCAATTGTCCTTGTTTATTAGTCATTGTGACTCATTGTGGGAACCATTTGTCCTTGTTCATTTGTCATTGTGACTCGTTGTGTGAACCATTTGTCCATGTTTATTAGTCATTGTGAGTCGTTGTGTGAAACATTTGTCCATGTTTATTAGTCATTGTGACTCGTTGTGTGAACCAATTGTCCTTGTTCATTAGTCATTGTGACTCGTTGTGTGAAGCATTTGTCCATGTTTATTAGTTATTGTGACTCGTTGTGTGAAGTATTTGTCCATGTTTATTAGTCATTGTGACTCCTTGTGTGAATAATTTATCCTTTTCATTGTGACTCGTTGTGTCAACCAATTGTCCCTGTTCATTAGTCATTGTGACTCGTTGTGTGAACCATTTGTCCTTGTTTATTAGTCATTGTGACTCATTGTGGGAACCATTTGTCCTTGTTCATTTGTCATTGTGACTCGTTGTGTGAAGCTTTTGTCCATGTTTATTAGTCATTATGACTCGTTGTGTGAAACAATTGTCCATGTTTATTAGTCATTGTGACTCGTTGTGTGAACCATTTGTCCATGTTTATTAGTCATTGTTAATCGTTGTGTGAAGCATTTCTCCATGTTTATTAGTCATTGTGACTCGTTGTGTTAATAATTTATCCTTGTTATTGTGACTCGTTGTGTGAACCATTTGTCCTTGTTTATTAGTCATTGTGACTCATTGTGTGAACCAATTGTCCTTGTTCATTAGTCATTGTGACTCGTTGTGTGAACCATTTGTCCATGTTCATTTGTCATTGTGACTCGTTGTGTGAAACAATTGTCCATGTTTATTAGTCATTTTTACTCGTTGTGTGAACCATTTGTCCATATTTATTAGTCATTGTGAGTCGTTGTGTGAAACATTTGTCCATGTTTATTAGTCATTGTGACTCGTTGTGTGAACCAATTGTCCTTGTTCATTAGTCATTGTGACTCGTTGTGTGAAGCATTTGTCCATGTTTATTAGTTATTGTGACTCGTTGTGTGAAGTATTTGTCCATGTTTATTAGTCATTGTGACTCCTTGTGTGAATAATTTATCCTTTTCATTGTGACTCGTTGTGTCAACCAATTGTCCCTGTTCATTAGTTATTGTGACTCGTTGTGTGAACCATTTGTCCTTGTTTATTAGTCATTGTGACTCATTGTGGGAACCATTTGTCCTTGTTCATTTGTCATTGTGACTCGTTGTGTGAAGCTTTTGTCCATGTTTATTAGTCATTATGACTCGTTGTGTGAAACAATTGTCCATGTTTATTAGTCATTGTGACTCGTTGTGTGAACCATTTGTTCTTATTTATTAGTCATTGTTACTCAATGTGTGAACCATTTGTCCATGTTTATTAGTCATTTTGACTCGTTGTGTGAAGCATTTGTCCATGTTTATTAGTCTTTGTGACTCGTTTTGTGAACCAATTGTCCTTATTCATTAGTCATTGTGACTGTTGTGTGAAGCATTTGTCCATGTTTATTAGTCATTGTGACTCGTTGTATGAAGCATTTGTCCTTGTTTATTAGTCATTGTGACTCGTTGTGTGAATAATTTATCCTTGTCATTGTGACTCATTGTGTGAACCATTTGTCCTTGTTTATTAGTCATTGTGACTCGTTGTGTGAAACATTTGTCCATCTTTATTAGTCATTGTGACTCGTTGTGTGAACCAATTGTCCTTATTCATTAGTCATTGTGACTCGTTGTGTGAAGCATTTGTCCATGTTTATTAATCATTGTGACTCGTTGTGGGAAGCATTTGTCCATCTTTTTAGTCATTGTGACTCCTTGTGTGAATAATTTATCCTTGTCATTCTGACTCGTTGTGTGAACCATTTGTCCTTCTTAATTTGTCATTGTGACTCGTTGTGTGAAACATTTGTCCTTGTTTATTAGTCATTGTTTGTCATTGTGACTCGTTGTCTTAAACATTTGTCCATGTTTATTAGTCATTGTGGCTCGTTGTGTGAACCATTTGTCCTTGTTTATTAGTCATTGTGACTCATTGTGTGACCCAGTTGTCCTTGTTCATTTGTCATTGTGACTCGTTGTGTGAAACAATTGTCCATGTTTATTAGTCATTGTGACTCGTTGTGTGAACCATTTGTTCTTGTTCATTAGTCATTGTTACTCGTTGTGTGAACCATTTGTCCATGTTTATTAGTCATTGTGACTGGTTGTGTGAAACATTTGTCCATCTTAATTAGTCATTGTGACTCATTGTGTGAACCAATTGTCCTTGTTCATTAGTCATTGTGACTCGTTGTGTGAACCATTTGTCCATGTTCATTTGTCATTGTGACTCGTTGTGTGAAACAATTGTCCATGTTTATTAGTCATTTTTACTCGTTGTGTGAACCATTTGTCCATATTTATTAGTCATTGTGAGTCGTTGTGTGAAACATTTGTCCATGTTTATTAGTCATTGTGACTCGTTGTGTGAACCAATTGTCCTTGTTCATTAGTCATTGTGACTCGTTGTGTGAAGCATTTGTCCATGTTTATTAGTTATTGTGACTCGTTGTGTGAAGTATTTGTCCATGTTTATTAGTCATTGTGACTCCTTGTGTGAATAATTTATCCTTTTCATTGTGACTCGTTGTGTCAACCAATTGTCCCTGTTCATTAGTTATTGTGACTCGTTGTGTGAACCATTTGTCCTTATTTATTAGTCATTGTGACTCATTGTGGGAACCATTTGTCCTTGTTCATTTGTCATTGTGACTCGTTGTGTGAAGCTTTTGTCCATGTTTATTAGTCATTATGACTCGTTGTGTGAAACAATTGTCCATGTTTATTAGTCATTGTGACTCGTTGTGTGAACCATTTGTCCTTGTTTATTAGTCATTGTTAATCGTTGTGTGAAGCATTTCTCCATGTTTATTAGTCATTGTGACTCGTTGTGTTAATAATTTATCCTTGTTATTGTGACTCGTTGTGTGAACCATTTGTCCTTGTTTATTAGTCATTGTGACTCGTTGTGTGAAGCATTTGTCCATGGTTATTAGTCTTTGTGACTCGTTGTATCAACCTTTTGTCCTTGTTATTGTGACTCATTGTGTGAACTAATTTTCCTTGTTCATTAGTTATTGTGAATCGTTGTGTGAAACATTTGTCCATGTTTATTAGTCATTGTGACTCGTTATGTGAAGCATTTGTCCATGTTTATTTGTCTTTGTGACTCGTTTTGTGAACCAATTGTCCTTGTTCATTAGTCATTGTGACTGTTGTGTGAAGCATTTGTCCATGTTTAGTCATTGTGACTCGTTGTATGAAGCATTTGTTCATGTTTATTAGTCATTGTGACTCGTTGTGTGAATATTTTATCCTTGTCATTGTGACTCATTGTGTTAACCATTTGTCCTTGTTTATTAGTCATTGTGACTCGTTGTGTGAAACATTTGTCCATCTTAATTAGTCATTGTGACTCGTTGTGTGAACCAATTTTCCTTGTTCATTAGTCATTGTGACTCGTTGTGTGAAGCATTTGTCCATCTTTTTAGTCATTGTGACTCGTTATGTGAAGCATTTGTCCATGTTTATTAGTCTTTGTGACTCGTTTTGTGAACCAATTGTCCTTATTCATTAGTCATTGTGACTGTTGTGTGAAGCATTTGTCCATGTTTATTAGTCATTGTGACTCGTTGTATGAAGCATTTTGTCCTTGTTTATTAGTCTTTGTGACTCGTTGTGTGAATAATTTATCCTTGTCATTGTGACTCATTGTGTGAACCATTTGTCCTTGTTTATTAGTCATTGTGACTCGTTGTGTGAACCATTTGTCCTTGTTTATTAGTCATTGTGACTCATTGTGTGAACCATTTGTCCTTGTTCATTTGTCATTGTGACTCGTTGTGTGAAACAATTGTCCATGTTTATTAGTTATTGTGTCTCGTTGTGTGAACCATTTGTTCTTGTTTATTAGTCATTGTTACTAGCTCGTTGTGTGAACCATTTTGATACGAAAATTGCGCGGAAGCGGTTTAATAGGATAAAGAACAATAATGAAAAAGGGATATTTGCTTCGAAATCTGTCTTGAAATCGAAACAATGGGATATTTGCGCGATCTAGACCTATAGATCGAACAATGGTGATTGAATCGCAAGACCTATTGCTATCAATCGGGTTAGAGTTTGAAAACGCGTCAAACAATAACAGTTTCGGAACGAAAACGCGTCGATCCTATGTTTACAAAACTTGCAAACACAAACAAAGCAACAACTTTGATTTTTATTAATTCTCAATCTCCATAGATTTGCAATCATAATAATCATTTATAACCCTCTTGTGCCATCTCACCTCGTGCCTTCCACCCCTCCACCCTCCTTGCACGAGAATAACTTCAGCAACCTCAGCATTAACCTTATCCTTATAATCATCAAAAATAGGAGGCAATGTCGGATCAAACTTAACATTCTCTTCATGGCTGCTTTGACTTGAGAATACTCCCGACATGTCTTCTTCTTTTTGCCCCTTTTTTTCCAGTTTTTTTTTTTTTTTTTTTTTTTTCGCGGATGAACAGTACCGCGTCGTGAACAGTAACTTTTTTCCCGCGGTTGAACAGTGCCGCGTCGTGAACAGTAAATTTTTTTTTTTTTTTTTTTTTTGGCAACCTTCACGCCTTGAGTAGCAAGTTACTAGGACCGTGCTCCTTGGATCAAAACCGATTAACCCTCGAACTACCTGTACGAGTTTAACCCTTGAACTCCAATCGCAATCAGAAATTCAACTAACAACTTGGCTTTGACACGCCTAGGACCGTCTAGATTTAAGGAAATCAAGAGCCGAAGCTCTGATACCACTTATGATACAAAATAAAGGTTTTCCATAAATTATTAGGACTAGTTTATTTCCTAATTAGATTATTATTAATTTATTTTATTTCCTAGTTTATTTTAATTAGATTGAGGATGATGAGCTGAAGACGAGATTATTGGTTTGCACACATATAAACTTCATGTTTTTCGTCATCAATTATGCATCTGAATTTGAAAGGATTGTATTCGATCCCGGAGGATTACAAGGTTCTAAGAATCGAGACGATTCTTGTGAAGAAAGGGAGTATGATACATATTCTGATGATTAAATAATTCAATAGATAAGGATCGAACACGGGTATGCTGTGTTCAGATTATAGGAAGTAGTTTAGTTGAATAAAAACTTATCATTCTAGCTTATAGATTAAGTTTAGGATTATTTACTGATTTTCTAATTGATTAGGAGTCTTGTTTGTTAAGAAGACTATTAGCTTATTTAAGGGGTTTATGTATCTTTATTTTAATCAGAGACAAGTTATAAATAAAAAGTTTAGAAAAACTCGATCATGATTTGATCACCAACCAAGGTTTGAACGGTATTTTCAAATCTCGTTTAAAATTAAGATCGGCGTCTTTATTTTAAACACCCATTGGATCGAGGTCTCGGCGGATCTTCGACCCAAATATCTCATTGACTCAAAGTCTCGGCGGATTTTTAGTCAAATATCCCATCAAGAACGATCTCGTCCCTTCGTGAATCAAGGTCCCGAGTTCGACTCTTACCCCAGTAACGTTTGTTGTTTATTATCGCTTCCGTACTCGTATCACATTTGTCCATGTTTATTAGTCATTGTGACTCGTTGTATGAAACATTTGTCCATGTTTATTAGTCATTGTGACTCGTTGTGTGAACCAATTGTCCGTGTTCATTAGTCATTGTGACTCGTTGTGTGAAGCATTTGTCCATGTTTATTAGTCATTGTGACTCGTTGTGTGAAGCATTTGTCCATCTTTTTAGTCATTGTGACTCCTTGTGTGAATAATTTATCCTTGTCATTGTGATTCGTTGTGTCAACCAATTGTCTTTTTCTCCTTAGTCATTGTGACTCGTTGTGTGAACCATTTGTCCTTGTTCATTTGTCATTGTGACTCGTTGTGTGAAACATATGTCCTTGTTTATTAGTCATTGTTAGTCATTGTGACTCGTTGTGTGAAACATTTGTCCTTAGTTATTAGTCATTGTTAATCATTGTGTGAAGCATTTGTCCATGTTTATTAGAAATTGTGACTCGTTGTGTTAATAATTTATCCTTGTTATTGTGACTAGTTGTGTCAACTAATTGTCCTTGTTCATTAGTCATTGTGACTCGTTGTGTTAACCATTTGTCCTTGTTTATTAGTCATTGTGACTCACTGTTTGAACCATTTGTCGTTGTTCATTTGTCATTGTGACTCGTTGTTTGAAACAATTGTCCATGTTTATTAGTCATTGTGACTCGTTGTGTGAACCATTTGTTCTTATTTATTAGTCATTGTTACTCGTTGTGTGAACCATTTGTCCATGTTTATTAGTCATTGTGACTCGTTGTGTGAAGTATTTGTCCATGTTTGTTAGTCTTTGTGACTCGTTTTGTGAACCAATTGTCCTTATTCATTAGTCATTGTGACTGTTGTGTGAAGCATTTGTCCATGTTTATTAGTCATTGTGACTCGTTATATGAAGCATTTGTCCTTGTTTATTAGTCATTGTGACTCGTTGTGTGAATAATTTATCCTTGTCATTGTGACTCATTGTGTGAACCATTTGTCCTTGTTTATTAGTCATTGTGACTCGTTGTGTGAAACATTTGTCCATCTTTATTAGTCATTATGACTCGTTGTGTGAACCAATTGTCCTTATTCATTAGTCATTGTGACTCGTTGTGTGAAGCATTTGTCCATGTTTATTAATCATTGTGACTCGTTGTGGGAAGCATTTGTCCATCTTTTTAGTCATTGTGACTCCTTGTGTGAATAATTTATCCTTGTCATTCTGACTCGTTGTGTGAACCATTTGTCCTTGTTAATTTGTCATTGTGACTCGTTGTGTGAAACATTTGTCCTTGTTTATTAGTCATTGTTTGTCATTGTGACTCGTTGTGTTAAACATTTGTCCATGTTTATTAGTCATTGTGGCTCGTTGTGTGAACCATTTGTTGGAATATGTGTCCTCCGACAATAATGCGATCACGACTGTTGATCGTAATGATCACATGTTTAAGTCTCATTAAAATGAATACAATTGGGAAGTAATTTTGTTACTGTCAACTGGTCAACATATATCGGTAATGATTGGCTGACTAGAGTTTGACATTACTTGCGTGTGTGACGGTGGTGATCAGTTGACCCCCTAGGTCATACCTAAAGGGCAACACTCTTAATTGATTATTTAATTAATCGTATAATGTTACGAGTTAATTAAATTATTTGAAAATTAACGGACGATTTTGGAAGTAAAATTTACGTATCATATTAAAATATGATTAAAAATGATACGGTCTGAGTGATTGAATTGTATCATTACTCGGATGAAATAATTGTTTAATGTAACAATTAAAATTGAATGAATTGTTATAAATACAATCAGTTGTAATTTATAATTGGTAAAATATTTTGGTACTAGTAATTGTGATATTACTAAGTCGATTTTTGTATGTGACGTATTTTTATTAATGCGTTGATTTTTAATAAGCTAAAAATTACATAACAAATATATGTGACATGTGACATGTAACATATAGACAATTGACAAAAATAATATGGATTCCATATTACCAAATGGACCGAAATATAGGAAGAGGATTAAGCTAATTAATTGTTTAATTAGTAGCTAAACATAATTATTGTTTTGCTTTTTAGCCATGCAACCCTACTACTCCTTGTGAAGACAAAAGTGTTCATGCATTGGCTCCCCTAAAAGCCTTCCCTTCTACCCGGTTTTTTAAGTGAAAAACCATCATTGGTTTTTCAATTTAATTTACCTATTACTCTAAAATGTGTTAGAGATTAATTCATTCCACTAACTCATCCAAAATACTAGTTTTAGAGAGAATAAAATCCTCCTCATCATCTCTCTAAAAACCGAAAATAAGATAAGAGTTTATAAATATTTTTGGTTCCATTTTTCACCATTGATTAATATTATACTAGTTTTGTAATATTAATTAAATTAAGAGAAGCCTTGGGTATTAAGCATAGGGAGAGATCTTGCACTTAGATCTTTGTTCTTCCATTGGAATAGCTCAAGAACAAGAAGAGATAGGTGATCTCTCTTGTGCCCTAATAGCCGAAATCCATTTTGTAAGGACATGATTTCTCCTCTATTTATATTATTGTTTGCATGCATAAGATCCATTTTAATTTTATGACAAATTAATTAGACATATATGAGTATGTTAAATATGTATATGAATCTACATTTCCTTCAATCGGTATCAAGAGCCACGGTTGTTTGCATGCAAATTGGTTAAAAGTTTTTCCGAGTTATATGAATAACAAAATAAAACTTGTAAAATTTGTGTTATTATGATATATCACGAAATAATTACATGCATGTTAATATTTCTGGTCCTAAAATGTTTTAGGATATTTTGGTTAATTTTTCGGATTTTTATTGTTCATATTTAATAATAATGACATTTAAATGTGATTTTATGAGTTAAAATGTCATTTTTGGTCGAAAATTAGCTATACTTCGAATTTTCACTTGGTTTTTGGATATGTTGTTACATATATTATTTTGAGATAACCTGTAATTTTTCATAATTTTTGCACTTGTTATGCTCGAAAAATGATTTTTTCATTATTAAATATGGATTTAAGAGAAAAATAGGTTAATATGAGTTAAATTTCGAATCTGGTCATAGAAAATTTATATGTTGTCACATGCAATTTTACAAGATGTGTGTAAAATAATTGGCTATAAAGAAGTCTTTTAGCATGATTTATGAATTTTTGAAGAAAAATGGCATAAATAGTGACATTATTAATGAAAATTAATAAAATATAATCTATGACTTAGGAAAAACGTTTAATGTTGCATTTTATTATATTTTTCAGATCTAAAATTGAAAAGTTAATGAAAATAATTTTTTCCATGTTTTTATGATTATTTTATTAAATATTGATAAACCGCAACATTGTTTTTCCGGAAAAATTTTCGAAATTTTTAACCTAAGATTTTGAACATTATGAGTGTCATGGAATTTTTCCAGAATGTTCATGAATTTAAATTTCAAATTTTGAATTTATTTGGAATTTTTGGATTTATTTGAAGTTTAATAGCTTAATTTTGTATTTTTGGCCCATTTATGAACAATTTTGTAAATAAAAGTTAATTATGGTCAAATTATTAGTGAAGACTATATTTTGAGTCCTAAGAGGTTAGGGTAATTAACTTATGCATAAATATGAGTTTATGTATTTTTGTGATTATAAAATGTTGAAATCACGTAAATCCGTAAAAACCGAGTAATATACGATATTGGCTAATTAAAAGGCGATTTAGCATAAAAAATTGAGCATGTTCATACATATTATAATGCTGCATTTTTCTTTATGATTGTCATAATTTTAATTTATGTAATTTTGAATTATGTAATTTTACTTAGTATGGCCTTAGATTTTAATAGGTATTTCCCGAAATGAATGGGAATATCGATTCGGTTGTAATTTTTATTGTGATCTCGTATCACCGTTTTGTAATTTAATAGATTTATTTTATTTTAGTTACAAATGTATAATAGGAAATTATGTAATTTATTATGTAATTTTATTCATTAGGAGTTCCAAAAGGCGGATTTCTTCAAGAATGGCGATACATAAAGACGGTGTTACCTCGAGATGTGTGCCACAACCGAAGTTCAAGGGACCAATGGAGTTGGTTTCCGAATATGTAATAGATTAATAGTTTTTCTATTTTAGGAAAGGCCATACTAGGATTTATTTATTTATTTTATGCTTGCATTTTATTTTATGTCACATGCATCGCTAAATCGCCATAACTAAACATGCATTGTCTTATTTATCGAGTTTATCGACCGTGTCAATTAGAATTATCGTAGTTCACCGCTTTAGTTCACTTAAAACGTGATAGATAATAAATTGACATGACCTCTCGCTAAAACAATTAATTGAGATATAGCCTTACCAAATAGTAGAAACCATGAAAACCTATTTCGCGAGGGAGTGCACTCGGCCCTACGGGGTACAAACCTTGTTACGTAGGGGAAGTGGGTGATGAATGTTAATCCACCGAATTCATGTTGATAAGGGATGTATCGGCCCCACCGTGCCCAAGTTGATGTGGATTTGGATCATGGACACATTTATTCGAAATTTGGATTGACCTCAACAAAAGTTTTTGATAAGGGATGTATCGGCCCTACCGTGCCCTTGTCGAATGTGTTTTGGGCTAAAGATATATGTTAATGTAATATTATCGACCAAGAGTTCTAAGAGTAGAATCGATTAAACGTTAATCCACCGAGTTATATTGATAAAGGATGAATCGGCCCTACCGTGCCTAAATCGATATGAATTTGGGTCTTGGAATCATTTATCTAGTTGGGTAGAGGTCACTAGAAAAATGCTTAAAACTTGTTTAAATCATACATTTTTACAAGTATAATTAAAACGACAATTGTTTTACTCCTTATATTTTGTTTTGTAGACCACTTCTTATTCATAACAAATGGCAACACCAACTCCTAATGCTACACCACTCGCTACTTCATCTTGGCTCCGATCCTTTATGGATCGATGTAAACTTGAAAAGAATGGGTCAAATTTCTCCGAGTGGGATGCCCAACTCAAATTAGCCGCCGAGGGTGACGACAAGCTTCGTTACCTTACCGAGGCCTCTCCACCCGAGCCCTCCACTAGGTCCACCGCGGCCACTAGGGAAGCCTATGAGGCTTACCAAAAGGAGTCCGCCGCAATGAAAAATGTATTGATATTTGCGATGGAGGCGGAACTCCAAAGGAGAGCCTTCAAAATGGGCAATGCTAATGAGATTTACTCCAAACTTGTGACCATGTTTTCACAAACTGCGCGGATCGTCCAATATGAGGCGGCGCGGCATTCTTTGATCTCGACTTCAAAGAGGGCCAAAAGGTTAGCCCTCATGTGCTCAAACTCATGGAGCTTGTCGAGACCTTGAAGATTCAAAAGGTTGAAATCCCCAAAGAACTCATCGTAGATAGGATTCTACACTCCTTGTCTAAGGTTAAGGCATATGTGCAATTCCGGGTGAATTTCAATATGCAAGACAAGGATGTGTCTCTTGAGGAGTTGCACAAGTTACTTGTGCAAGCCGAGAGGGACATGGGGTTAAATGTGAACCCTCCCAAGGATGTGCTTAACATAAGCACTAAGAGTAAGGGGAAGTTCAAGAAGAATGGGAGAAAGGGCAAGAAGCAAGCTCCCACATTCACCAAAGCTAAGTCTTGTGAAGCTAGCACCTCCAAAGTCAAGAAGGGTCCTCTTGACAAATGCCATTATTGTAATGGCATGGGACATTGGAAGAGGAATTGTTCCAAATACCTTGGTGATATCAAAGCTGGAAAGATCACTCCAGTAGGTAAATGGCTAACCTTCTTTTATGTTTCTAATTCAACTATGGTATTATGATGCAAAGTTGTGATAATGTATCTCCCTTTTTATTGTAAATAGGGCCTCCACCAAGCAAAGACAAGGGAAAAGAAAAACAAGCATGATAAACCATGGAGAAGCTAAGGATAGCTTTTATGGAGCTTTGTTTTTCATTGTCTTATTTTAAGTTATGTTTTGAATTTTTAGAACTTTAAGTTTCCGTGTTCGACATGGAAAGGTATTTTGGATAATGGTTTGTATTTTGGATGATGGTGACTTGGTTTGCAACCCAAGTCACCCGTTTTATCATTTATCCTTTTAATGTTCTAAATTTCATCTTTAAATTGCTTGCGTTTTGAAACATAAGATTATTCACTTAAAGTGATCTAATAGACAAATATAATGACGGGTTTCATTATATGTCCACATGCTTAATGCTTGTGTATGATCATTTATAATGCGATTTTGAGTCTATGAACTCTCTTTAAGGAATGTCAATCACCAAGTACATATATGAAATCCTTTTTTTTCTTTATTAGTCAACCTATGAGGTAGTTCTCCTTATACTTCAACATCATTAATTTATGTCTCATATGCTATCTTTGAATGTTTAGTGTATTCATTCTAAAGATAGAGTGGGAGAAAATGAGGACACAACACAACCCACAAGGCAAGAATTGTGTACTTGTGTAAATGAAGATCTACGCAAGAGAGAATGATTTGAATGAAGGTATATCTATTTACATAGTATACCAAATAGATGAGATCTATAGTCTCGAGTTAGTTCTAAATGACTTAAGAGACCAAGTGAAGTAATCATAAAAGTTTATTCTCAAGATTACTACACGAGGAGACCAAAAGAAGTTTTGGAAGAAAAATGACTAATGTAAAGTCTTAACAAGCTTTTGACTAAGGTTATGAATCAATTGACCAATAGTTTCAATCATGAGTTTTACTTAAGAGCCTAAATGAATCATAGTAACATACTAGTTATGATCAAGTTGCAAAGATTGATATTCCGATATCTTCAATAGCCAACGTTTTAACCACGCAAATGTCATTGTTTAACCTCGCTATGAAATGGTTAAACCTCCTTTCGAAAGGGTATTCCAAAGGACCTATTCTAAATATTATTTGTATTTGAATAATGACATTGCTACACATCATTATGACATGAGTGTGTTAGAGATTTAAAATCTCTTTCCGTAAGGTTGAGATGAGACCACTTCAAAATAGGCATTTTGAAAGGATATGATGGGAACATATATGGTTTTATCCTAGTAACTTGGCAAAGCGATTTATATTTATATTCTTGACAAATTTCGATTGAGAAGTCAATTTTGAAATATGTGGAATTGAGTGGGAGTCAGGAAATTCTCATGTGAAGACATGGAATTTAGTGGGAGCTATCATCCTTGAATGTATAAAACTCATTACTCATTAAAGAATGACGAGCTAATACCTTCCTTCATAAAGAAGCTTTTGAGTTTTCAATTCTGGATGAAAATGGACAATGATGAATCCAATTACATCATGAGATGTTGGATTAGTATTAAAGAGATACACATCGTATCAACATTTACATAAGTTATTCATATGAATGAAAAATGGGATTACCATTAGCAGTCATGGCAGTTCATTGAACCTGAGAACGGTTGATCTCATGATTATTAGTAACTAATGTTTCCGCCATTAGAATAATCATGTACATGTCCAATTATGAATCATATGCATAAGAGCATGATGATTGACTCGGTGAGCCATAATAAAAACGTCATGAATTCTCGAGTAGAATCCGATGAGCGATTTCAGTGTTTGACGGAATGTTCTATTATGTTTCAAGAAGTTGCACATATTATAGAAAATCCGAGAACAATATGAGGATTTATGAGAATCCCAATTCTTTCAAGCCTAGAAAGAGAAATGAGAAGTTTTGGAAAGATGCTTGGTTGAATAAGAGGTTATTCAATAACAATCTCTCCTAGTAAAAGCTAGGACTTATGAGAAGTGCTATGCTAAATAATCTTGTCAATTGTTACAAGATTCTACAAAACATATACCTAGTGCATTGTATGTGGATGAATTACTTGATCGGTGCAAGTTGTATTATTCATAGCAAATTCGTTCGTTATGAGATGATCGATAAGAAAGTTCTTTCAAGTTAAAGAACCGAAACCAAGGTTGGGAACCTTGATGTGTGCTTGGTAAGATTCATGTTATGAGAGAGAACATGAATGTAAAGGAAGAAGCAAGTGTAAGAAGTTTGAACACATGGACACATGGGATGTTAAACTTCTATTGCAATCAATGAGTGTTTACACTTATGATAAACATCACAAGGTTGTAATATGATATTGACTACCCGAGTGTGATGTCGACATTTGTCGTTTGAGTTATTATTAACTCACCTTGTACATTGTTACATCCAAACGGGTTGTGGAGACAATTGAACCCGTTAAAGTGAACATGGATTAACATTGTTTTGCCCATAGTTACTTATATGAGGTGACGTCTCGAAGTGACTAGAGTGTGAGGCGATTGATGGCAAGTTCAAGTGCCATACAGTCATGTGAGATGACTAGTCGATCACATAGGCGATTGTTAGGAACTTTTCGTCGGGCCTTATGACCGCTTATAGAGTTCTGGCAAATTTATATAGCCTGGTCGTGGCGAGAGCTACTATAGTATTCAAAATGAGTCGATTCTTTTGACTAAAGACTATTCACCTAAGATGGCACGATTTCAGATTAACTTTGATTTGTGTTACTACGACCTTCGTAAATGGGGTCAAATGGGCATATTTTGGGTTATGATGGCTGTGGCTAGTCGAAGGAATGAGTGCGATAGGAATTGTCCACCCCTAGTCAGGGTTATAACAATATCTCAGGGCCACTCGAGGAGTAATGGGAAATGCGTGGCCACGCTCGGAAGGTATCCGAGTGGATAAATCCGGTCAATCGGTTATTCTCGGATCGAGGAAACCACTCTCGATATGATCACTTGCAAGTACGACCTGAAAGACACCTTGCATTGAGTGGGAGATAGTAATAGGACAAGAGAATTGGTGACGCACACTTGTCGAGGACAAGTGGGAGATTGTTGGAATATGTGTCCTCCGACAATAATGCGATCACGACTGTTGATCATAATGATCACATGTTTAAGTCTCATTAAAATGAATACAATTGGGAAGTAATTTTGTTACTGTCAACTGGTCAACATATATCGGTAATGATTGGCTGACTAGAGTTTGACATTCTTGTGTGTGACGGCGGTGATCGATTGACCCCTAGGTCATACCTAAAGGGCAACACTCTTAATTGATTATTTAATTAATCGTATAATGTTACGAGTTAATTAAATTATTTGAAAATTAACGGACGATTTTGGAAGTAAAATTTACGTATCATATTAAAATATGATTAAAAATGATACGATGCGAGTGATTGAATTGTATCATTACTCGGATGAAATAATTGTTTAATGTAACAATTAAAATTGAATGAATTGTTATAAATACAATCAGTTGTAATTTATAATTGGTAAAATATTTTTATACTAGTAATTGTGATATTACTAAGTCGATTTTTGTATGTGACGTATTTTTATTAATGCGTTGATTTTTAATAAGCTAAAAATTACATAACAAATATATGTGACATGTGACATGTAACATATAGACAATTGACAAAAATAATATGGATTCCATATTACCAAATGGACCGAAATATAGGAAGAGGATTAAGCTAATTAATTGTTTAATTAGTAGCTAAACATAATGATTGTTTTGCTTTTTAGCCATGCAACCCTACTACTCCTTGTGAAGACAAAAGTGTTCATGCATTGGCTCCCCTAAAAGCCTTCCCTTCTACCCGGTTTTTAAGTGAAAAACCATCATTGGTTTTTCAATTTAATTTACCTATTACTCTAAAATGTGTTAGAGATTAATTCATTCCACTAACTCATCCAAAATACTAGTTTTAGAGAGAATAAAATCCTCCTCATCATCTCTCTAAAAACCGAAAATAAGATAAGAGTTTATAAATATTTTTGGTTCCATTTTTCACCATTGATTAATATTATACTAGTTTTGTAATATTAATTAAATTAAGAGAAGCCTTGGGTATTAAGCATAGGGAGAGATCTTGCACTTAGATCTTTGTTCTTCCATTGGAATAGCTCAAGAACAAGAAGAGATAGGTGATCTCTCTTGTGCCCTAATAGCCGAAATCCATTTTGTAAGGACATGATTTCTCCTCTATTTATATTATTGTTTGCATGCATAAGATCCATTTTAATTTTATGACAAATTAATTAGACATATATGAGTATGTTAAATATGTATATGAATCTACATTTCCTTCACCATTTGTCCTTTTTTATTAGTCATTGTGACTCATTGTGTGACCCATTTGTCCTTGTTCATTTGTCATTGTGACTCGTTGTGTGAAACAATTGTCCATGTTTATTAGTCATTGTGACTCGTTGTGTGAACCATTTGTTCTTGTTCATTAGTCATTGTTACTCGTTGTGTGAACCATTTGTCCATGCTTATTAGTCATTGTGACTGGTTGTGTGAAACATTTGTCCATCTTAATTAGTCATTGTGACTCGTTGTGTGAACCAATTGTCCTTGTTCATTAGTCATTGTGACTCGTTGTGTGAACCATTTGTCCATGTTCATTTGTCATTGTGACTCATTGTGTGAAACAATTGTCCATGTTTATTAGTCATTTTTACTCGTTGTGTGAACCATTTGTCCATGTTTATTAGTCATTGTGAGTCGTTGTGTGAAACATTTGTCCATGTTTATTAGTCATTGTGACTCGTTGTGTGAACCAATTGTCCTTGTTCATTAGTCATTGTGACTCGTTGTGTGAAGCATTTGTCCATGTTTATTAGTTATTGTGACTCGTTGTGTGAAGCATTTGTCCATGTTTATTAGTCATTGTGACTCCTTGTGTGAATAATTTATCCTTTTCATTGTGACTCGTTGTGTCAACCAATTGTCCCTGTTCATTAGTCATTGTGACTCGTTGTGAACCATTTGTCCTTGTTTATTAGTCATTGTGACTCATTGTGGGAACCATTTGTCCTTGTTCATTTGTCATTGTGACTCGTTGTGTGAAGCATTTGTCCATGTTTATTAGTCATTATGACTCGTTGTGTGAAACAATTGTCCATGTTTATTAGTCATTGTGACTCGTTGTGTGAACCATTTGTCCTTGTTTATTAGTCATTGTTAATCGTTGTGTGAAGCATTTCTCCATGTTTATTAGTCATTGTGACTCGTTGTGTTAATAATTTATCCTTGTTATTGTGACTCGTTGTGTGAACCATTTGTCCTTGTTTATTAGTCATTGTGACTCGTTGTGTGAAGCATTTATCCATGGTTATTAGTCTTTGTGACTCGTTGTATCAACCTTTTCTCCTTGTTATTGTGACTCATTGTGTGAGCTAATTTTCCTTGTTCATTAGTTATTGTGAATCGTTGTGTGAAACATTTGTCCATGTTTATTAGTCATTGTGACTCGTTATGTGAAGCATTTGTCCATGTTTATTTGTCTTTGTGACTCGTTTTGTGAACCAATTGTCCTTGTTCATTAGTCATTGTGACTGTTGTGTGAAGCATTTGTCCATGTTTAGTCATTGTGACTCGTTGTATGAAGCATTTGTTCATGTTTATTAGTCATTGTGACTCGTTGTGTGAATAATTTTTCCTTGTCATTGTGACTCATTGATGCAGGAGCACTCGAAGAAAATGAAAATGAAGTCTTAATTAGTCGAAATGTAACTCACATTTCTGAAGGTTTCAAAATGGGCTCAAGTATCGTGAATATGATAGCATGGAGAAGTCAAGGTGACGGGTTGGAGTCCGTCTAAGTCAACACGCCAACCAAGGAGGGTCAAGGTCGGTGCTGATGGAGGTGTTTAAGATTATTAGTTTCTTTATTTTTGCTTTCCTAATTCTAGTCAATAAATTTAAGGTAGTGTTGTTATTTCCTTGTAGTTTCTTTCCTAATCTTAGCAAGATTGTAAAAAGGCAATTTGCCATAATATGGGTCGGATTTCCTAATCAGTTTAGGACAAGTTAAGGAAGTTTAGGGAAGGGAGGTCGGTTTCCTTATAGTATAAATAGGGACTTTTGTATTCAGTTTTATTCATTCAAGTTTAGAGATTAATACAAGTTTTCTTGTTGCTTATTGCTTGCGAGCTTTGAGAGTCTTATTTCTTTCTTGCGAGGGAGAGATTAGAGTGTGGTTGATCCTTGCGAGGTGAGAGTCACAAAACCCAGTCGTGTGTGAGTTCGAGTTCCTTGCGAGGGAGGAGAGTTTATTCACGTCATATCCTCTTAAATTTTCGTTCAAAAACATATAAAAATCAAATAAAAAGTCTAATATTCCGCTGCGTGTTTTACAACAAAATCGAACAGTCCAACGTACTGTTTAAATCCATAAAATCGACTAGATTTTACATCAATTTGGTATCAGAGCAAGGTTATTAATTTGTTTCCTAACAAGTTAATCTTGGGAAGTAAAGATGCCGGGAGAAGCCGATTCCAGCAAGGGCACCGGTGACGGTTCAGGCACGATTCAAGAACAACTAGATGAGATGAAACAAGCTATGGCCGAGCTAAAGTATATGATGAAGAACCTTCCAATTGGACGAGGTAGAGAACGAAGTCCAAGTCGTAGTAGGTCTCGTGGATCATATTCTGATGATGCGGATTCCAAGTCCAAAAAGGAGAACAAGAACGATGATGATCGAGGTCTAAAACTTGACATACCTGATTTTAATGGAGATTTAGATCCCGAAAAGTTTTTGGATTGGATTAGGCAAGCAGAACGAGTTTTCGAATACAAGGAATACGATGAGCATAAGCAATTCAAGGTAGCTATTCTAAAACTTACTAAATATGCATCGTTGTGGTATGAAAACTTGAAAAAACAGAGAAAGCGTGATAAGAAGAGCAAGATTGATACTTGGGAGAAACTTAAGAAGCACCTTATGAGGAGATTCTTACCAAGAGATTATGAGCAAGAAAATTACCTAAAATTGCAATCTTTATCACAAGAAAATCTGTCCGTGGCCGAGTACATTAAAGAATTCGAAAGGATGATGATTGTTTGTGATCTTGAAGAAAAGGAAGAGCTTAGAGTTGCAAGATTCATCAAGGGTCTAATACCATCACTTGCGTCCAAAGTTGAAGTTCAGATTTACAATGGATTTGTGATGTGTGTCGCTTGGCTCTAAAATTCGAAAAGCAAGACAAAACAAAGAAGTCCTATACCTATTCGAAAGGAGCAAGTTCTGGCTCGAGTTCTTATTCTAAACCAACAACGAGCAAGCAAAAGGAAGTTGTGACAGAAGAAGTAAAGGACAAGGGTAAGGGTGTCGTGGAACCTAAGGGTAACTCATTAAGACGCTGTTTTAAATGCCAAGGCTATGGTCACATAGCTAATGAATGTCCACAAAGAGAGCACTCACCGCTCAAGAATTGCGCAACATAGTTCCAGCATTCGTTCAAACTGAACAGTCCACAGAACTGTCTGATATTGAGGAGGACGAAGAAGAAGGTGTCGCCTATGATGTTGATCCGTTGAGTGAGGAAGAGTGTTTGGTAATTCGTAATCTTCATGTAGAAACAACTCCGGATGAAGCTGAACAAAGGGAGCAAATATTTCACACTCGTTGCAAGGTACATTCTAAAATTTGCAATCTAATCATTGATAGTGGATCATGTACCAATGTTGTGTCAAAGGAGTTAGTTGATGAGCTGAAATTACAAACCAAGAATCATAATAAGCCATATAAATTGCATTGGTTGAATGGGGATAATGGAATTCAAGTAAGGAAGCAAGCATTAGTTTCTTTGAGTTTGGGACCTTATAATGATGATATTTGGTGCGACGTGATTCCTATGAGTGCGTGCCATATTCTATTGGGACGACCATGGCAGTTTGATCGAAAGGTTGAACATGATGGAAGAACTAACATATATAGCGTGACCAAGGGCAGAACTACATTCAATTTGAAACCTTTATCACCTAGTAAAATCAAGGGGCTGAAATCAAAGAAGGGGAGCTTATTTATGGAAGCTCGTGAGGTTGAAGAGGTTCTAGCTCGTGGAGAACCAGCCTATGTTCTTATGGTTCGTGAATTAGAAGCCAATGGTGAAGGAAGCAGCCGTGAAGTTCAAGGGCTATTAAAAGAGTTTTGCGATGTATTTCCAGAAGAATTGCGGTTGGATTACCTCCTTTAAGAGGTATTGAACATCAAATTGACTTAATTCCAGGAGCTCAGTTGCCAAATAAACCAGCCTATCGTTGTAATCCCGAAGAAGCAAAAGAATTACAAAGACAAGTGCAAGAGTTAATTGATAGGGGTTATGTTCAAGAAAGTTTGAGTCCTTGTGCCGTACCAGCTCTATTGGTTCCAAAGAAAGATGGGACTTGGAGGATGTGTATTGATAGTAGGGCCGTTAACAATATCACAATAAAATATCGATTTCCTATGCCGAGGTTGGATGATATGTTAGACGAGTTGAGTGGGTCACGAGTATTTTGAAGCTTGATTTCTGAAGTGGCTATCATCAAATGAGAATTCGTGAAGGTGACGAATGGAAGACAGCGTTCAAGACTAAGCAAGGGTTGTATGAGTGGCTCGTTATGCCATTTGGTCTTTGCAATGCTCCTAGTTCGTTTATGAGGTTGATGAATGAAGTATTGAGGCCGTTCTTAAACAAGTTTGTTGTGGTGTATCTCGATGACATTCTTATTTATAGCAAGAGCAAAGAGGAACATATTGAACATCTCCGTGAAGTGTTTAAAATGCTACGAAAACAGAAACTATATGGCAAAATGGAGAAGTGTACATTCATGATGCCAAGCGTGGTGTTCCTAGGGTATATTGTTGGTGAGAATGGTGTAAGCATGGATCCGTCCAAAGTGGAGGCAATCAAGGCATGGCGGTTCTAAATCAACAAGCGAGGTTCGTAGTTTCCATGGTTTGGCTTCGTTTTATCGAAGATTTATTCAAAATTTCAGTACAATCATGGCGCTTATAACCGAGTTGACGAAGAAGGGTGAGTTTGTATGGACTCCTAGTGCAGAGAAGGCATTCGAAGAGGTAAAATCTAAACTAAGCTCCTTTGTTTTAACACTTCCTAATTTTGACAAATTGTTCGAAGTTGAGTGTGATGCGAGTGGAGTTGGGATTGGGGCTGTTTTGGTGCAAGATAAACGACCAGTAGCTTACTTTAGTGAAAAGTTGGGTGGTGCGCGATTGAATTACTCGACTTATGATAAGGAGTTCTATGCAATTGTGAGAGCATTGGATCATTGGGGTCATTATTTGCGACCTAAACCATTTGTGTTACATTCGGATCATGAAGCATTGAAGCATATTCATGGACAACAGAAGTTAAATCAAAGACATGCCAAGTGGGTTGAGTTTCTACAATCTTTTACTTTCTCATCAAAGTATAAGACGGTAGCTTCTAATGTTGTTCTTTGATGCATTGTCTCGAAGACATACTTTATTGATCGAGTTAGATGCGAGAATGCTTGGGTTTGAACATATCAAAGAGCTGTACAAAACTGATCCAGATTTTGCTAAGGAGATTATTGAGCCAACGGGGTTATATACTGTTCAAGACGGTTATCTGTTCAAGGGCAATCGATTATGTATTCCCAACGGTTCAATTCGAGAGCTTTTGATTCGTGAAGCTCATGGTGGTGCAATAGCTGGACACTTTGGAGTAAACAAGACTAATGATGTTTTGAGTGAGCATTTTTATTGGCCAAAGATGAGCAAAGATGTGCAAGAGATCGTGGCTAAGTGTGTGGTGTGTCAAAAGGCAAAGAGTACGTTCAATAAGGGACTTTATACGCCCCTGCCCGTACCTACACAACCGTGGAATGAGGTAAGTATGGACTTTATACTTGGTTTACCTAGAACTCAAAGAGGAAAGGATTCAATTATGGTTGTTGTGGATCGATTTTCAAAGATGGCGCATTTCATCCCATGTCATAAAACCGATGACGCTACTAATATTGCTGAACTTTATTACAAAGAGATTGTTCGATTACATGGTATTCCGCTTACTATTGTGTCGGATCGAGATGTTAAGTTCTTAAGCTACTTTTGGAAGACATTATGGAGGTTGGTTGGAACGAAGTTGTTATTTAGTACTTCTCATCATCCACAAACAGATGGACAAACCGAGGTGACTAATAGAACTTTGGGAAGCTTGTTACGAGGTTTGGTTAGCAAGAGTACGAAAGATTGGGATGTTAAGTTAGCTCATGCTGAGTTTGCATATAACCGAACGCCGTCAATGACTACGGGAAGATCACCATTCGAGATTGTTTATGGGGTGAATCCGTGTCTTCCTATTGATTTGGTTCCTATACCAAAGAAAGATGTGTTGAGTTTCGAAGCAAAGGAAAGACAAGCTGCATTTTTTCGAGTTTGTGAGCAAGTTAAAGCACAAATCGAGAAAGCCAATGCTAGATACAAGGAGAAAGCAAATAAACATCGAAAGCAACCTGTTTTCAAAGTTGGGGATTTAGTATGGTTACACTTAAGGAAGGAACGTTTTCCATCCAAGAGGAAGAATAAGTTGATGCCAAGAGCCGATGGACCATTCAAGATACTTGAAAGCTATGGGACTAATGCCTACAAGTTAGAATTGCCAAGTGAGTATGGAGGTGTAAGTGCGACATTCAATGTTGGAGATTTGTCACCATACTTAGATGACGAAAATTTGAGGTCAAATTCTCAAAAAGAAGGGGAGAATGATGCAGGAGCACTCGAAGAAAATGAAAATGAAGTCTTAATTAGTCGAAATGTAACTCACATTTCTGAAGGTTTCAAAATGGGCTCAAGTATCGTGAATATGATAGCATGGAGAAGTCAAGGTGACGGGTTGGAGTCCGTCTAAGTCAACACGCCAACCAAGGAGGGTCAAGGTCGGTGCTGATGGAGGTGTTTAAGATTATTAGTTTCTTTATTTTTGCTTTCCTAATTCTAGTCAATAAATTTAAGGTAGTGTTGTTATTTCCTTGTAGTTTCTTTCCTAATCTTAGCAAGATTGTAAAAAGGCAATTTGCCATAATATGGGTCGGATTTCCTAATCAGTTTAGGACAAGTTAAGGAAGTTTAGGGAAGGGAGGTCGGTTTCCTTATAGTATAAATAGGGACTTTTGTATTCAGTTTTATTCATTCAAGTTTAGAGATTAATACAAGTTTTCTTGTTGCTTATTGCTTGCGAGCTTTGAGAGTCTTATTTCTTTCTTGCGAGGGAGAGATTAGAGTGTGGTTGATCCTTGCGAGGTGAGAGTCACAAAACCCAGTCGTGTGTGAGTTCGAGTTCCCTTGAGGGAGGAGAGTTTATTCACGTCATATCCTCTTAAATTTTCGTTCAAAAACATATAAAAATCAAATAAAAAGTCTAATATTCCGCTGCGTGTTTTACAACAAAATCGAACAGTCCAACGTACTGTTTAAATCCATAAAATCGACTAGATTTTACATCACTCATTGTGTTAACCATTTGTCCTTGTTTATTATACATTGTGACTCGTTGTGTGAAACATTTGTCCATCTTAATTAGTCATTGTGACTCGTTGTGTGAACCAATTTTCCTTGTTCATTAGTCATTGTGACTCGTTGTGTGAAGCATTTGTCCATCTTTTTAGTCATTTTGACTCGTTATGTGAAGCATTTGTCCATGTTTATAAGTCTTTGTGACTCGTTTTGTGAACCAATTGTCCTTATTCATTAGTCATTGTGATTGTTGTGTGAAGCATTTGTCCATGTTTATTAGTCATTGTGACTCGTTGTATGAAGCATTTTGTCCTTGTTTATTAGTCATTGTGACTCGTTGTGTGAATAATTTATCCTTGTCATTGTGACTCATTGTGTGAACCATTTGTCCTTGTTTATTAGTCATTGTGACTCGTTGTGTGAACCATTTGTCCTTGTTTATTAGTCATTGTGACTCATTGTGTGAACCATTTGTCCTTGTTCATTTGTCATTGTGACTCGTTGTGTGAAACAATTGTCCATGTTTATTAGTTATTGTGACTCGTTGTGTGAACCATTTGTTCTTGTTTATTAGTCATTGTTACTAGCTCGTTGTGTGAACCATTTGTCCATGTTTATTAGTCATTGTGACTCGTTGTATGAAACATTTGTCCATGTTTATTAGTCATTGTGACTCGTTGTGTGAACCAATTGTCCGTGTTCATTAGTCATTGTGACTCGTTGTGTGAAGCATTTGTCCATGTTTATTAGTCATTGTGACTCGTTGTGTGAAGCATTTGTCCATCTTTTTAGTCATTGTGACTCCTTGTGTGAATAATTTATCCTTGTCATTGTGATTCGCTGTGTCAACCAATTGTCTTTTTCTCCTTAGTCATTGTGACTCGTTGTGTGAACCATTTGTCCTTGTTCAGTTGTCATTGTGACTCGTTGTGTGAAACATATGTCCTTGTTTATTAGTCATTGTTAGTCATTGTGACTCGTTGTGTGAAACATTTGTCCTTATTTATTAGTCATTGTTAATCATTGTGTGAAGCATTTGTCCATGTTTATTAGAAATTGTGACTCGTTGTGTTAATAATTTATCCTTGTTATTGTGACTAGTTGTGTCAACTAATTGTCCTTGTTCATTAGTCATTGTGACTCGTTGTGTTAACCATTTGTCCTTGTTTATTAGTCATTGTGAATCACTGTTTGAACCATTTGTCGTTGTTCATTTGTCATTGTGACTCGTTGTTTGAAACAATTGTCCATGTTTATTAGTCATTGTGACTCGTTGTGTGAACCATTTGTTCTTATTTATTAGTCATTGTTACTCGTTGTGTGAACCATTTGTCCATGTTTATTAGTCATTGTGACTCGTTGTGTGAAGCATTTGTCCATGTTTATTAGTCTTTGTGACTCGTTTTGTGAACCAATTGTCCTTATTCATTAGTCATTGTGGATTTGTTGTGTGAAGCATTTGTCCATGTTTATTAGTCATTGTGACTCATTGTATGAAGCATTTGTCCTTGTTTATTAGTCATTGTGACTCGTTGTGTGAATAATTTATCCTTGTCATTGTGACTCATTGTGTGAACCATTTGTCCTTGTTTATTAGTCATTGTGACTCGTTGTGTGAAACATTTGTCCATCTTTATTAGTCATTGTGAGTCGTTGTGTGAACCAATTGTCCTTATTCATTAGTTATTGTGACTCGTTGTGTGAAGCATTTGTCCATGTTTATTAATCATTTTGACTCGTTGTGGGAAGCATTTGTCCATCTTTTTAGTCATTGTGACTCCTTGTGTGAATAATTTATCCTTGTCATTCTGACTCGTTGTGTGAACCATTTGTCCTTGTTAATTTGTCATTGTGACTCGTTGTGTGAAACATTTGTCCTTGTTTATTAGTCATTGTTTGTCATTGTGACTCGTTGTGTTAAACATTTGTCCATGTTTATTAGTCATTGTGGCTCGTTGTGTGAACCATTTGTCCTTGTTTATTAGTCATTGTGACTCATTCTGTGACCCATTTGTCCTTGTTCATTTGTCATAGTGACTCGTTGTGTGAAACCATTGTCCATGTTTATTAGTCATTGTGACTCGTTGTGTGAACCAATTGTCCTTATTCATTAGTCATTGTGACTCGTTGTGTGAAGCATTTGTCCATGTTTATTAATCATTGTGACTCGTTGTGGGAAGCATTTGTCCATCTTTTTAGTCATTGTGACTCCTTGTGTGAATAATTTATCCTTGTCATTCTGACTCGTTGTGTGAACCATTTGTCCTTGTTAATTTGTCATTGTGACTCGTTGTGTGAAACATTTGTCCTTGTTTATTAGTCATTGTTTGTCATTGTGACTCGTTGTGTTAAACATTTGTCCATGTTTATTAGTCATTGTGGCTCGTTGTGTGAACCATTTGTCCTTGTTTATTAGTCATTGTGACTCATTGTGTGACCCATTTGTCCTTGTTCATTTGTCATAGTGACTCGTTGTGTGAAACAATTGTCCATGTTTATTAGTCATTGTTACTCGTTGTGTGAACCATTTGTCCATGTTTATTAGTCATTGTCACTGGTTGTGTGAAACATTTGTCCATCTTAATTAGTCATTGTGACTCGTTGTGTGAACCAATTGTCCTTGTTCATTAGTCATTGTGACTCGTTGTGTGAACCATTTGTCCATGTTCATTTGTCATTGTGACTCGTTGTGTGAAACAATTGTCCATGTTTATTAGTCATTTTTACTCGTTGTTTGAACCATTTGTCCATGTTTATTAGTCATTGTGAGTCGTTGTGTGAAACATTTGTCCATGTTTATTAGTCATTGTGACTCCTTGTGTGAATAATTTATCCTTTTCATTATGACTCGTTGTGTCAACCAATTGTCCCTGTTCATTAGTCATTGTGACTCGTTGTGTGAACCATTTGTCCTTGTTTATTAGTCATTGTGACTCATTGTGGGAACCATTTGTCCTTGTTCATTTGTCATTGTGACTCGTTGTGTGAAGCATTTGTCCATGTTTATTAGTCATTATGACTCGTTGTGTGAAACAATTGTCCATGTTTATTAGTCATTGTGACTCGTTGTGTGAACCATTTGTCCTTGTTTATTAGTCATTGTTAATCGTTGTGTGAAGCATTTCTCCATGTTTATTAGTCATTGTGACTCGTTGTGTTAATAATTTATCCTTGTTATTGTGACTCGTTGTGTGAACCATTTGTCCTTGTTTATTAGTCATTGTGACTCGTTGTGTGAAGCATTTATCCATGGTTATTAGTCTTTGTGACTCGTTGTATCAACCTTTTCTCCTTGTTA
Organism: Silene latifolia; assembly: GCF_048544455.1. Taxonomy (NCBI): domain Eukaryota; kingdom Viridiplantae; phylum Streptophyta; class Magnoliopsida; order Caryophyllales; family Caryophyllaceae; genus Silene; species Silene latifolia. The sequence goes on from NC_133531.1 coordinate 50,512,633, forward strand.
TTGTGACTCATTGTGTGAGCTAATTTTCCTTGTTCATTAGTTATTGTGAATCGTTGTGTGAAACATTTGTCCATGTTTATTAGTCATTGTGACTCGTTATGTGAAGCATTTGTCCATGTTTATTTGTCTTTGTGACTCGTTTTGTGAACCAATTGTCCTTGTTCATTAGTCATTGTGACTGTTGTGTGAAGCATTTGTCCATGTTTAGTCATTGTGACTCGTTGTATGAAGCATTTGTTCATGTTTATTAGTCATTGTGACTCGTTGTGTGAATAATTTATCCTTGTCATTGTGACTCATTGTGTTAACCATTTGTCCTTGTTTATTATACATTGTGACTCGTTGTGTGAAACATTTGTCCATCTTAATTAGTCATTGTGACTCGTTGTGTGAACCAATTTTCCTTGTTCATTAGTCATTGTGACTCGTTGTGTGAAGCATTTGTCCATCTTTTTAGTCATTTTGACTCGTTATGTGAAGCATTTGTCCATGTTTATAAGTCTTTGTGACTCGTTTTGTGAACCAATTGTCCTTATTCATTAGTCATTGTGATTGTTGTGTGAAGCATTGGTCCATGTTTATTAGTCATTGTGACTCGTTGTATGAAGCATTTTGTCCTTGTTTATTAGTCATTGTGACTCGTTGTGTGAATAATTTATCCTTGTCATTGTGACTCATTGTCTGAACCATTTGTCCTTGTTTATTAGTCATTGTGACTCGTTGTGTGAACCATTTGTACTTGTTTATTAGTCATTGTGACTCATTGTGTGAACCATTTGTCCTTGTTCATTTGTCATTGTGACTCGTTGTGTGAAACAATTGTCCATGTTTATTAGTTATTGTGACTCGTTGTGTGAACCATTTGTTCTTGTTTATTAGTCATTGTTACTAGCTCGTTGTGTGAACCATTTGTCCATGTTTATTAGTCATTGTGACTCGTTGTATGAAACATTTGTCCATGTTTATTAGTCATTGTGACTCGTTGTGTGAACCAATTGTCCGTGTTCATTAGTCATTGTGACTCGTTGTGTGAAGCATTTGTCCATGTTTATTAGTCATTGTGACTCGTTGTGTGAAGCATTTGTCCATCTTTTTAGTCATTGTGACTCCTTGTGTGAATAATTTATCCTTGTCATTGTGATTCGTTGTGTCAACCAATTGTCTTTTTCTCCTTAGTCATTGTGACTCGTTGTGTGAACCATTTGTCCTTGTTCAGTTGTCATTGTGACTCGTTGTGTGAAACATATGTCCTTGTTTATTAGTCATTGTTAGTCATTGTGACTCGTTGTGTGAAACATTTGTCCTTATTTATTAGTCATTGTTAATCATTGTGTGAAGCATTTGTCCATGTTTATTAGAAATTGTGACTCGTTGTGTTAATAATTTATCCTTGTTATTGTGACTAGTTGTGTCAACTAATTGTCCTTGTTCATTAGTCATTGTGACTCGTTGTGTTAACCATTTGTCCTTGTTTATTAGTCATTGTGAATCACTGTTTGAACCATTTGTCGTTGTTCATTTGTCATTGTGACTCGTTGTTTGAAACAATTGTCCATGTTTATTAGTCATTGTGACTTGTTGTGTGAACCATTTGTTCTTATATATTAGTCATTGTTACTCGTTGTGTGAACCATTTGTCCATGTTTATTAGTCATTGTGACTCGTTGTGTGAAGCATTTGTCCATGTTTATTAGTCTTTGTGACTCGTTTTGTGAACCAATTGTCCTTATTCATTAGTCATTGTGACTGTTGTGTGAAGCATTTGTCCATGTTTATTAGTCATTGTGACTCATTGTATGAAGCATTTGTCCTTGTTTATTAGTCATTGTGACTCGTTGTGTGAATAATTTATCCTTGTCATTGTGACTCATTGTGTGAACCATTTGTCCTTGTTTATTAGTCATTGTGACTCATTGTGTGAAACATTTGTCCATCTTTATTAGTCATTGTGACTCGTTGTGTGAACCAATTGTCCTTATTCATTAGTTATTGTGACTCGTTGTGTGAAGCATTTGTCCATGTTTATTAATCATTTTGACTCGTTGTGGGAAGCATTTGTCCATCTTTTTAGTCATTGTGACTCCTTGTGTGAATAATTTATCCTTGTCATTCTGACTCGTTGTGTGAACCATTTGTCCTTGTTAATTTGTCATTGTGACTCGTTGTGTGAAACATTTGTCCTTGTTTATTAGTCATTGTTTGTCATTGTGACTCGTTGTGTTAAACATTTGTCCATGTTTATTAGTCATTGTGGCTCGTTGTGTGAACCATTTGTCCTTGTTTATTAGTCATTGTGACTCATTCTGTGACCCATTTGTCCTTGTTCATTTGTCATAGTGACTCGTTGTGTGAAACCATTGTCCATGTTTATTAGTCATTGTGACTCGTTGTGTGAACCAATTGTCCTTATTCATTAGTCATTGTGACTCGTTGTGTGAAGCATTTGTCCATGTTTATTAATCATTGTGACTCGTTGTGGGAAGCATTTGTCCATCTTTTTAGTCATTGTGACTCCTTGTGTGAATAATTTATCCTTGTCATTCTGACTCGTTGTGTGAACCATTTGTCCTTGTTAATTTGTCATTGTGACTCGTTGTGTGAAACATTTGTCCTTGTTTATTAGTCATTGTTTGTCATTGTGACTCGTTGTGTTAAACATTTGTCCATGTTTATTAGTCATTGTGGCTCGTTGTGTGAACCATTTGTCCTTGTTTATTAGTCATTGTGACTCATTGTGTGACCCATTTGTCCTTGTTCATTTGTCATAGTGACTCGTTGTGTGAAACAATTGTCCATGTTTATTAGTCATTGTTACTCGTTGTGTGAACCATTTGTCCATGTTTATTAGTCATTGTGACTGGTTGTGTGAAACATTTGTCCATCTTAATTAGTCATTGTGACTCGTTGTGTGAACCAATTGTCCTTGTTCATTAGTCATTGTGACTCGTTGTGTGAACCATTTGTCCATGTTCATTTGTCATTGTGACTCGTTGTGTGAAACAATTGTCCATGTTTATTAGTCATTTTTACTCGTTGTTTGAACCATTTGTCCATGTTTATTAGTCATTGTGAGTCGTTGTGTGAAACATTTGTCCATGTTTATTAGTCATTGTGACTCCTTGTGTGAATAATTTATCCTTTTCATTATGACTCGTTGTGTCAACCAATTGTCCCTGTTCATTAGTCATAGTGACTCGTTGTGTGAACCATTTGTCCTTGTTTATTAGTCATTGTGACTCATTGTGGGAACCATTTGTCCTTGTTCATTTGTCATTGTTACTCGTTGTGTGAAGCATTTGTCCATGTTTATTAGTCATTATGACTCGTTGTGTGAAACAATTGTCCATGTTTATTAGTCATTGTGACTCGTTGTGTGAACCATTTGTCCTTGTTTATTAGTCATTGTTAATCGTTGTGTGAAGCATTTCTCCATGTTTATTAGTCATTGTGACTCGTTGTGTTAATAATTTATCCTTGTTATTGTGACTCGTTGTGTGAACCATTTGTCCTTGTTTATTAGTCATTGTGACTCGTTGTGTGAAGCATTTATCCATGGTTATTAGTCTTTGTGACTTGTTGTATCAACCTTTTCTCCTTGTTATTGTGACTCATTGTGTGAACTAATTTTCCTTGTTCATTAGTTATTGTGAATCGTTGTGTGAAACATTTGTCCATGTTTATTAGTCATTGTGACTCGTTATGTGAAGCATTTGTCCATGTTTATTTGTCTTTGTGACTCGTTTTGTGAACCAATTGTCCTTGTTCATTAGTCATTGTGACTGTTGTGTGAAGCATTTGTCCATGTTTAGTCATTGTGACTCGTTGTATGAAGCATTTGTTCATGTTTATTAGTCATTGTGACTCGTTGTGTGAATAATTTATCCTTGTCATTGTGACTCATTGTGTTAACCATTTGTCCTTGTTTATTAGTCATTGTGACTCGTTGTGTGAAACATTTGTCCATCTTAATTAGTCATTGTGACTCGTTGTGTGAACCAATTTTTCTTGTTCATTAGTCATTGTGACTCGTTGTGTGAAGCATTTGTCCATCTTTTTAGTCATTTTGACTCGTTATGTGAAGCATTTGTCCATGTTTATTAGTCTTTGTCACTCGTTTTGTGAACCAATTGTCCTTATTCATTAGTCATTGTGACTGTTGTGTGAAGCATTTGTCCATGTTTATTAGTCATTGTGACTCGTTGTATGAAGCATTTTGTCCTTGTTTATTAGTCATTGTGACTCGTTGTGTGAATAATTTATCCTTGTCATTGTGACTCATTGTGTGAACCATTTGTCCTTGTTTATTAGTCATTGTGACTCGTTGTGTGAACCATTTGTCCTTGTTTATTAGTCATTGTGACTCATTGTGTGAACCATTTGTCCTTGTTCATTTGTCATTGTGACTCGTTGTGTGAAACAATTGTCCATGTTTATTAGTTATTGTGACTCGTTGTGTGAACCATTTGTTCTTGTTTATTAGTCATTGTTACTAGCTCGTTGTGTGAACCATTTGTCCATGTTTATTAGTCATTGTGACTCGTTGTATGAAACATTTGTCCATGGTTATTAGTCATTGTGACTCGTTGTGTGAACCAATTGTCCGTGTTCATTAGTCATTGTGACTCGTTGTGTGAAGCATTTGTCCATGTTTATTAGTCATTGTGACTCGTTGTGTGAAGCATTTGTCCATCTTTTTAGTCATTGTGACTCCTTGTGTGAATAATTTATCCTTGTCATTGTGATTCGTTGTGTCAACCAATTGTCTTTTTCTCCATAGTCATTGTGACTCGTTGTGTGAACCATTTGTCCTTGTTCATTTGTCATTGTGACTCGTTGTGTGAAACATAAGTCATTGTTTATTAGTCATTGTTAGTCATTGTGACTCGTTGTGTGAAGCATTTGTCCATCTTTTTAGTCATTGTGACTCCTTGTGTGAATAATTTATCCTTGTCATTGTGATTCGTTGTGTCAACCAATTGTCTTTTTCTCCTTAGTCATTGTGACTCGTTGTGTGAACCATTTGTCCTTGTTCATTTGTCATTGTGACTCGTTGTGTGAAACATTTGTCCTTATTTATTAGTCATTGTTAATCATTGTGTGAAGCATTTGTCCATGTTTATTAGAAATTGTGACTCGTTGTGTTAATAATTTATCCTTGTTATTGTGACTCGTTGTGTCAACTAATTGTCCTTGTTCATTAGTCATTGTGACTCGTTGTGTTAACCATTTGTCCTTGTTTATTAGTCATTGTGACTCACTGTTTGAACCATTTGTCGTTGTTCATTTGTCATTGTGACTCGTTGTTTGAAACAATTGTCCATGTTTATTAGTCATTGTGACTCGTTGTGTGAACCATTTGTTCTTATTTATTAGTCATTGTTACTCGTTGTGTGAACAATTTGTCCATGTTTATTAGTCATTGTGACTCGTTGTGTGAAGAATTTGTCCATGTTTATTAGTCTTTTTGACTCGTTTTGTGAACCAATTGTCCTTATTCATTAGTCATTGTGACTATTGTGTGAAGCATTTGTCCATGTTTATTAGTCATTGTGACTCGTTGTATGAAGCATTTGTCCATCTTTATTAGTCATTGTGACTCGTTGTGGGAAGCATTTGTCCATCTTTTTAGTCATTGTGACTCCTTGTGTGAATAATTTTTCCTTGTCATTCTGACTCGTTGTGTGAACGATTTGTCCTTGTTAATTTGTCATTGTGACTCGTTGTGTGAAACATTTGTCCTTGTTTATTAGTCATTGTTTGTCATTGTGACTCGTTATGTTAAACATTTGTCCATGTTTATTAGTCATTGTGGCTCGTTGTGTGAACCATTTGTCCTTGTTTATTAGTCATTGTGACTCATTGTGTGACCCATTTGTCCTTGTTCATTTGTCATTGTGACTCGTTGTGTGAAACAATTGTCCATGTTTATTAGTCATTGTGACTCGTTGTGTGAACCATTTGTTCTTGTTCATTAGTCATTGCTACTCGTTGTGTGAAGCATTTGTCCATGTTTATTAGTCATTGTGACTGGTTGTGTGAAACATTTGTCCATCTTAATTAGTCATTGTGACTCGTTGTGTGAACCAATTGTCCTTGTTCATTAGTCATTGTGACTCGTTGTGTGAACCATTTGTCCATGTTCATTTGTCATTGTGACTCGTTGTGTGAAACAATTGTCCATGTTTATTAGTCAGTTTTACTCGTTGTGTGAACCATTTGTCCATGTTTATTAGTCATTGTGAGTCGTTGTGTGAAACATTTGTCCATGTTTATTAGTCATTGTGACTCGTTGTGTGAACCAATTGTCCTTGTTCATTAGTCATTGTGACTCGTTGTGTGAAGCATTTGTCCATGTATATTAGTCATTGTGACTCCTTGTGTGAATAATTTATCCTTTTCATTGTGACTCGTTGTGTCAACCAATTGTCCCTGTTCATTAGTCATTGTGACTCGTTGTGTGAACCATTTGTCCTTGTTTATTAGTCATTGTGACTCATTGTGGGAACCATTTGTCCTTGTTCATTTGTCATTGTGACTCGTTGTGTGTAGCATTTGTCCATGTTTATTAGTCATTATGACTCGTTGTGTGAAACAATTGTCCATGGTTATTAGTCATTGTGACTCGTTGTGTGAACCATTTTTCCTTGTTTATTAGTCATTGTTAATCGTTGTGTGAAGCATTTCTCCATGTTTATTAGTCATTGTGACTCGTTGTGTTAATAATTTATCCTTGTTATTGTGACTCGTTGTGTGAACCATTTGTCCTTGTTTATTAGTCATTGTGATTCGTTGTGTGAAGCATTTGTCCATGGTTATTAGTCATTGTGACTCGTTGTATCAACCTTTTGTCCTTGTTATTGTGACTCATTGTGTGAACTAATTTTCCTTGTTCATTAGTTATTGTGAATCGTTGTGTGAAACGTTTGTCCATGTTTATTAGTCATTGTGACTCGTTATGTGAAGCATTTGTCCATGTTTATTTGTCTTTGTGACTCGTTTTGTGAACCAATTGTCCTTGTTCATTAGTCATTGTGACTGTTGTGTGAAGCATTTGTCCATGTTTAGTCATTGTGACTCGTTGTATGAAGCATTTGTTCATGTTTATTAGTCATTGTGACTCGTTGTGTGAACAATTTATCCTTGTCATTGTGACTCATTGTGTTAACCATTTGTCCTTTTTTATTAGTCATTGTGACTTGTTGTGTGAAACATTTGTCCATCTTAATTAGTCATTGTGACTCGTTGTGTGAACTAATTTTCCTTGTTCATTAGTTATTGTGACTCGTTGTGTGAAGCATTTGTCCATCTTTTTAGTCATTGTGACTCCTTGTGTGAATAATTTATCCTTGTCATTGTGATTCGTTGTGTCAACCAATTGTCTTTTTCTCCTTAGTCATTGTGACTCGTTGTGTGAACCATTTGTCCATGTTCATTTGTCATTGTGACTTGTTGTGTGAAACTAATGTCCTCGTTTATTAGTCATTGTTAGTCATTGTGACTCGTTGTGTGAAACATTTGTCCTTATTTATTAGTCATTGTTAATCATTGTGTGAAGCATTTGTCCATGTTTATTAGAAATTGTGACTCGTTGTGTTAATAATTTATCCTTGTTATTGTGACTCGTTGTGTCAACCAATTGTCCTTGTTCATTAGTCATTGTGACTCGTTATGTGAACCATTTGTCCTTGTTTATTAGTCATTGTGACTCGGTGTGTGAAGCATTTGTCCTTGTTCATTTGTCATTGTGACTCGTTGTGTGAAACAATTGTCCATGTTTATTAGTCATTGTGACTCGTTGTGTGAACCATTTCTTCTTATTTATTAGTCATTGTTACTCGTTGTGTGAACCATTTGTCCATGTTTATTAGTCATTGTGACTCGTTGTGTGAAACATTTGTCCATGTTTATTAGTCATTGTGACTCGTTGTGTGAACCAATTGTTCTTGTTCATTTGTCATTGTGACTCGTTGTGTGAAGCATTTGTCCATGTTTATTAGTCATTGTGACTCGTTGTGTGAAGCATTTGTCCATGTTTATTAGTCATTGTGACTCCTTGTGTGAATAATTTATCCTTGTCATTGTGACTCGTTGTGTCAACCAATTGTCCCTGTTCATTAGTCATTGTGATTCGTTGTGTGAACCATTTGTCCTTGTTTATTAGTCATTGTGACTCATTGTGTGAACCATTTGTCTTTGTTCATTTGTCATTGTGACTCATTGTGTGAAACATTTGTCCATGTTTATTAGTCATTGTGACTCGTTGTGTGAAACAATTGTCCATGTTTATTAGTCATTGTGACTCGTTGTGTGAACCATTTGTCCTTGTTTATTAGTCATTGTTACTCGTTGTGTGAAGCATGTGTCCATGTTTATTAGTCATTGTGACTCGTTGTGTTAATAATTTATCCTTGTTATTGTGACTCGTTGTGTGAACCATTTGTCCTTGTTTATTAGTCATTGTGACTCGTTGTGTGAAGCATTTGTCCATGGTTATTAGTCATTGTGACTCATTGTATCAACCTTTTGTCCTTGTTATTGTGACTCATTGTGTGAACTAATTTTCCTTGTTCATTAGTTATTGTGACTCCTCGTGTGAAATATTTGTCCATGTTTATTAGTCATTGTGACTCGTTGTGTGAAGCATTTGTCCATGTTTATTAGTCATTGTGACTCGTTTTGTGAACCATTTGTCCTTGTTCAATAGTCATTGTGACTGTTGTGTGAAACATTTGTCCATGTTTATTAGTCATTGTGACTCGTTGTATGAAGCATTTGTCCATGTTTATTAGTCATTGTGACTCGTTTTGTGAATAATTTATCCTTGTCATTTTGACTCGTTGTGTGAAGCATTTGTCCATGTTTATTAGTCATTGTGACTCGTTGTGTGAAGCATTTGTCCATCTTTTTAGTCATTGTGACTCCTTGTGTGAATAATTTATCCTTGTCATTGTGATTCGTTGTGTCTACCAATTGTCTTTTTCTCCTTAGTCATTGTGACTCGTTGTGTGAACCATTTGTCCTTGTTCATTTGTCATTGTGACTCGTTGTGTGAAACATTTGTCCTTGTTTATTAGTCATTGTTAGTCATTGTTACTCGTTGTGTGAAACATTTGTCCATGTTTATTAGTCATTGTGGCTCGTTGTGTGAACAATTTGTCCTTGTTTATTAGTCATTTTTACTCGTTGTGTGAACCATTTTTCCTTATTTATTAGTCATTGTTACTCGTTGTGTGAAGCATTTGTCCATGTTTATTAGTCATTATGACTCATTGTGGTAATAATTTATCCTTGTTATTGTGACTCATTGTGTCAACCAATTGTGACTCGTTGTGTGAACCATTTGTCCTTGTTTATTATTCATTGTGACTCATTGTTTGAACCATTTGTCCTTGTTAATTTGTCATTGTGACTCGTTGTGTTAATAATTTATCCTTGTTATTGTGACTCGTTGTGTGAAGTATTTGTCCATGTTTATTAACCCGTTGTACTCGTGATTATAATAAGGAAAAATGAGCATTTGTTTCTTTTGAAAACTTACAAACATGGTACCCTACCATTTCATATCTCATATGACTCGTTTTAGATTTAGTGGAAAAATAATTTAGACAAAATGATAAAATCCCCAAAAGGATCAAGTAACTCAAAGTAACTTGATTGAAGTCCAAACCATATCGAATAGCGTTTGATTTCTTATCCAACCACACATTATTCCATAATGCGTGCTAAGAGAGATTAACTTGTGATACTATATCACATTTCATTTGGCTTATATCAAAGTCTTCACTTTGATAATCCCATCACGACTAAATCGCGATTCCTTGGACTCTTTGAACTTCTTCAAAGATTTATCTATTTACCTTATTAAGTGAACACATTAGCGTCAACTTAAATCGTTGGTAAAAAAAATGATTTACAACCTCGATCTCCTTTTCAACCAAAAAGCACGAGACATCTTGCTTTTGAATACAAGATACGCATATACCATAAGATTAACAATCTAATGGTTTTAAGAGTACTCGATAACTCTTTGCGTTCATCATTCCAGAATTTAAGGTTTAATCTTGGGTTACCAATTTGAGTCTTACATCATCTACATGATGTGTCATTCTAGTTTGGTTTAGAATATAATCACCTTGATAATGGGCTAGCCATACATCAAATCATGGTGTCCATGTTTATTAGTCATTTGTGATTTTTGCTTGTGTGAATAATTTATCCTTGTCATTGTGACTCGTTGTGTCAACCAATTGTCCCTGTTCATTAGTCATTGTGACTCGTTGTGTGAACCATTTGTCCTTGTTTATTAGTCATTGTGACTCATTTTGTGAACCATTTGTCCTTGTTAATTTGTCATTGTGACTCGTTGTGTGAAACATTTGTCCATGTTTATTAGTCATTGTGACTCGTTGTGTGAAACAATTGTCCATCTTTATTAGTCATTGTGACTCGTTGTGTGAACCATTTGTCCTTGTTTATTAGTCATTGTTACTCGTTGTGTGAAGCATTTGTCCATGTTTATTAGTCATTGTGAGTCGTTGTGTTAATAATTTATCCTTGTTATTGTGACTCGTTGTGTGAACCAATTGTCCTTGTTCATTAGTCATTGTGACTCGTTGTGTGAATCATTTGTCTATGTTTATTAGTCATTATGACTCGGTGTGTGAATAATTTATCCTTGTCATTGTGATTCGTTGTGTGAACCATTTGTCCTTGTTTATTAGTCATTGTGACTCGTTGTGTGAAACATTTGTCCATCTTAATTAGTCATTGTGACTCGTTGTGTGAACCAATTGTCCTTGTTCATTAGTCATTGTGACTCGTTGTGTGAAGCATTTGTCCATGTTTATTAATCATTGTGACTCGTTGTGTGATGCATTTGTCCATCTTTTTAGTCATTGTGACTCCTTGTGTGAATAATTTATCCTTGTCATTGCGACTCGTTGTGTCAACCAATTGTCTTTTTCTCATTAGTCATTGTGACTCGTTGTGTGAACCATTTGTCCTTGTTTATTAGTCATTGTGACTCGTTGTGTGAAACATTTGTCCATGTTTATTAATCATTGGGGCTCGTTGTGTGAACCATTTGTCCTTGTTTATTAGTCATTGTGACTCATTTTGTGAACCATTTGTCCTTGTTCATTTGTCATTGTGACTCGTTGTGTGAAACAATTGTCCATGTTTATTAGTTATTGTGACTCGTTGTGTGAACCATTTGTTCTTGTTTATTAGTCATTGTTACTCGTTGTGTGAACCATTTGTCCATGTTTATTATTCATTGTGACTCGTTGTGTGAAACATTTGTTCATGATTATTAGTCATTTTGACTCGTTGTGTGAACCAATTGTCCTTGTTCATTAGTCATTGTGACTCGTTGTGTGAAGCATTTGTCCATGTTTATTAGTTATTGTGACTCGTTGTGTGAAGCATTTGTCCATGTTTATTAGTCATTGTGACTCCTTGTGTAAATAATTTATCCTTGTCATTGTGACTCGTTGTGTCAACCAATTGTCCTTGTTCATTAGTCATTGTGACTCGTTGTGTGAACCATTTGTCCTTGTTTATTAGTCATTGTGACTCATTGTGTGAACCATTTGTCCTTGTTCATTTGTCATTGTGACTCGTTGTGTGAAACATTTGTCCATGTTTATTAGTCATTGTGACTCGTTGTGTGAAACAATTGTCCATGTTTATTAGTCAGTTTTACTCGTTGTGTGAACCATTTGTCCATGTTTATTAGTCATTGTGAGTCGTTGTGTGAAACATTTGTCCATGTTTATTAGTCATTGTGACTCGTTGTGTGAACCAATTGTCCTTGTTCATTAGTCATTGTGACTCGTTGTGTGAAGCATTTGTCCATGTATATTAGTCATTGTGACTCCTTGTGTGAATAATTTATCCTTTTCATTGTGACTCGTTGTGTCAACCAATTGTCCCTGTTCATTAGTCATTGTGACTCGTTGTGTGAACCATTTGTCCTTGTTTATTAGTCATTGTGACTCATTGTGGGAACCATTTGTCCTTGTTCATTTGTCATTGTGACTCGTTGTGTGTAGCATTTGTCCATGTTTATTAGTCATTATGACTCGTTGTGTGAAATAATTGTCCATGGTTATTAGTCATTGTGACTCGTTGTGTGAACCATTTGTCCTTGTTTATTAGTCATTGTTAATCGTTGTGTGAAGCATTTCTCCATGTTTATTAGTCATTGTGACTCGTTGTGTTAATAATTTATCCTTGTTATTGTGACTCGTTGTGTGAACCATTTGTCCTTGTTTATTAGTCATTGTGATTCGTTGTGTGAAGCATTTGTCCATGGTTATTAGTCATTGTGACTCGTTGTATCAACCTTTTGTCCTTGTTATTGTGACTCATTGTGTGAACTAATTTTCCTTGTTCATTAGTTATTGTGAATCGTTGTGTGAAACGTTTGTCCATGTTTATTAGTCATTGTGACTCGTTATGTGAAGCATTTGTCCATGTTTATTTGTCTTTGTGACTCGTTTTGTGAACCAATTGTCCTTGTTCATTAGTCATTGTGACTGTTGTGTGAAGCATTTGTCCATGTTTAGTCATTGTGACTCGTTGTATGAAGCATTTGTTCATGTTTATTAGTCATTGTGACTCGTTGTGTGAACAATTTATCCTTGTCATTGTGACTCATTGTGTTAACCATTTGTCCTTTTTTATTAGTCATTGTGACTTGTTGTGTGAAACATTTGTCCATCTTAATTAGTCATTGTGACTCGTTGTGTGAACTAATTTTCCTTGTTCATTAGTTATTGTGACTCGTTGTGTGAAGCATTTGTCCATCTTTTTAGTCATTGTGACTCCTTGTGTGAATAATTTATCCTTGTCATTGTGATTCGTTGTGTCAACCAATTGTCTTTTTCTCCTTAGTCATTGTGACTCGTTGTGTGAACCATTTGTCCATGTTCATTTGTCATTGTGACTTGTTGTGTGAAACTAATGTCCTCGTTTATTAGTCATTGTTAGTCATTGTGACTCGTTGTGTGAAACATTTGTCCTTATTTATTAGTCATTGTTAATCATTGTGTGAAGCATTTGTCCATGTTTATTAGAAATTGTGACTCGTTGTGTTAATAATTTATCCTTGTTATTGTGACTCGTTGTGTCAACCAATTGTCCTTGTTCATTAGTCATTGTGACTCGTTATGTGAACCATTTGTCCTTGTTTATTAGTCATTGTGACTCAGTGTTTGAAGCATTTGTCCTTGTTCATTTGTCATTGTGACTCGTTGTGTGAAACAATTGTCCATGTTTATTAGTCATTGTGACTCGTTTTGTGAACCATTTCTTCTTATTTATTAGTCATTGTTACTCGTTGTGTGAACCATTTGTCCATGTTTATTAGTCATTGTGACTCGTTGTGTGAAACATTTGTCCATGTTTATTAGTCATTGTGACTCGTTGTGTGAACCAATTGTTCTTGTTCATTTGTCATTGTGACTCGTTGTGTGAAGCATTTGTCCATGTTTATTAGTCATTGTGACTCGTTGTGTGAAGCATTTGTCCATGTTTATTAGTCATTGTGACTCCTTGTGTGAATAATTTATCCTTGTCATTGTGACTCGTTGTGTCAACCAATTGTCCCTGTTCATTAGTCATTGTGATTCGTTGTGTGAACCATTTGTCCTTGTTTATTAGTCATTGTGACTCATTGTGTGAACCATTTGTCTTTGTTCATTTGTCATTGTGACTCATTGTGTGAAACATTTGTCCATGTTTATTAGTCATTGTGACTCGTTGTGTGAAACAATTGTCCATGTTTATTAGTCATTGTGACTCGTTGTGTGAACCATTTGTCCTTGTTTATTAGTCATTGTTACTCGTTGTGTGAAGCATGTGTCCATGTTTATTAGTCATTGTGACTCGTTGTGTTAATAATTTATCCTTGTTATTGTGACTCGTTGTGTGAACCATTTGTCCTTGTTTATTAGTCATTGTGACTCGTTGTGTGAAGCATTTGTCCATGGTTATTAGTCATTGTGACTCATTGTATCAACCTTTTGTCCTTGTTATTGTGACTCATTGTGTGAACTAATTTTCCTTGTTCATTAGTTATTGTGACTCCTCGTGTGAAATATTTGTCCATGTTTATTAGTCATTGTGACTCGTTGTGTGAAGCATTTGTCCATGTTTATTAGTCATTGTGACTCGTTTTGTGAACCATTTGTCCTTGTTCAATAGTCATTGTGACTGTTGTGTGAAACATTTGTCCATGTTTATTAGTCATTGTGACTCGTTGTATGAAGCATTTGTCCATGTTTATTAGTCATTGTGACTCGTTTTGTGAATAATTTATCCTTGTCATTTTGACTCGTTGTGTGAAGCATTTGTCCATGTTTATTAGTCATTGTGACTCGTTGTGTGAAGCATTTGTCCATCTTTTTAGTCATTGTGACTCCTTGTGTGAATAATTTATCCTTGTCATTGTGATTCGTTGTGTCTACCAATTGTCTTTTTCTCCTTAGTCATTGTGACTCGTTGTGTGAACCATTTGTCCTTGTTCATTTGTCATTGTGACTCGTTGTGTGAAACATTTGTCCTTGTTTATTAGTCATTGTTAGTCATTGTTACTCGTTGTGTGAAACATTTGTCCATGTTTATTAGTCATTGTGGCTCGTTGTGTGAACAATTTGTCCTTGTTTATTAGTCATTTTTACTCGTTGTGTGAACCATTTTTCCTTATTTATTAGTCATTGTTACTCGTTGTGTGAAGCATTTGTCCATGTTTATTAGTCATTATGACTCATTGTGGTAATAATTTATCCTTGTTATTGTGACTCATTGTGTCAACCAATTGTGACTCGTTGTGTGAACCATTTGTCCTTGTTTATTATTCATTGTGACTCATTGTTTGAACCATTTGTCCTTGTTAATTTGTCATTGTGACTCGTTGTGTTAATAATTTATCCTTGTTATTGTGACTCGTTGTGTGAAGTATTTGTCCATGTTTATTAACCCGTTGTACTCGTGATTATAATAAGGAAAAATGAGCATTTGTTTCTTTTGAAAACTTACAAACATGGTACCCTACCATTTCATATCTCATATGACTCGTTTTAGATTTAGTGGAAAAATAATTTAGACAAAATGATAAAATCCCCAAAAGGATCAAGTAACTCAAAGTAACTTGATTGAAGTCCAAACCATATCGAATAGCGTTTGATTTCTTATCCAACCACACATTATTCCATAATGCGTGCTAAGAGAGATTAACTTGTGATACTATATCACATTTCATTTGGCTTATATCAAAGTCTTCACTTTGATAATCCCATCACGACTAAATCGCGATTCCTTGGACTCTTTGAACTTCTTCAAAGATTTATCTATTTACCTTATTAAGTGAACACATTAGCGTCAACTTAAATCGTTGGTAAAAAAAATGATTTACAACCTCGATCTCCTTTTCAACCAAAAAGCACGAGACATCTTGCTTTTGAATACAAGATACGCATATACCATAAGATTAACAATCTAATGGTTTTAAGAGTACTCGATAACTCTTTGCGTTCATCATTCCAGAATTTAAGGTTTAATCTTGGGTTACCAATTTGAGTCTTACATCATCTACATGATGTGTCATTCTAGTTTGGTTTAGAATATAATCACCTTGATAATGGGCTAGCCATACATCAAATCATGGTGTCCATGTTTATTAGTCATTGTGACTGCTTGTGTGAATAATTTATCCTTGTCATTGTGACTCGTTGTGTCAACCAATTGTCCCTGTTCATTAGTCATTGTGACTCGTTGTGTGAACCATTTGTCCTTGTTTATTAGTCATTGTGACTCATTTTGTGAACCATTTGTCCTTGTTAATTTGTCATTGTGACTCGTTGTGTGAAACATTTGTCCATGTTTATTAGTCATTGTGACTCGTTGTGTGAAACAATTGTCCATCTTTATTAGTCATTGTGACTCGTTGTGTGAACCATTTGTCCTTGTTTATTAGTCATTGTTACTCGTTGTGTGAAGCATTTGTCCATGTTTATTAGTCATTGTGAGTCGTTGTGTTAATAATTTATCCTTGTTATTGTGACTCGTTGTGTGAACCAATTGTCCTTGTTCATTAGTCATTGTGACTCGTTGTGTGAATCATTTGTCTATGTTTATTAGTCATTATGACTCGGTGTGTGAATAATTTATCCTTGTCATTGTGATTCGTTGTGTGAACCATTTGTCCTTGTTTATTAGTCATTGTGACTCGTTGTGTGAAACATTTGTCCATCTTAATTAGTCATTGTGACTCGTTGTGTGAACCAATTGTCCTTGTTCATTAGTCATTGTGACTCGTTGTGTGAAGCATTTGTCCATGTTTATTAATCATTGTGACTCGTTGTGTGATGCATTTGTCCATCTTTTTAGTCATTGTGACTCCTTGTGTGAATAATTTATCCTTGTCATTGCGACTCGTTGTGTCAACCAATTGTCTTTTTCTCATTAGTCATTGTGACTCGTTGTGTGAACCATTTGTCCTTGTTTATTAGTCATTGTGACTCGTTGTGTGAAACATTTGTCCATGTTTATTAATCATTGGGGCTCGTTGTGTGAACCATTTGTCCTTGTTTATTAGTCATTGTGACTCATTTTGTGAACCATTTGTCCTTGTTCATTTGTCATTGTGACTCGTTGTGTGAAACAATTGTCCATGTTTATTAGTTATTGTGACTCGTTGTGTGAACCATTTGTTCTTGTTTATTAGTCATTGTTACTCGTTGTGTGAACCATTTGTCCATGTTTATTATTCATTGTGACTCGTTGTGTGAAACATTTGTTCATGATTATTAGTCATTTTGACTCGTTGTGTGAACCAATTGTCCTTGTTCATTAGTCATTGTGACTCGTTGTGTGAAGCATTTGTCCATGTTTATTAGTTATTGTGACTCGTTGTGTGAAGCATTTGTCCATGTTTATTAGTCATTGTGACTCCTTGTGTAAATAATTTATCCTTGTCATTGTGACTCGTTGTGTCAACCAATTGTCCTTGTTCATTAGTCATTGTGACTCGTTGTGTGAACCATTTGTCCTTGTTTATTAGTCATTGTGACTCATTGTGTGAACCATTTGTCCTTGTTCATTTGTCATTGTGACTCGTTGTGTGAAACATTTGTCCATGTTTATTAGTCATTGTGACTCGTTGTGTGAACCATTTGTCCTTGTTTATTAGTCATTGTTACTCGTTGTGTGAAGCATTTGTCCATGTTTATTAGTCATTGTGACTCGTTGTGTTAATAATTTATCCTTGTTATTGTGACTCGTTGTGTGAACCATTTGTCCTTGTTTATTAGTCATTGTGACTCGTTGTGTGAAGCATTTGTCCATGGTTATTAGTCATTGTGACTCGTTGTATCAACCTTTTGTCCTTGTTATTGTGACTCATTGTGTGAACTAATTATCCTTGTTCATTAGTTATTGTGACTCGTTGTGTGAAACATTTGTCCATGTTTATTAGTCATTGTGACTCGTTGTGTAAAGTATTTGTCCATGTTTATTAGTCTTTGTGACTCGTTTTGTGAACCAATTGTCCTTTTTCATTAGTCATTGTGACTCTTGTGTGAAGCATTTGTCCATGTTTATTAGTCATTGTGACTCGTTGTGTTAATAATTTATCCTTGTTATTGTGACTCGTTGTGTCAACCAATTGTCCTTGTTCATTAGTCATTGTGACTCGTTGTGTGAACCATTTGTCCTTGTTTATTAGTCATTGTGACTCATTGTTTGAACCATTTGTCCTTGTTCATTTGTCATTGTGACTCGTTGTGTGAAACAATTGTCCATGTTTATTAGTCATTGTGACTCGTTGTGTGAACCATTTGTTCTTATTTATTAGTCATTGTTACTCGTCGTGTGAACCATTTGTCCATGTTTATTAGTCATTGTGACTCGTTGTGTGAAACATTTGTCCATGTTTATTAGTCTTTGTGACTCGTTTTGTGAACCAATTGTCCTTGTTCATTAGTCATTGTGACTCGTTTTATGAAGCATTTGTCCATGTTTATTAGTCATTGTGACTCGTTGTGTGAATAATTTATCCTTGTCATTGTGACTTATTGTGTGAACCATTTGTCCTTATTTAATAGTCATTGTGACTCGTTGTGTGAAACATTTGTCCATCTTAATTAGTCATTGTGACTCGTTGTGTGAACCAATTTTCCTTGTTCATTAGTCATTGTGACTCGTTGTGTGAAGCATTTGTCCATGTTTATTAGTCATTGTGACTCGTTGTGTGAAGCATTTGTCCATCTTTTTAGTCATTGTGACTCCTTGTGTGAATAATTTATTCTTGTCATTGTGAATCGTTGTGTCAACCAATTGTCCTTGTTCATTAGTCATTGTGATTCGTTGTGTGAACCATTTGTCCTTGTTTATTAGTCATTATGACTCATTGTGTGAACCATTTGTCCTTTTTCATTTGTCATTGTGACTCGTTATGTGAAACATTTGTCCATGTTTATTAGTCATTGTGACTCGTTGTGTGAAACAATTGTCCATGTTTATTAGTCATTGTGACTCGTTGTGTGAACCATTTGTCCTTGTTTATTAGTCATTGTTACTCGTTGTGTGAAGCATTTGTCCATGTTTATTAGTCCTTGTGACTCGTTGTGTTAATAATTTATCCTTGTTATTGTGACTCGTTGTGTGAACCATTTGTCCTTGTTTATTAGTCATTGTGACTCGTTGTGTGAAGCATTTGTCCATGGTTATTAGTAATTGTGACTCGTTGTATCAACCTTTTGTCCTTGTTATTGTGACTCATTGTGTGAACTAATTTTCCTTGTTCATTAGTTATTGTGACTCGTTGTATGAAATATTTGTCCATGTTTATTAGTCATTGTAACTCGTTGTGTGAAGCATTTGTCCATGTTTATTAGTCATTGTGACTCGTCTTGTGAACCATTTGTCCTTGTTCATTAGTCATTGTGACTGTTGTGTGAAGCATTTGTCCATGTTTATTAGTCATTGTGACTCGTTGTATGAAGCATTTGTCCATGTTTATTAGTCATTGTGACTCGTTGTGTGAATAATTTATCCTTGTCATTGTGACTCATTGTGTGAAGCATTTGTCCATCTTTTTAGTCATTGTGACTCATTATGTAAATAATTTATCCTTGTCATTGTGACTCGTTGTGTCAACCAATTGTCTTTTTCTCCTTAGTCATTGTGACTCGTTGTGTGAACCATTTGTCCTTGTTCATTTGTCATTGTGACTCGTTGTGTGAAACATTTGTCCTTGTTTATTAGTCATTGTTAGTCATTGTGACTCGTTGTGTGAAACATTTGTCCTTGTTTATTAGTCATTATTACTCGTTGTGTGAACCATTTGTCCTTATTTATTAGTCATTGTTACTCGTTGTGTGAAGCATTTGTCCATGTTAATTAGTCATTGTAACTCGTTGTGTTAATAATTTATCCTTGTTATTGTGACTCGTTGTGTTAACCAATTGTCCTTGTTCATTAGTCATTGTGACTCGTTGTGTGAAACCATTTGTCCTTGTTTATTAGTCATTGTGACTCATTGTTTGAACCATTTGTCCTTGTTCATTTGTCATTGTGACTCGTTGTGTGAAGCATTTGTCCATGTTTATTTGTCATTGTGACTCGTTGTGTGAAACAATTGTCCATGTTTATTAGTCATTGTGACTCGTTGTGTGAACCATTTGTCTTTGTTTATTAGTCATTGTTAATCGTTGTGTGAAGCATTTGTCCATGTTTATTAGTCATTGTGACTCGTTGTGTTAATAATTTATCCTTGTTATTGTGACTCGTTGTGTGAACCATTTGTCCTTGTTTATTAGTCATTGTGACTCGTTGTGTGAGGCATTTGTCCATGGTTATTAGTCATTGTCACTCGTTGTATCAACCTTTTCTCCTTGTTATTCTGACTCAATGTGTGAACTAATTTTCCTTGTTCATTAGTTATTGTGGCTTATTGTGTGAAACATTTGTCCATGTTTATTAGTCATAGTGACTCGTTGTGTGAAGCATTTATCAATGTTTATTAGTCTTTGTGACTCGTTTTGTGAACAAATTGTCCTTGTTCATTAGTCATTGTGATTTGTTAAGTGAAGCATTTGTCCATGTTTATTAGTCATTGTGACTCGTTGTGTGAATAATTTATCCTTGTCATTGTGACTTATTGTGTGAACCATTTTTCCTTGTTTAATAGTCATTGTGACTCGTTGTGTGAAACATTTGTCCATCTTAATTAGTCATTGTGACCTGTTGTGTGAACCAATTGTCCTTGTTCATTAGTCATTGTGACTCGTTGTGTGAAGCATTTGTCTATGTTTATTAGTCATTGTGACTCCTTGTGTGAATAATTTATCCTTGTCATTGTGACTCGTTGTGTCGACCAATTGTCCTTGTTCATTAGTCATTGTGACTCGTTGTGTGAACCATTTGTCCTTGTTTATTAGTCATTGTGACTCATTGTGTGAACCATTTGTCCTTGTTCATTTGTCATTGTGACTCGTTGTGTGAAACATTTGTCCTTGTTTATTAGTCATTGTTAGTCATTGTGACTCGTTGTGTGAAACATTTGTCCATGTTTATTAGTCATTGTGGCTCGTTGTGTGAACCATTTGTCCTTGTTTATTAGTCATTATTACTCGTTGTGTAAATCATTTGTCCTTGTTTATTAGTCATTGTTACTCGTTGTGTGAAGCATTTGTCCATGTTAATTAGTCATTGTGAATCGTTGTGTTAATAGTTTATCCTTGTTATTGTGACTCGTTGTGTTAACCAATTGTCCTTGTTCATTAGTCATTGTGACTCATTGTTTGAACCATTTGTCCTTGTTCATTTGTCATTGTGACTCGTTGTGTGAAGCATTTGTCCATGTTTATTAGTCATTGTGACTCGTTGTGTGAAACAATTGTCCATGTTTATTAGTCATTGTGACTCGTTGTGTGAACCATTTGTCTTTGTTTATTAGTCATTGTTAATCGTTGTGTGAAGCATTTGTCCATGTTTATTAGTCATTGTGACTCGTTGTGTTAATAATTTATCCTTGTTATTGTGACTCGTTGTGTGAACCATTTGTCCTTGTTTATTAGTCATTGTGACTCGTTGTGTGAGGCATTTGTCCATGGTTATTAGTCATTGTCACTCGTTGTATCAACCTTTTGTCCTTGTTATTCTGACTCAATGTGTGAACTAATTTTCCTTGTTCATTAGTTATTGTGGCTCGTTGTGTGAAACATTTGTCCATGTTTATTAGTCATAGTGACTCGTTGTGTGAAGCATTTATCAATGTTTATTAGTCTTTGTGACTCGTTTTGTGAACAAATTGTCCTTGTTCATTAGTCATTGTGACTGTTAAGTGAAGCATTTGTCCATGTTTATTAGTCATTGTGACTCGTTGTGTGAATAATTTATCCTTGTCATTGTGACTTATTGTGTGAACCATTTTTCCTTGTTTAATAGTCATTGTGACTCGTTGTGTGAAACATTTGTCCATCTTAATTAGTCATTGTGACCTGTTGTGTGAACCAATTGTCCTTGTTCATTAGTCATTGTGACTCGTTGTGTGAAGCATTTGTCTATGTTTATTAGTCATTGTGACTCCTTGTGTGAATAATTTATCCTTGTCATTGTGACTCGTTGTGTCGACCAATTGTCCTTGTTCATTAGTCATTGTGACTCGTTGTGTGAACCATTTGTCCTTGTTTATTAGTCATTGTGACTCATTGTGTGAACCATTTGTCCTTGTTCATTTGTCATTGTGACTCGTTGTGTGAAACATTTGTCCTTGTTTATTAGTCATTGTTAGTCATTGTGACTCGTTGTGTGAAACATTTGTCCATGTTTATTAGTCATTGTGGCTCGTTGTGTGAACCATTTGTCCTTGTTTATTAGTCATTATTACTCGTTGTGTAAACCATTTGTCCTTGTTTATTAGTCATTGTTACTCGTTGTGTGAAGCATTTGTCCATGTTAATTAGTCATTGTGAATCGTTGTGTTAATAGTTTATCCTTGTTATTGTGACTCGTTGTGTTAACCAATTGTCCTTGTTCATTAGTCATTGTGACTCATTGTTTGAACCATTTGTCCTTGTTCATTTGTCATTGTGACTCGTTGTGTGAAGCATTTGTCCATGTTTATTAGTCATTGTGACTCGTTGTGTGAAACAATTGTCCATGTTTATTAGTCATTGTGACTCGTTGTGTGAACCATTTGTCTTTGTTTATTAGTCATTGTTAATCGTTGTGTGAAGCATTTGTCCATGTTTATTAGTCATTGTGACTCGTTGTGTTAATAATTTATCCTTGTTATTGTGACTCGTTGTGTGAACCATTTGTCCTTGTTTATTAGTCATTGTGACTCGTTGTGTGAGGCATTTGTCCATGGTTATTAGTCATTGTCACTCGTTGTATCAACCTTTTGTCCTTGTTATTCTGACTCAATGTGTGAACTAATTTTCCTTGTTCATTAGTTATTGTGGCTCGTTGTGTGAAACATTTGTCCATGTTTATTAGTCATAGTGACTCGTTGTGTGAAGCATTTATCCATGTTTATTAGTCTTTGTGACTCGTTTTGTGAACAAATTGTCCTTGTTCATTAGTCATTTCCTTTGTTAAGTGAAGCATTTGTCCATGTTTATTAGTCATTGTGACTCGTTGTGTGAATAATTTATCCTTGTCATTGTGACTTATTGTGTGAACCATTTGTCCTTGTTTAATAGTCATTGTGACTCGTTGTGTGAAACATTTGTCCATCTTAATTAGTCATTGTGACCTGTTGTGTGAACCAATTGTCCTTGTTCATTAGTCATTGTGACTCGTTGTGTGAAGCATTTGTCTATGTTTATTAGTCATTGTGACTCCTTGTGTGAATAATTTATCCTTGTCATTGTGACTCGTTGTGTCGACCAATTGTCCTTGTTCATTAGTCATTGTGACTCGTTGTGTGAACCATTTGTCCTTGTTTATTAGTCATTGTGACTCATTGTGTGAACCATTTGTCCTTGTTCATTTGTCATTGTGACTCGTTGTGTGAAACAATTGTCAATGTTTATTAGTCATTGTTAGTCATTGTGACTCGTTGTGTGAAACATTTGTCCATGTTTATTAGTCATTGTGGCTCGTTGTGTGAACCATTTGTCCTTGTTTATTAGTCATTATTACTCGTTGTGTAAACCATTTGTCCTTGTTTATTAGTCATTGTTACTCGTTGTGTGAAGCATTTGTCCATGTTAATTAGTCATTGTGAATCGTTGTGTTAATAGTTTATCCTTGTTATTGTGACTCGTTGTGTTAACCAATTGTCCTTGTTCATTAGTCATTGTGACTCATTGTTTGAACCATTTGTCCTTGTTCATTTGTCATTGTGACTCGTTGTGTGAAGCATTTGTCCATGTTTATTAGTCATTGTGACTCGTTGTGTGAAACAATTTTCAATGTTTATTAGTCATTGTGACTCGTTGTGTGAACTATTTGTCCTTGTTTATTAGTCATTGTTAATCGTTGTGTGAAGCATTTGTCCATGTTTATTAGTCATTGTGACTCGTTGTGTTAATAATTTATCCTTGTTATTGTGACTCGTTGTGTGAACCATTTGTCCTTGTTTATTAGTCACTGTGACTAACATGTGAAGCATTTGTCCATGCTTATTAGTCATTGTGACTCGTTGTATCAACCTTTTGTCCTTGTTATTGTGACTCATTGTGTGAACTAATTTTCCTTGTTCATTAGTTATTGTGGCTCGTTGTGTGAAACATTTGTCCATGTTTATTAGTCATTGTGACTCGTTGTGTGAAGCATTTGTCCATGTTTATTAGTCTTTGTGACTCGTTTTGTGAACCAATTGTCATTCTTCATTAGTCATTGTGACTGTTGTGTGAAGCATTTGTCCATGTTTATTAGTCATTGTGACTCGTTGTTTGAAGCATTTGTCCATGTTTATTAGTCATTGTGACTCGTTGTGTGAATAATTTATCCTTGTCATTGTGACTCATTGTGTGAACCATTTGTCCTTGTTTATTAGTCATTGTGACTCGTTGTGTGAACCAATTGTCCTTGTCATTGTGACTCGTTGTGTCAACCAATTGTCTTTTTCTCCTTAGTCATTGTGACTCGTTGTGTGAACCATTTGTCCTTGTTCATTTTTCATTGTGACTCGTTGTGTGAAACATTTGTCCTTGTTTATTAGTCATTGTTAGTCATTTAGACTCGTTGTGTGAAACATTTGTCCTTGTTTATTAGTCATTATTACTCGTTGTGTGAACCATTTGTCCTTGTTTATTAGTCATTGTTACTCGTTGTGTGAAGCATTTGTCCATGTTAATTAGTCATTTTGACTCGTTGTGTTAACCAATTGTCCTTGCTCATTAGTCATTGTGACTCGTTGTGTGAACCATTTGTCCTTGTTTATTAGTCATTGTGACTCATTGTTTGAACCATTTGTCCTTGTTCATTTGTCATTGTGACTCGTTGTGTGAAGCATTTGTCCATGTTTATTAGTCATTGTGACTCGTTGTGTGAAACAATTGTCCATGTTTATTAGTCATTGTGACTCGTTGTGTGAACCATTTGTTCTTATTTATTAGTCATTGTTACTCGTTGTGTGAAACATTTGTCCATGTTTATTAGTCATTGTGACTCGTTGTGTGAAACATTTGTCCATGTTTATTAGTCATTGTGACTCGTTGTGTGAACCAATTGCCATTGTTCATTTGTCATTGTGACTCGTTGTGTGAAGCATTTGTCCATGTTTATTAGTTATTGTGACTCGTTGTTTGAAGCATTTGTCCATGTTTATTAGTCATTGTGACTCCTTGTGTGAAAAATTTATTCTTGTCATTGTGAATCGTTGTGTCAACCATTTGTCCTTGTTCATTAGTCATTGTGATTCGTTGTGTGAACCATTTGTCCTTGTTTATTAGTCATTATGACTCATTGTGTGAACCATTTGTCCTTTTTCATTTGTCATTGTGACTCGTTATGTGAAACATTTGTCCATGTTTATTAGTCATTGTGACTCGTTGTGTGAAACAATTGTCCATGTTTATTAGTCATTGTGACTCGTTGTGTGAACCATTTGTCCTTGTTTATTAGTCATTGTTACTCGTTGTGTGAAGCATTTGTCCATGTTTATTAGTCCTTGTGACTCGTTGTGTTAATAATTTATCCTTGTTATTGTGACTCGTTGTGTGAACCATTTGTCCTTGTTTATTAGTCATTGTGACTCGTTGTGTGAAGCATTTGTCCATGGTTATTAGTAATTGTGACTCGTTGTATCAACCTTTTGTCCTTGTTATTGTGACTCATTGTGTGAACTAATTTTCCTTGTTCATTAGTTATTGTGACTCGTTGTGTGAAATGTTTGTCCATGTTTATTAGTCATTGTGACTCGTTGTGTGAAGCATTTGTCCATGTTTATTAGTCATTGTGACTCGTCTTGTGAACCATTTGTCCATGTTCATTAGTCATTGTGACTGTTGTGTGACGCATTTGTCCATGTTTATTAGTCATTGTGACTCGTTGTATGAAGCATTTGTCCATGTTTATTAGTCATTGTGACTCGTTGTGTGAATAATTTATCCTTGTCATTGTGACTCATTGTGTGAAGCATTTGTCCATCTTTTTAGTCATTGTGACTCGTTGTGTGAAACATTTGTCCTTGTTTATTAGTCATTGTGACTCGTCTTGTGAACCATTTGTCCTTGTTCATTAGTCATTGTGACTGTTGTGTGAAGCATTTGTCCATGTTTATTAGTCATTGTGACTCGTTGTATGAAGCATTTGTCCATGTTTATTAGTCATTGTGACTCGTTGTGTGAATAATTTATCCTTGTCATTGTGACTTATTGTGTGAACCATTTGTCCTTGTTTAATAGTCATTGTGACTCGTTGTGTGAAACATTTGTCCATCTTAATTAGTCATTGTGACCTGTTGTGTGAACCAATTGTCCTTGTTCATTAGTCATTGTGACTCGTTGTGTGAAGCATTTGTCTATGTTTATTAGTCATTGTGACTCCTTGTGTGAATAATTTATCCTTGTCATTGTGACTCGTTGTGTCGACCAATTGTCCTTGTTCATTAGTCATTGTGACTCGTTGTGTGAACCATTTGTCCTTGTTTATTAGTCATTGTGACTCATTGTGTGAACCATTTGTCCTTGTTCATTTGTCATTGTGACTCGTTGTGTGAAACAATTGTCAATGTTTATTAGTCATTGTTAGTCATTGTGACTCGTTGTGTGAAACATTTGTCCATGTTTATTAGTCATTGTGGCTCGTTGTGTGAACCATTTGTCCTTGTTTATTAGTCATTATTACTCGTTGTGTAAACCATTTGTCCTTGTTTATTAGTCATTGTTACTCGTTGTGTGAAGCATTTGTCCATGTTAATTAGTCATTGTGAATCGTTGTGTTAATAGTTTATCCTTGTTATTGTGACTCGTTGTGTTAACCAATTGTCCTTGTTCATTAGTCATTGTGACTCATTGTTTGAACCATTTGTCCTTGTTCATTTGTCATTGTGACTCGTTGTGTGAAGCATTTGTCCATGTTTATTAGTCATTGTGACTCGTTGTGTGAAACAATTGTCAATGTTTATTAGTCATTGTGACTCGTTGTGTGAACTATTTGTCCTTGTTTATTAGTCATTGTTAATCGTTGTGTGAAGCATTTGTCCATGTTTATTAGTCATTGTGACTCGTTGTGTTAATAATTTATCCTTGTTATTGTGACTCGTTGTGTGAACCATTTGTCCTTGTTTATTAGTCTCTGTGACTAACATGTGAAGCATTTGTCCATGCTTATTAGTCATTGTGACTCGTTGTATCAACCTTTTGTCCTTGTTATTGTGACTCATTGTGTGAACTAATTTTCCTTGTTCATTAGTTATTGTGGCTCGTTGTGTGAAACATTTGTCCATGTTTATTAGTCATTGTGACTCGTTGTGTGAAGCATTTGTCCATGTTTATTAGTCTTTGTGACTCGTTTTGTGAACCAATTGTCATTGTTCATTAGTCATTGTGACTGTTGTGTGAAGCATTTGTCCATGTTTATTAGTCATTGTGACTCGTTGTTTGAAGCATTTGTCCATGTTTATTAGTCATTGTGACTCGTTGTGTGAATAATTTATCCTTGTCATTGTGACTCATTGTGTGAACCATTTGTCCTTGTTTATTAGTCATTGTGACTCGTTGTGTGAACCAATTGTCCTTGTCATTGTGACTCGTTGTGTCAACCAATTGTCTTTTTCTCCTTAGTCATTGTGACTCGTTGTGTGAACCATTTGTCCTTGTTCATTTTTCATTGTGACTCGTTGTGTGAAACATTTGTCCTTGTTTATTAGTCATTGTTAGTCATTTAGACTCGTTGTGTGAAACATTTGTCCTTGTTTATTAGTCATTATTACTCGTTGTGTGAACCATTTGTCCTTGTTTATTAGTCATTGTTACTCGTTGTGTGAAGCATTTGTCCATGTTAATTAGTCATTTTGACTCGTTGTGTTAACCAATTGTCCTTGCTCATTAGTCATTGTGACTCGTTGTGTGAACCATTTGTCCTTGTTTATTAGTCATTGTGACTCATTGTTTGAACCATTTGTCCTTGTTCATTTGTCATTGTGACTCGTTGTGTGAAGCATTTGTCCATGTTTATTAGTCATTGTGACTCGTTGTGTGAAACAATTGTCCATGTTTATTAGTCATTGTGACTCGTTGTGTGAACCATTTGTTCTTATTTATTAGTCATTGTTACTCGTTGTGTGAACCATTTGTCCATGTTTATTAGTCATTGTGACTCGTTGTGTGAAACATTTGTCCATGTTTATTAGTCATTGTGACTCGTTGTGTGAACCAATTGCCATTGTTCATTTGTCATTGTGACTCGTTGTGTGAAGCATTTGTCCATGTTTATTAGTTATTGTGACTCGTTGTGTGAAGCATTTGTCCATGTTTATTAGTCATTGTGACTCCTTGTGTGAATAATTTATTCTTGTCATTGTGAATCGTTGTGTCAACCATTTGTCCTTGTTCATTAGTCATTGTGATTCGTTGTGTGAACCATTTGTCCTTGTTTATTAGTCATTATGACTCATTGTGTGAACCATTTGTCCTTTTTCATTTGTCATTGTGACTCGTTATGTGAAACATTTGTCCATGTTTATTAGTCATTGTGACTCGTTGTGTGAAACAATTGTCCATGTTTATTAGTCATTGTGACTCGTTGTGTGAACCATTTGTCCTTGTTTATTAGTCATTGTTACTCGTTGTGTGAAGCATTTGTCCATGTTTATTAGTCCTTGTGACTCGTTGTGTTAATAATTTATCCTTGTTATTGTGACTCGTTGTGTGAACCATTTGTCCTTGTTTATTAGTCATTGTGACTCGTTGTGTGAAGCATTTGTCCATGGTTATTAGTAATTGTGACTCGTTGTATCAACCTTTTGTCCTTGTTATTGTGACTCATTGTGTGAACTAATTTTCCTTGTTCATTAGTTATTGTGACTCGTTGTGTGAAATGTTTGTCCATGTTTATTAGTCATTGTGACTCGTTGTGTGAAGCATTTGTCCATGTTTATTAGTCATTGTGACTCGTCTTGTGAACCATTTGTCCTTGTTCATTAGTCATTGTGACTTGTTGTGTGAAGCATTTGTCCATGTTTATTAGTCATTGTGACTCGTTGTATGAAGCATTTGTCCATGTTTATTAGTCATTGTGACTCGTTGTGTGAATAATTTATCCTTGTCATTGTGACTCATTGTGTGAAGCATTTGTCCATCTTTTTAGTCATTGTGACTCCTTATGTAAATAATTTATCCCTGTCATTGTGACTCGTTGTGTCAACCAATTGTCTTTTTCTCCTTAGTCATTGTGACTCGTTGTGTGAACCATTTGTCCTTGTTCATTTGTCATTGTGACTCGTTGTGTGAAACATTTGTCCTTGTTTATTAGTCATTGTTAGTCATTGTGACTCGTTGTGTGAAACTTTTGTCCTTGTTTATTAGTCATTATTACTCGTTGTGTGAACCATTTGTCCTTGTTTATTAGTCATTGTTACTCGTTGTGTGAAGCATTTGTCCATGTTAATTAGTCATTGTAACTCGTTGTGTTAATAATTTATCCTTGTTATTGTGACTCGTTGTGTTAACCAATTGTCCTTGTTCATTAGTCATTGTGACTCGTTGTGTGAACCATTTGTCCTTGTTTATTAGTAATTGTGACTCATTGTTTGAACCATTTGTCCTTGTTCATTTGTCATAGTGACTCGTTGTGTGAAGCATTTGTCCATGTTTATTAGTCATTGTGACTCGTTGTGTGAAACAATTGTCCATGTTTATTAGTCATTGTGACTCGTTGTGTGAACCATTTGTCTTTGTTTATTAGTCATTGTTAATCGTTGTGTGAAGCATTTGTCCATGTTTATTAGTCATTGTGACTCGTTGTGTTATTAATTTATCCTTGTTATTGTGACTCGTTGTGTGAACCATTTGTCCTTGTTTATTAGTCATTGTGACTCGTTGTGTGAAGCATTTGTCCATGGTTATTAGTCATTGTCACTCGTTGTATCAACCTTTTGTCCTTGTTATTTCGACTCAATGTGTGAACTAATTTTCCTTGTTCATTAGTTTTTGTGGCTCGTTGTGTCAAACATTTGTCCATGTTTATTAGTCATAGTGACTCGTTGTGTGAAGTATTTATCCATGTTTATTAGTCTTTGTGACTTGTTTTGTGAACAAATTGTCCTTGTTCATTAGTCATTGTGATTTGTTAAGTGAAGCATTTGTCCATGTTTATTAGTCATTGTGACTCGTTGTGTGAATAATTTATCCTTGTCATTGTGACTTATTGTGTGAACCATTTGTCCTTGTTTAATAGTCATTGTGACTCGTTGTGTGAAACATTTGTCCATCTTAATTAGTCATTGTGACCTGTTGTGTGAACCAATTGTCCTTGTTCATTAGTCATTGTGACTCGTTGTGTGAAGCATTTGTCTATGTTTTTAGTCATTGTGACTCCTTGTGTGAATAATTTATCCTTGTCATTGTGACTCGTTGTGTCGACCAATTGTCCTTGTTCATTAGTCATTGTGACTCGTTGTGTGAACCATTTGTCCTTGTTTATTAGTCATTGTGACTCATTATGTGAACCATTTGTCCTTGTTCATTTGTCATTGTGACTCGTTGTGTGAAACATTTGTCCTTGTTTATTAGTCATTGTTAGTCATTGTGACTCGTTGTGTGAAACATTTGTCCATGTTTATTAGTCATTGTGGCTCGTTGTGTGAACCATTTGTCCTTGTTTATTAGTCATTATTACTCGTTGTGTAAACCATTTGTCCTTGTTTATTAGTCATTGTTACTCGTTGTGTGAAGCATTTGTCCATGTTAATTAGTCATTGTGAATCGTTGTGTTAATAGTTTATCCTTGTTATTGTGACTCGTTGTGTTAACCAATTGTCCTTGTTCATTAGTCATTGTGACTCATTGTTTGAACCATTTGTCCTTGTTCATTTGTCATTGTGACTCGTTGTGTGAAGCATTTGTCCATGTTTATTAGTCATTGTGACTCGTTGTGTGAAACAATTGTCAATGTTTATTAGTCATTGTGACTCGTTGTGTGAACTATTTGTCCTTGTTTATTAGTCATTGTTAATCGTTGTGTGAAGCATTTGTCCATGTTTATTAGTCATTGTGACTCGTTGTGTTAATAATTTATCCTTGTTATTGTGACTCGTTGTGTGAACCATTTGTCCTTGTTTATTAGTGTTTGTGACTAACATGTGAAGCATTTGTCCATGCTTATTAGTCATTGTGACTCGTTGTATCAACCTTTTGTCCTTGTTATTGTGACTCATTGTGTGAACTAATTTTCCTTGTTCATTAGTTATTGTGGCTCGTTGTGTGAAACATTTGTCCATGTTTATTAGTCATTGTGACTCGTTGTGTGAAGCATTTGTCCATGTTTATTAGTCTTTGTGACTCGTTTTGTGAACCAATTGTCATTGTTCATTAGTCATTGTGACTGTTGTGTGAAGCATTTGTCCATGTTTATTAGTCATTGTGACTCGTTGTTTGAAGCATTTGTCCATGTTTATTAGTCATTGTGACTCGTTGTGTGAATAATTTATCCTTGTCATTGTGACTCATTGTGTGAACCATTTGTCCTTGTTTATTAGTCATTGTGACTCGTTGTGTGAACCAATTGTCCTTGTCATTGTGACTCGTTGTGTCAACCAATTGTCTTTTTCTCCTTAGTCATTGTGACTCGTTGTGTGAACCATTTGTCCTTGTTCATTTTTCATTGTGACTCGTTGTGTGAAACATTTGTCCTTGTTTATTAGTCATTGTTAGTCATTTAGACTCGTTGTGTGAAACATTTGTCCTTGTTTATTAGTCATTATTACTCGTTGTGTGAACCATTTGTCCTTGTTTATTAGTCATTGTTACTCGTTGTGTGAAGCATTTGTCCATGTTAATTAGTCATTTTGACTCGTTGTGTTAACCAATTGTCCTTGCTCATTAGTCATTGTGAATCGTTGTGTTAATAGTTTATCCTTGTTATTGTGACTCGTTGTGTTAACCAATTGTCCTTGTTCATTAGTCATTGTGACTCATTGTTTGAACCATTTGTCCTTGTTCATTTGTCATTGTGACTCGTTGTGTGAAGCATTTGTCCATGTTTATTAGTCATTGTGACTCGTTGTGTGAAACAATTGTCAATGTTTATTAGTCATTGTGACTCGTTGTGTGAACTATTTGTCCTTGTTTATTAGTCATTGTTAATCGTTGTGTGAAGCATTTGTCCATGTTTATTAGTCATTGTGACTCGTTGTGTTAATAATTTATCCTTGTTATTGTGACTCGTTGTGTGAACCATTTGTCCTTGTTTATTAGTCACTGTGACTAACATGTGAAGCATTTGTCCATGCTTATTAGTCATTGTGACTCGTTGTATCAACCTTTTGTCCTTGTTATTGTGACTCATTGTGTGAACTAATTTTCCTTGTTCATTAGTTATTGTGGCTCGTTGTGTGAAACATTTGTCCATGTTTATTAGTCATTGTGACTCGTTGTGTGAAGCATTTGTCCATGTTTATTAGTCTTTGTGACTCGTTTTGTGAACCAATTGTCATTGTTCATTAGTCATTGTGATGTTGTTGTGTGAAGCATTTGTTCATGTTTATTAGTCATTGTGACTCGTTGTTTGAAGCATTTGTCCATGTTTATTAGTCATTGTGACTCGTTGTGTGAATAATTTATCCTTGTCATTGTGACTCATTGTGTGAACCATTTGTCCTTGTTTATTAGTCATTGTGACTCGTTGTGTGAACCAATTGTCCTTGTCATTGTGACTCGTTGTGTCAACCAATTGTCTTTTTCTCCTTAGTCATTGTGACTCGTTGTGTGAACCATTTGTCCTTGTTCATTTTTCATTGTGACTCGTTGTGTGAAACATTTGTCCTTGTTTATTAGTCATTGTTAGTCATTTAGACTCGTTGTGTGAAACATTTGTCCTTGTTTATTAGTCATTATTACTCGTTGTGTGAACCATTTGTCCTTGTTTATTAGTCATTGTTACTCGTTGTGTGAAGCATTTGTCCATGTTAATTAGTCATTTTGACTCGTTGTGTTAACCAATTGTCCTTGCTCATTAGTCATTGTGACTCGTTGTGTGAACCATTTGTCCTTGTTTATTAGTCATTGTGACTCATTGTTTGAACCATTTGTCCTTGTTCATTTGTCATTGTGACTCGTTGTGTGAAGCATTTGTCCATGTTTATTAGTCATTGTGACTCGTTGTGTGAAACAATTGTCCATGTTTATTAGTCATTGTGACTCGTTGTGTGAACCATTTGTTCTTATTTATTAGTCATTGTTACTCGTTGTGTGAACCATTTGTCCATGTTTATTAGTCATTGTGACTCGTTGTGTGAAACATTTGTCCATGTTTATTAGTCATTGTGACTCGTTGTGTGAACCAATTGCCATTGTTCATTTGTCATTGTGACTCGTTGTGTGAAGCATTTGTCCATGTTTATTAGTTATTGTGACTCGTTGTGTGAAGCATTTGTCCATGTTTATTAGTCATTGTGACTCCTTGTGTGAATAATTTATTCTTGTCATTGTGAATCGTTGTGTCAACCATTTGTCCTTGTTCATTAGTCATTGTGATTCGTTGTGTGAACCATTTGTCCTTGTTTATTAGTCATTATGACTCATTGTGTGAACCATTTGTCCTTTTTCATTTGTCATTGTGACTCGTTATGTGAAACATTTGTCCATGTTTATTAGTCATTGTGACTCGTTGTGTGAAACAATTGTCCATGTTTATTAGTCATTGTGACTCGTTGTGTGAACCATTTGTCCTTGTTTATTAGTCATTGTTACTCGTTGTGTGAAGCATTTGTCCATGTTTATTAGTCCTTGTGACTCGTTGTGTTAATAATTTATCCTTGTTATTGTGACTCGTTGTGTGAACCATTTGTCCTTGTTTATTAGTCATTGTGACTCGTTGTGTGAAGCATTTGTCCATGGTTATTAGTAATTGTGACTCGTTGTATCAACCTTTTGTCCTTGTTATTGTGACTCATTGTGTGAACTAATTTTCCTTGTTCATTAGTTATTGTGACTCGTTGTGTGAAATGTTTGTCCATGTTTATTAGTCATTGTGACTCGTTGTGTGAAGCATTTGTCCATGTTTATTAGTCATTGTGACTCGTCTTGTGAACCATTTGTCCTTGTTCATTAGTCATTGTGACTGTTGTGTGAAGCATTTGTCCATGTTTATTAGTCATTGTGACTCGTTGTATGAAGCATTTGTCCATGTTTATTAGTCATTGTGACTCGTTGTGTGAATAATTTATCCTTGTCATTGTGACTCATTGTGTGAAGCATTTGTCCATCTTTTTAGTCATTGTGACTCCTTATGTAAATAATTTATCCCTGTCATTGTGACTCGTTGTGTCAACCAATTGTCTTTTTCTCCTTAGTCATTGTGACTCGTTGTGTGAACCATTTGTCCTTGTTCATTTGTCATTGTGACTCGTTGTGTGAAACATTTGTCCTTGTTTATTAGTCATTGTTAGTCATTGTGACTCGTTGTGTGAAACATTTGTCCTTGTTTATTAGTCATTATTACTCGTTGTGTGAACCATTTGTCCTTGTTTATTAGTCATTGTTACTCGTTGTGTGAAGCATTTGTCCATGTTAATTAGTCATTGTAACTCGTTGTGTTAATAATTTATCCTTGTTATTGTGACTCGTTGTGTTAACCAATTGTCCTTGTTCATTAGTCATTGTGACTCGTTGTGTGAACCATTTGTCCTTGTTTATTAGTAATTGTGACTCATTGTTTGAACCATTTGTCCTTGTTCATTTGTCATAGTGACTCGTTGTGTGAAGCATTTGTCCATGTTTATTAGTCATTGTGACTCGTTGTGTGAAACAATTGTCCATGTTTATTAGTCATTGTGACTCGTTGTGTGAACCATTTGTCTTTGTTTATTAGTCATTGTTAATCGTTGTGTGAAGCATTTGTCCATGTTTATTAGTCATTGTGACTCGTTGTGTTATTAATTTATCCTTGTTATTGTGACTCGTTGTGTGAACCATTTGTCCTTGTTTATTAGTCATTGTGACTCGTTGTGTGAGGCATTTGTCCATGGTTATTAGTCATTGTCACTCGTTGTATCAACCTTTTGTCCTTGTTATTCTGACTCAATGTGTGAACTAATTTTCCTTGTTCATTAGTTTTTGTGGCTCGTTGTGTCAAACATTTGTCCATGTTTATTAGTCATAGTGACTCGTTGTGTGAAGTATTTATCCATGTTTATTAGTCTTTGTGACTTGTTTTGTGAACAAATTGTCCTTGTTCATTAGTCATTGTGACTGTTAAGTGAAGCATTTGTCCATGTTTATTAGTCATTGTGACTCGTTGTGTGAATAATTTATCCTTGTCATTGTGACTTATTGTGTGAACCATTTGTCCTTGTTTAATAGTCATTGTGACTCGTTGTGTGAAACATTTGTCCATCTTAATTAGTCATTGTGACCTGTTGTGTGAACCAATTGTCCTTGTTCATTAGTCATTGTGACTCGTTGTGTGAAGCATTTGTCTATGTTTATTAGTCATTGTGACTCCTTGTGTGAATAATTTATCCTTGTCATTGTGACTCGTTGTGTCGACCAATTGTCCTTGTTCATTAGTCATTGTGACTCGTTGTGTGAACCATTTGTCCTTGTTTATTAGTCATTGTGACTCATTATGTGAACCATTTGTCCTTGTTCATTTGTCATTGTGACTCGTTGTGTGAAACATTTGTCCTTGTTTATTAGTCATTGTTAGTCATTGTGACTCGTTGTGTGAAACATTTGTCCATGTTTATTAGTCATTGTGGCTCGTTGTGTGAACCATTTGTCCTTGTTTATTAGTCATTATTACTCGTTGTGTAAACCATTTGTCCTTGTTTATTAGTCATTGTTACTCGTTGTGTGAAGCATTTGTCCATGTTAATTAGTCATTGTGAATCGTTGTGTTAATAGTTTATCCTTGTTATTGTGACTCGTTGTGTTAACCAATTGTCCTTGTTCATTAGTCATTGTGACTCATTGTTTGAACCATTTGTCCTTGTTCATTTGTCATTGTGACTCGTTGTGTGAAGCATTTGTCCATGTTTATTAGTCATTGTGACTCGTTGTGTGAAACAATTGTCCATGTTTATTAGTCATTGTGACTCGTTGTGTGAACCATTTGTCCTTGATTATTAGTCATTGTTAATCGTTGTGTGAAGCATTTGTCCATGTTTATTAGTAATTGTGACTCGTTGTGTTAATAATTTATCCTTGTTATTGTGACTCGTTGTGTGAACCATTTGTCCTTGTTTATTAGTCATTGTGACTCGTCGTGTGAAGCATTTGTCCATGCTTATTAGTCATTGTGACTCGTTGTATCAACCTTTTGTCCTTGTTATTGTGACTCATTGTGTGAACTAATTTTCCTTGTTCATTAGTTATTGTGGCTCGTTGTGTGAAACATTTGTCCATGTTTATTAGTTATTGTGACTCGTTGTGTGAAGCATTTGTCCATGTTTATTAGTCTTTGTGACTCGTTTTGTGAACCAATTGTCATTGTTCATTAGTCATTGTGACTGTTGTGTGAAGCATTTGTCCATGTTTATTAGTCATTGTGACTCGTTGTTTGAAGCATTTGTCCATGTTTATTAGTCATTGTGACTCGTTGTGTGAATAATTTATCCTTGTCATTGTGACTCATTGTGTGAACCATTTGTCCTTGTTTATTAGTCATTGTGACTCGTTGTGTGAACCAATTGTCCTTGTCATTGTGACTCGTTGTGTCAACCAATTGTCTTTTTCTCCTTAGTCATTGTGACTCGTTGTGTGAACCATTTGTCCTTGTTTATTTGTCATTGTGACTCGTTGTGTGAAACATTTGTCCTTGTTTATTAGTCATTGTTAGTCATTTAGACTCGTTGTGTGAAACATTTGTCCTTGTTTATTAGTCATTATTACTCGTTGTGTGAACCATTTGTCCTTGTTTATTAGTCACTGTTACTCGTTGTGTGAAGCATTTGTCCATGTTAATTAGTCATTTTGACTCGTTGTGTTAACCAATTGTCCTTGCTCATTAGTCATTGTGACTCGTTGTGTGAACCATTTGTCCTTGTTTATTAGTCATTGTGACTCATTGTTTGAACCATTTGTCCTTGTTCATTTGTCATTGTGACTCGTTGTGTGAAGCATTTGTCCATGTTTATTAGTCATTGTGACTCGTTGTGTGAAACAATTGTCCATGTTTATTAGTCATTGTGACTCGTTGTGTAAACCATTTGTCCTTGTTTATTAGTCATTGTTAATCGTTGTGTGAAGCATTTGTTCATGTTTATTAGTCATTGTGACTCGTTGTGTTAATAATTTATCCTTGTTATTGTGACACGTTGTGTGAAACATTTGTCCATGTTTATTAG
Source organism: Silene latifolia (assembly GCF_048544455.1). Taxonomy (NCBI): domain Eukaryota; kingdom Viridiplantae; phylum Streptophyta; class Magnoliopsida; order Caryophyllales; family Caryophyllaceae; genus Silene; species Silene latifolia. Next base: position 50,549,600 of record NC_133531.1, read on the forward strand.
TCATTGTGACTCGTTGTGTGAAGCATTTGTCCATGTTTATTAGTCTTTGTGACTCGTTTTGTGAACAAATTATCCTTGTTCATTAGTCATTGTGACTGTTAAGTGAAGCATTTGTCCATGTTTATTAGTCATTGTGAGTCGTTGTATGAAGCATTTGTCCATGTTTATTAGTCATTGTGACTCGTTGTGTGAATAATTTATCCTTGTCATTGTGACATATAGTGTGAACCATTTGTCCTTGTTTAATAGTCATTGTGACTCGTTGTGTGAAACATTTGTCCATCTTAATTAGTCATTGTGACCTGTTGTGTGAACCAATTGTCTCTGTTCATTAGTCATTGTGACTCGTTGTGTGAAGCATTTGTCCATGTTTATTAGTCATTGTGACTCCTTGTGTGAATAATTTATCCTTGTCATTGTGACTCCTTGTGTCAACCAATTGTCCTTGTTCATTAGTCATAGTGACTCGTTGTGTGAACCATTTGTCCTTGTTTATTAGTCATTGTGACTCATTGTGTGAACCATTTGTCCTTGTTCATTTGTCATTGTGACTCGTTGTGCGAAACATTTGTCCTTGTTTATTAGTCATTGTTAGTCATTGTGACTCGTTGTGTGAAACATTTGTCCATGTTTATTAGTCATTGTGGCTCGTTGTGTGAACCATTTGTCCTTGTTTATTAGTCATTCTTACTCGTTGTGTAAACCATTTGTCCTTGTTTATTAGTCATTGTTACTCGTTGTGTGAAGCATTTGTCCATGTTAATTAGTCATTGAGACTCGTTGTGTAAACCAATTGTCCTTGTTCATTAGTCATTGTGACTCGTTGTGTGAACCATTTATCCTTGTTTATTAGTCATTGTGACTCATTGTTTGAACCATTTGTCCTTGTTCATTTGTCATTGTCTCGTTGTGTGAAGCATTTGTCCATGTTTATTAGTCATTGTGACTCGTTGTGTGAACCATTTGTCCTTGTTTATTAGTCATTGTTAATCGTTGTGTGAAGCATTTGTCCATGTTTATTAGTCATTGTGACTCGTTGTGTGAATAATTTATCCTTGTTATTGTGACTCGTTGTGTGAACCATTTGTCCTTGTTTATTAGTCATTGTGACTCGTTGTGTGAAGCATTTGTCCATGGTTATTAGTCATTGTGACTCGTTGTATCAACCTTTTGTCCTTGTTATTGTGACTCATTGTGTGAACTAATTTTCCTTGTTCATTAGTTATTGTGGCTCGTTGTGTGAAACATTTGTCCATGTTTATTAGTCATTGTGACTCGTTGTGTGAAGAATTTGTCCATATTTATTAGTCTTTGTGACTCGTTTTGTGAACAAATTGTCCTTGTTCATTAGTCATTGTGGATGTTAAGTGAAGCATTTGTCCATGTTTATTAGTCATTGTGACTTGTTGTATGAAGCATTTGTCCATGTTTATTAGTCATTGTGACTCGTTGTGTGAATAATTTATCCTTGTCATTGTGACTTATTGTGTGAACCATTTGTCCTTGTTTAATAGTCATTGTGACTCGTTGTGTGAAACATTTGTCCATCTTAATTAGTCATTGTGACCTGTTGTGTGAACCAATTGTCCTTGTTCATTAGTCATTGTGACTCGTTGTGTGAAGCATTTGTCCATGTTTATTAGTCATTGTGACTCCTTGTGTGAATAATTTATCCTTGTCATTGTGACTCGTTGTGTCACCAATTGTCCTTGTTCATTAGTCATTGTGACTCGTTGTGTGAACCATTTGTCCTTGTTTATTAGTCATTGTGACTCGTTGTGTGAACCATTTGTTCTTGTTCATTTGTCATTTTGACTCGTTGTGTGAAACAATTGTCCATGTTTATTAGTCATTGTGACTCGTTGTGTGAACCATTTGTCCTTGTTTATTAGTCATTGTTAATCGTTGTGTGAAGCATTTGTCCATGTTTATTAGTCATTGTGACTCGTTGTGTTAATAATTTATCCTTGTTATTGTGACTCGTTGTGTGAACCATTTGTCCTTGTTTATTAGTCATTGTGACTCGTTGTGTGAAGCATTTGTCCATGGTTATTAGTCATTGTGACTCGTAGTATCAACCTTTTGTCCTTGTTATTGTGACTCATTGTGTGAACTAATTTTCCTTGTTCATTAGTTATTGTGACTCGTTTTGTGAAACCTTTGTCCATGTTTATTAGTCATTGTAACTCGTTGTGTGAAGCATTTGTCTATGTTTATTAGTCTTTGTGACTCGTTTTGGGAACCAATTGTCCTTGTTCATTAGTCATTGTGACTGTTGTGTGAAGCATTTGTCCATGTTAATTAGTCACTGTGACTCGTTTTTTGAAGCATTTGTCCATGTTTATTATTCATTGTGACTCGTTTTGTGAATAATTTATCCTTGTCATTGTGACTCATTGTGTGAACCATTTGTCCTTGTTTATTAGTCATTGTGACTCGTTGTGTGAAACATTTGTCCATCTTAATTAGTCATTGTGACTCGTTGTGTGAACCAATTGTCCTTGTTCATTAGTCATTGTGACACGTTGTGTGAAGCATTTGTCCATGTTTATTAGTCATTGCGACTCGTTGTGTGAAGCATTTGTCCATCTTTTTAGTCATTGTGACTCCTTGTGTAAATAATTTATCCTTGTCATTGTGACTCGTTGTGTCAACCAATTGTCTTTTTCTCGTTAGTCATTGTGACTCGTTGTGTGAACCATTTGTCCTTGTTCATTTGTCATTGTGACTCGTTGTGTGAAACATTTGTCCTTGTTCATTTGTCATTGTGACTCGTTTTGTGAAACAATTCTCCATGTTTATTAGTCATTGTGACTCGTTGTGTGAACCATTTGTTCTTGTTTATTAGTCATTGTTACTCGTTGTGTGAACCATTTGTCCATGTTTATTATTCATTGTGACTCGTTGTGTGAAACATTTGTCCATGTTTATTAGTCATTGTGACTCGTTGTGTGAAACAATTGTCCATGTTTATTAGTCATTGTGACTCGTTGTGTGAACCATTTGTTCTTGTTTATTAGTCATTGTTACTCGTTGTGTGAACCATTTGTCCATGTTTATTATTCATTGTGACTCGTTGTGTGAAACATTTGTCCATGTTTATTAGTCATTGTGACTCGTTGTGTGAAGCATTTGTCCATGTTTATTAGTCATTGTGACTCGTTGTGTGAAGCATTTGTCCATCTTTTTAGTCATTGTGACTCCTTGTGTAAATAATTTATCCTTGTCATTGTGACTCGTTGTGTCAACCAATTGTCTTTTTCTCCTTAGTCATTGTGACTCGTTATGCGAACCATTTGTCCTTGTTTATTAGTCATTGTGACTCGTTGTGTGAAGCATTTGTCCATGTTTATTAGTCTTTGTGACTCGTTTTGTGAACAAATTATCCTTGTTCATTAGTCATTGTGACTGTTAAGTGAAGCATTTGTCCATGTTTATTAGTCATTGTGAGTCGTTGTATGAAGCATTTGTCCATGTTTATTAGTCATTGTGACTCGTTGTGTGAATAATTTATCCTTGTCATTGTGACATATAGTGTGAACCATTTGTCCTTGTTTAATAGTCATTGTGACTCGTTGTGTGAAACATTTGTCCATCTTAATTAGTCATTGTGACTCGTTGTGTGAACCAATTGTCCCTGTTCATTAGTCATTGTGACTCGTTGTGTGAAGCATTTGTCCATGTTTATTAGTCATTGTGACTCCTTGTGTGAATAATTTATCCTTGTCATTGTGACTCGTTGTGTCAACCAATTGTCCTTGTTCATTAGTCATAGTGACTCGTTGTGTGAACCATTTGTCCTTGTTTATTAGTCATTGTGACTCATTGTGTGAACCATTTGTCCTTGTTCATTTGTCATTGTGACTCGTTGTGCGAAACATTTGTCCTTGTTTATTAGTCATTGTTAGTCATTGTGACTCGTTGTGTGAAACATTTGTCCATGTTTATTAGTCATTGTGGCTCGTTGTGTGAACCATTTGTCCTTGTTTATTAGTCATTCTTACTCGTTGTGTAAACCATTTGTCCTTGTTTATTAGTCATTGTTACTCGTTGTGTGAAGCATTTGTCCATGTTAATTAGTCATTGAGACTCGTTGTGTAAACCAATTGTCCTTGTTCATTAGTCATTGTGACTCGTTGTGTGAACCATTTATCCTTGTTTATTAGTCATTGTGACTCATTGTTTGAACCATTTGTCCTTGTTCATTTGTCATTGTCTCGTTGTGTGAAGCATTTGTCCATGTTTATTAGTCATTGTGACTCGTTGTGTGAACCATTTGTCCTTGTTTATTAGTCATTGTTAATCGTTGTGTGAAGCATTTGTCCATGTTTATTAGTCATTGTGACTCGTTGTGTGAATAATTTATCCTTGTTATTGTGACTCGTTGTGTGAACCATTTGTCCTTGTTTATTAGTCATTGTGACTCGTTGTGTGAAGCATTTGTCCATGGTTATTAGTCATTGTGACTCGTTGTATCAACCTTTTGTCCTTGTTATTGTGACTCATTGTGTGAACTAATTTTCCTTGTTCATTAGTTATTGTGGCTCGTTGTGTGAAACATTTGTCCATGTTTATTAGTCATTGTGACTCGTTGTGTGAAGAATTTGTCCATATTTATTAGTCTTTGTGACTCGTTTTGTGAACAAATTGTCCTTGTTCATTAGTCATTGTGACTGTTAAGTGAAGCATTTGTCCATGTTTATTAGTCATTGTGACTTGTTGTATGAAGCATTTGTCCATGTTTATTAGTCATTGTGACTCGTTGTGTGAATAATTTATCCTTGTCATTGTGACTTATTGTATGAACCATTTGTCCTTGTTTAATAGTCATTGTGACTCGTTGTGTGAAACATTTGTCCATCTTGATTAGTCATTGTGACCTGTTGTGTGAACCAATTGTCCTTGTTCATTAGTCATTGTGACTCGTTGTGTGAAGCATTTGTCCATGTTTATTAGTCATTGTGACTCCTTGTGTGAATAATTTATCCTTGTCATTGTGACTCGTTGTGTCACCAATTGTCCTTGTTCATTAGTCATTGTGACTCGTTGTGTGAACCATTTGTCCTTGTTTATTAGTCATTGTGACTCGTTGTGTGAACCATTTGTTCTTGTTCATTTGTCATTTTGACTCGTTGTGTGAAACAATTGTCCATGTTTATTAGTCATTGTGACTCGTTGTGTGAACCATTTGTCCTTGTTTATTAGTCATTGTTAATCGTTGTGTGAAGCATTTGTCCATGTTTATTAGTCATTGTGACTCGTTGTGTTAATAATTTATCCTTGTTATTGTGACTCGTTGTGTGAACCATTTGTCCTTGTTTATTAGTCATTGTGACTCGTTGTGTGAAGCATTTGTCCATGGTTATTAGTCATTGTGACTCGTAGTATCAACCTTTTGTCCTTGTTATTGTGACTCATTGTGTGAACTAATTTTCCTTGTTCATTAGTTATTGTGACTCGTTTTGTGAAACCTTTGTCCATGTTTATTAGTCATTGTAACTCGTTGTGTGAAGCATTTGTCTATGTTTATTAGTCTTTGTGACTCGTTTTGGGAACCAATTGTCCTTGTTCATTAGTCATTGTGACTTGTTGTGTGAAGCATTTGTCCATGTTAATTAGTCAACGTGACTCGTTTTTTGAAGCATTTGTCCATGTTTATTATTCATTGTGACTCGTTTTGTGAATAATTTATCCTTGTCATTGTGACTCATTGTGTGAACCATTTGTCCTTGTTTATTAGTCATTGTGACTCGTTGTGTGAAACATTTGTCCATCTTAATTAGTCATTGTGACTCGTTGTGTGAACCAATTGTCCTTGTTCATTAGTCATTGTGACTCGTTGTGTGAAGCATTTGTCCATGTTTATTAGTCATTGCGACTCGTTGTGTGAAGCATTTGTCCATCTTTTTAGTCATTGTGACTCCTTGTGTAAATAATTTATCCTTGTCATTGTGACTCGTTGTGTCAACCAATTGTCTTTTTCTCGTTAGTCATTGTGACTCGTTGTGTGAACCATTTGTCCTTGTTCATTTGTCATTGTGACTCGTTGTGTGAAACATTTGTCCTTGTTCATTTGTCATTGTGACTCGTTTTGTGAAACAATTCTCCATGTTTATTAGTCATTGTGACTCGTTGTGTGAACCATTTGTTCTTGTTTATTAGTCATTGTTACTCGTTGTGTGAACCATTTGTCCATGTTTATTATTCATTGTGACTCGTTGTGTGAAACATTTGTCCATGTTTATTAGTCATTGTGACTCGTTGTGTGAAACAATTGTCCATGTTTATTAGTCATTGTGACTCGTTGTGTGAACCATTTGTTCTTGTTTATTAGTCATTGTTACTCGTTGTGTGAACCATTTGTCCATGTTTATTATTCATTGTGACTCGTTGTGTGAAACATTTGTCCATGTTTATTAGTCATTGTGACTCGTTGTGTGAAGCATTTGTCCATGTTTATTAGTCATTGTGACTCGTTGTGTGAAGCATTTGTCCATCTTTTTAGTCATTGTGACTCCTTGTGTAAATAATTTATCCTTGTCATTGTGACTCGTTGTGTCAACCAATTGTCTTTTTCTCCTTAGTCATTGTGACTCGTTATGCGAACCATTTGTCCTTGTTCATTTGTCATTGTGACTCGTTGTGTGAAACATTTGTCCTTGTTTATTAGTCATTGTTAGTCATTGTGACTCGTTGTGTGAAACATTTGTCCATGTTTATTAGTCATTGTGGCTCGTTGTGTGAACCATTTGTCCTTGTTTATTAGTCATTATTACTCGTTGTGTGAACCATTTGTCCTTGTTTATAAGTCATTGTTACTCGTTGTGTGAAGCATTTGTCCATGTTAATTAGTCATTGTGACTCGTTGTGTTAATAATTTATCCTTGTTATTGTGACTCGTTTTATTAACCAATTGTCCTTGTTCATTAGTCATTGTGACTCGTTGTGTGAAGCATTTGTCCTTGTTCATTTGTCATTGTGACTCATTGTGTGAACCATTTGTCCTTGTTCATTTGTCATTGTGACTCGTTGTGTGAAGCATTTGTCCATGTATATTATTCATTGTGACTCGTTGTGTGAAACATTTGTCATGTTTATTAGTCATTGTGACTCGTTGTGTGAACCATTTGTTCTTGTTTATTAGTCATTGTTACTCGTTGTGTGAACCATTTGTCCATGTTTATTATTCATTGTGACTCGTTGTGTGAAACATTTGTCCATGTTTATTAGTCATTGTGACTCGTTGTGTGAAACAATTGTCCACGTTTATTAGACATTGTGACTCGTTGTGTGAACCATTTTTTCTTGTTTATTAGTCATTGTTACTCGTTGTGTGAACCATTTGTCCTTGTTTATTAGTCATTGTGACTCTTTGTGTGAAGCATTTGTCCATGGTGATTAGTCATTTTGACTCGTTGTATCAACCTTTTGTCCTTGTTATTGTGACTCATTGTGTGACCTAATTTTCCTTGTTCATTAGTTATTGTGACTCGTTGTGTGGTACATTTGTCCATGTTTATTAGTCATTGTGACTCGTTGTGTGAAGCATTTGTCCATGTTTATTAGTTTTTGTGACTCGTTTTGTGAACCAATTGTCCTTGTTCATTAGTCATTGTGACTGTTGTGTGAAGCATTTGTCCATGTTTATTAGTCATTGTGACTCGTTGTGTGAATAATTTATCCTTGTTTATTAGTCATTGTGACTCATTGTTTGAACCATTTGTCCTTGTTCATTTGTCATTGTCTCGTTGTGTGAAGCATTTGTCCATGTTTATTAGTCATTGTGACTCGTTGTGTGAACCATTTGTCCTTGTTTATTAGTCATTGTTAATCGTTGTGTGAAGCATTTGTCCATGTTTATTAGTCATTGTGACTCGTTGTGTGAATAATTTATCCTTGTTATTGTGACTCGTTGTGTGAACCATTTGTCCTTGTTTATTAGTCATTGTGACTCGTTGTGTGAAGCATTTGTCCATGGTTATTAGTCATTGTGACTCGTTGTATCAACCTTTTGTCCTTGTTATTGTGACTCATTGTGTGAACTAATTTTCCTTGTTCATTAGTTATTGTGGCTCGTTGTGTGAAACATTTGTCCATGTTTATTAGTCATTGTGACTCGTTGTGTGAAGAATTTGTCCATATTTATTAGTCTTTGTGACTCGTTTTGTGAACAAATTGTCCTTGTTCATTAGTCATTGTGATTTGTTAAGTGAAGCATTTGTCCATGTTTATTAGTCATTGTGACTTGTTGTATGAAGCATTTGTCCATGTTTATTAGTCATTGTGACTCGTTGTGTGAATAATTTATCCTTGTCATTGTGACTTATTGTGTGAACCATTTGTCTTTGTTTAATAGTCATTGTGACTCGTTGTGTGAAACATTTGTCCATCTTAATTAGTCATTGTGACCTGTTGTGTGAACCAATTGTCCTTGTTCATTAGTCATTGTGACTCGTTGTGTGAAGCATTTGTCCATGTTTATTAGTCATTGTGACTCCTTGTGTAAATAATTTATCCTTGTCATTGTGACTCGTTGTGTCACCAATTGTCCTTGTTCATTAGTCATTGTGACTCGTTGTGTGAACCATTTGTCCTTGTTTATTAGTCATTGTGACTCGTTGTGTGAACCATTTGTTCTTGTTCATTTGTCATTGTGACTCGTTGTGTGAAACAATTGTCCATGTTTATTAGTCATTGTGACTCGTTGTGTGAACCATTTGTCCTTCTTTATTAGTCATTGTTAATCGTTGTGTGAAGCATTTGTCCATGTTTATTAGTCATTGTGACTCGTTGTGTTAATAATTTATCCTTGTTATTGTGACTCGTTGTGTGAACCATTTGTCCTTGTTTATTAGTCATTGTGACTCGTTGTGTGAAGCATTTGTCCATGGTTATTAGTCATTGTGACTCGTAGTATCAACCTTTTGTCCTTGTTATTGTGACTCATTGTGTGAACTAATTTTCCTTGTTCATTAGTTATTGTGACTCGTTTTGTGAAACCTTTGTCCATGTTTATTAGTCATTGTAACTCGTTGTGTGAAGCATTTGTCTATGTTTATATTAGTCTTTGTGACTCGTTTTGGGAACCAATTGTCCTTGTTCATTAGTCATTGTGACTGTTGTGTGAAGCATTTGTCCATGTTAATTAGTCACTGTGACTCGTTTTTTGAAGCATTTGTCCATGTTTATTATTCATTGTGACTCGTTTTGTGAATAATTTATCCTTGTCATTGTGACTCATTGTGTGAACCATTTGTCCTTGTTTATTAGTCATTGTGACTCGTTGTGTGAAACATTTGTCCATCTTAATTAGTCATTGTGACTCGTTGTGTGAACCAATTGTCCTTGTTCATTAGTCATTGTGACTCGTTGTGTGAAGCATTTGTCCATGTTTATTAGTCATTGCGACTCGTTGTGTGAAGCATTTGTCCATCTTTTTAGTCATTGTGACTCCTTGTGTAAATAATTTATCCTTGTCATTGTGACTCGTTGTGTCAACCAATTGTCTTTTTCTCGTTAGTCATTGTGACTCGTTGTGTGAACCAGTTGTCCTTGTTCATTTGTCATTGTGACTCGTTGTGTGAAACATATGTCCTTGTTCATTTGTCATTGTGACTCGTTTTGTGAAACAATTCTCCATGTTTATTAGTCATTGTGACTCGTTGTGTGAACCATTTGTTCTTGTTTATTAGTCATTGTTACTCGTTGTGTGAACCATTTGTCCATGTTTATTATTCATTGTGACTCGTTGTGTGAAACATTTGTCCATGTTTATTAGTCATTGTGACTCGTTGTGTGAAACAATTGTCCATGTTTATTAGTCATTGTGACTCGTTGTGTGAACCATTTGTTCTTGTTTATTAGTCATTGTTACTCGTTGTGTGAACCATTTGTCCATGTTTATTATTCATTGTGACTCGTTGTGTGAAACATTTGTCCATGTTTATTAGTCATTGTGACTCGTTGTGTGAAGCATTTGTCCATGTTTATTAGTCATTGTGACTCGTTGTGTGAAGCATTTGTCCATCTTTTTAGTCATTGTGACTCCTTGTGTAAATAATTTATCCTTGTCATTGTGACTCGTTGTGTCAACCAATTGTCTTTTTCTCCTTAGTCATTGTGACTCGTTATGCGAACCATTTATCCTTGTTCATTTGTCATTGTGACTCGTTGTGTGAAACATTTGTCCTTGTTTATTAGTCATTGTTAGTCATTGTGACTCGTTGTGTGAAACATTTGTCCATGTTTATTAGTCATTGTGGCTCGTTGTGTGAACCATTTGTCCTTGTTTATTAGTCATTATTACTCGTTGTGTGAACCATTTGTCCTTGTTTATAAGTCATTGTTACTCGTTGTGTGAAGCATTTGTCCATGTTAATTAGTCATTGTGACTCGTTGTGTTAATAATTTATCCTTGTTATTGTGACTCGTTGTATTAACCAATTGTCCTTGTTCATTAGTCATTGTGACTCGTTGTGTGAAGCATTTGTCCTTGTTCATTTGTCATTGTGACTCATTGTGTGAACCATTTGTCCTTGTTCATTTGTCATTGTGACTCGTTGTGTGAAGCATTTGTCCATGTATATTATTCATTGTGACTCGTTGTGTGAAACATTTGTCATGTTTATTAGTCATTGTGACTCGTTGTGTGAACCATTTGTTCTTGTTTATTAGTCATTGTTACTAGTTGTGTGAACCATTTGTCCATGTTTATTATTCATTGTGACTCGTTGTGTGAAACATTTGTCCATGTTTATTAGTCATTGTGACTCGTTGTGTGAAACAATTGTCCATGTTTATTAGTCATTGTGACTCGTTGTGTGAACCATTTGTTCTTGTTTATTAGTCATTGTTACTCGTTGTGTGAACCATTTGTCCTTGTTTATTAGTCATTGTGACTCTTTGTGTGAAGCATTTGTCCATGGTGATTAGTCATTTTGACTCGTTGTATCAACCTTTTGTCCTTGTTATTGTGACTCATTGTGTGACCTAATTTTCCTTGTTCATTAGTCATTGTGACTCGTTGTGTGAAGCATTTGTCCATGTTAATTAGTCACTGTGACTCGTTTTTTGAAGCATTTGTCCATGTTTATTAGTCATTGTGACTCGTTGTGTGAATAATTTATCCTTGTCATTGTGACTCATTTTGTGAACCATTTGTCCTTGTTTATTAGTCATTGTGACTCGTTGTGTAAAACATTTCTCCATCTTAATTAGTCATTGTGACTCGTTGTGTGAACCAATTGTCCTTGTTCATTAGTCATTGTGACTCGTTGTGTGAAGCATTTGTCCATGTTTATTAGTCATTGCGACTCGTTGTGTGAAGCATTTGTCCATCTTTTTAGTCATTGTGACTCCTTGTGTAAATAATTTATCCTTGTCATTGTGACTCGTTGTGTCAACCAATTGTCTTTTTCTCGTTAGTCATTGTGACTCGTTGTGTGAACCACTTGTCCTTGTTCATTTGTCATTGTGACTCGTTGTGTGAAACATTTGTCCTTGTTCATTTGTCATTGTGACTCGTTTTGTGAAACAATTCTCCATGTTTATTAGTCATTGTGATTCGTTGTGTGAACCATTTGTTCTTGTTTATTAGTCATTGTTACTCGTTGTGTGAACCATTTGTCCATGTTTATTATTCATTGTGACTCGTTGTGTAAAACATTTGTCCATGTTTATTAGTCATTGTGACTCGTTGTGTGAAACAATTGTCCATGTTTATTAGTCATTGTGACTCGTTGTGTGAACCATTTGTTCTTGTTTATTAGTCATTGTTACTCGTTGTGTGAACCATTTGTCCATGTTTATTATTCATTGTGACTCGTGTGAAACATTTGTCCATGTTTATTAGTCATTGTGACTCGTTGTGTGAAGCATTTGTCCATGTTTATTAGTCATTGTGACTCGTTGTGTGAAGCATTTGTCCATCTTTTTAGTCATTGTGACTCCTTGTGTAAATAATTTCTCATTGTCATTGTGACTCGTTGTGTCAACCAATTGTCTTTTTCTCCTTAGTCATTGTGACTCGTTATGTGAACCATTTGTCCTTGTTCATTTGTCATTGTGACTCGTTGTGTGAAACATTTGTCCTTGTTTATTAGTCATTGTTAGTCATTGTGACTCGTTGTGTGAAGCATTTGTCCATGTTTATTAGTCATTGTGACTCGTTGTGTTAATAATTTATCCTTGTTATTGTGACTCGTTGTGTGAACCATTTGTCCTTGTTTATTAGTCATTGTGACTCGTTGTGTGAAGCATTTGTCCATGGTTATTAGTCATTGTGACTCGTAGTATCAACCTTTGGTCCTTGTTATTGTTACTCATTGTGTGAACTAATTTTCCTTGTTCATTAGTTATTGTGACTCGTTTTGTGAAACCTTTGTCCATGTTTATTAGTCATTGTAACTCGTTGTGTGAAGCATTTGTCTATGTTTATTAGTCTTTGTAACTCGTTTTGGGAACCAATTGTCCTTGTTCATTAGTCATTGTGACTGTTGTGTGAAGCATTTGTCCATGTTAATTAGTCACTGTGACTCGTTTTTTGAAGCATTTGTCCATGTTTATTAGTCATTGTGACTCGTTGTGTGAATAATTTATCCTTGTCATTGTGACTCATTGTGTCAACCATTTGTCCTTGTTTATTAGTCATTGTGACTCGTTGTGTAAAACATTTCTCCATCTTAATTAGTCATTGTGACTCGTTGTGTGAACCAATTGTCCTTGTTCATTAGTCATTGTGACTCGTTGTGTGAAGCATTTGTCCATGTTTATTAGTCATTGCGACTCGTTGTGTGAAGCATTTGTCCATCTTTTTAGTCATTGTGACTCCTTGTGTAAATAATTTATCCTTGTCATTGTGACTCGTTGTGTCAACCAATTGTCTTTTTCTCGTTAGTCATTGTGACTCGTTGTGTGAACCACTTGTCCTTGTTCATTTGTCATTGTGACTCGTTGTGTGAAACATTTGTCCTTGTTCATTTGTCATTGTGACTCGTTTTGTGAAACAATTCTCCATGTTTATTAGTCATTGTGACTCGTTGTGTGAACCATTTGTTCTTGTTTATTAGTCATTGTTACTCGTTGTGTGAACCATTTGTCCATGTTTATTATTCATTGTGACTCGTTGTGTAAAACATTTGTCCATGTTTATTAGTCATTGTGACTCGTTGTGTGAAACAATTGTCCATGTTTATTAGTCATTGTGACTCGTTGTGTGAACCATTTGTTCTTGTTTATTAGTCATTGTGACTCGTTGTGTGAAACAATTGTCCATGTTTATTAGTCATTGTGACTCGTTGTGTGAACCATTTGTTCTTGTTTATTAGTCATTGTTACTCGTTGTGTGAACCATTTGTCCATGTTTATTATTCATTGTGACTCGTGTGAAACATTTGTCCATGTTTATTAGTCATTGTGACTCGTTGTGTGAAGCATTTGTCCATGTTTATTAGTCATTGTGACTCGTTGTGTGAAGCATTTGTCCATCTTTTTAGTCATTGTGACTCCTTGTGTAAATAATTTATCCTTGTCATTGTGACTCGTTGTGTCAACCAATTGTCTTTTTCTCCTTAGTCATTGTGACTCGTTATGTGAACCATTTGTCCTTGTTCATTTGTCATTGTGACTCGTTGTGTGAAACATTTGTCCTTGTTTATTAGTCATTGTTAGTCATTGTGACTCGTTGTGTGAAACATTTGTCCATGTTTATTAGTCATTGTGGCTCGTTGTGTGAACCATTTGTCCTTGTTTATTAGTCATTATTACTCGTTGTGTGAACCATTTGTCCTTGTTTATTAGTCATTGTGACTCTTTGTGTGAAGCATTTGTCCATGGTGATTAGTCATTGTGACTCGTTGTATCAACCTTTTGTCCTTGTTATTGTGACTCATTGTGTGACCTAATTTTCCTTGTTCATTAGTTATTGTGACTCGTTGTGTGGAACATTTGTCCATGTTTATTAGTCATTGTGACTCGTTGTGTGAAGCATTTGTCCATGTTTATTAGTCTTTGTGACTCGTTTTGTGAACCAATTGTCCTTGTTCATTAGTCATTGTGACTGTTGTGTGAAGCATTTGTCCATGTTTATTAATCATTGTGACTCGTTGTGTGAAACATTTGTCCATCTTTTTAGTCATTGTGACTCCTTGTGTGAATAATTTATCCTTGTCATTGTGACTCGTTGTGTCAACCAATTGTTTTTTTCTCAGTAGTCATTGTGACTCGTTGTGTGAACCATTTGTCCTTGTTTATTTGTCACTGTGACTCGTTGTGTGAAGTGTTTGTCCTTGTGTTATTAGTCATTGTTAGTCATTGTGACTCGTTGTGTGAAACATTTGTCCATGTTTATTAGTCATTGTGACTCGTTGTGTGAACCATTTTTTCTTGTTTATTAGTCATTGTTACTCGTTGTGTGAACCATTTGTCCATGTTTATTATTCATTGTGACTCGTTGTGTGAAACATTTGTCCATGTTTATTAGTCATTGTGACTCGTTGTGTGAACCATTTGTTCTTGTTTATTAGTCATTGTAACTCGTTGTGTGAACCATTTGTCCATGTTTATTATTCATTGTGACTCGTTGTGTGAAACATTTGTCCATGTTTATTAGTCATTGTGACTCGTTGTGTGAAACAATTGTCCATGTTTATTAGTCATTGTGACTCGTTGTGTGAACCATTTGTTCTTGTTTATTAGTCATTTTTACTCGTTGTGTGAACCATTTGTCCTTGTTTATTAGTCATTGTGACTCTTTGTGTGAAGCATTTGTCTATGGTGATTAGTCATTGTGACTCGTTGTATCAACCTTTTCTCCTTGTTATTGTGACTCATTGTGTGACCTAATTTTCCTTGTTCATTAGTTATTGTGACTCGTTGTGTGGAACATTTGTCCATGTTTATTAGTCATTGTGACTCGTTGTGTGAAGCATTTGTCCATGTTTATTAGTCTTTGTGACTCGTTTTGTGAACCATTTGTCCATGTTTATTATTCATTGTGACTCGTTGTGTGAAGCATTTGTCCATCTTTTTAGTCATTGTGACTCCTTGTGTGAATAATTTATCCTTGTCATTGTGACTCGTTGTGTCAACCAATTGTCTTTTTCTCATTAGTCATTGTGACTGGTTGTGTGAACCATTTGTCCTTGTTTATTTGTCACTGTGACTCGTTGTGTGAAGTGTTTGTCCTTGTGTTATTAGTCATTGTTAGTCATTGTGACTCGTTGTGTGAAACATTTGTCCATGTTTATTAGTCATTGGGGCTCGTTGTGTGAACCATTTGTCCTTGTTTATTAGTCATTGTGACTCATTTTGTGAACCATTTGTCCTTGTTCATTTATCATTGTGACTCGTTGTGTGAAACAATTGTCCATGTTTATTAGTCATTGCGACTCGTTGTGTGAACCATTTGTTCTTGTTTATTAGTCATTGTTAATCGTTGTGTGAAGCATTTGTCTATGTTTATTAGTCATTGTGACTCGTTGTGTTAATAATATATCCTTGTTATTGTGACTCGTTGTGTGAACTATTTGTCCTTGTTTATTAGTCATTGTGACTCGTTGTGTGAAGCATTTGTCCATGGTTATTAGTCATTGTGACTCGTTGTATCAACCTTTTGTCCTTGTAATTGTGACTCATTGTGTGAACTAATTTTCCTTGTTCATTAGTGGTTGTGACTCGTTCTGTGAAACATTTATCCATGTTTATTAGTCATTGTGACTCGTTGTGTGAAGCATTTGTCCATGTTTATTAGTCTTTGTGACTCGTTTTGTGAACAAATTGTCCTTGTTCATTAGTCATTGTGACTGTTAAGTGAAGCATTTGTCCATGTTTATTAGTCATTGTGACTCGTTGTATGAAGCATTTGTCCATGTTTATTAGTCATTGTGACTCGTTGTGTGAATAATTTATCCTTGTCATTGTGACTTATTGTGTGAACCATTTGTCCTTGTTTAATAGTCATTCTGACTCGTTGTGTGAAACATTTGTCCATCTTAAATAGTCATTGTGACCTGTTTTGTGAACAATTTGTCCTTGTTCATTAGTCATTGTGACTCGTTGTGTGAAGCATTTGTCCATGTTTATTAGTCATTGTGACTCCTTGTGTGAATAATTTATCCTTGTCATTGTGACTCGTTGTGTCAACCAATTGTCCTTGTTCATTAGTCATTGTGACTTGTTGTGTGAACCATTTGTCCTTGTTTATTAGTCATTGTGACTCATTGTGTGAACTATTTGTCCTTGTTCATTTGTCATTGTGACTCATTGTGTGAAGCATTTGTCCATGTTTATTAGTCATTGTGACTCGTTGTGTGAAACAATTGTCCATGTTTATTAGTCATTGTGACTCGTTGTGTGAACCATTTGTCCTTGTTTATTAGTCATTGTTAATCGTTGTGTGAAGCATTTGTCCATGTTTATTAGTCATTGTGACTCGTTGTGTTAATAATTTATCCTTGTTATTGTGACTCGTTGTGTGAACCATTTGTCCTTGTTTATTAGTCATTGTGACTCGTTGTGTGAAGCATTTGTAAATGGTTATTAGTCATTGTGACTCGTTGTATCAACCTTTTGTCCTTGTTATTGTGACTCATTGTGTGAACTAATTTTCCTTGTTCATTAGTTATTGTGACTCGTTGTGTGAAACCTTTGTCCATGTTTATTAGTCATTGTAACTCGTTGTGTGAAGCATTTGTCCATGTTTATTAGTCTTTGTGACTCGTTTTGTGAACCAATTGTCCTTGTTCATTAGTCATTGTGACTGTTGTGTGAAGCATTTGTCCATGTTTATTAGTCACTGTGACTCGTTTTTTGAAGCATTTGTCCATGTTTATTAGTCATTGTGACTCGTTGTGTGAATAATTTATCCTTGTCATTGTGACTCATTGTGTGAACCATTTGTCCTTGTTTATTAGTCATTGTGACTCGTTGTGTAAAACATTTCTCCATCTTAATTAGTCATTGTGACTCGTTGTGTGAACCAATTGTCCTTGTTCATTAGTCATTGTGACTCGTTGTGTGAAGCATTTGTCCATGTTTATTAGTCATTGCGACTCGTTGTGTGAAGCATTTGTCCATCTTTTTAGTCATTGTGACTCCTTGTGTAAATAATTTATCCTTGTCATTGTGACTCGTTGTGTCAACCAATTGTCTTTTTCTCCTTAGTCATTGTGACTCGTTATGTGAACCATTTGTCCTTGTTCATTTGTCATTGTGACTCGTTGTGTGAAACATTTGTCCTTGTTTATTAGTCATTGTTAGTCATTGTGACTCGTTGTGTGAAACATTTGTCCATGTTTATTAGTCATTGTGGCTCGTTGTGTGAACCATTTGTCCTTGTTTATTAGTCATTATTACTCGTTGTGTGAACCATTTGTCCTTGTTTATAAGTCATTGTTACTCGTTGTGTGAAGCATTTGTCCATGTTAATTAGACATTGTGACTCGTTGTGTTAATAATTTATCCTTGTTATTGTGACTCGTTATGTTAACCAATTGTCCTTGTTCATTAGTCATTGTGACTCGTTGTGTGAACCATTTGTCCTTGTTCATTTGTCATTGTGACTCATTGTGTGAACCATTTGTCCTTGTTCATTTGTCATTGTGACTCGTTGTGTGAAGCATTTGTCCATGTATATTATTCATTGTGACTCGTTGTGTGAAACATTTGTCATGTTTATTAGTCATTGTGACTCGTTGTGTGAACCATTTGTTCTTGTTTATTAGTCATTGTTACTCGTTGTGTGAACCATTTGTCCATGTTTATTATTCATTGTGACTCGTTGTGTGAAACATTTGTCCATGTTTATTAGTCATTGTGACTCGTTGTGTGAAACAATTGTCCATGTTTATTAGTCATTGTGACTCGTTGTGTGAACCATTTGATTCTTGTTTATTAGTCATTGTTACTCGTTGTGTGAACCATTTGTCCTTGTTTATTAGTCATTGTGACTCTTTGTGTGAAGCATTTGTCCATGGTGATTAGTCATTGTGACTCGTTGTATCAACCTTTTGTCCTTGTTATTGTGACTCATTGTGTGACCTAATTTTCCTTGTTCATTAGTTATTGTGACTAGTTGTGTGGAACATTTGTCCATGTTTATTAGTCATTGTGACTCGTTGTGTGAAGCATTTGTCCATGTTTATTAGTCTTTGTGACTCGTTTTGTGAACCAATTGTCCTTGTTCATTAGTCATTGTGACTGTTGTGTGAAGCATTTGTCCATGTTTATTAGTCATTGTGACTCGTTGTATGAAGCATTTGTCCATGTTTATTAGTCATTGTGACTCGTTGTGTGAATAATTTATCCTTGTCATTATGACTCATTCTTTGAACCATTTGTCCTTGTTTATTAGTCATTGTGACTCGTTATGTGAAACATTTGTCCATCTTAATTAGTCATTGTGACTCGTTGTGTGAACCAATTTTCCTTGTTCATTAGTCATTGTGACTCGTTGTGTGAAGCATTTGTCCATGTTTATTAATCATTGTGACTCGTTGTGTGAAGCATTTGTCCATCTTTTTAGTCATTGTGACTCCTTGTGTGAATAATTTATCCTTGTCATTGTGACTCGTTGTGTCAACCAATTGTTTTTTTCTCAGTAGTCATTGTGACTCGTTGTGTGAACCATTTGTCCTTGTTTATTTGTCACTGTGACTCGTTGTGTGAAGTGTTTGTCCTTGTGTTATTAGTCATTGTTAGTCATTGTGACTCGTTGTGTGAAACATTTGTCCATGTTTATTAGTCATTGTGACTCGTTGTGTGAACCATTTTTTCTTGTTTATTAGTCATTGTTACTCGTTGTGTGAACCATTTGTCCATGTTTATTATTCATTGTGACTCGTTGTGTGAAACATTTGTCCATGTTTATTAGTCATTGTGACTCGTTGTGTGAACCATTTGTTCTTGTTTATTAGTCATTGTAACTCGTTGTGTGAACCATTTGTCCATGTTTATTATTCATTGTGACTCGTTGTGTGAAACATTTGTCCATGTTTATTAGTCATTGTGACTCGTTGTGTGAAACAATTGTCCATGTTTATTAGTCATTGTGACTCGTTGTGTGAACCATTTGTTCTTGTTTATTAGTCATTATTACTCGTTGTGTGAACCATTTGTCCTTGTTTATTAGTCATTGTGACTCTTTGTGTGAAGCATTTGTCCATGGTGATTAGTCATTGTGACTCGTTGTATCAACCTTTTCTCCTTGTTATTGTGACTCATTGTGTGACCTAATTTTCCTTGTTCATTAGTTATTGTGACTCGTTGTGGGGAACATTTGTCCATGTTTATTAGTCATTGTGACTCGTTGTGTGAAGCATTTGTCCATGTTTATTAGTCTTTGTGACTCGTTTTGTGAACCAATTGTCCTTGTTCATTAGTCATTGTGACTATTGTGTGAAGCATTTGTCCATGTTTATTAGTCATTGTGATCCGTTGTATGAAGCATTTGTCCATGTTTATTAGTCATTGTGACTCGTTGTGTGAATAATTTATCCTTGTCATTATGACTCATTGTTTGAACCATTTGTCCTTGTTTATTAGTCATTGTGACTCGTTATGTGAAACATTTGTCCATCTTAATTAGTCATTGTGACTCGTTGTGTGAACCAATTGTCCTTGTTCATTAGTCATTGTGACTCGTTGTGTGAAGCATTTGTCCATATTTATTAATCATTGTGACTCGTTGTGTGAAGCATTTGTCCATCTTTTTAGTCATTGTGACTCCTTGTGTGAATAATTTATCCTTGTCATTGTGACTCGTTGTGTCAACCAATTGTCTTTTTCTCATTAGTTATTGTATTTGGTTGTGTGAACCATTTGTCCTTGTTTATTTGTCTTTGTGACTCGTTGTGTGAAGTGTTTGTCCTTGTGTTATTAGTCATTGTTAGTCATTGTGACTCGTTGTGTGAAACATTTGTCCATGTTTATTAGTCATTGGGGCTCGTTGTGTGAACCATTTGTCCTTGTTTATTAGTCATTGTGACTCATTTTGTAAACCATTTGTCCTTGTTCATTTATCATTGAGACTCGTTGTGTGAAACAATTGTCCATGTTTATTAGTCATTGCGACTCGTTGTGTGAACCATTTGTTCTTGTTTATTAGTCATTGTTAATCGTTGTGTGAAGCATTTGTCTATGTTTATTAGTCATTGTGACTCGTTGTGTTAATAATTTATCCTTGTTATTGTGACTCGTTGTGTGAACTATTTGTCCTTGTTTATTAGTCATTGTGACTCGTTGTGTGAAGCATTTGTCCATGGTTATTAGTCATTGTGACTCGTTGTATCAACCTTTTGTCCTTGTAATTGTGACTCATTGTGTGAACTAATTTTCCTTGTTCATTAGTGGTTGTGACTCGTTCTGTGAAACATTTATCCATGTTTATTAGTCATTGTGACTCGTTGTGTGAAGCATTTGTCCATGTTTATTAGTCTTTGTGACTCGTTTTGTGAACAAATTGTCCTTGTTCATTAGTCATTGTGACTGTTAAGTGAAGCATTTGTCCATGTTTATTAGTCATTGTGACTCGTTGTATGAAGCATTTGTAAATGTTTATTAGTCATTGTGACTCGTTGTGTGAATAATTTATCCTTGTCATTGTGACTTATTGTGTGAACCATTTGTCCTTGTTTAATAGTCATTGTGACTCGTTGTGTGAAACATTTGTCCATCTTAATTAGTCATTGTGACCTGTTTTGTGAACAATTTGTCCTTGTTCATTAGTCATTGTGACTCGTTGTGTGAAGCATTTGTCCATGTTTATTAGTCATTGTGACTCCTTGTGTGAATAATTTATCCTTGTCATTGTGACTCGTTGTGTCAACCAATTGTCCTTGTTCATTAGTCATTGTGACTCGTTGTGTGAACCATTTGTCCTTGTTTATTAGTCATTGTGACTCATTGTGTGAACTATTTGTCCTTGTTCATTTGTCATTGTGACTCATTGTGTGAAGCATTTGTCCATGTTTATTAGTCATTGTGACTCGTTGTGTGAAACAATTGTCCATGTTTATTAGTCATTGTGACTCGTTGTGTGAACCATTTGTCCTTGTTTATTAGTCATTGTTAATCGTTGTGTGAAGCATTTGTCCATGTTTATTTGAAACACCCCGGTTTATTAAAGAAGTCCTCGTCAAGACATTCCCTAATAAAACGGACTGTTACCATCTCGGTTTCCCGAGGTAGTGAATAACAAATTAAACTCCAAGGCAATTTATGTAAAATTTTAACTTAATTATTACAATTACTCTTTTCAACTCAAATTACAAGAATGGACATAAATAAAAGTGAAGTCTTCTAGATGATGATCTAGTTACTAGGTCGTCTGATCCAGTGTCTCACGCCCATCAAGCTCCCGTCCTATCTCTTAAACCTGTCAAGTCTGCTCCCCATAAAACGGTTCATCACAGGTGTTCACGAATACACAGGGTCAACCGCGAGGTTGAGTAGGGAAAACAATAAACAATAAAATATGATATGCATGATACTCCGCCACCTCCATCTCCATCTCAACTCATCACACACATCTCATAACCCGAAACGCCCAGCCATACCGATCCCCGGTAGACTATATATATCGACCGAAGCCGATCTGCCAGCTCAACAGCTGAGGACACCAGGTCAAGTCCTGCAGAACCCGCCTGGGCCTTATCACAACATCACATCGTATCTCAATATCGTCATCACCACATCATCCTCCAACTCCAATGCATATGAAATGCTCAACAGTAATTAATGCAATGCAATATGTATATGAATCACTGAACTGATAAATCATAAAGTCATGCCAGTTACCCAATGTTGTGATATCATACTCAATACGATCAAATCAATCAATCACCTTCCCGAATATAAATGATAACGTAATTCAACCACCATGAAACAAGTCAACACAATTCGATCAATAACGATAATAGGACAAGTGTATTTCCCTACCTTTTCGCAATCCAAGCACACAAGCAATCAATTATGATCCTTCACATATCCATCACCTACATAACATAATTATGTATAATTACCACCTACTCAATCAAATAATCATGCACATAACCTAGACTCGTCATAACTTAATAGGAATATCAACATAGAGGACAAACACGATTCTTCCTGATTTTCCAGCACATTACAGGCTCGGAATAAAATACATAACTAATTCCAGAAAAATCAAATTGATACAAGGCGAATTGGATTGGAACCCCATGAGTCTTAGCTACAAATTATATCTAACGTTTTTTTCTCAAATTCCAAACTTATCAAGGGTTTTCAGACTGATTTCCAAAAACTGACAGAAACCGTCGCATAAAAAGTATTGATTCATAAAACGAGTTTGACAAATGATTTTTAAGTAAACCCAACGCCTAACTCATCTAAACTCTTTAAATTAAATATATGGAAAAGACCCAGCACCAATTCAATATCCAAATTATGTTTAAGAAGTAATCTTTCAGCCTCTACTGATTCGCGGACTTTTTAGATAGACGTTCACAAATAATTTCTTCAGGAAAAACTACACGGTGAAATGCTACCAATTTTCACAGGCATAAACTAGGCTTGGAATAAACATGAGTCTCTTCTTTAACTTTTTGCATCCCACGAATTTAAGACAGGTAAAACACTAGCATGGTGTACAGCTATTTGATTAACACCTAGTTGCCAATACTTGGCCAATTCCATTATCACAAAAAGCAAGCCACTATCAATTTCTCCTACAACACTTACCACTCTCTAATTAAATAATATCTAAACTTGGTCCACAAATAAGCTAATTCCTTTAAACAATCTTAAATAAACAAAGTAAAATAGTTATACCAATATATAGTAGTACGTAGTATACATACAAATCAGTTTAGCAACTTCATATATAATCACAATCTGACCAATATACGTCTTAAATCTCAAAGTTCAGCACATATACATAGAATGATAAACAATATTCACACAACCCCGAACAATAATAATTATAATAAGATCGGTAGAATCGTGTTACCTTATTTGTAAGGAATAGATATGGTGAAGGGACGAATTGACGGAGCAAAGAACAAATTGGTCTGGGATCATTATAATGGATATTGAAAAGTAGTGATGAACATGATGGAAATCCTACGGGATAGGAAAGACTATGCCATGGAAGGAAAATATGATTGTATTATGTTATTGGAAAGTGGTGTTAAATGTTGTGTTATGCTTGTTTTGTCATCAACGAGTAGTGGTAGGTATTATAGGTTTAGTGTAAAATCAATAATCATGGTTAGGTCCAAATATTTAATTAAGGTTAGTGCCAGCAATTCAATCAATTTGGACCGGATATTTTATTGTAACAATTCCGTATAGACCCGTCTCAATAACTTGGATCGATACGACGCAAGTTAAATAAAATAACCTAACATAATTTTTAACTCGACAATTAAATAGTAATATAAAATGTATAATAATTAATATATAACAATATCCGTTTAATAATATCCGTTTAATTCAATAATATCCGTTTAATTTATTATATAAAAATACGGGGTATTACAGTCTTCCCCCCTTAAAATAAACTTCGTCCCGAAGTTCGCTCCCATACTCAACAATAGAAAGGTATTGTATATTGTACTTATGGACGTCACGCAATTCTAACACAGTTAACACACTTTTGACTCATCAATTAAACGTAACAAATACGGAATGTTACATTCTGCCCTCCTAAAAATAAACTTCGTCCCGAAGTTTTAGCTCTTCTTTACTTAACCCAATTAACTACAACTAATAACTACATGCGAACACAGATATATAATAACTATATAATTATCATAAACAATCCTTATTAGAATATAATTGATAGTGATGACTCGAGAATATAGATATGCCAAATATCGTATTATATCAAACAATTTCCTTTATATCATGCTCCTACAATTGCAAGAATCCCTTTAATATTTTATGACGATATAATGATGAACATATCCACTAAGAATTAACAACACTGTTTATTATCATGTCCTAGGTTTAGGTCAACTGAAATAGATTAATGCAATGTAAGTAATATATATACTATTGGCACACCGACTCACATAAAAGGCATTTAGAACTCAGATGCCATCCTACATGTGTGAACATTTAGACACAATCATTACTACCATCCATGTGTAAACTTTTAAACATAACTATTATAATTTTCATGCGAGTATATTAGAATAATCAAATTACTTTTAATACCATCAACTTACAAAGATATGAAATTCTATCGTATTTCTTATTACTATCACAAGACTATACTAACATGGCTTTGGGATCACATAGTCGCATATTACTTAGTCACTATTATCACATCATTCAAACAAAATACTTACCGTAGCGTTGTCCTGCATAATGGTTAGATTATATGGTCTCAAGGCATACATCAACTCAATTAAGCAATAATCAATGCATCAATCAGTTAATACTTAGGCAACGATATTTGAATTTATGTTCATCCTCAAGCATCTATTCTACCCTTTCTCTCGTATACACTCATGGTTTCCGGTTCAACTGAGAGGACCACTGGTTCGGTGTGAGGGGGCCCCTAACTCATACCTTACCTTAGTGTGCTCCTAACAGTTCTATCCCGGGGTTCATTTTATTTAGACACATCCAATATTCATTGGGCTCATTGGTTTAGGCCTGAGGATCGTTCGCTCTGATACCACTTTGAAACACCCCGGTTTATTAAAGAAGTCCTCGTCAAGACATTCCCTAATAAAACGGACTGTTACCATCTCGGTTTCCCGAGGTAGTGAATAACAAATTAAACTCCAAGGCAATTTATGTAAAATTTTAACTTAATTATTACAATTACTCTTTTCAACTCAAATTACAAGAATGGACATAAATAAAAGTGAAGTCTTCTAGATGATGATCTAGTTACTAGGTCGTCTGATCCAGTGTCTCACGCCCATCAAGCTCCCGTCCTATCTCTTAAACCTGTCAAGTCTGCTCCCCATAAAACGGTTCATCACAGGTGTTCACGAATACACAGGGTCAACCGCGAGGTTGAGTAGGGAAAACAATAAACAATAAAATATGATATGCATGATACTCCGCCACCTCCATCTCCATCTCAACTCATCACACACATCTCATAACCCGAAACGCCCAGCCATACCGATCCCCGGTAGACTATATATATCGACCGAAGCCGATCTGCCAGCTCAACAGCTGAGGACACCAGGTCAAGTCCTGCAGAACCCGCCTGGGCCTTATCACAACATCACATCGTATCTCAATATCGTCATCACCACATCATCCTCCAACTCCAATGCATATGAAATGCTCAACAGTAATTAATGCAATGCAATATGTATATGAATCACTGAACTGATAAATCATAAAGTCATGCCAGTTACCCAATGTTGTGATATCATACTCAATACGATCAAATCAATCAATCACCTTCCCGAATATAAATGATAACGTAATTCAACCACCATGAAACAAGTCAACACAATTCGATCAATAACGATAATAGGACAAGTGTATTTCCCTACCTTTTCGCAATCCAAGCACACAAGCAATCAATTATGATCCTTCACATATCCATCACCTACATAACATAATTATGTATAATTACCACCTACTCAATCAAATAATCATGCACATAACCTAGACTCGTCATAACTTAATAGGAATATCAACATAGAGGACAAACACGATTCTTCCTGATTTTCCAGCACATTACAGGCTCGGAATAAAATACATAACTAATTCCAGAAAAATCAAATTGATACAAGGCGAATTGGATTGGAACCCCATGAGTCTTAGCTACAAATTACATCTAACGTTTTTTTCTCAAATTCCAAACTTATCAAGGGTTTTCAGACTGATTTCCAAAAACTGACAGAAACCGTCGCATAAAAAGTATTGATTCATAAAACGAGTTTGACAAATGATTTTTAAGTAAACCCAACGCCTAACTCATCTAAACTCTTTAAATTAAATATATGGAAAAGACCCAGCACCAATTCAATATCCAAATTATGTTTAAGAAGTAATCTTTCAGCCTCTACTGATTCGCGGACTTTTTAGATAGACGTTCACAAATAATTTCTTCAGGAAAAACTACACGGTGAAATGCTACCAATTTTCACAGGCATAAACTAGGCTTGGAATAAACATGAGTCTCTTCTTTAACTTTTTGCATCCCACGAATTTAAGACAGGTAAAACACTAGCATGGTGTACAGCTATTTGATTAACACCTAGTTGCCAATACTTGGCCAATTCCATTATCACAAAAAGCAAGCCACTATCAATTTCTCCTACAACACTTACCACTCTCTAATTAAATAATATCTAAACTTGGTCCACAAATAAGCTAATTCCTTTAAACAATCTTAAATAAACAAAGTAAAATAGTTATACCAATATATAGTAGTACGTAGTATACATACAAATCAGTTTAGCAACTTCATATATAATCACAATCTGACCAATATACGTCTTAAATCTCAAAGTTCAGCACATATACATAGAATGATAAACAATATTCACACAACCCCGAACAATAATAATTATAATAAGATCGGTAGAATCGTGTTACCTTATTTGTAAGGAATAGATATGGTGAAGGGACGAATTGACGGAGCAAAGAACAAATTGTGCGGGATCATTATAATGGATATTGAAAAGTAGTGATGAACATGATGGAAATCCTACGGGATAGGAAAGACTATGCCATGGAAGGAAAATATGATTGTATTATGTTATTGGAAAGTGGTGTTAAATGTTGTGTTATGCTTGTTTTGTCATCAACGAGTAGTGGTAGGTATTATAGGTTTAGTGTAAAATCAATAATCATGGTTAGGTCCAAATATTTAATTAAGGTTAGTGCCAGCAATTCAATCAATTTGGACCGGATATTTTATTGTAACAATTCCGTATAGACCCGTCTCAATAACTTGGATCGATACGACGCAAGTTAAATAAAATAACCTAACATAATTTTTAACTCGACAATTAAATAGTAATATAAAATGTATAATAATTAATATATAACAATATCCGTTTAATAATATCCGTTTAATTCAATAATATCCGTTTAATTTATTATATAAAAATACGGGGTATTACATTATTAGTCATTGTGACTCGTTGTGTTAATAATTTATCCTTGTTATTGTGACTCGTTGTGTGAACCATTTGTCCTTGTTTATTAGTCATTGTGACTCGTTGTGTGAAGCATTTGTAAATGGTTATTAGTCATTGTGACTCGTTGTATCAACCTTTTGTCCTTGTTATTGTGACTCATTGTGTGAACTAATTTTCCTTGTTCATTAGTTATTGTGACTCGTTGTGTGAAACCTTTGTCCATGTTTATTAGTCATTGTAACTCGTTGTGTGAAGCATTTGTCCATGTTTATTAGTCTTTGTGACTCGTTTTGTGAACCAATTGTCCTTGTTCATTAGTCATTGTGACTGTTGTGTGAAGCATTTGTCCATGTTTATTAGTCACTGTGACTCGTTTTTTGAAGCATTTGTCCATGTTTATTAGTCATTGTGACTCGTTGTGTGAATAATTTATCCTTGTCATTGTGACTCATTGTGTGAACCATTTGTCCTTGTTTATTAGTCATTGTGACTCGTTGTGTGAAACATTTGTCCATCTTAATTAGTCATTGTGACTCGTTGTGTGAACCAATTGTCCTTGTTCATTAGTCATTGTGACTCGTTGTGTGAAGCATTTGTCCATGTTTATTAGTCATTGTGACTCGTTGTGTGAATCATTTGTCCATCTTTTTAGTCATTGTGACTCCTTGTGTAAATAATTTATCCTTGTCATTGTGACTCGTTGTGGCAACCAATTGTCTTTTTCTCCTTAGTCATTGTGACTCGTTGTGTGAACCATTTGTCCTTGTTCATTTGTCATTGTGACTCGTTGTGTGAAACATTTGTCCTTGTTCATTTGTCATTGTGACTCGTTGTGTGAAACAATTCTCCATGTTTATTTGTCATTGTGACTCGTTGTGTGAACCATTTGCTCTTGTTTATTAGTCATTGTTACTCGTTGTGTGAACCATTTGTCCATGTTTATTATTCATTGTGACTCGTTGTGTGAAACATTTGTCCATGTTTATTAGTCATTGTGACTCGTTGTGTGAAACAATTGTCCATGTTTATTAGTCATTGTGACTCGTTGTGTGAACCATTTGTTCTTGTTTATTAGTCATTGTTACTCGTTGTGTGAACCATTTGTCCGTGTTTATTATTCATTGTGACTCGTTGTGTGAAACATTTGTCCATGTTTATTAGTCATTGTGACTCGTTGTGTGAACCAATTGTCCTTGTTCATTAGTCATTGTGACTCGTTGTGTGAAGCATTTGTCCATGTTTATTAGTCACTGTGACTCGTTGTGTGAAGCATTTGTCCATCTTTTTAGTCATTGTGACTCCTTGTGTAAATAATTTATCCTTGTCATTGTGACTCGTTGTGTCAACCAATTGTCTTTTTCTCCTTAGTCATTGTGACTCGTTATGTAAACCATTTGTCCTTGTTCATTTGTCATTGTGACTCGTTGTGTGAAACATTTGTCCTTGTTTATTAGTCATTGTTAGTCATTGTGACTCGTTATGTGAAACATTTGTCCATGTTTATTAGTCATTGTGGCTCGTTGTGTGAACCATTTGTCCTTGTTTATTAGTCATTATTACTCGTTGTGTGAACCATTTGTCCTTGTTTATTAGTCATTGTTACTCGTTGTGTGAAGCATTTGTCCATGTTAATTAGTCATTGTGACTCGTTGTGTTAATAATTTATCCTTGTTATTGTGACTCGTTGTGTAAACCATTTGTCCTTGTTTATTAGTCATTGTGACTCTTTGTGTGAAGCATTTGTCCATGGTTATTAGTCATTGTGACTCGTTGTATCAACCTTTTGTCCTTGTTATTGTGACTCATTATGTGAACTAATTTTCCTTGTTCATTAGTTATTGTGACTCGTTGTGTGAAACCTTTGTCCATGTTTATTAGTCATTGTAACTCGTTGTGGGAAGCATTTGTCCATGTTTATTAGTCTTTGTGACTCGTTTTGTGAACCAATTGTCCTTGTTCATTAGTCATTGTGACTGTTGTGTGAAGCATTTGTCCATGTTTATTAGTCACTGTGACTCGTTTTTTGAAGCATTTGTCCATGTTTATTAGTCATTGTGACTCGTTGTGTAACACCCGCGAATTTCTCTTTTTGACATTTAAAATTTATTAAACCGTTTAATCACTTTATTATATATTTTTGAATTACTCGATTTAATTAATTTTATGTCAAACACGATTTTTTATAAACGTATTATATAAAAGCTCATTTTTATAAAAATACGTACGATTAAATTATATTTTTAAGGCGCGATTTATATAATAATTTTTGTATACATATTTTTGGTCGGATAATAATAGTGACGGTAATAATAATAACTTCCATCTCAATTTCCGTCTAGCTATAGACCGTCACATTTCTACTAATGAGACTAACCTTTCTCGACCTACCCTATTTTGACAACACGAATTGGGTTTAGAAAAAATCATCGAGTTAACCATTTTGAATTTATTTTGCTAAATGAACAAATTTCGTTTAAATCCGCTAATTTAGTAAAATCGCTAATAATTCCGTTTCAAGCCGATTTCTTATTATTTCCGTTAACTATCTGAGTTTATTTTATTTTTCATTCTTTAAACTTATTTATTATTGATTCCGTTTCATTTATGAGACTCTTTTTTAAACCGGTTAAATTTAACTCGAAACGGTTTTAATAACTATCGAAGTTTCTTAACGATGAAGAAACGTACGTATAATATATAGCAGGCAAGCAAGCTCGTCACTCATTCTTTCATTCTTTCACGTCCGTTTCTCTTCTTCGTCCTTCTGGTTTGTTCTTTCTTTTTCACGTTTTCAATTTTTGTCCCAAACATTAATTCCCTCTGTTTCTCATCCGTTTTCTACTATTTTTGTTTCATAGCACTCCTTTCGTCGTTCTCGTCATTCCGATGTAAGTAACATTCATTTTCGTCATGTATTTTTACAAACCCAATTTATACTTTCAGCTTTATTTATTATAAGACGGTTGTAGATGCTAAGATAGACGGTCTTGTAGAAGATTTGTTAGTCATAAATGATTAGTTCAATCGGAAAAAGGTAACGATGACAGGTTACTCAGTATTACTTGTTAAATATGTGTATTTTGAAAGCTGGTTAGTCTGTTTTATAGTTGAGACGGTGTATAATTATATATAGGGATCATTATGGATGTTAATTAGTCAGTTGTATAGTTGAGACGGTGTATGCGATATGTGGAGATGATTGAGACGGTGTATACTGACCTCTAGGGATCATTTGGGATGCTAGTTAGTAAGTGGTATATTTAAGACGGTGTATGCTGACATGTATGGATTGTTTTGGGGCAGTTTGGGATGGATAAAATGGTGCCTTTCGGGACTGTTTTTGGGGCGTAAGAGCGGCTGAGGTTGAGACGATTCTTGAACATGTTTGGGACTGAGTTGGGTCGTAAGGATGAGTGCTTGGGGCGGGTTTTGAGAACGCAAAACTGGACACTTAGACCATGTTTTCATCACGGATTGTGAAATGGTTTCACGGCTGTTTGGCAGCCGTGGGTAGTCGTCATGGGTGGTCTCTTGCAGTCTAGTTATGAGCTAGTTATGAGCTGTGTGGTGGCGGGTTATGAGACCGGGCAGTGGCCTGGCTGTAGCTTAGCTGTGGCCTGGCCGTGGCCTAGGCAGTGGCCTAGCTAAGTCACGAGTTTGAGGCCATGTGTAGTTAGTGGTTAGGCCGAGTTTGAGGTTGTCATAATAACTTTTGAGCCGTGTCTATAAATTGTTTTGACGCTAGTTTGGTTTATTTAAAATATAATTAAATTAATTTCCGTCTCATATTTTATATAACGATAATTCGTTAATATCGTCCTTTCACATAATTATTTTAGGTGACTCATATGTGGTTGAAGATGAAGAGTAATTTTGGGTTTTAGAAGCTTTCTCAAGTTATTACTTGTCTCTTTGCTAGCGTAAGGTAACTATTCCGAGTTACTCGACGAATTAATGTCACATTAGTAGTAGATGTTGTGTTTGGTGTTTGTTAAGTGTTTAGGTGATTGATAATGTTTTACTTTCGTTTTTCACATGATAGAAATTGGAAATAGCATGAGAATAATATTGCGATAAAATTTGTGATTTGGGCCAAAGTAGGCCAAGACTCTGAGCTGGGCCAGATTGACCGAACGAATTTGATCAAACTAGGTTTAAACCGGTCAGCCTCGATTTGACCGATGACCCGTCGCGGGACTCGGGTCGAGGGTTTGTCTTTGAGGTGAGATTGGTTGTTTTTGGATGTTTTATGTTGATGCCTTAATATTTGTGATTATCATTTCACATGTTGGTTGTTGGATGAATTGGTTGCCTTATACTTGAGTCTTCTTGCCTTGTTGCCATTTTAGCTTGTTCTCATGAATTATGAGATTAACGGTTAGCTGGAATTTGGATTATTATTGATATTGGAGATATTGTTGGATTGTCAGCTGAATATGCTCTTGCGTAACCTTTCATATGCTAGGGTGTCTATGATCATTTGAGTGTGCAAGTTTGGACTCTTTGCCTCTCTTATGGTTAATTGGATGTCTTACTTGTCTTATGTGGTGTGGGCTAAAGTATTCAAGCTGGGACCTAGATTGGTTTTATTTAGGTCCTAGGTGAGTATTTCGGCCTCATCATAGATAGGCCATTATAGTCTTTGACGAGTGTATGTTCACAGCTTAATAGCCTTTGTGTTCCTGGCTTGGTGGGTTTATATCCAAGCTGGGGCATGACCTTTCTGCCTATTTTGTGAGGAGATGGTCAGCTTAAGTACTAGCCAACCCTTTGGTGGACTCCTTAGGGTACTCATGTGGTTTTATCATGAGTCTTGGGTGCGGTGGTTTTATCCGCATTTCTCTAGGTCTGTGAGTCTAGGATAAGGGTTGAGTCGTATCTTGGCCATGTTTTATTCATATTAACCTCTGAGCCAAAATACTAGCTTCCCTACCTCGTGGTATAGACTCGAGTTACAAAGTGACTATTGACTGTACTAGGAACTTATGCCTGTCTCTAGATATATTGTCCTTTCTTGTTTGATGATTCTATGAATCATAGAAGGTGAGATGCAAGCCGGCTATGGTTGATAGAGTTTGGATTCCCGGATGTTATGTGATTCACATGATAGGGTAGTATGAGTCGGTCTAGTAATCACATGCTAGGACTATGTGTTGTTTTATTGTTGTTCACATGATAAGCACGATTGTCTAGCATCTATATGCTAAGGCTATGTGTTACTCATATTCATATTCTTATGTTTACATGTTATATTAATTATGACATTTCGTGGCTGGGAGAACTCGGAGTTACTCCCCCACTGACCGTGGCTTTCGTATTTGTATAAAATGCGATTGACGGTGTAGGTGATGCATATATGGGGTACATGGACGAGCTAGCGAGCAAAGTAACCTTGGGACCTAGATTGACTTTATTATATTGTGACCCTTAAATATTTTTATGTCACATACATTTTAGGGACATATGTCTCCCTCTTTACATTTGGTTGTATAATTTGCTATTCGCGACTTTAGCGATGGTTATGTAGTGAAACTTCTAGTTAGACCTTGTATGTTTGACACCTTCCAATTTGGATATCTTTATAACGAGTTCGGGTTTTAAAATTACAGGTTTTTACCCAAATGAATCTATTACAAACATATCCATGCAGTTTTATTCTAGAATTACGTGTTTATTTTTCCGCAATAAATGAGGGTGTCACAGTTGGTATCAGAGCATATTTGCTCCCGACGCACGTTTGTGCACCCCAATATAAATAACTTGACCTTGAAATAATAAACTTGAGAGATGGGTAAGATGGGTAGACTTAAGACCTTATGTTGTAGTCTCTTTGTGTTTGCTCTTTGTTAGGTACTAACCTGTTTGTTGATTGTCATTTAATAATTGTTGCGTTCTTGGATCAATGACCGTGAGCTTATCTATAGCTAATGGAGTTATTACCCTTATTATAAAAAAATTTTTGAACTAAAGGTTTTGAAAATATTTTAATGTTTTTCACTGGTTTTAACGTCAATTAGTGTTAAAGCTTGTTATTGGAGACGTCTGATAATTAGTTTTATCATTTGTTGGTGTAAAAATGTATTTTTATGTCTTTGAATTGGAATATTGATGTTCTTGAGTGATCGCCAAGAGTATCTCCGTTCCATTGAAAGGACACTTATATTTTAAGAAGATCAAGATTTAGTGCCTATTGTTGAGGATTGAAGATTTGTTCAACCTTTGAAGAATGCTTCTACTTCCTTGAAGATGTTTCTCGTTCTTTTTGTATCTCGCCTTATTCTTAATCTCTTGGTAAACTCCCTTCTGTTTTACTTTAAAAGCTACTCTTGTACTCCTAACTTGTTCTTTGTTCCTTGCTTATCCTTCCTTAACGCCATTTGATAGTACTCTTTCTTTTGAGGAATGTTGACCTTGGTCGGAAAACTTGACTCTTGAGGAGATTGTTTGTGTTTAACCCTTTCCTGGTTTTGAGAGGATTTGATGTTGGAAAGACTTAGGTAAGGTGATGAGACATACTTAGTAATTCTTATACCTAGTTCCTTGACAAAGTGAGTATAATCGATTGGTGGATTATTTGTGTTAGGAATGAGTTGCCTATATGATTAGAGTTATAGGACTTGGCTTTGTTGTTTATGTTTGGGATTTGAAAGCTTAGTAGGTTGAGCGTCGTCACCTTAGGAGTAAACATGAGATAAGTTTAGAATATAATTTGGAAGAAAACCCATTTTTAGATGTTAACAATCCCGTATAGATTGGGGATGTGATTTGATGTTAGTTGTTCCTTGAGAACTTTGTTGAGAAGTCCTTGTCAATTGATTCTTTGGTTTTTAAAACATTGAGGCTGTGTCGAGTGCTTGAGATAAAGAGATGCTTTTATACTTGAGTGGTAGATTTGATTTAGGGAAATCCTAATATGTGATAAGATAGGTGGAAGAAGTATCTAACCGATTTATCACCCCCTTAAGCGAGCGTTTATTTTACCTTGGCCCTTGTTTGGGATTTGGTCGTTTTGTCATGAAGGTACAATGCCCTAATAGGCGTGACCTTGTTAGAGAGAACCTTAAGTTTTAGGAAGCGTATGGATTAAGCTTTAAAATCCTCTTTCGTACCATTAATCGTTTTCCTCCCTTTCGTTCATACCTTGGTTGGATTTGATTCTTATGTATAAAAGTTTACTCGTTATTCCCTTGTCTTGAATACCTCCCTAATTCTAATATCTCTTACTGGTTGTTAACTAGTTATCTTTATGATTCGACTCTTTTAGTCTCACATCTTGACATGTTCATATATCCCTTTTTAAATTTCCTATCATTTCCTGACTTGGTTATTACCCTTTGTTTCTTTAGTGGAGTGATGACATTGTTGTTTGAGATTTGAGTATCTGACATTTCCTTGTTGTCTAATTTCCCTTTATCCTTGACCATAAGCGTTACCGTTCATACCTCATTTCCTCGCTTCATCTTGCTCCTCCTTTAAGTTTGACACTCGTATCTTGTGAAACTCTATCTTTGACATCCTTGTAATTTTGACTTCAATTTCTACCCTATGAAATTCATTATAGCTCTCATGTTGCTTAAGTTTAAGCTCTCTTAACATACTTTGTTTCTATGCTATCTAAGTTACTTTCCTTTTTGTACAACTTCTAAACTTTCAAGTTACCAGTTTCGATTCATTCTTAAAAGTTTATGTCACTTCTGCAAACCTAACCTATTTTTGAAGACTTGAAAAAGAAAATTTGATTTAGTTCCCTATTCCTTCCTTGAATATAAACTCATTTATCGTAATTTTAATTACTAAACCCGAGATTTCGTTAAGTTTTGTCCAATTTCTGTTAACTTTGATCTATTTATGACTTCTTTGTCAAAGTTAAATGTTACATTTTCAGGGATTTGACTCCCATTTGGCTTTAAAAGTGAAATCTTTATTTCTATTTTGGCTTTTTGCAAAAGAAAATTTGAGTAGATTACCTTTCTCTTATTTTGATTTTAACGTTGATCGGATGTTAGAACTAGTTATTGGAAACGTTTGATAACTTGTTCTACGCTTGTCGGCGAATAGTTTTTGTTTTAAATTTGTCTCTGACTTGGAAAGTTAGCGTTCTTGTGTGCACGACAAGAGCAATTTCGTTCCATGAATGAGACTTACACTTTTGAAAACTTTCTGTTAATGTTTTTGAAAGTGTTTTGATTTTTGATTTATACAAATGATTTGCTTTTGACCTTATCTTTGATTTGGAATGTGATGTTCTTGAATACGTAACGAGAACACTTCTGTTCCTTTGATGAGAACCTGGTTCTGTTGGAAAATTTTATTTGAAACTTTTGAAAGAATTCTAATTCTTACGATAAGTAACCATTTAAATGTGTTGGTTACCGATTCCAAAGTTCCAGTTTTGTTTTATATAACCTTTCATTTCTACTTTCAAGTTTCGAGGACGAAACTTTTTAAAAGCTGGGGTGATTGTAACACCGCGAATTTCTCTTTTGACATTTAAAATTTATTAAACCGTTTAATCACTTTATTATATATTTTTGAATTACTCGATTTAATTAATTTTATGTCAAACACGATTTTTTATAAACGTATTATATAAAAGCTCATTTTTATAAAAATACGTACGATTAAATTATATTTTTAAGGCACGATTTATATAATAATTTTTGTATACATATTTTTGGTCGGATAATAATAGTGACGGTAATAATAATAACTTCCATCTCAATTTCCATCTAGCTATAGACCGTCACATTTCTACTGGTGAGACTAACCTTTCTCGACCTACCCTATTTTGACAACACGAATTGGGTTTAGAAAAAATCATCGAGTTAACCATTTTGAATTTATTTTGCTAAATGAACAAATTTCGTTAAAATCCGCTAATTTAGTAAAATCGCTAATAATTCCGTTTCAAGCCGATTTCTTATTATTTCCGTTAACTATCTGAGTTTATTTTATTTTTCATTCTTTAAACTTATTTATTATTGATTCCGTTTCATTTATGAGACTCTTTTTTATACCGGTTAAATTTAACTCGAAACGGTTTTAATAACTATCGAAGTTTCTTAACGATGAAGAAACGTACGTATAATATATAGCAGGCAAGCAAGCTCGTCACTCATTCTTTCATTCTTTCACGTCCGTTTCTCTTCTTCGTCCTTCTGGTTTGTTCTTTCTTTTTCACGTTTTCAATTTTTGTCCCAAACATTAATTCCATCCCTCCGTTTCTCATCCGTTTTCTACTATTTTTGTTTCATAGCACTCCTTTCGTCGTTCTCGTCATTCCGATGTAAGTAACATTCATTTTCGTCATGTATTTTTACAAACCCAATTTATACTTTCAGCTTTATTTATAATAAGACGGTTGTAGATGCTAAGATAGACGGTCTTGTAGAAGATTTGTTAGTCATAAATGATTAGTTCAATCGGAAAAAGGTAACGATGACAGGTTACTCAGTATTACTTGTTAAATATGTGTATATTGAAAGCTGGTTAGTCTGTTTTATAGTTGAGACGGTGTATAATTATATATAGGGATCATTATGGATGTTAATTAGTCAGTTGTATAGTTGAGACGGTGTATACTGATATGTGGAGATGATTGAGACGGTGTATACTGACCTCTAGGGATCATTTGGGATGCTAGTTAGTAAGTGGTATATTTAAGACGGTGTATGCTGACATGTATGGATTGTTTTGGGGCAGTTTGGGATGGATAAAATGGTGCCTTTCGGGACTGTTTTTGGGGCGTAAGAGCGACTGAGGTTGAGACGATTCACTGAACATGTTTGGGACTGAGTTGGGTCGTAAGGATGAGTGCTTGGGGCGGGTTTTGAGAACGCAAAACTGGACACTTAGACCATGTTTTCATCACGGATTGTGAAATGGTTTCACGGCTGTTTGGCAGCCGTGGGTAGTCGTCATGGGTGGTCTCTTGCAGTCTAGTTATGAGCTAGTTATGAGCTGTGTGGTGGCGGGTTATGAGACCGGGCAGTGGCCTGGCTGTAGCTTAGCTGTGGCCGTGGCCTAGGCAGTGGCCTAGCTAAGTCACGAGTTTGAGGCCATGTGTAGTTAGTGGTTAGGCCGAGTTTCAGGTTGTCATAATAACTTTTGAGCCGTGTCTATAAATTGTTTTGACGCTAGTTTGGTTTATTTAAAATATAATTAAATTAATTTCCGTCTCATATTTTATATAACGATAATTCGTTAATATCGTCCTTTCACATAATTATTTTAGGTGACTCATATGTGGTTGAAGATGAAGAGTAATTTTGGGTTTTAGAAGCTTTCTCAAGTTATTACTTGTCTCTTTGCTAGCGTAAGGTAACTATTCCGAGTTACTCGACGAATTAATGTCACATTAGTAGTAGATGTTGTGTTTGGTGTTTGTTAAGTGTTTAGGTGATTGATAATGTTTTACTTTCGTTTTTCACATGATAGAAATTGGAAATAGCATGAGAATAATATTGCGATAAAATTTGTGATTTGGGCCAAAGTAGGCCAAGACTCTGAGCTGGGCCAGATTGACCGAACGAGTTTGGTCAAACTAGGTTTAAGCCGGTCAGCCTCGATCTGACCGATGACCCGTCGCGGGACTCGGGTCGAGGGTTTGTCTTTGAGGTGAGATTGGTTGTTTTTGGATGTTTTATGTTGATGCCTTAATATTTGTGATTATCATTTCACATGTTGGTTGTTGGATGAATTGGTTGCCTTATACTTGAGTCTTCTTGCCTTGTTGCCATTTTAGCTTGTTCTCATGAATTATGAGATTAACGGTTAGCTGGAATTTGGATTATTATTGATATTGGAGATATTGTTGGATTGTCAGCTGAATATGCTCTTGCGTAACCTTTCATATGCTAGGGTGTGTATGATCATTTGAGTGTGCAAGTTTGGACTCTTTGCCTCTCTTATGGTTAATTGGGTGTCTTACTTGTCTTGTGTGGTGTGGGCTAAAGTATTCAAGCTGGGACCTAGATTGGTTTTATTTAGGTCCTAGGTGAGTATTTCGGCCTCATCATAGATAGGCCATTATAGTCTTTGACGAGTGTATGTTCACAGCTTAATAGCCTTTGTGTTCCTGGCTTGGTGGGTTTATATCCAAGCTGGGGCATGACCTTTCTGCCTATTTTGTGAGGAGATGGTCAGCTTAAGTACTAGCCAACCCTTTGGTGGACTCCTTAGGGTACTCATGTGGTTTTATCATGAGTCTTGGGTGCGGTGGTTTTATCCGCATTTCTCTAGGTCTGCATGTGAGTCTAGGATTAGGGTTGAGTCGTATCTTGGCCATGTTTTATTCATATTAACCTCTGAGCCAAAATACTAGCTTCCCTACCTCGTGGTATAGACTCGAGTTACAAAGTGACTATTAATTTGTACTAGGAACTTATGCCTGTCTCTAGATATATTGTCCTTTCTTGTTTGATGATTCTATGAATCATAGAAGGTGAGATGCAAGCCGGCTATGGTTGATAGAGTTTGGATTCCCGGATGTTATGTGATTCACATGATAGGGTAGTATGAGTCGGTCTAGTAATCACATGCTAGGACTATGTGTTGTTATATTGTTGTTCACATGATAAGCACGATTGTCTAGCATATATATGCTAAGGCTATGTGTTACTCATATTCATATTCTTATGTTTACATGTTATATTAATTATGACATTTCGTGTTCGGGAGAACTCGGAGTTACTCTCCCTTTGTGGCTTTCGTATTTGTATAAAATGCGATTGTGAGTAGGTGATGCATATATGGGGTACATGGACGAGTTAGCGAGCAAAGTAACCTTGGGACCTAGATTGACTTTATTATATTGTGACCCTTAAATATTTTTATGTCACATACATTTTAGGGACATATGTCTCCCTCTTTACATTTGGTTGTATAATTTGCTATTCGCGACTTTAGCGATGGTTATGTTGTGAAACTTCTAGTTAGACCTTGTATGTTTGACACCTTCCAATTTGGATATCTTTACAACAGGTTCAGGTTTTAAAAATTACAGGTTTTTACCCAAATGAATCTATTACAAACATTTCCATGCAGTTTTATTCTAGAATTACGTGTTTATTTTTCCGCAATAAATGAGGGTGTCACACGTTGTGTGAATAATTTATCCTTGTCATTGTGACTCATTGTGTGAACCATTTGTCCTTGTTTATTAGTCATTGTGACTCGTTGTGTGAAACATTTGTCCATCTTAATTAGTCATTGTGACTCGTTGTGTGAACCAATTGTCCTTGTTCATTAGTCATTGTGACTCGTTGTGTGAAGCATTTCTCCATGTTTATTAGTCATTGTGACTCGTTGTGTGAAGCATTTGTCCATCTTTTTAGTCATTGTGACTCCTTGTGTAAATAATTTATCCTTGTCATTGTGACTCGTTGTGTCAACCAATTGTCTTTTTCTCCTTAGTCATTGTGACTCGTTGTGTGAACCATTTGTCCTTGTTCATTTGTCATTGTGACTCGTTGTGTGAAACATTTGTCCTTGTTCATTTGTCATTGTGACTCGTTGTGTGAAACAATTCTCCATGTTTATTAGTCATTGTGACTCGTTGTGTGAACCATTTGTTCTTGTTTATTAGTCATTGTTACTCGTTGTGTGAACCATTTGTCCATGTTTATTATTCATTGTGACTCGTTGTGTGAAACATTTGTCCATGTTTATTAGTCATTGTGACTCGTTGTGTGAAACAATTGTCCATGTTTATTAGTCATTGTGACTCGTTGTGTGAACCATTTGTCCTTGTTCATTTGTCATTGTGACTCGTTGTGTGAAACATTTGTCCTTGTTCATTTGTCATTGTGACTCGTTGTGTGAAACAATTCTCCATGTTTATTAGTCATTGTGACTCGTTGTGTGAACCATTTGTTCTTGTTTATTAGTCATTGTTACTCGTTGTGTGAACCATTTGTCCATGTTTATTATTCATTGTGAATCGTTGTGTGAAACATTTGTCCATGTTTATTAGTCATTGTGACTCGTTGTGTGAAACAATTGTCCATGTTCATTAGTCATTGTGACTCGTTGTGTGAAGCATTTGTCCATGTTTATTAGTCACTGTGACTCGTTGTGTGAAGCATTTGTCCATCTTTTTAGTCATTGTGACTCCTTGTGTAAATAATTTATCCTTGTCATTGTGACTCGTTGTGTCAACCAATTGTCTTTTTCTCCTTAGTCATTGTGACTCGTTGTGTGAAACATTTGTCCTTGTTTGTTAGTCATTGTGACTCGTTGTGTGAAACATTTGTCCATGTTTATTAGTCATTGTGGCTCGTTGTGTGAACCATTTGTCCTTGTTTATTAGTCATTATTACTCGTTGTGTGAACCATTTGTCCTTGTTTATTAGTCATTGTTACTCGTTGTCTGAAGCATTTGTCCATGTTAATTAGTCATTGTGACTCGTTGTGTTAATAATTTATCCTTGTTATTGTGACTCGTTGTGTGAACCATTTGTCCTTGTTTATTAGTCGTTGTGACTCTTTGTGTGAAGCATTTGTCCATGGTGATTAGTCATTGTGACTCGTTGTATCAACCTTTTGTCCTTGTTATTGTGACTCATTGTGTGACCTAATTTTCCTTGTTCATTAGTTATTGTGACTCGTAGTGTGGAACATTTGTCCATGTTTATTAGTCATTGTGACTCGTTGTGTGAAGCATTTGTCCATGTTTATTAGTCTTTGTGACTCGTTTTGTGAACCAATTGTCCTTATTCATTAGTCATTGTGACTGTTGTGTGAAGCATTTGTCCTTGTTTATTAGTCATTGTGACTCGTTGAATGAAGCATTTGTCCATGTTTATTAGTCATTGTGACTCGTTGTGTGAATAATTTATCCTTGTCATTATGACTCATTGTTTGAACCATTTGTCCTTGTTTATTAGTCATTGTGACTCGTTATGTGAAACATTTGTCCATCTTAATTAGTCATTGTGACTCGTTGTGTGAACCAATTGTCCTTGTTCATTAGTCATTGTGACTCGTTGTGTGAAGCATTTGTCCATGTTTATTAATCATTGTGACTCGTTGTGTGAAGCATTTGTCCATCTTTTTAGTCATTGTGACTCCTTGTGTGAATAATTTATCCTTGTCATTGTGAGTCGTTGTGTCAACCAATTGTCTTTTTCTCATTAGTCATTGTGACTCGTTGTGTGAACCATTTGTCCTTGTTTATTTGTCACTGTGACTCGTTGTGTGAAATGTTTGTCCTTGTGTTATTAGTCATTGTTAGTCATTGTGACTCGTTGTGTGAAACATTTGTCCATGTTTATTAGTCATTGGGGCTCGTTGTGTGAACCATTTGTCCTTGTTTATTAGTCATTGTGACTCATTTTGTGAACCATTTGTCCTTGTTCATTTATCATTGTGACTCATTGTGTGAAACAATTGTCCATGTTTATTAGTCATTGCGACTCGTTGTGTGAACCATTTGTTCTTGTTTATTAGTCATTGTTAATCGTTGTGTGAAGCATTTGTCTATGTTTATTAGTCATTGTGACTCGTTGTGTTAATAATTTATCCTTGTTATTGTGACTCGTTGTGTGAACTATTTGTCCTTGTTTATTAGTCATTGTGACTCGTTGTGTGAAGCATTTGTCCATGGTTATTAGTCATTGTGACTCGTTGTATCAACCTTTTGTCCTTGTAATTGTGACTCATTGTGTGAACTAATTTTCCTTGTTCATTAGTGGTTGTGACTCATTCTGTGAAACATTTATCCATGTTTATTAGTCATTGTGACTCGTTGTGTGAAGCATTTGTCCATGTTTATTAGTCTTTCTGACCCGTTTTGTGAACAAATTGTCCTTGTTCATTAGTCATTGTGACTGTTAAGTGAAGCATTTGTCCATGTTTATTAGTCATTGTGACTCGTTGTATGAAGCATTTGTCCATGTTTATTAGTCATTGTGACTCGTTGTGTGAATAATTTATCCTTGTCATTGTGACTTATTGTGTGAACCATTTGTCCTTGTTTAATAGTCATTGTGACTCGTTGTGTGAAACATTTGTCCATCTTAATTAGTCATTGTGACCTGTTGTGTGAACCAATTGTCCTTCTTCATTAGTCATTGTGACTCGTTGTGTGAAGCATTTGTCCATGTTTATTAGTCATTGTGACTCCTTGTGTGAATAATTTATCCTTGTCATTGTGACTCGTTGTGTCAACCAATTGTCCTTGTTCATTAGTCATTGTGACTCGTTGTGTGAACCATTTGTCCTTGTTTATTAGCCATTGTGACTCATTGTGTGAACTATTTGTCCTTGTTCATTTGTCAGTGTGACTCGTTGTGTGAAGCATTTGTCCATGTTTATTAGTCATTGTGACTCGTTGTGTGAAACAATTGTCCATGTTTATTAGTCATTGTGACTCGTTGTGTGAACCATTTGTCCTTGTTTATTAATCATTGTTAATCGTTGTGTGAAGCATTTGTCCATGTTTATTAGTCATTGTGACTCGTTGTGTTAATAATTTATCCTTGTTATTGTGACTCGTTGTGTGAACCATTTGTCCTTGTTTATTAGTCATTGTGACTCGTTGTGTGAAGCATTTGTCCATGGTTATTAGTCATTGTGACTCGTTGTATCAACCTTTTGTCCTTGTTATTGTGACTCATTGTGTGAACTAATTTTCCTTGTTCATTAGTTATTGTGACTCGTTGTGTGAAACCTTTGTCCATGTTTATTAGTCATTGTAACTCGTTGTGGGAAGCATTTGTCCATGTTTATTTGTCTTTGTGACTCATTTTGTGAATCAATTGTCATTGTTCATTAGTCATTGTGACTGTTGTGTGAAGCATTTGTCCATGTTTATTAGTCACTGTGACTCGTTTTTTGAAGCATTTGTCCATGTTTATTAGTCATTGTGACTCGTTGTGTGAATAATTTATCCTTGTCATTGTGACTCATTGTGTGAACCATTTGTCCTTGTTTATTAGTCATTGTGACTCGTTGTGTGAAACATTTGTCCATCTTAATTAGTCATTGTGACTCGTTGTGTGAACAAATTGTCCTTGTTCATTAGTCATTGTGACTCGTTGTGTTAAGCATTTGTCCATGTTTATTAGTCATTGTGACTCGTTGTGTGAAGCATTTGTCCATCTTTTTAGTCATTGTGACTCCTTGTGTAAATAATTTATCCTTGTCATTGTGACTCGTTGTGTCAGCCAATTGGCTTTTTCTCCTTAGTCATTGTGACTCGTTGTGTGAACCATTTGTCCTTGTTCATTTGTCATTGTGACTCGTTGTGTGAAACATTTGTCCTTGTTCATTTGTCATTGTGAAACAATTCTCCATGTTTATTAGTCATTGTGACTCGTTGTGTGAAGCATTTGTTCTTGTTTATTAGTCATTGTCACTCGTTGTGTGAACCATTTGTCCATGTTTATTATTCATTGTGACTCGTTGTGTGAAACATTTGTCCATGTTTTTTAGTCATTGTGACTCATTGTGTGAAACAATTGTCCATATTTATTAGTCATTGTGACTCGTTTTGTGAACCATTTGTTCTTGTTTATTAGTCATTGTTACTCGTTGTGTGAACCATTTGTCCATGTTTATTATTCATTGTGACTCGTTGTGTGAAACATTTGTCCATGTTTATTAGTCATTGTGACTCGTTGTGTGAACCAATTGTCCTTGTTCATTAGTCAATTCGACTCGTTGTGTGAAGCATTTGTCCATGTTTATTAGTCACTGTGACTCGTTGTGTGAAGCATTTGTCCATCTTTTTAGTCATTGTGACTGCTTGTGTAAATAATTTATCCTTGTCATTGTGACTCGTTGTGTCAACCAATTGTCTTTTTCTCCTTAGTCATTGTGACTCGTTATGTGAACCATTTGTCCTTGTTCATTCGTCATTGTGACTCGTTGTGTGAAACATTTGTCCTTGTTTATTAGTCATTGTTAGTCATTGTGACTCGTTGTGTGAAACATTTGTCCATGTTTATTAGTCATTGTGGCTCGTTGTGTGAACCATTTGTCCTTGTTTATTAGTCATTATTACTCGTTGTGTGAACCATTTGTCCTTGTTTATTAGTCATTGTTACTC
The DNA here is from genome assembly GCF_048544455.1 of Silene latifolia. Taxonomy (NCBI): domain Eukaryota; kingdom Viridiplantae; phylum Streptophyta; class Magnoliopsida; order Caryophyllales; family Caryophyllaceae; genus Silene; species Silene latifolia. The sequence goes on from NC_133531.1 coordinate 50,593,751, forward strand.
GTTGTGTGATGCATTTGTCCATGTTAATTAGTCATTGTGACTCGTTGTGTTAATAATTTATCCTTGTTATTGTGACTCGTTGTGTGAACCATTTGTCCTTGTTTATTAGTCATTGTGACTCTTTGTGTGAAGCATTTGTCCATGGTGATTAGTCATTGTGACTCGTTGTATCAACCTTTTGTCCTTGTTATTGTGACTCATTGTGTGACCTAATTTTCCTTGTTCATTAGTTATTGTGACTCGTTGTGTGGAACATTTGTCCATGTTTATTAGTCATTGTGACTCGTTGTGTGAAACATTTGTCCATGTTTATTAGTCTTTGTGATTCGTTTTGTGAACCAATTGTCCTTGTTCATTAATCATTGTGACTGTTTTGTGAAGCATTTGTCCATGTTTATTAGTCATTGGGACTCGTTGTATGAAGCATTTGTCCATGTTTATTAGTCATTGTGACTCGTTGTGTGAATAATTTATACTTGTCATTATGACTCATTGTTTGAACAATTTGTCCTTGTTTAATAGTCATTGTGACTCGTTGTGTGAAACATTTGTCCATCTTAATTAGTCATTGTGACCTGTTGTGTGAACCAATTATCCTTGTTCATTAGTCATTGTGACTCGTTGTGTGAAGCATTTTTCCATGTTTATTAGTCATTGTGACTCCTTGTGTGAATAATTTATCCTTGTCATTGTGACTCGTTGTGTCAACCAATTGTCCTTGTTCATTAGTCATTGTGACTCGTTGTGTGAACCATTTGTCCTTGTTTATTAGTCATTGTGACTCATTGTGTGAACTATTTGTCCTTGTTCATTTGTCATTGTGACTCGTTGTGTGAAACCATGTTTATTAGTCATTGTGACTCGTTGTGTGAAACAATTGTCCATGTTTATTAGTCATTGTGACTCGTTGTGTGAACCATTTGTCCTTGTTTATTAGTCATTGTTAATCGTTGTGTGAAGCATTTGTCCATGTTTATTAGTCATTGTGACTCGTTGTGTTAATAATTTATCCTTGTTATTGTGACTCGTTGTGTGAACCATTTGTCCTTGTTTATTAGTCATTGTGACTCGTTGTGTGAAGCATTTGTCCATGGTAATTAGTCATTGTGACTCGTTGTATCAACCTTTTGTCCTTGTTATTGTGACTCATTGTGTGAACTAATTTTCCTTGTTCATTAGTTATTGTGACTCGTTGTGTAAAACCTTTGTCCATGTTTATTAGTCATTGTAACTCGTTGTGTGAAGCATTTGTCCATGTTTATTATTCTTTGTGACTCGTTTTGTGAACCATTTGTCCTTGTTTATTAGTCATTGTGACTCGTTGTGTGAAACATTTGTCTATCTTAATTAGTCATTGTGACTCGTTGTGTGAACCAATTGTCCTTGTTCATTAGTCATTGTGACTCGTTGTGTGAAGCATTTGTCCATGTTTATTAGTCATTGTGACTCGTTGTGTGAAGCATTTGTCCATCTTTTTAGTCATTGTGACTCCTTGTGTAAATAATTTATCCTTGTCATTGTGACTTGTTGTGTCAACCAATTGTCTTTTTCTCCTTAGTCATTGTGACTCGTTGTTTGAACCATTTGTCCTTGTTCATTTGGCATTGTGACTCGTTGTGTGAAACATTTGTCCTTGTTCATTTGTCATTGTGACTCGTTGTGTGAAACAATTCTCCATGTTTATTAGTCATTGTGACTCGTTGTGTGAACCATTGCTTCTTGTTTATTAGTCATTGTTACTCGTTGTGTGAACCATTTGTCCATGTTTATTATTCATTGTGACTCGTTGTGTGAAACATTTGTCCATGTTTATTAGTCATTGTGACTCGTTGTGTGAAACAATTGTCCATGTTTATTAGTCATTGTGACTCGTTGTGTGAACCATTTGTTCTTGTTTATTAGTCATTGTTACTCGTTGTGTGAACCATTTGTCCATGTTTATTATTCATTGTGACTCGTTGTGTGAAACATTTGTCCATGTTTATTAGTCATTGTGACTCGTTGTGTGAAACAATTGTCCATGTTTATTAGTCATTGGGACTCGTTGTGTGAACCATTTGTTCTTGTTTATTAGTCATTGTTACTCGTTGTGTGAACCATTTGTCCATGTTTATTATTCATTGTGACTCGTTGTGTGAAACATTTGTCCATGTTTATTAGTCATTGTGACTCGTTGTGTGAACCAATTGTCCTTGTTCATTAGTCAATGTGACTCGTTGTGTGAAGCATTTGTCCATGTTTATTAGTCACTGTGACTCGTTGTGTGAAGCATTTGTCCATCTTTTTAGTCATTGTGACTCCTTGTGTAAATAATTTATCCTTGTCATTGTGACTCGTTGTGTCAACCAATTGTCTTTTTCTCCTTAGTCATTGTGACTCGTTATGTGAACCATTTGTCCTTGTTCATTTGTCATTGTGACTCGTTGTGTGAAACATTTGTCCTTGTTTATTAGTCATTGTTAGTCATTGTGACTCGTTGTGTGAAACATTTGTCCATGTTTATTAGTCATTGTGGCTCGTTGTGTGAACCATTTGTCCTTGTTTATTAGTCATTATTACTCGTTGTGTGAACCATTTGTCCTTGTTTATTAGTCATTGTTACTCGTTGTGTGAAGCATTTGTCCATGTTAATTAGTCATTGTGACTCGTTGTGTTAATAATTTATCCTTGTTATTGTGACTCGTTGTGTGAACCATTTGTCCTTGTTTATTAGTCATTGTGACTCGTTGTGTGAAGCATTTGTCCATGGTTATTAGTCATTGTGACTCGTTGTATCAACCTTTTGTCCTTGTTATTGTGACTCATTGTGTGAACTAATTTTCCTTGTTCATTAGTTATTGTGACTCGTTGTGTGAAACCTTTGTCCATGTTTATTAGTCATTGTAACTCGTTGTGTGAAGCATTTGTCCATGTTTATTAGTCTTTGTGACTCGTTTTGTGAACCAATTGTCCTTGTTCATTAGTCATTGTGACTGTTGTGTGAAGCATTTGTCCATGTTTATTTGTCACTGTGACTCGTTTTTGAAACATTTGTCCTTGTTTATTAGTCATTGTGACTCGTTGTGTGAAACATTTGTCCATCTTAATTAGTCATTGTGACTAGTTGTGTGAACCAATTGTCCTTGTTCATTAGTCTCTGTGACTCGTTGTGTAAAGCATTTGTCCATGTTTATTAGTCATTGTGACTCGTTGTGTGAAGCATTTGTCCATCTTTTTAGTCATTGTGACTCCTTGTGTAAATAATTTATCCTTGTCATTGTGACTCGTTGTGTCAACCAATTGTGTTTTTCTCCTTAGTCATTGTGACTCGTTGTGTGAACCATTTATCCTTGTTCATTTGTCATTGTGACTCGTTGTGTGAAACATTTGTCCTTGTTCATTTGTCATTGTGACTCGTTGTGTGAAACAATTCTCCATGTTTATTAGTCATTGTGACTCGTTGTGTGAAGCATTTGTTCTTGTTTATTAGTCATTGTCACTCGTTGTGTGAACCATTTGTCCTTGTTTATTATTCATTGTGACTCGTTGTGTGAAACATTTGTCCATGTTTATTAGTCATTGTGACTCGTTGTGTGAAACAATTGTCCATGTTTATTAGTCATTGTGACTCGTTTTGTGAACCATTTGTTCTTGTTTATTAGTCATTGTTACTCGTTGTGTGAACCATTTGTCCATGTTTATTATTCATTGTGACTCGTTGTGTGAAACATTTGTCCATGTTTATTAGTCATTGTGACTCGTTGTGTGAACCAATTGTCCTTGTTCATTAGTCAATTCGACTCGTTGTGTGAAGCATTTGTCCATGTTTATTAGTCACTGTGACTCGTTGTGTGAAGCATTTGTCCATCTTTTTAGTCATTGTGACTCCTTGTGTAAATAATTTATCCTTGTCATTGTGACTCGTTGTGTCAACCAATTGTCTTTTTCTCCTTAGTCATTGTGACTCGTTGTGTGAAACATTTGTCCTTGTTTGTTAGTCATTGTGACTCGTTGTGTGAAACATTTGTCCATGTTTATTAGTCATTGTGGCTCGTTGTGTGAACCATTTGTCCTTGTTTATTAGTCATTATTACTCGTTGTGTGAACCATTTGTCCTTGTTTATTAGTCATTGTTACTCGTTGTGTGAAGCATTTGTCCATGTTAATTAGTCATTGTGACTCGTTGTGTTAATAATTTATCCTTGTTATTGTGACTCGTTGTGTGAACCATTTGTCCTTGTTTATTAGTCATTGTGACTCTTTGTGTGAAGCATTTGTCCATGGTGATTAGTCATTGTGACTCGTTGTATCAACCTTTTGTCCTTGTTATTGTGACTCATTGTGTGACCTAATTTTCCTTGTTCATTAGTTATTGTGACTCGTTGTGTGGAACATTTGTCCATGTTTATTAGTCATTGTGACTCGTTGTGTGAAACATTTGTCCATGTTTATTAGTCTTTGTGATTCGTTTTGTGAACCAATTGTCCTTGTTCATTAATCATTGTGACTGTTTTGTGAAGCATTTGTCCATGTTTATTAGTCATTGTGACTCGTTGTATGAAGCATTTGTCCATGTTTATTAGTCATTGTGACTCCTTGTGTGAATAATTTATCCTTGTCATTGTGACTCGTTGTGTCAACCAATTGTCCTTGTTCATTAGTCATTGTGACTCGTTGTGTGAACCATTTGTCCTTGTTTATTAGTCATTGTGACTCATTGTGTGAACTATTTGTCCTTGTTCATTTGTCATTGTGACTCGTTGTGTGAAACCATGTTTATTAGTCATTGTGACTCGTTGTGTGAAACAATTGTCCATGTTTATTAGTCATTGTGACTCGTTGTGTGAACCATTTGTCCTTGTTTATTAGTCATTGTTAATCGTTGTGTGAAGCATTTGTCCATGTTTATTAGTCATTGTGACTCGTTGTGTTAATAATTTATCCTTGTTATTGTGACTCGTTGTGTGAACCATTTGTCCTTGTTTATTAGTCATTGTGACTCGTTGTGTGAAGCATTTGTCCATGGTTATTAGTCATTGTGACTCGTTGTATCAACCTTTTGTCCTTGTTATTGTGACTCATTGTGTGAACTAATTTTCCTTGTTCATTAGTTATTGTGACTCGTTGTGTGAAACCTTTGTCCATGTTTATTAGTCATTGTAACTCGTTGTGTGAAGCATTTGTCCATGTTTATTAGTCTTTGTGACTCGTTTTGTGAACCAATTGTCCTTGTTCATTAGTCATTGGATTGTTGTGTGAAGCATTTGTCCATGTTTATTAGTCACTGTGACTCGTTTTTTGAAGCATTTGTCCATGTTTATTAGTCATTGTGACTCGTTGTGTGAATAATTTATCCTTGTCATTGTGACTCATTGTGTGAACCATTTGTCCTTGTTTATTAGTCATTGTGACTCGTTGTGTGAAACATTTGTCCATCTTAATTAGTCATTGTGACTCGTTGTGTGAACCAATTGTCCTTGTTCATTAGTCATTGTGACTCGTTGTGTGAAGCATTTGTCCATGTTTATTAGTCATTGTGATTCGTTGTGTGAAGCATTTGTCCATCTTTTTAGTCATTGTGACTCCTTGTGTAAATAATTTATCCTTGTCATTGTGACTCGTTGTGTCAACCAATTGTCTTTTTCTCCTTAGTCATTGTGACTCGTTGTGTGAACCATTTGTCCTTGTTCATTTGGCATTGTGACTCGTTGTGTGAAACATTTGTCCTTGTTCATTTGTCATTGTGACTCGTTGTGTGAAACAATTCTCCATGTTTATTAGTCATTGTGACTCGTTGTGTGAACCATTGCTTCTTGTTTATTAGTCATTGTTACTCGTTGTGTGAACCATTTGTCCATGTTTATTATTCATTGTGACTCGTTGTGTGAAACATTTGTCCATGTTTATTAGTCATTGTGACTCGTTGTGTGAAACAATTGTCCATGTTTATTAGTCATTGTGACTCGTTGTGTGAACCATTTGTTCTTGTTTATTAGTCATTGTTACTCGTTGTGTGAACCATTTGTCCATGTTTATTATTCATTGTTACTCGTTGTGTGAAACATTTGTCCATGTTTATTAGTCATTGTGACTCGTTGTGTGAAACAATTGTCCATGTTTATTAGTCATTGTGACTCGTTGTGTGAACCATTTGTTCTTGTTTATTAGTCATTATTACTCGTTGTGTGAACCATTTGTCCTTGTTTATTAGTCATTGTTACTTGTTGTGTGAAGCATTTGTCCATGTTAATTAGTCATTGTGACTCGTTGTGTTAATAATTTATCCTTGTTATTGTGACTCGTTGTGTGAACCATTTGTCCTTGTTTATTAGTCATTGTGACTCTTTGTGTGAAGCATTTGTCCATGGTGATTAGTCATTGTGACTCGTTGTATCAACCTTTTGTCCTTGTTATTGTGACTCATTGTGTGACCTAATTTTCCTTGTTCATTAGTTATTGTGACTCGTTATGTGAACCATTTGTCCTTGTTCATTTGTCATTGTGACTCATTGTGTGAAACATTTGTCCTTGTTTATTAGTCATTGTTAGTCATTGTGACTCGTTGTGTGAAACATTTGTCCATGTTTATTAGTCATTGTGGCTCGTTGTGTGAACCATTTGTCCTTGTTTATTAGTCATTATTACTCGTTGTGTGAACCATTTGTCCTTGTTTATTAGTCATTGTTACTCGTTGTGTGAAGCATTTGTCCATGTTAATTAGTCATTGTGACTCGTTGTGTTAATAATTTATCCTTGTTATTGTGACTCGTTGTGTGAACCATTTGTCCTTGTTTATTAGTCATTGTGACTCTTTGTGTGAAGCATTTGTCCATGGTGATTAGTCATTGTGACTCGTTGTATCAACCTTTTGTCCTTGTTATTGTGACTCATTGTGTGACCTAATTTTCCTTGTTCATTAGTTATTGTGACTCGTTGTGTGGAACATTTGTCCATGTTTATTAGTCATTGTGACTCGTTGTGTGAAACATTTGTCCATGTTTATTAGTCTTTGTGATTCGTTTTGTGAACCAATTGTCCTTGTTCATTAATCATTGTGACTGTTTTGTGAAGCATTTGTCCATGTTTATTAGTCATTGTGAGTCGTTGTATGAAGCATTTGTCCATGTTTATTAGTCATTGTGACTCGTTGTGTGAATAATTTATACTTGTCATTATGACTCATTGTTTGAACCATTTGTCCTTGTTTAATAGTCATTGTGACTCGTTGTGTGAAACATTTGTCCATCTTAATTAGTCATTGTGACCTGTCCTTGTTCATTAGTCATTGTGACTCGTTGTGTGAAGCATTTTTCCATGTTTATTAGTCATTGTGACTCCTTGTGTGAATAATTTATCCTTGTCATTGTGACTCGTTGTGCAACCAATTGTCCTTGTTCATTAGTCATTGTGACTCGTTGTGTGAACCATTTGTCCTTGTTTATTAGTCATTGTGACTCATTGTGTGAACTATTTGTCCTTGTTCATTTGTCATTGTGACTCGTTGTGTGAAACCATGTTTATTAGTCATTGTGACTCGTTGTGTGAAACAATTGTCCATGTTTATTAGTCATTGTGACTCGTTGTGTGAACCATTTGTCCTTGTTTATTAGTCATTGTTAATCGTTGTGTGAAGCATTTGTCCATGTTTATTAGTCATTGTGACTCGTTGTGTTAATAATTTATCCTTGTTATTGTGACTCGTTGTGTGAACCATTTGTCCTTGTTTATTAGTCATTGTGACTCGTTGTGTGAAGCATTTGTCCATGGTTATTAGTCATTGTGACTCGTTGTATCAACCTTTTGTCCTTGTTATTGTGACTCATTGTGTGAACTAATTTTCCTTGTTCATTAGTTATTGTGACTCGTTGTGTGAAACCTTTGTCCATGTTTATTAGTCATTGTAACTCGTTGTGTGAAGCATTTGTCCATGTTTATTAGTCTTTGTGACTCGTTTTGTGAACCAATTGTCCTTGTTCATTAGTCATTGTGACTGTTGTGTGAAGCATTTGTCCATGTTTATTAGTCACTGTGACTCATTTTTTGAAGCATTTGTCCATGTTTATTAGTCATTGTGACTCGTTGTGTGAATAATTTATCCTTGTCATTGTGACTCATTGTGTGAACCATTTGTCCTTGTTTATTAGTCATTGTGACTCGTTGTGTGAAACATTTGTCCATCTTAATTAGTCATTGTGACTCGTTGTGTGAACCAATTGTCCTTGTTCATTAGTCATTGTGACTCGTTGTGTGAAGCATTTGTCCATGTTTATTAGTCATTGTGATTCGTTGTGTGAAGCATTTGTCCATCTTTTTAGTCATTGTGACTCCTTGTGTAAATAATTTATCCTTGTCATTGTGACTCGTTGTGTCAACCAATTGTCTTTTTCTCCTTAGTCATTGTGACTCGTTGTGTGAACCATTTGTCCTTGTTCATTTGGCATTGTGACTCGTTGTGTGAAACATTTGTCCTTGTTCATTTGTCATTGTGACTCGTTGTGTGAAACAATTCTCCATGTTTATTAGTCATTGTGACTCGTTGTGTGAACCATTGCTTCTTGTTTATTAGTCATTGTTACTCGTTGTGTGAACCATTTGTCCATGTTTATTATTCATTGTGACTCGTTGTGTGAAACATTTGTCCATGTTTATTAGTCATTGTGACTCGTTGTGTGAAACAATTGTCCATGTTTATTAGTCATTGTGACTCGTTGTGTGAACCATTTGTTCTTGTTTATTAGTCATTGTTACTCGTTGTGTGAACCATTTGTCCATGTTTATTATTCATTGTTACTCGTTGTGTGAAACATTTGTCCATGTTTATTAGTCATTGTGACTCGTTGTGTGAAACAATTGTCCATGTTTATTAGTCATTGTGACTCGTTGTGTGAACCATTTGTTCTTGTTTATTAGTCATTGTTACTCGTTGTGTGAACCATTTGTCCATGTTTATTATTCATTGTGACTCGTTGTGTGAAACATTTGTCCATGTTTATTAGTCATTGTGACTCGTTGTGTGACCCAATTGTCCTTGTTCATTAGTCAATGTGACTCGTTGTGTGAAGCATTTGTCCATGTTTATTAGTCACTGTGACTCGTTGTGTGAAGCATTTGTCCATCTTTTTAGTCATTGTGACTCCTTGTGTAAATAATTTATCCTTGTCATTGTGACTCGTTGTGTCAACCAATTGTCTTTTTCTCCTTAGTCATTGTGACTCGTTATGTGAACCATTTGTCCTTGTTCATTTGTCATTGTGACTCGTTGTGTGAAGCATTTGTCCATGTTTATTAGTCATTGTGACTCGTTGTGTGAAACAATTGTCCATGTTTATTAGTCATTGTGACTCGTTGTGTGAACCATTTGTCCTTGTTTATTAGTCATTGTTAATCGTTGTGTGAAGCGTTTGTCCATGTTTATTAGTCATTGTGACTCGTTGTGTTAATAATTTATCCTTGTTATTGTGACTCGTTGTGTGAATAATTTTTCCTTGTTTATTAGTCATTGTGACTCGTTGTGTGAAGCATTTGTCCATGGTTATTAGTCATTGTGACTCGTTGTATCAACCTTTTGTCCTTGTTATTGTGACTCATTGTGTGAACTAATTTTCCTTGTTCATTAGTTATTGTGACTCGTTGTGTGAAACCTTTGTCCATGTTTATTAGTCATTGTAACTCGTTGTGTGAAGCATTTGTCCATGTTTATTAGTCTTTGTGACTCGTTTTGTGAACCAATTGTCCTTGTTCATTAGTCATTGTGACTGTTGTGTGAAGCATTTGTCCATGTTTATTAGTTTTGTGACTCGTTTTTGAAGCATTTGTCCTTGTTTATTAGTCATTGTGACTCGTTGTGTGAAACATTTGTCCATCTTAATTAGTCATTGTGACTCGTTGTGTGAACCAATTGTCCTTGTTCATTAGTCATTGTGACTCGTTGTGTGAAGCATTTGTCCATGTTTATTAGTCATTGTGACTCGTTGTGTGAAGCATTTGTCCATCTTTTTAGTCATTGTGACTCCTTGTGTAAATAATTTATCCTTGTCATTGTGACTCGTTGTGTCAACCAATTGTCTTTTTCTCCTTAGTCATTGTGACTCGTTGTGTGAACCATTTGTCCTTGTTCATTTGTCATTGTGACTCGTTGTGTGAAACATTTGTCCTTGTTCATTTGTCATTGTGACTCGTTGTGTGAAACAATTCTCCATGTTTATTAGTCATTGTGACTCGTTGTGTGAACCATTTGTTCTTGTTTATTAGTCATTGTTACTCGTTGTGTGAAACATTTGTCCATGTTTATTAGTCATTGTGACTCATTGTGTGAAACAATTGTCCATGTTTATTAGTCATTGTGACTCGTTGTGTGAACCATTTGTTCTTGTTTATTAGTCATTGTTACTCGTTGTGTGAACCATTTGTCCATGTTTATTATTCATTGTGACTCGTTGTGTGAAACATTTGTCCATGTTTATTAGTCATTGTGACTCGTTGTGTGAACCAATTGTCCTTGTTCATTAGTCAATGTGACTCGTTGTGTGAAGCATTTGTCCATGTTTATTAGTCACTGTGACTCGTTGTGTGAAGCATTTGTCCATCTTTTTAGTCGTTGTGACTCCTTGTGTAAATAATTTATCCTTGTCATTGTGACTCGTTGTGTCAACCAATTGTCTTTTTCTCCTTAGTCATTGTGACTCGTTATGTGAACCATTTGTCCTTGTTCATTTGTCATTGTGACTCATTGTGTGAAACATTTGTCCTTGTTTATTAGTCATTGTTAGTCATTGTGACTCGTTGTGTGAAACATTTGTCCATGTTTATTAGTCATTGTGGCTCGTTGTGTGAACCATTTGTCCTTGTTTATTAGTCATTATTACTCGTTGTGTGAACCATTTGTCCTTGTTTATTAGTCATTGTTACTCGTTGTGTGAAGCATTTGTCCATGTTAATTAGTCATTGTGACTCGTTGTGTTAATAATTTATCCTTGTTATTGTGACTCGTTGTGTGAACCATTTGTCCTTGTTTATTAGTCATTGTGACTCTTTGTGTGAAGCATTTGTCCATGGTGATTAGTCATTGTGACTCGTTGTATCAACCTTTTGTCCTTGTTATTGTGACTCATTGTGTGACCTAATTTTCCTTGTTCATTAGTTATTGTGACTCGTTGTGTGGAACATTTGTCCATGTTTATTAGTCATTGTGACTCGTTGTGTGAACCATTTGTCCATGTTTATTAGTCTTTGTGACTCGTTTTGTGAACCAATTGTCCTTGTTCATTAGTCATTGTGGCTGTTGTGTGAAGCATTTGTCCATGTTTATTTGTCACTGTGACTCGTTTTTGAAACATTTGTCCTTGTTTATTAGTCATTGTGACTCGTTGTGTGAAACATTTGTCCATCTTAATTAGTCATTGTGACTAGTTGTGTGAACCAATTGTCCTTGTTCATTAGTCTCTGTGACTCGTTGTGTAAAGCATTTGTCCATGTTTGTTAGTCATTGTGACTCGTTGTGTGAAGCATTTGTCCATCTTTTTAGTCATTGTGACTCCTTGTGTAAATAATTTATCCTTGTCATTGTGACTCGTTGTGTCAACCAATTGTGTTTTTCTCCTTAGTCATTGTGACTCGTTGTGTGAACCATTTATCCTTGTTCATTTGTCATTGTGACTCGTTGTGTGAAACATTTGTCCTTGTTCATTTGTCATTGTGACTCGTTGTGTGAAACAATTCTCCATGTTTATTAGTCATTGTGACTCGTTGTGTGAAGCATTTGTTCTTGTTTATTAGTCATTGTCACTCGTTGTGTGAACCATTTGTCCTTGTTTATTATTCATTGTGACTCGTTGTGTGAAACATTTGTCCATGTTTATTAGTCATTGTGACTCGTTGTGTGAAACAATTGTCCATGTTTATTAGTCATTGTGACTCGTTTTGTGAACCATTTGTTCTTGTTTATTAGTCATTGTTACTCGTTGTGTGAACCATTTGTCCATGTTTATTATTCATTGTGACTCGTTGTGTGAAACATTTGTCCATGTTTATTAGTCATTGTGACTCGTTGTGTGAACCAATTGTCCTTGTTCATTAGTCAATTCGACTCGTTGTGTGAAGCATTTGTCCATGTTTATTAGTCACTGTGACTCGTTGTGTGAAGCATTTGTCCATCTTTTTAGTCATTGTGACTCCTTGTGTAAATAATTTATCCTTGTCATTGTGACTCGTTGTGTCAACCAATTGTCTTTTTCTCCTTAGTCATTGTGACTCGTTATGTGAACCATTTGTCCTTGTTCATTTGTCATTGTGACTCGTTGTGTGAAACATTTGTCCTTGTTTATTAGTCATTGTTAGTCATTGTGACTCGTTGTGTGAAACATTTGTCCATGTTTATTAGTCATTGTGGCTCGTTGTGTGAACCATTTGTCCTTGTTTATTAGTCATTATTACTCGTTGTGTGAACCATTTGTCCTTGTTTATAAGTCATTGTTACTCGTTGTGTGCAGCATTTGTCCATGTTAATTAGTCATTGTGACTCGTTGTGTTAATAATTTATCCTTGTTATTGTGACTCGTTGTGTGAACCATTTGTCCTTGTTTATTAGTCATTGTGACTCTTTGTGTGAAGCATTTGTCCATGGTGATTAGTCATTGTGACTCGTTGTATCAACCTTTTGTCCTTGTTATTGTGACTCATTGTGTGACCTAATTTTCCTTGTTCATTAGTTATTGTGACTCGTTGTGTGGAACATTTGTCCATGTTTATTAGTCATTGTGACTCGTTGTGTGAAACATTTGTCCATGTTTATTAGTCTTTGTGATTCGTTTTGTGAACCAATTGTCCTTGTTCATTAATCATTGTGACTGTTTTGTGAAGCATTTGTCCATGTTTATTAGTCATTGTGACTCGTTGTATGAAGCATTTGTCCATGTTTATTAGTCATTGTGACTCGTTGTGTGAATAATTTATACTTGTCATTATGACTCATTGTTTGAACCATTTGTCCTTGTTTAATAGTCATTGTGACTCGTTGTGTGAAACATTTGTCCATCTTAATTAGTCATTGTGACCTGTCCTTGTTCATTAGTCATTGTGACTCGTTGTGTGAAGCATTTTTCCATGTTTATTAGTCATTGTGACTCCTTGTGTGAATAATTTATCCCTGTCATTGTGACTCGTTGTGTCAACCAATTGTCCTTGTTCATTAGTCATTGTGACTCGTTGTGTGAACCATTTGTCCTTGTTTATTAGTCATTGTGACTCATTGTGTGAACTATTTGTCCTTGTTCATTTGTCATTGTGACTCGTTGTGTGAAACCATGTTTATTAGTCATTGTGACTCGTTGTGTGAAACAATTGTCCATGTTTATTAGTCATTGTGACTCGTTGTGTGAACCATTTGTCCTTGTTTATTAGTCATTGTTAATCGTTGTGTGAAGCATTTGTCCATGTTTATTAGTCATTGTGACTCGTTGTGTTAATAATTTATCCTTGTTATTGTGACTCGTTGTGTGAACCATTTGTCCTTGTTTATTAGTCATTGTGACTCGTTGTGTGAAGCATTTGTCCATGGTTATTAGTCATTGTGACTCGTTGTATCAACCTTTTGTCCTTGTTATTGTGACTCATTGTGTGAACTAATTTTCCTTGTTCATTAGTTATTGTGACTCGTTGTGTGAAACCTTTGTCCATGTTTATTAGTCATTGTAACTCGTTGTGTGAAGCATTTGTCCATGTTTATTAGTCTTTGTGACTCGTTTTATGAACCAATTGTCCTTGTTCATTAGTCATTGTGACTGTTGTGTGAAGCATTTGTCCATGTTTATTAGTCACTGTGACTCGTTTTTTGAAGCATTTGTCCATGTTTATTAGTCATTGTGACTCGTTGTGTGAATAATTTATCCTTGTCATTGTGACTCATTGTGTGAACCATTTGTCCTTGTTTATTAGTCATTGTGACTCGTTGTGTGAAACATTTGTCCATCTTAATTAGTCATTGTGACTCGTTGTGTGAACCAATTGTCCTTGTTCATTAGTCATTGTGACTCGTTGTGTGAAGCATTTGTCCATGTTTATTAGTCATTGTGATTCGTTGTGTGAAGCATTTGTCCATCTTTTTAGTCATTGTGACTCCTTGTGTAAATAATTTATCCTTGTCATTGTGACTCGTTGTGTCAACCAATTGTCTTTTTCTCCTTAGTCATTGTGACTCGTTGTGTGAACCATTTGTCCTTGTTCATTTGGCATTGTGACTCGTTGTGTGAAACATTTGTCCTTGTTCATTTGTCATTGTGACTCGTTGTGTGAAACAATTCTCCATGTTTATTAGTCATTGTGACTCGTTGTGTGAACCATTGCTTCTTGTTTATTAGTCATTGTTACTCGTTGTGTGAACCATTTGTCCATGTTTATTATTCATTGTGACTCGTTGTGTGAAACATTTGTCCATGTTTATTAGTCATTGTGACTCGTTGTGTGAAACAATTGTCCATGTTTATTAGTCATTGTGACTCGTTGTGTGAACCATTTGTTCTTGTTTATTAGTCATTGTTACTCGTTGTGTGAACCATTTGTCCATGTTTATTATTCATTGTTACTCGTTGTGTGAAACATTTGTCCATGTTTATTAGTCATTGTGACTCGTTGTGTGAAACAATTGTCCATGTTTATTAGTCATTGTGACTCGTTGTGTGAACCATTTGTTCTTGTTTATTAGTCATTGTTACTCGTGTGAACCATTTGTCCATGTTTATTATTCATTGTGACTCGTTGTGTGAAACATTTGTCCATGTTTATTAGTCATTGTGACTCGTTGTGTGAACCAATTGTCCTTGTTCATTAGTCAATGTGACTCGTTGTGTGAAGCATTTGTCCATGTTTATTAGTCACTGTGACTCGTTGTGTGAAGCATTTGTCCATCTTTTTAGTCATTGTGACTCCTTGTGTAAATAATTTATCCTTGTCATTGTGACTCGTTGTGTCAACCAATTGTCTTTTTCTCCTTAGTCATTGTGACTCGTTATGTGAACCATTTGTCCTTGTTCATTTGTCATTGTGACTCGTTGTGTGAAGCATTTGTCCATGTTTATTAGTCATTGTGACTCGTTGTGTGAAACAATTGTCCATGTTTATTAGTCATTGTGACTCGTTGTGTGAACCATTTGTCCTTGTTTATTAGTCATTGTTAATCGTTGTGTGAAGCGTTTGTCCATGTTTATTAGTCATTGTGACTCGTTGTGTTAATAATTTATCCTTGTTATTGTGACTCGTTGTGTGAACCATTTTTCCTTGTTTATTAGTCATTGTGACTCGTTGTGTGAAGCATTTGTCCATGGTTATTAGTCATTGTGACTCGTTGTATCAACCTTTTGTCCTTGTTATTGTGACTCATTGTGTGAACTAATTTTCCTTGTTCATTAGTTATTGTGACTCGTTGTGTGAAACCTTTGTCCATGTTTATTAGTCATTGTAACTCGTTGTGTGAAGCATTTGTCCATGTTTATTAGTCTTTGTGACTCGTTTTGTGAACCAATTGTCCTTGTTCATTAGTCATTGTGACTGTTGTGTGAAGCATTTGTCCATGTTTATTAGTCACTGTGACTCGTTTTTTGAAGCATTTGTCCTTGTTTATTAGTCATTGTGACTCGTTGTGTGAAACATTTGTCCATCTTAATTAGTCATTGTGACTCGTTGTGTGAACCAATTGTCCTTGTTCATTAGTCATTGTGACTCGTTGTGTGAAGCATTTGTCCATGTTTATTAGTCATTGTGACTCGTTGTGTGAAGCATTTGTCCATCTTTTTAGTCATTGTGACTCCTTGTGTAAATAATTTATCCTTGTCATTGTGACTCGTTGTGTCAACCAATTGTCTTTTTCTCCTTAGTCATTGTGACTCGTTGTGTGAACCATTTGTCCTTGTTCATTTGTCATTGTGACTCGTTGTGTGAAACATTTGTCCTTGTTCATTTGTCATTGTGACTCGTTGTGTGAAACAATTCTCCATGTTTATTAGTCATTGTGACTCGTTGTGTGAACCATTTGTTCTTGTTTATTAGTCATTGTTACTCGTTGTGTGAAACATTTGTCCATGTTTATTAGTCATTGTGACTCATTGTGTGAAACAATTGTCCATGTTTATTAGTCATTGTGACTCGTTGTGTGAACCATTTGTTCTTGTTTATTAGTCATTGTTACTCGTTGTGTGAACCATTTGTCCATGTTTATTATTCATTGTGACTCGTTGTGTGAAACATTTGTCCATGTTTATTAGTCATTGTGACTCGTTGTGTGAACCAATTGTCCTTGTTCATTAGTCAATGTGACTCGTTGTGTGAAGCATTTGTCCATGTTTTTTAGTCACTGTGACTCGTTGTGTGAAGCATTTGTCCATCTTTTTAGTCGTTGTGACTCCTTGTGTAAATAATTTATCCTTGTCATTGTGACTCGTTGTGTCAACCAATTGTCTTTTTCTCCTTAGTCATTGTGACTCGTTATGTGAACCATTTGTCCTTGTTCATTTGTCATTGTGACTCATTGTGTGAAACATTTGTCCTTGTTTATTAGTCATTGTTAGTCATTGTGACTCGTTGTGTGAAACATTTGTCCATCTTAATTAGTCATTGTGACTCGTTGTGTGAACCAATTGTCCTTGTTCATTAGTCATTGTGACTCGTTGTGTGAAGCATTTGTCCATGTTTATTAGTCATTGTGACTCGTTGTGTGAAGCATTTGTCCATCTTTTTAGTCATTGTGACTCCTTGTGTAAATAATTTATCCTTGTCATTGTGACTCGTTGTGTGAACCAATTGTCTTTTTCTCCTTAGTCATTGTGACTCGTTGTGTGAACCATTTGTCCTTGTTCATTTGTCATTGTGACTCGTTGTGTGAAACATTTGTCCTTGTTCATTTGTCATTGTGACTCGTTGTGTGAAACAATTCTCCATGTTTATTAGTCATTGTGACTCGTTGTGTGAACCATTTGTTCTTGTTTATTAGTCATTGTTACTCGTTGTGTGAAACATTTGTCCATGTTTATTAGTCATTGTGACTCATTGTGTGAAACAATTGTCCATGTTTATTAGTCATTGTGACTCGTTGTGTGAACCATTTGTTCTTGTTTATTAGTCATTGTTACTCGTTGTGTGAACCATTTGTCCATGTTTATTATTCATTGTGACTCGTTGTGTGAAACATTTGTCCATGTTTATTAGTCATTGTGACTCGTTGTGTGAACCAATTGTCCTTGTTCATTAGTCAATGTGACTCGTTGTGTGAAGCATTTGTCCATGTTTATTAGTCACTGTGACTCGTTGTGTGAAGCATTTGTCCATCTTTTTAGTCGTTGTGACTCCTTGTGTAAATAATTTATCCTTGTCATTGTGACTCGTTGTGTCAACCAATTGTCTTTTTCTCCTTAGTCATTGTGACTCGTTATGTGAACCATTTGTCCTTGTTCATTTGTCATTGTGACTCATTGTGTGAAACATTTGTCCTTGTTTATTAGTCATTGTTAGTCATTGTGACTCGTTGTGTGAAACATTTGTCCATGTTTATTAGTCATTGTGGCTCGTTGTGTGAACCATTTGTCCTTGTTTATTAGTCATTATTACTCGTTGTGTGAACCATTTGTCCTTGTTTATTAGTCATTGTTACTCGTTGTGTGAAGCATTTGTCCATGTTAATTAGTCATTGTGACTCGTTGTGTTAATAATTTATCCTTGTTATTGTGACTCGTTGTGTGAACCATTTGTCCTTGTTTATTAGTCATTGTGACTCTTTGTGTGAAGCATTTGTCCATGGTGATTAGTCATTGTGACTCGTTGTATCAACCTTTTGTCCTTGTTATTGTGACTCATTGTGTGACCTAATTTTCCTTGTTCATTAGTTATTGTGACTCGTTGTGTGGAACATTTGTCCATGTTTATTAGTCATTGTGACTCGTTGTGTGAACCATTTGTCCATGTTTATTAGTCTTTGTGACTCGTTTTGTGAACCAATTGTCCTTGTTCATTAGTCATTGTGGCTGTTGTGTGAAGCATTTGTCCATGTTTATTTGTCACTGTGACTCGTTTTTGAAACATTTGTCCTTGTTTATTAGTCATTGTGACTCGTTGTGTGAAACATTTGTCCATCTTAATTAGTCATTGTGACTAGTTGTGTGAACCAATTGTCCTTGTTCATTAGTCTCTGTGACTCGTTGTGTAAAGCATTTGTCCATGTTTGTTAGTCATTGTGACTCGTTGTGTGAAGCATTTGTCCATCTTTTTAGTCATTGTGACTCCTTGTGTAAATAATTTATCCTTGTCATTGTGACTCGTTGTGTCAACCAATTGTGTTTTTCTCCTTAGTCATTGTGACTCGTTGTGTGAACCATTTATCCTTGTTCATTTGTCATTGTGACTCGTTGTGTGAAACATTTGTCCTTGTTCATTTGTCATTGTGACTCGTTGTGTGAAACAATTCTCCATGTTTATTAGTCATTGTGACTCGTTGTGTGAAGCATTTGTTCTTGTTTATTAGTCATTGTCACTCGTTGTGTGAACCATATGTCCTTGTTTATTATTCATTGTGACTCGTTGTGTGAAACATTTGTCCATGTTTATTAGTCATTGTGACTCGTTGTGTGAAACAATTGTCCATGTTTATTAGTCATTGTGACTCGTTTTGTGAACCATTTGTTCTTGTTTATTAGTCATTGTTACTCGTTGTGTGAACCATTTGTCCATGTTTATTATTCATTGTGACTCGTTGTGTGAAACATTTGTCCATGTTTATTAGTCATTGTGACTCGTTGTGTGAACCAATTGTCCTTGTTCATTAGTCAATTCGACTCGTTGTGTGAAGCATTTGTCCATGTTTATTAGTCATTGTGACTCGTTGTGTGAAGCATTTGTCCATCTTTTTAGTCATTGTGACTCCTTGTGTAAATAATTTATCCTTGTCATTGTGACTCGTTGTGTCAACCAATTGTCTTTTTCTCCTTAGTCATTGTGACTCGTTATGTGAACCATTTGTCCTTGTTCATTTGTCATTGTGACTCGTTGTGTGAAACATTTGTCCTTGTTTATTAGTCATTGTTAGTCATTGTGACTCGTTGTGTGAAACATTTGTCCATGTTTATTAGTCATTGTGGCTCGTTGTGTGAACCATTTGTCCTTGTTTATTAGTCATTATTACTCGTTGTGTGAACCATTTGTCCTTGTTTATAAGTCATTGTTACTCGTTGTGTGCAGCATTTGTCCATGTTAATTAGTCATTGTGACTCGTTGTGTTAATAATTTATCCTTGTTATTGTGACTCGTTGTGTGAACCATTTGTCCTTGTTTATTAGTCATTGTGACTCTTTGTGTGAAGCATTTGTCCATGGTGATTAGTCATTGTGACTCGTTGTATCAACCTTTTGTCCTTGTTATTGTGACTCATTGTGTGACCTAATTTTCCTTGTTCATTAGTTATTGTGACTCGTTGTGTGGAACATTTGTCCATGTTTATTAGTCATTGTGACTCGTTGTGTGAAACATTTGTCCATGTTTATTAGTCTTTGTGATTCGTTTTGTGAACCAATTGTCCTTGTTCATTAATCATTGTGACTGTTTTGTGAAGCATTTGTCCATGTTTATTAGTCATTGTGACTCGTTGTATGAAGCATTTGTCCATGTTTATTAGTCATTGTGACTCGTTGTGTGAATAATTTATACTTGTCATTATGAGTCATTGTTTGAACCATTTGTCCTTGTTTAATAGTCATTGTGACTCGTTGTGTGAAACATTTGTCCATCTTAATTAGTCATTGTGACCTGTCCTTGTTCATTAGTCATTGTGACTCGTTGTGTGAAGCATTTTTCCATGTTTATTAGTCATTGTGACTCCTTGTGTGAATAATTTATCCCTGTCATTGTGACTCGTTGTGTCAACCAATTGTCCTTGTTCATTAGTCATTGTGACTCGTTGTGTGAACCATTTGTCCTTGTTTATTAGTCATTGTGACTCATTGTGTGAACTATTTGTCCTTGTTCATTTGTCATTGTGACTCGTTGTGTGAAACCATGTTTATTAGTCATTGTGACTCGTTGTGTGAAACAATTGTCCATGTTTATTAGTCATTGTGACTCGTTGTGTGAACCATTTGTCCTTGTTTATTAGTCATTGTTAATCGTTGTGTGAAGCATTTGTCCATGTTTATTAGTCATTGTGACTCGTTGTGTTAATAATTTATCCTTGTTATTGTGACTCGTTGTGTGAACCATTTGTCCTTGTTTATTAGTCATTGTGACTCGTTGTGTGAAGCATTTGTCCATGGTTATTAGTCATTGTGACTCGTTGTATCAACCTTTTGTCCTTGTTATTGTGACTCATTGTGTGAACTAATTTTCCTTGTTCATTAGTTATTGTGACTCGTTGTGTGAAACCTTTGTCCATGTTTATTAGTCATTGTAACTCGTTGTGTGAAGCATTTGTCCATGTTTATTAGTCTTTGTGACTCGTTTTGTGAACCAATTGTCCTTGTTCATTAGTCATTGTGACTGTTGTGTGAAGCATTTGTCCATGTTTATTAGTCACCGTGACTCGTTTTTTGAAGCATTTGTCCATGTTTATTAGTCATTGTGACTCGTTGTGTGAATAATTTATCCTTGTCATTGTGACTCATTGTGTGAACCATTTGTCCTTGTTTATTAGTCATTGTGACTCGTTGTGTGAAACATTTGTCCATCTTAATTAGTCATTGTGACTCGTTGTGTGAACCAATTGTCCTTGTTCATTAGTCATTGTGACTCGTTGTGTGAAGCATTTGTCCATGTTTATTAGTCATTGTGATTCGTTGTGTGAAGCATTTGTCCATCTTTTTAGTCATTGTGACTCCTTGTGTAAATAATTTATCCTTGTCATTGTGACTCGTTGTGTCAACCAATTGTCTTTTTCTCCTTAGTCATTGTGACTCGTTGTGTGAACCATTTGTCCTTGTTCATTTGGCATTGTGACTCGTTGTGTGAAACATTTGTCCTTGTTCATTTGTCATTGTGACTCGTTGTGTGAAACAATTCTCCATGTTTATTAGTCATTGTGACTCGTTGTGTGAACCATTGCTTCTTGTTTATTAGTCATTGTTACTCGTTGTGTGAACCATTTGTCCATGTTTATTATTCATTGTGACTCGTTGTGTGAAACATTTGTCCATGTTTATTAGTCATTGTGACTCGTTGTGTGAAACAATTGTCCATGTTTATTAGTCATTGTGACTCGTTGTGTGAACCATTTGTTCTTGTTTATTAGTCATTGTTACTCGTTGTGTGAACCATTTGTCCATGTTTATTATTCATTGTTACTCGTTGTGTGAAACATTTGTCCATGTTTATTAGTCATTGTGACTCGTTGTGTGAAACAATTGTCCATGTTTATTAGTCATTGTGACTCGTTGTGTGAACCATTTGTTCTTGTTTATTAGTCATTGTTACTCGTGTGAACCATTTGTCCATGTTTATTATTCATTGTGACTCGTTGTGTGAAACATTTGTCCATGTTTATTAGTCATTGTGACTCGTTGTGTGAACCAATTGTCCTTGTTCATTAGTCAATGTGACTCGTTGTGTGAAGCATTTGTCCATGTTTATTAGTCATTGTGACTCGTTGTGTGAAGCATTTGTCCATCTTTTTAGTCATTGTGACTCCTTGTGTAAATAATTTATCCTTGTCATTGTGACTCGTTGTGTCAACCAATTGTCTTTTTCTCCTTAGTCATTGTGACTCGTTATGTGAACCATTTGTCCTTGTTCATTTGTCATTGTGACTCGTTGTGTGAAGCATTTGTCCATGTTTATTAGTCATTGTGACTCGTTGTGTGAAACAATTGTCCATGTTTATTAGTCATTGTGACTCGTTGTGTGAACCATTTGTCCTTGTTTATTAGTCATTGTTAATCGTTGTGTGAAGCGTTTGTCCATGTTTATTAGTCATTGTGACTCGTTGTGTTAATAATTTATCCTTGTTATTGTGACTCGTTTTGTGAACCATTTTTCCTTGTTTATTAGTCATTGTGACTCGTTGTGTGAAGCATTTGTCCATGGTTATTAGTCATTGTGACTCGTTGTATCAACCTTTTGTCCTTGTTATTGTGACTCATTGTGTGAACTAATTTTCCTTGTTCATTAGTTATTGTGACTCGTTGTGTGAAACCTTTGTCCATGTTTATTAGTCATTGTAACTCGTTGTGTGAAGCATTTGTCCATGTTTATTAGTCTTTGTGACTCGTTTTGTGAACCAATTGTCCTTGTTCATTAGTCATTGTGACTGTTGTGTGAAGCATTTGTCCATGTTTATTAGTCAATGTGACTCGTTTTGTGAAGCATTTGTCCTTGTTTATTAGTCATTGTGACTCGTTGTGTGAAACATTTGTCCATCTTAATTAGTCATTGTGACTCGTTGTGTGAACCAATTGTCCTTGTTCATTAGTCATTGTGACTCGTTGTGTGAAGCATTTGTCCATGTTTATTAGTCATTGTGACTCGTTGTGTGAAGCATTTGTCCATCTTTTTAGTCATTGTGACTCCTTGTGTAAATAATTTATCCTTGTCATTGTGACTCGTTGTGTCAACCAATTGTCTTTTTCTCCTTAGTCATTGTGACTCGTTGTGTGAACCATTTGTCCTTGTTCATTTGTCATTGTGACTCGTTGTGTGAAACATTTGTCCTTGTTCATTTGTCATTGTGACTCGTTGTGTGAAACAATTCTCCATGTTTATTAGTCATTGTGACTCGTTGTGTGAACCATTTGTTCTTGTTTATTAGTCATTGTTACTCGTTGTGTGAAACATTTGTCCATGTTTATTAGTCATTGTGACTCATTGTGTGAAACAATTGTCCATGTTTATTAGTCATTGTGACTCGTTGTGTGAACCATTTGTTCTTGTTTATTAGTCATTGTTACTCGTTGTGTGAACCATTTGTCCATGTTTATTATTCATTGTGACTCGTTGTGTGAAACATTTGTCCATGTTTATTAGTCATTGTGACTCGTTGTGTGAACCAATTGTCCTTGTTCATTAGTCAATGTGACTCGTTGTGTGAAGCATTTGTCCATGTTTTTTAGTCACTGTGACTCGTTGTGTGAAGCATTTGTCCATCTTTTTAGTCGTTGTGACTCCTTGTGTAAATAATTTATCCTTGTCATTGTGACTCGTTGTGTCAACCAATTGTCTTTTTCTCCTTAGTCATTGTGACTCGTTATGTGAACCATTTGTCCTTGTTCATTTGTCATTGTGACTCATTGTGTGAAACATTTGTCCTTGTTTATTAGTCATTGTTAGTCATTGTGACTCGTTGTGTGAAACATTTGTCCATGTTTATTAGTCATTGTGGCTCGTTGTGTGAACCATTTGTCCTTGTTTATTAGTCATTATTACTCGTTGTGTGAACCATTTGTCCTTGTTTATTAGTCATTGTTACTCGTTGTGTGAAGCATTTGTCCATGTTAATTAGTCATTGTGACTCGTTGTGTTAATAATTTATCCTTGTTATTGTGACTCGTTGTGTGAACCATTTGTCCTTGTTTATTAGTCATTGTGACTCTTTGTGTGAAGCATTTGTCCATGGTGATTAGTCATTGTGACTCGTTGTATCAACCTTTTGTCCTTGTTATTGTGACTCATTGTGTGACCTAATTTTCCTTGTTCATTAGTTATTGTGACTCGTTGTGTGGAACATTTGTCCATGTTTATTAGTCATTGTGACTCGTTGTGTGAAACATTTGTCCATGTTTATTAGTCTTTGTGATTCGTTTTGTGAACCAATTGTCCTTGTTCATTAATCATTGTTACTGTTTTGTGAAGCATTTGTCCATGTTTATTAGTCATTGTGACTCGTTGTATGAAGCATTTGTCCATGTTTATTAGTCATTGTGACTCGTTGTGTGAATAATTTATACTTGTCATTATGACTCATTGTTTGAACCATTTGTCCTTGTTTAATAGTCATTGTGTCTCGTTGTGTGAAACATTTGTCCATCTTAATTAGTCATTGTGACCTGTTGTGTGAACCAATTGTCCTTGTTCATTAGTTATTGTGACTCGTTGTGTGAAGCATTTTTCCATGTTTATTAGTCATTGTGACTCCTTGTGTGAATAATTTATCCTTGTCATTGTGACTCGTTGTGTCAACCAATTGTCCTTGTTCATTAGTCATTGTGACTCGTTGTGTGAACCATTTGTTCTTGTTTATTAGTCATTGTGACTCATTGTGTGAACTATTTGTCTTTGTTCATTTGTCATTGTGACTCGTTGTGTGAAACCATGTTTATTAGTCATTGTGACTCGTTGTGTGAAACAATTGTCCATGTTTATTAGTCATTGTGACTCGTTGTGTGAACCATTTGTCCTTGTTTATTAGTCATTGTTAATCGTTGTGTGAAGCATTTGTCCATGTTTATTAGTCATTGTGACTCGTTGTGTTAATAATTTATCCTTGTTATTGTGACTCGTTGTGTGAACCATTTGTCCTTGTTTATTAGTCATTGTGACTCGTTGTGTGAAGCATTTGTCCATGGTTATTAGTCATTGTGACTCGTTGTATCAACCTTTTGTCCTTGTTATTGTGACTCATTGGGTGAACTAATTTTCCTTGTTCATTAGTTATTGTGACTCGTTGTGTGAAACCTTTGTCCATGTTTATTAGTCATTGTAACTCGTTGTGTGAAGCATTTGTCCATGTTTATTAGTCTTTGTGACTCGTTTTGTGAACCAATTGTCCTTGTTCATTAGTCATTGTGGATCATTGTGTGAAGCATTTGTCCATGTTTATCAGTCACTGTGACTCGTTTTTTGAAGCATTTGTCCATGTCTATTAGTCATTGTGACTCGTTGTGTGAATAATTTATCCTTGTCATTGTGACTCATTGTGTGAACCATTTGTCCTTGTTTATTAGTCATTGTGACTCGTTGTGTGAAACATTTGTCCATCTTAATTAGTCATTGTGACTCGTTGTGTGAACCAATTGTCCTTGTTCATTAGTCATTGTGACTCGTTGTGTGAAGCATTTGTCCATGTTTATTAGTCATTGTGACTCGTTGTGTGAAGCATTTGTCCATCTTTTTAGTCATTGTGACTCCTTGTGTAAATAATTTATCCTTGTCATTGTGACTCGTTGTGTCAACCAATTGTCTTTTTCTCCTTAGTCATTGTGACTCGTTGTGTCAACCAATTGTCTTTTTCTCCTTAGTCATTGTGACTCGTTGTGTCAACCATTTGTCCTTGTTCATTTGGCATTGTGACTCGTTGTGTGAAACATTTGTCCTTGTTCATTTGTCATTGTGACTCGTTGTGTGAAACAATTCTCCATGTTTATTAGTCATTGTGACTCGTTGTGTGAACCATTGCTTCTTGTTTATTAGTCATTGTTACTCGTTGTGTGAACCATTTGTCCATGTTTATTATTCATTGTGACTCGTTGTGTGAAACATTTGTCCATGTTTATTAGTCATTGTGACTCGTTGTGTGAAACAATTGTCCATGTTTATTAGTCATTGTGACTCGTTGTGTGAACCATTTGTTCTTGTTTATTAGTCATTGTTACTCGTTGTGTGAACCATTTGTCCATGTTTATTATTCATTGTTACTCGTTGTGTGAAACATTTGTCCATGTTTATTAGTCATTGTGACTCGTTGTGTGAAACAATTGTCCATGTTTATTAGTCATTGTGACTCGTTGTGTGAACCATTTGTTCTTGTTTATTAGTCATTGTTACTCGTTGTGTGAACCATTTGTCCATGTTTATTATTCATTGTGACTCGTTGTGTGAAACATTTGTCCATGTTTATTAGTCATTGTGACTCGTTGTGTGAACCAATTGTCCTTGTTCATTAGTCAATGTGACTCGTTGTGTGAAGCATTTGTCCATGTTTATTAGTCACTGTGACTCGTTGTGTGAAGCATTTGTCCATCTTTTTAGTCATTGTGACTCCTTGTGTAAATAATTTATCCTTGTCATTGTGACTCGTTGTGTCAACCAATTGTCTTTTTCTCCTTAGTCATTGTGACTCGTTATGTGAACCATTTGTCCTTGTTCATTTGTCATTGTGACTCGTTGTGTGAAGCATTTGTCCATGTTTATTAGTCATTGTGACTCGTTGTGTGAAACAATTGTCCATGTTTATTAGTCATTGTGACTCGTTGTGTGAACCATTTGTCCTTGTTTATTAGTCATTGTTAATCGTTGTGTGAAGCGTTTGTCCATGTTTATTAGTCATTGTGACTCGTTGTGTTAATAATTTATCCTTGTTATTGTGACTCGTTGTGTGAACCATTTGTCCTTGTTTATTAGTCATTGTGACTCGTTGTGTGAAGCATTTGTCCATGGTTATTAGTCATTGTAACTCGTTGTATCAACCTTTTGTCCTTGTTATTGTGACTCATTGTGTGAACTAATTTTCCTTGTTCATTAGTCATTGTGACTGTTGTGTGAAGCATTTGTCCATGTTTATTAGTCACTGTGACTCGTTTTTTGAAGCATTTGTCCTTGTTTATTAGTCATTGTGACTCGTTGTGTGAAACATTTGTCCATCTTAATTAGTCATTGTGACTTGTTGTGTGAACCAATTGTCCTTGTTCATTAGTCATTGTGACTCGTTGTGTGAAGCATTTGTCCATCTTTTTAGTCATTGTAACTCCTTGTGTAAATAATTTATCCTTGTCATTGTGACTCGTTGTGTCAACCAATTGTCTTTTTCTCCTTAGTCATTGTGACTCGTTGTGTGAACCATTTGTCCTTGTTCATTTGTCATTGTGACTCGTTGTGTGAAACATTTGTCCTTGTTCATTTGTCATTGTGACTCGTTGTGTGAAACAATTCTCCATGTTTATTAGTCATTGTGACTCGTTGTGTGAACCATTTGTTCTTGTTTATTAGTCATTGTTACTCGTTGTGTGAACCATTTGTCCATGTTTATTATTCATTGTCACTCGTTGTGTGAAACATTTGTCCATGTTTATTAGTCATTGTGACTCGTTGTGTGAAACAATTGTCCATGTTTATTAGTCATTGTGACTCGTTGTGTGAACCATTTGTTCTTGTTTATTAGTCATTGTTACTCGTTGTGTGAACCATTTGTCCATGTTTATTATTCATTGTGACTCGTTGTGTGAAACATTTGTCCATGTTTATTAGTCATTGTGACTCGTTGTGTGAACCAATTGTCCTTGTTCATTAGTCAATGTGACTCGTTGTGTGAAGCATTTGTCCATGTTTATTAGTCATTGTGACTCGTTGTGTGAAGCATTTGTCCATCTTTTTAGTCGTTGTGACTCCTTGTGTAAATAATTTATCCTTGTCATTGTGACTCGTTGTGTCAACCAATTGTCTTTTTCTCCTTAGTCATTGTGACTCGTTATGTGAACCATTTGTCCTTGTTCATTTGTCATTGTGACTCATTGTGTGAAACATTTGTCCTTGTTTATTAGTCATTGTTAGTCATTGTGACTCGTTGTGTGAAACATTTGTCCATGTTTATTAGTCATTGTGGCTCGTTGTGTGAACCATTTGTCCTTGTTTATTAGTCATTATTACTCGTTGTGTGAACCATTTGTCCTTGTTTATTAGTCATTGTTACTCGTTGTGTGAAGCATTTGTCCATGTTAATTAGTCATTGTGACTCGTTGTGTTAATAATTTATCCTTGTTATTGTGACTCGTTGTGTGAACCATTTGTCCTTGTTTATTAGTCATTGTGACTCTTTGTGTGAAGCATTTGTCCATGGTGATTAGTCATTGTGACTCGTTGTATCAACCTTTTGTCCTTGTTATTGTGACTCATTGTGTGACCTAATTTTCCTTGTTCATTAGTTATTGTGACTCGTTGTGTGGAACATTTGTCCATGTTTATTAGTCATTGTGACTCGTTGTGTGAAACATTTGTCCATGTTTATTAGTCTTTGTGATTCGTTTTGTGAACCAATTGTCCTTGTTCATTAATCATTATTCTTTGTTTTGTGAAGCATTTGTCCATGTTTATTAGTCATTGTGACTCGTTGTATGAAGCATTTGTCCATGTTTATTAGTCATTGTGACTCGTTGTGTGAATAATTTATACTTGTCATTATGACTCATTGTTTGAACCATTTGTCCTTGTTTAATAGTCATTGTGTCTCGTTGTGTGAAACATTTGTCCATCTTAATTAGTCATTGTGACCTGTTGTGTGAACCAATTATCCTTGTTCATTAGTCATTGTGACTCGTTGTGTGAAGCATTTTTCCATGTTTATTAGTCATTGTGACTCCTTGTGTGAATAATTTATCCTTGTCATTGTGACTCGTTGTGTCAACCAATTGTCCTTGTTCATTAGTCATTGTGACTCGTTGTGTGAACCATTTGTTCTTGTTTATTAGTCATTGTGACTCATTGTGTGAACTATTTGCCTTTGTTCATTTGTCATTGTGACTCGTTGTGTGAAACCATGTTTATTAGTCATTGTGACTCGTTGTGTGAAACAATTGTCCATGTTTATTAGTCATTGTGACTCGTTGTGTGAACCATTTGTCCTTGTTTATTAGTCATTGTTAATCGTTGTGTGAAGCATTTGTCCATGTTTATTAGTCATTGTGACTCGTTGTGTTAATAATTTATCCTTGTTATTGTGACTCGTTGTGTGAACCATTTGTCCTTGTTTATTAGTCATTGTGACTCGTTGTGTGAAGCATTTGTCCATGGTTATTAGTCATTGTGACTCGTTGTATCAACCTTTTGTCCTTGTTATTGTGACTCATTGTGTGAACTAATTTTCCTTGTTCATTAGTTATTGTGACTCGTTGTGTGAAACCTTTGTCCATGTTTATTAGTCATTGTAACTCGTTGTGTGAAGCATTTGTCCATGTTTATTAGTCTTTGTGACTCGTTTTGTGAACCAATTGTCCTTGTTCATTAGTCATTGTGATTGTTGTGTGAAGCATTTGTCCATGTTTATCGATCTTTGTGACTCGTTTTTTGAAGCATTTGTCCATGTTTATTAGTCATTGTGACTCGTTGTGTGAATAATTTATCCTTGTCATTGTGACTCATTGTGTGAACCATTTGTCCTTGTTTATTAGTCATTGTGACTCGTTGTGTGAAACATTTGTCCATCTTAATTAGTCATTGTGACTCGTTTTGTGAACCAATTGTCCTTGTTCATTAGTCATTGTGACTCGTTGTGTGAAGCATTTGTCCATGTTTATTAGTCATTGTGACTCGTTTTGTGAAGCATTTGTCCATCTTTTTAGTCATTGTGACTCCTTGTGTAAATAATTTATCCTTGTCATTGTGACTCGTTGTGTCAACCAATTGTCTTTTTCTCCTTAGTCATTGTGACTCGTTGTGTGAACCATTTGTCCTTGTTCATTTGGCATTGTGACTCGTTGTGTGAAACATTTGTCCTTGTTCATTTGTCATTGTGACTCGTTGTGTAAAACAATTCTCCATGTTTATTAGTCATTGTGACTCGTTGTGTGAACCATTGCTTCTTGTTTATTAGTCATTGTTACTCGTTGTGTGAACCATTTGTCCATGTTTATTATTCATTGTGACTCGTTGTGTGAAACATTTGTCCATGTTTATTAGTCATTGTGACTCGTTGTTTGAAACAATTGTCCATGTTTATTAGTCATTGTGACTCGTTGTGTGAACCATTTATTCTTGTTTATTAGTCATTGTTACTCGTTGTGTGAACCATTTGTCCATGTTTATTATTCATTGTGACTCGTTGTGTGAAACATTTGTCCATGTTTATTGGTCATTGTGACTCGTTGTGTGAAACAATTGTCCATGTTTATTAGTCATCGTGACTCGTTGTGTGAACCATTTGTTCTTGTTAAGTCATTGTTACTCGTTGTGTGAACCATTTGTCCACGTTTATTATTCATTGTGACTCGTTGTGTGAAACATTTGTCCATGTTTATTAGTCATTGTGACTCGTTGCGTGAACCAATTGTCCTTGTTCATTAGTCAATGTGACTCGTTGTGTGAAGCATTTGTCCATGTTTATTAGTCTTTGTGACTTGTGACTTGTTGTGTGAAGCATTTGTCCATCTTTTTAGTCATTGTGACTCCTTGTGTAAATAATTTATCCTTGTCATTGTGACTCGTTGTGTCAACCAATTGTCTTTTTGTCCTTAGTCATTGTGACTCGTTATGTGAACCATTTGTCCTTGTTCATTTGTCATTGTGACTCATTGTGTGAAACATTTGTCCTTGTTTATTAGTCATTGTTAGTCATTGTGACTCGTTGTGTGAAACATTTGTCCATGTTTATTAGTCATTGTGGCTCGTTGTGTGAACCATTTGTCCTTGTTTATTAGTCATTATTACTCGTTGTGTGAACCATTTGTCCTTGTTTATTAGTCATTGTTACTCGTTGTGTGAAGCATTTGTCCATGTTAATTAGTCATTGTGACTCGTTGTGTTAATAATTTATCCTTGTTATTGTGACTCATTGTGTGAACCATTTGTCCTTGTTTATTAGTCATTGTGACTCGTTGTGTGAAACATTTGTCCATCTTAATTAGTCATTGTGACTCGTTGTGTGAACCAATTGTCCTTGTTCATTAGTCATTGTGACTCGTTGTGTGAAGCATTTGTCCATGTTTATTAGTCATTGTGACTCGTTTTGTGAAGCATTTGTCCATCTTTTTAGTCATTGTGACTCCTTGTGTAAATAATTTATCCTTGTCATTGTGACTCGTTGTGTCAACCAATTGTCTTTTTGTCCTTAGTCATTGTGACTCGTTATGTGAACCATTTGTCCTTGTTCATTTGTCATTGTGACTCATTGTGTGAAACATTTGTCCTTGTTTATTAGTCATTGTTAGTCATTGTGACTCGTTGTGTGAAACATTTGTCCATGTTTATTAGTCATTGTGGCTCGTTGTGTGAACCATTTGTCCTTGTTTATTAGTCATTATTACTCGTTGTGTGAACCATTTGTCCTTGTTTATTAGTCATTGTTACTCGTTGTGTGAAGCATTTGTCCATGTTAATTAGTCATTGTGACTCGTTGTGTTAATAATTTATCCTTGTTATTGTGACTCATTGTGTGAACCATTTGTCCTTGTTTATTAGTCATTGTGACTCGTTGTGTGAAACATTTGTCCATCTTAATTAGTCATTGTGACTCGTTGTGTGAACCAATTGTCCTTGTTCATTAGTCATTGTGACTCGTTGTGTGAAGCATTTGTCCATGTTTATTAGTCATTGTGACTCGTTTTGTGAAGCATTTGTCCATCTTTTTAGTCATTGTGACTCCTTGTGTAAATAATTTATCCTTGTCATTGTGACTCGTTGTGTCAACCAATTGTCTTTTTCTCCTTAGTCATTGTGACTCGTTGTGTCAACCAATTGTCTTTTTCTCCTTAGTCATTGTGACTCGTTGTGTCAACCATTTGTCCTTGTTCATTTGGCATTGTGACTCGTTGTGTGAAACATTTGTCCTTGTTCATTTGTCATTGTGACTCGTTGTGTGAAACAATTCTCCATGTTTATTAGTCATTGTGACTCGTTGTGTGAACCATTGCTTCTTGTTTATTAGTCATTGTTACTCGTTGTGTGAACCATTTGTCCATGTTTATTATTCATTGTGACTCGTTGTGTGAAACATTTGTCCATGTTTATTAGTCATTGTGACTCGTTGTGTTAATAATTTATCCTTGTTATTGTGACTCGTTGTGTGAACCATTTGTCCTTGTTTATTAGTCATTGTGACTCGTTGTGTGAAGCATTTGTCCATGGTTATTAGTCATTGTGACTCGTTGTATCAACCTTTTGTCCTTGTTATTGTGACTCATTGGGTGAACTAATTTTCCTTGTTCATTAGTTATTGTGACTCGTTGTGTGAAACCTTTGTCCATGTTTATTAGTCATTGTAACTCGTTGTGTGAAGCATTTGTCCATGTTTATTAGTCTTTGTGACTCGTTTTGTGAACCAATTGTCCTTGTTCATTAGTCATTGTGACTGTTGTGTGAAGCATTTGTCCATGTTTATCAGTCACTGTGACTCGTTTTTTGAAGCATTTGTCCATGTCTATTAGTCATTGTGACTCGTTGTGTGAATAATTTATCCTTGTCATTGTGACTCATTGTGTGAACCATTTGTCCTTGTTTATTAGTCATTGTGACTCGTTGTGTGAAACATTTGTCCATCTTAATTAGTCATTGTGACTCGTTGTGTGAACCAATTGTCCTTGTTCATTAGTCATTGTGACTCGTTGTGTGAAGCATTTGTCCATGTTTATTAGTCATTGTGACTCGTTGTGTGAAGCATTTGTCCATCTTTTTAGTCATTGTGACTCCTTGTGTAAATAATTTATCCTTGTCATTGTGACTCGTTGTGTCAACCAATTGTCTTTTTCTCCTTAGTCATTGTGACTCGTTGTGTCAACCAATTGTCTTTTTCTCCTTAGTCATTGTGACTCGTTGTGTCAACCATTTGTCCTTGTTCATTTGGCATTGTGACTCGTTGTGTGAAACATTTGTCCTTGTTCATTTGTCATTGTGACTCGTTGTGTGAAACAATTCTCCATGTTTATTAGTCATTGTGACTCGTTGTGTGAACCATTGCTTCTTGTTTATTAGTCATTGTTACTCGTTGTGTGAACCATTTGTCCATGTTTATTATTCATTGTGACTCGTTGTGTGAAACATTTGTCCATGTTTATTAGTCATTGTGACTCGTTGTGTGAAACAATTGTCCATGTTTATTAGTCATTGTGACTCGTTGTGTGAACCATTTGTTCTTGTTTATTAGTCATTGTTACTCGTTGTGTGAACCATTTGTCCATGTTTATTATTCATTGTTACTCGTTGTGTGAAACATTTGTCCATGTTTATTAGTCATTGTGACTCGTTGTGTGAAACAATTGTCCATGTTTATTAGTCATTGTGACTCGTTGTGTGAACCATTTGTTCTTGTTTATTAGTCATTGTTACTCGTTGTGTGAACCATTTGTCCATGTTTATTATTCATTGTGACTCGTTGTGTGAAACATTTGTCCATGTTTATTAGTCATTGTGACTCGTTGTGTGAACCAATTGTCCTTGTTCATTAGTCAATGTGACTCGTTGTGTGAAGCATTTGTCCATGTTTATTAGTCACTGTGACTCGTTGTGTGAAGCATTTGTCCATCTTTTTAGTCATTGTGACTCCTTGTGTAAATAATTTATCCTTGTCATTGTGACTCGTTGTGTCAACCAATTGTCTTTTTCTCCTTAGTCATTGTGACTCGTTATGTGAACCATTTGTCCTTGTTCATTTGTCATTGTGACTCGTTGTGTGAAGCATTTGTCCATGTTTATTAGTCATTGTGACTCGTTGTGTGAAACAATTGTCCATGTTTATTAGTCATTGTGACTCGTTGTGTGAACCATTTGTCCTTGTTTATTAGTCATTGTTAATCGTTGTGTGAAGCGTTTGTCCATGTTTATTAGTCATTGTGACTCGTTGTGTTAATAATTTATCCTTGTTATTGTGACTCGTTGTGTGAACCATTTGTCCTTGTTTATTAGTCATTGTGACTCGTTGTGTGAAGCATTTGTCCATGGTTATTAGTCATTGTAACTCGTTGTATCAACCTTTTGTCCTTGTTATTGTGACTCATTGTGTGAACTAATTTTCCTTGTTCATTAGTCATTGTGACTGTTGTGTGAAGCATTTGTCCATGTTTATTAGTCATTGTGACTCGTTGTATGAAGCATTTGTCCATGTTTATTAGTCATTGTGACTCGTTGTGTGAAACATTTGTCCATCTTAATTAGTCATTGTGACTTGTTGTGTGAACCAATTGTCCTTGTTCATTAGTCATTGTGACTCGTTGTGTGAAGCATTTGTCCATCTTTTTAGTCATTGTAACTCCTTGTGTAAATAATTTATCCTTGTCATTGTGACTCGTTGTGTCAACCAATTGTCTTTTTCTCCTTAGTCATTGTGACTCGTTGTGTGAACCATTTGTCCTTGTTCATTTGTCATTGTGACTCGTTGTGTGAAACATTTGTCCTTGTTCATTTGTCATTGTGACTCGTTGTGTGAAACAATTCTCCATGTTTATTAGTCATTGTGACTCGTTGTGTGAACCATTTGTTCTTGTTTATTAGTCATTGTTACTCGTTGTGTGAACCATTTGTCCATGTTTATTATTCATTGTCACTCGTTGTGTGAAACATTTGTCCATGTTTATTAGTCATTGTGACTCGTTGTGTGAAACAATTGTCCATGTTTATTAGTCATTGTGACTCGTTGTGTGAACCATTTGTTCTTGTTTATTAGTCATTGTTACTCGTTGTGTGAACCATTTGTCCATGTTTATTATTCATTGTGACTCGTTGTGTGAAACATTTGTCCATGTTTATTAGTCATTGTGACTCGTTGTGTGAACCAATTGTCCTTGTTCATTAGTCAATGTGACTCGTTGTGTGAAGCATTTGTCCATGTTTATTAGTCACTGTGACTCGTTGTGTGAAGCATTTGTCCATCTTTTTAGTCGTTGTGACTCCTTGTGTAAATAATTTATCCTTGTCATTGTGACTCGTTGTGTCAACCAATTGTCTTTTTCTCCTTAGTCATTGTGACTCGTTATGTGAACCATTTGTCCTTGTTCATTTGTCATTGTGACTCATTGTGTGAAACATTTGTCCTTGTTTATTAGTCATTGTTAGTCATTGTGACTCGTTGTGTGAAACATTTGTCCATGTTTATTAGTCATTGTGGCTCGTTGTGTGAACCATTTGTCCTTGTTTATTAGTCATTGTTAATCGTTGTGTGAAGCATTTGTCCATGTTTATTAGTCATTGTGACTCGTTGTGTTAATAATTTATCCTTGTTATTGTGACTCGTTGTGTGAACCATTTGTCCTTGTTTATTAGTCATTGTGACTCGTTGTGTGAAGCATTTGTCCATGGTTATTAGTCATTGTGACTCGTTGTATCAACCTTTTGTCCTTGTTATTGTGACTCATTGTGTGAACTAATTTTCCTTGTTCATTAGTTATTGTGACTCGTTGTGTGAAACCTTTGTCCATGTTTATTAGTCATTGTAACTCGTTGTGTGAAGCATTTGTCCATGTTTATTAGTCTTTGTGACTCGTTTTGTGAACCAATTGTCCTTGTTCATTAGTCATTGTGACTGTTGTGTGAAGCATTTGTCCATGTTTATCAGTCACTGTGACTCGTTTTTTGAAGCATTTGTCCATGTTTATTAGTCATTGTGACTCGTTGTGTGAATAATTTATCCTTGTCATTGTGACTCATTGTGTGAACCATTTGTCCTTGTTTATTAGTCATTGTGACTCGTTGTGTGAAACATTTGTCCATCTTAATTAGTCATTGTGACTCGTTGTGTGAACCAATTGTCCTTGTTCATTAGTCATTGTGACTCGTTGTGTGAAGCATTTGTCCATGTTTATTAGTCATTGTGACTCGTTTTGTGAAGCATTTGTCCATCTTTTTAGTCATTGTGACTCCTTGTGTAAATAATTTATCCTTGTCATTGTGACTCGTTGTGTCAACCAATTGTCTTTTTCTCCTTAGTCATTGTGACTCGTTGTGTGAACCATTTGTCCTTGTTCATTTGGCATTGTGACTCGTTGTGTGAAACATTTGTCCTTGTTCATTTGTCATTGTGACTCGTTGTGTAAAACAATTCTCCATGTTTATTAGTCATTGTGACTCGTTGTGTGAACCATTGCTTCTTGTTTATTAGTCATTGTTACTCGTTGTGTGAACCATTTGTCCATGTTTATTATTCATTGTGACTCGTTGTGTGAAACATTTGTCCATGTTTATTAGTCATTGTGACTCGTTGTTTGAAACAATTGTCCATGTTTATTAGTCATTGTGACTCGTTGTGTGAACCATTTATTCTTGTTTATTAGTCATTGTTACTCGTTGTGTGAACCATTTGTCCATGTTTATTATTCATTGTGACTCGTTGTGTGAAACATTTGTCCATGTTTATTGGTCATTGTGACTCGTTGTGTGAAACAATTGTCCATGTTTATTAGTCATCGTGACTCGTTGTGTGAACCATTTGTTCTTGTTAAGTCATTGTTACTCGTTGTGTGAACCATTTGTCCACGTTTATTATTCATTGTGACTCGTTGTGTGAAACATTTGTCCATGTTTATTAGTCATTGTGACTCGTTGCGTGAACCAATTGTCCTTGTTCATTAGTCAATGTGACTCGTTGTGTGAAGCATTTGTCCATGTTTATTAGTCACTGTGACTTGTGACTTGTTGTGTGAAGCATTTGTCCATCTTTTTAGTCATTGTGACTCCTTGTGTAAATAATTTATCCTTGTCATTGTGACTCGTTGTGTCAACCAATTGTCTTTTTGTCCTTAGTCATTGTGACTCGTTATGTGAACCATTTGTCCTTGTTCATTTGTCATTGTGACTCATTGTGTGAAACATTTGTCCTTGTTTATTAGTCATTGTTAGTCATTGTGACTCGTTGTGTGAAACATTTGTCCATGTTTATTAGTCATTGTGGCTCGTTGTGTGAACCATTTGTCCTTGTTTATTAGTCATTATTACTCGTTGTGTGAACCATTTGTCCTTGTTTATTAGTCATTGTTACTCGTTGTGTGAAGCATTTGTCCATGTTAATTAGTCATTGTGACTCGTTGTGTTAATAATTTATCCTTGTTATTGTGACTCGTTGTGTGAACCATTTGTCCTTGTTTATTAGTCATTGTGACTCTTTGTGTGAAGCATTTGTCCATGGTGATTAGTCATTGTGACTCGTTGTATCAACCTTTTGTCCTTGTTATTATGACTCATTGTGTGACCTAATTTTCCTTGTTCATAAGTTATTGTGACTCGTTGTGTGGAACATTTGTCCATGTTTATTAGTCATTGTGACTCGTTGTGTGAAACATTTGTCCATATTTATTAGTCTTTGTGATTCGTTTTGTGAACCAATTGTCCTTGTTCATTAATCATTGTGACTGTTTTGTGAAGCATTTGTCCATGTTTATTAGTCATTGTGACTCGTTGTATGAAGCATTTGTCCATGTTTATTAGTCATTGTGACTCGTTGTATGAATAATTTATACTTGTCATTATGACTCATTGTTTGAACCATTTGTCCTTGTTTAATAGTCATTGTGACTCGTTGTGTGAAACATTTGTCCATCTTAATTAGTCATTGTGACCTGTTGTGTGAACCAATTGTCCTTGTTCATTAGTCATTGTGACTCGTTGTGTGAATAATTTATCCTTGTCATTGTGACTCGTTGTGTAAAACAATTATCCATGTTTTTTAGTCATTGTGACTCGTTGTGTGAACCATTGCTTCTTGTTTATTAGTCATTGTTACTCGTTGTGTGAACCATTTGTCCATGTTTATTATTCATTGTGACTCGTTGTGTGAAACATTTGTCCATGTTTATTAGTCATTGTGACTCGTTGTTTGAAACAATTGTCCATGTTTATTAGTCATTGTGACTCGTTGTGTGAACCATTTATTCTTGTTTATTAGTCATTGTTACTCGTTGTGTGAACCATTTGTCCATGTTTATTATTCATTGTGACTCGTTGTGTGAAACATTTGTCCATGTTTATTGGTCATTGTGACTCGTTGTGTGAAACAATTGTCCATGTTTATTAGTCATCGTGACTCGTTGTGTGAACCATTTGTTCTTGTTTATTAGTCATTGTTACTCGTTATGTGAACCATTTGTCCACGTTTATTATTCATTGTGACTCGTTGTGTGAAACATTTGTCCATGTTTATTAGTCATTGTGACTCGTTGTGTGAACCAATTGTCCTTGTTCATTAGTCAATGTGACTCGTTGTGTGAAGCATTTGTCCATGTTTATTAGTCACTGTGACTTGTTGTGTGAAGCATTTGTCCATCTTTTTAGTCATTGTGACTCCTTGTGTAAATAATTTATCCTTGTCATTGTGACTCGTTGTGTCAACCAATTGTCTTTTTGTCCTTAGTCATTGTGACTCGTTATGTGAACCATTTGTCCTTGTTCATTTGTCATTGTGACTCATTGTGTGAAACATTTGTCCTTGTTTATTAGTCATTGTTAGTCATTGTGACTCGTTGTGTGAAACATTTGTCCATGTTTATTAGTCATTGTGGCTCGTTGTGTGAACCATTTGTCCTTGTTTATTAGTCATTATTACTCGTTGTGTGAACCATTTGTCCTTGTTTATTAGTCATTGTTACTCGTTGTGTGAAGCATTTGTCCATGTTAATTAGTCATTGTGACTCGTTGTGTTAATAATTTATCCTTGTTATTGTGACTCGTTGTGTGAACCATTTGTCCTTGTTTATTAGTCATTGTGACTCTTTGTGTGAAGCATTTGTCCATGGTGATTAGTCATTGTGACTCGTTGTATCAACCTTTTGTCCTTGTTATTATGACTCATTGTGTGACCTAATTTTCCTTGTTCATAAGTTATTGTGACTCGTTGTGTGGAACATTTGTCCATGTTTATTAGTCATTGTGACTCGTTGTGTGAAACATTTGTCCATGTTTATTAGTCTTTGTGATTCGTTTTGTGAACCAATTGTCCTTGTTCATTAATCATTGTGACTGTTTTGTGAAGCATTTGTCCATGTTTATTAGTCATTGTGACTCGTTGTATGAAGCATTTGTCCATGTTTATTAGTCATTGTGACTCGTTGTATGAATAATTTATACTTGTCATTATGACTCATTGTTTGAACCATTTGTCCTTGTTTAATAGTCATTGTGACTCGTTGTGTGAAACATTTGTCCATCTTAATTAGTCATTGTGACCTGTTGTGTGAACCAATTGTCCTTGTTCATTAGTCATTGTGACTCGTTGTGTGAATAATTTATCCTTGAAATTGTGACTCGTTGTGTCAACCAATTGTCCTTGTTCATTAGTCATTGTGACTCGTTGTGTGAACCATTTGTCCTTGTTTATTAGTCATTGTGACTCATTGTGTGAACTATTTGTCCTTGTTCATTTGTCATTGTGACTCGTTGTGTGAAACATTTGTCCATGTTTATTAGTCATTGTGACTCGTTGTGTGAAACAATTGTCCATGTTTATTAGTCATTGTGACTCGTTGTGTGAACCATTTGTCCTTGTTTATTAGTCATTGTTAATCGTTGTGTGAAGCATTTGTTCATGTTTATTAGTCATTGTGACTCGTTGTGTTAATAATTTATCCTTGTTATTGTGACTCGTTGTGTGAACCATTTGTCCTTGTTTATTAGTCATTATGACTCGTTGTGTGAAGCATTTGTCCATGGTTATTAGTCATTGTGACTCGTTGTATCAACCATTTGTCCTTGTTATTGTGACTCATTGTGTGAACTAATTTTCCTTGTTCATTAGTTATTGTGACTCGTTGTGTGAAACCTTTGTCCATGTTTATTAGTCATTGTAACTCGTTGTGTGAAGCATTTGTCCATGTTTATTAGTCTTTGTGACTCGTTTTGTGAACCAATTGTCCTTGTTCATTAGTCATTGTGACTGTTGTGTGAAGCATTTGTCCATGTTTATTAGTCACTGTGACTCGTTTTTTGAAGCATTTGTCCATGTTTATTAGTCATTGTGACTCGTTGTGTGAATAATTTATTCTTGTCATTGTGACTCATTGTGTGAACCATTTGTCCTTGTTTATTAGTCATTGTGACTCGTTGTGTGAAACATTTGTCCATCTTAATTAGTCATTGTGACTCGTTGTGTGAACCAATTGTCCTTGTTCATTAGTCATTGTGACTCGTTGTGTGAAGCATTTGTCCATGTTTATTAGTCATTGTGACTCGTTGTGTGAAGCATTTGTCCATCTTTTTAGTCATTGTGACTCCTTGTGTAAATAATTTATCCTTGTCATTGTGACTCGTTGTGTCAACCAATTGTCTTTTTCTCCTTAGTCATTGTGACTCGT
Organism: Silene latifolia; assembly: GCF_048544455.1. Classification (NCBI taxonomy): domain Eukaryota; kingdom Viridiplantae; phylum Streptophyta; class Magnoliopsida; order Caryophyllales; family Caryophyllaceae; genus Silene; species Silene latifolia. The sequence goes on from NC_133531.1 coordinate 50,633,593, forward strand.
TGTGTGAACCATTTGTCCTTGTTCATTTGGCATTGTGACTCGTTGTGTGAAACATTTCTCCTTGTTCATTTGTCATTGTGACTCGTTATGTGAAACAATTCTCCATGTTTATTAGTCATTGTGACTCGTTGTGTGAACCATTGCTTCTTGTTTATTAGTCATTGTTACTCGTTGTGTGAACCATTTGTCCATGTTTATTATTCATTGTGACTCGTTGTGTGAATCATTTGTCCATGTTTATTAGTCATTGTGACTCGTTGTGTGAAACAATTGTCCATGTTTATTAGTCATTGTGACTCGTTGTGTGAACCATTTGTTCTTGTTTATTAGTCATTGTTACTCGTTGTGTGAACCATTTGTCCATGTTTATTATTCATTGTGACTCGTTGTGTGAAACATTTGTCCATGTTTATTAGTCATTGTGACTCGTTGTGTGAAACAAATGTCCATGTTTATTAGTCATTGTGACTCGTTGTGTGAACCATTTGTTCTTGTTTATTAGTCATTGTTACTCGTTGTGTGAACCATTTGTCCATGTTTATTATTCATTGTGACTCGTTGTGTGAAACATTTGTCCATGTTTATTAGTCATTGTGACTCGTTGTGTGAACCAATTGTCCTTGTTTATTAGTCAATGTGACTCGTTGTGTGAAGCATTTGTCCATGTTTATTAGTCACCGTGACTCGTTGTGTGAAGCATTTGTCCATCTTTTTAGCCATTGTGACTCCTTGTGTAAATAATTTATCCTTGTCATTGTGACTCGTTGTGTCAACCAATTGTCTTTTTCTCCTTAGTCATTGTGACTCGTTATGTGAACCATTTGTCCTTGTTCATTTGTCATTGTGACTCGTTGTGTGAAGCATTTGTCCATGTTTATTAGTCATTGTGACTCGTTGTGTGAAACAATTGTCCATGTTTATTAGTCATTGTGACTCATTGTGTGAACCATTTGTCCTTGTTTATTAGTCATTGTTAATCGTTGTGTGAAGCGTTTGTCCATGTTTATTAGTCATTGTGACTCGTTGTGTTAATAATTTATCCTTGTTATTGTGACTCGTTGTGTGAACCATTTGTCCTTGTTTATTAGTCATTGTGACTCGTTGTGTGAAGCATTTGTCCATGGTTATTAGTCATTGTGACTCGTTGTATCAACCTTTTGTCCTTGTTATTGTGACTCATTGTGTGAACTAATTTTCCTTGTTCATTAGTTATTGTGACACGTTGTGTGAAACCTTTGTCCATGTTTATTAGTCATTGTAACTCGTTGTGTGAAGCATTTGTCCATGTTTATTAGTCTTTGTGACTCGTTTTGTGAACCAATTGTCCTTGTTCATTAGTCATTGTGACTGTTGTGTGAAGCATTTGTCCATGTTTATTAGTCATTGTGACTCGTTGTTTGAAGCATTTGTCCATGTTTATTAGTCATTGTGACTCGTTGTGTGAAACATTTGTCCATCTTAATTACTCATTGTGACTCGTTGTGTGAACCAATTGTCCTTGTTCATTAGTCATTGTGACTCGTTGTGTGAAGCATTTGTCCATGTTTATTAGTCATTGTGACTCGTTGTGTGAAGCATTTGTCCATCTTTTTAGTCATTGTGACTCCTTGTGTAAATAATTTATCCTTGTCATTGTGACTCGTTGTGTCAACCAATTGTCTTTTTCTCCTTAGTCATTGTGACTCGTTGTGTGAACCTTTTGTCCTTGTTCATTTGTCATTGTGACTCGTTGTGTGAAACATTTGTCCTTGTTCATTTGTCATTGTGACTCGTTGTGTGAAACAATTCTCCATGTTTATTAGTCATTGTGACGCGTTGTGTGAACCATTTGTTCTTGTTTATTAGTCATTGTTACTCGTTGTGTGAACCATTTGTCCATGTTTATTATTCATTGTGACTCGTTGTGTGAAACATTTGTCCATGTTTATTAGTCATTGTGACTCGTTGTGTGAAACAATTGTCCATGTTTATTAGTCATTGTGACTCGTTGTGTGAACCATTTGTTCTTGTTTATTAGTCATTGTTACTCGTTGTGTGAACCATTTGTCCATGTTTATTATTCATTGTGACTCGTTGTGTGAAACATTTGTCCATGTTTATTAGTCATTGTGACTCGTTGTGTGAACCAATTGTCCTTGTTCATTAGTCAATGTGACTCGTTGTGTGAAGCATTTGTCCATGTTTATTAGTCATTGTGACTCGTTGTGTGAAGCATTTGTCCATCTTTTTAGTCATTGTGACTCCTTGTGTAAATAATTTATCCTTGTCATTGTGACTCGTTGTGTCAACCAATTGTCTTTTTCTCCTTAGTCATTGTGACTCGTTATGTGAACCATTTGTCCTTGTTCATTTGTCATTGTGACTCATTGTGTGAAACATTTGTCCTTGTTTATTAGTCATTGTTAGTCATTGTGACTCGTTGTGTGAAACATTTGTCCATGTTTATTAGTCATTGTGGCTCGTTGTGTGAACCATTTGTCCTTGTTTATTAGTCATTATTACTCGTTGTGTGAACCATTTGTCCTTGTTTATTAGTCATTGTTACTCGATGTGTGAGGCATTTGTCCATGTTAATTAGTCATTGTGACTCGTTGTGTTAATAATTTATCCTTGTTATTGTGACTCGTTGTGTGAACCATTTGTCCTTGTTTATTAGTCATTGTGACTCTTTGTGTGAAGCATTTGTCCATGGTGATTAGTCATTGTGACTCGTTGTATCAACCTTTTGTCCTTGTTATTGTGACTCATTGTGTGACCTAATTTTCCTTGTTCATTAGTTATTGTGACTCGTTGTGTGGAACATTTGTCCATGTTTATTAGTCATTGTGACTCGTTGTGTGAAACATTTGTCCATGTTTATTAGTCTTTGTGATTCGTTTTGTGACCCAATTGTCCTTCTTCATTAATCATTGTGACTGTTTTGTGAAGCATTTGTCCATGTTTATTAGTCATTGTGGATTGGTTGTATGAAGCATTTGTCCATGTTTATTAGTCATTGTGACTCGTTGTGTGAATAATTTATACTTGTCATTATGACTCATTGTTTGAACCATTTGTCCTTGTTTATTACTCATTGTGACTCGTTATGTGAAACATTTGTCCATCTTAATTAGTCATTGTGACTCGTTGTGTGAACCAATTGTCCTTGTTCATTAGTCATTGTGACTCGTTGTGTGAAGCATTTGTCCATGTTTATTAATCATTGTGACTCGTTGTGTGAAGCATTTGTCCATCTTTTTAGTCATTGTGACTCCTTGTGTGAATAATTTATCCTTGTCATTGTGACTCGTTGTGTCAACCAATTCTCTTTTTCTCATTAGTCATTGTGACTCGTTGTGTGAACCATTTGTCCTTGTTTATTTGTCACTGTGACTCGTTGTGTGAAGTGTTTGTCCTTGTGTTATAAGTCATTGTTAGTCATCGTGACTCGTTGTGTGAAACATTTGTCCTTGTTCATTTGTCATTGTGACTCGTTGTGTGAAACAATTGTCCATGTTTATTAGTCATTGTGACTCGTTGTGTGAACCATTTGTTCATGTTTATTAGTCATTGTTAATCGTTGTGTGAAGCATTTGTCTATGTTTATTGGTCATTGTGACTCGTTGTGTTAATAATTTACCCTTGTTATTGTGACTCGTTGTGTGAACTATTTGTCCTTGTTTATTAGTCATTGTGACTCGTTGTGTGAAGCATTTGTCCATGGTTATTAGTCATTGTGACTCGTTGTATCAACCTTTTGTCCTTGTAATTGTGACTCATTGTGTGAACTAATTTTCCTTGTCCATTAGTGGTTGTGACTCGTTCTGTGAAACATTTATCCATGTTTATTAGTCATTGTGACACGTTGTGTGAAGCATTTGTCCATCTTTTTAGTCATTGTGACTCCTTGTGTAAATAATTTATCCTTGTCATTGTGACTCGTTGTGTCAACCAATTGTCTTTTTCTCCTTAGTCATTGTGACTCGTTGTGTAAACCATTTGTCCTTGTTCATTTGTCATTGTGACTCGTTGTGTGAAACATTTGTCCTTGTTCATTTGTCATTGTGACTCGTTGTGTGAAACAATTCTCCATGTTTATTAGTCATTGTGACTCGTTGTGTGAACCATTTGTTCTTGTTTATTAGTCATTGTTACTCGTTGTGTGAACCATTTGTCCATATTTATTAGTCATTGTGACTCGTTGTGTGAAACATTTGTCCATGTTTATTAGTCATTGTGACTCGTTGTGTGAAGCATTTGTCCATGGTTATTAGTCATTGTGACTCGTTGTATCAACCTTTTGTCCTTGTTATTGTGACTCATTGTGTGAACTAATTTTCCTTGTTCATTAGTTATTGTGACTCGTTGTGTGAAACCTTTGTCCATGTTTATTAGTCATTGTAACTCGTTGTGTGAAGCATTTGTCCATGTTTATTAGTCTTTGTGACTCGTTTTGTGAACCAATTGTCCTTGTTCATTAGTCATTGTGACTGTTGTGTGAAGCATTTGTCCATGTTTATTAGTCACTGTGACTCGTTTTTTGAAGCATTTGTCCTTGTTTATTAGTCATTGTGACTCGTTGTGTGAAACATTTGTCCATCTTAATTAGTCATTGTGACTCGTTGTGTGAACCAATTGTCCTTGTTCATTAGTCATTGTGACTCGTTGTGTGAAGCATTTGTCCATGTTTATTAGTCATTGTGACTCGTTGTGTGAAGCATTTGTCCATCTTTTTAGTCATTGTGACTCCTTGTGTAAATAATTTATCCTTGTCATTGTGACTCGTTGTGTCAACCAATTGTCTTTTTCTCCTTAGTCATTGTGACTCGTTGTGTGAACCATTTGTCCTTGTTCATTTGTCATTGTGACTCGTTGTGTGAAACATTTGTCCTTGTTCATTTGTCATTGTGACTCGTTGTGTGAAACAATTCTCCATGTTTATTAGTCATTGTGACTCGTTGTGTGAACCATTTGTTCTTGTTTATTAGTCATTGTTACTCGTTGTGTGAACCATTTGTCCATGTTTATTATTCATTGTGACTCGTTGTGTGAAACATTTGTCCATGTTTATTAGTCATTGTGACTCGTTGTGTGAAAAAATTGTCCATGTTTATTAGTAATTGTGACTCGTTGTGTGAACCATTTGTTCTTGTTTATTAGTCATTGTTACTCGTTGTGTGAACCATTTGTCCATGTTTATTATTCATTGTGACTCGTTGTGTGAAAAATTTGTCCATGTTTATTAGTCATTGTGACTCGTTGTGTGAACCAATTGTCCTTGTTCATTAGTCAATGTGACTCGTTGTGTGAAGCATTTGTCCATGTTTATTAGTCACTGTGACTCGTTGTGTGAAGCATTTGTCCATCTTTTTAGTCATTGTGACTCCTTGTGTAAATAATTTATCCTTGTCATTGTGACTAGTTGTGTCAACCAATTGTCTTTTTCTCCTTAGTCATTGTGACTCGTTATGTGAACCATTTGTCCTTGTTCATTTGTCATTGTGACTCATTGTGTGAAACATTTGTCCTTGTTTATTAGTCATTGTTAGTCATTGTGACTCGTTGTGTGAAACATTTGTCCATGTTTATTAGTCATTGTGGCTCGTTGTGTGAACCATTTGTCCTTGTTTATTAGTCATTATTACTCGTTGTGTGAACCATTTGTCCTTGTTTATTAGTCATTGTTACTCGTTGTGTGAGGCATTTGTCCATGTTAATTAGTCATTGTGACTCGTTGTGTTAATAATTTATCCTTGTTATTGTGACTCGTTGTGTGAACCATTTGTCCTTGTTTATTAGTCATTGTGACTCTTTGTGTGAAGCATTTGTCCATGGTGATTAGTCATTGTGACTCGTTGTATCAACCTTTTGTCTTTGTTATTGTGACTCATTGTGTGACCTAATTTTCCTTGTTCATTAGTTATTGTGACTCGTTGTGTGGAACATTTGTCCATGTTTATTAGTCATTGTGACTCGTTGTGTGAAACATTTGTCCATGTTTATTAGTCTTTGTGATTCGTTTTGTGACCCAATTGTCCTTCTTCATTAATCATTGTGACTGTTTTGTGAAGCATTTGTCCATGTTTATTAGTCATTGTGATTTGGTTGTATGAAGCATTTGTCCATGTTTATTAGTCATTGTGACTCGTTGTGTGAATAATTTATACTTGTCATTATGACTCATTGTTTGAACCATTTGTCCTTGTTTATTACTCATTGTGACTCGTTATGTGAAATATTTGTCCATCTTAATTAGTCATTGTGACTCGTTGTGTGAACCAATTGTCCTTGTTCATTAGTCATTGTGACTCGTTGTGTGAAGCATTTGTCCATGTTTATTAATCATTGTGACTCGTTGTGTGAAGCATTTGTCCATCTTTTTAGTCATTGTGACTCCTTGTGTGAATAATTTATCCTTGTCATTGTGACTCGTTGTGTCAACCAATTGTCTTTTTCTCATTAGTCATTGTGACTCGTTGTGTGAACCATTTGTCCTTGTTTATTTGTCACTGTGACTCGTTGTGTGAAGTGTTTGTCCTTGTGTTATAAGTCATTGTTAGTCATTGTGACTCGTTGTGTGAAACATTTGTGCATGTTTATTAGTCATTGGGGCTCGTTGTGTGAACCAATTGTCCTTGTTCATTAGTCATTGTGACTCGTTGTGTGAAGCATTTGTCCATGTTTATTAGTCATTGTGACTTGTTGTGTGAAGCATTTGTCCATCTTTTTAGTCATTGTGACTCCTTGTGTAAATAATTTATCCTTGTCATTGTGACTCGTTGTGTCAACCAATTGTCTTTTTCTCCTTAGTCATTGTGACTCGTTGTGTGAACCTTTTGTCCTTGTTCATTTGTCATTGTGACTCGTTGTGTGAAACATTTGTCCTTGTTCATTTGTCATTGTGACTCGTTGTGTGAAACAATTCTCCATGTTTATTAGTCATTGTGACGCGTTGTGTGAACCATTTGTTCTTGTTTATTAGTCATTGTTACTCGTTGTGTGAACCATTTGTCCATGTTTATTATTCATTGTGACTCGTTGTGTGAAACATTTGTCCATGTTTATTAGTCATTGTGACTCGTTGTGTGAAACAATTGTCCATGTTTATTAGTCATTGTGACTCGTTGTGTGAACCATTTGTTCTTGTTTATTAGTCATTGTTACTCGTTGTGTGAACCATTTGTCCATGTTTATTATTCATTGTGACTCGTTGTGTGAAACATTTGTCCATGTTTATTAGTCATTGTGACTCGTTGTGTGAACCAATTGTCCTTGTTCATTAGTCAATGTGACTCGTTGTGTGAAGCATTTGTCCATGTTTATTAGTCATTGTGACTCGTTGTGTGAAGCATTTGTCCATCTTTTTAGTCATTGTGACTCCTTGTGTAAATAATTTATCCTTGTCATTGTGACTCGTTGTGTCAACCAATTGTCTTTTTCTCCTTAGTCATTGTGACTCGTTATGTGAACCATTTGTCCTTGTTCATTTGTCATTGTGACTCATTGTGTGAAACATTTGTCCTTGTTTATTAGTCATTGTTAGTCATTGTGACTCGTTGTGTGAAACATTTGTCCATGTTTATTAGTCATTGTGGCTCGTTGTGTGAACCATTTGTCCTTGTTTATTAGTCATTATTACTCGTTGTGTGAACCATTTGTCCTTGTTTATTAGTCATTGTTACTCGATGTGTGAGGCATTTGTCCATGTTAATTAGTCATTGTGACTCGTTGTGTTAATAATTTATCCTTGTTATTGTGACTCGTTGTGTGAACCATTTGTCCTTGTTTATTAGTCATTGTGACTCTTTGTGTGAAGCATTTGTCCATGGTGATTAGTCATTGTGACTCGTTGTATCAACCTTTTGTCCTTGTTATTGTGACTCATTGTGTGACCTAATTTTCCTTGTTCATTAGTTATTGTGACTCGTTGTGTGGAACATTTGTCCATGTTTATTAGTCATTGTGACTCGTTGTGTGAAACATTTGTCCATGTTTATTAGTCTTTGTGATTCGTTTTGTGACCCAATTGTCCTTCTTCATTAATCATTGTGACTGTTTTGTGAAGCATTTGTCCATGTTTATTAGTCATTGTGACTGGTTGTATGAAGCATTTGTCCATGTTTATTAGTCATTGTGACTCGTTGTGTGAATAATTTATACTTGTCATTATGACGCATTGTTTGAACCATTTGTCCTTGTTTATTACTCATTGTGACTCGTTATGTGAAACATTTGTCCATCTTAATTAGTCATTGTGACTCGTTGTGTGAACCAATTGTCCTTGTTCATTAGTCATTGTGACTCGTTGTGTGAAGCATTTGTCCATGTTTATTAATCATTGTGACTCGTTGTGTGAAGCATTTGTCCATCTTTTTAGTCATTGTGACTCCTTGTGTGAATAATTTATCCTTGTCATTGTGACTCGTTGTGTCAACCAATTCTCTTTTTCTCATTAGTCATTGTGACTCGTTGTGTGAACCATTTGTCCTTGTTTATTTGTCACTGTGACTCGTTGTGTGAAGTGTTTGTCCTTGTGTTATAAGTCATTGTTAGTCATTGTGACTCGTTGTGTGAAACATTTGTCCTTGTTCATTTGTCATTGTGACTCGTTGTGTGAAACAATTGTCCATGTTTATTAGTCATTGTGACTCGTTGTGTGAACCATTTGTTCATGTTTATTAGTCATTGTTAATCGTTGTGTGAAGCATTTGTCTATGTTTATTGGTCATTGTGACTCGTTGTGTTAATAATTTACCCTTGTTATTGTGACTCGTTGTGTGAACTATTTGTCCTTGTTTATTAGTCATTGTGACTCGTTGTGTGAAGCATTTGTCCATGGTTATTAGTCATTGTGACTCGTTGTATCAACCTTTTGTCCTTGTAATTGTGACTCATTGTGTGAACTAATTTTCCTTGTCCATTAGTGGTTGTGACTCGTTCTGTGAAACATTTATCCATGTTTATTAGTCATTGTGACACGTTGTGTGAAGCATTTGTCCATCTTTTTAGTCATTGTGACTCCTTGTGTAAATAATTTATCCTTGTCATTGTGACTCGTTGTGTCAACCAATTGTCTTTTTCTCCTTAGTCATTGTGACTCGTTGTGTGAACCATTTGTCCTTGTTCATTTGTCATTGTGACTCGTTGTGTGAAACATTTGTCCTTGTTCATTTGTCATTGTGACTCGTTGTGTGAAACAATTCTCCATGTTTATTAGTCATTGTGACTCGTTGTGTGAACCATTTGTTCTTGTTTATTAGTCATTGTTACTCGTTGTGTGAACCATTTGTCCATATTTATTATTCATTGTGACTCGTTGTGTGAAACATTTGTCCATGTTTATTAGTCATTGTGACTCGTTGTGTGAACCATTTGTCCTTGTTTATTAGTCATTGTGACTCGTTGTGTGAAGCATTTGTCCATGGTTATTAGTCATTGTGACTCGTTGTATCAACCTTTTGTCCTTGTTATTGTGACTCATTGTGTGAACTAATTTTCCTTGTTCATTAGTTATTGTGACTCGTTGTGTGGAACCTTTGTCCATGTTTATTAGTCATTGTAACTCGTTGTGTGAAGCATTTGTCCATGTTTATTAGTCTTTGTGACTCGTTTTGTGAACCAATTGTCCTTGTTCATTAGTCATTGTGACTGTTGTGTGAAGCATTTGTCCATGTTTATTAGTCACTGTGACTCATTTTTTGAAGCATTTGTCCTTGTTTATTAGTCATTGTGACTCGTTGTGTGAAACATTTGTCCATCTTAATTAGTCATTGTGACTCGTTGTGTGAACCAATTGTCCTTGTTCATTAGTCATTGTGACTCGTTGTGTGAAGCATTTGTCCATGTTTATTAGTCATTGTGACTCGTTGTGTGAAGCATTTGTCCATCTTTTTAGTCATTGTGACTCCTTGTGTAAATAATTTATCCTTGTCATTGTGACTCGTTGTGTCAACCAATTGTCTTTTTCTCCTTAGTCATTGTGACTCGTTGTGTGAACCATTTGTCCTTGTTCATTTGTCATTGTGACTCGTTGTGTGAAACATTTGTCCTTGTTCATTTGTCATTGTGACTCGTTGTGTGAAACAATTCTCCATGTTTATTAGTCATTGTGACTCGTTGTGTGAACCATTTGTTCTTGTTTATTAGTCATTGTTACTCGTTGTGTGAACCATTTGTCCATGTTTATTATTCATTGTGACTCGTTGTGTGAAACATTTGTCCATGTTTATTAGTCATTGTGACTCGTTGTGTGAAAAAATTGTCCATGTTTATTAGTAATTGTGACTCGTTGTGTGAACCATTTGTTCTTGTTTATTAGTCATTGTTACTCGTTGTGTGAACCATTTGTCCATGTTTATTATTCATTGTGACTCGTTGTGTGAAAAATTTGTCCATGTTTATTAGTCATTGTGACTCGTTGTGTGAACCAATTGTCCTTGTTCATTAGTCAATGTGACTCGTTGTGTGAAGCATTTGTCCATGTTTATTAGTCATTGTGACTCGTTGTGTGAAGCATTTGTCCATCTTTTTAGTCATTGTGACTCCTTGTGTAAATAATTTATCCTTGTCATTGTGACTAGTTGTGTCAACCAATTGTCTTTTTCTCCTTAGTCATTGTGACTCGTTATGTGAACCATTTGTCCTTGTTCATTTGTCATTGTGACTCATTGTGTGAAACATTTGTCCTTGTTTATTAGTCATTGTTAGTCATTGTGACTCGTTGTGTGAAACATTTGTCCATGTTTATTAGTCATTGTGGCTCGTTGTGTGAACCATTTGTCCTTGTTTATTAGTCATTATTACTCGTTGTGTGAACCATTTGTCCTTGTTTATTAGTCATTGTTACTCGTTGTGTGAGGCATTTGTCCATGTTAATTAGTCATTGTGACTCGTTGTGTTAATAATTTATCCTTGTTATTGTGACTCGTTGTGTGAACCATTTGTCCTTGTTTATTAGTCATTGTGACTCTTTGTGTGAAGCATTTGTCCATGGTGATTAGTCATTGTGACTCGTTGTATCAACCTTTTGTCCTTGTTATTGTGACTCATTGTGTGACCTAATTTTCCTTGTTCATTAGTTATTGTGACTCGTTGTGTGGAACATTTGTCCATGTTTATTAGTCATTGTGACTCGTTGTGTGAAACATTTGTCCATGTTTATTAGTCTTTGTGATTCGTTTTGTGACCCAATTGTCCTTCTTCATTAATCATTGTATTTGTTTTGCGAAGCATTTGTCCATGTTTATTAGTCATTGTGATTTGGTTGTATGAAGCATTTGTCCATGTTTATTAGTCATTGTGACTCGTTGTGTGAATAATTTATACTTGTCATTATGACTCATTGTTTGAACCATTTGTCCTTGTTTATTACTCATTGTGACTCGTTATGTGAAACATTTGTCCATCTTAATTAGTCATTGTGACTCGTTGTGTGAACCAATTGTCCTTGTTCATTAGTCATTGTGACTCGTTGTGTGAAGCATTTGTCCATGTTTATTAATCATTGTGACTCGTTGTGTGAAGCATTTGTCCATCTTTTTAGTCATTGTGACTCCTTGTGTGAATAATTTATCCTTGTCATTGTGACTCGTTGTGTCAACCAATTGTCTTTTTCTCATTAGTCATTGTGACTCGTTGTGTGAACCATTTGTCCTTGTTTATTTGTCACTGTGACTCGTTGTGTGAAGTGTTTGTCCTTGTGTTATAAGTCATTGTTAGTCATTGTGACTCGTTGTGTGAAACATTTGTGCATGTTTATTAGTCATTGGGGCTCGTTGTGTGAACCATTTGTCCTTGTTTATTAGTCATTGTGACTCATTTTGTGAACCATTTGTCCTTGTTCATTTGTCATTGTGACTCGTTGTGTGAAACAATTGTCCATGTTTATTAGTCATTGCGACTCGTTGTGTGAACCATTTGTTCATGTTTATTAGTCATTGTTAATCGTTGTGTGAAGCATTTGTCTATGTTTATTAGTCATTGTGACTCGTTGTGTTAATAATTTACCCTTGTTATTGTGACTCGTTGTGTGAACTATTTGTCCTTGTTTATTAGTCATTGTGACTCGTTGTGTGAAGCATTTGTCCATGGTTATTAGTCATTGTGACTCGTTGTATCAACCTTTTGTCCTTGTAATTGTGACTCATTGTGTGAACTAATTTTCCTTGTCCATTAGTGGTTGTGACTCATTCTGTGAAACATTTATCCATGTTTATTAGTCATTGTGACACGTTGTGTGAAGCATTTGTCCATCTTTTTAGTCATTGTGACTCCTTGTGTAAATAATTTATCCTTGTCATTGTGACTCGTTGTGTCAACCAATTGTCTTTTTCTCCTTAGTCATTGTGACTCGTTGTGTGAACCATTTGTCCTTGTTCATTTGTCATTGTGACTCGTTGTGTGAAACATTTGTCCTTGTTCATTTGTCATTGTGACTCGTTGTGTGAAACAATTCTCCATGTTTATTAGTCATTGTGACTCGTTGTGTGAACCATTTGTTCTTGTTTATTAGCCATTGTTACTCGTTGTGTGAACCATTTGTCCATATTTATTATTCATTGTGCCTCGTTGTGTGAAACATTTGTCCATGTTTATTAGTCATTGTGACTCGTTGTGTGAAACAATTGTCCATGTTTATTAGTCATTGTGACTCGTTGTGTGAACCATTTGTTCTTATTTATTAGTCATTGTTACTCGTTGTGTGAACCATTTGTGCATGTTTATTATTCATTGTGACTCGTTGTGTGAAACATTTGTCCATGTTTATTAGTCATTGTGACTCGTTGTGTGAACCAATTGTCCTTGTTCATTAGTCATTGTGACTCGTTGTGTGAAGCATTTGTCCATGTTTATTAGTCATTGTGACTCGTTGTGTGAAGCATTTGTCCATCTTTTTAGTCATTGTGACTCCTTGTGTAAATAATTTATCCTTGTCATTGTGACTCGTTGTGTCAACCAATTGCCTTTTTCTCCTTAGTCATTGTGACTCGTTATGTGAACCATTTGTCCTTGTTCATTTGTCATTTTGACTCGTTGTGTGAAACATTTGTCCTTGTTTATTAGTCATTGTTAGTCATTGTGACTCGTTGTGTGAAACATTTGTCCATGTTTATTAGTCATTGTGGCTCGTTGTGTGAACCATTTGTCCTTGTTTATTAGTCATTGTTACTCGTTGTGTGAAGCATTTGTCCATGTTAATTAGTCATTGTGACTCGTTGTGTTAATAATTTATCCTTGTTATTGTGACTCGTTGTGTTAACCAATTGTCCTTGTTCATTAGTCATTGTGACTCGTTGTGTGAACCATTTGTCCTTGTTCATTTGTTATTGTGACTCGTTGTGTGAAACAATTCTCCATGTTTATTAGTCATTGTGACTCGTTGTGTGAACCATTTGTTCTTGTTTATTAGTCATTGTTACTCGTTGTGTGAACCATTTGTCCATGTTTATTATTCATTGTGACTCGTTGTGTGAAACAATTTTCCATGTTTATTAGTCATTGTGACTCGTTGTGTGAACCATTTGTTCTTGTTTATTAGTCATTGTTACTCGTTGTGTGAACCATTTGTCCATGTTTATTATTCATTGTGACTCGTTGTGTGAAACATTTGTCCATGTTTATTAGTCATTGTGACTCGTTGTGTGAAACAATTGTCCATGTTTATTAGTCATTGTGACTCGTTGTGTGAACCATTTGTTCTTGTTTATTAGTCATTGTTACTCGTTGTGTGAACCATTTGTCCTTGTTTATTAGTCATTGTGACTCTTTGTGTGAAGCATTTGTCCATGGTGATTAGTCATTGTGACTCGTTGTATCAACCTTTTGTCCTTGTTATTGTGACTCATTGTGTGACCTAATTTTCCTTGTTCATTAGTTATTGTACTCGTTGTGTGGAACATTTGTCCATGTTTATTAGTCATTGTGACTCGTTGTGTGAAACATTTGTCCATGTTTATTAGTCTTTGTGATTCGTTTTGTGAACCAATTGTCCTTCTTCATTAATCATTGTGACTGTTTTGTGAAGCATTTGTCCATGTTTATTAGTCATTGTGACTCGTTGTATGAAGCATTTGTCCATGTTTATTAGTCATTGTGACTCGTTGTGTGAAAAATTTATACTTGTCATTATGACTCATTGTTTGAACCATTTGTCCTTGTTTATTACTCATTGTGACTCGTTATGTGAAACATTTGTCCATCTTAATTAGTCATTGTGTCTCGTTGTGTGAACCAATTGTCCTTGTTCATTAGTCATTGTGACTCGTTGTGTGAAGCATTTGTCCATGTTTATTAATCATTGTGACTCGTTGTGTGAAGCATTTGTCCATCTTTTTAGTCATTGTGACTCCTTGTGTGAATAATTTATCCTTGTCATTGTGACTCGTTGTGTCAACCAATTGTCTTTTTCTCATTAGTCATTGTGACTCGTTGTGTGAACCATTTGTCCTTGTTTATTTGTCACTGTGACTCGTTGTTAAGTGTTTGTCCTTGTGTTATAAGTCATTTTTAGTCATTGTGACTTGTTGTGTGAAACATTTGTGCATGTTTATTAGTCATTGGGGCTCGTTGTGTGAACCATTTGTCCTTGTTTATTAGTCATTGTGACTCATTTTGTGAACCATTTGTCCTTGTTCATTTGTCATTGTGACTCGTTGTGTGAAACAATTCTCCATGTTTATTAGTCATTGTGACTCGTTGTGTGAACCATTTGTTCTTGTTTATTAGTCATTGTTACTCGTTGTGTGAACCATTTGTCCATGTTTATTATTCATTGTGACTCGTTGTGTGAAACATTTGTCCATGTTTATTATTCATTGTGACTCGTTGTGTGAAAAAATTGTCCATGTTTATTAGTAATTGTGACTCGTTGTGTGAACCATTTGTTCTTGTTTATTAGTCATTGTTACTCGTTGTGTGAACCATTTGTCCATGTTTATTATTCATTGTGACTCGTTGTGTGAAAAATTTGTCCATGTTTATTAGTCATTGTGACTCGTTGTGTGAACCAATTGTCCTTGTTCATTAGTCAATGTGACTCGTTGTGTGAAGCATTTGTCCATGTTTATTAGTCACTGTGACTCGTTGTGTGAAGCATTTGTCCATCTTTTTAGTCATTGTGACTCCTTGTGTAAATAATTTATCCTTGTCATTGTGACTAGTTGTGTCAACCAATTGTCTTTTTCTCCTTAGTCATTGTGACTCGTTATGTGAACCATTTGTCCTTGTTCATTTGTCATTGTGACTCATTGTGTGAAACATTTGTCCTTGTTTATTAGTCATTGTTAGTCATTGTGACTCGTTGTGTGAAACATTTGTCCATGTTTATTAGTCATTGTGGCTCGTTGTGTGAACCATTTGTCCTTGTTTATTAGTCATTATTACTCGTTGTGTGAACCATTTGTCCTTGTTTATTAGGCATTGTTACTCGTTGTGTGAGGCATTTGTCCATGTTAATTAGTCATTGTGACTCGTTGTGTTAATAATTTATCCTTGTTATTGTGACTCGTTGTGTGAACCATTTGTCCTTGTTTATTAGTCATTGTGACTCTTTGTGTGAAGCATTTGTCCATGGTGATTAGTCATTGTGACTCGTTGTATCAACCTTTTGTCCTTGTTATTGTGACTCATTGTGTGACCTAATTTTCCTTGTTCATTAGTTATTGTGACTCGTTGTGTGGAACATTTGTCCATGTTTATTAGTCATTGTGACTCGTTGTGTGAAACATTTGTCCATGTTTATTAGTCTTTGTGATTCGTTTTGTGACCCAATTGTCCTTCTTCATTAATCATTGTGACTGTTTTGCGAAGCATTTGTCCATGTTTATTAGTCATTGTGACTGGTTGTATGAAGCATTTGTCCATGTTTATTAGTCATTGTGACTCGTTGTGTGAATAATTTATACTTGTCATTATGACTCATTGTTTGAACCATTTGTCCTTGTTTATTACTCATTGTGACTCGTTATGTGAAACATTTGTCCATCTTAATTAGTCATTGTGACTCGTTGTGTGAACCAATTGTCCTTGTTCATTAGTCATTGTGACTCGTTGTGTGAAGCATTTGTCCATGTTTATTAATCATTGTGACTCGTTGTGTGAAGCATTTGTCCATCTTTTTAGTCATTGTGACTCCTTGTGTGAATAATTTATCCTTGTCATTGTGACTCGTTGTGTCAACCAATTGTCTTTTTCTCATTAGTCATTGTGACTCGTTGTGTGAACCATTTGTCCTTGTTTATTTGTCACTGTGACTCGTTGTGTGAAGTGTTTGTCCTTGTGTTATAAGTCATTGTTAGTCATTGTGACTCGTTGTGTGAAACATTTGTGCATGTTTATTAGTCATTGGGGCTCGTTGTGTGAACCATTTGTCCTTGTTTATTAGTCATTGTGACTCATTTTGTGAACCATTTGTCCTTGTTCATTTGTCATTGTGACTCGTTGTGTGAAACAATTGTCCATGTTTATTAGTCATTGCGACTCGTTGTGTGAACCATTTGTTCATGTTTATTAGTCATTGTTAATCGTTGTGTGAAGCATTTGTCTATGTTTATTAGTCATTGTGACTCGTTGTGTTAATAATTTACCCTTGTTATTGTGACTCGTTGTGTGAACTATTTGTCCTTGTTTATTAGTCATTGTGACTCGTTGTGTGAAGCATTTGTCCATGGTTATTAGTCATTGTGACTCGTTGTATCAACCTTTTGTCCTTGTAATTGTGACTCATTGTGTGAACTAATTTTCCTTGTCCATTAGTGGTTGTGACTCGTTCTGTGAAACATTTATCCATGTTTATTAGTCATTGTGACACGTTGTGTGAAGCATTTGTCCATCTTTTTAGTCATTGTGACTCCTTGTGTAAATAATTTATCCTTGTCATTGTGACTCGTTGTGTCAACCAATTGTCTTTTTCTCCTTAGTCATTGTGACTCGTTGTGTGAACCATTTGTCCTTGTTCATTTGTCATTGTGACTCGTTGTGTGAAACATTTGTCCTTGTTCATTTGTCATTGTGACTCGTTGTGTGAAACAATTCTCCATGTTTATTAGTCATTGTGACTCGTTGTGTGAACCATTTGTTCTTGTTTATTAGCCATTGTTACTCGTTGTGTGAACCATTTGTCCATATTTATTATTCATTGTGCCTCGTTGTGTGAAACATTTGTCCATGTTTATTAGTCATTGTGACTCGTTGTGTGAAACAATTGTCCATGTTTATTAGTCATTGTGACTCGTTGTGTGAACCATTTGTTCTTATTTATTAGTCATTGTTACTCGTTGTGTGAACCATTTGTGCATGTTTATTATTCATTGTGACTCGTTGTGTGAAACATTTGTCCATGTTTATTAGTCATTGTGACTCGTTGTGTGAACCAATTGTCCTTGTTCATTAGTCATTGTGACTCGTTGTGTGAAGCATTTGTCCATGTTTATTAGTCATTGTGACTCGTTGTGTGAAGCATTTGTCCATCTTTTTAGTCATTGTGACTCCTTGTGTAAATAATTTATCCTTGTCATTGTGACTCGTTGTGTCAACCAATTGCCTTTTTCTCCTTAGTCATTGTGACTCGTTATGTGAACCATTTGTCCTTGTTCATTTGTCATTTTGACTCGTTGTGTGAAACATTTGTCCTTGTTTATTAGTCATTGTTAGTCATTGTGACTCGTTGTGTGAAACATTTGTCCATGTTTATTAGTCATTGTGGCTCGTTGTGTGAACCATTTGTCCTTGTTTATTAGTCATTGTTACTCGTTGTGTGAAGCATTTGTCCATGTTAATTAGTCATTGTGACTCGTTGTGTTAATAATTTATCCTTGTTATTGTGACTCGTTGTGTTAACCAATTGTCCTTGTTCATTAGTCATTGTGACTCGTTGTGTGAACCATTTGTCCTTGTTCATTTGTTATTGTGACTCGTTGTGTGAAACAATTCTCCATGTTTATTAGTCATTGTGACTCGTTGTGTGAACCATTTGTTCTTGTTTATTAGTCATTGTTACTCGTTGTGTGAACCATTTGTCCATGTTTATTATTCATTGTGACTCGTTGTGTGAAACAATTTTCCATGTTTATTAGTCATTGTGACTCGTTGTGTGAACCATTTGTTCTTGTTTATTAGTCATTGTTACTCGTTGTGTGAACCATTTGTCCATGTTTATTATTCATTGTGACTCGTTGTGTGAAACATTTGTCCATGTTTATTAGTCATTGTGACTCGTTGTGTGAAACAATTGTCCATGTTTATTAGTCATTGTGACTCGTTGTGTGAACCATTTGTTCTTGTTTATTAGTCATTGTTACTCGTTGTGTGAACCATTTGTCCTTGTTTATTAGTCATTGTGACTCTTTGTGTGAAGCATTTGTCCATGGTGATTAGTCATTGTGACTCGTTGTATCAACCTTTTGTCCTTGTTATTGTGACTCATTGTGTGACCTAATTTTCCTTGTTCATTAGTTATTGTACTCGTTGTGTGGAACATTTGTCCATGTTTATTAGTCATTGTGACTCGTTGTGTGAAACATTTGTCCATGTTTATTAGTCTTTGTGATTCGTTTTGTGAACCAATTGTCCTTCTTCATTAATCATTGTATTTGTTTTGTGAAGCATTTGTCCATGTTTATTAGTCATTGTGACTCGTTGTATGAAGCATTTGTCCATGTTTATTAGTCATTGTGACTCGTTGTGTGAAAAATTTATACTTGTCATTATGACTCATTGTTTGAACCATTTGTCCTTGTTTATTACTCATTGTGACTCGTTATGTGAAACATTTGTCCATCTTAATTAGTCATTGTGACTCGTTGTGTGAACCAATTGTCCTTGTTCATTAGTCATTGTGACTCGTTGTGTGAAGCATTTGTCCATGTTTATTAATCATTGTGACTCGTTGTGTGAAGCATTTGTCCATCTTTTTAGTCATTGTGACTCCTTGTGTGAATAATTTATCCTTGTCATTGTGACTCGTTGTGTCAACCAATTGTCTTTTTCTCATTAGTCATTGTGACTCGTTGTGTGAACCATTTGTCCTTGTTTATTTGTCACTGTGACTCGTTGTTAAGTGTTTGTCCTTGTGTTATAAGTCATTTTTAGTCATTGTGACTTGTTGTGTGAAACATTTGTGCATGTTTATTAGTCATTGGGGCTCGTTGTGTGAACCATTTGTCCTTGTTTATTAGTCATTGTGACTCATTTTGTGAACCATTTGTCCTTGTTCATTTGTCATTGTGACTCGTTGTGTGAAACAATTGTCCATGTTTATTAGTCATTGTGACTCGTTGTGTGAACCATTTGTTCATGTTTATTAGTCATTGTTAATCGTTGTGTGAAGCATTTGTCTATGTTTATTAGTCATTGTGACTCGTTGTGTTAATAATTTACCCTTGTTATTGTGACTCGTTGTGTGAACTATTTGTCCTTGTTTATTAGTCATTGTGACTCGTTGTGTGAAGCATTTGTCCATGGTTATTAGTCATTGTGACTCGTTGTATCAACCTTTTGTCCTTGTAATTGTGACTCATTGTGTGAACTAATTTTCCTTGTCCATTAGTGGTTGTGACTCGTTCTGTGAAACATTTATCCATGTTTATTAGTCATTGTGACACGTTGTGTGAAGCATTTGTCCTTGTTCATTTGTCATTGTGACTCGTTGTGTGCAACAATTCTCCATGTTTATTAGTCATTGTGACTCGTTGTGTGAACCATTTGTTCTTGTTTATTAGTCATTGTTACTCGTTGTGTGAACCATTTGTCAATATTTATTATTCATTGTGACTCGTTGTGTGAAACATTTGTCCATGTTTATTAGTCATTGTGACTCATTGTGTGAAACAATTGTCCATGTTTATTAGTCATTGTGACTCGTTGTGTGAACCATTTTTTCTTGTTTATTAGTCATTGTTACTCGTTGTGTGAACCATTTGTCCATGTTTATTATTCATTGTGACTCGTTGTGTGAAACATTTGTCCATGTTTATTAGTCATTGTGACTCGTTGTGTGAACCAATTATCCTTGTTCATTAGTCATTGTGACTCGTTGTGTGAAGCATTTGTCCATGTTTATTAGTCATTGTGACTCGTTGTGTGAAGCATTTGTCCATCTTTTTAGTCAATGTGACTCCTTGTGTAAATAATTTATCCTTGTCATTGTGACTCGTTGTGTCAACCAATTGCCTTTTTCTCCTTAGTCATTGTGACTCGTTATGTGAACCATTTGTCCTTGTTCATTTGTCATTTTGACTCGTTGTGTGAAACATTTGTCCTTGTTTATTAGTCATTGTTAGTCATTGTGACTCGTTGTGTGAAACATTTGTCCATGTTTATTAGTCATTGTGGCTCGTTGTGTGAACCATTTGTCCTTGTTTATTAGTCATTGTTACTCGTTGTGTGAAGCATTTGTCCATGTTAATTAGTCATTGTGACTCGTTGTGTTAATAATTTATCCTTGTTATTGTGACTCGTTGTGTTAACCAATTGTCCTTGTTCATTAGTCATTGTGACTCGTTGTGTGAACCATTTGTCCTTGTTCATTTGTTATTGTGACTCGTTGTGTGAAACAATTCTCCATGTTTATTAGTCATTGTGACTCGTTGTGTGAACCATTTGTTCTTGTTTATTAGTCATTGTTACTCGTTGTGTGAACCATTTGTCCATGTTTATTATTCATTGTGACTCGTTGTGTGAAACATTTGTCCATGTTTATTAGTCATTGTGACTCGTTGTGTGAACCATTTGTTCTTGTTTATTAGTCATTGTTACTCGTTGTGTGAACCATTTGTCCATGTTTATTATTCATTGTGACTCGTTGTGTGAAACATTTGTCCATGTTTATTAGTCATGGTGACTCGTTGTGTGAAACAATTGTCCATGTTTATTAGTCATTGTGACTCGTTGTGTGAACCATTTGTTCTTGTTTATTAGTCATTGTTACTCGTTGTGTGAACTATTTGTCCTTGTTTATTAGTCATTGTGACTCTTTGTGTGAAGCATTTGTCCATGGTGATTAGTTATTGTGACTCGTTGTACCAACCTTTTGTCCTTGTTATTGTGACTCATTGTGTGACCTAATTTTCCTTGTTCATTAGTTATTGTGACTCGTTGTGTGGAACATTTGTCCATGTTTATTAGTCATTGTGACTCGTTGTGTGAAGCATTTGTCCATGTTTATTAGTCTTTGTGACTCGTTTTGTGAACCAATTGTCCTTGTTCATTAGTCATTGTGACTGTTGTGTGAAGCATTTGTCCATGTTTATTAGTCACTGTGACTAGTTTTTTGAAGCATTTGTCCATGTTTATTAGTCATTGTGACTCGTTGTGTTAATAATTTATCCTTCTTATTGTGACTCGTTGTGTGAACCATTTGTCCTTGTTTATTAGTCATTGTGACTCGTTGTGTGAAACATTTGTCCATGGCTATTAGTCATTGTGACTCGTTGTATCAACCTTTTGTCCTTGTTATTGTGACTCAATGTGTGAACTAATTTTCCTTGTTCATTAGTTATTGTGACTCGTGTGTGAAACCTTTGTCCATGTTTATTAGTCATTGTAACTCGTTGTGTGAAGCATTTGTCCATGTTTATTAGTCTTTGTGACTCGTTTTGTGAACCAATTGTCCTTGTTCATTAGTCATTGTGACTGTTGTGTGAAGCATTTGTCCATGTTTATTAGTCACTGTGACTCGTTTTTTGAAACATTTGTCCATGTTTATTAGTCATTGTGACTCGTTGTGTGAATAATTTATCCTTGTCATTGTGACTCATTGTGTGAACCATTTGTCCTTGTTTATTAGTCATTGTGACTTGTTGTGTGAAACATTTGTCCATCTTAATTAGTCATTGTTACTCATTGTGTGAACCAATTGTCCTTGTTCATTAGTCATTGTGACTCGTTGTGTGAAGCATTTGTCCATGTTTATTAGTCATTGTGACTCGTTGTGTGAAGCATTTGTCCATCTTTTTAGTCATTGTGACTCCTTGTGTAAATAATTTATCCTTGTCATTGTGACTCGTTGTGTCAACCAATTGTCTTTTTCTCCTTAGTCATTGTGACTCGTTGTGTGAACTATTTGTCCTTGTTCATTTGTCATTGTGACTCGTTGTGTGAAACATTTGTCCTTGTTCATTTGTCATTGTGACTCGTTGTGTGAAGCAATTCTCCATGTTTATTAGTCATTGTGACTCGTTGTGTGAACCATTTGTTCTTGTTTATTAGTCATTGTTACTCGTTGTGTGAACCATTTGTCCATGTTTATTATTCATTGTGACTCGTTGTGTGAAACATTTGTCCATGTTTATTAGTCATTGTGACTCGTTGTGTGAAACAATTGTCCATGTTTATTAGTCATTGTGACTCGTTGTGTGAACCATTTGTTCTTGTTTATTAGTCATTGTTACGCGTTGTGTGAACCATTTGTCCATGTTTATTATTCATTGTGACTCGTTGTGTGAAACATTTGTCCATGTTTATTAGTCATTGTGACTCGTTGTGTGAACCAATTGTCCTTGTTCATTAGTCAATGTGACTCGTTGTGTGAAGCATTTGTCCATGTTTATTAGTCACTGTGACTCGTTGTGTGAAGCATTTGTCCATCTTTTTAGTCATTGTGACTCCTTGTGTAAATAATTTATCCTTGTCATTGTGACTCGTTGTGTCAACCAATTGTCTTTTTCTCCTTAGTCATTGTGACTCGTTATGTGAACCATTTGTCCTTGTTCATTTGTCATTGTGACTCGTTGTGTGAAACATTTGTCCTTGTTTATTAGTCATTGTTAGTCATTGTGACTCGTTGTGTGAAACATTTGTCCATGTTTATTAGTCAATGTGGCTCGTTGTGCGAACCATTTGTCCTTGTTTATTAGTCATTATTACTCGTTGTGTGAACCATTTGTCCTTGTTTATTAGTCATTGTTACTCGTTGTGTGAAGCATTTGTCCATGTTAATTAGACATTGTGACTCGTTGTGTTAATAATTTATCCTTGTTATTGTGACTCGTTGTGTGAACCATTTGTCCTTGTTTATTAGTCATTGTGACTCTTTGTGTGAAGCATTTGTCCATGGTGATTAGTCATTGTGACTCGTTGTATCAACCTTTTGTCCTTGTTATTGTGACTCATTGTGTGACCTAATTTTCCTTGTTCATTAGTTATTGTGACTCGTTGTGTGGAACATTTGTCCATGTTTATTAGTCATTGTGACTCGTTGTGTGAAGCATTTGTCCATGTTTATTAGTCTTTGTGACTCGCTTTGTGAACCAATTGTCATTGTTCATTAATCATTGTGACTGTTTTGTGAAGCATTTGTCCATGTTTATTAGTCATTGTGACTCGTTGTATGAAGCATTTGTCCATGTTTATTAGTCATTGTGACTCGTTGTGTGAATAATTTATACTTGTCATTATGACTCATTGTTTGAACCATTTGTCCTTGTTTATTAGTCATTGTGACTCGTTATGTGAAACATTTGTCCATCTTAATTAGTCATTGTGACTCGTTGTGTGAACCAATTGTCCTTGTTCATTAGTCATTGTGACTCGTTGTGTGAAGCATTTGTCCATGTTTATTAATCATTGTGACTCGTTGTGTGAAGCGTTTGTCCATCTTTTTAGTCATTGTGACTCCTTGTGTGAATAATTTATCCTTGTCATTGTTACTCGTTGTGTCAACCAATTGTCTTTTTCTCATTAGTCATTGTGACTCGTTGTGTGAACAATTTGTCCTTGTTTATTTGTCATTGTGACTCGTTGTGTGAAGTGTTTGTCCTTGTGTTATTAGTCATTGTTAGTCATTGTGACTCGTTGTGTGAAACATTTGTCCATGTTTATTAGTCATTGGGGCTCGTTGTGTGAACCATTTGTCCTTGTTTATTAGTCATTGTGACTCATTTTATGAACCATTTGTCCTTGTTCATTTGTCATTGTGACTCGTTGTGTGAAACAATTGTCCATGTTTATTAGTCATTGCGACTCGTTGTGTGAACCATTTGTTCTTGTTTATTAGTCATTGTTAAGCGTTGTGTGAAGCATTTGTCTATGTTTATTAGTCATTGTGACTCGTTGTGTTAATAATTTATCCTTGTTATTGTGACTCGTTGTGTGAACTATTTGTCCTTGTTTATTAGTCATTGTGACTCGTTGTGTGAAGCATTTGTCCATGGTTATTAGTCATTGTGACTCGTTGTATCAACCTTTTGTCCTTGTAATTGTGACTCATTGTGTGAACTAATTTTCCTTGTCCATTAGTGGTTGTGACTCGTTCGGAAACATTTATCCATGTTTATTAGTCATTGTGACTCGTTGTGTGATGCATTTGTCCATCTTTTTAGTCATTGTGACTCCTTGTGTAAATAATATATCCTTGTCATTGTGACTCGTTGTGTCAACCAATTGTCTTTTTCTCCTTAGTCATTGTGACTCGTTATGTGAACCATTTGTCCTTGTTCATTTGTCATTGTGACTCGTTGTGTGAAACATTTGTCCTTGTTTATTAGTCATTGTTAGTCATTGTGACTCGTTGTGTGAAACATTTATCCATGTTTATTAGTCATTGTGGCTCGTTGTGTGAACCATTTGTCCTTGTTTATTAGTCATTATTACTCGTTGTGTGAACCATTTGTCCTTGTTTATTAGTCATTGTTACTCGTTGTGTGAAGCATTTGTCCATGTTAATTAGTCATTGTGACTCGTTGTGGTAATAATTTATCATTGTTATTGTGACTCGTTGTGTTAACCAATTGTCCTTGTTCATTAGTCATTGTGACTCGTTGTGTGAACCATTTATCCTTGTTCATTTGTCATTGTGACTCGTTGTGTGAAACAATTCTCCATGTTTATTAGTCATTGTGACTCGTTGTGTGAACCATTTGTTCTTGTTTATTAGTCATTGTTACTCGTTGTGTGAACCATTTGTCCATGTTTATTATTCATTGTGACTCGTTGTGTGAAACATTTGTCCATGTTTATTAGTCATTGTGACTCGTTATCCGAACCATTTGTTCTTGTTTATTAGTCATTGTTACTCGTTGTGTGAACCATTTGTCCATGTTTATTATTCATTGTGACTCGTTGTGTGAAACATTTGTCCATGTTTATTAGTCATTGTGACTCGTTGTGTGAAACAATTGTCCATGTTTATTAGTCATTGTGACTCGTTGTGTGAAACATTTGTTCTTGTTTATTAGTCATTGTTACTCGTTGTGTGAACCATTTGTCCTTGTTTATTAGTCATTGTGACTCTTTGTGTGAAGCATTTGTCCATGGTGATTAGTCATTGTGACTCGTTGTATCAACCTTTTGTCCTTGTTATTGTGACTCATTGTGTGACCTAATTTTCCTTGTTCATTAGTTATTGTGACTCGTTGTGTGGAACATTTGTCCATGTTTATTAGTCATTGTGACTCATTGTGTGAAGCATTTGTCCTTGTTTATTAGTCTTTGTGACTCGTTTTGTGAACCAATTGTCCTTGTTCATTAGTCATTGTTACTCGTTGTGTGAACCATTTGTCCATGTTTATTATTCATTGTGACTCGTTGTGTGAAACATTTGTCCATGTTTATTAGTCATTGTGACTCGTTGTGTGAAACAATTGTCCATGTTTATTAGTCATTGTGACTCGTTGTGTGAACCATTTGTTCTTGTTTATTAGTCATTGTTACGCGTTGTGTGAACCATTTGTCCATGTTTATTATTCATTGTGACTCGTTGTGTGAAACATTTGTCCATGTTTATTAGTCATTGTGACTCGTTGTGTGAACCAATTGTCCTTGTTCATTAGTCAATGTGACTCGTTGTGTGAAGCTTTTGTCCATGTTTATTAGTCACTGTGACTCGTTGTGTGAAGCATTTGTCCATCTTTTTAGTCATTGTGACTCCTTGTGTAAATAATTTATCCTTGTCATTGTGACTCGTTGTGTCAACCAATTGTCTTTTTCTCCTTAGTCATTGTGACTCGTTATGTGAACCATTTGTCCTTGTTCATTTGTCATTGTGACTCGTTGTGTGAAACATTTGTCCTTGTTTATTAGTCATTGTTAGTCATTGTGACTCGTTGTGTGAAACATTTGTCCATGTTTATTAGTCAATGTGGCTCGTTGTGTGAACCATTTGTCCTTGTTTATTAGTCATTATTACTCGTTGTGTGAACCATTTGTCCTTGTTTATTAGTCATTGTTACTCGTTGTGTGAAGCATTTGTCCATGTTAATTAGTCATTGTGACTCGTTGTGTTAATAATTTATCCTTGTTATTGTGACTCGTTGTGTGAACCATTTGTCCTTGTTTATTAGTCATTGTGACTCTTTGTGTGAAGCATTTATCCATGGTGATTAGTCATTGTGACTCGTTGTATCAACCTTTTGTCCTTGTTATTGTGACTCATTGTGTGACCTAATTTTCCTTGTTCATTAGTTATTGTGACTCGTTGTGTGGAACATTTGTCCATGTTTATTAGTCATTGTGACTCGTTGTGTGAAGCATTTGTCCATGTTTATTAGTCTTTGTGACTCGCTTTGTGAACCAATTGTCATTGTTCATTAATCATTGTATGTTGTTTTGTGAAGCATTTGTCCATGTTTATTAGTCATTGTGACTCGTTGTATGAAGCATTTGTCCATGTTTATTAGTCATTGTGACTCGTTGTGTGAATAATTTATACTTGTCATTATGACTCATTGTTTGAACCATTTGTCCTTGTTTATTAGTCATTGTGACTCGTTATGTGAAACATTTGTCCATCTTAATTAGTCATTGTAACTCGTTGTGTGAACCAATTGTCCTTGTTCATTAGTCATTGTGACTCGTTGTGTGAAGCATTTGTCCATGTTTATTAATCATTGTGACTCGTTGTGTGAAGCGTTTGTCCATCTTTTTAGTCATTGTGACTCCTTGTGTGAATAATTTATCCTTGTCATTGTTACTCGTTGTGTCAACCAATTGTCTTTTTCTCATTAGTCATTGTGACTCGTTGTGTGAACAATTTGTCCTTGTTTATTTGTCACTGTGACTCGTTGTGTGAAGTGTTTGTCCTTGTGTTATTAGTCATTGTTAGTCATTGTGACTCGTTGTGTGAAACATTTGTCCATGTTTATTAGTCATTGGGGCTCGTTGTGTGAACCATTTGTCCTTGTTTATTAGTCATTGTGACTCATTTTATGAACCATTTGTCCTTGTTCATTTGTCATTGTGACTCGTTGTGTGAAACAATTGTCCATGTTTATTAGTCATTGCGACTCGTTGTCTGAACCATTTGTTCTTGTTTATTAGTCATTGTTACTCGTTGTGTGAACCATTTGTCCATGTTTATTATTCATTGTGACTCGTTGTGTGAAACATTTGTCCATGTTTATTAGTCATTGTGACTCGTTGTGTGAAACAATTGTCCATGTTTATTAGTCATTGTGACTCGTTGTGTGAACCATTTGTTCTTGTTTATTAGTCATTGTTACTCGTTGTGTGAACCATTTGTCCTTGTTTATTAGTCATTGTGACTCTTTGTGTGAAGCATTTGTCCATGGTGATTAGTCATTGTGACTCGTTGTATCAACCTTTTGTCCTTGTTATTGTGACTCATTGTGTGACCTAATTTTCCTTGTTCATTAGTTATTGTGACTCGTTGTGTGGAACATTTGTCCATGTTTATTAGTCATTGTGACTCATTGTGTGAAGCATTTGTCCTTGTTTATTAGTCTTTGTGACTCGTTTTGTGAACCAATTGTCCTTGTTCATTAGTCATTGTTACTCGTTGTGTGAACCATTTGTCCATGTTTATTATTCATTGTGACTCGTTGTGTGAAACATTTGTCCATGTTTATTAGTCATTGTGACTCGTTGTGTGAAACAATTGTCCATGTTTATTAGTCATTGTGACTCGTTGTGTGAACCATTTGTTCTTGTTTATTAGTCATTGTTACGCGTTGTGTGAACCATTTGTCCATGTTTATTATTCATTGTGACTCGTTGTGTGAAACATTTGTCCATGTTTATTAGTCATTGTGACTCGTTGTGTGAACCAATTGTCCTTGTTCATTAGTCAATGTGACTCGTTGTGTGAAGCATTTGTCCATGTTTATTAGTCATTGTGACTCGTTGTGTGAAGCATTTGTCCATCTTTTTAGTCATTGTGACTCCTTGTGTAAATAATTTATCCTTGTCATTGTGACTCGTTGTGTCAACCAATTGTCTTTTTCTCCTTAGTCATTGTGACTCGTTATGTGAACCATTTGTCCTTGTTCATTTGTCATTGTGACTCGTTGTGTGAAACATTTGTCCTTGTTTATTAGTCATTGTTAGTCATTGTGACTCGTTGTGTGAAACATTTGTCCATGTTTATTAGTCAATGTGGCTCGTTGTGTGAACCATTTGTCCTTGTTTATTAGTCATTATTACTCGTTGTGTGAACCATTTGTCCTTGTTTATTAGTCATTGTTACTCGTTGTGTGAAGCATTTGTCCATGTTAATTAGTCATTGTGACTCGTTGTGTTAATAATTTATCCTTGTTATTGTGACTCGTTGTGTGAACCATTTGTCCTTGTTTATTAGTCATTGTGACTCTTTGTGTGAAGCATTTATCCATGGTGATTAGTCATTGTGACTCGTTGTATCAACCTTTTGTCCTTGTTATTGTGACTCATTGTGTGACCTAATTTTCCTTGTTCATTAGTTATTGTGACTCGTTGTGTGGAACATTTGTCCATGTTTATTAGTCATTGTGACTCGTTGTGTGAAGCATTTGTCCATGTTTATTAGTCTTTGTGACTCGCTTTGTGAACCATTTGTCATTGTTCATTAATCATTGTGACTGTTTTGTGAAGCATTTGTCCATGTTTATTAGTCATTGTGACTCGTTGTATGAAGCATTTGTCCATGTTTATTAGTCATTGTGACTCGTTGTGTGAATAATTTATACTTGTCATTATGACTCATTGTTTGAACCATTTGTCCTTGTTTATTAGTCATTGTGACTCGTTATGTGAAACATTTGTCCATCTTAATTAGTCATTGTAACTCGTTGTGTGAACCAATTGTCCTTGTTCATTAGTCATTGTGACTCGTTGTGTGAAGCATTTGTCCATGTTTATTAATCATTGTGACTCGTTGTGTGAAGCGTTTGTCCATCTTTTTAGTCATTGTGACTCCTTGTGTGAATAATTTATCCTTGTCATTGTTACTCGTTGTGTCAACCAATTGTCTTTTTCTCATTAGTCATTGTGACTCGTTGTGTGAACAATTTGTCCTTGTTTATTTGTCACTGTGACTCGTTGTGTGAAGTGTTTGTCCTTGTGTTATTAGTCATTGTTAGTCATTGTGACTCGTTGTGTGAAACATTTGTCCATGTTTATTAGTCATTGGGGCTCGTTGTGTGAACCATTTGTCCTTGTTTATTAGTCATTGTGACTCATTTTATGAACCATTTGTCCTTATTCATTTGTCATTGTGACTCGTTGTGTGAAACAATTGTCCATGTTTATTAGTCATTGCGACTCGTTGTGTGAACCATTTGTTCTTGTTTATTTGTCATTGTTAAGCGTTGTGTGAAGCATTTGTCTATGTTTATTAGTCATTGTGACTCGTTGTGTTAATAATTTATCCTTGTTATTGTGACTCGTTGTGTGAACTATTTGTCCTTGTTTATTAGTCATTGTGACTCGTTGTGTGAAGCATTTGTCCATGGTTATTAGTCATTGTGACTCGTTGTATCAACCTTTTGTCCTTCTAATTGTGACTCATTGTGTGAACTAATTTTCCTTGTCCATTAGTGGTTGTGACTCGTTCTGTGAAACATTTATCCATGTTTATTAGTCATTGTGACTCGTTGTGTGATGCATTTGTCCATCTTTTTAGTCAT
Organism: Silene latifolia; assembly: GCF_048544455.1. NCBI lineage: Eukaryota > Viridiplantae > Streptophyta > Magnoliopsida > Caryophyllales > Caryophyllaceae > Silene > Silene latifolia. The sequence continues at coordinate 50,663,403 of NC_133531.1, forward strand.
TGTGACTCCTTGTGTAAATAATTTATCCTTGTCATTGTGTCTCGTTGTGTCAACCAATTGTCTTTTTCTCCTTAGTCATTGTGACTCGTTATGTGAACCATTTGTCCTTGTTCATTTGTCATTGTGACTCGTTGTGTGAAACATTTGTCCTTGTTTATTAGTCATTGTTAGTCATTGTGACTCGTTGTGTGAAACATTTATCCATGTTTATTAGTCATTGTGGCTCGTTGTGTGAACCATTTGTCCTTGTTTATTAGTCATTATTACTCGTTGTGTGAACCATTTGTCCTTGTTTATTAGTCATTGTTACTCGTTGTGTGAAGCATTTGTCCATGTTAATTAGTCATTGTGACTCGTTGTGTTAATAATTTATCATTGTTATTGTGACTCGTTGTGTTAACCAATTGTCCTTGTTCATTAGTCATTGTGACTCGTTGTGTGAACCATTTATCCTTGTTCATTTGTCATTGTGACTCGTTGTGTGAAACAATTCTCCATGTTTATTAGTCATTGTGACTCGTTGTGTGAACCATTTGTTCTTGTTTATTAGTCATTGTTACTCGTTGTGTGAACCATTTGTCCATGTTTATTATTCATTGTGACTCGTTGTGTGAAACATTTGTCCATGTTTATTAGTCATTGTGACTCGTTGTGTGAACCATTTGTTCTTGTTTATTAGTCATTGTTACTCGTTGTGTGAACCATTTGTCCATGTTTATTATTCATTGTGACTCGTTGTGTGAAACATTTGTCCATGTTTATTAGTCATTGTGACTCGTTGTGTGAAACAATTGTCCATGTTTATTAGTCATTGTGACTCGTTGTGTGAACCATTTGTTCTTGTTTATTAGTCATTGTTACTCGTTGTGTGAACCATTTGTCCTTGTTTATTAGTCATTGTGACTCTTTGTGTGAAGCATTTGTCCATGGTGATTAGTCATTGTGACTCGTTGTATCAACCTTTTGTCCTTGTTATTGTGACTCATTGTGTGACCTAATTTTCCTTGTTCATTAGTTATTGTGACTCGTTGTGTGGAACATTTGTCCATGTTTATTAGTCATTGTGACTCATTGTGTGAAGCATTTGTCCTTGTTTATTAGTCTTTGTGACTCGTTTTGTGAACCAATTGTCCTTGTTCATTAGTCATTGTGACTGTTGTATGAAGCATTTGTCCATGTTTATTAGTCATTGTGACTCGTTGTATGAAGCATTTGTCCATGTTTATTAGTCATTGTGACTCGTTGTGTGAATAATTTATCCTTGTCATTATGACTCATTGTTTGAACCATTTGTCCTTGTTTATTAGTCATTGTGACTCGTTATGTGAAACATTTGTCCATCTTAATTAGTCATTGTGACTCGTTGTGTGAACCAATTGTCCTTGTTCATTAGTCATTGTGACTCGTTGTGTGAAGCATTTGTCCATGTTTATTAATCATTGTGACTCGTTGTGTGAAGCATTTGTCCATCTTTTTAGTCATTGTGACTCCTTGTGTGAATAATTTATCCTTGTCATTGTGACTCGTTGTGTCAACCAATTGACTTTTTCTCATTAGTCATTGTGACTCGTTGTGTGAACCATTTGTCCTTGTTTATTTGTCACTGTGACTCGTTGTGTGAAGTGTTTGTCCTTGTGTTATTAGTCATTGTTAGTCATTGTGACTCGTTGTGTGAAACATTTGTCCATGTTTATTAGTCATTGGGGCTCGTTGTGTGAACCATTTGTCCTTGTTTATTAGTCATTGTGACTCATTTTGTGAACCATTTCTCCTTGTTCATTTGTCATTGTGACTCGTTGTGTGTAACAATTGTCCAAGTTTATTAGTCATTGCGACTCGTTGTGTGAACCATTTGTTCTTGTTTATTAGTCATTGTTAATCGTTGTGTGAAGCATTTGTCTATGTTTATTAGTCATTGTGACTCGTTGTGTTAATAATTTATCCTTGTTATTGTGACTCGTTGTGTGAACTATTTGTCCTTGTTTATTAGTCATTGTGACTCGTTGTGTGAACCATTTGTTCTTGTTTATTAGTCATTGTGACTCGTTGTATCAACCTTTTGTCCTTGTAATTGTGACTCATTGTGTGAACTAATTTTCCTTCTTCATTAGTGGTTGTGACTCGTTCTGTGAAACATTTATCCATGTTTATTAGTCATTGTGAATCGTTGTGTGAAGCATTTGTCCATGTTTATTAGTCTTTGTGACTCGTTTTGTGAACCAATTGTCCTTGTTCATTAGTCATTGTGACTGTTGTGTGAAGCATTTGTCCATGTTTATTAGTCATTGTGACTCGTTGTATGAAGCATTTGTCCATGTTTATTAGTCATTGTGACTCGTTGTGTGAATAATTTATCCTTGTCATTATGACTCATTGTTTGAACCATTTGTCCTTGTTTATTAGTCATTGTGACTCGTTATGTGAAACATTTGTCCATCTTAATTAGTCATTGTGACTCGTTGTGTGAACCAATTGTCCTTGTTCATTAGTCATTGTGACTCGTTGTGTGAAGCATTTGTCCATGTTTATTAATCATTGTGACTCATTGTGTGAAGCATTTGTCCATCTTTTTAGTCATTGTGACTCCTTGTGTGAATAATTTATCCTTGTCATTGTGACTCGTTGTGTCAACCAATTGACTTTTTCTCATTAGTCATTGTGACTCGTTGTGTGAACCATTTGTCCTTGTTTATTTGTCACTGTGACTCGTTGTGTGAAGTGTTTGTCCTTGTGTTATTAGTCATTGTTAGTCATTGTGACTCGTTGTGTGAAACATTTGTCCATGTTTATTAGTCATTGGGGCTCGTTGTGTGAACCATTTGTCCTTGTTTATTAGTCATTGTGACTCATTTTGTGAACCATTTCTCCTTGTTCATTTGTCATTGTGACTCGTTGTGTGTAACAATTGTCCAAGTTTATTAGTCATTGCGACTCGTTGTGTGAACCATTTGTTCTTGTTTATTAGTCATTGTTAATCGTTGTGTGAAGCATTTGTCTATGTTTATTAGTCATTGTGACTCGTTGTGTTAATAATTTATCCTTGTTATTGTGACTCGTTGTGTGAACTATTTGTCCTTGTTTATTAGTCATTGTGACTCGTTGTGTGAAGCATTTGTCCATGGTTATTAGTCATTGTGACTCGTTGTATCAACCTTTTGTCCTTGTAATTGTGACTCATTGTGTGAACTAATTTTCCTTCTTCATTAGTGGTTGTGACTCGTTCTGTGAAACATTTATCCATGTTTATTAGTCATTGTGAATCGTTGTGTGAAGCATTTGTCCATGTTTATTAGTCTTTGTGACTCGTTTTTTGAACCAATTGTCCTTGTTCATTAGTCATTGTGACTGTTGTGTGAAGCATTTGTCCATGTTTATTAGTCATTGTGACTCGTTGTTTGAAACATTTGTCCATGTTTATTAGTCATTGTGACTCGTTGTATGAATAATTTATCCTTGTCATTGTGACTCATTGTGTGAACCATTTGTCCTTGTTTATTAGTCATTGTGACTCCTTGTGTGAAGCATTTGTCCATGTTTATTAGTCATTTTGACTCGTTGTGTGAAGCATTTGTCCATCTTTTTAGTCATTGTGACTCCTTGTGTAAATAATTTATCCTTGTCATTGTGACTCGTTGTGTCAACCAATTGTCTTTTTCTCCTTAGTCATTGTGACTCGTTGTGTGAACCATTTGTCCTTGTTTATTTGTCATTGTGACTCGTTGTGTGAAACATTTGTCCTTGTTTATTAGTCATTGTTAGTCATTGTGACTCGTTGTGTGAAACATTTATCCATGTTTATTAGTCATTGTGGCTCGTTGTGTGAACCATTTGTCCTTGTTTATTAGTCATTATTACTCGTTGTGTGAACCATTTGTCCTTGTTTATTAGTCATTGTTACTCGTTGTGTGAAGCATTTGTCCATGTTAATTAGTCATTGTGACTCGTTGTGTTAATAATTTATCCTTGTTATTGTGACTCGTTGTGAGAACCATTTGTCCTTGTTTATTAGTCATTGTGACTCGTTGTGTGAAGCATTTGTCCATGGTGATTTGTCATTGTGACTCGTTGTATCAACCTTTTGTCCTTGTTATTGTGACTCATTGTGTGAACTAATTTTCCTTGTTCATTAGTTATTGTGACTCGTTGTGTGGAACATTTGTCCATGTTTATTAGTCATTGTGACTCGTTGTGTGAAGCATTTGTCCATGTTTATTAGTCTTTGTGACTCGTTTTGTGAACCAATTGTCCTTGTTCATTAGTCATTGTGACTGTTGTGTGAAGCATTTGTCCATGTTTATAAGTCATTGTGACTCGTTGTATGAAGCATTTGTCCATGTTTATTAGTCATTGTGACTCGTTGTGTGAATAATTTATCCTTGTCATTGTGACTCATTGTTTGAACCATTTGTCCTTGTTTATTAGTCATTGTGACTCGTTATGTGAAACATTTGTCCATCTTAATTAGTCATTGTGACTCGTTGTGTGAACCAATTGTCCTTGTTCATTAGTCATTGTGACTCGTTGTGTGAAGCATTTGTCCATGTTTATTAATCATTGTGTCTCGTTGTGTGAAGCATTTGTCCATCTTTTTAGTCATTGTGACTCCTTGTGTGAATAATTTATCCTTGTCATTGTGACTCGTTGTGTCAACCAATTGACTTTTTCTCATTAGTCATTGTGACTCGTTGTGTGAACCATTTGTCCTTGTTTATTTGTCACTGTGACTCGTTGTGTGAAGTGTTTGTCCTTGTGTTATTAGTCATTGTTAGTCATTGTGACTCGTTGTGTGAAACATTTGTCCATGTTTATTAGTCATTGGGGCTCGTTGTGTGAACCATTTGTCCTTGTTTATTAGTCATTGTGACTCATTTTGTGAACCATTTCTCCTTGTTCATTTGTCATTGTGACTCGTTGTGTGTAACAATTGTCCAAGTTTATTAGTCATTGCGACTCGTTGTGTGAACCATTTGTTCTTGTTTATTAGTCATTGTTAATCGTTGTGTGAAGCATTTGTCTATGTTTATTAGTCATTGTGACTCGTTGTGTTAATAATTTATCCTTGTTATTGTGACTCGTTGTGTGAACTATTTGTCCTTGTTTATTAGTCATTGTGACTCGTTGTGTGAAGCATTTGTCCATGGTTATTAGTCATTGTGACTCGTTGTATCAACCTTTTGTCCTTGTAATTGTGACTCATTGTGTGAACTAATTTTCCTTCTTCATTAGTGGTTGTGACTCGTTCTGTGAAACATTTATCCATGTTTATTAGTCATTGTGAATCGTTGTGTGAAGCATTTGTCCATGTTTATTAGTCTTTGTGACTCGTTTTTTGAACCAATTGTCCTTGTTCATTAGTCATTGTGACTGTTGTGTGAAGCATTTGTCCATGTTTATTAGTCATTGTGACTCGTTGTTTGAAGCATTTGTCCATGTTTATTAGTCATTGTGACTCGTTGTGTGAATAATTTATCCTTGTCATTGTGACTCATTGTGTGAACCATTTGTCCTTGTCTATTAGTCATTGTGACTCCTTGTGTGAAGCATTTGTCCATGTTTATTAGTCATTTTGACTCGTTGTGTGAAGCATTTGTCCATCTTTTTAGTCATTGTGACTCCTTGTGTAAATAATTTATCCTTGTCATTGTGACTCGTTGTGTCAACCAATTGTCTTTTTCTCCTTAGTCATTGTGACTCGTTGTGTGAACCATTTGTCCTTGTTTATTTGTCATTGTGACTCGTTGTGTGAAACATTTGTCCTTGTTTATTAGTCATTGTTAGTCATTGTGACTCGTTGTGTGAAACATTTATCCATGTTTATTAGTCATTGTGGCTCGTTGTGTGAACCATTTGTCCTTGTTTATTAGTCATTATTACTCGTTGTGTGAACCATTTGTCCTTGTTTATTAGTCATTGTTACTCGTTGTGTGAAGCATTTGTCCATGTTAATTAGTCATTGTGACTCGTTGTGTTAATAATTTATCCTTGTTATTGTGACTCGTTGTGTGAACCATTTGTCCTTGTTTATTAGTTATTGTGACTCGTTGTGTGAAGCATTTGTCCATGGTGATTTGTCATTGTGACTCGTTGTATCAACCTGTTGTCCTTGTTATTGTGACTCATTGTGTGAACTAATTTTCCTTGGTCATTAGTTATTGTGACTCGTTGTGTGGAACATTTGTCCATGTTTATTAGTCATTGTGACTCGTTGTGTGAAGCATTTGTCCATGTTTATTAGTCTTTGTGACTCGTTTTGTGAACCAATTGTCCTTGTTCATTAGTCATTGTGACTGTTGTGTGAAGCATTTGTCCATGTTTATAAGTCATTGTGACTCGTTGTATGAAGCATTTGTCCATGTTTATTAGTCATTGTGACTCGTTGTGTGAATAATTTATCCTTGTCATTGTGACTCATTGTTTGAACCATTTGTCCTTGTTTATTAGTCATTGTGACTCGTTATGTGAAACATTTGTCCATCTTAATTAGTCATTGTGACTCGTTGTGTGAACCAATTGTCCTTGTTCATTAGTAATTTGTGACTCGTTGTGTGAAGCATTTGTCCATGTTTATTAATCATTGTGACTCGTTGTGTGAAGCATTTGTCCATCTTTTTAGTCATTGTGACTCCTTGTGTGAATAATTTATCCTTGTCATTGTGACTCGTTGTGTCAACCAATTGTCTTTTTCTCTTTAGTCATTGTGACTCGTTGTGTGAACCATTTGTCCTTGTTCATTTGTCACTGTGACTCGTTGTGTGAAACGTTTGTCCTTGTTTATTAGTCATTGTTAGTCGTTGTGACTCGTTGTGTGAAACATTTGTCCATGTTTATTAGTCATTGGGGCTCGTTGTGTGAACCATTTGTCCTTGTTTATTAGTCATTGTGACTAATTTTGTGAACCATTTGTCCTTGTTCATTTGTCATTGTGACTCGTTGTGTGAAACAATTGTCCATGTTTATTAGTCATTGTGACTCGTTGTGTGAACCATTTGTTCTTGTTTATTAGTCATTGTTAATCGTTGTGTGAAGCATTTGTCCATGTTTATTAGTCATTTTGACTCGTTGTGTTAATAATTTATCCTTGTTATTGTGACTCGTTGTGTGAACCATTTGTCCTTGTTTATTAGTCATTGTGACTCGTTGTGTGGAGCATTTGTCCATGGTTATTAGTCATTGTGACTCGTTGTATCAACCTTTTGTCCTTGTTATTGTGACTCATTGTGTGAACTAATTTTCCTTGTTCATTAGTTATTGTGACTCGTTGTGTGGAACATTTGTCCATGTTTATTAGTCATTGTGACTCGTTGTGTGAAGCATTTGTCCATGTTTATTAGTCTTTGTGACTCGTTTTGTGAACCAATTGTCCTTGTTTATTAGTCATTGTTAATCGTTGTGTGAAGCATTTGTCCATGTTTATTAGTCATTGTGACTCGTTGTGTTAATAATTTATCCTTGTTATTTTGACTCGTTGTGTGAACCATTTGTCCTTGTTTATTAGTCATTGTGACTCTTTGTGTGAAGCATTTGTCCATGGTGATTAGTCATTGTGACTCGTTGTATCAACCTTTTGTCCTTGTTATTGTGACTCATTGTGTGACCTAATTTTCCTTGTTCATTAGTTATTGTGACTCGTTGTGTGGAACATTTGTCCATGTTTATTAGTCATTGTGACTCATTGTGTGAAGCATTTGTCCTTGTTTATTAGTCTTTGTGACTCGTTTTGTGAACCAATTGTCCTTGTTCATTAGTCATTGTGACTGTTGTGTGAAGCATTTGTCCATGTTTATTAGTCATTGTGACTCGTTGTATGAAGCATTTGTCCATGTTTATTAGTCATTGTGACTCGTTGTGTGAATAATTTATCCTTGTCATTATGACTCATTGTTTGAACCATTTGTCCTTGTTTATTAGTCATTGTGACTCGTTATGTGAAAGATTTGTCCATCTTAATTAGTCATTGTGACTCGTTGTGTGAACCAATTGTCCTTGTTCATTAGTCATTGTGACTCATTGTGTGAAGCATTTGTCCATGTTTATTAGTCATTGTGAATCGTTGTGTGAAGCATTTGTCCATCTTTTTAGTCATTGTGACTCCTTGTGTGAATAATTTATCCTTGTCATTGTGACTCGTTGTGTCAACCAATTGTCTTTTTCTCTTTAGTCATTGTGACTCGTTGTGTGAACCATTTGTCCTTGTTCATTTGTCACTGTGACTCGTTGTGTGAAACGTTTGTCCTTGTTTATTAGTCATTGTTAGTCGTTGTGACTCGTTGTGTGAAACATTTGTCCATGTTTATTAGTCATTGGGGCTCGTTGTGTGAACCATTTGTCCTTGTTTATTAGTCATTGTGACTAATTTTGTGAACCATTTGTCCTTGTTCATTTGTCATTGTGACTCGTTGTGTGAAACAATTGTCCATGTTTATTAGTCATTGTGACTCGTTGTGTGAACCATTTGTTTTTGTTTATTAGTCATTGTTACTAGTTGTGTGAACCATTTGTTCATGTTTATTATTCATTGTGACTCGTTGTGTGAAACATTTGTCCATGTTTATTAGTCATTGTGACTCGTTGTGTGAAAAAATTGTCCATGTTTATTAGTCATTGTGACTCGTTGTGTGAACCATTTGTCCTTGTTTATTAGTCATTGTTAATCGTTGTGTGAAGCATTTGTCCATGTTTATTAGTCATTTTGACTCGTTGTGTTAATAATTTATCCTTGTTATTGTGACTCGTTGTGTGAACCATTTGTCTTTGTTTATTAGTCATTGTGACTCGTTGTGTGGAGCATTTGTCCATGGTTATTAGTCATTGTGACTCGTTGTATCAACCTTTTGTCCTTGTTATTGTGACTCATTGTGTGAACTAATTTTCCTTGTTCATTAGTTATTGTGACTCGTTGTGTGGAACATTTGTCCATGTTTATTAGTCATTGTGACTCGTTGTGTGAAGCATTTGTCCATGTTTATTAGTCTTTGTGACTCGTTTTGTGAACCAATTGTCCTTGTTTATTAGTCATTGTTAATCGTTGTGTGAAGCATTTGTCCATGTTTATTAGTCATTGTGACTCGTTGTGTTAATAATTTATCCTTGTTATTTTGACTCGTTGTGTGAACCATTTGTCCTTGTTTATTAGTCATTGGGACTCGTTGTGTGAAGCATTTGTCCATGGTTATTAGTCATTGTGACTCGTTGTATCAACCTTTTGTCCTTGTTATTGTGACTCATTGTGTGAACTAATTTTCCTTGTTCATTAGTTATTGTGACTCGTTGTGTGAAACATTTGTCCATGTTTATTAGTCATTGTGACTCGTTGTGTGAAACAATTGTCCATGTTTATTAGTCATTGTGACTCGTTGTGTGAACCATTTGTCCTTGTTTATTAGTCATTGTTAATCGTTGTGTGAAGCATTTGTCCATGTTTATTAGTCATTTTGACTCGTTGTGTTAATAATTTATCCTTGTTATTGTGACTCGTTGTGTGAACCATTTGTCCTTGTTTATTAGTCATTGTGACTCGTTGTGTGGAGCATTTGTCCATGGTTATTAGTCATTGTGACTCGTTGTATCAACCTTTTGTCCTTGTTATTGTGACTCATTGTGTGAACTAATTTTCCTTGTTCATTAGTTATTGTGACTCGTTGTGTGGAACATTTGTCCATGTTTATGTTGGGAAATGTGTCCTCAACAATAGTGCGATCACATGATTTAAATATCATTATTAAATCTCATTTTAAGAATACATGTGGGATGTAATTTTTACAGTCAACTGGTCCACACATATCGGTAATGATTGGTTGACTAGAGTTTGACATTTCGTCGTGTGCGACGGTGGTGATCGAGTTGATCCCCTTAGGTCATACCTATAGGGAAATACTCTTAATTGATTATTTAATTAATCGTATACCGATACGAGTTAATTAAATTGCTTAAAATTGACGGATGATTTTGTGAGTATAATTTACGTAACTTGTTGTAAATATGATTAAATGAGATACGGTCTGAGTAATCGAATTGTATCATTGCTCAGATGAAATTATTGTTTAAGGAAACAATTGAATTGAATGAATTATTATAAATACAATTTATTGTGATTTATAAATTGGTAAAATATTTTGGTACAAGTAATTATGAATTACTAAGTCGATTTTTGTATATGACGTATTTTTATCAATACGTTGATTTTTAATATGATAAAAATACATTGCATTGTAACATGTCATGTAACATGTAACATGTGACAAAATTGACAAATGACAAAATATAAAATGGACTCTCCATTTTATAAGTGCCGAAATATTAAGAGGGAGTTAGTGGAAATTGTGTTAATTGTTTAAATATAAACACAATGATGAAAGCTAGCTAGTAGGCATGCCAACCTATGCTTTTGAGAAGAGCAAAAACAAAAAGTATTGGGCATCCTACCCTAGCCATTTCGGCCAACCATACAAGAAAAGAAAAGGAGCTTTTTCTTTTCAATTTGATTCATTCACACAATGCAATAATTTTCTAGAGTAAGAAAATCTATATGCTCTCTACAATCTTATGAGATTTCTAGAGAAATAAAATCACAAAATTCCTTCTCTCTCAACCGAAATATGTGAGAGTACAAAAACATTTTTGTGTCATATTTTAAGTAAGACTAATTTTAATACTAGATCATATTATATTAGTCTTTAAGATGTATTCCTTGGGTATATGCTTTTGGGAGGGATTCTACACTTGAATCCTTGTTCTTCCATTTGGAAAAGCTCAAGAACAAAAGAGAAGGAGATCTCTTTTGTGCCCATAAAACCGAATCATCCATTGTAAGAATATGATTTCTTCTCCTTTTGTTTATTTGTTTGCATGCATAAAATCCGTATTTAATTTTATGACAAATTAATTTTGACATATATGAGTATGTTAGTATGTATATAGATCTACATTTCCTTCAATCGGTATCATGAGCCACGGTTGTTTGCATGCAAATTGGTTAAAAGTTTTTCCGAGTTATATGAATAACAAAATAAAACTTGTAAAATTTGTGTTATTATGATATATCACGAAATTATTACATGCATGTTAATATTTCTGGTCCTAAAGTGTTTTAGGATATTTTGGTTAATTTTTCGGATTTTTATTGTTCATATTTTACAATAATGGCATTTAAATGTGATTTTATGAGTAAAAATGTCATTTTTGATCGAAAATTAGCTATACTTCGAATTTTAAGTTGATCTTTGGATATGTTATCACATATATTATTTTGAGATAACCTGTAAATTTTCATAATTTTTGCACTTGTTATGCTCGAAAAATGAATTTTTCATTATTAAATTCGGATTTAAGAGAAAAATAGGTTAATATGAGTTAAATTTCGAATCTGGTCATAGAAAATTAATATGTTGTCACATGCAATTTTACAAGATGTGTGTAAAATAATTGGCTATAAAGAAGTCTTTTTGCATGATTTATGAATTTTTGAAGAAAAATGGCATAAATAGTGACATTATTAGTGAAAATTAATAAAAACATAATCTATGACTTAAGAAAAACGTCTAATGTTGCATTTTATTATATTTTTCAGATCTAAAATTGAAAAGTTAGTGAAAATAATTTTTCCATGTTTTTATGATTATTTTATTATAAATCGATAAACCGCAACATTGTTTTTCCGGAAAAATTTTCGAAATTTTTAACCTAAGATTTTGAACATTATGAGTGTCATGGAAATTTTCCAGAATGTTCATGAATTTAAATTTCAAATTTTGAATTTATTTGGAATTTTTGGATTTATTTGAAGTTTAATAGCTTATTTTTGTAATTTTTGGTCTATTTATGAACAATTTTATAAATAAGGGTTAATTATGGTCAAATTATTAGTGAAGACTATATTTTGAGTCCTAAGAGGTTAGGGTAATTAACTTATGCATAAATATGAGTTTATGTATTTTTGTGATTATAAAATGTTGAAATCACGCAAATCCGTAAAAACCGAGTAATATATGATATTGGCTAATTAAAGGCGATTTAGCATAAAAATTGAGCATGTTCATACATATTATAATGCTGCATTTTTCTTTATGATTGTCATATTTTTAATTTATGTAATTTTGAATTATGTAATTTTACTTAGTATGGCCTTAGATTTTAATTGGTATTTCCCGAAATGTATGGGAGTATCGATTCGGTTGTAATTTTTATTGTGATCTCGTATCACCGTTTTGTAATTTAATAGATTTATTTTATTTTAGTTACAAATGTATAATAGGAAATTATGTATTTTATTATGTAATTTTATTCATTAGGAGTTCCAAAAGACGGATTACTTCAAGAATATGGCGATACATAAAGACGGTGTTACCTCGAGATGCGTGCCACAACCGAAGTTCAAGGGACCAATGGAGTTGGTTTCCGATTTTGTAATAGATTAATAGTTTTTCTATTTTAGGAAGGCCATACTAGGATTTATTTATCTTTATGCTTGCATTCTATTTTATGTCACATGCATCGCTAAATCGCCATAACTAAACATGCATTGTCTTCCTTTATCGAGTTTATCGACCGTGTCAATTAAAATTATCGTAGTTCACCGCTTTAGTTCACTTAAAACGTGATAGATAATAAATTGACATGACCTCTCGCTAAAACAATCAATTGAGACATAGCCTTACCAAATAGTAGAAACCATGAAAACCTATTTCGCGAGGGAGTGCGCTCGGCCCCACCGGGGTACAAACCTTGTTACGTAGGGGAAGTGGGTGATGAATGTTAATCCACCGAATTCATGTTGATGAGGGATGTATCGGCCACACCGTGCCCAAGTTAATGTGGGTTTGGATCATGGACACATTTATTCGAAATTTGGATTGAACTCAACAAAAGTATTTGATAAGGGATGTATCGGCCCCACCGTGCCCTTGTCGATGTGTTTTGGGCTATAGATAATTGTTAATGTAATGTTATCGACCAAGAGTTCTAAAAGTAGAATCGATTAAACGTTAATCCACCGAGTTATATTGATAAAGGATGTATCGGCCCCACCGTGCCTAAGTCAATATGAATTTGGGTCTTGGAATCATTTATCATAGTTGGGTAGAGGTCACTATGTAAATGCTATACTTGTTATTTACAAGTATTAATAAAACGATAAATGTTTTGTTTTCCATTATCCCGTTATCATATTGTTCTATTTCTTTACCACAATTCATATACGATATCATTTCGTTTTTGATTCAAATCTCCATTAAAACATCGTAACTAAAGACAAAATTTAAATTTGCTTCTAAAACCTCAAACGAACCATTGCTAAGGATCTCTTGTAAAGAGTATAGATTAAAGTTATTCATTATCAAACAGGTTTTTGATTCTAGACTAACACATCTACTTACAATGGATTGTTTTTCCATGTACTTAAATGAATTAAGTACCTTGAAGCGATGAATTGTTTTGGAAATTAGTTTTGTCAAGAATTCGTAATTGACCAAAATAACGCAACCACTTCAATGAAAGTTTTAAGACTAAAACGAACAAATGAAGAGTAATCTTCATGAATTCAATTTTGCTTCTCAAAGCAAAGACTCATTGAAATGAGTGGGAGCATTCTCTTAAACCGTTAAGATGAGGACGAGGTTCAAGAAGTAAAGATTATAATGGAATTGATACAAGGTAATGTTAAAGGTAAAGTTGTTGAGAATGACGATACTAAACCTATCAATCCCGACCGATAAGTTTCCATTGTCTTAAATGTTGGACACGAGAAAGGAAACTACCCCAAATTATTGAAGTATCAACACGTTAGTTGTGGGACATCTAATGGGATCTTCTTCTTTAAAAAATGTTTATTTAATTAAACATAATTTTTGCTAGTATTACTTCGTCAATATTAGAAACCAATGGAGGTTTTCATCATTGTACTTGATACATAGGATGATTAGAATATGACGACTAGCAACAATCATATTGAGAGATAGAGTCATTGTGTAATCAATCTAGTTTTGTGTTTGGAGTTGTACTTAATTGTGACTATTAAGTACATAAACTCTAAATAAGAATACAATTTGTTAAAGATACAAAAGAGGTTTCACTTTTGTGACCATATACACCATGATTTGATGTATGGCTAGCCCATCATCAAGGTGATTATATTCTAAACCAAACTAGAATGATATATCATGTAGATGATGTAAAGACTCAAATTGGTAACCCAAGATTAAACCTTAATATTTTGGAATGATGAACGCAAAGAGTTAACGAGTACTCTTGAAACCATTAGATTGTTAATGGTATATGCGTATCTTGTATTCAAAGCAAGATGTCTCGTGCCTTTTGTTTGAAAAAGGAGATCGAGATTGTAAATCATTGATCCAAAATAGGTTGATCATTATCTTTTACCAACGATTTAAGTTGACACTAGTGTGTTCACTTAATAAGGTAAGTAGAGAAATCTTTGAAGAAGTTCAAGAGTTCAAGGAATCACGATTTAGTCGCGATGGGATTATCAAAGTAAAGACTTTGATATAAGCCAAAGGACATGTGATATAGTATCACAAGTTAATCTCTCTTAGCACGCATTATGAAATAATGTGTGGATGGATAAGAATTCAAACGCTATTCAATATGATTTGGACTTCAATCAAGTTACTTTGAGTTACTTGATCCTTTTGGGGATTTTATCATTTTGTCTAAATTATTTTTCCACTAAATCGAATCATATGTGATATGAAATGGTAAGGGTACCATGTTTGTAAGTTTTCTCAAGAAACAAATGCTCATTTTTCCCTCTTAAATTATCACGAGTACGACGGGTTTGCGGCTCGTGAAGCTGTCTTTCTAAAATACAAGTTTATTTTTAGAAGACAGAGTGGGAGAAATTATTCAAGAGCCACAAAGAATGCCACAGAGAATGTTATGTCGCGAGAAACTGGTCTTTCTTGGCTACATGAGACGTTTTGTGTAAGACATTGTTTCTTTAAAACCTAGGAGGTTAAATTCGTCACTTGTCAAAAATGATGAATTCATGCTACTTTTAAGAAAGTAAAGAGCTTATAACTTACAAAGAAATTGTTTGATTCAAGTTGATTACTTCTGGAAAGTAATGAACATATGACTTACATAAGAGTGTTTAAGTCACAACTCAATACAAGGCTTAGAGCCATGAAAATCCGAAATAAAAGGCTTGATTAGTTGCAAAGGGTTTTGCACTAACAAAGAGAGATTTCAAGGTTTGATTGGTTGCAAAGGGTTTTGCACCAATTGAAATGCTTAAGTCTATTTGGATCTTCTTAGGGATTGTGTTTCATTATTATGAAATACATAGCGAGTGAATCTAAAACCCACTTCTTCAATTAGAAGGAATGTATTCAATACATGTCTTGAGTTTTGAAGATTCTTGCAATCCTAAGATAATGTGAAACTTAAGAGAGGGTCTTAAGTAGGACATCAATGAGTTAGAATCAACATTTTGATCATGTGATAAAACATTTCTCGATAAGTCGAGAAGTTTTGTTTATACATGAAGTTTAGTGGGAGTTACGGAAATTTTAATTAGTCCGATATGTGGATGACATATTGATCATTGAGAATGATTTAAGACTTTTGGAGTATTATAATACATCTTGAATATCCGGATTTATGAAGATAAATCCACATGATATCAGCGTCAGTAAGAAGTCTTATGTTGATAAGATTCATGACTAGTTCAATTAAATTGAACATATTTGATTGATTCCATTTGCTTCATTCTGCCGGATCAATTAAATAAGTAATGATGTATAACACTTCATATACTTTGAGTATGATGAACTGTTTTCAAAATTGAATTTAAGTAATCTTTACCTAGTATATAAAGATTACCCTTAAATGCTTGCAGAAGCATTAAGGACGTAAAGCAAAGTGTTTATGATGCAATTTTGTGTAAGAGTGTTACACAAGTGACAATTGACAATTGAGGTTGCGCATGGTTTCCGACAAAACCATAATCAAAACACATTAAGATGGTTAAGATACCATTGTGGCTATATTAATTAAGAAGTAGATTTTCTAGAATCGTTCTAGGAAATAAAGAACAATGAGAGATATTTATAACGGAAATTGAGTACACTTGCGATCATGAGATGTGCAAGAGGGATGGGTCCCGCACACTGTGAAAACAGTGGGAGCTATTCTTAGGCTAAGAGGGCCTATGTCTTGATTGGATCTCGGCACGTACTCAGAAAGTTTTGTAATACAAATGTATACATTACAAAGGAAAACGAGTATGTAGTAAGGTTGAGTAAGGTACAAGAAATTGATAAAACCTACTAACCAAAGCCTTCTCAAAGGCTAAACATGATGAGTCATGTCATTTCAATTGAATTGAAATGAACAACTACGTACAAGATCAAATTAGATTATAGAACATGAAATAGTAATCGAGCATTGACTATTCATGTGTGATAATCGCATTTGTCGTTCGAGTTTTATTTTAAAACTCTTTTATTATACTTTGTTACATCCAAACGGGTTGTGGAGACAATTGAACCCCGTTAAAGTGAACACGGATTAGCATTGTATTCGCCCATAGTCACTTGTATGAGGTGACGTCTCGAAGTGACTAGAGTGTGATGCGATTGATGGCAAGTTCAAGTGCCATACAGTCATGAGAGATGACTAGTCGATCACATAGGCAGATGTTAGGAACACCTTGTCGGGCCTAATGACCGCTTATAGAGTTCTGGCAAATTTATATAGCCTGGTCGTGGCGAGAGCTGCTATAGTATTCAAATGAGTCGATTCTTTTGACTAAAGACTATTCACCTAAGATGGCTCGGTTTTGATTAACTTTGATTTGTGTTACTACGACCTTCGTAAATGGGGTCAAATGGGCATATTTTGGGTTATGATGGCTGTGGCTAGTTGAAGGGAATGAGTGCGATAGGAATTGTCCATCCCCTTTTCAGGGTTATAACAATATCTCAGGGCCACTCGAGGAGTAATGAACTGTAAATGCGTGGCCACGCTCGGAAGGTATCCAGAGTGGATAAATCCGGTCAATCAGTTATTCTCCAGATCGAGGAAACCATTCTTGATATGATCACTTGCAAGTACGACCTGAAAGACACCTTGCATTGAGTGGGAGATAGTAATAGGACAAGAGAATTGGTGACGCACACTTGTCGAGGAAAAGTGGGAGATTGTTGGGAAATGTGTCCTCAACAATAGTGCGATCACATGATTTAAATATCATTATTAAATCTCATTTTAAGAATACATGTGGGATGTAATTTTTACAGTCAACTGGTCCACACATATCGGTAATGATTGGCTGACTAGAGTTTGACATTTACGTCGTGCGACGGTGGTGATCAGTTGATCCCCTTAGGTCATACCTATAGGGAAATACTCTTAATTGATTATTTAATTAATCGTATACCGATACGAGTTAATTAAATTGCTTAAAATTGACGGATGATTTTGTGAGTATAATTTACGTAACTTGTTGTAAATATGATTAAATGAGATACGGTCTGAGTAATCGAATTGTATCATTGCTCAGATGAAATTATTGTTTAAGGAAACAATTGAATTGAATGAATTATTATAAATACAATTTATTGTGATTTATAAATTGGTAAAATATTTTGGTACAAGTAATTATGAATTACTAAGTCGATTTTTGTATATGACGTATTTTTATCAATACGTTGATTTTTAATATGATAAAAATACATTGCATTGTAACATGTCATGTAACATGTAACATGTGACAAAATTGACAAATGACAAAATATAAAATGGACTCTCCATTTTATAAGTGCCGAAATATTAAGAGGGAGTTAGTGGAAATTGTGTTAATTGTTTAAATATAAACACAATGATGAAAGCTAGCTAGTAGGCATGCCAACCTATGCTTTTGAGAAGAGCAAAAACAAAAAGTATTGGGCATCCTACCTAGCCATTTCGCCAACCATACAAGAAAAGAAAAGGAGCTTTTTCTTTTCAATTTGATTCATTCACACAATGCAATAATTTTCTAGAGTAAGAAAATCTATATGCTCTCTACAATCTTATGAGATTTCTAGAGAAATAAAATCACAAAATTCCTTCTCTCTCAACCGAAATATGTGAGAGTACAAAAACATTTTTGTGTCATATTTTAAGTAAGACTAATTTTAATACTAGATCATATTATATTAGTCTTTAAGATGTATTCCTTGGGTATATGCTTTTGGGAGGGATTCTACACTTGAATCCTTGTTCTTCCATTTGGAAAAGCTCAAGAACAAAAGAGAAGGAGATCTCTTTTGTGCCCATAAAACCGAATCATCCATTGTAAGAATATGATTTCTTCTCCTTTTGTTTATTTGTTTGCATGCATAAAATCCGTATTTAATTTTATGACAAATTAATTTTGACATATATGAGTATGTTAGTATGTATATAGATCTACATTTCCTTCAGTTTATTAGTCATTGTGACTCGTTGTGTGAAGCATTTGTCCATGTTTATTAGTCTTTGTGACTCGTTTTGTGAACCAATTGTCCTTGTTTATTAGTCATTGTTAATCGTTGTGTGAAGCATTTGTCCATGTTTATTAGTCATTGTGACTCGTTGTGTTAATAATTTATCCTTGTTATTTTGACTCGTTGTGTGAACCATTTGTCCTTGTTTATTAGTCATTGGGACTCGTTGTGTGAAGCATTTGTCCATGGTTATTAGTCATTGTGACTCGTTGTATCAACCTTTTGTCCTTGTTATTGTGACTCATTGTGTGAACTAATTTTCCTTGTTCATTAGTTATTGTGACTCGTTGTGTGAAACATTTGTCCATGTTTATTAGTCATTGTGACTCGTTGTGTGAAACAATTGTCCATGTTTATTAGTCATTGTGACTCGTTGTGTGAACCATTTGTCCTTGTTTATTAGTCATTGTTAATCGTTGTGTGAAGCATTTGTCCATGTTTATTAGTCATTTTGACTCGTTGTGTTAATAATTTATCCTTGTTATTGTGACTCGTTGTGTGAACCATTTGTCCTTGTTTATTAGTCATTGTGACTCGTTGTGTGGAGCATTTGTCCATGGTTATTAGTCATTGTGACTCGTTGTATCAACCTTTTGTCCTTGTTATTGTGACTCATTGTGTGAACTAATTTTCCTTGTTCATTAGTTATTGTGACTCGTTGTGTGGAACATTTGTCCATGTTTATTAGTCATTGTGACTCGTTGTGTGAAGCATTTGTCCATCTTTATTAGTCTTTGTGACTCGTTTTGTGAACCAATTGTCCTTGTTTATTAGTCATTGTTAATCGTTGTGTGAAGCATTTGTCCATGTTTATTAGTCATTGTGACTCGTTGTGTTAATAATTTATCCTTGTTATTTTGACTCGTTGTGTGAACCATTTGTCCTTGTTTATTAGTCATTGGGACTCGTTGTGTGAAGCATTTGTCCATGGTTATTAGTCATTGTGACTCGTTGTATCAACCTTTTGTCCTTGTTATTGTGACTCATTGTGTGAACTAATTTTCCTTGTTCATTAGTTATTGTGACTCGTTGTGTGAAACATTTGTCCATGTTTATTAGTCATTGTGACTCGTTGTGTGAAGCATTTGTCCATGTTTATTAGTCTTTGTGACTCGTTTTGTGAACCAATTGTCCATGTTTATTAGTCATTGTGACTCGTTGTGTGAATAATTTATCCTTGTCATTGTGACTCATTGTTTGAACCATTTGTCCTTGTTTATTAGTCATTGTGACTCGTTATGTGAAACATTTGTCCATCTTAATTAGTCATTGTGACTCGTTGTGTGAACCAATTGTCCTTGTTCATTAGTCATTGTGACTCGTTGTGTGAAGCATTTGTCCATGTTTATTAATCATTGTGACTCGTTGTGTGAAGCATTTGTCCATCTTTTTAGTCATTGTGACTCCTTGTGTGAATAATTTATCCTTGTCATTGTGACTCGTTGTGTCAACCAATTGTCTTTTTCTCTTTAGTCATTGTGACTCGT
Source organism: Silene latifolia (assembly GCF_048544455.1). Lineage (NCBI taxonomy): Eukaryota > Viridiplantae > Streptophyta > Magnoliopsida > Caryophyllales > Caryophyllaceae > Silene > Silene latifolia. The sequence continues at coordinate 50,683,372 of NC_133531.1, forward strand.
TGTGTGAACCATTTGTCCTTGTTCATTTGTCACTGTGACTCGTTGTGTGAAACGTTTGTCCTTGTTTATTAGTCATTGTTAGTCGTTGTGACTCGTTGTGTGAAACATTTGTCCATGTTTATTAGTCATTGGGGCTCGTTGTGTGAACCATTTGTCCTTGTTTATTAGTCATTGTGACTAATTTTGTGAACCATTTGTCCTTGTTCATTTGTCATTGTGACTCGTTGTGTGAAACAATTGTCCATGTTTATTAGTCATTGTGACTCGTTGTGTGAACCATTTGTTTTTGTTTATTAGTCATTGTTACTAGTTGTGTGAACCATTTGTTCATGTTTATTATTCATTGTGACTCGTTGTGTGAAACATTTGTCCATGTTTATTAGTCATTGTGACTCGTTGTGTGAAAAAATTGTCCATGTTTATTAGTCATTGTGACTCGTTGTGTGAACCATTTGTCCTTGTTTATTAGTCATTGTTAATCGTTGTGTGAAGCATTTGTCCATGTTTATTAGTCATTTTGACTCGTTGTGTTAATAATTTATCCTTGTTATTGTGACTCGTTGTGTGAACCATTTGTCCTTGTTTATTAGTCATTGTGACTCGTTGTGTGGAGCATTTGTCCATGGTTATTAGTCATTGTGACTCGTTGTATCAACCTTTTGTCCTTGTTATTGTGACTCATTGTGTGAACTAATTTTCCTTGTTCATTAGTTATTGTGACTCGTTGTGTGGAACATTTGTCCATGTTTATTAGTCATTGTGACTCGTTGTGTGAAGCATTTGTCCATGTTTATTAGTCTTTGTGACTCGTTTTGTGAACCAATTGTCCTTGTTTATTAGTCATTGTTAATCGTTGTGTGAAGCATTTGTCCATGTTTATTAGTCATTGTGACTCGTTGTGTTAATAATTTATCCTTGTTATTTTGACTCGTTGTGTGAACCATTTGTCCTTGTTTATTAGTCATTGGGACTCGTTGTGTGAAGCATTTGTCCATGGTTATTAGTCATTGTGACTCGTTGTATCAACCTTTTGTCCTTGTTATTGTGACTCATTGTGTGAACTAATTTTCCTTGTTCATTAGTTATTGTGACTCGTTGTGTGAAACATTTGTCCATGTTTATTAGTCATTGTGACTCGTTGTGTGAAGCATTTGTCCATGTTTATTAGTCTTTGTGACTCGTTTTGTGAACCAATTGTCCTTGTTCATTAGTCATTGTGACTCGTTGTGTGAAGCATTTGTCCATGTTTATTAGTCATTGTGACTCGTTGTGTGAATAATTTATCCTTGTCATTGTGACTTACTGTGTGAACCATTTCTCCTTGTTTAATAGTCATTGTGACTCGTTGTGTGAAACATTTGTCCATCTTAATTAGTCATTGTGACTCGTTGTGTGAACCAATTGTCCTTGTTCATTAGTCATTGTGACTCATTGTGTGAAGCATTTGTCCATGTTTCCTAGTCATTGTGACTCGTTGTGTGAAGCATTTGTCCATCTTTTTAGTCATTGTGACTCTTTGTGTGAATAATTTATCCTTGTCATTGTGACTCGTTGTGTAAACCAATTGTCTTTTTCTCCTTAGTCATTGTGACTCGTTGTGTGAACCATTTGTCCTTGTTCATTTGTCATTGTGACTCGTTGTGTGAAGCATTTGTCCATGTTTATTAGTCATTGTGACTCGTTGTGTGAAACAATTGTCCATGTTTATTAGTCATTGTGACTCGTTGTGTGAACCATTTGTCCTTGTTTATTAGTCATTGTTAATCGTTGCGTGAAACATTTGTCCATGTTTATTAGTCATTTTGACTCGTTGTGTTAATAATCTATCCTTGTTATTGTGACTCGTTGTGTGAACCATTTTTCATTGTTTATTAGTCATTGTGACTCGTTATTTGAAGCATTTGTCCATGGTTATTAGTCATTGTGACTCGTTGTATCAACCTTTTGTCCTTGTTATTGTGACTCATTGTGTGAACTAATTTTCCTTGTTTATTAGTTATTGTGACTCGTTGTGTGAAACATTTGTCCATGTTTATTAGTCATTGTAACTCGTTGTGTGAAGCATTTGTTCATGTTTATTAGTCTTTGTGACTCGTTTTGTGAACCAATTGTCCTTATTCATTAGTCATTGTAACTGTTGTGTGTAGCATTTGTCCATGTTTATTAGTCATTGTGACTCGTTGTTTGAAGCATTTGTCCATGTTTATTAGTCATTGTGACTCGTTGTGTGAATAATTTATCCTTGTCATTGTGACTCATTGTGTGAACCATTTGTCCTCGTTTATTAGTCATTGTGACTCGTTGTGTGAAACATTTGTCCATCTTAATTAGTCATTGTGACTCGTTGTGTGAACCAATTGTCCTTGTTCATTAGTCATTGCGACTCGTTGTGTGAAGAATTTGTCCATGTTTATTAGTCATTGTGACTCGTTGTGTGAAGCATTTGTCCATCTTTTTAGTCATTGTGACTCCTTGTGTAAATAATTTATCCTTGTCATTGTGACTCGTTGTGTCAACCAATTGTCTTTTTCTCCTTAGTCGTTGTGACTCGTTGTGTGAACCATTTGTCCTTGATCATTTGTCATTGTAACTCGTTGTGTGAAACATTTGTCCTTGTTTATTAGTCATTGTGACACGTTGTGTGAAACATTTGTCCATGTTTATTAGTCATTGTGGCTCGTTGTGTGAACCATTTGTCCTTGTTTATTAGTCATTGTTACTCGTTGTGTGAAGCATTTGTCCATGTTTATTAGTCTTTGTGACTCGTTTTGTGAACCAATTGTCCTTGTTCATTAGTCATTGTGACTCGTTGTATGAAGCATTTGTCCATGTTTATTAGTCATTGTGACTCGTTGTGTGAATAATTTATCCTTGTCATTGTGACTTATTGTGTGAACCATTTGTCCTTATTTAATAGTCATTGTGACTCGTTGTGTGAAACATTTGTCCATCTTAATTAGTCATTGTGACTCGTTGTGTGAACCAATTGTCCTTGTTCATTAGTCATTGTGACTCGTTGTGTGAAGCATTTGTCCATGTTTATTAGTCATTGTGACTCGTTGTGTGAAGCATTTGTCCATCTTTTTAGTCATTGTGACTCCTTGTGTGAATAATTTATCCTTGTCATTGTGACTCGTTGTGTAAACCAATTGTCTTCTTCTCCTTAGTCATTGTGACTCGTTGTGTGAACCATTTGTCCTTGTTCATTTGTCATTGTGACTCGTTGTGTGAAGCAATTGTCCATATTTATTAGTCATTGTGACTCGTTGTGTGAAGCAATTGTCCATGTTTATTAGTCATTGTGACTCGTTGTGTGAACCATTTGTCCTTGTTTATTAGTCATTGTTAATCGTTGTGTGAAGCATTTGTCCATGTTTATTAGTCATTTTGACTCGTGTTAATAATCTATCCTTATTATTGTGACTCGTTGTGTGAACCATTTTTCATTGTTTATTAGTCATTGTGACTCGTTATTTGAAGCATTTGTCCATGGTTATTAGTCATTGTGACTCGTTGTATCAACCTTTTGTCCTTGTTATTGTGACTCATTGTGTGATCTAATTTTCCTTGTTTATTAGTTATTGTGACTCATTGTGTGAAACATTTGTCCATGTTTATTAGTCATTGTATCTCGTTGTGTGAAGCATTTGTCCATGTTTATTAGTCTTTGTGACTCGTTTTGTGAACCAATTGTCCTTATTCATTAGTCATTGTAACTGTTGTGTGTAGCATTTGTCCATGTTTATTAGTCATTGTGACTCGTTGTTTGAAGCATTTGTCCATGTTTATTAGTCATTGTGACTCGTTGTGTGAATAATTTATCCTTGTCATTGTGACTCATTGTGTGAACCATTTGTCCTCGTTTATTAGTCATTGTGACTCGTTGTGTGAAACTTTTGTCCATCTTAATTAGTCATTGTGACTCGTTGTGTGAACCAATTGTCCTTGTTTATTAGTCATTGCGACTCGTTGTGTGAAGCATTTGTCCATGTTTATTTGTCATTGTGACTCGTTGTGTGAAGCATTTGTCCATCTTTTTAGTCATTGTGACTCCTTGTGTAAATATATTATCCTTGTCATTGTGACTCGTTGTGTCAACCAATTGTCTTTTTCTCCTTAGTCGTTGTGACTCGTTGTGTGAACCATTTGTCCTTGATCATTTGTCATTGTAACTCGTTGTGTGAAACATTTGTCCTTGTTTATTAGTCATTGTGACACGTTGTGTGAAACATTTGTCCATGTTTATTAGTCATTGTGGCTCGTTGTGTGAACCATTTGTCCTTGTTTATTAGTCATTGTTACTCGTTGTGTGAAGCTTTTGTCCATGTTTATTAGTCTTTGTGACTCGTTTTGTGAACCAATTGTCCTTGTTCATTAGTCATTGTGACTCGTTTTATGAAGCATTTGTCCATGTTTATTAGTCATTGTGACTCGTTGTGTGAATAATTTATCCTTGTCATTGTGACTTATTGTGTGAACCATTTGTCCTTATTTAATAGTCATTGTGACTCGTTGTGTGAAACATTTGTCCATCTTAATTAGTCATTGTGACTCGTTGTGTGAACCAATTTTCCTTGTTCATTAGTCATTGTGACTCGTTGTGTGAAGCATTTGTCCATGTTTATTAGTCATTGTGACTCGTTGTGTGAAGCATTTGTCCATCTTTTTAGTCATTGTGACTCCTTGTGTGAATAATTTATCCTTGTCATTGTGACTCGTTGTGTAAACCAATTGTCTTCTTCTCCTTAGTCATTGTAACTCGTTGTGTGAACCATTTGTCCTTGTTCATTTGTCATTGTGACTCGTTGTGTGAAGCATTTGTCCATGTTTATTAGTCATTGTGACTCGTTGTGTGAAACAATTGTCCATGTTTATTAGTCATTGTGACTCGTTGTGTGAACCATTTGTCCTTGTTTATTAGTCATTGTTAATCGTTGTGTGAAGCATTTGTCCATGTTTATTAGTCATTTTGACTTGTTGTGTTAATAATCTATCCTTGTTATTGTGACTCGTTGTGTGAACCATTTTTCATTGTTTATTAGTCATTGTGACTCGTTATTTGAAGCATTTGTCCATGGTTATTAGTCATTGTGACTCGTTGTATCAACCTTTTGTCCTTGTTATTGTGACTCATTGTGTGAACTAATTTTCCTTGTTTATTAGTTATTGTGACTCGTTGTGTGAAACATTTGTCCATGTTTATTAGTCATTGTAACTCGTTGTGTGAAGCATTTGTCCATGTTTATTACATTAATAATTAATTATGTAAGATAGTTAAACATATGACTTATAAGCATTTGTGGGACAAATGACAAAAGGCAAAAAAAATGGACCAAAATAGGTCCAATATTTCGGCCAAATCAAGAGACAAAAGATGCTCTTTTGTTTTTGTTTATTTTGGTTAGAGTGTGATAGTGACTTGTCATATGAAGCTTTAATCATGCCTATATCTTATACTACTCCACCTAAACTTGACAAGAGAGAAAAACAAAAGAAAAATATTCCCCTATGCATGTAAAGCCACCGGTTTTGGCTCTTACACATAGAGCATTTTTTGTTGCTCAATTTTTCTTGTTGTTCCTTACTTGTTTTCTCTCAAGTTTTTCCTCACATGCAAAATCATAAAACCTCTCTAAAATTACTAATACTCATTATCTATTACTAGAGGTAGTAATACAAGAACAATAGTATTATTAAGGTTATATTTCTACTACATATCTAGTTAATATTAGTAGGAATTTTTGGGATTAATCTTGGGTGCATTTTATTGGAGTGGCTTCTATACTTGGAGTCTTAGGAGGATCATCCATCATATTTAGCTCAAGAACAAGTGAAGGAAGGTGACTTTCATTTGTGCCCATTTGACCGAATTATTGATAGTAAGGAAAATGATTTCTTCTTCTCTTTTAATTTAAGTTTGCATGCATAAGATTTGTAAATTAATTTTATGACTAAATTAATTGAAATATATATGAATATGTAGAGTATAATGAGATATAGATTTCAAACAAGCGGTATCAAGAGCCTTAGGTTGTTTGCATGCAAATCGGTTATAGTTTTTCCGAGTTATACGATTAACATATAAAACTTATAAATTTGTGTTTATTATGATATATCACGAAAACAATCATGCATGTTAAAGTTTCTGATCCTAAAATGTATTTAGGATATTTTGGTTAATTTATGGATTTTTATTGTTCATTTTATATAAATAATGGCATTAAAATGTGATTTTATGATAAAAATGTCATTTTCGGACTAAAATTAGCTAAACTTCGAATTTTCCAGTGGTTTTTTCACATATATTATTTTTAGATGACCTGTAAATTTTCATAATATTTGGAGTTCTTATGCTCGGAATATGGATTTTTCATGATAAAAATCGGATTTAAATGAAAAATAGGTTAATATGAGAAATATTTCGAATCTGGTCATAGATATATAGTATGTTGTCACATGCAATTTTACAATATGTGTTTAAAATAAATAGGCTATAATTAAGTCTTTATGCATGATTTATGAATTTTTGATGAAAAATAGCATAAATAGTGACTTTAATTAGTGTAAATTGCTAAAACATACTTCATGACTAAAGAAAAACGTCACATGTTGCATTTTATCTCTTGTTTCAGATCTAAAATTGAAAAGTTGATAAAAAAATTTTTCTCATGTTTTTATGATTATAATTGATAAATCCGATAAACCGCAACATTGTTTTTCCCGATAAATTTCGAAATTTTTAACCTAAGTTTTATACATTATGAGTGTCATGGTATTTTTCCAGAATGTTCATGAGTTTAAATTTCGAATTTTGAATTTATTTGAAATTTTTGTGATTTATTTGAAGTTTATTGCATTTTATTGTAATTTTGAGTCCATTAATGAACAATTTTAAGAAATATAAGTTAATTATAGTCAAGATGTTAGTGAAGACTATTTTTGAGTCCTAAGTTGGTTAGGGTAATTAAATTTTGCATAAATATGATTTTATGTAATTTATTGTGATTTTAAAAGGTTGAATCACGCAAATCCGTAAAAACCGTTTAATATACGATATTGGCTCCTTAAAGGCGATTTAGCATAAAATTGGGCATGTTCATACATATTATAATGCTGCATTTTATTTATGATTGTCATACTTTTATTTTATGTAATTTTTGAGTTATGTAATTTTACTTAGTATGGACTTAGTTTTTAATTGGTATTACCCGAAATGTATGGGAATATCGATTCTGTTGTAATTATTGTGATCTCGTATCACCGTTTTGTAATTTAATAGATTTATTTTATTTTAATTACAAAATGTATATCAGGAAATTATGTAATTTGTTATGTAATTTATTTATTTATTCCGGAGTTCTTTGAAGACGGTGCCACTCAAGAAGGCGATACATTAAAGACGGTGTTACCTCGAGATGCGTGCCAAAACCGAAGTTCAAGGGACCAATGGAGTTGGTTTCCGAATATGTAATAGTTAATTAGATTCTCTATTTTAGGAAGGCCATACTAGGATTTAATTTATGCTTTGCATTTTATTTATATGTTGCATGCATCGCTAAATCGCCATAACTAAAACATGCATTGTCATTTTAATCGAGTTTATCGACCGTGTCAATTATAATTATCGTAGTTCACCGCTTTAGTTCACTTAAAACGTGATAGATAATAAATTGACATGACCTTAACACTTAAATATTACAATTAATAATATAATATACACTCCACTTTTTGAGTAGTATACTACCATTATATCAACATATAATGGGTCCCATAATTACTAGTTGGTTAAAATGACAACTTCTTGTAACTTTAAATAACTAATTACCTCTACCTCAAAACTTATATAATACCTCAACTAATTTAGTAATTTAACACTTAATTACTAAATTTAATCTTATTTAATCACATTACAATAAGACGCAAAATTTCACTCCCATAATTAAGGAATTAAGTAATTCAGACGCATACAATTAATTAAATATCTATTTGGGCCTCATCCTATAGGTGTGACCTAAAGGGATCAATTGACCACCACCGTCACACGACAGTAATGTCAAACTCTAGTTAGCCAATCATTACCGATTAATGACGGTCGATCATTGATCGTATAAAGAATCATCCTCACGTATTCTTAGTATGAGATTTAATAATGATATTTAAATCATGTGATCGCACTATTGTTGAGGACACATTTCCCAACAATCTCCCACTTGTCCTCGACAAGTGTGCGTCACCAATTCTCTTGTCCTATTACTATCTCCCACTCAATGCAAGGTGTCTTTCGGTCGTACTTGCAAGTGATCATATCGAGAGTGGTTTCCTCGATCTGGAGAATAGCTGATTGACCGGAGTTATCTACCATAGATACCATCCGAGCGTGGCCACGCATTTCGATTCATTACTCCTCGAGTGGCCCCGAGATATTGTTTTAACCCTGACAAGGGGGTGGACAATTCCTATCGCACTTATTCCCTTCGACTAGCCACAGCCATCATAACCCAAAATATGCCCATTTGACCCCATTTACGAAGGTCGTAGTAACACAAATCAAAGTTAATCCAAATCGTGCCACCTTAGGCGAACAGGTCTTTAGTCAAAAGAATCGACTCATTAGAATACTATAGTAGCTCTCGCCACGACCAGGCTATATAAATTTGCCGAACTCTATAAGCGGTCCGCCCGACAAAGTATTCCTAACAGATCGCCCTATGTGATCGACTAGTCATCTCACATGACTGTATGACACTGAACTTGCCATCAATCGTATCACACTCTAGTCACTTCGAGACGTCACCTCATACAAGTGACTATGGGCGAATACTATGTTAATCCGGGTTCACTTTAACGGGGTTCAATATTGTCTCTACAACTCGTTTGGATGTAACAAAGTATAAGGAAAAAGTTTTTAAGGTAAAAACTCGAACGACAAATGCGATTATCACATATGAATAGTCAATGCCTGATTACTATTTCATATTCTATAATCTAATTTGATTTTGAATGTAGTTGTTCATCTCAATTTAATTGAAATGACATGACTCATCATGTTAAGCCTATGAGAAGGCTTTGGTTAGTAGGTTTTATCAACTTCTTGTACCTTACTCAACCTTACTACATACTCGTTTTCCTTTGTAATGTATACATTTGCATTACAAAACTTTCTGAGTACGTGTCGAGATCCAGTCAAGACATAGGCCCTCTAGCTTTAGAATAGCTCCCACTTGTTTTCACGGTGTGCGGGACTCATCCTTCTTGCACATCCCATGATTGCAAGTGTACTCAATTTCCGTTGTAAATATTTCTCATTGTTCTTTATTGCCTAGAACGATTCTAGAAAATCTATTTCTTAAATAACATAGCCACAATGGTATCTTAACCATCCTAATGTGTTTTGATTATGGTTTTGTCGGAAACCATGCGCAATCTCAATTGTCAATTGTCATTTGTGTAACACCCTTACACAAAATTGCATCAAAAACACTTTGCTTTACTTCGTTAATGCTTCTGCAAGCACATATCAGTAATATTTATGGCTTACTTGGTAACTATTACTTAAATTCGATTTTGAAACAATTCATCATACTCAAGGCATATGAAGTGTTATACATCATTTCCTATTTAATTGATTCGGCGGCGGAAGCAAATGGAATCAATCAAATATGTTCAACTTGATTGAACTAGTCATGAATCTTATCAACATAAGACTTCTTATTTGACGCTAATATCATGTGGATTCATCTCCAAAAATCTGGATATTAAGATGTATTATAAAACTCCAAAAGTCTTAAATCATTCCCAATGATCAATATGTCATCCATATATTAGACTAATTAAAATTTCCGTAACTCCCACTAAACTCCATGTATAAACATAAGTTCTCGACTTATTGAGAAAATTTTTATAACATGATCAAAACATTGATCCCAACTCATTAATGTCCTACTCAAGACCCTCTCTTAAGTTTCACATTATCTTAGGATTGCAAGAATCTACAAAACTCAAGACATGTATTGAATACATTCCTTCTAGTTTAAGAAGTGGTTTTAGATTCACTCGCTATATATCTCATAATGATACACAATCCCTAAGAAGATCCAAATAGACTTAAGCATTTCAACTAGTGCAAAACCCTTTGCTACCAATCAAGCTTTGAAATCTCTTTTTATTAGTGCAAAACCCTTTGTCACTAATCAAGCCTTTTATTTCGGATTTTCATGGCTCTAAGCCTTGTATTGAGTTGTGACTTAAACATTCTCATGTAAGTCATATGTTCATTACTTTCTAGAAGTAATCAACTTGAATCAAACGATTTCTTTGTAAGTTACAAGCTATTTACTTTCTTAAAAGTAACACTAATTCATCATCTTCAACAAGTGATGATTTTAACCTCCTAGGTTTTGAAGAAACAACGTTTTACACAAAATGTCTCATGTAGCCAAGAAAGACCAGTTTCTTGCGACATAACATTCTTTGTGGCTCTTTAAATAATTTCTCCCACTCTGTCTTCTAGAAATAAACTTGTATTCTAGAAAGACAGCTTCACGAGCCACAATCCCGTTGTACTCGTGATTATAGTAAGGAAAAATGAGCATTTGTTTCTTTCGAGAACTAACAAGCATGGTATTTTACCATTTCATATCTCATATGAATCGTTTAGATTTAGTGGAAAAACAACTTAGACAAAATGATAAAATCCCCAAAAGGATCAAGTAACTCAAAGTAACTTGATTAAAGTCCAAACCATATCGAATGGAGTTTGAATTCTTTATCCAACCACACATTATCCCATAATGCGTGCTAAGAGAGATTAATTTGTGATACTATATCACTTTTCCTTTGGCTTATATCAAAGTCTTCACTTTGATAATCCCATCACGGCTAAAACGTGATTCTTTGAACTCTTTGAACTTCTTCAAAGATTTCTCTATTTACCTTATTAAGTGAACATATTAGCGTCAACTTAAATCGTTGGTAAAAGAAAAAGATCAACCTATTTTGGATCAATGATTTACAACCTCGATCTCCTTTTCAATCAAAAGGCACGAGACATCTTGCTTTGAATACAAGACACGCATATACCATAAGATCTAATGGTTTCAAGAGTACTCGATAACTCTTTGCGTTCATTATTCCAGAATTTAAGGTTTAATCTTGGGTTACCAATTTGAGTCTTGTATCATCTACATGATATATCATTCTAGGTTGGTTTAGAATATAATCACCTTTGATAATGGGCTAGCCATACATCAAACCATGGTGTATAGGGTCACAAAAGTGAAACCTCTTTTGTATCTTAATAAGTTTATATTCTTATTTAGAGTTTATGCACTTAATAGTCACAATTAAGTACAACTTTAAATCCAAAAACTAGATTGAGTACACAATTACTCTATCTCTCGACATTTTTTGATGCTAGTCGTCATATTCTAATCATCCTATGTATCAAATGCAATGATGAAAACCACCACCAGTTTCTAATATTGACGAAGTAGTGCTAGCAAAATTTATGTCAATCAAATAAACATTTAAAGAAGAAGGTCCCATTAGATGTTCCACAACTAACTTGTTGATTCTTCAATAATTTGGGGTAGTTTCCTTTCTAGCGTCCAACAATTAAGACAATGGAAACTTTATCGGTCGGGATTGATAGGTTTAGTATTGTTATTCTTTAATAACGTTACTTTTAACATTACCTTGTATCAATTCCATTCTAATTTTACTTCTTTAAAACCTTATCCTTTTTTTAACGGTTTAAGAGAATGCTCCCACTCATTTCAATGAGTCTTTGCTTTGAGAAGCAAAATTATATTCATGAAGACTACTCTTCATTCGTTTGTTTAGTCTTAAAACTTTCATGGAAGTGGTTGCGGTATTTTGGTCTATTATGATTTCCAACAAATCTAGTCACCAAAATGATTTAAGGTTTCAAAATACTTAACTCAATTAAGCACATGAGAAACCATTCATTGTAAGTAGACATGTTAGTCAAAAATCAAAAACCCTTTTGATCACGAATAAATTTTATCTATATACTCTTCATAAGAGATCCTTACAATGGATAATTACGAGTTTTTTAGAAGAAAATTCAAATTTTTGTCTTTCGTTACGGTGTTTTTAATGGAGATTTGAACTGAAATCGAAATGATATCGTATATAAATTGAGGTAAAGAAATAGAACAATGTGATAACGGAATAATGAAAACAAAACATTTATCGTTATAATAATACTTGTAAATAATTTCACAAGATATGAGCATTTATGTAGTGACCTCTACCCAACTACAATAAATGATTCCAAGATCCAAATTCATATTAACTTGGGCACGGTAGGGCCGATTCATCCCTTATCAATATAACTCGGTGGATTAACGCTTCAATCGATTCTACTTTTAGAACTCTTGGTCGATAAAATTACATTAATATTTATCTTTAGCCCGGAACACATGCGACTACGGTCACGAATACTTCCGTTGAGCTCAATCCAAATTTCGAATAAATGTGTCCATGATCCAAATCCACATCAACTTGGGCACGGTAGGGCCGATTCATCCCTTATCAACATGAATTCGGTGGATAGACATTTATCACCCACTTCCCCTACGTAACAAGGTTTGTACCCCGTTAGGGCCGAGTGCACTCCCTCACGAAATAGGTTTTCATGGTTTCTACTTTTTGGTAAGGCTAAGTCTCAATTGTTTATTTTTAATAATTAATTATGTAAGATAGTTAAACATATGACTTATAAGCATTTGTGGGACAAATGACAAAAGGCAAAAAAAATGGACCAAAATAGGTCCAATATTTCGGCCAAATCAAGAGACAAAAGATGCTCTTTTGTTTTTGTTTATTTTGGTTAGAGTGTGATAGTGACTTGTCATATGAAGCTTTAATCATGCCTATATCTTATACTACTCCACCTAAACTTGACAAGAGAGAAAAACAAAAGAAAAATATTCCCCTATGCATGTAAAGCCACCGGTTTTGGCTCTTACACATAGAGCATTTTTTGTTGCTCAATTTTTCTTGTTGTTCCTTACTTGTTTTCTCTCAAGTTTTTCCTCACATGCAAAATCATAAAACCTCTCTAAAATTACTAATACTCATTATCTATTACTAGAGGTAGTAATACAAGAACATTAGTATTATTAAGGTTATATTTCTACTACATATCTAGTTAATATTAGTAGGAATTTTTGGGATTAATCTTGAGTGCAATTTATTGGAGTGGCTTCTATACTTGGAGTCTTAGGAGGATCATCCATCATATTTAGCTCAAGAACAAGGGAAGGAAGGTGACTTTCATTTGTGCCCATTTGACCGAATTATTGATAGTAAGGAAAATGATTTCTTCTCTTTTAATTTAAGTTTGCATCCATAAGATTTGTAAATTAATTTTATGATTAAATTAATTGAAACATATTTGAATATGTAGAGTATAATGAGATATAGATTTCTAACAGTGTGAACCATTTGTCCTTGTTTATTAATCATTGTTACTCGTTGTGTGAAGCATTTGTCCATGGTAATTTGTCATTGTGACTCGTTGTGTTAATAATTTATCCTTGTTATTGTGACTCGTTGTGTCAACCAATTGTCCTTGTTCATTAGTCATTGTGACTCGTTGTGTGAACCATTTGTCCTTCTTTATTAGTCATTGTGACTCATTGTCTGAACCATTTGTCCTTGTTCATTTGTCATTGTGACTCGTTGTGTGAAGCATTTGTCCATGTTTATTAGTCATTGTGACTCGTTGTGTGAAACAATTGTCCATGTTCATTAGTCATTGTGACTCGTTGTGTGAACCATTTGTCCTTGTTTATTAGTCATTGTTAATCGTTGTGTGAAGCATTTGTCCATGGTAATTTGTCATTGTGACTCGTTGTGTTAATAATTTATCCTTGTTATTGTGACTCGTTGTGTCAACCAATTGTCCTTGTTCATTAGTCATTGTGACTCGTTGTGTGAACCATTTGTCCTTCTTTATTAGTCATTGTGACTCATTGTCTGAACCATTTGTCCTTGTTCATTTGTCATTGTGACTCGTTGTGTGAAGCATTTGTCCATGTTTATTAGTCATTGTGACTCGTTGTGTGAAACAATTGTCCATGTTCATTAGTCATTGTGACTCGTTGTGTGAACCATTTGTCCTTGTTTATTAGTCATTGTTAATCGTTGTGTGAAGCATTTGTCCATGTTTATTAGTCATTGTGACTCGTTGTGTTAATAATTTAACCTTGTTATTGTGACTCGTTGTGTGAACCATTTGACCATGGTTATTAGTCATCGTGACTCGTTGTATCAACCTTTTGTCCTTGTTATTGTGACTCATTGTGTGAACGAATTTTCCTTGTTCATTAGTTATTGTGACTCATTGTGTGAAACATTTGTCCATATTTATTAGTCATTGTGCAGCAGGAGCCACAGACCAGGGCACCCCACAAATGCAAGCAGGCCAAAACAACACCACACTCATTCCAGGAAGCAACCAAACTGGGCTAAGTTTAGAGGCTAATAGGTACGAGTACAAGCCCAACCACCAGCTGCCACCATGGCCAGCTGGTTGGTCACTAAACTAGGCTCAGAAAAGTCCTAGGGGTCCAAGGGAAAATCACAATGCAAGTCCTAGAAAACCAAGTCGAGAATCTGCAAACAAATGACAAACAACAAAAGCAAACTTTCCATTTCTCGGCTAAACCATGAGGAAAAAGCACACAAAGAACTTTTGGTTTGTCTTCCCATATACCAGATACAACCTAGAGCCAATTTTAATGCCAAGGACTCAATCATTTCGTCCTCAAGTGCCTATATTCAACAGAAAAGCCAAGCAATGCAAAGAAAGGACCACAACTCGTCTTTGTCACTGCATTTCTCTTTTGTTTTCATTCCGTTTACAATTAAGAGCTTTTAAACCGTTGTAATATTGTACTTGGACTCTTACCAGCATGTGAGGAGGGATCCTGACCCTTGGATGTAGTTTTCTTTCAAGTTTGTAACCTAAAAAGGCCTATATAAGGACCTCAACTCGGATGTTGTAACACGGTGATTTATGAATGAAACACGAGAATTCTCTCAAATTTAAACCTCTTAATCTTGTGCTTAGTCTGTAGATTAGAGTCAGGCTTGATAATAACCTGTGCTTAGACTGTGGTTATTGATTAAGTACTTGTTAGTAGAGTATAAACTTTCTGTCTTTGAGACCGTGGTTAGTTTAGCTTTTTGTTTGTTTGATTGAGTCTTTCTGTGTTAATCTGTGGAATCTCTTAACTCTAACACCCCAAATTGTTAGCTTAATTCCCTGTGAGAATTCTGTGGGTTTTATAGTTGATAATTATATCCAAAGTTCCCTCCTTTCAGCCAAATCCCGTAACTGTCTCAATTACAGTCCTTTGTGTCATCGGTCAGTTCAGTTGAGTCTTAAAAATACTTTGAGTCCTCTAAAAATCCTGGAAATTTACTCAGAGTTAGTTCTCACATCAAAGTAATTTACTGCCAAGTTTCATGATTTTAGGAGGTCAATTCATAATTTTATTAAATAGCACAAGTTTATTGCATTCCTGAGAACTTGTCTTGTTTGTTTGTTGTTTTTGTCTAAACCCTTGGACATTACACTGCAAATTGGTATATCAGAGCAAGGTTTTAACACGATTCCATCTTGTGTTAGTCTTGGGAAGGAAAGTGAGTTCATTTTTACCCTAACTACAACAAAACTACAAAAATAACCCATGAGTGAAGAGAGATTTACGGTATTGAGACCGGGGTGGATCGGATAGCGGGAAGAATCAATGAACTGGTAAATATTGTCAACACTCTTGCGGAAGGAGTTCCTAACAGGCCACCCTACAGAGGCAGAGGCAGGGGTAGAGACTTTGTTGGAGCGGGGAAGAGGACAACCACACCACCAGGAATATGGAGAAGACATGTCAGATACTGATGAATCTATGGCAGAGGGCATCTACATGGAAAGAGACAAAGATATAAAGGTAGAAATTCCTGATTTCCATGGTAGTTTAAACCCTGAAGATTTGTTAGACTGGATTAGAACTGTTGAGAGAGTCTTTGAATTTAAGGGATATACTGACAGGAAAGCTTTCAAAGTTTCTATCCTTAAATTCAAAGGTTATGCCTCACTTTGGTATGAAACCCTGAAAAGCCAGAGAATGAGAGAAGGCAAGGAACCCATTAAATCTTGGCTAAAACTTAAAAAGAAATTGAAGGATAAGTTTATAGCTAAAGATTACACACAGGATATGTTTATCAAGTTAACCCAACTGAAACAAGACCAACAATCTGTTGAGTCTTATCTTAGGAGCTTTGAACAACTTACCCTGCAATGTGAGATTACTGAAAAGCCTGAACAGAAAATTGCTAGGTTTGTTGAGGGCTTAGATCCTAAGATTGCTATAAGAGTCAGAATGCAACAAGTCTGGTCCTTTGATGAGGCAGTCAACCTTGCATTGAGGATTGAAAAGATGGGAAAAGCCAAGGTCACTGCTTCCAAACCCCTTACCAGATCCACTTTCAAACCTTTTTCTGGGGTTAGGATTGGAGAAACTCCAAAACTTGCAACCCAACCAACACCAGACAAGGGGAAGAGTCATGTGAATCCTAGAACCAACACACCTGTGACTGATGGGAAAATTAAATGCTTCCAGTGCCAAGGGTATGGCCATTTTAGGAAGGACTGTCCTTCTAAGAGAACCTTAACAGCAATGGAAGTAGAACAGTGGGAGAGGGAAGGTTTGGTTCAGTATGAGGAAGATGAGACCCTGATAATGGAGGAAGTGGAGACTGAAGGAGAACCAGAACAAGATGCAGTTGTGGCCCCCCCTGATACAGGTCACAACTTAGTCTTGTGGAGGGTTATGCATTCCCAACACTCACCCTCGGAAAGCCGATCAAAGATCCACGATATTCGGAACCAGATGCACGGATCCAGGGGAGGGTTTGTAACCTAATCATAGATGGGGAAGTTGTACAAATGTGGCATCAAATGCCATGGTTAGTAAACTCAACCCGACAACTCAAGAACACCCAAACCCTTACAAGTTGAGATGGTTGAACAAGGGAGCAGAAGTGAGGGTGGACAAACAATGCTTGGTTCCATTTTCTATTGGGAAGGTGTATAAAGATGAAGTCTTGTGTGATATTGTCCCAATGGATGCCTGCCACCTACTCCTGGGAAGGCCATGGGAGTATGACAGGAATACCACTCACCATGGGAAAGATAACATCTATAGTTTCAAACATGAAGGCAAGAAGGTCACCCTGACCCCATTACCACCCAACCAGAGAAACTATGGAGGTCCAAGTATGCCAGAGGAGAACAATGGTGTGCTATTTCTTTCTGAAGCAGCCATGATCAAAGAAATGAAGCAAGAACAACCTGTCTGGGTGTTACTATCCAAAGAAGTAAGCAAGGAAGGAATCCCTGAGATACCTGCTGAAGTTAGACCATTAATTCAGAGGTATAAGGAAGTGTTTCCAAGAGAGCTGCCTAGTGGGTTGCCACCATTGAGAGGCATTGAGCACCACATAGACCTTGTTCCAGGCTCAGTGCTTCCCAACAGGCCAGCTTATAGAAGTGATCCGGCTGCTACCAAAGAATTGCAAAGCCAAATTGAGGAACTTATGAGCAAAGGATTTGTCAGGGAATCTCTCAGTCCTTGTGCAGTCCCTGCTCTACTTGTTCCAAAGAAAGATGGAACATGGAGGATGTGTACTGACAGCAGAGCCATTAACAACATCACTGTCAAGTACAGGTTCCCAATACCAAGGTTGGATGACATGTTAGATGAGCTCAGTGGTGCCATGATATTTTCTAAGATTGATCTCAGGCAAGGGTACCATCAAGTCAGGATAAGGGAAGGAGATGAGTGGAAGGCGCCTTCAAACTAAACATGGACTATATGAGTGGCTTGTGATGCCATTTGGTCTTTCTAATGCACCAAGCACCTTTATGAGACTGATGACTGAGGTGCTAAGGCCATGTTTAGGCAAATTTGCAGTGGTCTACTTTGATGATATCTTGGTTTACAAAGCAGAGTGAAAAAGAACACCGAAACATCTTGAAAGCGTGTTCGGGATCCTCAAAGAACAGAAACTATTTGGCAAACTAGGAAAATGCACTTTTATGGTTAAAGAAGTGGCATTCCTAGGGTACATTGTCTCTGGGAGAGGGATTACAGTTGATCAGGACAAAGTTGCAGCCATTCAGTCATGGCCAACTCCTAAAACCATCACTGAGGTAAGGGGGTTCCATGGATTGGCTTCCTTTTATAGGAGATTTATCAAGAACTTCAGTTCAGTTGTTGCTCCAATTACTGAGTGTATGAAGAAAGGAGAGTTCCACTGGACTGAGAGTGCTCAACAGTCCTTTGAGAGGATTAAGAAGTTGATGTGTGAGACCCCTATCCCGAAATTGCGGACTTTGATCAACTCTTTGAAGTAGAGTGTGATGCCAGTGGGGTAGGCATTGGTGCAGTCCTGATCCAAGCTCGAAACCCGTAGCTTACTTGGTGAGAAACTGAATGGAGCTAAATTAAAGTATTCTACCTATGACAAAGAATTTTATGCAATTATCAGGGCAGTCATGCATTGGAGTCACTACTTGAAGCCAAAGCCATTTGTGTTACACTCTGATCATGAAGCTTTGAAATATATCAATGGTCAACACAAATTGAGTCACAGACATGCTAAATGGGTGGAGTACTTGCAATCATTCACCTTTTCCAGCAAGTATAAAGAAGGAAAACAAAATGTAGTGGCAGATGCACTATCAAGGAGGCACTCCTTACTGTCAACTATGGGAACCAGGGTCCTTGGTTTTGAGTTCATGAAAGAGATGTACAAGGAAGACCCTGACTTCTCTGAGGAGTGGGTCACACAGTTTGAAGGGCATAGGGTTCCAGGGAACATATACTTGCTGCAAGATGGGTTTCTATTCCAAGGGAACAAGCTCTGTGTTCCAAGGGGTTCATACAGGGACCTCCTAATCAGGGAAGTCCATTCAGGAGGTTTGGGAGGGCATTTTGGTGTTCAGAAAACAATGGACATACTACAGGAGCAGTTCCATTGGCCAAAAATGATGGGGGATGTCCAAAATGTTCTCAGAAGATGTTCAGTGTGTCAAATGGCTAAGAGTTCCTTCCAAACTGGCCCATATATCCCATTACCAGTACCAAGTAAGCCATGGGAGGATGTGAGCATGGATTTTATTGTTGCATTACCAAGGACACAGAGAGGAAAGGATTCAATCATGGTTGTTGTTGTTGGGTTCGATAAGATGGCCCATTTTATAGCTTGCAAGAAAACGAGAAGATGCCGCCAGTGTTCTTTGAGCTATACCTAAAAGAAATTGTAAGGCTTCATGGAGTTCCAAAGACAATTGTCTCAGATAGAGATACAAAGTTCATGAGTTACTTTTGGAAAACTCTATGGAAGCTGCTCAAGACAAGATCGTTGTTCAAGACTTCTCACCACCCCCAAACAGATGGCCAAACTGAGGTCACCAACAAAACCTTGGGTAGGATTCTGAGATGTCTTGTAAGCAAGAGTCTAAAAGATTGGGACATCAAGTTAGCAGCAGCAGAATTTGCCTTCAACAGATCACCATCAACTGCTACTGGTCATAGTCCTTTTGAGGTTGTCTATGGGATTAATCCACTAATGCCTGTAGACTTGTCATCTGTACCAAGAAAAGAGATGAATCATGATGCTAAGGCCAGGGCAGAACAGCTGCTGAAACTCCATGACACTGTGAAAAGGGAAATTGAGAAGACCAATGAGAAGTACATGAAACAGTCCAAGGTACATCAGAAAAAGAAAGAATTTGTTCCAGGGGATTTGGTCTGGGTTCACTTAAGAAAGGAGAGATTTCCAGCAAGAAGAAAGAACAAGTTAATGCCAAGAGCTGATGGCCCCTTTGAAGTTCTTGAGAGGATTGGTCCAAATGCCTACAAAGTGGATCTGCCAGAAGAGTATGAGGTGCATGGCACTTTTAATGTAGGTGACCTAAGTCCCTATTATGAGGATGCTTGAGGGGAGGAGTCATCAGGCTTGAGGACAAGCCCTGTTCAACCAGGGAGGTTGCGGCGGGAGCCACAGACCAGGGCACCCCACAAATGCAAGGTGCCAAAACAACACCACACTCATTCCAGGAAGCAACCAAACTGGGCTAAGTTTAGAGGCTAATAGGTACGAGTACAAGCCCAACCACCAGCTACCACCATGGCCAGCTGGTTGGTCACTAAACTAGGCTCAGAAAAGTCCTAGGGGTCCAAGGGAAAATCACAATGCAAGTCCTAGAAAACCAAGTTGGACATCTCTGAAAGAAATGACAAACAACAAAAGCAAACTTTCCATTTCTGGCTAAACCATGAGGAAAAAGCACACAAAGAACTTTTGGTTTGTCTTCCCATATACCAGATACAACCTAGAGCCAATTTTAATGCCAAGGACTCAATCATTTCGTCCTCAAGTGCCTACATTCAACAGAAAAGCCAGCAATGCAAAGAAAGGACCACAACTGTCACCTTTGTCACTGCATTTCTCTTTTGTTTTCATTCCAGTTTACAATTAAGAGCTTTTAAACCGTTGTAATATTGTACTTGGACTCTTACCAGCATGTGAGGAGGGATCCTGACCCTTGGATGTAGTTTTCTTTCAAGTTTGTAACCTAAAAAGGCCTATATAAGGACCTCAACTCGATCGTTGTAACATGGGTGATTTATGAATGAAACCTGAGAATTCTCTCAAATTTAAACCTCTTAATCTTGTGCTTAGTCTGTAGATTAGAGTCAGGCTTGATAATAACCTGTGCTTAGACTGTGGTTATTGATTAAGTACTTGTTAGTAGAGTATAAACTTTCTGTCTTTGAGACCTGTGGTTAGTTTAGCTTTCTTGTTTGTTTCGATTGAGTCTTTCTGTGTTAATCTGTGGAATCTCTTAACTCTAACACCCCAAATTGTTAGCTTAATTCCCTGTGCGAATTCTGTGGGTTTTATAGTTGATAATTATATCCAAAGTTCCCTCCTTTCAGCCAAATCCCAGAACTGTCTCAATTACAGTCCTTTGTGTGTCGGTCGATTCGATTGAGTCTTAAAAATACTTAGAGTCCTCTAAAAATCCTGGAAATTTACTCAGAGTTAGTTCTCACATCAAAGTAATTTACTGCCAAGTTTCATGATTTTAGGAGGTCAATTCATAATTTTATTAAATAGCACAAGTTTATTGCATTCCTGAGAACTTGTCTTGTTTGTTTGTTGTTTTTGCCTAAACCCTTGGACATTACACTGCACATTGTGACTGTTGTGTGAAGCATTTGTCCATGTTTATTAGTCATTGTGACTCGTTGTGTGAAACAATTGTCCATGTTCATTAGTCATTGTGACTCGTTGTGTGAACCATTTGTCCTTGTTTATTAGTCATTGTGACTCGTTGTGTGAATCATTTGTCCATCTTTTTAGTCATTGTGACTCCTTTTGTGAATAATTTATCCTTGTTATTGTGACTCGTTGTGTAAACCAATTGTCTTTTTCTCCTTAGTCATTGTGACTCGTTGTGTGAACCATTTGTCCTTGTTCATTTGTCATTGTGACTCGTTGTGTAAGCATTTGTCCATGTTTATTAGTCATTGTGACTCGTTGTGTGAAACAATTGTCCATGTTTATTAGTCATTGTGACTCGTTGTGTGAACCATTTATCCTTGTTTATTAGTCATTGTTAATCGTTGTGTGAAGCATTTGTCCATGTTTATTAGTCATTTTGACTCATTGTGTTAATAATTTATCTTTGTTATTGTGACTCGTTGTGTGAACCATTTGTCCTTGTTTATTAGTCATTGTGACTCGTTGTCTGAAGTATTGTCCATGGTTATTAGTCATTGTGACTCGTTGTATCAACCTTTTGTCCTTGTTATTGTGACTCATTGTGAGAACTAATTTTCCTTGTTCATTAGTTTTTGTGACTCGTTGTGTGAAACATTTGTCCATATTTATCAGTCATTGTAACTCGTTGTGTGAAGTATTTGTCCATGTTTATTAGTCTTTGTGACTCGTTTTGTGAACCAATTGTCCTTGTTCATTAGTCATTGTGGTTGTTGTGTGAACCATTTGTCCATGTTTATTAGTCATTGTGACTCGTTGTTTTAAGCATTTGTCCATGTTTATTAGTCATTGTGACTCGTTGTGTGAATAATTTATCCTTGTCATTGTGACTCATTGTGTGAACCATTTGTCCTTGTTTATTAGTCATTGTGACTCGTTGTGTGAAACATTTGTCCATCTTAATTAGTCATTGTGACTCCTCGTGTGAACCAATTGTCCTTGTTCATTAGTCATTGTGACTCATTCTGTGAAGCATTTGTCCATGTTTATTAGTCATTGTGACTCGTTGTGTGAAGCATTTGTCCATCTTTTTAGTCATTGTGACTCCTTATGTAAATAATTTATCCTTGTCATTGTGACTCGTTGTGTCAACCTATTGTCTTTTTCTCCTTAGTCATTGTGACTCGTAGTGTGAACCATTTGTCCATGATCGTTTGTCATTGTGACTCGTTGTGTGAAACATTTGTCCTTGTTTATTAGTCATTGTTAGTCATTGTGACTCGTTGTGTGAAACATTTGTCCATGTTTATTAGTCATTGTGTCTCGTTGTGTGAACCATTTGTCCTTGTTTATTAGTCACTGTTACTCGTTGTGTGAACCATTTGTCCTTGTTTATTAGTCATTGTTACTCGTTGCGTGAAGCATTTGTCCATGGTAATTTGTCATTGTGACTCGTTGTGTTAATAATTTATCCTTGTTATTGTGACTCGTTGTGTCAACCAATTGTCCTTGTTCATTAGTCATTGTGACTCGTTGTGTGAACCATTTGTCCTTGTTTATTAGTCATTGTGACTCATTGTTTGTACCAATTGTCCTTGTTCATTAGCCATTGTGACTCGTTGTGTGAAGCATTTGTCCATGTTTATTAGTCATTGTGACTCGTTGTGTGAATCATTTGTCCATCTTTTTAGTCATTGTGAGTCCTTTTGTGAATAATTTATCCTTGTCATTGTGACTCGTTGTGTAAACCAATTGTCTTTTTCTCCTTAGTCATTGTGACTCGTTGTGTGAACCATTTGTCCTTGTTCATTTGTCATTGTGACTCGTTGTGTAAGCATTTGTCCATGTTTATTAGTCATTGTGACTCGTATGAAACAATTGTCCATGTTTATTAGTCATTGTGACTCGTTGTGTGAACCATTTGTCCTTGTTTATTAGTCATTGTTAATCGTTGTGTGAAGCATTTGTCCATGTTTATTAGTCATTGTGACTCGTTGTGTTAATAATTTATCCTTGTTATTGTGACTCGTTGTGTGAACCATTTGTCCTTGTTTATTAGTCATTGTGACTCGTTGTGTGAAGAATTTGTCCATGGTTATTAGTCATTGTGACTCGTTGTATCAACCTTTTGTCCTTGTTATTGTGACTCATTGTGTGAACTAATTTTCCTTGTTCATTAGTTTTTGTGACTCGTTGTGTGAAACATTTGTCCATGTTTATCAGTCATTGTAACTCGTTGTGTGAAGTATTTGTCCATGTTTATTAGTCTTTGTGACTCGTTTTGTGAACCAATTGTCCTTGTTCATTAGTCATTGTGGTTGTTGTGTGAAGCATTTGTCCATGTTTATTAGTCATTGTGACTCGTTGTTTTAAGCTTTTGTCCATGTTTATTAGTCATTGTGACTCGTTGTGTGAATAATTTATCCTTGTCATTGTGACTCATTGTGTGAACCATTTGTCCTTGTTTATTAGTCATTGTGACTCGTTGTGTGAAACATTTGTCCATCTTAATTAGTCATTGTGACACCTCGTGTGAACCAATTGTCCTTGTTCATTAGTCATTGTGACTCGTTCTGTGAAGCATTTGTCCATGTTTATTAGTCATTGTGACTCGTAGTGTGAACCTTTTGTCTATGATCGTTTGTCATTGTGACTCGTTGTGTGAAACATTTGTCCTTGTTTATTAGTCATTGTTAGTCATTGTGACTCGTTGTGTGAGACATTTGTCCATGTTTATTAGTCATTGTGGCTCGTTGTGTGAACCATTTGTCCTTGTTTATTAGTCACTGTTACTCGTTGTGTGAACCATTTGTCCTTGTTTATTAGTCATTGTTACTCGTTGTGTGAAGCATTTGTCCATGGTAATTTGTCATTGTGACTCGTTGTGTTAATAATTTATCCTTGTTATTGTGACTCGTTGTGTCAACCAATTGTCCTTGTTCATTAGTCACTGTGACTCGTTGTGTGAACCATTTGTCCTTGTTTATTAGTCATTGTTAATCGTTGTGTGAAGCATTTGTCCATGTTTATTAGTCATTTTGACTCGTTGTGTTAATAATTTATCCTTGTTATTGTGACTCGTTGTGTGAACCATTTGTCCTTGTTTATTAGTCATTGTGACTCGTTGTGTGAAGAATTTGTCCATGGTTATTAGTCATTGTGACTCGTTGTATCAACCTTTTGTCCTTGTTATTGTGACTCATTGTGTGAACTAATTTTCCTTGTTCATTAGTTTTTGTGACTCGTTGTGTGAAACATTTGTCCATGTTTATCAGTCATTGTAACTCGTTGTGTGAAGTATTTGTCCATGTTTATTAGTCTTTGTGACTCGTTTTGTGAACCAATTGTCCTTGTTCATTAGTCATTGTGGTTGTTGTGTGAAGCATTTGTCCATGTTTATTAGTCATTGTGACTCGTTGTTTTAAGCATTTGTCCATGTTTATTAGTCATTGTGACTCGTTGTGTGAATAATTTATCCTTGTCATTGTGACTCATTGTGTGAACCATTTGTCCTTGTTTATTAGTCATTGTGACTCGTTGTGTGAAACATTTGTCCATCTTAATTAGTCATTGTGACTCCTCGTGTGAACCAATTGTCCTTGTTCATTAGTCATTGTGACTCGTTCTGTGAAGCATTTGTCCATGTTTATTAGTCATTGTGACTCGTAGTGTGAACCATTTGTCTATGATCGTTTGTCATTGTGACTCGTTGTGTGAAACATTTGTCCTTGTTTATTAGTCATTGTTAGTCATTGTGACTCGTTGTGTGAAACATTTGTCCATGTTTATTAGTCATTGTGGCTCGTTCTGTGAACCATTTGTCCTTGTTTATTAGTCACTGTTACTCGTTGTGTGATCCATTTGTCCTTGTTTATTAGTCATTGTTACTCGTTGTGTGAAGCATTTGTCCATGGTAATTTGTCATTGTGACTCGTTGTGTTAATAATTTATCCTTGTTATTGTGAATCGTTGTGTCAACCAATTGTCCTTGTTCATTAGTCACTGTGACTCGTTGTGTGAACCATTTGTCGTTGTTTATTAGTCATTGTGACTCATTGTTTGAACCATTTGTCCTTGTTCATTTGTCATTGTGACTCGTTGTGTGAAGCATTTGTCCATGTTTATTAGTCATTGTGACTCATTGTGTGAAACAATTGTCCATGTTCATTAGTCATTGTGACTCGTTGTGTGAACCATTTGTCCTTGTTTATTAGTCATTGTTAATCGTTGTGTGAAGCATTTGTCCATGTTTATTAGTCATTGTGACACGTTGTGTTAATAATTTAACCTTGTTATTGTGACTCGTTGTGTGAACAACTTGACCATGGTTATTAGTCATTGTGACTCGTTGTATCAACCTTTTGTCCTTGTTATTGTGACTCATTGTGTGAACTATATTTCCTTGTTCATTAGTTATTGTGACTCGTTGTGTGAAACATTTGTCCATGTTTATTAGTCATTGTGAGTGTTGTGTGAAGCATTTGTCCATGTTTATTAGTCATTGTGACTCGTTGTATGAAGCAGTTGTCCATGTTTATTAGTCATTGTGACTCGTTGTGTGAATAATTTATCCTTGTCATTGTGACTTATTGTGTGAACCATTTGTCCTTGTTTAATAGTCATTGTGACTCGTTGTGTGAAACATTTGTCCATCTTAATTAGTCATTGTGACTCGTTGTGTGAACCCATTGTCCTTGTTCATTAGTCATTGTGACTCGTTGTGTGAAGCATTTGTCCATGTTTATTAGTCATTGTAACTCGTTGTGTGAATCATTTGTCCATCTTTTTAGTCATTGTGACTCCTTGTGTGAATAATTTATCCTTGTCATTGTGACTCGTTGTGTAAACCAATTGTCTTTTTCTCCTTAGTCATTGTGACTCGTTGTGTGAACCATTTGTCCTTGTTCATTTGTCATTGTGACTCGTAGTGTGAAGCATTTGTCCATGTTTATTAGTCATCGTGACTCGTTGTGTGAAACAATTGTCCATGTTTATTAGTCATTGTGACTGGTTGTGTGAACCATTTATCCTTGTTTATTAGTCATTGTTAATTTTGTGTGAAGCATTTGTCCATGTTTATTAGTCATTTTGACTTGTTGTGTTAATAATTTATCCTTGTTATTGTGACTCGTTGTGTGAACCATTTGTCCTTGTTTATTAGTCATTGTGACTCGTTGTGTGAAGCATTTGTCCATGGTTATTAGTCATTGTGACTCGTTGTATCAACCTTTTGTCCTTGTTATTGTGACTCATTGTGTGAACTAATTTTCCTTGTTCATTAGTTTTTATGACTCGTTGTGTGAAACATTTGTCCATGTTTATCAGTCATTGTAACTCGTTGTGTGAAGCATTTGTCCATGTTTTTAGTCTTTGTGACTCGTTTTGTGAACCAATTGTCCTTGTTCATTAGTCATTGTGACTGTTGTGTGAAGCATTTGTCCATGTTTATTAGTCATTGTGACTCGTTGTTTTAAGCATTTGTCCATGTTTATTAGTCATTGTGACTCGTTGTGTGAATAATTTATCCTTGTCATTGTGACTCATTGTGTGAACCATTTGTCCTTGTTTATTAGTCATTGTGACTCGTTGTGTGAAACATTTGTCCATCTTAATTAGTCATTGTGACTCCTCGTGTGAACCAATTGTCCTTGTTCATTAGTCATTGTGACTCGTTCTGTGAAGCATTTGACCATGTTTATTAGTCATTGTGACTCGTTGTGTGAAGCATTTGTCCATCTTTTTAGTCATTGTGACTCCTTGTGTAAATAATTTATCCTTGTCATTGTGACTCGTTGTGTCAACCAATTGTCTTTTTCTCCTTAGTCATTGTGACTCGTAGTGTGAACCATTTGTCCATGTTCGTTTGTCATTGTGACTCGTTGTGTGAAACATTTGTCCTTGTTTATTAGTCATTGTTAGTCATTGTGACTCGTTGTGTGAAACATTTGTCCATGTTTATTAGTCATTGTGGCTCGTTGTGTGAACCATTTGTCCTTGTTTATTTGTCATTGTGACTCATTGTGTGAACTAATTTTCCTTGTTCATTAGTTATTGTGACTCGTTGTGTGAAACATTTGTCCATGTTTATTAGTCATTGTAACTCGTTGTGTGAAGCATTTGTCCATGTTTATTAGTCTTTGTGACTCGTTTTGTGAACCAATTGTCCTTGTTCATTAGTCATTGTGACTGTTGTGTGAAGCATTTGTCCATGTTTATTAGTCATTGTGACTCGTTGTTTGAAGCATTTGTCCATGTTTATTAGTCATTGTGAATCCTTGTGTAAATAATTTATCCTTGTCATTGTGACTCGTTGTGTTAACCAATTGTCTTTTTCTCCTTAGTCATTGTGACTCGTAGTGTGAACCATGTGTCCTTGTTCGTTTGTCATTGTGACTCGTTGTGTGAAACATTTGTCCTTGTTTTTTAGTCATTTATAGTCATTGTGACTCGTTGTGTGAAACATTTGTCCATTTTTATTAGTCATTGTGGCTCGTTGTGTGAACCATTTGTCCTTGTTTATTAGTCATTGTTACTCGTTGTGTGAACCATTTGTCCTTGTTTATTAGTCATTGTTACTCGTTGTGTGAAGCATTTGTCCATCGTAATTTGTCATTGTGACTCGTTGTGTTAATAATTTATCCTTGTTATTGTGACTCGTTGTGTCAACCAATTGTCCTTGTTCATTAGTCATTGTGACTCGTTGTGTGAACCATTTGTCCTTGTTTATTAGTCATTTTGACTCATTGTTTGAACCATTTTTCCTTGTTCATTTGTCATTGTGACTCGTTATGTGAAGCATTTGTCCATGTTTATTAGTCATTGTGACTCGTTGTGTGAAACAATTGTCCATGTTCATTAGTCATTGTGACTCGTTGTGTGAACCATTTGTCCTTGTTTATTAGTCATTGTTAATCGTTGTGTGAAGCATTTGTCCATGTTTATTAGTCATTGTGACTCGTTGTGTTAAATAATTTAACCTTGTTATTGTGACTCGTTGTGTAAACAACTTGACCATGGTTATTAGTCATTGTGACTCGTTGTATCAACCTTTTGTCCTTGTTATTGTGACTCATTGTGTGAACTAATTTTCCTTGTTCATTAGTTATTGTGACTCGTTGTGTGAAACATTTGTCCATGTTTATTAGTCATTGTGAGTGTTGTGTGAAGCATTTGTCCATGTTTATTAGTCATTGTGACTCGTTGTATGAAGCAGTTGTCCATGTTTATTAGTCATTGTGGCTCGTTGTGTGAATAATTTATCCTTGTCATTGTGACTTATTGTGTGAACCATTTATCCTTGTTTAATAGTCATTGTGACTCGTTGTGTGAAACATTTGTCCATCTTAATTAGTCATTGTGACTCGTTGTGTGAACCCATTGTCCTTGTTCATTAGTCATTGTGACTCGTTGTGTGAAGCACTTGTCCATGTTTATTAGTCATTGTAACTCGATGTGTGAATCATTTGTCCATCTTTTTAGTCATTGTGACTCCTTGTGTGAATAATTTATCCTTGTCATTGTGACTCGTTGTGTAAACCAATTGTCTTTTTCTCCTTAGTCATTGTGACTCGTTGTGTGAACCATTTGTCCTTGTTCATTTGTCATTGTGATATTGTGACTCATTGTGACTCGTTTTGTGAACCAATTGTCCTTGTTCATTAGTCATTGTGACTGTTGTGTGAAGCATTTGTCCATGTTTATTAGTCATTGTGACTCGTTGTTTGAAGCATTTGTCCATGTTTATTAGTCATTGTGACTCGTTGTGTAAATAATTTATCCTTGTCATTGTGACTCATTGTGTAAACCATTTGTCCTTATTTATTAGTCATTGTGACTTGTTGTGTGAAAAATTTGTCCTTCTTAATTAGTCATTGTGACTCGTTGTGTGAAACAGTTGTCCTTGTTAATTAGGCATTGTGACTCGTTGTGTGAAGCATTTGTCCATGTTTATTAGTCATTGTGACTCGTTGTGTGAAGCATTTGTCCATCTTTTTAGTCATTGTGACTCCTTGTGTAAATAATTTATCCTTGTCATTGTGACTCGTTGTGTCAACCAATTGTCTTTTTCTCCTTAGTCATTGTGACTCGTTGTGTGAACCAATTGTCCTTTTTCATTTGTCATTGTGACTCGTTGTGTGAAACATTTGTCCTTGTTTATTAGTCATTGTTAGTCATTGTGACTCGTTGTGTGAAACATTTGTCCATGTTTATTAGTCATTGTGGCTCGTTGTGTGAACCATTTGTCCTTGTTTATTAGTCATTGTTACTCATTGTGTGAACCATTTGTCCTTGTTTATTAGTCATTGTTACTCGTTGTGTGAAGCATTTGTCCATGTTAATTTGTCATTGTCACTCGTTGTGTTAATCATTTATCCTTGTTATTATGACTCGTTGTGTCAACCAATTGTCCTTGTTCATTAGTCATTGTGACTCGTTGTGTGAACCATTTGTCCTTGTGTATTAGTCGATGTGACTCATTGTTTGAACCATTTGTCCTTGTTCATTTGTCATTGTGACTCGTTGTGTGTAGCATTTGTCCATGTTTATTAGTCATTGTGACTCGTTGTGTGAAACAATTGTCCATGTTCATTAGTCATTGTGACTCGTTGTGTGAACCATTTGTCCTTGTTTATTAGTCATTGTTAATCGTTGTTTGAAGCATTTGTCCATGTTTATTAGTCATTGTGACTCGTTGTGTTAATAATTTAACCTTGTTATTATGACTCGTTGTGTGAACCATTTGTCCATGGTTATTAGTCATTATGACTCGTTGTATCAACTTTTTGTCCTTGTTATTGTGACTTATTGTGTGAACTAATTTTCCTTGTTCATTAGTTATTGTGACTCGTTGTGTGAAACATTTGTCCATGTTTATTAGTCATTGTGACTCGTTGTGTGAAGCATTTGTCCATGTTTATTAGTCTTTGTGACTCGTTTTGTGAACCAATTGTGGGTTCATTAGTCATTGTGACTGTTGTGTGAAGCATTTGTCCATGTTTATTAGTCATTGTGACTCGTTGTTTGAAGCATTTGTCCATGTTTATTAGTCATTGTGACTCGTTGTGTGAATAATTTATCCTTGTCATTGTGACTTTGAAACGGGAGAGGAGGCCGAGCTAGACCGTGGATTGGGACCTTCATCCAATTTGAGGTCTAACTCAAATTTCGTCTAAGAAGACATGGTAATTCTCGTCACGTCTCAATTCTATAATGAATTTTGAGACTTTTTGCCTAGGGACTTTTATTTAAATAAGGATCCAAGCTGAGATGAATTCACGAGACAAAACCGAGTAACGAGTTTATCGGTTTTCAACAATCGAGCTTAGTTTGCTTCCAATCGGTCCCATCTTTTTTATTAAACAAATGAAGACAATCCTAGGCCATAAACCAGCAGCTTGGACCGTCCAAATCAGTCCTAGGAGGCTGTTTTATTATTTTTCAAAAGAGCTCAAATGTCGCTTTCAAGGAAGGTCCAAAGTGTCACTATCATTCTTACAATTGTGTAAGAGCTTTGGGGGCTGCTCTCAAGGGCTTATACCAGCCGAATTTTGACTAAGGAAGCCTCCAATTGTGTGTTCCTAGGTTAGCTCTTATGTCCCTTTTGTTGTAAGACATTGAGAAGACCATTTGGATTGTTCTTGTTGGGTTGATGCTCACGGCAGCCTAGGGGAGTTTTCAACAACTTTTTTCTTGTTTTCTTAGTAGTTTAATGATAGCCATTGGATGTAAAATAAGTGGTTAGGATTAGAAGGCTTGGTACTATATAAACCAAAGCCCTTGGTTGTAAAAACTCAGATTTGCTTAAGTTAAAAACCAAGTAAGAAACATGAGTTTTCTTCATTAAAATCTCTTCTTTGCTTTGTGCTTGAAGAGCTCCTTTGCTGTGTGCTTGGAATTTGGTAGTTTACTTGCTTGTGTGCTTTAAACTATCGAGTCTATTCCTATTGCTTTGTGTTCGGGTCTAGACATATCACAAAAACCGTCCCTAGTGACACGCCTAAACTTCAGTTTGTTTCATGCAAACTTAGGCTCCTTTCCTTAGTTTTCCACTTAAATTATAGAGTTAGAGGTTTCACTCCAACTTGGTTATCAGAGCTTTGGTTAGTCTTGTGAGTTCATTTTCCTACCTACATTCAAAAACACAAAAACAGCCCAATGAGTGAAGAGAGAATACTCGGTCTTGAAAACAAAGTAGATCGATTAACAACAAATGTGGATTTGATCTTAGAATCCATAACAACCTTGATGTCTAATGTTCCAACACCACCAAGGCAGGGAGGACGACAACCACCAAACCGTGGAAGGGGGCGTGGCCGTGGGTTTGGAGCAAGGGGCCGAGAGCTTGAACATATGGAGGACGACTTGCCCTCAGATTCGGGGGATTCCTTGGTTGAAGCTTATCATGAGGAGCATCCTAAAGACTTAAAGGTAGAAATTCCAGACTTTAATGGTAGTTTAAATCCCGAAGATTTAATAGATTGGCTTAGAACTATCGAAAGAGTCTTTGAGTTTAAGTCATATTCGGATGCTATCATGCTAAGTGTTTTAAAGTTGCCATCTTAAAACTTAAAGGATATGCTTCACTTTGGTATGAGAACTTAAAAAATCTGAGAAAAAGAGATGGTAAGGAACCCATTAAGTCTTGGTTAAAGTTGAAGAAGAAGCTTAATGAGAAATTTGTGCCTAAAGAATACACTCAAGACTTGTTCATTAAACTCACCCAACTTAAACAAGATCAACAACCACTTGAGTCTTACATTAGAGATTTTGAGCAACTCACTTTGCAATGTGAAATGAATGAGAAACCGGAACAAAAAATTGCTAGATTTGTTGAGGGTCTAGATGACAAAGTTGCTCAAAGAGTCCGATTACAACATGTGTGGTCCTTTGATGAGGCCGTTAACTTGGCTTTAAGAGTTGAGAAAGCGGGAAAGGGAAGGGCTAATCCACAAAAATACCCGACCAAAACAGGCCACTACTCGAAACCCCACACACCAACCGAGTCAAAACCCAAAGACCTCTCAAACTCACAACCAAAAACAGCCTATTTTGACAAAGGAAAAGCACCCGAAACTTCTCAAAGAAAAACCGTAGGCCTCAAGAAATGCTTCCAATGTCAAGGGTATGGTCATTTCATGAAAGATTGTCCAACCAAGAGGGCTCTTAGCACCCTAGAAGTAGTCCATTGGGGAGAGGATGAGATTATTGTTTGTGAAAATGATGAGAGTGATGAGGAACAAAAGGAGGCAGCCGAGGTAGTCATGCCGTATTCGGGACTTAGTTTGGTTACTTGGAGGGTGATGCACACACAACCATTAGAACTAGACCAAAGACAACAAATCTTTAGGACTAGATGTACCATCAAGGGAAGAGTGTGTAATTTGATAATTGATGGGGGGAGTTGTACTAATGTAGCATCGAGTACTTTGATTGAAAAACTCTCATTACCCACAATAAATCATCCTTGTCCATACAAACTAAGGTGGCTCAACAAAGGAGCCGAGGTTAGAGTTGATAAACAATGTTTGGTCTCTTTTTCTATTGGAAAGAATTATGTGGATGAGGTCCTTTGTGATGTCCTACCCATGGATGCTTGTCATTTGTTACTTGGGAGACCTTGGGAATTTGATAGGGAGTCTATTCACCATGGGAAAGAGAACACCTATTCCTTCAAATTTGCTTCAAAAAGAGTCATATTGTCACCATTACCACCCACCATCAAACCTACAACACCACCTTCAATGGTTGAACCTTCTAAGGAAATCCTATTAATCAATGGGGCTGAAATGTTGCAAGAGTTAGAAGGGGAGGGGGACGTGTATGCTCTAGTGGTTACGGGGTTGGCTAAGGGGGCAGAAGGTGGCGGAGAGGGTCACGGGCAGCAGGCCACGGCCAAGGAGGGAGTGTCGAGGGAGGTTCAAGAGTTACTTGATTCTTATGGGGATGTCTTTCCTAATGAACTTCCGAGTGGGTTACCGCCTCTTAGGGGCATTGAGCACCAAATTGATCTTATTCCGGGAGCCTCTTTACCAAACAAAGCAGCCTATAGAAGTGATCCAATAGCCACCAAAGAGTTGCAAAAACAGATTGAGGAGTTAGTGAGTAAGGGATTTGTGAGGGAGTCACTTAGTCCTTGTGCGGTTCCGGCACTACTTGTTCCAAAAAAGGATGGGTCATGGAGAATGTGCACCGATAGCCGAGCCATCAACAACATCACCGTTAAGTATAGGTTCCCAATACCTAGACTTGACGATATCTTGGATGAGCTTAGTGGAGCTCAAGTGTTCTCAAAGATCGATTTAAGGCAAGGTTACCATCAAGTTAGAATCAAAGAAGGGGACGAGTGGAAAACAGCCTTCAAAACCAAGCATGGCTTATATGAGTGGCTTGTCATGCCATTTGGTCTCTCTAATGCTCCAAGTACTTTCATGAGGTTGATGACCGAGGTCCTTAGACCTTATTTGGGCCGATTTGTGGTGGTATACTTTGATGATATTCTGATTTTTAGTCCATCCAAAGAAGAGCATCTCAAGCATCTACAAGTATTGTTTGAAACACTTCGGGAGCACAAGCTTTATGGGAAATTGGAGAAATGTTCATTCATGCAAAAGGAAGTCCAATTCTTGGGTTTCATCATTAGTGATCAAGGGATTCTAGTGGATCAAGAGAAGGTCAAGGCTATTCAATCTTGGCCAAGGCCGAGCACCATCACCGAAGTAAGGAGTTTCCATGGCTTAGCTTCCTTTTATAGGAGGTTTATCAAAGATTTCAGCACCATCATGGCTCCTATTACCGAGTGTATGAAGAAAGGGGAGTTCTCTTGGAATGATAGGGCCGAATCAGCCTTCAACAAAGTCAAGGCCTTAATGTGTGAGTCTCCTATTCTTACATTACCCAATTTCCACAAGTTATTTGAAGTCGAGTGTGATGCTAGCGGAGTTGGAGTTGGGGCCGTGCTACTTCAAGACCACAAAACAGTAGCATACTTTAGTGAGAAGCTCAATGGTGCCAAGCTCAATTACTCAACTTATGATAAAGAATTCTATGCCATTATTCGAGCTTTGAATCATTGGAGCCACTACTTGAAGCCAAAGCCGTTTGTTTTGCATTCCGATCATGAAGCTCTCAAGTATATCAATGGCCAACACAAGCTCAATCATAGGCATGCTAAATGGGTGGAGTTCTTACAATCATTCAATTTTTCAAGCAAGTATATTGAGGGCAAAAACAATGTGGTGGCCGATGCTCTTTCAAGAAGATTCCCCATGTTAAGTTTTATGGAACAAAGAGTACTAGGGTTTGAACACATGAAGGGTCCCTATACACCATGTTAAGTCCAAAGTGTGATCAAGAGGTGTGCTCCTTGTCATCAAGCCAAGTCTTCCTTCCAAAAGGGTCCCTATACACCCCTACCCGTCCCAAACCAGCCATGGGAGGATGTTAGCATGGATTTTATTGTGGCCTTGCCAAGGACACAACGAGGCAAGGATTCCATCATGGTCGTGGTTGATCGATTTAGCAAAATGGCTCATTTCATTGCTTGCAAAAAAACCGAGGACGCTTCAAGTGTTGCTAATTTATATCTAAAGGAAGTGGTCAAGCTCCATGGTGTACCAAAGTCAATAGTTTCTGATCGGGATACCAAATTTATGAGTCACTTTTGGAGATCCTTGTGGAAGTTGCTCAAAACAAGGCTTCTTTTTAGCACCTCCCATCATCCTCAAACCGATGGTCAAACCGAGGTTACTAACAAGACCTTGGGCAGAATCTTAAGGGCCACGGTGTGCAAGTCTTTGAAAGATTGGGATCTCAAATTATCACAAGCCGAATTTGCATTTAATCGAGCTCCTTCATCAAGCACCGGGAAATCTCCATTCGAGGTGGTTTATGGCATTAATCCACTTATGCCTACTGATTTAGCACCTATTAAGAGGAATTCCATCGACTATGATGCCAAGAAAAGGGTCGAACAAATGCTCCAAATCCATGCCCAAGTGAAAAAGCAAATTGAGAAAACAAACGAGGGGTATGTGAACCGTGTCAAGAAACCGAGTCATCCAAAGAACTTTGAACCCGGAGATCTTGTTTGGGTTCATTTAAGAAAGGAGAGGTTCCCACAAAAGAGGAAAAACAAACTCATGCCTAGGGCCGATGGTCCTTTCGAAGTTGTGGAAAGAATTGGTCCGAGTGCTTACAAAATCAATCTTCTGGGTGAGTATGGTGTCCATGGAACCTTCAACATTGGTGACTTGAGTCCGTTTTATGAAGACCTCGAGGGTGAAGATGTCGAGGATTTGAGGGCAAATCCTTTTCAAGAAGGGGAGGTTGAAACGGGAGAGGAGGCCGAGCTAGACCGCGGATTGGGACCTTCGTCCAATTTGAGGTCTAACTCAAATTCCGTCTAAGAAGACATGGTAATTCTCGTCACGTCTCAATTCTATAATGAATTTTGAGACTTTTTGCCTGGGACTTTTATTTAAATAAGGATCCAAGCTGAGATGAATTCACGAGACAAAACCGAGTAACGAGTTTATCGATTTTCAACAATCGAGCTTAGTTTGCTTCCAATCGGTCCCATCTTTTTTATTAAAAAAATGAAGACAATCCTAGGCCATAAACCAGCTGCTTGGACCGTCCAAATCAGTCCTAGGAGGCTGTTTTATTATTTTTCAAAAGAGCTCAAATGTCGCTTTCAAGGAAGGTCCAAAGTGTCACTATCATTCTTACAATTGTGTAAGAGCTTTGGGGGCTGCTCTCAAGGGCTTATACCAGCCGAATTTTGACTAAGGAAGCCTCCAATTGTGTGTTCCTAGGTTAGCTCTTATGTCCCTTTTGTTGTAAGACATTGAGAAGACCATTTGGATTGTTCTTGTTGGGTTGATGCTCACGGCAGCCTAGGGGAGTTTTCAGCAACTTTTTTCTTGTTTTCTTAGTAGTTTAATGATAGCCATTGGATGTAAAATAAGTGGTTAGGATTAGAAGTCTTGGTACTATATAAACCAAAGCCCTTGGTTGTAAAAACTCAGATTTGCTTAAGTTAAAAACCAAGTAAGAAACATGAGTTTTCTTCATTAAAATCTCTTCTTTGATTTGTGCTTGAAGAGCTCCTTTGCTGTGTGCTTGGAGTTTGGTAGTTTACTTGCTTGTGTGCTTTAAACTATCGAGTCTATTCCTATTGCTTTGTGTTCGGGTATAGACATATCACAAAAACCGTCCCTAGGGACACGACTAAACTTCAGTTTGTTTCATGCAAACTTAGGCTCCTTTCCTTAGTTTTCCACTTAAATTATCGAGTTAGAGGTTTCACTCCAGACTTATTGTGTGAACCATTTGTCCTTGTTTAATAGTCATTGTGACTCGTTGTGTGAAACATTTGTCCATCTTAATTAGTCATTGTGACTCATTGTGTGAACCAATTGTCCTTGTTCATTAGTCATTGTGACTCGTTGTGTGAAGCATTTGTCCATGTTTATTAGTCATTGTGATTCATTATGTGAAGCATTTGTCCATCTTTTTAGTCATTCACTACTACAAATCCAGGCAACTACAACGCCCCTTTAACAACGATTATTCACGAAAATCACAATAGACGTTGTAGAATGTATGGCGCGAATTTTACTAAAATTAATTACAACGGGTATGGTTATAAAAACCGTCGTTATTAGTTTTAACAACGGGTCACACATGCACAACCGTTGTTAATAATTTGGCGCAAAATTGGCGCAAAGTTAGTGAAAAGTAATCACAACGGTTACTTTTGTAACACGTTGTTAAAACATATTTGACAGCGGGTGTTTTTTACAACCGTTGTTAAAACATATTTCACAACGGTTGTTGTTTAATAACCGTTGTCAATACCTTCCATACTATAAACCACACAAACACAAGTCTGCTGCAGCCACAAAACACAACCCTTAATACACAAACACAAACACAAAACACACACTTTCTCTTTCTCTCTTTCTCTCTTTCTCATCGTCGCTTTATCTTCTCGCCGTCACTGTTGATTTCATCGTCTCTTACGTTCTGTATTTATCAGGTAAATCTCGCCAAATCCCGTTAGTTTCATCGTCATTATTTTCTTTTTCTATTTATTTCTTTTGCATGTATGTGTTTTTATCGACCATTATGTTATTTGTTTAAGTATTGTTCGCATAATTAGTTAGTAAAACAATGAAGAAGCAAGATGAAGAAGCAAGATAAACATAATTAATATATATATATATATATATATATATATATATATATATATTTATAAATACATAAATTAAAAAAAAAATTACATTAATAAAAATGCAATTCTTATATTTTCATAGAGGATCTTATTCTCCTCTATCGTATCCGTCCTCTCCTCCTTGGCTATTTGGAGGTTCCGTTCGCAGATTGCTATATCGTCATATAGCCGCAAATTCTCGCTCCGTCAAGCCATCTTCTTTGGTGTGCTTCAGTACGGATCGAGCATCCGCAAGGTAGCTCCTGAAACTTTCCTCAATATGGAGGAATCGGCGGATGAAACTGTTGTTGTTCTCGATCATAGTAAGATTCTTAAGGATGAAATCATTTATTTTGTTGGAGTTTGGAGTTTGTTTTGAAAGATTAAGTAGAGTTATTTAATTGGAGTTTGTTTTAGCAGTTAGGGTTTGGAGATGTATATATTGAGATAATGGAAATGTTAGTTGAGATAATGCAATGTATTTATACTAAGCAATGTGTGGGTTGAGTTGTTTTTTAATTAATATATATGTTAGGAAGTTGTGCCATAATCATCATCATATCTCTCAATGCTGCTTCAAATCTTATTACTAACCCTTCTCATTCCATATTGTCCGTTCATATGCACAGTGATGTCAGTAATAATGCATGCATCGGAATTCTAACGGGCAGTAATTATGCATGCATCTAGTAATATTTGATTTAATTTTTTTTTTATTTTTTAAGAACAAACAACAACGGTTATTTACAAACAACCCGTTGTCTTTAGTTATAACAACGGTTTTGTATATTAAAACCCGTTGTTATAACTTTCCCCCCAAAATTGAATCACACTTTCCACAACGGGTTTTTATACTTAAAACCGTTGTTAATATTTTTAACAACGGTTTCCTTAAGAAAACCAACCGTTGTTAAAACCTTTTACAACGGACGCTTTAACAATGTCCGCTTTTTTATATAACAACGGTTTTTTACCGTTGTTATAGCCTGTATCTGTAGTAGTGATTGTGACTCCTTGTGTGAATAATTTATCCTTGTCATTGTGACTCGTTGTGTAAACCAATTGTCTTTTTCTCCTTAGTCATTGTGACTCCTTGTGTGAACCATTTGTCCTTGTTCATTTGTCATTGTGACTTGTTGTGTGAAGCATTTGTCCATGTTTATTAGTCATTGTGACTCGTTGTATGAATCAATTGTCCATGTTTATTAGTCATTGTGACTCGTTGTGTGAACCATTTGTCCTTGTTTATTAGTCATTGTTAATCGTTGTGTGAAGCATTTGTCCATGTTTATTAGTCATTGTGACTCGTTGTGTTAATAATTTATCCTTGTTATTGTTACTCGTTGTGGGAACCATTTGTCCTTATTTATTAGTCATTGTGACTCGTTGTGTGAAGCATTTGTCCATGGTTATTAGTCATTGTGACTCGTTGTATCAACCTTTTGTCCTTGTTATTGTGACTCATTGTGTGAACAAATTTTCCTTGTTCATTAGTTATTGTGACTCGTTGTGTGAAACCTTTGTCCATGTTTATTAGTCATTGTAACTCGTTGTGTGAAGCATTTGTCCATGTTTATTAATTAGTCTTTGTGACTCGTTTTGTGAACCAATTGTCCTTGTTCATTAGTCATTGTGATTGTTCTGTGAAGCATTTGTCCATGTTTATTAGTCATTGTGACTCGTTGTTTCAAGCATTTGTCCATGTTTATTAGTCATTGTGACTCGTTGTGTGAATAATTTATCCTTGTCATTGTGACTCATTGTGTGAACCATTTGTCCTTGTTTATTAGTCATTGTGACTCGTTGTGTGAAACATTTGTCCATCTTAATTAGTCATTGTGACTCGTTGTGAGAAGCAATTTTCCTTGTTCATTAATCATTGTGACTCGTTGTGTGAAGCATTTATTCATGTTTATTAGTCATTGTGACTCGTTGTGTGAAGCATTTGTCCATCTTTTTAGTCTTTGTGACTCCTTGTGTAAATAATTTATCCTTGTCTTTGTGACTCGTTGTGTCAACCAATTGT
Source organism: Silene latifolia (assembly GCF_048544455.1). Lineage (NCBI taxonomy): Eukaryota > Viridiplantae > Streptophyta > Magnoliopsida > Caryophyllales > Caryophyllaceae > Silene > Silene latifolia. Next base: position 50,722,935 of record NC_133531.1, read on the forward strand.
CTTTTTCTCCTTAATCATTGTGACTCGTTGTGTGAACCATTTGTCCTTGTTCGTTTGTCATTGTGACTCGTTGTGTGAAACATTTGTCCTTGTTTATTAGTCATTGTTAGTCATTGTGACTCGTTGTGTGAAACATTTGTCCATGTTTATTAGTCATTGTGGCTCGTTGTGTGAACCATTTGTCCTTGTTTATTAGTCATTGTTACTCGTTGTGTGAAGCATTTGTCCATGTTTATTAGTCATTGTGACTCGTTGTGTTAATAATTTAACCTTGTTATTGTGACTCGTTGTGTGAACCATTTGACCATGGTTATGAGTCATTGTGACTCGTTGTATCAACCTTTTGTCCTTGTTATTGTGACTCATTGTGTGAACTAATTTTCCTTGTTCATTAGTTATTGTGACTCGTTGTGTGAAACATTTGTCCATGTTTATTAGTCATTCTGACTGTTGTGTGAAGCATTTGTCCATGTTTATTAGTCATTGTGACTCGTTGTATGAAGCAGTTGACATGTTTATTAGTCATTGTGACTCGTTGTGTGAATAATTTATCCTTGTCATTGTGACTTATTGTGTGAACCATTTGTCCTTGTTTAATAGTCATTGTGACTCGTTGTGTGAAACATTTGTCCATCTTAATTAGTCATTGTGACTCGTTGTGTGAACCAATTGTCCTTGTTCATTAGTCATTGTGACTCGTTGTGTGAAGCTTTTGTCCATGTTTATTAGTCATTGTGACTCGTTGTGTGAATCATTTGTCCATCTTTTTAGTCATTGTGACTCCTTGTGTGAATAATTTATCCTTGTCATTGTGACTCGTTGTGTAAACCAATTGTTTTTTTCTCCTTAGTCATTGTGACTCGTTGTGTGAACCATTTGTCCTTGTTCATTTGTCATTGTGACTCGTTGTGTGAAGCATTTGTCCATGTTTATTAGTCATTGTGACTCGTTGTGTGAACCATTTGTCCTTGTTTATTAGTCATTGTTAATCGTTGTGTGAAGCATTTGTCCATGTTTATTAGTCATTTTGACTCGTTGTATTAATAATTTATCCTTGTTATTGTGACTCGTTGTGTGAACCATTTGTCCTTGTTTATTAGTCATTGTGACTCGTTGTGTGAAGCATTTGTCCATGGTTATTAGTCATTGTGACTCGTTGTATCAACCTTTTGTCCTTGTTATTGTGACTCATTGTGTGAACTAATTTTCCTTGTTCATTAGTTTTTGAGACTCGTTTTGTGAAACATTTGTCCATGTTTATCAGTCATTGTAACTCGTTGTGTGAAGCATTTGTCCATGTTTATTAGTCTTTGTGACTCGTTTTGTGAACCAATTGTCCTTGTTCATTTGTCATTGTGACTGTTGTGTGAAGCATTTGTCCATGTTTATTAGTCATTGTGACTCGTTGTTTGAAGCATTTGTCTATGTTTATTAGTCATTGTGACTCGTTGTGTGAATAATTTATCCTTGTCATTGTGACTCATTGTGTGAACCATTTGTCCTTCTTTATTAGTCATTGTGACTCGTTGTGTGAAACATTTATCCATCTTAATTAGTCATTGTGACTCGTTGTGTGAAATAATTGTCCTTGTTAATTAGTCATTGTGACTCGTTGTGTGAAGCATTTGTCCATGTTTATTAGTCATTAAGACTCGTTGTGTGAAGCATTTGTCCATCTTTTTAGTCATTGTGACTCCTTGTGTAAATAATTTATCCTTGTCATTGTGACTCGTTGTGTCAACCAATTGTTTTTTTCTCCTTAGTCATTGTGACTCGTTGTGTGAACCATTTGTCCTTGTTCATTTGTCATTGTGAATCGTTGTGTGAAACATTTGTCCTTGTTTATTAGTCATTGTTAGTCATTGTGACTCGTTGTGTGAACATTTGTCCATGTTTATTAGTCATTGTGGCTCGTTGTGTGAACCATTTGTCCTTGTTTATTAGTCATTGTTACTCATTGTGTGAACCATTTGTCCTTGTTTATTAGTCATTGTTACTCGTTGTGTGAAGCATTTGTCCATGTTAATTTGTCATTGTGACTCGTTGTTTTAATAATTTATCCTTGTTATTGTGACTCGTTGTGTCAACCAATTGTCCTTGTTCATTAGTCAATCTGACTCGTTGTGTGAACCATTTGTCCTTGTTTATTAGTCATTGTGACTCATTGTTTGAACCATTTGTCCTTGTTCATTTGTCATTCTGACTCGTTGTGTGAAGCATTTTTGTTTATGTTTATTAGTCATTGTGACTCGTTGTGTGAAACAATTGTCCATGTTCATTAGTCATTGTGACTCGTTGTTTGAACCATTTGTCCTTGTTTATTAGTCATTGTTAATCGTTGTGTGAAACATTTGTCCATGTTTATTAGTCATTGTGACTCGTTGTGTTAATAATTTAACCTTGTCATTGTGACTCGTTGTGTGAACCATTTGTCCATGGTTATTAATCATTGTGACTCGTTGTATCAACCTTTTGTCCTTGTTATTGTGACTCATTGTGTGAACTAATTTTCCTTGTTCATTAGTTATTGTGACTCGTTGTGTGAAACATTTGTCCATGTTTATTAGTCATTGTGACTCGTTGTGTGAAGCATTTGTCCATGTTTATTAGTCTTTGTGACTCGTTTTGTGAACCAATTGTCCTTGTTCATTAGTCATTGTGACTGTTGTGTGAAGCATTTGTCCATGTTTATTAGTCATTATGACTCGTTGTATGAAGCATTTGTCCATGTTTGTTAGTCATTGTGACTCGTTGTGTGAATAATTTATCCTTGTCATTGTGACTTATTGTGTGAACCATTTGTCCTTGTTTAATAGTCATTGTGACTCGTTGTGTGAAACATTTGTCAATCTTAATTAGTCATTGTGACTCGTTGTGTGAACCAATTGTCCTTGTTCATTAGTCATTGTGACTCGTTGTGTGAAGCATTTAACCATGTTTATTAGTCATTGTGACTCGTTGTGTGAAGCATTTGTCCATCTTTTTAGTCATTGTGACTCCTTGTGTGAATAATTTATCCTTGTCATTGTGACTCGTTGTGTCAACCAATTGTCTTTTTCTCCTTAGTCATTGTGACTCGTTGTGTGAAGCATTTGTCCATGTTTATTAGTCTTTGTGACTCGTTTTGTGAACCAATTGTCCTTGTTCATTAGTCATTGTGACTGTTGGTGAAGCATTTGTCTATGTTTATTAGTCATTGTGACTCGTTGTATGAAGCATTTGTCCATGTTTATTAGTCATTGTGACTCGTTGTGTGAATAATTTATCCTTGTCATTGTGACTCATTGTGTGAACCATTTGTCCTTGTTTATTAGTCATTGTGACTCGTTGTGTGAAACATTTATCCATCTTAATTAGTCATTGTGACTCGTTGTGTGAACCAATTGTCCTTGTTCATTAGTCACTGTGACTCGTTGTGTGAAGCATTTGTCCATGTTTATTAATCATTGTGACTCGTTGTGTGAAGCATTTGTCCATCTTTTTAGTCATTGTGACTCCTTGTGTGAATAATTTATCCTTGTCATTGTGACTCGTTGAGTCAACCAATTGTCTTTTTCTCATTAGTCATTGTAACTCGTTGTGTGAACCATTTGCCCTTGTTCATTTGTCATTGTGACTCGTTGTGTGAAACATTTGTCCTTGTTAATTAGTCATTGTTAGTCATTGTGACTCGTTGTGTGAAACATTTGTCCATGTTTATTAGTCATTGTGACTCGTTGTGTGAACCATTTGTTCTTGTTTATTAGTCATTGTTACTCGTTGTGTGAACCATTTGTCCATGTTTATTATTCATTGTGACTCGTTGTGTGAAACATTTGTCCATGTTTATTAGTCATTGTGACTCGTTGTGTGAACCAATTGTCCTTATTCATTAGTCATTGTGACTCGTTGTGTGAAGCATTTGTCCATGTTTATTAGTTATGGTGACTCGTTGTGTGATGCATTTGTCCATGTTTATTAGTCATTGTGACTCTTTGTGTGAATAATTTATCCTTGTCATTGTGACTCGTTGTGTCCACCAATTGTCCTTGTTCATTTGTCATTGTGACTCGTTGTGTGAAGCATTTGTCCATGTTTATTAGTCATTGTGACTTGTTGTGTGAAACAATTGTCCATGTTTATTAGTCATTGTGACTCGTTGTGTGAACCATTTGTCCTTGTTTATTAGTCATTGTTAATCGTTGTGTGAAGCATTTGTCCATGTTTATTAGTCATTGTGACTCGTTGTGTTAATAATTTATCCTTCTTATTGTGACTCGTAGTGTGAACCATTTGTCCTTGTTTATTAGTCATTGTGACTCGTTGTGTGAAGCATTTGTCCATGGTTATTAGTCATTGTGACTCGTTGTATCAACCTTTTGTCCTTGTTATTGTGACTCATTGTGTGAACTAATTTTCCTTGTTCATTAGTTATTGTGACTCGTTGTGTGAAACATTTGTCCATGTTTATTAGTCATTGTGACTCGTTGTGTGAAGCATTTGTCCATGTTTATTAGTCTTTGTGACTCGTTTTGTGAACCAATTGTCCTTGTTCATTAGTCATTGTGACTGTTGTGTGAAGCATTTGTCCATGTTTATTAGTCATTATGACTCGTTGTATGAAGCATTTGTCCATGTTTGTTAGTCATTGTGACTCGTTGTGTGAATAATTTATCCTTGTCATTGTGACTTATTGTGTGAACCATTTGTCCTTGTTTAATAGTCATTGTGACTCGTTGTGTGAAACATTTGTCAATCTTAATTAGTCATTGTGACTCGTTGTGTGAACCAATTGTCCTTGTTCATTAGTCATTGTGACTCGTTGTGTGAAGCATTTGACCATGTTTATTAGTCATTGTGACTCGTTGTGTGAAGCATTTGTCCATCTTTTTAGTCATTGTGACTCCTTGTGTGAATAATTTATCCTTGTCATTGTGACTCGTTGTGTCAACCAATTGTCTTTTTCTCCTTAGTCATTGTGACTCGTTGTGTGAAGCATTTGTCCATGTTTATTAGTCTTTGTGACTCGTTTTGTGAACCAATTGTCCTTGTTCATTAGTCATTGTGACTGTTGGTGAAGCATTTGTCCATGTTTATTAGTCATTGTGACTCGTTGTATGAAGCATTTGTCCATGTTTATTAGTCATTGTGACTCGTTGTGTGAATAATTTATCCTTGTCATTGTGACTCATTGTGTGAACCATTTGTCCTTGTTTATTAGTCATTGTGACTCGTTGTGTGAAACATTTATCCATCTTAATTAGTCATTGTGACTCGTTGTGTGAACCAATTGTCCTTGTTCATTAGTCTTTGTGACTCGTTGTGTGAAGCATTTGTCCATGTTTATTAATCATTGTGACTCGTTGTGTGAAGCATTTGTCCATCTTTTTAGTCATTGTGACTCCTTGTGTGAATAATTTATCCTTGTCATTGTGACTCGTTGAGTCAACCAATTGTCTTTTTCTCATTAGTCATTGTAACTCGTTGTGTGAACCATTTGCCCTTGTTTATTTGTCATTGTGACTCGTTGTGTGAAACATTTGTCCTTGTTAATTAGTCATTGTTAGTCATTGTGACTCGTTGTGTGAAACATTTGTCCATGTTTATTAGTCATTGTGACTCGTTGTGTGAACCATTTGTTCTTGTTTATTAGTCATTGTTACTCGTTGTGTGAACCATTTGTCCATGTTTATTATTCATTGTGACTCGTTGTGTGAAACATTTGTCCATGTTTATTAGTCATTGTGACTCGTTGTGTGAACCAATTGTCCTTATTCATTAGTCATTGTGACTCGTTGTGTGAAGCATTTGTCCATGTTTATTAGTTATGGTGACTCATTGTGTGATGCATTTGTCCATGTTTATTAGTCATTGTGACTCTTTGTGTGAATAATTTATCCTTGTCATTGTGACTCGTTGTGTCCACCAATTGTCCTTGTTCATTTGTCATTGTGACTCGTTGTGTGAAGCATTTGTCCATGTTTATTAGTCATTGTGACTTGTTGTGTGAAACAATTGTCCATGTTTATTAGTCATTGTGACTCGTTGTGTGAACCATTTGTCCTTGTTTATTAGTCATTGTTAATCGTTGTGTGAAGCATTTGTCCATGTTTATTAGTCATTGTGACTCGTTGTGTTAATAATTTATCCTTCTTATTGTGACTCGTAGTGTGAACCATTTGTCCTTGTTTATTAGTCATTGTGACTCGTTGTGTGAAGCATTTGTCCATGGTTATTAGTCATTGTGACTCGTTGTATCAACCTTTTGTCCTTGTTATTGTGACTCATTGTGTGAACTAATTTTCCTTGTTCATTAGTTATTGTGACTCGTTGTGTGAAACATTTGTCCATGTTTATTAGTCATTGTGACTCGTTGTGTGAAGCATTTGTCCATGTTTATTAGTCTTTGTGACTCGTTTTGTGAACCAATTGTCCTTGTTCATTAGTCATTGTGACTGTTGTGTGAAGCATTTGTCCATGTTTATTAGTCATTATGACTCGTTGTATGAAGCATTTGTCCATGTTTGTTAGTCATTGTGACTCGTTGTGTGAATAATTTATCCTTGTCATTGTGACTTATTGTGTGAACCATTTGTCCTTGTTTAATAGTCATTGTGACTCGTTGTGTGAAACATTTGTCAATCTTAATTAGTCATTGTGACTCGTTGTGTGAACCAATTGTCCTTGTTCATTAGTTATTGTGACTCGTTGTGTGAAGCATTTGACCATGTTTATTAGTCATTGTGACTCGTTGTGTGAAGCATTTGTCCATCTTTTTAGTCATTGTGACTCCTTGTGTGAATAATTTATCCTTGTCATTGTGACTCGTTGTGTCAACCAATTGTCTTTTTCTCCTTAGTCATTGTGACTCGTTGTGTGAAGCATTTGTCCATGTTTATTAGTCTTTGTGACTCGTTTTGTGAACCAATTGTCCTTGTTCATTAGTCATTGTGGATTTGTTGGTGAAGCATTTGTCCATGTTTATTAGTCATTGTGACTCGTTGTATGAAGCATTTGTCCATGTTTATTAGTCATTGTGACTCGTTGTGTGAATAATTTATCCTTGTCATTGTGACTCATTGTGTGAACCATTTGTCCTTGTTTATTAGTCATTGTGACTCGTTGTGTGAAACATTTATCCATCTTAATTAGTCATTGTGACTCGTTGTGTGAACCAATTGTCCTTGTTCATTAGTCACTGTGACTCGTTGTGTGAAGCATTTGTCCATGTTTATTAATCATTGTGACTCGTTGTGTGAAGCATTTGTCCATCTTTTTAGTCATTGTGACTCCTTGTGTGAATAATTTATCCTTGTCATTGTGACTCGTTGAGTCAACCAATTGTCTTTTTCTCATTAGTCATTGTAACTCGTTGTGTGAACCATTTGCCCTTGTTCATTTGTCATTGTGACTCGTTGTGTGAAACATTTGTCCTTGTTAATTAGTCATTGTTAGTCATTGTGACTCGTTGTGTGAAACATTTGTCCATGTTTATTAGTCATTGTGACTCGTTGTGTGAACCATTTGTTCTTGTTTATTAGTCATTGTTACTCGTTGTGTGAACCATTTGTCCATGTTTATTATTCATTGTGACTCATTGTGTGAAACATTTGTCCATGTTTATTAGTCATTGTGACTCGTTGTGTGAACCAATTGTCCTTATTCATTAGTCATTGTGACTCGTTGTGTGAAGCATTTGTCCATGTTTATTAGTTATGGTGACTCGTTGTGTGATGCATTTGTCCATGTTTATTAGTCATTGTGATTTTTTGTGTGAATAATTTATCCTTGTCATTGTGACTCGTTGTGTCCACCAATTGTCCTTGTTCATTTGTCATTGTGACTCGTTGTGTGAAGCATTTGTCCATGTTTATTAGTCATTGTGACTTGTTGTGTGAAACAATTGTCCATGTTTATTAGTCATTGTGACTCGTTGTGTGAACCATTTGTCCTTGTTTATTAGTCATTGTTAATCGTTGTGTGAAGCATTTGTCCATGTTTATTAGTCATTGTGACTCGTTGTGTTAATAATTTATCCTTCTTATTGTGACTCGTAGTGTGAACCATTTGTCCTTGTTTATTAGTCATTGTGACTCGTTGTGTGAAGCATTTGTCCATGGTTATTAGTCATTATGACTCGTTGTATCAACCTTTTGTCCTTGTTATTGTGACTCATTGTGTGAACTAATTTTCCTTGTTCATTAGTTATTGTGACTCGTTGTGTGAAACATTTATCCATGTTTATTAGTCATTGTGACTCGTTGTGTGAAGCATTTGTCCATGTTTATTAGTCTTTGTGACTCGTTTTGTGAACCAATTGTCCTTGTTCATTAGTCATTGTGACTGTTGTGTGAAGCATTTGTCCATGTTTATTAGTCATTGTGACTCATTGTATGAAGCATTTGTCCATGTTTATTAGTCATTGTGACTCGTTGTGTGAATAATTTATCCTTGTCATTGTGACTTATTGTGTGAACCATTTGTCCTTGTTTAATAGTCATTGTGACTCGTTGTGTGAAACATTTGTCAATCTTAATTAGTCATTGTGACTCGTTGTGTGAACCAATTGTCCTTGTTCATTAGTTATTGTGACTCGTTGTGTGAAGCATTTGACCATGTTTATTAGTCATTGTGACTCGTTGTGTGAAGCATTTGTCCATCTTTTTAGTCATTGTGACTCCTTGTGTGAATAATTTATCCTTGTCATTGTGACTCGTTGTGTCAACCAATTGTCTTTTTCTCCTTAGTCATTGTGACTCGTTGTGTGAAGCATTTGTCCATGTTTATTAGTCTTTGTGACTCGTTTTGTGAACCAATTGTCCTTGTTCATTAGTCATTGTGACTGTTGGTGAAGCATTTGTCCATGTTTATTAGTCATTGTGACTCGTTGTATGAAGCATTTGTCCATGTTTATTAGTCATTGTGACTCGTTGTGTGAATAATTTATCCTTGTCATTGTGACTCATTGTGTGAACCATTTGTCCTTGTTTATTAGTCATTGTGACTCGTTGTGTGAAACATTTATCCATCTTAATTAGTCATTGTGACTCGTTGTGTGAACCAATTGTCCTTGTTCATTAGTCACTGTGACTCGTTGTGTGAAGCATTTGTCCATGTTTATTAATCATTGTGACTCGTTGTGTGAAGCATTTGTCCATCTTTTTAGTCATTGTGACTCCTTGTGTGAATAATTTATCCTTGTCATTGTGACTCGTTGAGTCAACCAATTGTCTTTTTCTCATTAGTCATTGTAACTCGTTGTGTGAACCATTTGCCCTTGTTCATTTGTCATTGTGACTCGTTGTGTGAAACATTTGTCCTTGTTAATTAGTCATTGTTAGTCATTGTGACTCGTTGTGTGAAACATTTGTCCATGTTTATTAGTCATTGTGACTCGTTGTGTGAACCATTTGTTCTTGTTTATTAGTCATTGTTACTCGTTGTGTGAACCATTTGTCCATGTTTATTATTCATTGTGACTCGTTGTGTGAAACATTTGTCCATGTTTATTAGTCATTGTGACTCGTTGTGTGAACCAATTGTCCTTATTCATTAGTCATTGTGACTCGTTGTGTGAAGCATTTGTCCATGTTTATTAGTTATGGTGACTCGTTGTGTGATGCATTTGTCCATGTTTATTAGTCATTGTGATTTTTTGTGTGAATAATTTATCCTTGTCATTGTGACTCGTTGTGTCCACCAATTGTCCTTGTTCATTTTTCATTGTGACTCGTTGTGTGAAGCATTTGTCCATGTTTATTAGTCATTGTGACTTGTTGTGTGAAACAATTGTCCATGTTTATTAGTCATTGTGACTCGTTGTGTGAACCATTTGTCCTTGTTTATTAGTCATTGTTAATCGTTGTGTGAAGCATTTGTCCATGTTTATTAGTCATTGTGACTCGTTGTGTTAATAATTTATCCTTCTTATTGTGACTCGTAGTGTGAACCATTTGTCCTTGTTTATTAGTCATTGTGACTCGTTGTGTGAAGCATTTGTCCATGGTTATTAGTCATTATGACTCGTTGTATCAACCTTTTGTCCTTGTTATTGTGACTCATTGTGTGAACTAATTTTCCTTGTTCATTAGTTATTGTGACTCGTTGTGTGAAACATTTATCCATGTTTATTAGTCATTGTGACTCGTTGTGTGAAGCATTTGTCCATGTTTATTAGTCTTTGTGACTCGTTTTGTGAACCAATTGTCCTTGTTCATTAGTCATTGTGACTGTTGTGTGAAGCATTTGTCCATGTTTATTAGTCATTGTGACTCATTGTATGAAGCATTTGTCCATGTTTATTAGTCATTGTGACTCGTTGTGTGAATAATTTATCCTTGTCATTGTGACTCCTTGTGTGAACCATTTGTCCTTGTTTATTAGTCATTGTGACTCGTTGTGTGAAACATTTGTCTATCTTAATTAGTCATTGTGCCTCGTTGTGTGAACCAATTGTCCTTGTTCATTAGTCATTATGACTCGTTGTGTGAAGCATTTGTCCATGTTTATTAATCATTGTGACTCGTTGTGTGAAGCATTTGTCCATCTTTTTAGTCATTGTGACTCCTTGTGTGAATAATATATCCTTGTCATTGTGACTCGTTGTGTCAACCAATTGTCTTTTCTCATTAGTCATTGTGACTCGTTGTGTGAACCATTTGTCCGTGTTCATTTTGTTGGGAAATGTGTCCTCAACAATAGTGCGATCACATGATTTAAATATCATTATTAAATCTCATTTTAAGAATACATGTGGGATGTAATATTTTACAAGTCAACTGGTGCACACATATCGGTAATGATTGGCTGACTAGAGTTTGACATTACTGTCGTGCGACCGTGGTGATCAGTTGATCCCCTTAGGTCATACCTATAGGGAAATACTCTTAATTGATTATTTAATTAATCGTATACCGATACGAGTTAATTAAATTGCTTAAAATTGACGGATAATTTTGTGAGTATAATTTACGTATCTTATTGTAAATATGATTAAATAAGACACGGTCTAAGTAATCGAATTGTTTTATTACTTAGATGAAATTATTGTTTACAGAAACAATTGAAGGAAATGTAGATCTATATACATAAACATACTCATATATGTTATAAATTAATTTGTCATAAAATTAAATAAAGGTCTTATGCATGCAAACAAGGTAGCAAAATAAAGAAGAAATGACCCTTACATTGTAATTTCGGTTCTTATGGGCACAAGTGAGTTCTCCTACTCACTTGTTCTTGAGCTCTCCAAATGGAAGAACAAGGATTCAAGTATAGAATCCCTCCCAAAAGCATATACCCAAGGAATACTCATAATAACTAATATTATTTAGATCTAGTAATAATATTAGTTTTACTATAAAATTGACACAATATAAATTGTAATTTTACTCTTGAATATTTCGGTCAAGAGAGGAGTAAATTTTGCGAGTTTATTTCTCTAGAAAAATCATATATTGTAGAGATTATCCATTTTCTTACACTAGAAAATTGTATTGTGTATCACAAAAAATGAATGAATAATTAGAGAGGAAAAATTGCTCTCTTTCTTTTGATAGGGCCGAAAAAGAGAAGAGAGAAGGGGCCTTGGGTAGGTAGCCCAATACCTTTTATTTTTGCTCTTCTCAAAAGCATAGGTGTGCATGGCTACTCCTTTAGGTATAATTATTGTGTTTTCCACTCAAGATAAAAACACAATGTATATCATATACTCCCTTCATTATTTCGGCATATACAACATAAAATGGATGCTCCATTTTATTTTGTCATTTGTCAATTGTAACATATGTGACATGTTACTTGACATATGAAATTGTAATGTATTTTTAACATATTAAAAATCAACATACTCATAAAATATGTCATTTACAAAATCGACTAGTAATTCGTAATTACTTGTACCAAAAGTTTCCAAATTATAAACTACAACATTCTGTATTTATAATTTGTGATACACAATACAATTTTCTAGTGTAAGAAAATGGATAATCTCTACAATATATGATTTTTCTAGAGAAATAAACTCGCAAAATTTACTCCTCTCTTGACCGAAATATTCAAGAGTAAAATTACAATTTATATTGTGTCAATTTTATAGTAAAACTAATATTATTACTAGATCTAAATAATATTAGTTATTATGAGTATTCCTTGGGTATATGCTTTTGGGAGGGATTCTATACTTGAATCCTTGTTCTTCCATTTGGAGAGCTCAAGAACAAGTGAGTAGGAGAACTCACTTGTGCCCATAAGAACCGAAATTACAATGTAAGGGTCATTTCTTCTTTATTTTGCTACCTTGTTTGCATGCATAAGACCTTTATTTAATTTTATGACAAATTAATTTATAACATATATGAGTATGTTTATGTATATAGATCTACATTTCCTTCAATCGGTATCAAGAGCCACGGTTGTTTGCATGCAAATCGGTTAAAAGTTTTTCCGAGTTATAAGAATAACAAATAAAACTTGTAAAATTTGTGTTATTATGAGATATCACGAAATTAATCCATGCATGTTAATATTTCTGGTCCTAAAATGTTTTAGGATATTTTGGTTGATTTTACGGATTTTTATTGTTCATATTATACATTAATGGCATTTAAATATGATTTTGTGAGTAAAAATGTCATTTTCGGTCTAAAATTAGCTATACTTCGAATTATTCCTTGATTTTTGGATATGTTGTCACATATATTATTTTGAGATAACCTGTAAATTTTCATAATTTTTGGACTTGTTATGCTCGAAAAATGGATTTTTCATTATTAAATTCGGATTTAGGTGAAAAATAGGTTAATATGAGTTAAATTTCGAATCTGGTCATAGAAAATTAATATGTTGTCACATGCAATTTTACAAGATGTGTGTAAAATAATTGGCTATAAAGAAGTCTTTTTGCATGATTTATGGTTTTTGAAGAAAAATAGCATAAATAGTGACATTATTAGTGAAAAATTAATAAATCCTAATCTATGACTTAGGAAAAACGTTTAATGTTGCATTTTATTATCTTTTTCAGATCTAAAATTGAAAAGTTAATGAAAATAATTTTTCCATGTTTTTATGATTATTTTATTAAAAATCGATAAACCGCAACATTGTTTTTCCGGAAAATTTTCGAAATTTTTAACCTAAGATTTTGAACATTATGAGTGTCATGGTAATTTTCCAGAATTTTCATGAGTTTAAATTTCAAATTTCGAATTTATTTGAAATTTTGTGATTTATTTGAAGTTTATAGCTTATTTTTGTAATTTTTGGTCCATTTATGAACAATTTTATAAAATATGGGTTAATTATGGTCAAATTATTAGTGAAGACTAAATTTTGAGTCCTAAGAGGTTAGGGTAATTAACTTATGCATAAATATGAGTTTATGTATTTTTGTGATTATAAAAATGTTAAAATCACGCAAATCCGAAAAACCGAGTAATATATGATATTGGCTAATTAAAGGCGATTTAGAATAAAATTGAGCATGTTCATACATATTATAATGCTGCATTTTTCTTTATGATTGTCATAATTTTAATTTATGTAATTTTGAATTATGTATTTTTTACTTAGTATGGCCTTAGATTTTAATTGATATTGCCCGAAATGTATGGGAATATCGATTCGGTTGTAATTTTATTGTGATCTCGTATCACCGTTTTGTAATTTAATAGATTTATTTTATTTTAGTTACAAATGTATAATAGGAAATTATGTAATTTATTATGTAATTTTATTCATTCCGGAGTTCCCAAAGACGGATTTCTTCAAGAATGGCGATACATAAAGACGGTGTTACCTCGAGATGCGTGCCACAACCGAAGTTCAAGGGACCAATGGAGTTGGTTTCCGAATATGTAATAGTTAAATAGTTTTTCTATTTTAGGAAAGGCCATACTAGGATTTATTTATCTTTATGCTTGCATTTTATTTTATGTCGCATGCATCGCTAAATCGCCATAACTAAAACATGCATCCTATTTTATCGAGTTCATCGACCGTGTGAATTAAAATTATCGTAGTTCACCGCTTTAGTTCACTTAAAACGTGATAGATAATAAATTGACATGACCTCTCGCTAAAACAATCAATTGAGACATAGCCTTACCAAATAGTAGAAACCATGAAAACCTATTTCGCGAGGGAGTGCGCTCGGCCCCACCGGGGTACAAACCTTGTTACGTAGGGGAAGTGGGTGATAAATGTCTATCCACCGAATTCATGTTGATAAGGGATGTATCGGCCACACCGTGCCCAAGTTAATGTGAGTTTGGATCATGGACACATTTATTCGAAATTTGGATTGAACTCAACAAAAGTTTTTGATAAGGGATGTATCGGCCCCACCGTGCCCTTGTCGAATGTGTTTTGGGCTAAAGATAAATGTTAATGTAATATTACCGACCAAGAGTTCTAAAAGTAGAATCGATTAAACGTTAATCCACCGAGTTATATTGATAAAGGATGTATCGGCCCCACCGTGCCTAAGTCAATATGAATTTGGGTCTTGGATGAAGGAAATGTAGATTCATATACATAAAACATACTCTTATATGTCTAAATAATTTGTCATAAAATTAAAACGGATCTTATGCATGCAAACAATAATATAAATAGAGGAGAAATCATGTCCTTACAAAATGGATTTCGGCTATTAGGGCACAAGAGAGATCACCTATCTCTTCTTGTTCTTGAGCTATTCCAATGGAAGAACAAAGATCTAAGTGTAAGATCTCTCCCTATGCTTTATACCCAAGGCTTCTCTTAATTAAATTAATATTACAAATACTAGTTATAATATTAATCAAGGTAGAAAAATGGAACCAAAATATTTATAAACTCTTATACTATTTCGGTTTTTAGAGAGATAAAAGGGAGGATTTTAATTCTCTCTAAAACTATATTTTGGATGAGTGAATTAGAATCAATACACACTAAAAACATTTTAGTGTTATTAGGTAAAATTATAAGAAAAACAATGATGGCATTTGCTTCCCCGAAACCGTGTAAGAGGAGAGAAAAATGGGAGCCAATGCATGGAGAAATTGTTCTTCACAAGGAACAATAGGCTTGCATGGCTAGGTTTTCTTTTAATCATTGTGTTTTCCACTAATTATAAACAACTTATAATTAGCTAAAAATCCTTCTTATTTTCGGCCCTTTGCTTAATATGGTGTCCATATTATTTTTGTCAATTGTCTATTTGTTACATGTCACATGTCACATATATTTGTTTATGTATTTTTATCCTATTAAAAATCAACGTATTAATAAAAATACGTCATATACAAAATCGACTTAGTAATTTCATAATTACTTGTGCCAAAAATTTTACCAATTTATAAATCACAACAGATTGTATTTATAATAATTTATTCAATTCCGATTGTTTCTTTAAACAATTAATTTCATCCGAGTAATGATACAATTCAATTACTCAGACCGTATCTCATTTAATCACATTTCAATTTGATACGTAAATTTTACTTCCAAAATCGTCCGTCAATTTTCAAGTAATTTAATTAACTCGTAACATTATACGATTAATTAAATAATCAATTAAGAGTATTGCCCTTTAGGTATGACCTAGGGGGTCAACTGATCACCACCGTCACACGACAGTAATGTCAAACTCTAGTCAGCCAATCATTACCGATATATGTTGACCAGTTGACAGTAACAATATTACTTCCCAATTGTATTCATTTTAATGAGACTTAAACATGTGATCATCATGATCACGATCGTGATCGCATTATTGTCGGAGGACACATATTCCAACAATCTCCCACTTGTCCTCGACAAGTGTGCGTCACCAATTCTCTTGTCCTATTACTATCTCCCACTCAATGCAAGGTGTCTTTCAGGTCGTACTTGCAAGTGATCATATCGAGAGTGGTTTCCTCGATCTGGAGAATAACTGATTGACCGGATTTATCCACTCTGGATGCCATCCGAGCGTGGCCACGCATTTCCGATTCATTACTCCTCGAGTGGCCCCGAGATATTGTTATAACCCCGACTAGGGGTGGACAATTCCTATCGCACTCATTCCTTCGACTAGCCACAGCCATCATAACCCAAAATATGCCCATTTGACCCCATTTACGAAGGTCGTAGTAACACAAATCAAAGTTAATCTGAAACTGTGCCATCTTAGGTGAATAGTCTTTAGTCAAAAGAATCGACTCATTTGAATACTATAGTAGCTCTCGCCACGACCAGGCTATATAAATTTGCCAGAACTCTATAAGCGGTCATTAGGCCCGACAGAAAGTTCCTAACAATCTGCCTATGTGATCGACTAGTCATCTCACATGACTCTATGGCACTTGAACTTGCCATCAATCGCCTCACACTCTAGTCACTTCGAGACGTCACCTCATATAAGTAACTATGGGCAAAAACAATGTTAATCCATGTTCACTTTAACGGGGTTCAATTGTCTCTACAACCCGTTTGGATATAACAATGTACAAGGTGAGTTAAGAATAACTCATACGACAAATGTCGACATCACACTCGGGTAGTCAATATCATATTGCAACCTTGTGATGTTTATCATAAGTGTAAACACTTATTGATTGCAATAGAAGTTTAACATCCCATGTGTCCACGTGTTCAAACTTCTTACACTTGCAATTTCCTTCACATTCATGTTCTCATACCATGAATTTTACCAAGTACACATCAAGGTTCTCGACCTTGGTTTTGGTTCTTTAACTTGAAAGAACTTTCTTATCGATCATCTCATAACGAACGAATTTGCGATGAATAATACAACTTGTACCGATCAAGTATTCCATCCACACACAATGCACTAGGTATATGTTTTGTAGAATCTTGTAATAGTTGACAAGATTATTAGCTTAGTACTTCTCACAAGTCCTAGCTTAACTAGGAAAGATTATCTTTGAATAACTTCTTATTCAACCAATCATCTTTCCAAAACTTCTCATTTCTCTTTTCAAGTTTGAAAGATTTGGGATTCTCATAAATCCTTATATGTGCTCGGATCTTCTACAAAATGTGCAACCTCTTATCACATAATGGAACATTCCGACAAGCACTGAAATCGCTCATCGGATTCTACTTGAGAATTCATGACGTTTCTATTATGGCTCACCAACCAATCATCATTCTCTTATGCATATGATTCAAAATTGGACATGTACATGATTATTCTAATGGCGGAAACATTAGTTATTGATAATCATGAGATCAACCGTTCTCAGGTTCAATGAACTACCATGACTGCTAATGGTAATTTCATTTTCATTCATATGAATATCCTATGTATATGTTGATACGATGTGTATCTCTTTAATACTAATCCAACATCCCATGATGTAATTTGATTCATCATTGTCCATTTTCATCCAGAATTGAAAACTCAAAAGCTTCTTTATGAAAGAAGGTATTAGCTCGTCATTCTTTAATGAGTAATGAGTTTTATACATTCAAGGATGATAGCTCCCACTAAATTCCATGTCTTCACATGAGAATTTCCTAACTCCCACTCAATTCAACA
Organism: Silene latifolia; assembly: GCF_048544455.1. Lineage (NCBI taxonomy): Eukaryota > Viridiplantae > Streptophyta > Magnoliopsida > Caryophyllales > Caryophyllaceae > Silene > Silene latifolia. Next base: position 50,740,447 of record NC_133531.1, read on the forward strand.
TATTTCGAAATTGACTTCTCAATCGAAATTTGTCAAAGATACAAATATAAATTGCTTTGCCAAGTTACTAGGATAAAACCATATATGTTCCCATCATATCCTTTCAAAAAACCTATTTTGAAGTGGTCTCATCTCAACCTTACGGAAAGAGATTTTTAAATCTCTAACACACTCATGTCATAATGATGTGAAGTAATGTCATTATTCAAATATAAACAATATTTAGAATACGTCCTTCGGAATACTCTTTCGGAAGGAGGATTAACCATTTCTTAGCGAGGTTAAGCAATGACATTTGCGTGGTTAAAACGTTGGCTATTGAAGATATCGGAATATCAATCTTTGCAACTTAATCTTGATCATAACTAGTATGTTACTATGATTCATTTAGGCTCTTAAGTAAAACTCATGATTGAAACTATTTGGTCAAAATTTATCATATAGAACTTAGTCAAAACTTGTTAAGACTTTACATTAGTCATTTTTATCCAAAACTTCTTTTGGTCTCCTCGTGTAGTTATTTTGAGAATTTATTCTTATGATTACTACACTTGGTCTCATTAGATCTATAGAACTAACTTGATACCATAGATCTCATCTATTTGGTATACTATGTAAATAGATATACCTTTATTCAAATCATTGTCTCTTGTGTAGATCTACATTTACACAAGTACACAATTTTATCTTGCCTTGTGTGTTGTGTCCTCATTTTTCTCCCACTCTATCTTTAGAATAAATACACTATATATTCAAAGATAGCATATGAGACACTAATCAATGATGTTGAAGTATAAGGAGAACTATCTCATAGACCGACTAATATTAATTGATTTCATGTGTGTACTTGGTGATTGACATACCTTTAAGAGAGTTCATAGACTCAAAATCACTTCATAGATGATCATACACAAGCCTTAAGCATGTGGACATATAATGAAACCCGTCATTATATTTGTCTATTAGATCACCTTTAAGTGAATAATCTTATGTTTCAAAACGCAAGCATTTTAAAGATGAAATTTAGAACATTAAAAGGATAAATGATAAAACGGGTGACTCGGGTTGTAAACCAAGTCACCATCATCCAAAATACAACTCATTATCCAAAGTACCTTTCCATGTCAAACACGGAAACTTAAAGTTCTAAAATCCAAAATATTACTTAAATTAAGACAATGAAAAACAAAGCTCCATAAAAGCTATCCTTAGCTTCTTCATGGTTTCTTATGCTTGCTTTTCTTTTCCTTTGTCTTTGCTTGGTGGAGGCCCTATTTACAATAAAAAGGGAGATACATTATCACAACTTTGCATCATAATACCATAGTTGAATTTAGAAACATAAAAGAAGGTTAGTCATTTACCTACTGGAGTGATCTTTCCAGCTTTGATATCACCAAGGTATTTGGAACAATTCCTCTTCCAATGTCCCATGCCATTACAATAATGGCATTTGTCAAGAGGACCCTTCTTGACTTTGGATGTGCTAGCTTCACAAGACTTAGCTTTGGTGAATGTGGGAGCTTGCTTCTTGCCCTTTCTCCCATTCTTCTTGAACTTCCCCTTACTCTTTGTGCTTATATTGAGCACATCCTTGGGAGGGTTCACATTTAACCCCATGTCCCTCTCGGCTTGCACAAGTAACTTGTGCAACTCCTCAAGAGACACGTCCTTGTCTTGCATGTTGAAATTCACCCGGAATTGCACATATGCCTTGACTTTAGACAAGGAGTGTAGAATCCTATCTACGATGAGTTCTTTGGGGATTTCAACCTTTTGAATTTTCAAGGTCTCGACAAGCTCCATGAGTTTGAGCACATGAGGGCTAACCTTTTGGCCCTCTTTGAAGTCGAGATCAAAGAATGCCGCGGCCGCCTCATATTGGACGATCCGCGGAGTTTGTGAAAACATGGTCACAAGTTTGGAGTAAATCTCATTAGCATTGCCCATTTTGAAGGCTCTCCTTTGGAGTTCCGCCTCCATCGCAAATATCAATACATTTTTCATTGCGGCGGACTCCTTTTGGTAAGCCTCATAGGCTTCCCTAGTGGCCGCGGTGGACCTAGTGGAGGGTTCGGGTGGAGAGGCCTCGGTAAGGTAACGAAGCTTGTCGTCACCCTCGGCAGCTAATTTGAGTTGGGCATCCCATTCGGAGAAATTTGACCCATTCTTTTCAAGTTTACATCGATCCATAAAGGATCGGAGCCAAGATGAAGTAGCGAGTGGTGTAGCATTAGGAGTTGGTGTTGCCATTTGTTATGAAAAAGAAGTGGTCTACAAAACAAAATATAAGGAGTAAAACAATTGTCGTTTTAATAATACTCGTAAAAATGTATGATTTAAACAAGTTTTATGCATTTTTCTAGTGACCTCTACCCAACTAGATAAATGATTCCAAGACCCAAATTCATATTAATTTGGGCACGGTGTGGCCGATGAAACCCTCATCAATATAACTCGGTGGATTAACGTTTTAATCGATTCTACTTTTAGAACTCTTGGTCGATAATATTACATTAACATTTATCTATAGCCCAAAACACATTCAACAAGGGGACGGTGTGGCCGATAAAACCCTTATCGAAAAACTTTTGTTGAGTTCAATCCAAATTTCGAATAAATGTGTCCATGATCCAAACCCACATTAACTTGGGCACGGTGTGGCCGATGAAACCCTCATCAACATGAATTCGGTGGATAGACATTTATCACCCACTTCCCCTACGTAACAAGGTTTGTACCCCGGTGTGGCCGAGTGCACTCCCTCACGAAATAGGTTTTCATGGTTTCTACTATTTGGTAAGGCTATGTCTCAATTGATAGTTTTAGCGAGAGGTCATGTCAATTTATTATCTATCACGTTTTAAGTGAACTAAAGCGGTGAACTACGATAATTCTAATTGACACGGTCGATAAACTCGATAAAAGACTATGCATGTTTAGTTATGGCGATTTAGCGATGCATGTGACATAAAATAAAATGCAAGCATAAAGATAAATAAATCCTAGTATGGCGTTTCCTAAAATAGAAAAACTATTAATCTATTACATATTCGGAAACCAACTCCATTGGTCCCTTGAACTTCGGTTGTGGCACGCATCTCGAGGTAACACCGTCTTTATGTATCGCCATTCTTGAAGAAATCCGTCTTTTGGAAACTCCGGAATGAATAAAATTACATAATAAATTACATAATTTCCTATTATACATTTGTAACTAAAATAAAATAAATCTATTAAATTACAAAACGGTGATACGAGATCACAATAAAAATTACAACCGAATCGATATTCCCATACATTTCGGGAAATACCAATTAAAATCTAAGGCCATACTAAGTAAAATTACATAATTCAAAATTACATAAATTAAAATTTATGACAATCATAAAGAAAATGCAGCATTATAATATGTATGAACATGCTCAATTTTTATGCTAAATCGCCTTTTAATTAGCCAATATCGTATATTACTCGGTTTTTACGGATTTGCGTGATTTCAACATTTTATAATCACAAAAATGCATAAACTCATATTTATGCATAAGTTAATTACCCTAACCTCTTAGGACTCAAAATATAGTCTTCACTAATAATTTGACCATAATTAACCTTTATTTATAAAATTGTTCAAAAATGGACCAAAAATTACAAAAATAAGCCATTAAACTTCAAATAAATCTAAAAATTTCAAATAAATTCAAAATTTGAAATTTAAATTCATGAACATTCTGGAAAAATTCCATGACACTCATAATGTTCAAAATCATAGGTTAAAAATTTCGAAATTTTTCCGGAAAAACAATGTTGCGGTTTATCAATTAATAATAAAATAATCATAAAAACATGGAAAAATTATTTTCATTAACTTTTCAATTTTAGATCTGAAAAATATGATAATATGCAACATTAGACGTTTTTCCTAAGTCATAGATTATGTTTTATTAATTTTCCACCAATAATGTCACTATTTATGCTATTTTTCTTCAAAAATTCATAAATCATGCTAAAAGACTTCTTTATAGCCAATTAATTTACACACATCTTGTAAAATTTCATGTGACAACATATTAATTTTCTATGACCAGATTCGAAATTTAACTCATATTAACCTATTTTTCTCTTAAATCCGAATTTAATGATGAAAAAATTCATTTTTCGAGCATAACAAGTCCAAAAATTATGAAAATTTACAGGTTATCTCAAAATAATATATGTAACAACATATCCAAAAACCAAGTGAAAATTCGAAGTATAGCTATTTTTAGACCAAAAATGACATTTTTACTCATAAAATCACATTTAAATGCCATTATTGTAAATTATGAACAATAAAAATCCGAAAAATTAACCAAAATATCCTAAAACACTTTAGGACCAGAAATATTAACATGCATGTAATAATTTCGTGATATATCATAATAACACAAATTTTACAAGTTTTATTTTGTTATTCATATAACTCGGAAAAACTTTTAACCAATTTGCATGCAAACAACCGTGGCTCTGATACCAATTGAAGGAAATGTAGATTCATATACATAAAACATACTCTTATATGTCTAAATAATTTGTCATAAAATTAAAACGGATCTTATGCATGCAAACAATAATATAAATAGAGGAGAAATCATGTCCTTACAAAATGGATTTCGGCTATTAGGGCACAAGAGAGATCACCTATCTCTTCTTGTTCTTGAGCTATTCCAATGGAAGAACAAAGATCTAAGTGTAAGATCTCTCCCTATGCTTTATACCCAAGGCTTCTCTTAATTAAATTAATATTACAAATACTAGTTATAATATTAATCAAGGTAGAAAAATGGAACCAAAATATTTATAAACTCTTATACTATTTCGGTTTTTAGAGAGATAAAAGGGAGGATTTTAATTCTCTCTAAAACTATATTTTGGATGAGTGAATTAGAATCAATACACACTAAAAACATTTTAGTGTTATTAGGTAAAATTATAAGAAAAACAATGATGGCATTTGCTTCCACAAAACCGTGTAAGAGGAGAGAAAAATGGGAGCCAATGCATGGAGAAATTGTTCTTCACAAGGAACAATAGGCTTGCATGGCTAGGTTTTCTTTTAATCATTGTGTTTTCCACTAATTATAAACAACTTATAATTAGCTAAAAATCCTTCTTATTTTCGGCCCTTTGCTTAATATGGTGTCCATATTATTTTTGTCAATTGTCTATTTGTTACATGTCACATGTCACATATATTTGTTTATGTATTTTTATCATATTAAAAATCAACGTATTAATAAAAATACGTCATATACAAAATCGACTTAGTAATTTCATAATTACTTGTGCCAAAAATTTTACCAATTTATAAATCACAACAGATTGTATTTATATTAATTTATTCAATTCCGATTGTTTCTTTAAACAATTAATTTCATCCGAGTAATGATACAATTCAATTACTCAGACCATATCTCATTTAATCACATTTCAATTTGATACGTAAATTTTACTTCCAAAATCGTCCGTCAATTTTCAAGTAATTTAATTAACTCGTAACATTATACGATTAATTAAATAATCAATTAAGAGTATTGCCCTTTAGGTATGACCTAGGGGGTCAACTGATCACCACCGTCACACGACAGTAATGTCAAACTCTAGTCAGCCAATCATTACCGATATATGTTGACCAGTTGACAGTAACAATATTACTTCCCAATTGTATTCATTTTAATGAGACTTAAACATGTGATCATCATGATCAACAGTCGTGATCGCATTATTGTCGGAGGACACATATTCCAACATTGGAATCATTTATCATAGTTGGGTAGAGGTCACTATGTAAATGCTATACTTGTTTTTCAAGTATTAATAAAACGATAAATGTTAAGTTTTCCACTATTCCGTTTTTATATTGTTCTATTTCTTTACCACAATTCATATACGATATCATTTCGATTTTGATAACGAATCTCCATTAAAACATCGTAACTAAAGACAAAATTTGAATTTGCTTCTAAAACCTCAAACGAACCATTGCTAAGGATCTCTTGTAAAGAGTATAGATTAAAGTTATTCATTATCAAACAGGTTTTTGATTCTTGACTAACACTTCTACTTACAATGGACTATGTTTCATATGCTTAATTGAATTAAGTACCTTGAAGAGATAAATTGTTTTGGTGATTAGATTTTCAGAATTCGTAATTGACCAAAATAACGCAACCACTTCAATGAAAGTTTTAAGACTAAAACGAACAAATGAAGAGTAATCTTCATGAATTCAATTTTGCTTCTCAAAGCAAAGACTCATTGAAATGAGTGGGAGCATTCTCTTAAACCGTTAAGATGAGGACGAGGTTCAAGAAGTAAAGATAATAATGGAATTGATACAAGGTAATGTTAAAAGTAAAGTCATTGAGGAATGACGATACTAAACCTATCAATCCCGACCAATAAAGTTTCCATTGTCTTAAATGTTGGACACAAGAAAGCAAAGCGCCCCAAATTATTGAAGAATCAACAAGTTAGTTGTGGGACATCTAATGGGACCTTCTTCTTTAAATGTTTATTTGATTAAACATAAATTTTGCTAGTACCACTTCGTCAATATTAGAAACCAGTGGAGGTTTTCATCATTGTACTTGATACATAGGATGATTAGAATATGACGACTAGCAACAATAATGTCGAGAGATAGAGTAATTGTGTACTCAATCTAGTTTTTGGATTTAAAGTTGTACTTAATTGTGACTATTAAGTGCATAAACTCTAAATAAGAATATAAACTTGTTAAGATACAAAAAAGGGTTTTCACTTTTGTGACCCTATACACCACGATTTGATGTATGGCTAGCCCATTATCAAGGTGATTATATTCTAAAACAAACTAGAATGATATATCATGTAGATGATGTAAGATTCAAATTGGTAACCCAAGATTAAACCTTAAATTTTGGAATGATGAACGTAAAGAGTTATCGAGTACTCTTGAAACCATTAGATTGTTAATGGTATATGCGTATCTTGTATTCAAAGCAAGATGTCTCATGCCTTTTGGTTGAAAAGGAGATCGAGGTTGTAAATCATCTATCCAAAATAGGTTGATCATTATCTTTTACCAACGATTTAAGTTGACACTAATATGTTCACTTAATAAGGTAAATAGAGAAATCTTTGAAGAATTTCAAAGAGTTCAAGGAATCACGATTTAGTCGTGATGGGATTATCAAAGTGAAGATTTTGATATAAGCCAAATGAATTGTGATATAGTATCACAAATTAATCTCTCTTAACACGCATTATGGGATAATGTATGATTGGATAAGAATTCAAACGCTATTCGATAAGGTTTGGACTTCGATCAAGTTATTTTGAGTTACTTGATCCTTTTGGGGATTTTATCATTTTGTCTAAATTTTTTTTTTCCACTAAATCGAATCATATGAGATATGAAATGGTAAGGGTACCATGTTTGTAAGTGGAGTAAAACGGCGAGGTGGTCCTTAATCAGCCCATTCTAGGCCAAAAACGCAGCAACCATACTACAAAAATTAACTCGAAAATGGGCTGTTTTGGAGTAGTATTTTCTCGGTTTTGGGAGGGGGCTGTTTTGGGAGGTTTTATTTGAAACATAAAATGAAAGATATGACTTAAACAAGATCACAAAGCATGTTTAAGCCTAGGATAATACTCTTCCAAAGCACTAAGCAAATGAAAAGAGTTCATCTCCAAACACTAAGTAATGGAGGTTGTTCAAGCACAAAGCAATGAACTAATGAAAGGGTTTTCAAAAACCTCATATTCTCATTCTCATAAACTTCAAATCTGAAATTATTACAAGGGATAGGTGCTCTTTAAATAGAGGCTCAAATTACATCCAAACCATCCATCTAAAAGTAAATCTAAAGGCTACAATTGAAAGCATAAATGGACAAAAGTTAAAGTAGATATTTTACACACAAAAACACTACAAATGGGTCCAAAATAAACAAGCTTGGCAGCCTGTTTAGGCGTGTAAAGCTGCTGGCCATTTTGTTGGTTTTGCTCTTCAATTCCTTTGGCTTCTTTTGGAGACAATAAAGGGGACCATTTGTTGTCATTTTCTCTTAAAAATCTTGCAATTATACTCACCAAAATGCTTTGCAAATTCCTGTCCAGATTTGAACAAAAACGGACAGCCCTTGGACCATTTCGGTTCAAACTCCCTTTGTTGAGAAAAGTTTGTCCTCAAACTTTCGCGGTTAAGAACATGGTATAGCAAAAGACGATTTCAAAAACAAATACAATTTCAGAAAAATGTAGTATAGATGTTAAAGAGGGAAACAACAAGAGCCCATTCTAGTCAAGCACTTAGCAAAGACCGAACCCTCTTGTTAGCCAACTCGATCCGAGCAACACACAAGTGCTCAAACCAAAGCCAACACCCACAAATCAAGCCACGCACAGATTTGTGGTGTCACACCCAAGAACACCACGGACCACCATTTCCCAAGATCGTCTTGGTTTAAGAAAACGCAAGAGCCGAAGCTCTGATACCATGTTTGTAAGTGGAGTAAAACGGCGAGGTGGTCCTTAATCAGCCCATTCTAGGCCAAAAACGCAGCAACCATACTACAAAAATTAACTCGAAAATGGGCTGTTTTGGAGTAGTATTTTCTCGGTTTTGGGAGGGGGCTGTTTTGGGAGGTTTTATTTGAAACATAAAATGAAAGATATGACTTAAACAAGATCACAAAGCATGTTTAAGCCTAGGATAATACTCTTCCAAAGCACTAAGCAAATGAAAAGAGTTCATCTCCAAACACTAAGTAATGGAGGTTGTTCAAGCACAAAGCAATGAACTAATGAAAGGGTTTTCAAAAACCTCATATTCTCATTCTCATAAACTTCAAATCTGAAATTATTACAAGGGATAGGTGCTCTTTAAATAGAGGCTCAAATTACATCCAAACCATCCATCTAAAAGTAAATCTAAAGGCTACAATTGAAAGCATAAATGGACAAAAGTTAAAGTAGATATTTTACACACAAAAACACTACAAATGGGTCCAAAATAAACAAGCTTGGCAGCCTGTTTAGGCGTGTAAAGCTGCTGGCCATTTTGTTGGTTTTGCTCTTCAATTCCTTTGGCTTCTTTTGGAGACAATAAAGGGGACCATTTGTTGTCATTTTCTCTTAAAAATCTTGCAATTATACTCACCAAAATGCTTTGCAAATTCCTGTCCAGATTTGAACAAAAACGGACAGCCCTTGGACCATCTCGGTTCACACAACGAGTCCCAATGACTAATGAAGAAGGACAAATGTTTCACACAACGAGTCACAATGACTAATAAACAAGGACAAATGCTTCACACAACGAGTCACAATGATTAATAAACATGGACAAATGCTTCACACAACGAGTCACAATGACTAATGAACAAGGACAAATGGTTCACACAACGAGTCACAATAACAAGGATAAATTATTAACACAACGAGTCACATTGACTAATAAACATGGACAAATGCTTCACACAACGATTAACAATGACTAATAAACAAGGACAAATGGTTCAGACAACGAGTCACAATGACTAATAAACATGGACAATTATTTCACACAACGAGTCACAATGACTAATAAACATGGACAAATGCTTCACACAACGAGTCACAATGACAAATGAAAATGGACAAATGGTTCACACAATGAGTCACAATGACTAATAAACTAGGACAAATGGTTCACACAACGAGTCCCAATGACTAATGAAGAAGGACAATTGGTGGACACAACGAGTCACAATGACAAGGATAAATTATTCACACAAAGAGTCACAATGACTAATAAACATGGACAAATGCTTCACACAACGAGTCACAATAACTAATAAACATGGACAAATGCTTCACACAACAAGTCACAATGACTAATGAACAAGGACAATTGGTTCACACAACGAGTCACAATGACTAATAAACATGGTCAAATGGTTCACACAATGAGTAACAATGACTACTAAACAAGAACAAATGGTTCACACAACGAGTCACAATGACTAATAAACATGGACAATTGTTTCACACAACGAGTCACAATGACAAATGAACAAGGACAAATGGTTCTCAAAATGAGTCACAATGACTAATAAAAAAGGACAAATGGTTCAAACAACGAGCCCCAATGACTAATAAACATGGACAAATGTTTCACACAACGAGTCACAATGACTAACAATGACTAATAAACAAGGACAAATGTTTCACACAATGAGTCACAATGACAAATGAACAAGGACAAATGGTTCACACGACGAGTCACAATGACAAATAAACAAGGAAAAATGGTTCACACAACGAGTCACAATAACTAAGGAGAAAAAGACAATTGGTTGACACAACGAGTCACAATGACAAGGATAAATTATTTACACAAGGGGTCACAATGACTAAAAAGATGGACAAGAGCTTCACACAACGAGTCACAATGACTAATAAACATGGACAAATGCTTCACACAACGAGTCACAATGACTAATGAACAAGGACAATTGGTTCACACAACGAGTCACAATGACTAATTAAGATGGACAAATGTTTCACACAACGAGTCACAATGACTAATAAAACAAGGACAAATGGTTCACACAATTAGTCACAATGACAAGGATAAATTATTCACACAACGAGTCACAATGACTAATAAACATGGACAAATGCTTCAAACAACGAGTCACAATGACTAATAAACATGAACAAATGCTTCACACAACAGTCACAATGACTAATGAACAAGGACAATTGGTTCAAAAAACGAGTCACAAAGACTAATAAACATGGACAAATGCTTCACACAACGAGTCACAATGACTAATAAACATGGATAAATGTTTCACACAACGAGTCACAATAACTAATGAACAAGGAAAATTAGTTCACACAATGAGTCACAATAACAAGGACAAAAGCTTGATACAACGAGTCACAATGACTAATAACCATGGACAAATGCTTCACACAACGAGTCACAATGACTAATAAACAAGAACAAATGGTTCACACAACGAGCCCCAATGACTAATAAACATGGACAAATGTTTCACACAACGAGTCACAATGACTAACAATGACTAATAAATAAGGACAAATGCTTCACACAACGAGTCACAATGATTAATAAACATGGACAAATGCTTCACACAACGAGTCACAATGACTAATGAACAAGGACAAATGGTTCACACAACGAGTCACAATAACAAGGATAAATTATTAACACAACGAGTCACAATGACAAATAAACATGGACAAATGCTTCACACAACGATTAACAATGACTAATAAACAAGGACAAATGGTTGACACAACGAGTCACAATGACTAATAAACATGGACAATTATTTCACACAACGAGTCACAATGACTAATAAACATGGACAAATGCTTCACACAACGAGTCACAATAACTAATAAACATGGACAAATGCTTCACACAACGAGTCACAATGACTAATGAACAAGGACAATTGGTTCACACAACGAGTCACAATGACTAATAAACATGGACAAATGGTTCACACAACGAGTAACAATGACTAATAAACAAGAACAAATGGTTCACACAACGAGTCACAATGACTAATAAACATGGACAATTGTTTCACACAACGAGTCACAATGACAAATGAACAAGGACAAATGGTTCACAAAATGAGTCACAATGACTAATAAACAAGGACAAATGGTTCACACAACGAGCCCCAATGACTAATAAACATGGACAAATGTTTCACACAACGAGTCACAATGACTAACAATGACTAATAAACAAGGACAAATGTTTCACACAACGAGTCACAATGACAAATGAACAAGGACAAATGGTTCACACAACGAGTCACAATGACTAATGAGAAAAAGACAATTGGTTGACACAACGAGTCACAATGACAAGGATATATTATTCACACAAGGAGTCACAATGACTAAAAAGATGGACAAATGCTTCACACAACGAGTCACAATGATTAATAAAAATCGACAAATACTTCACACAACGAGTCACAATGACTAATGAACAAGGACAAATGGTTCACACAACGAGTCACAATAACAAGGATAAATTATTAACACAACGAGTCACAATGACTAATAAACAAGGACAAATGCTTCACACAACGATTAACAATGACTAATAAACAAGGAAAAATGGTTCACACAACGAGTCACAATGACTAATAAACATGGACAATTATTTCACACAACGAGTCACAATGACTAATAAATATGGACAAATGCTTCACACAACGAGTCACAATGACAAATGAACAAGGACAAATGGTTCACACAATGAGTCACAATGACTAATAAACTAGGACAAATGGTTCACACAACGAGTCCCAATGACTAATGAACAAGGACAATTGGTGGACACAACGAGTCACAATGACAAGGATAAATTATTCACACAAAGAGTCACAATGACTAATAAACATGGACAAATGCTTCACACAACGAGTCACAATAACTAATAAACATGGACAAATGCTTCACACAACGAGTCACAATGACTAATGAACAAGGATAAATGGTTCACACAACGAGTAACAATGACTAATAAACAAGAACAAATGGTTCACACAACGAGTCACAATGACTAATAAACATGGACAATTGTTTCACACAACGAGTCACAATGACAAATGAACAAGGACAAATGGTTCACAAAATGAGTCATAATGACTAATAAACAAGGACAAATGGTTCACACAACGAGCCCCAATGACTAATAAACATGGACAAAAGTTTCACACAACGAGTCACAATGACTAATAAACAAGGACAAATGCTTCACACAACGAGTCACAATGATTAATAAACATGGACAAATGCTTACAACGAGTCACAATGACTAATGAACAAGGACAAATGGTTCACACAACGAGTCACAATAACAAGGATAAATTATTAACACAACGAGTCACAATGACTAATAAACATGGACAAATGCTTCACACAACGATTAACAATGACTAATTAACAAGGACAAATGGTTCAGACAACGAGTCACAATGACTAATAAACATGGACAATTATTTCACACAACGAGTCACAATGACTAATAAACATGGACAAATGCTTCACACAACGAGTCACAATGACAAATGAACAAGGACAAATGGTCACACAATGAGTCACAATGACTAATAAACTAGGACAAATGGTTCACACAACGAGTCCCAATGACTAATGAAGAAGGACAATTGGTGGACACAACGAGTCACAATGACAAGGATAAATTATTCACACAAAGAGTCACAATGACTAATAAACATGGACAAATGCTTCACACAACGAGTCACAATAACTAATAAACATGGACAAATGCTTCACACAACAAGTCACAATGACTAATGAACAAGGACAATTGGTTCACACAACGAGTCACAATGACTAATAAACATGGTCAAATGGTTCACACAATGAGTAACAATGACTACTAAACAAGAACAAATGCTTCACACAACGAGTCACAATGATTAATAAACATGGACAAATGCTTCACACAACGAGTCACAATGATTAATAAAAATCGACAAATACTTCACACAACGAGTCACAATGACTAATGAACAAGGACAAATGGTTCACACAACGAGTCACAATAACAAGGATAAATTATTAACACAACGAGTCACAATGACTAATAAACAAGGACAAATGCTTCACACAACGATTAACAATGACTAATAAACAAGGACAAATGGTTCACACAACGAGTCACAATGACTAATAAACATGGACAATTATTTTACACAACGAGTCACAATGACTAATAAATATGGACAAATGCTTCACACAACGAGTCACAATGACAAATGAACAAGGACAAATGGTTCACACAATGAGTCACAATGACTAATAAACTAGGACAAATGGTTTCACAACGAGTCCCAATGACTAATGAACAAGGACAATTGGTGGACACAACGAGTCACAATGACAAGGATAAATTATTCACACAAAGAGTCACAATGACTAATAAACATGGACAAATGCTTCACACAACGAGTCTGATAACTAATAAACATGGACAAATGCTTCACACAACGAGTCACAATGACTAATGAACAAGGATAAATGGTTCACACAACGAGTAACAATGACTAATAAACAAGAACAAATGGTTCACACAACGAGTCACAATGACTAATAAACATGGACAATTGTTTCACACAACGAGTCACAATGACAAATGAACAAGGACAAATGGTTCACAAAATGAGTCATAATGACTAATAAACAAGGACAAATGGTTCACACAACGAGCCCCAATGACTAATAAACATGGACAAAAGTTTCACACAACGAGTCACAATGACTAATAAACAAGGACAAATGCTTCACACAACGAGTCACAATGATTAATAAACATGGACAAATGCTTACAACGAGTCACAATGACTAATGAACAAGGACAAATGGTTCACACAACGAGTCACAATAACAAGGATAAATTATTAACACAACGAGTCACAATGACTAATAAACATGGACAAATGCTTCACACAACGATTAACAATGACTAATAAACAAGGACAAATGGTTCAGACAACGAGTCACAATGACTAATAAACATGGACAATTATTTCACACAACGAGTCACAATGACTAATAAACATGGACAAATGCTTCACACAACGAGTCACAATGACAAATGAACAAGGACAAATGGTCACACAATGAGTCACAATGACTAATAAACTAGGACAAATGGTTCACACAACGAGTCCCAATGACTAATGAAGAAGGACAATTGGTGGACACAACGAGTCACAATGACAAGGATAAATTATTCACACAAAGAGTCACAATGACTAATAAACATGGACAAATGCTTCACACAACGAGTCACAATAACTAATAAACATGGACAAATGCTTCACACAACAAGTCACAATGACTAATGAACAAGGACAATTGGTTCACACAACGAGTCACAATGACTAATAAACATGGTCAAATGGTTCACACAATGAGTAACAATGACTACTAAACAAGAACAAATGCTTCACACAACGAGTCACAATGATTAATAAACATGGACAAATGCTTCACACAACGAGTCACAATGATTAATAAAAATCGACAAATACTTCACACAACGAGTCACAATGACTAATGAACAAGGACAAATGGTTCACACAACGAGTCACAATAACAAGGATAAATTATTAACACAACGAGTCACAATGACTAATAAACAAGGACAAATGCTTCACACAACGATTAACAATGACTAATAAACAAGGACAAATGGTTCACACAACGAGTCACAATGACTAATAAACATGGACAATTATTTCACACAACGAGTCACAATGACTAATAAATATGGACAAATGCTTCACACAACGAGTCACAATGACAAATGAACAAGGACAAATGGTTCACACAATGAGTCACAATGACTAATAAACTAGGACAAATGGTTCACACAACGAGTCCCAATGACTAATGAACAAGGACAATTGGTGGACACAACGAGTCACAATGACAAGGATAAATTATTCACACAAAGAGTCACAATGACTAATAAACATGGACAAATGCTTCACACAACGAGTCACAATAACTAATAAACATGGACAAATGCTTCACACAACGAGTCACAATGACTAATGAACAAGGATAAATGGTTCACACAACGAGTAACAATGACTAATAAACAAGAACAAATGGTTCACACAACGAGTCACAATGACTAATAAACATGGACAATTGTTTCACACAACGAGTCACAATGACAAATGAACAAGGACAAATGGTTCACAAAATGAGTCATAATGACTAATAAACAAGGACAAATGGTTCACACAACGAGCCCCAATGACTAATAAACATGGACAAAAGTTTCACACAACGAGTCACAATGACTAATAAACAAGGACAAATGCTTCACACAACGAGTCACAATGATTAATAAACATGGACAAATGCTTCAGACAACGAGTCACAATGACTAATGAACAAGGACAAATGGTTCACACAACGAGTCACAATAACAAGGATAAATTATTAACACAACGAGTCACAATGACTAATAAACATGGACAAATGCTTCACACAACGATTAACAATGACTAATAAACAAGGACAAATGGTTGGACAACGAGTCACAATGACTAATAAACATGGACAATTATTTCACACAACGAGTCACAATGACTAATAAACATGGACAAATGCTTCACACAACGAGTCACAATGACAAATGAACAAGGACAAATGGTTCACACAATGAGTCACAATGACTAATAAACTAGTACAAATGGTTCACACAACGAGTCCCAATGACTAATGAAGAAGGACAATTGGTGGACACAACGAGTCACAATGACAAGGATAAATTATTCACACAAAGAGTGACAATGACTAATAAACATGGACAAATGCTTCACACAACGAGTCACAATAACTAATAAACATGGACAAATGCTTCACACAACAAGTCACAATGACTAATGAACAAGGACAAATGGTTCACACAAGGAGTCACAATGACTAATAAACTAGGACAAATGGTTCACACAACGAGTCCCAATGACTAATGAAGAAGGACAATTGGTGGACACAACGAGTCACAATGACAAGGATAAATTATTAACACAACGAGTCACAATGACAAATAAACATGGACAAATGCTTCACACAACGATTAACAATGACTAATAAACAAGGACAAATGGTTGACACAACGAGTCACAATGACTAATAAACATGGACAATTATTTCACACAACGAGTCACAATGACTAATAAACATGGACAAATGCTTCACACAACGAGTCACAATAACTAATAAACATGGACAAATGCTTCACACAACGAGTCACAATGACTAATGAACAAGGACAATTGGTTCACACAACGAGTCACAATGACTAATAAACATGGACAAATGGTTCACACAACGAGTAACAATGACTAATAAACAAGAACAAATGGTTCACACAACGAGTCACAATGACTAATAAACATGGACAATTGTTTCACACAACGAGTCACAATGAGAAATGAACAAGGACAAATGGTTCACAAAATGAGTCACAATGACTAATAAACAAGGACAAATGGTTCACACAACGAGCCCCAATGACTAATAAACATGGACAAATGTTTCACACAATGAGTCACAATGACTAAAAATGACTAATAAACAAGGACAAATGTTTCACACAACGAGTCACAATGACAAATGAACAAGGACAAATGGTTCACACAACGAGTCACAATGACTAATGAGAAAAAGACAATTGGTTGACACAACGAGTCACAATGACAAGGATATATTATTCACACAAGGAGTCACAATGACTAAAAAGATGGACAAATGCTTCACACAACGAGTCACAATGATTAATAAAAGTCGACAAATACTTCACACAACGAGTCACAATGACTAATGAACAAGGACAAATGGTTCACACAACGAGTCACAATAACAAGGATAAATTATTAACACAACGAGTCACAATGACTAATAAACAAGGACAAATGCTTCACACAACGATTAACAATGACTAATAAACAAGGACAAATGGTTCACACAACGAGTCACAATGACTAATAAACATGGACAATTATTTCACACAACGAGTCACAATGACTAATAAATATGGACAAATGCTTCACACAACGAGTCACAATGACAAATGAACAAGGACAAATGGTTCACACAATGAGTCACAATGACTAATAAACTAGGACAAATGGTTCACACAACGAGTCCCAATGACTAATGAACAAGGACAATTGGTGGACACAACGAGTCACAATGACAAGGATAAATTATTCACACAAAGAGTCACAATGACTAATAAACATGGACAAATGCTTCACACAACGAGTCACAATAACTAATAAACATGGACAAATGCTTCACACAACGAGTCACAATGACTAATGAACAAGGATAAATGGTTCACACAACGAGTAACAATGACTAATAAACAAGAACAAATGGTTCACACAACGAGTCACAATGACTAATAAACATGGACAATTGTTTCACACAACGAGTCACAATGACAAATGAACAAGGACAAATGGTTCACAAAATGAGTCATAATGACTAATAAACAAGGACAAATGGTTCACACAACGAGCCCCAATGACTAATAAACATGGACAAAAGTTCCACACAACGAGTCACAATGACTAATAAACAAGGACAAATGCTTCACACAACGAGTCACAATGATTAATAAACATGGACAAATGCTTCAGACAACGAGTCACAATGACTAATGAACAAGGACAAATGGTTCACACAACGAGTCACAATAACAAGGATAAATTATTAACACAACGAGTCACAATGACTAATAAACATGGACAAATGCTTCACACAACGATTAACAATGACTAATAAACAAGGACAAATGGTTCAGACAACGAGTCACAATGACTAATAAACATGGACAATTATTTCACACAACGAGTCACAATGACTAATAAACATGGACAAATGCTTCACACAACGAGTCACAATGACAAATGAACAAGGACAAATGGTTCACACAATGAGTCACAATGACTAATAAACTAGGACAAATGGTTCACACAACGAGTCCCAATGACTAATGAAGAAGGACAATTGGTGGACACAACGAGTCACAATGACAAGGATAAATTATTCACACAAAGAGTGACAATGACTAATAAACATGGACAAATGCTTCACACAACGAGTCATGATAACTAATAAACATGGACAAATGCTTCACACAACAAGTCACAATGACTAATGAACAAGGACAAATGGTTCACACAATGAGTCACAATGACTAATAAACTAGGACAAATGGTTCACACAACGAGTCCCAATGACTAATGAAGAAGGACAATTGGTGGACACAACGAGTCACAATGACAAGGATAAATTATTAACACAACGAGTCACAATGACAAATAAACATGGACAAATGCTTCACACAACGATTAACAATGACTAATAAACAAGGACAAATGGTTGACACAACGAGTCACAATGACTAATAAACATGGACAATTATTTCACACAACGAGTCACAATGACTAATAAACATGGACAAATGCTTCACACAACGAGTCACAATAACTAATAAACATGGACAAATGCTTCACACAACGAGTCACAATGACTAATGAACAAGGACAATTGGTTCACACAACGAGTCACAATGACTAATAAACATGGACAAATGGTTCACACAACGAGTAACAATGACTAATAAACAAGAACAAATGGTTCACACAACGAGTCACAATGACTAATAAACATGGACAATTGTTTCACACAACGAGTCACAATGACAAATGAACAAGGACAAATGGTTCACAAAATGAGTCACAATGACTAATAAACAAGGACAAATGGTTCACACAACGAGCCCCAATGACTAATAAACATGGACAAATGTTTCACACAATGAGTCACAATGACTAAAAATGACTAATAAACAAGGACAAATGTTTCACACAACGAGTCACAATGACAAATGAACAAGGACAAATGGTTCACACAACGAGTCACAATGACTAATGAGAAAAAGACAATTGGTTGACACAACGAGTCACAATGACAAGGATATATTATTCACACAAGGAGTCACAATGACTAAAAAGATGGACAAATGCTTCACACAACGAGTCACAATGATTAATAAAAATCGACAAATACTTCACACAACGAGTCACAATGACTAATGAACAAGGACAAATGGTTCACACAACGAGTCACAATAACAAGGATAAATTATTAACACAACGAGTCACAATGACTAATAAACAAGGACAAATGCTTCACACAACGATTAACAATGACTAATAAACAAGGACAAATGGTTCACACAACGAGTCACAATGACTAATAAACATGGACAATTATTTCACACAACGAGTCACAATGACTAATAAATATGGACAAATGCTTCACACAACGAGTCACAATGACAAATGAACAAGGACAAATGGTTCACACAATGAGTCACAATGACTAATAAACTAGGACAAATGGTTCACACAACGAGTCCCAATGACTAATGAACAAGGACAATTGGTGGACACAACGAGTCACAATGACAAGGATAAATTATTCACACAAAGAGTCACAATGACTAATAAACATGGACAAATGCTTCACACAACGAGTCACAATAACTAATAAACATGGACAAATGCTTCACACAACGAGTCACAATGACTAATGAACAAGGATAAATGGTTCACACAACGAGTAACAATGACTAATAAACAAGAACAAATGGTTCACACAACGAGTCACAATGACTAATAAACATGGACAATTGTTTCACACAACGAGTCACAATGACAAATGAACAAGGACAAATGGTTCACAAAATGAGTCATAATGACTAATAAACAAGGACAAATGGTTCACACAACGAGCCCCAATGACTAATAAACATGGACAAAAGTTTCACACAACGAGTCACAATGACTAATAAACAAGGACAAATGCTTCACACAACGAGTCACAATGATTAATAAACATGGACAAATGCTTGGATAACGAGTCACAATGACTAATGAACAAGGACAAATGGTTCACACAACGAGTCACAATAACAAGGATAAATTATTAACACAACGAGTCACAATGACTAATAAACATGGACAAATGCTTCACACAACGATTAACAATGACTAATAAACAAGGACAAATGGTTCAGACAACGAGTCACAATGACTAATAAACATGGACAAATGCTTCACACAACGAGTCACAATGACAAATGAACAAGGACAATTGGTGGACACAACGAGTCACAATGACAAGGATAAATTATTCACACAAAGAGTCACAATGACTAATAAACATGGACAAATGCTTCACACAACGAGTCACAATAACTAATAAACATGGACAAATGCTTCACACAACGAGTCACAATGACTAATGAACAAGGATAAATGGTTCACACAACGAGTAACAATGACTAATAAACAAGAACAAATGGTTCACACAACGAGTCACAATGACTAATAAACATGGACAATTGTTTCACACAACGAGTCACAATGACAAATGAACAAGGACAAATGGTTCACAAAATGAGTCATAATGACTAATAAACAAGGACAAATGGTTCACACAACGAGCCCCAATGACTAATAAACATGGACAAAAGTTTCACACAACGAGTCACAATGACTAATAAACAAGGACAAATGCTTCACACAACGAGTCACAATGATTAATAAACATGGACAAATGCTTCAGACAACGAGTCACAATGACTAATGAACAAGGACAAATGGTTCACACAACGAGTCACAATAACAAGGATAAATTATTAACACAACGAGTCACAATGACTAATAAACATGGACAAATGCTTCACACAACGATTAACAATGACTAATAAACAAGGACAAATGGTTCAGACAACGAGTCACAATGACTAATAAACATGGACAATTATTTCACACAACGAGTCACAATGACTAATAAACATGGACAAATGCTTCACACAACGAGTCACAATGACAAATGAACAAGGACAAATGGTTCACACAATGAGTCACAATGACTAATAAACTAGGACAAATGGTTCACACAACGAGTCCCAATGACTAATGAAGAAGGACAATTGGTGGACACAACGAGTCACAATGACAAGGATAAATTATTCACACAAAGAGTGACAATGACTAATAAACATGGACAAATGCTTCACACAACGAGTCACAATAACTAATAAACATGGACAAATGCTTCACACAACAAGTCACAATGACTAATGAACAAGGACAAATGGTTCACACAATGAGTCACAATGACTAATAAACTAGGACAAATGGTTCACACAACGAGTCCCAATGACTAATGAAGAAGGACAATTGGTGGACACAACGAGTGTAACACCCCGGTTTATAAAAGAAGTCCTCGTCAAGACATTCTCTAATAAAACGGACTGTTACCATCTCGGTTTCCCGAGGTAGTGAATAACAAATTAAACTCCAAGGCAATTTATATAATATTTTAACTTAATTAATACAACTCCTCTTTTCAACTCAAATTACAAGAACTGACATAAATAAAAGTGAAAGTCTTCTAGATGATGATCTAGCTACTAAGTCGTCTGATCCAGTGTCTCACGCCCATTAAGCTCCCGTCCTATCTCTTAAACCTGTCAAGTCTGCTCCCCATAAAACGGTTCATCACAGGTGTTCACGAATACATGGTCAACCACGAGGTTGAGTAGGAAAACAATAAACAATAAAATATGATATGCATGATACTCCGCCACCTCCATCTCCATCTCAACTCATCACACACATCTCATACCCCGGGAACGCTTGACCATACCGATCCCGGTAGACTATATATCGACCGAAGCCGATCTGCCAGCTCAACGGCTGAGGACACCAGGGCAAGTCTGTGAGAACCCGCCAGGCCTTATCACAACATCACATCGTATCTCAACACCGTCACTACCACATCATCCTCCAACTCCAATGCATATGAAATGCTCAACAGTAATTAATGCAATGCAATATGTATATAAATCACTGAACTGATAAATCATAAAGTCATGCCAGTTATCCGATGTTGTGATATCATACTCAATACGATCAAATCAGTCAATCACCTTTCCGAATATAAATGATAACGTAAATCAACAACCAGGAATCAAGTCAACACAATTCAACTATGACGATAATAGGACAAGTGTATTTCCCTACCTCAAAGTGCCGATAAATCCAATTAAGCGATTAAGCGGTCCAATGAACAGATGTCCAATAATATTCCATCACAAGATCGTTCTCTAAGCGCCACGAAAACCGCCACTACGGACCGCCTCACGGTGTCGACACTCGCCCTAGTTCTTCCTTGCTGCGCCGCCAACACCCCAAGCTCACTCTCTCTCTCTCGTTTTGCGTGAAAGGCCAATTGGGGTGATGAAAGAGGGAGACGGGTTGAGGGTGTGAGAAATGAGGGAGGCGGGTTGGGGTAGGTACTATTAGGGTTAGGTTAGGGTTAGGGTTAGGGTTAATTGGGCTTTAGGTTTAATGGGCTGAACATATATTGGGTCAACTTAAATGGGTCAGTTCACAATTCGAATTTCGTTACAAACCCGTCTCAAATAACTTGTATCGATACTACGCGAGTTAAATAAAATAACTTATCATAATTATCGACTCAACAATTAACCCGATATAATTAGTAATATAAAATGTATAATAATTAATATTTAATAATATCCATTTAATTTATTATATATAAAAATACGGGGTATTACAGTCTTCCTCCCTTAAAATGAACTTCGTCCCGAAGTTCGCTCCCGTACCCAACCTCAGAAGGGTATTGTATAATGTACCTACGGACATCGCGCATTTCTATCACGGTTAACACACACTTTTGACACATCAATTAAACATAACAAATACGGAATGTTACATTCTGCCCTCCTAAAAATAAACTTCGTCCCGAAGTTTAACTCGTCTTTTCTTAACTCAACTAACTGCAACTAATAACTACCTGAGAACACAAATGTATAACAATTAAGTACTCATCTGAGAACACCATCGTCTTTCCATCTAAATTCCGATCTCAAACTCAAGTAGCTCAATACCCATGGTCTCACTGGACCGAAAATATACTCCCGTAGCATAACTCAGCTCATAGGCTAACCCATAACTCATTACCAGTAGTTCAACTTATACTCTCCTTTTACACATCGACCAACTAAAGAAGTAGGAACAAAACATATAGAACTTCATTTGCGTAAGTACCCCCACAACGACATATCAACTTGATCAAAACTACGATCCACAAACAAGTGCAAATTAAACATTAAGATTTTACAATCCTACCCAACTAAAAACATGGTTACGTCCTCGTAACCTTCATTATTATAACAAAGTTCCCAAACGACTGCTAACAACTGAAAGAGGATAAAGGATTCTCAACTCACACTTAAGTTAACTCATCCTTACCAAAGACAATCGATATGCAAGCTCTCTCAAGGACGTTACCGTTACCAGTAAAATCATTAGTAATTATTCAGCTCACCACTCATTGTAATCTCGTGCTTTAGAAACATAGGGGATCAATCAACATCCGAAAAGAATTAGGGTCAACACTTTGATAAATCGATTTATGAAAATTTATAACCTAATAGATCCCATCTGACTTTCCTTTACTTAATTGTACATATTTAGGCCACGACACAGAATCACCGATAAAATGAAGACAACCAGTTCGCAGTATTTATCAGCCTAGAAATATTTTTAATCCTCATAGCAAAGGGTTTGGGAATTATTCACGAATGACGAATGCACCTTGATTGACAAATTCTACAAACATATTGGTCGAGTCAACAAGCGAGGAAACCTCGATATTGGAAAGTTAACATACAAGACTATCATGCATAAAATTTCGTTCTTGGTATTGAATATATTTAAACTGCACCCAACATAATGACATACGAGATTAATGTATTTAACTACACCAATTTTACAAATATTAGTTACCGGTCATGCTAATATTAACGTACCATGTTGACACACAACTTACTTAAATCACCTCGTTACATTTCCCGTTTGGACATTCGTAATTAACCACACCCACCAATTCGCTATATGAACGAACAACATGTCTAAATTACCCCACTACTTATGACTCCGTTCTAGTTTCATTCCTCCAGACTAGCAATTATCATGGATACATACAACCAGACACTGGCTGGAAATCTCATTCCGAATTTATACTCATACGACACAAATTTAACTTCATTTTCAAAACCTTTACTTTCTTACGGGACGGTGAAAAATTTTCCTAACATAAATCTTATAACAGAGCCATCCATAGAGTCCTTTTACAGCTTACTACGACACTCAAAATCAGATAAACTTAATTCAATTCCTTCAAACAAAACAAGTTTAGGTGTCGATTCATATATCGTAATTTACAGGTTCATCTTATTCATTTCAGTCCTATCTTTACTAATGAACGACTATTACCTCAATCATCCGGATTTTAGTTGCACTTCTTTACTCAATTATATTCACGGTTCAATTAAACGTAACTATAACGACTATTATTGGAACCAATGCATATCATGTGAATCATTAAAGGGTTATCCCATTTTAATTGCTAATATAATTATCATAAACAACCTTTATTAAAGTATAATTGATAGTAACGACTCGAGAATATATAGATATGTCAAATGTCGTGCTGAAATTGCAAAAAAAATCATTTTAGCATTTTATGACAATATAATAACAAACATATTCAATAATGAATAACAACACGGTTTATTATCATGTTATAGGTTTTAGGTTCAATTGAAATAATTTAATGTAATGAAAGTAATAAGTATAACTTTAGGCACACAACTCACATGAAAGTCTTTAAAACTCAGATGACATCCTACATGGGTGGACATTTAGACACGATCATTACTATCATCCATGTGTAAACATTTAAACATAATTATTATAATTATTCATGTGAGTATATTAGCATAATTAAATTAATATTTAACGCCATCAACTTTACCAAGATATGACCATTTAGTTTTATATTTATATATATCCGACCACTATGCAAATATGATGAACACACCAGAAATATTACAACATGCCAAATGTATATAAAATATGCAAACAACTGGACTCTTATAAACATTTCACCCTTGATTAAAAATCAAATTAAGCTATTCCATTTTACTCATACTATCATGCCAACAATGTATCAACTAAGTTTTAATTTTATCACTTGTTAAGATACCTAATTACTGAACATGCGTGCTACTATCGTCATATAAAATATTATAATTTCACATTACTAAAGCTCATGAATCGACCAAACAATCGTATGAAAATTCAATATAGACGCACATTTTAAATGTTTTGATTTACGTTGTAACTTCCAAAAATCACGAATAAATAATTGCTCGATTAAAACTTGATTCGTATTACTTTTATAAAACACGGTGAGTTCAAAACACAGGGAAAAATAATTAGGTTTAAAGCATAAGAATTCCATTTTTAAAGAATTTTACAACTCAGTTGGTCCAAACAAACATGTGACAACAATTGGTCTGAAATTTGGGTCAGTTTGCAAAACTTATTATTTAATATAGAGACATCATGATTTTTCGTGGCTTATCAATTTGAAAACACATGTGAATTTTTTTATGATCGGTGGAGTTGGAATTATGCGAGAATTATTAACACAATTTAAATGAGGATTTTCTTTTATAAAATCGTGGGTCAAACATCACTGCACAAGAACTTCCTAACCACAGCTCACTAAATATTTATTCCTCCAAGTCTGTATATCCTATAAGCGTGAAACAAACGCCAAACGATCACTAACTCTCAAGACTATCTCTCATAAAATTCTTATCCATAGGCAATAAACAGAAAAGAAATGGTAGTAAGGTCAATTAAAGAGTAACATCAACTAAACGAGTTTCAGCACTATGTCATTCATTTTCTATGTCCCAATTCTTACAACTTTACTATCGATACTAATCCATCCTAATTTAAATCTCACACTGTACAATTCGTAACATCTACCCCATAGAATCCCTTCGTATCACGATCTACTCCGTATATCTAAATCACGATTGTTATGACTATAAATATGCAATTCGATAGTGTTTCTAATTACTATCACAATACTATACTAGCATGGCTTTGGGATCACGTAACCGCATATTACTAGATATAGTAGTACTACCAACACATCATTCATACAAAATACTTACCGTAGCGTTGTCCTGCAATAACCAATGTATCAATCAGTTAACACTTAGGCAATGATAGATGAATTTCCTGTTCAACCTCAAGCACTATTCTACCCTTTCTCTCGTATACACTCATGGTTTCCGGTTCAACTGAGAGGACCACAGGTTCGGTGTGAGGGGGCCCCTAACTCATACCTTACCGTAGTGTGCTCCTAACAGTTCTATCCCGGGTTCATTTTATTTAGACACATCCTATGTTCATTGGGCTCATTGGTTCAAGGCCTGAGGATCGTTCGCTCTGATACCACTTTGTAACACCCCGGTTTATAAAAGAAGTCCTCGTCAAGACATTCTCTAATAAACGGATCTGTTACCATCTCGGTTTCGAGGTAGTGAATAACAAATTAAACTCCAAGGCAATTTATATAATATTTTAACTTAATTAATACAACTCCTCTTTTCAACTCAAATTACAAGAACTGACATAAATAAAAGTGAAAGTCTTCTAGATGATGATCTAGCTACTAAGTCGTCTGATCCAGTGTCTCACGCCCATTAAGCTCCCGTTCTATCTCTTAAACCTGTCAAGTCTGCTCCCCATAAAACGGTTCATCACAGGTGTTCACGAATACACAGGGTCAACCACGAGGTTGAGTAGGGAAAACAATAAACAATAAAATATGATATGCATGATACTCCGCCACCTCCATCTCCATCTCAACTCATCACACACATCTCATACCCCGGAACGCCTGACCATACCGATCCCGGTAGACTATATATCGACCGAAGCCGATCTGCCAGCTCAACAGCTGAGGACACCAGGGCAAGTCCTGCAGAACCCGCCTGGGCCTTATCACAACATCACATCGTATCTCAACACCGTCACTACCACATCATCCTCCAACTCCAATGCATATGAAATGCTCAACAGTAATTAATGCAATGCAATATGTATATAAATCACTGAACTGATAAATCATAAAGTCATGCCAGTTATCCGATGTTGTGATATCATACTCAACACGATCAAATCAGTCAATCACCTTTCCGAATATAAATGATAACGTAAATCAACAACCAGGAATCAAGTCAACACAATTCAACTATGACGATAATAGGACAAGTGTATTTCCCTACCTCAAAGTGCCAGCAAATCCAATTAAGCAGTTAAGCAGTCCAATGAACAGATGTCCAATAATATTCCATCACAAGATCGTTCTCTAACTGCCACGAAAACCGCCACTACAGCCGCCTCACAGTGTCGACACTCGCCCCTAGTTCTTCCTTGCTGCGCCGCCAACACCCCAAGCTCACTCTCTCTCTCTCGTTTTGCGTGAAAGGCTGCCAATTGGGCTGATGAAAGAGGGAGACGGGTTGAGGGTGTGAGAAATGAGGGAGGCGGGTTGGGGTAGGTACTATTAGGGTTAGGTTAGGGTTAGGGTTAGGGTTAATTGGGCTTTAGGTTTAATGGGCTGAACATATATTGGGTCAACTTAAATGGGTCAGTTCACAATTCGAATTTCGTTACAAACCCGTCTCAAATAACTTGTATCGATACTACGCGAGTTAAATAAAATAACTTATCATAATTATCGACTCAACAATTAACCCGATATAATTAGTAATATAAAATGTATAATAATTAATATTTAATAATATCCATTTAATTTATTATATATAAAAATACGGGGTATTACAACGAGTCACAATGACAAGGATAAATTATTAACACAACGAGTCACAATGACAAATAAACATGGACAAATGCTTCACACAACGATTAACAATGACTAATAAACAAGGACAAATGGTTGACACAACGAGTCACAATGACTAATAAACATGGACAATTATTTCACACAACGAGTCACAATGACTAATAAACATGGACAAATGCTTCACACAACGAGTCACAATAACTAATAAACATGGACAAATGCTTCACACAACGAGTCACAATGACTAATGAACAAGGACAATTGGTTCACACAACGAGTCACAATGACTAATAAACATGGACAAATGGTTCACACAACGAGTAACAATGACTAATAAACAAGAACAAATGGTTCACACAACGAGTCACAATGACTAATAAACATGGACAATTGTTTCACACAACGAGTCACAATGACAAATGAACAAGGACAAATGGTTCACAAAATGAGTCACAATGACTAATAAACAAGGACAAATGGTTCACACAACGAGCCCCAATGACTAATAAACATGGACAAATGTTTCACACAACGAGTCACAATGACTAACAATGACTAATAAACAAGGACAAATGTTTCACACAACGAGTCACAATGACAAATGAACAAGGACAAATGGTTCACACAACGAGTCACAATGACTAATGAGAAAAAGACAATTGGTTGACACAACGAGTCACAATGACAAGGATATATTATTCACACAAGGAGTCACAATGACTAAAAAGATGGACAAATGCTTCACACAACGAGTCACAATGATTAATAAAAATCGACAAATACTTCACACAACGAGTCACAATGACTAATGAACAAAGACAAATGGTTCACACAACGAGTCACAATAACAAGGATAAATTATTAACACAACGAGTCACAATGACTAATAAACAAGGACAAATGCTTCACACAACGATTAACAATGACTAATAAACAAGGACAAATGGTTCACACAACGAGTCACAATGACTAATAAACATGGACAATTATTTCACACAACGAGTCACAATGACTAATAAATATGGACAAATGCTTCACACAACGAGTCACAATGACAAATGAACAAGGACAAATGGTTCACACAATGAGTCACAATGACTAATAAACTAGGACAAATGGTTCACACAACGAGTCCCAATGACTAATGAACAAGGACAATTGGTGGACACAACGAGTCACAATGACAAGGATAAATTATTCACACAAAGAGTCACAATGACTAATAAACATGGACAAATGCTTCACACAACGAGTCACAATAACTAATAAACATGGACAAATGCTTCACACAACGAGTCACAATGACTAATGAACAAGGATAAATGGTTCACACAACGAGTAACAATGACTAATAAACAAGAACAAATGGTTCACACAACGAGTCACAATGACTAATAAACATGGACAATTGTTTCACACAACGAGTCACAATGACAAATGAACAAGGACAAATGGTTCACAAAATGAGTCATAATGACTAATAAACAAGGACAAATGGTTCACACAACGAGCCCCAATGACTAATAAACATGGACAAAAGTTTCACACAACGAGTCACAATGACTAATAAACAAGGACAAATGCTTCACACAACGAGTCACAATGATTAATAAACATGGACAAATGCTTGGATAACGAGTCACAATGACTAATGAACAAGGACAAATGGTTCACACAACGAGTCACAATAACAAGGATAAATTATTAACACAACGAGTCACAATGACTAATAAACATGGACAAATGCTTCACACAACGATTAACAATGACTAATAAACAAGGACAAATGGTTCGGATAACGAGTCACAATGACTAATAAATATGGACAATTATTTCACACAACGAGTCACAATGACTAATAAACATGGACAAATGCTTCACACAACGAGTCACAATGACAAATGAACAAGGACAAATGGTCACACAATGAGTCACAATGACTAATAAACTAGGACAAATGGTTCACACAACGAGTCCCAATGACTAATGAAGAAGGACAATTGGTGGACACAACGAGTCACAATGACAAGGATAAATTATTCACACAAAGAGTCACAATGACTAATAAACATGGACAAATGCTTCACACAACGAGTCACAATAACTAATAAACATGGACAAATGCTTCACACAACAAGTCACAATGACTAATGAACAAGGACAATTGGTTCACACAACGAGTCACAATGACTAATAAACATGGTCAAATGGTTCACACAATGAGTAACAATGACTACTAAACAAGAACAAATGGTTCACACAACGAGTCACAATGACTAATAAACATGGACAATTGTTTCACACAACGAGTCACAATGACAAATGAACAAGGACAAATGGTTCTCAAAATGAGTCACAATGACTAATAAACAAGGACAAATGGTTCAAACAACGAGCCCCAATGACTAATAAACATGGACAAATGTTTCACACAACGAGTCACAATGACTAACAATGACTAATAAACAAGGACAAATGTTTCACACAACGAGTCACAATGACAAATGAACAAGGACAAATGGTTCACACGACGAGTCACAATGACAAATAAACAAGGAAAAATGGTTCACACAACGAGTCACAATAACTAAGGAGAAAAAGACAATTGGTTGACACAACGAGTCACAATGACAAGGATAAATTATTTACACACGGGGTCACAATGACTAAAAAGATGGACAAGAGCTTCACACAACGAGTCACAATGACTAATAAACATGGACAAATGCTTCACACAACGAGTCACAATGACTAATGAACAAGGACAATTGGTTCACACAACGAGTCACAATGACTAATTAAGATGGACAAATGTTTCACACAACGAGTCACAATGACAAGGATAAATTATTCACACAACGAGTCACAATGACTAATAAACATGGACAAATGCTTCACACAACAGTCACAATGACTAATGAACAAAGACAATTGGTTCAAAAAACGAGTCACAAAGACTAATAAACATGGACAAATGCTTCACACAACGAGTCACAATGACTAATAAACATGGATAAATGTTTCACACAACGAGTCACAATAACTAATGAACAAGGAAAATTAGTTCACACAATGAGTCACAATAACAAGGACAAAAGGTTGATACAACGAGTCACAATGACTAATAACCATGGACAAATGCTTCACACAACGAGTCACAATGACTAATAAACAAGGACAAATGGTTCACACAACGAGTCACAATAACAAGGATAAATTATTAACACAACGAGTCACAATGACTAATAAACATGGACAAATGGTTCACACAACGATTAACAATGACTAATAAACAAGGACAAATGGTTCACACAACGAGTCACAATGACTAATAAACATGGACAATTATTTCACACAACGAGTCACAATGACTAATAAACATGGACAAATGCTTCACACAACGAGTCACAATAACTAATAAACATGGACAAATGCTTCACACAACGAGTCACAATGACTAATGAACAAGGACAATTGGTTCACACAACGAGTCACAATGACTAATAAACATGGACAAATGGTTCACACAACGAGTAACAATGACTAATAAACAAGAACAAATGGTTCACACAACGAGTCACAATGACTAATAAACATGGACAATTGTTTCACACAACGAGTCACAATGACAAATGAACAAGGACAAATGGTTCACAAAATGAGTCACAATGACTAATAAACAAGGACAAATGGTTCACACAACGAGCCCCAATGACTAATAAACATGGACAAATGTTTCACACAACGAGTCACAATGACTAACAATGACTAATAAACAAGGACAAATGTTTCACACAACGAGTCACAATGACAAATGAACAAGGACAAATGGTTCACACAACGAGTCACAATGACTAATGAGAAAAAGACAATTGGTTGACACAACGAGTCACAATGACAAGGATATATTATTCACACAAGGAGTCACAATGACTAAAAAGATGGACAAATGCTTCACACAACGAGTCACAATGATTAATAAAAATCGACAAATACTTCACACAACGAGTCACAATGACTAATGAACAAAGACAAATGGTTCACACAACGAGTCACAATAACAAGGATAAATTATTAACACAACGAGTCACAATGACTAATAAACAAGGACAAATGCTTCACACAACGATTAACAATGACTAATAAACAAGGACAAATGGTTCACACAACGAGTCACAATGACTAATAAACATGGACAATTATTTCACACAACGAGTCACAATGACTAATAAATATGGACAAATGCTTCACACAACGAGTCACAATGACAAATGAACAAGGACAAATGGTTCACACAATGAGTCACAATGACTAATAAACTAGGACAAATGGTTCACACAACGAGTCCCAATGACTAATGAACAAGGACAATTGGTGGACACAACGAGTCACAATGACAAGGATAAATTATTCACACAAAGAGTCACAATGACTAATAAACATGGACAAATGCTTCACACAACGAGTCACAATAACTAATAAACATGGACAAATGCTTCACACAACGAGTCACAATGACTAATGAACAAGGATAAATGGTTCACACAACGAGTAACAATGACTAATAAACAAGAACAAATGGTTCACACAACGAGTCACAATGACTAATAAACATGGACAATTGTTTCACACAACGAGTCACAATGACAAATGAACAAGGACAAATGGTTCACAAAATGAGTCATAATGACTAATAAACAAGGACAAATGGTTCACACAACGAGCCCCAATGACTAATAAACATGGACAAAAGTTTCACACAACGAGTCACAATGACTAATAAACAAGGACAAATGCTTCACACAACGAGTCACAATGATTAATAAACATGGACAAATGCTTCAGACAACGAGTCACAATGACTAATGAACAAGGACAAATGGTTCACACAACGAGTCACAATAACAAGGATAAATTATTAACACAACGAGTCACAATGACTAATAAACATGGACAAATGCTTCACACAACGATTAACAATGACTAATAAACAAGGACAAATGGTTCAGACAACGAGTCACAATGACTAATAAATATGGACAATTATTTCACACAACGAGTCACAATGACTAATAAACATGGACAAATGCTTCACACAACGAGTCACAATGACAAATGAACAAGGACAAATGGTCACACAATGAGTCACAATGACTAATAAACTAGGACAAATGGTTCACACAACGAGTCCCAATGACTAATGAAGAAGGACAATTGGTGGACACAACGAGTCACAATGACAAGGATAAATTATTCACACAAAGAGTCACAATGACTAATAAACATGGACAAATGCTTCACACAACGAGTCACAATAACTAATAAACATGGACAAATGCTTCACACAACAAGTCACAATGACTAATGAACAAGGACAATTGGTTCACACAACGAGTCACAATGACTAATAAACATGGTCAAATGGTTCACACAATGAGTAACAATGACTACTAAACAAGAACAAATGGTTCACACAACGAGTCACAATGACTAATAAACATGGACAATTGTTTCACACAACGAGTCACAATGACAAATGAACAAGGACAAATGGTTCTCAAAATGAGTCACAATGACTAATAAACAAGGACAAATGGTTCAAACAACGAGCCCCAATGACTAATAAACATGGACAAATGTTTCACACAACGAGTCACAATGACTAACAATGACTAATAAACAAGGACAAATGTTTCACACAACGAGTCACAATGACAAATGAACAAGGACAAATGGTTCACACGACGAGTCACAATGACAAATAAACAAGGAAAAATGGTTCACACAACGAGTCACAATAACTAAGGAGAAAAAGACAATTGGTTGACACAACGAGTCACAATGACAAGGATAAATTATTTACACACGGGGTCACAATGACTAAAAAGATGGACAAGAGCTTCACACAACGAGTCACAATGACTAATAAACATGGACAAATGCTTCACACAACGAGTCACAATGACTAATGAACAAGGACAATTGGTTCACACAACGAGTCACAATGACTAATTAAGATGGACAAATGTTTCACACAACGAGTCACAATGACAAGGATAAATTATTCACACAACGAGTCACAATGACTAATAAACATGGACAAATGCTTCACACAACAGTCACAATGACTAATGAACAAAGACAATTGGTTCAAAAAACGAGTCACAAAGACTAATAAACATGGACAAATGCTTCACACAACGAGTCACAATGACTAATAAACATGGATAAATGTTTCACACAACGAGTCACAATAACTAATGAACAAGGAAAATTAGTTCACACAATGAGTCACAATAACAAGGACAAAAGGTTGATACAACGAGTCACAATGACTAATAACCATGGACAAATGCTTCACACAACGAGTCACAATGACTAATAAACAAGGACAAATGGTTCACACAACGAGTCACAATAACAAGGATAAATTATTAACACAACGAGTCACAATGACTAATAAACATGGACAAATGGTTCACACAACGATTAACAATGACTAATAAACAAGGACAAATGGTTCACACAACGAGTCACAATGACTAATAAACATGGACAATTGTTTCACACAACGAGTCACAATGACTAATAAACATGGACAAATGCTTCACACAACGAGTCACAATGACAAATGAACAAGGACAAATGGTTCACACAATGAGTCACAATGACTAATAAACTAGGACAAATGGTTCACACAACGAGTCCCAATGACTAATGAACAAGGACAATTGGTGGACACAACGAGTCACAATGACAAGGATAAATTATTCACACAAAGAGTCACAGTGACTAATAAACATGGACAAATGCTTCACACAACGAGTTACAATGACTAATGAACAAGGACAATTGGTTCACACAACGAGTCACAATGACTAATAAACATAGACAAATGTTTCACACAACGAGTCACAATGAATAATAAACATGGACAAATGGTTCACACAACGAGTAACAATGATTAATAAACAAGAACAAATGGTTCACACAACGAGTCACAATGACTAATAAACATGGACAATTGTTTCACACAACGAGTCACAATGACAAATGAACAAGGACAAATGGTTCACAAAATGAGTCACAATGACTAATAAACAAGGACAAATGGTTCACACAACGAGCCCCAATGACTAATAAACATGGACAAATGTTTCACACAACGAGTCACAATGACTAACAATGACTAATAAACAAGGACAAATGTTTCACACAATGAGTCACAATGACAAATGAACAAGGACAAATGGTTCACACAACGAGTCACAATGACTAATGAGAAAAAGACAATAAGTTGACACAACGAGTCACAATGACAAGGATATATTATTCACACAAGGAGTCACAATGACTAAAAAGATGGACAAATGCTTCACACAACGAGGCAGAATGACTAATTAAGATGGACAAATGTTTCACACAACGTGTCACAATGACTAATAAACAAAGACAAATGGTTCACACAATGAGTCACAATGACAAGGATAAATTATTCACACAACGAGTCACAATGACTAATAAACATGGACAAATGCTTCATACAACGAGTCACAATGACTAATAAACATGGACAAATGCTTCACACAACAGTCACAATGACTAATGAACAAGGACAATTGGTTCACAAAACGAGGCACAAAGACTAATAAGCATGGACAAATGCTTCACACAACGAGTCACAATGACTAATAAACATGGATAAATGTTTCACACAACGAGTCACAATAACTAATGAAAAAGGAAAATTAGTTTACACAATGAGTCACAATAACAAGGACAAAAGGTTGATACAACGAGTCACAATGACTAATAACCATGGACAAATGCTTCACACAACGAGTCACAATGACTAATAAACAAGGACAAATGGTTTACACTACGAGTCACAATAACAAGGATAAATTATTAACACAACGAGTCACAATGACTAATAAACATGGACAAATGCTTCACACAACGATTAACAATGACTAATAAACAAGGACAAATGGTTCACACAACGAGTCACAATGACTAATAAACATGGACAATTGTTTCACACAAGAAGTCACAATGACTAATAAACATGGACAAATGGTGCACACAACGAGCCCCAATGACTAATAAACATGGACAAATGTTTCACACAATGAGTCACAATGACTAACAATGACTAATAAACAAGGACAAATGTTCCACACAACGAGTCACAATGACAAATGTGAAGGAAATGTAGATCTATATACATAAACATACTCATATATGTTATAAATTAATTTGTCATAAAATTAAATAAAGGTCTTATGCATGCAAACAAGGTAGCAAAATAAAGAAGAAATCACCCTTACATTGTAATTTCGGTTCTTATGGGCACAAGTGAGTTCTCCTACTCACTTGTTCTTGAGCTCTCCAAATGGAAGAACAAGGATTCAAGTATAGAATCCCTCCCAAAAGCATATATACCCAAGGAATACTCATAATAACTAATATTATTTAGATCTAGTAATAATATTAGTTTTACTATAAAATTGACACAATATAAATTGTAATTTTACTCTTGAATATTTCGGTCAAGAGAGGAGTAAATTTTGCGAGTTTATTTCTCTAGAAAAATCATATATTGTAGAGATTATCCATTTTCTTACACTAGAAAATTGTATTGTGTATCACAAAAATGAATGAATAATTAGAGAGCAAAAATTGCTCTCTTTCTTTTGATAGGGCCGAAAAAGAGAAGAGAGAGGGGGCCTTGGGTAGGTAGCCCAATACCTTTTATTTTTGCTCTTCTCAAAAGCATAGGTGTGCATGGCTACTCCTTTAGGTATAATTATTGTGTTTTCCACTCAAGATAAAAACACAATGTATATCATATACTCCCTCCATTATTTCGGCATATACAACATAAAATGGATGCTCCATTTTATTTTGTCATTTGTCAATTGTAACATATGTGACATGTTACTTGACATATGAAATTGTAATGTATTTTGAACATATTAAAAATCAACATACTCATAAAATATGTCATTTACAAAATCGACTAGTAATTCGTAATTACTTGTACCAAAAGTTTCCAAATTATAAACTACAACATTCTGTATTTATAATAATTTATTCATTTCGTTTCAATTGTTTCTGTAAACAATAATTTCATCTAAGTAATAAAACAATTCGATTACTTAGACCGTGTCTTATTTAATCATATTTACAATAAGATACGTAAATTATACTCACAAAATTATCCGTCAATTTTAAGCAATTTAATTAACTCGTATCGGTATACGATTAATTAAATAATCAATTAAGAGTATTTCCCTATAGGTATGACCTAAGGGGATCAACGATCACCACGTCGTCGCACGGCAAAGTAATGTCAAACTCTAGTCACCCAATCATTACCGATATGTGTGGACCAGTTGACTTGTAAAATATTACATCCCACATGTATTCTTAAAATGAGATTTAATAATGATATTTAAATCATGTGATCGCACTATTGTTGAGGACACATTTCCCAACAATCTCCCACTTGTCCTCGACAAGTGTGCGTCACCAATTCTCTTGTCCTATTACTATCTCCCACTCAATGCAAGGTGTCTTTCAGGTCGTACTTGCAAGTGATCATATCGAGAGTGGTTTCCTCGATCTGAGAATAACTGTTTGACCGGATTTATCTATCATAGATACCTTTCGAGCGTGGCCACGCATTTCCAGTTCATTACTCCTCGAGTGGCCCTGAGATATTGTTTTAACCCTGACAAGGGGATGGACAATTCCTATCGCACTCATTCCCTTCGACTAGCCACACCATCATAACCCAAAATATGCCCATTTGACCCCATTTACGAAGGTCGTAGTAACACAAATCAAAGTTAATCTGAAACTGTGCCATCTTAGGCGAATAATCTTTAGTCAAAAGAATCGACTCATTTGAATACTATAGTAGCTCTCGCCACGACCAGGCTATATAAATTGCCAGAACTCTATAAGCGGTCATAGGGCCCGACAAAATGTTCCTAACAGTCTGCCTATGTGATCGACTAGTCATCTCACATGACTCTATGGCACTTGAACTTGCCATCAATCGCATCACACTCTAGTCACTTCGAGACGTCACCTCATACAAGTAACTATGGGCAAATACAATGTTAATCCGTGTTCACTTTAACGGGATTCAATTGTCTCCACAACCCGTTTGGATGTAACAAAGTATAATAAAAGAGTTTTAAAATAAAACTCGAACGACAAATGCGATTATCACACATGAATAGTCAATGCCTGATTACTATTTCATGTTCTATAATCTAATTTGATCTTGTACGTAGTTGTTCATTTCAATTCAATTGAAATGACATGACTCATCATGTTTAGCCTTTGAGAAGGCTTTGGTTAGTAGGTTTTATCAATTTCTTGTACCTTACTCAACCTTACTACATACTCGTTTTCCTTTGTAATGTATACATTTGCATTACAAAACTTTCTGAGTACGTGTCGAAATCCAATCAAGACATAGGCCCTCTAGCCTAAGAATAGCTCCCACTGTTTTCACAGTGTGCGGGACTCATCCTTCTTGCACATCTCATGATTGCAAGTGTACTCAATTTCCGTTATAAATATCTCTCATTGTTCTTTATTGCCTAGAACGATTCTAGAAAATCTACTTCTTAATTAACATAGCCACAATGGTATCTTAACCATCTTAATGTGTTTTGATTATGGTTTTGTCGGAAACCATGCGCAATCTCAATTGTCAATTGTCACTTGTGTAACACCCTTACACAAAATTGCATCATAAACACTTTGCTTTACTTCTTTAATGCTTCTGCAAGCACTTAAGGGTAATCTTTACAGCTTACTTGGTTAAGATTACTTAAATTCGATTTTTGAAAACAATTTATCATACTCAAAGCATATGAAGTGTTATACATCATTTCTTTTTAATTGATTCGGCAGCGGAAGCAAATGAAATCAATCAAATATGTTCAATTTAATTGAACTAGTCATGAATCTTATCAACATAAGACTCCTTACTGGCGCTAATATCATGTGGATTTATCTTCATAAATCCGGATATCCAAGATGTATTATAATACTCCAAAAGTCTTAAATCATTCTCAATGATCAATATGTCATCCACATATCGGACTAATTAAAAATTCCGTAACTCCCACTAAACTCCATGTATAAACACAACTTCTCGACTTATCGAGAAATGTTTTATCACATGATCAAAATGTTGATTCTAACTCATTGATGTCCTACTTAAGATCCTCTCTTAAGTTTCACATTATCTTAGGATTGCAAGAATCTATAAAACTTATGACATGTATTGAATACATTGCTTCTATTGAAGAAGTGGGTTTTAGATTCACTTGCTGTGTATTTCATAACCTTATAATGAAACACAATCCCTAAGAAGATCCAAATAGACTTAAGCATTTCAATTAGTGCAAAACCCTTTGCAACTAATCTTGCTATGAAATATCTCTTTATTAGTGCAAAACCCTTTGTCACTAATCAAGCCTTTTATTTCGGATTTTCATGGCTCTAAGCCTTGTATTGAGTTGTGACTTAAACACTCTTATGTAAGTCCTTTGTCGATTACTTTCCAGAAGTAATCAACTTGAATCAAACAATTTCTTTTGTAAGTTATAAGCTCTTTACTTTCTTAAAAGTAGCATGAATTCATCATTTTTAACAAGTGACGAATTTAACCTCCTAGGTTTTGAAGAAACAACGTCTTACACAAAACGTCTCATGTAGCCAAGAAAGACCAGTTTCTTGCGACATAACATTTTTTGTGGCATTCTTTGTGGCTCTTGAATAATTTCTCCCACTCTGTCTTCTAAAAATAAACTTGTATTTTAGAAAGACAGCTTCACGAGCCGCAAACCCGTCGTACTCGTGATAATTGAAGAGGGAAAAATGAGCATTTCTTTCTTGTGAAAACTTACTGGAATAAAACTCTTAGGACTTGATTTTTGGACATATAAGACTCGAAAACAAGAACTAACTTGGACAGAATTAGACTCAACAAAGGACTCGATTTGGACACTTAGATGGATTGTTTTAAGGACCAACAAGCTATATAAGGACACATTTAGAAGCTAATAAACGATTCAACCAAAGCAAGGCACGAAACAGCCTGTTTTGGACGAATATAAGATCCTAAATAGCTTGATAACTTTGAAAGAAAGCAATGGAAATAAGATTGTAACTTAAATGCTTATGAACTAAACATTCAAATAACAATTCCCACAATAACTTAAGGCAACAAAACAGAAACTTTGGGACTGTTTTGACACAAAACAATAACAAGACTCGGGATATGACTTGAGAAGATCACAAAGCAATCTCAAGACTCGGGATGTTGTTCAAGATCACAAAGCAAGAACTAATCCCCTTATGCACTTGGTCAGATCACAAAGCAAACCAAGATACACGACCCCAAACACTAAGTAATGGAGTTGTTCTAGCACTAAGCAAAGAACTAATCAAGGGTTTTGAGAAACCTCATAAAACTCATAATTTTCATTAACTCCAATCTGATTTTCTCATATGTCTAACTTGGTTTATATAGACCAAGGCTTACAATCTTGACCCTTGATTACAAGTTACATCTAAGGGCCACAAAATGAGCAGCTAAAAGGACATAAAAACAGCAGCCTAGGCCTCTTACAATGCTGAAATTGAAAATGACATAAAGCAAAGAAATGATAAAGTAAACTAATAGTCCAATCTTCCTTGTTTGTAGCTCAACTTCTTATTTATGATTATATGGACTGATTGGAGGCTTGTGGAACCGTGTATGACTCTTATTCAGCTCCCAAAAAGTCTCTTGAGCTTTGTTGGATCAAAAGAGGAAAGATTGATAGCGACATTTAGCTCATTGTTCAAAACCGGGTCCCCTTGTACCTTTGCTTTAGTTCTTCAAATAATTTCTGAATGGTAACCCTTGGAGATAAAAGATCCTACACAAAAACATCCTAAACTCACCAAAGATGTGAAATAGGGCGGTTGGAGGCATGACTTCTTAGACGGAATTGAAGTTGGACCTCGATTGTTGGTGACGGTTCAAAACCGGGTTTGGAGAGCATCTTAGGAAATCAGACGCATTTTGGAAGAGGCATATCTCTTAGCTCAGGACGAATATCAGGGCCCATGATAGCTCATTTGAAAGCTAAGGGATCTAAATTTCACCTCCAAAAAGAATCAACCTTAGACGTTGAGTAAATCTCGAGTTATTGAACTTTTAGTGCACGTAGGTCATGGGCTGTCCAGAAATGCGCAGTCTGTTTGCATCAGCCATATCTCAAGCTATAGACCTGATATGGAGGTGATTCAAAATCCATCGTTTTTCTAAGATCCCAAGCTTTCTAATGACATAAGAATCATTGTATTTGCATGAGTAAAACTTGAGATATAGAGCTTGGAAGTTAGGCTTGATGTAATGACACTTCAAAAAGCGATGAAATGCATTCAATTGTGAACCGTTCCTTGGACTGTTTCTTTTGGCTTAAAAATGAATCACAATGCAACAAATTTTGTTGCAAACTCCCTTTCTTCAAAAGAATTTGCCCTCAAATTCTCGACATTGTCATCTTCAACCTCTTCACAATAAGACCACACACACCTCAAGAGATGGATTATCATGACTTCCTCCCGGATCATAGACTAGAATTGTGTATGGCAAGAGAGGTGTTGTTACTCTCTTGTCACCAAAGTTCTTGGACAAATCAGGCTCTAAGGACGTTTGAGGTTGCTCCTTACTCGGTTGGCATGCTCCCAAGATGTAGCTTTTGAAGCAAGAACCATGGCTGATGTAGGAGGTCGGATTTGGTACACTCGAGTATGGAACAACCCAAGACTCTCCTCTTGCTTTACCCTTGCTTGAATCCGAACAAGTTCCACCATTGAACATGACCATGGACTGTCCAAACTCCATGGTTTGAAGGCTAAGTAGTCCTTGGTTAACAATTACTTCTCTAGGCCCCAAATCAGTAGCTTGGTCATTATTGATGGCTCCATGGGTAAGGGTATGGCTACTATCCTCCTCACTAGTAGGCTCATTTAATGAGTTGAAGGGGGTTTTTGTTTCAAGACATGGGTTCTCAAAGATAGCACTACATGAGCTATTCATTTTAGCATAAGTGCTCATGACCTTTGGCTCAAGGGACTTAGACTTAGGACAAGCAATGTTTAAGCATGGCATGACAATTCCTTGGTCTAAACTCTCCTCTATCCCAACTGTTTTGGTTACCCCTAAACATTCCCTTTTAGCTAAAGCCTTATGGTTTTCAGGCCTTGCTAAGCTCTTCTCCACACACAAAGCCAACTCAAGAAATTCACCATATGAATGCATCATTTCTAATTTAATCCTCCTAGCAATTTCAGATTTCAAGCCATTGTAAAATCTGATTCCCTTAAGAAAAGAACTTACTTCATTGTCATACACAAAGTGTAATTCCTCAAATAATCTAACATACTCATGAACACTCAAGGAATTTTGTTTAAGGGTCTTAAGTTCAGCCAACAAATTATCCATGGTAGAAGAAGGTAGAAACTTTAATCTCATGTTTCTTTCAAGTTTAAACCAAGAACATATTCTACCCTTCCCTTCCATCCTCCTTGAAAATGTAAGAGTATTATACCATAACAAAGCAACACCCTTTAAAAAAGACACAACCAGTTTACACTTCTCTTTATCAGAAAAACACTTGTTCTCGAAATAGCATTCAACATCAAACAACCAAGACACAAATGCTCTACTGTTTTCACCATTAAAGGAAGGAAGTAATGGTGTGTTACCTTTGCTTCTAAGGGTCGGAGAGGAATTAGAACACTCATAGGGCAGGAGGTGTTCTCCTTGATACAAATCAGGAGGTTTTGGTTCCCTTGGAACCCCATGGGTACTTGTTGCACTCCTTGTATGCACATCACCTTCATACCCTTTTGTTAGAGCTTGCAACTTCACCATAGCTGCTTCTAATGACTTGGAAATGGAACCAAGAACACAAGGCTTCATCTTTGAGCATGGAACATAGGGTACAACACCAATAGCTACTGATTTTCCCATGAAAAATCAGAATCACAACAACTTAAGTAAAACTGATTTTCAAGAAACAAACCAAAGCTTTGAAAACCTCTCTTCACTCATTGGGTTATTTTTGTAGTTTTAGATGTAGTTAGGAAAGATGAACACTCAACCAAAGCTCTGATAACCAATTTGGAATAAAACTCTTAGGACTTGATTTTTGGACATATAAGACTCGAAAACAAGAACTAACTTGGACAGAATTAGACTCAACAAAGGACTCGATTTGGACACTTAGATGGATTGTTTTAAGGACCAACAAGCTATATAAGGACACATTTAGAAGCTAATAAACGATTCAACCAAAGCAAGGCACGAAACAGCCTGTTTTGGACGAATATAAGATCCTAAATAGCTTGATAACTTTGAAAGAAAGCAATGGAAATAAGATTGTAACTTAAATGCTTATGAACTAAACATTCAAATAACAATTCCCACAATAACTTAAGGCAACAAAACAGAAACTTTGGGACTGTTTTGACACAAAACAATAACAAGACTCGGGATATGACTTGAGAAGATCACAAAGCAATCTCAAGACTCGGGATGTTGTTCAAGATCACAAAGCAAGAACTAATCCCCTTATGCACTTGGTCAGATCACAAAGCAAACCAAGA
Source organism: Silene latifolia (assembly GCF_048544455.1). NCBI lineage: Eukaryota > Viridiplantae > Streptophyta > Magnoliopsida > Caryophyllales > Caryophyllaceae > Silene > Silene latifolia. The sequence continues at coordinate 50,784,601 of NC_133531.1, forward strand.
TACACGACCCCAAACACTAAGTAATGGAGTTGTTCTAGCACTAAGCAAAGAACTAATCAAGGGTTTTGAGAAACCTCATAAAACTCATAATTTTCATTAACTCCAATCTGATTTTCTCATATGTCTAACTTGGTTTATATAGACCAAGGCTTACAATCTTGACCCTTGATTACAAGTTACATCTAAGGGCCACAAAATGAGCAGCTAAAAGGACATAAAAACAGCAGCATAGGCCTCTTACAATGCTGAAATTGAAAATGACATAAAGCAAAGAAATGATAAAGTAAACTAATAGTCCAATCTTCCTTGTTTGTAGCTCAACTTCTTATTTATGATTATATGGACTGATTGGAGGCTTGTGGAACCGTGTATGACTCCTATTCAGCTCCCAAAAAGTCTCTTGAGCTTTGTTGGATCAAAAGAGGAAAGATTGATAGCGACATTTAGCTCATTGTTCAAAACCGGGTCCCCTTGTACCTTTGCTTTAGTTCTTCAAATAATTTCTGAATGGTAACCCTTGGAGATAAAAGATCCTACACAAAAACATCCTAAACTCACCAAATATGTGAAATAGGGCGGTTGGAGGCATGACTTCTTAGACGGAATTGAAGTTGGACCTCGATTGTTGGTGACGGTTCAAAACCGGGTTTGGAGAGCATCTTAGGAAATCAGACGCATTTTGGAAGAGGCATATCTCTTAGCTCAGGACGAATATCAGGGCCCATGATAGCTCATTTGAAAGCTAAGGGATCTAACTTTCACCTCCAAAAATAATCAACCTTAGACGTTGAGTAAATCTCGAGTTATTGAACTTTTAGTGCACGTAGGTCATGGGCTGTCCAGAAATGCGCAGTCTGTTTGCATCAGCCATATCTCAAGCTATAGACCTGATATGGAGGTGATTCAAAATCCATCGTTTTTCTAAGATCCCAAGCTTTCTAATGACATATGAATCATTGTATTTGCATGAGTAAAACTTGAGATATAGAGCTTGGAAGTTAGGCTTGATGTAATGACACTTCAAAAAGCGATGAAATGCATTCAATTGTGAACCGTTCCTTGGACTGTTTCTTTTGGCTTAAAAATGAATCACAATGCAACAAATTTTGTTGCATTGTGTGAACCATTTGTCCTAGTTTATTAGTCATTGTGACTCATTGTGTGAACCATTTGTCCATTTTCATTTGTCATTGTGACTCGTTGTGTGAAGCATTTGTCCATGTTTATTAGTCATTGTGACTCGTTGTGTGAAATAATTGTCCATGTTTATTAGTCATTGTGACTCGTTGTCTGAACCATTTGTCCTTGTTTATTAGTCATTGTTAATCGTTGTGTGAAGCATTTGTCCATGTTTATTAGTCATTGTGACTCGTTGTGTTAATAATTTATCCTTGTTATTGTGACTGGTTGTGTGAACCATTTGTCCTTGTTTATTAGTCATTGTGACTCGTTGTGTGAAATAATTGTCCATGTTTATTAATCATTGTGACTCGTTGTGTGAACCATTTGTCCTTGTTTATTAGTCATTGTTAATCGTTGTGTGAAGCATTTGTCCTTGTTTATTAGTCATTGTGACTCGTTGTGTTAATAATTTATCCTTGTTATTGTGACTCGTTGTGTGAACCATTTGTCCTTGTTCATTAGTCATTGTGACTCGTTGTGTGAAGTATTTGTCGATTTTTATTAATCATTGTGACTCGTTGTGTGAAGCATTTGTCCATCTTTTTAGTCATTGTGACTCCTTGTGTGAATAATATATCCTTGTCATTGTGACTCGTTGTGTCAACCAATTGTCTTTTTCTCATTAGTCATTGTGACTCGTTGTGTGAACCATTTGTCCTTGTTCATTTGTCATTGTGACTCGTTGTGTGAAACATTTGTCCTTGTTTATTAGTCATTGTTAGTCATTGTGACTCGTTGTGTGAAACATTTGTCCATGTTTATTAGTCATTGGGGCTCGTTGTGTGAACCATTTGTCCTTGTTTATTAGTCATTGTGACTCATTTTGTGAACCATTTGTCCTTGTTCATTTGTCATTGTGACTCGTTGTGTGAAACAATTGTCCATGTTTATTAGTCATTGTGACTCGTTGTGTGAACCATTTGTTCTTGTTTATTAGTCATTGTTACTCGTTGTGTGAACCATTTGTCCTTGTTCATTAGTCATTGTGACTCGTTGTGTGAAGCATTTGTCCATGCTTATTAGTTATTGTGACTCGTTGTGTGAAGCATTTGTCCATGTTTATTAGTCATTGTGACTCGTTGTGTGAAATAATTGTCCATGTTTATTAGTCATTGTGACTCGTTGTGTCAACCATTTGTCCTTGTTTATTAGTTATTGTTAATCGTTGTGTGAAGCATTTGTCCATGTTTATTTGTCATTGTGACTCGTTGTGTTAATAATTTATCCTTGTTATTGTGACTCGTTGTGTGAACCATTTGTCCTTGTTCATTAGTCATTGTGACTCGTTGTGTGAAGTATTTTTCCATGTTTATTAATCATTGTGACTCGTTGTGTGAAGCATTTGTCCTTATTTATTAGTCATTGTTAGTCATTGTGACTCGTTGTGTGAAACATTTGTCCATGTTTATTAGTCATTGGGGCTCGTTGTGTGAACCATTTGTCCTTGTTTATTAGTCATTGTGACTCGTTGTGTGAAGCATTTGTCCATGGTTATTAGTCATTGTGACTCGTTGTATCAAGCTTTTGTCCTTGTTATTGTGACTCATTGTGTGAACTAATTTTCCTTGTTCATTAGTTATTGTGACTCGTTGTGTGAAACATTTATCCATGTTTATTAGTCATTGTGACTCGTTGTGTGAAGCATTTGTCCATGTTTATTAGTCTTTGTGACTCGTTTTTTGAACCAATTGTCCTTGTTCATTAGTCATTGTGACTGTTGTGTGAAGCATTTGTCCATGTTTATTAGTCATTGTGACTCGTTGTTTGAAGCATTTGTCCATGTTTATTAGTCATTGTGACTCGTTGTGTGAATAATTTATCCTTGTCATTGTGACTAATTGTGTGAACCATTTGTCCTTGTTTTATTAGTCATTGTGACTCGTTGTGTGAAACATTTGTCCATCTTAATTAGTCATTTTGACTCGTTGTGTGAACCAATTGTCCTTGTTCATTAGTCATTGTGACTCGTTGTGTGAAGCATTTGTCCATGTTTTTTAGTCATTGTGACTCGTTGTGTGAAGCTCTTGTCCATCTTTTTAGTCATTGTGACCCCTTGTGTAAATAATTTATCCTTGTCATTGAGACTCGTTGTGTCAACCAATTGTCTTTTTCTCCTTAGTTATTGTGACTCGTTGTGTGAACCATTTTTCCTTGTTTATTTGTCATTGTGACTCGTCGTGTGAACCATTTGTCCTTGTTCATTTGTCATTGTGACTCGTTGTGTGAAACATTTGTCCTTGTTTATTAGTCATTGTTAGTCATTGTGACTCGTTGTGTGAAACATTTGTCCATGTTTATTAGTCATTGGGGCTCGTTGTTTGAACCATTTGTCCTTGTTTATTAGTCATTGTGACTCATTTTGAGAACCATTTGTCCTTGTTCATTTGTCATTGTGACTCGTTGTGTGAAACAATTGTCCATGTTTATTAGTCATTGTGACTCGTTGTGTGAACCATTTGTTCTTGTTTAGTAGTCATTGTTACTCATTGTGTGAACCATTTGACCATGTTTATTAGTCATTGTGACTCGTTGTGTGAACCAATTGTCCTTGTTCATTAGTCATTGTGACTTGTTGTGTGAAGCATTTGTCCATGTTTATTAGTTATTGTGACTCGTTGTGTGAAGCATTTGTCCATGTTTATTAGTCATTGTGACTCTTTGTGTGAATAATTTATCCTTGTCATTGTGACTCGTTGTGTCCACCAATTGTCCTTCTTCATTAGTCATTGGGACTCGTTGTGTGAACCATTTGTCCTAGTTTATTAGTCATTGTGACTCATTGTGTGAACCATTTGTCCATTTTCATTTGTCATTGTGACTCGTTGTGTGAAGCATTTGTCCATGTTTATTAGTCATTGTGACTCGTTGTGTGAAATAATTGTCCATGTTTATTAGTCATTGTGACTCGTTGTCTGAACCATTTGTCCTTGTTTATTAGTCATTGTTAATCGTTGTGTGAAGCATTTGTCCATGTTTATTAGTCATTGTGACTCGTTGTGTTAATAATTTATCCTTGTTATTGTGACTCGTTGTGTGAACCATTTGTCCTTGTTCATTAGTCATTGTGACTCGTTGTGTGAAGCATTTGTCCATGTTTATTAATCATTGTGACTCGTTGTGTGAAGCATTTGTCCTTGTTTATTAGTCATTGTGACTCGTTGTGTGAAACATTTGTCCATGTTTATTAGTCATTGGGGCTCGTTGTGTGAACCATTTGTCCTTGTTTATTAGTCATTGTGACTCATTTTGTGAACCATTTGTCCTTGTTCATTTGTCATTGTGACTCGTTGTGTGAAACAATTGTCCATGTTTATTAGTCATTGTGACTCGTTGTGTGAACCATTTGTTCTTGTTTATTAGTCATTGTTACTCGTTGTGTGAACCATTTATCCTTGTTCATTAGTCATTGTGACTCGTTGTGTGAAGCATTTGTCCATGTTTATTAGTTATTGTGACTCGTTGTGTAAAGCATTTGTCCATGTTTATTAGTCATTGTGACTCTTTGTGTGAATAATTTATCCTTGTCATTGTGACTCGTTGTGTCCACCAATTGTCCTTGTTCATTAGTCATTGGGACTCGTTATGTGAACCATTTGTCCTAGTTTATTAGTCATTGTGACTCATTGTGTGAACCATTTGTCCTTGTTCATTTGTCATTGTGACTCGTTGTGTGAAGCATTTGTCCATATTTATTAGTCATTGTGACTCGTTGTGTGAAATAATTGTCCATGTTTATTAGTCATTGTGACTCGTTGTGTGAACCATTTGTCCTTGTTTATTAGTCATTGTTAATCGTTGTGTGAAGCATTTGTCCTTGTTTATTAGTCATTGTGACTCGTTGTGTTAATAATTTATCCTTGTTATTGTGACTCGTTGTGTGAACCATTTGTCCTTGTTCATTAGTCATTGTGACTCGTTGTGTGAAGTATTTGTCGATTTTTATTAATCATTGTGACTCGTTGTGTGAAGCATTTGTCCATCTTTTTAGTCATTGTGACTCCTTGTGTGAATAATATATCCTTATCATTGTGACTCGTTGTGTCAACCAATTGTCTTTTTCTCATTAGTCATTGTGACTCGTTGTGTGAACCATTTGTCCTTGTTCATTTGTCATTGTGACTCGTTGTGTGAAACATTTGTCCTTGTTTATTAGTCATTGTTAGTCATTGTGACTCGTTGTGTGAAACATTTGTCCATGTTTATTAGTCATTGGGGCTCGTTGTGTGAACCATTTGTCCTTGTTTATTAGTCATTGTGACTCATTTTGTGAACCATTTGTCCTTGTTCATTTGTCATTGTGACTCGTTGTGTGAAACAATTGTCCATGTTTATTAGTCATTGTGACTCGTTGTGTGAACCATTTGTTCTTGTTTATTAGTCATTGTTACTCGTTGTGTGAACCATTTGTCCATGTTTATTAGTCATTGTGACTCGTTGTGTGAACCAATTGTCCTTGTTCATTAGTCATTGTGACTCGTTGTGTGAAGCATTTGTCCATGTTTATTAGTTATTGTGACTCGTTGTGTGAAGCATTTGTCCATGTTTATTAGTCATTGTGACTCTTTGTGTGAATAATTTATCCTTGTCATTGTGACTCGTTGTGTCCACCAATTGTCCTTGTTCATTAGTCATTGGGACTCGTTGTGTGAACCATTTGTCCTAGTTTATTAGTCATTGTGACTCATTGTGTGAACCATTTGTCCTTGTTCATTTGTCATTGTGACTCATTGTGTGAAGCATTTGTCCATGTTTATTAGTCATTGTGACTCGTTGTGTGAAATAATTGTCCATGTTTATTAGTCATTGTGACTCGTTGTGTGAACCATTTGTCCTTGTTTATTAGTCATTGTTAATCGTTGTGTGAAGCATTTGTCCATGTTTATTAGTCATTGTGACTCGTTGTGTTAATAATTTATCCTTGTTATGTTGACTCGTTGTGTGAACCATTTGTCCTTGTTCATTAGTCACTGTGACTCGTTGTGTGAAGCATTTGTCCATGTTTATTAATCATTGTGACTCGTTGTGTGAAGCATTTGTCCTTGTTTATTTAACATTGTTAGTCATTGTGACTCGTTGTGTGAAACATTTGTCCATGTTTATTAGTCATTGGGGCTCGTTGTGTGAACCATTTGTCCTTGTTTATTAGTCATTGTGACTCATTTTGTGAACCATTTGTCCTTGTTCATTTGTCATTGTGACTTGTTGTGTGAAACAATTGTCCATGTTTATTAGTCATTGTGACTCGTTGTGTGAACCATTTGTTCTTGTTCATTAGTCATTGTTACTCGTTGTGTGAACCATTTGTCCTTGTTCATTAGTCATTATGACTCTTTGTGTGAATAATTTATCCTTGTCATTGTGACTCGTTGTGTCCACCAATTTTCCTTGTTCATTAGTCATTGGGACTCGTTGTGTGAACCATTTGTCCTAGTTTATTAGTCATTGTGACTCATTGTGTGAACCATTTGTCCTTGTTCATTTGTCGTTGTAACTCGTTGTGTGAAGCATTTGTCCATGTTTATTAGTCATTGTGACTCGTGTGAAATAATTGTCCATGTTTATTAGTCATTGTGACTCGTTGTGTGAACCATTTGTCCTTGTTTATTAGTCATTGTTAATCGTTGTGTGAAGCATTTGTCCATGTTTATTAGTCATTGTGACTCGTTGTGTTAATAATTTAACCTTGTTATTGTGACTCGTTGTGTGAACCATTTGTCCTTGTTCATTAGTCATTGTGACTCGTTGTGTGAAGCATTTGTCCATGTTTATTAATCATTGTGACTCGTTGTGTGAAGCATTTGTCCATCTATTTAGTCATTGTGACTCCTTGTGTGAATAATATATCCTTGTCATTGTGACTCGTTGTGTCAATCAATTGTCTTTTTCTCATTAGTCATTGTGACTCGTTGTTTGAACCATTTGTCCTTGTTCGTTTGTCATTGTGACTCATTGTGTGAAACATTTGTCCTTGTTTATTAGTCATTGTTAGTCATTGTGACTCGTTGTGTGAAACATTTGTCCATGTTTATTAGTCATTGGGGCTCGTTGTGTGAACCATTTGTCCTTGTTTATTAGTCATTGTGACTCAATTTGTGAACCATTTGTCCTTGTTCATTTGTCATTGTGACTCGTTGTGTGAAACAATTGTCCATGTTTATTAGTCATTGTGACTCGTTGTGTGAACCATTTGTTCTTGTTTATTAGTCATTGTTACTCGTTGTGTGAACCATTTGTCCATGTTTATTATTCATTGTGACTCGTTGTGTGAAACATTTGTCTATGTTTATTAGTCATTGTGACTCGTTGTGTGAACCAATTGTCCTTGTTCATTAGTCATTGTGACTCGTTGTGTGAAGCATTTGTCTTTGTTTATTTGTCATTGTGACTCGTTGTGTGAAACATTTGTCCTTGTTTATTAGTCATTGTGACATGTTGTGTGAAACATATGTCAATGTTTATTAGTCATTGTGGCTCTTTGTGTGAACCATTTGTCCTTGTTTATTAGTCATTGTGACTCATTTTGTGAACCATTTGTCCTTGTTCATTTGTCATTGTGACTCGTTGTGTGAAACAATTGTCCATGTTTATTAGTCATTGTGACTCGTTGTGTGAACCATTTGTTCTTGTTTATTAGTCATTGTTACTCGTTGTGTGAACCATTTGTCCATGTTTATTAGTCATTGTGACTCGTTGTGTGAACCAATTGTCCTTGTTCATTAGTCATTGTGACTCGTTGTGTGAACCATTTGTCTTTGTTTATTTGTCATTGTGACTCGTTGTGTGAACCATTTGTCCATGTTTATTATTCATTGTGACTCGTTTTGTGAAACATTTGTCCATCTTAATTAGTCATTGTGACTCGTTGTGTGAACCAATTGTCCTTGTTCATTAGTCATTGTGACTCGTTGTGTGAAGCATTTGTCCATGTTTATTAGTCATTGTGACTCGTTGTGTGAAGCACTTGTCCATCTTTTTAGTCATTGTGACCCCTTGTGTAAATAATTTATCCTTGTCATTGTGACTCGTTGTGTCAACCAATTGTCTTTTTCTCCTTAGTTATTGTGACTCGTTGTGTGAACCATTTGTCATTGTGACTCGTTGTGTGAAACATTTGTCCTTGTTTATTAGTCATTGTGACATGTTGTGTGAAACATATGTCAATGTTTATTAGTCATTGTGGCTCTTTGTGTGAACCATTTGTCCTTGTTTATTAGTCATTGTGACTCATTTTGTGAACCATTTGTCCTTGTTCATTTGTCATTGTGACTCGTTGTGTGAAACAATTGTCCATGTTTATTAGTCATTGTGACTCGTTGTGTGAACCATTTGTTCTTGTTTATTAGTCATTGTTACTCGTTGTGTGAACCATTTGTCCATGTTTATTAGTCATTGTGACTCGTTGTGTGAACCAATTGTCCTTGTTCATTAGTCATTGTGACTCGTTGTGTGAACCATTTGTCTTTGTTTATTTGTCATTGTGGCTCTTTGTGTGAACCATTTGTCCTTGTTTATTAGTCATTGTGACTCATTTTGTGAACCATTTGTCCTTGTTCATTTGTCATTGTGACTCGTTGTGTGAAACAATTGTCCATGTTTATTAGTCATTGTGACTCGTTGTGTGAACCATTTGTTCTTGTTTATTAGTCATTGTTACTCGTTGTGTGAACCATTTGTCCATGTTTATTAGTCATTGTGACTCGTTGTGTGAACCAATTGTCCTTGTTCATTAGTCATTGTGACTCGTTGTGTGAACCATTTGTCTTTGTTTATTTGTCATTGTGACTCGTTGTGTGAACCATTTGTCCATGTTTATTATTCATTGTGACTCGTTGTGTGAAATATTTGTCCATCTTAATTAGTCATTGTGACTCGTTGTGTGAACCAATTGTCCTTGTCCATTAGTCATTGTGACTCGTTGTGTGAAGCATTTGTCCATGTTTATTATTCATTGTGACTCGTTGTGTGAAGCACTTGTCCATCTTTTTAGTCATTGTGACCCCTTGTGTAAATAATTTATCCTTGTCATTGTGACTCGTTGTGTCAACCAATTGTCTTTTTCTCCTTAGTTATTGTGACTCGTTGTGTGAACCATTTGTCCTTGTTTATTTGTCATTGTGACTTGGAGTGAAACTTCTAACTCGATAATTTAAGTAGAAAACTAAGGAAATGAGCCTAAGTTTGCATGAAACAAACTGAAATTTTAGGCGTGTCCTTGAGGGACGATTGAGGATATGTCTAGACCCGAACACAAAGCAATAGGAATAGACTCGATAGTTTAAAGCACACAAGCAAGTAAACTACCAAACTCCAAGCACACAGCAAAGGAGCTCTTCAAGCACAAAGCAAAGAAGAGATTTTAATGAAGAAAACTCATGTTTCTTACTTGGTTTTTAACTCAATCAAATCTGAATATTACACTTGGGAACTTGGCTTATTTATAGCCCAAGTCCTTCTAATCTTAACCATCCAAATTACATCCAATGGCTATCTGAACTAAAACTATCAGATTTGAGTTGATATTAGACACGAAATTCCCAAATGACAAACAAAGAAAACTCAGCTTGTTTAGGACTCAAGGTATGACTTAATTCGAACACAAAGCAATGAATTAAGCCTAGGACTCGTCCAAGCACTTAGCAAAGGACTTATCCAACCTCCTAGCACTAAGCAAGGGAGTTTTATCAAGCACAAAGCAAAGATAAAGAAGAAAGAAAGCAGGTTGCTTCTTAGGGTTTTTTCATTCAAAAAAATCTGATTTTGTCTAAGGGTTGTGCTTGCTTTTATAGGACAAGCAAGACAATCTCCTCCCTTCATCTAAGATAGCATCCTATGGCCACAAAAAGAGCTGCTAATACCACCAAACACGGCAGCCAAGGACCTTACAAGAAATCAGAAAAGAAAAGGACATAAAGCATAAAAGATAGAAAGTAAACTAATAGTACAACAATCCCTTGTTTACTAGCTCAAGTCTTGTTTATGCACACTTGGACTCACTTGGAAGACTTTGGCAATGCTGCAAATACTCTTCTAAGGGCCCTTGAGCTATGTTTGATCAAAAGAGGAATGTTGATAGCGACATAATGCACATAAAACGAAGCCTGCTCCAGCCATGTTCCTGATTGCGCGCTGTTCTAAAAGCTTGGCAAACTCAATGATAGGAAAAGCTTTGGGATACAAGTTCCTACACAAAAACGTCCCAAACTCACCAAAGATTAATCCCATGCTGGAAAAAGGCACGACTTCTTAGACGGAATTCATGTTAGACCTCAATCTTGTGCAAGGTCCAAAACCGGGTTCAAAAGAGGAATGCTCGGCTGAATTCTCTTCAATCTCCCCTTCTTGAAAAGGATTTGCCCTCAAATCCTGGCCATTATCATCTTCAATCTCTTCATAATAAGGACTTAAATCCCCAACATTGAATGTGCCATGGACCTCATAATCTCCGGGCAAGTTAATCTTGTAGGCATTGGACCCAATCTTTCGAGGACTTCGAATGGACCATCCGCTCTTGGCATGAGCTTGTTCTTCCTTTTGGCTGGAAATCTTTCTTTTCTTAGGTTAATCCAAACAAGATCCCCTACTTCAAAGTTTGTGGCTTGCTTAGGACCCTTGGCCCTTGCTTTGTATGCTTCATTTGTTTTCTCAATTTGCTTCTTAACTTGAGCATGGATTTGTAGCATTTGCTCAACTCTTTTCTTAGCATCGAAATCAATCTTTTTCCTTTGGATGGGTGCCAAATCAGTGGGCATGAGTGGGTTGGCGCCATAAACAACTTCAAATGGAGACTTGCCCGTGCTTGAAGAAGGAGCCCTATTGAAGGCAAACTCGGCTTGAGCTAGTTTGAGATCCCAATCCTTCAATGATTTAGAAACCGTGCACCTTAGGATTCTCCCTAGAGTCTTGTTAGTCACCTCCGTTTGTCCATCAGTTTGGGGGTGATGGGAGGTGCTAAATAAGAGCCTAGTCTTTAGTAGCTTCCACAAGGACCTCCAAAAATGGCTCATGAACTTTGAATCCCTATCCGAGACAATAGACTTGGGAACTCCATGGAGCTTAACCACCTCTTTGAAGTATAAATCAGCCACACTAGATGCATCCTCCGTTTTCTTACAAGCAATGAAGTGAGCCATCTTGCTAAACCTATCCACAACAACCATGATGGAGTCCTTGCCTCTTTGAGTTCTTGGCAAAGCAACTATGAAATCCATGCTAATGTCTTCCCATGGCTGGTTTGGGACGGGTAAAGGGGTATAGGGGCCTGTTTTGAAGTAGGACTTGGATTGTTGACATGGAGCACACCTCTTGATAACATCTTGGACATCCCCAAGCATCTTAGGCCAATAGAAATGCTCTTGGAGTATGTCATAGGTCTTTTGAATGCCAAAGTGCCCGGCAAGACCATTGGAGTGTGCTTCTCGTACCAACAAGCTTCTATAGGGACTCCTTGGCACACACAAACGGTTTCCACGAAACAAGAACCCCTCTTGGACCAAGTAATGACCCCCTTTAGCTCGTCCATTTTGCAATGACCCCCACTCCTCCTTGAAATCTGGATCCTCTTGGTAAAACTCTTTCATGTGCTCAAACCCAAGCACTCTTTGTTCCATGTAACTCAACATAATGAACCTCCTTGATAGAGCATCCGCAACCACGTTATCCTTCCCTTCTATGTACTTGCTTGCAAAGTTGAATGATTGTAAGAACTCAACCCATTTGGCATGTCTATGGTTGAGCTTATGCTGCCCATTGATGTACTTAAGAGCCTCATGATCCGAATGAAGAACAAAGGGCCTTGGCTTGAGGTAATGGCTCCAATGAGTTAAGGCTCTTACAATGGCATAGAACTCTTTGTCATAAGTTGAGTAATTTAGCTTGGCACCACTCAATTTCTCACTAAAGTAAGCAATTGGCTTGTGCTCTTGAACAAGGACAGCCCCAATGCCAATGCCACTAGCATCACACTCAACTTCAAATAACTTATCAAAATTTGGCAAAGCAAGAATAGGAGACTCACATAGCTTTTCCTTGATGGTGTTGAAGGAAGTTTCAGCCTTATCTCCCCATTTGAACTCCCCCTTCTTCATACATTCAGTTATAGGAGCCATGAGAGTGCTAAAATCCTTGATAAACCTCCTATAGAATGATGCTAACCCATGAAAGCTCCTCACATCCGTGATATTCCTAGGAATAGGCCATGACTTGATTGCTTTAACCTTCTCTTGATCAACTAATATGCCACGGTCAGAAATGATGAAACCTAAGAATTGGACTTCACTTTGCATAAAAGAACACTTCTCAAGCTTCCCATACAACTTGTGTTCCCTAAGAGTGTCAAACAATATTTGCAAATGATTGAGGTGCTCTTCTTTGTTAGGACTATACACCAAGATGTCATCAAAGTATACAACAACAAAGCTGCCCAAGTGAGGCCTAAGCACTTCATTCATAAGCCTCATGAAAGTGCTTGGTGCATTAGAAAGACCAAATGGCATGACAAGCCATTCATACAACCCATGCTTTGTTTTGAATGCGGTTTTCCACTCATCTCCTTCTTTGATTCTTACTTGATGATAACCTTGCCTTAAATCAATCTTTGAAAACAGTTTGGCTCCACTAAGCTCATCTAGGATGTCATCAAGCCTTGGTATAGGAAACCTATACTTGATGGTTATGTTGTTGATGGCTCTACTATCGGTGCACATCCTCCATGACCCATCTTTCTTGGGCACAAGCAAGGCTGGAACGGCACAAGGGCTAAGGCTCTCCCTCACAAAACCCTTGCTCATGAGCTCTCCAATTTGTTGTTGCAATTCTTGGCTAGCTTTAGGATCACTTCTATAGGCTGCCTTGTTGGGTAGAGTAGCTCCCGGAATGAAATCAATTTGATGTTCAATTCCTCTAAGAGGAGGCAAACCACTAGGAAGCTCATTTGGAAACACATCACCATAGGTTTTGAGTAGGCGTTGGACCTCACTAGGCAGCCCCTTCTCTTGCTCTCCCACCACTTCCTTGGCTATAAGCACATACACGTCCCTATCCTCCTTTAACTCTTGCAACATTTCTGCCCCATTGATTAGCAACACTTCCTTAGATGGTTCAAGCATGGAGGGTGTTGGAATATGCTTGAGAACAGGTGGTAAAGGTGCTAGGATGACCTTTCTTGAGCCAAATTTGAAGGTGTAGGTGTTGTCTTTACCATGATGAACCGAGTCCCTATCAAACTCCCACGGTCTCCCAAGTAGCAAGTGACAAGCATCCATTGGAAGAACATCACAAAGAGCTTCATCTACATAGTTTTTGCCAATGGAAAAAGGAACCAAGCATTGCTTATCAACCCTCACTTCAGCTCCTTTGTTGAGCCACCTTAGCTTATAAGGACTAGGATGGTCTTGTGTAGGTAATGATAGTTTGTCAATGAGAGTACTAGAGGCAACATTGGTACAACTCCCTCCATCAATGATAAGATTACAAACCCTCCCTTTAATGGTGCACCTAGACCTGAAAATTTGTTGTCTTTGGTCCATTTCCAAGGGTTGGGGTTGGGTATGCATCACTCTCCAAGTAACCAAGCTAAGACCCGCATCCGGCATAACCACATCATCCTCCTCATGGTCCGTTCCTTCCCTTTCCTCATCACACACAAGAATCTCATCATCTCCCCAATGAACCACTTCAAAGCTACTAAGGGCTCTCTTGGTTGGGCATTCTTTGGCAAAGTGACCATAACCTTGGCATTGGTAACATTTTTTGAGAGGCATGGTCTTTTTGTGAGGTTTGGCTGCTTTTTCCTTGTCAAGTATGGTGGTTTTGTTTTGAGAGGGTGGTTCATTGATTTTGAAACTGGTTGGGGGTCTAAAGGTGGCTGTTTTGGTGGTTGGTTTGGTGGTTGTAGCCTTCCCTTTACCCATTTTCTCAACCCTTAAAGCCAAGTTAACGGCTTCATCAAAGGACCATACTTGTTGCATTCTAACCCTATGAGCAATCTTAGTATCTAACCCTTCAACAAATCTAGCAATTTTCTGTTCGGGCTTCTCATTGAGTTCACATTGCAAAGTAAGTTGTTCAAAGTCTCTAAGATATGACTCAAGTGGTTGTTGGTCTTGTTTAAGTTGTGTGAGCTTAATGAAAATGTCTTGAGTGTACTCTTTAGGTATAAACTTCTCATTAAGCTTCTTTTTCAGTTTTAACCAAGACTTAATAGGTTCCTTACCATCCCTTCTTCTCTGATTTTTTAAGTTCTCATACCAAAGGGAGGCATAGCCTTTGAGTTTCAAGATTGCAACTTTAAAAGCTTTGCCATCAGAATAACCTTTAAACTCAAAGACTCTTTCAATGGTCCTAAACCAATCTAACAAATCCTCGGGGTTTAAACTACCATGAAAATCAGGAATTTCTACCTTTAAGTCTTTGTTGGGTTCTCCATGAAAGGCCTCGGCCATGGACTCCTCCGAATCAGAAAGCTCTTCTTCCTCATGGCCACCATGAGCTCGTCCTCTCCCCATGAGGCCACGGCCTCTACCCCTGCCTCTAGGTGGTCGTCCTCCTCTTGGTGGCGGTGTTGGAATATTAGCCATGATAACATTGAGAGATTCTAGCAACAAATCACATTTTTCAGAAAGTTGAGTAACTTGTGTTTCAATTCCAGCAATCCTTTCTTCACTCATGGTTGTTTTTTGTGTTTTTAATGTGGTTAGGGTATAATGAACTCACAAAGAAAGGATTTTGTTGTTTAACCAAAGCTCTGATAACCAATTTGAACTAAAACTATCAGATTTGAGTTGATATTAGACACGAAATTCCCAAATGACAAACAAAGAAAACTCAGCTTGTTTAGGACTCAAGGTATGACTTAATTCGAACACAAAGCAATGAATTAAGCCTAGGACTCGTCCAAGCACTTAGCAAAGGACTTATCCAACCTCCTAGCACTAAGCAAGGGAGTTTTATCAAGCACAAAGCAAAGATAAAGAAGAAAGAAAGCAGGTTGCTTCTTAGGGTTTTTTCATTCAAAAAATCTGATTTTGTCTAAGGGTTGTGCTTGCTTTTATAGGACAAGCAAGACAATCTCCTCCCTTCATCTAAGATAGCATCCTATGGCCACAAAAAGAGCTGCTAATACCACCAAACACGGCAGCCAAGGACCTTACAAGAAATCAGAAAAGAAAAGGACATAAAGCATAAAAGATAGAAAGTAAACTAATAGTACAACAATCCCTTGTTTACTAGCTCAAGTCTTGTTTATGCACACTTGGACTCACTTGGAAGACTTTGGCAATGCTGCAAATACTCTTCTAAGGGCCCTTGAGCTATGTTTGATCAAAAGAGGAATGTTGATAGCGACATAATGCACATAAAACGAAGCCTGCTCCAGCCATGTTCCTGATTGCGCGCTGTTCTAAAAGCTTGGCAAACTCAATGATAGGAAAAGCTTTGGGATACAAGTTCCTACACAAAAACGTCCCAAACTCACCAAAGATTAATCCCATGCTGGAAAAAGGCACGACTTCTTAGACGGAATTCATGTTAGACCTCAATCTTGTGCAAGGTCCAAAACCGGGTTCAAAAGAGGAATGCTCGGCTGAATTCTCTTCACTATCATTAAACTACTTAGAAAATAATAAAAGTTGCTGAAAAATCTATCCTAGGCAGCCAAGAGCATCAACCAAGCAAGAACAATCCAAATGGTCTTCTCAAGGTCTTACAATGAAAGGGACATAAGAGCTATCCTAGGAACACACAATTGGAGGCTTCCTTAGTCCATTTTCGGCTGGTATAAGCCCTTGAGAGCAGCCCCCAAAGCTCTTACACAATTGTAAGAATGATAGTGACACTTTGGATCTTCCTTGAAAGCGACATTTGAGCTAACTCTTCAAAATAAAGAAAACAGCCTCCTAGGACTGATTTGGACGGTTTGAGCAGCTGAAAAACGTCCTAGGATGGTCTTCATGTGATTACTAAAAAGATGGGACCGATTGGAAGCAAACTAAGCTCGTTTGTTGAAAACCGATAAACCCGTCACTCGGTTTTGTCTTGTGATTTCATCTTAGCTCGGATCCTTATTTAAATAAAAGTCCCTAGGCAAAAAGTCTCAATATTCATTATAGAATTGAGACGTGACAAAGATTACCATGTCTTCTTAGACGGAATTTGAGTTAGACCTCAAATTGGACGAAGGTCCCAATCCGCGGTCTAGCTCGGCCTCCTCTCCCGTTTCAACCTCCCCTTCTTGAAAAGGATTTGCCCTCAAATCTTCGACATCTTCATCCTCGAGGTCTTCATAAAACGGACTCAAGTCACCAATGTTGAAGGTTCCATGGACACCATACTCACCCGGAAGATTGATTTTGTAAGCACTCGGACCAATTCTTTCCATAACTTCGAAAGGACCATCGGCTCTAGGCATGAGTTTGTTTTTCCTCTTTTGTGGGAACCTCTCCTTTCTTAAATGAACCTAAACAAGATCTCCGGGTTCAAAGTTCTTTGGATGACTCGGTTTCTTGACACGGTTCACATACCCCTCATTTGTTTTCTCAATTTGCTTCTTCACTTGGGCATGGATTTGGAGCATTTGTTCGACCCTTTTCTTGGCATCATAGTCGATGGAATTCCTCTTAATAGGTGCTAAATCAGTAGGCATAAGTGGATTAATGCCATAAACCACCTCGAATGGAGATTTCCCGGTGCTTGATGAAGGAGCTCGATTAAACGCAAATTCGGCTTGTGATAATTTGAGATCCCAATCTTTCAAAGACTTGCACACCGTGGCCCTTAAGATTCTGCCCAAGGTCTTGTTAGTAACCTCGGTTTGACCATCGGTTTGAGGATGATGGGAGGTGCTAAAAAGAAGCCTTGTTTTGAGCAATTTCCATAAGGACCTCCAAAAGTGACTCATGAACTTAGTATCCCGATCAGAAACTATTGACTTGGGTACACCATGTAGCTTGACCACTTCCTTTAGATACAAATTAGCAACACTTGAAGCATCCTCGGTCTTTTTGCAAGCAATGAAATGAGCCATTTTGCTAAATCGATCAACCACGACCATGATGGAATCCTTGCCTCGTTGTGTCCTTGGCAAGGCCACAATAAAATCCATGCTAACATCCTCCCATGGCTGGTTTGGGACGGGTAGGGGTGTATAGGGACCCTTTTGGAAGGAAGACTTGGCTTGATGACAAGGAGCACACCTCTTGATCACACTTTGGACATCCCCAAGCATCTTTGGCCAAAAGAATTGCTCTTGGAGAATATCATATGTCTTTTGGATGCCAAAATGACCGGCAAGGCCATTTGAGTGAACTTCTTTAACCAACAAGTTTCTATAAGGTCCCTTGGGTATGCATAATCGATTCCCAAAGAACAAGAACCCTCCTTGACTCGAATACTTACTCCTCTTGCCCTCCTCACATTCTCGGCCCTCTTGGAGTATTTGCCACTCATCTTTGAAATCCGGATCTTCAATGTACAAATCCTTCATGTGTTCGAACCCTAATACCCTTTGTTCCATAAAACTCAACATGGTGAACCTCCTTGAGAGAGCATCGGCCACCACATTGTTTTTGCCCTCAATGTACTTGCTTGAAAAATTGAATGATTGTAAGAACTCCACCCATTTAGCATGCCTATGATTGAGCTTGTGTTGGCCATTGATATACTTGAGAGCTTCATGATCGGAATGCAACACAAACGGCTTTGGCTTCAAGTAGTGACTCCAATGGTTCAAAGCTCGAATAATGGCATAGAATTCCTTATCATAAGTTGAGTAATTGAGCTTGGCACCATTGAGCTTCTCACTAAAGTATGCTACTGGTTTGTGGTCTTGAAGTAGCACGGCCCCAACTCCAACTCCGCTAGCATCACACTCGACTTCAAATAACTTGTGGAAATTGGGTAATGCAAGAATAGGAGACTCGCACATTAAGGTCTTGACCTTGTTGAAGGCTGATTCGGCCCTATCATTCCAAGAGAACTCCCCTTTCTTCATACACTCGGTAATAGGAGCCATGATGGTGCTAAAATCTTTGATAAACCTCCTATAAAAGGAAGCTAAGCCATGGAAGCTCCTTACTTCGGTGATGGTGCTCGGTCTTGGCCAAGATTGAATAGCCTTGACCTTCTCTTGATCCACTAGAATCCCTTGATCACTAATGATGAAACCCAAGAATTGGACTTCCTTTTGCATGAATGAACACTTCTCCAATTTTCCATAAAGCTTATGCTCCCGAAGTGTTTCAAACAATACTTGTAGATGCTTGAGATGCTCTTCTTTGGATGGACTAAAAATCAGAATATCATCAAAGTATACCACCAAAAATCGGCCCAAATAAGGCCTAAGGACCTCGGTCATCAACCTCATGAAAGTACTCGGAGCATTAGAGAGACCGAATGGCATGACAAGCCACTCATATAAGCCATGTTTGGTTTTGAAGGCTGTTTTCCACTCATCCCCTTCTTTGATTCTAACTTGATGGTAACCTTGCCTTAAATCGATCTTTGAGAACACTTGAGCTCCACTAAGCTCATCCAAGATATCGTCAAGTCTAGGTATGGGGAACCTATACTTAACGGTGATGTTGTTGATGGCTCGGCTATCGGTGCACATTCTCCATGACCCATCCTTTTTTGGAACAAGTAGTGCCGGAACCGCACAAGGACTAAGTGACTCCCTCACAAATCCTTTACTCACTAACTCCTTAATCTGTTTTTGCAACTCTTTGGTGGCTATTGGATCACTTCTATAGGCTGCTTTGTTTGGTAAAGAGGCTCCCGGAATGAGGTCAATTTGGTGCTCAATGCCCCTAAGAGGTGGTAGCCCACTCGGAAGTTCATTAGGAAAGACATCCCCATAAGAATCAAGTAACTCTTGAACCTCCCTCGACACTCCCTCCTTGGCCGTGGCCTGCTGGCCGTGACCCTCTCCGCCACCTCCTATTCCCTTAGCCAACCCCGTAACCACTAAAGCATACACATCCCCCTCCCCTTCTAACTCTTGCAACAATTCAGCCCCATTGATTAATAGGATTTCCTTAGAAGGTTCAACCATTGAAGGTGGTGTTGTAGGTTTGATGGTGGGTGGTAATGGTGACAATATGACTCTTTTTGAAGCAAATTTGAAGGAATAGGTGTTCTCTTTCCCATGGTGAATCGAATCCCTATCAAATTCCCAAGGTCTCCCAAGTAACAAATGACAAGCATCCATGGGTAAGACATCACAAAGGACCTCATCAACATAATTCTTTCCAATGGAAAAAGAGACCAAACATTGTTTATCAACTCTAACCTCGGCTCCTTTGTTGAGCCACCTTAGTTTGTATGGACAAGGATGATTTATTGTGGGTAATGAGAGTTTTTCAATCAAAGTACTCGATGCTACATTAGTACAACTCCCCCCATCAATTATCAAATTACACACACTTCCCTTGATGGTACACCTAGTCCTAAAGATTTGTTGTCTTTGGTCTAGTTCTAATGGTTGTGGTTGTGTGTGCATCACCCTCCAAGTAACCAAACTAAGTCCCGAATCCGGCAAGACTACTTCGGCTGCCTCTTTTTGTTCCTCATCATTCTCATCATTTTCACAAACAAGAATCTCATCCTCTCCCCAATGGACTACTTCTAGGGTGCTAAGAGCCCTCTTGGTTGGACAATCTTTCATGAAATGACCATACCCTTGACATTGGAAGCATTTCTTGAGGCCTACGGTTTTTCTTTGAGAATTTTCGGGTGCTTTTCCTTTGTCAAAATAGGCTGTTTTTGGTTGTGAATTTGAGAGGTCTTTGGGTTTTGATTCGGTTGGTGTGTGGGGTTTCGAGTAATGGCCTGTTTTGGTCGGGTATTTTTGTGGGTTAGCCCTTCCCTTTCCCGCTTTCTCAACTCTCAAAGCCAAGTTAACGGCCTCATCAAAGGACCACACATGTTGTAATCGGACTCTTTGAGCAACTTTGTCATCTAGACCCTCAACAAATCTAGCAATTTTTTGTTCCGGTTTCTCATTCATTTCACATTGCAAAGTGAGTTGCTCAAAATCTCTAATGTAAGACTCAAGTGGTTGTTGATCTTGTTTAAGTTGAGTGAGTTTAATGAACAAATCTTGAGTGTATTCTTTAGGTACAAATTTCTCATTAAGCTTCTTCTTCAACTTTAACCAAGACTTAATGGGTTCCTTACCATCTCTCTTTCTCTGATTTTTTAAGTTCTCATACCAAAGTGAAGCATATCCTTTAAGTTTTAAGATGGCAACTTTAAAACACTTAGCATCCGAGTATGACTTAAACTCAAAGACTCTTTCAATAGTTCTAAGCCAATCTATCAAATCTTCGGGATTTAAACTACCATGAAAGTCTGGAATTTCTACCTTTAAGTCTTTAGGATGCTCCTCATGATAAGCTTCAACCCAAGAATCCTCCGAATCCGAGTGCAAGTCGTCCTCCATGTCCTCATGCCCTCGGCCCCTTGCTCCAAACCCACGACCACGCCCTCTTCCATGGTGAACCAATTGTCCTTGTTCATTAGTCATTGTGACTCGTTGTGTGAACCATTTGTCTTTGTTTATTTGTCATTGTGACTCGTTGTGTGAACCATTTGTCCATGTTTATTATTCATTGTGACTCGTTGTGTGAAACATTTGTCCATCTTAATTAGTCATTGTGACTCGTTGTGTGAACCAATTGTCCTTGTTCATTAGTCATTGTGACTCGTTGTGTGAAGCATTTGTCCATGTTTATTATTCATTGTGACTCGTTGTGTGAAGCACTTGTCCATCTTTTTAGTCATTGTGACCCCTTGTGTAAATAATTTATCCTTGTCATTGTGACTCGTTGTGTCAACCAATTGTCTTTTTCTCCTTAGTTATTGTGACTCGTTGTGTGAACCATTTGTTCTTGTTTATTTGTCATTGTGACTTGGAGTGAAACTTCTAACTCGATAATTTAAGTAGAAAACTAAGGAAATGAGCCTAAGTTTGCATGAAACAAACTGAAATTTTAGGCGTGTCCTTGAGGGACGATTGAGGATATGTCTAGACCCGAACACAAAGCAATAGGAATAGACTCGATAGTTTAAAGCACACAAGCAAGTAAACTACCAAACTCCAAGCACACAGCAAAGGAGCTCTTCAAGCACAAAGCAAAGAAGAGATTTTAATGAAGAAAACTCATGTTTCTTACTTGGTTTTTAACTCAATCAAATCTGAATATTACACTTGGGAACTTGGCTTATTTATAGCCCAAGTCCTTCTAATCTTAACCATCCAAATTACATCCAATGGCTATCATTAAACTACTTAGAAAATAATAAAAGTTGCTGAAAAATCTATCCTAGGCAGCCAAGAGCATCAACCAAGCAAGAACAATCCAAATGGTCTTCTCAAGGTCTTACAATGAAAGGGACATAAGAGCTATCCTAGGAACACACAATTGGAGGCTTCCTTAGTCCATTTTCGGCTGGTATAAGCCCTTGAGAGCAGCCCCCAAAGCTCTTACACAATTGTAAGAATGATAGTGACACTTTGGATCTTCCTTGAAAGCGACATTTGAGCTAACTCTTCAAAATAAAGAAAACAGCCTCCTAGGACTGATTTGGACGGTTTGAGCAGCTGAAAAACGTCCTAGGATGGTCTTCATGTGATTACTAAAAAGATGGGACCGATTGGAAGCAAACTAAGCTCGTTTGTTGAAAACCGATAAACCCGTCACTCGGTTTTGTCTTGTGATTTCATCTTA
Organism: Silene latifolia; assembly: GCF_048544455.1. Taxonomy (NCBI): domain Eukaryota; kingdom Viridiplantae; phylum Streptophyta; class Magnoliopsida; order Caryophyllales; family Caryophyllaceae; genus Silene; species Silene latifolia. The sequence continues at coordinate 50,806,503 of NC_133531.1, forward strand.
GCTCGGATCCTTATTTAAATAAAAGTCCCTAGGCAAAAAGTCTCAATATTCATTATAGAATTGAGACGTGACAAAGATTACCATGTCTTCTTAGACGGAATTTGAGTTAGACCTCAAATTGGACGAAGGTCCCAATCCGCGGTCTAGCTCGGCCTCCTCTCCCGTTTCATGAGTCGTTGTGTGAAACATTTGTCCTTGTTTATTAGTCATTGTGACATGTTGTGTGAAACATATGTCCATGTTTATTAGTCATTGTGGCTCTTTGTGTGAACCATTTGTCCTTGTTTATTAGTCATTATTACTCGTTGTGTGAACCATTTGTCCTTGTTTATTAGTCATTGTTACTCGTTGTGTGAAGCATTTGTCCACGTTAATTAGTCATTGTGACTCGTTGTGTTAATAATTTATCCTTGTTATTGTGACTCGTTTTGGCAACCAATTGTCCGTGTTCATTAGTCATTGTGACTCATTGTGTGAACCATTTGTCCTTGTTTATTAGTCATTGTGACTCACTGTTTGAACCATTTGTCCTTGTTCATTTGTCATTGTGACTCGTTGTGTGAAGCATTTGTCCATGTTTATTAGTCATTGTGACTCGTTGTGTGAACCATTTGTCCTTGTTTATTAGTCATTGTTAATCGTTGTGTGAAGCATTTGTCCATGTTTATTAGTCATTGTGACTCGTTGTGTTAATAATTTATCCTTGTTATTGTGACTCATTGTGTGAACCATTTGTCCTTGTTTATTAGTCTTTGTGACTCGTTTTGTGAACCAATTGTCCTTGTTCATTAGTCATTGTGACAATTGTGTGAAGCATTTGTCCATGTTTATTAGTCATTGTGACTCGTTGTATGAAGCATTTGTCCATGTTTATTAGTCATTGTGACTCGTTGTGTGAATAATTTATCCTTGTCATTGGGACTTATTGTGTGAACCATTTGTCCTTGTTTAATAGTCATTGTGACTCGTAGTGTGAAACATTTGTCCATCTTAATTAGTCATTGTGACTCGTTGTGTGAACCAATTGTCCTTGTTCATTAGTCATTGTGACTCGTTGTGTGAAGCATTTGTCCATGTTTATTAGTCATGTGACTCGTTGTGTGAAGCATTTGTCCATGGTTATTAGTCATTGTGACTCGTTGTATCAACCTATTGTCCTTGTTATTGTGACTCATTGTGTGAACTAATTTTCCTTGTTCATTAGTTATTGTGACTCGTTGTGTGAAACATTTATCCATGTTTATTAGTCATTGTGACTCGTTGTGTGAAGCATTTGTCCATGTTTATTAGTCTTTGTGACTCGTTTTGTGAACCAATTGTCCTTGTTCATTAGTCATTGTGACTGTTGTGTGAAGCATTTGTCCATGTTTATCAGTCATTGTGACTCGTTGTATGAAGCATTTGTCCATGTTTATTAGTCATTGTGACTCGTTGTGTGAATAATTTATCCTTGTCAGTGTGACTCATTGTGTGAACCATTTGTCCTTGTTTATTAGTCATTGTGACTCGTTGTGTTAATAATTTATCCTTGTTATTGTGACTCATTGTGTGAACCATTTGTCCTTGTTTATTAGTCTTTGTGACTCGTTTTGTGAACCAATTGTCCTTGTTCATTAGTCATTGTGACAATTGTGTGAAGCATTTGTCCATGTTTATTAGTCATTGTGACTCGTTGTATGAAGCATTTGTCCATGTTTATTAGTCATTGTGACTCGTTGTGTGAATAATTTATCCTTGTCATTGGGACTTATTGTGTGAACCATTCGTCCTTGTTTAATAGTCATTGTGACTCGTAGTGTGAAACATTTGTCCATCTTAATTAGTCATTGTGACTCGTTGTGTGAACCAATTGTCCTTGTTCATTAGTCATTGTGACTCGTTGTGTGAAGCATTTGTCCATGTTTATTAGTCACTGTGACTCATTGTATGAAGCATTTGTCCATGGTTATTAGTCATTGTGACTCGTTGTATCAACCTATTGTCCTTGTTATTGTGACTCATTGTGTGAACTAATTTTCCTTGTTCATTAGTTATTGTGACTCGTTGTGTGAAACATTTATCCATGTTTATTAGTCATTGTGACTCGTTGTGTGAAGCATTTGTCCATGTTTATTAGTCTTTGTGACTCGTTTTGTGAACCAATTGTCCTTGTTCATTAGTCATTGTGACAATTGTGTGAAGCATTTGTCCATGTTTATTAGTCATTGTGACTCGTTGTATGAAGCATTTGTCCATGTTTATTAGTCATTGTGACTCGTTGTGTGAATAATTTATCCTTGTCATTGGGACTTATTGTGTGAACCATTTGTCCTTGTTTAATAGTCATTGTGACTCGTAGTGTGAAACATTTGTCCATCTTAATTAGTCATTGTGACTCGTTGTGTGAACCAATTGTCCTTGTTCATTAGTCATTGTGACTCGTTGTGTGAAGCATTTGTCCATGTTTATTAGTCTTTGTGACTCATTGTATGAAGCATTTGTGCATGGTTATTAGTCATTGTGACTCGTTGTATCAACCTATTGTCCTTGTTATTGTGACTCATTGTGTGAACTAATTTTCCTTGTTCATTAGTTATTGTGACTCGTTGTGTGAAACATTTATCCATGTTTATTAGTCATTGTGACTCGTTGTGTGAAGCATTTGTCCATGTTTATTAGTCTTTGTGACTCGTTTTGTGAACCAATTGTCCTTGTTCATTAGTCATTGTGACTGTTGTGTGAAGCATTTGTCCATGTTTATCAGTCATTGTGACTCGTTGTATGAAGCATTTGTCCATGTTTATTAGTCATTGTGACTCGTTGTGTGAATAATTTATCCTTGTCGGTGTGACTCATTTGAACCATTTGTCCTTGTTTATTAGTCATTGTGACTCGTTGTGTTAATAATTTATCCTTGTTATTGTGACTCATTGTGTGAACCATTTGTCCTTGTTTATTAGTCTTTGTGACTCGTTTTGTGAACCAATTGTCCTTGTTCATTAGTCATTGTGACAATTGTGTGAAGCATTTGTCCATGTTTATTAGTCATTGTGACTCGTTGTATGAAGCATTTGTCCATGTTTATTAGTCATTGTGACTCGTTGTGTGAATAATTTATCCTTGTCATTGGGACTTATTGTGTGAACCATTTGTCCTTGTTTAATAGTCATTGTGACTCGTAGTGTGAAACATTTGTCCATCTTAATTAGTCATTGTGACTCGTTGTGTGAACCAATTGTCCTTGTTCATTAGTCATTGTGACTCGTTGTGTGAAGCATTTGTCCATGTTTATTAGTCACTGTGACTCATTGTATGAAGCATTTGTCCATGGTTATTAGTCATTGTGACTCGTTGTATCAACCTATTGTCCTTGTTATTGTGACTCATTGTGTGAACTAATTTTCCTTGTTCATTAGTTATTGTGACTCGTTGTGTGAAACATTTATCCATGTTTATTAGTCATTGTGACTCGTTGTGTGAAGCATTTGTCCATGTTTATTAGTCTTTGTGACTCGTTTTGTGAACCAATTGTCCTTGTTCATTAGTCATTGTGACTGTTGTGTGAAGCATTCGTCCATGTTTATCAGTCATTGTGACTCGTTGTATGAAGCATTTGTCCATGTTTATTAGTCATTGTGACTCGTTGTGTGAATAATTTATCCTTGTCAGTGTGACTCATTGTGTGAACCATTTGTCCTTGTTTATTAGTCATTGTGACTCGTTGTGTGAAACATTTGTCCATCTTAATTAGTCATTGTGCCTCGTTGTGTGAACCAATTGTCCTTGTTCATTAGTCATTATGACACGTTGTGTGAAGCATTTGGCCATGTTTATTAATCATTGTGACTCGTTGTGTGAAGCATTTGTCCATCTTTTTAGTCATTGTGACTCCTTGTGTGAATAATATATCCTTGTCATTGTGACTCGTTGTGTCAACCAATTGTCTTTTTCTCATTAGTCATTGTGACTCGTTGTGTGAACCATTTGTCCTTGTTCATTTGTCATTGTGACTCGTTGTGTGAAACATTTGTCCTTGTTTATTAGTCATTGTTAGTCATTGTGACTCGTTGTGTGAAACATTTGTCCATGTTTATTAGTCATTGGGGCTCGTTGTGTGAACCATTTGTCCTTGTTTATTAGTCATTGTGACTCATTTTGTGAACCATTTGTCCTTGTTCATTTGTCATTGTGACTCGTTGTGTGAACCATTTGTTCTTGTTTATTAGTCATTGTTACTCGTTGTGTGAACCATTTGTCCATGTTTATTATTCATTGTGACTCGTTGTGTGAAACATTTGTCCATGTTTATTAGTCATTGTGACTCGTTGTGTGAACCAATTGTCCTTGTTCATTAGTCATTGTGACTCGTTGTGTGAAGCATTTGTCCATGTTTATTAGTTATTGTGGCTCGTTGTGTGATGCATTTGTCCATGTTTATTAGTCATTGTGACTCTTTGTGTGAATAATTTATCCTTGTCATTGTGACTCGTTGTGTCCACCAATTGTCCTTGTTCATTAGTCATTGTGACTCGTTGTGTGAACCATTTGTCCTAGTTTATTAGTCATTGTGACTCATTGTGTGAACCATTTGTCCTTGTTCATTTGTCATTGTGACTCGTTGTGTGAAGCATTTGTCCATGTTTATTAGTCATTGTTACTCGTTGTGTGAACCATTTGTCCTTGTTTATTAGTCATTGTTAATCGTTGTGTGAAGCATTTGTCCATGTTTATTAGTCATTGTGACTCGTTGTGTTAATAATTTATCCTTGTTATTGTGACTCGTTGTGTGAACCATTTGTCCTTGTTTATTAGTCATTGTGACTCGTTGTGTGAAGCATTTGTCCATGTTTATTAATCATTGTGACTCGTTGTGTGAAGCATTTGTCCTTGTTTATTAGTCATTGTTAGTCATTGTGACTCGTTGTGTGAAACATTTGTCCATGTTTATTAGTCATTGGGGCTCGTTGTGTGAACCATTTGTCCTTGTTTATTAGTCATTGTTAATCGTTGTGTGAAGCATTTGTCCATGTTTATTAGTCATTGTGACTCGTTGTGTTAATAATTTATCCTTGTTATTGTGACTCGTTGTGTGAACCATTTGTCCTTGTTTATTAGTCATTGTGACTCGTTGTGTGAAGCATTTGTCCATGTTTATTAATCATTGTGACTCGTTGTGTGAAGCATTTGTCCTTGTTTATTAGTCATTGTTAGTCATTGTGACTCGTTGTGTGAAACAATTGTCCATGTTTATTAGTCATTGTGACTCGTTGTGTGAACCATTTGTTCTTGTTTATTAGTCATTGTTACTCGTTATGTCCACCAATTGTGTCCACCAATTGTCCTTGTTCATTAGTCATTGGGACTCGTTGTGTGAACCATTTGTCCTAGTTTATTAGTCATTGTGACTCATTGTGTGAACCATTTGTCCTTGTTCATTTGTCATTGTGACTCGTTGTGTGAAGCATTTGTCCATGTTTATTAGTCATTGTGACTCGTTGTGTGAAATAATTGTCCATGTTTATTAGTCATTGTGACTCGTTGTGTGAACCATTTGTCCTTGTTTATTAGTCATTGTTAATCGTTGTGTGAAGCATTTGTCTATGTTTATTAGTCATTGTGACTCGTTGTGTTAATAATTTATCCTTGTTATTGTGACTCGTTGTGTGAACCATTTGTCTTTGTTCATTAGTCATTGTGACTCGTTGTGTGAAGCATTTGTCCATGTTTATTAATCATTGTGACTCGTTGTGTGAAGCATTTGTCCATCTTTTTAGTCATTGTTACTCCTTGTGTGAATAATTTATCCTTGTCATTGTGACTCGTTGAGTCAACCAATTGTCTTTTTCTCATTAGTCATTGTAACTCGTTGTGTGAACCATTTGTCCTTGTTCATTTGTCATTGTGACTCGTTGTGTGAAACATTTGTCCTTGATTATTAGTCATTGTTAGTCATTGTGACTCGTTGTGTGAAACATTTGTCCATGTTTATTAGTCATTGGGGCTCGTTGTGTGAACCATTTTTCCTTGTTTATTAGTCATTGTGACTCATTTTGTGAACCATTTGTCCTTGTTCATTTGTCATTGTGACTCATTGTGTGAAACAAACGTCCATGTTTATTAGTCATTGTGACTCGTTGTGTGAACCATTTGTTCTTGTTTATTAGTCATTGTTACTCGTTGTGTGAACCATTTGTCCATGTTTATTATTCATTGTGACTCGTTGTGTGAAACATTTGTCCATGTTTATTAGTCATTGTGACTCGTTGTGTGAACCAATTGTCCTTGTTCATTAGTCATTGTGACTCGTTGTGTGAAGCATTTGTCCATGTTTATTAGTTATTGTGGCTCGTTGTGTGATGCATTTGTCCATGTTTATTAGTCATTGTGACTCTTTGTGTGAATAATTTATCCTTGTCATTGTGACTCGTTGTGTCCACCAATTGTCCTTGTTCATTAGTCATTGTGACTCGTTGTGTGAACCATTTGTCCTTGTTTATTAGTCATTGTGACTCATTGTGTGAACCATTTGTCCTTGTTCATTTGTCATTGTGACTCGTTGTGTGAAGCATTTGTCCATGTTTATTAGTCATTGTGACTTGTTGTGTGAAACAATTGTCCATGTTTATTAGTCATTGTGACTCGTTGTGTGAACCATTTGTCCTTGTTTATTCGTCATTGTTAATCGTTGTGTGAAGCATTTGTCCATGTTTATTAGTCATTGTGACTCGTTGTGTTAATAATTTATCCTTGTTATTGTGACTCGTAGTGTGAACCATTTGTCCTTGTTTATTAGTCATTGTGACTCATTGTGTGAAGCATTTGTCCATGGTTATTAGTCATTGTGACTCGTTGTGTGAACCATTTGTCCTTGTTCATTTGTCATTGTGACTCGTTGTGTGAAGCATTTGTCCATGTTTATTAGTCATTGTGACTTGTTGTGTGAAACAATTATCCATGTTTATTAGTCATTGTGACTCGTTGTGTGAACCATTTGTCCTTGTTTATTAGTCATTGTTAATCGTTGTGTGAAGCATTTGTCCATGTTTATTAGTCATTGTGACTCGTTGTGTTAATAATTTATCCTTGTTATTGTGACTCGTAGTGTGAACCATTTGTCCTTGTTTATTTGTCATTGTGACTCATTGTGTGAAGCATTTGTCCATCTTTATTTGTCATTGTGACTCGTTGTGTGAAACATTTGTCCTTGTTTATTAGTCATTGTGACTCGTTGTGTTAATAATTTATCCTTGTTATTGTGACTCGTTTTGGCAACCAATTGTCCGTGTTCATTAGTCATTGTGACTCGTTGTGTGAAACATTTGTCCTTGTTTATTAGTCATTGTGACTCGTTGTGTGAAACATATGTCCATGTTTATTAGTCATTGTGGCTCTTTGTGTGAACCATTTGTCCTTGTTTATTAGTCATTATTACTCGTTGTGTGAACCATTTGTCCTTGTTTATTAGTCATTGTTACTCGTTGTGTGAAGCATTTGTCCATGTTTATTAGTCACTGTGACTCATTGTATGAAGCATTTGTCCATGGTTATTAGTCATTTTGACTCGTTGTATGAACCTATTGTCCTTGTTATTGTGACTCATTGTGTGAACTAATTTTCCTTGTTCATTAGTTATTGTGACTCGTTGTGTGAAACATTTATCCATGTTTATTAGTCATTGTGACTCGTTGTGTGAAGCATTTGTCCATGTTTATTAGTCTTTGTGACTCGTTTTGTGAACCAATTGTCCTTGTTCATTAGTCATTGTGACTGTTGTGTGAAGCATTTGTCCATGTTTATCAGTCATTGTGACTCGTTGTATGAAGCATTTGTCCATGTTTATTAGTCATTGTGACTCGTTGTGTGAATAATTTATCCTTGTCAGTGTGACTCATTGTGTGAACCATTTGTCCTTGTTTATTAGTCATTGTGACTCGTTGTGTGAAACATTTGTCCATCTTAATTAGTCATTGTGCCTCGTTGTAATACCCCATATTTTTATATAATAAATTAAACGGATAATAATAAATTAAACGAATATTATTAAACAGATATTATTAAACGGATATTATTAAACGGATATTATTATATATTAATTATTATACATTTTATATTATCAATTAAGTCGGGTAAATTGTCGAGTCGATAATTATGATAAGTTATTTTAATTAACTCGCGTTGTATCGATATAAGTTAATTGTGACGGGTTTATATAGAATTGAATCGTGAGCTAATTCCCATAATCATTCCACCATTAATTGTTTACTACAAATTATAATCATACAATACTATATTCATTCCACCATGTTACCTTTTACTTTAACAACCCACAACTTCTACTTTAACAACCCATACTTCCTCTTTCACGCCTACCACTTCATCATTACCAATCTTCACCTTTCACGCATAAAGAGAGGGAGAGAGTGAGCGTGAACAGTGACCACGCAGCAAGGAAGAGCAAGGGACCTTTGTCGACGACCTAGGGTGGCTGTGGTGGCCGTCGTGGTGGCAGAAACATGGTAAGAGCGATTCACTTTCTCTGTTTTGGGTTTAATGTCGGGTTTGTGGTGGGTTGTTCGTGTCTTATAATGGCGTCTAGGGTAGTTGTTGACTGAGTATATGGGTAGTAGGGTGTGGGACGAGTCAGATGGTGGTGTTTAGGGTGGTTGTCGGTGGTGATAGTGGCGGTAAAAGGGAGTAGCGACAGGGGGTGGTAAACGGGTTATGATGCGGGTTTTTCAGGCGAGTTAGACGAGTAGTGTTGGGGTGGCACCACCGTGGACTCGGGGGAGGTCGGAATGGTGGTGCCACGGTGTCTGTGTTGGTGGGTTGACGACGAGTGGAATGGTGGTGGTATGGCAGGGGACGAGTGATGGTTGCGGTGGTGGTGAGTCGCGTAAATAGGGTGTTTGGTGAGGTGTGGGGGTGAACCCGGTCAGGTGACGACCCTGGTTCGACTCGCCGGCGGCAGTCGACCAGGGTGGGGTTGGTTGTCAGTGGTGGGGACGAAGTGGGGACCAGGTGCGGTGGTTTTCGTGGTGGTTCAGGTGGTGTTTGTAGGGGTGTAGGCGTGTGTGAAGGGGTAGGGATTGATGACGAGTTGTTTTTATATTGAAACGGGTTTTGACGTAGTTTAATCATTATAATTTATTACTCGGTCGTACTTTTAATTAAATAATTTAATATTCCGAGTGTATTAAAATAATTAAAGACGAGTTTAAATCGGGTTGTTGAATTATTTTATGTTTGATTCGGGTTTGTCTTAAATCGTTAATTCATTAAATTAATTACTTAATTTAATTCAGGAGTCCTTTAAATGATTAATTAATATAATTCCGAATTATTTAATATAATTAGAGACGGGTTTGAGTCGGGATTGTTTGAGTTGTTTAAGGATTGATTCGGGTACTTCTAAATCGTATAATTCATTTAATCTTTATATATCAGTATTTAATTTAAATCCCGAGTTATCTAAATAAATTATTCCCGAGACATTTAATAATTCAAGTCGGGTTCTGAGTCGGGTTTGTTAAAAGAGGAAAGTTACTATATTGGGAAAGTTTCCATTTTAGGAGATTTCTATATTTAGTAGTTAGTAATTATAAATATTATAATTGTTTTAGGTGACGAATTCGTGAAGGATCAATTATCAAATTCATTGCTTTATTTTCGGGACTGCTTAACTGCTTAATTGGATTTGCTGGCACTTGAGGTAGGGAAATACACTTGTCCTATTATCGTCATTGATCGAATTGTATTGACTTGAATTCTGGTTGTTGATTTACGATATCATTTATATTCGGAAAGGTGATTGACTGATTTGATCGTATTGAGTATGATATCACAACATCGGGTAACTGGCATGACTTTATGATTTATCAGTTCAGTGAATTATATACATATTGCATTGCATTAATTACTGTTGAGCATTTCATATGCATTGGAGTTGGAGGATGATGTGGTGGTGACGATGTTGAGATACGATGTGATGTTGTGATAAGGCCCAGGCGGGTTCTGCAGGACTTGCCCTGGTGTCCTCAGCTGTTGAGCTGGCAGATCGGCTTCGGTCGATATTTATAGTCTACGGGGGATCGGTATGGCTGGGTTGTCCGGGTTATGAGATGTGTGTGATGAGATGAGATGGAGATGGAGGTGACGGAGTATCATGCATATCATATTTTATTGTTTTATTGTTTTCCCTACTCAACCTCGCGGTTGACCCTGTGTATTCGTGAACACGCGGACGACCCAAATATTGGCGAGCGGACTTGACAGGTTTAAGAGATAGGACGGGAGCTTAATGGGCGTGAGACACTGGATCAGACGACTTAGTAGCTAGATCATCATCTAGAAGACTTTCACTTTTATTTATGTCAATTCTTGTAATTTGAGTTGAAAAGAGTAATTGTAATAATTAAGTTAAAATTTTACATAAATTGCCTTGGAGTTTAATTTGTTATTCACTACCTCGGGAAACCGAGATGGTAACAGTCCGTTTTATTAGGGAATGTCTTGACGAGGACTTCTTTAATAAACCGGGGTGTTACAAAGTGGTATCAGAGCGAACGATCCTCAGGCCTAAACCAATGAGCCCAATGAACATAGGATGTGTCTAAATAAAATGAACCCGGGATAGAACTGTTAGGAGCACACTACGGTAAGGTATGAGTTAGGGGCCCCCTCACACCGAACCAGTGGTCCTCTCAGTTGAACCGGAAACCATGAGTGTATACGAGAGAAAGGGTAGAATAGTTGCCTAAGGTTGAACAGGAAATTCAAATATCGTTGCCTAAGTATTACCTGATTGATACATTGATTATTGCCTAATTGAGTTGATATATACTTTGAGACCCATATATTCTAACCATTATGCAGGATAACGCTACGGTAAGTAATTTGTATGAATGATGTGTTGATAGCACTACTATATCTAGTAATATGAGGTTATGTGATCCCAAAGCCATGCTAGTATAGTCTTCTGATAGTAATTGGAAACACTATTGAATTGCACGTTTATAGCCATAGCAATCGTGATTAGATATACGGAATATATTGAGATGCGAAGGGATTCTATGGGATAGATGTTTACATAAGTACAGTGTAAGATTTAAGTTAGGATGGATTAGTATCGATAGTATAGTTGTAAGAGTTTGGAACATAGAAAATGAATAACTTAGTAATAAAATTCGTTTTGGTTGGTGTTACCCTTTAATTGACCTTACTGCCATTCATTCTCTGTGTATTGCTTATCGATGAAAAATTTATGAGAAATAGCCCCGAGAGTTAGTGTTCCGTTGGCGTTGGTTTCATACTTATAGGATATACGGATTAGGAGTAATAAAATAAATACTTTAGTGAATCGTGGTTAGGAAGTTCCTATGCGGTGATGTTTGACCAACGATTTTATAAAAATTCTAATTGAACTTGTATTAATAATTTTGCATAATTTCAACTCCACCGATCAAAAGAGTCGCATGTGTTTTCAAATTAATAAGCCACGAAAAATCTTGATGTTTCAATATTAAATGATAAGTTTTCCAAACTGACCCAAGTCGTGGACCAATAGCTGTCACATGTTTGTTGGACCAACCGAGTTGTAAAATTCTTTAAAAATGGAATTCTTATGCTTTAAACCTAATTCTTTTTCCCTGTGTTGTGAACTCATCGTGTTTTATAAAAGTAATATGAATCAAGTTGTGATCGAATAATTAATTATTCGTAATTTTTGGAAGTTACAACGTAAATCAAAACATTTAAAATGTGCGTCCTATATTGAATTTTAATACAATTGTTTGGTTAATTCATGAGTTTAATAATGTGAATTTATAATGTTTTATGTAACGACAGTAGCACGCATGTTCAGTAGTTATGTATCTTAACAAGTGACAAAAATTTAAAACTTAGTTGATAACATGGTTGGCATGATAGTATGAATAAAATTGGATAGCGTAATTTGATTTTAATCGAGGGTGAAATATTTTATATGAGTCCAGTTGTTGCATATTTTATATACGTTTGGCATGTTGGAATATCTTTGGTGTGTTCATCATATTTGCATAGTGGTCGGATATATATATATATAAATATAAAACCATACTTTCATAATCGTGTAAGTTGATAACGTTAAAAGTTGATTTGATTTTCTAATATACTCGCATGAATATTTACAATAATTTTGTTTAAAAGTTTATACATAGGTGGTAGTAATGATTGTGTATAAATGTTCACACGTGTAGGGTGTCATCTGAGTTATAATATCTTTCATATGAGTTGTGTGCCCATAGTTATAATTATTATCTTCATCGCATTAAATGATTTCAATTGAACCTAAACCTATGACACGATAATAAACAGTGTGTTATTTCTTATTGGATATATTCGTTATTACATTGTCATAAAATGCTAAAATGATTTTTGCAATGGTAGCACGACATTCGACATATCTATATTCTCGAACCGTCAAATTATAATAAGATAAACCTTTTTATGATTCACATGATATGCATTGGTTCCAATGATAGTCTTGTATGTTACCTTTCCAATATTGTTGTTTAATCGCTTGTTTGACTCGACCAATAAATTGTAAAATTTGTCAATCAATGTGCATTCGTCATTCGTGAATAAATCCCAAACCCTTTGATATGAGGATTAAAAATATTTCTAGGCTGATAAGTACTGCGAAACTAATTGTCTTTGGTAAGGATTAGCTAACTTAAGCGAGAGTTGAGAATCTTTTTTTTTTTTTTTTTTTTTTTTAGGTTGTTTGTTAGCAGAATTGAGAACTTTGGTTATAATAATGAGGGTTACGAGGACGTAACCATGTTTTTAGTTGGGGAGGATTGTAAAATCTTAACGCTTAATTTGCACTCGTTTGTAGATTGTAGTTTTGACCAAGTTGATGTTTCGTTGTGAGGTTACCTATGTAAATAAGTCCTATATGTTTTGTTCCTACTTCTGTTAGTTGGTGGATGTGAAAAAGGAGAGTGTAGTTAAACTACCGGTATTGAGTTATGAGTTGTGGGGCCTTTGTGCCGAGTTACGTTTGCGGTCCAGCGAGACCATGGTTATTGAGTTACTTGAGTTTGAGATCGGAATTGAGATGGAAAGATGATGGTGTTCTCATATGATTATATAGTGTTATACATTTGTGTTCGCATGTAGTTATTAGTTGTAGTTAATTGGATTAAGAAAAAGATGAGTTAAACTTCGGGACGAAGTTTATTTTTAGGAGGGCAGAATGTAACATTCCGTATTTGTTACGTTTAATTGATGAGTCAAAAGTGTGTCAACCGTGATAGAATTTCGTGACGTCCGTAAGTACATTATACAATAGCTTTCTATTGTTGAGTATGGGAGCGAACTTCGGGACGAAGTTCATTTTAAGGGGGAAGACTGTAATACCCCATATTTTTATATAATAAATTAAACGGATAATAATAAATTAAACGAATATTATTAAACAGATATTATTAAACGGATATTATTAAACGGATATTATTATATATTAATTATTATACATTTTATATTATCAATTAAGTCGGGTAAATTGTCGAGTCGATAATTATGATAAGTTATTTTAATTAACTCGCGTTGTATCGATATAAGTTAATTGTGACGGGTTTATATAGAATTGAATGTGAGCTAATTCCCATAATCATTCCACCATTAATTGTTTACTACAAATTATAATCATACAATACTATATTCATTCCACCATGTTACCTTTTACTTTAACAACCCACAACTTCTACTTTAACAACCCATACTTCCTCTTTCACGCCTACCACTTCATCATTACCAATCTTCACCTTTCACGCATAAAGAGAGGGAGAGAGTGAGCGTGAACAGTGACCACGCAGCAAGGAAGAGCAAGGGACCTTTGTCGACGACCTAGGGTGGCTGTGGTGGCCGTCGTGGTGGCAGAAACATGGTAAGAGCGATTCACTTTCTCTGTTTTGGGTTTAATGTCGGGTTTGTGGTGGGTTGTTCGTGTCTTATAATGGCGTCTAGGGTAGTTGTTGACTGAGTATATGGGTAGTAGGGTGTGGGACGAGTCAGATGGTGGTGTTTAGGGTGGTTGTCGGTGGTGATAGTGGCGGTAAAAGGGAGTAGCGACAGGGGGTGGTAAACGGGTTATGATGCGGGTTTTTCAGGCGAGTTAGACGAGTAGTGTTGGGGTGGCACCACCGTGGACTCGGGGGAGGTCGGAATGGTGGTGCCACGGTGTCTGTGTTGGTGGGTTGACGACGAGTGGAATGGTGGTGGTATGGCAGGGGACGAGTGATGGTTGCGGTGGTGGTGAGTCGCGTAAATAGGGTGTTTGGTGAGGTGTGGGGTGAACCCGGTCGGTGGACGACCCTGGTTCGACTCGGCGGCAATCGACCAGGGTGGGGTTGGTTGTCGATGGTGGGGACGAAGTGGGGACCAGGTGCAGTGGTTTTCGTGGTGGTTCAGGTGGTGTTTGTAGGGGTGTAGGCGTGTGTGAAGGGGTAGGGATTGATGACGAGTTGTTTTTATATTGAAACGGGTTTTGACGTAGTTTAATCATTATAATTTATTACTCGGTCGTACTTTTAATTAAATAATTTAATATTCCGAGTGTATTAAAATAATTAAAGACGAGTTTAAATCGGGTTGTTGAATTATTTTATGTTTGATTCGGGTTTGTCTTAAATCGTTAATTCATTAAATTAATTACTTAATTTAATTCCCGAGTCCTTTAAATGATTAATTAATATAATTTTAATTATTTAATATAATTAGAGACGGGTTTGAGTCGGGATTGTTTGAGTTGTTTAAGGATTGATTCGGGTACTTCTAAATCGTATAATTCATTTAATCTTTATATATCAGTATTTAATTTAAATCCCGAGTTATCTAAATAAATTATTCCCGAGACATTTAATAATTCAAGTCGGGTTCTGAGTCGGGTTTGTTAAAAGAGGAAAGTTACTATATTGGGAAAGTTTCCATTTTAGGAGATTTCTATATTTAGTAGTTAGTAATTATAAATATTATAATTGTTTTAGGTGACGAATTCGTGAAGGATCAATTATCAAATTCATTGCTTTATTTTCGGATCGCTTAATCGCTTAATTGGATTTTTGGCACTTGAGGTAGGGAAATACACTTGTCCTATTATCGTCATTGATCGAATTGTATTGACTTGAATTCTGGTTGTTGATTTACGATATCATTTATATTCGGAAAGGTGATTGACTGATTTGATCGTATTGAGTATGATATCACAACATCGGTAATCGGCATGACTTTATGATTTATCGGTTCGGTGAATTATATACATATTGCATTGCATTAATTATCGTTGAGCATTTCATATGCATTGGAGTTGGAGGATGATGTGGTGGTGACGATGTTGAGATACGATGTGATGTTGTGATAAGGCCGGGCGGGTTCTCGCAGACTTGCCCTGGTGTCCTCATTGTTGAGTGGCAGATCGGCTTGGTCGATATTTATAGTCTACCGGGATCGGTATGGTGGGTTGTCCGGGTTATGAGATGTGTGTGATGAGATGAGATGGAGATGGAGGTGACGGAGTATCATGCATATCATATTTTATTGTTTTATTGTTTTCCCTACTCAACCTCGCGGTTGACCTTGTGTATTCGTGAACACCTGTGATGACCCAAATATTGGCGAGACAGACTTGACAGTTTAAGAGATAGGACGGAGCTTAATGGGCGTGAGACACCGGATCGACGACTTAGTAGCTAGATCATCATCTAGAAGACTTTCA
Source organism: Silene latifolia (assembly GCF_048544455.1). Taxonomy (NCBI): domain Eukaryota; kingdom Viridiplantae; phylum Streptophyta; class Magnoliopsida; order Caryophyllales; family Caryophyllaceae; genus Silene; species Silene latifolia. The sequence goes on from NC_133531.1 coordinate 50,822,236, forward strand.
CTTTTATTTATGTCAATTCTTGTAATTTGAGTTGAAAAGAGTAATTGTAATAATTAAGTTAAAATTTTACATAAATTGCCTTGGAGTTTAATTTGTTATTCACTACCTCGGGAAACCGAGATGGTAACAGTCCGTTTTATTAGGGAATGTCTTGACGAGGACTTCTTTAATAAACCGGGGTGTTACACTCGTTGTGTGAACCAATTGTCCTTGTTCATTAGTCATTATGACACGTTGTGTGAAGCATTTGGCCATGTTTATTAATCATTGTGACTCGTTGTGTGAAGCATTTGTCCATCTTTTTAGTCATTGTGACTCCTTGTGTGAATAATATATCCTTGTCATTGTGACTCGTTGTGTCAACCAATTGTCTTTTTCTCATTAGTCATTGTGACTCGTTGCGTGAACCATTTGTCCTTGTTCATTTGTCATTGTGACTCGTTGTGTGAAACATTTGTCCTTGTTTATTAGTCATTGTTAGTCATTGTGACTCGTTGTGTGAAACATTTGTCCATGTTTATTAGTCATTGGGGCTCGTTGTGTGAACCATTTGTCCTTGTTTATTAGTCATTGTGACTCATTTAGTGAACCATTTGTCCTTGTTCATTTGTCATTGTGACTCGTTGTGTGAAACAATTGTCCATGTTTATTAGTCATTGTGACTCGTTGTGTGAACCATTTGTTCTTGTTTATTAGTCATTGTTACTCGTTGTGTGAACCATTTGTCCATGTTTATTAGTCATTGTGACTCGTTGTGTGAGCCAATTGTCCTTGTTCATTAGTCATTGTGACTCGTTGTGTGAAGCATTTGTTCATGTTTATTAGTTATTGTGGCTCGTTGTGTGATGCATTTGTCCATGTTTATTAGTCATTGTGACTCTTTGTGTGAATAATTTATCCTTGTCATTGTGACTCGTTGTGTCCACCAATTGTCCTTGTTCATTAGTCATTGGGACTCGTTGGGTGAACCTTTTGTCCTAGTTTATTAGTCATTGTGACTCATTGTGTGAACCATTTGTCCTTGTTCATTTGTCATTGTGACTCGTTGTGTGAAGCATTTGTCCATGTTTATTAGTCATTGTGACTCGTTGTGTGAACCATTTGTCCTTGTTTATTAGTCTTTGTTAATCGTTGTGTGAAGCATTTGTCCATGTTTATTAGTCATTGTGACTCGTTGTGTTAATAATTTATCCTTGTTATTGTGACTGGTTGTGTGAACTATTTGTCCTTGTTTATTAGTCATTATGACTCGTTGTGTGAAGCATTTGTCCATGTTTATTAGTCATTGTGACTCGTTGTGTGAACCATTTGTCCTTGTTTATTCGTCATTGTTAATCGTTGTGTGAAGCATTTGTCCATGTTTATTAGTCATTGTGACTCGTTGTGTTAATAATTTATCCTTGTTATTGTGACTCGTAGTGTGAACCATTTGTCCTTGTTTATTAGTCATTGTGACTCATTGTGTGAAGCATTTGTCCATGGTTATTAGTCATTGTGACTCGTTGTGTGAACCATTTGTCCTTGTTCATTTGTCATTGTGACTCGTTGTGTGAAGCATTTGTCCATGTTTATTAGTCATTGTGACTTGTTGTGTGAAACAATTATCCATGTTTATTAGTCATTGTGACTCGTTGTGTGAACCATTTATCCTTGTTTATTAGTCATTGTTAATCGTTGTGTGAAGCATTTGTCCATGTTTATTAGTCATTGTGACTCGTTGTGTTAATAATTTATCCTTGTTATTGTGACTCGTAGTGTGAACCATTTGTCCTTGTTTATTTGTCATTGTGACTCATTGTGTGAAGCATTTGTCCATCTTTATTTGTAATTGTGACTCGTTGTGTGAAACATTTGTCCTTGTTTATTAGTCATTGTGACTCGTTGTGTTAATAATTTATCCTTGTTATTGTGACTCGTTTTGGCAACCAATTGTCCGTGTTCATTAGTCATTGTGACTCGTTGTGTGAAACATTTGTCCTTGTTTATTAGTCATTGTGACTCGTTGTGTGAAACATATGTCCATGTTTATTAGTCATTGTGGCTCTTTGTGTGAACCATTTGTCCTTGTTTATTAGTCATTATTACTCGTTGTGTGAACCATTTGTCCTTGTTTATTAGTCATTGTTACTCGTTGTGTGAAGCATTTGTCCATGTTTATTAGTCACTGTGACTCATTGTATGAAGCATTTGTCCATGGTTATTAGTCATTTTGACTCGTTGTATCAACCTATTGTCCTTGTTATTGTGACTCATTGTGTGAACTAATTTTCCTTGTTCATTAGTTATTGTGACTCGTTGTGTGAAACATTTATCCATGTTTATTAGTCATTGTGACTCGTTGTGTGAAGCATTTGTCCATGTTTATTAGTCTTTGTGACTCGTTTTGTGAACCAATTGTCCTTGTTCATTAGTCATTGTGGATCATTGTGTGAAGCATTTGTCCATGTTTATCAGTCATTGTGACTCGTTGTATGAAGCATTTGTCCATGTTTATTAGTCATTGTGACTCGTTGTGTGAATAATTTATCCTTGTCAGTGTGACTCATTGTGTGAACCATTTGTCCTTGTTTATTAGTCATTGTGACTCGTTGTGTGAAACATTTGTCCATCTTAATTAGTCATTGTGCCTCGTTGTGTGAACCAATTGTCCTTGTTCATTAGTCATTATGACACGTTGTGTGAAGCATTTGGCCATGTTTATTAATCATTGTGACTCGTTGTGTGAAGCATTTGTCCATCTTTTTAGTCATTGTGACTCCTTGTGTGAATAATATATCCTTGTCATTGTGACTCGTTGTGTCAACCAATTGTCTTTTTCTCATTAGTCATTGTGACTCGTTGCGTGAACCATTTGTCCTTGTTCATTTGTCATTGTGACTCGTTGTGTGAAACATTTGTCCTTGTTTATTAGTCATTGTTAGTCATTGTGACTCGTTGTGTGAAACATTTGTCCATGTTTATTAGTCATTGGGGCTCGTTGTGTGAACCATTTGTCCTTGTTTATTAGTCATTGTGACTCATTTAGTGAACCATTTGTCCTTGTTCATTTGTCATTGTGACTCGTTGTGTGAAACAATTGTCCATGTTTATTAGTCATTGTGACTCGTTGTGTGAACCATTTGTTCTTGTTTATTAGTCATTGTTACTCGTTGTGTGAACCATTTGTCCATGTTTATTAGTCATTGTGACTCGTTGTGTGAGCCAATTGTCCTTGTTCATTAGTCATTGTGACTCGTTGTGTGAAGCATTTGTCCATGTTTATTAGTTATTGTGGCTCGTTGTGTGATGCATTTGTCCATGTTTATTAGTCATTGTGACTCTTTGTGTGAATAATTTATCCTTGTCATTGTGACTCGTTGTGTCCACCAATTGTCCTTGTTCATTAGTCATTGGGACTCGTTGGGTGAACCTTTTGTCCTAGTTTATTAGTCATTGTGACTCATTGTGTGAACCATTTGTCCTTGTTCATTTGTCATTGTGACTCGTTGTGTGAAGCATTTGTCCATGTTTATTAGTCATTGTGACTCGTTGTGTGAACCATTTGTCCTTGTTTATTAGTCTTTGTTAATCGTTGTGTGAAGCATTTGTCCATGTTTATTAGTCATTGTGACTCGTTGTGTTAATAATTTATCCTTGTTATTGTGACTGGTTGTGTGAACCATTTGTCCTTGTTTATTAGTCATTGTGACTCGTTGTGTGAAGCATTTGTCCATGTTTATTAATCATTGTGACTCGTTGTGTGAAGCATTTGTCCTTGTTTATTAGTCATTGTTAGTCATTGTGATTCGTTGTGTGAAACATTTGTCCATGTTTATTAGTCATTGGGGCTCGTTGTGTGAACCATTTGTCCTTGTTTATTAGTCATTGTGACTCATTTTGTGAACCATTTGTCCTTGTTCATTTGTCATTGTGACTCGTTGTGTGAAACAATTGTCCATGTTTATTAGTCATTGTGACTCGTTGTGTGAACCATTTGTTCTTGTTTATTAGTCATTGTTACTCGTTGTGTGAACCATTTGTCCATGTTTATTAGTCATTGTGACTCGTTGTGTGAGCCAATTGTCCTTGTTCATTAGTCATTGTGACTCGTTGTGTGAAGCATTTGTCCATGTTTATTAGTTATTGTGGCTCGTTGTGTGATGCATTTGTCCATGTTTATTAGTCATTGTGACTCTTTGTGTGAATAATTTATCCTTGTCATTGTGACTCGTTGTGTCCACCAATTGTCCTTGTTCATTAGTCATTGTGACTCGTTGTGTGAAGCATTTGTCCATGTTTATTAGTTATTGTGACTCGTTGTGTGAAGCATTTGTCCATGTTTATTAGTCATTGTGACTCTTTGTGTGAATAATTTATCCTTGTCATTGTGACTCGTTGTGTCCACCAATTGTCCTTGTTCATTAGTCATTGGGACTCGTTGTGTGAACCATTTGTCCTAGTTTATTAGTCATTGTGACTCATTGTGTGAACCATTTTTCCTTGTTCATTTGTCATTGTGACTCGTTGTGTGAAGCATTTGTCCATGTTTATTAGTCATTGTGACTCGTTGTGTGAAATAATTGTCCATGTTTATTAGTCATTGTGACTCGTTGTGTGAACCATTTGTCCTTGTTTATTAGTCATTGTTAATCGTTGTGTGAAGCATTTGTCCATGTTTATTAGTCATTGTGACTCGTTGTGTTAATAATTTATCCTTGTTATTGTGACTCATTGTGTGAACCATTTGTCCTTGTTCATTAGTCATTGTGACTCGTTGTGTGAAGCATTTGTCCATGTTTATTAATCATTGTGACTCGTTGTGTGAATAATTTATCCTTGTCATTGTGACTTGTTGAGTCAACCAATTGTCTTTTTCTCATTAGTCATTGTAACTCGTTGTGTGAACCATTTGTCCTTGTTCATTTGTCATTGTGACTCGTTGTGTGAAACATTTGTCCTTGTTTATTAGTCATTGTTAGTCATTGTGACTCGTTGTGTGAAACATTTGTCCATGTTTATTAGTCATTGGGGCTCGTTGTGTGAACCATTTTTCCTTGTTTATTAGTCATTGTGACTCATTTTGTGAACCATTTGTCCTTGTTCATTTGTCATTGTGACTCGTTGTGTGAAACAATTGTCCATGTTTATTAGTCATTGTGACTCGTTGTGTGAACCATTTGTTCTTGTTTATTAGTCATTGTTACTCGTTGTGTGAACCATTTGTCCATGTTTATTATTCATTGTGACTCGTTGTGTGAAACATTTGTCCATGTTTATTAGTCATTGTGACTCGTTGTGTGAACCAATTGTCCTTGTTCATTAGTCATTGTGACTCGTTGTGTGAAGCATTTCTCCATGTTTATTAGTTATTGTGGCTCGTTGTGTGATGCATTTGTCCATGTTTATTAGTCATTGTGACTCTTTGTGTGAATAATTTATCCTTGTCATTGTGACTCGTTGTGTCCACCAATTGTCCTTGTTCATTAGTCATTGTGACTCGTTGTGTGAAGCATTTGTCCATGTTTATTAGTCATTGTGACTTGTTGTGTGAAACAATTGTCCATGTTTATTAGTCATTGTGACTCGTTGTGTGAACCATTTGTCCTTGTTTATTCGTCATTGTTAATCGTTGTGTGAAGCATTTGTCCATGTTTATTAGTCATTGTGACTCGTTGTGTTAATAATTTATCCTTGTTATTGTGACTCGTAGTGTGAACCATTTGTCCTTGTTTATTAGTCATTGTGACTCATTGTGTGAAGCATTTGTCCATGGTTATTAGTCATTGTGATTCATTGTGTGAACCATTTGTCCTTGTTCATTTGTCATTGTGACTCGTTGTGTGAAGCATTTGTCCATGTTTATTAGTCATTGTGACTTGTTGTGTGAAACAATTATCCATGTTTATTAGTCATTGTGACTCGTTGTGTGAACCATTTGTCCTTGTTTATTAGTCATTGTTAATCGTTGTGTGAAGTATTTGTCCATGTTTATTAGTCATTGTGACTCGTTGTGTTAATAATTTATCCTTGTTATTGTGACTCGTAGTGTGAACCATTTGTCCTTGTTTATTAGTCATTGTGACTCATTGTGTGAAGCATTTGTCCATCTTTATTTGTCATTGTGACTCGTTGTGTGAAACATTTGTCCTTGTTTATTAGTCATTGTGACTCGTTGTGTGAAACATATGTCCATGATTATTAGTCATTGTGGCTCTTTGTGTGAACCATTTGTCCTTGTTTATTATTATTTATTATTACTCGTTGTGTGAACCATTTGTCCTTGTTTATTAGTCATTGTTACTCGTTGTGTGAAGCATTTGTCCACGTTAATTAGTCATTGTGACTCGTTGTGTTAATAATTTATCCTTGTTATTGTGACTCGTTTTGGCAAACAATTGTCCGTGTTCATTAGTCATTGTGACTCATTGTGTGAACCATTTGTCCTTGTTTATTAGTCATTGTGACTCACTGTTTGAACCATTTGTCCTTGTTCATTTGTCATTGTGACTCGCTGTGTGAAGCATTTGTCCATGTTTATTTGTCATTGTGACTCGATGTGTGAACCATTTGTCCTTCTTTATTAGTCATTGTTAATCGTTGTGTGAAGCATTTGTCCATGTTTATTAGTCATTGTGACTCGTTGTGCGAACCATTTGTCCTTGTTTATTAGTCATTGTGACTCGTTGTGTAAAGCATTTGTCCATGATTATTAGTCATTGTGACTCGTTGTATCAACCTTTTGTCCTTGTTATTGTGACTCATTGTGTGAACTAATTTTCCTTGTTCATTAGTTATTGTGACTCGTTGTGTGAAACATTTGTCCATGTTTATTAGTCATTGTGACTCGTTGTGTGAAGCATTTGTCCTTGTTTATTAGTCTTTGTGACTCGTTTTGTGAACCAATTGTCCTTGTTCATTAGTCATTGTGACAATTGTGTGAAGCATTTGTCCATGTTTATTAGTCATTGTGACTCGTTGTATGAAGCATTTGTCCATGTTTATTAGTCATTGTGACTCGTTGTGTGAATAATTTATCCTTGTCATTGGGACTTATTGTGTGAACCATTTGTCCTTGTTTAATAGTCATTGTGACTCGTAGTGTGAAACATTTGTCCATCTTAATTAGTCATTGTGACTCGTTGTGTGAACCAATTGTCCTTGTTCATTAGTCATTGTGACTCGATGTGTGAAGCATTTGTCCATGTTTATTAGTCATTGTGACTCGTTGTATGAAGCATTTGTCCATGGTTATTAGTCATTGTGACTCGTTGTATCAACCTTTTGTCCTTGTTATTGTGACTCATTGTGTGAACTAATTTTCCTTGTTCATTAGTTATTGTGACTCGTTGTGTGAAACATTTATCCATGTTTATTAGTCATTGTGACTCGTTGTGTGAAGCATTTGTCCATGTTTATTAGTCTTTGTGACTCGTTTTGTGAACCAATTGTCCTAGTTCATTAGTCATTGTGAGTGTTGTGTGAAGCATTTGTCCATGTTTATTAGTCATTGTGACTCGTTGTATGAAGCATTTGTCCATGTTTATTAGTCATTGTGACTCGTTGTGTGAATAATTTATCCTTGTTAGTGTGACTCATTGTGTGTACCATTTGTCCTTGTTTATTAGTCAATGTGACTCGTTGTGTGAAACATTTGTCCATCTTAATTAGTCATTGTGCCTCGTTTTGTGAACCAATTGTCCTTGTTCATTAGTCATTATGACTCGTTGTGTGAAGCATTTGGCCATGTTTATTAATCATTGTGACTGGTTGTGTGAAGCATTTGTCCATCTTTTTAGTCATTGTGACTCCTTGTGTGAATAATATATCCTTGTCATTGTGACTCGTTGTGTCAACCAATTGTCTTTTTCTCATTAGTCATTGTGACTCGTTGTGTGAACCATTTGTCGTTGTTCATTTGTCATTGTGACTCGTTGTGTGAAACATTTGTCCTTGTTTATTAGTCATTGTTAGTCATTGTGACTCGTTGTGTGAAACATTTGTCCATGTTTATTAGTCATTGGGGCTCGTTGTGTGAACCATTTGTCCTTGTTTATTAGTCATTGTGACTCATTTTGTGAACCATTTGTCCTTGTTCATTTGTCATTGTGACTCGTTGTGTGAAACAATTGTCCATGTTTATTAGTCATTGTGACTCGTTGTGTGAACCATTTGTTCTTGTTTATTAGTCATTGTTACTCGTTCTGTGAACCATTTGTCCATGTTTATTAGTCATTGTGTGAACCAATTGTCCTTGTTCATTAGTCATTGTGACTCGTTGTGTGAAGCATTTGTCCATGTTTATTAGTTATTGTGACTCGTTGTGTGAAGCATTTGTCCATGTTTATTAGTCATTGTGACTCTTTGTGTGAATAATTTATCCTTGTCATTGTGACTCGTTGTGTCCACCAATTGTCCTTGTTCATTAGTCATTGGGACTCGTTGTGTGAACCATTTGTCCTAGTTTATTAGTCATTGTGACTCATTGTGTGAACCATTTGTCCTTGTTCATTTGTCATTGTGACTCGTTGTGTGAAGCATTTGTCCATGTTTATTAGTTATTGTGACTCGTTGTGTGAAATAATTGTCCATGTTTATAAGTCATTGTGACTCGTTGTGTGAACCATTTGTCCTTGTTTATTAGTCATTGTTAATCGTTGTGTGAAGCATTTGTCCATGTTTATTAGTCATTGTGACTCGTTGTGTTAATAATTTATCCTTGTTATTGTGACTCGTTGTGTGAACCATTTGTCCTTGTTCATTAATCATTGTGACTCGTTGTGTGACGCATTTGTCATTGTTTATTAGTCATTGTTAGTCATTGTGACTCGTTGTGTGAAACATTTGTCCAACTTTATTAGTCATTGGGGCTCGTTGTGTGAACCATTTGTCCTTGTTTATTAGTCATTGTGACTCATTTTGTGAACCATTTGTCCTTGTTCATTTGTCATTGTGACTCGTTGTGTGAAGCATTTGTCCATATTTATTAGTCATTGTGACTCGTTGTGTGAAATAATTGTCGATGTTTATAAGTCATTGTGACTCGTTGTGTGAACCATTTGTCCTTGTTTATTAGTCATTGTTAATCGTTGTGTGAAGCATTTGTCCATGTTTATTAGTCATTGTGACTCGTTGTGTTAATAATTTATCCTTGTTATTGTGACTCGTAGTGTGAACCATTTGTCCTTGTTTATTAGTCATTGTGACTCATTGTGTGAAGCATTTGTCCATGGTTATTAGTCATTGTGATTCATTGTGTGAACCATTTGTCCTTGTTCATTTGTCATTGTGACTCGTTGTGTGAAGCATTTGTCCATGTTTATTAGTCATTGTGACTTGTTGTGTGAAACAATTATCCATGTTTATTAGTCATTGTGACTCGTTGTGTGAACCATTTGTCCTTGTTTATTAGTCATTGTTAATCGTTGTGTGAAGTATTTGTCCATGTTTATTAGTCATTGTGACTCGTTGTGTTAATAATTTATCCTTGTTATTGTGACTCGTAGTGTGAACCATTTGTCCTTGTTTATTAGTCATTGTGACTCATTGTGTGAAGCATTTGTCCATCTTTATTTGTCATTGTGACTCGTTGTGTGAAACATTTGTCCTTGTTTATTAGTCATTGTGACTCGTTGTGTGAAACATATGTCCATGATTATTAGTCATTGTGGCTCTTTGTGTGAACCATTTGTCCTTGTTTATTATTATTTATTATTACTCGTTGTGTGAACCATTTGTCCTTGTTTATTAGTCATTGTTACTCGTTGTGTGAAGCATTTGTCCACGTTAATTAGTCATTGTGACTCGTTGTGTTAATAATTTATCCTTGTTATTGTGACTCGTTTTGGCAAACAATTGTCCGTGTTCATTAGTCATTGTGACTCATTGTGTGAACCATTTGTCCTTGTTTATTAGTCATTGTGACTCACTGTTTGAACCATTTGTCCTTGTTCATTTGTCATTGTGACTCGCTGTGTGAAGCATTTGTCCATGTTTATTTGTCATTGTGACTCGATGTGTGAACCATTTGTCCTTCTTTATTAGTCATTGTTAATCGTTGTGTGAAGCATTTGTCCATGTTTATTAGTCATTGTGACTCGTTGTGTGAACCATTTGTCCTTGTTTATTAGTCATTGTGACTCGTTGTGTAAAGCATTTGTCCATGATTATTAGTCATTGTGACTCGTTGTATCAACCTTTTGTCCTTGTTATTGTGACTCATTGTGTGAACTAATTTTCCTTGTTCATTAGTTATTGTGACTCGTTGTGTGAAACATTTGTCCATGTTTATTAGTCGTTGTGACTCGTTGTGTGAAGCATTTGTCCTTGTTTATTAGTCTTTGTGACTCGTTTTGTGAACCAATTGTCCTTGTTCATTAGTCATTGTGACAATTGTGTGAAGCATTTGTCCATGTTTATTAGTCATTGTGACTCGTTGTATGAAGCATTTGTCCATGTTTATTAGTCATTGTGACTCGTTGTGTGAATAATTTATCCTTGTCATTGGGACTTATTGTGTGAACCATTTGTCCTTGTTTAATAGTCATTGTGACTCGTAGTGTGAAACATTTGTCCATCTTAATTAGTCATTGTGACTCGTTGTGTGAACCAATTGTCCTTGTTCATTAGTCATTGTGACTCGATGTGTGAAGCATTTGTCCATGTTTATTAGTCATTGTGACTCGTTGTATGAAGCATTTGTCCATGGTTATTAGTCATTGTGACTCGTTGTATCAACCTTTTGTCCTTGTTATTGTGACTCATTGTGTGAACTAATTTTCCTTGTTCATTAGTTATTGTGACTCGTTGTGTGAAACATTTATCCATGTTTATTAGTCATTGTGACTCGTTGTGTGAAGCATTTGTCCATGTTTATTAGTCTTTGTGACTCGTTTTGTGAACCAATTGTCCTAGTTCATTAGTCATTGTGAGTGTTGTGTGAAGCATTTGTCCATGTTTATTAGTCATTGTGACTCGTTGTATGAAGCATTTGTCCATGTTTATTAGTCATTGTGACTCGTTGTGTGAATAATTTATCCTTGTTAGTGTGACTCATTGTGTGTACCATTTGTCCTTGTTTATTAGTCAATGTGACTCGTTGTGTGAAACATTTGTCCATCTTAATTAGTCATTGTGCCTCGTTTTGTGAACCAATTGTCCTTGTTCATTAGTCATTATGACTCGTTGTGTGAAGCATTTGGCCATGTTTATTAATCATTGTGACTGGTTGTGTGAAGCATTTGTCCATCTTTTTAGTCATTGTGACTCCTTGTGTGAATAATATATCCTTGTCATTGTGACTCGTTGTGTCAACCAATTGTCTTTTTCTCATTAGTCATTGTGACTCGTTGTGTGAACCATTTGTCGTTGTTCATTTGTCATTGTGACTCGTTGTGTGAAACATTTGTCCTTGTTTATTAGTCATTGTTAGTCATTGTGACTCGTTGTGTGAAACATTTGTCCATGTTTATTAGTCATTGGGGCTCGTTGTGTGAACCATTTGTCCTTGTTTATTAGTCATTGTGACTCATTTTGTGAACCATTTGTCCTTGTTCATTTGTCATTGTGACTCGTTGTGTGAAACAATTGTCCATGTTTATTAGTCATTGTGACTCGTTGTGTGAACCATTTGTTCTTGTTTATTAGTCATTGTTACTCGTTCGCGGAACCATTTGTCCATGTTTATTAGTCATTGTGTGAACCAATTGTCCTTGTTCATTAGTCATTGTGACTCGTTGTGTGAAGCATTTGTCCATGTTTATTAGTTATTGTGACTCGTTGTGTGAAGCATTTGTCCATGTTTATTAGTCATTGTGACTCTTTGTGTGAATAATTTATCCTTGTCATTGTGACTCTTTGTGTCCACCAATTGTCCTTGTTCATTAGTCATTGGGACTCGTTGTGTGAACCATTTGTCCTAGTTTATTAGTCATTGTGACTCATTGTGTGAACCATTTGTCCTTGTTCATTTGTCATTGTGACTCGTTGTGTGAAGCATTTGTCCATGTTTATTAGTTATTGTGACTCGTTGTGTGAAATAATTGTCCATGTTTATAAGTCATTGTGACTCGTTGTGTGAACCATTTGTCCTTGTTTATTAGTCATTGTTAATCGTGGTGTGAAGCATTTGTCCATGTTTATTAGTCATTGTGACTCGTTGTGTTAATAATTTATCCTTGTTATTGTGACTCGTTGTGTGAACCATTTGTCCTTGTTCATTAATCATTGTGACTCGTTGTGTGACGCATTTGTCATTGTTTATTAGTCATTGTTAGTCATTGTGACTCGTTGTGTGAAACATTTGTCCAACTTTATTAGTCATTGGGGCTCGTTGTGTGAACCATTTGTCCTTGTTTATTAGTCATTGTGACTCATTTTGTGAACCATTTGTCCTTGTTCATTTGTCATTGTGACTCGTTGTGTGAAGCATTTGTCCATATTTATTAGTCATTGTGACTCGTTGTGTGAAATAATTGTCGATGTTTATAAGTCATTGTGACTCGTTGTGTGAACCATTTGTCCTTGTTTATTAGTCATTGTTAATCGTTGTGTGAAGCATTTGTCCATGTTTATTAGTCATTGTGACTCGTTGTGTTAATAATTTATCCTTGTTATTGTGACTCGTTGTGTGAACCATTTGTCCTTGTTCATTAATCATTGTGACTCGTTGTGTGACGCATTTGCCCTTGTTTATTAGTCATTGTTAGTCATTGTGACTCGTAGTGTGAAACATTTGTCCATGTTTATTAGTCATTGGGGCTCGTTGTGTGAACCATTTGTCCTTGTTTATTAGTCATTGTGACTCATTTTGTGAACCATTTGTCCTTGTTCATTTGTCATTGTGACTCGTTGTGTGAAGCATTTGTCCATATTTATTAGTCATTGTGACTCGTTGTGTGAAATAATTGTCCATGTTTATAAGTCATTGTGACTCGCTGTGTGAACCATTTGTCCTTGTTTATTAGTCATTGTTAATCGTTGTGTGAAGCATTTGTCCATGTTTATTAGTCATTGTGACTCGTTGTGTTAATAATTTATCCTTGTTATTGTGACTCGTTGTGTGAAACATTTGTCCTTGGTCATTAATCATTGTGACTCGTTGTGTGAAGCATTTGTCCTTGTTTATTAGTCATTGTTAGTCATTATGACTCGTTGTGTGAAACATTTGTCCATGTTTATTAGTCATTGGGGCTCGTTGTGTGAACCATTTGTCCTAGTTTATTAGTCATTGTGACTCATTGTGTGAACCATTTGTCCTTGTTCATTTGTCATTGTGACTCGTTGTGTGAAACAATTCTCCATGTTTATTAGTCATTGTGACGCGTTGTGTGAACCATTTGTTCTTGTTTATTAGTCATTGTTACTCGTTGTGTGAACCATTTGTCCATGTTTATTATTCATTGTGACTCGTTGTGTGAAACATTTGTCCATGTTTATTAGTCATTGTGACTCGTTGTGTGAAACAATTGTCCATGTTTATTAGTCATTGTGACTCGTTGTGTGAACCATTTGTTCTTGTTTATTAGTCATTGTTACTCGTTGTGTGAACCATTTGTCCATGTTTATTAGTCATTGTGTGAACCAATTGTCCTTGTTCATTAGTCATTGTGACTCGTTGTGTGAAGCATTTGTCCATGTTTATTAGTTATTGTGACTCGTTGTGTAAAGCATTTGTCCATGTTTATTAGTCATTGTGACTCTTTGTGTGAATAATTTATTCTTGTCATTGTGACTCGTTGTGTCCACCAATTGTCCTTGTTCATTAGTCATTGGGACTCGTTGTGTGAACCATTTGTCCTAGTTTATTAGTCATTGTGACTCATTGTGTGAACCATTTGTCCTTGTTCATTTGTCATTGTGACTCGTTGTGTGAAGCATTTGTCCATGTTTATTAGTCATTGTGACTCGTTGTGTGAAATAATTGTCCATGTTTATAAGTCATTGTGACTCGTTGTGTGAACCATTTGTCCTTGTTTATTAGTCATTGTTAATCGTTGTGTGAAGCATTTGTCCATGTTTATTAGTCATTGTGACTCGTTGTGTTAATAATTTATCCTTGTTATTGTGACTCGTTGTGTGAACCATTTGTCCTTGTTCATTAATCATTGTGACTCGTTGTGTGACGCATTTGTCCTTGTTTATTAGTCATTGTTAGTCATTGTGACTCGTTGTGTGAAACATTTGTCCATGTTTATTAGTCATTGGGGCTCGTTGTGTGAACCATTTGTCCTTGTTTATTAGTCATTGTGACTCATTTTGTGAACCATTTGTCCTTGTTCATTTGTCATTGTGACTCGTTGTGTGAAGCATTTGTCCATATTTATTAGTCATTGTGACTCGTTGTGTGAAATAATTGTCCATGTTTATAAGTCATTGTGACTCGTTGTGTGAACCATTTGTCCTTGTTTATTAGTCATTGTTAATCGTTGTGTGAAGCATTTGTCCATGTTTATTAGTCATTGTGACTCGTTGTGTTAATAATTTATCCTTGTTATTGTGACTCGTTGTGTGAACCATTTGTCCTTGTTCATTAATCATTGTGACTCGTTGTGTGACGCATTTGTCCTTGTTTATTAGTCATTGTTAGTCATTGTGACTCGTTGTGTGAAACATTTGTCCATGTTTATTAGTCATTGGGGCTCGTTGTGTGAACCATTTGTCCTTGTTTATTAGTCATTGTGACTCATTTTGTGAACCATTTGTCCTTGTTCATTTGTCATTGTGACTCGTTGTGTGAAGCATTTGTCCATATTTATTAGTCATTGTGACTCGTTGTGTGAAATAATTGTCCATGTTTATAAGTCATTGTGACTCGCTGTGTGAACCATTTGTCCTTGTTTATTAGTCATTGTTAATCGTTGTGTGAAGCATTTGTCCATGTTTATTAGTCATTGTGACTCGTTGTGTTAATAGTTTATCCTTGTTATTGTGACTCGTTGTGTGAAACATTTGTCCTTGTTCATTAATCATTGTGACTCGTTGTGTGAAGCATTTGTCCTTGTTTATTAGTCATTGTTAGTCATTGTGACTCGTTGTGTGAAACATTTGTCCATGTTTATTAGTCATTGGGGCTCGTTGTGTGAACCATTTGTCCTAGTTTATTAGTCATTGTGACTCATTGTGTGAACCATTTGTCCTTGTTCATTTGTCATTGTGACTCGTTGTGTGAAGCATTTGTCCATGTTTATTAGTCATTGTGACTCTTTGTGTGAAATAATTGTCCATGTTTATAAGTCATTGTGACTCGTTGTGTGAAGCATTTGTCCATGTTTATTAGTCTTTGTGACTCGTTTTGTGAACCAATTGTCCTTGTTCATTAGTCATTGTGACTGTTGTGTAAAGCATTTGTCCATGTTTATTAGTCATTGTGACTCGTTGTATGAAGCATTTGTCCATGTTTATTAGTCATTGTGACTCGTTGTGTGAATAATTTATCCTTGTCAGTGTGACTCATTGTGTGTACCATTTGTCCTTGTTTATTAGTCATTGTGACTCGTTGTGTGAAACATTTGTCCATCTTAATTAGTCATTGTGCCTCGTTGTGTGAACCAATTGTCCTTGTTCATTAGTCATTATGACTCGTTGTGTGAAGCATTTGGCCATGTTTATTAATCATTGTGACTGGTTGTGTGAAGCATTTGTCCATCTTTTTAGTCATTGTGACTCCTTGTGTGAATAATATATCCTTGTCATTGTGACTCGTTGTGTCAACCAATTGTCTTTTTCTCATTAGTCATTGTGACTCGTTGTGTGAACCATTTGTCGTTGTTCATTTGTCATTGTGACTCGTTGTGTGAAACATTTGTCCTTCTTTATTAGTCATTGTTAGTCATTGTGACTCGTTGTGTGAAACATTTGTCCATGTTTATTAGTCATTGGGGCTCGTTGTGTGAACCATTTGTCCTTGTTTATTAGTCATTGTGACTCATTTTGTGAACCATTTGTCCTTGTTCATTTGTCATTGTGACTCGTTGTGTGAAACAATTGTCCATGTTTATTAGTCATTGTGACTCGTTGTGTGAACCATTTGTTCTTGTTTATTAGTCATTGTTACTCGTTGTGTGAACCATTTGTCCATGTTTATTAGTCATTGTGACTCGTTGTGTGAACCAATTGTCCTTGTTCATTAGTCATTGTGACTCGTTGTGTGAAGCATTTGTCCATGTTTATTAGTTATTGTGACTCGTTGTGTGAAGCATTTGTCCATGTTTATTAGTCATTGTGACTCTTTGTGTGAATAATTTATCCTTGTCATTGTGACTCGTTGTGTCCACCAATTGTCCTTGTTCATTAGTCATTGGGACTCGTTGTGTGAACCATTTGTCCTAGTTTATTAGTCATTGTGACTCATTGTGTGAACCATTTGTCCTTGTTCATTTGTCATTGTGACTCGTTGTGTGAAGCATTTGTCCATGTTTATTAGTCATTGTGACTCGTTGTGTGAAATAATTGTCCATGTTTATAAGTCATTGTGACTCGTTGTGTGAACCATTTGTCCTTGTTTATTAGTCATTGTTAATCGTTGTGTGAAGCATTTATCCATGTTTATTAGTCATTGTGACTCGTTGTGTTAATAATTTATCCTTGTTATTGTGACTCGTTGTGTGAACCATTTGTCCTTGTTCATTAGTCATTGTGACTCGTTGTGTGAAGCATTTGTCCATGTTTATTAATCATTGTGACTCGTTGTGTGAAGCATTTGTCCTTGTTTATTTGTGACACCCTCACTTATTGCGGAAAAGTAAACACATAATTCTAGAATAAAACTGCATGGATATGTTTGTAATAGGTTCATTTGGGTAAAAACCTGTAATTTTTAAAACCTGAACCTGTTATAAAGATATCCAAAAGGGAAGGTGTCAAACATGCAAGGTCCAAAATAAATCTCATGAATGAAACATCGCTAAAGTCGCGAAACAAAGTTATACAACCCAAATGTAAAGAGGGAGACATATGTCCCTAAAATGTATGTGACATAAAAAGTGTTTAAGGGTCACAAAAAAATAAAACCAATCTAGGTTCCAAGGTTACTTTGCTCGCTAGCTCGTCCATGTACCCCATATATGCATCACCTACCTGTCATTCGCATTTTATACAAATACGAAAGCCACAGTCAGTGGGGAGTAACTCCGAGTTCTCCCAGCCACGAAATGTCATAATTAATATAACATGTAAACATAAGAATATGAATATGAATAACACATAGCCTTAGCATATAGATGCTAGACAATCGTGCTTATCATGTGAACAACAATATAACAACACATAGTCCTAGCATGTGATTACTAGACCGACTCATACTACCCTATCATGTGAATCACATAACATCCAGGAATCCAAACTCTATCAACCATAGCCGGCTTGCATCTCACCTTCTATGATTCATAGAATCATCAAACAAGAAAGGGCAATATATCAAAGACAGGCATAAGTTCTTAGTCCCGTCAATAGTCACTCAGAACTCGAGTCTATACCACGAGGTAGGGAAGGTAATCGAACCGGTATCTTGGCTCGGAGGTTCTATCAAAACATGGCCAAGACACAACACAACCCTAGCCTAAAATCGCAGCAGACCTAGACATGCGGATACACACCACCGCACCCAAGACCCACAATTTTTTTTAAAAACAAAGTGAGTACCCTAAGGAGTCCACCAAAGGGTTGGCTAGTACTTAAGCTGACCACTTACTCTCAAAATAAGTAACGAGGTCATGCCCCAACTTGGATATAAACCCACCAAGTCAGGAACACAGAGGCTATTAAGCAGTGAACATACACTCGTCAAAGACTATAATGACCTATCTATGATGAAGGCCGAAATACTCACCTAGGACCTAAATAAAACCAATCTAGATCCCAGCTTGAATATTTTAGCCCACACCACACAAGACAAATAGGATACCCAATTCAGCTGACAATCCAACAATATCTCCATTATCAAAAATAATCCAAATTCCAGCTAACCGTTAATTTCATAATTCATGAGAACAAGCTAAAATGGCAAAGAGGCAATAAGACTGAAGTATAAGGCAGCCAATTCATCCAACAATCAACATGTGAAATGATAATTACAAATATCAAGACATAACATAAAATTTCCAATAACAACCAATCTCACCTCAAAGACAAACCCTCGACCCGAGTCGACGGTCATCGGTCAAATCGAGGTCGATTGGTTTAAACCTAGTTTGACCAAACTCGTTCGGTCAATCTGGCCCAGCTCAGAGTCTTGGCCTGCTTTGGCCCAAATTACAAATTTATCACAATATTATTCTCATGCTATTTCCAATTTCTATCATGTGAAAAACGAAAGTAACACATTATCAATCACCTAAACACTTAACAAACAACCAGCACAACATTAACTACTAATGTGACATTAATTCGTCGAGTAACTCGGAATAGTTACCTTAAGCTAGCAAAGAGACAAGTAATAACTTGAGAAAGCTTCTAAAACCCAAAATTACTCTTCATCTTCAACCACATATGAGCCACCTAAAATAATTATGTGAAAGGACGATATTAACGAATTATCTTTATATAAAATATGAGACGGAAATTAATTTAATTATTGCAGTGTAATGTCCAAGGGTTTAGACAAATACAACAATCAAACCAGCAAACCAAAGACAGTTTCTCAGGAATGCAACAAACTTATGCTACTTAATAAAATTATGAATTGACCTCCTAAAATCATGAAACTTGGCAGTAATTTACTTTGATATAAGAACTAATTCTGAGCAAAACTCCAGGATTTTTAGAGGACCCAAAGTAAATTTTAAGACTCAACTGAACTGACTGACAGACACAAAGGACTGTATTTGAGATAGTTCTGAGATAGTGATTGAAAGGAGGAAACTTTGGATATAATTATCAACTGAAAGACCCACAGAATACTCACAGGGAATTAAGCTAATAATTTGGGGTGTTAGAGTTAAGAGATTCCACAGATTAACACAGGAAAGACTCAACTGAAACAAACAGCAAATCTAAACTAACCACAGTCTCAGCACAGGAAAGTTTACACTCTACTAACAGGTACTTAATCAATAACCACAGTCTAAGCACAGGTTATTATCAAGCCTGACTCTAATCTACAGACTAAGCACAAGATTAAGAGGTTTAAATTTGAGAGAAATCTCAGGTTTCATTCATAATTCAGCCGTCCTACAACAGTCTGAGTTGAGGTCCTTATATAGGCCTTTTTAGGTTACAAACTTGAAAGGAAACTACATCCAAGGGTCAGGATCCCTCCTCACATGCTGGTAAGAGTCCAAGTACAATATTACAACGGTTTAAAAGCTCTTAATTGTTAACTGGAATGAAAACAAAAGAGAAATGCGGTGTGAGTGACAGGTTGTGGTCCTTTGCCGCATTCTTTGGCCTTTCTGTTGAATGTAGGCACTTGAGGACGAAATGATTGAGTCCTTAGCATTAAAATTGGCTCTAGGTTGTATCTGGTATATGGGAAGACAAGCCAAAAGTTCTTTGAGTGCTTTTTCCTCATGGTTTAGCCAGAAATGGAAAGGTTGCTTTTGTTGTTTGTCATTTGCTGCAGATCTGTCCAGCTTGGATTTCTAGGACTTGCATTGTGATTTTCCCTTGGACCCCTAGGACTTTTCTGAGCCTAATTTAGTGACCAACCAGCTGGCCATGGTGGCAGCTGGTGGTTGGGCTTGTACTCATACTTATTGGCCACTAAACTTAGCTCAGCTTGACTGGTTTCTGAGATGGGTGTGGTGTTGCTTTGGCTGTCTGCACGATGTGAGGTGCCCTGGTCGGTGGCTCCGCCGCAACCTCCCTGGTTGAACAGGGCTTGTCCTCAAGCCTGGTGACTCCTCCCCTCAAAGCATCATCATAATATGGACTTAGGTCACCTACATTAAAAGTGTCATGCACCTCATACTCTCCTGGTAGATCCACTTTGTAGGCATTTGGACCAATCCTCTCAACAATTTCAAAGGGGCCATCAGCTCTTGGCATTAACTTGTTCTTTCTTTTTGCTGGAAACCTCTCTTTTCTTAAATGAACCCAGACCAAATCCCCTGGAACAAACTCCTTCCTTTTCTGATGCACCTTGGACTGTTTCATGTATTTCTCATTGGTCTTCTCAATCTCCCTTTTCACAGTTTCATGGAGTTTCAGGAGTTGCTCTGCCCTGGCTTTAGCATCATGATTCACCTCATTTCTTGGTACAGAGGACAAGTCTACAGGCATTAGGGGATTAATCCCATAGACAACCTCAAAAGGACTATGACCAGTAGCAGTTGATGGTGATCTGTTGAAGGCAAATTCTGCTGCTGCTAATTTGATGTCCCAATCTTTTGGACTCTTGTTTACAAGACATCTCAGAATCCTACCCAAGGTTTTGTTGGTGACCTCAGTTTGGCCATCTGTTTGGGGATGGTGAGATGTACTGAACAACAGTTTGGTTTTGAGCAGCTTCCATAGAGTTTTCCAAAAGTAACTCATGAACTTTGTATCTCTATCTGAGATAATTGTCTTTGGAACTCCATGAAGCCTCACAACTTCCTTCAGGTATAGCTCAGCAACACTGGCAGCATCTTCTGTCTTCTTGCAAGCTATAAAATGGGCCATTTTACTGAACCTGTCAACAACAACCATGATTGAATCCTTTCCTCTCCGTGTCCTTGGCAATGCAACAATAAAATCCATGCTCACATCCTCCCATGGCTTGTTTGGCACTGGTAATGGGATATATGGACCAGTTTGGAAGGAACTCTTAGCCATTTGACATGCTGAACATCTCTTGAGAACATTTTGGACATCCCCCATCATTTTTGGCCAATGGAACTGTTCCTGTAGTATTTCCAGTGTTTTCTGAACACCAAAATGCCCTCCCAAGCCTCCTGAATGGACTTCGATTAGGAGGTCCCAGAGGAACCCCTTGGAACACAGAGCTTGTTCCCTTGGAATAGAAACCCATCTTGTAGTAAGTATTTGTTCCCTGGAACCCTATGCCCCTCAACCTGTGTGATCCACTCCTCGGAGAAGTCGGGTCTTCCCGTACATCTCTTTCATGAACTCAAAACCAAGGACCCTGGTTCCCATAGTGACGCAAGGAGTGCCTCCTTGATAGTGCATCTGCCACTACATTTTGTTTTCCTTCCTTATACTTGCTGGAAAAAGTGAATGACTGCAAGTACTCCACCCACTTAGCATGCTTGTGACTCAACTTGTGTTGACCATTTATATACTTCAAAGCTTCATGATCAGAGTGTAACACAAATGGCTTTGGCTTCAAATAGTGACTCCAATGCATGACTGCCCTGATAATTGCATAAAATTCCTTGTCATAGGTAGAATACTTTAATTTAGCTCCATTCAATTTCTCACTGAAGTAAGCTACAGGTTTCTGAGCTTGGATCAGGACTGCACCAATGCCTACTCCACTGGCATCACACTCCACTTCAAAGAGTTGATCAAAGTCTGGCAATTTCAGAATAGGAGTCTCACACATCAATTTCTTAATCCTCTCAAAGGACTGCTGAGCACTCTCAATCCAGTGGAACTCTCCTTTCTTCATACACTCAGTAATTGGAGCAACAACTGAACTGAAGTTCTTGATAAATCTCCTATAAAAGGAGGCCAATCCATGGAACCCCCTCACCTCAGTGATTGTTTTAGGAGTTGGCCATGATTGAATGGCTGCAACTTTGTCCTGATCAACTGTAATCCCCCTCCCAGAGACAATGTACCCTAGGAATGCCACTTCTTCAACCATAAAAGTGCATTTTTCTAGTTTGCCAAATAGTTTTTGTTCCTTGAGGATCCTGAACACAGCTTCAAGGTGTTTCAGGTGTTCTCTCTCACTGCTGCTTTACCAAGATATCATCAAAGTAGACCACTGCAAATTTGCCTAAACATGGCCTTAGCACCTCAGTCATCAGTCTCATAAAGGTGCTTGGTGCATTAGAAAGACCAAATGGCATCACAAGCCACTCATATAGTCCATGTTTAGTTTTGAAGGCAGTCTTCCACTCATCTCCTTCCCTTATCCTGACTTGATGGTACCCTTGCCTGAGATCAATCTTAGAAAATATCATGGCACCACTGAGCTCATCTAACATGTCATCCAACCTTGGTATTGGGAACCTGTACTTGACAGTGATGTTGTTAATGGCCCTGCTGTCAGTACACATCCTCCATGTTCCATCTTTCTTTGGAACAAGTAGAGCAGGGACTGCACAAGGACTGAGAGATTCCCTGACAAATCCCTTGCTCATAAGTTCCTCAATTTGGCTTTGTAATTCCTTGGTAGCAGCTGGATCACTTCTATAAGCTGGCCTGTTGGGAAGCACTGAGCCTGGAACAAGGTCTATGTGGTGCTCAATGCCTCTCAATGGTGGCAACCCACTAGGCAGCTCTCTTGGAAACACTTCCTTATACCTCTGAATTAATGGCCTAACTTCAGCAGGCATCTCAGGACTCCCTTCCTTGCTTACTTCCTTGGATAGCAACACCCTGACAGGTTGTTCTTGCTTCATTTCTTTGATCATGGCTGCTTCAGAAAGAAATAGCACACCATTGCCCTCCTCTGGCATACTTGGACCTCCATAGTTTCTCTGGTTGGGTGGTAATGGGGTCAGGGTGACCTTCTTGCCTTCATGCTTGAAACTATAGATGTTATCCTTCCCATGGTGAGTGGTATTCTTGTCATACTCCCATGGCCTCCCCAGGAGTAGGTGGCAGGCATCCATTGGGACAATATCACACAGGACTTCATCTTTATACACCTTCCCAATAGAAAATGGAACCAAGCATTGTTTGTCCACCCTTACTTCTACTCCCTTGTTCAACCATCTCAACTTGTAAGGGTTTGGGTGCTCTTGAGTTGTCAGGTTGAGTTTGCTAACCATGGTATTTGATGCCACATTTGTACAACTTCCCCCATCTATGATTAGGTTACAAACCCTCCCCTGGACTGTGCATCTGGTTCTGAATATCAGGGATCTTTGATCAGCTTCCAGAGGTGAGTGCTGGGAATGCATGACCCTCCACAAGACTAAGTTGTGACTGTATCGGGGGGCCACAACCGCATCTTGTTCGGTTCTCCTTCGATCTCCACTTCCTCCATTATCGGGTCTCATCTTCCTCATACTGAACCAAACCTTCCCTCTCCCACTGTTCTACTTCCATTGCTGTCAAGGTTCTCTTAGAAGGACAGTCCTTCCTAAAATGGCCATACCCTTGGCACTGGAAGCATTTAATTTTCCCATCAGTCACAGGTGTGTTGGTTCTAGGATTCACATGACTCTTCCCCTTGTCTGGTGTTGGTTGGGTTGCAAGTTTTGGAATTTCTCCAATCCTAACCCCAGAAAAAGGTTTGAAAGTGGATCTGGTAAGGGGTTTGGAAGCAGTGACCTTGGCTTTTCCCATCTTTTCAATCCTCAATTCCAGGTTGACTGCCTCATCAAAGGACCAAACTTGCTGCATTCTAACCCTTATAGCAATTTTAGGATCTAAGCCCTCAACAAACCTAGCAATTTTCTGTTCAGGCTTTTCAGTGATCTCACATTGCAGGGTAAGTTGTTCAAAGCTCCTAAGATAAGACTCAACAGATTGTTGGTCTTGTTTCAGTTGGGTTAACTTAATAAACATATCATGTGTGTAATCTTTAGCTATAAACTTGTCCTTCAATTTCTTTTTAAGTTTTAGCCAAGATTTAATGGGTTCCTTGCCTTCTCTCATTCTCTGGCTTTTCAGGGTTTCATACCAAAGTGAAGCATAACCTTTGAATTTAAGGATAGAAACTTTGAAAGCTTTCTGTCGTATATCCCTTAAATTCAAAGACTCTCTCAACAGTTCTAATCAGTCTAACAAATCTTGTGGTTTAAACTACCATGGAAATCAGGAATTTCTACCTTTATATCTTTGTCTCTTTCCATGTAGATGCCCTCAGCCATAGATTCATCGATCTCGACATGTCTTCTCCATGTTCCTGGTGGTATTGTTGTCCTCTTCCTGCTCCAACAAAGCCTCTACCCCCGCCCGCCTCCGTAGGGTGGCCTCCTTGGATCATGGTTAGGAACTCCTTCTGCAAGAGTGTTGACAATATTTACCAGTTCATTGATTCTTCCCTATCCGATCTACCCGGTCTCAATACCAGTAAATCTCTCTTCACTCATGGGTTATTTTTTGTAGTTTTGTTGTAGTTAGGGTAAAAATGAACTCACTTTCCTTCCCAAGACTAACACAAGATGGAATCGTGTTAAAACCTTGCTCTGATATACCAATTTGCAGTGTAATGTCCAAGGGTTTAGACAAATACAACAATCAAACCAGCAAACCAAAGACAGTTTCTCAGGAATGCAACAAACTTATGCTACTTAATAAAATTATGAATTGACCTCCTAAAATCATGAAACTTGGCAGTAATTTACTTTGATATAAGAACTAATTCTGAGCAAAACTCCAGGATTTTTAGAGGACCCAAAGTAAATTTTAAGACTCAATGAATCGACCGATGACACAAAGGACGTATTTGAGATAGTTCGAGATAGTGATTGAAAGGAGGAAACTTTGGATATAATTATCAACTGAAAGACCCACAGAATACTCACAGGGAATTAAGCTAATAATTTTGGGTGTTAGAGTTAAGAGATTCCACAGATTAACACAGGAAAGACTCAACTGAAACAAACAGCAAAGCTAAACTAACCACGAGTCTCAAAGACAGAAAGTTTACACTCTACTAACAGGTACTTAATCAATAACCACAGTCTAAGCACGGGTTATTATCAAGCCTGACTCTAATCTACAGACTAAGTACAAGATTAAGAGGTTTAAATTTGAGAGAAATCTCAGGTTTCATTCATAATTCGGCCGTCCTACAATGATCGAGTTGAGGTCCTTATATAGGCCTTTTTAGGTTACAAACTTGAAAGGAAACTACATCCAAGGGTCGGGATCCTTCCTCACATACTGGTAAGAGTCCAAATACAATATTACAACGGTTTAAAAGCTCTTAATTGTAAACTGGAATGAAAACAAAAGAGAAATGCGGTGACAGTGTGATGAGGTTGTGGTCCTTTCCGCATTCTGGCCTTTTTCGTTGAATGTAGGCACTTGAGGACGAAATGATTGAGTCCTTAGCATTAAAATTGGCTCTAGGTTGTATCTGGTATATGGGAAGACAAGCCAAAAGTTCTTTGAGTGCTTTTTCCTCATGGTTTAGCCAGAAATGGAAAGGTTGCTTTTGTTGTTTGTCATTTGCTGCAGATCTGTCCAGCTTGGATTTCTAGGACTTGCATTGTGATTTTCCCTTGGACCCCTAGGACTTTTCTGAGCCTAATTTAGTGACCAACCAGCTGGCCATGGTGGCAGCTGGTGGTTGGGCTTGTACTCATACTTATTGGCCACTAAACTTAGCTCAGCTTGACTGGTTTCTGAGATGGGTGTGGTGTTGCTTTGGCCTGTCTGCTGATGTGAGGTGCCCTGGTCAGTGGCTCCTGCTGCAATTATATTTTAAATAAACCAAACTAGCGTCAAAACAATTTATAGACACGGCTCAAAAGTTATTATGACAACCTCAAACTCAGCCTAACCACCAACTACACATGGCCTCTAACTCGTGACTTAGCTAGGCCACGGCCAGGCCACAGCTAGGCTAGGCCATCGCCAGGCCACTAGAGTCCGACACGACCCACCACCCGACTACCCATAGCCACCCTTTACCCTACTTCATAACCTGACCCAAAAATCAGTCCAAAACAAAACCCAAAAGATGCCTAAGTTCGACCCCAACCCGGTCCTCAAATGTAAAGTGAAAACCCACGATGACGGCTCTCGTCCCCGCCCAAAACAGTACCAATCGTCCCCTTAAGACTCCATTCTCGCCTAAAAACAGTCCTAGCCGAGCCAACTAAGTCAAAGCATTTAAAACGGTTTTAGAGCGGAAATCCACAAGTATAAAGCAACTCAAAAAGAGTCCCTAAAGACTACAAAAATCGCCCAACACGAGTCCAAATTAGTCCAAAACAATCCCTACATGTCGGTATACACCGTCTCAACTATAAAACACACCAATTATCACCCAAAACAATCCATACATGTCAGCATACACCGTCTTAAATATACCACTTACTAGCTAGCATCCCAAATGATCCCTAGAGGTCAATATACACCGTCTCAATCATCTCCACATATCAGTATACACCGTCTCAACTATACAACCGACTAATTAACATCCATAAGGATCCCTATATATAATTATACACCGTCTTAATTATAAAACAGACTAACCAAAGATTCGAAATAAACATATTTTACAAGTAATATTGAGTAATTTATCATTGTTACCTTTTTCCGATTGAACTAATCATTTATGACTAACAAATATTCTACTGGACCGTCTATCTCAAAGACCTACAACCGTCTTATAATAAATAAAGCTGAAAATATAAATTGGGTTTGTAAAAATACGTAACGAAAATGAATTTTACTTACAACGGATTGACAGGAACGATGAGAGCAGCAATATGGAACGAAAATCATTGATAACGGATGACAAACGGAGTGGCAGGACCAATTTAAAATCTGATAAAATTAGAACATAACGAAAAGAAGAAAAAAGAAGGAAGAAGAAGAAATGCTGCGTGAGAAATGAGGGAGCAGCTTGCCTGCCTGCTATTTATTATACGTACGTTTCTTCATCGTTAAGAAACTTCGATAGTTATTAAAACCGTTTTGAGTTAAATTAAACCGGTTTTGATTCGTTTTGATTTTGGAAAATCAAATTATTCGTCAAACGCGATTTTCGAAAACGCTAAAGTTTTTAAACACGAGTTTACTAGAAAATTAAGTACCCATATGCCCTATATCCTAACTCATTTACCCAACGACCGAAAGAAATAGAAAATCCCATGTTTACGACTTTTCATCGAAATAACCTTTTATTAAAGAAAAGGTTCAAATATAGTTTAAATTACTTTTAAACATTTCCAAACTATCAAAAATAATTATATTACTTCAAAATAAAATAAAATTATATTTTATCGAATTATTATTATTTCAAATAAATTAATATTAAATTAAAGTTGATTTAAAATATTACTTTTAAAATATAATAACGGTCCAAATTTACGGGGTGTTACATTATTAGTCATTGTTAGTCATTGTGACTCGTTGTGTGAAACATTTGTCCATGTTTATTAGTCATTGGGGCTCGTTGTGTGAACCATTTGTCCTTGTTTATTAGTCATTGTGACTCATTTTGTGAACCATTTGTCCTTGTTCATTTGTCATTGTGGCTCGTTGTGTGAAACAATTGTCCCTGTTTATTAGTCATTGTGACTCGTTGTGTGAACCATTTGTTCTTGTTTATTAGTCATTGTTACTCGTTGTGTGAACCATTTGTCCTTGTTCATTAGTCATTGTGACTCGTTGTGTGAAGCATTTGTCCATGTTTATTAGTTATTGTGACTCGTTGTGTGAAGCATTTGTCCATTTTTATTAGTCATTGTGACGCTTTGTGTGAATAATTTATCCTTGTCATTGTGACTCGTTGTGTCCACCAATTGTCCTTGTTCATTAGTCATTGGGACTCGTTGTGTGAACCATTTGTCCTAGTTTATTAGTCATTGTGACTCATTGTGTGAACCATTTGTCCTTGTTCATTTGTCATTGTAACTCGTTGTGTGAAGCATTTGTCCATGTTTATTAGTCATTGTGACTCGTTGTGTGAAATAATTGTCCATGTTTATTAGTCATTGTGACTCGTTGTGTGAACCATTTGTCCTTGTTTATTAGTCATTGTTAATCGTTGTGTGAAGCATTTGTCCATGTTTATTAGTCATTGTGACTCGTTGTGTTAATAATTTATCCTTGTTATTGTGACTCGTTGTGTGAACCATTTGTCCTTGTTCATTAGTCATTGTGACTCGTTGTGTGAAGCATTTGTCCATGTTTATTAATCATTGTGACTCGTTGTGTGAAGCATTTGTCCATCTTTTTAGTCATTGTTACTCCTTGTGTGAATAATTTATCCTTGTCATTGTGACTCGTTGAGTCAACCAATTGTCTTTTTCTCATTAGTCATTGTAACTCGTTGTGTGAACCATTTGTCCTTGTTCATTTGTCATTGTGACTCGTTGTGTGAAACATTTGTCCTTGTTTATTAGTCATTGTTAGTCATTGTGACTCGTTGTGTGAAACATTTTTCCATGTTTATTAGTCATTGGGGCTCGTTGTGTGAACCATTTTTCCTTGTTTATTAGTCATTGTGACTCATTTTGTGAACCATTTGTCCTTGTTCATTTGTCATTGTGACTCGTTGTGTGAAACAATTGTCCATGTTTATTAGTCATTGTGACTCGTTGTGTGAACCATTTGTTCTTGTTTATTAGTCATTGTTACTCGTTGTGTGAACCATTTGTCCATGTTTATTATTCATTGTGACTCGTTGTGTGAAACATTTGTCCATGTTTATTAGTCATTATGACTCGTTGTGTGAACCAATTGTCCTTGTTCATTAGTCATTGTGACTCGTTGTGTGAAGCATTTGTCCATGTTTATTAGTTATTGTGACTCGTTGTGTGATGCATTTGTCCATGTTTATTAGTCATTGTGACTCTTTGTGTGAATAATTTATCCTTGTCATTGTGACTCGTTGTGTCCACCAATTGTCCTTGTTCATTAGTCATTGTGACTCGTTGTGTGAACCATTTGTCCTTGGTTATTAGTCATTGTGACTCATTGTGTAAACCATTTGTCCTTGTTCATTTGTCATTGTGACTCGTTGTGTGAAGCATTTGTCCATGTTTATTAGTCATTGTGACTTGTTGTGTGAAACAATTGTCCATGTTTATTAGTCATTGTGACTCGTTGTGTGAACCATTTGTCCTTGTTTATTAGTCATTGTTAATCGTTGTGTGAAGCATTTGTCCATGTTTATTAGTCATTGTGACTCTTTGTGTTAATAATTTATCCTTGTTATTGTGACTCGTAGTGTGAACCATTTGTCCTTGTTTATTAGTCATTGTGACTCATTGTGTGAAGCATTTGTCCATGGTTATTAGTCATTGTGACTCGTTGTATCAACCTTTTGTCCTTGTTGTTGTGACTCATTGTGTGAACTAATTTTCCTTGTTCATTAGTCATTGTGACTCGTTGTGTGAAACATTTATCCATGTTTATTAGTCATTCTGACTCGTTGTGTGAAGCATTTGTCCATGTTTATTAGTCTTTGTGACTCGTTTTGTGAACCAATTGTCCTTGTTCATTAGTCATTGGGACTGTTGTGTGAAGCATTTGTCCATGTTTATTAGTCATTGTGACTCGTTGCATGAAGCATTTGTCCATGTTTATTAGTCATTGTGACTCGTTGTGTGAATAATTTATCCTTGTCATTGTGACTCATTGTGTGAACCATTTGTCCTTGTTTATTAGTCATTGTGACTCGTTGTGTGGAACATTTGTCCATCTTAATTAGTCATTCTGCCTCGTTGTGTGAACCAATTGTCCTTGTTCATTAGTCATTATGACTCGTTGTGTGAAGCATTTGTCCATGTTTATTAATCATTGTGACTCGTTGTGTGAAGCATTTGTCCATCTTTTTAGTCATTGTGACTCCTTGTGTGAATAATATATCCTTGTCATTGTGACTCGTTGTGTCAACCAATTGTCTTTTTCTCATTAGTCATTGTGACTCGTTGTGTGAACCATTTGTCCTTGTTCATTTGTCATTGTGACTCGTTGTGTGAAACATTTGTCCTTGTTTATTAGTCATTGTTAGTCATTGTGACTCGTTGTGTGAAACATTTGTCCATGTTTATTAGTCATTGGGGCTCGTTGTGTGAACCCTTTGTCCTTGTTTATTAGTCATTGTGACTCATTTTGTGAACCATTTGTCCTTGTTCATTTGTCATTGTGACTCGTTGTGTGAAACAATTGTCCATGTTTATTAGTTATTGTGACTCGTTGTGTGAATCATTTGTCCATGTTTATTAGTCATTGTGACTCTTTGTGTGAATAATTTATCCTTGTCATTGTGACTCGTTGCGTCCACCAATTGTCCTTGTTCATTAGTCATTGGGACTCGTTGTGTGAACCATTTATCCTAGTTTATTAGTCATTGTGACTCATTGTGTGAACCATTTGTCCTTGTTCATTTGTCATTGTGACTCGTTGTGTGAAGCATTTGTCCATGTTTATTAGTCATTGAGACTCGTTGTGTGAAATAATTGTCCATGTTTATTAGTCATTGTGACTCGTTGTGTGAACCATTTGTCCTTGTTTATTAGTCATTGTTAATCGTTGTGTGAAGCATTTGTCCATGTTTATTAGTCATTGTGACTCTTTGTGTGAATAATTTATCCTTGTCATTGTGACTCGTTGTGTCCACCAATTGTCCTTGTTCATTAGTCATTGTGACTCGTTGTGTGAACCATTTGTCCTTGGTTATTAGTCATTGTGACTCATTGTGTGAACCATTTGTCCTTGTTCATTTGTCATTGTGACTCGTTGTGTGAAGCATTTGTCCATGTTTATTAGTCATTGTGACTTATTGTGTGAAACAATTGTCCATGTTTATTAGTCATTGTGACTCGTTGTGTGAACCATTTGTCCTTGTTTATTAGTCATTGTTAATCGTTGTGTGAAGCATTTGTCCATGTTTATTAGTCATTGTGACTCTTTGTGTTAATAATTTATCCTTGTTATTGTGACTCGTAGTGTGAACCATTTGTCATTGTTTATTAGTCATTGTGACTCATTGTGTGAAGCATTTGTCCATGGTTATTAGTCATTGTGACTCGTTGTATCAACCTTTTGTCCTTGTTGTTGTGACTCATTGTGTGAACTAATTTTCCTTGTTCATTAGTTATTGTGACTCGTTGTGTGAAACATTTATATTTATTAGTCATTGTGACTCGTTGTGTGAAGCATTTGTCCATGTTTATTAGTCTTTGTGACTCGTTTTGTGAACCAATTGTCCTTGTTCATTAGTCATTGGGACTGTTGTGTGAAGCATTTGTCCATGTTTATTAGTCATTGTGACTCGTTGTATGAAGCATTTGTCCATGTTTATTAGTCATTGTGACTCGTTGTGTGAATAATTTATCCTTGTCATTGTGACTCATTGTGTGAACCATTTGTCCTTGTTTATTAGTCATTGTGACTCGTTGTGTGGAACATTTGTCCATCTTAATTAGTCATTCTGCCTCGTTGTGTGAAGCATTTGTCCATGTTTATTAATCATTGTGACTCGTTGTGTGAAGCATTTGTCCATCTTTTTAGTCATTGTGACTCCTTGTGTGAATAATATATCCTTGTCATTGTGACTCGTTGTGTCAACCAATTGTCTTTTTCTCATTAGTCATTGTGACTCGTTGTGTGAACCATTTGTCCTTGTTCATTTGTCATTGTGACTCGTTGTGTGAAACATTTGTCCTTGTTTATTAGTCATTGTTAGTCATTGTGACTCGTTGTGTGAAACATTTGTCCATGTTTATTAGTCATTGGGGCTCGTTGTGTGAACCCTTTGTCCTTGTTTATTAGTCATTGTGACTCATTTTGTGAACCATTTGTCCTTGTTCATTTGTCATTGTGACTCGTTGTGTGAAACAATTGTCCATGTTTATTAGTTATTGTGACTCGTTGTGTGAATCATTTGTCCATGTTTATTAGTCATTGTGACTCTTTGTGTGAATAATTTATCCTTGTCATTGTGACTCGTTGTGTCCACCAATTGTCCTTGTTCATTAGTCATTGGGACTCGTTGTGTGAACCATTTATCCTAGTTTATTAGTCATTGTGACTCATTGTGTGAACCATTTGTCCTTGTTCATTTGTCATTGTGACTCGTTGTGTGAAGCATTTGTCCATGTTTATTAGTCATTGAGACTCGTTGTGTGAAATAATTGTCCATGTTTATTAGTCATTGTGACTCGTTGTGTGAACCATTTGTCCTTGTTTATTAGTCATTGTTAATCGTTGTGTGAAGCATTTGTCCATGTTTATTAGTCATTGTGACTCGTTGTGTTAATAATTTATCCTTGTTATTGTGACTCGTTGTGTGAACCATTTGTCCTTGTTCATTAGTCATTGTGACTTGTTGTGAAGCATTTGTCCATGTTTATTAATCATTGTGACTCGTTGTGTGAAGCATTTGTCCATCTTTTTAGTCATTGTGACTCCTTGGGTGAATAATTTATCATTGTCATTGTGACTCGTTGAGTCAACCAATTATCTTTTTCTCATTAGTCATTGTAACTCGTTGTGTGAACCATTTGTCCTTGTTCATTTGTCATTGTGACTCGTTGTGTGAAACATTTGTCCTTGTTTATTAGTCATTGTTAGTCATTGTGACTCGTTGTGTGAAACATTTGTCCATGTTTATTAGTCATTGGGGCTCGTTGTGTGAACCATTTTTCCTTGTTAAGTCATGGTGACTCATTTTGTGAACCATTTGTCCTTGTTCATTTGTCATTGTGACTCGTTGTGTGAAACAATTGTCCATGTTTATTAGTCATTGTGACTCGTTGTGTGAACCATTTGTTCTTGTTTATTAGTCATTGTTACTCGTTGTGTGAACCATTTGTCCATGTTTATTATTCATTGTGACTCGTTGTGTGAAACATTTGTCCATGTTTATTAGTCATTGTGACTCGTTGGTTGAACCAATTGTCCTTGTTCATTAGTCATTGTGACTCGTTGTGTGAAGCATTTGTCCATGTTTATTAGTTATTGTGACTCGTTGTGTGATGCATTTGTCCATGTTTATTAGTCATTGTGACTCTTTGTGTGAATAATTTATCCTTGTCATTGTGACTCGTTGTGTCCACCAATTGTCCTTGTTCATTAGTCATTGTGACTCGTTGTGTGAAACATTTGTCCATGTTTATTAGTCATTGTGACTTGTTGTGTGAAACAATTGTCCATGTTTATTAGTCATTGTGACTCGTTGTGTGAACCATTTGTCCTTGTTTATTAGTCATTGTTAATCGTTGTGTGAAGCATTTGTCCATGTTTATTAGTCATTGTGACTCGTTGTGTTAATAATTTATCCTTGTTATTGTGACTCGTTGTGTGAACCATTTGTCCATGGTTATTAGTCATTGTGACTCGTTGTATCAACCTTTTGTCCTTGTTATTGTGACTCATTGTGTGAACTAATTTTCCTTGTTCATTAGTTATTGTGACTTGTTGTGTGAAACATTTATCTATGTTTATTAGTCATTGTGACTCGTTGTGTGAATCATTTGTCCATGTTTATTAGTCTTTGTGACTCGTTTTTTGAACCAATTGTCCTTGTTCATTAGTCATTGTGACTGTTGTGTGAAGTATTTGTCCATGTTTATTAGTCATTGTGACTCGTTGTTTGAAGCATTTGTCCATGTTTTTTAGTCATTGTGACTCGTTGTGTGAATAATTTATCCTTGTCATTGTGACTAATTGTGTGAACCATTTGTCCTTGTTTTTTAGTCATTGTGACTCGTTGTGTGAAACATTTGTCCATTTTAATTAGTCATTGTGACTCGTTTTGTGAACCAATTGTCCTCGTTCATTAGTCATTGTGACTGTTGTGTGAAGCATTTGTCCATGTTTATTAGTCATTGTGACTCGTTGTATGAAGCATTTGTCCATGTTTATTAGTCATTGTGACTCGTTGTGTGAATAATTTATCCTTGTCAGTGTGACTCATTGTGTGTACCATTTGTCCTTGTTTATTAGTCATTGTGACTCGTTGTGTGAAACATTTGTCCATCTTAATTAGTCATTGTGCCTCGTTGTGTGAACCAATTGTCCTTGTTCATTAGTCATTATGACTCGTTGTGTGAAGCATTTGGCCATGTTTATTAATCATTGTGACTCGTTGTGTGAAGCATTTGTCCATCTTTTTAGTCATTGTGACTCCTTGTGTGAATAATATATCCTTGTCATTGTGACTCGTTGTGTGAACCATTTGTCGTTGTTCATTTGTCATTGTGACTCGTTGTGTGAAACATTTGTCCTTGTTTATTAGTCATTGTTTGTCATTGTGACTCGTTGTGTGAAACATTTGTCCATGTTTATTAGTCATTGGGGCTCGTTGTGTGAACCATTTTTCCTTGTTAAGTCATGGTGACTCATTTTGTGAACTATTTGTCCTTGTTCATTTCTCATTGTGACTCGTTGTGTGAAACAATTGTCCATGTTTATTAGTAATTGTGACTCGTTGTGTGAACCATTTGTTCTTGTTTATTAGTCATTGTTACTCGTTGTGTGAACCATTTGTCCATGTTTATTATTCATTGTGACTCGTTGTGTGAAACATTTGTCCATGTTTATTAGTCATTGTGACTCGTTGTGTGAACCAATTGTCCTTGTTCATTAGTCATTGTGACTCGTTGTGTGAAGCATTTGTCCATGTTTATTAGTTATTGTGACTCGTTGTGTGATGCATTTGTCCATGTTTATTAGTCATTGTGACTCTTTGTGTGAATAATTTATCCTTGTCATTGTGACTCGTTGTGTCCACCAATTGTCCTTGTTCATTAGTCATTGTGACTCATTGTGTGAACCATTTGTCCTTGTTCATTTGTCATTGTGACTCGTTGTGTGAAACATTTGTCCATGTTTATTAGTCACTAGGTAGTATCCCGCGCTTCGCGCGGCCTGTTTTAAAATTTTATTATTATAATTGAAGAAAAATAACAAAATTTGTATATGACCTTTAATATTTTTAACTATAAATAAAAATAAATCAATTTTTCTCAAATTTAATTTTTTAGGTTTAACTTCAATGTTTTAAAATAAATTACATACCGTTTTAATTAAAACTAATAAGTGATAATTAATTATGTATGATCAATGTTTATAAATTATTTTATGACTGGTCAAATATCATATTAATTAAAATAAAATTTATTCGAATAATGCAACAATCAACATTAAGTTCTCAAATTATATCATTTCACTATACGTTATGTTCCAAATCAATTAATATTTGTTCAAAATAATGTGAATATAATTTTATATAATTTTTTGTTTTTTATTTATAACGTGTGATATTAATGTATCAAACATATAGAGTTCAAACTCAACTTATTCAAATGTTTTCATTGTGTCTTACACGTGTTATGTGTCAAGCATATCTATAAGAATTGCACCTTTTGTATTTTTAAACAACTATATATAAATGATGTTTAAGAGTTTACCTGTAAATAAAATAGGTTAAACTTTCTTAAATAATATATTTTGAGGTTTAACTTCAAAGTATTTAGAAGATGTCATATAAAATATTTAACTAAAAGTAATATTTAGCTAGTCATGATCAATATTTATACTCGACGTATACATATTTTAATTGAAGATATTAAAGAAAAATATAACACTTTTTCTACTTTTTCATGTCGTTTATAATTCTATATTATTTTATAATCATTACTTTTGTTTTGATTATTTAAATGCACTCGCGATCACTGTGTACATACATACTCGTTATCACACTATTTAAAGCTATCAAAATCTTACATTTAACTTATTGCGGGATTCTACCTAGGTTTGGGACCCGTGAAATTCACGGGTTTATGAGAATTTTTATGAGGCTTGGTGTCGATTCAACAGCTTTATGTTTACGTAAAAAGACATGTCGACGACACCAAGCCTCATAAAAATTCTCACAAACACCCCTATTAAATCATCGGGTTCTCACCACTATTTAACAACATTACGCATAAACACCTCTATTTAACTTATTTTGACTCCTGTACTCTCTCTTTTCAAATGAATTTTATAATTTTGTTAAAATATACTTCACATATAAATATAAAATATATGAAATTCATTTGAATGAAGGGAGTATTTTATTTTCTCCATAGTTTCTATGAAGACAATTTATCGCCAGTTGTGACATAAATTTTTTACCAATTTAACATTACATATTGAGTAAACTTCTTAATATTTGGAAATTCAACTATTTGAAAGCGAGAAATGACGTTTTGAAAAAAACCATTGAAACTTCAACATATTTGTATAACACACTACTTTTGTACTCCACTTGTAAAATTGCGATGAGCATTTAAAAATCTTGAAAATGTATACACAATTACTAATTGTAAAGCTATGAGGGAAGAGGATTCTCTCTGTTTTTTTTGTTGTCCATTTGCTCTCACAAAGATGTTTATTATTATTATTATTATTATTATTATTATTATTATATACTATATTCCAATTTTACTCATTAACCCTTTTCATTTTTAAGTAAATTCACAACCATTCGATTAGGCCTAGAGAATCTGAACATTTGAGAAGTAATGAACATCCATTTCGTTTTTTTCTAAGAAATAGGGAAAATCGTTACTCATAGAAACATTAGTACTCCATACTATATACAGTAGTCCCTAATAGTGGCAACATTCGTAAAATTGTTCGGAGTATCAATATCAACTATTTTATACATTAGATTTTGTTTTCTCAGTTTGGGTAAGCATAATGAAAGAAAAGAAGCCTATATATATATATATATAATTAATAAGCATAATTAATGAAAAGAAGCATGGATGTATAAAATAAAAGTTGTACCATATTTTTATTTTTGGCATAACTGTCACCAACTCGATTGTTTTTACACCATTTTCTCAAACTGTTTTGAACTTATTCAATAACTATACCGCTTGTTATGCAAAATTGTTAGCCGTTTAGAACTCTTTATTCATTGAACCTATTGAAATTTTTACATTTAGAAAGAATGCATAACTAAACGGATGCAGCATTTCGAATAAATAAGACAAAGTGAAAATTTGGTAGTTTGACCTTCATTCTACTATAAGGAAATATAAACCTCTAATCTCATTAACTTCCCTTTTTGGTTGTAATTCTTAGAGAACATCATCATACACATATATACATATTCAATTATCCACAACTAATATAGAATCATATTAGTAAGGGAATTGTCCTCACTTGAACTCATAGTTGATCTTGCACTTGCACCTAATAATATCACCATATATGTGTGAATGTGT
The DNA here is from genome assembly GCF_048544455.1 of Silene latifolia. Lineage (NCBI taxonomy): Eukaryota > Viridiplantae > Streptophyta > Magnoliopsida > Caryophyllales > Caryophyllaceae > Silene > Silene latifolia. The sequence continues at coordinate 50,859,180 of NC_133531.1, forward strand.
GATTCCACTTTGCTATTCATTGAACAACTGAAGTTGTATAGTATTTGTTTTTCATGGGAAGTATGACCAATTTAAGTTTTCTCCTTGAAATAAAGGGTTATCATTTCCGATGCATTTGGCGACCATTTTGCCGGGAGCGAGGCCGGGTTCGGTGAAGTTCTTTAATGGATCATCTTGATCTTAGACGATGATACTCAAATCAATGATAAAAAACATTTAACATTTAGGAAATGATCAATGTGACTACTGTAAATGCTAAGTTTTTATTTGAAGCTTTTTGCAAATCTTCTTAAAATAAAGAGAAAAAGAAGGATGTGACTCAAATCTGATGAGAGAAATAAATTTATAGGGTAAATAAGTGGATGAAGAGAAGGTAGTTAATAAAAAGATATGAGTTACATTCAATGATGAGTCTACCACTCTTTTGAATGAAAAATTGGGAAAATGTGCGTTGAACATTGTTTGTTGACATTACATTGAAACAAAATATTGCACATAATAGTATACTCGTAGTCTCATATGGAGTATCGGAAGATAAATCATACATTGGGAATGTGCGTAGTAATTTAGTACACCTCATTTCATTTCTAGTCAATTTATCATTTTTCTTTACATACTACAGTAAGTTACTAATTTGTGTACCTAACGACCTACTATATTTCAAAGTACTATATTATTTCCAATTTCCAATTATTTATTTTCTTTTGCATGCTACGGAGTACATGTCTAATCTACATTGTTGCAACCCAACTTTATATATAGATATAAAGTTTTATAACTTTCTCAAAAATGTCTTTTTGAAAATTCACGGGATCACACTAAGTTTTATAACTTAGTGTTTGTGAAAATTCACGGGATCACACTAAGTTTTATAACTTTCTCAAAATGTCTTTTCACGTAAACATAAAACATTATGAGACACTCACTTTAATCATTTCTACAAATAAAAAATATTTCAATAAATATAATGAAAATTATACTCAATTTGAAGCATTTTTCGCAATGAACGTAATTATTTACGTTTTAGAATTTATATCAAAATAATTTTTTAATAAATTTAGAATCAAATCACCCTAATTATTTAATTTAATTTTATAATAAAATTTATTAAATTATAATATATTTTGCTGAGATTTATACAACATTTATTATGTTTATATTTAATGTTCAGCTGTAATTAATACTTGTATTTAATGCTGGGTTGACACGTGGCGCATCCACAGCGTTTCAACCCAGTTTTATATATATATATATATTGTGACTTGTTGTGTGAAACAATTGTCCATGTTTATTAGTCATTGTGACTCGTTGTGTGAACCATTTGTCCTTGTTTATTAGTCATTGTTAATCGTTGTGTGAAGCATTTGTCCATGTTTATTAGTCATTGTGACTCGTTGTGTTAATAATTTATCCTTGTTATTGTGACTCGTTGTGTGAACCATTTGTCCATGGTTATTAGTCATTGTGACTCGTTGTATCAACCTTTTGTCCTTGTTATTGTGACTCATTGTGTGAACTAATTTTCCTTGTTCATTAGTTATTGTGACTTGTTGTGTGAAACATTTATATATGTTTTTTAGTCATTGTGACTCGTTGTGTGAAACATTTGTCCATCTTAATTAGTCATTGTGACTCGTTTTGTGAACCAATTGTCCTCGTTCATTAGTCATTGTGACTGTTGTGTGAAGCATTTGTCCATGTTTATTAGTCATTGTGACTCGTTGTATGAAGCATTTGTCCATGTTTATTAGTCATTGTGACTCGTTGTGTGAATAATTTATCCTTGTCAGTGTGACTCCTTGTGTGTACCATTTGTCCTTGTTTATTAGTCATTGTGACTCGTTGTGTGAAACATTTGTCCATCTTAATTAGTCATTGTGCCTCGTTGTGTGAACCAATTGTCCTTGTTCATTAGTCATTATGACTCGTTGTGTGAAGCATTTGGCCATGTTTATTAATCATTGTGACTCGTTGTGTGAATCATTTGTCCATCTTTTTAGTCATTGTGACTCCTTGTGTGAATAATATATCCTTGTCATTGTGACTCGTTGTGTGAACCATTTGTCGTTGTTCATTTGTCATTGTGACTCGTTGTGTGAAACATTTGTCCTTGTTTATTAGTCATTGTTAGTCATTGTGACTCGTTGTGTGAAACATTTGTCCATGTTTATTAGTCTTGGGGCTCGTTGTGTGAACCATTTTTCCTTGTTTATTAGTCATTGTGACTCGTTGTGTGAAGCATTTGTCCATGTTTATTAGTCATTGTGACTCGTTGTGTGAAATAATTGTCCATGTTTATTAGTCATTGTGACTCGTTGTGTGAACCATTTGTCCTTGTTTATTAGTCATTGTTAATCGTTGTGTGAAGCGTTTGTCCATGTTTATTAGTCATTGTGACTCGTTGTGTTAATAATTTATCCTTGTTATTGTGACTCGTTGTGTGAAACATTTGTCCATGTTTATTAGTCATTGGGGCTCGTTGTGTGAACCATTTGTCCTTGTTTATTAGTCATTGTGACTCATTTTGTGAACCATTTGTCCTTGTTCATTTGTCATTGTGACTCGTTGTGTGAAACAATTGTCCATGTTTATTAGTCATTGTGACTCGTTGTGTGAACCATTTGTTCTTGTTTATTAGTCATTGTTACTCGTTGTGTGAACCATTTGTCCTGGTTCATTAGTCATTGTGACTCGTTGTGTGAAGCATTTGTCCATGTTTATTAGTTATTGTGACTCGTTGTGTGAAGCATTTGTCCATGTTTATTAGTCATTGTGACGCTTTGTGTGAATAATTTATCCTTGTCATTGTGACTCGTTGTGTCCACCAATTGTCCTTGTTCATTAGTCATTGGGACTCGTTGTGTGAACCATTTGTCCTAGTTTATTAGTCATTGTGACTCATTGTGTGAACCATTTGTCCTTCTTCATTTGTCATTGTGACTCGTTGTGTGAAGCATTTGTCCATGTTTATTAGTCATTGTGACTCGTTGTGTGAAATAATTGTCCATGTTTATTAGTCATTGTGACTCGTTGTGTGAACCATTTGTCCTTGTTTATTAGTCATTGTTAATCATTGTGTGAAGCATTTGTCCATGTTTATTAGTCATTGTGACTCGTTGTGTTAATAATTTATCCTTGTTATTGTGACTCGTTGTGTGAACCATTTGTCCTTGTTCATTAGTCATTGTGACTTGTTGTGTGAAGCATTTGTCCATGTTTATTAATCATTGTGACTCATTGTGTGAAGCATTTGTCCATCTTTTTAGTCATTGTGACTCCTTGGGTGAATAATTTATCATTGTCATTGTGACTCGTTGAGTCAACCAATTGTCTTTTTCTCATTAGTCATTGTAACTCGTTGTGTGAACCATTTGTCCTTGTTCATTTGTCATTGTGATTCTTTGTGTGAAACATTTGTCCCGATTTATTAGTCATTATGACTTGTTGTGTGAAGCATTTGTCCATGGTTATTAGTCATTGTGACTCGTTGTATCAACCTTTTGTCCTTGTTATTGTGACTCATTGTGTGAACTAATTTTCCTTGTTCATTAGTTATTGTGACTTGTTGTGTGAAACATTTATCTATGTTTATTAGTCATTGTGACTCGTTGTGTGAATCATTTGTCCATGTTTATTAGTCTTTGTGACTCGTTTTTTGAACCAATTGTCCTTGTTCATTAGTCATTGTGACTGTTGTGTGAAGCATTTGTCCATGTTTATTAGTCATTGTGACTCGTTGTTTGAAGCATTTGTCCATGTTTTTTAGTCATTGTGACTCGTTGTGTGAATAATTTATCCTTGTCATTGTGACTAATTGTGTGTACCATTTGTCCTTGTTTTTTAGTCATTGTGACTCGTTGTGTGAAACATTTGTCCATCTTAATTAGTCATTGTGACTCGTTTTGTGAACCAATTGTCCTCGTTCATTAGTCATTTTGACTGTTGTGTGAAGCATTTGTCCATGTTTATTAGTCATTGTGACTCGTTGTATGAAGCATTTGTCCATGTTTATTAGTCATTGTGACTCGTTGTGTGAATAATTTATCCTTGTCAGTGTGACTCATTGTGTGTACCATTTGTCCTTGTTTATTAGTCATTGTGACTCGTTGTGTGAAACATTTGTCCATCTTAATTAGTCATTGTGCCTCGTTGTGTGAACCAATTGTCCTTGTTCATTAGTCATTATGACTCGTTGTGTGAAGCATTTGGCCATGTTTATTAATCATTGTGACTCGTTGTGTGAAACATTTGTCCATCTTTTTAGTTATTGTGACTCCTTGTGTGAATAATATATCCTTGTCATTGTGACTCGTTGTGTCAACCAATTGTCTTTTTCTCATTAGTCATTGTGACTCGTTGTGTGAACCATTTGTCGTTGTTCATTTGTCATTGTGACTCGTTGTGTGAAACATTTGTCCTTGTTTATTAGTCATTGTTAGTCATTGTGACTCGTTGTGTGAAACATTTGTCCATGTTTATTTGTCATTGGGGCTCGTTGTGTGAACCATTTGTCCTTGTTTATTAGTCATTGTGACTCATTTTGTGAACCATTTGTCCTTGTTCATTTGTCATTGTGACTCGTTGTGTGAAACAATTGTCCATGTTTATTAGTCATTGTGACTCGTTGTGTGAACCATTTGTTCTTGTTTATTAGTCATTGTTACTCGTTGTGTGAACCATTTGTCCATGTTTATTAGTCATTGTGACTCGTTGTGTGAACAAATTGTCCTTGTTCATTAGTCATTGTGACTCGTTGTGTGAAGCATTTGTCCATGTTTATTAGTTATTGTGACTCGTTGTGTGAGGCATTTGTCCCTGTTTATTAGTCATTGTGACTCTTTGTGTGAATAATTTATCCTTGTCATTGTGACTCGTTGTGTCCACCAATTGTCCTTGTTCATTAGTCATTGGGACTCGTTGTGTGAACCATTTGTCCTAGTTTATTAGTCATTGTTACTCATTGTGTGAACCATTTGTCCTTTTTCATTTGTCATTGTGACTCGTTGTGTGAAGCATTTGTCCATGTTTATTAGTCATTGTGACTCGTTGTGTGAAATAATTGTCCATGTTTATAAGTCATTGTGACTCGTTGTGTGAACCATTTGTCCTTGTTTATTAGTCATTGTTAATCGTTGTTTGAAGCATTTGTCCATGTTTATTAGTCATTGTGACTCATTGTGTTAATAATTTATCCTTGTTATTGTGACTCGTTGTGTGAACCATTTGTCCTTGTTCATTAGTCATTGTGACTCGTTGTGTGAAGCATTTGTCCATGTTTATTAATCATTGTGACTCGTTGTGTGAAGCATTTGTCCTTGTTTATTAGTCATTGTTAGTCATTGTGACTCGTTGTGTGAAACATTTGTCCATGTTTATTAGTCATTGGGCTCGTTGTGTGAACCATTTGTCCTTGTTTATTAGTCATTGTGACTCATTTTGTGAACCATTTGTCCTTGTTCATTTGTCATTGTGACTCGTTGTGTGAAACAATTGTCCATGTTTATTAGTCATTGTGACTCGTTGTGTGAACCATTTGTTCTTGTTTATTAGTCATTGTTACTCGTTGTGTGAACCATTTGTCCTGGTTCATTAGTCATTGTGACTCGTTGTGTGAAGCATTTGTCCATGTTTATTAGTTATTGTGACTCGTTGTGTGAAGCATTTGTCCATGTTTATTAGTCATTGTGACGCTTTGTGTGAATAATTTATCCTTGTCATTGTGACTCGTTGTGTCCACCAATTGTCCTTGTTCATTAGTCATTGGGACTCGTTGTGTGAACCATTTGTCCTAGTTTATTAGTCATTGTGACTCATTGTGTGAACCATTTGTCCTTCTTCATTTGTCATTGTGACTCGTTGTGTGAAGCATTTGTCCATGTTTATTAGTCATTGTGACTCGTTGTGTGAAATAATTGTCCATGTTTATTAGTCATTGTGACTCGTTGTGTGAACCATTTGTCCTTGTTTATTAGTCATTGTTAATCGTTGTGTGAAGCATTTGTCCATGTTTATTAGTCATTGTGACTCGTTGTGTTAATAATTTATCCTTGTTATTGTGACTCGTTGTGTGAACCATTTGTCCTTGTTCATTAGTCATTGTGACTTGTTGTGTGAAGCATTTGTCCATGTTTATTAATCATTGTGACTCATTGTGTGAAGCATTTGTCCATCTTTTTAGTCATTGTGACTCCTTGGGTGAATAATTTATCATTGTCATTGTGACTCGTTGAGTCAACCAATTGTCTTTTTCTCATTAGTCATTGTAACTCGTTGTGTGAACCATTTGTCCTTGTTCATTTGTCATTGTGATTCTTTGTGTGAAACATTTGTCCTTGTTTATTAGTCATTATGACTTGTTGTGTGAAGCATTTGTCCATGGTTATTAGTCATTGTGACTCGTTGTATCAACCTTTTGTCCTTGTTATTGTGACTCATTGTGTGAACGAATTTTCCTTGTTCATTAGTTATTGTGACTTGTTGTGTGAAACATTTATCTATGTTTATTAGTCATTGTGACTCGTTGTGTGAATCATTTGTCCATGTTTATTAGTCTTTGTGACTCGTTTTTTGAACCAATTGTCCTTGTTCATTAGTCATTGTGACTGTTGTGTGAAGCATTTGTCCATGTTTATTAGTCATTGTGACTCGTTGTTTGAAGCATTTGTCCATGTTTTTTAGTCATTGTGACTCGTTGTGTGAATAATTTATCCTTGTCATTGTGACTAATTGTGTGTACTATTTGTCCTTGTTTTTTAGTCATTGTGACTCGTTGTGTGAAACATTTGTCCATCTTAATTAGTCATTGTGACTCGTTTTGTGAACCAATTGTCTTCGTTCATTAGTCATTTTGACTGTTGTGTGAAGCATTTGTCCATGTTTATTAGTCATTGTGACTCGTTGTATGAAGCATTTGTCCATGTTTATTAGTCATTGTGACTCGTTGTGTGAATAATTTATCCTTGTCAGTGTGACTCATTGTGTGTACCATTTGTCCTTGTTTATTAGTCATTGTGACTCGTTGTGTGAAACATTTGTCCATCTTAATTAGTCATTGTGCCTCGTTGTGTGAACCAATTGTCCTTGTTCATTAGTCATTATGACTCGTTGTGTGAAGCATTTGGCCATGTTTATTAATCATTGTGACTCGTTGTGTGAAGCATTTGTCCATCTTTTTAGTCATTGTGACTCCTTGTGTGAATAATATATCCTTGTCATTGTGACTCGTTGTGTCAACCAATTGTCTTTTTCTCATTAGTCATTGTGACTCGTTGTGTGAACCATTTGTCGTTGTTCATTTGTCATTGTGACTCGTTGTGTGAAACATTTGTCCTTGTTTATTAGTCATTGTTAGTCATTGTGACTCGTTGTGTGAAACATTTGTCCATGTTTATTTGTCATTGGGGCTCGTTGTGTGAACCATTTGTCCTTGTTTATTAGTCATTGTGACTCATTTTGTGAACCATTTGTCCTTGTTCATTTGTCATTGTGACTCGTTGTGTGAAACAATTGTCCATGTTTATTAGTCATTGTGACTCGTTGTGTGAACCATTTGTTCTTGTTTATTAGTCATTGTTACTCGTTGTGTGTGTTGGAATATGTGTCCTCCGACAATAATGCGATCACGACTGTTGATCATGATGATCACATGTTTAAGTCTCATTAAAATGAATACAATTGGGAAGTAATATTGTTACTGTCAACTGGTCAACATATATCGGTAATGATTGGCTGACTAGAGTTTGACATTACTATCGTGTGACGGTGGTGATCAGTTGACCCCCTAGGTCATACCTAAAGGGCAATACTCTTAATTGATTATTTAATTAATCGTATAATGTTACGAGTTAATTAAATTACTTGAAAATTGACGGACGATTTTGGAAGTAAAATTTACGTATCATATTGAAATGTGATTAAATAAGGTACGGTCTGAGTAATTGAATTGTATCATTACTCGGATGAAATAATTGTTTAATGTAACAATTAAATTGAATGAATTGATATAAATACAATATGTTGTGATTTATAAATTGGTAAAATTTTTGGCACAAGTAATTATGAAATTACTAAGTCGATTTTGTATATGACGTATTTTTATTAATACGTTGATTTTTAATATGATAAAAATACATAAACAAATATATGTGACATGTGACATGTAACATATAGACAATTGACAAAAATAATATGGACACCATATTATGCAAAGGGCCGAAAATTAGAAGGTGTTTAGCTAATTATAAGTTGTTTGTAATTAGTGGAAAACACAATGATTAAAAGGAAACCTAGCCATGCAAGCCTATTGTTCCTTGTGAAGAACAATTTCTCCATGCATTGGCTCCCATTTTTCTCTCCTCTTACACGGTTTTGGGGAAGCAAATGCTATCATTGTTTTTCTTATAATTTTACCTAATAACACTAAAATGTTTTAGTGTGTATTCATTCAATCTTCACTCATCCAAAATACAAGTTTTAGAGAGAATAAAATCCTCCTCATCATCTCTCTAAAAACCGAAAATAATATAAGAGTTTATAAATATTTTTGGTTCCATTTTTTCTACCATTGATTAATATTATAACTAGTATTTGTAATATTAATTATAATTAAGAGAAGCCTTGGGTATAAAGCATAGGGAGAGATCTTACACTTAGATCTTTGTTCTTCCATTGAAAAAGCTCAAGAACAAGAAGAGATAGGTGATCTCTCTTGTGCCCTAATAGCCGAAATCCATTTTGTAAGGACATGATTTCTCCTCTATTTATATTATTGTTTGCATGCATAAGATCCGTTTTAATTTTATGACAAATTTATTTAGACATATAAGAGTATGTTAATATGTATATGAATCTACATTTCCTTCAATCGGTATCAAGAGCCACGGTTGTTTGCATGCAAATTGGTTAAAAGTTTTTCCGAGTTATATGAATAACAAATAAAACTTGTAAAATTTGTGTTATTATGATATATCACGAAATAAATACATGCATGTTAATATTTCTGGTCCTAAAATGTTTTAGGATTTTTGGTTAATTTTACGGATTTTTATTGTTCATATTTCATTATAATGACATTTAAATGTGATTTTATGAGTAAAAATGTCATTTTTGGTCTAAAAATAGCTATACTTCGAATTTTAACTTGGTTTTTGGATATGTTGTCACATATATTATTTTGAGATAACCTGCAAAGTTTCATAATTTTTGGACTTGTTATGCTCGAAAAATGAATTTTTCATTATTAAATTCGGATTTAAAAGAAAAATAGGTTAATATGAGTTAAATTTCGAATCTGGTCATAGAAAATTTATATGTTGTCACATGCAATTTTACAAGATGTGTGTAAAATAATTGGCTATAAAGAAGTCTTTTAGCATGATTTATGAATTTTTGAAGAAAAATGGCATAAATAGTGACATTATTAGTTGAAAATTAATAAAACATAATCTATGACTTAAGAAAAACGTGTAATGTTGCATCTTATCATATTTTTTCAGATCTAAAATTGAAAAGTTAATGAAAATAATTTTTCCATGTTTTTATGATTATTTTATTAAAAATCGATAAACCGCAACATTGTTTTTCCGGAAAAATTTCGAAATTTTTAAACTAAGATTTTGAACATTATGAGTGTCATGGATTTTTCCAGAATGTTCATGAATTTAAATTTCAAATTTTGAATTTATTTGAAATTTTTCGATTTATTTGAAGTTTAATGGCTTAATTTTGTTTTTTTGGTCCATTTATGAACAATTTTATAAATAAGGGTTAATTATGGTCAAATTATTAGTGAAGACTATATTTTGAGTCCTAAGAGGTTAGGGTAATTAACTTATGCATAAATATGAGTTTATGTATTTTTGTGATTATAAAATGTTGAAATCACGCAAACCAAAAAAACCGAGTAATATACGATATTGGCTAATTAAAAGGCGATTTAGCATAAAAATTGAGCATGTTCATACATATTATAATGCTGCATTTTCTTTATGATTGTCATAATTTTAATTTATGTAATTTTTGAATTATGTAATTTTACTTAGTATGGCCTTAGATTTTAATTGGTATTTCCCGAAATGTATGGGAATATCGATTCGGTTGTAATTTTTATTGTGATCTCGTATCACCGTTTTGTAATTTAATAGATTTATTTTATTTTAGTTACAAATGTATAATAGGAAATTATGTAATTTATTATGTAATTTTATTCAATTAGGAGTTCAAAAGACGGATTTCTTCAAGAATGGCGATACATAAAGACGGTGTTACCTCGAGATGCGTACCACAACCGAAGTTCAAGGGACCAATGGAGTTGGTTTCCGAATATGTAATAGATTAATAGTTTTTCTATTTTAGGAAAGGCCATACTAGGATTTATTTACTTTTATGCTTGTATTTTATTTTATGTCACATGCATCGCTAAATCGCCATAACTAAACATGCATTGTCTATTTATCGAGTTTATCGACCGTGTCAATTAGAATTATCGTAGTTCACCGCTTTAGTTCACTTAAAACGTGATAGATAATAAATTGACATGACCTCTCGCTAAAACTATCAATTGAGACATAGCCTTACCAAATAGTAGAAACCATGAAAACCTATTTCGTGAGGGAGTGCACTCGGCCACACCGGGGTACAAACCTTGTTACGTAGGGGAAGTGGGTGATGAATGTTAATCCACCGAATTCATGTTGATGAGGGATGTATCGGCCCCACCGTGCCCAAGTTAATGTGGGTTTGGATCATGGACACATTTATTCGAAATTTGGATTGAACTCAACAAAAGTATTTGATAAGGGATGTATCGGCCCCACCGTGCCCTTGTCGATGTGTTTTGGGCTATAGATAATTGTTAATGTAATATTATCGACCAAGAGTTCTAAAAGTAGAATCGATTAAACGTTAATCCACCGAGTTATATTGATAAAGGATGTATCGGCCCCACCGTGCCTAAATCGATATGAATTTGGGTCTTGGAATCATTTATCTAGTTGGGTAGAGGTCACTAGAAAAATGCTTATAACTTGTTTAAATCATACATTTTTACGAGTATTATTAAAACGACAATTGTTTTACTCCTCATATTTTGTTTTGTAGACCACTTCTTATTCATAACAATGGCAACACCAACTCCTAATGCTACACCACTCGCTACTTCATCATGGCTCCGATCCTTTATGGATCGATGTAAACTTGAAAAGAATGGGTCAAATTTCTCCGAGTGGGATGCCCAACTCAAATTAGCCGCCGAAGGTGACGACAAGCTTCGTTACCTTACCGAGGCCTCTCCACCCGAACCCTCCACTAGGTCCACCGCGGCCACTAGGGAAGCCTATGAGGCTTACCAAAAGGAGTCCGCCGCAATGAAAAATGTCTTAATATTTGCGATGGAGGCGGAACTCCAAAGGAGAGCCTTCAAAATGGGCAATGCTAATGAGATTTACTCCAAACTTGTGACCATGTTTTCACAAACTCCGCGGATCGTCCAATATGAGGCGGCCGCGGCATTCTTTGATCTCGACTTCAAAGAGGGCCAAAAGGTTAGCCCTCATGTGCTCAAACTCATGGAGCTTGTCGAGACCTTGAAAATTCAAAAGGTTGAAATCCCCAAAGAACTCATCGTAGATAGGATTCTACACTCCTTGTCTAAAGTCAAGGCATATGTGCAATTCCGGGTGAATTTCAACATGCAAGACAAGGACGTGTCTCTTGAGGAGTTGCACAAGTTACTTGTACAAGCCGAGAGGGACATGGGGTTAAATGTGAACCCCCCCCAAGGATGTGCTTAATATAAGCGCAAAGAGTAAGGGGAAGTTCAAGAAGAGTGGAAGAAAGGGTAAAAAGCAAGCTCCCACATTCACCAAAGCTAAGTCTTGTGAAGCTAGCACCTCCAAAGTCAAGAAGGGTCCTCTTGATAAATGTCATTATTGTAATGGCATGGGGCATTGGAAAAGAAATTGTTCCAAATACCTTGGTGATATCAAAGCTGGAAAGATCACTCCAGTAGGTAAATGACTAACCTTCTTTTATGTTTCTAAATTCAACTATGGTATTATGATGCAAAGTTGTGATAATGTATCTCCCTTTTTATTGTAAATAGGGCCTCCACCAAGCAAAGACAAGGGAAAAGAAAAACAAGCATGAGAAACCATGGAGAAGCTAAGGATAGCTTTTATGGAGCTTTGTTTTTCATTGTCTTATTTTAAGTTATGTTTTGAATTCTAGAACTTTAAGTTTCCGTGTTCGACATGGAAAAGTATTTTGGATAATGAGTTGTATTTTGGATGATAGTGACTTGGTTTGCAACCCAAGTCACCCGTTTTATCATTTATCCTTCATGTTCTAAAATTTCATCTTTAAATGCTTGCGTTTTGAAACATAAGATTATTCCCTTAAAGTGATCTAATAGACAATTATAATGACGGGTTTCATTATATGTCCACATGCTTAAGGCTTGTGTATGATCATCTATGAAGTGATTTTGAGTCTATGAACTCTCTTAAAGGTATGTCAATCACCAAGTACACACATGAAATCAATTAATATTAGTCTGTCTATGAGATAGTTCTCCTTATACTTCAACATCATTGATTAGTGTCTCATATGCTATCTTTGAATATATAGTGTATTTATTCTAAAGATAGAGTGGGAGAAAAATGAGGACACAACACACAAGGCAAGATAAAATTGTGTACTTGTGTAAATGTAGATCTACACAAGAGAAAATGATTTGAATGAAGGTATATCTATTTACATAGTATACCAAATAGATGAGATCTATGGTCTCAAGTTAGTTCTATATAACTAATGAGACCAAGTGTAGTAATCATAAGAATAAATTCTCAAAATAACTACACGAGGAGACCAAAAGAAGTTTTTGGATAAAAATGACTAATGTAAAGTCTTAACAAGTTTTGACTAAGTTCTATATGATAAATTTTGACCAAATAGTTTCAATCATGAGTTTTACTTAAGAGCCTAAATGAATCAAAGTAACATACTAGTTATGATCAAGATTAAGTTGCAAAGATTGATATTCCGATATCTTCAATAGCCAACGTTTTAACCACGCAAATGTCATTGCTTAACCTCGCTAGGAAATGGTTAATCCTCCTTCCGAAAGAGTGATCCGAAGGACGTATTCTAGATATTGTTTATATTTGAATAATGACATTACTATACACATCATTATGACATGAGTGTGTTAGAGATTTAAAAATCTCTTTCCGTAAGGTTAAAAAGAGACCACTTCAAAATAGGCATTTTGAAGGGATATGATGGGAACATATATGGTTCTATCTAAGTAACTTGGCAAATGCAATTCTTTATAAGTTCCGATTGAGAAGTCAATTTCGAATTGAGTGGGAGTTAGGAAATTCTCATGTGAAGACATGGAATTTAGTGGGAGCTATCATCCTTGAATGTATAAAACTCATTACTCATTAAAGAATGACGAGCTAATACCTTCTTTCATAAAGAAGCTTTTGAGTTTTCAATTCTGGATAAAAATGGACAATGATGAATCCAATTACATCATGGGATGTTGGATTAGTATTAAAGAGATACACATCGTATCAACATATACATAGGTTATTCATATGAATGAAAATGGAATTACCATTAGCAGTCATGGTAGTTCATTGAACCTGAGAACGGTTGATCTCATGATTATCAATAACTAATGTTTCCGCCATTGGAATAATCATGTACATGTCCAATTTTGAATCATATGCATAAGAGCATGATGATTGGTTGGTGAGCCATAATAGAAACGTCATGAATTCTCAAGTAGAATCCGATGAGTGATTTCGGTGTTTGACGGAATACTCGATTATGTGACAATAGGTTGCACATATATATGAAATCCGAACACAGGTAAGGATTTATGAGAATCCCAAATCTTTCAAGCCCAGAAAAGAGAAATGAGAAGTTTTGGAAAGATGCTTGGTTAAGTAAGAGGTTATTCAAAACAATCTTTCCTAATAAAGCTAGGACTTGTGAGAAGTACTAAGCTAATAATCTTGTCAATTGTTACAAGATTCTACAAAACATATACCTAGTGCATTGTGTGTGGATGGAATACTTGATCGGTACAAGTTATATTATTCATCGCAAATTCGTTCGTTATGAGATGAGCGATGAGAAAGTTCTTTCAAGTTAAAGAACCAAAACCAAGGTCAAGAACCTTAATGTGTACTTGGTAAGATTCATGCTATGAGAACATGAATGTGAAGGAAATTGCAAGTGCAAGAAGTTTGAACACATGGGATGTTAAACTTCTATTGCAATCAATAAGTGTTTACACTTATGATAAACATCACAAGGTTGTAATATGATATTGACTACCCGAGTGTGATGTCGACATTTGTCGTTTGAGTTATTATTAACTCACTTGGTACATTGTTATATCCAAACGGGTTGTGGAGACAATTGAACCCCGTTAAAGTGAACATGGATTAACATTGTTTTTGCCCATAGTTACTTATATGAGGTGACGTCTCGAAGTGACTAGAGTGTGATGCGATTGATGGCAAGTTCAAGTGCCATAGAGTCATGTGAGATGACTAGTCGATCACATAGGCGATCGTTATTAGGAACATTTTGTCGGGCCTATTGACCGCTTATAGAGTTCGGCAAATTTATATAGCCTGGTCGTGGCGAGAGCTACTATAGTATTCAAATGAGTCGATTCTTTTGACTAAAGACTATTCGCCTAAGATGGCACAGTTTCAGATTAACTTTGATTTGTGTTACTACGACCTTCGTAAATGGGGTCAAATGGGCATATTTTGGGTTATGATGGCTGTGGCTAGTCGAAGGGAATGAGTGCGATAGGAATTGTCCACCCCTAGTCAGGGTTATAACAATATCTCAGGGCCACTCGAGGAGTAATGAACTGGAAATGCGTGGCCACGCTCGGAAGGTATCCAGAGTGGATAAATCCGGTCAATCAGTTATTCTCCAGATCGAGGAAACCACTCTCGATATGATCACTTGCAAGTACGACTGAAAGAGACCTTGCATTGAGTGGGAGATAGTAATAGGAAAAGAGAATTGGTGACGCACACTTGTCGAGGACAAGTGGGAGATTGTTGGAATATGTGTCCTCCGACAATAATGCGATCACGATTGTTGATCATGATGATCACATGTTTAAGTCTCATTAAAATGAATACAATTGGGAAGTAATATTATTCTTGTCAATGGTCAACATATATCGGTAATGATTGGTGACTAGAGTTTGACATTATTGTCGTGTGACGGTGGTGATCAGTTGACCCCTAGGTCATACCTAAAGGGCAATACTCTTAATTGATTATTTAATTAATCGTATAATGTTACGAGTTAATTAAATTACTTGAAAATTGACGGACGATTTTGGAAGTAAAATTTACGTATCATATTGAAATGTGATTAAATAAGGTACGGTCTGAGTAATTGAATTGTATCATTACTCGGATGAAATAATTGTTTAATGTAACAATTAAATTGAATGAATTGATATAAATACAATATGTTGTGATTTATAAATTGGTAAAATTTTTGGCACAAGTAATTATGAAATTACTAAGTCGATTTTGTATATGACGTATTTTTATTAATACGTTGATTTTTAATATGATAAAAATACATAAACAAATATATGTGACATGTGACATGTAACATATAGACAATTGACAAAAATAATATGGACACCATATTATGCAAAGGGCCGAAAATTAGAAGGTGTTTAGCTAATTATAAGTTGTTTGTAATTAGTGGAAAACACAATGATTAAAAGGAAACCTAGCCATGCAAGCCTATTGTTCCTTGTGAAGAACAATTTCTCCATGCATTGGCTCCCATTTTTCTCTCCTCTTACACGGTTTTGGGGAAGCAAATGCCATCATTGTTTTTCTTATAATTTTACCTAATAACACTAAAATGTTTTAGTGTGTATTCATTCAATCTTCACTCATCCAAAATACAAGTTTTAGAGAGAATAAAATCCTCCTCATCATCTCTCTAAAAACCGAAAATAATATAAGAGTTTATAAATATTTTTGGTTCCATTTTTTCTACCATTGATTAATATTATAACTAGTATTTGTAATATTAATTATAATTAAGAGAAGCCTTGGGTATAAAGCATAGGGAGAGATCTTACACTTAGATCTTTGTTCTTCCATTGGAATAGCTCAAGAACAAGAAGAGATAGGTGATCTCTCTTGTGCCCTAATAGCCGAAATCCATTTTGTAAGGACATGATTTCTCCTCTATTTATATTATTGTTTACATGCATAAGATCCGTTTTAATTTTATGACAAATTTATTTAGACATATAAGAGTATGTTAATATGTATATGAATCTACATTTCCTTCAGTGTGAACCATTTGTCCATGTTTATTAGTCATTGTGACTCGTTGTGTGAACAAATTGTCCTTGTTCATTAGTCATTGTGACTCGTTGTGTGAAGCATTTGTCCATGTTTATTAGTTATTGTGACTCGTTGTGTGAAGCATTTATCCCTGTTTATTAGTCATTGTGACTCTTTGTGTGAATAATTTATCCTTGTCATTGTGACTCGTTGTGTCCACCAATTGTCCTTGTTCATTAGTCATTGGGACTCGTTGTGTGAACCATTTGTCCTAGTTTATTAGTCATTGTTACTCATTGTGTGAACCATTTGTCCTTTTTCATTTGTCATTGTGACTCGTTGTGTGAAGCATTTATCCATGTTTATTAGTCATTGTGACTCGTTGTGTGAAATAATTGTCCATGTTTATAAGTCATTGTGACTCGTTGTGTGAACCATTTGTCCTTGTTTATTAGTCATTGTTAATCGTTGTGTGAAGCATTTGTCCATGTTTATTAGTCATTGTGACTCGTTGTGTTAATAATTTATCCTTGTTATTGTGACTCGTTGTGTGACCCATTTGTCCTTGTTCATTAGTCATTGTGACTCGTTGTGTGAAGCATTTGTCCATGTTTATTAATCATTGTGACTCGTTGTGTGAAGCATTTGTCCTTGTTTATTAGTCATTGTTAGTCATTGTGACTCGTTGTGTGAAACATTTGTCCATGTTTATTAGTCATTGGGGCTCGTTGTGTGAACCATTTGTCCTTGTTTATTAGTCATTGTGACTCATTTTGTGAACCATTTGTCCTTGTTCATTTGTCATTGTGACTCGTTGTGTGAAACAATTGTCCATGTTTATTAGTCATTGTGACTCGTTGTGTGAACCATTTGTTCTTGTTTATTAGTCATTGTTACTCGTTGTGTGAACCATTTGTCCTGGTTCATTAGTCATTGTGACTCGTTGTGTGAAGCATTTGTCCATGTTTATTAGTTATTGTGACTCGTTGTGTGATGCATTTGTCCATGTTTATTAGTCATTGTGACGCTTTGTGTGAATAATTTATCCTTGTCATTGTGACTCGTTGTGTCCACCAATTGTCCTTGTTCATTAGTCATTGGGACTCGTTGTGTGAACCATTTGTCCTAGTTTATTAGTCATTGTGACTCATTGTGTGAACCATTTGTCCTTCTTCATTTGTCATTGTGACTCGTTGTGTGAAGCATTTGTCCATGTTTATTAGTCATTGTGACTCGTTGTGTGAAATAATTGTCCATGTTTATTAGTCATTGTGACTCGTTGTGTGAACCATTTGTCCTTGTTTATTAGTCATTGTTAATCGTTGTGTGAAGCATTTGTCCATGTTTATTAGTCATTGTGACTCGTTGTGTTAATAATTTATCCTTGTTATTGTGACTCGTTGTGTGAACCATTTGTCCTTGTTCATTAGTCATTGTGACTTGTTGTGTGAAGCATTTGTCCATGTTTATTAATCATTGTGACTCATTGTGTGAAGCATTTGTCCATCTTTTTAGTCATTGTGACTCCTTGGGTGAATAATTTATCATTGTCATTGAGACTCGTTGAGTCAACCAATTGTCTTTTTCTCATTAGTCATTGTAACTCGTTGTGTGAACCATTTGTCCTTGTTCATTTGTCATTGTGATTCTTTGTGTGAAACATTTGTCCTTAATTATTAGTCATTATGACTTGTTGTGTGAAGCATTTGTCCATGGTTATTAGTCATTGTGACTCGTTGTATCAACCTTTTGTCCTTGTTATTGTGACTCATTGTGTGAACTAATTTTCCTTGTTCATTAGTTATTGTGACTTGTTGTGTGAAACATTTATCTATGTTTATTAGTCATTGTGACTCGTTGTGTGAATCATTTGTCCATGTTTATTAGTCTTTGTGACTCGTTTTTTGAACCAATTGTCCTTGTTCATTAGTCATTGTATTTGTTGTGTGAAGCATTTGTCCATGTTTATTAGTCATTGTGACTCGTTGTTTGAAGCATTTGTCCATGTTTTTTAGTCATTGTGACTCGTTGTGTGAATAATTTATCCTTGTCATTGTGACTAATTGTGTGTACCATTTGTCCTTGTTTTTTAGTCATTGTGACTCGTTGTGTGAAACATTTGTCCATCTTAATTAGTCATTGTGACTCGTTTTGTGAACCAATTGTCCTCGTTCATTAGTCATTTTGTTGTTGTGTGAAGCATTTGTCCATGTTTATTAGTCATTGTGACTCGTTGTATGAAGCATTTGTCCATGTTTATTAGTCATTGTGACTCGTTGTGTGAATAATTTATCCTTGTCAGTGTGACTCATTGTGTGTACCATTTGTCCTTGTTTATTAGTCATTGTGACTCGTTGTGTGAAACATGTGTCCATCTTAATTAGTCATTGTGCCTCGTTGTGTGAACCAATTGTCCTTGTTCATTAGTCATTATGACTCGTTGTGTGAAGCATTTGGCCATGTTTATTAATCATTGTGACTCGTTGTGTGAAGCATTTGTCCATCTTTTTAGTCATTGTG
Source organism: Silene latifolia (assembly GCF_048544455.1). Lineage (NCBI taxonomy): Eukaryota > Viridiplantae > Streptophyta > Magnoliopsida > Caryophyllales > Caryophyllaceae > Silene > Silene latifolia. The sequence continues at coordinate 50,878,058 of NC_133531.1, forward strand.
ACTCCTTGTGTGAATAATATATCCTTGTCATTGTGACTCGTTGTGTCAACCAATTGTCTTTTTCTCATTAGTCATTGTGACTCGTTGTGTGAACCATTTGTCGTTGTTCATTTGTCATTGTGACTCGTTGTGTGAAACATTTGTCCTTGTTTATTAGTCATTGTTAGTCATTGTGACTCGTTGTGTGAAACATTTGTCCATGTTTATTTGTCATTGGGGCTCGTTGTGTGAACCATTTGTCCTTGTTTATTAGTCATTGTGACTCATTTTGTGAACCATTTGTCCTTGTTCATTTGTCATTGTGACTCGTTGTGTGAAACAATTGTCCATGTTTATTAGTCATTGTGACTCGTTGTGTGAACCATTTGTTCTTGTTTATTAGTCATTGTTACTCGTTGTGTGAACCATTTGTCCATGTTTATTAGTCATTGTGACTCGTTGTGTGAACAAATTGTCCTTGTTCATTAGTCATTGTGACTCGTTGTGTGAAGCATTTGTCCATGTTTATTAGTTATTGTGACTCGTTGTGTGAAGCATTTGTCCCTGTTTATTAGTCATTGTGACTCTTTGTGTGAATAATTTATCCTTGTCATTGTGACTCGTTGTGTCCACCAATTGTCCTTGTTCATTAGTCATTGGGACTCGTTGTGTGAACCATTTGTCCTAGTTTATTAGTCATTGTTACTCATTGTGTGAACCATTTGTCCTTTTTCATTTGTCATTGTGACTCGTTGTGTGAAGCATTTGTCCATGTTTATTAGTCATTGTGACTCGTTGTGTGAAATAATTGTCCATGTTTATAAGTCATTGTGACTCGTTGTGTGAACCATTTGTCCTTGTTTATTAGTCATTGTTAATCGTTGTGTGAAGCATTTGTCCATGTTTATTAGTCATTGTGACTCGTTGTGTTAATAATTTATCCTTGTTATTGTGACTCGTTGTGTGAACCATTTGTCCTTGTTCATTAGTCATTGTGACTCGTTGTGTGAAGCATTTGTCCATGTTTATTAATCATTGTGACTCGTTGTGTGAAGCATTTGTCCTTGTTTATTAGTCATTGTTAGTCATTGTGACTCGTTGTGTGAAACATTTGTCCATGTTTATTAGTCATTGGGGCTCGTTGTGTGAACCATTTGTCCTTGTTTATTAGTCATTGTGACTCATCTTGTGAACCATTTGTCCTTGTTCATTTGTCATTGTGACTCGTTGTGTGAAACAATAGTCCATGTTTATTAGTCATTGTGACTCGTTGTGTGAACCATTTGTTCTTGTTTATTAGTCATTGTTACTCGTTGTGTGAACCATTTGTCCTGGTTCATTAGTCATTGTGACTCGTTGTGTGAAGCATTTGTCCATGTTTATTAGTTATTGTGACTCGTTGTGTGAAGCATTTGTCCATGTTTATTAGTCATTGTGACGCTTTGTGTGAATAATTTATCCTTGTCATTGTGACTCGTTGTGTCCACCAATTGTCCTTGTTCATTAGTCATTGGGACTCGTTGTGTGAACCATTTGTCCTAGTTTATTAGTCATTGTGACTCATTGTGTGAACCATTTGTCCTTCTTCATTTGTCATTGTGACTCGTTGTGTGAAGCATTTGTCCATGTTTATTAGTCATTGTGACTCGTTGTGTGAAATAATTGTCCATGTTTATTAGTCATTGTGACTCGTTGTGTGAACCATTTGTCCTTGTTTATTAGTCATTGTTAATCGTTGTGTGAAGCATTTGTCCATGTTTATTAGTCATTGTGACACGTTGTGTTAATAATTTATCCTTGTTATTGTGACTCGTTGTGTGAACCATTTGTCCTTGTTCATTAGTCATTGTGACTTGTTATGTGAAGCATTTGTCCATGTTAATTAATCATTGTGACTCGTTGTGTGAAGCATTTGTCCATCTTTTTAGTCATTGTGACTCCTTGGGTGAATAATTTATCATTGTCATTGTGACTCGTTGAGTCAACCAATTGTCTTTTTCTCATTAGTCATTGTAACTCGTTGTGTGAACCATTTGTCCTTGTTCATTTGTCATTGTGATTCTTTGTGTGAAACATTTGTCCTTGTTTATTAGTCATTGTTAGTCATTGTGACTCGTTGTGTGAAACATTTGTCCATGTTTATTAGTCATTGGGGCTCGTTGTGTGAACCATTTTTCCTTGTTAAGTCATTGTGACTCATTTTGTGAACCATTTGTCCTTGTTTATTTGTCATTGTGACTCGTTGTGTGAAACAATTGTCCATGTTTATTAGTCATTGTGACTCGTTGTGTGAACCATTTGTTCTTGTTTATTAGTCATTGTTACTCGTTGTGTGAACCATTTGCCCATGTTTATTATTCATTGTGACTCGTTGTGTGAAACATTTGTCCATGTTTATTAGTCATTGTGACTCGTTGTGTGAACCAATTGTCCTTGTTCATTAGTCATTGTGACTCGTTGTGTGAAGCATTTGTCCATGTTTATTAGTTATTGTGACTCGTTGTGTGATGCATTTGTCCATGTTTATTAGTCATTGTGACTCTTTGTGTGAATAATTTATCCTTGTCATTGTGACTCGTTGTGTCCACCAATTGTCATTGTTCATTAGTCATTGTGACTCATTGTGTGAACCATTTGTCCTTGTTCATTTGTCATTGTGACTCGTTGTGTGAAGCATTTGTCCATGTTTATTAGTCATTGTGACTTGTTGTGTGAAACAATTGTCCATGTTTATTAGTCATTGTGACTGCAGCAGGAGCTGATAACCAAGCCAACACCCTTTTTATGACAGGCACAATTCAAGCCAGTGACACCACTCAGGCAGCCTCAACTACCAGTCCAACTTCACCAGGTCACAAGAACAGCAGCCCTAGGCTAGCCACCAGCACCACCTTGGCCAGCTGAATCCTTGTTCAACTAGTCACAAATTAATCCTAAGGAGCCAGGCCAAATTCCTAAAGCATTGCACCAAAAATCAAACTGAAAAGATAAGTTGCAGGGGGGTAAAACAGATAAAGTAAAGTTGCCATTTCTGGCCAAACAAGGGAAAACTCTCAACAAAGAAGAACTTGGCCTATTCAGCACTCATTTTATAGAGCCTTGAGCCATATAAGATGCCTGCACCAAAGCCATTTGACCCACAACAACCGACCAAAGATTTCAAAGAACGAATGACAACATGTCACTATCAACTGCGACTCTTTTGTTCTTGTTCGGTTTGCCTTAATTTCCTTTGTATCCGTTGTAAAATAAGTCCACTACTCTTGTTTGCTTCCTAAGTTTAATCCTGGCCCTTAGATGGAGTTGTCTAGGGTTTATCATGTATCTTGAACATTGCATGAGAAAGGCCTATATAAGGACCCTTTCTCGTCTGTTGTACTCGGACTTTGATTAATGAAAACCTTGAGATTTCTCTCGAAAATTTGCAAATCTTTTAACTTTGTTGAGTCTTAGTTATAAGTCAGACTTAATATCTTCTTGTGCTTGCTTAGAAGGTGATTAAGGATCTGTGGTGCTACTTGGAGTAGGTCTGTGCTTGCTTGATCTATTTTAAGTGCATTGTCAGTTGAGTTTGAATTGATTACGTGCTTGCTTGAACAATTCGGTCTTAATCTTCCTAAATTATTAAGTTTAATCTCTGTGCTTGCTTGAGAATAAATTTGATAATTATATCCTCCTTTGAGTCCAGAAATTATCACAAAAATGATCACAAGAATCTTTCAAGGAAACCGCTCGAGATTTCTCTTATTTGATCTGGTTTTCTATTTATTAAAAATACTTGGAGTGTGTGTAAAATCCTGAGAATTGGCACAGTTTTAGTTTACTCCCTTAACTAAATTATCACCAAGTTTCATGATTTTTCAAGGTCATTTACTATTTTTATAAAAATCCCCAAGTTTATTGCATTCCCTGAAAATTGCTCCTTTGCCTGTTTCAGGATTTATCCCATTTGTGCTTGTTCCCATAGTTTACACTGCAAATTCTGGTTATCAGAGCTTGGTTCATAACACAATCCTACCTTGTGTTAGTCCTGAGTGAGAGAGAGGTCAATTCTTTTCCCAACTACATCAAAACTACAAAAAATAACCCAATGAGTGAGGAGAGGTTAGCAGGAATGGAAGCAAAGATGGATCAGTTAACCAACCTGGTTAATGTGACCCTGGAAGTGTGAACACTTTGTGATGGCAAACATTCCCACTCCAGAAAGAGGAAGGCCACCACCCTATAGAGGAAGGGGCAGGGGTAGAGGTATCCTTGGAGCAGGAAGAGGCCAGCCACACCATGAAGAGGAACTCAACTCGATTGGAAGAATCCATGATGGAAGAAGATAACTACTTGGCTAGAGATAAGGATGTTAAGGTAGAAATCCCTGATTTCCATGGTATTTTAAATCCACGAGGACTTGTTAGATGGCTTAGATCTGTTGAGAGAGTCTTTGAGTTTAAAAATTATGATGACAGAAAAGCTTTTAAGGTTGCTATTTTAAAACTCAAGGGCTATGCATCTCTTTGGTATGAGAACATGAAACACCAAAGGATTAGAGATGGTAAGGAACCAGTTAGGTCTTGGCTTAAGTTAAGAAAGAAGTTAAAGGAGAAATTCATAGCTAAAGACTATACTCAGGATATTTTTATTAAGCTGACTCAGTTGAGACAAGAGCAGTTAACTGTTGAGGCCTACCTTAGGAGCTTTGAACAACTAACCCTACAATGTGAGGTCACTGAAAAACCTGAGCAAAAGATTGCTAGGTTCATTGAGGGTTTAGACCCTAAGATAGCTGGCAAAGTAAGAATGCAACAAGTCTGGTCATTTGATGAGGCAGTTAACCTAGCCTTAAGAATTGAGAAGCTAGGGAAGGTGAAGCCTGCAACACCCAAATTCCCCACCAGAACAACTTTCAAACCCTATCTTTGGTGTCAAAATGACCGAGGTACCTAAACCAGCTACCCAACCAACAAGTAGACAAAGGGAAGGCACCCATGTACCCCAGAACCAACCCACCTTTATCCAGGGATAAGATCAAGTGCTTCCAATGTCAGGGCTTTGGCCATTTTAAGAAGGACTGTCCTTCTAACAGAGCTCTCACAGCTATGGAGATTGAGGAATGGGAAAGGGAAGGTCTAGTTGAGTATGAGGAAGAAGAGACACTAGTTCCAACAGGATGGAAACCGAGAGGAAGCGATCAAGGACAAGTTGTGGCTCACCCACGACACAGGGCACAATTTGGTCCTATGGAGGGTTATGCACTCTCAACCAGCTCCTCTAGAAGCGATCGAGATCCATGATATTCGGGAGTAGGTGCTTTGTCCAAGGGAGAGTGTGTAATTTGATCATTGATGGAGGTAGTTGTACCAATGTAGCTTCCACCATCATGGTTAGCAAGCTAAGCCTGCCTACTCAGGAGCACCCCAATCCATACAAACTGAGATGGTTAAGCAAAGGATCTGAAGTGAGAGTTGACAAGCAATGCATTGTTCCCTTTTCAATTGGGAAGGTGTACAAGGATGAAGTCTTTGTGTGATGTGGTCCCTATGGATGCCTGCCATCTATCGCTAGGGAGACCATGGGAGTTTGACAGGAATACCACTCACCAGGGAAAGGAAAATGTCTATGTTTTCAAGCATAATGGAAAGAGAGTCACTCTGACTCCCTTACCACCAAACCAGAGGGGTTATGGAAGTCCTAACATGCCTGAGGAGGTTAATGGAGTACTATTTCTATCCGAGGAAAGCAATGATCAAGGAGCTGAGGCAAGAACAACCTGTGTTGTTTCTCCTATCAAGGGAAACCAACACTGAATGGAACAAAGATGTACCTGCAGAGGTTCAACCCCTAATTAAGAAGTACAAGGAGGTTTTTCCAGCTGAGTTGCCTAGTGGATTACCACCCCTGAGAGGCATTGAGCATCACATAGACCTTGTACCTGGTTCTGTGCTTCCCAACAGACCAGCTTACAGGTGTGATCCCACAACAACTAAGGAGCTACAACATCAGATTGAAGAATTAATGACAAAGGGATTTGTAAGGGAATCATTGAGCCCCTGTGCAGTACCTGCCTTACTAGTGCCCAAGAAAGATGGAAGTTGGAGAATGTGTGCGATAGCGAGCTATAAACAATATCACGTCAAGTACTGATTCCCTATTCCAAGGCTAGATGACATGTTGGATGAGCTCAGTGGGGCTCGGATCTTTTCAAATATAGATCTCAGGCAAGGGTATCATCAGGTGAGAATAAGAGAAGGTGATGAATGGAAAACAGCTTTCAAAACCAAACATGGCCTGTATGAGTGGCTTGTCATGCCATTTGGGTTGTCTAATGCTCCAAGCACCTTCATGAGGCTCATGACTGAAGTTCTAAGACCCTGCCTTGGAAAGTTTCTTTGTAGTATACTTTGATGACATACTCATTTACAGCAGAAGCCCATCTGAGCATGTGTTACATTTGGAAGTGATTTTCAGAATACTCAGGGAACAGAAGTTGTATGGGAAGCTTGAGAAATGTACCTTCATGGTCAATGAGGTAGCATTTCTGGGATATATTATATCAGGAAGAGGGATTTCAGTTGATCACGAGAAGATTCAGGCTATGCAAACTTGGCCAGTCCCACAAACAATCACGGAAGTAAGGGGATTTCATGGCTTGGCATCTTTCTACGAGAAGATTCATTAAGAATTTCAGCTCGATTGTTGCACCAATTCGAGTGTATGAGAAAGGGAGACTTCCAATGGTCAAACGCTCGTGATCCTTTGAGAAGATCAAAAAGTTAATGTGTGAGACTCCCATTCTCAAGCTGCACGACTTTGAACAACTATTTGAGGTGGAGTGTGATGCCAGTGGGGTTGGAATAGGAGCTGTCCTAATCCAAGGCCAGAGACCAGTGGCCTATTTCAGTGAGAAGTTGAATGGAGCCAAGCTGAAATATTCAACTTATGACAAAGAGTTCTATGCAATCATAAGGGCTCTTACACATTGGAGTCACTACTTGAAACCTAAGCCATTTGTGTTGCATTCTGATCATGAGGCCCTGAAATACATCAATGGCCAACACAAAGGTGAGCCATAGACATGCTAAGTGGGTAGAATTCCTGCAAGCCTTTAACTTTTCAAGCAAATATAAAAGGGGAAGCGAGAATGTGGTAGGCGATGCCCTATCTAGAAGGCATTCTTTGTTGATTGTCATTAGTAACAAGGTCCTTGGGTTTGAATTCATGAAGGAGATGTATAAGGAGGACCACGACTTCTCCGAGGAGTGGATTGTTCTCACAGAAGGAGGCTCAACTCGAGTAAGAAATATGTGCTACAAGAAGGGTTTTGTTTCATGGTAATAGGTTGTGTGTACCAAGGGGATCCTACAGGGATTTACTAATCAGGGAAGTCCATTCAGGAGGGTTAGGGGGACATTTTGGTGTTCAGAAAACCCTAGATATCTTACAAGACCAATTTTATTGGCCTAGAATGATGGGTGATTTTCAAGCAGTCCTTAGAAGGTGTTCAACATGTCAGAAAGCCAAGAGTTCCTTCCAAGCAGGACCCTACACCCCTTTGCCTATCCCCGATAAACCTTGGGAAGGTGTGAGCCTTGATTTCATTGTGGCATTACCAAGGACACAGAGAGGTAAAGACTCAATCATGGTGGTTGTGGATAGGTTGATAAGATGGCTCACTTCATAGCCTGCAAGAAGGCGAGGATCTTTGCTAGTGTTCTTTGAGCTATACCTTAAGGAGATTGTGAGACTTCATGGGGTTCCTAAGACAATTGTATCGACGGGGGATACAAAATTTATGAGCTACTTTTGGAAAACCCTATGGAAGCTGCTAAAGACAAAGCTTTTGTTCAGTACCTCTCATCACCCACAAACAGATGGGCAAACTGAGGTCACTAACAAAACTTTGGGGAGAATTTTAAGGTGTCTAGTTAGCAAAACCTTGAAGGATTGGGATTTAAAGCTAGCTGCAGCTGAATTTGCATTCAACAGAGCACCATCTACTGCAACTGGTTACAGTCCTTTTGAGATAGTCTATGGGGTTAATCCACTTATGCCCTTGGACTTATATTCTGTCCCAAAGGAAGAGATCGATCCACGATGCCAAGAGAACAAGTGAACAATGCGTTGAAGTTGCATGAAAGCGTAAGAAAACAAATTGAAAGGTCCAATGAGCTGTATAAAAAACAATCCAAGAAGCCTAGGAAAAAGAAGGAATTTGAGGCAGGAGATATGGTTTGGTTGCACCTTAGGAAGGAAAGATTCCCCTCCAAAAGAAAGAACAAGCTTATGCCTAGAGCAGATGGGCCATTTGAAGTCTTGGAAAGAATTGGTCCAAATGCTTATAAAATTGACTTGCCAGGGGAATATGGGGTTCATGGCACATTCAATGTGGGTGATCTAAGTCCATTCTATGAAGATTCTGAGGGAGAGGAGGATCCAGGCTTGAGGGCAAGCCCTGTTCAACCAGGGGGGTTGCGGCGGAGAGCGATAACCAAGCCAACACCCTTTTATGACAGGCACAATTCAAGCCGGTGACACCACTCGAGGCAACCTCAACTACCAGTCCAACTTCACCAGGTCACAAGAACAGCAGCCAGGCTAGCCACCAGCAGCCACCTTGGCCAGCTGAATCCTTGTTCAACTAGTCACAAATTAATCCTAAGGAGCCAGGCCAAATTCCTAAAGCATTGCACCAAAAATCGATGAAAAGATAAGTTGCGGGGGTAAAACAGATAAAGTAAAGTTGCCATTTTGGCCAAACAAGGAAAACTCTCAACAAAGAAGAACTTGGCCTATTCAGCACTCATTTTATAGAGCCTTGAGCCATATAAGATGCCTGCACCAAAGCCATTTGACCCACAACAACTTGACCCAAAGATTTGAAAGAACTGCACAACATGTCACTATCAACCGCCGCTTTGCTCTTTTGTTCTTGTTCGATTTGCCTTAATTTCCTTTGTATCCGTTGTAAAATAAGTCCACTACTCTTGTTTGCTTCCTAAGTTTAATCCTGGCCCTTAGATGGAGTTGTCTAGGGTTTATCATGTCTTGAACATTGCACTGAAAGGCCTATATAAGGACCCTTTCTCGGTCTGTTGTACTCGGACTTTGATTAATGAAAACCTTGAGATTTCTCTCGAAAATTTGCAAATCTTTTAACTTTGCTGAGTCTTAGTTATAAGTCAGACTTAATATCTTCTTGTGCTTGCTTAGAAGGTGATTAAGGATCTGTGGTGCTACTTGGAGTAGGTCTGTGCTTGCTTGATCTATTTTAAGTGCATTGTCAGTTGAGTTTGAATTGATTCGTGCTTGCTTGAACAATTCGGTCTTAATCTTCCTAAATTATTAAGTTTAATCTCTGTGCTTGCTTGAGAATAAATTTGATAATTATATCCTCCTTTGAGTCCAGAAATTATCACAAAAACAGTCACAAGAATCTTTCAAGGAAAGCGCTGAGATTTCTCTTATTTCATCTGGTTTTCTATTTATTAAAAATACTTGGAGTGTGTGTAAAATCCTGAGAATTGGCACAGTTTTAGTTTACTCCCTTAACTAAATTATCACCAAGTTTCATGATTTTTCAAGGTCATTTACTATTTTTATAAAAATCCCCAAGTTTATTGCATTCCCTGAAAATTGCTCCTTTGCCTGTTTCAGGATTTATCCCATTTGTGCTTGTTCCCATAGTTTACACTGCAAAAGACCTATGACATACTCCAAGAGCAATTCTATTGGCTTAAGATGCTTGGGGATGTCCAAGATGTGATCAAGAGGTGTGCTCCTTGTCAACAATCAAAATCCTATTTCCAAACAGCCCCTACACTCCTTTCAGGTTCCAAATCAGCCATGGGAAGACATAAGCATGGATTTCATTGTTGCTTTACCAAGAACTCAAAGAGGGAAGGATTCAATCATGGTGGTTGTGGATAGATTTAGCAAAATGGCTCATTTCATTGCTTGCAAGAAAACCGAAGATGCAACTAGTGTGGCCGAGCTCTATTTCAAAGAAGTGGTCAAGCTACATGGTATTCCTAAGTCCATTGTCTCGGATAGGGATTCCAAGTTCATGAGTCATTTTTGGAGAACCTTATGGAAGCTACTCAAAACAAGGCTCTTGTTTAGCACCTCCCATCACCCTCAAACTGATGGGCAAACGGAAGTTACCAACAAGACCTTGGGGAGGATCCTTAGGTGCACGGTTGCAAGATCATTGAAAGATTGGGACCTCAAACTAGCTCAAGCCGAGTTTGCCTTCAACCGAGCCCCTTCCACAACCACGGGCAAGTCTCCATTTGAGGTGGTATATGGCGTGAATCCTATGATGCCTACTGATTTGGCACCCATCAAAAGAAATACCATTGATTATGATGCTAAGAAAAGGGTTGAACAAATGCTCCATGTCCATGAACAAGTCAAGAAGCAAATTGAGAAGGCTAATGAGGCTCACAAGGCCAAATCCAAGGGTGTTAAGGGAACCAAAAGCTTTGAACCCGGAGATCTTGTTTGGATACACTTGAGGAAAGAAAGATTTCCAGAAAAAAGGAAGAATAAGCTCATGCCTAGAGCTGATGGTCCATTCGAAGTACTTGAGAAGTTCGGGTCCAATGCATACAAGATAAACCTTCCCGGAGAATATGGAGTCCATGGAACTTTCAATGTTGGGGATTTAAGTCCTTATTATGAAGAGATTGAGGAGGATAAGCTCGAGGATTTGAGGGCAAATCCTTTTCAAGAAGGGGAGATTGAAACAAATCAAACCGAGAAAGGCCACATTTCACCCGGTTTTGGACCTTGCACAAGATTGAGGTCTAACATGAATTCCGTCTAAGAAGTCGTGCCTTTTTCCAGCATGGGATTAATCTTTGGTGAGTTTGGGACGTTTTTGTGTAGGAACTTATATCCCAAAGCCGTTCCTATCATAGAGTTTGCCAAGCTTTAAAAACCGTGCGCAATCAGGACCATGGCTGGAACATGCTTAGTTTTTTGTGCATTATGTCGCTATCAACCTTCCTCTTTTGTTCCAACAAAGCTCAAGGGACTTTATGGCTGCAGCAAGAGCACACACTGCCCAAGCAAGCAAGCTGTCACCATCACCAGAATGGCCTGTTCTATTTCAACTGCACTTCTTTGTTGTTTCTTATTCGAATTTGTAAGATAATTCAAAGTAGCTTGTTTGTTTCCTAAGAAGAATCCTGGCCTTAGATGCTTACTTTAGATTAAGGGCCAAGATCAAGTTAAAGGTCCTTTATAAGGAGCCTCTCATCCAATGTAATGATCAGACTTTGATTAAATGAAAAAAACCAGAGAATGATTTCTCCAAATTGAAATCTTCTTAACTTGTGCATTACATTAGTTGAAAGTCAGGCTTAATAACATTCTGTGCTTGCTTGAATGTTGATTAATCACCGTGGCAAGTTTTGAGTAATCCTGTGCATTGATTGTGGGTTATTTTGATCTTGTTGTCCCAAATTAAATTAGATCTCTCTGTGCTTCTTTGTGAGGATTTAATCTAATTTGCCCCCAAATTACTAGTCTAATTTCTGTGCTTGCTTTGTGGGAATTAAATTAGCAATTATATCCTTTATTTATTTGCAATTCAAACCAAACAATCAATCACAAAAACATTTCTTTTATCCTTGTTAAAGCTGTCTCAAGTTCATTTGGTGATTGTCTTAAGTAATCTATTTATCATAGCTTGAGTCCTTGTTTAATCTTGAAACTTTTATCAGTATCACATTAAGTCTCAATCTTAATTGTGACCAAGTTTCAGAATTTGTGAGGTTTATTTGCTATTTTATCCACAAATTGGAAGTTCATTGCATTCATCGAATTTCGAATGTGTCCCATTTCTGCACGCAAACTTGTTAAACTCGATTTATTGTGAACCCCTGGTGTTTACATATCATCACGGTTTGAACCTTGTGGGGGACTGTTTTGGAGGACAATTTTGTGGTGATAAGCTCATTCATTTCGGTTTTGGGTCGGGGTTTATGAGGGACTATTTTGGACGACCATTTTGTGGTGGTAGACATGTTTTGGGTGTAGTTTCTAAGCACAAACTTTCTCATAAGCTTCTCCTTCAACTTAGACCAAGACTTAATAGGTTCCTTACCATATCTTCTCCTTTGAAATTTTAAGTTCTCATAACAAAGAAAAGCATGGCCTTTGAGTTTCAAGATTGCAACTTTGAAAGATTTGCTATCCGAATAATCTTTAAACTCAAAGATTCTTCCCATGGTCTCAAACCAATCTAACCAATCATCGGGGTTTGAGCTACCATAAAAATCAGAAATTATTACCTTTAAATCCATGGTGTGCTCTTGTTGGAAAGCTTTGGCCATAGAATCCTTCGAATCCGAGTTGGGCTCACCTTCATTGACACCTTGAGCAACATCGTGTTCTCTTCTTCTCCCTATGAACCCACGGCATCTACCTCTGCCCGGTGGTGGTTGTGGTGGTGGTCTTACTCCTCCTCTTGGTAGTGTAGGGACGTTTGCCATCAATGTGGTCATGGATTGCAAGATCAAATCGACATTTGTTGTTAGCCGATTAAACTTTTGTTCAAGACCACTCAATCTCTCTTCACTCATTTCACTCATGGCTTTTTTTGTGTTTTTGAATGTGGTTGAGGTTTATATTGAACTCACAAGAAAAGCTTCTTCCCAAGACTAACACAACAATGAAATTATGTTAAACCTTTGCTCTGATACCAATTTGAAGTGAAACTCTCAAGACTCGATTTTTGACTGAATATGACTCGATTTGGACAGTGAATGGGACTATTTAATTGTGATAAAAGGGACGAAAAACAGAACAGAAACTCTGAGGACTGCAATCGAAAAGTCGACGTAAGTATGCGGCACCACGGAAATCTGAACTCTACAATCGAATAGAGTAAAAGGCGTGATTAGGATATGACTTAATCCAAGCACTAAGCCACTAGATTAAGCCTAAGGGAAATTTCAAGCACTAAGCAAAGAAATTACCCAAACCTCAAGCACTAAGCAAAGAGGACTATTCAAGCACTCAGCAAAGAATAGGTTTTGATGAAGAAAACACTTGGTTTCTTACTCATTCTTTAATTCACTCAATCTGATTTTTACATGAGGAAAAGCCTTGGTTTTATAGGCCAAGCCAAGCAATCCTAACCATCCAACTAATCCTAGCATCTAACGGTCCAAAATACCCTATAAAACCGGTACAAAAGTGGCCCTAAAGCATTACACAAGTTCTTACACAAGCTTAAAATCAAAAGCTAAAAACAAGAAAAGTAAACTAATAAGGACAATGATTATTTGGACTCCTTGGAAGCTTCAAATGGTCCTCATACCAGCCAAAAAAGAGCCTTGGAGTAGCCATCATAGAGTCAAACAAAGGCCCTTACACAAGTCTTACACAAATGTAAGAGTGAAAGCGACATTTGAACCTTCCTTGAAAGCGACATTTGATCTTCATTTGAAAATGATAAAACAGCCCTCTTAGACTCTCTTGGACGACCAACCAACCCTTATTTAGCCTAGGATTATCGTGATTTATTTAACTAGAAAGAATAGGACCATTTGGAAGTGAACTAAGGTCGATTGTTGAAAACCGATAAACTTGTTACTCGGTTTTGTCTTGTGACTTTATCTTAGTTCGGATCCTTATTTAAATAAAAGTCCCTAACCAAAAAGTCTCCAAATTCATTAAATAATTGAGACATGACAAAAATTACCGTGCCTTCTTAGACGGATTTTGGAGTTTGGACCTCGTTTTGCGTGAAGGATTAAAATCGGGTGGAAGCATGGTTTAGGCTTGGCTCCTTTTGCTTCAAACTCTCACTCTTGAAAAGGACTTGTCCTCAAGTCCTCGACATCACCATCCTTGACCTTCTCATAGTATTGACTTAAGTCCTCAACATTAAAGATGACACGGATGCCCAAAAGAATCAACCCAATTGAACTAGGACTCGGGTTTTTGGACAAAGACTCGAAACTGGACAGTGCAACGGACTGTCTGTTTGTGAAACAAGGACTGAGATTTTGGACGGACAAGGGAGAATTAGACGGACGAGAGGACTGTTCAATTCTTGCAGAGAACCCTAAAAGAAAAACAATTTCGGTGAGCTTGAAAGGACCTCTTCCACTTGCCATGGACCATTCTTCTCCTTGCTTGACAACCCTTCCTTTGCTGAAATTTATCCACACGGGATCTCCGGGATCAAATACTTTGGTTTGCATAGGACTCTTGGACCTTTCCTCCCAAGTCCCATTGTCCTCCTTGGTTTGAACATGGATTGAGAACCTTTCATTTACTTGCTCTTTACCAACATGACATCCTTTGCTAGAGCAAACAATTAGCATGATTTCTTGCATTAGGACAGCCATCTTGTCAATGCTACTAGCTTCACTTTCAATCTCAAACGAATTAGTGAAATTTGGAATAGAGAAAGTAGGATAATCACATTGCAAACCATTGAAAGTTCCCTCGGTTTGATCATTGGTGAACGACTTCCCTTTAACTCGTCCCTTGGAATCATTCCACTTGAGCTTGCTTTGTTTAAGTGGGCATTCTCCTACATTGCCATCGGAGTTGTATATATCACGGCTGCCCAAATGAGGTTTAGGGACCTCGGTCATCAACTCCATGGTGGTACTTGGTGAAACATCTTCATAGAGTTTGATCAATCTTTGAACTTTGGTAGGGAGTGGTGCCTCTTGCTCTTCGGACATACCTTTGGTAGGGAAAACATGGACACTCTCCATACCACTCACCTCTTGATTTAGCCTCTCAATGTGATTAGTAGATGCTTTCCAAGTAACCAAGCCACGACCCATGCCCGTTTCCGCCAAATCATCACCCATTTCCTCATGACCCATTTCTTCCACATCCTTATTAAACACAAGGATCTCATCATCACCCCAATGCACTAACTCAAATGTGTTAAGAGCTTTCTTTGTTGGGCATTCTTTAACAAAGTGACCAAAGCCTTGACATTGACAACATTTTTTTAGGGTGGTGACCTTTTTTTGTGAGGTTTCGGTTGCCTTACCCTTGTCAAGAGTTGTAATTTCGTTTAGAGGGATTGGTTTAACAACCTTGGTCACGTGATGTGGGAACATGGCCTAGGAGTCTAACACTTTTTATGCCCAAGAATATCCATGAGCTTATGGCAAAGGACAACAAGCTTTGGTGCCCTTATTTTGATCAAGAAATGGACTTAAGAAACCTGAAATGCTCCAACAGTCTCAGAATTTCAGTTCTGAATTCAACTCCTCATATCTAGAGTTCTACTTGCATAAAATTTTTGTTCCTTACATGTATGAAATCTTGGAAGAGTCTACTTTCCAATGGAGTTGGAATCCACAGGTTTCAATGTGTATATTGTTCACAATAAGCCTTCAAAGACTGTCACGATTTAATGCAATGCTGTTTCTGAAAGTGGCCTGTCTGTGTTCAAACTTGAATAACTCAAAACCTACTAGTTAATTTTGGGTAATTCTTTTTGGCAATGAAAGATAACATCATTAGCTTTCATTTTTGGTATGTTGGGTATTTTTATCCTCCCTGAGCTAAGAGTTATGTATTTTCAAAGTTACAGCAGCTGTGTAGGAAGAATGCTGTCATTTCAGAAATGACCTGTCAGTGTTTAAAATTCAATATCTGAAGATTTACTCGATGACTTGGGTTGATTCTTTTTGGAGGTGAAATATGACTTCTGTATCTTTCAATTAAGCTATCATGGGTATTTTTATCCAACCTGAGTTGGGAGATATGATTTTTCAAACACATTGCTGACGCATAGGAAAGATGCTGAACTCTCGTTCTGACCTGAACTTACTTAAGGTCTTATAACTCAAGTTCTAGGACATTGCTTTGCGTAATTCCAATTGCATAAGGAAGCTAAGTCATCTACGGTTCTTTTGGTACATGGGAGGCAGCCTATTTCTTCTCGAGTAGGAAGTTACAGCATCTGCAACAACCACTAGTTTCCTGCATGCTGCAACAATGGCCTGTTTTGGCATCTGTCCCTGGCAAGATTATTTCAGTCCTTCTAAGGTGCCTCAAAATTATTCGTCCAAGTTGTCAAGAGCCCTTAGCATCATTCTCATATTATGGGACAAGTGATGGCACATTTCCAAGGTGACAAAGACCAGAAATCACAGCTCAACAAACCAGAAAAGAGAGAAAAGCATTTTTTCCTTTTATGGCAAGACAAGGAGCCTGATTTGCTAAAGTACTTTAGAAATGTTGTGCCCTTACACAGATAGAACCTTGACATTTGAGGTCCCAACTAAAGGAAGAGGCCAAAGACAATTAAAACCTTTTTGTCCTCAACTCCAAGCCAAGAGCACACACTGCCCAAGCAAGCAAGCTGTCACCATCACCAGAATGGCCTGTTCTATTTCAACTGCACTTCTTTGTTGTTTCTTATTCGAATTTGTAAGATAATTCAAAGTAGCTTGTTTGTTTCCTAAGAAGAATCCTGGCCTTAGATGCTTACTTTAGATTAAGGGCCAAGATCAAGTTAAAGGTCCTTTATAAGGAGCCTCTCATCCAATGTAATGATCAGACTTTGATTAAATGAAAAAAACCAGAGAATGATTTCTCCAAATTGAAATCTTCTTAACTTGTGCATTACATTAGTTGAAAGTCAGGCTTAATAACATTACGTGCTTGCTTGAATGTTGATTAATCACCCGTGGCAAGTTTTGAGTAATCCTGTGCATTGACTGTGGGTTATTTTGATCTTGTTGTCCCAAATTAAATTAGATCTCTCTGTGCTTCTTTGTGAGGATTTAATCTAATTTGCCCCCAAATTACTAGTCTAATTTCTGTGCTTGCTTTGTGGGAATTAAATTAGCAATTATATCCTTTATTTATTTGCAATTCAAACCAAACAATCAATCACAAAAACATTTCTTTTATCCTTGTTCTGAAACTGTCTCAAGTTCATTTGGTGACTGTCTTAAGTAATCTATTTATCATAGCTTGAGTCCTTGTTTAATCTTGAAACTTTTATCAGTATCACATTAAGTCTCAATCTTAATTGTGACCAAGTTTCAGAATTTGTGAGGTTTATTTGCTATTTTATCCACAAATTGGAAGTTCATTGCATTCATCAGAATTTCTGAATGTGTCCCATTTCTGCTGCAAACTTGTTAAACTCTGATTTATTGTGAACCCCTGGTGTTTACATATCATCACGGTTTGAACCTTGTGGGGGACTGTTTTGGAGGACAATTTTGTGGTGATAAGCTCATTCATTTCGGTTTTGGGTCGGGGTTTATGAGGGACTATTTTGGACGACCATTTTGTGGTGGTAGACATGTTTTGGGTGTAGTTTCTAAGCACAAACTTTCTCATAAGCTTCTCCTTCAACTTAGACCAAGACTTAATAGGTTCCTTACCATATCTTCTCCTTTGAAATTTTAAGTTCTCATAACAAAGAAAAGCATGGCCTTTGAGTTTCAAGATTGCAACTTTGAAAGATTTGCTATCCGAATAATCTTTAAACTCAAAGATTCTTCCCATGGTCTCAAACCAATCTAACCAATCATCGGGGTTTGAGCTACCATAAAAATCAGAAATTATTACCTTTAAATCCATGGTGTGCTCTTGTTGGAAAGCTTTGGCCATAGAATCCTTCGAATCCGAGTTGGGCTCACCTTCATTGACACCTTGAGCAACATCGTGTTCTCTTCTTCTCCCTATGAACCCACGGCATCTACCTCTGCCCGGTGGTGGTTGTGGTGGTGGTCTTACTCCTCCTCTTGGTAGTGTAGGGACGTTTGCCATCAATGTGGTCATGGATTGCAAGATCAAATCGACATTTGTTGTTAGCCGATTAAACTTTTGTTCAAGACCACTCAATCTCTCTTCACTCATTTCACTCATGGCTTTTTTTGTGTTTTTGAATGTGGTTGAGGTTTATATTGAACTCACAAGAAAAGCTTCTTCCCAAGACTAACACAACAATGAAATTATGTTAAACCTTTGCTCTGATACCAATTTGAAGTGAAACTCTCAAGACTCGATTTTTGACTGAATATGACTCGATTTGGACAGTGAATGGGACTGTTTAATTGTGATAAAAGGGACGAAAAACAGAACGAAACTCGAGGACGCAATCGAAAAGTCGACGAACTGTATCGGCACCACGGAAATCCTGAACTCTACAATCGAATAGAGTAAAAGGCGTGATTAGGATATGACTTAATCCAAGCACTAAGCCACTAGATTAAGCCTAAGGGAAATTTCAAGCACTAAGCAAAGAAATTACCCAAACCTCAAGCACTGATAAACAGATGAAAACATATAC
The DNA here is from genome assembly GCF_048544455.1 of Silene latifolia. NCBI lineage: Eukaryota > Viridiplantae > Streptophyta > Magnoliopsida > Caryophyllales > Caryophyllaceae > Silene > Silene latifolia. Next base: position 50,896,326 of record NC_133531.1, read on the forward strand.
AAAAGTCGAATTCCAGAGATTTGATATGAACGAATCGAATCTCCAAAACCGGGGTTTAATTTGATGACGAAAACCCGCAAATATTGATTATAAGGGATTTAAGTCGGTGTAAAAGCGATAAATTATTATGAATATGTGTTATGATTATTATATGAACGAAAGAAAGAAAAACAAGAAATTGAGACAAAAGGGACGGATTAACAGAGGACGGAGGAAGTAGAAGAAAAGCGAGGCTGGCGGCCTACGGAAGAGGCGCAACGATTCTTTGCGTTTCTTCTCAACGTCGCCTATAATTAATTCGAAAAAACAATTTGATAAAAGGGTTTTTAGAAATCGTTCTTAAGCATATTTTTGACGCAAACCTTACATTAATTGGTACAATAATAAAATACAATAGTAAAAGATGGGATATACACCCTCTGACTTACATGTTTGATGAAACGAGATTAACTAAGTTAACGTTTAGTGATTACTCGACTCGAATGTATGATGAAAGTGCCCTCGTGAGAGGATTTAAATTAAGTTAATTGATTAATTGAGTGAAGTTGGTCAAATGGGTCGGTCATGCAACGTGACTGGTACTCAGAAGGATCCGAGCTTACGTGGTCGATTGATCAAGCACGTAGACGTCAATAAGCTTAGAGCACGGTCTTAGAATGCAAAGGGAGAAGAGAAGGGCGGACACTTGCGTGAGAAATATGTGAAGCCGAAGGCTTCTATTTATACTAATCACACGGAGGAATTATGGAATGACTAAAACTTTTGAAACAAATCTCAAAAAGATCTGAAAATATTTGAAAAGAGCTGGGGAAGAGGCGCAGCAGCCACTGCGACCCTTGGAAGAGGCGCAGCAGGTGCTGCATCCTTTCCCCAGAGGTTTCCTCCTGCGGAAGAAAGATTTCCACGTTTCTTTTATGGAATTGCGGTATACCTCAACTTCCTTATTCTTTATCATAAGATTTCGGGATATATTTTGCCAAAAGATGTAAAAATAAATTATGGAATAGAAATATTCGGAATATTCCAGAACATTCTAACTAGGCATTTTAAACGGTTTATTAGAAAATGAAGCGGTTTTTAACCCGGACTCCAAATGAACTCTAATTACTGTCAAAACGGCCGTAATAGCGCGTAGATGACGACCAAGTGGTAGACACAAATATTTGAGCTATCACTTGACGATAAACTTACGAACTGTCATAAATCATTCCGTGTACCAAACATGCGGCCCAATCATCACCGGGTGGTTTGTGGGAGGTGCAGAAATGAGGTATCTACACTTTGATTTTTGCACCAAGCCATTCTGTCAAAAGGGGTGAGTGTGCATCTTTTGGGTCATGATGAACTGTGGCTATACGAAGGGAATAGTGCGATAGGAATTGTCCACCCCCTTGTCAGGGTTATCTAAAATCTCAGGGCCACTCGAGGAGTAGTGAACTGAAAATGCGTGGCCACGCTCGGAAGGAATCTACGGTAGATAATTCTGGTCAGACAGTTACTCTCCAGATCGAGGAAACCACTCAAGATATGATCAAATGTAAGTACGACCTGCAAGACACCTTGCATTGAGTGGGAGATTGTAATAGGGCAAGAGAATTGTTGACGCACACTTGTCTCGGACAAGTGGGAGATTGTTGGAGTATTTGTCCTCAACAATAGTGCGATCACATGATTTAAAATCATAATTAAATCTCATAATAAGAATACATAAGGGATGATTCATTATATAGTCAATTGATCAATATTAATCGGTAATGATTGGTTAACTAGAGTTTGACATTACTGTCGTTTGACGGTGATGATCAGTTGATCCCTTTAGGTCACACCTATAGGATGATACCCACATAGATAATTAATTAATTGTATTTGATACAGATTAATTAATCCCTTATTTATGTGAGTTGAATTTTATATCTTATTGTTAATTTACTAAATTAGTAGAGGTTTTATAAATGTTTTGAGGTAGAGGTAATTAGTTATTTATATTTAGAAAAGGTTGTAAATTTCACTAACTAGCAATTATAGGACCCATTATATATTGATATAATGGTAGTATACTACTTAAGTGTTGGGTGTATATTATTAGATTAATTATAATATATAATTATTAAATGATTATATTAATAATTAATTATATAAGATAATTGATCACATGACTTATAAGCATTTGTGGGACAAATGTCAAAAATCAAAATAAGACCCATATGAGCCATGTTGGACGGTACAAGCATCATCATAAGGATGTTGTTTTGTTTGCCATTTGTCCACTTATTTTTGAAGATTCCTACCCATTACTACACTCCAAGTTATGACATTGTCATTACTTGTTGTCATAAACATAATGATATAATTTTTGGACTTAATAATGGTCCACCTACACTCATGTGTGCCGTGAGATTTGAAGTGAGTGAGTAACATTGTTTTGTTCATTCTTCTTTCTAATTTTCACACGCAAATACCTCTTCATCAACTCACATAAATACTAATATGCATCATAATATTACTAAGGTAGTAATAAAATAATATTAGTATAACTAAGGGAATAATTACTAGTTAATATCTAGTTAATATTACTAGTGATATTTGGGTGTAATCTTGGGTGCAATCAAGAGGAGTGTTCCTATACTTGGAACTTTGGGTTATGGAGGATCATCCAAAATATGTTCTAGCTCAAGATCAAGTGTAGGAAGGAGTCCTACACTTGTGCCCAAATTTTGGTCAACATGCATGTAAGTAGAAATCGATTTTTCTCCTTATTTGTTCATTTTATCATGCATGCAACTACATCCAAGAGATACATTAATGAGTAATTTACTTTAATGAATTAGATGAGTCTAATAAGGGGTATATGAACCCAATAATTTGGACTCTTGTCAGCATGTGAGGAAGGATCTTGACCCTTGGATGTAGTTTCCTTTCAAGTTTGTAACCTAAAAGGGCCTATATAAGGACCTTGACTCAGACTGTTGTAACACACGGTGATTTATGAATGAAACACGAGAATTCTCTCAAAATTTAAACCTCTTAATCTTGTGCTTAGTCTGTAGATTAGAGTCGGACTTAATAATAACCTCGTGCTTAGGTTTGTGGTTGTTGATTAAGTACCTGTTAGTAGAGTTTAAACATTCGTGTGCTGAGTCTGTGGCTTGTTTAGCTTTGTTGTTTGCTTCAGTCGAGATTTTCCTGTGTAAATCTGTGGAATTTCTCATCTTAAGTCCCTCCAAATTATTAACTTATCTCCCTGTGAGTATTCTGTGGGTTATCAGTTGATAATTATATCCAAAGGTCCTTTCTTTCAATCACCATCTCAGAGTTAGATCCTATACTAAGGTTAATTACTGCAAAGTTTCAAGATTTTAGAAGGTCATTTGATAATTTTACCAAATAGCACAAGTTTATTTCATTCTTGAGAAATTGTCTGGATTCTTTGAGTTGTTTTTCGCAATTGTCTAATCCCTTGCACATTACACTGCAATAAACATGGACAAATGCTTCACACAATAGTCATAATGACTAATAAACAAGGACAATTGTTTCACACAACAAGTCACAAAGACTAATAAACATGGACAAATGTTTCACACAACGAGTCACAATGACTAATAAACATTGACAAATATTTCACACAACCAGTCACAATGACTAATAAACAAGGAAAATTAGTTCACACAATGAGTCACAATGACAAGGACAAAAGGTTGACACAACGAGTCACAAAGACTAATAAACATGGACAAATGCTTCACACAACGAGTCACAATGACTAATAAACAAGGACAAATGGTTCAAACAACGAATCACAATGACAAGGATATATTATTCACACAATGAGTCACAATGACTAATAAACATGGACAAATGCTTCACACAAAAAGTCACAATGACTAATGAACAAGGACAATTGCTTCACACAACGAGTAACAATGACTAATAAACAAGGACAAATGGTTCACACAACGAGTCACAATGACTAATGAACAAGGACAATTGGTTGACCTAAGGAGTCACAATGACAAGGATACATGGACAAATGCTTCACACAACGAGTCACAATGACTAATAAACATGGATAAATGCTTCACACAACGAGTCACAATGACAAATGAACAAGGACAATTGGCTCACACAACGAGTCACAATGACTAATAAACATGGATAAATGTTTCACCCAACGAGTCACAATAACTAATGAACAAGGAAAATTAGTTTACACAATGAGTCACAATGACAAGGACAAAAGGTTCATAGAACAAGTCACAATGACTAATAAACATGGACAAATGCTTCACACAACTAGTCACAATGACTAATAAACAAGGACAAATTGTTCACACAACGAGTCACAATGACAAAGATAAATTATTCACACAACGAGTCACAATGAATAATAAACATTGACACATGCTTCACACAACGAGTCACAATGACTAATGAACAAGAACAATTGGTTCACACAACGAGTCACAATAACAAGGAGAAATTATTAACATAATGAGTCACAATGATTAATTAACATGTTCAAATGCTTCACACAACGAGTCATAATGACTAATGAACAAGGACAATTGGTTCACACAACGAGTCACAATGACTAATAAACATGGACAAATGCTTCATACAACGAGTCACAATGACTAATAAACATGGACAAATGCTTCACACATGATCCACAATGACTAATGAACAAGGACAATTGGTTCACACAACGAGTCACAAAGACTAATAAACATGGACAAATGTTTCACACAACGAATCACAATGACTAATAAACATGGACAAATATTTCACACAACAAGTCACAATGACTAATGAACAAGGAAAATTAGTTCACACAATGAGTCACAATGACAAGGACAAATGGTTCACACAACGAGTCACAATGACTAATAAACAAGAACAAATGCTTCACACAACGAGTCACAATGACTAATAAACAAGGATAAATGGTTCACACAACGAATCACAATGACAAGGATAAATTATTCACACACCGAGTCACAATGACTAATAAACATGGACAAATGCTTCACATAACGAGTCACAATGACTAATGAACAAGGAAAATTAGTTCACACAATGAGTCACAATGACAAGGACAAATGGTTCGAGCGAGTCACAATGACTAATAAACAAGAACAAATGCTTCACACAACGAGTCACAATGACTAATAAACAAGGATAAATGGTTCACACAACGAATCACAATGACAAGGATAAATTATTAACACAACGAGTCACAATGACTAATAAACATGGACAGATGCTTCACACAACGAGTAACAATGACTAATAAACAAGGACAAATGGTTCACAAAAGGAGTCACAATGACTAATAAACATGGACAAATATTTCACACAACGAGTCACAATGACTAATGAACAAGGAAAATTAGTTCACACAATGAGTCACAATGACAAGGACAAAAGGTCCATACAACGAGTCACAATGACTAATAAACATGGAAAAATGCTTCACACAACGAGTCACAATGACTAATAAACAAGGACAAATGGTTCACACAACGAGTCAGAATGACAAGGATAAATTATTCACACAACAAGTCACAATGACTAATAAACATGGACAAATACTTCACACAACGAGTCACAATGACTAATAAATAAGGACAAATGGTTCACACAATGAGTCACAATGACAAGGATAAATTATTCACACAACGAGTCACAATGAAACATGGACAAATGCTTCACACAACAAGTCACAATGACTAATAAACAAGGGCAATTGGTTCACACAATGACTAATAAACAAGGGCAAATGGTTCACACAACGAGTCACAATGACTAATGAACAAGGACAATTGGTTGACACAATGAGTCACAATGACAAGGATAAATTATTCACACAAGGAGTCACAATGACTAATATACATGGATAAATGCTTCACATAACGAGTCACAATGACTAATAAACATGGACAAATGTTTCACACAACGAATCACAATGACAAGGATATATTATTTACACAACGAGTCACAATGACTAATAAACATGGACAAATGCTTCACACAACAAGTCACAATGACTAATGAACAAGGACAATTGGTTCACAAAACGAGTAACAATGACTAATAAACAAGGACAAATGGTTCACACAACGAGTCACAATGACTAATGAACAAGGACAATTGGTTGACCCAAGGAGTCACAATGACAAGGATACATGGACAAATGCTTCACACAACGAGTCACAATGACTAATAAACATGGATAAATGCTTCACACAACGAGTCACAATGACAAATGAACAAGGACAAATGGCTCACACAACGAGTCACAATGACAAGAATAAATTATTCACACAAGGAGTCACAATGACTAATATACATGGACAAATGTTTCACACAACGAGTCACAATGACTAATAAACATAGACAAATGCTTCACACAACGAATCACAATGACAAGGATATATTATTTACACAACGAGTTACAATGACTAATAAACATGGACAAATGCTTCACACAACAAGTCACAATGACTAATGAACAAGGACAATTGGTTCATAAAACGAGTAACAATGACTAATAAACAAGGACAAATGGTTCACACAACGAGTCACAATGACTAATGAACAAGGACAATTGGTTGACCCAAGGAGTCACAATGACAAGGATACATGGACAAATGCTTCACACAACGAGTCACAATGACTAATAAACATGGATAAATGCTTCACACAACGAGTCACAATGACAAATAAACAAGGACAATTGGCTCACACAACGAGTCACAATGACTAATAAACATGGACAAATGTTTCACCCAACGAGTCACAATATATAATGAACAAGGAAAATTAGTTTACACAATGAGTCACAATGACAAGGAGAAAAGGTTCATAGAACAAGTCACAATGACTAATAAACATGGACAAATGCTTCACACAACTAGTCACAATGACTAATAAACAAGGACAAATTGTTCACATAACGAGTCACAATGACAAGGATAAATTATTCACACAACGAGTCACAATGAATAATAAACATTGACACATGCTTCACACAACGAGTCACAATGACTAATGAACAAGAACAATTGGTTCACACAACGAGTCACAATGACTAATAAACATGGACAAATGCTTCATACAACGAGTCACAATGACTAATAAACATGGACAAATGCTTCACACAACAGTCACAATGACTAATGAACAAGGACAATTGGTTCACACAACGAGTCACAAAGACTAATAAACATGGACAAATGTTTCACACAACGAATCACAATGACTAATAAACATGGACAAATATTTCACACAACAAGTCACAATGACTAATGAACAAGGAAAATTAGTTCACACAATGAGTCACAATGACAAGGACAAATGGTTCACACAACGAGTCACAATGACTAATAAACAAGAACAAATGCTTCACACAACGAGTCACAATGACTAATAAACAAGGATAAATGGTTCACACAACGAATCACAATGACAAGGATAAATTATTCACACACCGAGTCACAATGACTAATAAACATGGACAAATGCTTCACATAACGAGTCACAATGACTAATGAACAAGGAAAATTAGTTCACACAATGAGTCACAATGACAAGGACAAATGGTTCACACAACGAGTCACAATGACTAATAAACAAGAACAAATGCTTCACACAACGAGTCACAATGACTAATAAACAAGGATAAATGGTTCACACAACGAATCACAATGACAAGGATAAATTATTAACACAACGAGTCACAATGACTAATAAACATGGACAGATGCTTCACACAACGAGTAACAATGACTAATAAACAAGGACAAATGGTTCACAAAAGGAGTCACAATGACTAATAAACATGGACAAATATTTCACACAACGAGTCACAATGACTAATGAACAAGGAAAATTAGTTCACACAATGAGTCACAATGACAAGGACAAAAGGTCCATACAACGAGTCACAATGACTAATAAACATGGAAAAATGCTTCACACAACGAGTCACAATGACTAATAAACAAGGACAAATGGTTCACACAACGAGTCAGAATGACAAGGATAAATTATTCACACAACAAGTCACAATGACTAATAAACATGGACAAATACTTCACACAACGAGTCACAATGACTAATAAATAAGGACAAATGGTTCACACAATGAGTCACAATGACAAGGATAAATTATTCACACAACGAGTCACAATGAAACATGGACAAATGCTTCACACAACAAGTCACAATGACTAATAAACAAGGGCAATTGGTTCACACAATGACTAATAAACAAGGGCAAATGGTTCACACAACGAGTCACAATGACTAATGAACAAGGACAATTGGTTGACACAATGAGTCACAATGACAAGGATAAATTATTCACACAAGGAGTCACAATGACTAATATACATGGATAAATGCTTCACATAACGAGTCACAATGACTAATAAACATGGACAAATGTTTCACACAACGAATCACAATGACAAGGATATATTATTTACACAACGAGTCACAATGACTAATAAACATGGACAAATGCTTCACACAACAAGTCACAATGACTAATGAACAAGGACAATTGGTTCACAAAACGAGTAACAATGACTAATAAACAAGGACAAATGGTTCACACAACGAGTCACAATGACTAATGAACAAGGACAATTGGTTGACCCAAGGAGTCACAATGACAAGGATACATGGACAAATGCTTCACACAACGAGTCACAATGACTAATAAACATGGATAAATGCTTCACACAACGAGTCACAATGACAAATGAACAAGGACAAATGGCTCACACAACGAGTCACAATGACAAGAATAAATTATTCACACAAGGAGTCACAATGACTAATATACATGGACAAATGTTTCACACAACGAGTCACAATGACTAATAAACATAGACAAATGCTTCACACAACGAATCACAATGACAAGGATATATTATTTACACAACGAGTTACAATGACTAATAAACATGGACAAATGCTTCACACAACAAGTCACAATGACTAATGAACAAGGACAATTGGTTCATAAAACGAGTAACAATGACTAATAAACAAGGACAAATGGTTCACACAACGAGTCACAATGACTAATGAACAAGGACAATTGGTTGACCCAAGGAGTCACAATGACAAGGATACATGGACAAATGCTTCACACAACGAGTCACAATGACTAATAAACATGGATAAATGCTTCACACAACGAGTCACAATGACAAATAAACAAGGACAATTGGCTCACACAACGAGTCACAATGACTAATAAACATGGACAAATGTTTCACCCAACGAGTCACAATATATAATGAACAAGGAAAATTAGTTTACACAATGAGTCACAATGACAAGGAGAAAAGGTTCATAGAACAAGTCACAATGACTAATAAACATGGACAAATGCTTCACACAACTAGTCACAATGACTAATAAACAAGGACAAATTGTTCACACAACGAGTCACAATGACAAGGATAAATTATTCACACAACGAGTCACAATGAATAATAAACATTGACACATGCTTCACACAACGAGTCACAATGACTAATGAACAAGAACAATTGGTTCACACAACGAGTCACAATGACTAATAAACATGGACAAATGCTTCATACAACGAGTCACAGACTAATAAACATGGACAAATGCTTCACACAATGATCACAATGACTAATGAACATGGACAATTGGTTCACACAACGAGTCACAAAGACTAATAAACATGGACAAATGTTTCACACAACGAATCACAATGACTAATAAACATGGACAAATATTTCACACAACAAGTCACAATGACTAATGAACAAGGAAAATTAGTTCACACAATGAGTCACAATGATAAGGACAAATGGTTCACACAACGAGTCACAATGACTAATAAACAAGAACAAATGCTTCACACAACGAGTCACAATGACTAATAAACAAGGATAAATGGTTCACACAACGAATCACAATGACAAGGATAAATTATTCACACACCGAGTCACAATGACTAATAAACATGGACAAATGCTTCACATAACGAGTCACAATGACTAATGAACAAGGAAAATTAGTTCACACAATGAGTCACAATGACAAGGACAAATGGTTCACACAACGAGTCACAATGACTAATAAACAAGAACAAATGCTTCACACAACGAGTCACAATGACTAATAAACAAGGATAAATGGTTCACACAACGAATCACAATGACAAGGATAAATTATTAACACAACGAGTCACAATGACTAATAAACATGGACAGATGCTTCACACAACGAGTAACAATGACTAATAAACAAGGACAAATGGTTCACACAAGGAGTCACAATGACTAATAAACATGGACAAATATTTCACACAACGAGTCACAATGACTAATGAACAAGGAAAATTAGTTCACACAATGAGTCACAATGACAAGGACAAAAGGTCCATACAACGAGTCACAATGACTAATAAACATGGAAAAATGCTTCACACAACGAGTCACAATGACTAATAAACAAGGACAAATGGTTCACACAACGAGTCAGAATGACAAGGATAAATTATTCACACAACAAGTCACAATGACTAATAAACATGGACAAATACTTCACACAACGAATCACAATGACTAATAAATAAGGACAAATGGTTCACACAACGAGTCACAATGACAAGGATAAATTATTCACACAACAAGTCACAATGAAACATGGACAAATGCTTCACACAACAAGTCACAATGACTAATAAACAAGGGCAATTGGTTCACACAATGACTAATAAACAAGGGCAAATGGTTCACACAACGAGTCACAATGACTAATGAACAAGGACAATTGGTTGACACAACGAGTCACAATGACAAGGATAAATTATTCACACAAGGAGTCACAATGACTAATATACATGGATAAATGCTTCACACAACGAGTCACAATGACTAATAAACATGGACAAATGCTTCACACAACGAATCACAATGACAAGGATATATTATTTACACAACGAGTCACAATGACTAATAAACATGGACAAATGCTTCACACAACAAGTCACAATGACTAATGAACAAGGACAATTGGTTCACAAAACGAGTAACAATGACTAATAAACAAGGACAAATGGTTCACACAACGAGTCACAATGACTAATGAACAAGGACAATTGGTTGACCCAAGGAGTCACAATGACAAGGATACATGGACAAATGCTTCACACAACGAGTCACAATGACTAATAAACATGGATAAATGCTTCACACAACGAGTCACAATGACAAATGAACAAGGACATATGGCTCACACAACGAGTCACAATGACTAATAAACATGGACAAATGTTTCACCCAACGAGTCACAATAACTAATGAACAAGAAAAATTAGTTTACACAATGAGTCACAATGACAAGGACAAAAGGTTCATAGAACAAGTCACAATGACTAATAAACATGGACAAATGCTTCACACAACTAGTCACAATGACTAATAAACAAGGAAAAAAGTTCACATAACGAGTCACAATGACAAGGATAAATTATTCACACAACGAGTCACAATGAATAATAAACATTGACACATGCTTCACACAACGAGTCACAATGACTAATGAACAAGAACAATTGGTTCACACAACGAGTCACAATAACAAGGATAAATTATTAACATAATGAGTCACAATGATTAATTAACATGTTCAAATGCTTCACACAACGAGTCATAATGACTAATGAACAAGGACAATTGGTTCACACAACGAGTCACAATGACTAATAAACATGGACAAATGCTTCATACAACGAGTCACAATGACTAATAAACATGGACAAATGCTTCACACAACAGTCACAATGACTAATGAACAAGGACAATTGGTTCACACAACGAGTCACAAAGACTAATAAACATGGACAAATGTTTCACACAACGAGTCACAATGACTAATAAACATGGACAAATATTTCACACAACAAGTCACAATGACTAATGAACATGGAAAATTAGTTCACACAATGAGTCACAATGACAAGGACAAATGGTTCACACAACGAGTCACAATGACTAATAAACAAGAACAAATGCTTCACACAACGAGTCACAATGACTAATAAACAAGGATAAATGGTTCACACAACGAATCACAATGACAAGGATAAATTATTCACACACCGAGTCACAATGACTAATAAACATGGACAAATGCTTCACATAACGAGTCACAATGACTAATGAACAAGGAAAATTAGTTCACACAATGAGTCACAATGACAAGGACAAATGGTTCACACAACGAGTCACAATGACTAAATAACAAGAACAAATGCTTCACACAACGAGTTACAATGACTAATAAACAAGGATAAATGGTTCACACAACGAATCACAATGACAAGGATAAATTATTCACACACCGAGTCACAATGACTAATAAACAAGGACAAATGCTTCACATAACGAGTCACAATGACTAATGAACAAGGAAAATTAGTTCACACAATGAGTCACAATGACAAGGACAAATGGTTCACACAACGAGTCACAATGACTAATAAACAAGAACAAATGCTTCACACAACGAGTCACAATGACTAATAAACAAGGATAAATGGTTCACACAACGAATCACAATGACAAGGATAAATTATTAACACAACGAGTCACAATGGCTAATAAACATGGACAGATGCTTCACACAACGAGTAACAATGACTAATAAAGAAGGACAAATGGTTCACACAAGGAGTCACAATAACTAATAAACATGGACAAATATTTCACACAACGAGTCACAATGACTAATGAACAAGGAAAATTAGTTCACACAATGAGTCACAATGACAAGAACAAAAGGTCCCTACAACGAGTCACAATGACTAATAAACATGGAAAAATGCTTCACACAACAAGTCACAATGACTAATAAACAAGGACAAATGGTTCACACTACGAGTCAGAATGACAAGGAAAAATTATTCACACAACAAGTCACAATGACTAATAAACATGGACAAATACTTCACACAACGAGTCACAATGACTAATAAATAAGGACAAATGGTTCACACAACGAGTCACAATGACAAGGATAAATTATTCACACAACGAGTCACAATGAAACATGGACAAATGCTTCACACAACAAGTCACAATGACTAATAAACAAGGGCAATTGGTTCACACAATGACTAATAAACAAGGGCAAATGGTTCACACAACGAGTCACAATGACTAATAAACATGGACAAATGCTTCACACAACAAGTCACAATGACTAATGAACAAGGACAATTGGTTCACAAAACGAGTAACAATGACTAATAAACAAGGACAAATGGTTCACACAACGAGTCACAATGACTAATGAACAAGGACAATTGGTTGACCCAAGGAGTCACAATGACAAGGATACATGGACAAATGCTTCACACAACGAGTCACAATGACTAATAAACATGGATAAATGCTTCACACAACGAGTCACAATGACAAATGAACAAGGACAATTGGCTCACACAACGAGTCACAATGACTAATAAACATGGACAAATGTTTCACCCAACGAGTCACAATAACTAATGAACAAGAAAAATTAGTTTACACAATGAGTCACAATGACAAGGACAAAAGGTTCATAGAACAAGTCACAATGACTAATAAACATGGACAAATGCTTCACACAACTAGTCACAATAACTAATAAACAAGGAAAAAAGTTCACATAACGAGTCACAATGACAAGGATAAATTATTCACACAACGAGTCACAATGAATAATAAACATTGACACATGCTTCACACAACGAGTCACAATGACTAATGAACAAGAACAATTGGTTCACACAACGAGTCACAATAACAAGGATAAATTATTAACATAATGAGTCACAATGATTAATTAACATGTTCAAATGCTTCACACAACGAGTCATAATGACTAATGAACAAGGACAATTGGTTCACACAACGAGTCACAATGACTAATAAACATGGACAAATGGTTCACACAACGAGTCACAATGACTAATGAACAAGGACAATTGGTTGACCTAAGGAGTCACAATGACAAGGATACATGGACAAATGCTTCACACAACGAGTCACAATGACTAATAAACATGGATAAATGCTTCACACAACGAGTCACAATGACAAATGAACAAGGACAATTGGCTCACACAACGAGTCACAATGACTAATAAACATGGATAAATGTTTCACCCAACGAGTCACAATAACTAATGAACAAGGAAAATTAGTTTACACAATGAGTCACAATGACAAGGACAAAAGGTTCATAGAACAAGTCACAATGACTAATAAACATGGACAAATGCTTCACACAACTAGTCACAATGACTAATAAACAAGGACAAATTGTTCACACAACGAGTCACAATGACAAGGATAAATTATTCACACAACGATTCACAATGAATAATAAACATTGACACATGCTTCACACAACGAGTCACAATGACTAATGAACAAGAACAATTGGTTCACACAACGAGTCACAATAACAAGGAGAAATTATTAACATAATGAGTCACAATGATTAATTAACATGTTCAAATGCTTCACACAACGAGTCATAATGACTAATGAACAAGGACAATTGGTTCACACAACGAGTCACAATGACTAATAAACATGGACAAATGCTTCATACAACGAGTCACAATGACTAATAAACATGGACAAATGCTTCACACAACAGTCACAATGACTAATGAACAAGGACAATTGGTTCACACAACGAGTCACAAAGACTAATAAACATGGACAAATGTTTCACACAACGAATCACAATGACTAATAAACATGGACAAATATTTCACACAACAAGTCACAATGACTAATGAACAAGGAAAATTAGTTCACACAATGAGTCACAATGACAAGGACAAATGGTTCACACAACGAGTCACAATGACTAATAAACAAGAACAAATGCTTCACACAACGAGTCACAATGACTAATAAACAAGGATAAATGGTTCACACAACGAATCACAATGACAAGGATAAATTATTCACACACCGAGTCACAATGACTAATAAACATGGACAAATGCTTCACATAACGAGTCACAATGACTAATGAACAAGGAAAATTAGTTCACACAATGAGTCACAATGACAAGGACAAATGGTTCACACAACGAGTCACAATGACTAATAAACAAGAACAAATGCTTCACACAACGAGTCACAATGACTAATAAACAAGGATAAATGGTTCACACAACGAATCACAATGACAAGGATAAATTATTAACACAACGAGTCACAATGACTAATAAACATGGACAGATGCTTCACACAACGAGTAACAATGACTAATAAACAAGGACAAATGGTTCACAAAAGGAGTCACAATGACTAATAATCATGGAAAAATATTTCACACAACGAGTCACAATGACTAATGTACAAGGAAAATTAGTTCACACAACGAGTCACAATGACTAATAAACATGGAAAAATGCTTCACACAACGAGTCACAATGACTAATAAACAAGGACAAATGGTTCACACAACGAGTCAGAATGACAAGGATAAATTATTCGCACAACAAGTCACAATGACTAATAAACATGGACAAATACTTCACACAACGAGTCACAATGACTAATAAATAAGGACAAATGGTTCACACAACGAGTCACAATGACAAGGATAAATGATACATATTCTGATGATTAAATAATTCAATAGATAAGGATCGAACACGGGTAAACTGTGTTAAGATTATAGGAAGTAGTTTAGTTGAATAAAAACTTATCATTCTAGCTTATAGATTAAGTTTAGGATTATTTACTGATTTTCTAATTGATTAGGAGTCTTGTTTGTTAAGAAGACTATTAGCTTATTTAAGGGGTTTATGTATCTTTATTTTAATGAGAGACAAGTTATAAATAAAAGTTTAGAAAAACTCGATCATGATTTGATCACCAACCAAGGTTTGAACGGTATTTTCAAATCTCGTTTAAAATTAAGATCGGCGTCTTTATTTTAAACACCCATTGGATCGAGGTCTCGGCGGATCTTCGACCCAAATATCTCATTGACTCAAAGTCTCGGCGGATTTTTAGTCAAATATCCCATCAAGAACGATCTCGTCCCTTCGTGAATCAAGGTCCCGAGTTCGACTCTTACCCCAGCAACGTTTGTTGTTTATTATCCCTTCCGTACTCGTATCATAAGTGGTATCAGAGCTTCGGCTCTTGATTTCCCTAAATCTAGACGGTCCTCAGCGTGTCAAATCCAAGTCATTAGTTGAATTTCTGATTGCGATTGGAGTTCAAGGGTTAAACTCGTACAGGTAGTTCGAGGGTTAATCGGTTTTGATCCAAGGAGCACGGTTCTAGTAACTTGCTACTCAAGGCGCGACGGTTGCAAAAAAAAAAAAAAAAAAAAAAAAAAGTTACTGTTCACGTGCGGCGGTACTGTTCATCCGCAAAAAAAAAATGTCGGCGGTGTTCTCGTTTGAAAGGTTCTATGAGGAGAAGGTTAAGTTTGATCCGAAATTGCCTCCTATTTTTGATGAATATAATGATGAGGAGACAATTGAGGTTAATGGTGATGTTATTTTTCAAGAACAAGATCTAGTTAATAAGTGCACCAATGGAAAATTATTTGGTAATCTTTGAAGAGCATAATTATATTATGAACCGGATTCTGTAGTTGACATAGGTGATTCAAAAAGATTAAAGCTTGATGTCGTGCAAGGAGGGTGGTGGGGTGGAAGGCACGAGCTCATATGGGAAAAGATGGATAAGCTTCAAGGCTGGGTTGAAGATGACGAAATGAAAAGGAGAGCAATGATTTTCACGAATAACTTCATGTTCTTAGTCAATTTTACATCTGAATTTACTAGGATTATATTCGATCCCGGTGGATTCCATGGTTCTAAGAATCGGGACGATTCTTTTGAAGAAAGGGAGTATGATACAAAATAAAGGTTTTCCATAAATTATTAGGACTAGTTTATTTCCTAATTTGATTATTATTAGTTTATTTTATTTCCTAGTTAACAGAATAAGGCAAGACGGTTTTAGGTAAGTTTCAGATTGTGTTTTAGGTTAGCTAGGTTGGTTTCTAACTCCTATATAAGGAGATCTAATGTATTGTTTATCAAACAGATTGAGAATTAATAAAAAAAACTGAACTTTGCTTTGCTGCGTGCAATTGTGAATTTCGGATCGACGCGTTCGTTCCAAGCTTTGTTATTGTTTGACGCGTTTTCAAACTCTAACCCGATTGATAGCAATAGGTCTTGCGATTCAATCACCATTGTTCGATCTATAGGTCTAGATCGATCAAATATCCCATTGTTTCGATTTCAAGACAGATTTCGAAGCAAATATCCCTTTTAATTATTGTTCATTATTCTTTGAAACCGCTTCCGCGCAAATTTCGTATCATAAGTGGTATCAGAGCTTCGGCTCTTGATTTCCTTAAATCTAGACGGTCCTAGGCGTGTCAAAGCCAAGTTGTTAGTTGAATTTCTGATTGCGATTGGAGTTCAAGGGTTAAACTCGTACAGGTAGTTCGAGGGTTAATCGGTTTTGATCCAAGGAGCACGGTCCTAGTAACTTGCTACTCAAGGCGTGAAGGTTGCAAAAAAAAAAAAAAAAAAAAAAAGTTACTGTTCACGACGCAGCACTGTTCATCCGCGGGAAAAAAGTCACTGTTCACGACGCGGTACTGTTCAACCGCGAAAAAAAAAAAAAAAAAAAAAAACTGAAAAAAAAAGGGGCAAAAAGAAGAAGACATGTCGGGAGTATTCTCAAGTCAAAGCAGCCATGAAGAGAATGTTAAGTTTGATCCGACATTGCCTCCTATTTTTGATGACTATAAGGATAAGGTTAATGCTGAGGTTGCTGAAGTTATTCTCGTGCAAGGAGGGTGGAGGGGTGGAAGGCACGAGGTGAGATGGCACAAGAGGGTTATAAATGATTATTATGATTGCAAATCTATGGAGATTGAGGATGATGAGCAGAAGACGAGATTATTGGTTTGCACACATATAAACTTCATGTTTTTCGTCATCAATTATGCATCTGAATTTGAAAGGATTGTATTCGATCCCGGAGGATTACAAGGTTCTAAGAATCGGGACGATTCTTGTGAAGAAAGGGAGTATGATACATATTCTGATGATTAAATAATTCAATAGATAAGGATCGAACACGGGTAAACTGTGTTCAGATTATAGGAAGTAGTTTAGTTGAATAAAAACTTATCATTCTAGCTTATAGATTAAGTTTAGGATTATTTACTGATTTTCTAATTGATTAGGAGTCTTGTTTGTTAAGAAGACTATTAGCTTATTTAAGGGGTTTATGTATCTTTATTTTAATGAGAGACAAGTTATAAATAAAAGTTTAGAAAAACTCGATCATGATTTGATCACCAACCAAGGTTTGAACGGTATTTTCAAATCTCGTTTAAAATTAAGATCGGCGTCTTTATTTTAAACGCCCATTGGATCGAGGTCTCGGCGGATCTTCGACCCAAATATCTCATTGACTCAAAGTCTCGGCGGATTTTTAGTCAAATATCCCATCAAGAACGATCTCGTCCCTTCGTGAATCAAGGTCCCGAGTTCGACTCTTACCCCAGCAACGTTTGTTGTTTATTATCGCTTTCGTACTCGTATCAATAAATTATTCACACAACGAGTCACAATGAAACATGGACAAATGCTTCACACAACAAGTCACAATGACTAATAAACAAGGGCAATTGGTTCACACAATGACTAATAAACAAGGGCAAATGGTTCACACAACGAGTCACAATGACTAATGAACAAGGACAATTGGTTGACACAACGAGTCACAATGACAAGGATAAATGCTTCACATAACGAGTCACAATGACTAATAAACATGGACAAATGTTTCACACAACGAATCACAATGACAAGGATATATTATTTACACAACGAGTCACAATGACTAATAAACATGGACAAATGCTTCACACAACAAGTCACAATGACTAATGAACAAGGACAATTGGTTCACAAAACGAGTAACAATGACTAATAAACAAGGACAAATGGTTCACACAACGAGTCACAATGACTAATGAACAAGGACAATTGGTTGACCCAAGGAGTCACAATGACAAGGATACATGGACAAATGCTTCACACAACGAGTCACAATGACTAATAAACATGGATAAATGCTTCACACAACGAGTCACAATGACAAATGAACAAGGACAATTGGCTCACACAACGAGTCACAATGACAAGAATAAATTATTCACACAAGGAGTCACAATGACTAATATACATGGACAAATGTTTCACACAACGAGTCACAATGACTAATAAACATAGACAAATGCTTCACACAACGAATCACAATGACAAGGATATATTATTTACACAACGAGTTACAATGACTAATAAACATGGACAAATGCTTCACACAACAAGTCACAATGACTAATGAACAAGGACAATTGGTTCATAAAACGAGTAACAATGACTAATAAACAAGGACAAATGGTTCACACAACGAGTCACAATGACTAATGAACAAGGACAATTGGTTGACCCAAGGAGTCACAATGACAAGGATACATGGACAAATGCTTCACACAACGAGTCACAATGACTAATAAACATGGATAAATGCTTCACACAACGAGTCACAATAAAAAATAAACAAGGACAATTGGCTCACACAACGAGTCACAATGACTAATAAACATGGACAAATGTTTCACCCAACGAGTCACAATAACTAATGAACAAGGAAAATTAGTTTACACAATGAGTCACAATGACAAGGAGAAAAGGTTCATAGAACAAGTCACAATGACTAATAAACATGGACAAATGCTTCACACAACTAGTCACAATGACTAATAAACAAGGACAAATTTTTCACACAACGAGTCACAATGACAAGGATAAATTATTCACACAACGAGTCACAATGAATAATAAACATTGACACATGCTTCACACAACGAGTCACAATGACTAATGAACAAGAACAATTGGTTGACACAACGAGTCACAATGACAAGGATAAATGCTTCACATAACGAGTCACAATGACTAATAAACATGGACAAATGTTTCACACAACGAATCACAATGACAAGGATATATTATTTACACAACGAGTCACAATGACTAATAAACATGGACAAATGCTTCACACAACAAGTCACAATGACTAATGAACAAGGACAATTGGTTCACAAAACGAGTAACAATGACTAATAAACAAGGACAAATGGTTCACACAACGAGTCACAATGACTAATGAACAAGGACAATTGGTTGACCCAAGGAGTCACAATGACAAGGATACATGGACAAATGCTTCACACAACGAGTCACAATGACTAATAAACATGGATAAATGCTTCACACAACGAGTCACAATGACAAATGAACAAGGACAATTGGCTCACACAACGAGTCACAATGACAAGAATAAATTATTCACACAAGGAGTCACAATGACTAATATACATGGACAAATGTTTCACACAACGAGTCACAATGACTAATAAACATAGACAAATGCTTCACACAACGAATCACAATGACAAGGATATATTATTTACACAACGAGTTACAATGACTAATAAACATGGACAAATGCTTCACACAACAAGTCACAATGACTAATGAACAAGGACAATTGGTTCATAAAACGAGTAACAATGACTAATAAACAAGGACAAATGGTTCACACAACGAGTCACAATGACTAATGAACAAGGACAATTTGTTGACCCAAGGAGTCACAATGACAAGGATACATGGACAAATGCTTCACACAACGAGTCACAATGACTAATAAACATGGATAAATGCTTCACACAACGAGTCACAATGAAAAATAAACAAGGACAATTGGCTCACACAACGAGTCACAATGACTAATAAACATGGACAAATGTTTCACCCAACGAGTCACAATAACTAATGAACAAGGAAAATTAGTTTACACAATGAGTCACAATGACAAGGAGAAAAGGTTCATAGAACAAGTCACAATGACTAATAAACATGGACAAATGCTTCACACAACTAGTCACAATGACTAATAAACAAGGACAAATTGTTCACACAACGAGTCACAATGACAAGGATAAATTATTCACACAACGAGTCACAATGAATAATAAACATTGACACATGCTTCACACAACGAGTCACAATGACTAATGAACAAGAACAATTGGTTCACACAACGAGTCACAATGACTAATAAACATGGACAAATGCTTCATACAACGAGTCACAATGACTAATAAACATGGACAAATGCTTCACACAACAGTCACAATGACTAATGAACATGGACAATTAGTTCACACAACGAGTCACAAAGACTAATAAACATGGACAAATGTTTCACACAACGAATCACAATGACTAATAAACATGGACAAATATTTCACACAACAAGTCACAATGACTAATGAACAAGGAAAATTAGTTCACACAATGAGTCACAATGACAAGGACAAATGGTTCACACAACGAGTCACAATGACTAATAAACAAGAACAAATGCTTCACACAACGAGTCACAATGACTAATAAACAAGGATAAATGGTTCACACAACGAATCACAATGACAAGGATAAATTATTCACACACCGAGTCACAATGACTAATAAACATGGACAAATGCTTCACATAACGAGTCACAATGACTAATGAACAAGGAAAATTAGTTCACACAATGAGTCACAATGACAAGGACAAATGGTTCACACAACGAGTCACAATGACTAATAAACAAGAACAAATGCTTCACACAACGAGTCACAATGACTAATAAACAAGGATAAATGGTTCACACAACGAATCACAATGACAAGGATAAATTATTAACACAACGAGTCACAATGACTAATAAACATGGACAGATGCTTCACACAACGAGTAACAATGACTAATAAACAAGGACAAATGGTTCACACAAGGAGTCACAATGACTAATAAACATGGACAAATATTTCACACAACGAGTCACAATGACTAATGAACAAGGAAAATTAGTTCACACAAGGAGTCACAATGACTAATATACATGGACAAATGTTTCACACAACGAGTCACAATGACTAATAAACATAGACAAATGCTTCACACAACGAATCACAATGACAAGGATATATTATTTACACAACGAGTTACAATGACTAATAAACATGGACAAATGCTTCACACAACAAGTCACAATGACTAATGAACAAGGACAATTGGTTCATAAAACGAGTAACAATGACTAATAAACAAGGACAAATGGTTCACACAACGAGTCACAATGACTAATGAACAAGGACAATTTGTTGACCCAAGGAGTCACAATGACAAGGATACATGGACAAATGCTTCACACAACGAGTCACAATGACTAATAAACATGGATAAATGCTTCACACAACGAGTCACAATGAAAAATAAACAAGGACAATTGGCTCACACAACGAGTCACAATGACTAATAAACATGGACAAATGTTTCACCCAACGAGTCACAATAACTAATGAACAAGGAAAATTAGTTTACACAATGAGTCACAATGACAAGGAGAAAAGGTTCATAGAACAAGTCACAATGACTAATAAACATGGACAAATGCTTCACACAACTAGTCACAATGACTAATAAACAAGGACAAATTGTTCACACAACGAGTCACAATGACAAGGATAAATTATTCACACAACGAGTCACAATGAATAATAAACATTGACACATGCTTCACACAACGAGTCACAATGACTAATGAACAAGAACAATTGGTTCACACAACGAGTCACAATGACTAATAAACATGGACAAATGCTTCATACAACGAGTCACAATGACTAATAAACATGGACAAATGCTTCACACAATGATCACAATGACTAATGAACATGGACAATTAGTTCACACAACGAGTCACAAAGACTAATAAACATGGACAAATGTTTCACACAACGAATCACAATGACTAATAAACATGGACAAATATTTCACACAACAAGTCACAATGACTAATGAACAAGGAAAATTAGTTCACACAATGAGTCACAATGACAAGGACAAATGGTTCACACAACGAGTCACAATGACTAATAAACAAGAACAAATGCTTCACACAACGAGTCACAATGACTAATAAACAAGGATAAATGGTTCACACAACGAATCACAATGACAAGGATAAATTATTCACACACCGAGTCACAATGACTAATAAACATGGACAAATGCTTCACATAACGAGTCACAATGACTAATGAACAAGGAAAATTAGTTCACACAATGAGTCACAATGACAAGGACAAATGGTTCACACAACGAGTCACAATGACTAATAAACAAGAACAAATGCTTCACACAACGAGTCACAATGACTAATAAACAAGGATAAATGGTTCACACAACGAATCACAATGACAAGGATAAATTATTAACACAACGAGTCACAATGACTAATAAACATGGACAGATGCTTCACACAACGAGTAACAATGACTAATAAACAAGGACAAATGGTTCACACAAGGAGTCACAATGACTAATAAACATGGACAAATATTTCACACAACGAGTCACAATGACTAATGAACAAGGAAAATTAGTTCACACAATGAGTCACAATGACAAGGACAAAAGGTCCATACAACGAGTCACAATGACTAATAAACATGGAAAAATGCTTCACACAACGAGTCACAATGACTAATAAACAAGGACAAATGGTTCACACAACGAGTCAGAATGACAAGGATAAATTATTCACACAACAAGTCACAATGACTAATAAACATGGACAAATACTTCACACAACGAATCACAATGACTAATAAATAAGGACAAATGGTTCACACAACGAGTCACAATGACAAGGATAAATTATTCACACAACGAGTCACAATGAAACATGGACAAATGCTTCACACAACAAGTCACAATGACTAATAAACAAGGGCAATTGGTTCACACAATGACTAATAAACAAGGGCAAATGGTTCACACAACGAGTCACAATGACTAATGAACAAGGACAATTGGTTGACACAACGAGTCACAATGACAAGGATAAATTATTCACAAAAGGAGTCACAATGACTAATATACATGGATAAATGCTTCACACAACGAGTCACAATGACTAATAAACATGGACAAATGCTTCACACAACGAATCACAATGACAAGGATATATTATTTACACAACGAGTCACAATGACTAATAAACATGGACAAATGCTTCACACAACAAGTCACAATGACTAATGAACAAGGACAATTGGTTCACAAAACGAGTAACAATGACTAATAAACAAGGACAAATGGTTCACACAACGAGTCACAATGATTAATGAACAAGGACAATTGGTTGACCCAAGGAGTCACAATGACAAGGATACATGGACAAATGCTTCACACAACGAGTCACAATGACTAATAAACATGGATAAATGCTTCACACAACGAGTCACAATGACAAATGAACAAGGACAATTGGCTCACACAACGAGTCACAATGACTAATAAACATGGACAAATGTTTCACCCAACGAGTCACAATAACTAATGAACAAGAAAAATTAGTTTACACAATGAGTCACAATGACAAGGACAAAAGGTTCATAGAACAAGTCACAATGACTAATAAACATGGACAAATGCTTCACACAACTAGTCACAATGACTAATAAACAAGGAAAAAAGTTCACATAACGAGTCACAATGACAAGGATAAATTATTCACACAACGAGTCACAATGAATAATAAACATTGACACATGCTTCACACAACGAGTCACAATGACTAATGAACAAGAACAATTGGTTCACACAACGAGTCACAATAACAAGGATAAATTATTAACATAATGAGTCACAATGATTAATTAACATGTTCAAATGCTTCACACAACGAGTCATAATGACTAATGAACAAGGACAATTGGTTCACACAACGAGTCACAATGACTAATAAACATGGACAAATGCTTCATACAACGAGTCACAATGACTAATAAACATGGACAAATGCTTCACACAACAGTCACAATGACTAATGAACAAGGACAATTGGTTCACACAACGAGTCACAAAGACTAATAAACATGGACAAATGTTTCACACAACGAGTCACAATGACTAATAAACATGGACAAATATTTCACACAACAAGTCACAATGACTAATGAACATGGAAAATTAGTTCACACAATGAGTCACAATGACAAGGACAAATGGTTCACACAACGAGTCACAATGTCTAATAAACAAGAACAAATGCTTCACACAACGAGTCACAATGACTAATAAACAAGGATAAATGGTTCACACAACGAATCACAATGACAAGGATAAATTATTCACACACCGAGTCACAATGACTAATAAACATGGACAAATGCTTCACATAACGAGTCACAATGACTAATGAACAAGGAAAATTAGTTCACACAATGAGTCACAATGACAAGGACAAATGGTTCACACAACGAGTCACAATGACTAATAAACAAGAACAAATGCTTCACACAACGAGTTACAATGGCTAATAAACAAGGATAAATGGTTCACACAACGAATCACAATGACAAGGATAAATTATTCACACACCGAGTCACAATGACTAATAAACAAGGACAAATGCTTCACATAACGAGTCACAATGACTAATGAACAAGGAAAATTAGTTCACACAATGAGTCACAATGACAAGGACAAATGGTTCACACAACGAGTCACAATGACTAATAAACAAGAACAAATGCTTCACACAACGAGTCACAATGACTAATAAACAAGGATAAATGGTTCACACAACGAATCACAATGACAAGGATAAATTATTAACACAACGAGTCACAATGGCTAATAAACATGGATGATGCTTCACACAACGAGTAACAATGACTAATAAAGAAGGACAAATGGTTCACACAAGGAGTCACAATAACTAATAAACATGGACAAATATTTCACACAACGAGTCACAATGACTAATGAACAAGGAAAATTAGTTCACACAATGAGTCACAATGACAAGAACAAAAGGTCCCTACAACGAGTCACAATGACTAATAAACATGGAAAAATGCTTCACACAACAAGTCACAATGACTAATAAACAAGGACAAATGGTTCACACTACGAGTCAGAATGACAAGGAAAAATTATTCACACAACAAGTCACAATGACTAATAAACATGGACAAATACTTCACACAACGAGTCACAATGACTAATAAATAAGGACAAATGGTTCACACAACGAGTCACAATGACAAGGATAAATTATTCACACAACGAGTCACAATGAAACATGGACAAATGCTTCACACAACAAGTCACAATGACTAATAAACAAGGGCAATTGGTTCACACAATGACTAATAAACAAGGGCAAATGGTTCACACAACGAGTCACAATGACTAATAAACATGGACAAATGCTTCACACAACAAGTCACAATGACTAATGAACAAGGACAATTGGTTCACGTAAGCGAGTAACAATGACTAATAAACAAGGACAAATGGTTCACACAACGAGTCACAATGACTAATGAACAAGGACAATTGGTTGACCCAAGGAGTCACAATGACAAGGATACATGGACAAATGCTTCACACAACGAGTCACAATGACTAATAAACATGGATAAATGCTTCACACAACGAGTCACAATGACAAATGAACAAGGACAATTGGCTCACACAACGAGTCACAATGACTAATAAACATGGACAAATGTTTCACCCAACGAGTCACAATAACTAATGAACAAGAAAAATTAGTTTACACAATGAGTCACAATGACAAGGACAAAAGGTTCATAGAACAAGTCACAATGACTAATAAACATGGACAAATGCTTCACACAACTAGTCACAATGACTAATAAACAAGGAAAAAAGTTCACATAACGAGTCACAATGACAAGGATAAATTATTCACACAACGAGTCACAATGAATAATAAACATTGACACATGCTTCACACAACGAGTCACAATGACTAATGAACAAGAACAATTGGTTCACACAACGAGTCACAATAACAAGGATAAATTATTAACATAATGAGTCACAATGATTAATTAACATGTTCAAATGCTTCACACAACGAGTCATAATGACTAATGAACAAGGACAATTGGTTCACACAACGAGTCACAATGACTAATAAACATGGACAAATGCTTCATACAACGAGTCACAATGACTAATAAATATGGACAAATGCTTCACACAACAGTCACAATGACTAATGAACAAGGACAATTGGTTCACACAACGAGTCACAAAGACTAATAAACATGGACAAATGTTTCACACAACGAGTCACAATGACTAATAAACATGGACAAATATTTCACACAACAAGTCACAATGACTAATGAACAAGGAAAATTAGTTCACACAATGAGTCACAATGACAAGGACAAATGGTTCACACAACGAGTCACAATGACTAATAAACAAGAACAAATGCTTCACACAACGAGTCACAATGACTAATAAACAAGGATAAATGGTTCACACAACGAATCACAATGACAAAGATAAATTATTCACACACCGAGTCACAATGACTAATAAACATGGACAAATGCTTCACATAACGAGTCACAATGACTAATGAACAAGGAAAATTAGTTCACACAATGAGTCACAATGACAAGGACAAATGGTTCACACAACGAGTCACAATGACTAATAAACAAGAACAAATGCTTCACACAACGAGTTACAATGACTAATAAACAAGGATAAATGGTTCACACAACGAATCACAATGACAAGGATAAATTATTCACACACCGAGTCACAATGACTAATAAACATGGACAAATGCTTCACATAACGAGTCACAATGACTAATGAACAAGGAAAATTAGTTCACACAATGAGTCACAATGACAAGGACAAATGGTTCACACAACGAGTCACAATGACTAATAAACAAGAACAAATG
This sequence comes from Silene latifolia, assembly GCF_048544455.1. NCBI lineage: Eukaryota > Viridiplantae > Streptophyta > Magnoliopsida > Caryophyllales > Caryophyllaceae > Silene > Silene latifolia. Next base: position 50,924,310 of record NC_133531.1, read on the forward strand.
CTTCACACAACGAGTCACAATGACTAATAAACAAGGATAAATGGTTCACACAACGAATCACAATGACAAGGATAAATTATTAACACAACGAGTCACAATGGCTAATAAACATGGGAGGATGCTTCACACAACGAGTAACAATGACTAATAAAGAAGGACAAATGGTTCACACAAGGAGTCACAATAACTAATAAACATGGACAAATATTTCACACAACGAGTCACAATGACTAATGAACAAGGAAAATTAGCTCACACAATGAGTCACAATGACAAGAACAAAAGGTCCCTACAACGAGTCACAATGACTAATAAACATGGAAAAATGCTTCACACAACAAGTCACAATGACTAATAAACAAGGACAAATGGTTCACACTACGAGTCAGAATGACAAGGAAAAATTATTCACACAACAAGTCACAATGACTAATAAACATGGACAAATACTTGACACAACGAGTCACAATGACTAATAAATAGGGACAAATGGTTCACACAACGAGTCACAATGACAAGGATAAATTATTCACACAACGAGTCACAATGAAACATGGACAAATGCTTCACACAACAAGTCACAATGACTAATAAACAAGGGCAATTGGTTCACACAATGACTAATAAACAAGGGCAAATGGTTCACACAACGAGTCACAATGACTAATAAACATGGACAAATGCTTCACACAACAAGTCACAATGACTAATGAACAAGGACAATTGGTTCACAGAACGAGTAACAATGACTAATAAACAAGGACAAATGGTTCACACAACGAGTCACAATGACTAATGAACAAGGACAATTGGTTGACCCAAGGAGTCACAATGACAAGGATACATGGACAAATGCTTCACACAACGAGTCACAATGACTAATAAACATGGATAAATGCTTCACACAACGAGTCACAATGACAAATGAACAAGGACAATTGGCTCACACAACGAGTCACAATGACTAATAAACATGGACAAATGTTTCACCCAACGAGTCACAATAACTAATGAACAAGAAAAATTAGTTTACACAATGAGTCACAATGACAAGGACAAAAGGTTCATAGAACAAGTCACAATGACTAATAAACATGGACAAATGCTTCACACAACTAGTCACAATGACTAATAAACAAGGAAAAAAGTTCACATAACGAGTCACAATGACAAGGATAAATTATTCACACAACGAGTCACAATGAATAATAAACATTGACACATGCTTCACACAACGAGTCACAATGACTAATGAACAAGAACAATTGGTTCACACAACGAGTCACAATAACAAGGATAAATTATTAACATAATGAGTCACAATGATTAATTAACATGTTCAAATGCTTCACACAACGAGTCATAATGACTAATGAACAAGGACAATTGGTTCACACAACGAGTCACAATGACTAATAAACATGGACAAATGCTTCATACAACGAGTCACAATGACTAATAAATATGGACAAATGCTTCACACAACAGTCACAATGACTAATGAACAAGGACAATTGGTTCACACAACGAGTCACAAAGACTAATAAACATGGACAAATGTTTCACACAACGAGTCACAATGACTAATAAACATGGACAAATATTTCACACAACAAGTCACAATGACTAATGAACAAGGAAAATTAGTTCAAACAATGAGTCACAATGACAAGGACAAATGGTTCACACAACGAGTCACAATGACTAATAAACAAGAACAAATGCTTCACACAACGAGTCACAATGACTAATAAACAAGGATAAATGGTTCACACAACGAATCACAATGACAAGGATAAATTATTCACACACCGAGTCACAATGACTAATAAACATGGACAAATGCTTCACATAACGAGTCACAATGACTAATGAACAAGGAAAATTAGTTCACACAATGAGTCACAATGACAAGGACAAATGGTTCACACAACGAGTCACAATGACTAATAAACAAGAACAAATGCTTCACACAACGAGTTACAATGACTAATAAACAAGGATAAATGGTTCACACAACGAATCACAATGACAAGGATAAATTATTCACACACCGAGTCACAATGACTAATAAACATGGACAAATGCTTCACATAACGAGTCACAATGACTAATGAACAAGGAAAATTAGTTCACACAATGAGTCACAATGACAAGGACAAATGGTTCACACAACGAGTCACAATGACTAATAAACAAGAACAAATGCTTCACACAACGAGTCACAATGACTAATAAACAAGGATAAATGGTTCACACAACGAATCACAATGACAAGGATATATTATTAACACAACGAGTCACAATGGCTAATAAACATGGACAGATGCTTCACACAACGAGTAACAATGACTAATAAAGAAGGACAAATGGTTCACACAAGGAGTCACAATAACTAATAAACATGGACAAATATTTCACACAACGAGTCACAATGACTAATGAACAAGGAAAATTAGTTCACACAATGAGTCACAATGACAAGAACAAAAGGTCCCTACAACGAGTCACAATGACTAATAAACATGGAAAAATGCTTCACACAACAAGTCACAATGACTAATAAACAAGGACAAATGGTTCACACTACGAGTCAGAATGACAAGGATAAATTATTCACACAACAAGTCACAATGACTAATAAACATGGACAAATACTTCACACAACGAGTCACAATGACTAATAAATAAGGACAAATGGTTCACACAACGAGTCACAATGACAAGGATAAATTATTCACACAACGAGTCACAATGAAACATGGACAAATGCTTCACACAACAAGTCACAATGACTAATAAACAAGGGCAATTGGTTCACACAATGACTAATAAACAAGGGCAAATGGTTCACACAACGAGTCACAATGACTAATGAACAAGGACAATTGGTTGACACAACGAGTCACAATGACAAGGATAAATTATTCACACAAGGAGTCACAATGACTAATATACATGGATAAATGCTTCACATAACGAGTCACAATGACTAATAAACATGGACAAATGCTTCACACAACGAATCACAATGACAAGGATATATTATTTACACAACGAGTCACAATGACTAATAAACATGGACAAATGCTTCACACAACAAGTCACAATGACTAATGAACAAGGACAATTGGTTCACAAAACGAGTAACAATGACTAATAAACAAGGACAAATGGTTCACACAACGAGTCACAATGACTAATGAACAAGGACAATTGGTTGACCCAAGGAGTCACAATGACAAGGATACATGGACAAATGCTTCACACAACGAGTCACAATGACTAATTAACATGGATAAATGCTTCACACAACGAGTCACAATGACAAATAAACAAGGACAATTGGCTCACACAACGAGTCACAATGACTAATAAACATGGACAAATGTTTCACCCAACGAGTCACAATAACTAATGAACAAGAAAAATTAGTTTACACAATGAGTCACAATGACAAGGAGAAAAGGTTCATAGAACAAGTCACAATGACTAATAAACATGGACAAATGCTTCACACAACTAGTCACAATGACTAATAAACAAGGACAAATTGTTCACACAATGAGTCACAATGACAAGGATAAATTATTCACACAACGAGTCACAATGAATAATAAACATTGACACATGCTTCACACAACGAGTCACAATGACTAATGAACAAGAACAATTGGTTCACACAACGAGTCACAATGACAAATAAACATGGACAAATGCTTCATACTGTTGGAATATGTGTCCTCCGACAATAATGCGATCACGACTGTTGATCATGATGATCACATGTTTAAGTCTCATTAAAATGAATACAATTGGGAAGTAATATTGTTACTGTCAACTGGTCAACATATATCGGTAATGATTGGCTGACTAGAGTTTGACATTACTGTCGTGTGACGGTGGTGATCGATTGACCCCTAGGTCATACCTAAAGGGCAATACTCTTAATTGATTATTTAATTAATCGTATAATGTTACGAGTTAATTAAATTACTTGAAAATTGACGGACGATTTTGGAAGTAAAATTTACGTATCAAATTGAAATGTGATTAAATGAGATACGGTCTGAGTAATTGAATTGTATCATTACTCGGATGAAATAATTGTTTAATGTAACAATTAAATTGAATGAATTGTTATAAATACAATCAGTTGTGATTTAAAAATTGGTAAAATTTTTGGCATAAGTAATTATGAAATTACTAAGTCAATTTTTGTATGTGACGTATTTTTATTAATACGTTGATTTTTTATATGATAAAAATTACATAACAAATATATGTGACATGTGACATGTAACATATAGACAATTGACAAAAATAATATGGACTCTATATTATCCATTGTGCCGAAATAAAAGGTTAGTGGAAGCTAATATTGTGTTTGTTTAATTATTATAAGAACACAATGATTACCTACATTCCTAGCCATGCAACCCTAATATTCTTGTGAAGACAAAGGTGTTCATGCATTGGCTCCCCAAAAACCCCTCCTCTTACCCGGTTTTGAGAAGGCAAAAGCCATCATGGCTTTTGTTTTATTTTTACCTAATAATATACAAAATGTTGTAGATCATTATTCATTCTATTTCCATCATCAAATATAGAGATTTCTAGTGAGATAAAATCCTCTCTTCTTCTCTCTTAAAAACCGAAACAAATAAGTGTTTTATAAAAGTTTTGGTTCAATTTTCTACCTTTGATTAATATTATAACTAGTATTTGTAATATTAATTATATTAAGAGGAGCCTTGGGTATAATACATAGGGAGAGATCTTACACTTAGATCTTTGTTCTTCCATTGGAAAAGCTCAAGAACAAGAAGAGAAAGGTGATCTCTCTTGTGCCCTAATAGCCGAAATCTACTATGTAAGGACATGATTTCTCCTCTATTTATATTATTGTTTGCATGCATAAGATCCGTTTTAATTTTATGACAAATTAGTTTAGACATATTTGAGTATGTTAATATGTATATGAATCTACATTTCCTTCACATACAACGAGTCACAATGACTAATAAACATGGACAAATGCTTCACACAACAGTCACAATGACTAATGAACATGGACAATTGGTTCACACAACGAGTCACAAAGACTAATAAACATGGACAAATGTTTCACACAACGAATCACAATGACTAATAAACATGGACAAATATTTCACACAACAAGTCACAATGACTAATGAACAAGGAAAATTAGTTCACACAATGAGTCACAATGACAAGGACAAATGGTTCACACAACGAGTCACAATGACTAATAAACAAGAACAAATGCTTCACACAACGAGTCACAATGACTAATAAACAAGGATAAATGGTTCACACAACGAATCACAATGACAAGGATAAATTATTAACACAACGAGTCACAATGGCTAATAAACATGGACAGATGCTTCACACAACGAGTAACAATGACTAATAAAGAAGGACAAATGGTTCACACAAGGAGTCACAATAACTAATAAACATGGACAAATATTTCACACAACGAGTCACAATGACTAATGAACAAGGAAAATTAGTTCACACAATGAGTCACAATGACAAGAACAAAAGGTCCCTACAACGAGTCACAATGACTAATAAACATGGAAAAATGCTTCACACAACAAGTCACAATGACTAATAAACAAGGACAAATGGTTCACACTACGAGTCAGAATGACAAGGATAAATTATTCACACAACAAGTCACAATGACTAATAAACATGGACAAATACTTCACACAACGAGTCACAATGACTAATAAATAAGGACAAATGGTTCACACAACGAGTCACAATGACAAGGATAAATTATTCACACAACGAGTCACAATGAAACATGGACAAATGCTTCACACAACAAGTCACAATGACTAATAAACAAGGGCAATTGGTTCACACAATGACTAATAAACAAGGGCAAATGGTTCACACAACGAGTCACAATGACTAATGAACAAGGACAATTAGTTGACACAACGAGTCACAATGACAAGGATAAATTATTCACACAAGGAGTCACAATGACTAATATACATGGATAAATGCTTCACATAACGAGTCACAATGACTAATAAACATGGACAAATGCTTCACACAACGAATCACAATGACAAGGATATATTATTTACACAACGAGTCACAATGACTAATAAACATGGACAAATGCTTCACACAACAAGTCACAATGACTAATGAACAAGGACAATTGGTTCACAAAACGAGTAACAATGACTAATAAACAAGGACAAATGGTTCACACAACGAGTCACAATGACTAATGAAAAAGGACAATTGGTTGACCCAAGGAGTCACAATGACAAGGATACATGGACAAATGCTTCACACAACGAGTCACAATGACTAATAAACATGGATAAATGCTTCACACAACGAGTCACAATGACAAATGAACAAGGACAATTGGCTCACACAACGAGTCACAATGACAAGAATAAATTATTCACACAAGGAGTCACAATGACTAATATACATGGACAAATGTTTCACACAACGAGTCACAATGACTAATAAACATGGACAAATGCTTCACACAACGAATCACAATGACAAGGATATATTATTTACACAATGAGTTACAATGACTAATAAACATGGACAAATGCTTCACACAACAAGTCACAATGATTAATGAACAAGGACAATTGGTTCACAAAACGAGTAACAATGACTAATAAACAAGGACAAATGGTTCACACAACGAGTCACAATGACTAATGAACAAGGACAATTGGTTGACCCAAGGAGTCACAATGACAAAGATACATGGACAAATGCTTCACACAACGAGTCACAATGACTAATAAACATAGATAAATGCTTCACACAACGAGTCACAATGACAAATAAACAAGGACAATTGGCTCACACAACGAGTCACAATGACTAATAAACATGGACAAATGTTTCACCCAACGAGTCACAATAACTAATGAACAAGGAAAATTAGTTTACACAATGAGTCACAATGACAAGGAGAAAAGGTTCATAGAACAAGTCACAATGACTAATAAACATAGACAAATGCTTCACACAACTAGTCACAATGACTAATAAACAAGGACAAATTGTTCACACAACGAGTCACAATGACAAGGATAAATTATTCACACAACGAGTCACAATGAATAATAAACATTGACACATGCTTCACACAACGAGTCACAATGACTAATGAACAAGAACAATTGGTTCACACAACGAGTCACAATGACTAATAAACATGGACAAATGCTTCATACAACGAGTCACAATGACTAATAAACATGGACAAATGCTTCACACAATGATTAACAATGACTAATAAACATGGACAATTGGTTCACACAACGAGTCACAAAGACTAATAAACATGGACAAATGTTTCACACAACGAATCACAATGACTAATAAACATGGACAAATATTTCACACAAGTCACAATGACTAATGAACAAGGAAAATTAGTTCACACAATGAGTCACAATGACAAGGACAAATGGTTCACACAACGAGTCACAATGACTAATAAACAAGAACAAATGCTTCACACAACGAGTCACAATGACTAATAAACAAGGATAAATGGTTCACACAACGAATCACAATGACAAGGATAAATTATTCACACACCGAGTCACAATGACTAATAAACATGGACAAATGCTTCACATAACGAGTCACAATGACTAATGAACAAGGAAAATTAGTTCACACAATGAGTCACAATGACAAGGACAAATGGTTCACACAATGAGTCACAATGACTAATAAACAAGAACAAATGCTTCACACAACGAGTCACAATGACTAATAAACAAGGATAAATGGTTCACACAACGAATCACAATGACAAGGATAAATTATTAACACAACGAGTCACAATGACTAATAAACATGGACAGATGCTTCACACAACGAGTAACAATGACTAATAAACAAGGACAAATGGTTCACACAAGGAGTCACAATGACTAATAAACATGGACAAATATTTCACACAACGAGTCACAATGACTAATGAACAAGGAAAATTAGTTCACACAATGAGTCACAATGACAAGGACAAAAGGTCCATACAACGAGTCACAATGACTAATAAACATGGAAAAATGCTTCACACAACGTGATGCAGGAGCATGTTCGGAACAAGCAAATGAGATCCTTATTAGTCGAAATGTAACTCAACTAGTAAAAGGATTTGAGCTTGGATCGAGTAATGTGTTGATGCTAAAATGGGAAGGTATGGGAGCTGCATAACACGGCTCTGGAGTTGCATATCACGGCTCCTAGGATGATTAGGATACACGGTTTCCTAAATCGTGTAGAATAATAAGTTAGTTAATTACTATTTCTAATAAAGTTAGGAAAGCTAGATTTTCCTAATCCTAGTCAAATTAGAATACCCTAAATCTGATTGTATTCTAGTTTTTAGTATTTTAATTACTTTCCTAGTTAGTTTAGGAAAGGGGAATAATTTTCCTAGTTAGTTTAGGAAAAGGAAAGATAGCTTAATTTCCAAGCTAGGGTTTGGGTCGAATTGTGACCTCGTTTAGGAGTATATTAGGCCGTGTATGATCAGAGAAACACCATCGAATTTCCAGCAATAAAATTGTTTACATTTGTGAGCATTATTCTGATTAGGTTTGCGAGCTTAATCTTTAGATCTTCCTTGCGAGGTTGATTGCGTGAATCTGCGTTTGACACCTTGCGATGTTAGGACTAGGAATTCACCATACTATCCAGGTTACATCCTTAATCACGAAATAATCAGTCCAAACAAATCAATTTCCGCTGCAAATTTACTAATTATCACGACATACACAATCACAGAATTAACAAACTCAAACGAACAGTTCAACGATCTGTTCATTCTCGTTTTTCCATACTGTTTTACATCAAATTGGTTACGAGCTAAGTTGATTTATTCCTTAATAGATCTGTCTTGGGACGTTGCTAATCATGGTTAAAGACGGTGAAGAAGGTCCGAAAACATGGGAAGATGGTCATAACGAGCTGAAGTTGGAGATGACTCAGATGGCTTATGTGTTAAAAAAATATAGCAAGCATGTTGAAGGCTAAAGAGAAGAAAAAAGAATCGGACACCCCATCCGAATCTGAAGAAGAGGACGAGCAGCCAAAGAGGAAGTCAAAAAATAAGAACGATGATGATCGGGGTTTAAAACTCGATATTCCAGACTTTGATGGCGAGATGGATCCGGAAAAATTTCTGGATTGGGTAAGACAAGCTGAGAGGGTTTTCGAATATAAAGAATACGATGACAAGAAGCAATTTAAAGTTGCAATCTTAAAGCTTACAAAGTATGCATCTTTATGGTACGAAAATCTGAAAAAACAGAGGAGAAAGGAAGGCAAAGACAAGATCGAATCTTGGATCAAATTAAAGAAGCACTTGATGAGGCGATTCCTGCCAAGGGATTATGAGCAAGATAACTACTTAAAGCTCCAATCTTTAGAGCAAGGAAGCATGTCCGTGACTGATTACATCAAAGAATTCGAAAAGATGTCAATCGTGTGCGATCTTGAGGAGAAAGAAGAGCTAAGAGTGGCGAGATTCATCAAGGGCCTAACACCCGCGATTGCAACAAAGGTAGAAATCCAGAATTATGACGGGTTTAGTGATGTTTGCAGATTGGCGTTAAAATTTGAAAAACATGATAAGGCACGTAAACCTTATGCTTATTCCAAGGGACAAAGTTCGGGAACCAACTCATATTCCAGGCCAGCTCCTAGCAAGGCTAAAGAAATCCCGAAAGAAGAACCCAAGGACAAAGGAAAGGGTGTTGCCGAGCCAAAGGGGGGTTCTTTGAGGCGTTGCTTCAAGTGTCAAGGCTATGGGCATATAGCAAACGAATGTCCTCAGAAACGAGCCCTAATGACTCAAGAATTATGTGATATGATCCCCGTATTTGTCACGCGCGGAAGAAGAAACAGTTCAAGGGAATGTTGAAACCGATGGTGAAGGAAAAGTCTACGATTTGGATCCATTGAGTGAAGAGGAGTGTTTAGTCTTTGCGTAATTTACATATGGAAACGGGTTGGTGAGAATGAACAACGGAGCAAATCTTCCATACTCGGTGCAAGGTAAACCGTAAAATTTGCAATCTTATTATTGATAGTGGATCATGTGCTAATGTAGTAGCGAGGGACCTTGTTGATGAACTGAAATTGCAAACTAAAGACCGAGTTAAACCATATAAATTACATTGGTGAATGGGAGAATGGGATCCAAGTTAAGAAACAGGCCTTAGTTTCGTTGAGTTTAGGACCCTATGCTGATGAGGTGTGGTGCGATATAATTCCTATGAATGCATGCCACATTACGTTGGGTAGGCCTTGGCAATTCGATAGAAAGGTTGAACATGACGGGAGAGCTAATGTGTATAGCGTGATGAAGGGTAATGTGAGATATAATCTGAAACCTATGTCACCTAATAAGATTAAAGAGTCCAAAACAAAGAAGGGGAGTATGTTTATGGAGGCTCGGGAGGTTGAGGAAGCTTTAGCTCGTGGAGAACGAACTTATGTTTCTTTGGTTCGTGAATTGGGGTCCGTTGGTGTGTGTGATGACCGTGAGGTACAGGAGTTGTTAGAAGAGTTCCGGGATGTGTTTCCGGATGAATTACCGGATGGGTTACCTCCTTTACGTGGTATTGAACACCAAATAGATCTGATTCCAGGGGCGGCATTGCCTAATAAGCCGGCCTATCGCTGTAATCCAGAGGAAGCAAAGGAGTTCTGAGAGACAAGTCCAAGAATTGATAGATAGGGGATATGTTCAAGAGAGCTTAAGTCCATGTGCGGTGCCTGCGTTATTAGTACCAAAGAAGGAAGGGACTTGGAGAATGTGCATTGATAGTAGAGCGGTAAATAACATTACAATCAAATATCGCTTTCCTATGCCAAGACTTGATGATATGCTTGACGAACTTTCTGGTTCGAGTGTCTTTTCTAAACTGGATTTGAGGAGTGGCTACCATCAAATGAGGATTCGAGAAGGGGATGAGTGGAAGACCGCGTTTAAAACGAAGCAAGGGTTATATGAATGGCTTGTGATGCCGTTTGGATTGTGCAATGCTCCTAGTTCGTTTATGAGGTTGATGAATGAAGTGTTAAGGCCGTTCCTTAACAAATTTGTGGTGGTCTATCTTGACGACATCCTGATTTATAGCAAAGATGAAGAGTCGCACAAACGACATTTGCGAGCTGTGTTTGAAGTTTTGCGAGATCAGAAGCTTTATGGTAAGTTGGAAAAATGTACTTTTATGGTCTCAAGTTGACGCGGATATGGACCCCATGGAAGAAGTTGTGCTCGACATAGAACACCAATCAAAACCAGGCCCAAATAACACATTTTTTATGCATGAAAATTGGATGGGTTTGCGTAAAAGAGAGGTATTATGCGCGGTTGAAGCTCGAGATCCGCACACCCCTTGATGCCGTGTGGGAACAAAAGAAAATCAAATGGGAACAAGGGGGAAGGGCCGAATGTGGCGGCACCAAGGGAGAGGAATTCTAAGTTTATATTTTTGCATTTTTCAACATAGTTTGAATAAGTTTTGACAAAAGGTCTAGGTTGTAAGTTCTATGCACCTAATCATCCTAGAACTTACAACTAGCATTTAATGCTTTACTTGGAGGCCAAGGACTTTTTACTATAAAAGGACCTAGCCTCCCTCATTTGTAATCATCAAAAAGTTGAAGTAAAAACATTTTAGAGAGAGAAACTTGGTGGTTTCAATCTTTTCCAAAGAGTCGAGGCTTTCGAATCTTGCCTTAAACTAAGGACGTGCTCATGATTTGAGATTGAGTTGCTTGACGCGTTTGAGTAATTCCCCATTGTTATCACTATAGGTCTAGTGATACCAAATATCCCATTGTTTTCGATCTCTTCTCAAGGAATCGAAACAAATATCCTTTATCTTTTGCACAACAAAAACTCAAAAACAAAACAATTAAGTCTTCCGCTACGTATACGCATCACAAGTGTTGTCTTTCTTGGTTATATTGTGGGAAAAGACGGGGTAAGTATGGACCCATCCAAGGTCGATGCTATTCAAGCCTGGCCAGTTCCGAAATCAACTACAGAGGTGCGAAGCTTTCATGGTTTAACATCATTTTATAGACGGTTCATCCAGGGTTTTAGCTCGATTGTGGCTCCAATTACAGAGCTAACCAAGAAGGGAGAGTTCGTGTGGACTAACAGCGCCCAAAAGGCGTTTGAAGAAGTAAAACGCAAGCTATGCTCCGGACCTGTTTTAGCACTACCTGATTTTAATAAATTGTTTGAAGTCGAGTGTGATGCAAGTGGTGTTGGGATTGGTGCCGTGTTAATACAAGAAAAGAGGCCTATTGCATATTTCAGAGAGAAATTAAACGGTGCAAGGTTGAACTATTCAACCTATGACAAGGAGTTTTATGCAATCGTGAGAGCATTGGATCATTGGAGTCATTATCTGCGTCCAAAGCCGTTTATTTTACATTCAGATCACGAGGCTCTTAAACACATCCATGGACAGCAAAAGTTAAATCAAAGACATGCCAAATGGGTAGAATTCTTGCAATCATTCACGTTTTCTTCAAAATATAAGACGGGAAGTTCTAATATCGTGGCTGATGCATTATCACGAAGGCATTCATTGTTGATTGAGTTGGATGCAAGGATTCTTGGTTTCGAACATATCAAGGAACTGTACAAGTCTGATCCAGAATTTTCAAAGGAAATCATTGATCCGAGCAGGTTTGTATCTTTGTTCAGGATGGCTATCTCTTCAAGGGTAATCGGCTATGCATTCCGAATGGGTCGATTAGGGAGTTGTTGGTACGAGAAGCTCATGGCGGGGCTATTGCTGGACACTTTGGAGTTAATAAGACGAGTGACATCCTAAGTGAGCACTTCACGGCCGAGAATGAATAAGGACGTGCAAGAGATTGTGGCGAAATGCGTGGTATGTCAAAAGGCTAAAAGCACGTTCACCAAGGGCTTGTATACACCTCTGCCCGCACTGTACAGCCATGGAATGAGGTAAGCATGGATTTTATCCTTGGTTTGCCGAGAACTCGGAGGGGTAAGGACTCGATTATGGTGGTAGTTGATCGATTCTCGAAGATGGCGCATTTTATTCCGTGTCACAAGACTGATGATGCAACTAAAGTGGCTGATTTGTACTATAGAGAGATCGTTCGATTACATGGAATACCTCTTACTATTGTTTCAGATAGAGATGTGAAGTTTCTTAGTTACTTCTGGAAAACGTTATGGCATTTGATGGGGACTAAGCTTCTTTTCAAGACATCACACCATCCACAAACAGATGGTCGGACCGAGGTAACCAACCGTACTCTAGGGAGTCTATTGCGAGGATTGGTTAGTAAAAGCACAAAGGATTGGGATATCAAATTGGCGCATGCTGAATTCGCTTATAATCGTACACCATCAATGACGACGGGGACGAGCTCCATTCGAGATTGTCTATGGCGTGAATCCATACCTGCCAATCGATTTAGTGCCCATTCCAAAGAAAGATGTGTTAAGTTTTGAAGCCAAAGAAAGACAAGCTGCATTTCTCCGAGTATGTGAACAAGTTCGAGCTCAAATTGAGAAGGCAAATGCTAAATACAAAGAGAAGGCTAATAAACATCGAAAGCGACCTGTTTTCAAAGAAGGTGATCTTGTGTGGTTACATTTGAGAAAGGAACGATTTCCGTCCAAAAGGAAGAATAAGTTGATGCCGCGAGCAGATGGTCCATTCAAGATCCTCGAATGTTATGGTTCTAACGCATACAAGCTGGAGTTGCCGAGTGAATATGGTGGGGTGAGCGCGACATTCAATGTAGGCGACCTATCACCATATCTAGAAGACGAGGATTTGAGGGCAAATTCTCAAAAAGAAGGAGAGAATGATGCAGGAGCATGTTCGGAACAAGCAAATGAGATCCTTATTAGTCGAAATGTAACTCAACTAGTAAAAGGATTTGAGCTTGGATCGAGTAATGTGTTGATGCTAAAATGGGAAGGTATGGGAGCCGCATAACACGGCTCTGGAGTTGCATATCACGGCTCCTAGGATGATTAGGATACACGGTTTCCTAAATCGTGTAGAATAATAAGTTAGTTAATTACTATTTCTAATAAAGTTAGGAAAGCTAGATTTTCCTAATCCTAGTCAAATTAGAATACCCTAAATCTGATTGTATTCTAGTTTTTAGTATTTTAATTACTTTCCTAGTTAGTTTAGGAAAGGGGAATAATTTTCCTAGTTAGTTTAGGAAAAGGAAAGATAGCTTAATTTCCAAGCTAGGGTTTGGGTCGAATTGTGACCTCGTTTAGGAGTATATTAGGCCGTGTATGATCAGAGAAACACCATCGAATTTCCAGCAATAAAATTGTTTACATTTGTGAGCATTATTCTGATTAGGTTTGCGAGCTTAATCTTTAGATCTTCCTTGCGAGGTTGATTGCGTGAATCTACGTTTGACACCTTGCGAGGTTAGGACTAGGAATTCACCATACTATCCAGGTTACATCCTTAATCACGAAATAATCAGTCCAAACAAATCAATTTCCGCTGCAAATTTACTAATTATCACGACATACACAATCACAGAATTAACAAACTCAAACGAACAGTTCAACGATCTGTTCATTCTCGTTTTTCCATACTGTTTTACATCACAACGAGTCACAATGACTAATAAACAAGGACAAATGGTTCACACAACGAGTCAGAATGACAAGGATAAATTATTCACACAACAAGTCACAATGACTAATAAACATGGACAAATACTTCACACAACGAGTCACAATGACTAATAAATAAGGACAAATGGTTCACACAACGAGCCACAATGACTAATAAACATGGACAAATGTTTAAGACAACGAGTCACAATGACAAACAATGACTAATAAACAAGGATAAATGTTTCACACAACGAGTCACAATGACAAATTAACAAGGACAAATGGTTCACACAACGAGTCAGAATGACAAGGATAAATTATTCACACAAGGAGTCACAATGACTAATATACATGGATAAATGCTTCACACAACGAGTCACAATGACTAATGAACATGGACAAATGCTTCACACAACGAATCACAATGACAAGGATATATTATTTACACAACGAGTCACAATGACTAATAAACATGGACAAATGCTTCACACAACAAGTCACAATGACTAATGAACAAGGACAATTGGTTCACAAAACGAGTAACAATGACTAATAAACAAGGACAAATGGTTCACACAACGAGTCACAATGACTAATGAACAAGGACAATTGGTTGACCCAAGGAGTCACAATGACAAGGATACATGGACAAATGCTTCACACAACGAGTCACAATGACTAATAAACATGGATAAATGCTTCACACAACGAGTCACAATGACAAATGAACAAGGACAATTGGCTCACACAACGAGTCACAATGACTAATAAACAAGGACAAATGTTTCACCCAACGAGTCACAATAACTAATGAACAAGAAAAATTAGTTTACACAATGAGTCACAATGACAAGGACAAAAGGTTCATAGAACAAGTCACAATGACTAATAAACATGGACAAATGCTTCACACAACTAGTCACAATGACTAATAAACAAGGAAAAAAGTTCACATATTGAGTCACAATGACAAGGATAAATTATTCACACAACGAGTCACAATGAATAATAAACATTGACACATGCTTCACACAACGAGTCACAATGACTAATGAACAAGAACAATTGGTTCACACAACGAGTCACAATAACAAGGATAAATTATTAACATAATGAGTCACAATGATTAATTAACATGTTCAAATGCTTCACACAACGAGTCATAATGACTAATGAACAAGGACAATTGGTTCACACAACGAGTCACAATGACTAATAAACATGGACAAATGCTTCATACAACGAGTCACAATGACTAATAAACATGGACAAATGCTTCACACAACAGTCACAATGACTAATGAACAAGGACAATTGGTTCACACAACGAGTCACAAAGACTAATAAACATGGACAAATGTTTCACACAACGAGTCACAATGACTAATAAACAAGGCTAAATATTTCACACAACAAGTCACAATGACTAATGAACAAGGAAAATTAGTTCACACAATGAGTCACAATGACAAGGACAAATGGTTCACACAACGAGTCACAATGACTAATAAACAAGAACAAATGCTTCACACAACGAGTCACAATGACTAATAAACAAGGATAAATGGTTCACACAACGAATCACAATGACAAGGATAAATTATTCACACACCGAGTCACAATGACTAATAAACATGGACAAATGCTTCACATAACGAGTCACAATGACTAATGAACAAGGAAAATTAGTTCACACAATGAGTCACAATGACAAGGACAAATGGTTCACACAACGAGTCACAATGACTAATAAACAAGAACAAATGCTTCACACAACGAGTTACAATGACTAATAAACAAGGATAAATGGTTCACACAACGAATCACAATGACAAGGATAAATTATTCACACACCGAGTCATAATGACTAATAAACATGGACAAATGCTTCACATAACGAGTCACAATGACTAATGAACAAGGAAAATTAGTTCACACAATGAGTCACAATGACAAGGACAAATGGTTCACACAACGAGTCACAATGACTAATAAACAAGAACAAATGCTTCACACAACGAGTCACAATGACTAATAAACAAGGATAAATGGTTCACACAACGAATCACAATGACAAGGATAAATTATTAACACAACGAGTCACAATGGCTAATAAACATGGACAGATGCTTCACACAACGAGTAACAATGACTAATAAAGAAGGACAAATGGTTCACACAAGGAGTCACAATAACTAATAAACATGGACAAATATTTCACACAACGAGTCACAATGACTAATGAACAAGGAAAATTAGTTCACACAATGAGTCACAATGACAAGAACAAAAGGTCCCTACAACGAGTCACAATGACTAATAAACATGGAAAAATGCTTCACACAACAAGTCACAATGACTAATAAACAAGGACAAATGGTTCACACTACGAGTCAGAATGACAAGGATAAATTATTCACACAACAAGTCACAATGACTAATAAACATGGACAAATACTTCACACAACGAGTCACAATGACTAATAAATAAGGACAAATGGTTCACACAACGAGTCACAATGACAAGGATAAATTATTCACACAACGAGTCACAATGAAACATGGACAAATGCTTCACACAACAAGTCACAATGACTAATAAACCAGGGCAATTGGTTCACACAATGACTAATAAACAAGGGCAAATGGTTCACACAACGAGTCACAATGACTAATGAACAAGGACAATTGGCTGACACAACGAGTCACTATGACAAGGATAAATTATTCACACAAGGAGTCACAATGACTAATATACATGGATAAATGCTTCACATAACGAGTCACAATGACTAATAAACATGGACAAATGCTTCACACAACGAATCACAATGACAAGGATATATTATTTACACAACGAGTCACAATGACTAATAAACATGGACAAATGCTTCACACAACAAGTCACAATGACTAATGAACAAGGACAATTGGTTCACAAAACGAGTAACAATGACTAATAAACAAGGACAAATGGTTCACACAACGAGTCACAATGACTAATGAACAAGGACAATTGGTTGACCCAAGGAGTCACAATGACAAGGATACATGGACAAATGCTTCACACAACGAGTCACAATGACTAATAAACATGGATAAATGCTTCACACAACGAGTCACAATGATAAATGAACAAGGACAATTGGCTCACACAACGAGTCACAATGACAAGAATAAATTATTCACACAAGGAGTCACAATGACTAATATACATGGACAAATGTTTCACACAACGAGTCACAATGACTAATAAACATGGACAAATGCTTCACACAACGAATCACAATGACAAGGATATATTATTTACACAACGAGTTACAATGACTAATAAACATGGACAAATGCTTCACACAACAAGTCACAATGACTAATGAACAAGGACAATTGGTTCACAAAACGAGTAACAATGACTAATAAACAAGGACAAATGGTTCACACAACGAGTCACAATGACTAATGAACAAGGACAATTGGTTGACCCAAGGAGTCACAATGACAAGGATACATGGACAAATGCTTCACACAACGAGTCACAATGACTAATAAACATGGATAAATGCTTCACACAACGAGTCACAATGACAAATAAACAAGGACAATTGGCTCACACAACGAGTCACAATGACTAATAAACATGGACAAATGTTTCACCCAACGAGTCACAATAACTAATGAACAAGGAAAATTAGTTTACACAATGAGTCACAATGACAAGGAGAAAAGGTTCATAGAACAAGTCACAATGACTAATAAACATGGACAAATGCTTCACACAACTAGTCACAATGACTAATAAACAAGGACAAATTGTTCACACAACGAGTCACAATGACAAGGATAAATTATTCACACAACGAGTCACAATGAATAATAAACATTGACACATGCTTCACACAACGAGTCACAATGACTAATGAACAAGAACAATTGGTTCACACAACGAGTCACAATGACTAATAAACATGGACAAATGCTTCATACAACGAGTCACAATGACTAATAAACATGGACAAATGCTTCACACAACTAGTCACAATGACTAATAAACAAGGAAAAAAGTTCACATAACGAGTCACAATGACAAGGATAAATTATTCACACAACGAGTCACAATGAATAATAAACATTGACACATGCTTCACACAACGAGTCACAATGACTAATGAACAAGAACAATTGGTTTACACAACGAGTCACAATAACAAGGATAAATTATTAACATAATGAGTCACAATGATTAATTAACATGTTCAAATGCTTCACACAATGAGTCATAATGACTAATGAACAAGGACAATTGGTTCACACAACGAGTCACAATGACTAATAAACATGGACAAATGCTTCATACAACGAGTCACAATGACTAATAAACATGGACAAATGCTTCACACAACAGTCACAATGACTAATGAACAAGGACAATTGGTTCACACAACGAGTCACAAAGACTAATAAACATGGACAAATGTTTCACACAACGAGTCACAATGACTAATAAACATGGACAAATATTTCACACAACAAGTCACAATGACTAATGAACACGGAAAATTAGTTCACACAATGAGTCACAATGACAAGGACAAATGGTTCACACAACGAGTCACAATGACTAATAAACAAGAACAAATGCTTCACACAACGAGTCACAATGACTAATAAACAAGGATAAATGGTTCACACAACGAATCACAATGACAAGGATAAATTATTCACACACCGAGTCACAATGACTAATAAACATGGACAAATGCTTCACATAACGAGTCACAATGACTAATGAACAAGGAAAATTAGTTCACACAATGAGTCACAATGACAAGGATAAATGGTTCACACAACGAGTCACAATGACTAATAAATAAGAACAAATGCTTCACACAACGAGTCACAATGACTAATAAACAAGGATAAATGGTTCACACAACGAATCACAATGACAAGGATAAATTATTAACACAACGAGTCACAATGACTAATAAACATGGACAGATGCTTCACACAACGAGTAACAATGACTAATAAACAAGGACAAATGGTTCACAAAAGGAGTCACAATGACTAATAAACATGGACAAATATTTCACACAACGAGTCACAATGACTAATGAACAAGGAAAATTAGTTCACACAATGAGTCACAATGACAAGGACAAAAGGTCCATACAACGAGTCACAATGACTAATAAACATGGAAAAATGCTTCACACAACGAGTCACAATGACTAATAAACAAGGACAAATGGTTCACACAACGAGTCAGAATGACAAGGATAAATTATTCACACAACAAGTCACAATGACTAATAAACATGGACAAATACTTCACACAACGAGTCACAATGACTAATAAATAAGGAAAAATGGTTCACACAACGAGTCACAATGACAAGGATAAATTATTCACACAACGAGTCACAATGAAACATGGACAAATGCTTCACACAACAAGTCACAATGACTAATAAACAAGGGCAATTGGTTGACACAATGACTAATAAACAAGGGCAAATGGTTCACACAACGAGTCACAATGACTAATGAACAAGGACAATTGGTTGACACAACGAGTCACAATGACAAGGATAAATTATTCTCACAAGGAGTCACAATGACTAATATACATGGATAAATGCTTCACACAACGAGTCACAATGACTAATAAACATGGACAAATGCTTCACACAACGAATCACAATGACTAATAAACATGGACAAATGCTTCACACAACAGTCACAATGAATAATGAACAAGGACAATTGGTTCACACAACGAGTCACAAAGACTAATAAACATGGACAAATGTTTCACACAACGAGTCACAATGACTAATAAACATGGACAAATATTTCACACAACAAGTCACAATGACTAATGAACAAGGAAAATTAGTTCACACAATGAGTCACAATGACAAGGACAAATGGTTCACACAACGAGTCACAATGACTAATAAACAAGAACAAATGCTTCACACAACGAGTCACAATGACTAATAAACAAGGATAAATGGTTCACACAACGAATCACAATGACAAGGATAAATTATTCACACACCGAGTCACAATGACTAATAAACATGGACAAATGCTTCACATAACGAGTCACAATAACTAATGAACAAGGAAAATTAGTTCACACAATGAGTCACAATGACAAGGACTAATGGTTCACACAACGAGTCACAATGACTAATAAACAAGAACAAATGCTTCACACAACGAGTCACAATGACTAATAAACAAGGATAAATGGTTCACACAACGAATCACAATGACAAGGATAAATTATTAACACAACGAGTCACAATGACTAATAAACATGGACAGATGCTTCACACAACGAGTAACAATGACTAATAAACAAGGACAAATGGTTCACAAAAGGAGTCACAATGACTAATAAACATGGACAAATATTTCACACAACGAGTCACAATGACTAATGAACAAGGAAAATTAGTTCACACAATGAGTCACAATGACAAGGACAAAAGGTCCATACAACGAGTCACAATGACTAATAAACATGGAAAAATGCTTCACACAACGAGTCACAATGACTAATAAACAAGGACAAATGGTTCACACAACGAGTCAGAATGACAAGGATAAATTATTCACACAACAAGTCACAATGACTAATAAACATGGACAAATACTTCACACAACGAGTCACAATGACTAATAAATAAGGACAAATGGTTCACACAACGAGTCACAATGACAAGGATAAATTATTCACACAACGAGTCACAATGAAACATGGACAAATGCTTCACACAACAAGTCACAATGACTAATAAACAAGGGCAATTGGTTCACACAATGACTAATAAACAAGGGCAAATGGTTCACACAACGAGTCACAATGACTAATGAACAAGGACAATTGGTTGACACAACGAGTCACAATGACAAGGATAAATTATTCACACAAGGAGTCACAATGACTAATATACATGGATAAATGCTTCACACAACGAGTCACAATGACTAATAAACATGGACAAATGCTTCACACAACGAATCACAATGACAAGGATATATTATTTACACAACGAGTCACAATGACTAATAAACATGGACAAATACTTCACACAACGAGTCACAATGACTAATAAACATGGACAAATGGTTCACACAACGAGTCACAATGACTAATGAACAAGGACAATTGGTTGACCCAAGGAGTCACAATGACAAGGATACATGGACAAATGCTTCACACAACGAGTCACTATGACTAATAAACATGGATAAATGCTTCACACAACGAGTCACAATGACAAATGAACAAGGACAATTGGCTCACACAACGAGTCACAATGACTAATCACAATGACTAATAAACATGGACAAATGTTTCACCCAACGAGTCACAATAACTAATGAACAAGGAAAATTAGTTTACACAATGAGTCACAATGACAAGGACAAAAGGTTCATAGAACAGGTCACAATGACTAATAAACATGGACAAATGCTTCACACAACTAGTCACAATGACTAATAAACAAGGAAAATTGTTCACATAACGAGTCACAATGACAAGGATAAATTATTTACACAACGAGTCACAATGAATAATAAACATTGACACATGCTTCACACAACGAGTCACAATGACTAATGAACAAGAACAATTGGTTCATACAACGAGTCACAATAACAAGGATAAATTATTAACATAATGAGTCACAATGATTAATTAACATGTTCAAATGCTTCACACAACGAGTTATAATGACTAATGAACAAGGACAATTGGTTCACACAACGAGTCACAATGACTAATAAACATGGACAAATGCTTCATACAACGAGTCACAATGACTAATAAACATGGACAAATGCTTCACACAATAGTCACAATGACTAATGAACAAGGACAATTGGTTCACACAACGAGTCACAAAGACTAATAAACATGGACAAATGTTTCACACAACGAGTCACAATGACTAATAAACATGGACAAATATTTCACACAACAAGTCACAATGACTAATGAACAAGGAAAATTAGTTCACACAATGAGTCACAATGACAAGGACAAATGGTACACACAACGATTCACAATGACTAATAAACAAGAACAAATGCTTCACACAACGAGTCACAATGACTAATAAACAAGGATAAATGGTTCACACAACGAATCACAATGACAAGGATAAATTATTCACACACCGAGTCACAATGACTAATAAACATGGACAAATGCTTCACATAACGAGTCACAATGACTAATGAACAAGGAAAATTAGTTCACACAATGAGTCACAATGACAAGGACAAATGGTTCACACAACGAGTCACAATGACTAATAAACAAGAACAAATGCTTCACACAACGAGTCACAATGACTAATAAACAAGGATAAATGGTTCACACAACGAATCACAATGACAAGGATAAATTATTAACACAACGAGTCACAATGGCTAATAAACATGGACAGATGCTTCACACAACGAGTAACAATGACTAATAAAGAAGGACAAATGGTTCACACAAGGAGTCACAATGACTAATAAACATGGACAAATATTTCACACAACGAGTCACAATGACTAATGAACAAGGAAAATTTGTTCACACAATGAGTCACAATGACAAGGACAAAAGGTCCCTACAACGAGTCACAATGACTAATAAACATGGAAAAATGCTTCACACAACAAGTCACAATGACTAATAAACAAGGACAAATGGTTCACACTACGAGTCAGAATGACAAGGATAAATTATTCACACAACAAGTCACAATGACTAATAAACATGGACAAATACTTCACACAACGAGTCACAATGACTAATAAATAAGGACAAATGGTTCACACAACGAGTCACAATGACAAGGATAAATTATTCACACAACGAGTCACAATGAAACATGGACAAATGCTTCACACAACAAGTCACAATGACTAATAAACAAGGGCAATTGGTTCACACAATGACTAATAAACAAGGGCAAATGGTTCACACAACGAGTCACAATGACTAATGAACAAGGACAATTGGTTGACTCAACGAGTCACAATGACAAGGATAAATTATTCACACAAGGAGTCACAATGACTAATATACATGGATAAATGCTTCACATAACGAGTCACAATGACTAATAAACATGGACAAATGCTTCACACAACGAATCACAATGACAAGGATATATTATTTACACAACGAGTCACAATGACTAATAAACATTGACAAATGCTTCACACAACAAGTCACAATGACTAATGAACAAGGACAATTGGTTCACAAAACGAGTAACAATGACTAATAAACAAGGACAAATGGTTCACACAACGAGTCACAATGACTAATGAACAAGGACAATTGGTTGACCCAAGGAGTCACAATGACAAGGATACATGGACAAATGCTTCACACAACGAGTCACAATGACTAATAAACATGGATAAATGCTTCACACAACGAGTCACAATGACAAATGAACAAGGACAATTGGCTCACACAACGAGTCACAATGACAAGAATAAATTATTCACACAAGGAGTCACAATGACTAATATACATGGACAAATGTTTCACACAACGAGTCACAATGACTAATAAACATGGACAAATGCTTCACACAACGAATCACAATGACAAGGATATATTATTTACACAACGAGTTACAATAACTAATAAACATGGACAAATGCTTCACACAACAAGTCACAATGACTAATGAACAAGGACAATTGGTTCACAAAACGAGTAACAATGACTAATAAACAAGGACAAATGGTTCACACAACGAGTCACAATGACTAATGAACAAGGACAATTGGTTGACCCAAGGAGTCACAATGACAAGGATACATGGACAAATGCTTCACACAATGAGTCACAATGACTAATAAACATGGATAAATGCTTCACACAACGAGTCACAATGAAAAATAAACAAGGACAATTGGCTCACACAACGAGTCACAATGACTAATAAACATGGACAAATGTTTCACTCAACGAGTCACAATAACTAATGAACAAGGAAAATTAGTTTACACAATGAGTCACAATGACAAGGAGAAAAGGTTCATAGAACAAGTCACAATGACTAATAAACATGGACAAATGCTTCACACAACTAGTCACAATGACTAATAAACAAGGACAAATTGTTCACACAACGAGTCACAATGACAAGGATAAATTATTCACACAACGAGTCACAATGAATAATAAACATTGACACATACTTCACACAACGAGTCACAATGACTAATGAACAAGAACAATTGGTTCACACAACGAGTCACAATAACAAGGATAAATTATTAACATAACGAGTCAGAATGATTAATTAACATGTTCAAATGCTTCACACAACGAGTCATAATGACTAATGAACAAGGACAATTGGTTCACACAACGAGTCACAATGACTAATAAACATGGACAAATGCTTCATTCAACGAGTCACAATGACTAATAAACATGGACAAATGCTTCACAACAATGATCACAATGACTAATGAACAAGGACAATTGGTTCACACAACGAGTCACAAAGACTAATAAACATGGACAAATGTTTCACACAACGAGTAACAATGACTAATAAACATGGACAAATATTTCACACAACAAGTCACAATGACTAATGAACAAGGAAAATTAGTTCACACAATGAGTCACAATGACTAGGACAAATGGTTCACACAACGAGTCACAATGACTAATAAACAAGAACAAATGCTTCACACAACGAGTCACAATGACTAATAAACAAGGATAAATGGTTCACACAACGAATCACAATGACAAGGATAAATTATTCACACACCGAGTCACAATGACTAATAAACATTGACACATGCTTCACACAACGAGTCACAATGACTAATGAACAAGAACAATTGGTTCACACAACGAGTCACAATAACAAGGATAAATTATTAACATAATGAGTCACAATGATTAATTAACATGTTCAAATGCTTCACACAACGAGTCATAATGACTAATGAACAAGGACAATTGGTTCACACAACGAGTCACAATGACTAATAAACATGGACAAATGCTTCAGACAACGAGTCACAATGACTAATAAACATGGACAAATGCTTCACACAATAGTCACAATGACTAATGAACAAGGACAATTGGTTCACACAACGAGTCAAAAAGACTAATAAACATGGACAAATGTTTCACACAACGAGTCACAATGACTAATAAACATGGACAAATATTTCACACAACAAGTCACAATGACTAATGAACAAGGAAAATTAGTTCACACAATGAGTCACAATGACAAGGACAAATGGTACACACAACGATTCACAATGACTAATAAACAAGAACAAATGCTTCACACAACGAGTCACAATGACTAATAAACAAGGATAAATGGTTCACACAACGAATCACAATGACAAGGATAAATTATTCACACACCGAGTCACAATGACTAATAAACATGGACAAATGCTTCACATAACGAGTCACAATGACTAATGAACAAGGAAAATTAGTTCACACAATGAGTCACAATGACAAGGACAAATGGTTCACACAACGAGTCACAATGACTAATAAACAAGAACAAATGCTTCACACAACGAGTCACAATGACTAATAAACAAGGATAAATGGTTCACACAACGAATCACAATGACAAGGATAAATTATTAACACAACGAGTCACAATGGCTAATAAACATGGACAGATGCTTCACACAACGAGTAACAATGACTAATAAAGAAGGACAAATGGTTCACACAAGGAGTCACAATGACTAATAAACATGGACAAATATTTCACACAACGAATCACAATGACTAATGAACAAGGAAAATTAGTTCACACAATGAGTCACAATGACAAGGACAAAAGGTCCCTACAACGAGTCACAATGACTAATAAACATGGAAAAATGCTTCACACAACAAGTCACAATGACTAATAAACAAGGACAAATGGTTCACACTACGAGTCGAATTGACAAGGATAAATTATTCGCACAACAAGTCACAATGACTAATAAACATGGACAAATACTTCACACAACGAGTCACAATGACTAATAAATAAGGACAAATGGTTCACACAACGAGTCACAATGACAAGGATAAATTATTCACACAACGAGTCACAATGAAACATGGACAAATGCTTCACACAACAAGTCACAATGACTAATAAACAAGGGCAATTGGTTCACACAATGACTAATCAACAAGGGCAAATGGTTCACACAACGAGTCACAATGACTAATGAACAAGGACAATTGGTTGACACAACGAGTCACAATGACAAGGATAAATTATTCACACAAGGAGTCACAATGACTAATATACATGGATAAATGCTTCACATAACGAGTCACAATGACTAATAAACATGGACAAATGCTTCACACAACGAATCACAATGACAAGGATATATTATTTACACAACGAGTCACAATGACTAATAAACATGAACAAATGCTTCACACAACAAGTCACAATGACTAATGAACAAGGACAATTGGTTCACAAAACGAGTAACAATGACTAATAAACAAGGACAAATGGTTCACACAACGAGTCACAATGACTAATGAACAAGGACAATTGGTTGACCCAAGGAGTCACAATGACAAGGATACATGGACAAATGCTTCACACAACGAGTCACAATGACTAATAAACATGGATAAATGCTTCACACAACGAGTCACAATGACAAATGAACAAGGACAATTGGCTCACACAACGAGTCACAATGACAAGAATAAATTATTCACACAAGGAGTCACAATGACTAATATACATGGACAAATGTTTCACACAACGAGTCACAATGACTAATAAACATGGACAAATGCTTTGCACAACGAATCACAATGACAAGGATATATTATTTACACAACGAGTTACAATAACTAATAAACATGGACAAATGCTTCACACAACAAGTCACAATGACTAATGAACAAGGACAATTGGTTCACAAAACGAGTAACAATGACTAATAAACAAGGACAAATGGTTCACACAACGAGTCACAATGACTAATGAACAAGGACAATTGGTTGACCCAAGGAGTCACAATGACAAGGATACATGGACAAATGCTTCACACAATGAGTCACAATGACTAATAAACATGGATAAATGCTTCACACAACGAGTCACAATGACAAATAAACAAGGACAATTGGCTCACACAACGAGTCACAATGACTAATAAACATGGACAAATGTTTCACTCAACGAGTCACAATAACTAATGAACAAGGAAAATTAGTTTACACAATGAGTCACAATGACAAGGAGAAAAGGTTCATAGAACAAGTCACAATGACTAATAAACATGGACAAATGCTTCACACAACTAGTCACAATGACTAATAAACAAGGACAAATTGTTCACACAACGAGTCACAATGACAAGGATAAATTATTCACACAACGAGTCACAATGAATAATAAACATTGACACATACTTCACACAACGAGTCACAATGACTAATGAACAAGAACAATTGGTTCACACAACGAGTCACAATAACAAGGATAAATTATTAACATAACGAGTCAGAATGATTAATTAACATGTTCAAATGCTTCACACAACGAGTCATAATGACTAATGAACAAGGACAATTGGTTCACACAACGAGTCACAATGACTAATAAACATGGACAAATGCTTCATTCAACGAGTCACAATGACTAATAAACATGGACAAATGCTTCACACAACTTGATCACAATGACTAATGAACAAGGACAATTGGTTCACACAACGAGTCACAAAGACTAATAAACATGGACAAATGTTTCACACAACGAGTCACAATGACTAATGAACATGGACAAATATTTCACACAACAAGTCACAATGACTAATGAACAAGGAAAATTAGTTCACACAATGAGTCACAATGACAAGGACAAATGGTTCACACAACGAGTCACAATGACTAATAAACAAGAACAAATGCTTCACACAACGAGTCACAATGACTAATAAACAAGGATAAATGGTTCACACAACGAATCACAATGACAAGGATAAATTATTCACACACCGAGTCACAATGACTAACAAACATGGACAAATCCTTCACATAACGAGTCACAATGACTAATGAACAAGGAAAATTAGTTCACACAATGAGTCACAATGACAAGGACAAATGGTTCACACAACGAGTCACAATGACTAATAAACAAGAACAAATGCTTCACACAACGAGTCACAATGACTAATAAACAAGGATAAATGGTTCACACAACGAATCACAATGACAAGGATAAATTATATACACAACGAGTCACAATGACTAATAAACATGGACAGATGCTTCACACAACGAGTAACAATGACTAATAAACAAGGACAAATGGTTCACACAAGGAGTCACAATGACTAATAAACATGGACAAATATTTCACACAACGAGTCACAATGACTAATGAACAAGGAAAATTAGTTCACACAATGAGTCACAATGACAAGGACAAAAGGTCCATACAACGAGTCACAATGACTAATAAACATGGAAAAATGCTTCACACAACGAGTCACAATGACTAATAAATGAGGACAAATGGTTCACACAACGAGTCAGAATGACAAGGATAAATTATTCACACAACAAGTCATAATGACTAATAAACATGGACAAATACTTCACACAACGAGTCACAATGACTAATAAATAAGGACAAATGGTTCACACAACGAGTCACAATGACAAGGATAAATTATTCACACAACGAGTCACAATGAAACATGGACAAATGCTTCACACAACAAGTCACAATGACTAATAAACAAGGGCAATTGGTTCACACAATGACTAATAAACATGGATAAATGCTTCACACAACGAGTCACAATGACAAATGAACAAGGACAATTGGCTCACACAACGAGCCACAATGACAAGAATAAATTATTCACACAAGGAGTCACAATGACTAATATACATGGACAAATGTTTCACACAACGAGTCACAATGACTAATAAACATGGACAAATGCTTCACACAACGAATCACAATGACAAGGATATATTATTTACACAACGAGTTACAATGACTATTAAACATGGACAAATGCTTCACACAACAAGTCACAATGACTAATGAACAAGGACAATTGGTTCACAAAACGAGTAACAATGACTAATAAACAAGGACAAATGGTTCACACAACGAGTCACAATGACTAATGAACAAGGACAATTGGTTGACCCAAGGAGTCACAATGACAAGGATACATGGACAAATGCTTCACACAACGAGTCACAATGACTAATAAACATGGATAAATGCTTCACACAACGAGTCACAATGACAAATAAACAAGGACAATTGGCTCACACAACGAGTCACAATGACTAATAAACATGGACAAATGTTTCACCCAACGAGTCACAATAACTAATGAACAAGGAAAATTAGTTTACACAATGAGTCACAATGACAAGGAGAAAAGGTTCATAGAACAAGTCACAATGACTAATAAACATGGACAAATGCTTCACACAACTAGTCACAATGACTAATAAACAAGGACAAATTGTTCACACAACGAGTCACAATGACTAATAAACATGGACAAATGTTTCATACAACGAGTCACAATGACTAATAAACATGGACAAATGCTTCACACAACAGTCACAATGACTAATAAACATGGACAATTGCTTCACACAACTAGTCACAATGACTAATAAACAAGAACAATTGGTTCACACAACGAGTCACAATGACTAATAAACATGGACAAATGTTTCATACAACGAGTCACAATGACTAATAAACATGGACAAATGCTTCACACAACAGTCACAATGACTAATGAACAAGGACAATTAGTTCACACGAGTCACAAAGACTAATAAACATGGACAAATGTTTCACAGAACGAGTCACAATGACTAATAAACATGGACAAATATTTCACACAACAAGTCACAATGACTAATGAACAAGGAAAATTAGTTCACACAATGAGTCACAATGGCAAGGACAAATGGTTCACACAACGAGTCACAATGACTAATAAACAAGAACAAATGCTTCACACAACGAGTCACAATGACTAATAAACAAGGATAAATGGTTCACACAATGACAAGGATAAATTATTCACACACCGAGTCACAATGACTAACAAACATGGACAAATGCTTCACATATAACGAGTCACAATGACTAATGAACAAGGAAAATTAGTTCACACAATGAGTCACAATGACAAGGACAAATGGTTCACACAACGAGTCACAATGACTAATAAACAAGAACAAATGCTTCACACAACGAGTCACAATGACTAATAAACAAGGATAAATGGTTCACACAACGAATCACAATGACAAGGATAAATTATTTACACAACGAGTCACAATGACTAATAAACATGGACAGATGCTTCACACAACGAGTAACAATGACTAATAAACAAGGACAAATGGTTCACACAAGGAGTCACAATGACTAATAAACATGGACAAATATTTCACACAACGAGTCACAATGACTAATGAACAAGGAAAATTAGTTCACACAATGAGTCACAATGACAAGGACAAAAGGTCCATACAACGAGTCACAATGACTAATAAACATGGAAAAATGCTTCACACAACGAGTCACAATGACTAATAAACAAGGACAAATATTTCATTGTTCATTAGTCCTTGTGACTCGTTGTGTGAACCATTTGTCCTTGTTTATTAGTCCTTGTGACTCGTTGTGTAAACCATTTGTCCTTGTTGTTGTGACTTGCTGTTTGAAGCATTTTTCCTTGTTCATTAGTCCTTGTGACTCGTTGTGTGAACCGTTTGTCCTTGTTCATTAGTCTTTGTGACTTGTTGTGTGAACCATTTATCCTTGTTAATTAGTCCTTGTGACTCGTTGTGTGAACCATTTGTCCTTGTTCTTTAGTCCTTATGACTCTGCAGCGTATACGGTATGGGTGCGGAAGCGACTTGGTCGTTGTTGTGCAATTGTTCGTGGTTAAATGCCATTTCGGGAAAATTGAACGGATAAATATTTTTTTTGAGTTTTTTTTTGATGAATAGTGCCTGTGAACAGTACACGTGAATAGTGATTTGAATTTCTTTTTTTGTTTTTGTGTGAACTTTGGAGATATTTGGTACCGCTAGACCTATAGCGATAACAATGGGTGAATTGTTCGATACGCGTCAAACAATTCGACTTAAACCTTGGAGCACGTCCTTAGTTCAAGCAAGGTACGAAAAACTCGTTCCGACCTCTTAAGCCAAACCAACTCGTGTAACAACACAAGAAGACAAGACAATTTCAGAGAAAACAATCTCAAATTTTAATTTCTTTCAACATGAATAAAAATGATCTACAAATGTGGCTTATATAGCCTCTTGGCCGAGTAGGGGGGATGGAGGGGTGACTACAATTTGACCCATATTGAATGCAATCAACCTAGTTCCTAACACCATTTACCAAATTAATTTTATGTGAAAAAACTACATTGACAACTTAGATTACGAGGCAAGTAAAAGAAATAGGATTTGAATTCTCGCAACCCATTTCACACGGCAGCCCTAGCCGTGGTCTTGGGAGTCCGTCTTCCTCGTTTCGCGCGCTTGTCTTTGCTGCCAATGCGTGACTTGAATTCCCGTTATTTTTATTTTTCGGGCTTGTTTTTGAACGGAATTTATTCATAATCCCCGCTGAAATTTATTATAATTTTTACCCCCCCTCTATACGCATCAGACTCGTTGTTTAAACCATTTGTCCTTGTTTATTAGTCCTTGTGACTCGTTGTTGCAGTATAATGTCCAAGGTATTAGACAAATACAACAACCAAACCAGCAAACCAAAGACAGTTTCTCAGGAATGCAATAAACTTGTGCTAATTATTAAAATTATCAAAAGACCTCCTAAAATCATGAAACTTGGCAGTAATTAACTTTAATATAAGAACTAACTCTGAGTAAAATTCCAGGATTTTTAGAGGACTCAAAGTATTTTTAAAGCTAAACTAGCCACAGTCTCAGCACAGGAAAGTTTAGACTCTACTAACAGGTACTTAATCAATAACCACAGTCTAAGCAAAGGTTATTATCAAGCCCGACTCTAATCTACAGACTAAGCACAAGATTAAGAGGTATAAATTTGAGAGAATTCTCAGGTTTCATTCATAAATCAGTTGTGTTACAACAGTCTAAGTTGAGGTCCTTATATAGGCCCTTTTAGGTTACAAACTTGAAAAGAAACTACATCCAAGGGTCAGGATCCTTCCTCACATGCTGGCAAGAGTCCAAATACAATATTACAACGGTTTTAAAAGCTCTTAATTGTAAACTGGAATGAAAACAAAAAGAAATGCATGTGACAGTGACAGGTTGTGGTCCTTTGTTGCATTGCTGGCTTTTCTGTTGAATGTAGGCACTTGAGGACGAAATGATTGAGTCCTTGGCATTAAAATTGGCTCTCGGTTGTATCTGGTAGATGGGGAGATAAGCCAAAAGTTCTTTGAGTGCTTTTTCCTCATGGTTTAGCCAGAAATGGAAAGGTTGCTTTTGTTGTTTGTCATTTGCTGCAGATCTGTCCAGCTTGGATTTCTGGGACTTGCATTGTGATTTTTCCTTGGACCCCTAGGACTTTTATGAGCCTAATTTAGTGACCAACCAGCTGGCCATGGTGGCAGCTGGTGGTTGGGCTTGTACTCATACTTATTGGCCACTAAACTTAGCTCAGTTTGGCTGGTTCCTGAGATGGGTGTGGTGTTGCCTTGGCCTGCTTGCTGATGTGAGGTGTCCTGGTCAGTGGCTCCTGCTGCAACCTCCTCTGGTTGAACAGGGCTTGTCCTCAAGCCTGGTGACTCCTCCCCCTCAGCATCATCATAATATGGATTAGGTCACCTACATTGAAAGTGCCATGCACCTCATACTCTCCTGGTAGATCCACTTTGTAGGCATTTGGACCAATTCTCTCAACAATTTCAAAGGGGCCATCAGCTCTTGGCATTAACTTGTTCTTTCTTCTTGCTGGAAATCTCTCTTTTCTTAAGTGAACCCAGACCAAATCCCCTGGAACAAACTCCTTCTTTTTCTGATGCACCTTGGACTGTTTCATGTATTTCTCATTGGTCTTCTCAATCTCCCTTTTCACAAGTTCATGGAGTTTCAGCAGTTGTTCTGCCCTGGCCTTAGCATCATGATTCATTTCATTCCTTGGCACAGAGGACAAGTCTATAGGCATTAGGGGGTTAATCCCATAAACAACCTCAAAAGGATCGTGACGATGCTTGATTGATGGTGATCTGTTGAAGGCAAATTCTCCGCTGCTAACTTGATGTCCCAATCTTTTAGACTCTTGTTTACAAGACATCTCAGAATTCTACCCAAGGTTTTGTTGGTGACCTCAGTTTGGCCATCTGTTTGGGGGTGGTGAGATGTCGAACAACAACGATTTGGTCTTGAGCGGCTTCCATAGAGTTTTCCAAAAGTAACTCATGAACTTTGTATCTCTATCTGAAACAATTGTCTTTGGAACTCCATGAAGCCTCACAATTTCCTTCAGGTATAGCTCAGCAACACTGGCAGCATCTTCTGTTTTCTTGCAAGCTATAAAATGGGCCATTTTACTGAACTTGTCAACAACAACCATGATTGAATCCTTTCCTCTCTGTGTCCTTGGCAATGCAACAATAAAATCCATGCTCATATCCTCCCATGGCTTGCTTGGCACTGGTAATGGGATATATGGACCAGTTTGGAAGGAACTCTTAGCCATTTGACATGCTAAACATCTCCTGAGAACATTTTGGACATCTCCCATCATTTTTGGCCAATAGAACTGTTCCTGTAGTATGTCCAGTGTCTTTTGAACACCAAAATGCCCTCCCAAGCCTCCTGAATGGACTTCCCTGATTAGGAGGTCCTTGTAGGAACCCCTTGGAACACAGAGCTTGTTCCCTTGGAATAGAAACCCCTTTTGTAGCAAGTATTTGTTCCCTGGAACCCTGTGCCCCTCAACTTGTGTGATCCACTCTTCAGAGAAGTCAGGGTCTTCCTTGTACATTTCTTTCATGAACTCAAAACCAAGGACCTTGCCTTCCATAGCTGACAGTAAGGAGTGCCTCCTTGATAGAGCATCTGCCACTACATTTTGTTTCCCTTTCTTATACTTGCTGGAAAAAGTGAATGATTGCAAATACTCCACCCACTTAGCATGCCTGTGGCTCAATTTGTGTTGACCATTTATATACTTCAAAGCTTCATGGTCAGAATGCAACACAAATGGCTTTGGTTTCAAATAATGACTCCAATGCATGACTGCCCTGATAATTGCATAAAATTCTTTGTCATAGGTAGAATACTTCAATTTAGCCCCATTCAATTTCTCACTGAAATAAGCTACAGGTTTCTGAGCTTGGATCAGGACTGCACCAATGCCTACACCACTGGCATCACACTCTACTTCAAAGAGTTAATCAAAGTCTGGCAATTTCAGAATAGGAGTCTCACACATCAATTTCTTAATCTTCTCAAAGGACTACTGAGCATTCTCAGTCCATTGGAACTCCCCCTTCTTCATGCACACAGTAATTGGAGCAACAACTGAACTGAAGTTCTTGATAAATCTCCTATAAAAGGAGGCCAATCCATGGAACCCCCTCACCTCAGTGATTGTTTTAGGAGTTGGCCATGATTGAATGGCTGCAATTTTGTCCTGATCAACTGTAATCCCCCTCCCAGAGACAATGTACCCTAGGAATGCCACTTCCTCAACCATAAAAGTGCATTTTTCCAGTTTGCCAAACAGTTTTTGTTCCTTGAGGATCTTGAACACAGCTTCAAGATGTTTCAGGTGTTCCTTTTTACTGCTGCTATAAACCAGGATGTCATCAAAGTAGACCACTGCAAATTTGCCTAGACATGGCCTTAGCACCTCAGTCATCAGTCTCATAAAGGTGCTTGGTGCATTAGAAAGACCAAATGGCATCACAAGCCATTCATACAGTCCATGTTTAGTTTTGAAGGCAGTTTTCCACTCATCCCCTTCTCTTATCCTGACTTGGTGGTACCCTTGCCTGAGATCAATCTTAGAAAAAAATCATGGCACCACTGAGCTCATCTAACTTGTCATCCAACCTTGGGATTGGGAACCTGTACTTGACAGTAATGTTGTTAATGGCCCTGCTGTCAGTACACATCCTCCATGTCCCATCTTTATTTGGAACAAGTAGAGCAGGGACTGCACAGGGAATGAGAGATTCCCTGACAAATCCTTTGCTCATAAGTCCCTCAATTTGGCCTTGTAATTCTTTGGTAGCAGCTGGATCACATCTATAAGCTGGCCTGTTAGGAAGCACTGAGCCTGGAATAAGGTCTATGTGGTGCTCAATGCCTCTCAATGGTGGCAACCCACTAGGCAGCTCTCTTGGAAACACCTCCTTATACCTCTGAATTAATGGCCTAACTTCAGCAGGCATCTCAGGGCTCCCTTCCTTGCTTACTTCTTTAGAACGTAACACCCAGATAGGCTGTTCTTGCTTCATTTCTTTGATCATGGCTGCCTCAGAAAGAAATAGCACACCATTGCCCTCCTCTGGCATACTTGGACTTCCATAGTTCCTCTGGTTAGGTGGTAATGGGGTCAGGGTGACCTTCTTGCCTTCATGCCTGAAACTATAGATGTTATCCTTCCCATGGTGAGTGGTATTCCTGTCATACTCCCATGGCCTCCCCAAGAGTAGGTGGCAGGCATCCATTGGGACAATATCACACAAGACTTCATCTTTATACACCTTCCCAATAGAAAATGGAACCAAGCATTGTTTGTCCACCCTTACTTCTGCTCCCTTGTTCAACCATCTCAACTTGTAAGGGTTTGGGTGCTCTTGAGTTGTCAGGTTGAGCTTGTTAACCATGGCATTTGATGCCACATTCGTACAACTTCCCCCATCTATGATTAGGTTACAAACCCTTCCCTGGACTGTGCATCTGGTTCTGAATATCAGGGATCTTTGATCAGCTTCCAGAGGTGAGTGTTGGGAATGCATGACCCTCCACAAGACTAAGCTGTGACCTGTGTCAGGATGGGCCACAACTTGCTCCTGTTCTGGTTCTCCTTCAGTCTCCTTTTCCTCCATTATCAGGATCTCATCTTCCTCATACTGAACCAAACCTTCCCTCTCCCACTGTTCTACTTCCATTGCTGTCAAGGTTCTCTTAGAAAGACAGTCCTTCCTAAAATGGCCATACCCTTGGCACTGGAAGCATTTAATTTTTCCATCAGTCACAGGTGGGTTGGTTTTAGGGCTCACATGACTCTTTCCCTTGTCTGGTGTTGGTTGGGTTGTAAGTTTTGGGATCTCTCCAATCCTAACTCCAGAAAAAGGTTTGAAAGTGGGTCTGGTAAGGGGTTTGGAAGCAGTGACCTTGGCTTTTCCCATCTTTTCAATCCTCAATGCCAGGTTGACTGCCTCATCAAAGGACCAAACTTGCTGCATTCTAACCCTTAAAGCAATTTTAGGATCTAAGCCCTCAACAAACCTAGCAATCTTCTATTCAGGCTTTTCAGTGATCTCACATTGTAGGGTAAGTTGTTCAAAGCTCCTAAGATAAGACTCAATAGATTGTTGGTCTTGCTTCAGCTGGGTTAACTTAATAAACATGTCATGTGTGTATCTTTAGCTATAAACTTATCCTTCAGCTTCTTTTTAAGTTTTAACCAAGATTTAATGGGATCCTTGCCTTCTCTCATTCTCTGGTTTTTCAGGGTTTCATACCAAAGTGAGGCATAACCTTTGAATTTAAGGATAGAAACTTTGAAAGCTTTCTGTCAAAAGATATCCTTTAAATTCAAAGACTCTCTCAACAGTTCTAATCCAGTCTAATAAATCTTCAGGGTTTAAACTACCATGGAAATCAGGAATTTCTACCTTTATATCTTTGTCTCTTTCCATGTAGATGCCCTCTGCCATAGATTCATCAGTATCTGAGATATCTTCCTCTTGTTCCTGGTGGTATTGTTGTCCTCTTCCTGCTCCAACAAAGCCTCTACCCCTGCCTCTGCCTCTGTGGGGTGGCCTCCTTGGATCATGGTTAGGAATCCCTTCTGCAAGAGTGTTAACAACATTTACCAAGTCATTAATCCTTCCCCGCTATCCGCTCCACCCCGGTCTCAATGCCAATAAATCTCTCTTCACTCATGGGTTATTTTTGTGGTTTTGTTGTAGTTAGGGTAAAAATGAACTCACTTTCCTTCCCAAGACTAACACAAGGTGGAATTGTGTTATGACCTTGCTCTGATTACCAATTTGCAGTGTAATGTCCAAGGGATTAGACAAATACAACAACCAAACCAGCAAACCAAAGACAGTTTCTCAGGAATGCAATAAACTTGTGCTAATTATTAAAATTATCAAAAGACCTCCTAAAATCATGAAACTTGGCAGTAATTAACTTTAATATGAGAACTAACTCTGAGCAAAACTCCAGGATTTTTAGAGAGGACTCGGAGTATTTTTAAGACTCAACTGAACTGTCTAACAGACACAATGGACTGTGAGTGAGGCAGTTCTGGAATATTGTCTGAAAGGAGGGAACTTTGGATATAATTATCAGCTGAAATCCCACAGAATATTCACTGGGAATTAAGCTAACAATTTAGGATATTTGAGTTAAGAAATTCCACAGATTAACGCAGGAAAGACTAAACTGAAACAACAGCAAAGCTAAACTAGCCACAGTCTCAGCACAGGAAAGTTTAGACTCTACTAACAGGTACTTAATCAATAACCACAGTCTAAGTACAGGTTATTATCAAGCCTGACTCTAATCTACAGACTAAGCACAAGATTAAGAGGTTTAAATTTGAGAGAATTCTCAGGTTTCATTCATAAATCAGCTGTGTTACAACAGTCTGGGTTGAGGTCCTTATATAGGCCCTTTTAGGTTACAAACTTGAAAAGAAACTACATCCAAGGGTCAGGATCCTTCCTCACATGCTGGCAAGAGTCCAAATACAATATTACAACGGTTTTAAAAGCTCTTAATTGTAAACTGGAATGAAAACAAAAAGAAATGCAGGTAACAGTGACAGGCTGTGGTCCTTTGTTGCATTGCTGGCTTTTCTGTTGAATGTAAACACTTGAGGACGAAATGGTTGAGTCCTTGGCATTAAAATTGGCTCTAGGTTGTATCTGGTAGATGGGGAGACAAGCCAAAAGTTCTTTGAGTGCTTTTTCCTCATGGTTTAGCAAGAAATGGAAAGGTTGCTTTTATTGTTTGTCATTTGCTGCAGATCTGTCCAGCTTGGATTTCTGGGACTTGCATTGTGATTTTTCCTTGGACCCCTGGACTTTTCTGAGCCTAATTTAGTGACCAACCAGCTGGCCATGGTGGCAGCTGGTGGTTGGGCTTGTACTCATACTTATTGGCCACTAAACTTAGCTCAGTTTGGCTGGTTCCTGAGATGGGTGTGGTGTTGCCTTGGTCTTCTTGCTGATGTGAGGTGTCCTGGTCAGTGGCTCCTGCTGCAGTTGTGTAAACCATTTGTCCTTGTTATTGTGACTTGTTGTGTGAACCATTTTTCCTTGTTCATTAGTACTTGTGACTCGTTGTGTGAACCATTTGTCCTTGTTCATTAGTCCTTATGACTCTTTGTGTAAACTAGTTGTCATTATTCATTAGTCCTTGTGACTCGTTGTGTAAACCATTTGTCCTTGTTCTTTAGTCCTTATGACTCGTTGTTTAAACCATTTGTCCTTGTTTATTAGTCCTTGTGACTCGTTGTGTAAACTATTTGTCCTTGTTTATAGACCTCTTGACTTGTTGTATGAACCATTTATCCTTGTTCATTAGTCCTTGTAACTCGTTATGTTAACCATTTGTCCTTGTGATTCGTTGTGTGAACCATTTTTCCTTGTTCATTAGTCCTTGTGACTCGTTGTGTGAACCATTTGTCCTTGTTCATTAGTCCTTGTGACTCGTTGTGTAAACTATTTGTCCTTATTCATTAGTCCTTGTGACTCGTTGTGTGAACCATTTGTCCTTGTTCTTTAGTCCTTATAACTCGTTGTTTATACCATTTGTCCTTGTTTATTAGTCCTTGTGACTCGTTGTATAAGCCATTTGTCCTTGTTATTGTGACTTGTTGTGTGAACCATTTTTTCATTAGTCCTTGTGACTCGTTGTGTGAACCATTTGTCCTTGTTCATTAGTCCTTGTGACTCGTTGTGTAAACCATTTGTCTTTGTTTATTAGTTCTTGTGACTCATTGGGTAAACCATTTGTCCTTTATTGTGACTTGTGGTGTGAACCATTTTTCATTGTTCATTAGTCCTTGTGACTCGTTGTGTGAACCATTTGTCCTTGTTTAGTGGTCCTTGTGACTCGTTGTGTAAACCATTTGTCCTTGTTGTTGTGACTTGCTGTGTGAACCATTTTTTCATTAGTCCTTGTGACTCGTTGTGTGAACCATTTGTCCTTGTTCATTAGTCCTTGTGACTCGTTGTGTAAACCATTTGTCCTTGTTTATTAGTTCTTGTGACTCATTGGGTAAACCATTTGTCCTTGTTATTGTGACTTGTGGTGTGAACCATTTTTCACTGTTCATTAGTCCTTGTGACTCGTTGTGTGAACCATTTGTCCTTGTTTATTAGTCCTTGTGACTCGTTGTGTAAACCATTTGAACCAAAATGGTCCAAGGGCTGTCCGTTTTTGTTCAAATCTGGACAGGAAATTGCAAAGCATTTCGGTGAGTATAATTGCAAGATTTTTAAGAGAAAATGCCTACAAATGGTCCCCCTTTTGTACAAGCAAAGAGCCAAAAGCAATTGAAATGCAACAACAATTTTAGAAGCACAAAAACACGTCCAAATGCTGCTGCCCTTGTATGTTAACAGCCATAGTTTTGCAAGATAAAATGGTGAGCACAAATGCAAAGATTTCAAGACAAGATGACATCATATGGTCCCTTTATTGTCTCCAAAAGAAGCCAAAGGAAATGAAGAGCAAAACCAACAAAATGGGCAGCATTTTGTCACGTAAAAACAGGCTGCCCAGCTTGTTTATTTGGACCCATTTGTTGTGCTTTTGTGTGTAAAATATCTACTTGTACTTTTGTCCATTTATGCTTTCAATTGTAGATATGTTCAAGAAAGCTTAAGTCCGTGTGCAGTGCCTGCGTTATTAGTGCCAAAGAAGGAAGGGACTTGGCTAATGTGCATTGATAGTAGAGCGGTAAACAACATTACAATCAAATATCGCTTTCCTATGCCGAGACTTGATGATATGCTTGATGAACTTTCTGGTTCAAGTGTCTTTTCTAAACTGGATTTGAGGAGTGGTTACCATCAAATGAGGATTAGAGAAGGGGATGAATGGAAGACCGCATTTAAAACGAAGCAGGGGTTGTATGAATGGCTTGTGATGTCGTTTGGACTTTGCAACGCTCCTAGTTCGTTTATGAGGTTGATGAATGAAGTGTTAAGGCCGTTCCTTAACAAATTTGTGGTAGTCTATCTTGACGACATCCTGATTTATAGTAAAGATGAAGAGTCGCACAAACGACATTTGCGAGCTGTGTTTGAAGTTTTGCGAGATCAGAAGCTCTATGGTAAGTTAGAAAAATGTACTTTTATGGTCTCAAGTGTTGTTTTTCTTGGTTATATTGTGGGTAAAGACGGAGTAAGTATGGACCCATCCAAGGTCGACGCTATTCAAGCCTGGCCAATTCCGAAATCAACTACAGAGGTGCGAAGCTTTCATGGTTTAGCATCATTTTATAGACGATTCATCCAGGGTTTTAGCTTGATTATGGCTCCAATTACAGAGCTAACCAAGAAGGGAGAGTTCGTGTGGACTAGCAGCGCCCAAAAGGCGTTTGAGGAGGTGAAGCGCAAGCTGTGTTCCGGACCTGTTTTAGCACTACCCGATTTTAATAAATTGTTTGAAGTCGAGTGTGATGCAAGTGGTGTTGGAATTGGTGCCGTGTTAATACAAGAGAAGAGACATATTGCATATTTCAGCGAGAAATTAAACGGTGCAAGGCTGAACTATTCCACCTACGACAAGGAGTTTTATGCAATCGTGAGAGCATTGGACCATTGGAGTCATTATCTGCGTCCAAAGCCGTTTATTTTACATTCTGATCACGAGGCGCTCTTAAACACATTCATGGGCAGCAAAAGTTAAATCAAAGACATGCTAAATGGGTAGAGTTCTTGCAATCATTCACGTTTTCCTCAAAATACAAGACGGGAAGTTCTAATATCGTGGCTGATGCATTATCCCGAAGACATTCATTGTTGATTGAGTTGGATGCCAGAATTCTTGGTTTCGAACATATCAAGGAGCTGTACAAATCTGATCCAGAATTTTCAAAAGAAATTATTGATCCAACAGGTTTGTATACTGTTCAAGATGGCTATCTCTTCAAAGGTAATCGGCTGTGCATTCCGAATGGGTCGATTAGGGATTTGTTGGTACGTGAAGTTCATGGCGGGGCTATTGCTGGACACTTTGGAGTTAATAAGACGAGTGACATCCTAAGTGAACACTTCTACTGGCCGAGAATGAATAAGGACGTGCAGGAAATCGTGGCAAAATGCGTGGTATGCCAAAAGGCTAAAAGCACGTTCAACAAAGGCTTGTATACACCTCTGCCCGTACCTGTGCAACCGTGGAATAAGGTAAGCATGGATTTTATCCTTGGTTTGCCGAGAACTCAGAGGGGTAAGGATTCAATTATGGTGGTAGTTGATCGATTCTCGAAGATGGCGCATTTTATTCCGTGTCACAAAACTGATGATGCAACTAAAGTGGCTGATTTGTACTACAGAGAGATCGTTCGATTACATGGAATACCTCTTACTATTGTTTCAGATCGAGATGTGAAGTTTCTTAGTTACTTCTGGAAAACGTTATGGCGTTTGATGGGAACTAAGCTTCTTTTCAGTACATCACACCATCCACAAACAGATGGTCAGACCGAGGTAACCAACCGTACTCTGGGGAGTTTATTGCGAGGATTAGTTAGTAAAAGCACGAAGGATTGGGATATCAAATTAGCGCATGCTGAATTCGCTTATAATCGTACACCATTGATGTGACACCCTCATTTATTGCGGAAAAGTAAACACGTAATTCTAGAATAAAACTGCATGGATATGTTTGTAATAGGTTCATTTGGGTAAAAACCTGTAATTTTTAAAACCTGAACCTGTTATAAAGATATCCAAATTGGAAGGTGTCAAACATACAAGGTCTAACTAGAAGTTTCATAACATAACCATCGCTAAAGTCGCGAATAGCAAATTATACAACCAATGTAAAGAGGGAGACATATGTCCCTAAAATGTATGTGACATAAAAAGTGTTTAAGGGTCACAATAAAATAAAGCCAATCTAGGTCCCAAGGTTACTTTGCTCGCTAGCTCGTCCATGTACCCCATATATGCATCACCTACCTGTCATTCGCATTTTATACAAATACGAAAGCCACAGTCAGTGGGGAGTAACTCCGAGTTCTCCCAGCCACGAAATGTCATAATTAATATAACATGTAAACATAAAAATATGAATATGAATAACACATAGCCTTAGCATATAAATGCTAGACAATCGTGCTTATCATGTGAACAACAATATAACAACACATAGTCCTAGCATGTGAATACTAGACCGACTCATACTACACTATCATGTGAATCACATAACATCCAGGAATCCAAACTCTATCAACCATAGCCGGCTTGCATCTCACCTTCTATGATTCATAGAATCATCAAACAAGAAAGGGCAATATATCTAGAGATAGGCATAAGTTCCTAGTACAGTCAATAGTCACTTTGTAACTCGAGTCTATACCACGAGGTAGGGAAGCTAGTATTTTGGCTCAGAGGTTAATATGAATAAAACATGGCCAAGATACGACTCAACCCTAATCCTAGACTCACTTGAGACCTAGAGAAATGCGGATAAAACCACCGCACCCAAGACTCATGATAAAACCACATGAGTACCCTAAGGAGTCCACCAAAGGGTTGGCTAGTACTTAAGCTGGCCGTCTCCTCACAAAATAGGCAGAAAGGTCATGCCCCAGCTTGGATATAAACCCACCAAGCCAGGAACACAAAGGCTATTAAGCTGCAAACATATACTCGTCAAAGACTATAC
Source organism: Silene latifolia (assembly GCF_048544455.1). NCBI lineage: Eukaryota > Viridiplantae > Streptophyta > Magnoliopsida > Caryophyllales > Caryophyllaceae > Silene > Silene latifolia. The sequence continues at coordinate 50,968,193 of NC_133531.1, forward strand.
TGGCCTATCTATGATGAAGGCCGAAATACTCACCTAGGACCTAGTCCCAGCTAGTCCCAGCTTGAATATTTTAGCCCACACCACACAAGACAAGTAGGACACCCAATTAACCATAAAAGGGACAAAGAGTCCAAACTTGTACACACAAAAGATCATACACACCCTAGTATATGAAAGGTTACGCAAGAGCATATTCAGCTGACAATCCAACAACCAACATGTGAAATGATAATTACAAATATCAAGGCATAACATAAAACCTCCAATAACAACCAATCTCACCTCAAAGACAAACCCTCGACCCGAGTCCCGCGACGGGTCATCGGTCAAATCGAGGCGACGGTTTAAACCTAGTTTGACCAAACTCGTTCGGTCAACTGCCCACTCGAGTCTTGGCCTACTTTGGCCCAAATCACAAATTTTATCGCAATATTATTCTCATGCTATTTCCAATTTCTATCATGTGAAAAACGAAAGTAAAACATTATCAATCACCTAAACACTTATCAAACAACAAACACAACATCAACTACTAACGTGACATTAATTCGTCGAGTAACTCGGAATAGTTACCTTACGCTAGCAAAGAGACAAGTAATAACTTGAGAAAGCTTCTAAAACCCAAAATTACTCTTCATCTTCAACCACATATGAGTCACCTAAAATAATTATGTGAAAGGACGATATTAAGGAATTATCGTTACATAAAATATGAGACGGAAATTAATTTAATTATATTTTAAATAAACCAAACTAGCGTCAAAACAATTTATAGACACGGCTCAAAAGTTATTATGACAACCTCAAACTCGGCCTATCCACTAACTATACATGGCCTCAAACTCGTGACTTAGCTAGGCCACTGCCTAGGCCACGGCCAGGCCACTGCTAAGCTACGACCAAAGCACGCCCGGTCTCATAACCCGCCACCACACAGCTCATAACTAGCTCATAAATAGACTGCAAGAGACCACCCATGACGACTACCCACGGCTGCCAAACAGGCGTGAAACCATTCCACAATCCGTGATGAAAACATGGTCTAAGTGTCCAGATTTGCGTTCTCAAAACCCGCCCCAAGCACTCATCCTTACGACCCAACTCAGTCCCAAACATGTTCAGTGAATCGTCTCAACCTCGCCGCTCTTACGCCCAAAAACAGTCCGAAAGGCACCATTTTATCCATCCCAAACTGCCCCAAAACAATCCATACATGTCAGCATACACCGTCTTAAATATACCACTTACTAGCTAGCATCCCAAATGATCCCTACAGGTCAGTATACACCGTCTTAATCATCTCCACATATCAGTATACACCGTCTCAACTATACAACTGACTAATTAACATCCATAAGGATCCCTATATATAATTATACACCGTCTTAATTATAAAACAGACTAACCAGCATTCGAAATAAACATATTTTACAAGTAATATTGAGTAACCTATTATTGGTACCTTTTTCCGATTGAACTAATCATTTATGACTAACAAATCTTCTACAAGACCGTCTATCTTAGCATCTACAACCGTCTTATAATAAATAAAGCTGAAAGTATAAATTGGGTTTCTAAAAATACATGACGAAAATGAATGTTACTTACATCGGAATGACGAGAACGACGAGAGGAGCGCTATGGAACAAAAATAATTGAAAACGGTTGAGAAACGAAGCGTCGGGACGGGTTTATAAACGCGAAATTGTAAAGGGGAAAAAAAGGAAGAAGAAGAACGAAAGAAGAAGAAAGAAGATGGAGGAACAACGTAGAAATGAGTGACGTGCTTGCTTGCTAGCTATTTATTATACGTATCTTTCTTCATCGTTAAGTAATTTTGCTAGTTTTTAAAACCGTCTCGAGTTAATAAAATCGGTTTTAGTAAAAGTCTCAGTAATAAAACAGAATCAATAATAAATAAATTTAATGAGTGAAAATAAAATAAACTCAGCCAGCTAACGGAAATAATAGGAATTCGATTCGAATCGGAGTTATTAACGATTATTACTAAATTAGCGGAGTTTAACGACATTTGATAATTTAACAAAATAACTCAGAATAGCTAATTGGATGATTTTTCCTAAATCCGTTTAGAATCCACTAAGGGCCGACTTTCATAAAGGACTCGTAAAGAAACGGAAATTATTAAATAAATAAACTCGAACTAACTTCAATAAACTCGAACTAACTTTAAATAAACTTATTAATGATTATTAAAATTAACGTATCGAATTATGATGAAATTAATTAATTAGCTAAGCATATATATATAAATCGTTAAATGATGTAATTAAATTCAAAATAGCAATTAAAAGAATTTTATCCAACTTAATAAAATACGGGGTGTTACAATCACCTCATCTTTTAAAAAGTTTCGTCCTCGAAACTTGAAAGTATAAATGAAAGGTTATAAAAATAAAACTGGAATTGGAATCGGTAACCAAAACATTTTAAAGGTTATTTATCGTAAGAATCAAAATTCTTTCAAAAGTTTCAAATAAAATTTTCCGACGTAACAGATTCTCATCAAGGGAACGAAAGTGTTCTCGTTACGTATTCAAGAACATCACATTCCAAATCAAAGATAAGGTCAAAAGGCAAATCATTTGTATAAATCAAAATCAAAATACCTTCAAAAACATTAATGAAGAGTTTTCAAAAATATAAGTCTCATTCATGGAACGGAAATGCTCTTGTCGTGCACACAAGAACGTTAACTTTCCAAGTCAGAGACAAATTTAAAACAAAAACTATTCGCCGACAAGCGTAGAACAAGTTATCAAACGTCTCCAATAACTAGTTCTAACATCCGATCAACGTTAAAATCAAAATAAGAGAAAGGTAATCTACTCAAATTTTCTTTTGCAAAAAGCCAAAATAGAAATAAAGGTTTCACTTTTAAACCCAAATGGGGGTCAAATCCCTGAAAATGTAACATTAAACTTTGACAAAGAAGTCATAAATAGATCAAAGTTAACAGAAATTGGACAAAACTTAACGAAATCTCGGGTCTAGTAATTAAAATTACGATAAATGAGTTTATATTCAAGGAAGGAATAGGGAACTAAATCAAATTTTCATTTTCAGATCTTTAAAAATAGGTTAGGTTTGCAGAAGTGACATAAACTTTTAAGAATGAATCGAAACTGGTAGCTTGAAAGTTTAGAAGTTGTACAAAAAGGAAAGTAACTTAGATAGCATAGAAACAAAGTATGTTAAGAGAGCTCAAACTTAAGTAACAAGAGAGCTATAATGAATTTCATAGGGTAGAAATTGAAGTCAAAATTACAAGGATGTCAAAGATAGAGTTTCACAAGATACGAGTGTCAAACTTAAAGGAGGAGCAAGATGAAGCGAGGAAATGAGGTATGAACGGTAACACTTATGATCAAGGAGAAAGGGAAATTAGACAACAAGGAAACGCCAGATACTCAAATCTCAAACAACAATGTCATCACTCCACTAAGGAAACAAAGGGTAATAACCAGGTCAGGAAATGATAGGAAATTTAAAAAGGGATATATGAACATGTCAAGATGTGAGACTAAAAGAGTCGAATCATAAAGATAACTAGTTAACAACCAGTAAGAGATATTAGAATTAGGGAGGTATTCAAGACAAGGAAATAACGAGTAAACTTTTATACTTAAGAATCAAATCCAACCAATGTATGAACGAAAGGGAGGAAAACGATTAATGGTACGAAAGAGGATTTTTAAGGCTTAATCCATACGCTTCCTAAAACTTAAGGTTCTCTCTAACAAGGTCACGCCTATTAGGGTATTGTACCTTCATGACAAAACGACCAAATCCCAAACAAGGGTCAAGGTAAAATAAACGCTCGCTTAAGGGGTGATAAATCGGTTAGATACTTCTTCCACCTATCTTATCACATATTAGGATTTCCCTAAAGCAAATCTACCACTCAAGTATAAAAGTATCTCTGTATCTCAAGAACTCGACACAACCTCAATGTTTTAAAAACCAAAGAATAAATTGACAAAGACTTCTCAACAAAGTTCTCAAGAAACAACTAACACCAAATCACATTCCCAATCTATACGGGATTGTTAACATCTAAAAATGGGTTTTCTTCCAAATTCATATTCTAAACTTATCTCATGTTTACTCCTAAGGTGACGACGCTCAACCTACTAAGCTTTCAAATCCCAAACATAAACAACAAGGCCAAGTTCTATAACTTTAATCACATAGGCAACTCATTCCTAACACAAATAATCCACCAATCAATTATACTCACTTTGTCAAGGAACTAGGTATAAGAATCACTAAGTATGTCTCATCACCTTACCTAAGTCTTTCTAACATCACAACTTCTCAAAGCCAGGGTTAAGGGTCAAACACAAACAATCTCCTCAAAAGTCGAATTTTCCAACCAAGGTCAACATTCCTCACAAGAAAAAGTACTATCTAATGGCGTTAAGGGAGGATAAGCAAAGAACAAAGGACAAGTTAGGAGTACAAGCGTAGCTTTTAAAGTAAAACAGAAGGGAGTTTAGAAGGAGGATAAGCACCAAGAGATTAAGAATAAGGCGAGATACAAAAAGAACGAGAAACATCTTCAAGGAAGTAGAAGCATTCTTCAAAGGTTGAACAAATCTTCAATCCTCAGCAATAGGCACTAAATCTTGATCTTCGTAAAATATAAGTGTCCTTTCAATGGAACGGAGATACTCTTGGCGATCACTCAAGAACATCAATATTCCAATTCAAAGACATAAAAATACATTTTTACACCAACAAATGATAAAACTAATTATCAGACGTCTCCAATAACAAGCTTTAACACTAATTGACGTTAAAACCAGTGAAAAACATTGAAATATTTTCAAAACCTTTAGTTCAAAATTTTTTTTATAATAAGGGTAATAACTCCATTAACTATAGATAAGCTCACGGTCATTAATCCAAGAACGCAACAATTATTAAATGACAATCAACAAACAGGTTAGTACCTAACAAAGAGCAAACACAAAGAGACTATAACATAAGGTCCTAAGTCTACCCATCTTACCCATCTCTCAAGTTTATTATTTTAAGGTCAAGTTATTTATATTGGGGTGCACAAATGTGCGTCGGGAGCAAATATGCTCTGATACCAACTGTGACACCCTCATTTATTGCGGAAAAGTAAACACGTAATTCTAGAATAAAACTGCATGGATATGTTTGTAATAGGTTCATTTGGGTAAAAACCTGTAATTTTTAAAACCTGAACCTGTTATAAAGATATCCAAATTGGAAGGTGTCAAACATACAAGGTGTAACTAGAAGTTTCATAACATAACCATCGCTAAAGTCGCGAATAGCAAATTATACAACCAATGTAAAGAGGGAGACATATGTCCCTAAAATGTATGTGACATAAAAAGTGTTTAAGGGTCACAATAAAAGAAAGCCAATCTAGGTCCCAAGGTTACTTTGCTCGCTAGCTCGTCCATGTACCCCATATATGCATCACCTACCTGTCATTCGCATTTTATACAAATACGAAAGCCACAGTCAGTGGGGAGTAACTCCGAGTTCTCCCAGCCACGAAATGTCATAATTAATATAACATGTAAACATAAAAATATGAATATGAATAACACATAGCCTTGGCATATAAATGCTAGACAATCGTGCTTATCATGTGAACAACAATATAACAACACATAGTCCTAGCATGTGAATACTAGACCGACTCATACTACACTATCATGTGAATCACATAACATCCAGGAATCCAAACTCTATCAACCATAGCCGGCTTGCATCTCACCTTCTATGATTCATAGAATCATCAAACAAGAAAGGGCAATATATCTAGAGACAGGCATAAGTTCCTAGTACAGTCAATAGTCACTTTGTAACTCGAGTCTATACCACGAGGTAGGGAAGCTAGTATTTTGGCTCAGAGGTTAATATGAATAAAACATGGCCAAGATACGACTCAACCCTAATCCTAGACTGCGCAGACCTAGAGAAATGCGGATAAAACCACCGCACCCAAGACTCATGATAAAACCACATGAGTACCCTAAGGAGTCCACCAAAGGGTTGGCTAGTACTTAAGCTGACCATCTCCTCACAAAATAGGCAGAAAGGTCATGCCCCAGCTTGGATATAAACCCACCAAGCCAGGAACACAAAGGCTATTAAGCTGCAAACATATACTCGTCAAAGACTATACTGGCCTATCTATGATGAAGGCCGAAATACTCACCTAGGACCTAGTCCCAGCTAGTCCTAGCTTGAATATTTTAGCCCACACCACACAAGACAAGTAGGACACCCAATTAACCATAAAAGGGACAAAGAGTCCAAACTTGTACACACAAAAGATCATACACACCCTAGTATATGAAAGGTTACGCAAGAGCATATTCAGCTGACAATCCAACAACCAACATGTGAAATGATAATTACAAATATCAAGGCATAACATAAAACCTCCAATAACAACCAATCTCACCTCAAAGACAAACCCTCGACCCGAGTCCCGCGACGGGTCATCGGTCAAATCGAGGCTGACCGGTTTAAACCTAGTTTGACCAAACTCGTTCGGTCAATCCGCCCTGACTCGAGTCTTGGCCTACTTTGGCCCAAATCACAAATTTTATCGCAATATTATTCTCATGCTATTTCCAATTTCTATCATGTGAAAAACGAAAATAAAACATTATCAATCACCTAAACACTTATCAAACAACAAACACAACATCAACTACTAATGTGACATTAATTCGTCGAGTAACTCGGAATAGTTACCTTACGCTAGCAAAGAGACAAGTAATAACTTGAGAAAGCTTCTAAAACCCAAAATTACTCTTCATCTTCAACCACATATGAGTCACCTAAAATAATTATGTGAAAGGACGATATTAAGGAATTATCGTTATATAAAATATGAGACGGAAATTAATTTAATTATATTTTAAATAAACCAAACTAGCGTCAAAACAATTTATAGATACGGCTCAAAAGTTATTATGACAACCTCAAACTCGGCCTAACCACTAACTACACATGGCCTCAAACTCGTGACTTAGCTAGGCCACTGCATAGGCCACGGCCAGGCCACTGCTAAGCTACAGCCAGGCCACTGCCCGGTCTCATAACCCGCCACCACACAGCTCATAACTAGCTCATAACTAGACTGCAAGAGACCACCCATGACGACTACCCATGGCTGCCAAACAGGCGTGAAACCATTCCACAATCCGTGATGAAAACATGGTCTAAGTGTCCAGATTTGCGTTCTCAAAACCCGCCCCAAGCACTCATCCTTACGACCCAACTCAGTCCCAAACATGTTCAGTGAATCGTCTCAACCTCAGTCGCTCTTACGCCCCAAAACCAGTCCCGAAAGGCACCATTTTATCCATCCCAAACTGCCCCAAAACCATCCATACATGTCAGCATACACCGTCTTAAATATACCACTTACTAGCTAGCATCCCAAATGATCCCTACAGGTCAGTATACACCGTCTCAATCATCTCCACATATCAGTATACACCGTCTCAACTATACAACTGACTAATTAACATCCATAAGGATCCCTATATATAATTATACACCGTCTTAATTATAAAACAGACTAACCAGCATTCGAAATAAACATATTTTACAAGTAATATTGAGTAACCTATTATTGTTACCTTTTTCCGATTGAACTAATCATTTATGACTAACAAATCTTCTACAAGACCGTCTATCTTAGCATCTACAACCGTCTTATAATAAATAAAGCTGAAAGTATAAATTGGGTTTGTAAAAATACATGACGAAAATGAATGTTACTTACATCGGAATGACGAGAACGACGAGAGGAGCGCTATGGAACAAAAATAATTGAAAACGGTTGAGAAACGAAGCGTCGGGACGGGTTTATAGACGCGAAATTGTAAAGGGGAAAAAAGGAAGAAGAAGAACGAAAGAAGAAGAAAGAAGATGGAGGAACAACGTAGAAATGAGTGACGTGCTTGCTTGCTAGCTATTTATTATACGTATCTTTCTTCATCGTTAAGTAATTTCGCTAGTTTTTAAAACCGTCTCGAGTTAATAAAATCGGTTTTAGTAAAAGTCTCAGTAATAAAACGGAATCAATAATAAATAAATTTAATGAGTGAAAATAAAATAAACTCAGCCAGCTAACGGAAATAATAGGAATTCGATTCGAATCGGAGTTATTAACGATTATTACTAAATTAGCGGAGTGTAACGAAATTTGATAATTTAACAAAATAACTCAGAATAGCTAATTGGATGATTTTTCCTAAATCCGTTTCGAATCCACTAAGGGCCGACTTTCATAAAGGACTCGTAAAGAAACGGAAATTATTAAATAAATAAACTCGAACTAACTTCAATAAACTCGAACTAACTTTACATAAACTTATTAGTGATTATTAAAATTAACGTATCGAATTATGATGAAATTAATTAATTAGCTAAGCATATATATATAAATCGTTAAATGATGTAATTAAATTCAAAATAGCAATTAAAAAAATTTTATCCAACTTAATAAAATACGGGGTGTTACAATCGATGACGACAGGACGAGCTCCATTCGAGATTGTCTATGGCGTGAATCCATACCCGCCCATCGATTTAGTGCCCATTCCAAAGAAAGATGTGTTGAGTTTTGAAGCCAAGGAGAGGCAAGCAGCGTTTCTCCGAGTATGTGAACAAGTTCGAGCTCAAATTGAGAAGGCAAATGCTAAATACAAGGAGAAGGCTAATAAACATCGTAAGCAGCCTGTTTTCAAAGAAGGTGATCTTGTGTGGTTACATTTAAGGAAGGAACGATTTCCGTCCAAAAGGAAGAACAAGTTGATGCCACGAGCAGATGGTCCATTCAAGATCCTCGAATGTTATGGCTCTAATGCATACAAGCTGGAATTGCCGAGTGAATATGGTGGGGTGAGCGCGACGTTCATGAAGGAAATGTAGATTCATATACAAATTAACATACTCATATATGTCATAATTAATTTGTCATAAAATTAAAACGGATTTTATGCATGCAAACAATAATATAAGAGAAGAGAAATCAAGTCCTTACATTGTAGATTTCGGTTATATTGGGCACAAGAGAGATCACCTTTCTCTCTTGTTCTTGAGCTTTTCCTTATGGATGAACCAAGATCCAAGTGTAGGATCTCTCCCTAAGCTTTATACCCAAGGCTTTCTCTTAATTTAATTAATATTACAAAACTAGTATAATATTAATTAGGTAGAAAATTGAACCAAAATATTTATATAACTCTTGAATATTTCGGTTTTTGGGGAGGAAGAAGATGGGAGTTTTTATCTCTCTAAAACTCATATTTTAGATGGTGGAAAGAATGAATGAATAATAATCTTTCATTATTGTATATTAGGTAAAATTGAGAGGAAAAACAATTAGTTTTTCCACTCTCAAAAACCGGCCCAAAGGAGAGAGGTAGGAGAGCCAATGCATGCCCTCATTTGTCTTCACAATGTCTTATAGGGTTGCATGGCTACACTTGCTTTTAATCATTATGTTCACCACTAAAAATGTAAACACAATTTTAGCTTAATTCTCCTCCAATTTTTCGGCCCAATCTATAATATGGATTCCATATTATTTTTGTCAATTGTCAATATGTCACATGTCATATGTGACATAAATTTGTTATGTATTTTTAACATATTAAAAATCAACGTATTATCAAAAATACGTCACATACAAAAATCGACTTAGTAATTTTATAATTACTTGTGCCAAAATATTTTACCATTTATAAATTACAACCGATTGTATTTATAATAATTCATTCGATTCGATTGTTTCTTTAAACAATAATTTCATCCGAGTAATGATACAATTCAATTACTCGGACCGTATCTTATTTAATCACATTTTAATATGATACGTAAATTTTACTTCCAAAATCGTCCGTCAATTTTCAAGTAATTTAATTAACTCGCAACATTATACGATTAATTAAATAATCAATTAAGAGTATTGCCCTATAGGTATGACCTAGGGGTCAAGCGATCACCACCGTCACACGACAAGAATGTCAAACTCTAGTCAGCCAATCATTACCGATATATGTTGACCAGTTGACAGTAACAATATTACTTCCCAATTGTATTCTTAAAATGAGATTTAATAATGATATTTAAATCATATGATCGCACTATTGTTGAGGACACATTTCCCAACAATCTCCCACTTGTCCTCGACAAGTGTGCGTCACCAATTCTCTTGTCCTATTACTATCTCCCACTCAATGCAAGGTGTCTTTCAGGTCGTACTTGCAAGTGATCATATCGAGAGTGGTTTCCTCGATCTGGAGAATAACTGATTGACCGGATTTATCCACTCGGATACCTTCCGAGCGTGGCCACGCATTTCCAGTTCATTACTCCTCGAGTGGCCCTGAGATATTGTTTTAACCCTGACAAGGGGATGGACAATTCCTATCGCACTCATTCCCTTCGACTAGCCACAGCCATCATAACCCAAAATATGCCCATTTGACCCCATTTACGAAGGTCGTAGTAACACAAATCAAAGTTAATCTGAAACTGTGCCATCTTAGGTGAACAGTCTTTAGTCAAAAGAATCGACTCATTAGAATACTATAGCAGCTCTCGCCACGACCAGGCTATATAAATTTGCCAGAACTCTATAAGCGGTCATTAGGCCCGACAAAAAGTTCCTAACAGCCTATGTGATCGACTAGTCATCTCTCATGACTCTATGGCACTTGAACTTGCCATCAATCGCATCACACTCTAGTCACTTCGAGACGTCACCTCATACAAGTGACTATGGGCGAATACCATGCTAATCCGTGTTCACTTTAACGGGGTTCAAGTGTCTCTACAACCCGTTTGGATGTAACAAGGTATAATAAAAGAGTTTTAAAGTAAAACTCGAACGACAAATGCGATTATCACATATGAATAGTCAATGCTTGATTACTATTTCATAATCTATAATCTAATTTGATCTTGTACGTAGTTGTTCATTTCAATTCAATTGAAATGACATGACTCATCATGTTTAGCCTTTGAGAAGGCTTTGGTTAGTAGGTTTTATCAACTTCTTGTACCTTACTCAACCTTACTACATACTCGTTTTCCTTTGTAATGTATACATTTGCATTACAATACTTTCTGAGTACGTGTCGAGATCCAATCAAGACATAGGCCCTATAGCCTAAGAATAGCTCCCACTGTTTTCACAGTGTGCGGGACTCATCCTTCTTGCAAATCTCATGATTGCAAATGTACTCAATTTCCGTTATAAATATCTCTCATTGTTCTTTATTGCCTAGAACGATTCTAGAAAATCTACTTCTTTATTATCATAACCACAATGGTATCTTAACCATTCTGATGTGTTTTGATTATGGTTTTGTCGGAAACCATGCGCAATCTCAATTGTCAATTGTCACTTGTGTAACACCCTTACACAAGATTGCATCATAAACACTTTGCTTTACTTCCTTAATGCTTCTGCATGCATTTAAGGGTAATCTTTATAGCTTACTTGGTAAAGATTACTTAATTCGATTTTAAAACAGTTCATCATACTCAAAGTATATGAAGTGTTATACATCATTATTCATTTAATTGATCCCAAAATGAAGCAAATGGAATCAATTAAATACGTTCAATTTAATTGAACTAGTCATGAATCTTATCAACATAAGACTTCTTATTGACGCTAATATCATGTGGATTTATCTTCATAAATCCGTATATTAAAGATGTATCATAATACTCCAATAGTTTTAAATCATTCTCAATGATCAATATGTCATCCACATATTGGACTAATTAAAATTTCCGTAACTCCCACTAAACTTCATGTATAAACACAACTTCTCGACTTATCGAGAAATGTTTTATCACATGATCAAAATGTTGATTCTAACTCATTGATGTCCTACTTAAGACCCTCTCTCAAGTTTCACATTATCTTAGGGTTGCAAGAATCTACTAAACTCAAGACATGTATTGAATACATTCCTTCTATTGAAGAAGTGGGTTTTAGATTCATTTGCTATGTATTTCATGACCTCATAATGAAACATAATCCCTAAGAAGATCCAAATAGACTTAAGCATTTCAATTGGTGCAAAACCCTTTGCAACCAATCAAACCTTGAAATCTCTCTTTATTAGTGCAAAACCCTTTGCAACTAATCAAGCCCTTTTATTTCGGATTTTTTATGGCTCTAAGCCTTGTATTGAGTTGTGACTTAAACACTCTTATGTAAGTTATATGTTCATTACTTTCCAGAAGTAATCAACTTGAATCAAACAATTTCTTTGTAAGTTATAAGCTCTTTACTTTCTTAAAAGTAGCATGAATTCATCATTTTTGACAAGTGACGAATTTAACCTCCTAGGTTTTGAAGAAACAATGTCTTACACAAAACGTCTTATGTAGCCAAGAAAGACCAGTTTCTTGCGACATGACATTCTCTGTGGCATTCTTTGTGGCTCTTGAATAATTTCTCCCACTCTGTCTTCTAAAAATAAACTTGTATTTTAGAAAGACAGCTTCACGAGCCGCAAACCCGTCATACTCGTGATAATTTAAGAGGAAAAATGAGCATTTGTTTCTTGTGAAAACTTACAAACATGGTACCCTTACCATTTCATATCACATATGATTCGATTTAGTGGAAAAATAATCTAGACAAAATGATAAAATCCCCAAAAGGATCAAGTAACTCAAAGTAACTTGATCGAAGTCCAAACCTTATCAAATAGCGTTTGAATTCTTATCCAATCATACATTATCCCATAATGCGTGCTAAGAGAGATTAACTTGTGATATTAGATCACATTTCTATTGGCTTATATCAAAGTCTTCACTTTGATAATCCCATCACGACTAAATCGTGATTTCTTGAACTCTTGAACCTCTTCAAAGATTTCTCTATTTACCTTATTAAGTGAACATATTAGTGTCAACTTAAATCGTTGGTAAAAGAAAATGATCAACCTATTTTGGATCAATGATTTACAATCTCGATGTCCTTTTCAACCAAAAAGGCACGAGACATCTTGCTTTGAATACAAGATACGCACATACCATTAACAATCTAATGGTTTCAAGAGTACTCGATAACTCTTTGCGTTCATCATTCCAAAATTTTAAGGTTTAATCTTGGGTTACCAATTTTGAGTCTTGCATCATCTTCATGATATATTATTCTAGTTTGGTTTAGAATATAATCACCTTGATAATGGGCTAGCCATACATCAAATCGTGGTGTATAGGATCACAAAAGTGAAACCTCTTTTGTATCTTAACAAGTTTATATTCTTATTTAGAGTTTATGCACTTAATAGTCATAATTAAGTATAACTTTAAATCCAAAAACTAGATTGAGTACACAATTACTCTATCTCTCGATATTGTTGTTGCTAGTCGTCATATTCTAATCATCCTATGTATCAAACATAATGATGAAAACCTCCACTGGTTTCTAATATTGACGAAGTAATACTAGCAAAATTTATGTTTAATCAAATAAACATTTAACGAAGAAGGTCCCATTAGATGTCCCACAACTAACTTGTTGATTCTTCAATAATTTGGGGTAGTTTCCTTTCTCGTGTCCAACATTTTAAGACAATGAAAACTTTATCGGTCGGGATTGAAAGGTTTAGTATCGCTATTCTCAACAACTTTACTTTTAACATTACCTTGTATCAATTCCATTATAATCCTTACTTCTTGAACCTCGTCCTCATCTTAACGGTTTAAGCGAATGCTCCCACTTAATTCAATGAGTCTTTGCTTTGAGAAGCAAAATTGAATTCATGAAGATTCACTCTTCATTTGTTCGTTTTAGTCTTAAAACTTTCATTGAAGTGGTTGCGTTATTTTGGTCAATTACGAATTCTTGACAAAACTAATTACCAAAACAATTTATCGCTTCAAGGTACTTAATTCATTTAAGTACATGGAAAAATAATCCATTGTAAGTAGAAGTGTTAGTCATGAATCAAAAACCTTTTTGATAATGAATAACTTTAATCTATACTCTTTACAAGAGATCCTTATCAATGGTTCATTTGAGGTTTTAGAAGCAAATACATATTTGTCTTTAGTTACGATGTTTTAAGGAGATTTGAATCAAAAATCAAAATGATATCGTATATAAATTGTGGTAAAGAAATAGAACAATAATAACGGAATAGAGGAAAACTTAACATTTATCGTTTTATTAATACTTGGAAAAACAAGTATAGCATTTACATAGTGACCTCTACCCAACTATGATAAATGATTCCAAGATCCAAATTCATATTAACTTGGGCACGGTGGGGCCGATACATCCCTTATCAATATAACTCGGTGGATTAACTCTTTAATCGATTCTACTTTTAGAACTCTTGGTCGATAATATTACATTAACAATTATCTTTAGCCCAAAACACATCGACAAGGGCACGGTGGGGCCGATACATCCCTTATCAAATACTTTTGTTGAGTTCAATCCAAATTTCGAATAAATGTGTCCATGATCCAAACCCACGTTAACTTGGGCACGGTGTGGCCGATACATCCCTTATCAACATGAATTCGGTGGATTAACATTCATCACCCACTTCCCCTACGTAACAAGGTTTGTACCCGGTGGGGCCGAGCGCACTCCCTCGCGAAATAGGTTTTCATGGTTTCTACTATTTGGTAAGGCTATGTCTCAATTAATTGTTTTAGCGAGAGGTCATGTCAATTTATTATCTATCACGTTTTAAGTGAACTAAAGCGGTGAACTACGATAATTTTAATTGACACGGTCGATAAACTCGATAAAATAACAATGCATGTTTAGTTATGGCGATTTAGCGATGCATGTGACATAAAATAAAATGCAAGCATAAAAATAAATAAATCCTAGTATGGCCTTTCCTAAAATAGAAAAACTATTTAACTATTACATATTCGGAAACCAACTCCATTGGTCCCTTGAACTTCGGTTGTGGCACGCATCTCGAGGTAACACCGTCTTTATGTATCGCCATTCTTGAAGAAATCCGTCTTTGGGAACTCCGGAATGAATAAAATTACATAATAAATTACATAATTTCCTATTATACATTTGTAACTAAAATAAAATAAATCTATTAAATTACAAAACGGTGATACGAGATCACAATAAAAATTACAACCGAATCGATATTCCCATACATTTCGGGAAATACCAATTAAAATCTAAGGCCATACTAAGTAAAATTACATAATTCAAAATTACATAAATTAAAATTATGACAATCATAAAGAAAAATGCAGCATTATAATATGTATGAACATGCTCAATTTTATGCTAAATCGCCTTTAATTAGCCAATATCGTATATTACCTTCGGTTTTTACGAGTTTGCGTGATTTCAACATTTTATAATCACAAAAATACATAAACTCATATTTATGCATAAGTTAATTACCCTAACCTCTTAGGACTCAAAATATAGTCTCCACTAGTAATTTGACCATAATTAACTTTTATTTACAAAATTGTTCATAAAAGGACTAAAAATACAAAAATAAGCTATTAAACTTCAAATAAATCCAAAAATTTCAAATAAATTCAAAATTTGAAATTTAAATTCATGAACATTCTGGAAAAATCCATGACACTCATAATGTTCAAAATCTTAGGTTAAAAATTTCGAAATATTTCCGGAAAAACAATGTTGCGGTTTATCGATTTTTTAATAAAATAATCATAAAAACATGGAAAAATTATTTTCACTAACTTTTCAATTTTAGATCTGAAAAATATGATAAGATGCAACATTAGACGTTTTTCCTAAGTCATAGATTATGTTTTATTAATTTCCAACTAATAATGTCACTATTTATGCTATTTTTCTTCAAAAATTCATAAATCATGCTAAAATACTTCTTTATAGCCAATTATTTTACACACATCTTGTAAAATTGCATGTGACAATATATAAAATTTCTATGACCAGATTCAAAACTTAACTCATATTAACCTATTTTTCACTTTAAATCCGAATTAAAAATGAAAAATCCATTTTTCGAGCATAACAAGTCCAAAAATTATGAAAATTTACAGGTTATCTCAAAATAATATATGTGACAACATATCCAAAAACCAAGTGAAAATTCGAAGTATAGCTATTTTTAGACCAAAAATGACATTTTTACTCATAAAATCACATTTAAATGCCATTATTGTAAATTATGAACAATAAAAATCCGAAAAATTAACCAAAAAATCCTAAAACACTTTAGGACCATAAATATTAACATGCATGTAATAATTTCGTGATATATCATAATAACACAAATTTTACAAGTTTTATTTTGTTATTCATATAACTCGGAAAAACTTTTAACCAATTTGCATGCAAACAACCGTGGCTCTGATACCAATTGAAGGAAATGTAGATTCATATACAAATTAACATACTCATATATGTCATAATTAATTTGTCATAAAATTAAAACGGATTTTATGCATGCAAACAATAATATAAGAGAAGAGAAATCAAGTCCTTACATTGTAGATTTCGGTTATATTGGGCACAAGAGAGATCACCTTTCTCTCTTGTTCTTGAGCTTTTCCTTATGGATGAACCAAGATCCAAGTGTAGGATCTCTCCCTAAGCTTTATACCCAAGGCTTTCTCTTAATTTAATTAATATTACAAAACTAGTATAATATTAATTAGGTAGAAAATTGAACCAAAATATTTATATAACTCTTGAATATTTCGGTTTTTGGGGAGGAAGAAGATGGGAGTTTTTATCTCTCTAAAACTCATATTTTAGATGGTGGAAAGAATGAATGAATAATAATCTTTCATTATTGTATATTAGGTAAAATTGAGAGGAAAAACAATTAGTTTTTCCACTCTCAAAACCGCCCAAAGGAGAGAGGTAGGAGAGCCAATGCATGCCCTCATTTGTCTTCACAATGTCTTATAGGGTTGCATGGCTACACTTGCTTTTAATCATTATGTTCACCACTAAAAATGTAAACACAATTTTAGCTTAATTCTCCTCCAATTTTTCGGCCCAATCTATAATATGGATTCCATATTATTTTTGTCAATTGTCAATATGTCACATGTCATATGTGACATAAATTTGTTATGTATTTTTAACATATTAAAAATCAACGTATTATCAAAAATACGTCACATACAAAAATCGACTTAGTAATTTTATAATTACTTGTGCCAAAATATTTTACCATTTATAAATTACAAACCGATTGTATTTATAATAATTCATTCATTCCGATTGTTTCTTTAAACAATAATTTCATCCGAGTAATGATACAATTCAATTACTCAGATCGTATCTTATTAAATCATATTTTAATATGATACGTAAATTTTACTTCCAAAATCGTCCGTCAATTTTCAAGTAATTTAATTAACTCGCAACATTATACGATTAATTAAATAATCAATTAAGAGTATTGCCCTATAGGTATGACCTAGGGGTCAATCGATCACCACGTCACACGATACAGTAATGTCAAACTCTAGTCAGCCAATCATTACCGATATATGTTGACAGTTGACAAAGAATAATATTACTTCCCAATTGTATTCTTAAA